>NC_072425.2:150127500-152627500 GCF_028878055.3 Symphalangus syndactylus
AAAACAACTCATGGTTTAGTGCTGTTTTTGAAGGTTCATCTCAGAATTGCCTGGAAGATCTTTTCCAAGTCCAAGTGCCACCCTCTCCAATACACAGAAGAGTTGCAGTTACACACAAGACCATAGCTGGGGTGCAGGGGCGAGTGGCGATTTGTGTGTGTTCGAACCTGAAGACACCCCTAAACGACACTATCAAAATAAAGGTGTGTGTGCGACTACACAAATGTGAATGCAAATGGGGCTTGAAGCTACGTATGTGCCCTAAAACATGTACAGGAGTGTGTGAGAGCATGTGTGTGTGCACGAGTTTCCGAAGGGGACAAATGGCATTGTCTCAACAGCACTCCCTTTTCCTGGGCATGTTTCTGCAAGCCTGGGTGGTATCACAAACACAAAGACAGAGGTGACAAAGACCATTAACTCTTAGAAACGCCATATAATAATTATCATGATAGAATTGCTCTTTCATTGCCGAGCCTAATTTGACAGCCAGCTCAGAGGAGGAGGGAGACACATGAACGATTCTGGCACCATCCAAGCTGATGCTGTGGCTCTAGCTGGGAGAAGAAAAAACTCTAGGATCTCCTGATGAGCAAACGCCAATCCCCAGCTCCCTGCTAAATTCCACTTCTTTTTTTTTTTTTTTTTTTTTCTCGAGACGGAGTCTCTCTCTGTCGCCCAGGCTGGAGTGCAGTGGTGCAATCTCCGCTCACTGCAAGCTCCGCCTCCCGGGTTCACGCCATTCTCCTGCCTCAGCCTCTCTGAGTAGCTGGGACTACAGGCGCCCGCCACCACACCCGGCTAATTTTTTTGTGTGTATTTTTAGTAGAGACGGGGTTTCACCGTGGTCTTGATCTCCTGACCTCGTGATCCGCCCGCCTGGGCCTCCCAAAGTGCTGGGATTACAAGCGTGAGCCACCGCACCCGGCCTAAATTCCACTTCTAACAAGTAGTGGGGGCTGTTTAGTTGGTGTCCTTAGTACATATTAACAATAAATAAAGCTTCAATAAATATGCAAAGCAAAAACTAATTTAAAGTGACATTTGTGTCAGGTGGGGCAAGAGAGTCTGTTCCACCATAAAGTGATTTAGGATATATTACCTCGGGCATCTGCATTACAAATTTACCTCTCATTACAGCTATGTTAACGGGAAAAGGCAGCTTCTCAACAACATGCAAGGCTGAGTTTATTAGCATAAATTTGCATAATAATTAGCTCTGCAGCAAGCAAAGGCTGTCGTGTCTTTCAAACAGGCAACTTCCAATGTCAATTTTCTGTGGTTCGCTGCTTGTCCCTGTTCTGTCTAAAGCTCCTGGAACCCCCTTGGCCCTTCTTTTGCTAGTTGGTAAATTCTCCCACCCTCGTCATTTAGGCTCAAGATTTCATAATCTCTACCCAGCATCTTTTGGGAGAAAGTGAATGCTGAGTTCCACCCAGGGATGTGGTGGCCAGAGGCAGGCCCACAATTGTCTTGCCTATGGACGAAGGGGCCTGGCTACAAACCCTCAGTCCCTACTTTCAGAGCCTATGAAGAGAGGTAATGCAATGGTGTGGCTAATTCCAAAGAAGGTGCAACTGAAAATATTTAGGTGATTTTTGGAATGCATAAATACAAGTTGTTTATTAGCAGTTTTCTTTATAATTATGTTGTGTCTAAGCTAATATTATAATTAGTTTCCATTGCCTGGGTTCATACTGGCTGGGTGGTCTGGGCAGGCTGCCGAAATGAATGAAAATTGTACCAGGGATAAAGACAAAGGAGCAGGGGCTGGGGGTCAGGCGATGTTGGTTCCTCAGACTCTGTCAGGACCACAGGTGGGCAGGAGAGTTCATACTCTGAGCTCGAATATGTTTCTGCAAACTTAGTGGCAGCCTTCAATCTTTTGAGACACAGGACACATCCTTCTCCAGCAAGCCAGGCAAGCCCTTTCCCAGCCATTGAGATGAATCTGGATGGTCACCCACAGAGGGAACTTGGGAGAGAGAATGTGATCTCCCTGCAGGGTATGTACTTAGAGGTTCCAATGAGAGGATGTTCTTAAATATAACCAGATATGTCTCATCTATTAAAATAAAATATACTAGGTTGGGGTGAGGCACGTACTGGCTAAGACAGGCAGCTTATCAAAGATGATGGCTTTGCCCTATCCAAGCTCAGTGAGATAGATGTGGACAGGCAAAGGCTCTGCTGTGCTTCAAGGAAACCAACGTAGAAATGACATCCGTGTGTGTGTGTGTGTGTGTGTGTGTGTTTCTTACTAGCTCAGCAAAAGGGTTTTGCAACATTTGGGTGTGTGATGGGGGTGATTGTGTAAAACATATAGATGAGACCCTTTCTCACAAGTGGAATGATATAAAAAGTACAATATATTGAGTGGTTTTCTATGTTTGAGACATAGTTGTATAGTTAGATGTATAAATGAGTCTTGAAGATTTTTCTGATTCCAAAGTGCAAATTTTGTCAAAGGAATAGCAGGGGCTTAACGAAAAATCACTGGCCCAGGAGTCAGACACATGCCTATGTGCTAGCACTCACTACCTGTTGAATGATATGGGCAAGTCACTCCCAGAAACCCAACTTTCCCAAACGTAAATGTAGATCATACTGAGAGGTTAGAAGTGGAACAAGTACTTTCTTGTGTGGCCTATTAGTTGTTCATTTTTAAAAGTGATGGAGAGAGTTTTAGGCCCTTTTATAGTTTAGCTAAATATTTGGTGTCTTCTCCAAAAAACAAACAACAAACAAAACTGCAGCTACAAATATTCATTCCAAATTTTGAGTACTGAGCACAATTGGGCCTCCTGTACTCTTATTCCTAAAATCCTGCAAATCCAAGAGCAAATCTTCCTGATATTGCCAAATCCTCCTATTGTATAAATGTGAACTGGGCTCAGAAAGGATAAAATGCTTGTCCAGAGTCATGGAGTTAGCGGTAGTGAAGTCAGGACTGCATGTGCAGGACAGCCCCGTACCACCAATTGCTCCTAAGCCATTCCCAAAGGATCATCGTGCACTTGTTTACAGTACTCAGGCTCGGATGGGCCACATGAAGTTATGCGATGGGAAGTTAAAAACCACCTGCTGGAGGGTGGGATGGGGAGAGACCACTAATGAGTACTGGTTTCTTTAACAGCCATGAAAATATTCTAGAATTAAATAGGGGCGATGGGTGCATAACCTTGGGAATATACTAAAAACTACTAAATTGCATGCTTCAAAATGATGAATTTTATGGCATGTGAACTATATCTCAATTTAAAAATAAACCTACTGTGACAATCACTCAAAATGCTATTAAAGAACTTTGCATTTAAGAAAATAAGTGAGACTAAACATTTAAAATAACTCAAAGGCAATGACAGCATAATTCCCCTGTAAGTTGTAGGAGGAGTAAAAGCAGTTAGAAAGAGGAAACAGAAAATCTAGATACGGTTAACTAAAACAAATGAATGAATCTCTGACTCATACCTGTGGGATAACACCCAAAGGAAAATGCTTCCTCAAACCTGCCTTACTCACCTCTAGGGACGGCTTGATGACTAGATGTGGACTAAGTCTATCAAGTATGAAATGTCTTTCGGCACTACTCCACAATCACCAATTAGAGGAGGAGAGTGCGCTATGTGTTGGAGGAGTTCAGTTGACTCTGAGTGCAGTTCTGGTCTGGGGGAGGGAGAAACAGTGAGTGCTGAGTAATCAGGGACAGGTGTCCTGGTGGGCTTGGATTTGTGCACCACTGCACATCCCTCCATCAAACACACGGGGACCCTAAGTACTCAAGAGTGAGTGACAGAGATTCAGTAGAGGTGTTGACTGAGTCTTGTGACACTGGATTTACTGAGGCAGCACATCTCAGCCAGGAGGACATTGCCTGAGACAAGCATTGCGTGAAGACAGATTATTTTGGAAGCAACCCTGGGTGACTGGTGTGAGAGAAAGGGACAGTGAAACCTGGAAGGACGAAGCCAGCACAGAGAGAGCTCTTGAGTGAGTCACCACAGTGAAGCTGAGGTTCAAGTGAGGCTCAGTCCTGAGCAGCCTTCTGAGGATCCAGGTAAGATACACCTCAGAATTAACTGCCTGAGGGACGGGGGGAGAAGAACACACCCTCCATTTCTGCTTCCCCTGTTAGTCATGGGTTCTTAACGACCTCAGACTCTGATTAACACCTGGGCGCTCCCAAGTTTCCTTCAGGCACCAGTCAAGCCCTGGGGCAGAAAAGCAAGGTGCAGCCCAGGTGAGGGGCTCCCAGTTTGCATCTGCGAGGAGCTCACCATGGCAGCGTTGGCTGGAATGAAAGGAGGACAGAACTGGTGTGAGTAAGAGCGCAGCAGGTGCTGGGAATGGTGGATTTCCATGGACCAGCGGGACTGAAGAGGAGCAGTGCCAAAGGGCTCTCCTAGCAGGACTTCAACCGCGGAAACCCAGGACAGGGAGCTGAGGGCAGTTCTCGGCACCATTCTAATGAGTTGCCCCAAAGCTGAAGTCAGAACTTGTCCTGCCATTGACAATGCCAGCCATAGAAACTAGACTGCAGGCTCCTTGGGGGTGAGAGTTACATCAGCTCCATTTACCCCTGAGTTATCCGCGTGCAGACCTGTGCCTGCCACATGACAGGCTCTCAGTAAATAGGTAGCGAATGCAAAGTCACCGTGTTGCCAGGGATATGAAATATCTGCTGGTCTTGACATCCTAACCTTCAACAATGCTTTTGCCAAGTGATTATAAACAAATGCAATAAACAGTTACTATTCATTGACCCAGATACATGGCTATGTACTTTTTATATGTTAGCTCACTGAAAACTCACAAGACCTCTTAAAAGAAGAGCAATAAATTATCATACTTGTTTGTGAATAAAGAAAAAGGCTTAGAATACTGGCCCAAGGTCACAGAAGTGGTAAATAGCACACCCTGGGTTGGAAACCAGTTTGACTTATTCCAGAACGTATATTCTTCAATATTAATCCATCTTCCATTCCACGCCATCCATTCTCTACATGAATGACTCCAGTAATGGGAATCTCATTCATTATTTGCCGAGATAGCTCGTTCAATCTTTACAGAGCCCTTGGGGCCATACAGAATAAGTCAATCCACACTTCTTTCTTTCAATATGTAAATCTACTTGAAATATCTATATCTTTCTAGAGCTCATTTCAAATGATAATCTTTTATTTTTCTAAAACCACCAAGTAAAAGAGCTACTTTTCTTCCCTGACATCTGGATTCAGATATTATATCTGAGGTTTGTGTATCGTATATGAGCTGGACCAGAAGACTTCTAAAGTCCTTCCCAAGTAAGAAATTTTGTTTCTCTTGCTCTAGTAAAGCAGTGGCCCCTCTCCTTACTTTGGCTGCCAGGAGGCTAAGAGTTTTAGTACCTCTATGTAAGCATACTCTGGTACTAGTTGATTACAATCTGTTGCCGTGTGTTCCAGCTCCCTTTAGAGGGAGAAGAAAGTATAAACCCTTAGCCTGTGGTGGGAGAATATGCAGACTTCCCAGGCCAGACTTCAGAGGTCCTTGAGGTTGGCTTCTAGGAGGATGGCAGCCGAGGCCTGGGGAGAGTAAAGGATGCCCACCAGCTAGTCAGGGCTCTTGCCCCCAGGATCCTATGTGAACCTTTGGTTCACATGCCATGAGAGTCAGGATATTCTTGTTGTTAATCTAATTTTTTATTTACTCTTGCAAAAATATGATGAGAACGTTAAATCCAGCCCTCTCCATAATCATGCGTCATTATCTAATCCGTTTGTGACACAGACGTCTAAGCTTTAAAATGCTGCTATAGGTGGAAACGGAGCTATCAGAAGCCACATCTCTCAGCCCCATTTCAAAAGTTATCAGTAATGAGAAGCAAAGTTAAATAACCACACACAGAATCACACCCACCCCTGTCCGTCCACCATCAGACTTTCTCGCAGACATCCTCAGCTCACCTGGAAGTGGCACCTAGGGCAAGTACTGGGGGACAGGAGGGCAGAGAGCAGAAAGAAGGAAAGTGTGCATGCAGATGTCAGCCTCTCACGCGTACCCACCCTGCCCTGTCAGCGCAGCTGCATTTTGTCACAGACTGAGTAGTAGACAAGGCTCACTTCCTCCCCATATCCCCTTTCTTAAAGTAGCTGCAAGAGTGCAAAATATTGACACTGACAGATATCAGAGGTGGCTGTAGGATCAATATTTCTATGACATTGTCAGGAATGGTTTGGCAATCTGCTATGTGCTCACCAGCCTTTCATTCATTATGAGGCCAAACGGGAGCCATGTTTCTCCAAAGACGAAACCAAGAGAGAGCTCGCTGGGTCTCAGAGCCTTCTCTTCAATGAGGCCTCTCACTGGGACAAGGCCCTGCAGCAGGAGAATCTCTGCATTCTTCTGACAACTTTCTAGAGAAAGGAGGCATTTCCCAAGGGCTCTGGGGGATGAGCAGTGGGGACGCTGCCAGGAAGCAGTTCAATGCTGACTGATGCTTTGCTGCAGGGGCTCTGCTCTGAAGCTGGACACTGCCATGTGCACACAAGGACAGTTACACTGGCAGTGATGCCTCTCACTCCTGGCCCCCCAAGAAATGTCTTGGCCAGGAAAAAGCATGATCCATGTGCTCTGGGGAGGGATCTGACAATTTAATCAGGAGGAAGAAATTCTTCCGAGCCAGGCCAGGACACCTGATTCTCCCACTTCCCCCAACTCTGAGGCACCCTTTAACTTGGGGAGCTGCACACAGAGAGCAGGGGACCCAGGCCTAGGGGACCTTGGTCCTGCCAAAGGCTCTTGGATGCGTAAGTCGGTGTGGAAACAAGAAGGAATCTATAGCAATCAAACCTCCACCCAAATTCCAACCAGCCTGTGTTTTTTTTCCTTTTTATTTAGTTATTTGAATGATAAACCTAATATCTGTTATTTGGGATGACTTAAAGAATATAAAATATCTAATGTAAAATCCATAGTCTCTCCCTCTCCCATGTACATTGGTGTTACTAATGTTTAGAATTTTAGAAAGATGCTGTATATTCTTCCATAATTTATTCTTAGTTATTTTTTATATAAACATATATAAAAATCTGTACACTTTTTTTTTCATACAATAGGGTGGTGGGATATATATTATTTTGTACTTTATTTACTTAATATTTTGTAGACACGCTTTTCAAGGCAATGCATGCGTATCTTTGGAAAGCAAATTGGCTACTTCTAATTCTATATTAACTTTTCTACATAGTTTGTCCCCCTACCCTATTCCAAACATTTTTCTAGCTGAATTCCTCAGATTTTCAGAGGCAGGTGATGCCTGGGATGAATTGTTGGCATTCCTCCACTGTAAGCCTCCATTCTGCACTGGTTCACTCAGACCACCCACTTCCACCTGCAAAGAAAAATGTCCCTGCATGTGGGGTTCCATTTAAGATGTGGGGAAAGTAAGGCTTCAAGAGGAGATGTTATACAAGACTGTAGAATTCTAGGCCAGAAGTGGCTGTGAACGTCATGCAAACGCAAGCAGCGGTCCAGGCTTGATTCTGCCCCTTGGCTGGCTTCCTCCTCTGTAACACAGAAAGACTCCTCAGAGCACTGTCACAAGTCTCAAATGAGACACCCCCCATAGAATCATGTGTGAATGTAAGCCATCATCATCCTCACCATTGTCATCATCATCATCATGAAGATGCGGAGGCTCAGAGGAGCTAAGTGACTCTCCAGCCGGTCAGCAGGCTGGTGATGGAGCAGCATGAAACATGCACCTCCTGACCCCACTAGGAATCTTCTGTATTCCAAAAGACTCATCTCAGCTGGTTCTTCTCTGCCAAGCAGGGGAAGGCCCAGACAAAAAGATTGCAGTTGATTGATTTCTAGTAGAGCTAGTGTGGGTGACCTCTTTGTGATCAGTTAGTGATGGTTAGCAGTGGGGCAGGAGGTAGCACACCAGTCTTATTTTGCTGCCCTCCATCCAGAATACCAACTGCAGGTGGCCGATGCCTTGCCCTTGAGGGAATTCTGCAACAGAGAGTATCACTCTTTCTGGGTCGCGATTCTCTAGAGTGATGCTAGGGAAATCGGACGAGGTGGACTTCTGAGCTTTGCTTATGGCTCTGTGAGCTCATTTAGAACTCAACCCTGCCTGGATATCAGGAGGGCTGGATTTGGCCAAGGGAATCTGGAAGAGGTCTGTGCCCCATCAACCTGAGGAACAAGTGCTGAGATGGCCCCGTGACTTGGAGCTCATCACAGGGAGCCAGGTTCAAGCTTTCCAGCGCTGCCCTCATTTTCCCCGTGGGCTGGGTGTGATACCTTTCTGAGTGGGAAGTCGAAAGCAATCTGAAATCAAGAGTAAAATAAAGCAAGATCCCTACCTAATGACACGTGTAAAACTGGATTCTATACAATTTTAAGACTGTAATGTGAAAAGTGAAATTATAAAATCAATAAAGGGAAATGCCGGAGCTTGTCTTTGTGAACTAGAACTCGGTAAGAATTTTTTTTTATTACTATAAATAACTTCAAACGCAAAAAGCACAAGGAAAAATGATGACTGAGGATGACAGAATTAAGAATTTCTATTCAATGAAGGAAGCACAAGAAATATGTTAACAGTCGACTCACTGGGAGAAGATATTTGCAATGCATAAAAATGCCAAGGGATGAATACTTTGTTTCTACAAAGAAAATCTTCAAATCAATAAGAAAAAGAAAAGATTCCTATTGGAATATAGGCAAAAGATGCAAACAGACAATTTAAACATATAACGCAAATGCCTATCTACCGGCCACAGAAAAAAATTACTCAGATAAATACAGACTAAAATAATCAGAATGTGGAATAAAAGCACTTCACACACAGTTTGCTGGGAAAAATTGGAAAGCTGGATAATGGCAAGAGTTGGAGGGATACAGAAAATATGAGAAACCGTATGGAAGCCGCGATTCTAGGGAGGAATCTGGCAGCTCTTAGACCGAGTAGATTACATTGCTATGACCTAGCAATTTCACCTCTGAGTCGATCTCAGCCCCCAAGTATCACCCGCGTCCTGAAGTGGGAATCTGCAAAGATGTCTGTTGCAGTGTCGTGTAGAGAAGGGGACTGGACAGACATATTTGAGGTGCACACCAAGCAGGGGTGTGGACGCACCGAGCACGCCACCGTGGCTGTGCGCAATGAACTCAAGGTGCGTACAGCCGCCCGGACGATCTGATAAACATGGGGCTGAGTGAAAACACGGGAACAAGGAGACACCGAACACAGTATCACCTACGTTGCTCCGTTAAAACAGCTGAACATCTACATGCTATCCACACCGGACACACAAACACAGCAACACAACCGACACACTGCCTGTGTGCAGGGACTACAGCAGAGACTGAGGATAAAAGAAAAGAGCAATGGAGTGAGCAGGTCCTTGTGTAAACCAGTGACAAAGAAAGGAATATGTTTCAGTCATTCGCCTGTGCCGGAGTGAAAATGAAATAATAACATAAAAGGCAACATGCTTTTGAAGATTAGAGACCTGGGTTCTACCCCTGCTCAATGACTCCTGCTGCCTAGGACCTTGACCCTCTTCCCTCCAGTGAGGAGGACGCAGACAACCCTGGAAATCACCTCTGGCCTAAGGTTCTGGAATGCACCAGGGGCAGCTCCCTTAGCGCTGCAATGCTCGCTTTTACAGAGCTGCACTGGCTCCCATCAGGCACAAGAGGGCGGTCCGTGCCTGTGTATTTTAAGAATCTTGGCTGTCACTCCAAACTTAAGACGTAAACCCAGAAATTTCTCCACCGCCCCCCACTACCACCTTCATACACTCCTTATGCTATGCTATTCTTCTACTGCTTGAGAAATACAAAGCACCCACCTACTAGGGGTTATAAACGACAGATTTTAGAAACTTCCGAGGCCACGTGAATCTTTTTTACTGGGAATCCTTACATTCCCCGAATATGCCACGCTAGTTCTCCCTTGTTGATCCAAGCTCATCCCCACCCCAATATTCCTTCCCCCCACCCAGTTCCTGCCCTGCCATGTCTCTCCCAGTTTTCCACATACACGCCCGCCTGAATTGATCTCCTGGCCCCTGGCTCTCTCTGGATGAAGACATTTGCTGTTGGCAAGCATGTTTGGTAGGTAATTGCTTGTACTTTTGATACACATTTTAGGCTAGTGTAAGTAACGAGAGGTGTATTTCAACTGAACAGAAAGCAAGAATGGATCTATGGAGCGCTCAGCCTCACAGCAGAGTTATCCCATCTGAATAATCTCCCCTTTCTGGAGGTGCGCAAAGCCAGGCATTGACCATGCAGGAATGTCGCAGGGGAACCCACATTTTTGATGGGCAGCTGGAGTAGATGGTGCTTCAGATGATTTATAAGCATTCATTTGATTTTCATATATGTGGATTCAACTTATGATCTCAGATCTGATTTCCTTTCAGATAAATCAAAAATCTCTATATGAAAAGAGGTTAAAAAATGGCTAAAACAAATCTGCCTGAGTACTCTACACTTGTTCTGGGGTGATGAAAAAGTGACTGTGACGCCCTGCAAAGTGCACAGCCAGGCGTGGCCACCCACTGTAAGAACCTCAAGAGGTTCCCAGTTGTCTTGCACCAGCTCACTGTGTGACCTCACAAATTCACTAACTACCCCCTCCACCTCTGCCTGCCTGTTGTAAGGTGAGAGGAAGGAGCTGTATGTTCCCCAAGGTCCTGTCCACCTCTCGCATCCTCCAACCTTCTCCAGCCTGCTGCAGGCTCTGCCTTTTGCTCCATAATGATGCCAGAGATGTGCTGAGATGCCCGTCCAAGGGGACGGAAGGTAGGCATCACTCTCGCTTTCACAAAGTAGCTCATTGGGAATGCCTTTTGAATTTCAACCATGTTAGCAAAACAGTTTTACAGAATTAATTCAACATGAGGAGGAGCATTTTAGCAGAAGTGTCAGAGTCCATCAGCTGCTAGAGAGTTGGGAACAGAGCAATGACTGGAGAAAAAAACTCCTTATGGTCTATGAATAGGATCCCCACTCACCCTGCCCATCCACACCAGAGCCAGAACTACTGGCCAATCCACAGAGCTACAGCAACCCAGCCAGATGCAGATGGCCAGATGTATAGGCCTGACCTGGAATCAACCTGCGGGACTGTAGGATGGTGACTCTCAGATTCCAGTGTGTCTCCTCATCACCCATGCGGTCTTGTGAGAATGTGGGTTCAGCTTCGGTAGGTCTGGGATGATGCCTGGGACTTTTGATTTTCAACAAGCTCTCATGAACACTACTGCGGCCGGTGTGTGGCCCACACTGTGAGTAGAAGGCCCTAAGAGGGAAGATGAAGTAGAATGCCAACAATTCTATACTTGCAGTGGCAACATGACAAAACATTCCCACTTTGTTATCAAATGTTTTTTTTTTTTTTTTTCCTAAAATAGGCTTTAGTCTCATCTGTGGAATGTTTAAGGTATAATGCTGCCTGAGACCAGAGGGTTAGTTGAGAGGACACCCCAAGGTCTGGGGTGCCATATTCACACATTTCATTAAACAAGTTCCTGCTTGCCCTCAGATCAGCAAAACACCCGAACCCACTGTGCTTGTTTATTTTCACTCATTCTGTTGAGAAGCCATTGAGCACCTTGAAGCTGGAGAGAGAATCAGTATAAAAGCTCTTGTTGCTATGAAGGAGCCCAATGGTTTTTATTGCTTCTATCCTTTAAACACCTTGCAGGCATCTGTTTGTTCACCTCTTCATTCATTCATTATTTATTCACCTAGGCCTTCTGCATGCTGAAGCCTGTTCTGGAGCCTGGGATATCGGTGCAGAACACGACTGTTCATGGGTCTCGGAGTCTAGTGGGGACACAGGTGAGTGGGAGAGTGGGGGTGAAGAGTGCGTGGTGGGGAAAGGGGCTTACTGCCGGGCCTTATTAGCTTTTGGTGGGAGGACCAGTTTCAACACTATATCCACAAACATCAAGTAGAAGGGTTAGAATTGGAAGGACTTGAAGCCCAGATAATCAATGTAGCTATTCCTTGTAGGACGCTCCCGCAGGATCCCAGTGTGCTCCTGACTTCAGAGTGACAGGCGCATCTGCTGTCCCTGGTGGAGAGGGGAGGTATACCCATCCCTTATATTTACAGGACTTGGTGCTTCCATCTGGAGGGGCAGGGCTCTTTGAACAGTTAATTCTCCGTTTCCTTCGGGGTGTCAGCCCCCTTGGTACCACCTAGCAGACATCTCTGAGGATGCAGCATCCTGTTGATCATTTAAGTGAATGCCTCCTCCACTAGATCACAGGTTCTGCAACTTAGGAACTGAGGCTGATGATTCTCTGCAGTCCCAATTCCCAACCCAGTGTGTGCTACAAAGCACAAGCTCAACGAATATGTAAGGAATTCGCAAGTGGCTGAGAGAATGAATGAAGAGCTCTTACACAGGACTGTATTTGGTGTTCACGGCTTATCTTTTGTTTTCGACATCCTGAGCTGGAGTAGATTGACTTCTCTTCTTGAGATGACAGACGGAGGCTTCTATCACATTCTCCCTTTGGATAAGCCCAATAGTGTATAAGATGCACTCCTGCTCCAGGGGCTTCCTGTTACTGGACCTCTCTAAGCACCCCCTCTTAACTCCAGGGGGAGGCTTTCTGGGGTACATCAATGGTACTAATCACCCATTCCAGAATCTCCTTCTAGGAGGAGAAACTGAGACTACAGTAAACATCCAGCCCCCGCCGTTCGAATGGCAGGTGAAGTGATGGCAGCGATCCCCCCACCGTGCTCCTCTCCGCATGCAGCGCCCCCCTTCTCAGCAGCCTTCAGCCGTCAGCGTGTTCTGCGACGCCCTCTCTCTTCCAGGCATCTGTCCCTTGCACCCCAACGGAAGCGCGGTCCCCTGGGAGGCGTCCCTCAGCAGCCCCGGGAAGCCCTGTCCCTGCTCCCGAGTGCGCCCAGAGTCCTGCCATTTCCTTCTCGCGCGCGTTCTTTACCGGCCCCATTCCCGCTGCTGAGAGCCCCGAGATGGCCGGGAGTGCCCGGGCCCAGCGCAGCTCCCGGCTCGCGGACCCCTCCTCGGGCCAAGGGCAGGACAAGCCCGGGCCTGGGCCCCCGCCTCGGCTCCCCTCCAACCTCTAGAGGAGCCCCGCGTCCGCACGACCCGGGGTCCCGGGCCACTCCGGCAGCCCCGGGAAGCCACCAGCTCCTGCGCTGGGGTCTTGGGGCCTCGGGTGGGTGAGCCGGGCTCCACCCCCTGGGGCAGAGGGACGGCCGGGTCTGCCCAGGGAGGAGGACCCGCTCCGCCGCCCCCTCTCCGTCCTCCCCTCCTCCGCTCCTCACCCTCGCCTCCCCCTCGCCCAACCCCCTTCCCCCTCTTGCTGCCCCCGCCCCACCCCATTCTGCACCGAGTGGCCCAGCCCTCGGCAAGGCCCTATCAGCTACCCAGCCGGGCGGGGGCTCAAGGCCTCTCTGGAGACCGCTTCTCCCCCCCCGGCCCATCCCGCCGCTGCGGACCCCACGCACGGCCTCCCCGCCCCGGCGCCTGGGCCTCCTCGCGGCCCGGGCGGGGCCCACCAACCCGGAGAGGTCGCGAGCCTGCGGGGTGCCGGGGGCGCCACCGAGCCGACCTCGTCCCAGGCAGACGCGCTGGCCCGGAGACCGCCGCAAGGGGGCGCCAGGGGCCGGGGGCGGACGCCATGCCAGTGCCTCGCCGGGACCGCACCTCGTCCGCGCGGCCGCCGGAGGGCGCCCGTCAGCGCCGGAGCCCATGGCAGACACCCCGGCCGAGCACAGCCACTGCCTGGTGGAGCCACGGGGCCGTCCACCGCGGCATCCGCCCGGAAACACCGCCTGTGCCCCGACAGCACCCGTGTGCGCACCACACACACATCACACACCCCGCCAAGTGGGCCGCACAGTCACTGGGGCGCCGCTCGCTCTGCTGCCTTTCCCCGCGGGTGCGCTGAGCAGCGGGAGCGGGAGCCGCGGGCTTTGCCTGAGCCGGGCGCGCGCTGTGGTCTCACTCCCAGACCCTTCCCTCTAGGCTGCCCCTCTCCGAGGCCCCGCGACAGCCTGTGTGTGCTCCCACTGCCCCAGCCTAGGTCCCGGATACTGGTGCCCTTGTCTCGGGTCACTGGCTGTGGAGAGGGCTGGCCCGAGGGAGCCAACCCCACCCCATTCCAGCCCGGGAAGGGCCAGAGAGGGCCAGGCAGGGCCCCGGAAGGCTCGACCCACGGATCCAGCGTGCCTGCTCCCAGGAATTGCACCTGGATTGTTCCAGCCATTGAGTGGATAAATCCACATCTCAAAGCTGGATTCAGTTGCATGTTCGCCACTTGCAATGGAAAGAGACCTGGCACTCCATTCATACTGGAACAGTTATCTCGGGTTTGGGGTATTCTGGAGGATATTCCTCCGGAACACGGCCTCGCCACTGGGGAGACGAGACCACATGCCCAGTAACGGGAGGCCCATGTGGAATGCCAGATGCCCTCCAGACCAGCCCAGGGTCCCACATGGGCTGTGAGCGCCAGGACAGGAAGGATTCGCTGCACTGAAGGTTGCGGAATGACGGGATGATGAACTGGGTAGATGTCCCAATCTTAAATGTTCTCTCTTTGAATTCTTACTGTGTGAAAAATTCATTTGGCAATCATATACAGCCTTGTGACATGTTTTCTATTGTTGTCTGGAATTGTTATTTCAATCCTTTGTTACTAATTGACTTTTTGCACGCTCCCGCCTTGTCCCCCTAACTAGATGGCAAATTCTTTGAGAGCAGAGACCTGTCTTGACATTTTTTTTTTTTAACTGGCAAGCGGAGACCGGATTCTGCATTGGACCTACCCACAGAAAAGATCTGTAGGGCCGGCCTTATTGGTTTCATTTTATAAATTCAGATAGTAACTAATGGTAATAGCTCCTCTAAGAACAAACAACCAGTAAGTGGCAGAACCAGCATTCATACCTTGGCAGTTGTCCAAAGCCCACCCCCCAGACCCTGCACAGGGCCTTGCACATCCTGCGCGCTCCATAAACACCATTTGATTCTTATCATTCTCAACCATCAATGTTTTAAGAAGGCTAATTAACATTTGATGAAGGTCAATTTTCAAATTCAAGTTAGTTGTTTAGTTTCCCAGAAAGAGGTGTTAAGCTTCAGCTGAGAGATTCAGCTTCCACAAAGAGAACTTCATACCAGGGAGGCAAATATTGACCCAGGCATCTCTTGAGGGTGTCTAAGTTTGAAAACGAAGCACTTCCTCCTTTAAAATGAAATTGAAGGATATTGGGCTTGGCTTGGAAGCCTATCTGGGGTCAGGCAGCACATCACTAGGAGGTGTATTGGGGAGCTCCAGGCAGTCGGGCAGACAGGGCCTGGCCTGGACAGAGAGGTCTGGCCCCAAGCCCAGCTCTCTTGCTCAGCCTCATGGGGTCTCCATGTCCTTCCCCACTGCGAGTATGAGATCACCTGTTATATCTGTGGTTTTTATAATGTAACTCCCATCGTTTCTATTTAAAACCTTGCCATTTTTTCTAGTTAGAACTCAAACTCAAATTCAAGCATGAGTGAGCATCTATCATACAATATAGATTTATTATAAGAACGATGATATAAAAATACTGACATCAAAAACCTCCACCATATTGTTCATCTGTTCAAAGTCCAACTTTGCTTTCATTGCCTACCAAATAAAGATTAAACCACGTATTATGTCATTCAAGGACTGAAATATCTCATTCCTACTTACTTTTCTAAGTTTATCTCCTTCACTTTCCATTTATGTAAAATCCAGTTAAATGGACTCCTTTATTTAATGTTGAAGTTCATCCTTCCATTTAGATCCCACTTCCTTCATGCCTTTGCCTGGAAAAATATATTTATGTCTTCCCTGATTCATGCAACCAAGTGCCTAGCTGCCTAATACGTGCCAGACATGGGGCTCCACAGTAGAACTATAGATCTGCCTGGGATCGACAGAGTTCACACCCTGTGTTCAAACGCTTCTCTTTCATGAAGTTTCCCCTCATTACCTTCCATGCACAATACCTCCTTTCTGTCTCTGCCACAGCCATGTTACACACAGCTCTGTGTTTTAATTAGCTGTGTGCATGCCATTCCCCACACCAGACACTAAGCTCTTTGAGATCAATGGTGGTGTTTTCTTTATCTTTAAAGAGGATCCCTTTGGTACCCAGCACATAGAGCAAAAACTATTTGTTGAATTGATTTGAAAGAGCTTTCAATACATTTGGCAAGATAAACCTTACCTAGCAATTAACTAATAAGGCAGTGGTGTAGCCTGATGAAGGTAATTTATATTCTCATACAATAAAGTACCAAGGCATATGTTACTGATGAGAAAGGAGCACTATGTAATAGAATGTTACATGAATTAAAGATCTTATACACCAAAAGAAGGTAAAAGTACATGTGCACCTCAAAGACAAGTTGGAATTTTGATGAAGGTCTAAATAGGCGTTCTAGGTTGGAAAGAACTAGAAAAGAAAACAGATTTCTTGGGTTCTAGTGTATATCTGTTCTGAGAATGAATTATAAAAGTAGAAGGCAATCTAGGAGATCATGCGTATGTTAAATCTGCAGTAGCCAAGTCATCTTTGGAAGCTAGTTGAATTGTTTAATTAACCTGTCAGTCCATCTAATATCTGACTCGGCTCCTTCCTGCTGCAGTTGAAATCCTTCTTTGCTTTATTCCATCCTCAGAGAAAATAGAGGACAGTTAATGATCCCTCTCTGTGCATTTCAGAAGATGGTGTAGAACAGTGCTAGAGAAAGCCTTTTAATCATATATTTCAAATATGCAGATCCAAAGGTGATCATTCAAGCACAGCTTTAAGATTTTTCAAATACCTTATTCCATCTGCCTTGCTCTGATGGTTTCTATGAACACATTTTCATTTTCTAAATCTGGAATTAGTAGAATCTGCTTGAAAAGAGATATTACAGTCAAGTGATGTTCTCAATTTGAGGTGTAATTATTTTCCCCCATTTTAAAAGCCTAACATAAAATGTGATGTGACTTTTTTTCAACTTTGCAAGGGACATCAACTTTTTTATGTCTTCAATTTTTTTCTCTGAGCTTCCTACAACTTGGAGAATAATATAAATAAGAAAGGAAATGCAGATAAGTTCAATTTCTAGTTTGCAATAAAAAGTCAAGTATTGTCTGATAAATGTCCTCCTCTTTACCCCATCTTCTTCCTGTAGATGAAAATTCTGCTTAAATAAATGAAATAGTTGGCAAGTAAAGATTGAATATATTCAAGGTGTACAACGTGATGATTTGATGTACATCTGCATGGTGCAATGACTGCACCATCAAATTAATGAACACATTCATCACCACCCACGTTGTACCTTAGGTCCCCAGAAGCTGCTCATATTGGAACTGAAAGTTTGTATCCTTTGACCAATATCTCCCCATCCCCCCACACTCGCAACCACTGATAACAACTGTTCTACTCTGCTTTTATAAATTTGACTTTTTAAGAGTCTACATATAAGTAAGATCATGCAGTACTTGTGTTTCTGTGTCTGGCTTATTTTGCTTAGCATATTCTCCAGGTTCATTCATGTCGTCTCAAGTGGCAAGGTTTCCTTCCTTTTTATGAGCTTATTCTCAAATCAAAACTCTTCTGGATGCTACATTAACCCTTAGAACCTAAGTATACACTTGAGCCTGCCTGAAATGAGATTGCACTTAGAGTCAAACATCAAAAATCTTAGCACTGAGAGGAGAATTTGAGATCATCGAGTTCAAACCTATAATTTAACAGATGACGAACTTAAGACCCAAAGAGGTTAAGTGACTGAATGAAGGTCACACTGCTGGTTAGTGAGAGCCGAGGCTAGGATTGAATTGCTTCTTAGGCTCTTTCAACATTTTCATTATATTTACCAACATTTTCCAAGTTATGTTTTTTAAAATAGCAGTTTTGAAGAAGATGTTAATAAGCATTTTCTTTTATTGTATAATTTTAAGTATTATTTTAGGTGTACGGGCTACCTGTGTAGGTTTGTTGGATGGGTGTATTCTGTGATGCTGAGGTTTGGAGCATAAATGACCCAGTCACCAGGTAGTGAGCCTAGTACCCAATAGGGGGTTCTTCAGCCCTTGCCCCTCCCTCCATCCCCCTTCTAGTAGTCCCCAGTGTCTATTGTTCCCATCTTTATGTCCATGTGTACTCAATGAATAAGCATTTTAAATGAAAAGGAAAATATGTGCTGGACCAAATAAACTTATAAAACATCAATTTAACCTGCTCTGCTTCACAGAGTTTAACATATTAATTTTTTGTCACACCCCGTGAGAGATAGTTAGCCAACACATTTGACTATAGACTATTTTAAAATTAACGTTTAGGAGCATCTATTAATACATCTAAAATGCCAGTGTGCCAGAGAACAGTGTTTGGAAGATGCTGCTCTTGATTAGAACTCTGTAGAGGTATGATCAAGTTTGACAGCAAATGCTGATGCTTACAGGCTCTTTCCCGCACTGGCTAGCTGAGTAGTCATAGGAGGATCACACTACCCAAACTTCAAAGCCCTCATCTGTAAAATGGGCACTCAGCTCTTACTAGACTGTTAGGAGATGGTATAGCAGAGTAAAATGTGTGAACTATAATTATCAAATTGTATTTGTGACAGCTTGCCAAAGTATCCACTGTGTAGCATGATAAAATAAATATACGAGAAAAAGTGTGTAATAAGAAGGTAAGGGTGAGAAAATACAACTGCATAGAAGTACATATCAAAATCCATGTGAAAAGTCTTATATTAACGTTGACAGTGGATGGCAAATTTGACTTTGCATTATTAAGAAAAGAGAAAGAGTACTATTACTTACTGTAGGCAGGTAGTCCACAAAATAACTATGAACCTTTTACTTGGGAAAACCACAGCTTTGCTAAGCACTGAGACATCAGAAAACTTCATGGTTTTCCATTGACTCTTAAAAGCATGGATTGCGAAGTCACGTAGTTTCACCTTTGCCTCTAACTTAGTTAATTTAGCAAATTACATCATTTCTATAAGCCATCATTATCTCTTTCATACAAGGGGCAAGATCCAAGTGACCATGAGTGCTGTGCCCACGATGTGGGATAGTGAATGCCATTCCCTTCAAAACAGCGAGCTCTCACTCAGTGACAGTCCCAGTGGACACTCCCCTCGCCAATATCTTCCAATATCAAAGAGAAATTTTGTCATCTGTTTCTTTTCCCATTGGCTTCCAGTGAATTAGGTTACAATACCAAAGGGGATTGCAATAAAAATCACTTGATATCAAGCTAAAACATGCGGTTGTTTTTGTTTAATTCAAATAGTGGATTAATTATATAACATGGATAAATAACTTTCTGCAACAAAACTTTAAATGCTAGTGGAACGATAGAATTATACAAGATATGCTTCTGACAAACCCCTGGAATGCGGGTCATTCATGTTACCAACCCAGAATGGTCTAAATGTTGTGGTTACCATCTGAGAGGGGGACAGGTTTGGCAGTGCTTCTAAAACAGGGAGAATAAGTAATCATATCCCCATATTCTAACACATTAAGCATGACTACTATAATTTCATCCCAGAAACATTCCAAAGCAAGTGATATCAATCATCTATCAGAGCAATGAAAATATCTCCAAAAGTTCCCATAGGATGGCTAATAGTAAGTAATGTAGTTTCTAGATGAACCCGCTGATATACACTGATTGCCAAATGTATCACAATGTGATGGAGTGATTTGACCCATAATATAGAATTGTTGGATCTAAGCCAATTAAATTTTGAAGGGCAAGTGCCAAAAAGGAGCAGCTGATCTTGAGCCAGTCTTTCTGATAATAGTAAGTGAGCAGAACCAACTGCCTGTTCAGATCATTGCTACTATGTGACAAGTAGAGATATACAGATAGTATCTGGAAATATGACAAAAACAGGCATACGTTACGCCAAAAGAAGGTTCTGAGGAGATTGTGAGTAATGAATACACTTTCACAACAGCGCTATCATCTTCCAGATTATTTTCTTTGAAGAGAATTTTACTTACCTAGATAAATGTTATTTTTGTAAGTAAAATTACAAGTATTTATTCTGTGTTTCTTATTAATTGTAAACCTCTTTAGGGCTAAGCATTAATTGTATTAACTAATGAATTAACTTACTCGTTTGGAGATATTTACTGAGCATCTACCAGGCAATAGCAACATACTCTGTGCTAAAGGCAAAACAAAAGGCTTCCAACAAAGTCCCCACTCTCTAAGGGCACATAATTTAGTTGTTCTGGGACTCACACAGCTGAATTCATTAAGAAATAAGAAAGAATATGATTAAGTCCCTGATAAATGGCATAGGCAGTAACTACATGCTGAAGTACAGAAAAGTGGGATACACTTGGAACTGAAACTATCAGAGAAGGATTTGTTGAGAAGGAGGGACTTCAACCACCACCCCCCACCCCCACAAAAAAAACCCAGTGGCTTATGTTTGATAGAGACATTGGGGAAGGAAATTGAAGCAGACGAATTACACTCAAAATCTGCTTTCAATGATTTAATAAACAGACACTTATTGAGCACACGCCATGTACCTTGGCACATTCTAGGTGTTGGGAATAAAATGGTGAGCAAAAGTTAACAGGCTCTTTCTCCTTATGGAGCTTACTGCATAGTGGGAGATACACTAAATATCAAAAATGTACACATGTAAATTCACAAGGACTGTCTCTTTGATGAAACTTTAGTCTCCTCTCAATCCTCTTCTCTACTAGGCCTTGTCCTTGGCTCGGTTTTAGCCAAGAATCCTGCTGAGCCCATTTATGGAGCATCCCCTCCGCCCTTACTATTTACACATGCTTCTCCTCCTAGATACCTAATCACATGCTTAGTAATTCTCCATCCACTCCCTTACCTTGCCTGCCAAATCAAAATCTCTGCTTCTCTCTGTTATATTTGGGGTGATGCTGCAACACATACCTAAAATGGGGACATGGCTTTGGAACTGGGTAATGGGCAGAGGCTGGAACAGTTTGAGAGGCATACTAGGAAAAATCCCTAGATGGGCATGAACAGAACATTGAGACTGATTCTGGTGAGGGCACAGAAGAAAAGAGCTTTACAGACAGCCTAAATCTTCCTAGACATTATCAAAGTGGTCATGAACAGAATATTGGTAGAAATATAGATGGTAAAGACCATTCTGATGAGGTCTTAAGTGGAGACGAGAAATAATTTATTAGAAACTGGAGGAAAGGCCATCACTGTTACCAAGTGGCAAAGCACCTGGCTGAGTTGTGTTCATATCCTAGTGCTCTGTGGAAAGCAGAGTTCAAGAGTGATGAACTAGGAAATTTGGCAAAAGAAACCTCCAAGCAAAGTGTTCAGGGTGCTGCACAGCTTCTCCTGACAGCTTATATGAAAATATGAGAAGAAAGAAATGAAGACAGAATTTATAATTAAAGAGAAAGCAGAACTTAAAGATTGGGAAAATTTTCAGCCTGGCTAGATTGTGAAGAATAGAAAAGAGTGTTTGAGAGAGAATACCCAGAGTATGGCCAACCTACCATTTGATAAGGATCAGTATGGATAGAAAGAAGCCAGATGCTATTCATCAAGTCAATGAAACAATGACCTAGAGGGCATTTCAGAGATTATCAGTGATGCCATTTCCTAGAGTGCTAAGGCCTTGAGGGTAGAACAGTTTCAAAGGAGAAGCCCAGGGCACCTGTGGCACCTCAAACGTGAAGACCCAGGGATGCCTAACATCTCTGTTTCTCACATTCTGCTGCAATCCTCCTTGGCTTCCCCAGCTGTGGCTCAAGTGGACCCAGGTGCAGCTTGGGCCACCACTTGATAGGGCACAAGTGGTCAGCTTTGGTGGTGTCCACATTGTGCTAATTCTGCAGGTGTGTAGAGTTCATGAGCTGTGAGGGCATGGATGCTTTTACCTAGATTTCAAAAGATGCCTCAGAGAGCCTCAGGGCCCAGACAGAAAATTGCCACAGAGGCGGGGCCGTCACAGAGCGTCCTCACTAGAGCCATGTGTAGTGGAGCTGTGGGAATGAGGTCTCCCCCACACCACAGAACTGTGCAGCCACCAGAGTACAAAGCCAGCCTGGGAAAGTCAGTCACGCACCTCCTCAATAATGCAAACTGAAGTGTGGGCTATCCCAGCAAAGCCTTGGAGGTGAGGCTGCCTGAGGCCTTGGGGGCCCAACCCCTGAACCAGTGTGTCCAGGAGGTGAGACATAGGGTCAAAGAAGACTACTCACAAACTTTAAGATTTAATGTTGTTTGCCCTAGAGTTTTGGATTCTCTTGGGACCTACTACCCTTTATTTCCCCCTATTTCTTCCTTTTGGAATGGGGATGACTATCTTATGACCCTCCCACCATTGTATTTCAAAAGCATATAATTTGTTTCATTTCACAGGCTGACAGCTGGAGGGAAATTTGTCACAGGATGACTTGTACCTCGAGTCTCACCTATGTCTGATTTAAATGATATTTAGATAAGAATTTAGATTTTAGAATTTTGAGTTGATGCTGAAATGCATGAAGACTTTTGGGGCTATTGAAATGGAATGAATGTATTTTTCATGTAAGGATATGAATTTGGAGGCATAGGGGTAGAATTTTATAGTCTGAATATCTTCCAAAATTCGTGTGTAGAAACTTAATTTCCAATGTGATAGCTGTAAGAGGTGGGAAATTTGAAAGGTGATTAGGTCATGAGGGTGCAGCCCTCATGAATAAGATTAGCAACCTCATGAAATAAAGCTTCAGGGGGTGAATTTACTTCTTACATTTCCTTAAACATGTGAAGACACAGCATCCGTCCCTCTGGAGGAGGCAACAGGGCACTATATTGGAAGCAGAGAACAACCTTCCCCAGACACCAACCTCCTGGCACCTTGTTACTGGACTTTGCAGACTCCAGAATTGTGAGAAATAAATGTCTGTTGTTTATAAATTACCCGGTCTGTAGCATTTTGTTATAGCAGCACAGACTAAGGCAACTGATGAAAAGAGGTTGGCATCTAATACAAGGTCAACAAAGTGGAAGGCTTCCCTGAAACTTTCGGACTGAGAACCACAAAGAATGAGGGTCAATCACAGAATAAAACTCAAGAGCTGGCTGGGTGTGGTGGCTCATGCCTGTAATCCCAGCACTTTGGGAGCCTGAGGCGGGCAGATCATGAGGTCAGGAGTTTGAGACCAGCCTGGCCAATATGGTGAAACCCCCGTCTCTACTAAAAATACAAAAATTAGCTGGGCATGGCGGCATGCACCTGTAGTCTCAGCTACTCAGGAGGATGAGGCAGAAGAATCACTTGAACCCGGGAGGTGGAGGTCGCAGTGAGCCAAGATCACCCCACTGCACTCCAGCCAGGACAACAGAGTGAGACTGTCTCAAAACAAACAAACAAAAAAACAAAACTCAAGAGCTGTTAATTATCTTGTTCTTTCTCTGTGAGAAGGTTGGTACATCTTTATGAGATAAAGGAGCAAATGGTGGAAAGAGAAAGGAGAGAGACAGAGAGAGAGAGAGAGAGAGAGAGAGAGAGAGAGGATTTCTGGTAACAGCATTTAGTTCCTCGTGCCAGTTATCCCTGAGACCCAGCTGCACCCATTCTCATCCCATAGTTTGCCTATAAGAGATATCCAGTGTTCATCTAATAAACCCCACTATTTTCCTAGGCACTTTGAATTAGAGTCTGTAACTTGGAACACAAATCTGTGATAAATGCATAGTAACTATAATTATTATTAATTTTTTTATTTCAATAGGTTTTTGAGGAACAGGGGGTGTTTGGTTACATGAATAAGTTCTTTAGTAGTGATTTGTGAGACTTTGGTGTATCCATCACCCAAGCAGTGTACCCTGTACCCAATGTGTAGTCTTTTCTCCCTTGCCAACCCCCTACCCTTTCCCCCGCATCCCCCAAATCCAATGTATCATTCTCTTTTTTACCATTTTTATTCTTTTCTTAAAAAAAATTTTACTTTAAGTTCTTGGATACATGGATACATGTGCAGAATGTACAGGTTTGCTACATAGGTATACATGTGCCATGGTGGTTTGCTGCACCTATCAATCCATCATCTAGGTTTTAAGCCCTGCATACATTAGGTATTTATCCTAACGCTCTCCCTCCCCTTGCTCCCTGTAACTACAATTATTGAGCAACTGTTATGTGCCCAGCACAAACTTAGGTAATTTATGATTAGAATTCCACTTAATGCTTATAGTGATCTATGAAATTGGTATTACTCTCAGAAAACGGGGCCTAAATTCAAGCCCATATTGGTCTGTCTCAAAAGCCAGTAGCAGGTGAGTGGTAGGCATTCATTAACTGTAGCTCAGAACAATACAGGTTCACTGGAGTAGACGGCTTTTTTCCAGGTAATGTGTCTGACTGATGTTGAATATACACTGTATGGGTTCTTCATGCTAAGGTTAGCAATCTGTACTTATTTTTTTTTTTTTTAAACAAGAGCCATCAGAGTAAGGCAGTGGGAAAAGAAGGCAGCATGATGCAAATGTCATCTCTGCATTAACATCAGTCAATTCAATTCACTTGGAAAACAGAATAGATAAATCTTAATTTTAATCTTTGAGGAAACATTAAGTCAAAGTCACGAATGTGAGTGGAAGGATATGTTCGGTGGATGCATTGTCTAGGTGGTTTATTTTTTCTGCTGTCATCTGAGTGCTAAAAATCAGGTCCCCTAGTGTGTCTAAATATCAACCTTATTTTAATGGCATTATTCTACTTATCTGGACCTGGGATAAAGTATTTCAGTAAAAAAAAAAAATGCAGGTGCAGCTATAATTATCTACCTGTACTGAGTGATGTGAGAGTAGCTGTTAATTACTTTGCCTTTGAGGTGTGCAGATCAAAGTTTCTTTAAATAAAAAAATGGTATACGTTTGAGCCAAGAAGGTGAGTCACAGTAAAATATTTAACACTAAGTGCATTTGGCTAAAGTCAGGTTGCTTAAAGGCCAAATTTACCATACAAAGTTTAGGACTCTGAAAATTCCATACTAAAAATCTGTAATACCAGGGGCAAATGTTCAGATATTATTTTCAAGTCTACAACCCATGATGATCCCTTAAAGAGCCATAGTCAACCTTTCCAGTTGCTTTGCAAATCATTCCAGTTTGTCAGTCCTTTCAATACCACCATCTCAATGACCTAGAGCAGGTGACAAATGGTATTATTGATGTTTTTACAAACAAAAGTTTGCTCAGAAGCATTTTTTAGTTGTTTATCTTGTTAGTAGACTATATTCTGCAGCTTCTATCATGATGCAAGTGTCTGGATAAATGCCTAAATCACCAGAACTAACTATGAGTCTTTGTTTATTCAAATAGCAAGAGAGAGAAAAGCAGTGACCACTTATTAGGGAACCAATGTCTGGAATGAACTATATGCTTACACATTCAAACACCTGCATTAAAGTTCTCTTGAGATGTTGGAAATGAGTTTGCAATAACTGAGTCTTGAAGCATGTATCTAACAGATGTTTGAGTTTGGGAAGATTTCATGACAACATGAATATAAAAATAGTACTGGGATATAATATTAAAATTCTACCCCAGTGATGCAGGGCATTCAAATGGCAGGTTTGAGCAAATATTTATTCATCTGGTTGCTGGTATTTCATACACAAAGTTCAATTATGTATGCACTGGAAAGTTATCCCATCATATAGTGCATTATATTCCCAAGGGGAAATCAACAGTGTCGAGAGATACTGGAGCTCCACACGATATGGTTGTGTCAAAGTTCAACATTGGCATATTACTCATGTAGCTGTTCCATTGGTGCCAGACAGTATCTCATTGGATCAACATACAATAAATTGTAGCTCTTCTTCGTCTACTAAGATGTTTTCTAGCCACATCTTCCAATAAAATAGCCCTGCTGGCCCAATTTGCTGAGACTAAGATGATTTTAATGTAAATGCCCTTTTTTTTTTTTTTTTTTTTTGCAGCTGCACGTGTGTTTTTGTTTAGGGTGAATATGACAGAGTAAACACCACGGGACCTAAGAAACCAAAGGGAAGGAGTGAGAGAATCTCAGGTTTGAGTTATGGGAAAGAATTATGGAAAAATCATGACATTTAATCTTTAGTATCTTGCAAAATACCAATAATTAGCAGGCATGAAGGAAGTAAATAAATGAGAAGATGAAAGGATGGATTTAGTACCTTCAAAAAAATGCAGAAAGTTTACCTATTTTAAGTCTGACCTATTTAAAGTATATCTAGTATGCTAGTGAAGGGAAAGGTTTTATTCGGAACTATTGATACAGTAGTCATGAACTCCAATAAGAAAAGCCTACACATTCATATTCAAATTTCAGAAAATGAAAGATAATGAAAAAAATTACAAAAAAATCAGATGAAAAGACCACCTTATCTACAGAGGAGAAAAGATAAAAATTGCATCTGACTTCTCAGAAACCACGTAAGTACAGAGTAGAGTGAAACAAGTAAAGTGTTGAGAAAATCAAAACACCAACCAAGAATTCTGTACCCTAAGAAATTATCCTTCAATGGTGAAAGAGAAAGACTTGTTCTGACAAACAAAAATTGAGAAAATGTGTTGCCAGTAAATCTGCCTTTCAAGAAATATTCAAGGAAGTTATTTAGAAATAAACTATATGTCAGAAACTCAGATCTACATAAAGAAAGGAAGTGCACTGAAGAATGAATAAGTAAAATCAAAATGTTTAGTTTTAAAATTCTTCACCAATCTAACAGATTATGATTTTTTCAAAGTTATAATAGCAACAATGTATTTGTACACAAATGTGTGTGTGTGTGAGTGTGTTTATGTGTAAGTGAAATGAATGATAGCAACAATACAATGGATGGGGAATAAATGAATTTAGGAATATTTTGTTATTATAAGATACCTGAACTACCTTTAAGATACTTCCTACCCATGAACAGGTATATTATTATATTAAAGTTGACATAAATTAGTTGTGAATGTATAGTGTGAATTCTAGTGCAACCACTAAAAAAATGGTTTTTAAAAAGTATAACTGAAATGCTAAGAAAGTGGCAGAAGAGAAAATGAGATTATGTAAAATGCTGAGTTAAAGACACAAAAGAAAGAAAAGGTGTGGAAGACAAAAAAATAGGAACAAAGAATAAGCGCAACAAATGCAAAATAGTGACACATAGAGCACATGTTAATCCAACTGTCAATAAGCACTTTAACAACAATGGTCTGAAAACATCAATTAAAACAGATATTTTCAGAGTGGGTCAAAAACAAAACTCGACTATATATTGCCTACAGAATCCCATCTTACATATAAATATTATATAGATAAAAAGTAAAGAGATAGGGGAAAATATGCCATGGTAACACTATTTAGAGGTAGTAGGAGCAGATATATTAATTTCAGGAAGCAGATTTCAGAGCAAGGTAAGTCATCAGAGATAGAGATGGGGCAATATATAATCATAAAGGAGCCAATATTCCAAGAGGACACAGCAACCTTCAGTGTGTGTGCACTTAACAACAGAGCAGCAAAATGTATGAGACAAAAAACTGACAGAACTGCAAGGAGAAACAGGTGAATCCATGATTATAGTTGGGGATTTTAATGATTGTCTCTCTTTCAGAAGTGGACAAATCCAGCAGGCATAAAATCAGTATGGACATAGTTGGACTCAAAACTGTCATGAGTCAATTAGATATAATTGAAATCTACAGACTACTTCATCCAACAACACATGATCACACATTCTTCTCAAGCTCATGTGGAACATTTATCAAGATAGACCACATCCAGAACTGAAAACATACCTTAAGAAATGCAAAAGATAGAAATTGTGCAATGTCTGATCTCACATCAAAATGGAATTAAACTAGAAATCAATAACAGGAAGATCCCTGGAAAAATCTTAAGATCCTTGAAGATTAATCAATACACTTCTAAATGACCCATGGGTCAAAGAATAAATCTCAAGAGAAAATTTAAAATATTTTGAAGTAAACGAAAATGGAACTTATCAAATGTGTGTGATGCATCTAAAGCATGATTCGATGCAGATTTATAGAAGAATGATCTAAAGCCAATAATCTAATCTTCCAACTTAGAAAACTAGAAACAAGAAGTGGAAGCTAAATCCAAAGTAAGCAGAAGAAAATAAATAGTACAATTAGAACAAACATCAATGAAATGGAAAAGAGAAAATGAACAGAGAAAATTAATGAAACCAAAAACTGGTTCTATAAAAAGATCAATAAAACAAATAAGCCTCTAGCCAGAATAATTAAGAAAAAAAGAGAGAACAACCAACTTACTAGTATCAGAAATGAAAGAAGGGACATTACTACCAACCCATGGACATTAAAAGGATAGTAAAGAAATATGAACAACTCTGTACCAACAAATTTGATGACCTATATGAAACAGACCAATTTCTTGAAAGACATGTCTGCCAAAACTTACACAAGAAGAAACAGACAATCTGAATAGTCCCATGTTGACTGAGGAAATTAAAGAGTTAATAGTTTATTAAAGCAAAAGGCACCAGGCGCAGATGGTTTCACCAGTGAATTCTACTACATATTTAAGGAAGAAATTACACCAATTCTCTACAATCTCTTTCTGATGATAGAAGTAGAGGAAATAATTATGAATACTTCATCATTCTATGAGGCCAGCATTACCCTAATACCAAAACCATAAAAGATACTACAAGGAAAGAAAACTATAGATCAATATTTCTCATAAACACAGAAGAAAAATCCCCAACAAAACTTTAGCAAATTCAGTCCAACAATGTATAGAAAGAAATATACACTGCTACCAAGTGGGATTTATCCCAGGCATGCAAGGCTGGTTAAACTTTTTTTTTTTTTTTTTTTCTTTGGAGATGGAGTCTCGCTCTGTCACCCAGGCTGGAGTGCAGTGGCACGATCTTGGCTCACTGCAAGCTCTGCCTCCCAGGTTCATGCCATTCTCATTGTGTGAAAAATCACACAATCATATCAATAGATGCATTTTACAAAATCCAACACCCATTCATGATAAAATCTCTTAGCAAACTAGGAATAGGAAGAAAATTTTTAAACTTGATAAAGAACATCTCCAGAAAACCTACAGCTAGCACCATACTTAGCCTCTGGAGTAGCTGGGACTACAGGTGCCCGCCACCACACCCGGCTAATTTTTTGTATTTTTAGTGGAGACGAGGTTTCACCATGTTAGCCAGGATGGCCTCGATTTCCTGACCTCATGATCTGCTCGCCTTAGCCTCCCAAAATGCTGGGATTACAGATGTGAGCCACCGTGCCCATCTGGCTGGTTAAACATTTTAAAAACAATTAATGCTATTCATCACATCAACAGACTAAAGCAGAAAAATCACACAATCATATCAATAGATGCATTTTACAAAATCCAACACCCATTCATGATAAAATCTCTTAGCAAACTAGGAATAGGAAGAAAATTTTTAAACTTGATAAAGAACATCTCCAGAAAACCTACAGCTAGCACCATACTTAGTGGTGAGAAACTACAGTTCCCCACTAAAATCAAGAATAAGTCAAAGATGTTTCCTCTCACCACTGTTTTCATCCTTGTACTGGAAATTCTAACTAACATAATAAGAAAATAAAACAAAATATAATGCATACAGATCAGGAAGGAAGAAATAAGACTGTATTTCTTTGCATATGACATGATCATCTATGTAGCAAGTACAGAAGAATCAACAACAACAAAAAAGAAAAACCAACTTAGCAATTATAGCAAGGTTGCAGGATGTAAGGTTAATATACAAAATTCAATCAATTTCCTACATACCGGCAATGAACAAATGACATTTGAAAATAAAACTGCATTACCATCGACATTAGCACCCCCAAAATAAAATAGAGATAAATATGATAACATATACAAGACCTATGTGAAGAAAACTACCAAATTCCATATGAAGAAAACTACAAAGATATCAAAGAAAAACTAAATAAATGAAGATATTTCATGTTCATAAATAGAAAGTCAATAGTCTCTGAAACTTTGCCAACATCTGTTAGTTTTTTATCTTTTTTTTTTTTTTTTTGAGACAGTCTTGCTCTGTCACCCAGGTTGGGGTGCAGTGGCGCTATCTCAGCTCACCGCAAGTTCCACCTCCCAGGTTCGTGCCATTCTCCTGCCTCAGCCTCTTGAGTAGCTGGGACTACAGGAGCTCGCCACCATGCTTGGTTATTTATGTTTTTTGTTTGTTTGGTTTTTTTTTGCATTTTTAGTAGAGACAGAGTTTCATGGTGTTAGTCAGGATGGTCTCAATCTCCTGGCCTTGTGATTCACCCACCTTGGCCTCCCAAAGTGCTGGGATTGCAGACATGAGCCACCTCGCCTGGCCTGATTTTTTAATAATAGCCATTCTGACCTGGTGTGAGATGGTAACTCATTGTGGTTTTGATCTGCATTTCTGTAATGAGTAGAGATGTTGAGCATTTTTTCATATGCCTGTTGGATGCATGTATGTCTTCTTTTGAGAAGTGTCTGTTCATGTCCTTTGCCCATTTTTAATGGGGTTGTTGTTCGCTTGTTGAATTGTTCAAGTTCCTTATAGATTCTGGATATCAGACCTTTGTCAGAAGCACAGTTTGCAAATATTTTCTCCCATTCTGTAAGTTGTTCATTTACTTTGTTGATAATTTGTTTCACTGTGTGAAGCTCTTTAGTTTAATTAGGTCCATCAATGGTGGACTGGATAAAGAAAATGTGGTACATATATACCATGGAATATTATGCAGCCATAAATAGAAAGGAATTATGTTATTTGTAGCAACATAGTTGCAACTGGAGGCGATTATCATGCAAAACCAGAAAACCAAATACCATGTGCTCTCACTTATAAGTGGGAACTAAACATTGAGTACACCTGGGAACAAAGATGGGAAGAGACACCTGAGTCTACTTGAGCAGGAAGGGTGGAAGGAGGGTGAGGAGCAAAGTACTACCTATCAGGTACTATGCTCACTATCTGCGTGATGAAATAATTTGTGCACCAAGCCCCAGCAACACGCAATTTACTCATGTAAAACATCTGCACAAGTACCCCTTGAACCTAAAATAAAAGTTATAAAAAAGTAAAAGGCTAAGACTCAATATTATCAAGATGTCAGTTATTCCCAAACAAAATACCAGCAAGTTATTTTGCAAAGTTATTTTGCAAATACTGAAAAAATGGCTCTAAAATTTATATGAAGAGGAAAACAAACCAGAATAGTTAACTCAATATTGAAGGAGAAAAAACAAAGTTGGAGGACAGACACTACCTGACTTCAAGACTTACTACGAAGCTACAGTAATCAAGACTGTGATATTGGTATTAGAACAGACAAATAGATCCATAGAACAGAATAGAGAGCCCAGAAATAGGCACACACAAATACAGTAAACTGATCCATGACAGAGGACCAAAGCCAATACAATGCAGTAAAGATAGTCCTCAATGAATCATGCTGGAACAACTAGACACACACATATTACAAAAATGAATGCAGACACAATCCTTATACCTTTTACCAAAAGGAAGTGAAAATAGATCATAGGCCCAAATGTAGAATACAAAACTATAAAACTCTCAGGAGATAACATAGGAGAAGCCTAGATGACCTTGGATACAACAATGTGTTATTTTTATTTTATTTTATTTTTGAACGGAGTCTCACTCTGTCGCCCAGGCTGGAGTGCAGTGGCACGATCTCGGCTCACTGCAACCTCCGCCTCCTGGGTTCAAGCGATTCTCTTGCCTCAGCCTCCCGAGTAGCTGGGACTACAGGTGCCCGCTGTCATGCCCCACTAATTTTTGTATTTCTAGTAGAGACGGGTTTCACCATATTAGGCAGGCTGGTCTTGAACTCCTGACCTTGTGATCTGCCCACCTCAGCCTCCCAAAGTGCTGGGATGACAAGCGTGAGCCACCATGCCCAGCCCACAACAATTAGTTATTTAGATGTAATAGCAAAGGCACAATCCATGAAAGAAATAATTGATAAGCTAGAGCGCACTAAAATTAAAAACTTATGCTCTTGACTCTATCAAGAGATTGAGAAGAAAAGCCACAAACTGAGAGAAAATATTTGTAAAAGGCATATATGATTTAAAAAAACCTATTATCCAAAATATACAAACAATTCTTAAAATCCAGCAAGAAATATATAACAACCTGATTTAAAAATTGCACAGCATCATATGCCATTAGGAAATTGCAAATTAAAATGAAGCACCATTACTTACCTACTAGAATGACAAAAATCCAAACACTGACAATATCAAATGTTGATGGGGATGTGATATGGAGCAACAGAAACTCTTATTTATTGCTGGTTGGAATGCAAAATTGTATGGCTATTTTGGAAGACAGTTTGGCAATTACAAAACTAAACATACTCTTAACATTTGATCTGGCCATAATGCTCCTTGCTTTTTACACAAAATGAATTGAAAACTTACGCCCATAAAAACACCTGCACATGGTTGTTTATGGCAACTTTGTTAATAATGGTCCAAAACTTGGGAGCAACCAAAGTGTCCTTCAGTATGTGAATGGATAAACTGTGGTACTTCCAGACACTGGAATACTATACAGCACCGAGAAGGAATGAGCTATCAAGCCATGAAAAGACATAGGGGAAACTGAAATGCATATTGCCAAGTGAACGAAGCTGATCTGTAGAAACTGTACTGTCTGATTCCAACAATATGACATCGTGCAAAAGGCAAAACTTTGGAGGCAGTAAGAAAATTAGTGGTTTCCAAGTGTTAGGAGGAAGTGATGAATAGCTAGGTTTTTACGGCAGTAAAATCTTTCTGTATGATATTATCATGGTGGATACATGTCATTATATATTAGTCAAAACCCATAGAATATACAACATCAAAAGTGGACACTAATGTAAACTATGGACTTTGAATAATAAAGATGTATCAATGTAGTTAAATCTATTTTATGAAATATACCACTGTAGTGTGAGATGTTGATAATCAGGGAGACTGCAGCAGATTTGCAGCATGAACAGGGGCAGATGGTATATGGGAAATCTCTGTTGCTAACATCCTAAAACTTCTGGAAAGAAGATCTAAACAACTCCATCAGGGCTAAGAGAATTGTTCTCAGGATGAGACAAGCTCTTAAATATCTACTATTCTGGGAAATGCATTCTCAAAAACTAGGCCAAATTGGCCAGGGGCGGTGGCTCATGCCTGTAATCCCAGCGCTTTGGGAGGCCGAGGTGGGTGGATCACGAGGTCAGGAGATCAAGACCATCCTAGCTAACACGGTGAAACCCTTCTCTACTAAAAAATACCAAAAAAACTCACCAGGCATGGTGGGGGGCGCCTGTAAGTCCCAGCTACTCGGGAGGCTGAGGCAGGAGAATGGAGTGAACCCGGGAGACAGAGCTTGCAGTGAGCTGAGATCGCCCCACTGCACTCCAGCCTGGGCGACAGAGTGAGACTCCATCTCAGAAACACAAAAACAAAAACAAAGACAACAACAACAAAAATAACTAGGCCAAATTTGATTTTGACTATTCAAAATTGTATGTCTGTGTTGATGTGAAATCTGAGTTCTCTCTAAATGAGATAGAATTATGACTATGGGCTATAAAACAGGAGAGTGGAGCCTGTATCAGGTTCTCAGCAGAAAGCCAGCATCCCCACTCTGGGGAAGAGAATGACCAGTGGCTCCTGGGGAGAGTATCCCTCTGAAGCTACCTTGATTGTTGTCGTCAGCTTCTCATACTTGAATCCAAAGAAGGGACATAATGAAAATCAATTTTACATAAAAAATTAATACCAAAACCACAACATTACTTTTTTTCTAATAGTGATCTGGGGATTCCTACTTTGAGACAGACATTTTTAACTTACGCATTTGTTTAGGCTTGTATTAAATCATTGTACACCACAGTTTTAGTACTTATTCTATTTGATCAGCCTTTACACGTCTACTAGTTTCCACACAGAATACTTGGGAAACTTACAGAGTCTTCTTCTTATAGGAAGAAAAACTGAGTCACCAAAATCCATGTTGTATTTTGAGATTAAATCAAAAATAAAATCTAAAATATGTCCCCATCTAAAAAGTTGCCCCCTCTATGCCAGGAAACCTAAAGATTAATAGCCTGAACAATGCCTTGCATTCAACTTCCTGATTTGCAGCAGATTTAGTGAGGCTGGGGATCAAACAACGAGGGCCAGGCATGGAGGTGTGGATTAGAATAAAACAAAATGTGACGGGAAAAAATTACAAGGTGAAAAGCCTTTTGTTCAGACAATGGAACATAATTTTGCAGTAGACATTTTTAAGCTTCTATTGTATCACACAGTGTTTCTTTGCAAGATTTCATGTGTTGTTGTGTTAAAATGAATTTCATTTTGTCCCAATCAATGAGTCTCCCCACTCGCTATTACCTACAGGCCTTCCTAGCAGCCAGAGTTCTGGCCACCCTCCAATACCAGGCTGGCATTAAAGTAAGTAAAGTTGCTGGTGTCTGTCCAAATGTTCAATCGAGGTAGTTGGAAAATGTCACCTACACCCAGATAATTTTTAAATTCCTTTCTCTCTTTTTCTTTCTCCCCATGCTCTGAAATTACCTCCAGCTTATTTGTCTGGCTAGAGGTTAATGGAACACTAATGATGTTAATGAGCCTTTCACAGTGCAAGTTTTTTCAGGAAAGAGATATAATAGCTGTTTTCCTTCCCTTTTAATCTTTTTCACCATTCAAGAGTTACAGGCTGAGACAATTAGCAACTTGTACAGCTCTGTCTCCCTGCTCAGTCACAGCCCAGTGGGGCAAAAAGCAGGAGCCCATTAGACGGCTCTACATGTCCACAGGTGAGAGCGCATGGATGGATGCAACACACTGCTTCCTGCCAGAAGGCATAATGCTACTCAGGGAGAAAGGAGGGAAATTAACAATCTGTTGATGAAGCTTTTCCATGGCAGGCAGGCAGCAGGAGCTGTCCAGAGTACTGAAGAGTCATCATCATTCCTCCCCATCCCCTTCATTAGACTGAAGGCATGCGTGAGAGCCACAAACCTCAAGGAGTTCAGAGTCTAGCTCACTCAAGCATCCAAATATTTAGTTACTGAGAGTAAACTTACCCTAAACTCATAGGGACCTGGAAAAAGAAGAACATTTTTATAAAACAAGTTATTTAGCGATACATCCCAATTTTTTGGGCATTTCTCCATTTTGTGGTGTTTTGGCATTCTGCCTGTCTATGCTTTGAAAGTATACATCCTGGATGCATATGGCAATTAAAACATGAACTCAGAGTGCTGCTAAGATGGAAAAACATTGAAAGTAAAACATGTCCAAGATTTGAACTAATCTTGATTCTGACTCAGCTGGTGTTAGGTTTTATTTCTGGTGAAAAGGGCCTATAAATGCCTTCAGCAAATGCTTCAAGAAGAAATTCAGAGCACTCAACAGAGAGGGCTGAAGAATGTGACATTTCACTTTCTTTCAGATTGTTGATTTATTTTGTATCTAAAAGTGGATTTTAATTAAATGGATCATGGTTCACAACCAAGTTAGAGTGAAAAATATTAAAGGCCCAATTCAAGATCAGAAACTGTAGGAATAATTTTCCTATAAAGGTCACTCTCAGTCAGAATTCAACCACTAATGCCAGCTAACCTGAGATGTAATATAAAGCAAAATATTAATAGGCCAAAATAATTTTGTACAAATTATGCGTTATAGATGTATAATGGATTGTTAGGCACATTAAGAATTTGATATGTATCCTTAAACTTTATTGTTTAGAGAATTGCCTGGAAAAATAATCAAAGGTTTGTTTGTTCACCTGCTACGTGTGTTCAATAAACTTTACGCTAGGTGAGATGGTGGCTAAAAATAAAATATAAGGCCTAGAGCTAAAACACAGGGATAAATGCATATCTGAAGGAATTCAGACAACAATTAATTATGTAACTGTGGTGCTGACAGAGCTCAAAGTTCAAGGCAGATAAAGTCTTATTCAGACTAAGTGTAGTTGCTGAGGGCTTCATTAAAGAGGTTATGCAGTGTAAATAAGATTTTTATAATTACATTGTACAAAAAAAAAGGCTTTCCAGGTTCAGGAAATGAAGAAAAGGTATAGGTTTATTTAATCATGAATGATATATGCATGTGAGAACCATTGTTTAGTGCCAGCGGGCAGATGAATTGAAATGAGCAGAAATCAAAGGTAAGGGAATTGTGTTAGAGATACTTGCCAAGGTTCAGAAGCAGGCTGAAAATGGAGACGGCAAGATGTGAAGATACATTCAGAATGAAAGTATTAAGACTATGACAAATTTGATTTGGTGGAAAAAGAAAAATGGCTCAAAAAGGATTTAGAGGTTTTTAGCCAGGGCAACTGAAATTATTGGGTTGCAAAAGAAAAAGAGGCTGGGCACGGTGGCTCATGCCTGCAATCCCAGCATTTTGGGAGGCCAAGGCAGGTGGATCATCTGAGGATGTTTGAGACAAGGCTGACCAACACGGTGAAACCCCATCTCTACTAAAAAATACAAAAATTAGCCGGGCATGGTGGTGGGCGCCTGTAATCCCAGCTACTCGGGAGGCTGAGGCAGGAGAATCGCTTGAACCCGGGAGGCAGAGGTTGTAGTGAGCCAAGATCGCACCATTGCACTCCAGCCTGGGTGACAGAGCGAGACTCCATCTTAAAAACAAAAAAAGAAAAAGAAAAAGAATACTTTTGTAGAAAATCAGTATGTTCAATGGTGCCATTTTTTAAATAACATAATATTTTATCTAGATCCTCTACAGATCTGGCCAATTGAACTATGGTAATGTTTTAAAATTCCTCATTCCCGATTCTAACAGTTGCTCCAATTGCTCAACAGTGCATTTATACTCTCACCAATTTAACAATAATTTTATCAATTTACTTCAGTCAAAAACTCATTGGAGGAAAAGACGTTGTGTGGACTGTGCGGTTGGATATCATTATCAACGTATGCTCACGCTGTCCATTTGGGCCTGCAGGTTTCTAGAAGGCAAGCATTGCACCCATTTAGCAAACTCTGATATGCTCTTTAGAGTACATGGAAATACATAACACAGACTTTCTGCAAGAAATGATGATGGCAACTAGAAATAGTCCCAAAGAATTTATCAAATGCCTTAGATGGTGAAATCAGAGCTCCAGCTTTTATGCACATCGCATCCTTGTTTTCTAAAGAAATAACAAACTCCCCTAGCAGTGTAAGGAACTACATAATTGTGTATATGGGGCCGCAGTGCTTATAGCAATGTGCTACATCCAGATGGCAAATGGGATGATGGTAAAGCCAGGATGAGGAAGCAACTAATGATACTTCAAATAGCAAACCGCAACGCAAATGTAAGCACAAATGACATATCTAGGGCCAGACAATAGAGCACATGTCAAAGTCAGCTGCTTAGGATGGGGGAGTGGAGAAGACAAAAATAAAAAGTAAATATACACTACATAAACATAAATACAAATGCATGATACTACTTCAGAAGCACAGCGCTTATCAGATCTGCTGTCATTCCCCACACCTTGTACCATGCCTCTCTTGGCCTAGCCCCACTCAACATAAAATAGACTGCAGACTGCCCACTGCACCAGAGGCAGAAGCAGGCCCTTTGTTAACTGCCATGAAGAGAAAGCTCTCCAAAGAACAGCTACTTTCAACTCGGTAGGTAATATGTTCCAGTCTTGGGTATCCCCATTTGGAATCAGGGAAAACAAGGCCAACGGCCTCTAGGTGAATAATACTTGGATCAACAGGGAACTCTCTCTAGCCCCAGGCCACCTTCTCTTCTCCATCCAAGAGGAAGATTGGGCAGGACACCTATCCTGTGGTAGAATGGTGGGCCCTTTTGTAGTCAGTGGTGAACACATGGCTCTATATTTAGACAAACTCTGAGGTACATATAAGTAGATTATTAACTGGAACTTACAAGGACCGAAGACTTCTGTTTGTGATTTTCATTAGAGGGTATCTATCTGCACTTAAAGCTGCTGCACTCTGATAAGGGTGAGGGAGAGACTCTTCAAAATTGCCTGGACAGACGCTGAGATAATGCTTTTCAAACGACAAAATGCCCTCACTGATTTATAGAGGCATTGCTGTCCTTGTCCATGCTTCTGGAGCTCCTGATACAAGCTGTAAGAAGAAACTTCTCATCATAAATGAATATTTCTGGCCCTAACCTATTTATCCAGACAACCTGTCAGCCCACCAGAGCCAGATTTTCTGTTGACATGCACATGACAGCAATACAATAGCTGGGTTTCTTTTCTTCATTGTTGCCATTCACCTTTCCCTCTTCACAGTCACAGACGATTTGTCTGAACAATAATAAAGACCCTTCCTGACTCAGTTTCCATTTTGACGTTGTCATTCCTTTCACTGGCTGCTTATTTATGACTGACTGCCTTGAAGTGCTTTCATGAAAAGATACTATTATAGCAGAATGATGCTCTCTTGACACTGAAGATTGGAATCTACACAAATGTTCTGTAACAACTCATTTTAATGTTTGCCTACTTGTCTTAATTTATTTTTTATTTCTGATTCTCAACGTACTCGAGACAGAGGGAGGTTTGCTCCAGCTCAGGGAGACATGCCACAAATCTAGCTGAGACCACAGATGGTGTGGGTTGGGATGACTACCTCGTTTTCAGGCTTGGAGTGGCTATTGGTATGCAGCACACAACCCCGCATGCTCATCAAGATTGTTAAAGGAAAGGGCTCAGGATGCACAAAAGCAGAGCAGCCAAATTATTCTTGTTTATGGCAGGAGAGGGTTCACTTTAGATCAAGACAGAAGTAAATTAGCAAAGAAATAAGCCTTGGAAAAGATTTTCTTTTTTAAATTTTAGAAACAAGGCTGGCTTACGTGTGCTGATCAGTGTCAAGGTACACTTTCAGATGGGGCCAGAGGAGAATTGCTGCGAATTAATACGCAACTCAGTTTTCAGTCTTAGTCCTTAGAAGGGTGTTGTTCTTCTAGGTGGCCGTATATTGCTAAATTACAGGATTCAAAGTGCACAGATACCTGGCTACACATTTGCTTAGCGGACTGTTCTCAGACTTTTCGTCTAAACATACCTAATGTAAATTTAATTCTTCCCACTAAAATTGCAATCAACAATCCATCATACATCAAGGAGGAAATAGCCCTGAAGTCTCCTGACCTGAGCTCGGTTAGAATGTCATGCACTAGAACTTTCCAGTGGGGTAAATGGGAGGATTAGGAATCTTGTAAAGAAGCCACTGTATTATACACACACACACACAGACACACACACACACACACACACACACACACACGGCTATTCCATTCTGAGCCTACACTGACCTTTGCCTGGCTCTTCCTCAGATCCCCTTTACTCTTCTGTTCATTGTCTGCAAGTATATCACACTTGCTGGGTTTTAAGTCACATTGAGACAAATTCCATATTTAATTAAACTTTTTATCTGCCATTGTTACCAAAGACAGTGCTTTGCAAACTATAGGTGATAAAAAATATGTGTTAAATACATAATGAAACATATTTTACTAACCACACCAGAGAGGGAAACACATTCACGGAGTGTCCCCTGAATACGTGTTTCCATATGCAGGAAGCCTGACTCCATTGCTCACGGCCCTTTGCAGGCCTCATGAGGACTCATCCCCAAGCTAACAGCCTTAAAACAAGGCTGACTTACCTGGGTTTACCTGTTTTGCTCTCTAGGTCCACTCTCAATATCTTTACTGGGTTTCCTGGCCGCTCTTTCTATTTTTCATGAGGTTAATTGGTTTCTCTAGCTTACAAAATTTTCCTTCTGTGTTCTTTGGTTAATTTTATCACCTACTCCCATTGTGTCTGGAGTTGGTTCCTTCCAGTGGGTTCGTGGTCTCGCTGACTTCAACAATGAAGCCACGGAACTTTGCGGTGAGCATCGCAGCTCTTAAATATGGCATGGACCCAAAGACTGAGCAGTAGCAAGGTTTATTGTGAAGAGCAAAAGAACAAGGCTTCCACAGCATGGAAGAGAACCGAGTGGGTTGCTGCTGCTGGCTGGGGTGGTCAGCTTTTATTCCCTTACTTGTCCCCTCCCATGTTCTCTTTTTGTCCTATCAGAGTGCCCTTTTTTCAATCCTCCCTGTGATTGGCTACTTTTAGGATCCTGCTGATTGGTGCATTTTACGGAACACTGACTGGTGTGTTTTACAGAGCATTGATTGGTGCATTTTACAATCCCCTTGTTAGCCACTGAGCGCTGATGCGTGCATTTTTATAGATCACTGATAGGTGCATTTTACAATCCTCTTATAAGAAAAGTTCTCCAAGTCCCCACTCGACCCAGGAAGTCCAGCTGGCTTCACCTTTCACCATGACCCCAAAAGAGTGCTTTTTGGGTAGTCTACCTGGTGGCCTGACCTCCTTGGCATTGCCTCAGGACTTATCCATGATTTTGCCCTGTCAGGAAGCATCGTTGAACCCTGGAAGATCAGACCCACAAAGGGAGATGAGTCATTGCATTTGAGAGTGGGAATGTAAATTAAAGTTTATCTCATCCAACCTTCTATTTTGCAGCTGAAGTGAATAAGCCATAAACCTAGAGCAGATAGAGTGCATAGTACTTAATCTCAGGAAGCCTCAAGCCCAGTAATTTTCAACCAAAGACAATTTTGCTCTCCATAGGACATTTGACAATGTCTAGAGACATTTTTTTTGACAGGACTTGGGAGGGAGATGCCGCAGAAATCTGGTGAGCAGAACCAGGAAAGCTACACATCTTGTAATGCACAGGACAACCCTGTACCTATAAAGCGTATTTCAATCCAAAAAGTCCACTGTGGTAAGGTTGAACAACCCTGTTCTGGTCCATTAAGGTAACATGAAGTCAAAAGACATGGATAAAATTAAAATGGTAAATCTAGTATTTTGAGCTCTGGAGTACATATTGTCCACAGAGTAAGCACCTTAGAATAATAAGTGCTCTTAATAGTGGTGACTCTGGGACTATGTTTAAACATTGATGAACAAATGCAGTACCAGGAGCATCTTACATTCATCGAGTACAGAAAATATGTGTCCTCCAGTCTCGTTCAGCCTGGTGTTACCACAGCATGAACTTGGGAACTTGCTCGTTGTTGTGTGACTTAGGCTCTGACCCCATAGCAGAGGTCACAGGCCCTGTGGGCGATCCTACATTTATTCTGACCCATTAACTAGCTTGCCATATTAGTGAAAGAAGGATAGTGTTTTAAGAAGAGCCTTGATCTTAAAGTCAAGGGGTTGGGCTCTGAACTCCAGCTCCGGTGGGGATGTTTTGCATGACCAGGAGCAAGTGCATCTTCTCATTCTGGGTTCAGTGTGTTTCATTTGTTCAATGCTGCAGGGGCCCTAACCTCAAAGGCAGTAGCTTCCAGCTCTGATAATCTATGGGATTCTTTTTCCGACCCCCAAACTTCCCTCCTAGATATAAGAGTCAGGTGGCAAACAAATTCCTTAACAACATTTCCCTTTATAAACTGGAGCACCATTAAGGGCACGACTAAGTAAAGAAACACAGAGGTGTGTGGAACAGGGAGGCATTTGGGGTTAGAAACCTGACTCTGAACACTCATTAACCCCATGCTACTGGGCAGTTAGTAAACCTTTCTGGTCCTTAGTTTTCTCATCTGTGAGGTGGGAATAATAATGATACCTATCCATATGGTTTTTGATGAGAAAAACTGAGACAATAAGTGCAAAGTGATTAGAACAGCCCCCAAATAACGAGCTGAGGGGTTTCTGGGTCAAAGTTAGCAACATTATTCTCCTCCTCTAAGCCAGTCTGTTTTCCATGGAAAATAGAATTCTGACCATTGTTTTGGGTAATATATTTGATTCTGTGTGAATGAGAAAAAAAATGCACAAATGTGCTATTACCCCAGCAGAATACTTGGTGACATTTACAATATAATAGTAAAAGAAAATCATTTACCCACTGGCACTGTAGCTGGTTTCTCTGTCTATTCCGGTTCCATATGTCCCTTCACTGTAATTTAGATTAAAACCCAAGTGTCTCTGGGCAAATATTACTCCCTTTCTTTTGCTTCTGGCTGGGGAGAGAGCTTTTCCAAGATCACACTCCCTGTGTCCCTGCCCTTCAAGAGGTCACTTGGCTCTTTCTTTTGGCATGTTGCCCCGATGTTAGTTAGTGTGAGTCTTTCTCGGATACCAGCTCTCTCATTAGTTCTATTGGTTTCAACAGCTCCATGGACACAATAAATGTAATATTTAACACCCAAGAGGGAAGTGTTTCACTCGGATGATTCTTTCATCATCTCTGCCCATCTGGAGCTCCCTTTAAACTCATGGAGCACCAACTGCCTAGGAAAACAATGAACTTTGGTGACTTTTCCTTTCCTAAGCAGACTGGGCTCCCAGAAAATAAAGTTAGTGCCAGGAAGGGTGTTTTGTTGTTGTTGTTTGTAGGTGGGAGGAGGGTTGATCCTTCATAGATGATATTGGTTCCATCATTTCCTAGGGAATTGCACTGAGATTTGATTAGATTTCCACCTTTGATTGACACCTGTTAATAACCTGCAGGATGGGTGGAGGATGTTTATATTGTCAGCCAGAGTTATCTGTGACTATTTTTCATCAGTTTTGTCACTCAAGGGCAGCAGTGAAGGATATTATTTTTTTCTTAAAATGTTGTTATGGATCTACAGACACTGGTTGGGGGAAATTGTCCTGTACATCCACCTTCATGCTGGTTCTTAGAAAATATATTGCCAGGATTGCATGCAATATTCAAATAATGTATTTATGTACTTTTATTATCCTACTTTGGATATGGTGACAGGCAGCTTTGTGACAAAGCTATTTATTCCCTATATTAATCTTGGGAGTATGGTTCCATCCAAGAATATTTTTCTGTAATTAGACTTTGTACTTAAAAAATTTTTCTAAACAAGACTCCAAGCTTTTGAAGTTCAAGTTCATTGACTCTTGGCCAAAAAAAAAAAAAAAAAACTGCTAAAAGAAACAAAATATCTCATATCACCTGGAAAACACAGTTGAATGTAAAAGAGAAAAATACTAAAATACATTTGTTGTGATGCTGAATATGTAACAGATGAAAAATTAGTAGAAAATGAGCAAAATTTAGAAATAAATAAAAAGTACAATTAGTCTTGGTTTTTCCAAAATCATGACATCTTCCAAATATTGTAGACATGGACAAAATGAGGCATCTTTCAGATGTTTTCTTAACACATAAGATTAGATTTGTATAAATAAAAGGCGACCGCATCTAGTAAGCTAAAAGAAACCCTGCAATGAGGGCTATTTGCCCTGAATGCTTTGATAGATGAATGTCCCAGATTAATCAGTCCTGGCCTAAGGAAGAGAATAGCTGCGTCTTTCTCTCACACTGTAGTGCCATCACACCTCCCCCTGCCTTGTCCTGTCTCCAGCATTTCAAGAGAAATTGTCTAGGAGAGCCAAGGGCAAGCCGGTTAAAGGACACCAAGAAACTCTTAATTACACAAGCTCCAGAAGAGCAGACTGTCATTCCCCCTACCCTTTGGAGGCTTTCTGTGTGTCAGCCTCAGCCAGAAGCCCCAGAGGAAAGATGAGATGACACATGTCTTCCCCTTACTCCATGCCAGACCTGGGCAGATTCTGGTATTCACAATTCCTGTCTGCAATTTATCTGCAATTACAGAATATATATGCCCCTTTCATCTGGATTTCCTGGCTAAAGTGAAAATATGACAAATACATTTAAAAATAACTCATTTAAAGCCTGGTGACAGTGCTGGGTCTGTTCCTACTTATGCAAAAAAGGCATCCTTTTTATTTTGCCTTTCCCCAGAGCTACACTGTATGGGTATAAAATTTTTTCCACCTCTTTCCCTCTGCCTTATTTTGGATTTGTTTTGCCATTTGGATATCTGTTTTTTCCCCCACTTTCTTGAAATTACCCTTAAAGAGCAATGGGGAAGTTTTCAAAAAGTACAATTCATTAAAAGACTCTTTTCAATCAGTCACTCAGTCTTCTATTTACCTAAAGCATAATTTTAGCCCTGGGGTTATGAAACTTGAGAAAAAGGGGGAAGAACAAGGAAGCAGGAGAGAAAAAAATAACAGAACTACATTTGCTTTTAGAATGGTTTCAGATATGTGTATCGTTATTTAATTCTTTAAATGCCACTAAAATGAACACTCACACAGAACCAAGACATAAACCTAGATATTCTGACTCAAACTTGATTGCTCTTTTCATAGTAGTTCAGAAAGAACTGTAGCTCAGAAAGAAAGCAAGGAACTTGAACCAAAGCTACAGCCAAACACTGGCAATAATTAACTGGCTTTCTATTGTCCAAGGATAAGGCAATTTTGATAATGACTAAAGGCCAAAGAGTAAACAAAGCCTAAATAAATTTTAAGATTTGTCTTAGCTTCCCACTGCAGGTAAGAAAGTATTTATGACTCTTTCCCCACCATGTGAATAAGGCTGCTCACTTTATTAGCCAGCTGAGTGTTCTGACCTCTGTGCTTCAGGCACATATTGAATTCTTTCTTCATTAGCATAAAAGTAAATGCATCGTCTCTTCCTGAGAGAACCATTCTTAGAAAAGCAGTGCAAGCTTTTTAGACCACCTTGTTGATATTTATGGAAACTTGGCCTCATGCTTGGGAAGACGCTATGATTATGCTGTTGTCTATCTAAACAAGCTCCTCCCTGCTTCTTCAGAAACAGAGCAGAAGTACAAAATAAACAGAATCATCATTCCCGATATTGGCAGTTGTGGAAGATTTTTCCACATAAACCTTATAATCTTGTTGCTCACAGAAATCTTATGCGACAGTCCTGAACCAGTTCTGCCCAAAGCAACATCACGGCCTGGGCCTCCCCCTGAACTGCTCGCCCTGCTGCTGTGGAAAAGGCACCCACAGCCAGACTCCTGGGCTCCCAGCATGCTCCTTCTATGGTCTTCCCCATCCCAGTCAGTGCCAATGTGTCATCTTCCCAGTTGTTCTGGCCAAACTTTTGGGGTCATTCTGATGTCTCTCTTTTTTTTTTTAACATCCCATTCTTTATTCGTACAAAATCCTCTCAGCTCTACCTTCAAGACATACTCAAAATCTTATAATTACACACCACCTCTACTGCTACCATCTGGGACCAAATCAGTCTCCTGTCTTCTTCCATTGCCTCTAATTGTGTGTCCTGAACCCAGGCCAGAGTGATCATTTAAAGGTGTAAGCCAGATTACCTTCAAAACTTGCAACGGTCCTCATCCTATTCTCAGTAAAATACATGGCCTAACTGCTCCCCTCCCTTTCCCCCTATCCAATACCTTTTTACAAGGCATAAGATCCAGGAAGACAGAAATTTGCATCTAATTCTTTTACCACTGCATCTTTAAGGCATAGAATAGTACTTGGGATTGAGTGGGTGCTAAATAATTATTTGTTGGATGAATTAAGAAGTAGGAGGAGTTAAGAATCTCAAAGCAAATGGTTGTGAGTTTCAGAGACAGTGGTAGTTTGAGTAAAAAATGAAAGAGATACTGAGAAAGAATATTTTAGATGTTTTGTTGTACATTAAAAGGTACCCTGTCCCAATTTATGTTTTCTTAAAACTGAAGAAAACTTGAAATTTCTTTCAGTTCTATCTTTTATCTGTTGGTATTTTGTGCTTTTGACTTAACACTCTTCAAAGGCTGGATCATGTAGGATTTTAGTTAAATCCTGCTTATAAATTATTTGTTCCATTGAGTGGGAGGTCAAAGGACATATGAAAAGCCCACACTGACTTTTGCCCATATACCTGCACCCACTTGTTTGTAACTCTTTGATCTACATTCTAGCTCTGAGCCACTCAGCAAAGCTACCTGCATCCTGATGCTATTCACAGAGGGAATTTATCACCTTGGTCTAGGATCATGAAGCCTCATTGCCCTTCAAGTTACCAGAGGACTGGGCGGACATCCAGCCTGCCAGGCAGCAGGACCTACAGGGTGTTTGCTTGAAGCCCTTGGCAAGCCCACTGCTCGTGCTTGTGCAGCCTGTTACAGTAACGGAGGTGAGGCAGATGAGACTCTCCGAGGAACTGATCTCCCCGGAGTAGATTCAGTGCCTAGAATTTCTACTGAAGCCACCTGAGAAGAAAACAGGTCTATCTGAAGTCGAATGTGATTAACAAAACAAACAAAACAACAACAACAACAACAAAAACACAGGCAGAGTTATATAATACTCAAAAAAGACAGCAAAAAACCTAATTCTTCTGTATCACTTTGAGAAATATTCCATTTCCCACTAAAAATCAGTGATGAAAACAATCCTCTAAGGTAGCTTAAAACTAAGGGACTCCAAATTTAGCTGAATTGTCACAATGTCTCGGGTTTGCTTTGAATTATTTTTTAAGTGTAAGTTTATTTATACATAATTTAAACTTAGAGCAAAAAAATGATAAAATATCTTATAGAATGTTACCCAGATTCACTAATTGGTAACATTCTGCCTAACTTTGTCATTTGTGCTCACATGTTTACTTCCTTATGTAAGTAATTGAGAATAAATTATAAATCATTGAGAATAAATTTGAGCTATCATGCCTATTTTTCCCCTAAAATATTTTAGTATTTGTTTCTTAAAAATAAGGACATTATTATCAATATATATATGTTTTTGAGACGGAGTCTCGCTCTGTCACCCAGGCTAGAGTACAGTGAAACGATCTCGGCTCACTGCTACCTCCACCTCTCGGGTTCAAGCAGTTCTCTGCCTCAGCCTCCCGAGTAGCTGGAATTACATGCGCCCGCCACCATGCCTGGCTAATTTTTGTATTTTTAGTAGAGACAGGGTTTCACCCTCTTGGCCAGGCTGGTCTTGAACTCCTGACCTTGTGATCCACCCGCCTCGGCCTCCCAAAGTGCTGAGATTACAGGTGTGAGCCACCGCACCCGGCCAAGGACCTTATTTATATAACCATAGAAAAATTCTCAAAATTAGGAAATGTTTGCTTTATTATAGTACTACTATCTAATTCATAAATTCTATGCAAATCGATTTCTCAGTAGCATCCTTTATACTCTGTCGTCCTGGTTCAGGAGCCAATCCAGAATCATACACTGCATTTGATTGTCAGGTATCTTTAGCTTCCTATAATCTGCAACCTTCTTCCAGCCTTCTTTCTTTTAAACTTTAAGTATTAAAGATGCAGGCCAGTCCGTTTGTAGAATGTTCCTTAATTTAGGTATGCTGGATGTTTCTTCACTATTAGATTCAGTTTATGCATTTTTGGCAGGAGTACCTAGAAGTGATCCTGTAATCTTCTCAGTGTATCTCATTACGAGGCATGTGAAATAGGTTTGTTCTATTACTGGTGTTGTTCACTTTGATTACCTGATTAAGGTAGCATCTGGGAAGTTTCTATTATACCAAGTTACTATTTATTTTTTTCTTTGTAACTTATAAGTAATTTGTGGAAAGATATTTTAAAACTATACATATATATATCTTGTTCCTCCTCAAACATTCATCCAATAGTTTTAGTATTCATTCATGATTATTGCCTGAATCAATTATTTCTGTGGTGGTTGCAAAATGCTGACATTTTGATTCTATTTTTTATTCTACATTATTAGTTGGAATTATACTGTAGAAGATTTTTTTCCTTTTATTCCATGTAGTCATTCTCTTATTCTGTTATCTATTTAATTCTGTACAACTCATTAATTTTATTCTACTCAATGGATTAACATATGCTATTTTTGTTATAGTCTGTTAAAAACCATTTAAAAAATTTTTAATATTCAAATTATTCCAGATTTGGTTAATGGGAGTCCCTTCAAGTTGGCTTCTGTGTCATTTCAAATGTTCTGATGATTTTGTGAGCACTTCTTTATTTTGTGGACCATGAAGATATTCTAGGTTCATCTTGCAGACCCTAGATCCATCCATTTCAGCAAGGAGTTTGGGTTGCTACTGAATAGCATATATAGTTCTTTTCCTTCTCATTTATCTCACAGCTTGAACATTTAGGTGTTCTCATTGCCCTTGAGGAGAACCTGTGATGGACCAGAGCTTTCAGGGACCTTCTTATAACCATGGTCCTAAGGTACTCCCATAGACTAGTACCGAGCTATGAAGGGACCAAAGCAAATTGGGCCCCATCACAGACGACCAATTCTCCCTCTCTTTCTCTCACTCTCTCTTTCCCACCATATACCTATTTCTGACATAGGCAGTTTTTCGATGTTATGCTCATATGAGAAGTATTTACCTAGCTGAATTGGTCATGTGAGAGTCTGATTTTAAACCTACTGTGTGAGCACATACTAGATAATTTAACTTGCCCTTGGCCTCAGAGTGACCAACCAGTCTGGTAATCACTTTCAAAATAAAAAAGTATTATCAACTGTAGGAAATGAAAATGAAAATAATGTACAATTGCAATGGAATACTAAGAAACAGAAATTGCTTAGATCAGAAGCAAATTAAGCTCTAACTCTGGAATAATTATAATAATACCAATAATCACTGATTCTAAAAGTATCACTGGAAAGTTTTGCAGGACTTTATCAAATGAAGTCTTCAAATAATATGCAAAAAGATATTTCCAGAAGGGATTTGGGGCTGTCCAAGCTCCCCCATCCTTGGAGAACTGCAAGTGGATGGAATATCAAATAGCAGCTTTTTCAACCTGAGTCGACAGGGGTGTGAAGTTTCCCCAGCAGGTGAAACACTCTTCAGAAAGAAACATGCCACAGTCTGAGTCTCAGCTCTCCCTGATTAGCAAACTGTGACTCAGGTGAAACTTCTGGACTGCAGGAACTACTTTTGAATATGTCTCTAAAAGTGGTAGTGCAGTGCCTGTTTCCATGTGTAGGGGGCCCTGTTCTTCCTGGGACTCTCTACTGACATAGCTGGGATATATGTCTGCCCCTGGCTTTGTTCACATCATATGAGCTGTCGGGTGGCCTCTATAAAGAAAATTCTGTCTTTTGAGAGTTCAGGGCCCAGGCTGGAGCAAGGACATGCCATTTGTTTAATGGTGAGAGGTATAAACTGGAGTCTTTCTCTGTGTCAGGGCTGGCCTTCCTTTCGTGGAGTTTACACAATGGTCCTGATTAAAGCGGACTGAAAACTGGAAAGGAGACTGAATGCCTCCATTTGGTCAAGGAGACAGGATGGAGAGAATCGCTCAGCAGCAAGACTGGTGGAGACATGGAAGTCAAGGGGGATGAGAGGTGCTGAAGAGTCCTCCTAGAGGCCGCATGTATGGCCATCTGTCTTCACAAGATGCTCTTGTCTCACATGGAGTGGATTTTTACCATACGAAAAAAAAAAGTCTTGTCCCCAATTCACTCCTGCTCAGTAGCACAGAACTCCCACTCACCCTGCAGTTCTTCCTTGAGGTGGGGGAGGCAGGAAGCTGGCTGACAGCTAAGTATTCCTGGCCATGCCTCCCTCTCCCAATAAAGTGCTCTCTGGCAGCCAGGAACACAGCAAAGTGCCCTCCTGCACAGACCCATGCATGGACGCTATCCAGTGGAGACCCTCCACCGAGGAAATGGCTTGTCTTGTTTTTAATTCAAGTATTAAAATAGCAGTAATTTGGCACTGATTAGCAGTGTTAGTCCCGAAGGCCAAAGGAGGACTGGCTTTCTATGTGAGGCTCTAAACAATTACTTCCTTTGGATAATCACTTTTTTAGAGGCCAACTGTGCATATAAATAGCACATCATGCCAGCGCTTGGCAAGTTTTTTATCAGCATCAACTCAGGCAACTTCTACAGCCATTGTGCCCCAGGCTGTATAAATGGCCTGTCCCTCCAGCCAAGCCTGAGACAATCATGCTGGCCAGGAGACTCCCAGAGAAGAGGCTGAGAGGGCTCAGGCACAGCTCCTCCTCAGAGGCTCCTGCTCCTTTGCTCAGGGGCCAAATTATCTATATCACTTATCTATGTATCTGTATAAATGTATCTAGTATATAATATCTATATCTTTTCAAATATACATTTGGAATTCTACTATTTCAGAAGGACCTTCTGTCCCTGATTTGAATGAACCTGGAGCCATATAAGTTAGGAATGCCATAATTAGACAGTAGGACTAGGAATGCAACCATCTACTCATTCCTGGGTTCCTTCATCCAAAGGTTACCAAGCGCTTCTTGGTACCAAGCCCAGCCCAGGGCACTGGGAATTAGTAATATACTTGAATATACACAAAACCCTCTGATTTCAGCTGAGGGGAGAAACCATTCACCTGACACAGTACAAACAGCATAGGGCATATCAACAAGGTATACATAGAGTCTTGTGGGACAATTTCAAAGTGTAAAATTCAGCCTGAGGAGGGGAGGCGAGGAAAACTTCACAAAGGAGATGACTGAACTGAATCGTGAGTAATGAGAAGTTCACCAGTCAGAGAAGAGAGGGGCAGAGGCTCACGTGAAGTCAGGATGGGGAAGACTGAGTTCCACGTTCACGTCGCACAGGATGCACGTGGGAGTGGAGTGGGCGGTGGAGCAGGCAGTGGGAAAGGTGAGTGGGAAAGGTGAGCGGGAAGGCGCAGGTAGGGCTGCAGAGAGAGAGGGGTGATGCTGTGGGGCGGATGCAGGCTCTTCCTGCCAGCACAGAATTGTGTGGAGTCAAAGGAAATGAAAGCTCTAGGTCCATCTTTTTACGCCTGTTCACTGCCTTGGGCCTGGTCTGGAAGCCTGAAACTCAAAGACAGCAGAATCACCAGCCCTGCTTCACCACCACCCATCAAAGTTCAGGTTAACAGCTGAGGTCTACAGTGAGCCTCTCAGTCTCTGGGTTCCCAGGGAATAGCTTCTTATCTATTGGCATATATATGTATATGTATATGTGTATATATATATATATATATATATATATATATATATATATATATGTGTGTGTGTGTGTGTATATTCTAACATATATATTTGTGTGTATACATACAAACACACGCACATGCACACACATTTACTGAGCAAAGCACTTTGCATCTAATGTGTATAAATATCATTTCCATTTCAAAGACTAGTCGGTTAATAAACAAACACTTATAAAGCAGCTACAATGGGCAAGGTCATAGGCACTAGGGATACAGCAGCAGCATTGCCCTCATGGAGTTTAAAATACACTTGGAAAAATACAAGAGCTAAGCTTTCCTGAGCACTTACCCCATGCCAGACACGGCTCCAAGCATTTTTTATGAATCAACTAATAGGATCCTCTCAACCACTCTAGACAGCAGGCATGATTGCCTCCATGGCACACGCCAGCTGAAGTGCAGGTATGTTGAGGCAGTCACCCAAGACCACCACCTAGGAAATCATAGTCAATAACTGAACTCAGGAGACCTGGCTTCAGTGACTGTGCTTTTAAGTAAGTGATTCTGTTCTTGAATGAATGAAACCAGTTTGGAGGGGTTAGTTTTGTGAACATCACTCAGTAATTCTGATGTGTCAAGAGTTCATGCTTTGGCCAGTCTACTATGATCACATACATCTCAGAAGTTTACCCAGCTGGTGAGAGATGATCTGTTTTCAGGACCAGAGCTTCCAGTGGCAAGGAAGATCCTGAACACCATCAGTTCTGATAATCACCCACAATTCTACTTACTGTAATTCACTGAACACCCCATCATATTAGTTCTTTTTTTAGATGGAATCTTGCTCTGTCGCCCAGGCTGGGGTACAGTGGTGTGATCTCACCTCACTGTAACCTCTGCTTCCTGGGTTCAAGCGATTCTCATGCCTTAGCCTCCCAAGTAGCTGGGACTATAGGTGTGTGTCACCATGTCTGGCTAATTTTTATATTTTTACTAGAGATGGGGTTTCATGTTGGCCAGGATGGTCTCAAACTCCTGATCTGAACTGATCAGCCCACCTTGGGCTCCCAAAGTGCTGAGATTACAAGCATGAGCCGCTGTGCCTGGCCTCCATCATATTCATTTAGATACGGGATTTACCTACCAAACCATAGCATTTCAATTAATCTATAACTGCACAGAGTCACTTCTTCTGTCTGGCAGAAACTTTCTAGAAATTTCTACGCTCTCAGTCATCAAACCCTATGTTATCTACTCACTTATCTCCTTAGTGAATGCCTGCCAAGAATAGGTATTCGTTATGATAGATAAAAGACATACTCAGACTGTCCTGATACACTTCAGACAAGTCCCAGCTGGGAAAACTTCTGGGATGTATGTGATTATAGGAGACTGGCCAAAGCACGAGCTCTTGACACAGATTAGAGTGGGGTGATAGGAATCTTGGGCCAAGGGTCAACATGGAGGAGTTACAGACTGCTACATCTGTTTATTACTGTTCACGCAATCTCATTTTTACTCCCCAGGCTGGTGAGATCTGGGGAAACAGTTTGTATCTAATTAGATTACATTCTCATAAATCTTTTAATTTACACTTCATAACACTAAAGTTCATTTCTTTCATGCCTACCCATTTAAGGCTCTTGAAATCTGCCAGTATATTTTCCAGATGAATACCATTTCATTTCTTGACAATCCTTAAGACCTTCTAAAATATTTGAGATTATAAGAAGTCTTCTATTTGACTACAAATATTTTAGACAAGTGGTTTCTGAAAAAATGCCCCAAGCAACTTCTAATGTTAACATTTCTGTTCCCAGGAAAGTGATCATTTATAATTATGCCTTATTTTTGGCCCTTAAAAGTTACAAAATATTCATGCCATCTTCTTATGATTATTTGAAGCATATTGATATAGGGCCTGGTCAAATGCTTATTGAAAACCCGTATTTTCAAGGCTCCCATATTCTCATATGCATCCATATAACATTTGAGAAAGCAACTTAGGAATAGCATAAAATTGTTGTTCCTGCTAATAGTAGAGATAACACTAGTGGAATATAGGTAGTTGTTCTTGTCTACTGCACTGTGTTTCTGAAAAGGGCATGCATGGTGGTAATCATATAGACATGGATGGAGCTTGGGATTCTTGAATTCTAGTTCCAGCTCAGCTGCTGCTGGTTGCCCAACCTTGGGATAGTCTTAGGGGAGCAGTGGCTAATCCTCTTGGGACTTCCTGTTTTTTAATCCATAGTAAGAGTGGTAGGTAAAGTCTTCTCCAAGAAAAGTGGGTTTTGCAGTGTCATCCTGCTGGCTAGTAACAGATCTAGAATCGCTGAGTCAGATTTCTAGTTCCAAAACGTGAGCATGGAAGTCGTCAGGCACTTTTGGGCAGGCGGCCTCTGATTTCTGGTTGACGGTTCTCTCATCCTCGTGGGTGCTTAGATTTCTCACATTCCAGCACATGCACATGGTCTGACAGTGGTTCTTCATGAGGAGTGGAGGTGGGGAGCATGGAGAGTGTGTGAGAGCCACCTGGGCACATTTTTGTCAAAATATATTTCCCCTCCCTATACCTTTCCTCTTCTCTCCAGCACAACTCAGCATTGATTTACCTAGCTGGCCACCTGTTAATTTCCAGATGATGCTGACATTCATCTCCCAAATCCACCTCAACTAGAAAATTCAACATACCTGCTGCCCCAGGTAAACTGGAATCTAGCATCTCTCTCAATAAAGGCTTAGCAAAAGCTCACTGACACTGCTATGGCATTTGGCCCTACAGACAGCCAGTAATTCTATTCTCCAGCTGCCTTCAGCATTATAAGGTATTCACATTCCCTTTTCATTTGGAAATCACTAGCAATGTGCGTCTAAAATACTGCAAAGATAGATATTCTAAAATTCTCTCAGAGCCTTCTGAAAGCAGAAATAATGTTTTTCTATGACTTTTTCCTACAAAGTGACTTGGAAAAAATATTTCAATCTGCAGAATCAATTCCCTCTCAGACCAGTGCATACACTGTGACAACCCCAAGGACATGGATTTGAAGGAGAATTTTCTCCTATGACATCATTCAGTAAGAAATTCCCTCAATTCCAGACACTTTATTGATTATATGGTTTGGGATCAGCCAGCTCATTTGGGTGACAGATGAATCTTGCCCTTGTGCTACCCTTGTATTTCTCAGACTTTAAAAGATTTTGAAAAGATCATGAATATTAAACAGAGACCCTGGGTGAAGAAATTCTCATGCTAGAGACCATATTGTTGTTTATCAAAGTCTGTTTGTGTTTTATTTAGATGCGTATTTGCTGGGTAGTCTTTTTATTGTTTGCCCTGGTGGAAATGACAACCCATAAACACATTTTACAAAATCTTTGCTTTTAAGATTTAAACAAGGGATGTGCGTGAGCCAAGGGCAGCACGCCTCCGAGGGTGACAAGCTATTCTGGACGGGTTCCTCACCTCCCTCCCCTGAAGCTGTTTTATCCAGGGCCATCTGGTCAGCCCGGCATGCTTGGAGGAGCACCACAGGGGTCCAGATGGATGGCTTCTTGGAGAGTTCTTTAAAAACCCATGCACCCAACCCCTGAATAACCATATGCCAAAAGGTCACCGCCTCCTGAGTGGCATCCTTCCTGGGTCTCTCTCTGTGGTTGTTCATTCGGATTCAGCACCCTGGTGCTTTAAGGGGTTATGGGGTTTTAATTAATTCATTATTATAATTATCCTAAATGCTGGTATCATTAGTGTCAACTATTCCATGTCATCTGAGGTTTCAGAAAATAAAACCAGAAGGAGGAAGTGGGATATGCTGAGCGGTCTCTGTGCCAGACGAAAGCAGAGCCACCCCCGAGAAGTTGGCAGCATGGGTCGGGTCAAAGGTTGTCAGTTTGGTCACTATCCTTCAACATGAATGCCAGCAATGACTACCACACCTTCAAGGTGCAGAAAATGGTGTTATCTATGCTCTGCAGGTGGGTACCCAATGGAGAGAAGGAAATGTAAGAGAAGAGTGCAAATGAGAGGGGGGATTAGTCTGTTTCTCCCATACTTAAGCCATGCCCTCAGGAAATTTAAAAAAAAAAAAGGCATTTTAAGAAAGTGAATTTATTCTCTGATTCTCTTAAGTCCAGCTTTCCCTGAAGGTGAAGGTTAAGCAGTCTGACATTTACAGTTATCTCTCAGCCCTAGGGTTCCCCCATTTCGGGGGCTCTTTGCAAAGCTCTCAGCAAATTCATTAGGATGCAGCCAACCACAGCAGCCTGGTATCAGGACATCTCCTCTGCCCAGGGCACCCTAGACCCATCTTTATGTCTTGTCTGCTCCATCACAGATTCAGTGGCCCCTTCCCAGAGAGATAAGTCAATGCAACCTCAACTGGTGACTTGCTATGAGTGGCACACACTTCACAAGAGTCCCTCAACAGTGTGAGAAATCTCATTAAAGCCTGACATTTGCCAAGCATCCCCAGAGGGTAAAGGTGTCTATTCCAATCACGGTGCCCCACTGCAGAGCCCAGCAGGCAGTATGGGGGCATTGAGACTGAGCCGTTATCTTCATGCTCCTTGTTCCTCAGCCTTCATCACGTTCTGCAACCCTGAAAGGCTCATGCACCCCTGCAGAACCCTTCTGATTTGGATCCTCAAAATATTTTCCTCACCTCCGCCCTCTCATCATTTTCCTCATTGTCTCCTTGTTCAATAACTTTGCCAGCAGTTTGTTCAAAACCAGCGTAGAAACCTGAATAATCTTTCCATTCAATTTCTTTCTACCTGCAAGAGAATGGAGAGACCTAAGGAAGCAAGGTCTTCCAGCGGACATCCAATGAGGAGCCACTTCTTTCCTGTGTGTACTTGGATGTACTGGGCAGTTGTCTCTGGTTAAACCCCATGTGGGTTGGGAATTCATACAAATAAGGACAAAAAGCCCCAATGGCCTAAGCTTCCCATTGTCCAGGCAAGCGTTTGGAATGGCGATTGTAATCACTGGAGATACACTGATTGGCTACAATCCTGGTTCCAAGAAGCAACATCAGGAGGCAGCTCCTTTCTCAATGCTTTGGATGTGTAGAGAGGGTATCTAAGCTACCCCAGGAAGTCGAGGAGGTCACTTTCATATAGACTTGTATCTATTTTCCCTAAGTGAAAACATCCCTTCCCTGGATTCAGTTGTGGTTAATTAATCAAAGCCATTCCCAGTGTCTATGTTTGAGCTTTACTTACCAGAACTCTTTGTAATTCAACCTCTATCTCTTTTTCTCTTCCTCTCTACCCCACCAATGCTGCAAACATTCTAGCACCTACTGCATCAGCTATGTATTCATGTTTTACATACAGAATCGCTACTTTTCACCAAAGCCTGCAAGATATTTATATCATCATTCTATAATCCCTCCCCTAATGGTTGTATGTGAACTGTGTATTAGTATTCTCCAGAGAAAAAAAACTAATTGGATATATATATTTACAATATATATAGAGACACATGTGTATATATAGTGTGTATATATACACTATATATATAGTATATAGTATATATAATATATAGTGTATAGTATATCTACATGTGTCTATATAGACACATGTATATAGTGTCTATATCTACATGTGTCTATATAGACACATGTATATAGTGTCTATATCTACATGTCTATATAGACACATGTATATAGTGTCTATATCTACATGTGTCTATATAGACACATGTATATAGTGTCTATATCTACATGTATATATAGGCACATGTATATAGTGTCTATATCTACATGTATATATAGGCACATGTGTATATACATGTATAGACACATGAATATATATACACTATATATATACTACATATACACATGTATATATATGTACTACACACACACACACACACACACACACACACACACGAGAGAGAGAGAGAGAGAGATTATAGAAATTGGCTCACATAGAGGTTGAAAAGTGCCACGTCCTGCTGGAGACCCAGAAAAGCAGGAAAGCCAGTGGTATAAATCAGTCTGAGTCTGAAGGCCCAAGAATCAGGAGCATTAAGGTTCCAGGTCTGGAGAAGGCGATGTCTCAGCTCAAACAGAAGCACACTTTCCCTTCCTCTGTCTTTGTGTTCCGCTCAGGCCCTCGATGGACTGGATGATGCCCACGCACACTGTGAGGGTGATCTGAATTCAGCCTGTCAGTTTCAGCGCTCATCTCGTCCAGAAACACCTTCCCAGACACACCCAGAAATAATGTGTCACCAGCTATCTGGCATCTTTTAGCTTCATCGAATTGACACATAAAATTAATCATCACAAACAGCACACAGAAAAGCACAGAGGACAATGGACAAATGCATATGTGCCCACCATCTAAATGTAATGTGTTACATTCTGTCACTTTTACTTTAGATGTTATTAAAGAATGGATAAAAATCTTACAGATACAGTTTAAGTCTCTTTTGAATCCTTCTGCCCAATCCTATATAAGCAGCCACTATTGATGTATATCTTTCAAGTCTATATTTTATAATTCTTCCTGGGAGAACAATGAAGTGATTGAGTAACTTGCCCAAGGCTACCCAGCTACACAAAGACACTGGGCCTGGAATTCCAGCTCCCTCCTGGGATTTGAAGCCATAGGGACCCACGGGCACATGCAGGAGCTTGACAAAGGGGTAGCAATGGAGAACGTGAACATCATCACCAAAAAAGAGAGTGCCTGGAAGAGGGGCAGGTAGGGAGAGATATGGTTCTTTTTAATTCAGCATTCTGGCAGAGAAGTGGTGGGATGGTACTTTAGATGGCATCCACATTTTCACTGCATGGCCAACTCTATTGACACTACCTCCTTTCATCTCCAAACTTTCAAAATATAATGAGAGTGTCTGTAAACCTAGGAAGGGTAACAAGAAGCTATCCTTAGATCTGCCCCTTTCCTTCTTTTGATCCATCATCTTGTACTTCTAGGCTTAAATGGGTTTGCCATGTCCTGTAGTGGATATTCTTCTAGATCTCTGGTAATTTAAAATACTATTATTCTAAAGTTTCAAGATCCAACCATTTTGGGTCTCCTTTGTATATCTGTCAAATGATGATAATTATAGGTCCTCTGACTATCTCATAGGGTCATTTGAAGGAGAAACTGAGTTCAAAATCATTTATCTTGGCTGGGCACGGTAGCTCACGCCTGTAATCTCCCAGCACTTTGGGAGGCCGAAGTGGGACGATCGCTTGAGCCCAGTGGTTCAAGATCAGCCTGGCAACCTGGAAAAACCCTGCCTCTACAAAAAATACAAAAATTAGCCAGGCATAGTGGTGCGTGTCTGTAGTCCCAGCTACTCGGGAGGCTGAGGTGGGAGGATCACTTGAGTCCGGGAGGTGGAGGATGCAGTGGGCTGAGATTGCACCACTGCATTCCAGCCTGGGTGACAGAGTGAGGCTCTGTCTCAAAAAAAAAAGTCATTTATCTAATAAATATTTACTAATTATCTACAATGTGCACAGGCTTGTGCTACTAGGGATACAAATGTGAACAAATTGCTGTCATCACAATTTATCATCTAATTGAGAAGAAAAAAAGAAAAATACTACAATGTATTTTTCTAAAAGGGGAATATAAGGGACTATGCAAGCATCAAGGAGGGGCACCTCATATGGACATAAGAGATAACTGATAACACAGGCTTCCAAATGGGGCTCTGAGTGATGGGTCTGGTTGGCCATAGGAAGACAGGGGTGATTATGCGCTTCGTTCCACACACGGAAGACAACGTGGTTTTTAAGATACGCTGGTCCTGCAGTGCAGACACCCATCAGTCCACATCACCACAGCATGACTGGTTTCCCTTGAGTTTTTTCAGGAATCCCTTATGGGATCTTCAGCTCCCCTCCTTGCTACCCTTAGTCCTGCTACTCTTTACTGCAGGTTTCCTCACCCATTGGTCTCCAGCACCTCACAGTGACTGCTGAGAGTGGAGGCATACTGAAAACTGATGGAATAAAGGAACTAATGAAGGGTGCCAAATGCATTGGCAGCCCCGTCCCCTCATGCCCAAGGGATTCCTCAGATACCCCTACGGAGGTGGAATCCAGATTCATTGCTCTTCTGACAGTTGTCCTAACGCCTGCCTTGCAGAGTCAGTCTGAAGGAGCTGGCAAATAGCTTTCTCAGCCTCCCCTTCCATTTCGAATGTAAAAAGTAGGAGGGATGAAAAAAAGGAAGGGAATAATCTCCGGAAAGGGCTTCCTTTTATTCCTTTTGGAATCCACTTTTCTGTACCACTCCCTGAGCCAAGTTCTCCACTCCACAAAATGAGCTTCTCCCTCATGTGCAGGGCATGGCTCAGACTTTCAAACGGTCTAGTCCCTGCCAGTGGAGAGGACCCTTGGAGGTATCTCAGAAGAAGCGTGAGTCTCCGAAGGAGCCTCAGCTGCCATAGCTTGGCTTAAGCAGCCTTCTCATGGGTGGGAGCTCTTTGTCTACTGACTGTGAACTCCAGGGTGGAAAAGATACAGATTCCCAGGCCTGTCAGTGTTGCTCCTGAGAAATGCTGCATCTTTAAAACCAGCTTTTCATTGACACCAGGAGAGGGAGAGCTGTTACTGTGACCAAGAGAGTGGAGAAGAAATGCCACTCAAAATGAAGCTCTCATAAGGACCCCAGGAAGCCCTCTCCGTAGCCGGGGCTTCTGCTTCTGGCCACAGTGCAGTAACAGGGACCAGTTTTGCCCTCCTACCTGAAACAATAAAAAAACACACAGAATATCTATAGCAATAATCTTTGAGGCCCTGAACATCAGGTGATGAGAGACAGAGGTCCGTGAGACCTGGAAAACAAAGTAAACCCACAGCTGTGACAACTCATTGCCTTAAGAGTTTACAGAGGGGAAAGGGAAACAGGTGGGAACTGAAAGACTCTCTGAGTTGAAGAGATGAAGTTGAGAGTCTGGGGGAGATCAAAGCAGCTGGAGTTTCCAGAATGGAGTACTAGAGAGGAGAGAGTTAGCTACACAGAGAGAGCGCTTCAGAGATCTACAAAGAACTCCTCCCAAGTACTCACTTGAGTACAGATCAGACCATGCACGTAAGGGAACTACGCAAGGCAGGGGAGAAGGTTAGTAGTAGCGGCACACAGGGCCAAGAAGAGTGCTTGCTCCTCGCCACCACACAGGAAAGCCATGTAATGCACCGGATATTGGGTAGAGTACACCAAAAGATTTTCAGTAAGGAGGGATTAGTCCTAAGTTCTGCCTAATACACTTCAGAAGCAAAACCCAAATGGATGAAATTATTTTCATGTAATTCAAATGTATCCCAGGACAAAGGTCAATAATACTTATAGAAAACTAGAAATATCTTGTGCACAACAAGATACAATTCCCCATGTCTGGCATTTAATTTAAAAAGTATCAGGCATGTAAAGAAGCAAGGACTGGGCGTGGCGGCTCACGCTTATAATTCCAGCATTTTGAGAGGCTGAGGTGGGAGGACTGCTTGAGGCCAGGAGTGTGAGACCAACCTGGGCAACATAGCAAGAACCCATCTCTACAAAAATAATAATCATAAAAAGCTGTGTGTGTCGTGGCACATGCCTGTAGCTTCAGCTACTTGGGAGGCTGAAGCAGGAAGGTAACTTGAACACAGGAGTTTGAGGCTGTTGTGAGCCATGATCACACTACTGCACTCCAGTCAGAATGACAAAGCAAGAACTTGTCTCTAAAATAAAATAAATACATAAATAAAAATAAAGCAGTAAAATATGATTCATATTGAAAAAATCAGTCAATTGAAAAAAAAACAAGAAATGACACAAATTATGCACAGATACTAGAATTAGTAACCAAGGATACCAAAACGGTTATTATAATTGTATTCCATATGTTCAAATAGTTAAGCAGAGACATGAAAAATAAGCAAACAATCATCTAAGCCATACTTCCAGAGATACAAAGCTACAATGTGTGAGATAAAGAAAATACTAGATAAGAATAATGACAGATTAGACAATGAAGAAGAAAATACCGAACTCAAATACACAACAATCAAAACTACTGAAAATGAAGCATAGAAGAAAATATATGATAAAAGAAAATGTGTAGAACATTAATGATCTGTGAGATAACTTCAAGGGGCCAAATATACATCTAAATGGAGTTGCTATAGGAAAGGAGAACGGAACATAAAAAGTGTTTTTAGAAATATTGGCCAAACATTTTTTTCATTTACATTAGTACCAAAACATTGACATACTTAGATATAAATCTGACATAATATGCGCAAGATCTATTTGAGAAAAACTACAAATTCTGATAAAATAAATCAAAGAAGACCAAAATAAACTGATATTTTGTGTTCATGTTTAGAAAGACAGTATTATTAAAACATTACTATGATAACTTAAGACTCTAAATTCTTTAATGGCAACACAAAGACCCCCAAATAACCAATACAATATTAAAGAAGAACAAAGTAAGAGAACTGGTACTATCCAAATTCAAGACATACAAAGCTACAGTGATGCAGACAGTGTGTTATTAGTGAAGGAACAGACAAACAGATCAACGTAACAGCACAGGGGGCTTGGAAATAGAGCCACACAAACATAGTCAACTAAATTTTGGCAAAGGAGCCAAGGAAATTTAATAACAGATAGTCTTTTCAACAAATAGTGCTGGAATAATTCAATATCCACATGCAAAAAAAATGAATCTAGACATAGACCACTATAGCCTGAATATTTATGTCGCTCCCTCACTGCCTCTGCCAAAATATCTATGTAGAAACCTCATCCCCAGTGTGATGATATTTGGAGGCGGGAATTTGGGGTGGGGAATAGGTCATGAGAGCAAAGGCCCCATGAACGGGATTAGTGTCCTTACACAAGGGACCCTAGAGAGGGCTTTTGTACCTCCCACCACGGGAGGACAGAGCAAAACATGGCTGTCTGTGAACCAGGAAGCAGGCTTTCCGCAGACACTAAATGTGTGTTTTGATCTTGGACTTCCCATACTCCAGAACTGTAGGAAATACATGTCTGTTGTTTATAATCTACCCAGACTATAGTATGGTTTTACAGCAGCCAAAATGATGTAAGACACAGACCTTACATCTTTCCCCAAAATTAAATCAAAGTGGACCATAAATTTAATTGTAAAAAGCAAAACAGCACAACTCCTAGAGTATAACATAGGAGAAAATTATTTTAAAAAGTTCAACATCATATGTCATCAGAGAATGACAAGTTAAAACAACTATCATCTCCCACTGCGGACCATTAAAATTTACTACAATCAAAAATAGTGACAACCCCAAATGTTGGCAAAGATGTGAAGCAACAGGAACTCTCAATCATTGCTGGTGGAAATGTAAAATGATACAGACAATTTTGAAGACAGTTTGCAGTTTCTTACAAAGTTAAACACAGGCTTACTCTATGATATAGCAATAACACCCTTAGGTATTTACCTAAATGAGTGAAATACTTATGTCCACATACAAACCTGCCCATGAATGTTTGCATATATTTTAAGACCTAAAATTTCAACTGCTGGCTTAACATCTTTGAGCCTCACAAAGCCCAGATGTCTAATTGTATGTTGTTTTTGTCTTTATATGGACAATTGGTTTTTGACAAATGTGTTAAAGCAATTCAGTGGAGAAAAAATAGTCCTTTAAACCAATGGTGCTGGAAAAATTGCATATCCATATGCAAAATAATGGACTTCAATCCATATTTTATACCACATACAAAAATTAACTTAAAATGGATTATGGACCTAAATGTAAAATATAATGCTGTAAAACTTTTAGAAGAATTCATAAAACAACAAAGTGACAGTTGGACTTCATCAAAATTAAAAATTTTTTTGGAAGACATTGTATAGAAAACTAAAAGACAAATACTACTGAGAGAAAGTGTTTTCAAATCATACAGCTAATAAAGAACTTCTAGACAGAATATACAGAAACTCTCATAATTTAATGCTAAGAAATACCAGCCCAATTAAAACACTGGCAGATGATTTGAAAAACACTTCACCAAAGAAGATACACCACTGGATAATAAGCCCGTGAACAGATGCCTGACATCGTGAGTTATTAGGGAAATGCAAATTAAGACTGCAATGACGAGCCACTACAACACTATTCAAACAGCTACAGTTAAAAAGACTGATTATACCTGGTGCTGGTGAGGGTATGGAGGACTCTGTCCTCTCATATACTGCTGGTCAGAATGTAAAATGATACAACTACTTTGGAAAATAGTGTGACAGTTTCTTGAAGAGTGAAACACACCTATTATATGAGCCAGCCATTCCTCTTTTAGGCACGTACCAAACATAAATGAAGGTATACACTAATATTCATATCAACTTTATGATAGCTGCAAATTGGTAGCATCTCAAATGTTGACCAACAGCTGAATGGCCAACCAAACTGGTGTACCGATACAATGGAATACTAATCAGCAATGAAAAGAAATGACATATTGATACACACATTTGGCTGAATCTCAAAATACTTACGTTGAGTGAAAAGGAGCCAGACAAGAATACATTCTCCATAATTCTATTTACATAAAAAAAAATAGAAAATACAACTCATGCACTGTGATAGAAAGATCAGTATTTTCCTGGGATTACAAAGGGAAGTAAAAAAAGAACTTGGGGGACAAAGTCCACAAAGGTACTCAGGGCCCAAAGATATGGAAATGGGTGGTCGGTAGACTGGCCAGTGGCGTTAGGGCTGGCATGAAGTCCTGAACTTTTCAGGAAGCTCTGTGAGGGCTTAGAACCAATGTCAGAGAAACCAGAAAGTTTATTTCAGGTTGTTTCGTGTCTAATAACTCAGAAATTAAAATTCTGCCTGCAAAGTAGGTGCCACACAGCCTGAAAACTCTCTGCTTTGTTAGGACTCAGAAGGCAGGGCCTCCAAATGTTGCCTAATGATAATCAGGGCTTAAGTGGAATCGGATGCAACAGTTCCTGAGATCTGACATCATCCTTAGGTGGCCTCAGACCCCTGGGTGGCAGGGCGGCTGGAGTCTGGTTTGGAAGCAGTGTCCTGATTGTGCAATCAGAGATAATTGGTTTCTAACTCTGATCCCATTTATTCTTCCCATCTCCAGCCAGGAAAAGCTGCCTTGTCTCCTTTGTTTTTAGCCTCCACATTTTCTTACTGTCAGCTGCTAAACATTTTCGTTTCTTCCATCCTCTGGCATCTTCTCTTGCCTACCTCATGCAGCCCTTCCCTCACCTTTGGGCTGCTCATCATTTACTCTCCTCCCCTTGCCCCCTGGGCAACACGGGCAGCCCGTTCTCCCCATCCCCTTTCCAGAAGAACCCCTGATCACCCTCGGAAAACGTGTCCCTTATGCCATCCCCTGGGAAGTGTAGTAGCTCCCCTCTCTTTCCCTTGAGCAGCAGCTACAGAATCCACCCTCCCTTTGATTAATAACATCCCCTGCTGCCATGCTATTTCTTTAAAAACCAACCATCCCTGTGTCTCTTACACCAGACTGCCAGCTTCCTGGGGCTTGCCAGCCCCTTTCCCATCCACAAGATGCTTGTGCTCACTGAAAATGTCACTAGGCTTTTTGCAGAAGCCCAGGTAAAGCAGAACTTACTCATTCAGCGGGGGGAAAGCCTAGGTTGCAATGACTTTACACATCAATAAGACATATGTATAAAGCTGTTCAAGTTGTTAATGATTCACCATGAAACATCCAATATCACACAGGACAAAGCACCTTACTAACCATTAATGAATATGCATACACAGAATATGAGATCGCTCCTGAACTCCTTTCAGCTGCCTTTGATAATACAGGCTCCTGTATCATCCCTGCCACATAATGAAAACCTCAGCCTGAATTGTATCAATGCAAATCAGAGGAGCTGCCTGCAAGCTTGTGTATTATAACTTATCTGTGGGGCCAATAAAAAGATATCCCATTATCAGCCTTGTCCACTTAACTATTAATAAGGCATTCCCAGGCCTTTCATCCCATGCCCCTTTCCTGCTCACATGACCAGCACCGCAAAACCTGCTTCACTTCCCCACTTGCACACTTAACTAGGGAAAGTGCTCGGAGTGATTTAAGCGTCTACAAAATGAAATCCACATAGAATAACAGAAGGGAGTTCTTCAGTGGTGCAAGGTCTTTCCTCCCAAACACTGGAAGTCCCAGGGACTGAGGCACCTCTGTCCTGAGCCACAGTCCTTCCATTTCTTCGGAGAGGCCTTCCTCAGAGTCTTAGGTGGGTGAGTGGGCTGCATATGGCCCCTGTGCTCTTGTTTCCAGGGCAGCGGAGGCAGGAGAGAAAGGGGAACTGGGCAGTCACTCCTTGGGGGATGACTCTCGGCCCTCTCTTCCTGCTCCGTGCCCTCGGCCATGGGCTCTCCTCCTGAAATATCCTCCGACTTGCTCCAGATCTTGTCCGCTGTCTTCCTTGCTCCAAGGCAACTCTTGCGTGAACCCTGCAAAGGAGCCCAGCCCACATCAAGTGAGATGAGCCACCAACCTGCTACGACCACCAGGTGGTGCTGTTCTCCCTGCACCCAAGGTCATTCATGCCAGGAAGGCGCAGAGAGCTCCCCGCACCCCAGCTAGAAGGCAGCAGGGAACACCAATAAGGTTCCTTGGCTCAGAGCTCTTGTGGATAATTACAGTCACTTTCTTTTACTTGTATTTTCTGGAGTATTGTTTCCATTTCCAGACTCTCCTCCTCTTCATTTCTTGGATATTGTTCTATTGCACATTTTACACACACTTACTGATTCCCTTTCTTTCTTGAAAACAGCCTCATATTCATTTTAGAATCAAGAGCACTGAATTATACAATCACTAAAAGGAAATTTCTGGAAAAACTGCTCTGAAAGGCATTTTTCTCCCTGGTTAGTATATCTTGCTTTGGCTGGCACTCCAGTTTGGTTAATTAACAACGCACGGGCCTCTCATTTGATGGTATTCACATGCTTATATTATCTCGTGATCTTCACAACAATATTCATAACAATAAATAACAGCTGAAGTGTTAGTGATCCCTGCCTGTTACTGAGGAATTTAAGACGGGCACACTAGCCTTATGATTAGCACGTGATGAGCTAGTTAACCGTTGAGATTCTACCAGAATCACACCCTTTGACTCCTGTTTCTGTCCTGTTTCCCCTTCAACAGCTTTGCCTCCTTCCTGTGCAAGGGTGGGCGTGTTGATTCCTATTCTTTGCCCTCCATTGGTTTTTTTTTTTTTTTTTAACTGTTGGGACAGACTGGGTTTTGTTTTTGAGACAGAAGGAGGGTTTCCTCTCTTAGGAAATGCCCTGCTAAACCTGTCCCTACCCAGTTGAATTTTCTATGTGGGCGACCAACAATCTCCCATAGATATTTATAGTACTTTTAAAAGTCCTTTTCATTGTAATATTCTGTGTAATCTCCGTAACAATTTAGAGTAGGGCAGAAGACTCCCAAAATACAGATGCGAAGACTGAGGCTCTGTGGAGTTAACATTCCCACTAGAATGTGCTGGAGGGTCCGTGTGCAGGGTCCCCAAAGTAGCGTCCCTTTTCCACTCTGCTACCTCTCTCTACCTCAGTTGCCTCTGCAAATAGCGGGACCAAAAGTAGGCTTCTTTGTTTTATTTAGGAAAGCACGCGAAGGATAAGTTATCTTAGAACCATAAGAGAAACAAGAGGTAAGCAGAATATAATTATCCAAGTTGGAAATTTGCCATATATAACAGCTGCAGAACTCCACCGTGGGACAAAAAAGCAATATTGACCAAGAAATACCCTATTACCCTTCACAGACTCATTCTGAACGTTTGTTCCTCACCTATATTTATTCAAAAACCCTAAGAATCTATCTATTTACTATGAGAAACTCATTACTGGCATTTGCAGATGCTCGGGATGTAGTGTCTGAGCTTGAGAGTAGGAGACACATAAGAAAAATTAATAATGCATACAGTAAAACCCATGTAGGTTTCTATTTGTGAAGAAGGGCTCTCATGAGTCAAGATAGAGGAGTAAGAGTTTGGAATGATATGCATGAAGAGAAATACAGCAATGGAAGAGTGGGAATAAAGCTTTTGACTGTGGTGTCTATGCCTCTGCTGCCAAACTCAAACTCACCCTCAAACAAAGCAGAACGAGCTTTCAGCACAGAGCCCCAACTTTTTTCCCACTTTCTAGAAGATGGAGTTTGCAAGCACTGCAGAGGCAGACTGGGATCAAGGCTCCAGAAAGCAGCTTCCAGATCAATACTGAAGCCTTTGCAGCACACCAGGAGCAGAGAGTGGCTTGGAAGCATCCAACACTAAAAATAGAGCTGCTTTCTAATGGGCTGGGTAGGCTTACAAGAGGCAGAGGTGGGAGGAAGGGCATTCCAGGAAGAGGCGCTCCCGGAATCAGGCATTCAGGCTGGGAAGAGTGAGAGAATAAGGAAGAGGAGAAAGGGTGGGGGAGAGAGGGAAAGAGAGAGAGAATAAGGGATTGAGCAGGTGGAGCAAGAAATGCTGCATTGGTAGTAAGATTGGAAATTTAGGATGTGGCTCGATTTTGAAGGATCTAAAATGTTGGGCTTTGTTAGTTTAGGAAATACCACTGCAGTTTCTATGTGCGTGTGTGTGTGTGTGTGTGTGTGTGTGTGTGTGTGTGTTTGATGGGGAAGGGGTTTTAATGTGTTTCGTGGGGGTATTTTCGGGAATATTATTTTTCTGTAGAAGGGAATGGTCATCAGAAGTCTACCTTAAAAAATAAATTATTTTGAAAAAATGGTTATGACGGATGCCCTCAAAAGAATTTGCACATTTGCAGGAACAAAAAGGCCAAAAGGACCACTAACGTGAAGGATGGTTTTGTCATCGCTGGTTTAGCTCCTATTTGACAACAGGAAGCTCTGGGTACTTGTGGAAAGGTTCGGGGAGGTGGGGGGCATTTTTTACAGAGCATTTGGCTGAGCCTCTCTTGAAAAACTCTTCTGAGTCTGTGTTTTTATTAATGATTTCAAGTGAACGACTATTCTGCCTTATTAATGCATTCACTCTTTTGGAAGGCTGGTGAATGGTCTTGGGAGATTTGTGTGTAAATGCTGTTCTTATATTTGCTTATTTATATTTTAACTCTACTGCAAATGGAGATTTTTACTTTTCTGCAGTTTTACTTAGGCACCGAGAGAAACAATGTGGATACAACACTTTTCTTCTAAAGATGTTGATATTACTTGCCATGCGTTTGTTTGCTTGTTTTAAATAGAGGACTGACTCATAGCACAGAAGGAATGTCAAGGAGTTCTAGATCTCTCTCATGCATTAGGTACTTCAGTAAGAGTCAATATCATGCTGGCCATATTGCTTCTGATATCTTTAGGATCCATAAAATTGAGTTTTGTGTATCATCATGTTATTTTGCTCCTATAAACCCACTTTGAATATCAAGGTCGCCTGAGACAGGCCAAGGTCCTGGTCAAGAGAGAGGCTCACTCCAAGTTAACATTTTATGTCCTGCCTGGGAAAAAGAACCTAACTGTTGTCATTGTTTCATATTCCTCCCTTTTCCATTTAGGGAGAAGTTTCACACTTTAGCAGCAAATTGCACTTCCTAGCAACATCAGGAGCTCTTAAGCATGTCAGGAAAAATCGACCTCCAGTGAAAGTGTGAACAGTCTAGCGAGGTTTGCAAACAGCAAATTACATGCAGCAAGAAGCTAAAATACAGGTTCCTTTTTCAAGAGTTCTTTTAGGAAGGTAGCTGCTATGGTTTGAATGTGTTTTGCCCCCACCAACACTCATGTTAAAATTTGATTCCCAATGTGGCAGTGTTGGAAAATGGGGCCTGGTGGGAGGTGTTTGGGTCATGGGGGTGGATTCCTCATGAATAGATTAATGTTTTCTTGAAAGTGAGTTCTCACTCTCACGGGACTGAATTAGTTCCAGAAAGAGTGGGTGGTTCCTCCCCGTGTTTGGTCTCTTTGCACACACCCACTCACTACTCTGCTTCTCTGCCATGTCTTGACGCAGTGCATGACCTTCACCAGAAGCCAAACAGATGCCAGTGCCATATTTTTGGACTTTCCAGCCACCAGAATTGTGGGCTAAACTTCTTTTCCTTTTAAATTTCCCAGCCTCACCTATTCTGTTACAGCAACACTAAATGGATTAAGACAAGGGGTGCTTCTGTTCAATCAAGGTAACCATATGGGGAAAGGAGCATCCTTAGAAACCTATTGCCCTCCTCCTCCATATGTAGATCCCCTCTATGGTGGCCAGACAGCCAGGATCTACCTCCGATTTGGAGCAAATTTCCTAACCTCTCAAAACCAAGTGTCTTCACCTGAAAATAGGACAATCTGCTTAGGCCAGACAGCCAGGATCTACCTCCGATTTGGAGCAAATTTCCTAACCTCTCAAAACCAAGTGTCTTCACCTGAAAATAGGACAATCTGCTTAATTTCTAGTTTGTAAATCCATGGTAATGAACATGCCCTCCATAGCCATTCCCATTATCCTCTTGGACTACCAAATCCCATTTATGCCTAAAAGGAAAGCCCTCCTCCCACAGATGAAGGGAACATCTCCCACCCCACTCCTGGTAGACATTGTAGCTTTTGCTGGTTCCAAAGCTGCATCTTAGAGCGAACCCTCTCTGAGACCCTCAGATGGTCTCACTCAGGTCTTCTCCACGAGTAGGCACTCATAGAGATGCCTGCATCACTCAGGTCTTCTCCACGAGTAGGCATTCATAGAGATGCCTGCATCATGAGCCTGCCTTTACTGAGCTCCCAAGCATTGCCCGGAATGCTTGAATGATCAGCAAGTCTATTCTCCATTTATAAACCTAGAAAGAGGGTCTTTCATTGACGTGAATCTCCTCCCCATCTGAAGGAACAGACTTAGAATACTAAGTACAAGTTAAGTTTCCCAAATTAGAACAGAGTGTATTTTAAAGTATTTGTTGATTGTATGGAGCTCAGCATACATTTTTCCAGATATGCCATAAATGATTGTCAGACTGCCTCCACGAGCCCACAAAAGTAATTTAACACATAATGTTACTGAAATGCACTTATTATGGTGCTGCTACACTAATAATTAAGCAAAATGTGAGAACAATTGAACTATATAAATCAGCCTCCCTTCTATGAGTTCACAGAGGGTAGAAACTACATTAAATTCCTCCTTGCACAGCAAAACAATAATCATTGCTATCACTTTTACATGGCTTACTGTGCACCAGAAACCATTCTAAGTGTTTAAATATCTTAATTAATGTAATCCTCACATTAACCTTCCTGTAAGCTCTATTACTATCCCCAATTTACAGGTGAAAAAACTGAGACTCGGAGAGGTTGCCCAGTGCTGAATAGTTAATAAGTGGTGAAACTGGAATTTGAATCCAGTCTGCCTGCCTTCAGATCACCTGCTCTTCCAGAGAAAGCACTAAGGAGACATTTATTGACTATTTAGACCTAAATAAATAGCTTTGTTTTTACTGGGGTTCTGACACTTAGAAATAGGAAGGAGTAATTAGAAGAAATGAGGCAGACTGGACTGATATTCTTTAGTGGGAGCGGCTGATGATTTAGGAGCTGTGGGAGCAGGGAATACCACCTTTGTTGGGCCATGTCTAATTTTACATATGAATGCCGGCTTGAGCTTTCCTCCAGTAGGCATAGGATTCCGGCGCTTCTCATTTGGATCAGTCATGATTAGACTTTTATATTCTCCCCTCACAAATGGAAATAAAAGAGAACAAATGTAATTTTCCTGAAGTGACTAGGGAGTCTTCACGAGAAGAGGAAAAGAGGGAAAAAATGAGTTGAGGCCAGGTGTGGTGGCTCCCTCCTGTAATCCCAGCACTTTGGGAGGCCAAGATAGGCGAATCACCTGAGGTCAGGAGTTTGAGACCAGCCTGGTCGATATAGTGAAACCCCATCTCTACTAAAAATACAAAAATTTGCTGGGCGTGGTGGCAGGCACCTGTAGTCCCAGCTACTGGGGGGGCTGAAGCAGGAGAATCACTTGAACCCAGGAGGCAAAGGTTGCAGTGAGCCGAGATTGTACCACTGCATTACATCCTGGGCGACAGAGTGAGACTCTGTCTCAATAATAAAAATAAAAATAGAAATAATTAATAATAATAATAATAGGCCAGGCGCGGTGGCTCACGCCTGTAATCCCAGCACTTTGGGAGGCTGGGGCGGGCAGATCACCTGAGGTCAGGAGTTCAACTCCAGCCTGGCCAATGTGGTGAACCCCGTCTCTACTAAAAAAATACAAAAATTAGCTGGGCGTGGTGGTGGGCATCTGTAATCCCAGCTACTTGGGGGGCTGAGGCAGAAGAATCGCTTGAATCTGGGAGGCAGAGGTTGCAGTGAGCCGAGATTGCACCACTGCACTCCACCCTGGGTGACAAGAGACTCTGTCTCAAAATAATAATAATAAGAAGAAGAAGAATGAGTTGAATGCCACAGTGCGTGGACTTGAGATTGCCTCGTGGAGTGAAATGGCCACTGCTGCAGCGGGTGAAGGAGAGGAACAAGGCAGCATGGTGCAGGCACGTGGTCTTCATTCCATGCAGGGCTCTCCCGTGAGGCCTCACCCATTTCTCCACTGACATCCTTACTCTTGTTTCCAGATCCAGCCCTCCTGGAGTTCACACATCCTTTTTTCTCTCTTTTTGGCTTGCTCTCCCTCTCCCTTTGGTTTGTATCAACTGTGCATACAGAACTGGTTTCAACAAGTCTTCAAATTTGGCTCCACAAAATAGTCTTCATCCTTTTTGGGTTCCTCAAGTCCTCTCCTGACCAGGGCAGCCCCAGCCTTTTCCCACTCTTCTCACCCCTTATCTCTATCTATCTTAAGCCTGTCTGTCTCCCTCCTTCATTACCTACAGATGACGGTCGTTCATAACTGTCGCTTTCACACAGATGCTTCCCATATCTTTATTGAATCTCACCTTTCTCCTGCCTCCTGGGGCCTTCACCTGGCTGCTCCCAGCAAGAATCCCTGCTTTCTCTCCAGGGACAGCATAAGTTATTGCATTGAGCTGTCAACATAGCTTCAACCAGCATATCTGAAGCTAAAATTACTTTTTCCTTCCCACTCAAATGTCTCCCCCTAATTTCCTCAACAATACTATTTAACCGTCCAGGATAATAATGAGGATTAATATTTCCACCTTCTCTATCCCCTAATTTCAATCTGTCAACAAATCTGATCCATTCTTCCTTCTCACGCTCTGCCTCATCCATCTTTCCTTTCATTCTCATTACCTCCACCCTGACTTTCAAGCTGTCCTCATTACTATGCCAAGTTCCTTGGCTTTTAGGGCATGAGTTTGCTGGGTTAGAGCCCAAGCTCTCTGACTTTTAAGAGCTCTATTAAATAATAATAGTACATACATCACAGAGTAGTTGATATGATTAGTTGGTTGTGTGTGAATTCTCAATAAGTAGTACTTATTAATATTTACTTTCCTCTAGTCTCACCTCTATTTCAATCCACCATGTCTTCTACCAGCAGAACACTTTTAAAAATGTATTGTTCTGGGCCAGGCGCGGTGGCTCACGCTTGTAATCCCAGCACTTTGGGAGGCCGAGGCGGGCGGATCACGAGGTCAGGAGATCGAGACCACGGTGAAACCCCGTCTCTACTAAAAAAAAAAAATACAAAAAGTTAGCCGGGCATGGTGGCGGGCGCCTGTAGTCCCAGCTACTCGGAGAGGCTGAGGCAGGAGAATGGCGTGAACCCGGGAGGCGGAGCTTGCAGTGAGCCGAGATTGCGCCACTGCACTCCAGCCTGGGTGACAGAGCGAGACTCCGTCTCAAAAAAAAAAAAAAAAAAAAATGTATTTTTCTGACAATATGACTTCACTAATCCAAAACCAAAAAAGGGTCGCAACTCATTAATAAATAAATTCAAAAGTCTGTAGCTTGGCACTCAATGTTCTTCTCAACATGTTCCCCAGTGGCCTGTCTTTATTCCACTCTAGTCAGAATGATTGGTCTATTGCTCCCAAGACCTATGTCCATGTCACTCTTGCTGTTTGAAAGTCTTCCGAGCTTCACACTGGAGCCTAAACTCTACTCAAGACATTGCACAGATGTCCCTGGTTATAATTTCTTTAACTTCCCCTGATCTGTTTTGCATTTTTATCAGAATTGCTTACTCAATACAAACTACAAATACTAACTACTGTTTATTATTTTTATTCCTAGACTATCAGGCCAATGAGGACTGGGCTTTCGCCTTACTCACATGGGTAGTCCTGGCAGTACATGGCACACAGGAAGTTCTCATGCTTTTTGCTGAATAAAAGTGCATGAGCTGCCTATTTCCACTGACACACTCAATGGTTGATAAATAAGAAAGAGGTGTGAAGGAATGTGCAAAAGAGAAAGTAGGGTGAGCATGGCATAGAGATGGCTGTGGTATGATGGGAATTCTGATGACTTCAGGCCAAAGTCCAAACCATTTTTCCCTAAGTGCAAGGACTATGAGAAGGCACTTGGAGGTCTCTGCCCACACAACACAGTCTGGGCAAAGAACTCCAAGTGCCTTCTCATATTCCTGCACCGTGCATCTTTCGATGTGATTGTAATTGTGCAACCCAGGCATGGGCCATGCTGCTGGCTCTTGTCCTTAGATGTGGTTGGATACCTGCACTCCAATCTCTTCAGAGACCACATTCCTCACAAACAGCCCCAGTGTGTACTGAATATCTACTCCATGCGAGGGGCCTTAGCAGGTGAGTCTGACTCCAGAGCATAGCTGGATGTTGGATGGATGTGAGGAGGAAGCAGTCTGGCCTCCTCTGTTTCCAAGATAGAATGTCAGTGACATATGAACAGTAGCCTCCAGCGGCTGAAGAGAGACTGGTTAGATCTCACTAGGTCTGTCTCTCCTTCTAAGGCACACAGAAACTACCTTCGTAATTCCCTTCCATTTCAGTGGAACACTATCATTAGCTTTGCTGAGTGGAATGAGAGTGAGAGTAACATGGCCATCCCAGGGTGAGGCCATGCCCTCTCCTCTCCCAGTCTCTATGGGGTGGAATGACCAGCATGACCTAGAAACATCAGGTCTGCAGGTGGCAGATCCACAGCATGAAGGAAGTCTGGGTCCCGGAATGCCTGCATGGAGCAGAGACTCCTTGAAGACCCACACAGTATTGTGACATGTGAGAGAGGAACAATAACAGTTTTTGATTAAGTACTAAAATCTGTGGGTTGCTTACTAGCACACTTGGGGTCTTTTAGAATAACTAATGCACTGTTCAAAGCCCTTCCCCATATCTCATCTCAGCTGGACCTCAGAGCAAACTGAGATCAAGGAGGCATGAATCGGATGATGCCGTTTTCCTTGTGGGGTAAATGAGGAAAGGAATGTTTATTGGCCTGCCTTAACCTCTCAACTAGAAGCCAGGACTGCTGAGAAAGTGCCCACTTATCTTTCTAGGTTAATAAATACCATTGTTGTTATTTTCTTCCACGGAACTACACATGTAATTGCTGTGATACTAGCTGCAATCGGCTTATAAACCACATTGCTCTTTCTAAGAGGCAGGAAGAGGGAAGAGAGAAGGAAGGCGGAGGGCTCTTGAGACGCTACTCCGTGGAGATGGAGGAGGGCTCGTATGGCCCTTGAGCTCATGCTGTTTTGTCTGGTTCTTGTTTTATGTCTGGATGTGAAGAGGTGCCACTTAGGGTCTGCCTGCCTCCTTGTGTCTCATCCTCTTCTCTCCTCTGAGAGAGGACGTTAAGGGGAGCTTCAAGAAGGGCATGTGAAGGAGGGACAACTCCCTTTTTCTTGCATGACAAATGCTTCAGTCACTAGAAAAACAGGGAAAAAACAGCAGCCCATCTCTGCTTCACTGCGCTCTCTTCCCAGGGCTGGTTCCGAGGGATTCTGTGAGGATTCAGCCCCATGCGACCATGGCACTCCCTGCCACCTGGCTGCACAGGCCCTGAGCGGAGCCTGGCTCCAGCCCAAAGGGAGACACACACACACATGCCATTAAGCAACCCCTTGTCCCTTTTGTTTAGAGGGTTGCCTTTTGACCCTCTTCAGCAATAACGTTTTATTTCTTCAGGCAGCTGGCATATCCATTTCAAATTCCTCCCAATCCAGAAGTGATGGCAAGGAGGGACGGACTCGATTTGTGAGAACCTATCAAGAGTGTCTTTCCTACAAGCCCAGGGAAGCCTTCAGCTGTGCTTTCTGCACACGGGAAGCATCCAGCACGCTGGCCAGCACACAGTCAAAGCTTCATAAGCATTTGTCGAGTGCGTAAGTGATTAGATGAGTTTGATTATGGTCTGACTTCCTATACCTGTATATCCATCCTTATCTTTATGTGTTTATATCCAGTCTTATCTCAAATGAATTGAAACAAGTGATCAAGTGTCTATATTCTAAGAAAAGAAGCTATTTTTTACATGTTTTTTGGTAAAACAGCAGAAGCTATAGATCCAAATTCAAGCAATGAATCAAAAACAATACACAGACATCTGGGTGAGAGACAAAGCGAAATTAGCACAGCCGAGCAGTGAACTAATTCAAGTTTCTGGGAAGCAGAAAGCAGCTACTTTGTGGGCATCTAGGCAAGAGGTATCCTGGGCTCTTAGCAACAACAGCGGCCAGATGGGAACTGAGTCTTCAGGTGGCCTATGGGAATCAGCAGAAAATGGCAGCGAGCGAGACCAGGTGAGAATTCATTTAAACAAATATGCTTTGGACTTATAATGTATGCTTACCTGATTCTTTGGGGGATAAAGAGATAAAGTTGCCTACTATTAATTAATCTAGGGCTGACTACGATTAATGGCAGTGCTATCACTGAGGCAGAGTGCTGTGGACATGTTCCATAAAGAGATATTTTATCAAAGTGGGGGAGAGTGGTGATATCACAGGACATTTACGAGGAGATGAAATTCACTGAAGCTTTGCAAGTTAGATGCAATGTTGACTGGCAATTATAGAAAAGGGAGAAGGTAGAAAAGGCAATTATAGCAACAGAGAACCGCTTAAAGGTAAACCAGAGAAAGGTAATTATTCAATTGGTCAGCAAGCAAATTAGGCATGGGGGTAGGGGTAGCAGTTGAGAAAAAGTTGTGCTGGAAGGAAACCTGGAAAGTTTGATAAGGTCACAGTGTTGAGAACTTCAAATGTGAGGCTTAAATACTTGTGCTTTCTTCTGAATGCAATGAAGAGCTACCCACAGCTTGTGAGCACAGGACAGGCAGGACAAAAGGAAAGATTGCAAGGTAACCCTTACGGCAGTGCACGAGGCACATTGGATAAGAAAGAGCGTGGAGGTAGGAAGACTGATTTGAAGGTGGGGATGTGGCCATAAGGCCCTGAGCTGGTGCTGTGCCCTCGACTGTGTGCAGGAGGGGTCAGCACTGGAAGGTATAACCAATGGGCAGACTGTGGTTGCCGAGTGAATTCGCAGACAACAGAGAGGAAGGAGCAAAAAAAAATCTGGAAGTTGGAACCACGATGACAGGAGGTGGAGAATGTCATTTAAAAAGCAAAGGGAGGAGAGAGAATGAATTTACACTGGTGAATACCTTATAAGTTATTCATGATGTTCATATACATTTCTAACAATGGTAGCTCTGTGATAATGTCTTCTTATTTCCATTTTTAAATGCTAGCATAGATCCATGATTGAAGCAAGGGACTAGAGTTCTAAGAGCTGAGATTTTTACTATAGGCTTATTGTGCCTGTACTGTGTGCTCCAGATAAATCATTCAGCCTTTCTGGGACTTTGGCTGCACAAAAGAGAAATGGGGCTACTAATGCCCACTAATGGCCTTCTTGGTAAGGACACAGGGATGATGAGTGAGCTGATGCTCGGAGCTCTGGGAAGGAGAGGTCATGATCAATGAGAGTGCAGAGATGTTCCCTGCCATGCTCTATCTTCCATCTTTTTTTTGTTTTGTTTTGTTTTTTTTTTTGAGACAGAGTTTCTCTCTTGTCACCCAGGCTGGAGTGCAATGGCACAATCTCAGCTCACTGCAACCTCTGCCTCCCAGGTTCAAGAGATTCTCCTGTCTCAGCCTCTCAAATAGCTGGGATTACAGGCACCCGCCACCATGCCCAGCTAATTTTTGTATTTTTAGTAGAGGCGGAGTTTCACTATGTTGGCCAGGCTGGTCTTGAACTCCTGACCTCGTGACTTGCCCACCTCGGCCTCCCAAAGTGCTGGGATTACAGGCATGAGCCAACGTGCCTGGCCACGCTAGGCTATTTTTTTTGTATTTTTAGTAGAGATGAGGTTTCACCATGTTGGCCAGGCTGGGTCTTGAACTACTGACCTCAGGTGATCTGCCTGCCTCGGCCTCTCAAAGTGCTGGCATTACAGGCATGAACCACCACTCCTGGACCTCTATCTCCTATCCTCGTCTGTCTCTTGCATAAGTAGGGAACTCCCCCCAGCACAGGCCCAGTAACATGACAGGGCTAGAGCCCATGTTCGCTGCGGACAAGGGGAAAAAACACACACAGTTGAGATTAAACTTCTAAAAAGAGCTGTCCAATTTGTCAGCCGTTCCCCTCCTGACCTTTGCTGAGTACTGAGAAGATGTGGTGCCTTCCCCTGCAAGCTTCCCCTCTGTAGGAGACTCCGATGAATGAAGCATGCTTAAATAAATGTCTCCAAGGCAGCCCCATCAAATATTAAAAGAACAGAACTCCTTTAGTCAGCAACAGGGCACGGCACCCAATCCCTGAGTGTCAGGGGCCCCCGCCTCCTCTGATCACTTCAACTTTAAACAGCTCTTCAGGGGGGTGTTCCTATCACTAAGACTGATAGGCAGCGCCACTTTCTACATGCAGGCTTTGTCTTCACCATCTCTCACCAAGCACAGAGGAACAAGAAAACCTGTTGACCACTCAGAAGGGGAGAGGCAGGTAAAGGAAGACGAGGGAGGCAGCAGGTCATGGGAGATTTGAGGAGTTATCACTTTTGATAGTCTGGAGGCCAAAGTTGAGAAAGGAGAAAGCTAGGCCCGGCGTGCAGATCTGGCATCTGGGAGGTGCGTCTTGAGCAGACAGGTCACGGAGAAAGCCCCACCCACTTCAAAATAGGAAGACTCTATTCTCTGAGTGGGAAAAAGGCCAATCTCGATGGTAAACAGCAGTGACTTTGACCTTAGCAAGCATGTGTGGGTTTATAAAATGGGGATAAGAATGCTTACCTGGGATCGATGTTGTGGGAATCAAACCAGGTAATACACAGAAGGGATGGATGGCTCTGCCTGATACTTCACAGGGGCTCAACAAAAGCCAATGTAACCCGCCCTGCTCCCCATCTCACCACATCCCCCTTTAAATCAGTCCCTACTGAGTGCCAGGCGCCAGAGCAGACAGGTCCTGGCTGTACAAACTGCAAATGACAGAATCCCTGTCCTTGAGGAATTCACCGGTTCACACTGTTACTCATCACTTGTGCATACTCAGCTAGTTCATAACCTCTGTTTCTTCATCTGCAAAGACGGAATGATGATCACATTTCATTCAAAATTGCCCTGTTTACTGCCCGTCCTGCAGTTGTTACTCAGCTAATGCCTTCTTTCTCCTGCCCATCTCTCATCCCTCCCCGCCCCAGCTACCATCTGATGTTGGGGAGGCATGATGTTAAAGGTGAGAATGTCACCCTGGGGCCACCAGGAAGCCACACAGCCAGCTTTTCCACTGTCTGCCCCCAAATAGCTGCCTTTCAGGAGAAAATTAAGTGGATTTCTCAAAATGCTAAACTCCTATAGAATCCAGAGGTCTCATTTCCCTCCTCCCTTCAGAAGATCCACTGGGAGCTCCCATTGCCTCTACTGCTCCTCACGAGGCAGCCTCTCTCCTGTGGCCCAGGTACCGTGAGGTGAGGCTTGCTCACTACTTACTCTAACACTGACCAAGCTCCCTCCCTCAGGCCATTGATCAGATAATTTGTACTGAGGGCTCACAGTCAGAGACGATAAACTTGGAGGGAACATGCAATCCATGCAGACTCTCCTGTCGCCTCCAGGTATCTGCTTCTTACTGCGTTGGTAAATGGAAATGATGGCACCAACCTCTCTGAAACAAGAGGGAGGGAAGTATCGCAGGCTGTTGGTTTTCACAGCCCTGGGCACTGGTTTGGAAGCTCTGTCCACTTTGCAGGAGACTGGCCTTTGGGTCCACAGGAGAGAGGAGTGGTGAAGAACTGAAACAGCCATGCGCACTTCAGGGCTGGCTCCATCCCACCACCCTCCAGGGGGTGAAGAACTGAAACAGCCATGCGCACTTCAGCACTCGCTCCCTCCCACCGCCCTCCAGGGGAGGAGGAGAAGTGGTTCTGGTGTCCCAACTCTACAAATGGCAGAGATGAGGTCCAGAGCTTCAATGATCTGTCCAGGATCAGACAGACCCAACTCAGATTCTGACTGAGCACAGCATGTTTTCCACCCTGGCACCCAGGGAGCTGCCTTAGATGACAGCTGAAAAAGGGAAGGAAGGAAGGCTTAGAGTGATGGACTGGGCAGGCAGCATCCACCATACTTCAGGATTTAGGGTCCTGATTAACCAAGCAGGCTGATGCATTCAGTCTTGAGAAGGAGGGAGGGGTTAAGGTAGAGGAGGAGAGTGGAGAAAAAAATTCCCTCACCCACTGCCAGACCTGTTCTTCCCCTCCTTCCTTGAACACCACACTTCACCTGCTCTCTGAACTGGGAAAAGCAACAGTCCCAGGCAGCCACCTCAATTCTACTTAGCAGCTTAAAAATCTAAATTGATGGCTGTCCTCTTCATCTCTGAAGGTCTGTTATTTAGGTTTTGTGGTTTGTTCGTCCTAACTTTGTTATGCACCATGATACTTGCAAATGGGGCAACATAAATTAAGAACTGGTAACGACATTTGGAGCAGGTCCTATGGGAGATTCAGACGAATCCTGATTTGTGGATATGAGGAAATCTTCCAATTTGACATTGTAGTATATCACCCATATATTTCCCCCTGCAAATGTTCTTCCCTACTCTTTTCAGCCTGCCTCTTTGAGCCGGTTAAAGGAGAGGCCCCAGGCAACTGCTAGGCTTCCCGCTTAAAGTAAAACGAAGTTAATTTACTTGCAAAGAAGACATACAATTTAAGTCTCCTCTTTTTCATCCCCTCTACCATTTAGTGTGTCCCTGATAAGTCGGTTGCCCCCTCCAAATTCTCTCAATGCCCACCCGCACACTTGATACTGTCAGAGAGAGAATAAATATCAGTTTTTGACTTGATAATCGGCTGTGGAAACTTTGTCCAATTAGTTATTAGAGCATGTGCAGTTGAGGATGGTGCTGCTTGCTCACTGAAGCTGCTGCTGTTTTGTCATGTGGTGTCCGGCTGACCTTTAGGCCACCCTGGGCACATCCCATCAGCTCAGTAATCCTTCGTTCTCAACAGCAGACATCCAATTTGGATCCAAAGCCTGACCATTCACAAGAGGATTGTCTGGAGAGATCAAAGTAGAGCCTGCTTTGGGAGCAGGGAGGTGGTTATGCCAGAGATGAGTCACTATCACTCTTCAAGAGGCCGGAGCACTTGTACTCAGTGCTGGGGAGGGGAAGCGTCTGGAGCCTGAGTTCTCCCAGAACTCTGTCCCTGTCTACAGAAGGGCTCCAGCCAGCATCCCTGGATTACCGCTGCTCACCTCCACCCACTCCTTCCTCTCTGGGCCAGGCCCAGGCCAGAGCAGTTTTCTTTTGTTATCTCATTTAAACCTTAAATAGTGGTCTTGGGAAACATGTTTTCTGTGTCTTTATTCTCCACAAATGAGGAATCACAGCCTCCAGATATATCAGGTGCCCGTTTAGGGCATGCTAGCAATGATCACAACGTCTAATGTGTATGGAGCCCTTACTCCATGTCAGGGACTGCGCTAAACCCTTTGCATGGATGGTCTCACCCTTTCCTCCAACAGCCCTGAGGGCTTCTGTCATCACCTTCATTTTGCAGATGAAGAATCTGAGGTTCCAGAGGTTATAAAATTTGCTTGAGTTGATGCAGTTGCTAAATGGTGCAGCTGGGGTTTCAACCGAGGACTCTGAACCCTCTGTTTTGAGTTGCCACCTCTGTAAAAATCAGAGCTGCAGGAATTTGAGCCCATGCCTGTTGTTTTCAGAATCCATGCACCATATGCTGCCTTATAGTGTCCTCTAGAACGTGAAGCCACTTGATGCCTTGGTGCCCGGCTCTCCCCTTACTGTCCTGATGGCTTCCTGACTGTGGGATGCAGGCTGCCTCGTGGCACTATAAGACCCCACTCCACCCCAACACCCACTGTGCAGTGTCGGCAAAGGTGCCCTGGCATCTTACAAAATCTTCCTCCTCTCTCTTTTCTTTCCCCAGGAAAGAAAGCTGCAGGAACCTCTCTAATGGCCCTTGTAGACCTGGTCATAAAAATGAGTGCGGCTTCCAGCTGGAACATTGCAGAAGTGGTCAGCTTGTGTGGGACGGCCACAGGGCTGAGCAAATGGGTGCATGTGCAGACCCAAAGGGCAGCTGAGAAGGACTGAGAGCTCCTCAGGAAGCCACATCCTCCCCTGCTCCAGAACCCTTCTAGAAAGAGAGTGGCCTCCAAAACGATTTCAGAGACATTAATAATTCATTGGCTGGGCGCGGTGGCTCACGCCTGTAATCCTAGCACTTTGGGAGGCTGAGGTGAGCAGATCATGAGGTCAGGAGTTCGAGACCAGCCTGACCGACATGGTGAAACCCCGTCTCTGCTAAAAATACAAAAATTAGCTGGGCGTGGTGGTGCACGCCTGTAATCCCAGCTACTCAGGAGGCTGAGGCAGGAGAATCGCTGGAACCCGGGAGGCGGAGGTTGCAGTGAGCTGAGATTATGCCACTGCACTCCACCTGGGCAACAGAGCGAGACTCTGTCTCAATAATAATAATAATAATAATTATTATTATTATTATTCATGAACCCCAGGGGAGAAAGAAAAAAACTTTAAAAGAGGAAAACAAGGATCTAATGGGCCCCAGAGGCTCCCACACAATTGGCAATGGCTGGTTTTCCCTTTGGGTGCTGGAGATGCAGGAATATGGGGGAGGAAGGAAGGAGGAAAAAAAGAATGTATTTTTTTTTTTTTCAAAAACGAAGCACATTTTTAAAAGCTAGAAGAGCCTGTATCAATATGACCTTGTCCAGAATTTATAAAAGAGCTTTGGTATATAAATTTGATCCTTGAAAATTATTGGGTGAAGAAAGTGCAGTTATGATTAATCTAATTTTTCATTTAAGGAGAACTACATCTTCACTAGTTTGGGGTTTGCTGACAGCCCAAGCCCTGGCCCTCCACAGCTCTGTCCCAGAGGCTATTCTTCACCCTGTGGTCACTGCTCCTGTTTCCCACCTGTGTTCTATCACGGGATAAGTTAGGGCTTCTCAAGAGAAGAGCAGGAGATGGAGGTGGGATTCTTGGTCTAGAGTTCTCTAGATTTCAGCGAAATCTCAACTGAGATCCCCAAGGGTGAAGAAAGACCCCAGGCCCTCAGAAACCATTATCCTTCCATTCAAGACACCTGGGACTCCTTAGCGTGCCGTGGCAGGATCCCCAAGGAAGAGAATGCTTCTAGCTCTTGACCTTCCAGAGGGTTTTGGTGATTTTTGTATGAAGAACAATGACATTTTTTTGTTCACAGTTGATGAGGAACAGAAACAGAGATTTAGTTTATAATCTGATGACTAGTTGGCCCTTTTATCCCCCATGTTTTGTTTCTACCTTGGAGTTCAGGTATCAGAAACTATATGATCTTATTTTTAACCTCCTTCAGAATCGAAACTGCTGTACAAAAAAGAGGAATGATTTAAAAAGAGGGTCAGATACCCCTTCCAATCTCCTTCCTTACCTCCCCGCTCCCACTCTGATTCCCCTACCCTCAGCTCCCCGAAGAAAGAGGAAAAGGGTGTTTGCCTTCTATTTTGTGATGCTTATCAACAGTAGGCGAAACTCCATTGTTATCTGGAGCTGTGTTGCATTGTTTCATGTGAGTGCCCACTTCGTTATTTAAGAACTCAGAGGTTCCTTTAAAGGTTGCTTCATCAAAACATGCCATTAGTTAGAGACTTCTGCATCCACATCCACCAGGAAGAATGTCTAATTGCGGGCCTCTTTCATACCTCCCGCAATGCCCACCCTCCCTAATCCTCTCCACTCCCACCTTGGACGCAAGTTAACCCCTTCCCTTCTGATCCCCCCACAACCTCCACAGACTGGTCTGTTTTGACTCCTTTCCCGGTGCAGAGACATTTCTGCAGTAATCTGGGAGTGTTCATGTGCTAATGCAGGTAAATTGTAATTAATTTCTCTCTAATTGATGCGTGGGACTACCTGGGCCCCTCATTTTCCTCCCTTCATTCCTTTATAAATATATGATTTGACAGGTTAATTTGAAAGCAAAAGTTAGATTCTTTACAGCCATTTAAGCCGAAGCCCCAGCACGCAATTTGCTGTCTAGTTGTGCGAAGCATAATAAAAGGGTTGAAGTCAGGTTATCTTTTTTTTTTATCATCATTTTGCTAATTTAATCTTTTTCCCCTTCATAAGGTAATAAAATATTCATTTCACAGCCTGAAAGCCTTGGCAGCGATTGGCGAGGCAGCAGTCTCCACAGCAGGCTGTGTGTTCCACGGGGTGACATTCCCCCTGGGGTCCCTGCAGCCTGGACCCCGGAAAGGGCACCGCGAGGGTCTTGTGGGCGGCTCTGGAGGAGTTTCGCTTTGGCATCTGAATCAGGACGGAGTCAAGCCTCCCACATTCTGCAGCAGCTCAGAGAAAAGCTCTAGAAATTACTGGAGCTGTGGGGGAGACGGGAGTCCGCCCCGCAGCCAGATACCCAGAGCCATTCTCAGAAGAGGGGGAGGTGGAAGGCCATTTCCTGTCAGCTCCAGCATGAACCACGGAGAGGTCTTATGGCTGGATGACATCAGCGCAGGAGTCACAGAGAGGCCACTCCCCAGGAGAGCGAGTCCTCCAGAGGACAAGGCGAGAACCCAGCTGCCCAAATGCTAGGCTCAGGCATCGCTCAGCTGTTTGCGTCCACACTGAAGCAAGGGCTGGGGGCACTGCAGTGGTCCACGGGAGGACGGCTCTCAGAGCTCAGGTTGCCTTGGAGCCCATCTGAGCTTCTTGCTGATTTGCTACAAAGCGCTCTGCACCCAGGCCTGCTCACTTGAGAGCTGGCCTTTCTGACACTAGCCAACCTCCTGGAAATATCCAAGACTCTAAGTGGTTCAGCTCTTCTTCCCCGAGAGTTGGGGTAACAGCAGAGGGGCTTATGTCTGATGGGAGCATCTCTGGCCTCCACACCAGGCACCTTTCTCCCTGGGCCTCCACTTTCTCATCTCCTTATTCTGTTTAAAAAGGAAAAATAAGGGAAGACGGTTGCTTCCCTCCTGCAAGGTGCTATAGAATGAATGCCCCCTGGGAAACGTGCTTCTCAGACTACCCCACAGATGTGAAGTGTCACACACGGGGCCTCCATCTGGATATAGAAGTTGGAGTTCCTTTGCTGAGATGCATTCCCAGGTAAGACAAGGAGACATGCTGTCACAGCTGACACTTGTTTCCTTCTCACCGAGAACACGGAAGGGCCTGCTTTTTGGTTGGAGGACCCTGGGTGAGAAGAAGCAATTCTTAAAAGGACGAAGGCAGATCAGGGCCCAGCATTCACCAGAGTCCCCCTGCAGAGAGGGTGAATAGGAGCAGCTCACACAGAGCTCTCTGGCCAGAGGACCCACGCTCATCTGTAGAGGCTCGCTAGGGGATGTGCTGGGCAGGATGGAGCCAGGAGGGAGGCTCCTGCTGTCATTCCCATCTGCGCAAATGTGCTCATGCTTCCGATTTTTTTTTTTTTAAATTTGAGGAAGTTGCCACGAGCAGGCTGATCTGACCCTGGCCCCCCACAAAAGCCACAAAATGAGTGGTCTGATAAATCATGAATGCCTTCAAATCACGAATTTTTTTCTCTAAATTTAATAAAAGTGCATGTTTTAGTGGCCATATCCACCCTTATTTTTCTCAGGTCGTTAGAATTTTTTATTTTTGTAACAGATTCTGCAATTATGACTATTCTTTTACATAAAGTTTTGTCACATTCTTTTTGTCCAAAAATCTGGGAAACTTCATTGGGGAAAAGTTCTCTTCATCCCATTGTTATTTTTAATTTTCAGCGTTAAAAATAATAATAATAATAAAAGAATAGAAGTCAAAAAAAAAGTATCTTAATAGCTGCCTGAAAATTACAGAGGAACACCACTTATCAGGAAAACAATTCAAGCTCATTCGAGGGAAAATACTATCAAAATGTGTCATGAGCGGTTGAGGGGACATTGGGAACTGAGAAAGAGTTCAGACTGAGAGGTGGCCAATAGAAGAAGGAAAAAGAGGAGGCAATGTGAAGCCCGAGAAAGGAAGAATAGCAAGGAGGATAGTAAAATGCTGAGCTTTACAAAGACGAGAATCAAAGTTTCTGTGAATGGAAGACACGGCTCTGCATTGCCTTGAATTGCAATTTTTCTTATCTCAGAGAACTTTGCACCAGAACCGTTGCTTGCGTCTTTCCAGAAGAGTGATGCAAGATGGGATTAGAGCGCACCCTGTTTATCCTACTCTTGGGTTAGTATAGATTGCCGAGGATTTCCACAGGAGGCACGCTCTGAGTATGCACTTGCGGGGAAATTCGCCCCTTCTGCTACTGGGAAGGTCTCTTAAAGCCAGAGCAGAGAACTGGAGGAGGAGGAAATACTTGCTAGTAAAAATCAACAGTCTGTGAGAAGAAGGACTCTAATTGTCTCCATCCCTGCTTTCATTTTACTGTCTTGAATGCATCACCTTTTCTCCTTTGACAGAGAAATGTCATGAAAGAGTGGTCTACATTTGAAGTCCTCTTTTCTCACCTCCCTGTACCCTTTATTCCATCTCACTATCATCTGCCTTCTGCTTCTACTGTAATATTGAATCTGTCGAGCTCTGAAGAGCTCTAGTTTGTAAATTTCAAAAGATCATTTTTCACCACTCGTCTCCTTCTTAGGGATCATTCTGACCATTCTGTCCTCCAAACACTTTCCCACCTTGTCTTCCATGAAACCAGCTCCTAAACTTTCTCCACATTTTTGACCATATCCTTCCTTTCATCTTTCCTGGGCTTCTACAACTCCTTGCATGCAAAGGCCCCCAAGTCTCCTTACTTCACCCGCATACCCAGCCCACACCCTCAGCATCAACTATGCCGAGCAGGCTACTATATATAATCTATGCATCTATATGTCTATATCCATATCTATATGCAGGCCAGAACTCTTTTCTGAACTCAAATTTATTCAACTGCCTACTTGACATCTCCGCAAATTTAAATTTACACCTACGTCTCCTCTCTGAATGCCTGTTCCTGGCTCATTCCTCCTCCTCCAGTCCCCGTTTTGGACACGGCTTTCCATCTACCCACTTTCTAGAATCAGAATCCTGGGGACCATCCCTGCTCACCTCTTCCTCTCACTGCCCATATCCAAACTATTAAAAGATCCTGACCTTTGTACCTACTGAGTATCTCTCAGATCGCCCTCTTCTCTAGTCCTGTGTCTTTCTGTAAGGTCAGGATCTTATTTCTTATTTAACCTATTGGAGAGCAAGACACTCTGCCACCAGTATTCATTTCTCACCAGTCCATTGTCTTTGCCGTTAACAAATCTTTACGAAAGGCTAATCGGATCTTATCACTCCCCTGCTTACACAATTTTCAAAGTCGTCTTTTGATCTTGAGGATGAAATCCCAATTTCTTGGCATGGTAAACAGAGTTCCCATTTTTCTACGATCCTTACCGAATCCCCACCCTCTTGCCAGATGCTGTAGAATGACTGCCCCTTGCTTACTCAACCTGTTACCTCCACCCTTCCCTCTGCCTACCTTATTTCAAGATCCTAGCAGCCACCTGGAGGCACAGATTTCTATGGGGACTTTCTTCTCTGTCTAGCCAACTCTTCCTCAGCCTTGGTGACCCAGTTTTACCGCCACTGTCTGCGGGGAGGGCAATCCCCTTCCTGGCCCTTCTCTATGTTCCCAGAATTCCCAGAACCTATGCTAAGAGACCAGCCAGCTGAGCACATGCATTCCAGTCGTCTCTATTTGCTCCTCTCATCAGGCCTCTAGGCTGAGACTTTCTGGGGAGCAAGAGCCATGTTTCTGCATCACCCCTTAGTGGAGAATCCTCCACATAATAGGAGCTAATGAAAAGTTGTTGAGTTGTTCATAAAATAAAAGTAATATGTAACAGCTTACCACGAGGCTACCTACAAAGAATTATGAAGAAAATCCAATGTTTATTGCAAAGGATGTCTATTAAATGGTGTCTCTTGGGTAAATGTCTGTTTGGAATCCCCACAACAGAAAATCTACTTTCTAACGAAAATAAAAAATAACACCAAGCAAACAGAACAAAAAGTAGAGTTGCGTTTTGTTGTTGCTGCAAATAAATTGCCTGAAAACCTGAGTAAGACACCTAAGAGTTTCTCTCCTGCTGGAGCTGGACTAAGAACACCTGGAAACCCTGCCTCTCAACCCCCCTCAGCAGCACTCACAGCAGCCTGTTCCCTGCTCACCCTACACGTTTCAGCTCATGAAACCACTTAGAAAAATGCATCCTTACAGCCACAGAGATATGAGATGCTGGGCTCCGGCTACATTTGCACATTTGCATTCTGCTTATCAGGTCACCCAATGGCAAAATCTTCAGAGGGAGCCGGCAATTTCTCCCTCATACGGAAGCTAATGAGCAAAATAGCTCTTGCTGAAGGACAAGAAAAAGTCGGCGTGCACACGGTGTACTGCGGGCACCACGGGCAGGCTGTCATCATTATGAAAAACCATCACAAGACCTTACAAATTAAAAGCTGCGGATAAAACTTTTGCCCTATCGAGTTTGTAAGGAAGCATCTCGCTGTTCATCAGGACCAGGCAGCTGCCGTCAGAGCTCTCCCAGAATGCTAGCAGGGCTGGGCTGCCTCCTGCAGGCTCCCAGAGGGGACACAACGTCAGCTGTCAATTTCTAAGCAAAGGAAGATTGTTTTATACCCATTTTGGGCTCTCTCTTCATATCCAGGCTTGCCTCACAGAGTTGACTTTTATTACCAGGTTAATCACCAGCAAGCTTAGCTGAGGAGTTGGCAGCAATGCCCATCCTTCCACTTTTTCTCAGCTCCCCTCTCTGCCTCCTCTGCCTCCCTGCTCCTCTTCTCCCACCCCGTCTCCTTGGTTAGCAGCTTCCTGGGCTTCTGCTTTGCATCTTTCCAACCAGATCACAGAGGGATAAAGGAAGCTCATTTCAGAACCGGTCATCAACTCCCCCTTTGGATCAAACTGCAAGTGAAAATTGTACCCATCTGTCTAAATAACTCAAGGAAAATGGGACCTAAATTGTCCAATTTTGGTGTGTCCACTAGCCTGCTAATTTAATTTTACTTTCTGAAAATCTGAGACCCCATACTGCCACCTCTTCTGCGTTGATGCAAGAAAATGAGCAAAGAAAAAATGCACATCTCCAAAAACAAATCATTCTGCTGGCCCCGGGGGGCACTGGTTATATAAGAGGCTGCATCTCTGGGATCTATATTCAGGTCTCTGGTGAGGGCCAGCAGGAAGTGCAGAGCCATGGAAAATTGAAAAATAATAGGGGAAAGGAGAAACAAACATTTCAGTTTTGTCTTCAATGTACACTTGGAACTTGGCTCTGGAAAAAGATAAGGGTGGAGAGGTGCATTTCCCAGCAGTGGCAGGTGCTTGGCTCTATTTGGGGCTTTACTGACAGGGGCTGGATTGTTGGACTTTTGCATTCTACACACTCAATTCTAGAAGGTGTGGCAAGTCCCTTCCCATACCGATTCCTGAAATGAAGTCCTCTTCCCCATACCCGAAGATGATTTGTGTTTCCGAACAAAATATGAGAGGCTTAGATGAGAAACCCAAAACAAAGCAATAACCTCATCAAGTAAATGATAATTATAAGGAAGGTGTCAAGAATACAAATACTATATTCCTATCTCAGATTCATTTATAAAAATAAGATCCAGGGCTGGGTGCGGTGGCTCATGCCTGTAATCCCAGCACTTTGGGAGGCTGAGGCAGGAGGATCACGAGGTCAAGAGATCAAGACCATCCTGGCCAACACGGTGAAACCCCATCTCTACTAAAAATACAAAAATTAGTCAGGCGTGGTGGTGGGTGCCTGTAGTCCCAGCTACTCAGGAGGCTGAGGCAGGAGAATCACCTGAACCTGGGAGGCAGAGGTTGCAGTGAGCCGAGATCATGCCACTGCACTCCAGCAGTGGTGTCACTCTGGTGACAGAGTGAGACTCTGTCTAAATAAAACAAAAAACAAAACAAAACAAAACAAAATAAAATAAAATAAAAATAAAGTTCTAGGAGGTATGAAAGCCCCTAATTAGAAAGGGGAAGGAAGTCATGAAGAACCCCTTGCAGAGAGGGCTGACTGCTTTCCTCCTGTCTGGAGGGGGCCATTCATACCACCAGCGAGGGCAGGAAAGTGGTCAACAGCCTATCTCCCATCACTGATTTGAACCAGGCAAAACGGTGACACCGATGAATTGCACACTCAGGTGGCATGTTCCCTTCATCACAGGCTTGTTAATAAGAAGAGTGAAAGCACTCTCCAGTTCCTGCAATGATTTGGGAAGTCTTTCCTGCCTTTTCTTCTCTCTTCTGCAAAGCACTCCCAAGGTAATGGAAAGTGAAATAAGGAGGTTTGCTGATCCTGAGTGAGACTGATAACACGCGGGGGTTTTTAGAAATCTTCATGACCTAGGCATCTGAAAACACGTTAGCCCATTCTCTGCATCCCAACAAGCATTTCTGAACGGGATGCTTCATTCCCGTGAGGGCTCTGCCCTGGTTTCTGGCTCCTGTGGAAAGGGAGAGGTCAGAGGTCCCTGGGGCACAATGTATGCCTCAGTCAGAACAGGTTCAGTTACGATCCCATAACAAGTGGCCCTAAATGTTAGAGGCAGTGGCAAGAAGCTGTGTGCTTCTCACTCACAAGGACACGTCCTTCTGTCCCACAGGGTATTTGCTCTGCACCAAGACTGACAGAGGGGCCACTAAATGGCAGACTGTTAATCTCACATTAGAAGGAAGACAGGGGTGCATTGAATAATACAATTTCTGCTTGGAATTCACAGTCACTGCTGCCCAAATTTCATTGACTAAAGCAAGTGATGTGGCCAATCTTGCATTCAAGAGTGAAGTAATAAATCTATATTCCATAGAGAAGGAAAGTGAAGATTGACAAACATTGTCATAGTCTCCTATAATGGAAGGCAGGGCTCTGTCACCCTTGGAATATGGAATGGCTCCACCATTGTGGAATGTCTCCCTGTCTCCCAAAGCCCAGCTGCAAAATAAGCACAAGGACTCGTGCCCACCGTGACCTATTCCAGCATCACAGCCCACAGAGCCCCAGGGCACGCGGGTTCTCATCCACAGGGCTTCAGCTCTCTGAGGAACATTTGTTACCTGGCTTCCTTTTTGGTTTCCTGTGGTTTCAGCCTTGTCTTAGGAATAGAGAATCAAAGAGAGGACTCAATACAGACAGAACCAGCAATCAAAAACTCATGTGGGCTGAGTGCAGGCTCCTGGAACACAGGCACTGGCTTAATCACATGATGTCTTTTACACAAACCTGATAAAAAGGATTCTGTGCTCTATTACCTTTTTCTTTACTTCAGAAATTCAGAAGTATCCTCATCAAAGAACTCTTAGGGAACTTTAATGTGCAATGTGTAGCCACAAATAATATCTTGCCCCTAAGTCTCTCAATTTATGAAAAACAGAACAATTCGAAGAGGGGTGAAGTAAATCCATCCAGGGTGAACAACAATTTCCACAGCCTTGGTGCCCTTGGGGAGGATCAGAAAAAATAGAATATAATAATAATTGAGCACTGACTATGTGCAGACATTAATGTGACATTCCCAATTCCTGCCCCAGGAATAGCCCCAGGAGTTTACTCCTGAGTCAACTCAGCAGTAGACAGTAAGTAAAGTCAGCAGTTTACTGAAATGCCTATTGGACAGATTGTTCTGGAAACTGACCTGCTTGCTACATTTGTCCTGAGCCTTCCTTGGAGCTAAGCATGACTTGTCTCATCAATGTTTCTCCTTTCCTAATTCTTGTTTTGAGCCTAGGCTTCCTGCTACATTGGCCTACCAACTCGATGGGCAGTTTCTGCCCTTGCATCTTGCCTCCCAACCTTCTTCCCTGATTCCCAACCTTCCAGTTTTCTGTTCTGCAACCCTGCTGTGGTGCAGCATCTCTGTGGACCGAGAGCCTGGTGAGGGATCCCTCCAGATTGGGCCTGGGTTTCTTTCAGCCTGGGGAGCCTCGACTAGACTTGCTCCTGTTCTGGCAGGACACTCAGAGACTATCAGAGCTAGACATTGCATTCATCCTGCAGAGGCCTGGAGAGATCTGCTGAGAGATGGGAAGGAGACAAAGCCAGGGAAGCATATGGAGGGCTGGAGTACCACGTGGCTGCTTACTGAGCAAGCAGGCTGCCATATTCTGCATGGTGTGAGGCCTGCCCTGGAAGCAGCCCCGGCCCAGGCACATGCAGCTGGATGGAAATCAGGCAGCAGGCCCGGTGCAGGGCAGACATTGGGCCGAATGGGAATTTCACAACTCCTGCTTTACCTTTCTCTTTATCTCTTACTCGACTAAAGGGAATCCAAAGGAGGAGGTTCAGACAAGCCAGGGCACACCTTTGACGGTGTTTTATTGTGGTTTCTGTGGCTTTAGGACTGAGGGGAAGTTGCAGGCTGCCATCCTGGCTGATTGCAGTGACAAGATAAAAATGCAAAGAAAAAATAACAATAACATGTTGTAAAACAAAAGTTCAATAATTCAACAGAGGAGATATAAGGTGGCATAAGTGTTATTGGAATTTGGAGGGAGAGAGCTTTTCAAAGTGAAGTGATGACAGAAAATGTTTGTAATGGAGGTAGAATTAAGTTCTAGAAGATTCCTGGTAGGTAGAGAAGGGTGAGGAAGGTGTTCTAAGAACTGAGTAATGGCATGGACAGGAGCGTGGGATTTAAAGCTGTGAGTGGCAGCTGGCAGAAAGATAGTCTATTTGCAGGGATAAGTGAGGCTGGTAGGACAGCTTAGGGAACAGTTACAGAGGATCCCGAAGTGTTCTGTCAGCTGGCCGATATTGAGGTTCACCACATGATGGAAACAGTGCTTAGCATTTCCCATAACTCACATCAAATGGAGAAGTTTGAAATATATGCTGTATTGTAATTCGATTATTAACTGAGGAAATGTATGTGTATATGTATATATGTATATATAATCTTGAATGGGATACACTTGTATCTCCTACCCTCAAAAAACACAATTCTATGCATATCTTGGGATTTCAATGCATATATAACCAAGTATATGAATAATATTTTGACACAGAAGAAAACAATGCTGAAAAACAGTGCAACCAAAACCATTTTCAAAACCCAGCACAGTGCCTGCCTCCCAGTACCCTCCAGTGACACTTTCCTCACTAGATCAGGGATAACCACAACAAGTAACAGGTGAGAGAGGCAGTCTCTCTCTCTCTCTTTTTTTTTTTTTGTATAAAATGATGCTACATAGATCTTTTGTATTGACCACTTTCTCAACCACTAAAAGGAGGGACAGGGATTTTCTTTTTCTTCCAATCTGAACACTACTCAGTTCACTATCAACCATGCCTAGATCTTGGCAGGGCAGGGGTAAGGGAAAGTGCATGCAGATTGTCTACATTGCAGAAAAGATGAGAAAGAGGGAGAGAAAGAACTCTCACTAAAGGGTGTGATGGCCTCACAGGCCATAAAACAGGTGATATCCCCTGAGACGTGCAGGACAAGGCCCAGAAGCAAAGAGAAAGCACTCTCAGGGCTGGTGAGCAGGCGGCGGACTTTGCCCTCCACGTGCTCCAGAATTTTGCTATGCGGTTTCATTAACATGAAGATAAAATGGAACACTGCTAAGTTACAGCAACTCTAGCTCATGTTTGCTTAAAAGGAAAATGAAGTTCTGTATCTCAATCCATCTTGCTTTGGCTGGGGGGCCAGCAAGGTTCCCGTCATCAGTCAGTGCTGGCAGTGCAGGGAGAGAGGGTGTGGATCTGGGACTGCCGCTGCCGGCTTGTTTAGAAACATACCCACTGCCAGCCACATCAGCCAGATTTGATGGTAAACAGGGGTGCCATTCATCATGACAGTGTCCTCATGCAAGAAACTTTGCAGTTACAGCCACAAGGGAAGAAAGGAAAAGGATCCCTGGTTGTGTCAGCCAGAAAGATCCCAGAGGCTAGCATGTGTTTCCCCTTCTGCTATGGACTTCAGCTGCTCCATGCATATACCGTTGTTTCCTTACCAGAAATCCCAAATTAATCTATTTCACCAGGATGTCTACTAAAAACCAAGAAATCTTTCATAGTAGCGAAACGAGTGTTTCAGACTCAGAAAAAGGAAGCCAGAGTTTGAATCTTGACACTGCTAGTAACCAGCACTGTGGTTTTGACCTTGCCACCTTGGGCCTCTGTTTATAGTGTATGAAATGATGAATTACAAAGATGCAATGATAACGTAGGTAATGTGTCTGAGAACTTTTTAGAAATCACTTCCCCAATGTGAGATGACATTGGTGCAGTTAAACTTTATTTATTTGTATGCCAGTTCTTAATATGTTTCTTGTGTTTCCGTTTCTCTTTTTTTTTTTTTTTTTTTTTTTTTTTACTGAAATATTTTTATTTTTTTTTTACTTTTTTTTTTTTTATTATACTTTAGGGTTTTAGGGTACATGTGCACAATGTGCAGGTTTGTTACATATGTATCTATGTGCCATGTTGATTTCCTGCACCCATTAATTTGTCATTTAGCATTAGGTGTATCTCCTAATGCTGTCCCTCCCCCCTCCCCCCACCCCACAACAGTCCCCGGAGCGTGATGTTCCCCTTCCTGTGTCCGTGAGTTCTCATTGTTCAATTCCCACCTATGAGTGAGAACATGCGGTGTTTGGTGTTTTGTCCTTGCGATAGTTTACTGAGAATGATGTTTTCCAGTTTCATCCATGTCCCTACAAAGGACACGAACTCATCATTTTTTATGGCTGCATAGTATTCCATGGTGTATATGTGCCACATTTTCTTAATCCAGTCTATCGTTGTTGGACATTTGGGTTGGTTCCAACTCTTTGCTATTGTGAATAGTGCCGCAATAAACATACGTGTGCATGTGTCTTTATAGCAGCATGATTTATAGTCCTTTGGGTATATACCCAGTAATGGGATGGCTGGGTCAAATGGTATTTCTAGTTCGAGATCCCTGAGGAATCGCCACACTGACTTCCACAATGGTTGAACTAGTTTACAGTCCCACCAACAGTGTAAAAGTGTTCCTATTTCTCCACATCCTCTCCAGCACCTGTTGTTTCCTGATTTTTTAATGATGGCCATTCTAACTGGTGTGAGATGGTATCTCACTGTGGTTTTGATTTGCATTTCTTTGATGGCCAGTGATGATGAGCATTTCTTCATGTGTTTTTTGGCTGCATAAATGTCTTCTTTTGAGAAGTGTCTGTTCATGTCCTCTGCCCACTTTTTGATGGGGTTGTTTGTTTTTTTCTTGTAAATTTGTTTGAGTTCATTGTAGATTCTGGATATTAGCCCTTTACAAGCCTTGCCACTCTCACTGTTTCAGATGGTAGGCAAGCTGGACAGAGGCTAAGCATTCTCTAATTTGGGGGCATCGTGTTACAACACAGTACATGTTCCTGCATGACTGGTTTATAAAACATTCCGGGACTCTGGGGAAGTGTTTGCTGTGACGACCTTAGGACAAAAATTGCATAGATAGAAAATGTAATAAATCTGAAAGTTATCAATCCTGGAGCACATACCAGGAAAATATGATGCAGTGCTCAAGAGTGAAAATTGTTCTCTCACCCATCCCATGAAGAAAGCAAAGGCTCATTCTTACCAGACAGGAAGGGGCATGTTCATAGACATTTAAAAGGCAGGAGTCATTCAGGAATAATAGTATGTTTGAAAGTCACAGACCACTGCAGTACCTCTTGAATGAATTTCTTCCTGCCAATTTCAGTAGTGTATATCACAGCCTCTTCTCCGTCTTTCTGTCTGCCTGGACAGCACCCTCTGGTGGTTCCTTTTTCTCCAAACACTTCAGGGTGAGTGTTGCAGGAAGGACTAATTTCAGAATGCTCTCCCACCCACTTTTTAACTTTAGCAGTACAAAGAGGTGTTCCTGTCTCCTTTAGTTCCGCTATAATTAGACTGGACAGAGAAATAGCAGCTGCAGTTCAAATGACTAGGCACCATTACTCCCTCCCAAATTTCATTTTACTTTTGCTATCACAGCAACCCCAACCAGACTTTCATTAGAAACCTCTCATATGGCTTTTGACTTAGTGTTTCTGTGTTATGTGGATAAATTCTCTCCTGTTAATAAACTGAATAAGATTGTCCCTCCCCCTCTACCAATAAGGGGTTGACGTCTTACCCCCAACATTTCTACTTAAAATAGAGCAGCCATTCTGCCCATTTCACAAAGGGCAGGGCTTTGAAGCCACCCACTGCATGAGCTAACTTGCTCCTGTATCAAGTGACCTTATACCAAGTCACTTTTAAAAAGAAGTTGTTCAGATCAGAGCAGCCACAGTGCAGCGCCCTTGGGTTACCCTTGCCTGCAGCTTTTGTGCCTCAGATGGTAAGTGGCAGAAAGACAAGTGGCTCTGGGCAAGCAATGGACCCTCTGAGCCTTGTTTCCCAAGCCACCCAGCCCTTCCCTGTTTGTAGAACGGAAACTATGGTGCCTCTCTTGCAGGGTTATTATCAGTACTAACTTAGCGCCTGGAACTGGGGCCGTCAACAAATGTTTCTCAAATGAATGAATAAATGTTCTTGGTAATGTTTTGGGCACCTTGTCAGTGATTTGAAAAGCCAGATGGTACCCTTACCCTGGGAAAATGTCCAAGGCCATGAGACGGGAAAGAGCTTCGAGTCAGAATGATAGATTCAGGTGCCATCACTGGAGACCACAGGTAAGAGGATTCATTTCTCTAAGCCTCATTTGAATAACGAGGACAATTCCTTCCTTGTAATGATGTAGCGATGACAGACATTAAGGCACAGAGCCCAGGAGCTGGTATGCAGTCAGTGCTCTATAAATGTTATCTCCTGTTCAATTTATTCCACAATAATTCCAGGTGTAAGTTAAAGGCGCTCTTCTAGATCCAAAGTCAGTAAAAGCAAGAGAATTATTCTTCTGCCTTCCCTGTACTGAGGGGATTGTATATTTCACCAGGATTAGGATCCCTTGTCTTACATAAAACATTGACATAGAATTCCAAACCAAACTGCGTCCTCTGGAACTCCGAGTCCATTTGCTTCTGATGAAACTGTCGCTGAGGGGAGAAAAGAGTCTTTCAAATGCTTATTAGAATAGCTGGAAAAGCTCCTTGGATGCCTAATGTTCTTAAACGGCATTTTAATGATTTAAGGGTAAATGAACTAGAAACCCATGGATTTAATTTCCCTTGAAATACATATACATTTAAAAATTAAGGGGGAACGTACTCAGAGCAAAACGTATTTGTGATTTGGTCGCAGCCAGAGCACTTACAGTGAGCCCAGCCACAGTCCCGCAAGCTGCTGCGCAGCCGCACGGCCTCAGCTCTCTGCTGGGCTTTGCAGAGGCTTGGTGTAGGCAGATGGTCTGTCTCTCCAGTCGCACTGGGACGAGGGTTTTCCTGCACCACAGCTGAGGTGCTGAGGCTGTGCAGAAAGGCCTTCTGCAAGGTCACGCTTGCTCAGACCCAGGGACCCAGGTATACAGGGTCTGGAAGGGCCCCTCCCCTTCATCCAGAAGACTCTACACCTTGGCTGCAGCAGGTGCCTCCTGGACACCGTCCCTGGCCAGGAACCCTTGTTTCACCCGAGGGTTCCTGCTCCCTGGGCCTGGAAGACCCAGCTCCCCTGGGTTTGCAGAAGAACTCATTCCCTCTTTGTCTGTAAGCCTTGGGCCTTGATACTTCCCAAGTTTTCAAATATTTTCTCCTAGTTAAAGGTCAATTGGAATAAATTTCCTCCAAGTTCTCATCCAATTAACATAATGGTCTTTTCCCCGAGGGTGGAGGCTGTGCCCTCAGCTTTTTGTTTCCTGTGTTTTACGTTTGTTGTGTCACACAGCATCAAGCAAAAGGAGACTGAAGCTGTGCGCTGGCAGGCCCTCTCTCCTCCCCAGGCTCTTCATTACTGGTCCATTCTTGCAGCTCACTTCACGTGTTTTCTCCAGGATGCTTTTTGACAACTCCAGACCACGCTGGTCCCTGGACCCTGAAATTCCGCACAAGAAGAATCTGACCTAGGACACCACAACTGCAGAATACCTCGATAAAAGCAATTGAAGACTCAATGGGATCCAGCTGTAAGGTCGGTGGATGCCTCGGTGATGAAGACAATGCCTCTTCATCTCGAAAGATTTACTGAATGCCTATTCTGTGTCAACTCCTATTCCACAAACTCCATATTCGCCCACTCACTCACTCACTGGATTCATTAATTGTCAGATGCTGTGTTAGTCACTTTAACATGAAAGTCACTCTGTTCTTTAACCAGCAGTAACTAAGCTTGCTTTGGGGAAAAAAAAAAATAAAAACATTAAGGAATGACCAATGCCTACAAGATCCTCACAGTTCAGTAGAAGAGGCAGTGCTCTAAATAAATTCTTCATAGTAACTAGCATTTCTGTAGTAATTCCTAGGTGCTAGGAGCTGTTATATGTCCCTTACATGCAGCAGTTCATTTACTCCATGCAATAGCCAGGTAGTAGTAAGTACTATTAACATCCACATATTCCAAATGACTGAACTGAGACATAAAAGTGAAATGATCCGCCCAAGGCCATACAGCTCCTGATGGCAGAGCTGGGGGTCAGGCCTAGGATGTGCAACTCCGGTGTTTGTACCTTAATACTGTTCTATGTGTGGTGTAGTTAATGTTATAATATTGGCATACATTGTGGGAACACAGAGGAAGGAGTGATTTCTTCTGCTGGGAGTAGAGATGGGGATGACAGAAGATTTGCCGAGGGTTGTGTTTGAGTTGCCTGCATAGGTGTGCGATGCGTGCCAGCTTGATGTGCAGACTGGCTCTGAGCCGGACCGTGCTCCTCATCAGACCTCCTTCTCCCTCGACAGGGAAGAATGACCTGACAAACTCAAGAAGCAACCCAATTTGGTTACTAAGCCCAGGATAATTCAGATGTGAAACAGATTAAGCTCATTTGCAATTACCAGACCTGTCCTCTTTGGGGGAAGCATTAGAACCTCTTAGCGATTCAGTTCGATGAGTATTGGCATTGTGTTGGATCACTGCCCTTGCATGGCTTGCACGCTATCTAGAAGAAAAGTGTGTGATTAATGGCAAATAGGCTTGCATTTTTTTCTCCCTCAGTGTTTTGTTGTCCTCGTCCTCCCATTATCAGTCTAGGGTTCTCATCAGAACAATGAAATATCAGTGCCCAGAAGTAGGAAGTAAAAAGAGGCTGAACAGCCACAAAATGATTTACAAGAGAAGGTGCTGAGAAAGCATAGAGGTACACAGTGTCTTCTGTAAAAATGACAGGATTCAGAGTTGGTGGCCGGTGCTGGAAGGCTGCTGGGGCACCAACTAGTTGTATTTCTCCAGCATGTTTCCTCATCCCATTGGGTCTTTATTTGTTTCCCTCATCATCATATTATATTACATTATCGATATTGTTATTATTATTGGAATAATAATACCCAGGTTGCAGAATTGCTGAGAAATACAAAATAAATACTATATGTGAAACCATTAGACCCAAGTTAGATATTATTGGTCAACACAATCCTATTTTCTTGCCTAACTCAGTTGAATTCCAGGCAGATCTAGAACCTGGTTGCCTTCTAATTTGGGCCAAAAGCTCTGACCACTATGGACCTTGTCCAAGGTTAGCAATGTCTCTGGGAGTTTCTTGTGACAGTTTTCTTTCTCTCTTTTTTTTTTTTTTTTCAGGTTATGGATAGCTCAAGTTTTCCCATTCCTAAGGAAATCTCAGCTCAGTATCAGGGTTTTCCCAAATTTCACCTTGAGGGCCCTGGCTGTCTCTTTCTGCATAATCTCCAGGGTGATTTGTCCACTGTGGGGTGATCAGAGATCTCAAGGCATGCTGGAGTTCCTAAAGCCGTATTGCAGCACAGACAGACCTTTCTGCAGCAGTTCACTCCAATGCAGCTTGTCTAACAGTTTTTCTCCTCTCCTTGGATTTCTTTCCAGTTCTCTCTATCTCAATCTATACCACCCACCCAGTCACCCAACCAGAAACTTGCATTTTCTTGATGTATCCTTTTCCTTAACATTCCTGTCTATCTTTCAGTTCACTCATTCATTCCATTTACTCTTGTTCCTTCTCCCTAGCAAATTGCAGAAGACAGTTTCCCCCTTAGGGTGTTAGGTTCATTTATCTTTCTGCATTTTTATAATAAGAGAAGATAAGAAAACTAAAAGGTGTGTCAATGAATTCCCATGGGAAACAGTGAGAAGTGATTCAGTGACCCAATGACGTCCCATCTCCCAAGGAGAAGAATTGGAAGGCTTCACTTGACTGTAGGTGACCATTAAGTCTCCTAGGTCATGTTTAGCATCCTTGACACCTGACCCGTGAAATGCCTCCCTGGATTGCACAATAGCAGCCACGACGCCAGGGAGATACTCCAGGGATGTGCTTTCCTCCTGGAATGAGACTGCTTTGCTGCTAGCAGCAAGGTCTCTAGAAGGTCAGAGGCAGGGAAACTGGGGCCGGGGAGAGGAGAGCAGGTGGGTAAAAAGAGGAGTGGGGAAGGCGATTATGCCAATATGGTCCATTTTCTTCTAACTAGATGGTCAGAAAGAGCCAGTCATGAAGGATTCATTGTGGCCCAATGTTCAATGGTGTTTTGGGGTTAATAAGAAATGACCAAAATTGGTGTCATGTAAAAAAAGAAAAATTACGGAGTTGAACTGACAGAAGACTTTAAGTAATAAAATAAGTAAATATAAAATACGGTACAGTTTATAAAATTTATGGTGAGTTGTTTGGTAGCCAGCCTTAGTTGATTCTATCTTGCCTAAGAACCACATCTTTCCAAAGACAGTCAGCAACCAATGGATCCTCCAAATTTAAAGATTAGTATGCAAACAAAAGCTAGACCACTCATACCCAGCATGCCCTAATCATGGACACTGATGTTCGATATTTTTCTAGGAATTGTTGTAAATTCTTTATACATGTTACATTATTGGCAGAACCGCATGAGAAAGTAACTATTATTATTTGGCCAGGCACGGTGACTCACTCCTGTAATCCCAGTACTTTGGGAGGCCAAGGCAGGTGGGTCACCTGAGGTCAGGAGTTCGAGACCAGCCTGACCAACATGGTGAAACACTGTCTCTACTAAAAATACAAAAAAGTAGCTGGGTGTGGTGGTGCACACCTGTAATCCCAACTACTTGGGAGGTTGAGGCAGGAGAATCGCTTGAACCTGGGAGGAGGAGGTTGCATGAGCTGAGATCACGCCATTGCACTCCAGCCTGGGCAACAGAGTGAGACTCCATCTCAAAAAATAAATACATAAATAAAAATTTAAAAAGTAACTATAGTTATTTCATCTTTACTGATAAAGAAACTGGGGCACAGAGAGATCAAGCAACTTTCCCAATATCATACAGCTGGAAAGCTATAGTGTTTGTATTTGAACTTAACCTGGCTGGGTCTAGAGGCTAATTTCTTAACCATTTTGTCATATTAGCTCACAAAAACCACATGAGAAGGAAATGATCCTTTACCGAGTTAAAAAATTAAACAAAAATAAATAGCATGCACAGATGAGAGAAACAAAACTAAATGATTATTGGGCACTAATCTCTGCCAATTTTCAGTCAAAAATCTAACTTCAGAGAGCCAATTATTTCTTTCTCTGGATACAAGTTTTGCTGCTGTAAAATCACTGTTCTTTATTGTTGTAATCATATATTAGCAAGGTTATTAAATACACATATGTATTGGGTTTGCAAAAGCCTGGGATATAGAAGTGAAAACAAAACAAAAAATTCTTCCAGGATCATTTGAACGTTCAGCTGGATCACAAACACATAGGTGACATATTTTAATAGGGGTTGACAGGTGGATCAGTGGAGCAACAAATTATCCCCAAGGGAGTCTGAGAAGGTTTCTTGGAGACATGCAGTTAATATTCATTTGAAAGAGATGGATTGAGATGCATCTTCTTGGGGGCCCAGTTAGAATGGTGATATATGTAATTTGGGAAAAAATCATATTATAATTTTATATTTGGAAAGCCAAGTAAACATTTTAATAATAATATGAGCACCAAAAATTAAAGCTAAATAAAATCATTTTTGTTTGTGGGCTATGAAGAAGATCAAAGAACACTGTATGAGTGTTTCTGTTTTTAAAATAGGAAAAAAGTTATAAAAGTTTGAGAAGCACGTTTTTGAAAATTAAGCAAACTTATGATTCAAGCTGTACAATGAATATACACTGTGAACCCTCCCCTCTACTCTTACAACCAAGCAATAATAAGTAGTATCCACCTAACTATCTGTCTGTCTACCCATCCATCTATGATTTACTTTTCAGAATAAAAGGATATAGCCAGGCGACTGGGCATGGTGGCTCACACCTGTAATCCCAGCACTTTGTGAGGCCGAGGTGGGCAGATCATGAGGTCAGGAGATGGAGACCATCCTGGCTAACACAGTGAAACCCCATCGCTACTAAAAATACAAAAAAAATAACAAAAACTTAGCCAGGAGTGGTGGCAGGCGCCTGTAGTCCCCGCTACTCGGGAGCCTGAGGCAGGAGAATGGCATGAACCCAGGAGGCAGAGCTTGCAGTGAGCCTAGATCGTGCCACTGCACTCCAGCCTGGGCGACAGAGCGACACTCCATCACAAACACACAAACAAAAAAGGATATAGCAAGGCTTGAAATCAAACTGGATAGGTCATGGATCAGAAAAGAAAAAGAAATCCAGTTGTGAATGGGGGTTGGCTTCTCCAGATTCAGCAAATAAAAATACAAGGCAATCAGCTAAACTTGAGTTTTAGTTTAAATGCATGAGACGTATGTAATGTAAAGAAAATGATGTGTGTTTATCTGAAGTTAAGTCTAAATGAGCGTTCTGCATTTTACCTCACTGCCTATAGAAGCCACAGGCCTACAAAGCCCCAACACTGGAAACAGGAAAGGTCTACCTGGAGCCACAGCCCCCTCCTTCTAGAAGGAGCTGGATCCTGGTAAAGCTGGGAGGCAGCCTGTCCCCCCAAAACCACAATTAGCCAGCTCCTCATGAGCAAAGAAGTGGTCAGTAAGCAGAAATCTGGACTCAGACTCCCCGGGGAGACTCAGAGTTCCTGAGCCTTAGGCAAGAGTTTCTCAAATCTCTCCCCTATAAGACAGGATCCCAGATAGACTGTAGGAATGAGGCTCAGCCTGCTAGCCTTGGCTGTGGAGACCTCACTGTCAAGGGAGCTGAAAGTCATCCACTGACAAAGGCCAAACTGAAGAAGAGATTTCAGGGAGTGAGGCTGGCCATATACCTCTTTGTTTTACTTGATAATTGGCCATCCAAACTCCCATTTTCTTCCTGTCTGCAGTTACCAATTCTGTGGCTGCAAAAGCACCTCGAGAAGGTATTTCCAGTTTGCTTTGTGGGGTCATTATCTCTGTCTTCCATTATCTCACCAGATTTGCTTTCTCGACCCTCTTCTTGTCCACTTTTCCAAAAGGCTCTTATCTTGCCCTTCCTAATACCTGTTATTTGCCTCAATCTGCTCCACAGTCTAAAAGTCCACTCGATGACCCCTAAAGGGCGACCGTGTGCCACATCAGTCCCCTCTCAGCTGGAATTCTCATACGACCCATAGTGCCAGAACAGTCTGTCACTTTCAGTATTTTTAGTTTTTAAAACCTCATGTTTCGTTTTTCTAGTGGATGCCAAGAGGATGAGGAAAATGCTGTAGCAGAGAGGGAAAATCAATATCCCACAGGAAGCCAGCGCTCGAACTGTTTGCTCTGTGTCTGATGCCGGGTTGTCTAGGGAGAATTTCACAGTCAAGGTCTAAGACTGCTTGTCTTTTCTCAAAGTTTTAGTGAAGAATCCTTCTGAATATCTGCTCTCCCAAGAGAAGAGACCAAGACATTTAAAGTGCTCTTTAACACTGCAATTCTTGAAAGATGTCAAAGAAACAGCAAACGGTGGGGGCTGGAAGAATCATTGCTCTTTTCCCAGGGTACAAGAACCTCCTTAGGGGAGAGAAGAGGTGAAGAAGGCATGCTGCTGAGAAGGCCAGGGGCTGGAACCTAGGTACTGCAACCTAGGTGCTGCAAGTATAGTTGGTTTAGTTCATCATTATTGGAAAATTCATGGAATTGATTTAATGCTGGTCTGTTCCCTCCATAGCATGTGAATCATGGAGGCTGCTTATTTGAATGCATAGCAGAAGCTCCCTGTATGGAAATAGCATGTAAATGCAGATGCTTTGAACTCAACTGGAAGATTAACCCTCCTTTAATTTAAAGTGTCCTTTAAATTATTTTTGAAACTCCTTTCTATTGGAATTGACTTTGAAGATAGACTCATTCATTCAGTAGTGTGGTACCAAGCACCTACTCCTCAATCTATGAAAGGCTCTGGGGACATGAGCGTGATGAACATGACAGTTACTGAATCATAGACATCATGGATCAGTAGAAAAAATTCAGATGCATTTGCAGTACAATATGCTAAGTGCTGTGGTGGAAACAGTGCAAGACAGCACCGAGCGCTTAGAAGAGGCCTGTCAGAGACGCAAGAAGGGTTAAGAAAGCTTCTTGGAAGAAGTGACTCCTGCTTGAGACCTGAAAGATGCAGAGTAGAAAAACAGTTAAAAGAAGAGAAGACAGTGTTTCAGGCAGAGAAAATCCCATGGACAAAGGCCCAGAGAGAGGGAGAATCAGGCACGGTAGAGAAAGTGAAGGAGCTCAGTATGGCTGGAGCCTAGAGGCATGGGGTAGTGTGGGTGGGAGGCTTTGAACTCGAGCATCTGTGTAGACAGTGGCGACACAGTCAGATTTAGTGGTATCTGACAAGCAGCAGAAGGAGCAGATTTGACTGAGAAAACTCAGTCCTCTTTTTAATATCCTGATTTTGAAGTTTCTGTAGGATGTCCAATTAATGATGTCCAAAAAACAATATATAATTCTGAAACACAGGAGAAAGAGCTGGACAAGAAAAAATAAATCTAAATAACAGACATTGGTCAAATACCCACAAGATACTAGGTATCGTGATATATATATATATATATAAAATATATATATATATTATATATATAATATATATATATATAATATATATATAAAATACATTATCTCATTTAACTTTAACAACAAATGTATAAGGTAGGCACTATTTGGAAGTGAGAAAAATGAGCTTTGAGATGTTGAATCTTTTGCCTGGGATATAGATTTGGAAATTATAACAAAGTTGAATTTTTATGAAAACTTACATGGCTTGATAATCAAACATCACTTGGACAATTCTGAACCAAAGTTATTATTGGTGAACTTAATCTTCCACTTTACCTTGGGCTTGCTTCCAAGTGGTAATAGCCATTTCCAACAACTAAACCCATGCTTTAAAAAAATTACATGTGAGGGAATATTTCATATGAATTCCTAAGAAAATGTCTTCCATGTTTGCTTAAAATATTAGAACTATTCCACATAACTGTGAATCATTTATCATAATATTATCATTAACATTGTTACAGCTATAATAACATGATTATTTAATAATATGTTTAATATCTGTCTCTACTTGTAGACCCCAAAATTCTTGGAGTCTGAGACTCATAGAGAGGGTATCGATAGGAGTACAGATCCCAGTATGTTGCACACTGTAAGAACTTAAAAGAATAAGAAATTGAGTGAACAAATAAATAAATGATCAACCACTAGCCACAGATAGATTCCTAGAATATACAGCAGAGTGTCCCCAACAATCTTTTCTCTATAAGGAATTGTTGCAGTGGTAAATTGTTTCCCCAAAAGAGGAAGCCACCAGCATTCAAATCACATCACCTTTCAAATCACCCCCCAGGTGCCTCTCATTACAAAAATTAGCAGTAACGCGATGAGGCTAACATAAGGGTTGACACCTCCCTGCAGATAATTACAAGAACCATCAGCACCGACTTAGCTTCAATCCTGTTGCAGTTTAAGAATCTCTAAGAATGCAAAAGTAAAGAAAAAATAGAATTACGTTTTTCTCTTTTTCCTCATCCCAGCTTCCATAGCAATATGACAGAGCCTAAAGATGCAGGCATTGAGTTTATGAGGCAAATAATGAAGTTGATAAATGGGTCTGCACTCTGAGGGGTGGAATGAAGATTGGACCGGGGCCGGCCGGCACTGGAGCAGCCCTCTCCCTCCATCCATTCTACAAGGATCCCCAGTCAGCCAATGCACTGGGACGCTGACATAAATCAGGGGCAGCAACGGATGAGCATGGAGAAATGGCCTGGCAGGCACTGCACTGCAGCCATAAATCAGGAACTAATTCAATCCTGCGAGATGCCTCGTTTGATTAATTTATGTCAGCGTTTTCTGTGTTGTCAGGCTGGTCCCTTGTGTCTTCCCTTCCCTCTCATTCTCCACCTTCTTTGGCACAAAGAAATGCTTCCATCCCCTACCATGACAGAAGAAGGAAACGGAGCCCCTGAGTAGCTCCTAGAAGGCGAAGCGTGATTAGAACCAAGCCTTCCTGCCTAACGTAGAGACCTGGAGAGAGAGGATGGGGGCCTCGCATGAACCTAGGTTCCAGGTCAGATGAAATGGCCATTTCTAATTTCTCAAAAGCCCCATTCCCTGTGCCTGGTAGTGAAATAAGGCAGCTAAACCTTACCTCTGGATATAGGAGAAAGAACGGTTTTCTTAGACGAGTTAGAATAACATACCAACATTTAATTATAATGACGTAAAGGTGATTATGAACATTACGATTTATAATACTGGAGGACTAGAAGCAACCTGCATACCCAAAAGTAGTAGAAAAGAGTTGTACTCTACCTGTACAGTAAATATATGTATTTATTTGTGTTGAAAAAATGCTCATGGAATGCTGTTTAGTGAAAAAAAAAAAAAAAAAAAAAAGGCAGGGGGAAGTTAAACACCTGAGGGAAGTGTGTGTGTATTTCTTGTCTCCTGAAAAATAAATTTACGTTTGCCTATCTATATTTTCATCTAACTACTGTTTTAGTCATTCAACTTTATATTCTAATTCATTTATGATGAGCATATATTTCTTGTGCACTAGAAAAAGAGTACTTTAAAATAGCCTGTAATCCCAGCACTTTGGGAGGCCAAGGCAGGCAGATCACTTGAGATCACGAGTTTAAGTCTAGCCAGAGCAACGAAGTGAGACTCCTGTCTCTACAAAAAAAAAATTAACAAGTAACTGTACATAGTATTGCACACCTATAGTTCCAGCTACTTGGGAAGCTGAGATGGGAGGATCACTTGAGCCTGAGAGGTTGAGGCTACAGTAAGCTACGATTATGCCGCTGCACTCCTTGCTAATCTTGGAAGTAGAATTGTAGCTAATTTAGCCACAAACTCAGTAACATAATAAAAGATTTGCTTGGTGTTCTAGGATCAGTCTGAGCAGATGTAAAAAGGAGACCATGTTGTATTTCAGAGGACCACCATCTGTGTGGGCAGACAGATGAAGACCACAGCTCGATTCAAATGGAAGAGGCAACGATCAGAAAGGATGTGGCTGAGAGGAAGGACTTACATCTGCTATGAGTCCACTGGAGTCATGAGTAATAACAGCGCCTTCTATTTTAGAGCTGGTGGTGAGAAAGCTCTCTCAAAGCCTGACAAGTCAGCTCCTCTATTGCTTATTTATTCTTGTTATTAAAGACGTTTATACCTTACTTACTTTGGTATAGGTTTACAAGTGTAACGGAAGAGAAAAATAGAAAAAAAAAAACAGAACTAGGTTTTCCATTATGGACTGCAACCCACGACAGGTTACATCTATCAAGAACACAGTTTCTCTGTTCACACATTTAATTAGGAAACTTGAAATTGAAAGGAAAGGACAGAAAAGGACAATGAGCCTTAAAAGAAAATTCTGTAATTCACTTTTTTTTTGAGCGTCTGGATTTAGAGTGTTTCTAGATGATCAGCATTAGATATGACTACCCACTCAGGTCAGCATGCATGATGTAAATGGATACACTTGGGAGTCTAAATTCTATCTCCCTTCGTAGCTGAGTGCTGTGAACCTCAGTGAAAGACAAGCAAGAATGTGCAATGGATGAGACCTGTATGTTGGGAACCTAGTTCTTAATTCCATAAAAAAAAAAGTCGTGCCTGTGGTTGTGAAAAAATGTTCAACTAACCCAGAAGACTTCAGCTACCAAGTGGAGGATTATGGGAAAGCAGTATTTTTTCAGACCTGGGTATGCATGAGTGATACCTATGAAGCTTTATGAAAATATACATCTCCTGGGCCCCTATTAAACAGAATTTCTATGGGTGTGGCCTCCAAGTTCATACTTTAAAATGTATCTCCATATAATTCCATGTACACCCAGGCTGGGTAAACACTGAGTTCCATGTATTTATTACTATTCCAGAAACAAAACACAAACTCTTGGGTGGAATTTAAAGAGAGCAAGGTTTTAGGCTGGTATAAGCAAGCATTTTTAAGATAGACTGTGCAAACTCAAAGCTGTGCAAACCTGGAATTGAATGCTCCATGAGGTAATGAGGCTGCATCAGGAAAAGAGAGCAATGCAGTAGTTTTCATCTTCCTTTTTTTTTTTTTGCATTCGTGGTACTATTTCAACATGAGATTTTTCAACAGCATTAGGCAAGCAATATGGTTTGGATATTTGTCCCCCAAATTTTACGTTGACATTTAATTCCCAGTGTTGGAGGTGGGGCCTACTGGGAGTGAGGCCTGGTGGAGGTGGGGCCTGCTAGGAGGTGATTGAATCATGGGGTGCATTTCTCATGAATGGTTTTACACCATCCTCTTGGTGCTGTCCTAGAGATAGAAGCTCTCCTAAGACCTGGTTGTTTAAAGGTTTGTGGCACCTCCCCTCCCTCTTGCTCCCACTTCACCTTCTGCTATGATTATAAGCTTCCTGAGGCCTCACCAGAAGCTGATGCCAGCCCCATGCTTCCTGTACAGCCTGAAGAACCGTGAGCCAATTAAGCATCTTTTCTTTATAAATTACCCAGCCTCAGGTACTTCTTTATAGCAATGCAAGAACTGCCCAACATAGCAAATCAGTCATAATTGACCACACCATCTCTACTGTGCTCTAAAAATCAGTTGCCTACAAGAACTCTGCAGTTGTCCCGCTACCAACTTGGCCAATTTTGAGCAGAGCTGTGTGGCACACTGACCCTGGCCCAGCCATGAGGCTGTCTTCACACACTCCTTGGGGATGCAGCTTGTCTTCAGGGCCAGCTCAGCTCCTCCTCTGCCATCATCCTGCTAGCGGGACCCTGGCAACACCAAGTTACTCAGCACCTTCGGGGCAATGGTCCAAGGGCCAAGTGTCACCACAACCACGTATGTGTGATGGTTCTGTAAAAATGAAGTCTATTCATTTATTAATATTTATTCATATTTGAGAGCACCCCTGTGAAGGGCTCAGGGCACAGCAACGTGTGTCTGTGTGCCTGTTGATAGCCTCTGATCCAAGCAGGGGCTAGATGCAGACCTATCAGAGATCTGAAAAAAGTGGGAAATAAAGCTGGATGACTTTGAAGGCCTTTTTAAAGATTCTATCATTCGAAGGAAGGAAGTGGAGAGGGCTATAAATTCTGGCAGAACCCTGAGGAAATCAGTAATCTTGAACCACTAATGCTAATTTATGATTTTGGACAGGTTGCTCGAACTTTATTAAGCTGAGCTAAATCCACTGAAATGAATGAGAAAACAAATAAACAAATCAAAATCCTGCTTCCCAATGGACAGAGAAGATTGCACCAGACCCTAGCTTTTCCAGGGAAAGGAACTCTAGAATCTAATAGTTGGAGTGGCATTAAAAAATGTGACAACTCCAGTTCTGTACCCGACCCTGCCCGGACTACCCCATGGTGCAATTCCCTCAGAGGGCAAGACTTCTCAGAAGCATCCAGTGAAATCGCAGTAACAGTGGGTGGTACACTAAGGTCCACAGATTTTTCTAGCTGCTCGAGAAAATGTGGAATCTCATTATGGAATCGGCGCCACACACTCACCGAAATGGCTCCAAAATTTGATATCAAAGCATCAAATTAAACATTCAAGATCACTTACTGCAGACTTTCATTTACTTCATGAGGAAGAAAGAGAGGAAGGGAGGCTGACGCAGGGGGCCATCTGGCCACTTTCAAGAGGCCTCTGTTCTTTTGAACCACACTGAATAAATGAGAGCTGGCAGGAGGCAATCCCAAGGTTTAAGGCAGACTTATGATAGTTTTGTCAATACACATATTCCAGGATCTGTTTTGATCAGTCAAGTGGTATTCGTTTCCAAGGACAACTGACAATAGATGAACAGATTCATGAGTGCTCTAAAGTCAGGAGCTCTTGCATTGATCAATGTGATACCAATACACAAAGGCCATGCAATATCACTGGGCCTGACTAGCCTCAGGCCCAAAATGGGAATCACAGCCTGGATGACAAATAGGTGTTAGAAACTGATTTTTGGAAGCACGGCCTCTCTGCTCATGGTTCAGGCAAAGGTCAGAGGGTGTGAGTACCACTGCGTGTGCGTTCCTCAGATAGGAAAACGGTGCAGAGCTTGCCAGCCACAGGCTCCCTACTCTGAGGGACATGGTTCACAGTCTTCTCCATGGCCTGGCCCAGCCTCTGGGACCTTTTGCGATCTGGAAAGTCACTTTTCAAATATGAATATATATATATATATATATATTAAACTCTAGCCAGGTGTGAAGTACAGAGTAGAATCACGTTTTCTATCTACCAGAAGCCTCTGGGCTGGTTGGCGAAATAAGACATACTTCTTATCTGCCAGGGAAAGGACAGAAGGAAGCAGCATTTTGGAATGGAGACAACCACCATGTGGGACAGTTTCACAAACCAGGACAGTGTGTGTCCTGAGCACGAATCTGAGTACACAAATGAGCAGCCAGACATGGAGGGGCCAGGGCGCCAGAGAAGGACCAAGTGAGAAGGGCATTCAACCGAGGTAGGTGCTTCCATAGACGCTTTAATTCATACTTTGGGGAAGTTTAATAAACATAATTGAGATGATTGCTCAAATTCCAAGATGAGAAGACTAATTTAAGCATGCAGGGCTTACAGAAACACACGTACAGTATGCAGATGTTTCCAAGAAAAATTCTTCTATTTTGGATTTGTGATTGTTTTCACTCACTGCCTTTAAAGGGGAAAGACTCTGAACTCTGATTTAATTTAAGTAGGCAAAAGCTCTTTTCTCCATGATTGGCTATTCCCCCTCCCTGCTTTTCCTCCAGGCACCCATTTCATTTACTGTCCTGCCGGTTGTCAGGCTAGAGACCCCTCTGGCCCTCACCAAAACAGAAGAAACCTGGAGGCAATGTCTAATTTTTGTCTATGTGGCACTGGCTTGGTAAAGTACTTTGGAAATACACAGGCACCTGAAAGATAGAAATGCGAGGTTAAGAGAAATCAGAAAATTAAAAAATAATATAAATAAAATAATGAACTAGTTAATAAAGGAGAAGATGGTAGAGTAACCCATTCATTTCCCAGGAATGCCCCTAGTGTAGGATAATAGACATCTCAGGGGTTGGTTGGCATTTCAGGGATCGGAAGGCACGGTGAATTGAGCCCTGTGGGGTGGGACAAAGCGTTTTCTTCAGCAGGTGCCCAGGAACAGCACCTGGGACTTCTCGGGAGGAGACTCCTCACCACTGTACAGGGGAAGGGTCTGGTTAACATAGGGAGTGGGGCCCCCTGAGGCCAGGGAGAGCAGCACTCTCTTTCTTCTCCATCCTTCATTCAGCAGACTTCCACTAGGTGGCTGCTAAATACTGGATACTGAGAGGTCAAAGGAGAGCACAACCCATTCTTAAGAAGCTCCGAGTCCACGGAGATGTAGACCCACAAAGAGGGACTGTGACCACTGACATCCTATACGCGGAGAGCAGAGTGTGTGGAAACAAGATGCTGGAACTACGCCTCGAAGGTGAGGTTGCTAGGAAGAGCAGAGGAAAGAGCATTTCAAATAGAAGAACAGCATCCCAAAAAGTAGGTGAGAACAAGATGCGACCAGTAACCCTGTGAGGCTTGGTGGCAGGAGGAGAGTGGCCAGTGGGTAACCATGGAGGGGACAGCTAGTAGGAGCAGAAGGTAAAGCTGGAAGGTGAAGCTGGGCACAGGTGATGGAAGCCCTGGAATAACAGAACGTTTGTTTTAGGCCACTAGCATCCCACAGAAGGCAACCACGGGCCTGAAATATGGTCCATGACCCTGCTCAAGAAAGACAGCAAGAATCAAAAGAGGCCAGAAGACTAGGGTGTGAGTGATGAGCACTGCTCCATGGCTGTGAAAGAACTGTAGGAACAGTCCCCTAACCTTTACAGCACCACCCTGGGTGAGAAGTTGGATGAACTAGGGAGCCGGGGCCAGGGTATTGTCCTTCCTGCCCTAGCGGGCCCTCACGGGTGCGTTCAGACCTGCCCAGACCTGGCCTATGCATTACGAACGGGTAAAATGCCCCTCAGTCTCTGGTGGGACAAACACAGCTGGGTTGTGCAGGTGGACACGTGGCATCAGCAGCTGATTGCAAAAGCACAGAAGTGGATGAACTCTTACTTCCTCCCAGAACCTCCCTCCCTTTCATCACCACTCACCCCTGCTCAGTGTCAATATGGTTCAAATCATAACAAATAAAAGCTTCACGGAGACAGCCTGCAAGAGGGGCAAGAGGATCTGCACAAGAATCACATCCCCTCTGCTCCCTCCACAGGGTAGGCACCTTTCCACTTGAAGAAGGGAAATGAGAGGAAGAAGGTCTCCAGAGAAAGATGGAGTTTAGGCTAGAAGAGAGGACACGTGGTTGGGAGGAGGGGCTGTGACTAGGATACGCGTCCTACCTTGGTTTCCCTGCCTGCAGAAAAGGTACGACATTGCTCGCTCTCATTTAGGCTGTAAAGGCTCCTTTACGGTAATGCATCACACGCAGTCTGGAAAGACGTCTGTACTCTCTGCCCATGAGCTATGATTGTGGAGACAGGGAGTGTTCAGCAAAGAAAAAAAAATAAAAATAAAAGGGGGGAGGTGAGGGAAAGTAGGATTTAAAACTGTTTTATGTTCACATAAAAATCTGCACGCAAGTGTTATGTAGCAACTTTATTCATAAGAGCCAGAAAACTGGAAACATCCCAGGTGTCCTTCAACAGGTGAGTGGCTGAATAACAACCAAGCTAAATCTCAAATAAATTATATGGTTAAAAAAAATCCAATTCTGCAAGCTTAGATACTGCAAAACTTCATTTGTGTAACATTTTTAAAATGACAAAATTATAGAAAGGGAGAACACTTTAGTGGTTGCCAGGGTTTGGGGACCGGAGCAGAAGGAAGATGGGTGTGTTTCTGAACACACGGGTCATTGTGGTGTTAGACACAGGAACCTACACAAGAGAAAACTGCAAAGGACTAAATACACACACAGCAGTGCACAAGGAAAACTGGGCAAACCTGATTAGGACCAGTGGGTTGTACGCATGTCAATATGCCGGTTGTGATTTTCTACTATAGTCTGTCAAGATGTTACTGCGTGGGGGTGGCAGGGGGTGGACTGGGTAAAAGGGATACAGGGTTTCTCTGTATCATTTTTTTCAACTACTTGTGAATCTGCAATTAACTCAGAATAGTGAACTTTAAAAAAAAATTTACAAGGTGAGGGGAATATGAACCTTTCTCCCTCTATTATACTTTTGTTCTACAGGGCAAATATTCTCAAAACCAAACTCCAGAGTGAGCCTTCCTTCCTCCTCAGAAATACCTCTGTCCAGGCTGGATCTCAGCTACTGACACTGTGCTAGGATCCCTCTCAGAACTGATCAATGCCCCTTGAGCCCTCAGTCTGGAGGAAAAAAGTATGATTGGCAAATGCTGCCATCAGACAAATTACTAATCCATGTGCTCACATGTATGGTGAGGATTTGCATAAATTGGACATGTTTCACACTCTCTTTACTGGCCACTCTCTCAAAGCCCCATCTTCAAAAGGCAACAGCCTAGTACTGATCCCTCCGCAGAGTAATTGGAAGGCAGCCCCGATGCTGAGTCCCTCCTCCAAAGCTGGCACACTGCAGCCTCTTCCAACATCTGCCTGCACGGTGCAGCTTCTCTTCCAATCTGCCTTCAACAAGGACAAGCAGGGCCCAGAAAAGAGACACATTTTCTTAATGAAGAAGGTCCCAAATACATGCTCCTTAAGAAGTGTCACTATTGTTCTTCTGGAAGAATTATCCCTTTAGGTGATTAACACCTTCAGATTTTCAAAACAAAACGCGATGCCACCCCTAATGCTAAATAACTGTACTGCTCTCAGCTGATGGCCCATCTTCAGTGCCTCACCAAAGAAAATCCATGTAACAGGAATAAAAGAAGTCTTCCTTTGCAAGATGTTAACCTTCTGAGAGATGGCTAATCTCCTGTAGCTGAAATTCATGCTAAAATGGTACCAAAAGATTAGCCATTCCATTGATTTCTTATTATTTTGGTGCTAGAAAAACATTGTAACCTTTATAAAATGCAAAGGGATGCAGCAATGCAATTTCTGTGTTTATCTAAGCTGAACAGATCTCTTATTCTTTTTTATTAATACCAAACCAAGGCTAACACCTTGCCACCTGCCTGCCAGCTATGTTCTCCAAGGATAACATAGCAGGAAAAAAAGGAAGAGACAATTCTCACGCTAAAGAAAGCAGCCGCCTGGATGCTCCACTTAGAAGAATGACGCTTCATCCTGTCTCCAAAAGGGGTATCCTAATGTCCAGGAAAGAATGCCAAGTGCTGGGAATCTCCCAGGGTTGCCAACAGTGGCAATGCCACCTATTGGAAACCGAGAGAGCCAGAGCAGAGATGTCAAGAGGTGGTTCACCTGCAAGGAAAACAAAGTGAAATGGGAAAGCACGTTCCCAGTTAGGTGGGGATGAGGTTCACAAGGCTTCGTGTTATGTGAGTGCCCAGGAATGTGGTGGTGCTGAAGCGAAAGGATGTGCATCTATATGATGGCTGCTGAGAACCGTCATAGATGCTTGTTCTCTCAAAGAACAAAGTCGTTCTTCCTGGAACACCATGAAGGCGCCCAACCCCAATTCATCTGGCTAATCTGCAGTACTGACCTGAAAACCATCAAGATGAGGACTCAAGTGTGTCAAGGAAATTGAAAAGGTGATAATTTTGTTAGCACCACCCCATGAGGTGAGCTGGTGGAGGTTATATATGGTGCTGTTTTTACTTTAACATATGAATAAAATCTCATTAATAAAGCTTTCTCTGGGTCCACACCTCTGCCTATAAATACCTACAGAAAAGGAAACTTTATGAGTCTCAATCTCATGGGATTTCTAGGTAGACCTGACACTCTAAGGAATAAAACCTGTTTTGAGCTTAATCTTTTTGGATTCTGCCAAAAGTAAATAAGAAACGCACACTGACTGCACGATTTCTACTGGATAAAGCAGAGAAAAACCCTTCATCTCAAGCTGAGTCTTAAATTCTATCTCACTCTGCAAAGTTACATCTCACTGGCTAGGACAACTTTCCACTCCACAAAATAGTTCCTAAACCTGTAGGATTTCCTGAAGAAGAAAACATTCCTGACGGCGGCAGAACTCCAAGCTGAGAAATAAGACTTTACTAGTATTACTGAATGACTGTCTCATGACTGGAAAATATTTTCTTCTAACTACTGTGACATAAGTACCATCCCTTCAAAAAACCTCTTCCCAAATCTCCTCTTCAACTCATTTATTAAGGATCTACTATACTGAAAAGATGCTACCTAAATTTTCGAGAGTGTATTGTACGTGAGATCATGGTCATGTTATTTTAAGAGATACAAAGGATTACAAGGTTGAGTTTTTGCCTTCAAGGTGCTCAAAATACATATGGAGATTCTAAGCAAACATTCAAGATACATGAATACAAGTAAAAGACAGCATGGGTTAGTGCCAACATGAACTATTCGGCTCATGAACCTGAGGGAAACTCATACTCTAAGGAGAAATGAAACCCTGAAATAGCTTCAGAATACTTTTTGCTCATCTGTACTCTAAACACACGCCATGGTTTTCAATTACACCCGAGTCTGCTCTGGCTCACACTGCAGATTAACCAATTTTCATCCAAAGCCCACTTATTTATGCAGCACACACCCACTACCATGTTTGATAAAATGTAGTGTAGTTATCTGGCTCAGCAGAGATGATCTGAGGTTGACATTGAAGGGGAGGAAGTAGGGACTCAGAGGTTGACCCTAATCCTGCAGCAAGAGGGTTCAAAAGGCAGGTGCTTCAGGTTGGAGTGGCAAGTGACTACTTACAGAGATTCATTCGTCTATTTCCTCACTCGCTTAACACTTATTGAATGCCCATTGTAATAAGACACCACTAGATATTTGGGGAGATACGGTGGTGAATATTATGCCAAATGGGAAAAAAGGTGACTGCTGTAACTGACGACAAGGCAATACGATGTGCACGTTCAGAGGAGGAGAAGTTTACTTTTTATGGGGGTGGGATTAGTCGTCTTCAATGAGGTGGCCTTTGAGCTCTCATCCTTGAAGGATGGGAAGGTTGTGAATGAGGTACCACCGGCATGGGATGGCAAAGGGGTGGCTGAAAGAGAGAAAGGACCTTCCCTGGGGAGGGAAGAAGGTGAGTAAAATCCTGCTGGCTTGAGGAGCGAGGCTGGTCATGGCAGAAACATCTGTGCCTTAGAAGTGTGCTCCGCTGGTCCTCCATTATCTACTCATAAAAATCACCATTGGCAGATCTATAAAACCCAGGTCCATTAAATTAACTATCTACTTAGAGTAATTAAGACGGGGAACTCTACTTCCCTTCAGTAGGACAGTAGATCTCATTTACCAAATAGTGCAGCCATTCACAGAAGACATATTGACTACAGTTATTAAATTTCAACAAATATGTTTTAACCATATGTTATTTAGGACAGGCAACAGCATTATCCAGGATACATGGAAACCTTTTCCTAGGCAGGTGAATGATTGCCCTGACGAATAGAGAACTGTTTCCCACAGGACGTTTTCTAGTCTTATCCTAAATGTAATTTCTTGCATTTCCCTTGGGAGCCTGAGTGGTGATGAGCACATCTTGCCATACGGAATTTTGTTTGATGGCTGGCTTGATTTTTTCCCTCAATTTTGACTCTACCATATTTCATTGCAGAAAATGTCTGGAAACTTCTACAAAGCCAACCCAGCTTTCAAACCTCATACTCATAAAAGCGTAGGGCACAGAGAAGCCAAATATAAGAAATGCAACATATTCATAAACTCCACACTTTACGAAGAGCTAGTGTCAATCTATCAATCACTGGATTAGCCCTAAAATACCTTAAGAAAGGCAAGAACTGACACCCATAATCAGAGTTCATTCTCCAATTACATTAGGATAATCATTGTCAGAGCCCATTTATGTTTGTATAAGATTATTTGATTTCCCACACTAAAAGGTCTTTTATTACCAACCATCAACACCATAATAGCAGTCCTAAATGTGAAGAACAGCCACTTAAATTAATACAGCTTTCTAACTTTATTTCACTGTGTCAGCAGGGCCTCACTGAGAGCTGCTGCAGGCTGCAGCCCATTGCAGGGAAGGTAGACAGCTCTCTACAATGCAACTCATAGGAAGGACAAAATGGTCCAGTGGTGGAGATGGGGTTCGGAAGGTGAAGAACTTAGAGAACACTTGAGCATAGAGAATAATCTGGAAGGTTAAATCTACTAAGAACATTCAATGAGAAATGGAGAGGCAGAGAACAGATGGGGTTAGGGAATGAGAAGCAAGAAAAATGGCATATTTTGGTTCTAACGCTCCCATAGCTATTTTACATGAGAACAAAAAAAAAAACAATTGCTCATCGTTGATCTGGTGCCTTTCTTTGGTGGGTCTCCAATCAATTTATGCCTATCCTTCCTTGCACTCCCATTTTCCCACCATGACTTGAAAAGAACATTCTTGACTCCCATTCTACAGATGTAGAAATTTAAATACAGGCATCTTGTGAATTCTGCAAAAAGCATGAGGTATTATGATGGTATAATGATTTTTCTTTACATTAAATTCTCAGAAGACCCATGTGAGTACTATTTTTCAAAGCAGTCACTGTGAGAGCATACGTACTTATTCCAACAATGGTATGACCATGTTTCTGGATATTTATAGCAAATTTAGGTTTAAAACCAGAAATATATAGCCTCCATCCTTTGTAGTTGTTTCAGATCCAAACAGATATTATCCAGCTTGATCATTTAGTTTGTTCATGAGACTTGGCTTTCGATGGCATTTAATTGCTTCTCAAAAGTAGTCCCACTCTGAGGGAAGGCAAATCTCTTACCTAGGGCAATATGCAAAAGAATCTGCTGTGGGCTATGCCTATAAGCTTCAAAGGAAGTTTTTACACATCAGGGACACAATAGAGAGAAAGAACCTGGCCGCCCAGGCTACAGATTTTTAAGGACACATAACTCATTTACTTTTTGTCAGTTTGAGATGCTTATTTACTTGTAAATATCACTTCTGTGACCTCCTTACCAGGAAAAACGATTCAAATTCAGGTCCATGGCTGCCTCTGCTGGCCTCTGAAGTGGATGCTTACACCAGATGGGCAAATTAGAATACAGGAGAGACGGGAGAGTAGAAAAAAGTGGGGGAAGAGGAAGTAGGGGAAATGGAGAGGGGTAAGGGAGAAGGGCCTTGCTTTCCACTCACCTCCTCGCTATTCTCAGCTCACTCCTGGGTTCCTTCCACTTTTGTGGCCTCTGCACTCAGCCATTCAACAGATACTTAGGACATGTCTATCATGGGTTACATCCACGAATGGAACGTGCAAAGATCCTTGTCTTTATATACTCTATTTTAGAAGGTACAGGCAAGCACTAATCAATAGCATAATAAGAAAGCCAAGTACACGCCTGCTGACTGGTGCTCAGTGCGGACAAAGTTTTCCAGCAGAGGAGGGTGAGGGAACTGGGGTTGGAGGGAGTTAGAATTCTAAGGATGGTTCTCAGGGTAGGCTTCATTGAGAAGGGGTAAATGAAGCAAAGATTTGAAGCAGGGGAGGGAGCTAGCCACGCAAATATCTCGAGAGAGAATATTCTAGAACAGTCATAGCAAATGCCCTGAGTATGCCTAGAGTAATTACACAATAGCAAGGCAGGCACTGTGGCTGGAACAGGGTGAGTCTGGTTGGCATAGGAGGGAGGTCAAAGAGGCATTCGTGGTGGTGCTGGTGGTGGTGGTGGTGGTGGTGGTGGTGGTGGTGGTGTGTGTGTGTAGAGGACAAGGTCTTCAGATGATCCACAGCCTGTTTAGATCTGAGCATTTACTGAGAATCACTGCAGCGTTATAAGCAGAGAAGTGACATGATCTGATTTATATTTTGCAGGATGCTCTACTGAGAATAGACTGCAGGGAAGAAAAGTAGAAGCAAGGAGACTGTCAGGAAGGGACTGCAGTAATCCATACAAAGGAGTCATGGGGGTGCGGCATGGTGCCCAGACATGATCTGCACCTAAAGCCACATTTACCACGGGCTTCCACATTCTCACTTATAATACACATCCCACGTCTTTCCACTCTCAGTGTAGTCTCTTCAAGTTTGCCTCTGCTTAGGTATCAGCTCCAGCTCTGGCAGGAATTTCATAAAGAACTACTGGTTGGGATCATCCACTCTGCAGTGCATTGGTTTCAGGCCTGATGGTTTCCACCAAAAGTTGTAGCTGTCAAATGCTGGACCTGCTTGCTCTCTGCCCCAAATGTGGATACCTATTCAGTTGTTTGTTTTCGCATGGTCTGTTGGTTTTTCTGGCCTAGCTCCTACTCAGATCCAACCCCTGCGCAACTTCTACCTTTCTGCTTCACCAAGACAGATGTATGAGCGTACGCCAAAAGCACTAAACAGTTAAAGGAGGCTGGGACTTGAAGTCCGCTCGACAAGGGGGCACCCAGCAGCTGTGCAATGCAGTCTAGAGCTACTGTGCTTAGGAATGTTGAAAGAGTATCTCTTTCCCAGTGTTAGGTATCACATGCATATATTGCGTACAACTTCTAAGGGGCTATCATCTCCTTTATTTCATGGGATCTTTGTAATATTCCTATGAAGTATGTTGTACAGATGGAACTGTCACACGTTTTTATAGTTTTCTCAACTTATAAACTGAAGATCAGAAGGATGAAATAAACTGTCTCAGACCACACAGCTAACACATGGTGGAGTCAGAACACAGTTCCAAGTCATTTCACTCCTGGTGCGTGATGCTGTCCAAACACTCAGGCAGCTCTGGGTGACAACAAAAAACAGGTTTTGAAGACTTCTGTCCAAGCGGAAGCTCTAAACTAGGTTATCTAGCTTCTGACCTCTAAATTTTACTATTTTGTTCTCAAGAGGAAATGACATCAATTAACAAATAGTTTTATTTCTGGTGAGGATTAAGTGAATGGCAAAGAATGAATCCATTTGCCAAAAACTGTCATTGCAATTATCATTAGGACTTCATTGAGTTCCTGCCTGAGTGCTGTCAAACACTAGAAGAATCATATGGGCCTCATGCTACCTCCAGGAGGGGGACTGTATCTTTGGGAAAGCTTCACTTCATGTCTGTCTTCATCACTGGCTCTTTCCGTGGTCACTGTTCAATATAAATTCATTTTTTTATTTACTAAATACTTCTCTGAGGAAGAGTGGGGAAAATGATTCAAGTCTGCCTTCTCTTTATCAACTCCATCGTGATCCACGTTGTTACAGGTTAATTCAAAAAGGAAAAAAAAAGGGAAAAATAATCTTTATCTCCTCTTCCATAGAAAATAGAAGATTGAATTAAAAAAGAGTTTGAGATGTCTCCCCTAGGTGAACCATGAGAAGAAAAATTCACAGATGCAGGAGAAAAAACCCACAAAATTATTGTTTTAAAATGTGTTTGTATGAAAACATTTGTTAAATGCAAAGAGTTTGGGGAAGAAATATAATAGTTGAGAAAAGGGAAACTTCCCTTTTGTTACTCTATTTTTAACTATAGGTAGTTTATGTTCCCCAAAATTTTCAAATGAAGATCTATGAATTATCCTTGCTAGTGAGGTTCTGTTGCATGTAGATGTCATGTAGCTAGTGTACGTACCCTGAATGCAGTCTCTCTGCACCCCACACTTCTCATCCAGGCCTGAGTTCTGCACTTTGACACCCATAGAAGGCTGGTTTAGTGATGGATTTGCATTTACTACTAGCCAGGTGATATCACCACTTATATTTTCAAAGATATCCCAGTCCGAACTCTGTATATTCAGAACAGAGCCCTTGGCCCTTGTCCCCTGCCACTCTCCACTCCTCAAATAAGTGGGCAAAAAATATCTTCCCCATTCTCCATCTGGTTAAATTGTTCTCACCATCCATCCACTTGCCCAAGTCAAGACCTCATCCTTACTGCCTTCTTTCCCCTCACCCCTGACTTCCCATCCATCACTACGTCCTGGTTCTTCTTCCCTCAATATATATTTGCTAAATAAATAAATGAAATCAGAACCTGGATAAAGAAATAAAAAATATTATGATTTTCCATAAACTTATATAAATTTTGAATATTAGTGTGTAATTGACCTTAAAGGCTATCTGTCCCAATTTATCCACTTTTATTAGAGAAGACAGCTGAAGACTAAGGAAGAAAGCTCTAGATTACATATTTACTGGCAACTATGGCACCTAATGTTCTTTACAAAGTACATCTTATATTTTAACAAGGATCTGAAAGGTGGACACTGAATTAGGAAGTATTGTATATTGGATACTAGTTAAATCTTACCCGATAAATAAATGTAGTACCCATTGTTATAAATACTGGAATACTGAGAAGTCAGGTTGTCCATCTCTCGTCTTGTTTATAAATAAGAGTCCTTCGGGAGATCCTAGCATATCAGATATCTGGTCTACAAAGAGGTTGTGGCCAGGTTTCATAATTCCCTATATCAAACTCCCTCCTCAATCATTGCATCTGCTGGCCACCTTATCACATAACACACAACCAGCTTATTAATATAAATTAGAGGACAGTCACCAGGAGGGCTCCAATCAATTCAAGGTAGACTCCCAAAGGAACCAGTTGTCTGAGTAATTGAAACAAAACAAACAAACGAAACACAGTTACTTCACATCTATCCCTGGAGGTTGCTTGCAGCTAGGGCAATTGAACACTCTTCTAATTGAACAGGGAAAATAAGGAGTGGTTGCTGCCTCGTACTGAACAGATTCCACACAGATGCTTCATCCTTCCCTGGCGGGACCTGGTTATGTTTTCACCAGATTCTAAATTTTTATTCCAAAGGACTTTATCACTTCCATATAATTCCCATTGGTCACAGGCAGGCAGGATCAATAAAGATATAATCCCACAGACAGTAGCAAACACAAATGTTCCTGATGAATTCCAATCCTGAAATCCAGAGTCCAAACATGCTGTGACCAGCTGGGAATTTGCTCTAAGCTGTCATCAGTCCCCAACATCTAAAATTTCCCCATGGAGACAAAAGATGGAAAAGCTGTGTACAAGCTTGGTTCCATCTTGCAAGGCAGTATGTGTAAGTATAATTGTAGCCTTTTCCAGAGCCATTTGAAGGGACAAAAAAAGAGGAAGGGAGAAGGGAATTGATGCCTATCAAAAATGTTGTGGTAATCTCTTTGAATGACCATCATCACCGTGAATTCCTGTTGCTCTCTTTCTCTTCCTATCTTTCCTCTTTCTTTCCTGACATCTTTATCGAGATATAGTTCATATAACATACAATTCACCCATTCAAAGTATACAATTTAACTGATTTTAGTTTGTTCACAGAGTTGTACAACAATTACTACGATCAATTTTAGAACATTTTCATCACCCCAGAAAAGAAATCCTGTATCCTTTAACAGTCACCTCCAATCTCCCCATCTCCCCAGTTCTACACAACCACTCATATAATTTCTTTTCTCTCTAGAAACAAATGACTATTCTGGACTTTTTGTGTAAATAAAATTATGCAAGATATGGTCTTTTGCGACTAGCGTTTTTCACTTGGTATGTTTTCAAGGTTCATCCATGTTGTAACATGTATCAGTGTTTTATTTTTTTAATTGCAGAATACTATTATATGGCTTGACTATATTCTACTTATCCATATATTCAAGTATCCTTTAATAAGGTATACGTTTGTTTCTTTTTTGGACTATTTTGAATAATGTTGCTGTAAATATTTATGTAAAAGTTTTTGTGTAGCCATACGTTTTTATTTCTTCTGGGTATATGTCTCGGGGTGGAATTACTGAGTATTAGGGTAACCACACCCAAACTTTTGAGGAACTGACAGACTTTTTTTGAAAGCGGCTGTACCGTTTTTTCATTTTCATATATACGAGGTTTCCAGTTTCTCTACATCCTCATGAATACTGGCTACTATCTGTCTTTTTTATTACGGTGAATGAAAGTGATATCTCATTATGACTTTGGTATTTATTTCCCTAATGATCAGTGATGACAAGCATCTTTTCAGGTGCTTATTGACTATTTGTGTATCTTCTTTAAGTGAATGTCTATTCAGATTTTTTGCTCATTTAAAAAATTGGTTTGTCATTTTATTATAAATTGCAGGAGTTCCTTCCCTGTTGCTTCCTTGTTAATGATTGTAGAGGGCAATTCAGAATGTTCAACGTATATTTCAACACATTATAAATCATTAGAACAAAATAAATTCTATATTTCTACCTAAGAGTGAAAGTATTTCTGGATCTTTTTATTTTCTGTGTGTGTGTGTATGTGTGTGTGTATGTGTGTGTGTTTGTGTGTGTGTTTGTGTGTGTGACGGAGCTTCACTCTTGTCATCCAGGCTGGAGTACAATGGCGTGATCTCGGGTTCAAGTGATCCTCCTGCCTCAGCCTCTTCAGTAGCTGGGATTACAGGCGGCCACCACCATGTCCAGCTAATTTTTGTATTTTTAGTAGAGAAGGGGTTTCACCATGTTGGCCAGGCTGGTCTTGAGGTTTCACCATGTTGGCCAGGCTGGTCTTGACCTCCTGACCTCAGGTGATCCACACACCTCAGCCTCCCAAAGTGCTGGGATTACAGGTGTGAGCCACCATGCCCGGCCTGTATCTTTTTCTTACCTCCAGCAATCTCACAGATGCCCATTAAAACTTCCATTTGTGTGTTGCATGTTGAAACCTTGTACAGTCATTGGTCATATTTTTAAATGGGCAAGCCTTTTGGTGAATGGTCTGCTTGTCTCTAAACTAAAATATATAAAACCTTAGAGCTAAATAGAAACACTTGAACTGTCTGCTGTTTTTAGTTCTGAGACAAGTTTGAAGATACATTCTTTCTAGATAGGTACAGTAAAAAAGAACAATGAGATTTCATTGTACAGGGTAAATGCTCATTAAATGTTGGTTGCAGGAATAAATGCACAGAAGGCCTTTGTGGGGCATTGAATTGTAAGAGCTTGGCTTTGTTCGTTTAGCAAAGCAGAAGAAGGGGCAGAATTATTTCCTTCTTGGTCAGAGAGTTTTTGATCTTCTGAAGCCAGAGTCAATAATACTAATGTCTTGATGGCCCTGAATGTTTTTCCAAATTTGGACAGGGAGGAAGCTCATTTGCAGATTGATAGCCCTATCTACAAATGGGTCTATTTCCCAGTGTAGGTCATAATATATACATGAGATGGTTTCTGTCTAGGTATGGAAGAGAAACAGATCTAAGTTGTATGTGATTATCAGACCAACTGCCTACTCATAGATCCAGAAGGATGCTTAAAAGTCATTTGTTCAGCAATTATATTGCCCTTGCAGTTACCACTCCCTTTTTGAAGATAAACTTGCATTTCCTTTGTTTCTACCTCTGGTTGCCTATTCTTTGTCTCTTCCTTGATGTTATTCAATTACAAGTAGTAGAAAGGGACAGAGCTTCAATTTCTGCAACATATCGGCTGTTTAATCGTGGGCAAGTCACTTAACCTCATTGAGTCTGTTTCCTCTTTCACACATTTGGGATGCTAAATATAACACACTTCCTCCCTCCTGTTCAGGACTGTTGCGAATATCAATTTCTATAAGGGAAGGCACTGTGCAAAAGGCTAAATTCAAAACAAATTTTAGTTGTGGTTGCTATAATTATCTGGTAACCTCCAATCAACGGCATTAGTTGCTTCGCGTTTTCTTTTCTTTTCTTTTTTTATTTCCAGTTTTGTTAACATGGCATTTGAATTGAGGTTAAAACAAATTACTAAAATAAAGGTTCGAGATAAATGGCAGATTTTTTGTCTGTAGGTTTCTTCTCTGCTAACATAGACCATAGAAGTGTTTGCTGGAAAATAACCATGGGTACAAAGACTTTGCTTCCCTGACCAAAAAAAAAAAAAAAAAAAAAAAAAAAAAAAAAAAAAAAAAAAAAAAAAAAAAAAACAGAATTGAGTGCTTTGGTTGATAGTGGTCCTTCTGGTGGTGGCAGGATCAAGGAGCCTCAGCATGCCTCTAAACTGTGCATGAGAGAGCCTGTCTCTTTCCAGTCAGATAGTGGAACCAGAAGAATCCTGGATCTGTACATTCCTGGTTACAATCCCTCCATTTCTTAATAATATAAAAAAAAGTCAGCTCCTAGATGGGCTGGCTTCTTTTTAGTTGGCCAAGAGGAGAAATCCAAGGAGTGAGTAAAAGCATCTCCCACAAAGAACTGAGCTGGGCTTTAAGTCACTAATGAAGAGAAAATCTTAGAAGGTATCAAGTCAAAGCTACTGAAATTAAATTATGGGTAACTTTCAAGAAGCAGGAGGTAATTCCCAACTTGGAAACAAGCCAGAAATGAGAGATTGCCCCCATTTATTCCATTCGAAATGCCACAGGAGTTGAATGACCACAAAGACAATATTTTCCAGGAAATGAAAACCACTAATGGGCACTATTTTGGTAATTCAAATACTTTCTTTCATGATAAACACCTGCTCCTTTTGGAAACAGATTTAATGATGATGTTTACCCATTTATATTTGTATACTGCTGAGCCCACTGACAGCACTCAATAAATAATAAATAATGATAATAATAATTCTGATTCAAAGTCTTCAGGAGGAAAAAAGAAGAACCAAAGATTTATTGTCGGCATATCCTGTAAAAATCGATCTGGCTCTTTAAATAGAAGAAGTGCCTTGAAGGGAGATAATGCATTGATTTATGATTCAAAGAAAATGTAATTTTAAGAATTACAATAATAACAGCAATAATCAATGTCCTATATGCCTCGTAATAAAAACAGAAAGAAAAAGAAAACAACACTTAGAACAATACAAGCTATTACTTTAGGAAAAGAGGAAGTTTTCAAAAGCATGATACTTTTAAGTTACTGGATTCAGCAACAGGCTCTGTCCTAGATATAAATGTCCACACTTTGTTCATTTTTTGAGAAAGAATGTTGCCTAGCTGAGGTCAGGGGAGAAGCTAATATACTTTGATGTGACTGTCTAAGTCTGTCCAAACCTGACTCCATCCACTCATTGAAGCTGATGGCCATTGCTTCAGTTTTCTTTTTCTCTTTTCTTTTTTCTTTCCTTTCCTTTCTTTCTTTCTTTTTTTTTTTTTTTTTTTTTTTTTTTTTTGAGATGGAGTTTTGCTCTTGTTGCCCAGGCTGGAGTGCAATGGGTGCAATCTCAGCTCACTGCAACCTCCGCCTCCCGGGCTTAAGCAATTCTCCTGCCTCAGCCTCCTGAGTAGCTGGGATTAAAAGCATGCACCACCACACCCAGCTAATTGTGTATTTTTAGTAGAGATGGGGTTTCTCCATGTTGGTCAGGCTGGTCTCGAATTCCCGACCCCATGTGATCCGCCCACTTGGCCTCCCAAATTGCTGGGATTACAGGCATGAAGCCACTGCGCCCGGCTGCTTCAGTTTTCTATAATGATGACTATCACTTTACTTCAGGCCACATCTTCACAGGATGATGAAGTTAGAATGAGTTATAATAACCTCACAACTACCCCGATACCAAGCCCCCTCCATCTCCGATACATCCTTCACTTTGTCCATATAGTAGGTTTATAAAACACAAGAGCCTCTTCCTCAAGATCCTTTGAAAATTTCATATTGCCTATAGAATGAAATTCAAAATCTATGCTAATGACCTGGTCCCACCTTACCTTTTCAGCTTCATCCCCACCACATTTTCCCTTCAGAACCTTGCTCCAGGGACACATATATAATTCCCCTGAATCTCTCCCCACTTGCTTGTGTCTGTGGCTTTGCTCAGCTGGCTTCCAGCATAGAATTCACCGCTTTACATGCTGAGACACTTAAGGTGCAGCTCAGATGTCAACTCCTTCATGTAGCCTTTCATGATTAGTTTCAATCCCTGTTTCCTTTCTACTCCAGTAGAATTATTAACTGTTCCACTTTTATAACATCGATTTACTTCTTTCTGGTACAAAATTAAATCTGTGCAATTTTCTCCTAGTAAGTTGTAGGATTCCAGAAAGCTTGAGTTTTGCATGTAGTAGGTGCTTAATATATACTTATTGAATTCCATTGCTACAGGGAGGAGGATACTCATGGGGGAAAATGCTAGTACCTTCAAATTTAATACTCTTTGGCCTTTAGTAAAACTCTGTTTCCATATTTAGCATCACCCTAGCATTGACCACCATTATTCTAATCCATAGAAGTCTCCTCCTGTATTGTGCATGGCAGGTAGTAGGAGTTCAATAAATGCTCATTGGAGGCCATTGCTTAAGTAAAAACAGCACCCGTGAGAAAAGATGCTGGAATCCTGTACATGTATGTGTGCCTTTCTGCAAAACCCCAGCTTGTCCTTGCAGAACCTCATTCTGACTTTGAAAAACATTTCTTCAATATATTAAAGTTCCTTTGGATTCTATTTCTGCATTCATTATGACACCCAATCAAGTGCCACGGACAAAATCAATGAATATGTTCTGCCATCAATCACAGTTCATAAAACATCTCCATGGTGTCTGTGTAGGACTCAATTAGCATGGGAAGAAGTATAGAATTAAAAGTTATCATGGAAATGGTCTTTGTCTTCAAAAATTGCATTTACTTCTATATTTTAAAATTGCCTGCTTATGCCTTTTATGTACCTTCATCTTCCCATAAGATTATAAGTTCTATAAGGATGAGGGACACATTTGTCTTCTTCATAGCTATATTCTCCAGCACCAAGCAGAGTCTTAACACATAGTATATGCTCAATGAATATTTGTCACATGAATGATATATACTGTCATACTAAACCAAGAATGGTCCTGAAAGGTAGCACACTCATAGACTACAATATTTCTACCTTTTCTCTAAGTCAAAGCAATTCCAAATGCTTCCTTGAGCTTAAGGGCTCAGAGAATATAAATTTAAGGTAGTGATTTGAGACTTTTATTTGTTAAATTCCTTTGCAAGAAACTTTAGTTTTAAAATATTCATGAGCTGCTGAGATCAGTATACACCTGTGTCTTAGCAAATTGAAGAAGGAACTAAATAGGATCAGGGAAAATAAATGTAGAGGAACAAGGGGGCTTAACTAATTCTTCATAATGACTTTGGGGTTTACTGCACCAAACCAGGTGTGGAATTTCCTAAACTCCCTAAATCGATTCTGCCCCTGAGCCTTGCTAGGTGTTATTAGTGGATTTCTTAAACATGTTGGTGATTTTAATGTCAGTTTAATGCATCCATTCAAGCAGCTGTTCACTCCAACTCCTTATCTTTTCTCCATGGGGACTTCAGTGACTGGGTTTCCACCCTCCATCCAGCGATCCTTTCAGAGGCTCTGGAGAGATGCTCATACATATTCATCTTTTCAAAAGTGACAAGACAAAATCTAAGCCCCTTGATGAAGGCTATTTTCTAACTCTCTTGCCAGGTAGACTGCTTGATACCAGAGGGGATAGGTTGGTGACCTCAGCACCAACTCTGAAATGTAAAAGTACTTTGTCCCTTCATAGCACTGCTCACTGAGAGATTTGTTGACAGTCAAATATTATTTCTTCTTTCTTATGCAAAGCCAGCATAGAGTAATGGAAGAAAAGGGCAATGTTTGTAAGGAGGGTGAGGGACAATTGAGACCATCCCACAGCTACAGCAAGTCAAAGAAAGACTAATCAGCGAGCCAGGATGCACGGTCGATTGCCCAGTTGCACTGTGGTTGGGCACTCATAATTGATAAGTCTCTGAAATACTAAAGAGCTATTTATTTACATGTCTGAGGCATAAGGGCCTGTTCCCGTAACTGCAGTGACCCCAATGGCTTACTGGAAGCAGGCGCAATTCTGTGTACAATTTGACATTACTCAAAGAGAGGGCATCTTGCCTTTTCTAATAAAGACAGGGTGCAGAGCCTGCAAAACTAAGGGAGCTAATCAAACTGAGAGTGAACTGCCTGGAGTGTGTTGTTTTACTTCAAATCAGTACACTCTCAGAAATGTGCTGTTTTAGTTAAATTAAGTTTCTTCCCCATTGGAAGATAGAATCTATTGAAACACCTATAAAATATTTTATACAATATGGCATTTTAGCAGGCAAACAATTTTTCTTTCTCCACTACACAATTTCTCTTCCTTACCAACCCCCCCCCCCCCCCCCCGCCAAGTGATACCATCAGGTATAATGGATCCTTGGAATCTCATTCTATGTAATCTGAAAGGCTTGGCGAGGTGAAACTATTAAAGTGTTGCTTTACTTCTAGAATGATACATTGTCCTTTATCTAAGAAAGGATCAATTCTTTGGTAAGAGATCATTAAATTTTAATATGTTCACTAATTAAAGGCAGCAACCTTGTCATTTCAACATCCTCTACCAAACTCAGCACATGGTGCCTGCCTAATAAATGTGACAATAGGATAGCTGCCATAACGCTAAGCCCGCTAGTGTGGACTCATTACCACATCTCACTGCTTCTCATGGGTGACTAAGGTCTGGAAATGCCTAGATAATAAGCCACTTGCTCAATTAGATGGGAATGACTAATCACGGGAGTGAGCCAGTCTTTAGGTTGGTCATGGAACTCTTCTTTCTGGAAGGCTGACAAATAGTGTTTATGGCAATGAATTCCGAGTCAATAGCTACATTGATGCAGCAGGTATTGATCTAGCAAGAGCTTGAGATCCAGCAAGTCTGAGTCACCATCTCTTTCACAAGTGCTTGTGTGTGATCAACTTTACTGATGCCTTGCTTCAATGGAACAAGCGTGATCCAAGTAGGACGGCTCCCCAAACAGCCTTTAGTCAAAGAACGGGTGCAGAAGGGGGAAAACAGGCATATATTCTGGGACGTTCATAGCCTGAAAAGAAGGCTCATGGCAGACACTAAAATGCCTTCCTTCAGAAGGCTTCACTGCACAACTGCCAGGCCTACCCACAAAACATATCAACCCAGACAGATGACCTATTTTCAAGGTACTCCTTCCCCCGTGTAAGGTCCACACTTTTTATGCTAGTAGAAAATAAATGAAATGATATTTTTCAACCTTCCTAGAATAAATAAAAACTCTCTTGGATATCCTTCCAAAATGGGTTCAAAGGATTTCTATCTCATTCAATGATTTTTATATTGATGGATACGATGAAGCTGTTTAAAACTCTATTCCATTATGATTGCTGGTCCTGTACAATAACCCAGTGGGGAGATGTGTTTTCATAGCAATATGTGTGAAAAATCTTCAGGAGTTTTGTAGTTTTCCCACAGTTCTGAGTTATAAAAAGTGAAATGGCTGTTTGACAAAAGGACATTCGACCACACATTGCATTTTGTTTCCATAGTAGGTACACTTAGCAAGTAAAGAATCAGAACAAAAGAGATAAAACTCCTGCTCCGCTCTGCTCTAGGCAGCCCATATCTGGTGATAACATGTAATAGGAGACTGTACAAACCAAGACATTGGGCATGAAAATCAGAAATGAGAAAAACTTCACAATTGGGAACTAGATGGACATGAAGAAAGGCATTGTCAGGGGAGACAAGAGGGCAGCATGGGAACACGTGAGGCACTGGGGAGAGGGGGACTCACATTTATTCTGTTGTCTCCCAGGGCAGGACTAGTATTAGCATGCAGATTTTACAGAGAGACCGTGGAAGTGTGATGGGATGAGGCCCATTCCCATAGCCACAGCTACTGGGAGCAACAGGAGCTGTGTCAGGTAGCAGACATGCTCAGGGAGGGCCTGGCAGAGGCTGCTTGAATGCATGATGAGGAGGCTTAGAAGATGTGTATTCTGGATTGGGTGCATATGAACCAATGAGCTGCAAGTTTTCTTCTAATAAAGATAGTATATGAATCCCTAAATCCATCTCTGTATCTTAAAAAATAGTTTATTTGGGAAGGTACATAACTCAAAGCATTTAAATAAATAGCATACTCTCCTGTACACAAAGTAGTACAAACAACATGATGGATAAGAGAAGGATTACTTTCCCAGCAAGAAAATAATGCATATAAAAAAAGGAGAAGTGTTAAGCTGGCTAACTGTAAAGAACGGGAGGCTCTAGTTCACACAGACATTTGGGCAAACCTAGGTCTTGAGGGGTAGAAAAAAACTCAGGAAAAGAATCAGAACCACCTACGCAGGAGGTGGGGAGAGAGTGGCAAGAGGCAATTGTAGGTGGAGTTCTTTAGAGGATCTTACAATAGTTTCTTGCTTAAAATTAGCTCTGGGGGAAAACAAAGAGAAGAATTTATTGTTATATGTTGCTCTTGGAAATTACCTTTGCTTTTATTATTGTCTTATAAGTAATAGATTTTTTGTTTTTTAGTTTTATGAAATTTTTTTCTTGTAATAAGATTCACAGTTCAGTGCTTCAACATACACATATGATGCTACAATCGCTTAGTGATGGAAATCCAGTGACAGAGAGGCAGGGCAACAGTTAGCTGGACAGGTGAGCTAAACAAGCCAACCCTCTATCTCGCAAAAGGACTGAGGGGAGGGGAGTGCACAGCTATTCTGAGGTTGATGTTAAGAAATCTTGGTTCCACTTACACATTTTCATCCTTCCCAGGTATTCCACAAAATGTGGAATATCCATGCTGCTCTGAATTACAGATGTGATGACTAATCCTTCAGCAACACCTTGATTTCCCCTAAAGGCCTCTAACCCTTAATTAATGCTAACTACAAACACCTCATACTGCAGTTTGCCATTGCTTGTCTTTTTTGGAAAGAAAGGAAAATTATCCAAGTCTACTAAAGTAGAGTCTCCAAGAAGGCAAGATTTCTGTTTCTTATTTATCATTAAATCCTCATACTTAGTAAAACTCTAACAGCCAGTAGATGCTCAAATATGTTTATGAAATGAAGGAATAAACAGATTCAATCTTTGCACTGCCTCGGGAGAGACCCCTGAAGAGAAGTCTTTCACAGTCTGGATCCAGCCTTCATGAGACTGTCCTGCACACGTCCCACCCTCCATCCAGCCAAATAGTTCTGCATTGCTCAAATGAGCACCATTTCCCCCACCCCTACACAGCTCCTATCTCCATGGAAAGCCTGATGTCTGTGCTGAACTCTTTACTTACTCTTCAAGAACCAACTTGAGAATATTTTCCCCGAGATGTCGCCCCTGACTGCTGCAAACAAGGCCTCTCTCCTTGGAGTGTCACACCATCCTATGCGTGACACTTGGGCAGAGATTAGCACACTGATTTCTACATTTATATGCACCTGTCCCCCTTAATAAGAGGAGAGTGGTTTATTTGGGGGCAGAAGAGAAGACACTCATTTTATTTTTTTTTGTCATTTTTTCCCTCTGATTTTTAAATTGCAAATATTTTTCTCTTCACATAAAAAGATTGGAAACATACCAAAGTACATACAGCAAAATCTCTACCCTCAGCAATCGCATCCTTTTAGAGGTGGCCACTTGTATGCAATTGTGGTGTGCTTTTAGAGGTGGTTTTTTGTACGTACAATCTCTCAAATATCTCTGGATGTATATCTAACCTATAGATATAGATATGTACTTGGACATAGACATACAGATATAGGTATAGATACACTGATATTTTAAAACAAGTTATTAATGTATGTTTGCCAAATTACAACTTATTTTTTCCACGTAACAATATGTTCCAATATCTCCCATGTCATATGTAGAAGAATTAAAAATAAAACTACCATTCAACCCAGTAATCCCTTTGTTAGGTATATACCCAAAGGAATATAAATTTTTCTACCATAAAGACATATACACCCATATGTTCATTGTAGCACTATTCACAATAGCAAAGACATGGAATCCACCTAGAAGGCCATCAACAGTGGACTGGATAAAGAAAATGTGGTACATACACACTATGGAATACTATGCAGCCATAAAAAAGGATGAAATTATGTCCTTTGCAGAAACATGGATGTAGCTGGAGGCCATTATCCTAAGCAAATTAATACAGGAACAGAAATCCAAGCACTGCATATTCTCACTTATAAGTAGGAGATAAACATTGAGTACATATGTACACAAAGAAGAGAATAATAGATACAGGCGCCCACTTGAGAGAGGAAGGAGGGTAAAGACTGAAAAACTACCTATCAGGTATTATGCGGATTACCTGGGTGACAAAATTATCTCTGTGCCAAACTCCCAGGACACACAATTTACCCATGTAACAAACCTGCACATGTACTCCTGGAAATTAAAAGTCGGAAAGAAAACAATGCATGCTATTTTTTTTTTTTTTTTACTGTTGAATTGGATTCCACAGCATGGAAGTATATTTTATGCCTTTTAGTCTACTTTACATTTCTAAGATTTAGCACAATTCTTGACATCTAATAAATGACTAGGTCCTACCTACAACTCAAGATGGTCAAACATTTTGATGAATTTTTCTCCCCCATTGCTCTAAGCTTTTCCTGAGATATATTCGGTAGCCATATCTCATTCCTGTTTATCACAGGTAAGTAGGTAAGTGGCATGAGAGCAAGATGCTGACACCAGGAAGATGCATTGTTCAGAAGATGAGCATTTCTGCATCTAAGCAGAGTGCAGAAAAGGCAAAGAAGAAAAAGTAAATGAAGGAGAGGAGAAAAAGATGGAATTTTCTGGAATTCCAGAGAGTGAGGTAGCAGAATAGAAGAAAATGAGTAACTTGGAGGACTTTGTTCTCATGCTGTGTCTCCAGCTCACAAAATGTCAACACTGGCTAAAGCCACTATGCCTGAGAAATAGTGCTGGAGGTTTCTGCCTGCCTTCTCACTGACTCTCCAAACTTATCTGCCATTATTTACCTACTAACTTTTTAGGTCAGTATTTCATACCATTCATTCATTCAATCAATTTTTTTATTTTTTATTAATTACTATGAATCTGGTATTGTTCAACGTGCTGAGAATTTAGCTGTTACCAAACAAAGCCTCCAAGCCTTAATGGAGCTTATATTCCAGCGGAACTGGCAGACAATGAACACACAATAAAAAATAATTCCCTGTCAGCCACTGAGAACTGCTGTGAAAAGACAGAGAGACATAAAGAAATAGGCAAAGATCCGGGAATGATTTAGGGGGAATAATCAAGGAGGGGTCTCTGCCAAGGTAACGTTGCCCAGAGGTCTGCCTGCCCAGAGGAGGTCAGCCATTCCACCTCAGGCTGAAGCCATCCTTCTCTCCTGCGCTAGGTTGGGTAGATGGGAGATGGCCAGTCCTACCTGGCCATTGAACCCATCCTCCATCATTTTCACTCTGCCACCAATTAGCTAGATCAGCTGGGGCAATTATTCCTACAACCTGTGTCTTGCTTTCAACCTTTGTAAAACAAGGAACTGGACTCATGGCTTCTATGGTCCCTCCACAAATAACAATCATTTATGGTGTCATGTGACTGCTGTCAGGGGGACCTCACTATTCAACCCGTCGTATATCCCTTCCCAACACAGAAAGACCCCAGTAGACCACTCCACAGCAGACAAAGGCAGAACCGTCTCGCCCTCCCTCGTTTTGCCCAAGTACCTGAGATTGGGAGCTGTTGGCCAGTGGCTCTGTCCCTCGTTTTCCATGGTTTCAAGGTAATGTTTCTTCCAGGGAAACTTCTTCTAGTAGCAACCCACTCAGTTATCCTGCAAGTTAGGCCCCAATATTCCTTGTGGAAGCTCAGGTGGGAAACAGGCATCACTGACACTGGCTCCGTCACACCAGCCAAGGGATCCTGCCAGGACCCAACACGCTGCTTCATCTCATAGACATCTCTGGGTGTGCTTCTGTAGAAGGCAGCAGGTGGCCGTGAGAATACATAGGCTTTGCAGCCCCCCTCCTGGATGTGCAGCTTAGTGCTTCTGCTTACCAGCAGTGTGAGCCTGACCCGTAATTAAAAGTAGCTGCGCTTGTTTAGTATCTTCTGTGTGTCAGGGCCGAGCACGTGACCTGAATGAGCTGACGTTTCACCACAGGAATACTAGCAGGTTCTGCTATTACATGGGAGGTTCCGTTATGTCACTGTTACACAAACGCAGAGACTGAGGTTCAGAGAGATGATAAGTAACTTGCCCAAGATGATAAGTAACAAAGCCCATGGTAACTGGTAGTAGAATTACTACTCAAAACTAGGTTTATCTCCAAATCTCACGCTTTCAGTTACACGCCTTCCAAGCAAGTTACTCAATCTCTATGGGATTGGTTTACTCATCTGAACCCAGGATAATAACAGCTGCCTGGCAGCCTCTCAAGGGACAAATGCAGAGACCTAGAGTGGGTTCTCTACAGAATCTAAACTTATTTTACTAAAAAGGGGGAGTTGAATGTGAGTTCCTTTTGCTGCTGTTTCCTCTCTCGACCATTGCCTCACAGTATGGTATGAGGCCAGGGGTATCTCCGCCTCTCAGGTGAAAGCCATGGGGGATCAGGAGGCTAAGTGAGGAGTGGAAGTCAGTGTTCGCCTTGGAGGCTTTTGACACAGGACTTTTCTATCTCAAATTACAGCTAGTAGGCAGTTGTGAGTTATCTGTATAAAGAGGTGGAGCTAGAAGATAAATTACTAAGAAGGGTAAATCATTTGCAATCTCTGGTAAATCCTGTCTATGAATGATCATAAAATTTTGGATTGGTGAAGTCCATGGTAATGAGGTATACCTGTATCTAGCTGTCAGATTATGCTAAGCCTTTTAAATTACATAATTTCTATTCATTGCAGAATAGTTTAAAAAGATGCAAAGGACGGCCGGGCACGGTGGCTCACGCCTGTAATCCCAGCACTTTGGGAGGCCGAGGCGGCGGATCACAAGGTCAGGAGATGGAGACCATCCTGGCTAACACGGTGAAACCCCATCTCTACTAAAAATACAAAAAATCAGCCGGGCGTGGTGGTGGGCGCCTGTGGTCCCAGCTACTCAGGAGGCTGAGGCAGGAGAATGGCGTGAACCTGGGAGGCGGAGCTTGCAGTGAGCCGAGATCCCTCCACGGCATTCCAGCCTGGGCAACAGAGTGAGACTCTGTCTCAAAAAAAAAAAAAAAAAAAAAAAAAAAAAAAAAAAATGCAAAGGACAAGGGAACTTTTTTGTCTTAACTGATGATTGGTGTCTTCAATTAGGAAGTATTTAAGTTATGCAAAATATATATTCTGAAAATAAAAACAAGAAATAATTAAGCCAAGTTTATTGTTATCTGAATGTCAAATTAAAAGAAAACCAATAAACTAGTCATTTGAATTACATGTAAATCGTTTGTAAGCCCACATTTGAAATTTCTATTTTGTCATTCTCATGAGTGGGTAGTTCCTCCCTGACCTCTTAAACCTACCCCTATTCTCCATTCTGTGATAGAGAAGAAGTTAGTGAGGCAGAACTGGATCACATGATGTCCATAAAGTTTTCATAAAGAAGGATGTTATGATATCTGGGCACCAGTGAGAATATAAGGTTGCCAAGGAGTGGACACTTTATCAGGTCCCTGTGGCCTAAGTTCACCAGGCACCTGTGAAAATACACACAAACCCACAACAGAACTATGCAAACAGTGAGTTTCTTGAGTTTTGTGTGTTTGGGTATTTCATGTTGATATTCCTAAACTGACAATTAGTTTCATGATCCTTCAGAATTACAAACACCTCCTAAAGAGCAAAAGCAATCTTAGTTTTCTAAAGGGCTGGTGAGTAACAGGCTAGGGACAGGAGAGAACGCTGACTTTACTGTAGCTGTTACTTCTCAGAAACATGGAAAATCAGTTTACCAGTTGATGCTGACCTTAAATGAGTTCAGGATAAGAAAATATTACTTTTTGTATTATTGTGATCTAATATATATATATATATATATATATATATATATATATATATATATATTTAGATATGGTCTCTGTCTTCTTTCTTGGAATACTGCTCTGAAAACCCTTGGAATCTCCAAACTGATAGTGTCTTTTTGCGGGCTAATGAGATGCCTGGCAGCTGGGGCCCCAGGATGGCCTCAGGATGGCGGCTGGCTGCCAGGGAAGCCAATTCTGTGATTAAATAATTGGAACTTTCTGTCCCACCCTCTTCTTCCTGGGAGGGGAGAGGAGGTGAAGGTTGAGTTACTCACCTGTGGCTAATGATGTAATCAATTATGCCAACCTAATGAAGCTTCGATAAAAAACCCAAAAGGCAGGGTTCGAAGAGCTTCTGGTTGCTGAACACTGGTAGGTTCCTTGAGGGTGGTGCTCCGGAAGAGGGTCTGGAAGCTCTACACCCCTCCCTGCCGCCTTGCCCCACACACTTCTTCCAGCCGGCTGCTCCCCTGTATCCTCTGTTGATACACCGGCAAGTGTATGTAAAGTGTCTCCCTGAGTTCTGTGAGCCACTGTAGTAAATGAATTAAACCTGAAGAGATGGGGGCTGGGAATGCTGATCAGCAGCAATGGTCCCAACCTGGGGCTTGCAACTAGCACCTGAAGTGGGAGGCAGTCCTGTGGGCTGAGCCTCACCCTATGGGGACTGACGCCATCTCCAGGTAGACAGTGTCAGAATTGAATTGAATTGGAGAACACCCAGTCCTCATGATCATTGCTCAGTTGGTGTGTGGGGAAAAATTTCTCACTCATCTGATGTCAGAAGTGTTGTGTTGTGTGAGACAAGAGAGTAGGAAAAATATTTAGTAATTTTTCCTTGTCTCTAATAATTATCCTGCATGAGTAAGAATCCCAAGAAAATGCCACTTGGTGTAAAGATATTTTGTGCTTATAAAATTAGGAAGAGTAAAGTGCAGTGTGAATGAGCAAGAGTTCTGGATTCCAAGCCGGGGTCAGATCCTCCTCGTAAGATGTCAGAGTGCAATGGCAAAGTGGGGGCCAGCGTTCACAGTCTGTCTCCAAATCCCAACCAGCTCTGTAATCTTGCACAAGTTATGTATACCCACTTAGCCCCAGCTTCCTGATGGGTGAGATGGAGACGCTACTACTGCCGTGAGGAATACAAGAGCTAACGTACATACGTGATGTAGTACCAAGTCTAGTGCCTACAGTTAACATTTAATAATAACTGTATTATTCTGTAAATCAGGGTGATGATATTGGCTATATTTTATAAGGCTGTTTCAAGGTTTCAAAGAGACAATGCACAAAAAAACTGCTTCCCATGGTGCCTATCACGTCATCAATGCTCAACGAATGCAAGCAGTACATTAAAGATCAGCGTGATTAAAGACAGTGAACAGAACTGGCCATACTGAGGTCTGTTTCTGTTTCTCTTTCTTAGAGACCTTGATGTGTTCAGTTCTGTATCTACTACCACGTAGCAATGAAACATTTAGGAAACTGCATAACTCCTGGAGTCCTCAGTTTCCTGAGCTGTGAAATATAAAATCTGTATGATCAAAGGCCCTTTCAGCTGTTAAACTGCTGGATTCTATGATTCTTCAGTTGAAGTTCTGAAAGCGTGTTAACAGAGGAAGAGAAACACCCTGTACTCTCAGAAACATTTGCATATCTAAGCCACTAATAAATGAAGGGTAATAGATTTGGAAAGCTGTTTATAGCTGTTCCAAAAACCAAGCACCCAATGTCACCCTGAGGGATCACTAGGGCCGACCGAGCAAAGGCTGTGCTCTCCTGCTCGATGGAGCTTCTATCTGTGCATCCTGGTATGCTTGTTTACCAGCTGTGACCCACTGGTCTAAAATGGAAACAAGAAATGCACTGCCTCAGTGGGGCCCTCTGGTCTGCAGGTTTGTGAATGGATGCAGCACCCACGCTTACCCTCCACACTTTCACGATGTCCACACAGCTACAGTGACTTATTCGTGTCTTAGGACTGGTAGGTGGAGGGAGCCTGGGAGCATCAATGACTGAGAAGCGAGGCCTGGGTCATGTAGTCCAGATGTTGCTCCTGAAATGCACTCATGTGACCTCTCAGAGGAACGCCACAGAAAATCTCCATCTAAGAGCCTGGCACGGTGGCTCACGCCACTGCACTCCAGCCTGGGCGACAGAGCGAGACTCCATCTCAAAAAAAAAAAAAAAAAAAAAAAAAAAAAAGAGAAAATCTCCGTCTAAATGGTGTCTTTGCTACTGAGCAGGTTAACAGGCTTTAAGTCAGGAGGGTAGCAATTGAATATCAGAGTTTTCAGATGTTTCTCCAAGTAATGAATGGTGATAATGATGATCCAGTTTAAAGGGTTTAAACTGTCAGACCGTGATTCTAATTTCAGATCTGCCTGTAGCTCTGTGGAGCTCTCTGGACAATTCACTCTGTCACTAAGCCTCGCTTTTTCCATCTGTGAAACGGCGGCAGTTGGGCTAGGGTTAGTAGAACTAGATGACTTCTGAGATTCCTCAAATTCTGATTCTAATCATGTATTCATTTAAAGAAATCGATATCTGAGATTGCCACTGGTGCCATAAGTCTGTCATGTACTATCCAGACTCAGATGGCGATGCCAACTGCGGAAGAAGGCAGACTGTCAAATGCTATTTGGCGGCCCAGACTTCTAGATACATTGCTGTCACTATGATTATCTTGTAATATGAGAGGACCAGACATTCCTATGGCATCCTTCCTTCCTGCCATAGTTCTCCTCACACTCTACTGTGGCCTTTTTGGACCCTGTAACACGCTCTGTTTTACCTAGCCATAGGGTCTTCATTCATGCTGTGCTTTTGCCTGAAAAATATTTTTCCCTCTTTTACCCATATACTTAGCACCTCCACACTTTGTAATTAAGAACTCAAACTGCATTTAACCACCCTAGGCAAGGTTAAGAGCTCCTTACTCTGAGCTCCCATAGCATTATTTATTTCTCTATTCAGAGCATCTACCATGATTTATTGTAATAGCTTATTTTGCTGTTGGTCTTCCTCACTGGATTATACATTCTGCTGGGGAAGGCAGACTGTCTATCTTGCTCACCATTTTATCTCAAGCATTTAGCATATCGCTTAGCACATTGTATTACACTGCATTGCACTGCATTGTTGTATTATCACGTATAACTACCAGTGAGCGAATGAATGCAGGATAGAAGCCTATATTACCGTGTGTTCTACTACATTCAGTATCATTGTGGAGGGGCAGCTGGGTCATGGTAGAAAGGGCCATAGGTTAGGATTTTGAAACTCTCTGGAGTTTACTCTGGGTGCAGGATGTGGTGCAGAGTAGCTCATTAAATTTCTCTTGATCTCTCAATTTTTGCATGAATAGATTTGGATAATAAAGTGCAATGAAGTATGTCAGTAGGGCATCATCAATGTAATGCCAATGCTGGCTATCCCCACATGTGTGTTAGTGAAGCTGAAGTAGGAAAAGCTGGATTTTGACACACATTTGACATGCATCTCACCTTGAGATATCCTTTGTCTGCTGTTAAGCTTCATGCACCTTTTCATGTCCATTTGCTGAAGGAATTTCTAAGCGCTAGCCATCCAAGTGAATAAAGGCTGCTGTAAGACTGAAGCACATGGTATCTAAAGCAATGGCCCTTCTCTAGGACCAAAGGGATACATCAAGTGCTGGAGTCAAGATATAAGGCTTCATTCCCTATAAATCATGGTACTCCATGACTACCTATTCTAACTGCTCCCAAAGCAGCCCTACTTTAACAACCTCCTCTGGTGTCTTTAAGAACAAAACCAACCCACTCTTGGGAAAAGACATACTTTCATGGAAACAACAATAATAAAAAAAATTACCTGAAATGCTGTCCTATGTCCTCTTCACATGACTAATACCTATTGTAAATTTCACTCATCATGAATGCCTTTCTGGAATCCTCCCTCTTCCCCAAACTGTCAGGTCCTGATTTAACACTCTTAAAGCATTCTGCCATGTGCCATTATATCACTTAATTACAGCTGTGATTAAATAATTATTGGTGTAATTATTTGTTTGATGTCTATTTCCCTTGACAGATTAAAAACTATATGAGGACAAGGACTGTGTGAGACATGTTTACCCCCAGAATTTCTGCATCTAGTGCAATATCTGGCGTGGAAAAGATGTTCAACAATAATTTACTGAATGGAAGATTATAGAACCAGACAAGTTTTCAGTATTGAGAGATTTGAGAACAAGGGTCCCACATCACACATAAGAAAAGGCACACTTCTGAGCTGTCTTAATGCCACAAAATTAAGTTCGAAAATAGAAATGCAAGTTTGTAGATATGGCACACCCATCCAAAGAAACCCATGGGGCAAATACTAGCCGTTTGAGTTTGTGAGACAACCTATCATTCTTCAGAGGGAATGTGCTAATAGAATATAAAACACTCGATATTTTAGATATTTGACTTTGGATATGTCTGTTTTCCCAACCAGATCAGAATTCTGGTAGAGGAACGTTGCTTACTCAGCTTGATAACCACCCTGCTCCTAACACAGTGCACAGCCAAGAGTAGACTTTTATGAACGGTGTGTTGAACAAATGAATAAATGGGTGGATGAATGAATGAATAAACTGCAGATATCTAAAAAGGCATCTAAAGAAATGGACCCAGACTGTAAGGCAGAACTCATTCATCCATTAATGCCTTTGCATCAGGTATGAGAAAACATATCTGTTTCTAACTGAGTTTCACCTCTATTTATTATTAATAAATAACTTCCATAATGAACATGACTTTTCTCAGAAACCTGCTAGATATTCAAGAGGAAGCAACTGTTGTGATGAGTTGGGAAGAAAAAAATGGCAGCTCACCCAGGAACAGGTGACTTCCAATTTAGTTTAACTATGCATATTTGCGCACACATACCTCTCCGTACGTGCTGCCGCGACAATGCATAAAGTCTCTCTCGCGGCATGTGCCGGACAGACGAAGCCAGAGCTGGGACATGCCTCATTTGGCTGGGCTGCCACTCACCATTTTGTTCATTACGGAAAAATGAAGTCCATTTCCAAGGGTCTGGGAGACACACAGTAATTGGGCTCTCAAAAGCCTTTTCACTTAATTTGCTCAAGTTGTATTTATTTTTTAGAGAATTAGATGTTAACAGCTGATGGACAGAACATCAGAAAAATGAAGGCAAATGGACAGGATAATAAAGAAAATGATGTGGTTTTCGCCTGTTCCCCAGCACTGTCCCCTCTTTCTCCCGCCAGCCCCTCCCTTCTCTCTCCCTCTCCCCAGGTTGCCCCACTGCAGAATTCAGATCCCTTTTTCTGGTCTGGGTTCTTTCTCTGATGAAGTTCCCTTCAAGCTTTTTGTTACAAAAATTTATATGTATCATGTATTTCTTTGACTGAACCTCTTTCCTTTTTGACTGGAAAGCTATGGAAACTGAGCTCAAAGGGACATTTTTTCTTTGTTCCCTTCCTCATCCCCAGTTCCATCAAAGTTGAAGTGACCACAAAATGGCTTTAGAGGAGCTGAAGGTTCCAACATACATGGCTATTTTTTTTTCTTCTGGGGTAAATGTGAAGGTGGAGTGAAGCACTTTTCTAGGGGAAATCAACCTGGACCCTAACTCAGAAAGACCAAGTCTCAAATTCCACTTAAGTATGATCTCCAGACATTTTTTTAACTTCTCTGAACTTGCTCGTTTTTTGAGACTATAGAAGATTAAATATAGTGCTTGGTACAGAGGGGTGTGCAGTAAGAATGTTTTGGGTCTCTTGACACTTATTGGTGCCCTCTAGGAGCATTTATCTGTCTCAGATTTTTGAACATTGCCATAATTCCTTTACTCCCATAAGGGGAAAGGATTTAGCTGAAAAACAAAAATAAAAAAATATGTGCAGAGAAGTCTGTCTACAAACTATAACCACCTAGTAATAGAAACGAAATGAGGCATCATTCAAAACAGAGGCTTGCCCACTGCAACTCAGCTTTCTAATCATTCATGATTGATGAGCCTGCCAGAAGGAATCAAATATTTCTGCAAATTCTGATGATGTAATGTACTCATTTCCCTCAGGTTCTGCTTTCTGGTGATGGTTTCCTGGGTCCCAGTGAGTGGGTCCCAATGAGTCCCCAGTGGGGGACATTTGTTATTTCTAGAGCCTCTAATTGAGACAACAGCACCCAGCACCTAAAAATCCACTCTTTAAGCATAATAGTCTATTGATTTCCTCAGTTATTAAACCCTGGGAAGTTCTGAATCCTCTCCCTCTCAAGCTGGGAACAATAAGGCTTTGGAGCCTTGCACCTGTCAGATATGGGTTTCCTGCATTACGACAAGACATTGTCAATCAGCAGCCTTGAGTCCTTGGAGATACCCCTCCTCACACACTGTTGCATATAAGCCAGAGGAGGGGCTTTGAAAACTTGAACACTTCCGAAGGTTCTGTAACTATGCTTTGGCATCAACAGTGGAATATGGTTTCCTAGAAGGGAGCTGAGGTATCCAGAGGCCCTTCCCTAATAGCTGGAATTGTAAATCTTGTACCATGAGGCATGTGGGGCCAGGGAGTCATTCGGCTTTGTGGCAAAACAGACTGTGTGGACTAAATCATCGTGAGCATTATCATTTATTATACCATCACCATTATCACAACATGCTTTTCACAATAATTTTTTAAGTCTTACAATAATCCTAATAAAGTAGACAATTAAATCTTCAAGAGTGTAAGTATTTGACTCAAACTCTTCAAGGTAGGGAGTTAAAGAATGCAAAGTTGAAGCCAAGACTGTCTGCTTCTAAGACCTGCAAGTACAAATACTATAAGTTAGTGTATGTACTCAAACAAAGCCATGAACGCTGGGCTGTCAGATGACAAGCCTAGTGCATACAGCCTGATAGCAGATTGACCATGCCAGCTGTCACTTTTACAATCTCCATCACTATAAGCAGAGCCTTTAAAGGGGCGGGGTTACACCTGCATAGTGAGGTGGGGAGTCAGGATCCTTCACCTGCTGGAACCTGAGCATAAAAATACCCACACCACCACCAATCACGACATCATAATGACCAATCAATCAACCAAACCAGCAAGGACAACAACAAAAGCAATTTTTCCTGCCCACCACCCCGATAGGTGCACAAAGTCCTCCTAATAGTCTGTGGCAGCCTACACAGCTGGGTATCATCTACCGCCCTGCTTGCCATTTCCTCTCAGATCTCATCTCCTGCCACTCTCCTACTGCCCCTAAATCCCAGCCACACGGACTGCTCTGCTGTTCATCAAAAACATCAAGAACTTTGTATGCCCTGCTTCCACTTCCTGGAAAGCTCTTTCCCCATGCCTGGTCAACCCCTCACCTTCCTCAAGTCTTAGCTCCATTGTTTCATTTCCCAGGACGCCGACCCTTGGCACCCTATTGAAGTTGTAACCTACCCTGCTCACCTGCTGCACTCTTGATCTCCCTTACTCTCTTCTACTTTCTCACTTTTCCAAAGCCCTTGTCATCTTCTAACAGCCTCTGTGATTTACCTTCTCACTGTGACTGTTGTTATTGTCTGTCCTCTGCTAGAACAGAAACTCCATGTTTATATGGCTCTGTGTCTATTACCCATTTGCTTAGAATAGTGTTTGAACGAACGAAGGGATTCCCAGCAGCTTTCAGACCCCTTGGGACTCAACCTGGCCCCGTAGCTGTTGAGAGGTAAGAGTGAACTCATGACACTGCACCCTTAGTATGGGTTTCCAAACTCTAAAATCCCACATTTGTATCTGCATCATGCTGTTAAACCACACATGAAGCTTTTATGTCTGGTGGTACCTCAAAAACTCCAAACAATTACGTTGACGATACTGGTCTGAACACCTTAAATTCTAGTGCTGTATTACAATGAAACATGGGAAACTGAAAGTGTGGAAGGTTGTTCTGCAGCCAAACACCTCTAGTAGCTGCTGCTATAATGTAGAGCAACACCATGGGCTTTTCTGTGCCTCAATTTTCTCATCTCTCAAGCTTGGTTCCTTTTATTTTTGAACCCACACACCCTGATGAGTTAAGAAGAAAGAAAATGTTCTGAAACACGGGCAATAGAGAGGACATTATATTCATAATGAGGTTTTTTTTTTTTTGCCAAATGTTGCTCATCATATTTAAATTCTAAAGAAAACGTCTTAGAATCAAGCAAAAGGATGACCTTAATAGAGCAATAATAATAATAATAATGAATAATTTAAAAGATGCGTTTTCATGCATAACCTCATTGCATAATGAACATCTAATGTAGAAAGACATCTCTATAGGTAACAGCTAAAGTTAAAAATTTGGTCTTTTAGAGCAGCATTATTTAAAGTGTGACTGTCCTCGGAAAAAAACACTGACACTCTTTAGAAATTAATGTAGCAAATGGAGGGGGTTTAATAAAATAGTTTTGATTTTAGAGTTTTTTTTTGTTTTGTTTTGTTTTGAGACGGAGTCTAGCTCTGTCGCCCAGGCTGGAGTGCAGTGGCGCAATCTCGGCTCACTGCAAGCTCCGCCTCCCGGGTTCACGCCATTCTCCTGCCTCAGCCTCTCCGAGTAGCTGGGACGATTTTAGAGTTTTTAACAGAAGTATAAAACTTCACATTCTCATAGCTCCTGTCCTTGTATTCTCACTCCTACACTTAAAAAAAAATCCTTACTGACTAGTTACATGAGATGCTAAAAGTTACAACATTGCAGTTACTGATACAAATGGTGTTAACTGGAAATATTAAAGCATTCTAAATGTCTTTCTTATTTCTGGAATATTCTTCAGGGGGTTTAGACATGGTTAATGTTTAAATGCCAAGTCTTACTATAGTGTTTATTGATCGTATAAAATAAGTAAATAGGATATGATACACTTTTGGTTAAAAATTACTGGGTCTCATTTTTACTTGAGTCTTCAAAACAGTAGTGTGTCACTATAATGTGACAACATAATCTTTAAGAAATAGTAGAATACTTAAGCCTTTCAAAGTGATTTTGATTTTAAGATCATCAGATGTATGATGAAAATGGTTAAATGTTTGTGATGTGAGCTCTGTACTCAATGGCATAACAATATTTGTTTTTGTAATATACAATCTTTCCTTGAAATAAAGGATGAAACACTTTTCCCTTAAAAAAATAATAATTAGTGGGTAAAACATACTATAAAGACATAACATTCCCAATTTTAATAATAAGAAGAATAAAAAAAAAATCCCCCAAAGGATCAAATGAACTTTCAGATTATAAAGGTTTTTTTTAAATTCACATTTTCAGATTTATTGGCTGAATTTTTGTCGATATCTATCTAACATCATTTATGATAGAAAAAGCTTTGAAAAGCTTAGGCTAAATTGGTACACTTTATGTGGTATGTGTGTATCAACACATCCACTTATTTTAATGTGGGTATAATTATTACTGAATTGTGGCTTCCAATGGGGAGATCACTAGGGACAGTGAAATCTGACTGCATTTAGCTTTCATCGAAACTCTAAAATTATTTTTTTCGAAATGTTCAGGTTTTGAAAAAAGGCGAACTGTGTTTGTCTCAAATAGTCTTTCCCTAATTTTTCAGACTGGTATTTTAAGGCAAATTTAATCCATATAGTTCATACTCATTTACACTTAAATTATCCAGCTAGAGCTTTTAACAGCTATTTAATGTCCCAGACACCTTTTGAGCTTTTAAAGTGAGTTCCTAAAAGCCTTTTCCATCTCATTCATCCTCCTCTCATCATCAGCTTAAGATATTGCATTTTGCTCAGAGTAAACAAATTGAATACTGAAACTTTTGGTTATTTTTCCTCTCGGTTTATGACCTCTGAATGTAAAGTGGCTTTCAGATGTGACATAACTGATTTTCCCATCCCTACGAGCCAATACAGAGTGTGTGTCACATTACACTTACTTACGAACAGCTATATAGCCAGCAAATGAGGTAATCTCTGACCCCTCTTTGGGCACCCAGAGCATATAAGTAGATAATTACAGAAACTCAAACTTCTATGACATTTTTCATCTGAAAATTGCCAGGGCTGGCCAGGCGCGGTGGCTCACGGTTGTAATCCCAGCACTTTGGGAGGCCGAGGCCGGCGGATCACGAGGTCAGGAGATCGAGACCACGGTGAAACCGCGTCTCTACTAAAAATACAAAAAATTAGCCGGGCGTGGTGGCGGGCGCCTGTAGTCCCAGCTACTCGGAGAGGCTGAGGCAGGAGAATGGCGTGAACCCGGGAGGCGGAGCTTGCAGTGAGCCGAGATCGCGCCACTGCACTCCAGCCTGGGCGACAGAGCGAGACTCCGTCTCAAAAAACAAAACAAAACAAAACAAAACAAATCAAAAAAAAAAAAAAAAAAAAGAAAAAAAATTGCCAGGGCTTCCTTTAGAATGGCATAAGCATGCATCTTAGAACTTGTCATAGTCGCAAATATACCTAGTTATATCTCTAAATATCTCCACCTTTTCATAGATGGCAAAGGCTTAAGCAGCTGCAAACCAGGGAACTGGAGGTCCTTCCTTCCAGGCTTATGGTTCTTTGAAATGCAGAAAGGTCATATTTTAAGAGAGAGAGAGAGTGTGTGTGAGAGAGAGAGAGAGAGAGGAAAGCCTGATAATTTGAGACTTGCACAAACACCCATCTCTTTAAAATTGTGAGGCCCCTAATCACGGGGTTTGAATTTGATGAACTCTAGTCATTCTTTTTAGGAAGAAAAGGCTTTACAGCTGCTGCTTATGTTGTTACCACCTATTCTTATTCATTCCTTGCCCTCTCAGGCAGCAGATATCATCTTCCTGGATGTTTGAAAGGCACATCAAAAGCCATTTTCCCAGTTTCTCTTCACTGATACCAGTTCTAATCCCAACACTCAGTGTATTCCACGTCCTATTCCCAGGGTCCTCTGTGACATGTTTTTATACCTTTAGATTGGTGAAGAGAAAACTGGGATGGCCTGGGGAAACAGTGAGGTAAAGCAAAAAATTCCTCTGGAGGGATGCTCAGAGAAAGCAGACCTAGTTGGCAGGGGCAGAATTGCATCAGAACGTCTACCTTGATGCCCCGTGGGAGCAGATCCCAGGTGACACTGACCTGGCAGGAGGCCGTGCAAGTGTGGGAAGGGAAGGCCTTCCACCTGCAGTGTGGCCAGCCAGCCCCTCCCACCATGCACGGGCAGACCCGCTGTTCTGGATGGCTGCATTTTCCTAATAAGACTTTGCACAAGCTGCTAAATGAAGCTGCCTGCCCGGTTGAGTTCAATCCCAGCCCCATTTCAGCTTACCCATTTCCTCAGAATGTAATCTCACCTCCTCACTATTGGATTCTTTCAGGGCCTTGTAACTGATGAATAGAGGCCACCAGGAGGGAGTGGGAGGCAGGTGGGCAGTCAGTACAGAAACCACAGCACAGCACACTCAGAGGGCACCTTCTAAAAGCCACAGAACGTGTGGGTTACAAGGTGCAAGGGGACCTCAGAAAACGTGCAGTGCAGCCCTCATCTGACTTCGGATTCCCATATGTGATTGCCCTGCCTCTGCTGAAGCATCCTGTGTAACGGGGGGCTCAATACCTCTAGGGGCAGCTTTCTTAGGAAGTTCTCATTTGTTTGGAGTTGACATTTACCTCCCAGAAACTGTGTTTTATAAACCCAAACAGAAAATTCCTCCTCTGAATCACCCAGTTATAAAAGAGAAATGAGCCATTCTTGCAATAGAAGCATTTGATTTGAAAAAAGGTACCTCTTATGAGCCCTTTGGATGGTATGTATTGGATGAATTTGTTCAAAACACCTTAAATAAAAGTGCTACCAGCCCCCACCCTGATTTCTACCGACCCAAGAGAATGAGGTGTTCATCCTTCAGCTGGCTGCAGTCACAGAGGTGCTAGTTACATAAATAGCTGTATCTGCCATTGATCACCTATTCTGTATATTTTATATTCATTATCTTATTCCTTACATTTGTATGGTAATTAATATGTGTCACCATTTCTACCTTACAGAAGAGGAAATTAAGGCTCCATTAAATAATCTACACAAGGAAACACCTTCCCTGAGTGACAGAACTGGGATTCAAACTTGGAACTATCTAAATGCAAAGACTATGGCTTATTAACTGTCATGTAATAATGTGTACGTATATTCATGCATATGAACAAATATATACTCAAATATATACTTAAGCCTTTTTATTGGGGCATATGTATTTGTATGTAAATATATGTGCTCATATGTATATTTGTATGGGTATAAAGGAAACTATATATACAAATATATGTAATATATTTATAGATACATATTTTACAAATAAATAATTATGTAAATATGAAGATTGCCATAAATACTGGGTGTGGCCTCACTACAGAGCTAAGCAGGACATGTGGCTTGGCTTGGTTTGACTTGCAGATTGTTGCTAAAGACTGTTTTCCGCCCAAGTCAACTGGCTACACAGGTCTGCCCTCTTGGGAAGAACTCAGCCCTTTTCCTTCAGAGGGCAGGTACAGCCTCTCACCTCCAGGTGAGCAGCCCACTCACACTACACCCCCCATCCCTCTCTTTTCCGGTCAACCTTGAGAAGCCTCTCTTGGTCAGACGTTTCTAGCTCCCTGGTCTGATGCTCCAGTGCCCCCCAAAACAAAGCACCCACTGGCACACCCTTGTTTTTGTAAACTACTCATTCTCACCCACTCCCATGGGCAGAATTGGGGTCCCAGTGTTTTGTTCCCAGCCTCGGACTCTCAAGGCCTGAAGGTTTGCATTCCTGAAGCTCACCTTCTGGTCTTAGGTTTTCACATTCTCCTCTAATGAAAGCACAGTGGGGCACCCCGGGTGTGCCCAGGAGGACGTTTCCCATAGGATTGCAGCACCCATGAAGGTGGCCAGAGGCACCAATCTCCTTTTGGTCACTTCTCTCCGCCCCACACGAGAGCCCACGGAGGTGGGTACTCGGCAGCCCTAGCCACTGCCTGTGCATTTCCTTGTTTGGTGAAGCCCTCTTCAGCCCAATTCCGGGGAGATGAGCAAAGTGGGGGACAAATTGCACCGATCTGCTGGGATTTCTGGCAGAGGTTTAAGAGTTTTTCATTGCTGGGCAGATTTCATTCAATACCAGGTTCCTGCCAAAGAAGTCTTGCTGAGGCCAGGTGCAGTGGCTAGCACCTGTAATCCCAGCAGTTTGAGATGCCAAGTCTGGAGGATTACTTGAGCCCAGGGCAGCCTGGGCAGCATAGGGAGAACTCATCTCTACAGAAAATTTTGAAAGGTTAGCTGGGTGTGGTGGTGCGTGCCTGTGGTCCCAGCTACCTGGGAGGCTGAGCGGGGAGGATGGTTTTAGCCCAGGAAGTAGAGGCTGCAATGAGCCATGATCCTGCCACTCCACTCCAGCCTGGACAACAGAGACATACGCTGTCTCAAAAAAAAAACCCAAGCAAACAGAAAAAGAAGTCTTGCTGAACCTGCTTCATGCTGGGGTTTTGTATAACTGGGGTGGGAATGCCATGTGTATTTTTGTTTGTTTGTTTTATTTGATTGCTAGTTGAGAATAAATCATGGAGAGTTCCAGGCTTGGTGTAATCCAAACTGGAATAAAGTTAAGAAGCAGAGCTAAAAACCAGTCTAGGAGCACTTTTAATGTTGACTGGGTCTGTCGAGTTCCTGAGACACCGATAACTTAGTGTGGAAAGGAGAATTACCGTTTGTGCTGAAATACAAGTTTTGTCGATAGAAAAGGAATGAGGACAGTAAACATTAAGTGATCGCCTTTAGAAAACCAGGGAACGCTTCTTTGGTTCGCTAAAGGAGAAATGCCCTATAGCATTTTGTCATACAGAAAAGTCGTATTTGGATTTTCCAAAAAGAAGCTGAGGCATGTTCAAGAATTTGAGTTACTCAAAAACAAAGACGGTGAACTACTGTCCTCCTGTGCATGTAAGCTTGGACTGGTTGGTACCGGCTGCATCCAGGGTCCATGGCGAAGAGTAGCCCAATTCATTAGTGATGTCTGCAGCTGGCATAGAGGGGAGACACACAGACAAACATGCAACTGCCTACCCTACTCCACAGATTGCCTGGACACTCGGCGTGATTAGGATGATTCCATTTTACTCTGGAGCTGCTAAGCTCTCTGGATGGATTTGATAGAGTGAGAACCCTGTAAAGTGGTCTCAGAGGGCTATGGAATTGGCACTCATCTGAGTTCAGAAATTGTACATGGACCCTTACTACAGGCAGGAGAATGGGCTAGTCTCTGTCATGCCACCGTAAAACCTGGTGTCCATGCAAAGCACTTGATGCCATAAGCCTGTATTCCTTTGTTCTCCCTGATGTGGTTGTTGAATTTGTGCTTGCTTTTATTTTGATACCTTACTATATTGCCTTAAAGTAAGATTAAGGTGTGCTCTGTATTATGTGTTTTATTACTCCAGACTTCCTGCATCTCTGACCAGCTGCCTTGACCGTTATCACGGATGGGCTCTGGGCAGGTTAGTGTCATTATACCTATCTTATATGCAAACATGACTGGGGAAGAAATACGGCTTCTCTCAGTTCACTTCTATATCTAGTCATGCAGTGCCATAAGGCAGCCAGTGAGTATTCTGTAGGACTTAGCTGATAGCCAGAAATAGTCTTAGGGTTCTTGAAGTCATCCACATTTTGGTAGCGAATTCATTACAATGTAGTCCAACAGAACATTCTGCAATGGTGGAATGTTCTGTAACTGTCCTTTGCAGGACACTAGCCACCACTGACATGTAGCTATTGATCACTTGGAATGTGGCTACAGAAACTGAGAAACTAAAATTTTTAGTTTTGCCTAATCTAGTTAATAAAATAAAATTAAATAACCACATGTGGCAAGTGGCTACCATTTAGCACTGCTTCTCGAATTTTAGCATGGATAAAAATCACCTGAAGGGCTTGTTAAAACATAATCCATCCCCTGGGTCCCACTGTCAGGAATTCAGAATCAGGTCTGGGGTGTGATGAGAAGACCTGTATTTCTAAGAAGCCTCCAGGCACTGCTGCTGCTGCCTCTGCCCAAGGACTTCACTTTGGGGACCCCTGACAGAGGAGCCCAGAATCATTTAACTCAGGGGTTCTCAATCAGGGACAACTGTGCCCCCTGGAGGACATTTGGCAATACTTGGAGACCTTTTTTATGATCACAGTTTGGGGAGGGGGGTGCTACAGACATCTATTTGGTAGGTTAGGGATGCTGCTAATATCCTATAATGCACAGCACCACCCTTCCCAAACTGTGATCGTAAAGTATACAACTTACAATGCCAGTAGCGCTAAGATTGAGAAACTGCTCGCTGCTCATGCCAACCAGATCCTGGCTGCAGAGATAGTTGCAGTAACATCTTTTCTATTTGATGTTAACCTGTGTCCTTGACAGGCTGTGACCTTATTCCCTCATCAAATATTATAATATCATTCATTCCTTCAACCCTAAGACCGTCGAGGAAGCTTCAACACCCTTCCCATTCAGCTGGGAAGTTAGACACTGCAGTGGAGGTTGGTACTTGAGTGTCTTCCCCTGGATTCTACGCTGGGACCCCAGGCACGTGTGCACCAGACACCAGGTCCTAATGGAGTGCTGCCAGACAGGAGAGGGAGTGGCTTCTTTATCTGGTCTCTGAGAGGAGCACAAAGAATGTCTGATTTTGCAGAAGCATTAGTCAGCAGGAGCTGTGCTGGAGGCATTAACCCAAGAAGCACATTAGGATAAAAAATAAGGAGATGAGGGCACAGGTGCTATGCCAAGGTGCTGCTATTCCACATGAAGGCCACCCTTGCTTCCCCAAAGCTCTACTGCTGCCAGACAGCAGCCTCCGGGAGAGGCGGTGAACATGCTCTGGAGTCCTGGGGAGTCAGAGGTCAGAGGAGGAGAGGCCTCCCTTGAATGTCCCTTTGCCTTCCAGACCTGAAGCCAGCACACGCTTCCTCAAGGAACGCAGGCACTTTCAGCCTGCTTACGGTAGCAAATGCTCGGTGTTTCTGGAGGATGTTCTTACTTCGGGTCTTAAAATCACATGTATGTATACTGCCTCTACCACCACTAAATGCTCCCCCAAAAGTCTCAGAGAGCAAAGTCTCCCTCACTTTCTCCATTTTTCTGCCCCCTCTTCCATTTTTAAGCTCTGGACTCCAGTGGAGCTTCAGGAGCCTCTAAATGCATGACAGCCCCCAGATCTATAGCCCCCCGCTTCGTTCGAGTCCGTTTGCAGAACTGTTTCCTTCAGGTTTCTCTGCTTAGCCACGGAAGGTCCCCAGGCCTCAGTGGTACGTCACTGACTCGAAATTGGACGGAACTAAACTCACAGCTATATGGCCCTTCCATCTTTTTTGTCGGAAATGAAAATCTAAAATAATTCTGCAACCATCTTCATGGCCTGAACCCGCTTTCCGTTTTTAGATCCCCAAACTATTTTGCAATGCTCAGAGGCCTTCTTGAGTGCAGCTGCTGTCTCTTTATATGACACAGCTAAAGTCTATTAGCACTTTTGAGTCTTTGGCTGGCCAGACCCCGTCAGCCACCCCCTTAGCAGCTTGGGATGGAGCCAGCCACCGTGAGTGACGGCACAGTGACAAGGCGATTAGCTCACTGGAGGATAGCACATTCTGTCTGCAGAGGGACGTGGTCGAAGCAGGTTGGTTCGTAGGGAAAGCTGGGTCCCCTCGGCCTCATGCTCCCTGATCATTTCTGCAACATCCTAGCCCCTTTCTCACCTTCACAGAACAACTGCATGACCTGAGCGAAGTGGCTTGGTCTTAGACTCAGTTTCCTGTCTCGTAACGTGGAGCTAACATTAGCTCCCTGAGTTGTTTAAGGCGTCAATTTGATAGCACTTATTCATGTGCTGGCACAGTGCCTCGTCCATGGTCGGGGGTATTCAGAAACGCTGAAGCTCTTCTGTGGTGTCCATACCGGTGAATCACAGCTCCCACATCCAAGACCCGCCCCTGCGTGAAGGTGCAAGGCAGCGTCTCTGAACAGGAAGTGAGGGGTGCACGGGGAGGAGGGTGCTGCATCCACCTCTGGATTATCCTGAGGCGAGAAGGGAATTATGCTGAGCGAATGTGACTGCAGAGAATGCTGTATTTGTACAGAAGGCTATTTTTACACTTTGGCTAATGAGTTTTGACCTGTGTGAATTTGGTCTCATAATCACACAACTCAGATTTCCTGTTAGCCAATCAGACTGATGTTGTGATCTCAGCCATTTCAACAATTCTCGATTATCAGAGCAGACACCAAGGATCGGGAAAAATAACTAATGTTCTCTTCTTCTGAAGATGTCTTATGTGAGCAGAACTGGCTTTCTGGGGTGGCAAAGCTGAAGGAAGGTTTCTCTTCCCATTTGTCAGTGCCAGCTCTAGTTCCTCCCAGTGTATACCCTCTCAAGCTCAGGGCAGTAATAGGACAGGCTTCAGAATCCCCAAATCTATGCCCTGTAGTCACTGTGTGCCCAGCAGGACCAGATGCTCAAGGATGGCTGCTGGGTTGTGGATGGGCAGGGCTGAAGAGACCAGACAGGGAAGAAGATGCAAATTCAGGGGCCTGCAGATGAGCAGGTCACCGTGTGAGGGTATGTGGAAGGGCACCCTAAAGCTGCAGCCATACGGGCCAGGTATAAAGGAGAAAACAGGGAGAGGCTTCAGAGATGCAGAGTGGTTGTTCACTCGCCAGTCAGAAGGTGAAAGCGGCTTCTCCAAGGCAGTGGTGGCAGAGGTTATGGGGAAAAGTCAGGCTTGGGGTCTGTTTTAAAGGCAAAGCCAACAGGACGAGCTGAGGAAGGGGATGACGCATGCTGTTCCTGTGACTGCTCCTCACTGACACGCTGCAGCCTGGACCGGCGAGAACACATCCACTCTAGGGACAGACACACACCTCGAAGAAGACAGTCTGAGCTACAGGCATCAGGCTGTGTTTGTTTCCAGCACTTAGGATATAAACACCAGCACAGCAGGTTGTGGGAAGCGGCCGTGGGCTTGAACTCAGCCCGTCCAGCTCTGTCTGGCCTCTAGCATTATAAATTATGTAGCTGTCTTCATCTATTATTCAGCATAATTTATTTTGGACATTTGCATCAGCAGTTTATATACAAAATAAACCAGATGCCAAAAGAGGGAGGAGAGAATTAAAATGGACATGCATGGAGGTGGGGGCAGCAAAGGGGGGCTGAGCTGGGGACTAAGAGCCCCGTCATTAGTCAAACACGGGCTCTGCAGTGACAGGAGGAGACGAAAGAGCAGGCTGGGAAGCACTTGGAATGAGAAGAAGTACCTGATTAGCCCTCCCCAGGTCCCAGCCTTGTGTGCTTGGGACATTTAGATTTTGCTTGCAGAATACCACATCTCCCACCTCCTTAGAACTACAACCATGGGTGCGAGGAGCAGAATCTACCAAGACATGGGCAGCCCTCGCACCAACCAGTTCAGCCAAGAGCGAGGGTGCCTCCCTGGGTGGGGAGCCAGCACCAAACCACAGCCCTTGACCCCAGAAGGAAGTGTCTCAATTATCCAATGTCCATTTAGTGAATTCAGTGGCCTAACCATTGTCTGTCTTCACTGCCCAGTGCAATGATTTCAGATTTGGAAATGGCTTCTAATGGGAGTCCGCTTTGCACAGAAAAGTCGTTTACAACCAGTTCTGGGGTACTATTGAGGAGCAAAGGAGAGGAACAGTATAGCACGTAGGAAAAGAAGGACAGAATATTCTTTCTGGCCTCAATCAACTGTAGCTTTTGGGAGAAACGACTAAGCAGGTGCCGTGTTTTGTTTTATTTTTCTTGCTTCTTTTTCCTGTCCAAAGCCTCTAATCCTTTCCTCCGCCATTCATATCTGGTAGCAGAGAAAAAACTGGAGGGGAGGAGGAGGCATAGTCGGGAAAAATATGGGGACGGGGTCAGAGGCAAGAAACTGCACCAGGGGAGCACTTAGAGAAAGGAAACCACATTCCAGTTGCGGCAGAATCAATAAAAGATTTTGTTTTGTGTTTCTGAAACCTGCAGGGTACGATTGGAAATAGTTATGAAGTACAAGTTTTTCTGTGGCAGAAAGATGTTTCCATTGTTTTGTTTTGTTTAATGCGTCTCTGCCTTACCTTACTTGCGGGCCAGTGAGCTAGCCTAAAATCAAAGCTCTGCGAAGCCTGCTCTTGCCATTTGCTTTTTGAAGGCTGTCCCTTGGCCACATCTGACCCACCAGCTCCTGTCATTAGCATCCAAGTGTTAAGCCAGAGGAACTCAATCTGGGAACACCACCAACATGGCCAGTAAGCTGCAATTTAGTTAATGTGCACTCCTTGTAGGCCCTGGTTTTGGCCCGAGTGTATTTGGGTGGAGTGTGTGGTGGTGATGGTAGGGAACTAGAGAGGAAGGGGAGGGTGCTGGGCTCATTTGCAAGAATTGCCCAGCTGAGATAACATTTAAAATGAACAGGAGAAGGTCCAGTGCTTTGTAATCCTCCAGCAGCTGCTCATTTTGGGTTGGGATCAGGAAGGAGCACTTTGCCATTAGTCCCTGAGCCAAAAGTGGCCGGTGGTGGTTTCTGGTCTCCCTAAGCCACCTCCAAAGAGGTCACTCAGCTGTGTCCTAGGGAAGCGAAACAAGAGAAAAAGAACGAGATGGCTTGTACACTCCACGCATGTGTGTGGCCCCAGGGATGCCCCTGCAGATGGGCCTGGTTGGAGATGGTGATATCTTGGATGGGTTCACTGCAGCTCCATGCCCGAAAAGGGCAGCTGGTGGGCTTGTTCCGCTGTTCTTCAGCCTGTCACTGCACCACTCTTAACAAGTTATCCACATCCCAGAGATGCGGATTATGCCTCAGCTTAGAGGGCCAAGCTTCCCTCCAAGAGACTGAGCCTGCAAAAAGCTGCCAGAGTCCCTGTAGCCTGTCCAGATCCTGCCTGAACCCAGCCCAAAGGGATGGTCGTCGTGCCAGGCAAGGGCTCACCCAGGCCAGATGCCTTCCTCCCCCAGGCCTGTGGTTTCTCCCACTTGAGGAAGAATTGCTATTTCTTTTGATGTATAATTACAAATAAAACTGACTTTGAACATACTAATGATAACAGATGGCTTCATAAAGTGTAAACAGAGCAATGAAAGTACAAATGGGGGTCCTACCAGTAATTAACTTTTGATTTATACAGTCCCAAGGAATTTGGAGCTGGTACTGCCTTTCTCACCCATTAGGTGGTAATCCTCTTTCCATCATCCTCCTAGGCTTGGCCTTTTTGGCTTTCCCATATCTCTTCCCTGACCCTCCATCCCAAGCTGAGAGGTATCTGCGAGTTTCACGGCACTGAAGAGTGGAAATCAAAGCTTGCAGCCATCTCTTTGGAATCTGTCAATAGGCTGCCTCATTATGACAGCCATGAAGTACTTGGGGGAAATGAAGTGCTCCGTAAATGTGTATTATTCTTGCTGTAATTATGACACAGTAGTAATAACTCAGCTGGTTGGGGCCTTTTCACAGTAGCTCATATTCTCTTATTTATTTGGCAATCAGGCACTTTGCTATTTATGGATGGAAAATATTCTTTGGTGCCAAGGTCAGGTCACTGGATAAAGCCAATATAGAGAGATTCTGATTTCTCGGTTCACCTTGAGTTCAGAAATATTCACAAAATCATAGTAACAGAAAACCACAGAATTAATTCAACTCTATAGGCTCATAGTCTGTGTAGTGAATCTTCTTAGATCCAAACATTGGCACCTCTGCCTACCAGCTGGGCAACCCTCGGCCCCTGACCTGACTGACCTTCCAGCAGCTCGCTTCCCTCATCTTTAGAATGAAGGTGCTGACATCAAATTCCCCAATGTGAGTGCTGTATTAATTAACACAGGAAAGCGCTTGAAACAGTGCCTAGCTCATAATAGGTGTTCAGTAAGCGTAGCTGCCTTGACTGGCCACAATCGCCACAACAGAGCTGGAAGAGGCCTCTAGAGATCATCTAGTTTGGTGTCTGCATGACACAAAACAAAACAAAAGAAAAACTGAGGGCTGCAGAGAGCCTGGGACTTATCCTCACTCAGTCAGGTAGTTTTGATAAAGGATTTGTGTTACCTCTGTGAGGCCAGTATAGGAAAAAGGGCCTTAAGTTATGGCAAACTAGATTTAGAACTCTTATGAAGTTTCCAGTCTTAATTAGGCAAAAGGACGGATTAATGAAAAGCAAGATGGAAACACCACGTAGTAACTATAGTGATTAACATTTAAGTGTTTATGATAGATATCAAATATTATGATAGATACCAAATATTCTTTTTTTTTTTTTTTTGAGACGGAGTCTCGATGTCACCCAGGCTGGAGTGCAGTGGCACAATCTCGGCTCACTGCAAGCTCCGCCTCCCGGGTTCACGCCGTTCTCCTGCCTCAGCCTCTCCGAGTAGCTGGGACTACAGGTGCCCGCCACCACGCCCGGCTAATTTTTTTTGTATTTTTAGTAGAGACGGGGTTTCACCATGGTCTTGATCTCCTGACCTCGTGATCCGCCCGCCTCAGCCTCCCAAAGTGCTGGGATTACAAGCGTGAGCCACCGTGCCCGGCCATACCAAATATTCTTCAAACAGCTTTCCATGCATTACATCATTCAGTCCTCAAACAGCCCTATGAAGCAAGTATTATTAGGAATGACATTTTACAGATGAGGGAACTGTACAGAGAGGGTAAGTTACCTGCACCAGTTGGCACAGCAATTAAGTGACAGAGCTAGGATTTGAAATTTCCAGTGGTCACTGCAGAGCCCTCTATGAGTGAGATAATTAAGCAGGGATATAGAATGACTGGATGTACCCCAAATTTTCTTCCAGTGCTATGATTCCTTCAACAAATATTCCCTATGTCTCCACACCACCCGAACTCCACTCCCCCTCCCACCCCTTGGCAGGCACTGGAGTAGACTTGGAGGACACAGCGTTAACCTCATTTATGGCTCCTGCCCTCATGGAGCTATAATCTGTGATTCTAAAAATGCTGTGATTTGTATTTATGGTTTTGGGGGGTTAGGGGTGCTCCACTCCAGCCAGGACAGAGCCCCCTTCTTTTTACCCAGTCAAATGCTGATGGTTGCGATCCAAAGAGCCTACTATGACAAACTCCTCCCAACCTCTTTCTTGTATCCCTGAAGGGATTCCATCCCGACACGGCCGTCCTCTTCCCTGAATTAACTAGATACTTCCTAAATGATGGCCTAAAAGCATCTCTTCCTGTTCATGGCCAGCTCACGGTGGCAATGGCAGTGATGTATCTAGGTTAATCACATGTGATATTTTAACATCTAAATTAAATGGCAAGCAAGCCCCGAATCCATTACCTTCTCCATCACTACTAAAATCAAGCTAATGGGACCAATTCAATTTTTCTCTTGCAGATGGAGCTTCGGAGGGCACAAAAGCCAATAAAGAGCACAGTAGCTCTGTCCTCGGGGAGAGGAGGAGGAGCTGGATAAACAGTCAACATAAACCAGCCCAGTTTAACAACAGCAAGGCCCACGTCCACCCCGCACCCTGAGAGAGAGTCCCTTGGCACCCACTCTTAGACAAACGTAGCTCAATAGATTCTTGTCATGAGCCAATCTCACTGGGATTGATAGTGATTCCAAAATATATTTCATTTCATCAATTCCAGTTAAATTATTGCATCTGAGGAAAAGAAATTTGCCTTGGCTGATGTGCCGGTGTCAGCTCAAACCTGTTTCAAGGAGACCGTCGTGTGAACGGGGGATGCTGTCCTCACCAGCCTTCGCCCCTGCACACCCTCTGTGCTGCAGCCTCAGCTGAGTGGATACCAGTGGCCACGGAGGGATCCTGTGAACTCCGAGGATGGCGCCTGTGCCCCACGCATGGGATCCCTGTTTCACCCCAGCCGCACCCTGCACTGGCTCCTCAAGGGCTTCTTTGGAGGCACACTACATCCTGGTACCATCTAAGCACATAAATCAGCTGTCAGCTGTACACCCAAATATCTCCATTCTTGTGATTTTGTCAGATCATCACCACTAATAGGATGTTGAAATTCATAAATGTGTCTATTCCAGTAATAGGGCTGTGTGCTGCCATCTCCCAGTTTGAAAAGAGAGAGGTTTTTGCTGAGGACATGAATCCCACACGTCTCAAGAGGGCACCTGGCTGACTTGAATTGGGGAGGTGATTTCCTCCTGGGAGAGGCTGCTGAGCTCTTTAATACCGAAACTTTAAATATATCAGTGGCTGTGAAGCACAGCCAGTAACCTAAGAATTGCTCAGAAAATCACAGGATTTTAAATCAAGGAAAGAAAAAAAAAGGCCGTTCCTTTCTCCCCCTCAGGCTGGATTCCCTGTTGCTTTGTCTGGAAATACAGTGGCCCTCCAACGTGAAGGGCATCTGCAGAGCAAAGCCAGACAGCAGCCAGGAGGCCACCTGCCTCCCCAGAGAGGGCCTTTTCATCACCAGGAGCTGCAGGTACAGTCTCCTAGGGGTCCCAGCAAAGAAGCATTCGACTTAATCGCTAAGATGCCCTGCAGTGCAAATGCTGGGCCCTGTGGCCACATGCAAAAGGAAGTTGGGACAGGCTTTGGCCCAGAGCGCGACATGACCAGTGTCCATTTCCTGAGCAGCAGTGGAGTGCCCTGACCAAGTCCGGGAACCTGGGGACTCTGCCCTGAGGGCTGGGGCTGGGTTTATCCAACTTCTTAGGTGAGGTTTTCATCTTTATTGGGAGACCTTTGTCTTTGGGATGGGAGATGTCCCATTCATTAATTATTGTGCTGACTCTGAATAATTGCGGCCAGAGACTGCTATGCTGGGCAATTTCCAGTTCTACCGCGGCTGCCGCCGTGACACTGTATACGCCTTTCATTGGTACTGCACTGCATTTTACAAGACATGGTCCCTTCACCCGCTCAGCTGTTCCCCATAATAACGTGAGGAGGTGAGCACAGCGGGTGTCCGCACCCCGGTTTTACAGACAGAAACAGTTGGAAAGCTGGAGGCCGAGGTTCGGGAAGGTTAAATGTGGTGAAGGTCACACAGCATATATAAGCACTTAACAAAACAGGACTAGATGCCTAGTGTTCTGCTTCTAATTCCAGTTCTTTCCACTGTAGCTCATGGAAACAGAATCTCAGAGAGACTTTTCAAACTCATCCACAGTCCATTCACCACCTTTGCGGGCCAGCCACAGGCCGAGGTGCTCGCTGGTGCCCAACAGCGCCAAAGCGCCTGGCCCCTCCCAGGAGGCTGCGCCCCGCCGGGCCTCCCCCTCCTGGAGCTCTGCTTCTTGCCACCTGCCCCCGCTTGGGCTGCCCCTTCTACTGCTCCCGCTGCCAGGCAGCGCGGGGCCTCCCACGAATTTATGGAAGGAGACTGGATCCTGCAGAGCCCGTCAGCACGAGCCCAGGAGGCTTCGCATGAAAAATGATTGCACCGCACACACGGAGGCTGTTTAAACCTGTCACTTTAAAATATCCCTTCTCCTCTGCCCAGGCTGGGCCAAGAGGAGCAGGCCCAGGAAAAGGAAATCAGTTTAAAGTGACAGCCCTTAATTTCTGAAGCCAAACCTCAGCATTTGTGGCAGACTTTTTATGTGCTGAGGTCTCAATTTAAAACCAAAGTGTCCCAATGGCACCGCGTAATTCTCGGTAAGTTTCTGCACCTTGGGCTCAGGCCTTCTTATCAGAAAAAATCCAAAACTAGGAGGAGGCTTTATATTTATCTTGGAGCAGGCCCAGCACAGAAGCAGGCCAGGGCATGAAAGGGACAGCAAAGGCCTCCCGGGGAGCCAGCTGGGCCTGTTTAATTGCTTTTATTTTGTTAAAAGCTGCTGTTACCAGGTTGCCTGGGGCAAGGACAGGATGCCCAGCACTCAGTTAAAATACATTTCACGATTGGAGGGCAGCTCTGAACCAAAGCCTGGTTATTTCTTAAATATGGTAGCACCCCCTTTAACCGTGGTTTGGCATGGTCTGAAAATATTATTTGGAAAAGCCTGACCAGGTCAATTGTCGCGGTATTGCAGTGCTTGTGTTCAAATAACTCTTATTTGACTTCATAATGGCTCAAAACTTGTCAATTTAAATATGTCAAAGAGAAGCTGTAAAGTGCTTCCTTTAAGGGAAAAGGATTTTCCTTTTCCTGCTAAGATTTTTACCCAGAAGCAGAAAAATGATCAATTTAAAGATTAAAAAAGAAAAAGGTTCCCAATGCCTCCCACCATGCATTTTCCCTCACCGTTCTCAAATTTATAAGGAGACAAAAAAAATTGTATGCTGAGGTTACCAAGATCTACAGTAACAACAAATCTGTGAAACTGTAAAGAAAAAAAAGATGTACACAGTATATGCAGGATTTGGTACCATCGGCAGCTTCAGGCATCCTCTGGGGGGCTTGGAATATATTCCCTGAGGGTAAGGGGGAGCTGCTGGACAAGTTTTCAGCATCCCACAACACTCCACTTTGTTTTCACTTCTTCCAGGAAGTCTTCCCAGACCTGTCCAAAGTCTTTACTGTGTGCAGTTAATGCGTATTTCCCTGTTGGTTTTATTGTGTGTGTGTGGATGTACATGTGGCATGAATACATCATTTGTCATCTAATAAGCTCTACTGTATGCATGTATTCTCACCTCAGTGCCCAAGGCAATAGCTTGACTCTATTAGATATTTCATAAAAATGCCCTACTAAGATTTTTATCCAGAAGCAGAAAAATGATCAGTTTAAAGGATTTAAAAAGAAAAAGCTTCCCAATGCATCCCACCATGCATTTCCACTCACCGTGGTCTTAGAGTTTAGTTCCAAGGACACAGTTAGCTGCTTGGTGATACTTGCTGAATGAATGAAGAACTGAATACATTTTCGCATTTGTGTAGAAACACCACTTGCAAAATCAAGTGGAAAGGGGAACACTCATCTTGGTACATGGTGTCATGAAGTGTGGCGATGCTGGTGGGGAACACTCATCCTGGTACATGGTGTCATGAAGTGTGGCGATGCTGGTGGGGAACACTCATCCTGGTACATGGTGTCATGAAGTGTGGCGATGCTGGTGGGGAACACTCATCCTGGTACATGGTGTCATGAAGTGTGGCGATGCTGGTGGGGAACACTCATCCTGGTACATGGTGTCATGAAGTGTGGCGATGCTGGTGGGGCTCATGGGCAGAGGTACAAATGCTAAGTGACAGCCTTTCATAAGCTCTAGATTGTGGCAAAGGCATTCACACTCCCACTGCTATGGTGAAGGCGAGGTGCTGGACAGCCAGCTGCTGTCACTCATTTCTATTTCTGCCTCCCCTCTCTCAACTTTCCTGTAGACCCAGAAGGGATGCTGACCTAAGGAACAAAAGCACAGGCCTTGAACCCTAACTGAAACAAGTTTTCTCTCTAGTCCCCCACCACACCCAAACTTTCTTAGTTTATGAAGTTATTACTTTTAACAAGCCGTTATCTGGCACTTTGCATTCCTAGAATGTTTGGTGGTCATAACTCAGTTAAAAGTAGATGGCATGCAGACAGTGGAGCAGCCTCAGCCTGGCCACCCCATCTCAGCACCTCAGGGCCAGCTGGAGCCCATTTCACTGAGGACAGGCCCATTTTCCTGAGCTGTCTACTTTCGCAAAGTGCTGCATTTCCATGTTGCAGGACTCTGCTCCAGGGCTCTGCCGATCTGGCACTAGTATTCCCACTGTTTCTGAAATGTGGACAATCTGAGTGAAGAAAAGGGAGAAGAAAAGGGAAGGCAAGTACTTCTAGGAGCCTGTGATTCAGACACCGGATCTGCCACCTCTCATAACCAGGGAGGGTGTGCAGGGCGCTTTCCACACATTTGCAAACAGATTTAATAATAAGGGGCTGTCTGCCTCAGTGTGTCAAATTCCCCGCTAGCAGCACGAGAGAATATCAAGGAAGGAGGCAGAATGAGAAGCAATGCAAGGTCATGAGCTCTCTCTTTGTCTGTTCTAACATACGATATGATTTTCCTTCAAATGGAAATTTCATTGAAGCATAATCAGCCACCTAAGGAGTAGCTACGGATGAAACATTTGAGGATAAAAAATTAAGCTCCAGCTTGGATACAGCAAGTGGCTCTCCTCTTCTACCGCTTGATGAGTAACAGGCAGTGTAGCAGCATGGGGAAAAGATTGGCTCCTGTACCCCAAAACCCAAGATCAAATCCCTTCACATATCATAACTGCTTAACCCTACTGACTTTTGATTCAAAAAGAGGGGGTGAGAGTCGGCAGCACAGGATAGTCCGCACTCCATGGTGTTTTAAGATTCCTAGGTGAAGATGTCACGTCTTGTTGGAAAAACATTTCATTGTAATTTCAGGGCACAGCTCTCCTGAGATCCCAAGTTGAAAATGGCATCATCTCCCACCTGTTTTTGGCACCTCTCACAGCACCTAGCTCAGTGTTAAGCACAGCAGATACCTCCCAGCAATATGTTGACGAATGCAAGCAGTAATTGAGATCTTAGGCCCTGACGTCAGACTTGCAGCTCTTCACCAGCTCTGTGACCTTGGGCAGTACGCATAACCTCCTGAGATGTGGTTTCTTTCATGGAGTGATAACTACACCTACATTACACATGGATTAAATGAGACCACACATGTAAAGAACATGCAACCAGTAAGCCCTCCAGGAAGATGAGCTCTTATTGTCAAAGGAGAAGGCGCAAGGAAAGTAAGGAGAGGGGAGGGAGAAGCAGGCAGGGAGTGGGGAAGTCAGTAGATTAAAATGGACACACGATGTATAAGGCTTAAGATCCTACAAGGAAGGGACTCACCAGCCTCATCAGGAAGGACGAGGGAGAGGAAGAGAGATGAAACAAATACACCGAAGGCTGCTGGATTTACTCAGAACTCTGAACTTTTAGTTGCCTTGAACCTCACTGTATGCTCCCGTAGCAGAAGGCATGACCCAGACAGACCAGAGGCTTTGTGAACCCAGCCCCAGTGGCTCCCCAGATGTCCTTCAGCAAGAGTGAATTTCTAGTGTGGGCAGCTCCGTACTTGGTTTTCAAGGAAAAAAGATAAAAACTGCTCTTTGATGAGAAACCATATGGTGTGGTAGAGAAAGCACAGAATTTAGACTGAGGTCTAGTTTTAAATTCCTGAATTACTCTGAGTTTCTCAGAGAGGTAATAAAATCTCCCAGTTTCTGTTCCTTCATCAGAGGTATAACTATCTCATAGCTTTATTGTGAGGCATAAGTGACATGAAAGAACATGGAAACGATGTGCAAAATGTGATGCATTATAAAGTCATGACAGTTATTAGGACTTGGAGTAAAGTGAAGAGAATGTAAGATTGTAAAAGAAGAGATTCCAGGTGTGAATCTCATGTGAAATTAAAAGCAAAAAAGCCCACCTCTTCACTTTATCCTGTTGTGTGACACAGCACATGCACACACACATGCACATCCACACAGAGGCAGGTGGTGAGGAGATATTATGATATTGCTTTGATGGATTTACTTTTTTACTTACTAGATTGTTTTGAGCATCACAACTTCATAAATGTTTCAAATAGGAGAGAAAAAGTGGGGGAAAGAGGAGGGGAAAAGAGACCCTCACCAAACAGGTCAGACTGCCACCAAGTGAATAAAATTACCTTCTAATCAAATGCATCATTAAAAGTACAGACATTAGAGCCCAGTGCTGACAGCTTTATGAGCAAAGCATTTGCAGTTAATTAGAATATACTGCCTTTGTAGTTGGGATGGCATCAGGGGTGCTGTTTGACTCCAGATAAATAACACCTGCTTCCACTGTCATGGAGCTGGGTACCTGGACTTTTTTTTGGGGGGGGGTGGGTCTTCCTCCAGCTTGGTTTTGCAGACATCAATGGGCAATACTTAACCTGCAAATGCTATCCTGGACATGTAGAAGCTAAGCTTCTTCCCAAAAGATCAACAGCAACCTTTGTGAAAATACATCCTGAGAAACTGGGGACCAAAAAAGGGGCTGAGTTTCCACACAGGGGAGAAGAGACAACTGCACCTCCCAGCTGCTATACCGTCCTTTGTAGGAAGGATGTTCAGAGGATCAGAACGTGCCATCCCCAAATATGCCACTTTGGCCTATTGCTTATTTTGAGCTGAAGGAAACTGGGAAACATCACATGTGGGAAGGATTCTCTGCCATCCCCCTTTCTGTCTACTAGCAGGGCATAAAAGAAGATGCCCTCCCTGTACCAGGAAGAGGAGAATGCTCCTGTTACTGGAGATGGAGAGTGCATGCCATGATAAATTAGTACAAACAACCCTACTAAAACAACCCTTAGTGCCCATTAGTTTCCCCATATATTTTTGAGTCACCCACACTTTACTACTCCTTGTTCAAACCCCTTTATCCTTTGTCTTGTCACATCTCCACATTTTATGGCTCCTTGTTAAAATGGTATGTAAGTCTCAAGTCTAACCACTTCATTAGGGTTTTCACTTTTGCCTATGAAGCCCCTGCCTGTAAAAATGTCTAACCTCAAATAAAATTTGCATGCTTTTCTCCTGTTAATCTGTCTTTTGTCAGCATCATCCATAGGCCTTAGCCACAGAATCTCAGAGAGTAGAAGAAAGGTCTTTCCTTCTCCACAGACGAGAACTAGAAGGCCCATGGAGCATCCCCCACCCCCTGCCCAGACCAATTGACAGGCTCCCCACTGACAACCTCCAGAGTAACGCCAGGCAGCCAATCTCTAACTTGCTCACCATTCCAGCTACGTTAGATAATGTAACAATTGCAGAGCCAAACAGCCATCTGCATTAACCAGGAGATTGGAGAAGTCACAAAATAGATCTTCCCTTATCAAGAAGACAATGGGAATATTGTTATAAAGAGATGGATTAGAATAGAATTGTTGACTTTTTGTCCATATTGATGGAAACTTATAATTGCTTCCCAAATCCAACTCTTCCAGATCCATTTTTAAAATTTTGTTTTGTTTTCTAAAAAAAAAAAACAAAAACAAAAACAAGAAAACAACAACAACAACAAAACACAATTTTTACTTCTTTACGTGAATAACCAAACCTCTGGTCTCTGGAAATGGCCCTAAAACCTTTTTGGAGGATTACTTAGAGGCTTCTTCTGTCCCTAGGCAGAACCGCAGCCGTCACGACAAACTTGGCCTTTTTAAACCTAACCACCATTCTAATGATTCATTACAAACATGGAATGGGAAGCAGGTCATCCAGTGGAAAGCAAGGAAAGGTGAATGGCCAGGGTCTTGCAGAGGCCTTTTCTTGGAAGGGCCTAGACTGGGCACAGGCCTCCTGATGACGCAGCTCAGCACTGTGTGTGGCCATGACTACTCCTCTTGTTTTGGCCTCAGAGGATGGCCAGAGCAGCTAGTCATCTGCCTCCTCATACATCATTCTATACATTTGCAGATAGTTACTAAATCACTCCTCAGCCTTCTTCTCCAAGTTAAACCATGCTAGTTCTCCAGCCTTTCTTCAGTGGTTTCATTCTCCTAACTCCATAATCACCTGCGGATCTCTCCAAGCCATTTTAAAATATCTGATTTGAAAAGGGAGATGACGTTATCTTAAAAGGGGCAAAGAAGCACTCAATCATTGATAGAAAAGCTCAGGAGTAATGATCAAAGTCCAGGTTCGCCTCTGGCCAAGCCTATTTCCATGGTGCGGACGGTCTGTTGCCATTTCAGAAGTACCACACAAGGAAGATGGCGTGTTCCTCCCTAATGCCGTATTAACTGCAGCTGCAGACATTTGTAGAGGTTGCTGGGTAATTGAATGACCGACAGCACTATCGGAGCTGTGCACCAAGATAAGGGTAATCAAATTTCATGCTTCAGGGGCTCCGCGGCTTTAGCTGGCCACCTCAGGGGTCACAGAGAATTCCTTTCCCCACCCAATCACACTATCTTTTCCTACAAATAGTTCTGCACAATTGGTCAGTTGCATTTTGCGCTTTTGTGTTTTCCTCTGAAGAGTCCCCCAAAGGCAATTCCTGGAGGCAAGTAACCCTCAATAAGAGACCAACGTGGGCCAGTTAGTCAGACACCCCAGAGCTCTCAGGAAAATGACTCCTTACTGTTTTTCATCCCTCTCTCCTAAGAGGCAGTTGATTATTTATGTAACTCTAGTACCAGATATTTACATGGGGACCACGGAATGAGAACAAAGGCAGGGAAATAAAATACAAGAAAGGGAAAAGAGGAGAAGGGAAGGGAAGAAAAAAGCAACTAGAAAATAGTCAAACATATTCAACTCAAACAATGGCAAAACGAGGAATGCTTGTGTCAGCACCAGCACCCAAGCTGCTTTACAAGACATGGCAAAAGTCAGAACACATTGCATGCAGCTGGCTCAACAGCCCCCCACAAAATTACCCCTTGAGGTCCTAAACCACCCATTAGGGACCCCAGAAGAGCTTCCTACTGCATTGATACCTGGATTTTCCGGTCAAGGTCATTCACAGCCATTAACTCAGAGCTACAACAAATGGGTGGGGAGTCAGGTATCAGATCTGGATTCAGTTACCAGCTCAGACAAGAAGTTGACTGCTCCTTGCCTCATCTGTGAAATGGGAGGGTTGGACAAGATTTGCATGAAAGCACCTTCTGATTCGAATACAATACCTTCCCTGTTATCAGCAGGGGATAGTTCCAAGACTCTCAGTGGATGCTTAAAACTGAGAATGGTAGTAAAACGTTATATATACTATGTTTTCTCCTATACATACATCCCTGTGATAAGGCAATGTTTAATTTATGGAGTAGGCACAGTAAAAGTTTAACAACAACTAATATTAAAATAGAACAATGATGACAATATGCCAGCATCACTACCCTTGCAATTTGGGGCCATTATTAAGAAAATAAGGGTAACTTGAACACATGCACTGCAATAATCCCCACAGTCGATCTGGTAACCAAGGCAGCTGCTAAGTGACTACCAGGCAGGCAGCATAGACAGTGTGGAGATGCTGGACAAAGGGATGATTCATGTCTGGGGTAAGATGGCGCAGGATGGCACAAGGTCTCATAATGCTACGTAGAATCACACACAATTTTAAACTTATAAATTGTTTATTTCTGGAATTTTTATTTAATCTTTCAGGCCACAATTGACCATAGGTAACCCAAGTCACAGAAGCCACGGAGAAGGGCCAACAACTGCAGTTAGAATTGTGGGTGTAAAAAGTAAAGTAGAGGTTCCTTTTCAAAGACTTTCCTCCCTGTCTAATTAGGAATAAATAGTAACTTCTCTTAGAAGCAAAATTTCTTCAAAGACCTGTGCTAACATTCTTAAATACCTGCTAGACATAATAAAGAAATTAATGTACTTTATGTTCTTAGCTCCCACAATTTAGCCTAAATATTTACCCTGGCATGCTTATAATGGTCCAAGCAAGCATTAGGTCACAGCCTGTTCCTCTTCCTTACTTAAAAGTGTTTTTACCTTTCTCAGCATTCTACAAGTTCCTTCCTCCTTCCTTTGTTCTCCTCTACCTTTGCCTCTTTTAAAACGTTCTAAGTCGCCAGACAGTTGGGACAAATACAGAACGTGAGGTCCCATTCCAGCCAGTGGAAACCAGACATAGCAGTAGGGAGGACGCGCCAGGTTATAAATGACCCTGTCTCCTTTGTTCAATGTACTGTTGTGGCAAAACTGCTGGTGAGTGTACCCTTCCTGCAGGAAGTAAAAATGGCCTTACTAAATAAATTAAATTTATGTGCAAGTGCTATTTCTTTACGGCACCAAGGAACAAACATTTCAAACATGGGGAAGGAGTCCTCTGCCTGAGCCGAGCTTTAAGAAGTGCTAACCAAAAAGATGTTTCCAGAAGCGATCATTTAATGATAGGGCAGCCTACATTTCCACTGTTGCTTCTTGTTTCAAAGTGAGTTAATGTGAAGGAATTCCTGTAGACAACATTTAGAAAAGTTGTGCTTCAGATGAAAGCACCCAGAATTTGCACACCCTGGGGTGGGGGGTGGAGCCCACATGCCCAAGCTGCTACAGCGTCTTCTCCCATCACCAGATCACTTCTCTGTGGACAAAGCAAGAGTTCAATGAGTATTTCTTGAGAAGCTAGTGTGCTCTGGTTGCCATGCTGTGAACAGTTAAGTGCAGTGAGGTATTACCAGGGCCAGGACTACAGTTAACAGAGTATGTGTGAGTTGAGGGAGGGGAATGACTTTCTAGATGGAGAGAATGGAGTGAACAAAGGGGAAGCAAGACCTTCTGACATTTTTAGAGGACCAAATCATTGCAAGAGGGAGGGTGTTAGGCTAAAGGCAGCCAAGAGTTATGGAGGGTCTAGACTCTTTCCTTAAGGCATAGCCAAAGAAGTAATTGAAGGGATGAGGGGCTTGCAGAAATAATTCCCCTTCATCCTTCCTCTCTTCAAACTATGTGACCCTCTAAAGGCTCCTGGTTCTGGGCACACATATAAGCATATATCAGTGTGCAAACGCAGATCACACATGCTTTAAGGCTGAGGAAATTCATCTACCAACCCCACTGCCAAAGCCCAGCCAGGTGCAGAGTTGGAACTAGGATGTGCCTGGTGCCAGAGGAGGATGGGAGAGAGCCAGGGCCCTGCAATACAAGCTCATCCTATTCATATGATACTAGCTACTCTTTACTGCATTATTATTACATGCTAGGCCCTGCACTAAGTGCTTTACAAAAGTAATCTCATTTAATTCTCATAAAACTGTGACATTGCAGCTAGTAGCATTCCTTGATTATAGATGGAGAAACTGAACTCAAATGGATTAAATCGTATGTCCAGTGTCATGCAAGTCGTATTTCTGAATCAGTATCAGTTTTAAGTCTGTCAGACTGTAGGCCATACACTTGACCCTGTATTACCCTGTGCTGTGAGTGACAGTCTCGGATAGCAGGACCAGGTGTTCTGGGCTGTCTTCCTTAAAGGCAGTCTCGATGTGTGCTGCTGTACACAGAGCCACTATCCATAGGCAGCTATTGGGCACTTGCAATGCAGCTGGTCCATGCTGAGATGTGCTCTAAGTGTAAAACATACACTGATTTCAAAGGCTTAGTACAAAAAGATGTAAAATAAGAAAAAATTATTTACTGACAAATTTATGTTGATTACTTGTTGTTACAATTATAATGTCTCAGCTCTATTGGCTTAAATAAATTATTCAAACTAATTTCACTCATATCTTTTTATTTTTTAAAACGTGGTTTTAGGAAACTTAGAATCACCTGTGTGGCTCACTTAACTGTATGCAGTGCTTCTACTGACAGTGTTGGCTTAGCTTGTGCTGCAATGTCCTATCCACCCACCTGCAAGCGCAGGCTTCTTCTCTGGTCATCAGAGACTCCCGCCCTAAGAAGCCTGAAGATGGCTACTGAGGAAAGGAGTTTTTCTGTCTCTGAGTCATAAAGCAATGTTTCCATTTAAGCCCAGACTCTCATCAGAGGCTACCCCTCCCAGTCCTTCGGGGAAAAAAACGACAGTATTCTGTGTTCATTAGTTAATATTTGCAAAGTGCTTTGAAGATGAAATGCGCTACATAAATGCTAATAATAGCCCACTGTACTTCTGTGGGCCTTTCATCTGGAGATTTCAAAGTCCCTACCACAGGCAGCCATTATTGTTCTATTACTCTAACGTTAATTGTGCATCATTGGAGTGCTGGATCATCATGATCCTCATTCCCTGGCCCTAGGCAGGCTGGGTGGGGACAGAGTAGCAACTAGTGAAAATGAGGAGTGAAGCTCTCCTTCATCCCAGCCAGGTCTCCATCAAAGTCAGCTCAGAAGGCTGCAGTCACATGTGTGCAGGGGAAGGGTGTCTGTAAGAGGGACCCTGAAAAGTGCACTAGATAATACTTTCTTTGGGAACTGCCCTGCTAACTTTGCAGGGCTTTCATGAAGCTAGGCACACACCAAGTACTCGGTCAGATGTCACTGGTTGACTGAGCTGCTTGGTGGAGATGTCTGAGATTCTATTGCCAGCCTTGGTGGAGGATGCAACAACCTTGGAAATGAACAGTCTTAGCTCTTAAATTACGTGTTCAGTCCAATACAGACCAGACCTTGCTCGGACCCCTACCATTTTCTGTAGTCTACAGCTGGCTGAGACAGGGGAGTGACATCTGATGCTGGGTTTAGTGGAGTCGAGGGAAAAAGCCTGCAAAAATAGAAAGGGGCCTTGGGGGAGCTGTGCTCCCTGCAGCCAGGGCCTCAGCCCCAGCCTCAGGTGCAAAGTGCCTCAGGAATGTCACAGCACAGGCCAACTTAGGGCAGCCTCTGCAGCAGACACCCCACCCGCTGCCTGCCAAGTGAGAAAGACCAAAAAGTAAGGTTGTCCACCAGGTGTGAAGCCATGGTGCGGTGTGACATCCCCACAGAGGAGAAACTCCTTCGCGCTAATTATAGCCACCAGGAAGTCAGGCAGTGGGAGATGACACAGCTGGATTTCCCCACTGCTCGGGAACACAAAAGATCCCAGGAATGACAAGCACTCCACCACCAGGCAGGGGCTGGGTGTGTGTGCGTGCAAGCTTTTATAAAAAGGAATAAAACGTGTCATTTCAGATTGGATAAGTTGAACATCACTAATTAAGAAATTACTTAATTATGGAGAAGAAAATAAAATGAAGGTATTTTGCCCTTGAGGGAAAAAAATTTTCAATTTGCTAAATCAAGGAAATGATTAGATTCCAATTATTCATTAAATAATTGGAAATGGCTCCAACAAAAGCATTAGAATCTACATGCTGCTCAAGCCTCCCAGGGAGCTCTGCCTTCCTCTCAAAGCCTCTGTGTTATGTGCTTCCCTTCTGCAAATAAGTCTCCTCTAGAATGGACTGAATGAATACTCCCACACTTGGGGCAAAAAAAAACAGAGGGGCAAAAAACAGACTTCCCTGCCATCTGTCTCATGCTAAGGATATGTATCCATAATGTCATATTTATCATCCCTCAACTATGCTTAATTTCTGTCCACCAAGGCTGAGCTTTCCCCAGGACTCAGTTGCTTTCTTCTTCCCACACATGGCTTTTCAAAGAGTAGATTACAAATCCTTATCTATTGTTCAGCACGCCAGACACCCGTGTTAGAGTGTGATGTCTCTGTTCCTCATCTGGCTCACCTGGTCTTCATTCCACATCTCAGATGTATCCCCATCATGGACCACAACAGCTAGCAGCCAGCCCACCAGGCCTCAGAGGCACAAAACCGCAACACTCCAACATTCTTTTTCAAAATAACATAAAGAATGCTCTTTTACATGTCTTTGTCTAAACACTGACCTTGCCCCATGACTTTACTTCTATGGAGATTACTCCTCTTTCTCTAGCTAAACCCTGCCTATATTTTCAATCGCCTCCATCATAAGTCACCTTAATTCAATATACCCAGTGTTGTTCTCCTCATCACCTCCTTCTCCTTAGGCAACAAATATCACCTCCCAAATCATTAGACTTAATTTCAAGGAAATAGAAGTTCTCTCAAATCCTTTATTCCTCCAGGTTAAAAAACAAACTCAGCACTCGTGCATTTTTTTACCTTTCCTCCATATCCAGTCAGTCACTACCCTCTGCCAATTCTTTCTTTAAAGCAGGCTGCCCTATATTTATTTAGCTTTTAGAGCTTCCATTCATTTATCTTGCCTGCCCTTAAAGAAAGTTGAGGAAGTAGGCAGAGAAAACGCAGCCTTTCCTCTTTTTCTCGATGGATAAATAGAGGGAGGCTCATGCTTAGGTGCACGTCTGACTTCATCACTAGGGGCAGGCTTGATGCCATCTCCGTAGGGAAGCCCTCCCTGAATCCCGAAGACTAGTTTTGTGTCCTCTTTAACTCCTATAACATCCAATGCTTCCTCCATCGTTAACACTAGATTGTTAGATACATGAGATCAGTAACTATTTTCTGTCACTTCCACATTGCTCAGGAGTGTGCATGGAAGATAATAAGCTCACACTGAATTATTCCCGATAAATGAATTCATGTACAAAAATGAATAAATGAAACCATATTCCTAAGATCCCTCACACAGCTAGGAAATGGTAGAGCCAAAGCTAAGAACTAAGTTCCTTTTTCCATTGTGCACCTAAATGGTATCCTTGGCATATGCTTCCAGCATATGGTCAGATTAATTATGTAGGCATGTTTTATCGTCATATATCATATCATTTAAAAAGCTCTTCACTTGTTTCCAGTTATGTAACTGATAAAATCTAAGTTCCACAATATACCTAACTAGACTTCACTCACATTTTAACCCTATTAGGAAATTTTATAGTTAAAAGAGATCATAGGTAATGTAGTTCACCTTCCCTCCTAATGTAAGGATTCCTTTGGAGGTACCCTTTTCCCAAACTCCAAAAGGAAGAGCATTGGCACTCCCCACTGCCATCAGGAACACACCTTCGTCTCCCATGGTTCACCGCCCACTGCGGGCCATGCTCAGAACCACAGAACTGCCCACTGCCAACAACTTCCACGCTTCCACACATGTATTTCTCAGGCAGTTCCCACCTTTTCCACCCTTCAAATCCTGCCTATCCTACCAGGCTAGCTTGAGGCCCACCTTCAGAAGGTTGTTCCCTGGTATCCCAGTTAAAACCATCTGCCAATATCTTTTTCTGCAATCTTTTAGATCTCTTTATCTTGCACACTTAGAATCAATCATTTATTTTTACTTGACTCTCATAAATGTTTATGACTTATATGGCAGCTAAATTGTAAGAAGTTTGAATCCTCCCCACTCCTTGCATTCTCAGAAAATAAATCACCAAAGATGTATTGAGCCCCTGTAAGCCAGCCCCTGTGTGCAGGGTCCCTTCACACACATTTGGTACACGAGTCACCCGAAGAAGATTTAGAGAATGATACGATTACCACATCACCAGGAGAGGAACACGGAGTTTCAGAGAGACAAAGTGATATTCTAAAGATGAAACACTGAGTTAAGTGTCTCTGGTGTGGTTTTAATCCAAGTGCCCTGATTTGCACACAGGGTATTTGTAGTAATCTGTTTGGGCTGCCGAAACAAAGCACCACAGACGGTGTGGCTTAAATGGCAGAAATTTATTTTCTCACACTTCCAGAGGTAGGAGTCTGAGATCCAGGTATCCATGGGGACGGGTTCTCCTGAGGCTGCTCTCCTTGGCTTGCACATGGAGAATGCTATGTCCTCATGGGGTCTTTCTTTGTGCAGGTGCCTCCTGGTGCCTCTCCTTGTGCTCATAAGGGTACCAGTCATACTGGATTAAGGCCCAATTGTTATGATCATATTTAATTGTGTAATTACCTCTTTTTAAAGGTCCTTTCTCCAAATACTGTCACATTCTGAGGTACTGAGGGTCAGGACTTAAACCTATGAATGTGAGAAAAGGGGAGGGGACAAACTCAGCCCATAACAGGATTCCTGCTGGACTCTGCACAACTGCTCTGTGCCTGCGATAAATACTAGCTGCGTGCAGCTGAGAGGCTGGCTGTTAATTTTGGAAAGGGAATATTATACATGTGTTTGTGATTGTTTTATTTTTTGGCAGATCAAAAGAAATAAAAATACATTTTAGAAAAAAATAGTAAAAAACAAAAGTCAAACAAAATCAGGCAGTACCATGAAAATAAATGTTACACCGTTGCCTCTGCTTTCTGTTTCTGTTTGGTCTTCTCTTTGCCTGGACTGTCTTTGCCGGGGAAATGGAGGCTCATCGTATGTTTGCTGCAGGCAATTTCCTCAAGCCTGGAGAGACCTGTGAAACTCCAGAATCCACTGAAACTTGCAGGAGTCCAGAACTCAGGGCAAACAAGATATTCTTCAGAGCAACTGGTTTCTAACACCAGCTACAAGGCTGAAAGAATGTCTAGTGTAGTACTCCAAACCCAGAGGGTACTCAAAAAATAGGCCAAATGAAGTGCCTGGAGTGGGGTTCCTGCTGTGGGACGGAGACGGCCTTTCTTGGAAAGGGGTAGGCTGGGTTTCCAGGTGAGTAACAGTGAGTGGAGTGAGCTGATTTGCCACTTTCACCTGCAGTTATTTTTGTTGCAATAACCAGCCACCAAATAACTTGATCCCAGGGAGGAGAGGTGAGAACCCTTTATTCTTCCAGGTGCAGTGGAGCAAGGTGCAATGACTCACTGTAAATGTGCTCACAGCAAGGTGAGAAGGCCCTGCAGAGGGGATCAGGCATCTGCTTTAAGAAAATGAGTAAAGCAGATAATGTTGAGAGGCAGAGAAAGGCAGAGCTGGGCCTCTGGAAAGACAGAGAAGCCAGCCAAACACACGGCTTCAGTGCTCAGTGTCAGTCTTTACTTTCTTTAGGGCATTGGAAGGTTTTGCAGGGGACCTGGGAGTGGGTGACATAGCAAGCCATTTGTTTCAGTTTGGATTCTCCAAGAAGCAGACACTGAGATGAGGATATAAAGACAAGTTGCTTATTTGCGAAATAAAGGACAGCACTGTCAGAAAAGCAACTGCTGCCAGCCGATGGGACTTCATCCTATTTGGGGAGCTCTTGGAGCCAGGGTAGAACACACTCCTCAGAGTTATTGCCCTGGAGGTGGGCAAGGGAGCTGCAGTGTGTGCACACCAAGTCCTAAAGGCATTGAGGGAGCTGCTTTGGGAGAGGGGTGGACATGCATCCAGCTCCAGTCCTTCCTGCCTGCCTTTCAGGACACAGGGGCTCCAGGGGTGAGAAGACAGACTCCACCTTGGGGCAGAACACGCAAGTGCGGACAGCAGGAAATTAGAGGATGGGGCAGGTGCAATAGCACTGCTAGCCCATTAGACATGGGGGTGAGGACACAGGCTTTGGAATCAGACTATCCTGCTTGGAATCCCAGCTCCACCATTCAGTAGCGCAGTGCCGTTAGCTGAGTTACTTAATCTTTCACATTTCAATGTCTTCATCTGAGAATAGCAAAAAATGACAAGGCATGGGCATACCTCGAAGGGCTGAGGTAGGATTGAAGGAGGTAAACCTAAACACTAACAGCAATGCTCTTAGCATCTGCCAAGCATCCCCAAAATGTTAGCCATTAGTATTGTTAACCACTAATATTATCAAGACCAATGAGTTAACCTAATAAGGTAGCAAACAGTGTGTTTCCGAACACACGGGGCATACAACAAGGAAGTCCTGGAATACACATAGTCTGGGATATGGTTTGGCTCTGTGTTCTCACCTAAATCTCATGTTGAATTGTAATCTCCAGCACTGGAGGAGGGGCCTGGTGGGAGGGGAATGGATCACAGGGCAGATTTCCCCCTTGCTGTTCTTGGGATAGTGAGTGAGTTCTCATGAGATATGACAATTTAAAAGTGTGTGGAACTTCCCCCTTTGCTCACACTCTCTCTCTCTCTCTCCTGCTCTGGCCATACGAGGACTGTGCCTGCTTACACTTCACCTTCCGCCACAATTGTAAGTTTCCTGAGGCCTCCACAGCCATGCCTCCTGTACAGCTGTTGAAGCTGGGAGTCGATTAAACTTCATTTCTTCATAAATTACCCAGTCTGAGGTAGTTCTTTATAGCAGGGTGAGAATGGACTAATACAGCCTGAGAAGGTCTGAGGGGGGAGACGTGGTACCCTGAGATGGTGATGCCTGCCAGGCAACAGGCAGACAGGCCCCTGCTGCCCAGGAAATCTGTGCTGTAGAGGCAGTCCATGAGGATGTGTGGAATGTTCCCAAATGCCCGTCTTCCTCAGGATTTCCCTGGGTTGATTCTACTGTGAGTCTGCCATTACGTAAAAGGTGGACTTCAAGGAAGTTGCAATCAGGTCTCAAGGGTGCACCCCCCTCTAGTTCTTTGGGGTGTGCAGTGATATAACACAACGTGCAGCCTTACTCTCAGCCAGTTCCCAACCATCTGCACTACAGGTGTCGTTCAAAGATAGGGATGCACAAATTTTGGATAATTCAAGATTATCTTAATTAGAGAATTCAGTTCTGTAAAGAACTGAAAAGTTCTTTACAGTTAACTTTTAGGAACTTTTAGACACAGCACATTGTCTTAGACCAGTGTTAAAATGAGTCTCTATTCCTTTAGTGCAAACCAACTAGCAGTTCAAGGGACCAGGTCAAAGCCTTCTGAATGGTGAGAGAAGCCATCTGGGAACTGCTTTTGCCATTGTTGTACAATGAAATCTCATGAGCACCCAAAGCAGCCATTAGGTCCCAGGAGAGAATAAGAATCCTGGAATGACTGAGTTAAGGCCTTCCTGAGGCTGGTGTGTCAAAATCTCCAGCACAACCTTCCCATAGCTCAAGGTGGTAGAGCACCCATTCATTCTTTCACTCCAGATAACTTTAGTATGTTTTAAAGTCAACAAGCTTGGTGAATTATAATAGCAAAGACTTCGAACCAACCCAAATGACCATCAATGATAGACTGGATAAAGAAAATGTGGCACATATACACCATGGAATACTATGCAGCCATAAAAAAGAGTGAGTTCATGTCCTTTGCAGGGACATGAATGAAGCCAGAAGCCATCTTTCTCAGCAAACTAACACAGAAACAGAAAACCAAACACTGGATGTTCTTACTCATAAGTGGGAGTTGAACAATGAGAACACATGGACACAGGGAGGGGGACATCACACACTGGGGCCTATTGGGGGGTTGGGGGTCAAGGGGAGGGAGAGCATTAGGACAATGCATGTGGGGCTTAAAACCTAGATAATGGGTTGGTAGGTGCAGCAAACCACCATGGCACATGTATACCTATGTAACAAACCACATTCTGCACATGTACCCCAGAACTTAAAGTAAAATTAAAAAAAAAAAATTAAAAAGAAGCTTGGTGGGAAAGGAGCCCACTTGTTTCATATTGGACATTAATATGGAGTTAAAAACTAATTCAATGCACATTTATTATCTCTTACTATACAATGGATGCCACGTGTCTTAGACATTGAGGATATGTAGTCTGTACCCTTTAAACTGTTCACAGTGGAGAGGTAGAGAAACAGAGTTAGAGAACATCATAATAATAATTAAACCAGAAGTAGAGACAGGGTTCTATGGAAAAGCAAAAGAGGGTATGTAACACATGTTAGTTTAGAAGCCTTTCCTGAATTGATAATGAATGAACTAAATTATGAAGCAAGAGCAATTTTACAGGTGGCAAGTTGCATGGGGGACAGTAGCAGGCACACTTCAGATTGATGAAACAGTCTGTGCAGTGGAAGGGAAGGGTGAGAATGCACACTGTGTCAGGACCCATAAGTAGCCCAGAGCTGCTGAAGGTCAGGGAGAGGACAGAGTGCAGAGACATCCAGGGCAAACCCAAGTTCGATGTGGATGCCATGAATTCTTCTGCATTTCTTACAAAAAGCACTCAGAAACTTTTCCACGTTTTTTGAGTAAGGAACTATAAAATTATAATTTTGTTATAGAAAATAGATTGATAAGTTTGGATACCAGCAAACAAGTTAGGAAACTATTTTCCAAGCAAGAAATTGTAATGATAGTACCAGTGGGAATGGTCAGTAGAAGACAAATTAAAACCTATTAGGTGGGTAGAATCAGCAGGGTTGGTAGTAGTAGCAATAATGTGAAGAACAAGAATGAGCAGTGGCTTGCATTGACTTCCAGGTCTCTTGGGCTATGACATTGCTAATTGTGCCAGTAGCCATAAGTTGAGCTATAAGAAGACACTAGAATGAAAATAGAGGGAGAAGATGAGATCAGCTTTTGAAGAGATGAATTTAAAGTATCCCTGCCTAGAAAAAGTTGGCTATATAAGCTAAAGCTTAGAAGAGAGTGAATACTTGAAACCACAGCAATGAACAGACTATATAAACATATCACGAAGAATGAGAAAAGAGAAGCAAAAATAATACCCTGAAAAACAATCACATATGAAGGGTGGGCTAGGGAGGGAAACTGAATAGGAAAGCCCAGAGAAGGAAGTGAAACTCTAGGGGAAATAAGGGTGCTACATTTTTCATGAGAGCATCCATTGATCCACACATTCAAGTAAACATTAATTATACACCTACTATGTGTCCTAGGAACTAGGGTTAAAATGTTTAGCAAAGATACACAGTTTCTCCCTGTATTGAGTTTACAATACAATTGGGGAGATGGGTATTCACCAAATAATTACATAAATATACAGAAATATACAGTTTTTATTGCAAATAATGTCTTAAAGAATAACTGAAGTTTTCTTTCTTTCTCTTTCTTTCTTTCTTTCTTTCTTTCTTTCTTTCTTTCTTTCTTTCTTTCTTTCTTTCTTTCTTTCTTTCTTTCTTTTTTGAGATTGACTCTCACTCTATTGCCCAGGCTAGAATGCAGTGGTGTGATCTCAGCTCACTGCAACCACTGCCTCCCAGGTCCAAGCAATTCTCATGCCTCAGCCTCCGAAGCAGCTGGGACTAACAGCATGAGCCACCATGCCCGGCTAATTTTTGTATTTTTAGTACAGACGGGGTTTCACCATGTTGGTCATGGGCCTAGCTGGTCTCAAACTCCTGACCTCAGGTGATCACCCACCTTGGTCTCCCAAAGTGCTGGGATTATAGGCATGAGCCACTGCACCCAGCCTCAAGTTTTAAAGAGAAGAAATAGTTGCTAACATTAATACTAGAGAGATGTAAATTCAGATGAGTGCCAGATTGGGAATTGGGAGGCCATTTTATATTTTAACGGAAGAAATATGAATTAGCAGGCACAGAAAGAAGTGAAGCTGCCACGGCTTGAAGGGTGCCAAGAAAATAAGGAAATGCAAATCGTGACTGTAGATCACTCTTTTATTCAGTGGATTATAAAGCAACAGAAGGAGATAAGACCAGCAGCAAGGAACGTACAATTGTGTGAAATTATTGTAAAGATGTAAAGATTTGAGCATGCCCCTTTTCTCAAAGAAAATGGCCAAAGAAGTGATTTTGAAAATACAAGAGAGCACATGGACACATTAATGGAGTTAGTTACCTGTGGGTTAGGGAGTACCTTTGAGCAGAAGGTGGAACACCTCTTTGGCTAAGGTGGGAAGTAAGACACAGGGTAGACAGGAATGCAGATACCCTGCTTTTGGTGGTGGGTAAACATTTGAAAAAATTTGTAGCTGATCATTTTTTTCTGTAAATCTGGGGCAAGGCCATTTGTTAAGAATATAAAGGATATATAGGAAGCTTGAAGGGACTGGCAAAAAGTAAAATAGTCAAGGCAGGGGAATACCAAGAAATGAAGATGGTCCAAGTTAGCCTCAAGCCATAACTTTCTGGTGATATCAGTCTGTGGTGTTAAATTGTTTCCCTGCAGCTGTGCTCAGAATCCTGATGTAGAAGAGGCTATGATGGTGTGGCTGCTCAGCATGAGGTTCTGCAGGGCACTTGTGGAGAAAGGACAAGGTGGTAGGTAAGTAGTCCTAAGATGGATGGAGAAGTTCACTGGTGCTAAGAGGAAACGAACAGACTTGGAGAAGAGGGCATAATTAAAGGGCTGGGGTTGTGGATGTGGTGGGAGAGCATGGCCACAGAAAGAGGGAATGGTGGTGTCAGAGAGCGGAGTTTACAGTCATAGCATTTTCAAGTATTTTCATGTTCCAGTGTGTGGTAAGGAGAGTGGACTACTGAGGCAAAGTGCAGGTGAATGTCTTTGGAATTCAAGAGAGATTGTGAGATTAAAGTGATCTGTGTCATCCCCTCATATGTTAAGATGTCTTGCGAACATGTCAGGATCTCATGACCCAACACTTTAGAGCTGTTGGAAATATAAAACCAATGTTTCATTTCCGTTTCTTTTGCTGAACTACCTAGAATCTATGCAACCAATAACACAAAAGGAGTAAGATTTAGTCTGGTTTTGTGTTGCTCTAAAGGAATACCTGAGACTGGGGGTAATTTATAAAGAAAAGAGGTTTCTTGGGCTAGGGATTCTGCAGGCTGTACTAGGAGCACAGAGCCAGCATTTGCTTCTGGTAGGGCTTCAGGGAGCTTCCACTCATGGCAGAAGGCAAAGTGGATTAGGCATCCCATGGTGAGGGAGGAAGGGAAAGAGAGAAAGGGGAGGAGGTGCCAGGCTCTTCTGAACGATCAGCTCTGGTGAGAACTAAAAGAGTGAGAACTCACTCACTACTGCAAGGAGGGCGCAAAGCCATTTATGAGATATCTGCCCCCATGACCCAAACGCCTCCAACCAGGCCCTACCTCCAACATTGTGGATCAAATTTCAACATGAGGTTTGGAGGGGACAAATATCTGAACCATATCAAATAGCTACTGGCCCCTCCCAACTGGACTCTTGAATCCTCTCTGCTCTGGAGTGAGCATTTTATGACAGGGTTGAGACACCAAGACAAAGGCAGAGGAGAGAAAGCTGGTGATGCCACCACCCATTTCTAATCTATCTGACTGTTAATATATTTCAAACTTCGTCTACCAGAGCTGTCAATAAAACCTCCACTCCCTGTGAAGATGTGATTCGAAGAAGACAGCTCAGTAGCAATTCCATCAGCATTAAGTGGTTCTATAGCACTCTAGAATGTCAAAGCACTTTGTGGCTATGATTATTAATTTTTCCAAATACAATGCTAGAAGGCAGTCCAACAGCCTGAGCACATCTTGTCAGAAGCACGATGAAAAAAAAGGCATAGAAATGGAAGATGGGAGAAGCTAGACCAGGGCTTAGCCAACAGGAAGCAACACAATTCAGGTTACTATCCATGAGCTTGGGAAATTCCATCTAACAACCCCCAGAAACTCAACTTGCCTGGTCAGAGGCAATGAAAGAACCAGCCATTTCACCAAACTCAGCTTAAAGAATGTCATTATAAAGTATAGACACTTTTGGTGGATAATAGGTACTCGATATCATAATAGATACATTAATGTAACCTCAAGCCCCCCCTTAGGGAATATAAGTATGTTTAGTTTTTTGAAAAATTTCTTTAGCCTTTACACATATAATATGTTCCCTCTTATGTATTTCTGTTATAATCCAATTAGAAATGTTACTTGAGGAATTTTATAAGAGAGTGAAGTTGTCAATGTTTTGGACAATTCCTATAATTCTATATCAGTCAAACTATCAATCCAGGTGTGGGTAAAATAAATACATTTTCAGCCAAAAAGAAATAAGGAAGAAAGAAGGAAAGAAGAAGGAAGGTAGGAAGGAAGGAAGGAAGGAAGGAAGGAAGGAAGGAAGGAAGGAAGGAAGAAGGAAGAAAGGAAAGAAGGAAGGAAGGAAGGAAGGAAGGAAGGAAAGAAGGAAGGAAGGAAGGAAGGAAGGAATTAGGAAGGAAGGAAGGAAGGAAAGATGGAAGGAAGGGAGGGAAGAAGGAAGAAAGGGAGGAAGGGAGGGAGAGAGGGAGGGAAGGAAGGAAGGAAGGAAGGAAGGAAGGAAGGAAGGAAGGAAGGAAGGAAGGAAAGAAGAAAATTAAAGAAAAAATTTTTAGATAATGCAATTTAACATAGTTTACTGTGACAATGAGTGAAGAGAGTAAGACAAAAAATCATCTTAATCTTAGCTGTATTAGACTGAAAGAATACAGTGTTTACCAAGAACCACATTAGGAGACATTTCCTGAATTACTTTTCCAGACTTGTAAAATGGGCATCTAAATGGAGAGAACAAAAATTTTTAAGTGCAAAGAAAGAACTGTAGTTGATGGCTGTTCTTTAATTTAAACTATGACTATTATTAGTAATGGACCTCTAGAATTTAAACGGTTGCCACTGCTGAAATGCCTCCCATTCCCCTTCACATTTCTGCTGCACCTGCCAGCACACTGCCACACCAAGCAGGAGGAGGAACAGCTTTTTACAACACATATACTGGGGCTGAAGGACTCCAGCATGCTTAGGGGAGAAGACGTTCATTGGAAATCAGAGGAGCCTTTTCCTTTGAGTAAACGACCCGTGGTCACTCTTAGAACTCCATCATGTTTATATAGGGAATTCCACATTCATATGCTTATAGCTAAAAGATTATTGGAGAAAGATATTCCTCATCAAAGGTAGGAACCTTCAAGGGTACTGAAAACATGTTTCACGACAGTGGGCTACAACAGAAGCCTCTTTATAGAGACTGTTTTAGACTCTCTGAATTCAAACAGGAGCCATTTTATAGAACAGAAAAAAAGGATTATATGGCAGGACTGGGGATAGAGCAGTAGCCTTAGTGCCCCAAGCAGGCAGGCATCTAGAAATGGTGTTGAAATGGAGCCAATTGTGTAGGGCATAGAACTCTAGCCAACAATTATTTTCTGGAAATAAAAACAATCACAGGTTCTCTCTATGAGATGGAAAATGGCAGATAAAGGAAGGAGACTTCAGGGGAAGAACTGCCAGCTTGGAACATTTTTCCTTTACCCTGCTCAAGTGTGTACAAGAACCAGATCTAGTTTTTTGTTTGTTTGTGTTCTTTTTTTGTGGGGGGAGGGGCTGGGGTGCAGACCTGGAAAAGTTGTCTTAGAAGGTTGTGTAGAAGAGGTAACATGATTGCTGAAATCACAATTTATCAGAAAAGTCAGTATCAAAGAGTCTGTTGAAATCCTGTATCTGAGAACCTAAATGCACCAGGCATTCGAAAGTGCTAAGTTCTTGGTCCTTTGAGCCTCCTCAACATGAAGGCAGACATTTCCCTGTCATCCTAGAGTAGTGAAACGCCTCTTGGTTGCCCAGAGAGGAAGGGTAGGAAAAGGGTGCAAAGGCTAATGCTATTAAAAGGCTAAGATATTTCAGACAGTGCAAAATGCTGGGGTAGGTGAGAGTCCCATCCTTTGTCTGAGAGATTCTACCTAGAAACGCTGGTCTGATTTCACAGCTGTTGTGCAGGAGGGCTTCCCCCCAGAGTCGACAGGGGAGTGGGCCTTTAGGACAAGTGCAGCCTCAGGCACGGAGATTTCCAGAGGGATACCAAAAAAAGGCTACCCATTAAAATCTTTGCTGTAGTAGGAATTTCATTTTTAAAATAAATTATATTAGGTACCAGAAAGATTCATCTATTAAGACATCAAGATTAATTTCTAATGGAAATTTCTAAAATACATACACACATACATACATATTCTTTATTAAAACAGGAGAGACAAGTTAGACCAGAAATATGTACGGCACAATCTCTAGCAAATTTCTCATAATATTTAATATTAACATTTCATCTGGGTAAGGTATCATCTTATTATGGGGTTGATGAAGCTTTGGGTAAAGTACGCTAGGGAGTGCAAAATCACATTTTCCTCTCCTTATAAAGCGTATATTTGGTTTATTTTCAAATTTCTGTTGCTTGGCGTTCTTGTAAATTAAGCTGTCACCCACCAGCAACCGAAGTCACCTGATCAGGTGCTGCAGTGCTTAGCTGGAGATGGGAAACCTCTGGAGGTCCCATTTCTGATTAACTCTCTTAGCTCAGATGGTTCCCAGAGTCTCCCCAAGGGTTTTCAATTCTGGCTATTTTCTTCTAGGAATCTCATTAATATTAGCTATTGGGCTTTGCTCCATAAAACCTCCAGTCTAGTTTCTGCCCATTTCTCGGTGCTCCCAGTTAGAGCATGACAGCCACTAGGGTATTTTTCTTTTTTTCCCTTGACCCTCATTCTGCTTTCCAAGTAGGGGAAAAGGTAGGGGAAAAGATTGGAGGGTTATGGTCAATTTCCCCACGAAGCACAACAAAAGAAACCCAGATTATGTGAATCCCAGGTTCTACTATAGAAATAATCTTCTTCGGCCAGGTATGGTGGCTCATGCCTGTAATCCCAGCACTTTGGGAGGCCAAGGCAGGTGGACCACAAGGTCAAGAGTTCAAGACCAGCCTGACCAACATGGTGAAACCCCGTCTATACTAAAAATACAAAAATTAGCTGGGCGTGGTGGTGGGCACCTGTAATCCGAGCTACTCGGGAGGCTGAGGCAGGAGAACCACTTGAAACCGGGAGGCAGAGCTTGCAGTGAGCTGAGAGCATGCCATTGCACTCCAGCCTGGATGACAGAGTGAGACTCCATCTCAAAAAAAAAAAAAAAAAAAAAAAAAAGAAAAGAAATAATCTTTCTCTTTTATAAAGGAATTAGCAGGCCTTGGAATCAGAACTGTATAGAAATGACCACGTGATTAATGATGCTAATGATGAGTACTCTTTTGGAGTCTTCCTATGAGTTTCATATAGTCAGTGCGAGTCACATTTTATTTTATTTTAGTTTATTTTAAGACAGAATCTTGCTCTGTCACCCAGGCTGGAGTGCAGTGGTGCGACCTTGGCTCACTGCAAACTCTGCCTCCCAGATTCAAGTGATTCTCCTGCCTTAGCCTCCCAAGTAACTGGGATTACAGACACACACCACCATGCCCGGCTAATTTTTGTATTTTTAGTAGAGACAGGGTTTCACCATGTTGGCCAGGCTGGTCTCGAACTCTTGACCTCAAGTGATCCACCCGCGTTGGCCTCCCAAAGTGCTGGGATTACAGGCATGAGCCAACGCGCCTGGCCTGCGAGTCACATTTTAAATCTTCATAACAAATAAACGTTGTAAGCAGCCTTCCACAGCCAGTTTAAAAGTGCTATTATATCACTTAAAATGAATAAGCAAATAAACAAACTAGTAAAACAAAGCAAGAAAACAAGACACAAGCAAGTTAAGTGCAGGGAAGCATTGTTTAAGGCTAGCATAAATTTTCTTTTTTCCTTTTACCTTCCTTCCCTTCCCTTCCCTTCTCCTGCTCCCTCCCTCCCTCCCTCTCTTCCTTCCTTCTTTCCTTCCTTCTTGTTTCTGCAAACATATATTAGGGAACATTACTCTCAATCTCCTATGGACAAAAGTCACAAAGATGACTGTGATGCTGGCCTTATCTTCAAAGACATGCAATTAGTCAAGAGACAGCAGAACCTCAATTCACTAAGATAAATGCAAATGTTAGAATCAGGGTATTAAAAAGTACAAAGGGGCATCAAAACGGGGGTATTCATTTTTACTATGATCCTCAGGGAATATTCAGAGAACAGATGACACTTGAATTGGGCTTTGAATGATGACAAGGACTTAGGCTCCCAGGGAAAGGGGGAAGCACATTTAGGGCAGCAGGAAGGGCAATGCAGCCCCAGAAAGAACTACGTGATGAGAGAGAGCAGGGCATGAGTTTCTTCCCCGTTCACACAGCTACCAAACATGCATCCCACAAGGGTACTGCCAATCATTTATGTGAATAGTCAGGATAAGGTGGCGAAAGTAGTTTTGGATCAGAAAACAAAGGCATTTGGGTACCACACCAAGGATTTTATCCTTTAAGCACTAGTGCTTCTTCAACGCAGGAAGGCAAAAGATATGCTCTGGAAAGACAGCTTTGTCAGGATGGGCTTGGTGCTGATTCCATTATGATCACTCAGGCCAAAGAAGATGAAGATGAAGTCAAGAGACCCTGAGCAGACAAGATTGGGAGGAGGAGACGGCCATAGCAGACGTCTTTGTAGACTGCATTTGAATTTATGCCTAAATTGGGTTGGGGCGAAGGGGAGAGAGTCAAAGGTAAATGGACAGCTTTAAACTTGGGCAATTGTGTTTCTGGGAACAGCTGGAGAGAGTCGAGTTTGCAGGGGAGTGCACTGGAAATGGGGTACCCAGAGGGGAATCTGAGAAACGATCATCTTTCCACTACTTTGTGAGGTTGCAGGGGATCTTCATGAGAAACGTTAAATTAAATGTGGGTTTGACAAGCCCATTAAATACAGCACTGAGTTCAAAAAAAGGGAAGAATCAGGCAAACAGACCAAATAAGAGGCAGGAAAGCCAAATTAAGGCTCTACCTTGATTCAAAGACATGCTGGATTTTTAAATCCACCATTGTAATAGGAGATAATGAAGATTTAAGCTTTAAATATAACCTAATACCCACTAATTAGGATAATAAAATACAAGAGGTTGCTGTGCCGTCAGTACACTAACGTAAATCAACTCCCTCTGCCACCTTTTTTTCTCCTCACTCTCTGGCCCTGATGCCCTCCCAGTGCCTGCATGGGCTGGTTAATAGACAGGAATTAAAGTGTGAAGCATGAAACTAGGGTATAAAACACTTAAATAGGAATGTCTCCAGTCTTGTTGTCTGGAGAGATTTAATGATGTTTTACAGGGAAGGCCAGGGCATGGCACATACGGGGAATATTTTAGATTCTGAGTCTTGCTAGGAAGACACTTCTAGTCGAGGTTTTATTTGGTTTTCCTTCTTTCCGCACTTTTGACCTGAGACTGGAAAAAAATCCAGCAGCTCTAAAAAAAGAAGATAAGCATATTTGACTATACCATAAAAAACAAAACATTTTGTATATAAAAAATTTATAACAAAGCCAAAAGACAAATAAAATATTTTTGGATTGGGGGATTGCAAAGAAGAGGCCACACACAAAAATGAAGAAGAAAAACAAAACTCTTGCAAATTAAAAAGAGGTGATTAATCAGCAAATAAAAATTTGCAAAGGCTTATTCTCAGAACAAATACAAATAGCAAGCTGGTACATGGAATCTTGTTCCTACTCACCAGCAGTGGGAAATACAAACTAAACAGCTATCCCTTCACACTTTACTAGATGAGCAGGCACTTTTAAGGCTCAAAACCCCTATGGCTGGCAGTAGAAAGGATACTTTCGATGTATACTTTATAAAAAATGAGATTATTATACATGTTTTGTCTGCATTTTTCTTTTCTTCTACAATGAGACCAGTGGAAATCTCTCCAAGTTTCTAGTATAATTTGCATTCATTCTTTTTAAAGACTATTTAATATTCCATGGTGTATGTATAACCTAATTTATTCTGTCATTCACCTACTATTTCATTCACTATTTTTGCTACAAAGGTGGCTAAGGCTGTAATAACTTTATCACAAATTTATACTCTTATTTATAAGGATTTTGTTTCTATGGGACGGCTTCTAAGGTTTTCCAAAGTTTAGGAGTCCTGAAGGAACTCGAGCATTGTAAGTATTTTTAGTTTCAACAGGAGTTGCCATTGCAGTGATGAAGTATAGTGAAGAAGGCACGGATTCATGAACCCAGCTGTTTGGAGTTCATCTGGGCTTTGCCACTCACCTTGGGCAGGTTATTTAAACACTCTGTGCTTCAGTTTTCTTATGTGTAACACTGAGATATAATAATACCTTCCTCGTAGGATGTTTTACACTGATTAAATGAGTTAATCTATGTAACTAATGCACTTATATTAATGTGTATGTAATTATATGCACATAATGTGTAGGTAATATAGTAATGCCTCATTCATAGTAAATGTACCATAACCTTTGCTATGATTATTCCTTAGAGAAAAAATGCTGGAGACTATGACAAGAATTTATTTTATAACCTTTATTGTGTACTATACACACTTCTAGAAGTTTGTGGGATGACTTTAGGTGATATATGGTGGGATTATTTTAAATTTATTCATTTATTACAATTTATTATAGACTAAGAAGTTCTGTGTTCTTTTTCCTATTTACAGCTGTCACAAAAGTTCCTTTAAAAATCAGTGTATTTAAGTAAACACATAAATAGCTTTAAATTAGAAAGTAATAAAATATAATGATATGGATTACATAAAATACAGTTAAAAGCATGCAGTTTGGGAGTGATTGGTATTCTGTATTATTAACATGCATTGCTCTAATTCTCCAAACATTTATTGTGAAAAATTCCTCCAGGTAAATTCTCTTAACTGGTAACTGAACCATGTGAGTTCTATCCAGTGGTGGGCTGGTAGGCCAGCTCTACAGTTAAAACAAAACAAAACAAAACAAGACAAAACAAAAAACAAGAAGAATGCTCTGATTTACAGTGTGTGCTGATTTCTATGGGGTAAACACTACTGCCAGGGCAAATCTTATGTTACCAACAATTTAATTGTCTTGCAAAATTCCTAAATATTTAACAATCAGCTCCTTGCACCCTACCTGGGTCCGCTCCAGAACACCACTGTCCTACTTAACTGTTAAAGTCAAGATTTTTGATAACTGAAGTGGACAAAACCAGGTATGAAAGAAGCATTTAGAATTCTGTCTCAGTAAGTTGTATTTCTATCTCAACGACCTACAATTTCAAAACTGCAAGAAAAGGTTAGTCCCAAATAGGAGTCCAAGTGTTGAGAAATGAGTGAGAGTTCTTAAATTAAAGGGCAATACTCTGAGAAAGGCAGCCCTGTGGGATGATTATCATTTTACTGTGATTTGAAACAAAGTCATAGTTTCATGGAAGATGCCTCCCTAATAATAGGAATCACGCTGCATTATGATCGGTTGTTTCTGTACCTATATCACAAGTTGGGTTGTGTGGCTGCTTCATCTATAGATGCCTAGGCCTCTCTCTGTTCCTGTGGCCTCTGGAGCTCATGCTATTAAAGTTCTTACACACTGAGCTACAATACTGTGTCCACATGGCTGACAGCACCTCTCAACTGAGATTAGAACTCAGGTGTCTAATTCTCAGTGCCCTCTCTTCCTTTTGTTGCAACGTATCTTGTCTCCTCAGTGCCCAGAGAAGGCTGTATAGGTCCCATTCTGGCATTGATAACAATCTTGTTATGACTTATGCCAACCATTCATTCATCATCCAATAAACATTTATTGAGCATCTAGTCTATGCCAGATGCCCTATTCCTTCCTTTTTCTCATCTTCCTTGTCTTTCTATCTTACTTTTTTTTTTTACTTTCTTCCAGGAGATCAACGTACCTGAACACCTTGGGGCCAACTTCCAGAAAATACAAAGTCAAGACCATTACACCTATCGATGACTGGAAAAGCTTATTGGCCTTCAGATTTATTCTAAGATTGTATCTGGGGGTGAGTTAAGAAGCGATGGTAGTCAGCTGCTGAGAATTTCAGGTGGCTCAGCATGGGCCCATAGCCCTTCTCTTCTCTTGCTGGCATGACAAACTACAAATGGTGACATGTCCTGGAGCTTCTCCCTGGGGTCCCCTTGCCTTAGCTTACGCAGGCAAGTCGCTGGCACCAAGGGCAAAGATGAAGATAGCTTGACATTGCCTGTGGGCCCTAGCCCATGAATGACATCCAGTTTTGGAAGGCCACACACAAAGCAGTCAGTATAGAGTAGCAAAGATCCTTTTATTTCTGTGAATAGGGGATGTCAGGAGCTAATGAACAAATTGTCTTGGTAGGAAAGACTGGCTCTACAAGCTGAGTTTTATGGACAAGCATAATCTTGAACTTTTTGAGAATTGGTGGCAAGGCACAGGTGAAGGAAGATGGGAAAGCTTGCTGATGGGCACGTGAGCTATAGGCACAGTCTCTCTTTATCACCTTAGGGCGTGGCAAGGAATCCATTGTCATTTTGAACAAGAAGGTCCACCAGAGGTTATGATGATTGAGCTTCTACAGGAGGTTTTCCTGAGCATGGAAATGTGGGTTCCATTCTTTCATTGCCCCACTTAGAGGTCACAGTTGCCAGTTGCCTTCCTGAGCGTTTGTTGGGATGGGTCACTGGGGACTGCTGACAAAGACTTCTGCAAAGGCCTCCTGGGGCACAAGTCACTCTGTCACTGTGGCCCCCTCCCACTCACACCCATGGTTCTGGAGATCTAAGTACCCCTAGCTACCCCCAGCACTGCCAGAAGCCCTCACAGCCCAGGGGACCCCACTCCACCCAGCCTGCCCCTGCCTGCCCAGAGATCTCCCCAGAGGCTTCTTAGAATGTTTCCTGGACATCCGCTCTGCTTTTCAAGAAAAAAAAAAAAAAAACTGCAGTGGAACAGCAGGGCCTGGCAGCCTTTGGATTTGAAATCTGGATAATCCATTTGAAACCTCAAGGCCCGGGCAGAAGGAAACTAAAAATTAAATTAAATCAGAAGCACAAAATCTGTCTTCCTGGCTCTGAGACAGCCTCACCTCAGATTTTGAAAGTTAGAGTGGATAAAATCACAGTCAGAAGTTGTTCAACCTTCCCTACCTCCCCCTTCATTTTATTGGTAGGAGAATTGAGGTGCAGTGACAGGAAATAACTTGTTCATGGTTCCAGAGACAGGAAAAGGAAGGGTGTTGTTTTGTTTTTATAAATAAACATTTTCATAAGTTAGGATGAGTTCTAACTACTTTTCAAGTGTTAATACATTTAATTCTCAATTCAAATTTATGGGCTTATATTATTAACCACATCATTCACCTTCTCTAGTCTAGAAGTAAAGATTAAAGCAAAGAAAGGTTTAGTATTTGCTGAAGACCACACAGTTTGTAACTGGCTGAGCTAAGATTTGTACCCCAGCAGTGAGGTTACAAAGTGAATGCTTTTCACCCCTGCTAGGCCACCCAGAACAGTATATTTCTTCTTGTAAAACTCTGACATTCGAAGTCAGGCCTGTCCTTGAAATCTGAGATGTAGAAACACAATGTGATGAAAATCCCAAGTATTTCCATTTAAGCACAAAAGCCTCAATCTATTTGGTAAGAACAAATTAATTCCCTGAATCTTTGATGCAAAAGTGAGAGAAGAATAGTAAAAACGAAATTATACTTTTTTAAAAATTAGAATTACAGTAAAAAATAGAATGTTAATTATTAAACAAATCTTATCTTGCTGAGAGAAAACCAAGGGCAAATGAGGGATACAATGAGATAAAGAGGCCATCAATCAATGCTTTATGCCCTGGGAACGTTTTTTGTATTTACTCATTCAATAGATATTTACTAAGCACTTTCTATGTCTAGGCACTACTGTCAGATTTGGGAATACAGTAGTGAACATAACAGACAATATCCCTGTCTTCATAGAGTTTCCATTTAAATGAAAAGAAAGACAGACAATAGGCAAACAGAGAAATCAATCTGAATAAACAATATATGGGGCAGCGGTAATCAAGCAAGAAAGGGAGATGGGGAGTTCTGGGATTAGGGATGTGATTTTATATAATAGGTGGATCAGCAATGACCCCCAAAATATAGTAGTGAGTCCTGTGGCTCTCAGGGGATAGAGTTTCAGGAAGAGGACAGAGCAATCGCGAAGGTCCCGAAACATGCTGGGCAAATTTGAAGAAGGTGGGAGCTGTGCACTGGGGCCAGTGAGTGCAGGGAAGGAGGTGAGAAGCCGGGGGAGGGGGATCCAACAGGGCTCTGGAGGCCATGCTCAATGTTCTGGCTTTTACTCAAAATGAGGCAGAAATGAGCCGGGCATGGTGGCTCACGCTTGTAATCCCAGCACTTTGGGAGGCCGAGGTGGGCGGATCACGAGGTCAGGAGATCGAGACCACGGTGAAACCCCGTCTCTACTAAAAATACAAAAAATTAGCCAGGCGTGGTGGCGGGCGCCTGTAGTCCCAGCTACTCGGGAGGCTGAGGCAGGAGAATGGCATGAACCCCGGAGGCAGAGCTTGCAGTGAGCCGAGATTGCGCCACTGCAATCCAGCAGCCTGGGCGACAGAGCAAGAGTCCGTCTCAAAAAAAAAAAAAAAAAAAAAATGAGGCAGAAATGTAAGAGACGACATAGTGTACATTTGGAAACTGGCCACTGTGTTGAGGCCTGACTAGAGAGGGTCTGAGGCTGGGACCAGGGGGCTACTGCAGAAAACCAGACAGGGTGGCTTGGACCGGAGTGCTAACAGTATAGGTACTGATAAGGACGTACAGTCCTCAAAGGTGTTGAAGGTGGAGCTCTGGGATTTGCATCTGGACTGAATGTGGGGTATGGGGTGGGAGTGGAGATCTAAGATCTAAGTTTTTTTCAAGAAAAAACTGCAGTGGAAAAGCATGGACTGGCAGGCTTTGGATTTGGAACCTGGATAATCCATTTGAAACCTCAAGGCCTGGGCTGAAGGAAACTAAAAATTAAATTAAACTAAAAATTAAATTAAATCAGAAGCACATCAGGAGTCAAGAATGATGGAAATTTCAGCCTGAGCTGATGGCTACAGCCAGATTTCAGTTGCCATGACCACATCTGGAATCCACATACTCTGCTTCCCTGAGCTCACCTGCTTTAAGAGTAAAAAGACTTACTTTCTTCCTTGATGCCTTAATACACAGATTTTTTTTTTTTTTTTCTGAAACAGACTAAGAAGAAAAGAAGAGAAACAAAAAAAGTGGAGGACAGAGGCAGAGGACTTCCTGGAACACTAATTTTTTGTTCTGGCATCTCCGAAGTGCAGCTCCAGGTGACCTGGCTACCAGCTCCATTTGGGTTACAAGGTCAGTTCTTTTGTCCATCTGACTTCCTTGGCATAACAAAATAAGTGCTCAGAAACTATCTTCCTACTTGTTTTTGGATATGAAATCAAGTGCTCAAGCTAGATCACTTAATATAGTTTCAGATTAGAACCATTGCTAAATGCACAGAAAGCTTTTGGGTGTGGGACCCAGGCCTGAGGTCACATCCAAATATGGCCACCTCTTGGATCTTCGAATAAGGAAACTTCCTCTTCATTCCTTAAGTGTCCATTTTCTGAGCTATTATCTGATTGACGGGTCTTGTAGCTCTCTCTTCCTTTAGAGACTGCAATGTCTGTCCCCGCCCTATCTTTCCAGTCTTGTGTTCTAATTTGAAACACTTTCGGTGGCTCCATGTTAAACAGAATCATGCTGTCTTCACCTCTGCTCAGCTGGCATCAGAGGAAAGAGTGGTGAGGCTGGTGCATGGTCTGCATCCAGCTCTACCTTTGGAAGTGCTTTCACCCTAGTCCTGTCTCCCAGATGACTCTGGGATGGGTGAGCTCTCACCATTTTTGTTCACTGTCATATCCTTGGTGTATAAAGGAACAGCACAAAATAGATGCACAATAACACTTGGTCGAAGGAAGAGAGGGTGGAGAAAGAGACGGGAGGAGAGGGGGGAGAGAGAAGAAATAAATTATTCTGCTCTCCTCTGCTTCAATTGCCTTCTTCTGTGAGCGGCACCCTCGGAGTGTGCTTCTGGCTGAGCGGTGGCTCTAGTGGAATGCAGCGGGCAGGAGCAAGGGCTGTGCAGGCTAACCCAGTTATTAGGTTAACTCACTGCTCTCAGCCTCTGCCTGCCTTTGAGGGTTCGGATGTTCTTGATCTCATCCGGGCACCATGTTCCTATCCTGCCCTGCTGTGGGCGGCTCCAGCTACCTGACAGGAAGCAAAGTTACTTTACTACTCTTTGCCTGAGTTTTCTTTCTTTTTTTGAAAAAATAATTACTTTTAGTTGACAAATAAAAATCATATGTGCTTTTGATATACAGCACGATGTTTTGATATAGTATACATTGTGGCATAGCTAAATCAAGCTCAGGAAGATATATGCATTATCTCACATATTTGACGTTTTTGTGTGTGGTGAAAACAATGCCTCCATTTTCCATAAAATCTAGTTAGTCATAGGATTCTCCCTTTAAAAATCTGTTCTCCAGATTAAATGAGCAAATGCGTTCAGAATGCTTAGAAACATTCCTGGGTGGAGGATGCACTCAGTAAATATTAGCTGTCATTCTCATATAATTTGCAGAGCATGAGGTGTTTGTGGTACAGGGAAAAAGAGGAATGAGGAAAATGGAGAGATTGGGGCCTAACACCATCTAGCAGGCATTCCTTTAACTCTCGCCATGGGATGGGAAGTTAGATGTTAGATCCATTCTGCAGAGGAAAGTCCTGAGCCTGGGTGAGTTGTCATTGCACCTAAAACCACACAGCAGTGAGCCGGCAGATGGATTCACACCTGCATCAACGGCCAGACGCCCTTCCACTGTACCTACTGCCTTGTTTGCCAACTCTATGAATATCTTGAGCCCTCTTCTGGGGCTTCCTATCCAGTTCTTTCTGGCAAGCTCTTTGATGTACTTCCAGGATACCCTGACTGTGGAGTGGGAATGACATATGCAGAGTATTAGAGGGTCATTTTGGCCAAGGGCAGCTGATGGTGGAGTCCCCAGGAAGAGCGTGCAGGCTCGCAGGTGGATTTGCCCCTAGGAGATCCCAGCAGCAGAAAGTGGCATGAGGACACTCACTCTACTACCAGTGGGGTGCCAGTGAGGCATCCCGAGATCAGCGATGTTCAGGAGAAATACCTAAGGAGAGCTAGGGAAGATACCCTAGACTTCTGGGAATAAAAGATGAGATGCCCCATTTAACCTTATCCCAAACCAATAATGCAAGCAGAAGAGTGGTCATGCAAAAGAAAATGCACAGAATCTGAAAACAAGTGGGTGGGTATGGTTGGCCTGTGGCTCGGACATTTACCACTTACATGACCCCACACAAATAACCTAATTTCTTTGAACCCTCATTTTTTTCTCTTTAAAATGTAGGTGATCAAAGATAATATCATCTATTGAACAGAACTATTTGCAGGAACTAAATTAAACAATTTATGTAAAGAAACAGACACTCAAATACCGTCATCCATCACATAATGATGGCTCAGTGAATGACAGACTGAATATCAACAGTGGTCCCATAAGATTATATACTATATTTTTACCTTTCCTATGTTTAGATACACAAATGCTTACCATTGTGTTACAGTTGCCTACTGTGTTCAATACAGTCACTGCTGTACAGGTGTGTAACCTAGGAGCACTGTACCGTGTGTAACCTAGCAGCAGTAGGCTCTACCCTACAGCCTAGGTATGTAGTAGGCTGTACCTTCTAGGTTTGTGCAAGTGTACTCTATGGTGTTTGCACAATGATGAAATTGTCTAACAGTGCATTTCTTGGAATGTATCCCCATTGTTAAGCAATGTGTAACTGTAGTTACTACGCACTGGGTCCTCACTTGTTTCTCATGAGAGGCGTGTGTTTTGAATGAAACGCCCACCACTAATGGACAACTGGCCAGGGGTGTGACGCAAGGACAGAATGTGGGTGTTTAGATTCTGCTGAACTGCAACAGAGCCACTCAGAAAGAGAAAACAGGAGCTAGAAAAAAATAATGGCATACTTCTTTTCATTCCCCGCTCCAAAAATCTGCCATGTATTTTTTAGCCTTGCTACTTTCCAAGCTAAACGTGGAGTTGTTTTGTAAAAGTTCTCCAGGCTCAGTTTGGGACCCAGGGACAATTCCTATTACACAGGCTGCTGTCAAAGCTCCTGATGTCACGTTTAAAATGGAACAGTGAAGGGATATTATTTTATCTTTTGTTTTTATCTTTCTATTTTATTCTCCCTTCCTAGACTCTGAAAAACAATAAAAAAAATCCCACTGAAAATAAATATATTGATATTGAAAAACAGAAAGAAAAGTCAACCATTTGAGTTGCTGAGAGTGGCAGGTACGTGAAATGTAAAGTCAGAGAAACAAGAGGAATAAGAATAAAGGCAAGGACCAAGGACCAAAGACCAAGGCAAGCTAATACCTGAAGGAAAGGAATTCCCAGGGGAAGCACTGATGCTGCAGAAAAATGACTCCTTCCAAGTGGCGGAGACACCGTATTGCAAATTATTGCACGCAGAACAGGATGCTATGGTCTCAGGAACAAGAGCATGTTCTCATCTCCTGGGCCTGATGAAGCTGACAAATACAATCAAAGCCTTTCTCAGTGAATTCTCAAGAGGGAAGTGTTCAGAAGGCATTGCTGTCTTACAAGTGAGGCTAACTTGAGAATTCCCAACCGTTTCCCTGCACCCAGCACAGACATGTGAACTCCTGGTGTGGAGGGCCCTTCCCTAGGTCCTTGTCTGGTCTGCCCAACAGTCCTATGTGGTGAATGCTCACCTACCCTCGAGGGAACCAGGAGTGAACTAACACGCTGGTGTCAACGAGAAATCAGAGCACATATGGCAATTGTATAAGAGCATTTAGAAGCAAGTGCAAACCTCAGATTCCTCAACTTTAAATCAACTTTATAATAATACCTCCTTTACCTAATTCACAGGGCTTTCAACAGAGAAAAATACACACAGTGGTTTTTAATAAAAAAAAATGTACATGGTTATACACCTGTCATCAATATGTCATAATTAATCACAAATAGGGCATAGATCATTAAATAAACTAAGTACTTTCAGGGGGGAGGATTCTAATATTTGCTGCATGGAATAGTTAATTATGTGTTAGAGTTCTTCTACCACCTTTACAGGTTTAGTGGTTTTGTCTGCACTAGACAGAGGAGTGAGGTAAAGCTCGGAGATTTTAAACTGCCAGGGTCCTACCGAGAGGCCTCAGGTCCTTGATGACTCGCTGCACCATGGGAATGGAGTGGGACAGTGAAATGGTGTGACACAGGGTGACTTTCTGGAGGAGAGGGATATAGTCCAGTTCTGTGACCAGCTGCCAGAGAGGAGTGGAGAGGATAGAGAGGGACAGTCCCCAAGCGTCACATCTCCCTGCCGCTTCGTCCTTCTGAAACTACTCATACTTGGACTAACTTGGAGGTTCTTAGTGAGGAAGAAGTAGGGTGGGACGGTGAATCAACTAGCAATGTCTGACTCAGGGTAATGGGTGTTGGGACACAACCACATAGCAAAGAACCTGCCATCATACCAGGTTCCGCCCTTCAGGGTCTGATATATTGGCGTTGGCTATCCATTGATCGGCTCTGGGTGAAATGTGTCTTGAAAGTCTGATGGGCATTTCTATCTCTGCTACTGCAACTTCCTGTTTTCTGTCCTTCTAGAGAATGCAACATCAGGAGAGAGGAATGGATATTTACTATCAATTTCTCCTCTGAACACGAGTAGGGAAAGAAACTTACTATTAATTGTTTCTGACAAGTGCTAAAGAACATAACGTCCCTGAAAGCAAGACAAAGTGGGATTTGATTATTTTTGAAACAAGACGGAAGCCAGTGTTGGGGCTGTGTCCCCATCACAGTGGGGTTGGCTCGGCATCCCCCCTCCAGTCTGGGAGTGAAGATGTGTCTGAAGGAGTCAGGCTGAGTACCACAGACGCTGCCGGCGCTCCTCCCAGGTGTCAGATGATGACTGAGTAACAGACTCTGAGGAAACAGGCACTGGGATAAATTGCTGCTGCAGTCCCACAAAAACAGAAGGGGAAAAGTGCCGGAAGCAATCAGGGCTTTTGAGAAGCAGTGAGACTTCATGGCACATCTCTCACCCAATCGTCTCAGATGGCTTTGCCGGCATCGGGTAATTAGTCCCAACAACTTCACTGTGAATAAAGTATTAATAGACCTCCGTTTACAAAAGGAGAAGGGGATGGAGAAATGAGGCACACAGGCCAAGAATCAAAATAGCAATTCGATAGCAACACTAGGAATAAAAAAGTCAAGAAAATAGACATTAAATCTCAAGGCAGGGTAACCAATCCCAAGTCTTTAAAAACAAACAAACCTGTTTTGCTAAAGAGATACACAAGGGAATATGAGTCTTTATGCAAGAACCAGGACTTAGGGAAGGAACTGAGGTGGCTTCCAATGCTTCCCTCCTTCAACCCCTCCCTAGCACATTTTGGCTCCATCCAGAAGGAACTTTCAATTACTTGATTACCCCATTCTCCTGCTCATTTTCACTCCTTCGAACATGCTGTCCCTGCAGCTGGGAGCTCTCACCAACCTCCATGACCCCCAATCTTTCATGACTCCCACGTATCCTTTTGAGCTCCCGTTAGACATTCCCTCAAGGATCTCCCCCAGTCTCTAAATCTAGATTACATTTGCTTCCAGAATACACACTGTTCTTGCCCATCACAATCTTCATCATACCACGTTGTTGTCACTGTCATTTGGTATTTCCCACTAAAGTGTGTGTTCAGGAACTCACGTCTGTCTTGCTCAGTAGTTAATCATCGGGACTTAGAACACTATCTGGCATGTATTAGGATCTCAATAAATATGCATTGAATGACTAGTTGGAGACAATTCTTGTCTTAAGGAAGCTTTCAATCTAGTGGGTAAGATAAATACATGAACACACAGTCCAAGGGAATGAGGATGGGTTGAGTATAAAGCATGAGTTAAACTAGCAAGCTTTAACATTCCAAGCCAGAACAACATGGTTAATACCATGGCATATGCTATTGCTTTAGATTAGAATCCCCTCCTAGTAGATTTTTCTGCACTGGAGAGCTTCCCCAGCACAGAATAACGGATGTGATGAGATGTCCTCAGGACAGGTGAGATGTCTAAATGGAAGCCACCTTTTAAATTTAATCTCAGAGACTTGCCTGTCAATCTTTGGACAGATAAAGATCTTCAAGATACATCTCCTATGTTGTCTATCTTAAAGGCAGAAGTATGATTCGGCACCTTGGGCAGATAAATAGTTGTTTGTTTCCCTAGAGAGGCTGTTTAGTATAACAGGAAGGACTTTGTAGGCGGTGGTGGAATGCAATGTGTTGGAAAGAGTGTACATTTTGGAATTAAAATGACCTTGGCTCCTATCCCAGCTCTGCAATTTACTCACAGTTTGATTTGGACCAAGTTACAGTCTCTCTGAGCCTTACGCTTAGTATTGCTACAGAGTTGTACAGATTAACATTGCAGACTTGAGCCTCAGTAATTTTTATCGATGGTGTAAAATGGAAATGATTCAATTTCCCACCTCTGCCACATTCTAGCCATGTGCTCCTGAGCAAGTTTTCTGATCACTCTGAGCCTCAGTTTTCTCACCTGTAAGATGGAGACAATCAAATCCTCCTTGCATATCTACTGTGAAGATTAAGTGAGGTATGTATATAAAGTTCTTAATTTGCTACCTGCATCATAACAGGTACTCACTGAATATATTTTCTTATCTTTTTGGTATTAAATATAATGGAATTTTATCAAATTGTTTTGCTGTGAGCCATGGTAGAATATGCCTGCCTTCTTTTTTTTTTTTTTTTTTCGAGACAGAGTCTTGCTCTGTCGCCCAGGCTGGCGTGCAGTGGCGCAGTCTCGGCTCACTGCAAGCTAAGCCTCCCAGGTTCACGCCATTCTCCTGCCTCAGCCTCTCCGAGTAGCTGGGACTACAGGTGCCCGCCACCACGCCCGGCTAATTTTTTGTATTTTTAGTAGAGACGGGGTTTCACTGTGGTCTCGATCTCCTGACCTCGTGATCCGCCCGCCTCGGCCTCCCAAAGTGCTGGGATTACAAGCGTGAGCCACCGCGCCCGGCCTATGCCTGCCTTCTGTCTTTTAAATTTTAACTCCCTGACATGGTTTTCCTGTGTCCCTACCCAAATCTCATCTTGAATTGTAGCTCTCATAATTCCCATGTGTCGTGGGAGGGACCCAGTGGGAGGTAATTGAATCATGTGGATGGGTCTTTCCCCTGCTATTCTCGAGATAGCAAATAAGTCTCATGAGATCTGATGATTTTATAAAGGGCAGTTCTCCTGCACACGCTGTCTTGCCTGCCACCATGTAAGATGTGACTTTGCTCCTCCTTACTTTCTGCATGGCTGGGAGGCCTCCCCAGCCATGCGGAACTGTGAGTCAATTAAACTTCTTTTCTTTATAAATTATCCAGTCTTGGGTATGTCTTTATCAGCAGCATGAGAACAGACTAATATACTCCTTCTCTAGTTCATCCAGTAGGTACAGTTCCTTCTGTGTGATCTCAGCCTCCCCATCCATTGATATAACAATGGCCCTGACTACGTTTTTCCCTTTCTCTCTTTCTTAGCCCCAGTCAAGGATTTCTGGCAACCCCTCAAGGCCAGAGTGGACAGCCCTGGATATTCAGACCACATTTCAAGGAACTTCTTATATCCCACTGACTTTTCTGTCTTGACATTAATTTAGAAATCCAGTCACCAAACAGTTGGATAAAACATGTGTCATCTCATGCAACTGATAGAACAGTATCACGATTCAAGAGCTCTGATAAATAACTGAAGGGACATTTCCATAAACATTCTTATTCTGTTCCTAACTGCAAGATGATATTAGATTGTTAGCATAAAATTTGCCTATTCAGCTTTCTGAGTCTACTTTATGAGGAGAGAACTGATTGTCTTTTTAGATACAAATATATTAAAGTTCACAATTAATTTAGATAACACCATGTGAGCTGATAATGAAATGTCTAGCAATTAAATAATGAATGCTAGGAAGTCATAGTCATCAGAGATATCAGAGTACACCTTTATTATAATGATGTAAAATCAGTGTGTTTTCATATGATTTAATTATAGATTGACAGGAAAAAGTGCAAAACCACAGATTAACAATTTTAGGTATTGCATACACTAGAAACTGTTTCCAAAACTATGATTAGTATTGAGCAAGTTAAATTCATTATCTTATAAAAGAGAATTTATAGATTTCAAATATAATAGCTTAGCATGAATAGAGATAGAAGACCTTTGAGTAGGATATGAGTAGATAATCTTTCCTGTAACGTAGAATGAAGTGAAACTGCTAAGTAATGCACACATTTCTCTGAAGGCAGGTTTTGCCCATCATACTGTTTAGGCTTATAGTAGAAAACACTGGTCCCAAGGACTTATATCCATTGTAAAATGCAGACCCAACTATATCATGTTTTTGCACAATTCTAGGGGTATGTCTTTGACGTGTGCTCCAGGACAGCTGGTGGCCCTGGATCTAACAACATTCCACCTCTTCATAGAGACAATAAGATCTACAGGTTCAGACGAGGAGTCTGAGATGCAACAAAGACCGTTCAAGGTCTTCAATTAGGAAAGCCACTTTATGTCTAAGGTGATGCTACACTTCTCTGGGAAGAAGGGCATCTCTGAGCTCTAAATGCTTTACGTATCTGGCATTTTAAATAATACCACCAAATATGGGAGCCACTGAATTGATGAAATCGCACACTGGAAATTCCCCGAGAGTAAAACAAACAAACAAACGAACTTGGGTTCTGACATTCTGCAGAAAGCAGGTGTATATGACTGAACAGGGAGAAGGGGTTCTCCTCAAAGAACCTCAGAGCCACAAGGTGCTTCTTTTCAGAGGAACATAGAACAGTTGCTCTGGGGATTTCACGGACACCTTCTCACTCACTGATCTGGTCACATTCTGTACCCTAGTAGGCAGCCCAGATTTTCACATTGACATAGACTGAACTTTATTACTCATTTATTGACATAGACTGAACTTAATTACTCATTTTTTTTCTTTTTCTGGTTGAAAAAATGATGAACACTGCAAATTTCACTTAAAGCCACCTGCTACCCATTTCAGGCAATGGTAGATACTAACATCAACAGGCTAGACAAAGTAGCCATGGGAGCTGAATTTCCTACCAGAAATGGACAATATCATTAACATGCACTAAGAGCAGCAAACCATCTCTCTAACTAGGGAAGCATTATCCATAAGATTACCTTTCTGTAAGAGCAAGAAGAATATCCCATCATTCACTGCAGAAGAGAGCATTGTGCAAAGGTTTGGGCTAACCTCAGCACCCCTATAGTAAAGATCTTCATGATAATGAAAGAAATGAATAGAAAGAAAATACCTCCAAAAGGTGTGACTTTATACATTTTATTCTCGTAGCTAGATAACTATGAGATATAACTTCAAAATACAAGAAGGCTTAAATAAAATATAATACTTGGGAGCTCCTGCATGCCGACATTGGAATCTAATTCTCACATTTTAATCTCCTGTCCTATTCATGTGGAAGTGCTAAGAATGACAGCAAAGACACCAAAAACTGATTACTTGCTACTCTGTTAATTTTTATGTTTAATTTCAAGTTTTGTGTTGTGTTTGTGTTGGATTGATTGATTGATTAACAGAAAACAGAGAGCAAACGTATTCTCTGGGCTCCATTCGGCACACTGTGAAGTTCTTGATACACTGCAAAATTCCCAGTGTTTTCTCCATGTGTCCTCACTCTATAAGCTTTAGCTAGATGGGAAATTATTCTGCTAGGGAGCTTTAAAATATCACACAGTTGGGACAAAGAAAAAAAACCCATCTCTTTGTTCATCTGGAAAATGAGAAAGCTAGACAAATGATCCCTCTGGTCTCCTCCAAGTCTTAAATTCTCTATTTCTCTGATGCTTGGAGACATATAAGGGATTGTTTTAGGAAAGAAATACTAAGTACCAATGACATTTTTTGGCTTCCATTTAAAATAGATATCAAATACCTGTTTATGCTTTCAGATGTGTGCATTCCCATAGCAATTTCTTGTTCAATTCAACATGGAGTTACACTGGCTGACAGATTGGAAACATTGTAAACAGGTGGTTTTAGTGGTTTATATTTTAACACTGAAGGGACTCAAAGAGCCTCAGACAGCCAGGAATAGGAGAAAATATTTCCCTTCAATTAAATGGTTCCTATATATCCTAATATGCTTGCCACAGCTGTGACCCATTCCAAGTCCAGAATCGTAGGTATGAGACAGTGAGAAGGACACTCTGCTTCCACCTGATATAGTCTCTGCTGTGCTACCAAGTTTACAGAAGAAGTATACAAGGCCCAGAGAGATTCATAGGAACATTAGCCTGAGGAAGTGGCTGATTAAAATCAAGGCTACTGTGTCCTCGTTAAGGTCTGTGTATAAGATTCTGAATTGCTCCTTGAAGTAAATGCACCAATTTGACGTTTATGCTGAGGCTGATGAGGAAGGCTACACTGATCTAACACAGTAAGAGATCAGATTTTGTGGCCAGGAATGCCTGGATTCACCATTTACTTGATGTATGACTTCTGATGAGTTGTATGCCCTTTCTGTGTCTAAATTCCCTACTCTGTAAAATGAGGGTGATAATGCCTACCTCAAAACATTTTTATAGAGATTAAAGACAGTAACATACATAAAGTATCTCAATACCCCAGAGCCTGGCCCAGAGTAAACATCCACTAAATAATCATCTTCTCTTGCCATTTTCAAAGTGTGAAGGGATAAAGCACACACACAAAGCACTCTTCTTCAGTTCTCACCAGCTGGATCTTTGCCTGACATTGATAGATGTTGCCTGAATCTAAACAAAACATGAAGGTAGATGGGCCTTAAACACATTAAGGATCAACAATTTCAGTAGAATTAAATGGTAGGAAGAGAGGCTATCATCATAGCCATCAATAATAATGATACTAATTAGCTTCCATTTAACAAGCACTTACTGTGTGTGTGGCGCTATGATAAATACATGCATTGTTTCACTGAACACATACAACACTAAGAAATAGCTAGAGCTGTTACTCCCATTTTACTGAGGAAGGAGCTAAAGCTTAGAAACTGATTGGTAGAACCAATATTCTCACCCCTATGCAATATTACCAGTCTATGGCAGTGCTTCAAAAACTACTACAAATATAAAATTGCCACCAGAAGTATGCCAGCATAAAATTGCACAGATAGGCAGCATTGAATTCAAAATGACTTTCTCATTCATTTTTTTGTGCACTGATTTATTGCACAAAATCCGATGAGCACTTACTACACACTCAGCAGGATGCTCAATCCAAGGGTTATAAAGATAATCACATATACACAGATGCAAACTAATTAAAATAATGCAACATAATTGGGGTGGACACCCACTCACTGCCCTTTCTGTCCACACCACTGCAGGTACGCCTCTTGGTGCAAGCTCTCTGAGCACAGGGACAATTCCTGAAGGAAAGGAGTTCTTCAGATACAGTAACCACCTGCACACAACGGTATCCAATGCAGAGATTAGCCCCTTAGAAGAGGTTCATGTTTCTTAGCCCTTATACTGCTTGCCGTGATAGTTAGGGTTAGTAATAAATTGAAAGTTGAAGTGGTCTTTATCTAAGCAGTTGTAGGATATTTGGACCAAAAAAAAAAAAAAAAGAAAACTGAAAGATAAATGCAATTTGCTTGTAGAATAAGAAAAAATCTAATGGCCCAGAATATCATGCAAATTGCAGTTATTTATTATCAGACAGTGCTGTACAGGGTTATTGACTAAATAAAATCTACTGCAATAAGACCCACAAAGCACTATATTATGAGGCATATATCAGGATGCAGATTTTTTCATATACAGAACACCACCTTGAAACAGTATTCTCTGTCAGGGAGTTGTATTTGTATCTCTGAGCAGGCCTGAACCCCGTGTCCCCTGTGGCCACATGAAAGCCATGCTGCTTCCCCTCTGGGCTGGCCCAGGGATGCTCGGTACAGGGTATGAGGCAAGAGAAAGAGACCCAAGAAAGGGGCAGGAGGAGGTGGAGTGAGGGTGGTGGACAAGGGAGGTCTGCACATGCACCATTGTGTGCTGAGAATATATCTTTCTTATTTTACCAAACTCACAAATACATATCAATTTGTTCACTTCCTCAGCTTCAATGCATTTCTTGTTAAGGAACATCTCTTTGAGAAGAAAGCCTCTGACAGAATATCCAAGCACAAAGGAATGATCCAGACCCGGAGAAGCCAAGATTCTACGAAGTGAGGAGTCAGCAGGGGGCAGAAGAAATGTTATTGCTTTCACTTCTTGTTGGAAAATTAAGGGCCTTCCTTTAAATCAAAATTTCTCTTTGCTGTTAATAAGATGACAGTCTAGAACACTTGGCCTGCTACTGAGAGAGTGACTTCTTGCTGGGTTTAGATTACTCAAGAGCTCTGCATTTAATCTCAGAAGGCTGCCAGGGGTTTCAAGGAGAGCTGGCAGAGCACCAGACAGCAGCCACCCACTGAAAGTGGATGTCCCTTGCTAGGATGCACAACCATCCTATTTCATTTATTCTAGCTGGGGTCAAAGGACAGACGCAAACCAGCACCTTCTCTTAGGCACCTGAGTGATCCAGAAGGATGGGGAGGGGTTATGAGGGAAGAAAGTGTCCTAAGAGCAAGGTGGGAAGCGTACCAGGCCTCTGGACTGCAAAAGCGACCCCTGTGAGCCAGGGTGCACACCCAAGAGCCAGTGAGGTTCTGGGGGCCGGGAATCAGCTCCCATGGCACCCACCAAACCACACTTCCAAGTCCTGCGGCATCCTGAGGAGCGGAGGAACTGGCCCCACAGCCCTTCGCAAGTTCCCACCATCTCATTAAGCCTCTCCATGAAAGGTCAAGGTTGTAATAATGTGGGCCCATTTTGTTCTTTCTCTTGCAGAACCGAAGTTCAGGAGACAGGAGCTTTTTTTTTTTTTTTTTTTTTTTTTTTGCAAAAACTATGTTTTAAAATTAATCAGTAAAAATTCTTCCTAGATTTTCAGTAGTCCCTCAAGGGATCTGCTAAGCCAGAAGCTGAAGAGAGATGGCCTCTTCCTTCCACAGGAAGAAGGAGCCCTCTTTCCTAAAATCGGGGCCACTTCCTATCCAGAGGGCCCTCAGTCTTGGCAATGGTTGACTGCTTTAAGAGGGAATTGTCGCATTGCAAGCCAATGTCCGTCATTATCACTGGAAGCTTTCAATCAGGAAAAAATCTCATGAGTGTGAGCAATTGGAAGACATGGGTGACATCTGCAGTACGCACATGTTTAATTATTACTACTTTGAAATTCGTGTGTTAGACCTTTCAAAAGCACACAATAACATCATGATATAATTTTTACTATTATACATGTAATATACAAATATATAAAAACATATTTGCACACATACATATATTTATCTATCTAGTTCTATCTATATTTATATCTGTATTCAGCACTAAGACAAGTACACACCTGTTTGTTCAAAGTCTGTCATCCCCACAGCCAAAGTCTTAACTGGTGCTAGTTCCCAGAATCATTTATTCATATGTTCATTACTGAGCACTTGTCATGGGTTGAATTGTGTCCTCGTCCTCCCGGAAAAGCTGTGTTGAAGTCCTATTCCCTGGTCCCTCAGACCATGAACTGATTTGGCTATAGAGTCCTGGCAGATGTGATTAGTTCCGGTGGGGTCGTACTGGAATAGGGTGGGCCCTTAATCCAGTGTGGCTCGTGCCCTTGTAAGAAAAGGAGAAAAGACACAGACAGAGACATGTGAGGGAAGAAGGTCCTGGGACAACAGAGGCAGGGACTGAAGTGCTGAGCCCACAAGCCAACGAACACCAGGATTTTCAGTGAAACACCAGACATGGGAAGAGTCAAATAGGGATTCTCCCCTGTAGGTTTCTGAGGCAGCACGGCCCTGCCAATGCCCTGGTTTTGAACCTACGGCCTCTGGCTCTGTGAAACAATCACCTCGAAGTTCACTGGTTGTGGTACTTTGTTATGGAAGCCCTGGGAACCCGGCACAGCCCCTTGGTGCTGGGCTTGGGGAGGGTGCGTGACTAAAGTGACTGCCCCAGCTTCCAGGAGCACAGGGTCCAGTTGACCTTACGGCCAGGCGGCCTCTATGTTACCATCCCATCTTGAGGCATGAAATTTTACAAAGACTTAACTAGTCAAGTTTAACTGAGTTCTCCCTTGGAATTTCTCCTTCAAATGCCATAGAAGACAAAGAGCCAGAGAGATAAATGGAAAGTACAGTTCAGCTGGAAAGCTCGAGACCTTCCGTTTCTCAGGAAACCTGGGTATCGTTTATATTAATTTGCCTTTGAGATATTTAGATTTTGTCTTTTAAGTGGATGTCTCTTATCCTTAGGGTTAGAGTGACAGCTATGATTTTAGATGAACATTTTTGGGTCTGGCCACAATTAACAATTAAATTGATTTACTGACAAACACCCTTCAGCTTCCTGGTGAGTTTGCTTGGCAGAATCCCAGCAAAGGGAGTGGGAGGCTGGGTAAATATTGGGTAAATTGGATCAATTGTCAACAGCCTACCTGGATTGTGCCAACTGGAAGATCCTTTTTTTCTCAAAAAAAATATGTATTTCCTGCATAACCTAGATATCTTGTAACAGAAATTCTCAGACTTTTGGGGTTTATAGATCAGTAAAATTTAAAAGAAAAGAAAGAGCAGAAGTTAGGTGCCAATTTTTTTTTTATTTTGCCAACTAAAAGTGTCTACTTCTTCTCATCATTAATTCTTAAAAATTAAGGGTGCATTTTAATTCCATACAGAGAGAGGATATAATTTCAGAAAGGACAGTTGTTGACATGACGGGCTCCATCTGGCTTTGTTCTCCTAATTTTTTTCATTCCTCACAGGCTTGGGGCTTCATCATGGGCCAGCATCGTCATGGGTCAGCATTTTGAAACCACTGACCCAGAGAATGTTATCACTATCTATCTTGCTTTGCCTCTACAAATATGGATGTGAGCTCTAGCCCCCACCAGAGAATGACAAGTTGAGATTAATATACCACAGTTGAAAATATTAACCTCTCTCTGCTGGACACTAAGAGCACGGGAGCTGCGGATCTGTTTATTCACCATCGTGTCCCTAGCACCCAGAAAGGAGCCTGGCACATGGATATTCAATAGACATTTGTTCAGGAGGGGACAGAGGGCATTGCATGAGTAATTGTTGAAGCTGCTACCATCTCCTTCCTTGACTCAAACCTGTGTCATTACACCACTCAAACTCTTATCTTTTTTATCCTCACATATTTTATGCTGTCTCCTCCTGTTCCTCATCAATGACTGAATGTATTCATTCAATGTTGAGGTTGTCCACATCCCCACTAAGGGTAATGACATAGAAAACAAAAAAAGAGAGATGGTTAGAGAATGAATCATGGCCAGAGACCCAAAAATAAATTAATCCCTAGATTCAGTATAAAAAATGACTTCCCAGAAATCAGCAACGATTTGAGGATATACGAATCATGGAAAATATGTCTTTCTTTTGCAGGAAATATTTTTCATTAGTGGCAAAGAGGGAAAATGAGGGAAAGATAGAATCGCTGGGTTTGTTTCTTCCTTCTTTATAAAGAAAAATTTAGACCTGAGCATATTTACAGGTAGAAGTAAGGAATCATGAAAGAGACTGAAGATTTACAAGTGCGAAAGAACAGAGAACCTGAAAGAGCTGGATGAGCCAAGAGCAAGAGAGAAAAGGAAGAGGGTCCAAGTGGGGAGGTTCTTCAGACTTCACTCTCAGGAGTAGGCAGTGGGGTCAACTCTCAGCAGGAAGGATAGAGGGTGAGGTTTGCAACAGCCATGCACACAATGCAGGAGGGAGCAAAACCCGCCCAGATATGTCGATACGATTTGGAGCATACTTGTTAATAAAATGTCGGTGCTCCGTATACATCCAAAAGCATAATATTGAAAAACAAATTCTGACCTTGGCAGCTCTGACATGCTGTACGAATAAAATGAAAAATGTGAAATTATTTTGAAATCTAATGATCAAATCTAGAGACCTTTTCTTATATTCCATTTTTCTCCATCTCTCTGGAGTATCTGAAACTGTTGGTCATCTTCTTCTTGAAATGCACTTCTCCCATGATGCCAATTCTATTAGATCACCCGAGTTTGTTGTTATAACTTCTATGACCGTTCTTTTCCTTTATCCAACCCTTCCGCAATGACTTTGCCCCAGTAATTTTACTCTTACTTAAGATCTTTGAAAGACTTCATCCATTTCAATGGCCTCAATTATTTCTTCTGTGCAGAAGACTTCCAAATGTTTCTGAAATTTCAGACATAGTTCCAATAGTTTATAGATGGATAAATACAGATATAGATGCCCTGTCGGTATTTCAAATGTCTCAACTCTTTTACGTTAGCCACAAACATATTCTACTTCCTTGCATCCTTAATTTTGTTTACTGCAACATGCTCAGAATCCTCCCGTCCCTCTCCAGGCTCAGCTACTCAGGAGACGAAGACTTACTCATCCCAGACTCCTTTCTGTCCTTGAGTCACTCCTTACTTCCAAATATGTGTCACGTCCAGGCATCTACTTTTAGCCCACAACTAGCCCCCTAACTCAGACAGCACAGATGCAGTCAATTTGCTTCCCTGTTCTAAAGTTCTTGTTTTCTTAACAATTTGGTTTTTGGGGAAGAACGAAAATGTGCCAATTGATTAACATGAGTCATTGAGAGTCAAACATTTTATAGAAAATAAAACTCATTCCTTCAGGTGTAAAAAAAAAATCACCCACAAAACAAACATTTTAGGCATCTATGCATTCATCAATTTATCCATCAGTTTAGGCATTTGGGTTTCTTCCAGATGAAGTTAAAATCTCATGCAGAAAAGATGCTGCAACACTACTGTTGCTGTCTGGCCATCTGAGCCTGGACGATGGCCTCTTCCACTTCCAGATCATTCACCTCTAAGTCAGCTTTAAGTTATGCGGGGCCAGGTGAGCAGGAAAGACAACTGAATGATTCCTTATCATATGTATTCCTTTCAGATCCAGTATATGTATCCAGTGTATATATACATATACATATATGTGTGTGTATATGTATGTGTGTGTGTATATATATAAATATATATATATATATTACAGACCTTGACAATAACAGGTGCTCAAATATATATATGTATATTACATACATATGTGTATATAATGTATATATATATATGTAATATAAGTACTTTGCTCATCTCGTCAGAAACCCCATAAGATAGGCATTATTGTCCCCATTTTATAGGGGAGGAAAATGAGACTAAGAAACATGGAGTAACTAGTTGCCCAAGGTCACTCTGCTAGGACATGGCAGAGGCAGGATTGAAGCGTGTGTCCTTGCTCCAGGTTAATGGCTATTTCTGGAATGCCTCGGCAGCCCTTTTAAATTCTGTGGTCTGTAAGTGAGATTCTGGCAGCACTGGAATTCTGGAAGTGAGCCGGGGTCACCTGGGTCTGGGTATCCATTGTTCCACTGTAGTGTATGTTCAGCCTCCACCATGATGGGCTCTTTTAAGCCTGCTTGAATATCAGGCTTGGATCTCTTGGCATGGGAAGCACCCGAATGCCACAACTAGAGAGAGCGAAACCATGAGTACTGATTTCTGTCTTCAGCTCCCTATGAAAACCAGCCCAAAGACAGCTGGAAATGAAGAAAATGTGCAATGACAAGGGTTTTGGGGTTTTCTTTTTCTTTCTGGGGGGGTTGTTTGGTTTTGCTTTCCCTCAAAAAGCTTAAGTTACTTTACAAATCTCTTTCTTTACAGATACATGAGAATGAAAAGTAATATCAATGAAATGATAATTCTATAGATATGTGGGGCCAGTGGCATTTGACGCACCTTTCTCACTGTCAGCTTGAACTCATTCTTCTCTCATTACGTTCTTATGAGGGAATCTCTGCTTACTCATTTGTGTGTCTATGGTAGGGGGAGCGGAAAGTGAGAGGGTATAAGAGGAGGAGATTGAGATGAGAGGCTATACTACTAGACGTGTGAGTTTCATTCTGGAGATAGTAGGAAGCCCAATTTTAGCTAAAGATTCAAGCTATATTCTCTAATTTAATAGAAGTAGCAACAAACCTCATCTTTTTATTTGTTCGATTAAAAAAAAAATCCGTCGGCCACCTATTCAATTGATTCCAGATTCAGTGTTGAGGAATAAAACGGTATGGTCAATGGTCCTACCTCAACTCTCATAGAAATTCCATGAGGTCTATATTATCCTCATTTTACAGATGAGAAAACTGAGACTTCCAGACTTTAAGTAACTTGACCACTTTCATGCACCTAGTCAAGAGGAGAAGAAGAATTCCATCCCGAGCATGTTCAACTCCAAAGCCTGTGCAATCACCCGCTGAATTACAATGCTAGCGCTTAAACCTGGGTGATTTCACAGAATCAGGGTCTTGTTCTCCAGACCTTGCCACTAGTAGTCCACGGCTGATAGGAAGAACTGACAATAGAACCTCGATGTTTCCAAACCTGGGCTTTCAGTCATTTGGCAGTAAATAAGTAAGCAGCAATCTCCCCTCCTTAAATGCACTCACACAGATAATTTTACATGTCACCAATCTCCCCATCTCACAAATCGTCATCATGTTGTGGTTAAATGATCCCTGGTGCTCTGATCCTCTCAGAATAGGTCATTTCTTTTTCAGGTCTTTATTCATGCTACAAAATGCCTGATGCTGCTCTCTGAAAGCACAGAGGTGTGGCCAGGGTTCAGTGCTATGAGCCTCCCAAGCAACCATGGGCAGCTTAGCACAAATGGACCTACAATCCAACATTAATTTCCTGTCTTCCAGTCTGAACACTCCTGATAAGCAGCCGTCTGGCTAAAGACCGCAGGCAGAATCAATCTCTGGTCTCAGCAAACTCACTACTTTGTTCCCCTCTGCCAGAGTTCCCTGCAGCTGCAGTTGCCCAGAGCTAAGGACACCTCTCAGAGCAGTTTTCAGACACGGCCCCTCCCTCTCTCCACCTCCACCGCATGCCCAGCTGCTGCTGGTGTCTCTGCCAGGCTGGCCATCCACCTCTTCAGAGAATCTCAATGCATTATTGAAATATGTCTTCCCACAGCAGGCAGAGAAATGAAACTTTCTCCTATTTCAATTATTTCCCTTTCTTAAGCAGAGAAATAAAAAAAAACTCTACCCATAGAGAATAAGAAAGGAATCCAAATTATTTTTTAAATTTATTTTTCTCTCAGGATTTAGTAGATAGCGGTGTAAATACTGGTGCAGAAGGAGTTAATTGCTTATTTGTGAGAAAATAATGATAGAGGCAATACATGTGCCTCTCTTCTTCAGCCACTCCCCCAGCCCTCAATCCAGATAAAAATAATAGCAGGACTAACAGGATGAGAAGTGGATTTGGACAGGGAAGAAGTATTTATTGAACCTAAACAGTTGCATTGTGTATGAGCATTGGGAGTGGAGAGTGAAGATGGATATGGCCTCTGTTCTCAATGAGTTTATAATCATCAGGCAAAATAGTTGTACCATCCTAGATTTGCATATAAAACCACTCTCTCTCATTCATTGTATCTTTCCATTTACTTAAGCCTTGCAAATAAATTCTGTCTCTTTACCAGCCTGTCCTTTCCGCTCCTTAGAAAGAGTATGCTCAGAATTTTGGATAATCTTAGAAGTATTTGTGGCAGTGTGAGAATACAAATACCATTAGATGTTGCAATAGGAAAAAATGTTGGGCAGGAACAATTCAGAATTATTCTTCACCTCTGGCAGGGGAGAAAGTGGTTTGAGTGAACTAACAGATCTTCTGTCACCTCAGCTAAAATTTCAATTGCCAGATTGCTTTCAAGGAACACATCATTAGGGACACCTACGCTGCCCTCCCCACTTTAAATTTCAAGACCAGATCAAATCCCCTAACATTTGTGCATATCTCCAGAGCAACACCTAACATTGGCTCTGTTGACTGTCAATTGCTTGAGGTACTATGTGTGAATAATTGCATGTCCTGTGTCTTTTAGCAGGAGATTCATATGCATTTCAGGAAGGGGAGGAGACAAAATAATGACAGTGCATATGGAATATGACATTGTTGGTATAAGCTGGTACCCTGGTTGCATAAAAACAATGAGGCCTCTTAGATCTTTCTTGATCCATTATATCTGCCAGGGATATGATGTTAAGAGTGGTATTTCAAGAAACTGAGGACTTCTTGTGACTTGGGATCAACCAGTAACCAGAATGGCAAATGGTGAGAAACAAAGAGTTTTTATCAAGAGCAATGAGACAGTAGTGGTTAAGTACTGCCCCTTGGTACCTTTCCTCATTGTCCTGACATTCTTGGGCAATGTTCTCATCCCTTAGGGAAGATTATCCCAACCTGGTAGCTCAAGAGTTTCAACAGAGGCACTGGAGAAATTGACTGAAAAAGAGAACTGCCACTGTGGGCTGATCTATCCTGCAGACTGTCCCTCACTGGGCATCACCCCTCGCTCTAGAGACACTTTGGAAAGCTTGGAAAGGGGGAAGCCCTGCTTGAAGAGACAAACCATGGGTCCATCTGATATGGTCATATAGTTTGGATATTTGTCACCTCCAAACCTCATGTTGAAATATGTTCCCCAATGTTGGAGGTGGGGCCTGGTGGGAGGGGTTTTGATCATGAGGCTAGATCCCTCACGAATGCCTTGGTGCTGTTCTCAAGGTAATGTGGAGTTCTTGCTCTGAGCTGATGTGAGATCTGGTTGTTTAAAAGAGTGTGGCATTCCCCCACATCTGTAGCTCCTGCTCTTGCCATGTGACATGCTGGGTCCCTGTCACCTTCTGCCATGACTGGTAAATTCCTGAGACCTTCACCAGAAGCAGATGCAGAACCATGAACCAAGTAAACTTCTTTTCTTTATAAATTACCCAGCCTCATGTATTCCTTTAGAGATGCAAAAATGAACTAACACAAAAAATTTGGTACCAAGGAGTGGGGTGTTGGCATTGAGATGCCTGAAAATATAAACGCAGCTTTGGAACTGGGTAACAAGCAAAAGTTGGAAGAGTGTAGAGGAAGAAGAAGAAGAGAGGATGATGAGGAGAAGTTTGGAATTTCTTAGAGACTGGTTGAACGGTTGTGACCAAAATGCCGGTAGAAATATGGACAATAAAATCCAGGCTGTCAATGGTCTCGGGTGGAAATAATGAACTTATTGGAAACTGCTGTAAAGGTCACCCTTGTTACACCTTAGCAAAGAGCTTGACTGTACTGTATCCACATCCTAGGGATCTGTGAAAGGTTGAACTTAAGAGTGACAACTCACAGTATCTGGCAGAAGAAATTTCTAAGTAGCAAAGCATTCAAGAAGTGGTGTGGCTGCTTTTAATGGCCTAGAATCAGATTTGGGAGCAAAAAAAAAAAAAAAAGGACTTAAACTTGTAACTTATATTTAAAAGGGAAGCAGAGAGTAAAAGTAAGTTTGCAGCCTGGCCCTGTTGTAGAGAAGGAATCTAGACAGCTTGTGGAGCAACCACTTGCTAGAGAGATTAACATGACTAAAAGGGAGCCAAGGCATGTCGAAAGTCTTTGGGACAGGCCTTCCCATCACAGACCCAGAGGCTTAGGAGAAAAGAATGGTTTCAGGAGCCAGGTCCAAGACCCCATTGCCCTGAGCAATCTCCAGACACTGCTCCCCACATCCTGGCTGCTCCAGCTCCAGCTGTGGCTCTAAGGGCCCTAGGTAGAGCTCTGACCACTACTCCAGAGAGTGCAGGCCATAAGCCTTGGCAGCTTGCACATGGTGCTAAGTCAGCAGGCTCACAGAATGCAAGCATGAAGGAAGCTTGGCAGCTTCCTTCAAGATTTCAGAGGATGTATGGGAAAGCCTGGGTGCCCAGACAGAAGCTTGCCACAGGGGAGGAGCGCTCACAGAGAACCTCCACTAGGGCAGTGCAGAGGGAGGGGAAATGGGGGGATGAAGCCCCCATGCAGTTTCCACCAGGGAACTGCCTAGTGGAGTTGTGGGAAGAGGGCCACCACCCTCCAGCCCCCAGAGTGATGGAGCCATGAACAGCTTCCCTCTTGAGTCTGGAAAAGCCATAGGCACTCAACTCCAACCTGTGAGAGCAACTGCAGTGTCCACACCCCGCAAAGCCACAGGAGCAGAGTTTCCCAAAGGCCTTAAAGCCCACCCGTTGCACCAGTGTGGCTTGGATATGGGACATGGAGTCAAAGGAGGTTATACTGGAGCTTTAAGGTGTAATGACTGCTGAGTTTGAGACTTGTGAGTGGCCTACTGCCCCTTCCTGTTGGACAATTTCTCCATTTTGGTATGGGAATATTTACCCAATGCCTATATCATCATTGTATCTTGGAAGTAAATAACTTCGTTTGATTTTATAGGCTCATAGGCAGAAGAAGATAAGTCTCAGATGAGACTTAGGACTTTGGACTTGATGTTGGAATGAGTTAAGGCTTTGAGGGGCTGTTGGGAAGAGGTGACTGTATTTTGCAATGTGAGAAGAACATGATATTTTGGGGGGTAGGGAAGGGGCAGAATAATGCAGTTTAGACGTTTATCCTTTCCAAATCTCATGTTGAAATGTGACCTCTAATGTTGCAGATGGGGCCTGGTGGGAGGCGTTTGGGTCATGGGGGCAGATCCTTCATGAATGGCTTGGTATCTTCCCCATCATAATGAATGGTAATGAGTTGTTTGCCATTATCAACCATGAGATTTGGTTATTTAAAAGAGTGTGGCACCTCCCCCACCCCATGTTCCTACTCTTGCCATGTGACATGCCTGCTCCCACCCCATCCCACACTGCTTAGCTCTCTGCTGTGATTAGGGCTTCCTGGGGCCCTTACCGGAAGCTGAGCAGATATTGGCACCATGCTTCCTGTAAACCCTGCAGAACTAGGAGCCAATGAAACCTCTTTTCTTTATAAATTACCCAGCCAAAGGTATTTGTTTACAGTGACACAAAAACGGACTAATACATGTGGTCATCCTCACAGTTAACATTCTAACAGTTCTTGGGGCCGGATGGGTTTGCCCTTTAGCACAGATCAAAGAGGAATGCCAATCCCAAACCACAAGGTAACTCCACCAGATACGTTTTAAAATAGAAGTTGGGGGAATAGACCCCAGTATATGAGGTTCATTTTGCTGGAGGTAATGTTTTGGGATAGTTCTATGGGCCTCACGACTTAGCCCACTTTCTGATCTGTGCTCAGCTCCACATACCTGTGAGCCTTAAGGACACCCCTGAGCTTCAAGCATTTCTTTTACTCCTTTCTAAATTGAGGAGCTGGCCTGACACTCTCCTGGATCGCTTCCCTGCTAATACCTAAAAGTCAAGCCCTAAAACACCTTCTCACTTTGTCACTTCCTGCCAGCAGTAATCAGCCAAGCTCTTTTACCAAAATGGAGAATCACTGGAAATATTAATAGAAGAGGTCAATATATTGAGCTGTGTGGCCTTTTCTTGTTCTGAGAATATTTCATGTCTTTATGTTCTTACATTGAGAAAAACCTGGTCTGTGCCAATCTACATCAAATGGAAAGGGGAGGTAAGAGGGAGGATAAACCCAAACCCAACCTGTGCTGTGGCTCTTTCAAATGGCAGGCTCATTATGACCCAGTGCCTGACAGCCTCAGGATGGCCTCTCGTCAGAGGCCCCTCTGGCTTTTGCAAGCTCTCACACACAATTCTGTGTCATGAGAATCACAGCAGGTCCTGGCAGTGGACACTGAAAATGTCAGAAAGCAAAAGCGGGTGTTTGGGGAAAGTCATTGTGAGCTGGGAGGAGCACTTGCAATGTTTGCAGCACATACAAAACAATCAACAAGCAAAAGACGACCTGCCTTATTAGTGAGACAGGTGAAAAGGAGGAAGAGAGGGAAAGGGAAGGGCGGCAACAAGTGGGAAGGGAGTCTGGGAAACTGGGATACTGGGAATTTGGCCTCATTCATTTAACTAGCATTTTACTTATTACCATATCGTAGTACTAGGCACAGAAAATGTAAGTGTGAATGAGGAACAGTAGCACATTGCAGAGTAAAGACCATTGGCCTTAGAACAGAACACACATTTAAGTCTTGGTTTTTCACATTCACCAGTTGTGATTTTGGGTAATGAAAATACTCAGAGCCTCAGTTTCATCATATGCAAAACAGGGATAATAATATGGTCTTATGAAATAATTTAAAGATTTAAATGAGCTATTATAAGTAAAATGCCAGCCACATAGCAGGAACACGCCAAATGGAAAAAGGTAGACATGGTTCTTGCTCCAGGAGAACTTGGAATCTGGGGGCAGTTGGGGTGGGGTAAGTGGGAGTCTTAATTGTATGCTGCAATTACTTACAACTCTATATGCTATGAGATATATAAACAAATCAAATCAGAACACAAGAAGTAGGGTAATTAATTCTCCCTAGAGTAATGAGAGACTTCATGAGGAAGGGAAATAAGGAGAATTCTAGATGAGAATCCAAGACATGGAAGAGTATGTTTGAAATTAGAGGGGTGAGTCAAGCAAGGTGTGTTTGTCCCATTTAGAAGACATCAATGGCTGATCACAGGGTATGTGGGGAGGAGAGACATGCAGTGAGCTAGGTGAAGCTCAAGGCGCGAAGGGTCACACAAGGCAATTTAAGTTATCTAACTTCCCCTACCACAGGTAATGACCAACCACTGAAGTCTTTTTCAGCCCTGGAGTGACCTTAGAAATATAACTCAGCTGGTATTTGGAGGATAAATTTGAATGGGAGCCGGACTGGAGGACAATCTTACGAGATCTGTACATGTGGAATCTTTGTTGTGCCAGTCTGTTTTAGCTGATGTGATCCATTATAATGCTTCATTTGAAATAGTGTCAGACCTAAGGAAGGGGCAGTGGCAGTGAGAATAGAGAGGAAGAGTAATATCAAAGGCACAGATTTCAGCTGTTAAAAGGAACCAGCTAGGGAAGGAGTGCTGCATCTCCAATTAACTGTGACCCATTTCTGATAATGCTGCTCATTGACATAGCTTTGTTTACCTACGTATTTTAGAACTATTTAGAAACTTTAAGAAACTTCTTTTCCGCTGAGTAATGATTTAACTTCTTAAAGAAGGTGTACGAGATTTTGCCATTTTGTAAAATCTCTCCTAACTAATGGAAGCATATTGGAATGCTGAGTTCCCACACTCCGTAAGGCCCTGCACATTCTGTAAGGCTGCAGTACAAAGATGTGAACAGTAAAACGTATGGTCCTGCCTGGTAGGAATTGACCGATTCATTGGAAAGACATAAACATACACCAAGCACATGGAGCAGTTCAAAAGAAAATTGACAACTCAAAATAATAGTACAAGTCCCACAAAAATGTAAAGAAAGAGAAATGATGGAAAGGCAGGCTTCCTTGAAATGGGGAGACAAGTCAGGGTGTTCAAGAGCAGGTAGACTTGGATAGAACCAGCCTCCTTCTGCCCCACCCAGCCCCTGGCTTCTAAATCCATGTCTCCAGACTGTGGAAAAGTACTCACCTGGCCGGGCGCGGTAGCTCACACCCGCAATCCCAGCACTTTGGGAGGCCAAGGCAGGCAGATCTCGAGGTCAGGAGATCACAACCATCCTGGCTAACACGGCAAAACCCTGTCTCTACTAAAAATACAAAAAAAAAAAAAAAAATTAGCCGGGTGTGGTGGCGGGCACCTGTAGTCCCAGCTACTTGGGAGGCTGAGGCAGGAGAATGGCACAAACCTGGGAGGCAGAGCTTGCAGTGACCTGGCATTGCGCCACTGCCCTCCAGCCTGGGCAACAGAGTGAGACTCTGTCTCAAAAAAAAAAAAAAAAAAGTAGTCACCTAAGAAGATGCCATATTCACGACAACCTCAGTGTTCATTTGATTTCTCACTGGTTAATTTCTGAGTATTGGATATTTTGTTAACAAATTGATCGAGTCTTGTGGGCAGTGGCCTCGGCGGCCTTGTTGCTCATTTATTCATGGTGTGATTCACTTGTTGGCTGATAAGATTGGAGCCTGACCATCTACTTGCACTAACCTCAAGAATGTGGAGGGGATAGATGCATTTCTAAATAAAACGAACCTAAGCACTCTAAAATCCATGAATAAAAGGAACAACATTGATTTTAAAGGAAATACAGAAAACCATGCTGGATAAATAATAATCGCAGAAACGAACCAGTCAATCATTATTTGTTGAGCACCTACCCTATTTGAGGCACTGTGCAGAGGAAGTTTGGATGATTTAGAAAAAGTGAAATATATCACTGAGAGAACTAAAGGGCAAGGGCAAGGGCAAGATCTTGGTCGTCTTTTGTCTTCTGCGCAGTGCCTGGGAGGAGATGGGCGAGGCTGTGGACAGAAGGAGAAGTTGAGATACAAAGAGAAACACTAATGAGAGAAATTCCTGGCCTTTGTTTCCGACTGCAGACCAGAGCTTTCCTGCAGAAATGTAATATCAACCATATGGCTCATTTTTTGCCACACATATAATTTTAAGTGTTCTAGAGGTCACATTTTAAAAAGCAAAAAAGATAAAGTAAAATTATTTTGAAATTTTAATTTAACCAAATGTATTCAAAATATTTTTTAAATTATTTTTCTTTTCTTTTCTTTTCTATTTTTTTTTTTTTTTTTAGAGATAAGTTTTCACTATGTTGCCCAGGCTGGTCTCAAACTCCTGGCCTCATGGGCTCCTCTCACCTTGGCCTCCCGAAGTGCTGGGATTATAGCCATGAGCCACAACAAGTGGGCAAAATATTATTTCAACATGCACAGGAGCCGGATTTTAGCTGTTTAATAGCCCCCTGAGGCTCGTGCCCACCAGACCGGAAACAGTAACTACAGTTATTGACTCTGATTTCTTTCACGGGAATGTTCAGAAAAAAAAAAAAAAAAAAAAAAAAACCAACAAATAAACAGATAAGTAGACAAAAATTGGTGTGAACCAGTCTATAGAGGAAGCATGCAGAATGGGCTGCAGAGCCTGGGCAGGGGCTCCCAGCAGACAGGCAGAACCAGGGAAGCCTTCTGGAGAGACCCCCGAGGCAGGCAGGACTTTCCAGGTCAGCAGGGGCCCGTGCAGGAAAGCAGGCAGAGAGCAGTGCGAGACTCAGGCAGCGCTGGCCATTCAAAGAGCTGTCCGGGTACCATGAAGGAAAACTGGAGAAGGAGGAAACTGTCAGAGCCCAAGGAGCCTCTGCAGCTAGGCTCCTGAAGTTTGGATTGCATCTTTGGGCTATGGGGAGTGTTCCTGGTGTACTGGTTTCTGGCTCCTGCAGCACTGCAGTCTTCTTGAGGACAGGCTCACAGCTGGCCATCTTTCTGTCCTGGCTGATGCTAACTATATGCTCTACTCCAGTTTAGCTCTTGCTCTGACTCTGCTTCCAAGAAGGATGAGAGCTGAGAACTTGGGGTGGATTCTAAGCATCTTATTGTGTGTCCATGATAGCAGTGCAGCTTCCTGTGGTGAATGAAGGTGCTAAAGATGTGAGCCACTGTGAGAAATTCTCTCTGAACTCTGTCATTCCACAGGCTAAGGTTGGCATGGAAAGCAGTGCTCTAAAAAGGCACTGGACAGGCATCAAGCCTACCTCCTGTTCTCTCTGTGGATCCCCCTGGACTTCTGCTTCCTGGAGACTTAGCAGGTTATGCTGGCCTGGAGGTGTTCCTGCTGGGGTCTCTTCCAGCATGAGACAACCCATGGTCAAGTGGTCCAGCTCAGCATCTAAGCAATGGGCAAACTCCTTAAGCTACTAGGCCCACTGTTTCTCAGCACTTGTTCTCCCAAAGTGGCATTTCCTCTGAAGTAGAGTGCTTTAGAAAAAAAGTGGAGGCAGACTCAACCACGAACCTGGGGAAATAGGAAATATGGACTGTTGCGGTGTAGGGCTACAGCTCACATAAGAGGAGTTCACATCTTTGCATCTGTGGTTCTCAAACTGGGCTTTGTATTAAAATTATCTGGGAACTTTAAAAACATATGGACACCCAGGCTCTACCTTGGATCAATTAAATCAGAATCCCTTGGGGGTGCCGAGGGAAAAGCCCTGAACACCACTGGCTTTGTTTTTGTTTTTTCAAGTCTCCCAGGTGATTCTAACGAATAGCTAGAATTGAGAGAGACCTCTTCTTTCTATGTTGGGGTTAGCTCACAGGAGGCCAACTGCACTGAGGTGTCGGCCAAAGGCTCATGGTAATTAACAGCATGGATTTGCCTGACCTCATCCCTTAGTGCAACTCTTGCAGGCATCTTGAGGGGATGATAAGAAGCAAGACAAGAATAGCCAGCACAGTGCTGGGCCCAACCCGCTCAGGGACACACATGTGGAGCTCTTAGAACACAGTCACAGACATGCAGGGAGAAACTGAGGGCCCTGGGACATGGGTGAGAAAGTCACAGCCATGATTTGGATGAGGAATAATGCAGACCAGAATTATCCGAGGATTAGATGATGTGTTGCTTGTTTTTGTTGAAATGAGAGTATTGCAAATAATGGATTAGGTTGATACCATTTGTTTGTTAATTTGTTTTGGATAATAAACCCTGATTTACAAAACGTTCACATAAGAAATAAGGCAAATACTTATGATTCCTGACTTCTCCTTCATGTTTTCATAGCAATTTGATTTGATTTTAAAATTGACGTATTAGTTTCACACTATTCTCATCAGTAAGGTATTAGAGACTAGGGCTAGTTTTGTTGTTCTTTATTCACAGCTAAGGAAAGGGAGCTTGAGACAGGGGCGCTGAACTGAGCACACTGAGGTTACACAGTTAATGTTTAAGCCTGGACATGAGCTACATTCTTGTTTCTTCTTCCTTGGTGTTTTAAAAATTCTAATGGCCCTCTCCCAGTGGAGCCAAGATGGCCGAATAGGAACAGCTCCGGTCTACAGCTCCCAGCATGAGCGACACAGAAGACGGGTGATTTCTGCATTTCCATTTGAGGTACCGGGTTCATCTCACTAGGGAGTGCCAAACAATGGGTGCAGGACAGTCGGTGCAGCGCACTGTGCACAAGCCGAAGCAGGGCGAGGCATTGCTTCACTCAGGAAGCACAAGGGGTCAGGGAGTTCCCTTTCCTAGTCAAAGAAAGGGGTAACAGATGGCACCTGGAAAATCGGGTCAGTCGTAACCTAATACTGCGCTTTTCCAACGGGCTTGGAAAACGGCACACCAGGAGATTGTGCCCCGCACCTGGCTCAGAGGGTCCTGTGCCCACAGAGTCTCACTGATTGCTAGCACAGCAGTCTGAGATCAAACTGCAAGGCGGCAGCGAGGCTGGGGGAGGGGGGCCCACCATTGCCCAGGCTTGCTTAGGTAAAAAAAGCAGCCAGGAAGCTCGAACTGGGTGGAGCCCACCACAGCTCAAGGAGGCCTGCCTGCCTCTGTAGGCTCCACCTCTGGGGGCAGGGCACAGACAAACAAAAGGTCAGCAGAAACCTCTGCAGACTTAAATGTCCCTGTCTGACAGCTTTGAAGAGAGTAGTGGTTCTCCCAGCATGCAGCTGGAGATCTGAGAACGGGCAGACTGCCTCCTAAAGTGGGTCCCTGACCCCCGAGCAGCCTAACTGGGAGGCACCCCCCAGTAGGGACAGACTGACACCTCACTCGGCCGGGTACTCCTCTGAGACAAAACTTCCAGAGGAACTATCAGACAGCTGAATTTGTAGTCTCACGAAAATCTGCTGTTCTGCGGATGGGAGAAAATTTTCGCAACCTACTCATCTGACAAAGGGCTAATATCCAGAATCTACAATGAACTCAAACAAATTTACAAGAAAAAAACAAACAACCCCATCAAAAAGTGGGCAGAGGACATGAACAGACACTTCTCAAAAGAAGACATTTATGCAGCCAAAAAACACATGAAAAAATGCTCATCATCACTGGCCATCACAGAAATGCAAATCAAAACCACAGTGAGATACCATCTCATACCAGTTAGAATGGCCATCATTAAAAAATCAGGAAACAACAGGTGCTGGAGAGGATGTGGAGAAATAGGAACACTTTTACACTGTTGGTGGGACTGTAAACTAGTTCAACCATTGTGGAAGTCAGTGTGGCGATTCCTCAGGGATCTAGAACTAGAAATTCCATTTGACCCAGCCATCCCATTACTGGGTATATACCCAAAGGACTATAAATCATGCTGCTATAAAGACACATGCACACGTATGTTTATTGCGGCACTATTCACAATAGCAAAGACTTGGAACCAACCCAAATGTCCAACAACGATAGACTGGATTAAGAAAATGTGGCACATATACACCATGGAATACTATGCAGCCATAAAAAATGATGAGTTCGTGTCCTTTGTAGGGACATGGATGAAACTGGAAAACATTTCTCAGTAAACTATCACAAGGACAAAAAACCAAACACCACATGTTTTCACTCATAGGTAGGAATTGAACAATGAGAACACATGGACACAGGAAGGGGAACACACACTCCAGGGACTGTTGTGGGGTGGGGGGAGGGGGGAGGGACAGCATTAGGAGATATACCTAATGCTAAATGGCGAGTTAATGGGTGCAGCAAACCAACGTGGCACATGGATACATATGTAACAAACCTGCACATTGTGCACATGTACCCTAAAACCTAAAGTATAATAATAATAATAATAAATTCTCATGGCCCACGGACACCCACAGATAACCCTCTCTCCTCATCATGTAACTGAAGGGTGCTGGGGGATTAACATCCATTTCCTCCCTGGGCTGTTCTCACCTGGCCATCTAATCACTGTGGAGGTAATTGATGAACCTTGGAAGAAAACTTGAGCATGGGCAAATCACAGAGAACCCTTTCCCCAGTGGAAAAAGCTCCAGATCTTTTCCTTCCTAGCCCACTAAGAAAATCTTCTCAAATCTCAAATTCCACAGTGACAAACGCTGCATGCTTTTGAATAGGGCCCTACATGCAAGGAACATTCAGGAAAACCTGTGAATGCAGCATCACAAAGTTCTGTCTCAGCAGCTACACTGCTTTTGCCCTGGCATTCAGGTGTATCTGGGCACCTGTGGAGACCCAGAGGGTCGGGCAGCCAATGAGGGATGGTAGAGTTGCCATAGTTTAGTTCAACAAGAGCAGGCAAATGCTAGATTAGAGAGGTGACCCTCAGCGGAGCGTGGTGACCCTCAGCAGAGCATGGTGCCTGTAATTCAGATCACCTCCTGGCCTGTACCTGAGCCCTAAGGTGACTTTGAGCGCAATCAATGACCAAATCAAAACTCCAAGAGGAAGTCTACTCTCTCCTGTATGGATAATCAGAAAGAAAAGACTAACGCCTCTAGGATGTTGGTGGATGGGATCTGATAGTAAGTGTGGCAGCAGAAAATAAGCCCAGGTCCCTAGGTGCATATAGGGCCACCCTCCATAGTCAGAGGCACTGCAGGCACCAGCCCCAGAGACCCCTGAGTGGCACCTGTGGCTGGTTTGGGATTGTGCCAGGAGATGTCACCAGACAACAGAAGGAGGAGAGCAAAAAATAACAGCCACCCCAGAAGCCGTGGAGCCCATTCCATGGAGTGCATGGGCAGCATGCCCTGGCTTCCCAGAACTATTTGGAAAGGATTTCAGAAGAGCTTCCATTTCCACTGAGTGGGTGGAGGCAGAGCTTGAGAATACCTTGTCTGGAATCTTCTTCCAATTATTTTAAGCCCTATGAGGCCACAGGAATGGAGTTTCAAGAAGCCGCAGCTTACATTGTTACTCTCCCAGGGCCACTTGAATTGTGCTAAGTCTCAACTCCTCAAAGTTGAGGTGTGTTTTCAGACATCAGCCTGAGATGCTCAGGTGAATATTATCAGCCGCAGGGATTTCTGGGAAAGAATGTTTCCTAAGTGTTTAAAGTCACATCTCATAAATAGTTGCCTTCTTTGCTTGCATGTAACACCAACATTATTGGTGCCACATACAGCTCAATGCCCAAGGCTGTGTCACAAGACAAAAACCTGGGTTCAAATTCTGGCTCTGCTGTTTACTAGCTCAACCACCAAAAGGCAAATTTTGGAGTTGTTTTTTTGATGTTCCTTTGCTTTTGTTTGTTTTATAAACTTCTTTGAAGCTGTTTCTTCATCTCCAAAATCATGATAATGATCAATGCTTCATGGGGTGTCTGTCGGTTAAAGAGGATGCAGGAAGAGCTGTTGGCATAGGTGCTCCCCAACCCGAGAGATGAGCCCCGCGTCCACTACGCCAGCATCCAGCCGTGGACTGCCAAGGAGATCTACACCCTGGCCCCCTTCCCTTGGTGGTCAGGGTGCTGCTGGTGGGCACCCCTCAGGGGCTCAGCCCCTATCCTTCCCCAGGGAAAGCCAGTATCTACCGTCCTCCTGGAAAGGCACCTGACATGGTTGCAGGTTCTGTGCACTGCATGTCCTGTGCCTTTTCTCACGTCTTCCACCCACTATTCCATCTCCCCACACTCTTCCCACTGCTTCTTATTTTTTTGGCAAACAGTGAGATCACACAGGCTTATAGCCCTGAGGGAAGGTATTCCACAGCTGCTTTTGAGCCCCAGCCCTTCCAGCAGTTTGGGCACCTGAGCACAAATTGAACAACATTAATGAGACACCCCATCTCAGCATTTTACTCTCCACTGCTATTCTAAAATCTTCACAAAAAAGTTCAGGTGGTTCTTTTGAAGGTGCACACACACATGCACACACACCAAGCCTCCCACCCCAGGGCCTGTGGCCGGCTTGTGTGTGAGAAGCCAGCTCGCTCTGGATGTGCGATTCTGCAGTCTGTGAAGGCACAGTGGTAGATTACACAAGAGAATGGCCTTACAATTTTATAAACTATTTATTAGGCCCATCCTGGAGAGCTACATCAATATGGCCGTCGGTGAAGCAAAGCAGAAGCTATAAAAATATCATCTATCCCAAACAAGCTTCATAATCAAACAAAACCCCGTGCTGGCTGGGACAGGCTTGTGTTCTGACACTTAAGGGCCCTTTCCATCTTTAAAACAGACCGTTAAAACACCAGAACACTTTGGCTCACAGAAGTCTAAATCAAAAGGGAGGGGAAAAAAACGAGATCTCTTTTCTCCAAGAGTAACGATGCCTTTTCCAGCTCCTAGAAAAGCTCATTGCGATAGAGATGCAATATTGCTTTTTTTCATTGTGGCTTTTCCGTTTCTTTCCAACACCCAGAAAATCTTCTAGGGGTTCAAAATTTCCACTCGCTTCCCTCTAGGAATCCCTTTCTTTTTACTCCACATGTACACAGTGGCTATGCGGTGATCCCTTCAATATTATTTTGTTGTTTTCCCAATAAATACAGATATGCAGTTTGATACATATTCCAGAAGGGTAATAATAATAATAACCTGAAGAAGAATGATATCAGCCCAGTACTGTGCTCCAGTTCCCCAAGGCAAAGGAACACAGGAGGCAGGTCGGTACGCTGGGGTTTACTGTGATTAACATTTCCAGCCAGTGCTCCTCCAATTGGCTCCAAAACATGTCTTAATAAACTGTATTCCAAAAGCCCTTATATTTCCACCTTATTGCATTCTGCTAGAATGAGATATAATATGTGGACTCAAGGAAAAGTGACATTCAGTGAATGAGCTGCAGAGAGTTATATAAGGAAGCTAAATCTCATTCCCTACCACCTGGCATACTGCTTGTGGCTTCTCATCGTGATTCTAGAAATCAGTCTGCAACTAAAATTCATACATGGGGATGCTCTGCTTTGGACCGTGGGCTGGGGAAGAGAGGTGTGATATACTTTTGAGAGGGCAGAAGGCAAAAGAGAGGAAGAAAGGCTGTAGAGGTGGTTGGTCCACTCAGAGTTGCACTCCCATGACTAGGTGCTCCATAAAGAAGTATGAGAACAGAGATATGCACAAATCAATAACCCAGAGCTAGGCAGATAATCCAGCACCTCAGTCTGGGAGAAGTCTCCTGTGACATCGTGATTGTTTTTAGATCTGGGTAGAATTTTGGACAAGAAGAAGAGACATGGGATGGACTGCAGAGCCTGAGCAGACACATGCAAAGGACAGCCACAGCACCCCACGCTTCTTCCCTATCCCCCATTTTCAAACTTTATTTTCTTTCCATCATCCTGGAGATGCCCACCCTCTGTGATCTAGGAGGCTGCATAGAAAGGGAGGAAAAAATAGTATCTGTGATATCATATTTTCATGTATTTACAAAACACAAGAAAGTACATTGACTGCGAAGTCCATGAGCCATGAGGAAACGTGAATAGCTTTCAGACTGAAGGGTATTCACCTTGAGTATATGCCTGATAGGTAATTCTTAGAGGTGTGGGGGTCCTTCAAGTAATTGGCAGTAAACACTGGCTACTAAGTAATAAATAACTAAATGTGTAGCATCTCTCCTTCCCATCTCAGCCCCGCACGTGCCATGGAGAATCAAACACATGACAAAGAGTAAACAGATCTGAGTTCTGGACTCAGCCCACCCATGGTCACCTTCATCATCTCAGTCAAGTCAGCGACACTGTCTGGTTCCAATTTACCCCAAAGAAGAAAGGATCAAGGCTAAGATACATCACACAACAGTGATCTTAATGTCTGATCTGGAAGAGAAACCCACACAGTAAATCCACTAGCACACAGGTGCCCATTAGGGCTTGAAGATACAGATGAGAGATCTTGGTTGAAGAATCTGTTCTCTTTGAGCGTATTACCCTTACATCCTAAAGAAAAAAAAAGATTTCCAACACACACACACACACACACACACACAAAAGCATCCAGATGGTTTATGAAGAAGAAAAATGTTGGAGCAGATCTTTCTCTTTCAAACTTCTCTTAGCACAGCTGGATCTTCTGTGTGAGAAGAGTTAAGGGAATCTCAGTGAGAGCTGCTCACAGTGAAAATGATATGATTTTCTGGGATGTGGTAGAAAGAAGCACCACCTCCCTGAAAAAGTCATCACTGTGGGTCCATGTGGTACCATAGCTTTAGACCACCGAGAGGGATTTTCATCACTGACAACAGCATGAAGCAGCATTCTGCAGAGGCAAATGGGCACATGCAGAAATGACTCACACATCTGCTGGGAGGCAATCACACCCACAGATAGAACAGACCAGTGGCCTCCCCGGTGCTTCAGATCAGGGGCTGAAGTTGCAAGGCTATACCAGGAAGAATTCTACCACTGCTGGGCAGCACCTGCCTTCTCTTCCTCTTCAGCTTGAGCCACCTCTTTTCCTTTCCAGTCCTTACTTCAGCAATGGGGAGGTGGACCAAGTTGATAAGTTAATGCATAGGTTTAAAGGTCTCTTCATTTGTTGAACAAATATTTCTTAAGAATCTACACTTTTCCAAGAAAATACTAAACATTTCTTCATTGATGAAGAAGGTGGACTTCTTCATAGGGAGGTGGACCAAGCTGATAATTTAGGCATCCTGATTCACACCCCCATTTGAAACAACCCATCACACAGCTAATATAATGCGCTACAGCTGCATTGCAATTCTATTGACATAAACCAGGTGTGAGGTCTGCGGGATGCCACACCAAAAAGGGTAATGAATTAATATGGACAAAACATGTTTCAAGGGCAAACCTTCTACAAACAGAAAGTTTCTTTTTTCATTTTCTTTCTTTCTTTCTTTCTTTCTTTCTTTCTTTCTTTCTTTCTTTCTTTCTTTCTTTCTTTCTTTCTCTCTTTCTTTCTTTTTTTTTTTTTTTGGAGACTGAGTTTTGCTCTTTTCACCCAGGCTGGAGTGCAATGGTGCAATCTCGGCTCACTGCAACCTCCGCCTCCCGGGTTGAAGCAATTATCCTGCCTCAGCCTCTCAAGTAGCTGGGATTACAGGCACCTGCCACCATGCCCAGCTAATTATTGTATTTTTAGTAGAGATACGGTTTCATCGTGTTGGCCAGGCTGGTCTCGAACTCTTGACCTCAGGTGATCCACCTGCCTCGGCCTCCCAAAGTGCTGGGATGACAGGCATGAGCCACCACATCCAGCCTGCAAACAAAGTTTCAAACCCAACTTCTTTCACTAGGGGGACATTTTTATCATGTCACTCAGTAAATAACCAAAGAGTAAAGAACGACTAGTTAATGCATAGGTTTAAGGATTCTTCATTTGTTGAGCAAATATTTCTTAAGAATCTACACTTTTCCAAGAAAATACTAAAAATTTCTTCATTGATAGAAGTGGTAAAACTAGGCATTCCAGGAGTCACACAAAGCTAAGGTAGGTATGCTTACAAAATCCAAGGAAGGCTGGCATTCCAGGCTTTGCACCGATCTGCACTTTGATACAGGATCATAGACAGAATCTGAAAGTATGGTGGATGACAACTTCCTATTGCAGAATCTGTACTCTTAAGTGTGTAAGGAAATTACAAATAAGCAAAAAAGATTACCAAACATCTTCAGTGAAAAACAATGCATTGTTTAGAGCATGCCTTACTGGGTTATTATTTTTTTCAAGTAAAAGCAAGTTTATTAGAGAAGTAAAGAGACCTAAGAATGGCCACTCCCTAGACAGAGCATCCCAGAGGGCTGCTGGTTGGCTTGGGTTATTTCATTCTAGATGTTCCTTGCTTCTGAGCTATTTTACTACTCACTCTATAAATTATAGATAATTGATAGTAATGCAAAATAGTTCTTGTCTAAAGACATTCAAATAAATTCTATCTGGTACAGTTTCAGTTGACTTCCCTCAAATTCATGGAAAAAGCCAGTTTTTTGTCCATTTGCAAATCACAGTCAATAGTGCTCTATTTCATATACATTTGCACTTCTTTGACTTACATTTTGGAACAAATATAACATCTGCCAGATTTCCTCATTAATGAGTTAAATAAAATATTTAATGATCATCTATTTTTGGTCTATATGAGAATCATGATTTTAGTTTTACTGAAAATTATCCCTTAACAAGTAAAGAGAGATGCTCCATGTATTTAACCTAATAAAGAACATAACATAGACATTAACCGCCATGGAATGTAAAACTGTGTCCGTACATGATACAGAACGAGATGAGGAATGAAGGACACGTCCTCTGCCTGAATCCGAGTGAGAAATTTCCTTTAGCCATATTTGGGTAACGTTTTCATTGATTTGGCAGAGCGAGGGCATTTCTGGTAGTAATATTCAAAATACACTGTCGTCCTGTCTGTATTTTATTTAGATTGAGGTCTGCAGTTAGCGGTTTACTTGCTTCTGGTGCAGATTCCAGTCATTGTCAGCCCATGTTTGGCCTTCACAATCACCTGAATTAAAAGACTCCACAGGTACTGTGGAGTGAGGTTCATATTCTGGAAGCCCACTCAAAAATTACGTTACAGACTCTGATCATAGAGGTGATAGGACAGTTTTGCAGTAACTTGTATGGAATGGTGCCTCAATGTACCATAAGCGACAGACACAAAGAAAATGTTAATTTCATTTCTCACAACTGTGTCACCCATTGTCCCTCTGTGCTTTTATTTTCCTGATGTTTTATATGATGCTTCCAACTCCTGCGTAGAAGCATGTGGAACTCTGTAATTCAGGAACAAGATAGATTGACTTTTCTCAGACCCAACTGTGTATTCAATGGGTATATAAATAAAATACATTTTAAGACTGTTTTCTTCTATTTCATAAAAGGTAGACATTATTTGTGATGTCATTGGTAGAAACGAAATTATTATAATTCACTTAGATGTTTGGTTGAAGTTCACTTTTAGTAAATAGATTAATGTAGAATTTATGAGAACCCACATAATAACTTGACGTACAGAGGTAAAATGATGGTTTTTTGGCCTTCAGTTCCCAGGAATTGCTCATAATTGTATCATTGACACTGATCCAGAACTCACACTTATTTCACCATGAACAGATGCAAACCCATTAACAGTGAACAGTCATACCTCCATGTGCCCCGCCATGCTGCAGGAGCCAAAAGATGGAATGGGACCACTTAGGAAGGATGAATAGGAACTGGCCAAAGACTTCCTTCCGATGGGATTGACAGGTAGGTAGGCTTCTGAGGTCTCTCCTGAAGAAGCTCAAAACAATAATCAAATATCACTTACCTAGGGAAAGACAGAGGGAAAAGGGATAGAGAATAGGGCGGGTTAGAGTTTACCACAACCACCTTATATTCCACTGAGATTATCTATTTTAAGCAAAGGGATGTTTAGTGCAATGCAAATTCTCCACAAGCTCCAAGCAAAACCCAAGTTTTAAATACCCAGGTAAAGGTCAGTTGTGAAAATGGAACTTCGTTGCAAAGGCCATCCACCCTGCTGTTTGTTTGCTTTTCTGTTCTGGCATTCTTACACAGGTGCATTTAACTACTACTAGAACATAGGCCTTGTAGCAAGGGACTGATTGGGGACTCTGTGATGTGCCAAGGAAAGGAGAAAAAATGCATACGTCCCAGCTGCCTTAATGATTATGGAGGTTCTTTCGCTATGTGGTTCAGATGCTGAGAAGATTGAACTAATAAAAAAGAAATGAGAGAACCGTCATCACAGATTACATAGTATTTATCCCAAAATCTGTTCATTATAGATATTTGCAAGACAAATGGGTTTTTAGCCAGGAATGGCAGCATTTTCCTCCTGGTAAGTGCATAATGAGGCACCCAATTTGTCTAGAGCATGATCTCTCTGTCTTTTAAAAAATACATGCCTGGCTCTAAATCTTAGTAAAATTTCTGAAAACATCCATTAGGAGGTCAGCAAAAAAAGTTGAATTCGTAGAGTTCTTTACAATTTACAGAGGATTTTCATAGGCACTGCCTCCTTTGATTTTTATGGCAACATTTTACAATGGGTAGAATAGGTATTATTACTGTTCCCTCCTCCCCTTCTTTCTCCAATTTCTCATCCTCTTCCTTCTACTTCTCCCCCTCCTCCTCCTTCTCCCCTTCTTTCTCCAATTTCTCATCCTCTTCCTTCTACTTCTCCCCCTTCTCCTCCTTCTCCCCTTCTTTCTTCTTCATTCCTTCCTTCTTCTCCTCTTACTCCTCCTTCTTCTTCTCCTCCTTTTCCTTCTTCTTTATAAGTAACATAGGGCCCAATTTGATTCATCAGCTTGCTCAAAATCACACTCATGTCTAGTGGTAGTTCCAGGGCTTGAATTGTGTTCTTCAGGTTTCATATTGCTTTATCTTTCTCTCTTGATCAAATCCCAGACACAGTATAAAGATAGCCAAGAAGAAAGATAGGGAGGGAGAGCAGGAGAAAGGAGCAGAGAGGAAACAGATAAATTGAGGAAGAGAGAGATGGTAAAAATAAGGAAGTAAGAAAGACAGAAAATGGTAAAAATCATCAAATATTTGGAGCAAATTCTTCATTAAATAAATGTATTCAAGTAAAGAGCATAGAAAAGTACCTGGCATGTAGAAAACTCCATACAAGTAGTTGCTATTATTCATTTTTTTAAAAATTCTATTGACCCAAGGAAAACTTGACTAGAACAGAGGATGCCATCCCTACAATGGCTCCTCTTGGTCTCTCTGCCTTAACATCAAAATGATACTGGTCAAAGGAATAACTGTGTCAGAGAAATGTCATTCCACAGGGGAAAAACACCTCTAAAAAAAAACATTTTTTGGTCACGTTTTAATCTCTTGACGTGGACAAATGGTTGATTCCTGGCCTGCTCACCATCAACAATGTACTAGACACTTTATTGTCTCCCAGTAGCTCCAATGAATCTTGACTTTCTTCTAAGGCAGCTACAAGAGTCTCGAGCTTACCTGACATCTACACTGCATATCGGACTGCTTGTGTGATAACAAAAGCAGCCGTAATAAATGTCATAAAACAAGATATGCGCTGGAGGTGCAGAAAGAGGAAACAGTCAACTTTCATACGTAACTACAAATTTCTCTGTATTATGGCCATTATTTGACTTGAGAAGGGAGTTCTTAGACCCAGATCACCAGGAAAAAAAAAAAATGAAAGGGGACTTGGTGTAGTATCATAGGGTCATCTTATTTGCAGCTTTTTATTGAAAAGTAATTATAGCCTTATTCAATTATGACCCAAATGCACCTAATCCCCTCATAAATGCTTCTTATTCACCACCCAGCACTTTCTGATGCTGCTGGCCAAATAAATGGTGGCTGTTTCTACCTGGGTGATGGCAAGGCTGTTAATTGTAACACTCCATGAAACTTAATTATGCAAAACAAAGAGGCAACTCTGGAGCCATTAATCAGAGGTTTCATTCAGAAGTAATTTGTTGCTGGGACCCAAAGAACTGTTCTTCTGGTTCCTTCCACTGTGCTGCACTAATAGTTAATCCCTGGCTTTAATAGAAGCTGCTGGGGTTGAAGCTCTGAGGTCAATAGTGGCAAAGCAGCTTATGAACATCACCTTGCTTATTAATGGGCAGACGCCTAATTTCTTCTACTTAAGTCACCTTTAATTACAGCAACCAGAAACCAATACCATCCATGGGTTATCAAGAACAAGTGCCCAATCATTTATTTCCCAATTGCCTAAAGGCAGAACAAGAGAAGATGGGTAGATTATTAAAAGTGAGTTAATATGTACAAGAAAGTGAGACCAAGCATACCTGAAATTGACAGAAGAAAATAATTTATACCATCTCTGAATATCTCCAGAAAGAACATACTGTACCTAGCTTCTTATTAGGGTGGATTTCAGTATTTCCTCCTAAGTAGATGAAGGGGTTAAATTATTAGGATGACCTGGATGGTGCCTGTGGAGCTCCATACTTGTTTGTGATGAAGAGCAGGTGAACGGGAAGAGAAGGAAGGAAGGGATCCCTACCTAGAAAAAATAATTAAATACCGCCACGACCACCACTAACATCAGCACTATCATTAAAAACCTTCAGTGAAGTCGAGGGTCCTTGGTATAAATCTCCATACCGATTCATTCACCCCTTATAAATTACTCCCTGTGCTAATTAAATTCTGGAGACACAAAGATGCACATGCCAAAGTCCTTTCTTTCAGTGGGCTCACAGTCGAATGCAGAAGAGCTGCAAAGCAAAGGAGTAGGAACAGCAGTACAGAGAGAGGGAAATCACCATGGCAGAGCTTAGGAAGAGTTCAGAAGCAGAGCATCAGAAATTATCAAAGGGGAAAAGAAATGAAGGATCATGGAGGTGTAAAGATGAACTGACTGAGAGATTAAGGAGAAAGAGAGTTTTCAAGTAAATAAAGCAGAAAAATGAGAAGAGCTTGGAATGAGTAAAAACCAGCCCCCAATGCCAAACCGACGTTTACGCTTCTCCCCTGCTGCTCTTGTATGAACTCTATTTTCAAGGCAAGGTGGTCTCCTTTTTTGTCCTCCAAACATCCTTGCTTAGGCCCTCTTCCAAACCTTTGCTTGTGCTGTACCTGTCAGCGATGCAATCCTCTGTATTTTTCCAAATTCTGCCTATTCTTTCAAGGTAAGGGTGCCTCAAGGTCAAGTGATTTGTTTCTTCTACAGCACGATATTGTCCATATCACTCATGTGTCACTGAATCACAATACTTCCTGATGAGGTGTCTAATTTTAAAAGATGGGAATAGTGTGGTGAGCAGAATAATAGCTTCTAAAGATATCAGGCCTTTTCCTTGGAATTTGTAAACATTATTTTATATGAGGAGAAGGGGTCTTTGCAGCTATGGTTAAGTTAACTTGGAGATGGAGATGTTGCCCTGGATTATTTTGGTGGACTCTGAACACCATCACAAGTGTTCCCCTAAGAGGGAGGCAGAGCGTGATTTCATAAAGACAGAAGAGGAGGAGGCAATGCTACCACATAGGCAGAGACTGGAGTGGTGTGGGCACAAGCCAAGGCATGTGGGCAGCCGCCAGAAGCCGGAAGAGAGGAGAAAAGGACTCTGCTGAGAGTCTCCAGGAGTACAGCCAGTCAACATGGAGATTTTGGCTCAGTGATACTAATTTTGGACTTCTGGCCTCTGGAACTGTCACACAATAAATTTATGTTGTTTCAAACCACCAGGTTTATGGTAATTGTTAGAGTAGCCATAAGAAACTGACACAGATTTACAGGGTGGCACTACACATGCAGAATTTTGTTTATGTTCCCCTCAGCCCAGCAGGATTCTAACAGCTCTCTTTTCACTCTCAAAACAGTTCTAGTTTGGTGATCAACTATATAGTCACCCTAGATATGGATGGTATTTTAGTCTTTGTTACATCATCCATGGTACAATTAACACAATCCCATGCCTAGAGTAGGCATGCAATATATAGTTTTTGAAGTACAGAGGAAAAAGTCTGTCATTTTAGAAATAATTTGCTCACAAGCTTTTCTACAAATTTTGGAAACGAGGAATTACTTTGGTGGCTGAAGTAGAGAGAATCTGCTCAGAGATATTTATTGCTTAAAGATGAGGTTTTCAATTTGGTCTCACCACAAAAATACTAATTTGAGGTTTGTTCCAAAATGAATACAGGTCTCTATTCCAGATTCTATTTTTTTAATTGATAACATTGAGAGCTTCTGTTAGGTATGACATGTTCCATATGTTTAGGTAAATGTGGTTTTAAGTCTTTCTTGGCTTTATTTCAGAAGAAATATCTACGTAAACTTATTTGATAAAATCGGAGGGGGAAACTGGAAGTCTCATTTAAAATAATTATTTGACATGCAGCTTAGGTAGTGTACCTGGACTCCTTCAGAGTAAACGTCTGCTTGTTTGTTAATATGTATGTGTGGAGGGTGGGGAAACAACCAGTCAACAACTTAATTTGGACACTGAGCATATACAAGATAGTATGAAGACGCATTAAAAAAAGTTAACATCATTTCAGCCAATGACATCTGGATCCATAGTCAGAAGCTATATGGACTCAAATTGCAAATACCCACGAATGTGAATTACTGTATACTAGGCACTGGAAAATGTAAAAAGTAGAATATCTAGTCCACATACATAATTTTGTTGGAGACATGAAAAGCTTGGAAAGACAGAAGATGTTAATCAATCCAAGGTCAATGCAAGACTTTATTGTGCTAAGTTACATGATTCTGACTATAAGTGCCAGAAAAATTAGGAGAAGGAAGAGTCCATTGTGAGCTAAGATAACTGCTAAAAGCTTCTGATATGGCTTGGCTCTGTGTCCCCACCCAGATCTCACCTTGAATTATAATCTCCATAATCCCCTCATTTCCAGGGTAGGACCAGGTGGAGGTAATTGAATCATGGGGGGGTTCCCCCATGCTGTTCTCATGATAGTGAGTTCTTGGGAGATCTGATGGTTTTGTAAGCACCTGTCATTTCCCCTGCCGGCTCTCATTCTCTCTCCTGCCACCCTGTGAAGAGGTGCCTTCCACCATGATTGTAAGTTTCCTGAGGCCTTCCCTGCCATGTGGAACTGTGAGTCAATTAAATCTCTTTTCTTTATAAATTACCCAGCCTCAGGTATTTCTTCATAGCAAAGTGAGAATGGACTAATTCAGCTTCATACAGAGAAGTGAAATGACCTGGTGTGTGAACACATGTAGGATTCACACTGGCATTCAAAGGGCAGGCGGGGTGGTGGGCAAGGCTACTTCAGGTAACAGTGTATGACAGAAATTTCACACGGCACATGCAAGGAGCACCACACAACACCTTTGCCTCAGCATTAACTGCTGCATTTGGTTTAAAATACATGTTATAATATTTCTGAAACCTCATATATCTTAGAACTCATTCCTCTCTATTCCTCGGGGTAACGTGAAAACTTAAACCTATCCTCTGAATCTAAATTCTTATGAATTGAGCTGATTAGAAGAGATTCTCACAATTTAAAGAGATGTTACATATTGGGATGTAGTGATGCAAATTCATTTAGATAAATTTAATTAAGAAAGATCACACAAACCTTTTCTCTAATGCTACTGAATTAAATCAACATAGGAATGATTAATTTGACAACATACTAAAATGCCAAGATTTTCCATTGACTAACACTCCTCACGAACTGATTGTGTTTGGATATCGGTTATTGAGCAAAATACCTGAATATTGGATGACTTAGGCTGATCGTGGTTATGAAATATTTGCAAATAAATAAATAAGCATTGTGAAGTAAGTGAAAAATATCTGAAAAGAAAATGCAGCCCAAAAGTAAATACACTGACGTATGTTTTTAGATAATGAAGTCGGAGAAAAAGAGGGAAAATATGAGCCCCTCTGGTGCACGGGAAAGACAATTAAGACACAGAAATGGAGGGTGGCATAAGGGGAGAGCAGCACTTCAAAAGTATTTAAGCATGTAGATCCAATTTCCTTACCAGGAGGCAATCATACGCACTGCACGAGAAGAGAAACTCCAACAAAAATGTGCGTTATCACTTGCTTTCTACCTTCATCTACCTACTGCATAACAGAATGCAAATGGTAAACTAGAAGGTTTCATGATTGCTAATTGCTGAGTCTGCTATTCATTGCGGTTGGCCTGTTGGTTCATCAGTGTTTCACTAAATAACAGAGCTAGAAAGTCTAGCAAGAAAACAAAGAACACCTGGATTCTATTAATAACTTGCATCACAATGGATATTTGAATCCGGTCTGATGTTGAATGAGACTTGCATAAAATATGCTACCATATGTGTTCTAAGATTGACCTTGGCCTATTATTGAGGGTATGTTATTGATAAACTGATGTTAGTCATTTACTAGTTAGCACAAATTAATAATGAGAGAGCAGCTTGAAATGTGGGGACAATGAGAACTCCGAAAAGTTTGTAGAAACAAAAAAAAGGTAGAAGACACTGTTGAATAGAAAAAAAGTGGCAGAATAGGGTCACCTGGGGCAAATGATGCACACACAGAAAGTGTCTCTTTGTTATCCATGCTGTTAGAGCAAAGAGTGGAAGCCTGAAAACTATATTGCTATCATTCTATGTTTTTGGTTGTAGATTTAAACTTTAATAACTACTGGAACACTTAATGTGAAAATTACTCTTCCTAAGTCAAGTTTATGTGTCAAATTTTTAATTGATAGAATTGATAAATTTGGGTACTGTCCTTTCTATTTTACAAGGCTCTTTGAAATTTAGAGATGTTCGCACAAGGGAATACAGTGCACTACATGACTGAATCCACAAGGGAGGTAAGCGTCTACCGCCAACAGCTCTAGCACGGGTAGGCTCATAAACGCAGCAAACATCTGTTGGGACATGAAGCTTATATTCACTATAATGTAGCCCCTTAATTGTAGGATAACAATAAGAGGGATGCAAGGTATCTGAATAATCACAAATAACATTTATGGAGCTCAGCTTCTTGGCCCGTTTCCTTCTTAGAATACAAAAGACCTGACAGGCCTGGAGGACAGAATAAACTTAGTGTAACAGCAGACACTATGCTAAGCACTTCACAACAGTTCCATGAACTGGGACCTGTTATGACTTCCATTTTACAGATGCAAAAGCACTGCCAGAGAAAGGATGCAATTTCAGCTCCACAACGTGTGCTTGGATATCACCATGTGCTTAGCCATTCTATGCCAATGCCTTCTTGAACTCTTGGCCTCCCAAGTGCTAGGATTACACACATGAGCCCCTGGGCCCAGACCCAATGCCGTCTTGAAGCAAAAGTGTGAAAACATGGAATATCCCAAGCATCGGGGCCAAGATGAAGGAAGACAGCCTAAAAATCCCTGAATATGGCAGCAGAGTTGATTAAGGGACACAAATGTTTCCATGGAAAGTAAACAACTAATGCCCAGTATCTTGGCACATATAGCTTAACCACCATGTAACCCCTTCCTTTTCAAAAATACTTTTGAGGGATTTTTCCTCATGAAAATGAATTTCAAATTATGAAATTGAGTTGATACAAAAGTAAAATTCATTCACAACAATGTGCTGTATAGTCAAATTTCTTGAATTCTATCTTAAGTGTAAAGAGACCCACCTACACCAAGATACGAACTATATGAACTACAGTCTCAAAACTGCAACTCAGATGGAGTAAGCAATGCCCCTGCCCTGCAGCTTTTCATGCAGAGAGTGATAAGCAGAGTCTGGGTCCTAATTTCATTCTCCCTCATTACAATCACTATCTCTTTTTCCTATTCCTATCAAAGGAGAAAAAAAAACTTTCTCTTAATATTTATCTCACAGAGATGTTGTGAGTATTACATAAGATAGCAGACAGGAAGCAGGCACAGTGACCGTCTTAGAGGGATGTAATGAACACTTATTATTATAAGGTTCTTCAGATTCATGGGCTTCCCCCTGTATCCCCTCCAAGGACGACCACAACAACATGAGGACGCCAACATTGGAAAAGGACGACTGACTCACAAGTATTTTCATTGCATGTGGAAATAGACAAAGCCCTGTGGGAGGTTAAAGAGCCTTCCCTTCAGCTAAGAACACAGAGAACTCAAATAAGAATATCATAAAATACAGGAAGTCTGACTGTGAGAATTATTTAAGTGCCATGCACATGGATATGTAGTTACTTTTAATTAAATCAATAGCTTTAAGTGATTGCCTATTACAGCCATGCTTATCATTCTCCCTAATCTGTTTTCTAAGGCCAAATTTTGCCACCCTTTGCTCTCATATTTCCTGATGTTTAGATTTATATTAGGGTTCCCCTCCACCCCATTTATGCAGACCAACGTCTGCTCTCTTCTTCCCTGAATAATTAATAACTATACATGTTCCCAGGGCATCCTGGGACCTCTTTCCACAGGCGTTCCCTCAGAGCAGTAGTCTTTTTCTGTTGATCATAGGCAGTTCATCTTAGAATTACACAAGCGGGAGCCAAGATCAATGGCAACCTGATTTACAGCAGCTCTTACCAACAGCTTGTGGAAATTAGAAATAAATATGGGGTCAAACGACTCACCAGTAATTTGACATTGGTAAATCTGGCTTATTTAGACGTCTTAAATGATAAGGACATTCACATCGTTATTTCAACTGAAAGAACATCAGTGCTTTGCCTTAAGAGCCTTTGAGAGCTGAAAAGGTGATTTAAGGTATATTGCCATTATAAGTATTTTTCTATTATCTTAAGTATTGCAATGCATCTGAATTGGTAGCACAGTAGTGTAACCATTCACAGCCCTAACTGGCATACATCAGTAGAAAGACCCATAGAAGAACTGCCCTTGGTCCTGAAATCATGAGTGCAGCCCACCTCTGTGTTTCTGTTTTCAGATTGTATTACAAGTCAACAAAACAGGTGTCTGTGTTTCTGAGTACTCTGGAAATATCATAATGACACAGCAAAATACCACAACAAAGTAATTCAGAAGCTTCATGGATTAAATGAGGCAGAAGCAATGCAAAATATCAAACAATGACAATGTCATAACCAAATAGACCATTTTAAGAAGACTATGGTGCTTAATTTTGAATAACGATTTGATGTGGTCATTCTAAAATTGACATTGGTTTCAATTTACAAAGGAAAATCTCTTGTTTTGGAATAGGTATAAAATATGAGTTTTGAACATATGGGGCAACTTAGCAGAGGCAGCAGTATATACGTGTGAGATGTAGTCTCCATATTCTGCAAAAGTTGTACTGTGATACACAATGACAAAACTGAAAATGTTATATAACTGTACTAAAATCTGATAAAATGTGAAAACAGCTCTCAAGGGGGAAATGTAGTCCATCTCACCTTCTAAGAGTTCAGTTAAATGATGAAGGGGTTGAAAGTGTGGATCCAGTTTTGAAATAGCACAGGGAAAGACATTCTACAAATTGATGTGGTTCATAATTTGCCTGACATAAGAGCTACTCTTCATGCCTAGCAAAAATTTTCCATGCCAGAGCCTGATTCTATTTCTTCTTCTGGTTTTATCCTTAACCAAGACATATACAGCTGGCCATGTAATAGGTATCATACAATTGAAAATTGCCTGATCAACTTCAGAGCAGTATCTGTGTGGTTAGTAGATAACCCTGTATCACGAATGTAGTGGATAAGTTATGACATCTTTAAGAAACATTCAATAACTTGGTAATGGTACAGACTTGAGGCTGGAGGGTCATGGTCACCTCTGCTCTCCTCTACCTCCCTCCACTGTTCCTCCCCTCCTTCCCTCATTGAATTTCATAGGCATAATATCTCACAACATTTATACGTCCATTTCGAAAGTAAAAGTAAATGAATGTCAGAGGCAGCAACATAGGTGGTAGTCAAAGCTAGGGAAAATGAGAAGCAAAGAGAAGGAAGTGGCATAAGAGATCAAATTCAACTCCCTAGTTTTTAGACAGGAAGAATCTATGTCTCAAGAAGACGAAATGGCATGATAGGGGTTACGTAGCTGGTCATGCATATGGCCAAAAGCAGAATGAATCTTCCAGTTTTGATTTCTATGTCCTTTCTGCTCTATTATATTACAAAATATCTTTATACACATTTTACAGTGTACATAATACATATATAAAAGAGTACCCAGGGAAAAGACTGATGTAGACAAAATTTGTTTTTCTGGCACCGCACTTGCCCTTTCTTTTTCTTTCGGCTGTCCACATGCCCATGATGAACGCACTGTTATCCTTCCTGACTCAGGTCAAACATCAGCTGTTCTGACCCTCCATATTAGACCCAACCCAGGGAAGGAGACTGGGGCAAGAGCAACAGCAGCAACTTAGGTTTTAGATGTTCTTATCAAGTAGCAAACTGGGATTGAACTCAGGTGCGTTTTGATTCCAATATCTGCAACATTAACTGTGCCACATTAACAGTGGCTAGGAAGTTTAACAAAGATGACCTTCAAAAAGTGCTTGATCCATGGTAGACAAGCAGCCAATCTTATTTATGCTTTCTCTTATTTCCAAGTTTTTTTTTAAATTTTACCTCCCAAGCAAGTTGTCACTGACTTACTACTCTCAGAGTATTTTTATTATTCAAAAGTTGTATACTTTTTTTTAAGTCAATGAACATATATGGAGTTCTGAATCATGTTTAGTTTAAGAGCTAGAAATCTAACAATGAAAAACGAGATAAGAGCCAGATCGGGAAGAAGTTTATATGCAATACCAAATACTTGAGCCTTTGTCTTATGGTCTCAAGGGAGATATGGAGAATATTAAGCAGTAGAGCAACAGAATCTGATTTTTATTTTAAGTGAATAAATCTGACTACCATGTGAAAAATGTATCCAAGGTGAACAAAAATCACCAGCAATACCTGTTTCAGTAGTTTAACCAGCAGATAAATAAAGAAGTCTTAGTTTATACCATAGGCTCTTAAAGGAAGAAAAACAAAAGGAACTGTACACTAACATTGTACTTTAGTTTTTTTTTTCCTTATAGGATTAAGGATTACACAAGTATGAAACAACTTAACTTAATATTAGGGTTAAATAAAGAAAGAAATTATAGATAATGAATGCCAGATTTCTTACTTGGAGAAAGAGGATTCAAATAAGAAAAGGAGAGGAGACTAGAATAAACCCTGTGGAGCTGAGTAGAGTCAAAGCTATCAATATGGACTCATGGGATTTAAAATTATACTACAGATATATGGAAAGGTAGAACAATAGATAGATATAGCTGTGTTTATGTATGAGTTAGTACACATCCATACATTTCCCAGCCCCATTCACTCAGAGAAACTAGATACAGTTAACCCACAGTAACAATGAGCACACCCAGCACTAAGATCTTGGTTTCTAAATACCATTCACAAAGAAACAAATACCATTAATCAATACAGAGAACAAGGGCTGGCAGAGTTCAGGGTTAAGAATGGAAAAATATGAGTCTGTAGCACATTTTGGTGCTGAAAAGTATAAAAACAATCTTTAAAAAAGAGAGATGTGGAACATTAAAACACCAAAGAGCCAACTTCAAAGAGTTCACAATAACTAAAATTGGAGCAACTTGAGAAGTGAAAAAATAACAAAGATTAAAATAACAGCCATGAGTTCACATTGATATAAACAAATAAATGAATACTTAAATAAATGGAGGAGTAGACCATTCTTCCTTGAAGAAGAATTCCAGTTAACAAACATAGAAAGAATGGGGGAAACAGAAAAGCACCATTAGAAGCTTACGGTAATGATTGCTTCAGACAATAACCACTGATGAATACTCAAAAAAATGGGCAGAAGTTTCAGCAGAAACAAGATATGTTTCTCTCTATAAATATTTACAAAGGGAATAAAGTAACTGTGCAATGAAGAAGTCTGGCAGATACTGCATTCACCAAGGGATCAGAGATAACATCACCAGTGAGGAACACATGTCAATCTCATATACCAGCTGCTGTCGTGAACTGTGAAGGGCACAAGATCTCTTTGGTGCCCTTCCCAGTAATTTATAATCTCATACTAATCATCATGAGAAAACATCAGATAAATCCCAATTGTGGAATATTGTACAAAGCAATGAGCCAGTACTCTTTGAAAGTGTCAAGGTCACAAAAGACAAGCAAAGACTAAAAACCTGTCACGGATTGGAGAATACTAAATGCAGAAGAAGACATGACAACTAAATGCAATGTGGGATCCTGGATTGAATCTTGTGACAGAAAACAGAACTGAACATGGGAAAATGGTTAACATTCTAATATGTTCTGTAGATTAGTTAACAGGATTGTGCCAAGGTTAATTTCTTAGTTTTGATAATTATTCTATGGTTATATAGAATGTTGACATGAAGAGAAACTGGAGGAAAAGTATATAGGACCCTTGAATGTTCTCCAGAATAAAGGTTAAGCAAACTTGTAGACAGTGGAACTGGAGACGGATAGAGGACAGGGGAGCAGAATCCATAAGACCAGTGATAGATGAGATGTTGAGTGCTGACTGACCCAAGGATGAGTGATGTCTATTGGTGGGGAAGTCAGGTGGGAGTGCAATGCTTGAAGGGCAATGAGGACTTCATTCTGGGACATGCTGACTTTGAGGTGCTTCTGGGACATCCAGATGGACATGCAAATGAGGCCGTTTGATAAATGTGTCTAGAGTACGAGAGAGATGTAAATTGGAAATATAAATTGTGAAGTAGTCAGCATCTAGAAATTCGTTAGAGACACGAAGATGGATAAAATCATAGAGAAAGAACCTGAATGATGAAGAGACAGGAGTCTGGAGGGTGAAACTGAAATTTAACTCTGTTCACACAAATCCGCTTTCACAAACTTTTGTGGAAAAGGGGTATGGCTTATTCATTTTTGTAGTGTCACACTCTTAGTATTTGCCTGGAAAATGACAGGGGCCCATAAATGTGTACTGAACATATACATTTGCATGCACAAATTAATGAAGAAATGAATCTATCTCCTTGGACGTGGGGATTATATGGAAGTTTCAGTCTCTATGCATATTTCAGTCTGTCAGCTCAGCTCATGATGCTTGAATCTCAGGCTTTATTTAAAAGACATTTCCCGTAGTTTAAAAATCTAGATAATTGGCAGAATGGATACCTCAAAGCAAGTTATACTTTATGGCATAAAGTCAGGTGATAGATATTCCCCTCGCCATTTCTTAGAGAATGGTAAAATCACCAACAGTCTTATTTCCTTTTTAATGTGGAAAATGCTTTTTTGGGCCCTGTGCTTTCCCAGCAGGCCTTTTCCAGAACAAAGAGGAGCTCCCTTCAGTCCCCGTTCATAGTTATTGCTGAATGCCCAAGCACTATGCTTCCCTGGGAGGACTGTTCCCACCCAGGGTTCCGGTGGAATGAGTCAACCCACCTTAAAAGAGAATCCTCAGCCTGAAATCCCGGCTCAAATAGAAAACAACATCTCACTCTCACCTACAAGTCCTCACACGATGTGGAGTTCCTGCCTTGTGCTTCCCAGCACTTCCAGGTAACACTGTGTGCTATGCAAATATTCTACTAACATACTTTGCTTTGTTCTGGAAAACAGTGAAATATAATGATATTTTAAAAGATGAGTGGCTGCTGAAATCCCCATAACATTGCACTATTTGAGAAAATAGAGCTTACCTGAATATTTTAGGCTTAACAATTGCCAACCAGATGGCAGGCAGCAATATAAAAGGTATTACAAAGCTCCAACTCCTTATGTGTGCCATTTAGTAGGATATTGTGCTCAGAATCCTGTTTCATCACTGTTGGGTTAGTTACTCCCCTCCCTACCTTTCAGCTTTATTTTCTCATGCCAACACTTCAGGGAAAAATGTCATTTTAAAGCATTGCTTTGGATTTCTAATTCATTATCTTCATGTTTATTGGCATTTTCCTTGAAGCTTTTCTAGGGGTAGAAATTGGGGAAGAGGGGTGGTTTACTAGGAGGGCAAAAGATGTGAGTTCAGAAGAAGAGATGAAGAACACACTTATTCTTCTTGTTATGCAACATAACAGCTTTTCCTCCAGTTTGTTGAAAGCACTGAGAATTTGGCCCAGACTTTCTAGTGATTTTAGGCATCAAAACTGCATCATTAGTGGTGAGGTCTTAGGATTCTAAAAGCAAAATGCTCAGCTGGTGTTCAAACAGAAGCTCAGGTACAATGGGATGGGGTGTTTGGGTCAAATCCAGCTGTAGGAGAAGAAATAAACTCTAAATAGGAAGACAGGACGTAGTGTTCTAAAAAATGTATGATTCAGAGGGATCAAGAAAGAGAAATTTCAAGCAATTTAGGAAGCTAAGATGGAATGGGGCAGGCTGGCCACCCACAGGAGTGAATGTGGCCTAGCAGCAGATAGAAAGGCCCACACGGTGGGCCGGAGTCCATTGTCTGAGAGCGAGTCAAAGTCAAGGCCAAGGTTTGGGGAAACTGGGGCATAGAGAAATTATTAAAGTAGACATCTAGGCATGGACACAAGGAGACAAGCTATGAGGACAGTGTTACAGCTGGGCATTTGTGACAGAAGTGTCACAGTGCTTCTCCACCAAGAGCTGGGGCCACAGCTAGAGTCGGGGAGATATGGAAGAGACTTGATGTGAGCCCGTCATTCACCGCAGGGGCTTCATTCGCTCTGCTGCAGAGTGGGTCCCAGTGCTCATGTCAAGCTGAGCTGGCAAATCGACCTCTGTCCAGGAAAGCCAGGAAAACATAGTCACAGTTTAAACATAAAATATATACGTAATCAAATAGATATTAAAGATGACAGTCATTTGGAGGCTCATCTGCTAAATACTTTTCCTCTGCAGAGATTGAGAATTCGTTTGTATCAGAATTCTCTCCAAATATTGTATGACAAATGTATTCAAGTGATAAATGTACACAGCCAGTGAAGCTCCTGTAGTCAACCAAAAGAAACAAATATGCTTCCCACCATCACTACTATCACAAAGGACATCATCAACAGCAACAACCAAACACCGCATTGTGAGACTCTTGTTTCGCACGGATTCTCTGATCTGGCTCCTCTCCTTCATTTCACCCAGCCTGTGTGTCCTCAGCATCTGTATCTGAGCAGAGAGAATGAAATCATAGAAGATGAGCCGTAGCCCAGAATAGGCTGTTTAAATTAGTTCCAAGGCAGGGGTAATTGTCTAACTCTTCCCTTTGCTCAGCCTGTGTAAACACAGATATAAATGATTGATCAAAGACAGAATAGCCCCATAATGATCAAAAGAAAATTAGTGGAAGCTCAAAGAAAGTGTATTGTCTCAAGATTGAATGCTAAAGGGCTTGAAGCCCCAACCCAAGCTGTACTTTCCCTTTTACTACTTGCAAGGGGGTCACCATTTGCTTAGGTAAAAAATTGAGTTTTTTTTAAAGTTCAAGTTTAATGACATTCTAAAACTCTGTGGTCATTTAATTGCCTGCCACATGATAAAAAGTAATATAAACAGTCATTTAACTTCTTTAAGCCTCAGTTTTCTTATCCTCAAAGTTGGAAAAAAAAACTCACAGATTTATACTGATGATTAAAGGATAGACAGTATATTAAAATGCTTTCATAATGTCCTGTTCACCATAAGTGTCCCAAAGACAAGTTTGATGGTAACATAAATGAATCAATAAATTAATGAGTGATGATATATGTAGCTAGAGTGACATAGTGACTTCTGTGCATGGACAGCATAAGCCTGCACTACCATTTACCTTTATGGTATTTATCACTATCTGATAATACGTGATATAGTTCTTTATTTATATGTGGTCTGCATCCCCATCGCCATATAAATGCACAGAGCAGCAGATTTGTCTTATTCACTGTAATATTCCGTGGTCAGAACAAAGCTTAGCACATAATAGGCATTCAGTCAATATGTATTTGATAAATAAATGAATGACATATTCAGGTTTTGAACTGAAATCTGCCTGACTCCAAAGGTGTTATCTTTAAACACTAACTGTTCACAAATAAATAGACTGCAAATCATAGAGGCAGATTTCACTCAATACCACTTCGGTCTTACGTAGTTTTGGTAGACAGAATAATGTCCCTCACTTCTAAGAACCTGTGAAAGCATTTCTTTACACGGCAAAAGGGATTTTTGCAGATGCAATTAAACAAAAGACCTTGTGATGGAAAGATTATGCTGGATTATTCCAGGAGTCCCATTTATTCACAAGGGTTCTTAAGAGCATCCTGGAACATTTTTAGGCTGTGGTCAAGAAAGCGATGTGACACCTGAAGGGGGGCCTAAGAGATGCTGTAATATTGGCTTTGGGTACGAGAGAAGAGGCCAGGAGCCAAGCAATAAAGATTGCCTTTAGAAGCTGAAAAGACAAGGAAATGGATCTTCTCCTAGAGTCCCAGAACACACACCACCCTACCGACACCCTGATTTTAGCCTATGGAGACCTGAGTTAGACTTCTGTGCTACCAAACTGTAAGAGAAAACATTTGTGTTATTTAAAGCCACTCAGGTTGTGTTGATTTGTGACAGCAATGATAGAAAACTAATATAATGGTACAGAGAAAACTATCAGTTTGAAGAAGTCCATTATTCATTTGCTATAAGAATACGATTTCAGGCCGGGCACAGTGGCTCACACCTGTAATCCCAGCACTTTGGGAGGCCGAGGTTGTGGATCATGAGGTCAGAAGATCAAGACCATCCTGGCTAACACGGTGAAACCCCGTCTCTACTAAAAATACAAAAAATTAGCCGGGTGTGGTGGCGGGTGCCTGTAGTCCCAGCTACTTGGGAGGCTGAGGCAGGAGAATGGTGTGAACCCGGGAGGCAGAGCTTGCAGTGAGCCAAAATTGTGCCACTGCACTCCAGCCTGGGTGACAGAGCGAGACTACATCTCAAAAAAAAAAAAAGATTACAGACATTATAAGAAACTTGCTAAACTAGCTAAACTAGCTCACATTTTAAAAACTAATTAAATTCAATATACTACAGAACCTTCTAAACATCTTTCTAAACTTCATGTCAAAATTAGACAATTTGAAACTTGGGACCAATTGTAAACATTTCTCCCTTTCTACATGTGCTTATACGACAATCTTGACACCTCTGTGGATATTTTTTTGCCCCAGAACTGTGGATTGGCTTCTGCATACTATTCATCTCTACAGCCAAAACCTTCCTCTGCTATGTTTTCCATGCTGCCTTCCATAATAAGAAAAAAAAGAAAAGAAAAGAAAAGAAAAAAAAAACACAGTCCACGCTGCCACCATTTCCTACCATATTCACATCTTCTCCCCACACTTATTGCTGCAGCCTTTCTAGGAAGAGACCCTGATGTTGACCTTATCAACAGCCCCCGACTCGATGGTCTCCACCACAGAACCATCAGGCATGCCTGGCCACGACGCTAAGGCTCTATGAGCCCACAGCTTCCAAGCAATGGACATTGCCGCAAAAAATTAACGTGCATCTGTTCATCACTGCAGACGGCAGAGAGAGTGGGCTGTAATTTTAGCTTCTATCCCCCAAATAATGTTTGTTGTCGTGCTGTAATCTTGGCAATCAGCGTAACAGATGAACATATCGTTTCATCTGAAATATTTGCTAAACATGATAGGACCTTGAAAACCACACCTCAGTGTGTGTGTGTGTGTGTGTGTGTGTGTGTGTGTGTGTGTGTGTTTGGAGAGAAATCATGTGTGTTGAGTAGAATTAAAAACTGAACCATGTAAAACCTAGCTAAATAAGGTAAAATGAAGAGATTTGCAAATTCATTGAATTAGATGCATGTCTCTTATTATACCTTTCTCTGGAACTTAGTATTTTTTTTAACCTTAAAAATGAGGCTTTCAGACAGGTCCAGAAAAGCCGTGCATCTACTTTTCCTTTTGTAAAATATGAAAATTTAAAGCACGTGCAGTTTTTAAAGTGGAATCTAATGCCAATAAAATTTAATTGGACATATTATTCTTGTGATATCGTATTAACTTGAGCACTGCAAACTCATTTGCTTATAAAATCGCCTTGACCACTGAAAGGACTCTTTATTTCTGGGGTAGAAGTGCTGGTCTATATGTTGAATTGACACTTAGGCAAACCACCACTAGCACTAAACTAGGAAATCTCTTTCTTTCCAAAGTCACCTCAAGATGAAATTCACATTTGAGGCCATTGCTAGAATAAGCACATTAAAACCATTTCAGGCTGGGTGTGGTGGCTCAAGCCTATAATCCCAGCACTTTGGGAGGCCAAGGCGGGTGGATCACTTGAAGTTAAGCGTTTAAGACCAGCCTGGCCAACATGGTGAAACCCTGTCTCAACTAAAAATACAAAATTAGCCAGGCATAGTGGCATGTGCTTGTAGTCCCAGCTACTTGGGAGGCTGAGGCACAAGAATTGCTTGAACCTGGGAGGCAGAAGTTGCAGTGAGCCAAGATCATGCCACCACACTCCAGCCTGGGAGACAAGAGCAAAACTCCATCCCAGGGAAAAAAAAGTCATGTCCCTCTTCACCTTTCTCTATATTATATATAGCCACAAAATCAATACCTTCATCATCGGTGAACTAATTCAACAAATGTTGTGAGTCTCTGCTCTGTAGTGGGTACTACTCAAGGTTTTGGGGTGCAGCAGCAAGAACAACACATTTGAGATTTCTTGCCTCTGTTGAGCCCTCATTGAATAGGCAAGACAAATGAGCAAAGTAATCTCATCTCCAGATGGTAAGAAATGCTAAATGAGAAAAAATTAGTAGGAGATCAAGGAGGCATGGTAGGAATCACAGGCAGACAGTGAAAATGTGACTAACTGGAGAGGAGCATTCCAGAAAGAGGAGACCAGAGTCAGGCTTATAAGGCCTGGGCACATTCTGTATGCTCAGATAGGAACAAGACTAAGGTGGCTGAAGCAGAAGGGGAGGAGAATGGTAAGAGATAAAGTTGGAGAAGCAACAAGAATATTCTCAACCATACAAAGAACAAAGCAGGAACAATCTAGATATTCACAGAAAGAATGTAGGCATCAGCCCCTTTTTATTCTGTTCCCAGGGTAATAAAATAGGAATTAGAACCAAATACCACATGTCCTCACTCATAAGTGGGAGTTGAAGAATGAGAACACATGGACACAGGGAGGGGAACATCACACAGTGGGGCCTGTCAGGGGCTGGGGGCAAGGGGAGGGAATGCATTAGGACAAAATACCTAATGCATGCGGGGCTTAAAACCTGGATGATGGGTTGATGGGTGCCACAAACCACCATGGCACATGTATACCTATGTAACAAACCTGCACATTCTGTGCATGTATTCCAGAACTTAAAGTAAAATAAAATAATAAAATAAAATAGGAATTAGAAACTATGTTTATGACTCTTAACCCCTGGTCTTAAACATCTAGCTTTTTGGGCTGGGCACAGTGGCTCATGCCTGTAATCCCAGCACTTTGGGAGGCCGAGGCAGGCAGATCACGAGGTCAGGAGATCGAGACCATCCTGGCTAACATGGTGAAACCCTGTCTCTACTAAAAATACAAAAAAAAAAAAAAATTAGCCAGGCGCAGTGGCGAGTGCCTGTAGTCCCAGCTACTTGGGATGCTGAGGCAGAATGGCATGAACCTGGGAGGCGGAGCTTGCAGTGAGCCGAGATAGCGCCAATGCACTCCAGCCTGGGCAACAGAGCAAGACTCCGCCTCAAAAAAAAAAAAAAATCTAGCTTTTTGGTTTTGTTTGTGTTAATATGTATGGATATACAATACGGTATAAGTATCTGCATGCATCTTATATATGCAGGGATATTCAGCACTAGTAAAATATGATGCATTAAAGAAATTATGACTTCATCGCTAAGCCCCACATAAATATGTTTTCAATGTTTAATGGCTATTTCTCCCAAACTCAGTTTCATGATTACATTTCATTGAAACTAACATGCAACTGTTAGGCTAGGTGCGGTGGCTCACACCCGTAATCCTAGCACTTTGGGAGGCCAAGGTGGGCAGATCACCTAAAATCAGGGGCTTGAGAGCAGCCTGGCCAACATGGTGAAACCCCATCTCTACTAAAAACACAAAAATTAGCTGGGTGTGGTGGCGAATGCTTGTAGTCCCAGCTACTCGAGAGGCTAAGGCCCAAGAATCACTTGAACCTGGAGGCGGAGCTTGCAGTGAGCCGAAATCACACCGCTGCACTCCAGCCTGGGTGACAGAGTGAGATGCTAGCTCAAAAAATAAAAAATACATAAAGTAAAATAAAATGTAATTGTTTATAGTCTATACCATCATTATTCTATGATCCTCTAAGAAAGAAAAAAATACTTCTGGTTAACCTGAAATATGCTATCAAACACATATTACAATATCAGGAATGTTTCAAACTTTGAAAACTTATCTATCACAGAATAAATAAAATCCAGGGCATTTATCCCCTCTCCCGACGCATAAAATGCATAAACTTCGACTTATTTTGAAACACTGGTTTGTGCAAACTTACAAGTTAACTTTCATTCAAAGCAAGACGTTGTCTTTTATTTCCTTTTCCTTGGGCCCACTTGCTTTTATTTCTGCTTTTATTAGCAGAAGTTGTTGTCACAGTAGTCGCAACAGAGGTAGAAGTGAGTATCATAGTGATAGGATTTGTCATGTGTTTATCGAGTATTTATTGAGTATGCTGTTGTATCTCTGCCTATGGACTCTGCCTGACCTCACTCCACATGTAAACTTAAAACCAGACGAGATAATTCAGCAACAAACAGCATGTCAAGTAGCTTCTAGCTTATTAGCAGAACCTCCAAATTCAGTTTCTTAAACTTTTCTCATGTGGCCTAAACCTAAGTGTGCCACCAGTGGTAGCGTGTTAGCCTAAAATTGTAAGCTCATGGTGATAGACAGTTCTACAAAACTTTTTGCTGTAACGGTAAATACTGTTCATTGCTTGCCTATTATTAGGCCCACATCGAAGCACTTCATGAGCATTTATGCCTCAGAACTACCCTAGGAGGTAGATCTAATGATTACTATTTCCAGATCACAGATGAGGAAACTAAAGCACAGACAGGTTGGGTTATTTGCCAACAGACAAAAACCCAGGGAAACAACCTGCCTCTGTGATGTCCCGCTGGCACTGTGGCCAGCACTTCTGCGCTCTCCATCACATGCTTCGTGCTGGCTCTTTCATGACAATCAGGTTGCTGATCAGAACACACACACGTCTGGGTTAGCAAAGATTATTTGCTTGGCTGAATGTTACTTAGGCTCCTAGACCCTCTCCTAGATCAGTCTGTGCACTTCCTTGTAAAATACAGCTTCAGAAAAGAACCCTGCAAAGTCAGTTTACCGAGAACTCCTCACGCTCTGTACCTCATCATCCTGGATATCTGATCAGGCTCCACATCCTCCACCATCCCCCAGATGACGTTTGGTCCCCCTGGCCTGTCTTCAGCAAGAATCTCGTTTGGTCTGTTTAGTTAGAATCGCCATGAGCCCTGCTGTTTCCTCTTAGTAACTTTCCATCCACTGACCCCCACCCTGTTCCTAGGCTATAAATTCCCATTTGCCAGGATATACTTGGAATTGAGCCAGTTCTACCCTAGATCTTTTTCCCTACTGTGAGAGTCCTTAATAAAATCTGTTTTTATGCCATTAACTACTATCCAGCTATGGTTTTTCTTTGATGATATGTGCTAGTTCACCCTGTCGCATTTAGTGCGGTAATGAGCAAGCTGCATCTGTTACTGGCTCCATTCTCTGTACCTAAAAATTCATGAGGGGCTGGGAGCAGTGGTTTACACCTGTAATCTCAGCACTTTGGGAGACCGAGGTGGGCAGATTACTTGAGGTCAAGAGTTTGAGAGCAGCCTGGCCAACATGGTGAAACCCCATCTCTACTAAAAATACAAAAATTAGCCACGGGCACCTGTAATCCCAGCTACTCAGGAGGCTGAGGCAGGAGAATGTCTTGAACCTGGGAGGCAGAGGTTGCAGTGAGCCGAGATCATGCCACTGCACTCCAGCCTAGGTGATAGAGGGTGACTCTGTCTCAAAAAATAAAAATAAAATAAAATAAATCATGAGGCCATGCAGCTAATGTTGATATGGATATTCACACTTGTTTTGCTCGCAGCCTCAGTGATTTTACTGATCTAAGATGATAAGATTATTAAATTTCATTTTCATGTAGGATACCAATCAGAAAGAGTCTGTTCTTTTGGTGCCTTTTAAAGAATATTCATGACACATCATGTTGACAAGTCAAGTCATTCCAGCAGCCCAGTCAAGTTGTGCACCGGAGTGAGATGGAAAATGGGAATGAAAAATCAGAGCATCCTTTCTTACCAGTACTGCCTCTGAACTGACCACACACAGCACAGTTCACAGGCCACCCAGCTGTCTCTTAACCCTCCCTTATGAGACAGTAAGAGGCTTCTTCTGAGGTCCTGACAGGCTGCAAATTCTTTGTTCAAATTATTTTCTCAGAATGGTTTGGGATTTGTTGCACTTAGTGGCAACCCTGCTGTGATCTTCCAGAAAGGAAGAATGCCCATGAATTAAAACATCACCAGCATCAATTCCAACACTTCTGTATCCTCTGATCACCTAGGCAAAATATAAAAATAAAAATCTTGTTTTGCTTTCTCTCCTCTTGGCCCTCCTCTGCCACATCTTCTATGGCTGTAAGTCCGAGCCTGCCTAAGCCTTAACTGGCTAAGTGTTAACTCATCCAGTGAGTTCGAAAGACAGGGACACAGCAAGGCACACAGAGATGCCAGTGTCACAGTGGAACCAGTCTAGGGGAGCTCAGGTTTTCAGCTGGCAGCTCCTGGGGTTGCCCTGGAGGAAACACTGGAACAAAAGGACCCTGTGACTCCCGGCTACTGACAAGTCTTTGGCCTAATTTATTTGAGTAGTTCAGAGAAAACAGAATTTTTTGGAATTTCCAAGGCATTTGCATCAGGTTGGTGTGGGACCACACTCTTAAACCTTCCAAGTTTTCCAGGAAACGCATTGTAGAAACTGGATCTGACTCTGCTTCGTCCTTGATGGAGAGGGATGCCAGTGGTGAAGCAAGGTCTGTGCTTGTCACTAAGCAATGCATCCCTCTCTAGTTGTGCTCCCATTTCACCCATTATTTTAGATGTCTTTGAAACTATACAAACTTTATTTTCCCTAATATGTACCGAAACTCATTGAATGACACGCTTAATTTTTCTAATCTGATCAATATTTGGTTAATTGAATGAATAGACAATCTGTTTAAAGACAGAATTTGTGCTATTTCCTTCATTGTCTATTCTTCAGCCTTACCCCATCGCCCCCTCCTATTCAACAATAGTGATTTTTTCTGGATCCCGTGGAACTCAAGCCAGGCTGGTGAAACTGGTTTTGGGCCCTAAATTTGCCACTTATCCTGTGCGAGGTCTTTGAGAAGGTTTCTCCTCTAAGTATCTATTCCTCACACATAAAATAAGAGTAGTAACCTGCCTAACTCAGAGGTTCTAGTTGTAATTAAATGAGATAAATTAAATGAAGCAAGTATCAGAGTGCTCAAAACAGCATAAACATCTAATAAGTGTTAGCTCTTATCACCACTTCCCCGTTCATAAATTTAAAAGAAAGTTAATGGATTTTTGCCAATCCTGGAAAGCTATCATCCTTTGAAAGTATGCATTTTATAATTTAAAAGAAAAACTCTTAAAATTATGCTCTTCTCTGGAAACATCCCAACCAACTTTGCCAATGTATAAATAAACAGCATGGGTCACCCCACAATTTAGAATTGGATGGCTTTCCTGGGTCTATGCCATCTCTCCTTTTTCCCCACACCAACATCTCTGCTGGTTGTAAAGTCTGTGAAGGAAATTGTTTTATGGCTCCACAAGTCTGCTCAATACGTAGAACACAATAACAGCAGCACCCAGCTGGCTGAAGGCTGAGGATGTGGTCTTATCAGCCCTGGAGCTTGGGTAAGGCAGAAAACAGAGAGCCATCCTCCTTCAATAAACAGGAGACAGCTGGAGTCCCCCAGCTCCCCTTCTTAAGGGAGCCTTTAGTGACCCCTCAGCCATGCCTTCATGTACGGATAGGGCATGGTATCTGAAGAATGGTGACCAGAACTTGGGGGAAGGTGGGAGAACAAGAAAACATGCCATATTTGGTAGAAATTAAGATAGGGAAATATTTTGTAAAAGAACAAAACGCATAGTATATTCCTTTTCTGCTCATTCCCTAGTCACTCTCCAGCTTCTGGAATGAAGGTGCGGTGCTGGACAGAGGAAGATTCTGCAAGCTCCTGCTGCCATCAGAAGCTCCGTAAGTGCCACATTTACTGAGAGAGGGCAGCTTCAAAGGTTTCCTTTCCACTTAGAGTCTAAGCAGCTCTACAAAAGAGCATTGATTTTGGTTAAATTGATTTCATTCATAGTTGGTTTGGATGGTGTATTCAAAAGACAGATCGTATCAGACTGCCAGTGTGCAGGTGTCTGGGGGGACAGATCTCCTCGTGTGTGCGCATGTGGTCCTAAACATTTCCTCTTCTCACAGGTGGGTGGGATTTTGCCTTTGAGGGGCCTGAAAAGACATTTTCACAGGATGGGCCACTCCGGACAGGCATATTACACTGTAATTTGGGTTACGTCAAAAGCATAAAATCAGGCTTTTCAATATTGCTTCTAACTGCCTGTGCAGCAAATACCCATTTGTCTTATTACTTTATATTAATGCACATTAGCTATTGACCCTACTTTAGTTGAAATATATAATAACAGACAGATATACCAAGTGCCAACCCGTTATTAGAAACTCGAGTTTGATTCCATGGATTCCAGGTGGTGGCTACCATGGAAAATACCTGCGTGACTATTTCAAACATGCAAGTAGGCATGAGCGTTCGTGATCACTGGATGTGACTGCAAACCTCAAGCAGGATGGCATTTGAAAACCATATAATATCCAGAACCAAAGTATCAAACAGCAGAAGGCTTCTGCTTAAAAATACTCAAGATTACACATGTGTGAACATGCAACACATGCGGTTTTATATTAACAAATGCTATCAACTTTCAATTATTCATTCAAATGAAAGGCAGTTGCTAGCTTAAAAAAATAAAAGATACAGATACAAGATTTCAAACTCATTTAAAGATAGCTGATGGCCATAGGCTGCAACCTATGGTCTTTCTTATTCAGCATTTGAATCTACTTATCTATGCTCTGTTCAGATCAATATTAAAATCTGTTTCATTCTCTAAGCAGCCACTGACTAATGGTAATCGGGCAGAGATGAATTAAAGGTAGGTGTCTGGAGACCTCAGTGTGAGATTAAAAACATATCATAGTTGGATTATACAGATATACACGCACATCCCACACACGAACACACAATACATATGTTTTAATGCCATTTTTCAGAAGTATTCTTTTTAACTGGGATATGCAAAAAAATCACCTGGGGATCTTTTTCAAACACAAATGCTTAGGTCCCACCATCCAAATAAGTTGATTTAACAAGACTGGGGTGGGCCCCAGGCAATGGATTTTTAATAAGTTAAACCCATGCCAGTTGATTCTGAACACTGCTTCAACTACTGCATTAAAGATCAGAACAACCACAAAAAAAAAAAAAAAAAAAAAAAGACTGGGTTTTAGGCACTTGAGGAAGAGCCTTCAGCCTTCCCCAAGACATATAAATGCTACCACCAATGACCCAATTGTTAAAACTGATAATAGGGGAGTATCCCTTGATTACACATTTTTGCTTCCAATCCGCCACCCAAGGCCCTGGCTCTATCTCCAAAACACTTCTCAATATGTCCAGTTTTTAGTTCAAGCTGTCATCTCCCCACCTGCCCTGCTGCTTTTTTCCTGGAAATCAGCATGGTGCCAGACACATGATATCTGCTCGACAAATATTAGTTGAAAGAATGAACAAACAACTGAGCAATTAGGAATTGTGTATTTTTCAACATCTACTTGCACAAGACCTGGTATATACAAAATTGAGTTAATACTAACAGACATTAAATTGAAAAGAATGCTGTTAATATATCTAAGTGTAGGGCACAGGACATGAGTCAGACTGAATCTCAGGGAGAAGAAATAGCCCACCAGTACGTTGACCACCACTGGTACTCAGGGATCCAGATAGCTGTGGTCCAAGCTTATGCCATCTCCTGTTTCACTCCTACCCACAGCGGACAAGCTGGGGGAAGGCATGTGCCAGAGCAAAACCAGCTTCACAGTCCACATGAGGGTATCTGGTGGCAAAACATCAATTATCACCTCCTCGTCTGAGAAGCAGAAGATTGGATTTCTGGAGAGACTCCACGGCCCACTTGTGTTCTGTTCAATTCTAATGCTTACGTAAAACACCCTCACAAAGGACAGAGGTGATAAAATCACTGCTTGGAATAAAACAAATCTGAATGTAAATGGAAAAATAATATGGTTAGAGCTGAAGAGGCAGACACTATATAAATAGGCTTTGCAAATTAACGCGCACCCGAAAGGCACCCAGAGCAAAGCAGCTGTCCTGACCACTAAGGAAGGACAGTTCTTGTGGGTCATGCTGTTGGTGGTGTTCAGCCAGTGCCCAGAGTTCAGAAGCTGGACCTAAAGGCAACTGACAGAACTGACCCATCTCCAAGTGGGCCACGGCATCCACTAGGCCACCAGGCAGGAGAAGTGAATATCACAGTCCAGGTATCACAGAGTATTGTAGGCTTGAGATGCATAAAGTGATTCTGGGAGAAAACAAAGGAGGGGACAAAATAAAGAACTCAGTGGCCACTAAGGAGCCGTCCTGGTAAGGTGGGGCATGCTCCCACCTCCCAGTTTCTCTCAAACTTCATTTATGCCCTCTCCGTGCTCCCAACAGGGACACAAATTAAGGCAAGTTGGCTTGGTCTCTCCAATTCAGTTAAAATGTTTATTGTTTGTCGTCTAGGATTCCAAATCACTCAGAAGGGAGCTTATTTGTTCTCTCAAGTTCTCCATTACCCCTGTGGGGGCTTGGGAGAGAGCTTTGAACTGAGAAAAAACCCTGGCAGTAATTAAATACAAAAGGCCTCCCCCTGCCTCCCCACATTCGGAGTTGGCAGCCGGCTCCAGCCAAGCAGAAGGGGGAAGATTTGATTTTAATCACACAGATTTCATATTTTATTTTGCTCATTAAAATTCCTGATAAGGATTTTCTTCAGCATTCTGTGGTTCTCCCTGAATATTTGAAGAGGGTCTTTCAGAATTTTTTCTCTTTTCGTGGCAAGTGTTGTCTGATCCCTGCCTGCTCCACCGTCTGAAAAGATTGCCTCCACCTTGCTCAAATCCAAGGTATGAGAAGTTTCTGAGAGAAAGAGAAAAAAAAATTTTAGGGATGGCATGCCACCACTGTGTAATTACAGCCATGCTGCCTCTGCTCAGCCCATGTGAAAAAATCAATTATCTAAGAATGCAGGCCTGGAATCAAGATGAAGAAAAACTTTGCTCTCTGAAGTTGTCTAGAACTTCTAGGAAAAAAAGGAATTCTGGGTCTGTATAAAACCATACTGCTGGGGAGGGAAGCAAATCCTTTTTAGAAGACACTGCTAAGACGCCTACGGACCTCTGTGCCCCAGGTGGGCTGCCTCTCTGAGGGCAGTGGGACCTCGGGCCTCAGCTCCAGGGCGGGGGCAAGCCTTTTTCCTCTGCTACGGGCAGGGCTAAACTGTCACCAATCAGGCACAAATCTGAAAGAGGCTGGGAATGTTTTATTCTTCAAAAGGACATCAATGCCAATACCTTCTTGCCCACAGAGAATCTAATTTTAGTGTAGAGATGTATAAATATATATTCATATGTGTGTGTGTATATATATATTCTACATATAGAATTAGAGCTATAGTATTATAGCTATATAGAATAGTATATAGTATTATAGATACATTCTATATATGTATATTCTACATATAGTATCATTATATACTCTCCATCTGTACCTCTCCGCATCCTTGAATCTCTTTGACTGCATCTATGATGAGGATTTGCAAGTACCACGTTCTATATCCTGGGTTCTCTGGATGAAGCCTGTCCTCCTGGAGAGGGGATGGGAGGCAAAGTCTTGGCCTCAGTCCTTGGCAGTGGTGAAGGGTCCTGTGGGCCGAGCCACCTCACCAGACTCCCTTCCTAATGGAAGATGCAGTATGAAAAGCCCAGTACATTCTCACTGTGCACTGCTTCAGACGTGCTGTATTCTGACAGCAAATGCGAGAAGTTCTGATTTGGCATAAATACATATCAAAGCATTCCTTTTCGGCCTCTTTGTTTACTCATAAAATATTAGATTGCCGGATGGTATTATTTGGTGGATCGTTCGCAGACTCGCTTATGTGCTCAAACACCTACAAAATTACTCCAATTGTTGCTAGCTTGTTAACTTCAACTAGCAAGTGGAGACGATTTACCTTTTGTCATTTTACTCCAGCAAAACTCTATTCCCACTGAAGTAATTTTAACACCTATCAAAATGCAGAAACAACCAAAAAAAAGAGAGATTACATATATATGTTTGTGCATATATGTACTTGTATATGTAGACATACATATCCCACTTTTAGTAGATTAGAATACATATAAATTGTAATTCTACTAATAGGCAATAAATGATGATGACGTTTTAAGATGTCCTAAGAACCCATTATCAGGAAATCTGATCAAGTTACTCTAGGCAGCAGGGATGACTACTTGCCAAGATATGCAGCCTGTTTTCTATGTTCAAAGTGCTCATATGGGAGAAAACTAGGAATTAAGACATGTCCTTAATCGACCTCTACCGAGCTCCACTGGGAAGAAAGCGGGTCCCTTCTTTCCTGCAATGCTGTCCTCTGTTCTGGACTCCACCTCAAGCATTTCGTCCTGTTCAGTCTTTTGTGTGCTAATGCTATTTCCTAAAGAACAAACTCTTGTCCATCACAATGGAATGTAAGGCCTTGCTCTTGTTTGAAGCCTGTGCACTCCCACTTCCTGCAATCTCTTTACTTAGCAGCAAATTTTCCTTCATTAAAATTAAGCCTCATTTCTTGCTCATCTTTTCCTGTTTTTCTCAGCAAAACTGAGTGCAATCCTGAACCTGTTTTTCTTGCTGCTTTATTTTCTTGTCAGTTCATAACTGAATCCTCTTTCCCTCCAAAAACAATTGAGAGATTTATTCCACCCGATTTTGCCTCTCCTTTGTGTGGGAAACAAGAGGAAGAAAAGATGAGGAGTGTGGGTGTGTGTATGTGGAGGTGTGTGTATGTGTGTGGGGGTGTGGGTATGTGTAAGTGTGAGGAAAGAGTGGGTGTGGATATGCGTATGTGTGTGGGTGTGTGTATGTGTGTGTGTGTGGGGAGGTGTGTGTATGTGTGTGTGGAAGTGTGGGTATGTGTATGTGTGTTAAGTGTATGTGTGTGTATGTGTATGGGGGTGTGGGTATGTGTGTGTGTGGCGGTGTGGGTGTGTGTGTATGAGGGGGTGTGGGTATGTGTATGTGTGTGGGGGTGTGGGTGTGTGTATGTGTGTGGGGGTGTGCCTATGTATAAGTGTGTGGGGGGAGTTGGTGTGTGTATGTGTGTGTGGGGGGTGTGGGTGTGTGTGGGGGTGTGTGGGTGTATGTGTGTGGGGGTGTGGATATGTATAAGTGTGTGGGGGGAGTGGGTGTGGGTATATGTGTGTGGGGGGTGTGGGTGTGTATGTGGGTGTTGGGTTCTGGGTATATGTGTGTAGGGAGTGTGGGTGGGTGTATGTGGGTGTTGGGGAGTGTGGGTGTGTGTATGTGTGTGGGTGGGGGTATGGGTGTGAGTATGGGTATGTATATTGTGTAGTGGGATGTGGGTGCAGGGGGGTGTATAAGTGGGGGGTGTATAAGTGGGGGGGTGTATAAGTGAGGGAGGTGTGGGTGAGGGTGTGTGGGGCAGTGAGTGTGTGGATGTGGATGTGGGGTGTGGGTGTGGGGTGTGGGTGTGTGTATGTGTGTGTGGGGGGGTTGTGGGTGTGAGTATGAGTGTGTGTATATTGTGTAGTGACGTGTGAGGTGTATAAGTGAGAGAGGCGTGGGTGAGGGTGTGTGGGGCGGTGAGTGTGTGTGTGGGGTGTGGGTGGGGTGTATGTATGAGGTGGGGTATGTGGTGGTGTATGCATGTGGGTGAGGGGGTGTGGGTGTATGGGGAGGGTGAGTGTGTGTATGTGGGTGTGGGTGTGTGTATGTGTGTGTGGGGTGTGGGTGGGATGTGTGTATGAGATGGGGTATGTGGTGGTGTATGTATGTGGGTGGGGGGGTGTGGGTATGTGGGGAGGGTGAATGTGTGGATGTGGGTGTGGGTGTGTGTAGTGTGTGTGTGGGATATGGGTGGGGTGTGTGTATGGGGGGGTATGTGGGTATGTGTGTATGTGGGTGGGGGGCTATGTGGTGTGTGAGTTGTTAGCAGGTGAGTGGTTAGGAAGTGTTTTTCCTAAATGTCCAGGATGTACTAGAAGAATCCATTTGTGTATTTTGGCACCAGATTTTTGTGCAGACTCTAGGATTACTGATTGTGTTTCAGTGTATTTACGCTCATTGCAGAGATAGCGTGGCCTTACATATCCATCTGGAGTGGCAACTGCTCGAGGTAATTCTCTAGGGTCAGACTCCTAGACAGGGAGGTAACAGAAAAAAACTGTGGAATTAGCATTGGATTCTCTGAAACAGCAGATCTCAGGCTCTGATAAATCTGCCCCTACTTAAGGCTATCTGCCCATCTCTTTAGTTTATGCTCATTTTCCCTTCATCTCTCAATCAGGTTATCTACCTAACTTCTGTTTAAGGGCCAACATAGATACATGGAATTCTATAGACCTAAACTTTCATAATTGCCAGATTCTCTGAGCAGCAATGAAGCCTCCATTTCCTTTGATAGGCAGAGACATAGAATAACTGTTCAATGTTCCCCGCTAGGATGGGGTTGCAGCAGAGTTCAGGGACCCTGGGTACAGCTACTACTCGGAGGCCAAGTAAAGGGGAGTCCACCTAAGCCTGGAATCATGTGCACCAGGGTTCTGATCAAACTGACAAGGGGCTCGCACTGTAAATATGAGTGTTGAGAAGACACTTTGAGGTATTTGGAGACAGAGCTCCAGAGAACCTTATACGGGTTTAGTGGCTATTTTAGCCATTCTTCTCCATTTGACTTTCTTAACTCCTATCTTACTAAAAACCTAGGCACTCATTAAAAGATGGCTAAAAACTGAAAACTAGCTAGATGACCTTGGGCAGGCTACTCCTATGCCTAATCTATAAAACACAATAGTGATATTATAAACCTTGTGGCTGTGTTTTAAATTTTTTTTTTTGAGGCGGAGTCTCGCTCTGTCACCAGGCTGGAGTACAGTGACATGACCTCGGCTCACTGCAACCTCCGCCTCCCAAGTTCAAGCGATTCTCCTGCCTCAGCCTCCCAAGTAGCTGGGATTACAGGTGCCCGCCATCACGCCCAGCTAATTTTTGCATTTTTAGTAGAGATGGGTTTTCGCCATGTTGGCCAGGGTGGTCTCAAACTCCTGACCTCAGGTGATCCACCTGTCTTGGCCTCCCAAAGGGCTGGGATTACAGGCATGAGCCACTGTGCCCAGCCTTAAAGATTAATTGATATAATCAGAGTAAAATGCATAGCATGATTCCCGGCATATAGTAATGCAATACTCAAAACCTCAGCTTTCATTGTTATCATTAGAAAAGCATACAGCAGTTACCATGTGCTGGGTACTTTACTAAATATTGAGGACACAGAGGCAAATAAGAAATGGCCCCTGTCCTCGACTAGCTCACAATCTAAAAAATGTTTTGATGGGACGTATCTCAAAATAATAAGAGCTATCTATGACAAACCCACAGCCAATATCATACTGAATGGGCAAAAAATGGAAGCATTCCCTTTGAAAACTGGCACAAGACAGGGATGCCCTCTCTCAACACTCCTATTCAACATAGTGTTGGAAGTTCTGGCCAGGGCAATCAGGCAGGAGAAGGAAATAAAGGGTATCCAATTAGGAAAAGAGGAAGTCAAATTGTCCCTGTTTGCAGATGACATGATTGTATATCTAGAAAACCCCATCGTCTCAGCCCAAAATCTCCTCAAGCTGATAAGCAACTTCAGCAAAGTCTCAGGATACAAAATCAATGTACAAAAATCATAAGCATTCTTATATGCCAATAACAGACAAACAGAGAGCCAAATCATGAGTGAACTCCCATTCACAATTGCTTCAGAGAGAATAAAATACCTAGAAATCCAACTTACAAGGGACGTGAAGGACCTCTTCAAGGAGAACTACAAACCACTGCTCAGTGAAATAAAAGAGGATACAAACAAATGGAAGAACATTCCATGCTCATGGGTTGGAAGAATCAATATCATGAAAATGGCCATACTGCCCAAGGTAATTTATAGATTCAATGCCATCCCCATCAAGCTACTAATGACTTTCTTCACAGAATTGGAAAAAACTACTTTAAAGTTCATATGGAACCAAAAAAGAGCCCACATTGCCAAGTCAATCCTAAGCCAAAAGAACAAAGCTGGAGGCATCACACTACCTGACTTCAAACTATACTACAAGGCTACGGTAACCAAAACAGCATGGTACTGGTACCAAAACAGAGATATAGACCAATGGAACAGAACAGAGCCCTCAGAAATAATGCCTCATATCTATAACTATCTGATCTTTGACAAACCTGACAAAAATAAGCAATGGGGAAAGCATTGCCTATTTAATAAATGGTGCTGGAAAAACTGGCTAGCCATATGTAGAAAGCTGAAACTGGATCCCTTCCTTATACCTTATACAAAAATTAATTCAAGATGGATTAAAGACTTACATGTTAGACCTAAAACCATAAAAACCCTAGAAGAAAACCTAGGCAATACCATTCAGGACATAGGCATGGGCAAGGACTTCATGTCTAAAACACCAAAAGCAATGGCAACAAAAGCCACAATTGACAAATGGGATCTAATTAAACTAAAGAGCTTCTGCACAGCCAAAGAAAATACCATCAGAGTGAACAGACAACCGACAGAATGTGAGAAAATTTTTGCAACCTACTCATCTGACAAAGGGCTACTATCAAGAATGTACAATGAACTCAAACAAATTTACAAGAAAAAAACAAACAACCCCATCAAAAAGTGGGCGAAGGATATGACAGACACTTCTCAAAAGAAGACATTTATGCAGCCAAAAGACACATGAAAAAATGCTCATCATCACTGACCATCAGAGAAATGCAAATCACTACCACAATGAGTACCATCTCACACCAGTTAGAATGGCCATCATTAAAAAGTCAGGAAACAACAGGTGCTGGAGAGGATGTGGAGAAATAGGGACACTTTTACACTGTTGGTGGGACTGTAAACTAGTTCAACCATTGTGGAAGTCAGTGTGGTGATTCCTCAGGGATCTAGAACTAGAAATACCATTTGACCCAGCCATCCCATTACTGGGTATATACCCAAAGGATTATAAACCATGCTTCTATAAAGACACATGCACACGTATGTTTATAGTGGCACTATTCACAATAGCAAAGACTTGGAACCAACCCAAATGTCCAACAACGATAGTCTGGATTAAGAAAATGTGGCACATATACACCATGGAATACTATGCAGCCATAAAAAATGATGAGTTCATATCCTTTGTAGGGACATGGATGAAGCTGGAAACCATCATTCTCAGCAAACTATCGCAGGGACGAAAAACCAAACACCGCATGTTCTCACTCATAGGTGGGATTTGAACAATGAGAACACATGGACACAGGAAGGGGAACATCACACACTGGGGACTGTTGTGGGATGGGGGGAAAGGGGAGGGATAGCATTAGGAGATATACCTAATGCTAAATGACGAGTTAATGGGTGCAGCACACAAACATGGCACATGTATGCATATGTAACAAACCTGCACATTGTGCACATGTACCCTAAAACTTAAAGTATAATAATAATAAAATTTAAAAAAAAGTTTTCATTTGCACAATTAAGAGGGGTAAACTTATTTAAATTTTCCTCCTTTGTTATATGAGACAACCAAAGTTCAAAAAAGTTAATAAAATTGTTTAATAGTTACACAGCTAATAGTGGGCAAAGTCATGATTTGAACCCAAGTCCAAGTTATTACAAAGGGTGTCCCTCTATCTGCTTTCCAATACAATTGGTGTAGATAAAGTGAGGATCCAGGAGTAAAACTGGGAGAGAAAGGGATTTGGTCACTCATGAGCCTTTGTGTTGCTCTATTCTTATAGAAAGTTCAAGAAGGAGCGGGCGAGATGAAAGGAGCAGACCCTTCAAGGAGTGGCCCCGTAGAGTCAGAACTGAAACAAAACCCCACTTGCCTGCTGTCCTGGTAAGCTGGTAAGCTGCAAAAGGAGGAAGAATTGGCTGTGCGCTGTGGCTTGACCCATGTCTTAGATCCTTACCAGTATGGGTGACAAGGACAGCTGACACCACTCATGCAATGTAGGCTCCCATCCCCAGTCCTCTCTACTCTGGAGGAGTGTCGCCATTTCCACAGAGACTCCACAGGGGGATCAGAGCCACCGTGGCTTTAGTTACAGCCTTTGCCTCTAATTGGAGTTTTCTTATTTTCCTTCTCATTATTTCTAATTTTCAAGTACTAACAAAACAAAAACAAAAAACACTCTTTTTTTTTTTTTTTTTAATTATTATACTTTAGGGTTTTAGGGTACATGTGCACAACGTGCAGGTTTGTTACATATGTATCCATGTGCCATGTTGATTTCCTGCACCCATTAACTCGTCATTCATAGGTGGGAATTGAACAATGAGAACTCATGGACACAGGAAGGGGAACATCACGCTCCGGGGACTGTTGTGGGGTGGCGGGAGGGGGGAGGGACAGCATTAGGAGATACACCTAATGCTAAAAAACACTCTTTTTAAAAAAGTATCACAATTGTTTCTAAATGTTTAGTTTATGCTATGGGTTTAGCCTTGTTTCTTAATCATTGGCTTTAAGACTTGTCAATTATATACTATTTTTGACCTTTTACCTTTATCGTAACTCAACCTGTATTATTTCAAAATTCTACTCTATTTCTATTTGAAATTTTAGCATTTGTAAAACATTAATCACATCTTATCCTTCTACCTTTCCATTATTGCACATAGGCCATCTTTCCTTTACTTGTTTTCTAAATTTTTCCTGTATTTGATTCACATTTATGAAAACCTACAGAAAGTATGGCCATGGTGGCTATTTTTTTCATTAAAAAAATTTCTTTTTGCTTAGGATTCCCTTGGCTATTTGGGCTCTTTTTTGGTTCCATATACATTTTAAAATAATTTTTTCTAGTTTTTGTGAAGAGTGTCATTGGTAGTTTGATAGGAATAGCATAGAATCTGTAAATTGCTTTGGAAAGTATAGTCATTTGAGCGATAATGATTCTTCCTATCCATGAGCATGGGATGACTTCCATCTGTGTCTTCTCTGATTTCTTTGAGCAAGGTTTTGTAATTCTCATTGTAGAGACCTATCACCTCCCTAGTTAGCTGTATTTCTGGTCATTTTATTTTGTGTGTGTGGCAGTTGTGAATGGGATTGCCTTTCTGATTTGGCTCTCAGTTTGGTTGTTGGTGGTGTATAGGAATGCCAGTAATTTTTGCACATTGATTTTGTATGCTGCAACTTTGCTGATGTTTTTAATCAGCTGAAGGAGCTTCAGCTGGCTATGGGGTTTTCTACTAGAGAATAATGTCATCTGGAACAGGGACAGTTTGAGTTTCTCTCTTCCTATTTGGATGCCCTTTATTTCTTCCTCTTGCCTGAATGATTTGGCTAGCACTTCCCATACTACGTTGAATAGAAGTGGTGAGGAGAGAATAGAAGTGGTGAGAGAGGGCATTCTTGTCTTGTGCTGGTTTTCAAGGGGAATGCTTCCAGCTTTTGTCCATTCAGTATAATGTTGGCTGTGGGTACGTCATAGATGGCTCTTATTATTTTGAGGTATGTTTCTTTAATACCTACTTTATTGAGAGTTTTTAATATGAAGTTAAAAACTTTATGTTAAAATAAATGGGAAAAAGCCTTTTATACATCTACTGAAATAATCATGTGGTTTTTGTCTTCAGTTCTGTTTATGTGATGAATCACATTTATTAATTTTCATATGTTGAACCAACCTTGCCTCCGGGGAGGAAGTCTACTTGATCATGGTGGATTTGCTTTTTATGTGTTGCTGGATTTGGTTTGCGAGTATTTTATTGAGAACAAAACTAAGGAATCATGTTACCTGACTTCAAACGATACTACAACACTACAGTGATGCAAACAGCATGCTACTGGTACAAAAACAGGCACACAGACCAACGGAACAGAATAGAGAGCCCAGAAGTAAAGCAGCATATCCACAACTATCTAATCTTTTAGTAGTAGTAGCAGCAGCAGCAGCAGCAGCAGTAGTAGTAGTAGTAGTAGTAGTATCTTGAGACAGAGTCTGGTTTTGTTACCCGGGTTGGAGTGCAATGGTGTGATCTCAGCACACTGCAACCTCTGCCTCCCGGGTTCAAGCGACTCTTCTGCCTCAGCCTCCCAAGTAGCTGGTATTACAGGCACCCACCACCATGCCCAGTACATTTTTGTATTTTTACAAATACAGGCTGGTCTTGAACTCCTAATCTCAGGTGATGCACCCACCAGGGCCTCCCATAGTGCTGGGATTACAGGCATAACACAACCATCTGATTTTTCACAAAGCTGACAAAAACAAGCAGTAGGAAAAAAAAACTCCCTATTCAATAAATGGTGCTAAGATAACAAGTTAGCCATATGTAGAAGATTGAAGCTGGACCCCTTCCTTATATGCTACACAAAAATCAACTCAAGATGAATTAAAGACTTACATGTAAACCCAAAACTATAAAAACTCTGGAAGATAACCTAGGTAATGCCATCCTAGACAGGAATGAGCAAAGATTTCATGATAAAGACACCAAAGTCAATTGCAACAAAGCAAAAATTGACAAATGGGATCTAATTAAACTTAAGAGCTGCTGCGCAGCAAAAGGAACTCTCAACAGAGTAAACAGAAAACCTACAGAATGGGAGAAAATATTTGCAAACTGTGCATCTGATAAAGGTCTAGTATTCAGCATCTATAAGGAACTTAAAAAAACTACAAGAGAAAAACAAACAACCCCATTGAAAAGTGGGCAAAGGACGTGAACAGACACTTCTCAAAAGAAGACATATATGCGTCCAACAAGCATATAAAAAAAAGCTCAGTATCACTGATCATTAGAGAAATGCAAATCAAAACCACGGTGAGATACTATCTCACACCAGTCAGAATGGCTATTAATAAAAAGTTAAAAAAGAACAGATGCTGGTGAGGTTGTGGAGAAAAGGGAACCCTTATACACCATTAGTGGGAATATAAATTAGTTCAACTATTGTGGAAAGCAGTACAGTGATTCTTCAAAGACCTAAAAGCAGAACTACCATTCGACCCAGCAATCCCATTACTGGGTATATACCCAGAGGAATATAAAGCATTCTACAATAAAGACATATGCACACAAATATTCATTGCAGCACTCTTCAAACAGCAAAGACGTGGAATCAACCTAAATGCCCATCAATGACAGATACGGATAAAGAAAATGTGGTACACATACACCATGGAATATTATGCAGCTGTGAAAAAAGAACAAGATCATGCCTTTTGCATTAACATGGATAAAGCTGGAGGCTATCATCCTTAGCAAACTAACTCAGGAACAGAAAATCAAATACAGCATGTTCTCACTTATAGTGAGAGCTAAATGATGAGAACTTATGAACAAAAAGAAGGAAAAAGCAGACACTGGGGTCTACTTGAGGGAGAGGGTGGGAGGAAGTAGAGGAGCAGAAAAGATGACTATTGAGTACTGAGCTTAATACCTGGGTGATGTAATAATATGTACAACAACCCCCATGACATGTGTTTATCTTTGTAACAAACCTTCACATGGACCCCCAAACCTAAATTAAAAGTTTTTTTAAAAGGAAAAAACACTTTAACCCATTGGGCTCTTTTCAGATGTTAGGGTCCAGAACAAGCAGACCGAGCCCTACTCCTATAGAGCATACCAGTGAATGAGAGCCGAGAGCTCCGTAATCAATGGACTTTGGTGAGGATTAACTTGCAGTCTTCTGGATCTCCGTGGGAGAGGGTTTGTAGAGGTCGTTGGCCAGTCTGGGGTGGCCTTTGGGTAGGGCATGAGAGGGGCAACAGGAATAAGCCCATTGATGATGTGCTGTCTCTGCTCTTACCTACCGGTGGGCTCCATGGAAGCAGAGCTCAGTCTGTGGCTGGACCCTAATGTGTTGAAACACATTAAATGGATGCATGTTTCAACTTGAACTGTTGACATGTTGGGCTGGCTACTTCGCTGGGGGCTGTCCCATGCCTGTGTTTAGCCACAGCCCTGAACTTTGCTCTCTACAGGTCATTAGCAACTCCCTTCAGACATTGTAAAATGTCCCCTTGGCAACAAAATCACCTCTGGTTGAGAACTTCGGCTTTAATCCTTACAATCATCTTTCACGATGGGCAAGGCTGCCATTCTTACTCTTCATTTTATAATAAAGGAGACTCAGGCTGAAAGGCTGTGATTTCCCCAAAGTCACACAGAGTGGCAGAATGGTCCAGGTGAGTAGATTTCCTAATTCCAAATCCAGTTCTCATTTCAACACGTGTCAGCACTTCATACCTAACAAGCGGCCAGGAGATTGTCTTCAGAACAAGATGAGGTGGACTTCGCTTTACAGTGTGTGCCCTGGACTGTGTCACCCCTGGAGGCTGCATCTGCGAAGTCAGTGCCTCTCCTGGTGAGGCTGCTGCTGCTGTAGGCAGACTCAGTGGGCCATGATATTACATAGATTAAAGGAGGGAAAATGTCTTCAGCCTCCCTAAAATTGTTTTCAGTGATGGCCTCTGGACTAGAGGATAAGTTGACTTTCAATCAGAAAAACAGTTAATTCAACACTGGAATCACCTCCTCCAAGTATTTGACATCATCCTCACTCTCATTCCAAATCTCCTTAAGACAGAGTGTCTTGGACAATCAACTGGGCGAGGATGCAGCAAAACTGACCCAGCTGTATGGATTAAGAGAGGAGATGCAGGCTAATGGCAAGCGTAGCTCCCAAGAATCAAACTGATGACCCGTTGAGGTCCAAGCAGGAAGCTGGTTGTAAGAGTTGTTCAATGCAGGCTCAGGGTGTCCTATCGACCACAGAGAACAATGAAGGGAGTCCTGAAAGAAAGGAGTCTCCACCTAGGGGCTCTGTTTGCAAGTAGCAGGACACAGCCGCATGTAGAATCCAGTTCCTGAAGGAGGAACCAATAAAGCATGCCAGGATGCCTGTCCCAGGATGCCTATCCCAGGATGAAACTAGAGGGCCAGGTTAGGAAATAGAATCAATATCATTAAAGAAGTGGACTTCAGAACATAGGTGAGGGCTGTCTCATGGCCAAGGTACCCAATCAAAGTTATGTAAAAAAGTGAAGGCCACGTGATACAGAGCTCACAGCGTGCAGGACAAGAACTGGTAATACTAATCCCTCCTGTCTCAGAGCAGCGTTGGTCTTGGGATCTGGGAGAAGAATGAAGGAGATCCACTAGGTATGAGACCCAGAGGCCAGGAGCCAAACAGCTTTTAGGAAAACACTGTAGCCTCTTTGGGTCTCACAGAATTATAGATTCTCCTAATGGAAAAAAAAAAAAACAAAACTGAAGTAGTAGGATCTAGTGGCTAATAATTTGGAATCTAGGACCAGACAAATCTAGGTTAAAGTTTGTATATCGAATAAGTGTATTGCCTTTGATATATAATGTCTCTAAGACATAGTAGCATTGCTTTTAAGATGGAAGTCAATATAGAATCCCTTTTATAGGATTGAGAAATTTAAATGAGACAATAAATAGAAATGTCCCAGTGCCTGAAATACAATAGAAATTCATTCAGCATTAGTTTAAAAGAAATCAATTTAGCATTTCACTTGGAGAGGAACAAAAAGGATGGGCAGGTTGCTGTTGCTATCAGAGGTTCTACTTTTAGTGAATGTCCTTGCTCTTAGCATCTCTCTTTCCTTACCTCCTTACACCCCCATTTGTTATGAAAAGAATGAGGACTTCCTCCCCATTTTTGTGACACCCAAGGATTTCCTACACATGGAAATATTTAGCATTCTCCAGAAGCTCAAGGACAGGCTTCAAGTTAGCACAGCTGTACCTGGATTCTGATCTGGAGACAAATTGCTACTTCATTATAGAACCAGTGAGAAGCATCCAATTTTGAAGGCTGTTAAATTTGCAAGGGCAACAGAGAACCAAATGAATATAAAATGCAGAATGGCCTCACACGGGCACAGCATCTTATCTTAGAGGCAAAAGAGAAGCATGCAACCCCTCATGCCCTGGAAAGACGTTTTATGACAGTAAAAATAGTTGGGGTAAGTCTATGCTATTTAGATATGATAAGCAAGACATGAAATGTCAGTAACTCTGTTTCTTTTCCTAAGGCAAGAGATGCCAAGGAGTCAGCCACCATTTTGAGAGCATCTCTGAACACCTGTCACCTGTGCAGACCTCTCTGTAAAGCTTAGAGACACAAAGACTCCCTTAGTCTCTAAATACTACCACCCGCTGGCCCACTCACCTACAGTGCTGCTATTGATCAATATGCAGTCAACAGATGTCTGGTCTTGCAATGCAGGAGGAACAATCTCCCAGTTGCCTGGGGAACCACGGACTTCCATGGAAGTCTCGCAGGATCCGCTGCAGGGCCAGTGACAACAGAGAATGCAAGCTCAGGTGCCCTCAGCTCATGCCCCTTTTTGTGGATTTCTGAGCTATCTGGGGAAGTCAGCAACCACTTTAGTGCCTTTACCTGCTGCTGTGGGAAGAGGCCTTACATACTGCACAGTCAGTTGACTTCTGAGGAAGAGACTCCTCATATCTATCTATTCTCACTCCTTACCTCACCAGGGCACTTTTACAGCAGACTTCATAAAAACTTCCATGTAAAAATGGCCTCCAAATAGAACTCAAAGGAAGGATACCCGGGCTAGGTTTCAACTCAGGGTGAAATCTGGTGCACAGAAACCCTTAAAATTGCTTTAGAATTTTGCAAACATTGGGCTTAAATAAAAAGGAGAGGATGTTACAGCAGTACAAGATGATACGAATATTACAGCTGAATTCTGAAATTGGGGGCTCACACACTGATCCCCACCACTCATTTCCAAGAGGTTTCTGTCTCCTGCTTGGGAGGGCTTTCAGCTCCCGTGCCCAGCCCTGCTACCTGTGGAAGCCACAGGGCCGCCCTGTGTTGGGCACAACACAAGAAACCCTGTGGCTCACCAAGCTTCTGACTCGCCCGTTACGAGGGAAGCGGGCTTTGTTGCATTCTCCCTTTTCCATCAGCTTAGCTCCTGTTTCTACAGAATCAAAAGATGACTGCCAGAGAAAAAGGAGTTTGTTTTCTTCCATCGAATGCAATTGTTTCAATGACAGCCTGTGAGTGCTGCAATCTTGCAGGCCTCAGACACTTAATTCATCTCAGAGGTGATATCAAAAACAACACAGCAGGCACTTACCTGCCACTGGCTCTCTTGCTACAAAAGCAAGCCCCTGTTTCATCATCCTGGGCCCTGGTGACTGACCCAGGTGGGCGATGCCATATAGACTGGGGCGGGGTGGGGGGGATGCGCCACAGCTGTCTGGGATACCATGCTGCAGACGAAAGGGAATTAACGTGGAGGCGGTGTGCTGGCCAGCTCTGAGGCTCTGCTGCCTCGTTCCTGAGCTTTCGCTTTGCCTTCCTGTCCTATAAAGAGGGCTAACAGCGGAACTGCCCACCACTGGCCCTTCCAGCCAGCCAATGTGCTGCAGACTACTCTGCACTGGACTTACAGCAGAAAGGCTCAGAAGGCAACATTGGCCACTCTATTAGGGCTGAAGTCTCTAGGGCAGGTTGAAATAATGGAGAGAAAGCTCAAAAAGGTGCCTCATTCTAGCCTGCCAAAGAGAAAACTGGAATTTCTCCAACCATCCCTATAATCTTTGGTTTGCTAGAAACAGCTCCGGAAAGGAGTGTTCCTGCTAGGGAAAAGCTTTGCCCATGCACCAGGAACTGGTCTGGCCAGCGGTGTGAGGAATCCTCTGTATCCTCCACATGTGAGACTTAAAGCTGGGAAGAGATGTTCAAAGAGCTGGCTTTTCTCGAGAGAGGGGTTGCTAATTTCCTTCTCAAATAAATCTGAGATGCTTCCCATCATCCCTGTTCCATTGTCCCTGCCCGGGTGCAAGGCCTGAGCGTGTCCAGCTGACAATGCTCCTATTGTCTCTCACCTGGTGAGACCCACCTGTCACACCAGCATCAGGATGCATTTCAAAATACAACTTTCGTCTCCTACTCCTCCATTAAGCTATTAATACAACTCTACTCGATTATCTGTGATGTCCTTCCACCCTTATCAGCAAAATATGATTTTATTATTAATAAAAATGACTATCGAGTACTTTAATACATGCTAGGCATTTCATTATAACTTTGCATTGTATTAATTTACACAGTTCCCATAACAGCCTTCTGAATTAGGTGTTATTACCTTCTCCAATTTAAAGATGAAAAAGCTTGAGACTCAGAGATTATGGAATTTGTCAAGGTCACACGGCTAGTGAGTATGGGAGCCATGATTTGAAACCGGGGTTTGTTCCCATAGCCCATGCTCTTAGCCACTCACCTCTCCACGTGGCAGGGAGGGCTGCCCACCGTTTCCCCCCAAACACTCAGCCTTTTCACTGTAGCTTCCTCTGAGCCAAGGAAGCTTCCATTCCACCCAGGCCAGCCTCTTCACGGTCTAGTAAAACAAACGATGCTCAGATTTACCCTTTCTTCCATCTGGCCTGCTCTGCCTTCCCCGTCTTTGAATCTTAGCCACTCCTCAAAAGCTAGCTGAAGTCCAGCCTGCTCTGCAGTGGTCTCTAGAGCACCAAGCTTACCCTCGTCTCCTGGACCTCGTGGCACCTAATCACACACCACTGTGTGCTGGGCTCCTGTTGTTCTAGGTCCATGCCCTACCTTGTTATGAAGGACTATGAGTCATTTCAGAGACACAAAAGTGTAATTTTATTTTGTATTCCCTGTAGAATCTTGCCAATACTCAGAACATAACAAAAGCCCAATTGAATTAGATCAGCATAGTACATGGCTCCTGAGAACACTGCAACCCCCAAGTCTCACAAAAATCCTGTAAAAGAAAATGAACAAGTCGGCCATAGCCTCCTGTGCCTTTACTGCCACACCACACTGACTCCAACCATGCATCTTTGCTTTCTGGGATCTTTGGTGCCCCATTTGTATCTAGAAAAAAAATGTTTCCTTTTCTAACTCTGAAGAATATGCAGGTGTGCCGCTAAATGCTGCCTTTGTTTACGTGGCAGTGAGAACACTGTGAACTGCAGTAGGACGTCACCTCTGACCCTGCCGCCCCTGGGCCTTGTCTGAAGGCGCTGGCCTCTGAGTGTATAAGAAATAGAACGTTGGAATCAACTTCCAGGCTCCAAAGAGTGTCCTTTGACTCTTCAGGTAATCCGGCAGTATGCAGTGGAATGCTGACCAGTTGTGATTAGACATGCACTTCCCAGTTTCAACACCAGCCTACCCATCTTAGAGTAGATGAGGAATCGATGGCAAAGCGGTAGACTCAAGAGACTGTTCCACCTTGAATTCATCTACAGTCTGTCAAGCCTGTACATTCCCCCACCTCCTCTTTTTATTAATAGCTGATACCTATATAACTATTCTAGCCCACAAATTAACACCGTGTGTGTGTATAAAAGCTTGTATATTTCCCTCTACCTCTTCTTTATATTAATAGCTGATCTCTATATAACTACTCTAGCCCACAAATTAAGACTCTCTCTCTCTCTCTCTCTCTGTGTGTGTGTGTGTGTGTGTGTGTGTGTGTGTGTAAAAGCTTTTACATTTCCCTCTACCTCTTCTTTTTATTAATAGCCGTTCTCTGTATAACTGCTTTAGCCCGTGAATTAAGAATGTGTATGTGTATGTGTGTGCTAGGGAGAGAGAGGCTTAAGTGTACGTATAAGAAAATGTGTAATTCCTAAGCACCTGTTTCTGTGAAGGGGGAAAAATAATGAAATTAAAGGCTTTTGTAATTGCTGCTCCCTCTGTCAAGAATAGTCTTCTCTGCAAGGGCCACATAGCTCCTGTTCTCCTTCCTGTCTCTGTTGAATACCAGTGTTAAAAAGATGCAACCCTGACACTTCCTGCAAATTAGCACTCCCATCACTGCCTATCCCCCTTCTTCTCTTTTTCTTCACAGCACAGATACCTGACACTATGTGTGTATTTATGTACCCATAGCTCTGCTCTCATGCACACACCCAGCTGAGAGCTTCTTGTGGGATTCTGTCAATTCCATTCATTCCTGAATCCCCCGTACCTAGAACCCAGCCTGCCTGTACATCATGGGTGCTCAATAACTAATCAACCAAAAAATGTTAAGCATAAGGGTGAATTCTAACGAACAAACAAATGAAAAAAGGTCTTGATCTAACTCCAATTCAATATTAGCAAGCTCTGGAACTTCAAAATAGGACTTAATTTCTGTGGGTCTCAGCCTTCTCATGTCTCAAATGAGGTGCCTCGACTAGATAGGCAACTTATTCCTGGACATTTCTAAGTTTCCTTGAGTCCCCTTGACATGAACAAGTGATGCAGGAGTTTCTACCTTTGACTGACTTTCAGGTGCCCTTGGGTGATGCTGTTTTCCCTCCACCCATGAAGTTAAGGTGAAAACACAATGCTCAGCTGAATACCCTACAGGAAGATTTGCCTGGGTGCAGGCTTGTAGGCAATCCCAAAATATTTCCTTTTGTTTTGCAGGAGGAAGAAAAATCAGTCTCCCTTAAAATGCTTTGGCAGCAGTTGGCCTGGCCCAGTGGCTCACGCCTGTAATCCCAGCACTTCGGGAGGGCAAGGCAGGTGGATCACCTGAGGTCAGGAGTTCAAGACCACCCTGGCCAACATGGCGAAACCCCATCTCTACTAAAACTACAAAAATTAGCCGGGCATGGCAGTGTCACCTGTAATCCCAGCTACTCAGGAGGCTGCGGCAGGAGAATAGCTTGAATTTGGGAGGCGGAGGTTGCAGTGAGCCGAGATCACGCCATTGCACTCCAGCCTGGGTGAAAGAGCAAGACTCCATTTTGAAAAAAAAAAAAAAAAAAAAAAAAAAAGCCTTTGCAGCATTACTCCTGCGAATTGGAACCAGGAATTAATAACATCAAGCCTAAAGGAACAGCACTCTTTCTTGAGTCCCACAGAGGAGGACTCAACAGAAGTTGTCTGAACTCTGTTTAGGGAGAAAAAAAAACATGTTTCTAGGGGAGGCAGGAAGACAGCTTTGACGCTTCCATGTGATACCTCCCGGCTAGGCATTAGCTTCCTCAGGCATCAGGACTAATCATGGCAGTTTTGCAGCACTCCTTTCAACCATCCCTAGAGGCCTCCGTCTTTCAGAGACTCCCAGGGGGAAGAGGAGAACTAACACACTAGAAATAGCTGTGCTTTTGACGTAAAGCACACTAGCAAACAGGGCTAAGATGGATCACAATGCCAAGCATCACCATCACTCCACGAGCACAGGAAACACCGCGCCCCACACTTGTGGTTATGCAACGCAACAACTTGATAGAGTGCCGCTGTCGCTGTACGAGAAATTGAAGGCGATCTGCTCCTACCTGTACACAGAGCAGGGAAAATCACTTTCACTCATTGAGAGGCTTCAACAGCAGAAAGATTGATCAAACCGATGAGGAGCAAATCTCCCTGCCGCCTGCTGATGCCAGACACGTAAACAAGGCAGGCTGCAAGTCATCCCTCCGGAGGGACCCGTGCGGAGGTTGGGTGGAATATGTGTGACTAGTGAAGCGTGTGAAGAGGGAGGGCGAAGAGTGGCAGTCTACAGGCAGCAGACACCTCCAGTCTCCTGCCCTGTGTTTGCAAAAACAGAAGACTCAGGTGGAGTCTCCTGCAGCTGAGCTGGCCCAGGTTCAGGACAATGCTAGCTTCCGAGAAGGCCGTTTGGGACATAGAGGGAGCAAGAACCTGGAGCTGAATTTGGTCTGGAGCAGGCTTTCATGGTACCTTAGGCCTTCATGGAGACTTTGCTGAGAATTACTTTTTGGAGACTCGTGAGGAAGAGGTGATAGATTTCTTCTCTTTGGAAACAGGGTCTTGCTTTAACACCCAGGCTGCAGTGCAGTGGCACAATTATAGCTCACTGCAACCTTTGAACACCTCCCTACATTTTTACAATTTTTTATAGAGATGGAGTTTCACCCAGGCTGGCCTTGACCTCCTAGCCTCAAACAATCCTCCCAGCTGGGCCTCCCAAATCACTGGGATTACAGGCATGAGCCACTGTGACCCACCATGATGGATTTCTGAAAGCCACCATTACAAGAGAGTAACAAAGTCCAAGTGCTCTCCAGCAAGTTTCAGGATGGTCTTAAGAGAGACAGAAGTGGCATGCTCATGGTGTAGCCACCCGCCCCTAATCACTCCGTGACGCGAGGGTTCTTTCTGTTACCCATCCTCATGGGGCCTAATTCACCCTTTAACTATGGGGCTGACACTTGTCATCTTTCCATCTACCCATGTCACTCCCAAATCTCCCTCATTAGATAAAAAATTAATTTTGTTAATTAAAGCGATGGAAATCAATTAACCTTATCAGGCAACATGGCCTACTGAACAACAGAGCCAAGCCTTATATTGCAATTTCCTTCTGCCTGAGATCAGAGATAGAACCACACAATTTGCCTCTCAGAGGGGGGTTTTCTACCCTGGGAGTGAGAGGGAATTTTTTTTCCCTAGGGTTAGAGAAGGTTCTAAACTATTCACAACCAGGTTATTTACTTCAACACAATGAGCATTAGAATTACATTTCACCAACATCTAAAGATTCCATTAATTTCTTTGCAGCTGTCTACCTAGCATTGTAATGGATTTAATACCAATCATGGATACTTCAAATGAAATTCAATCACTTTACAAATGGGAAAAAACAGGCCTGACACAGGGTGACTTGTGGGTTCTCCCTTCTCTTCTCCTGTACCACATCTTCCCAAAATAGATTAAAATTTTCTCCCTTTTATAAATATCTCTGTACAATTTAAACACAGTCATTATTTTACTTTAAAAAAAAAACGTGCTATAAATGCAAAGGCTGAAGTCTCCTCCGCAAAGTCCCTGCAGTTTTCTCAGTTTATTCTGAACTAATTGCCAGAGCAGCCTGTGATGAAATCCCTAACAGCCTTTATGATGAAAGATTAAACCCTGCGAGGAAACACATTGACAAGGTGCTCTGCAGACTCTCTGCTCCCACCCACTTACGTGGTGTAGGGTGAGTGCCCTCTCCATTCCTCATAATCCATCCGGCAATCAGCATGCTCCCTCCCTAACTTCCGGTTTAGTCACACTCACACAATAGCAGCCCTCACTCCTGCTAGAATAAGGGACACGATCTGGCTGTCCCAGGTGGTATTTCTCCAGCTGAGTCATTGTTGAATAAATGAACCCACTGACAGTCTCTCTGAACTTAGCCCCGAGAGCCAATTCTGTCCTTTGAAGAAAGGGTGCATCGCCTACTGCTATAGTCCTGGCACGGCTTCCCTCCTTAACCTACTCCTGCCTACCTAATGTCCAGAATTACCTTTCTCTGATTCACTGAACATTTTACCCCACTACCCCTCTCCCAGCCAAATTGGACAAATCCTGTTGCATTCTGACATTCAAGACACTCCTTCCCTCCCATCTTACGGCATCGCACCCTTGCTTCCCCCGTGCATTACAAACTGCTGCTCACTCTTCTTCCTTCACATGTGGCATGCTGGCCATGGCTCCTGCACCAAAAACAACTCAAGGAGCCCCACCTCCTACTTCTCTCTTTTTGAGAACCCCCCCCCCCACTTCTATCTCTTTCTGTATCTAAATGTGGCACTCTGCATTTCAAAAGTTACAGAAAAATAGGAGTTTGCTTGTCGTTTTCTTTAACGAAAGTACAGAAGAGAAGACCTAGCTAAAAGTGAAACCATAAAATGATGCCACCTCCATCATGACAAGCCCTGCCTCAGCACCTGGAGACATGATGTGTGTCCTCTTTGGCTGAAAATAATGTACCTTCCAGGGAGTTGGGACATCTCTTAGGAGCTTGCAAAGAGACACAGGTAACAAGTGAGGAGGGCTTGCTAGCCACGTCCCATGCAGAGATTCCCTCAAACACATCAGTGATTATAGCCTTAGGCTCTTCCTTACCATCACCCTCTGCGTGACTTCCACTACGTCTCTTTAAAATCAATCCCGACCATCACATTGATCTCAAATCATATACATCAGCCCCCCTATATCAAGCACAGAGGCCTAAAGTAACACTCTCATTCCTGGAAACAGCAAAATATCCAGCAGTGCTGCCATCGCATCAAAGCCAGGACTGTTTTAAAGAATTCAGGATTTCTTGACACAAAAAAAATCTCAGGATAGGAAGAGATCTATCGGAAAGTATTCCCACTAGGTGTTCAAAGGGTAGAAACAAAAATTACTTTAAAAATGTGGCAGAGGCAGCAGCCAAATGCATTTGGAAAAACCTGGATTAAGCTAAATTAAATGAATTTACTTACTGCTTTTAATATGAATCATGCATCTCGAGGAATAAACACAATGTGTATATTTCCCAAACATATTTATCTTGCCACCCATCCTTTGTACTGAATAATCTTATGGCAGTAATGTTCCATGAAACACACTGCGCTAGAATCATCTAGCCTAGTCTTTCGTTAAATGCTAGATTCCTGTTCACAACATCACACTTGGGCTTCCCCTTGTTTGTCTTCACTGTCAGAGAACGTATTGCTTGTGCCATTTTCCTACCACAATGTTCTTTTTTTGCACTAAACCAAGATGTGCTGCTTTGTAACTTCCTTCTGGTACTTTTGGATTTGACTAGGACCATAGAGAGCAAACTTAATCGATCTTCAGATCCGTGAAGAAAGAGCTCTTCTGGTTCTTCTAGTGGTATCCTCTAGGCTCAAGCCCACCCAGGCCTTCATTAATTGCTCTGATGACATTTCACATTGTAACATCAGCCTGGTCCTTTCTGTCTGATACACTTCAATTCTCAATATTCCTCTTAAGGTGTGGTGGCTGCAATGAACGCAGGCACTCTAGATTTGGTCTAATCAATAGAACCTAAAGCATGACTACTACTTTCTTAGCTCTGGTCGCTAATCCACCAATCAGAAGCCAGAAGATTTTACTAGAATAACCTAGAATTTTATCTGTATTAATGTAGTTCTTCATCAAAATTGAGGTTGTTTAGGTTTATCCAGATTGACGAGATTTTGTTATTTCTACGAGAATGATGACCTTAGGGTTAAGATCCTGATAATTTGGCATAGACCCTTAATGAGAATTGGACTACGATTTAAATCCCCTTCCCTATAATGGACTTTAGTTGTCAACATTATCATTGTCCTGGGCAAGAGGTCAGAGTCCCTAATGGGAGTTAGCGAGTCTGGCTCAAATTCATTCCCCCTTCACCCCCAGGCGGTGCAGCATCCCTGAATGCCAAGCAGGATGCTCAAGAGTCAGCCAAATCCCTGCTGTCAAATAAGCTTCCGCATGTGAGAGGCAATTCCTGTTATTTTGCTGGGTAATTTTTGCTTTCAAAAGCAGAAGAGAGAACAGAGGCCAATATCGAGAGATGTGGATGGTACTAGGGGACTACAGAAGAATAGAAATGCAAATGCAAATTTTGAAATGCACCCTACTGAATAGTTCACTGAATATATCAAGGCATATAGGAGGTAATGCAGTCACCAGGTGTCTGGTCTCTGCAGGACCACATCAGCTTTTAGAATAGCCAGCATAGATTAGACAGGCACTTGAAGCATATCCATTTTCAAGTAGGCTTTAAAGAAAATTCAAGACAAAATGGTGGCAGTGGAAAGAATGTGGAATTAGCCATCAGAAAACCTGGGTTCCAAGCCTAGTTTTACCACTTATTTGTTTGATTAATTAATTTAACCTCTCTGAAAATTCATCTATATAATCAAACTTCTGGGCTAGATGTTAGCTATGGGGTTTTCTGTGCGTGCGTGTGTGTGTTTTGTTTTGTTTTGTTGTTTCTGTGTGAGTTTTTTGTTGTTTTGTTTTGATTTGATGCGGATCTTCTACAGTTCATTACAATATTCCCTACTGAAGACTGACTTTCCTGACTTTCGATAGCCTTCAAAAAGGACAGCTTCACATTATCTTAAAAGGGTAATGAATGGTGTGCATAGTGTTTGAAGTTGAGGGAGAGGATAAACAACTAATTCCTGCATTACATTAAGCACAAAGTTGCATTTTTATTTACTTTTTTGTTGGTGGTGCCAAAGAATGTGTTGCTTGTACCATTTTTCATTTGCTCTTCAAAACTTAGCCATAGATTTGTGCCTTCGCTTCAGTTTTAAGCATCTTGTAAAGCACATGTGGCCTGAGAGTGGCCTGTTGCTGCTATACCTCTCCAAGGTGTCTTCACGATGACTCTCCCTGGGAGCAGCCAGCACAACTGCAGTAGTCCTCCTGGGAGCTGCAACTGGTTTGCCCTGACATGCGAGAATTATAAAGATGGCCTTTTGGAGGTTATTAACACTGGTGGCATTGCCTTAGCCATACCATAGAAAGATTGCAAGCCAGCAGGATTCCAGATTAAAATTATGTTCATTGGAAACCAACAATAGGCTTGGAACAAAAGCAGCAAAACCATTCGAAATCACTCAAAGGCTCTTAGGGAAGTGTTTTTTTTTTCTCCTGTATCCAATATGGATTTTACTATCCACTGAGACAGGACAGAGTTTACAGATTTAGGTTGGCCTCTGAAATTAAGACTAAAGATGAAAACCAGGTGCTTCGAGAAGATGAAGATCCTGTCTGTATTTGGACACAGCAGCATGCTATTAATTTAATTTCTAAATAAGCAGAGGAATCTTCTTGACTTGGAAAGGAAAGCTCCTGCTGGTCAAATTCTCCTTCACCTGATGGAGCTAGAGTTGTGTATCACTCACTTCAGCAATAAATATACTTGGGAGTGAGATCAAGGATGAGACAAGAAAGAATTATCCTGAAATTGCCTGAATTTTAGAATCCCAGTACATGCAGGCACCCATAAAAGATGATAGTGAGCTGAGAGGAAAGACAGAAAGAGGGGAACACTGAACAATAGTGTGGAGGATAGGACAATCCATTTCAAAAGCCAGATACATAAAGCTTGATGATATACCAAAAAATGCTACCCTGTTACATCTGACCCATCAGCCAGTTGTATATGCATTCCATTAATCACTTGAAAAAAGCTGTTCTTTCTCTGGGAGAGAGAAAGAGCTCAGGGCAGGAAAAGCAATAGAATTTGTCTTCTTTGGTTACTCACTGTGACTAAAGTCTCTGTTATGAAATGTGTGTGCTCAATGACCATTCACTAAATGTTCCATGATTGTGATGAATAAGATCCACTGCAAACGAGAGCCATTGATTCACCAGAGCCCAGATGCCAATTGAATCTTATCTAGCATATCTCAGCTGTGAGCTGCTTGCAGGCAAGGACTGTGCCTAATTCATCTTTGAATCCCCCCAGCACCTAATGCAATGTCGTGCATCAAGCAGGTGCTGGGTAAATGTTTGATAGGGGAGATTGCTTTCCTAAATGAAGGGAGATGTTTGGTAACATAATCCATGTAGTAACTGTAGGCAGACATTTAGAAAGGCTTACTCGGGTGCTGCCCAATCTGCAAGAGAGGAGCATACAGCCCCGGCCTCCCTCACTGATGCTGCTGAGAAAAGCCACTCACAAATAGAGGAGCAGGTAACTTCTGAAAGGCTGGGGGACTTCAGCACAAACCTCTGAGATTTCGTGGCTTGCTGCAGCATTTAATAGGAATAACACTTTGTAGAAAATGCTATGCTAGAAGATGATCTATGTGTACGTCCAGATAAAGAAATTACAAATTCTTTTAAGTTAGTATAAAGGCTATGATACAAGAGAATGATAAGTCAAACCATGTCGAGCTGAGGTATACCATGTGGGACAGACTTCATCAATATTTATACCGTAATTATGAAGCCCCTACCATGAGCTGTATGTAAAGATCAGGAAGACAAGGTCTTGACATTTAAGGAATTTGCAGTCTGCTGGGAGAGGACCCTCACCACAGCTGACACACAGGGGAGCAGAAGGATTCAGCGTGCAGGCCTGGGTGTGATCTAAGCTGTGTGCCATAGGGGTGCGGGGGCTTTGTCATGGGACCTGACTTCTCTGAATCCCTTTCTAGCACCTAAAATAGCATTAATTGTATCTACTTCATACTGGCTGTATGTGGAGCCTTTAAGCAGTGCATGTGCATGGTAACCACTCAGTAACTCTGAGCTGTTATTTTTATGAGAGGATAACAGAAGAAGGTCAAGACCGAGGGCATTCCCTGAGCCACACTTGGATAAATATTTTACAGTTCCCTCTTGAGTATGGATTGGAAATGAAGACCATTCTCTCTGTACATTGTGCTATAAATATATGATCTATACATTTATAGACTAGCAATGCACAGTTTTGAGGGAGATGTTTAACTTTTTAAGTGCTAGTTGCTTAGGTAGCATTGTGCTCATTCTCATCTCTTAATTTAATTCCTCAGGTATTGTTGTGGGAAGTACCTGAACCAGGTAGTTCCATTTTAAAAACTGTAAATGGTATTGAGAAGTTTAGGTTAGCAGAAATCATTGCAGGCTACACTCAGCCAGGTCTGTCCTGCATGGTGATGCCCTATACTTCAAGTGGAGACTGGGATCTGAGAAACGCCAAGGAATCCCTTCTTCTTCAGGGATATTGACCCATATCTCCACAATGTTTATAAAATCTATTTAAGACACCTGAGCAACCATGAACACAGTGCCTTTCTTTCCTATAGACTTTGTTCAGTCTGTGGCCACATTCCCCATGGAGGATTTTCTTTCTGAAGATGAGGTGTGAGACAGGAAGAACACAGCTGTGCTTTCAGATCCCAGACGGAAATAGTGGGCCATGCTAAGCCATCAGAAAAAAAATATTTTGACTTATGTGCAGAGAATATTTTCTTTAGAAGCTATCAGGGAGAAAGAGCAATTTTTCTACATGAAATGCGATTTCTTCCCTATACCCTGGGCTCCTTTTAAAAATCAACTTTTCATTGAAACATTAGTGCACTGGACACACGTCAATGGTCTGTTCTGCTCAGCATTGGAACAGATGTGAAGCGGTAAATACCATCATGGGCTGCAGAGAAGCCCACAGAGTCTTCCTGTCCTTTTAATTCCACGATGGTCTGGATAGAAAAGCCAACCTGCTGTTTTGATGGCTTAATTTCTTTTTCTCAGTCACTGCAGCAATGATGCTTCTAAAAGGGACAGCCCCCTTTTCTATGGAACCAACTGCATTGGAATTCTACTAAATGGCACTAAACGTCTTTGAAATCAAAAGGAGAATATAATTTAAGTGCCACTTGGATCTTCCCACAGTTTCTCTGTACCCACACGCTAGAACACTGCCTGGTGACAGGTCTATAGTTTAGGGTAACACACAGTGGGGAAAGAATGATGGTTTTTCAACCATGTATTTCAAGAAATTGACAATTTTAATAGCACACTCTTAATGGAGAATCATCCAGACTTTCTTCCCTGCTTGAAGTTGAAAACATCAGTAGGATGTGAGAAAGCAAGGTATTTGTAAAGAAATTAGCATCTATCTTCCTCCCAGAAATGGAGATCCCAATGTGAAGAAGACAGAATAATAGCATGGGAGTGTCACCCCCACCAAAATATGAGCTGAGTTTAGAGATCCCAAATGGGGATGGGAAGAAAATCGTACTCTTCTCTCCGAACTATTGTTTTTACATGAAATAGCACATACTCTATATATAGTGTGTGGCCAAGAGTATCATTGTTTTACCTTAAGGAGAAGCAAGCAAATGAATGTAGATTAGACGAAAATTGCAAAACAAAAACATTCCTTTAATGACAATTGAATGAGCACTTCCTATGTACTAGGCATACACACTTGATGACAGGCAGCTTCTTCTCTCTGGGAACTCACATCTCAGTGAACATTTCCAACATATGATCAATGCACACAGCACTGTCTGGAAACTGTGTGGTGGCTCACACAGAGGTATAAGGCATAGAGAGTTGGACGGCAGGCCAATGCAGAAAGGTAGAAGGGCTGTGAATGCACATGAGGAGGGAGTGGGGTTTTAATGAAACTTCCTATGTCTCTATCTCCATAAATTAAAATGGGAGTATACCTCTCAGGTCAATAGAAGGAATATGGTCAATATCAATATAATGATAATGAAAGCTGTTAAGATGGACTGAGTTACAAAGCAGGACCACAAAATTGGCTTTCCCACGACTTGCCATGGTTATTTTAGGAACAGCAAATGGCCTTTCAAAACCTTGTCAATATCTAGCTTTTGTGGTCTGGGGCTAAGTGTAATTAGGAGTGGATTGAGAAAAGTGTTTTCTATATTCTCCATCTCTCTCCTTTCTCACCTCCCATTCCCTTATCAAGTCACTACAATTGAGCTTTCAACTCCATCCATTCCAACACAACTGCAGTTATCAAGGTCATCAATGACTCAATCTTACCAAATTGCCAAAAGTCATTTCATCTTCCCATTGTATTTCTCTCTCCTCAGTAACAACAACAAGAAATAAACCCCAAAACATACTTGCCTCTCCATGCTTCTGTGACACCAAACTGTGCATTTACTTGCTTGTTAATTGTTAGGTCATTGCTACTTCTGGGTCACCTAAGCTTCTCTTTCTCTTTTTGACCTCTAAAAGAAGGGCTACCCCAGGATTCTAGCCTAGGTCTTCAAGTCTCCTGTTTGCACACTCTGTCCTAGGAGGGTCTCAAGAAATCCCATGGTTTTAAATGCCATTTGTATCCCGATTATTTCCAAACCTATATCCTTAACCCAGTCCAATTTCCCGAACACAAAATTCATTCAAATGCACACTTGAATCCAACAGGCTTCTCACACTTCACGCACACACACGAACACACGAGTGGAATTTCATGCCATGCCATACCTCCCTACACACACAACTTTCAACCTTGAGATGCTTCAGTCTTAGCAAATGACACCACCATCCAGCCAGCTGATTGGGCCTAAAGCCAGCAAGCATCTTGACTTTTTCTGTTTTTCCCTCTTATCTTATATTCAATCCAAAGACCATCTCAACTCTTCATTTCCTGCTATTTTCTTTGCTGCCCCCACAGGTTTTGCAACTGTTTCTCAATTGGGTTATTGCAATAGCCTTCTAACTTACTTTCCTATTTATGCTCCTTCTCCCCTTTAATCAATTCTTCAACTGTCACCCAGGGGAATCTCAACACTTAAATCAGACCATTTCACTCTAGTGGCTAAAACCTTCAGGACTTACTTACTACTATACTTAGAAGAAACTTCAGGCTTCTTACCATGCCTACAATGCCTTGGCTAATCTGGTTTATACCAATTTAGGGACCCCATTTCCTGAAGCTTTCTCATTGTCACCATGTTTCCACCTGACTGGCCTTATTTCTCACCCCCTGAAGCAGGCAGTGCTCGCTGCCATCCTTGCCTTTTGTACCTGACCTCTTCTTGGCCAGGAATGCTCTTTCCTGGATCATGAAGTAGTTGTTTTCTTCTCACACTAGCCCTCAGTGAGCCTTCTCTGAATGCCTGTGCTGAAGTACCTCAAACGCACCATCAGCAACTTTTGAAGTCACTCCCCTATTTCATAGAAGAAATCTATGTATGTATTTTACATTATTATGTCTTTCACTTCAATATAAATGGAGAATCAGTAAGGATGTAAATAGGGAATCTTTCTGAGGATAAGGACTTATCTCTTTTATTGCTATGTCCTTGTACTTACTACAGTGTATGGTATAGTAGATACTTAAAAACTATTGAATGAATAAATGAACTAATGAACAAATGAATGAATGAGGTTTCTTTGAACATAAGAGGAATGAGAGCTAGACTAGTAAAAGTCACTGTTTTCATTTCTATTTCTAAAGGTAACATTTTTCAAGGGCTGAGACAACTGAACACTGAAGCATTAGACTTGGAATCAGCGGGAATAGGTTCAAATCAAACTTCATGACTTTGGGACAATTGCAAACTCTTTGTGCTTCTGTTTCCTCATCTGCTAAATAAGCCTAACAATTCTTACCATTACCATGGAGATAATGATACATCAAATTAGATAATAATTGCAAAGTCTCTAACATACAACAGGTGCCCAATAAATGTCGCAGTTATAGGCTGTATGTCTAAATATCTATTTCCATATTAAAATTTTTTCAAAGGTTAAAGATTTCATTCTCTTCCTTAGAATCTGCCTCAGAATCACACCTATCCAAAGCATCCTTCCTTTGCACTGTAAGCCCCTATTTTGTTGTTGTTGTTGTTGTTGTTTGAGATAGAGTCTCACCCTATTGCCCAGCTTGGAGTGTAGTGGTGTGATCTCAGCTCACTGCAGCCTCTGCCTCCTGGGTTCAAACAATTCTCTGGCCTCAGCCTCCCAAGTAGCCAGAACTACATGCACGTGCCACCACACCTGGCTAATTTTTGTATTTTTAGTAGAGATGGGGTTTCACTGTGTTGGCCAGGCTGGTCTCAAACTCCTGACCTCAGGTGATCCACCCACCTTGGCCTCCTAATGTGCTTGGATTACAGGCATGAGCCACCATGCCCAGCTTATAAGCCCCTGTTTTGGCCAGTCATCTTTAGGGATAAGGGGGAGCATCTGGCTTGACTGCATATTTTAAGTGCTTGGTCACCATGTTGATGGGGGCCACAGAAACAGATGATGGGGGAGGAATCAGTCTGTGCAAAGCCTCTGGTCCCTTCTCTCTAAGGAAATCAGTGAGCTCACTGTCATCTGCTCTGCCACCACTGTCTAACTGGTAAGATCCTCACTTGGCAGGCAGGAGCCTGCTCTCTGCTTCCAGCCACTCTGCCACCATGCCAGATTCTTCCTAGATTGACTTTATCCCAGAGCATCATGGGGATGTAAGCTTTTGGACAATGTAGATAAAACAAAATCAGAGGCTTTATGCCTGCTGTTCCATCAACTTTCCAGGAAGGAGCTCAGCTACATGAAGTTTACCCTTCCAGTGGGCACAGTGACTTAGATGACATCAAAAAAAGAAAAAATATATATCCCTTTTATCACATTTCTGTCCATTTATTTTAGGCTGTGGAAGCAGATTGTCTTTCTCTTTTCCCACATTTTTTTGCCTCTAGGGCTGCTATTCTATCAAAGTAAGGTGTGAGCAAATCCTCTCTTTACTAAAGCCTAAAACCCATTTTTAAGTCTATCTGTGCTATGCTTTTCTAGTGTTCCAGATTTAAGTCTGCAGAATCAAAGGGCATTTATAAAAAACATAAGCAGCTCTTTATGTCCTATTTTGTGCTGATGCCATTCACCATCCGGATGACGGTAGTGGTGGTGATGATGTAATGATGCTGGTGGTGATGGTGATGGCGGGGGTGATGATGATGCTGGTGGTTGTGGTGATTGGGTGGTGATAATTGTGATGGTGATGCCGATGCCGGTGGTGATGGCAGTGGGAGTGGTGATGTGGTGTTGATGGTGATGGCCGTAGTGGTGGTGGTAATAGTGGGAGTGGTGATGGTGATGGTAGTGATGATAGTGATGATGCTGGTGGTGGTGATGGTGGTGATGGTGATGATGCTGGTGGTGGTGGTGATGGTGATGGTGATGATGCTGGTGGTGGTGATGGTAGTGATGATAGTGATGATGCTGGTGGTGGTGATGGTGGTGATGGTGATGATGCTGGTGGTGGTGGTGATGGTGATGGTGATGATGCTGGTGGTGGTGATGGTAGTGATGATAGTGATGATGCTGGTGGTGGTGATGATGGTGATGGTGACAATGCTGGTGGTGGTGGTGATGGTGGTAGTGATAGTGATGGTGGTAATGATAGTGATGGTGGTGAAAATGATGGTCATGGTGATGGTAGTGGGGCTAGTGGTGGTGGTAGTGATGATGGTGGTGGTGATGGTGCTGGTGGTGGTGGTGATGGTGGTGATAATGGTGATAGTGGTGGTGGTAGTCATGGTGATAGTGATGATGGTGCTGGTGGTGGTGATGTGTTGGTAGTGGTGGTCGTGATGATGATGGTGGTGGTAGTGACGGTGATGATGATTAAAGGAAGAAGAAAAATAAGAATCAATGCATACTGAATGCTTACTATGAAATGTTATCTTTACAACAACCCTATAAAGGAGATATTATCCCCATTATACAGATTCAATACAGAGGCAGAGAGAAGTTCTGTAACTTGCTTAACTAACAGGTGGTGATATTTCAATCCAAGTGGTCTAACTCCAGAATTTTATTAACCAACAGATTATTTTAACTTTGGTCCACTTTTATAAGTACCTCTACTTTTGCATTTGGTAACTGAAAGTAATAACAGCTGTCATCTCTCGTTTGCAGTATTTTCTGTGTACTCAATATTTTGAGTGTTATGAGAGAAAGATGCTTAGTAAATAGTGAAAAGTTATTTGATTTCAACATATTCTTTTAAATCCAGGATCAGTGGTTGCAAAGTAACACAGCATGCATATTTACAGAAGGAAAGGTATTCAGTTCAAGAAATTGGCTTTTCAAATGCCTTAGCAATAAAAATGACATTACATGCCTACAGAATGTGAAATTGTAGAAAGGTAAGTTCTCCTCAAATAAGTTGTAAAAAGTACATAAACTTGTAGGCATCTGTAAAGAAAACTGAAAACAATCCCAAGTGAGGTTAGAGAGGACAAGGATGGAATAAAAAGAAAATGACTAGCTACTAGGTGCACAAATGTCTCACTAATCTCTTGATTCCATTTACCTACAAGAAAAAGGTCATAAGGTTTACTCTGCCTAACAAAGGTAATACGTGTTTAATACAAGGTTAAGGGCTTTCAGTTAACTGACTAAGACCAGAGTTCTACAAATTCGAAGTCGATGCCAATGACTTTTCAAATTAAGTCTAATAGCAGCTGCCCACATGGAATAGATTTGGAAGCCTCAGTCCATTTTCTAATTGACCGAACAAAATGAGGTCTCTGTTGCAGCTCATCCTTCTAGCACTTCCTGTTTCTCAGTTCCAAGGTAACTGTTAATGGAATTAACCAATTTTCACAACATGTCCTGAGGCATAATACAAGTCTATAAGGCAGAAAGCTGAGAGCACTGAGTTAAGAATCAAAGATCCAGGATTGTTAATTTAAGTCATCCATGAACTAAATCTGTGACCACAAATGAGAGTTACAGAAAAAGAGATTTGGAAAAAAACTTCTAGGTCATTCAGAGCAAAACTAGCACTTAACAGATACGGGGCTGTGATCCTGGGGAAGTATTTAGCCTAAGAACCCCTACTATGTCGGTGGCACAGCTGGACCCTGAAGGTGGATTCTTCCAACCCTCAGTCCAGTGCCCTTCCTACTGCACTGCATGATTTCAGTCATCACTTCAGTTCTAGGAGTCCAAGAAATAATTCCAGTGGTTCAATCTGCCATCCTAAAACCAAGATGGTAGCTGATACAGGGTTCTTAAGTGGGTACCTCTAAGTCATTTAAAATAGATTTCAGTCAAATCCAGAATAGGTCCCTAAAGATTACAGAAATATGCAGTTGCAGTGAGCAAGGTCTGCAGTTCACAGGATCTCTGTCTGTGCAGATGGAACCATGTTCCTAACAGCCATGCTAATCAGTTCCCTTTTCTGGTAGCATTAGAAGGACCGACGGATTTAAATAGAGTGGGCATTCAGAATAACCTAGGTGATTTTTCCAGCAAGTGGAGAAAAATCTCTAAAGGCCTCAAGACATTGGTGAGAGCACAGGTTGAATTGTAGAACCAGGCAAAAAATAAGTAATTAAGAATGACAGAAAATGATTTCCAGCAAGCTGGAATCTCTCTTCCCACTGCAATCTTAAAAATATTTTATAGCATGATTCTATAGGCAGCTATCTCTATCTCTCTCACTGCCACTAAATTTACATTATTGAAAAAATAATCAGAGGGCTTTAAAATGCCCAGGTTGGAACATAGAACTAACATCCGATTATAGGTGAAGGATGTTTTCTATTTTGTGATTATGTTCTGCAGTTTATGCTCTGAGCTGCTGAGTTTCTGAATCTAACAAATAGTTTTGTTGCAACAAGTTTCTATTGCACATTTAAATAGCAGAAATGAGCTGGAGTTCCTTTTCACTATTGCCTCTCCACAATGCGGGTTAGACCTGCCTCTCTAGTTCTCTGACCATGTGAGTAAGTAGGAGCCAAAGGGTTGTCAGGTGCCTTGTCACCATGTAGAGAGAGGATCCCATCAGCTCTTGCTCTCCCTCTTTGCTTTTCCCTTGTTTAACTTGAGCCAATTAAGCCCTGTACTATCATTAATTGTCAAACTGGCACTTTTAGACTTGAGAAAACCCATCTGGCAATCACCTATAAATTAGCCTTCAGCCCCTCTAAATAGCTTTAATTAAAGTCATGGCTGGCATGGAACTTGTCCAGGTTTTGTTTGTGGTTACAAATTCACAGTGTCACAGGTGTGGCAGGAACAGAACATATATTAATTCTGGAACCTCAGAGTCTCATCCAGGTCAAGTTCAGATTTTTAAAAAATGCGTGTCCATGCAAGCCATTCACTGGACAGGCTTAGCTGACAGTTTATCTCCAAGGACTTTTCTGCAGAAGGAATCAAGACAAACTTCCTTGTCATCTTAGGAGCTAGCTCTTTCAAAACTAGACAACTAGCTAATCCCACTCAAGACCAAGGGCACCCTATGTCCATACAGAGATGTACTGAGAAAGTAGGTTATATACGTGAATTGTCATTCAACCGTTTGCTCTAGGACACAGATAGAAACTCATGGCCACTTCTTGCAGTGCTCCTAGAACCAGCTCAGACTGGAGACCCTAAAAAATAACTGTTGTGTATTCTACACTACCCCTAGGCATTAGGAAACAACCATACTTAAGGGAGTATAGCCTAATAAGTAAGAGGCATGGGCATACACTTTGACCAGGGTTCAAACCTGATTCTCCTTCTTAGTAGCTGCCCAACTCTGGGAAAGACACTTAACTTTATGTAGTTAATAACCCATGTCTCCCTAGGGTTGTGCTGAGAATTAACAGAATATGTGGAACGTACATGGCACCATGTTTGACATAAACATGTGGATGATAAGCTACAGCTCTGTAAAAAGGGCATGTGTTGGGAAAACGTTTATCTGCAGCAGTTCTTGGCAACAGCTCACATGTGGGCTTGAAGACACTGCTGAATTTGCTACCAAATCTTCAGAGTACCATCTTATCACTCCTTTTTAATCTAGTCTTCTCAAATCTCATATTTTTATTCTTTGACAAGAAAATCAAGAATATCCAGTGAGGGCCCATAACTCTTCAAAAAATAATAAAAATATGTCCACACCCTAAATTACCTGCTGTGATGATTCTGAGGAAGAATTTTCCTCCTCCTTTTCTTTTTTTTTTTTTTTTTTGAGACGGAGTCTCGCTCTGTTGCCCAGGCTGGAGTGCAGTGGCGCGATCTCGGCTCACTGCAAGCTCCGCCTCCCGGGTTCACGCCATTCTCCTGCCTCAGCCTCTCCGAGTAGCTGGAACTACAGGCGCCCGCCACCACGCCCGGCTAATTTTTTTGTATTTTTAGTAGAGACGGGGTTTCACTGTGGTCTCGATCTCCTGACCTCGTGATCCTCCCGCCTCGGCCTCCCAAAGTGCTGGGATTACAAGCGTGAGCCACCGCGCCCGGCCTCCTCCTCTTCAAAGGGTGAAGATTCTGCTCTGAAGCCCACACTTTCCTGTCTTCTCTAGGATTGATCTTCTCATCAAATTTAGTGAGTGCTTAGCAGCTTCTTTGTACTTACTCCTTTCCTGCCAGACTACAAGCACATTCAAATCCCGTCAAAACAACCACCACAGTCGTAACTACACTAGAGCCTCGCCGTTAGGTTCTCTCCACTCTCCACTGTCCCCTGCCAACCTCCCGGGGACGTCATCCACACCCATGACTTCCCTTCCTCAGGCCTACCCCACTGCACACCACAGACACTCCAGTGCGAGGGCCCCGCCGGTCTTCCCCCAGCCTTTCCAAAGGCATTCTGATCTCAGCTAACAGCAATATCATCTTCATAGTTAGCCCATGTGGAAACATTCTACTTTCCCTTCTTCATTTTCCAGTGGGTGAATTGAATGAGTGAACAATGAATGAACTGATGAAAATGTTTACCATATAATCTATCTCTGTATTCCACAACACGCTATGTTTTCCAGATCTCTTTCTTGCACTGTCTTGTCATCCCCTTATTGTTGGTTTTGTTTCCCCTAGTGAACTATAAGTTCCAGGAGGGCAGGAATTCTATTTTGTATTCATAGCACTTATGGTGGGCTCTGACTAGATACTTGATAACATAAATCTAACATCTCAGCAACCAAAGCATGCCATGATCTTCACCCCAACTATTGCCTTGACATAGAGCTTCATCATCACATCTGTGCTACTGGACAAGCCAATTATTTATTCGTCATTATTTAGATGATTCATTTATTCAACAAATATCTATTGAGTCCCCTTTTGCGGTGGGCCTTTTTCAAGGTACTGGAAAAAAACAGAGAAACTTGCTGTTTTCATGTGGCTAATAGCGTACTTGACAGAGGTACAAGGACGCAAATAAACTCTCTGTTCTCATGTGGCTCATAGTGTAATTGAGAGAGGTACAAATTGGGCAGTGCTAGGGCTCTGAGGATGAGACAGTGGGGTAAGCACACACAGGCTGACAGGCAGTGCGCTTTCCAAAAGATGCTCAGGAAAGCTCTGCCTGACTCGCTGGCATTTGAGCAGAGCCCTGAATGGGGGGAAGGCGTGTTCCTTCTAGAAACGTACTGGAGGTGTTCCCCCAACCCCCGACCAGTGCAGGGAACAACAAGGACAACGTTGCTGAAGCAGGTGTCTGATGGGTTTACAGAGACCAGCCTGGCTGGGCTACAGGGTATGCATATGTGTGTAGGTGGGGGGACCAGGGGTGATAGGAGATGAGGGATGATTTGAGGGAGGGGGCCTACTGATTGTGGCAAAAACTTTGTTGTTTATTCTGAATTATAGGAGAAGCCATCAGAGGAATTTGAAAAGAGACCTTAACTTATGGTCCCCAGACACAGCTCTGATCACATTCCTCCTACATTAAAATTTTTTATTTGCTTGCTATTCTCTATAAAATAAATTCCAAATGCCTTTGCTTGACATTTAAATTCCTCTGAGATCCAGGCTTTTGGGTTTCCCACCCCTACTTCCTCATCTTCGTTTATTCTCCAGCCGTACTCATCAATGTCTATGTCTGTGGCTGCTGAGCTGATGCAAAATATTCCCTCTGTCAGGGATACCTTTCCACTCTTTTTTGTAATTGTTCACATTCATTAGGATGCCATATCCTTACGATGTCTTCTCAGAAGTGAAAAGGCCCTGCAGCATATTACTGATCACTATATATGATTAGCGCTGACATCGGCGAGCGTTTATTTAGTATCTACTCTGTGTCAGGCACTCCGCAGAGCAATTTTTATTAAACACTTGAAAAAGTTCTTCGAGGCAGAGTTATTAAAGTCCCCACCCTTATTTTACAGATGAGAAAACAGAGGATCAAATACATTAAATAAGTTTCCAAGATTGCACTGCTATTTATCAAAGCAGCAAAAAATATAAGCTCTTGTCCCTCAGCTGCCCATGGTCTTCTATACATTTGTATTGTGGGTGGTTGTTTATGAATGTCTCCACATTTAACTGTAAGCTCATTCATGGAATGGACCATATTTAACTTATCTTGTTATCCTCGGTATTTAGCATATTAGTTGCTCAATTATTTGCCAATATAAATGAAAATCTGAGAATGATAACCAGCGGAAGATCTAAGAGGATTTATCCATTAAAAGGCTTTTATTTGCTCATTTTTATTCATTCATTCATTTCTGTATCTGTTCCACAAAACTATGTGAACCCATTGGTTCACAAAGTGCCAAAGGTGTATACCTGGCACTATTGAAATGTGAAGATAAACACAATGAACACGGATCCCAAGATGCTTAAAATCCCACTAGAAAAAGAGAAATGGGAACTAAAGTTTATTGAACATTTGCAACGGGCCAGGCACCATGCTAGGAACTTAACAACAATTTTCTTGTATAATTGCCCATTGGGATGGGTTATCCACATCAGGAAACTGAATATCCAGGAAGGGAAATGTACTTTTGGAAAGCATATAATTAGAAGTTAGCAGAGCAGAGATTCTATTTTATCTATGGCCAACTCCATAACCTCTTTTCTTCCTACTACATCACACGAGGGCCTAATAATTCTAATTATTCCTACATAATTCTGACATTAGAACCATGAAGTTCTCACGCGAGATTCCATGCCATTCCTTCACCTGCAAACGATTCAAATGCAAGGGCCGACGATGCCCACATGGGAAGGAGGGAAGCGGGTCTCCTCTGGACTGAAGCCAGAGTAGGCTCAGACAGCTTTGGAGCCAAGAGACGGAGAGGCTCCGCTTCTGGGAGCACAGGATTTTTACAGGAATTGTGGAAAATATACAGGTAGGATGCTTTCAATAAAGGCTGACAGAGATGAAGGAAGGAAGCGGAGAAGGAGGGGACAAAGGGGAGAAGGGAAGAAGGGAGGAGGGAAGAAGGGGGAGACAGGCAACTTATGTTGCTTAATTCTGATTCATAAAATCTGTCTAACCTGTGTGTCTTCTTTGTCGTTATTCATTGCGTTTACCTTCCCCACGGCCACGTGGGGAATATTTAGGAACACAGATGTTGGAGTCAGACTTGCCCGGGTTCAAATACCAGCTCCAGCTCTTAGGCAGCTTGGCTAAGTAACTAAACACCTCTCCACTCCCGTTTCCTCCTCTTAGAAGTGGAGACCACAATAGTCACACACGGTAGACCCTCTAAGGGCTATGGTGAAGGGCAAATGGTTCTCCGCAGCATCTGTGACACGGGAAGTGCTCAGATGCCTGTGTCCTGGCAGTCCTACCTGCCAGGCTGCAGGGCTGCCCACGGCCTTGCCCTTCGTGCTCTGGTTGGGTGACTCCCTCCGCACGGCTGCCCTGGGTCTCCAGCCCCAAGGGACACTTCCTGTGACCCCCCGCTTGTCGTAAAGGCCGGGGCCTTCTGCCTCCCACCGTTTGACCACCAAGCTGGAGCTGTCCGTGAAATTTCCCAGGCATATGGTCTCATCTCAGCCTGACGGTGCGGGGAGTTTCCAGACGCTGCCTGAGTGACGGTTATTCAGCAGAATAGCCCTTTGGGGTGAAGCCCAGCATGGAGGGGGTTTCCAGGAGCGCAATGCTCGCTGGCTGCCTGGAACCCAGGGTGACGCGGCCACCCTTCCACACAGAGCAGGAAGAAGAGGAAGGCTGGGGCCAGCCCAAGGTCGGGGTCACTGTGCCAGGCACTCCCTCCAGGTTCTGGCGGTATCGATCAGGACACCACCAATGCGGTCTCGCAGACAAAATGCACCTATGCTGTGGGAGGGAGGGCAAGCGGTTCGCCCGCCACCCGTTCGTGCACCCGTGTCCTGGCGCGCAGACGGTTCTGGGCCGCCTGCAGCTATTCCTGGGCACAGCCATTTCCCGCCCCCATAAGCGACTACAGAGCCACACGGCGCCCCCCTCACCCCTGCAGGCCCGCAGCCCCTCCCAAGGGCTGGCAGAGTCGCCCACAGGTGCACTTCGTTCATCCTGTCTGCCTCCACAGTGGCCGAAATGAGTTCTGCACTAATGAGCTCAGGATGCGGGACAGCAGCGCCGGCCCTCACTCTCCAGGGACGCATGCAGCGCCGTCAAATGACCCGACAAACCTTTGCAGCGCAGAGGCTTGTAGAGGGACTGAGCAACCACCACGCCTCTGTCCGAGGAGCTGGCAAAGGCACGCGGCACCTGCAAGCCGGAGAAAACGGCGTCCTTCCTCCTGTGCTCCACTGTGCAGGGAAGGAGGTCGGGGCTGCGGGGCATCGTCCCTGGAGCTGCACCCTGAGCTCAGCGTCTAATTACTGCTAAGTGCATTTTCCTTCCACCGGTCACAGGTACTTCCCTGATAGGTAGAGCCCGTCGAATAGAAGGTGGTGTGACTTGGGATTCTAAAAAGGAGATTCGTGGTTAGAAAGGGTGTGTGGTTTCAAGAATGAACAAGAAACGTGCTGGACTCAGGAAGCCGACTGGCCGCAGTGAAATGGAGACCCGGGCGCACACGCCGCGGGGCTGCAAGGCGCAACCTGCAGGCTTGCTCCGCTCTGGAAAGGCCCTGCTCCTCCTGGGCGGTGTCTCTCCCCTTCCCGCCTCCCCTCGGAGGCTGCCTCCCCTCGGACAGGACGAGGAGCCCATCCACCACCCGGGGAGCAATGCGGCTGTGTGTGTGCTTAGGCCTCCGGGGAAGTGAACTGTTTCCTTGATGTCCTGCAAACAGGATTATTCACTCGGAAAAACGGAAGCTTGTCAAGCTGTCACAATCGCCAGGGAAGATTCCATCTCTCTCTGATGGAGATAAACGGAACGGGAGACGTGGGGCTGAAGAGTGGGGCCTGGCTGAAGGGAATGAGGTGAAAACATCTTGGGTGGAGATGGTATTAGTCACACATGTTAACCCTGCCTTAGGCTGGGAATCCAGAATTGAGAAATTAACTCCACCAAGATGGAAGGATAAGAGGAGATCTGTTCCAAACTCCCACTGGCCCCGCGGTGGGAAATCCACACTGTCCCACGTCCTAATCCCACCACCTACCTTCTGCCCGCCTGGAGTTGTCCACAATCAAAGCCATTTCTCCTTTTAACATGGACAGAGGGTGGCGATGTCTGCAATAGCTCTGTGCCCTAAAGCTGCTCAGAAGGGGATGCAGAGAAACCAGCGTGCTCTCTTGTTTTCACATGGGACTACATTCCCATAGGGCAGCTTAGTTACTTAGGTAAGATTCCCAGGAATCTTACACTGCGCGAGGCCAGCCAGGCACGACAAGAATGGGCAATACCCTGCCCTATGGAAGGACCATTCAAGGGAGGGATTGGGCTGTCAAGTGGCTGGTGTGGATATCTGCACGTCATGATTTCTCCAGGACTGGGGGAGGACAGCAAAGGCCCCGCGGCTGCTGGAAACCCCATCATGGCACTGAGCACGGGGTTCCACTTTGCTCCTCATGGATGGAGCCAGATAGCGCTTCCTACACGTGCTGTAGGAGGCTTCCTGGGCCGAACAGAACATGATCATGGAGACGAGTCTTCACCAAGGCAGCACAGAGGGCCGAGGTGTGGGGCGCACTAGATGGCATTGTGGTGAGTTCTCTCTCTTTTAGTAGTTCCAGACGTGACCAAGCCTACCTTGTTTAGGATAAATTCTCCTTATGTGAGAAAATGGGATCCCCCCAGCAAAAAAACACATGGATTATGGGCTGGTCTCCTCTCTGCTTCTTTAATACTACTTAAAAGCAGTGCCTTTGGCTATTACTATAATAGAGATTTCCATTAGAGCCATTTTCTCCTTTCAAGATGCTGTCGGGATGGGGAGGGGCAGAGGCACAGTCTTTCCTATGCAGGTGTGTTCTCCCACCTGCATGGAAAGCAACACCTCAAGCAGGTGAGCTGTGAAAGGAGGCATGGCAAGGCCAAAGCGCAGAAAGAAAAAGAATCCCCCTCCCACTCCGCTTGACCATGACCCCCAAAGGTCAGTGAGGCTCTGGGAAGCTGTATCCCGAGCCGAGCAAAAGAGGAGGCTCTCTCTATTTCTTTGTAGGGAGAGAAGACTTTCAGGCCGCTTGTCTCTGTTGGTTTAGCATGGTACCCAAGAACCTACTCAGGCTGACCTCAAACGTATACTCCAATCTCACCCCCACCCCACTTTCTGCTGGCCACACCAAGCTCGCAGTGACCTAGCCCCTGACACTGCACAACAAATCTGTTTTCATGCACAGGTGCCTCTGCTAAGAGGGTCTGCCACGCCTACTCCTCCCGTTTCTCAGACTAGTCAGTGCTTATCATCCGGTAAGTCCCAGCTCCAATGTCCCCTTTTCTAAAATGTTATTATTGATTTCCCTCAGTTATTCAGTGGCTACCTCTGTTTGTAAACAGCAGTCCTTTGTAAAGAGCAAGTATGACTATCAAATTCTAGTCCAGTCACTTAAAGGTATATTCCTACACGCATGCACATGTGCATATACAAACCACCTATACTACCAGCTATCACAGAATGAACCTTTACTAAATTCTGGCTGATGAAGTAGATATTAATATTTTCATTTCCCAGATAAAAGAGCCCACATGAAACTGTGCTAATACACATTAACAATGCAGTAGTAGAGGTGGGAGCCCTGCTCTGATCTCTTTGACTTCAAATATTTCCTATTGTTCTAATTAGACTGGGAGCCCTTAAAAGACAGAAATTAATAGTTCAGGTCAGTGGAAAGCAAACAGACTCTGGACTTAGATCTGGTTGCAAATTTCAGTTCTTTTTTTTTTTTTTTTTTTTTTTGGGACAGAGTCTCGCTCTTTCACCTAAGCTGGAGTGCAGTGGCGTGATCTCGGCTCACTGCAACCTCCGCCTCCCGGGTTCACACCATTCTCCTGCCTCAGCCTCCCGTGTAGCTGGGACTACAGGCGCCTGCCACCTCGCCCGGCTAATTTTTTGTGTTTTTAGTAGAGACAGGGTTTCACCGTGTTAGCCAGGATGGTCTCGATCTCCTGACCTCATGATCCGCCCACCTCAGCCTCCCAAAGTGCTGGGATTACAGGCGTGAGCCACCACACCCGGCCCAAATTTCAGTTCTCACAGTGATTGCATGACTATGGAGAAATTACTTAGCCTCAGACTGGGCCTCAGTTTTTCCATCTGTAAAAAGGTAAAACAAGCAAAACTACTCACTTCACAATATTATTTTAAGCATCAAATGGAAGTTTATATGTCATGTACTGAAAAATAAACAGAATGTGAGCTCCAGCCCTTCTTTTTGTCTTTATTCTCCCAATTCTTAGAATAATGCCTGGCACTTAGTGAGAACTCTGAATTTTTTCAAAATGAATACATTTTTTAAAAAGCAGATTGGACCCCCTGACAGGTGAACATGGGTGGCAGAGAGCTTATGGGGGGTGTGTGGTGAGGGGCCTGGTGAACCTTATTTATAGTGGGTGGAATTTATAAAATTGAGACTAAGATGCTGTGACTCCAACTCTTTAGTCACAACTTTTTCAAATATTTGATTTTGGTAGATTTTCACATGATCTTTTTCCTTTTCATCAACATGACTCTCCCCACTGCTGCCTCTCTCTCTCTCTCTTTCACACACACACACACACACACACACACACACACACCTACTTATATTCCCATTCTGCTCCTGGGAACCACTGCTGTGCAATGCTGACCACATCCAGATGTGCAGTCAGCAGAGTTACACAGGCCTGCACAGTCTCTTGGAGACCACATTGAGTCTCACCAGGCAGCTGCTAGAAGTGCTTCAGAAAGAAAGTCACAGTTCATTGTCTTCATTTGGAATGCTGTTACAGAATACCATAGGCTCAACGACTTAAACAACAAACTTACATTTCTCACAATTTTGGAGGCTGGAAGTCCCAGATCAAGGCACTGGCAGATGTGGTGTCTGACGAAGGACTGTTTCTGGTTTGCAGATAGTCATTTTCTCATTATTATCCTCACATGGCTGAGAGAAAAACCATCTTTCTCACATATCTCCTTATATAAGGTGCTAATCCCATCCATGAGAGCCCCACTCTCATGATCTAATCACCTCCCAAAGGCCCCACCTCCAAATACCATCCTGTTGAAGGTTAGGATTTCAACACGGGAATAGGAAGGGACAGACATGCAGTCATGCAGTCCATACCTCATGTATGGTAGGGTAAATGAAAAGAGATCGATTCTTCCACCAGAAGATGAAGTCTGGGGACATAAAGGCATTAGTGTTGAGATATTCAAGGATGCCACCTGCTGTCTAAAGTCTGCTTTCCAGCTTCCTACCCTCAGCATGAAGGCATTTGTGTTCATGCTAGTCACTTCTTCCTCATAAGATGGCTGCTGACAAAAAGAGAAAAGTGTAATCCTAGCAGTAACTGAGTTTTTCATGGGTTATGAAAAAGCTCTCTTGGAATCCAAATTCCACTTACAACCCAATGGCAAAAAAATAGGCCACATGGCCATCCACAGCTGAAAGGATGCTAGGAAATCAGGGAACATGGTTGGTCCTTGGGATGGGGCACCTGCTGCCCCAAACCATAGGCACTCTTAGCAAGGAAGGAAGGAAGGATATTGCAGGCTACTTGCAATGCCTTCCACACCCCACATTTTCTCTTCCTTTCATTTTACCTTTTAGTTAGAGAGGGCTGGTCCCAAAAGCACACAGGCTAATGGCCAGAGAAATACGTTACTGGCTCCTTCCTCTTTTCCTTCTCAACAAATGTTTCACCCTACAAATTATTGGCAGGAGGGGGGAAAAAGTGTAAATCAGGTCACGAATACAAATCCTGCTGCGAGAGTCTGATGATCCCGTGAGCCCCGCCTGCCAGGTTTATTGAAGGCATGGGAGGTGAGTGGGTCACCGACGTGAGGCTGCATGACTTAGTACCTTCAGCTGCGAGTGTCAGCAATTCCTTTCAGGGGATCAGGAAAAAGAAGGGAAGTATGGCCCGAGCTAAAGCTGAACTCTTCACCCCTTCCCTATGGGGAAGAACAGAGCTCAATGTGTCTGGGAACATGATTAAAAGTGTCAAAACAAAGGCTGGAATGATACTGAGCTGGGGTTTGAAATTGGGAAGGAGACAGCAGTTTTCTTCCCCTTCCCTGGATCTCCAAAACCATCCCTGCATGATGGGGAGAAGAAGGCGGAAGCCAAAGGAGTGGAAGGATGCAGAAATGTCACACTGAGGAATGAATCTAAAAAAAAATACCCTGGTCTCTACTTCTTAGCATTAGCAACAACACATTTTGCTCTCTTCTTTGTAATATTTAGCTTCCACAGCAACTTAGTATTGAGATTACTTAGTCCTCAGAGCATTCACATGTAAGAGCTACCTATTTAAGAGATGAGTGTAAAACTATGATTCTATCCAAGGTACCACTCAGGCACACTTTGATGCCTAACACTCAGGAGGCACCAATGGAAGGCACAGGGGAGCAGGGAGGTGGACACCCAGCGGGACAACCCGAGCGTTCCCCCTTCACTCACCCCTCATGTCTTCTCACCACCCAATCATCGAATCTACCCAATCGTCGAATGCACTTTCTTTTTTTTTTTTTTTTTTTTTTTTAGAGATGGAGTCTCGCTCTGTCACCAGGCTGGAGTGCAGTGGTGCGGTGTCTCTGCTCAATGCAACCTCTGACTCCCTGGTTCAAGTGATTCTCCTGCCTCAGCTTCCCGAGTAGCTAGGATTACAGGCACGTACCACCACACCCAGCTAACTTTTGTATTTTTAATACAGGGGGGGTTTCACCATGTTGGCCAGGATGGTCTCCATCTCCTGACCTCGTGATCCACCCGCCTCGGCCTCCCAAAGTGCTGGGATGACAAGCGTGAGCCCCACGCCCGGCCAGAATGCAGGAATCAGGCTCTTCAGGTCGCTAAAGACATGGCTGCGTGTTACTCTTCCCCCTGCTCCAACCGCCATCTCCTACAACCATCCTCAGCTCATCAAGGGAGACTGAGGACAGAAATGGTTCTTCAATGACTCTACTGTGTAAATGGAATGGAAAAATGGTCCCAGCATCGGATCTGCATGTACTTTTGGCTCTTTGAAGATGGCACCACTTTCAACAGCTAGTGTAAAGACAGACAATTAAAATTTGACATCCTTACTCATTCAGTTTACCTTTGCCAAAAGCCACAGAGGCACAATCAGGGCTTTTCAAGTAAAGCAGTGCTTTGGACGAGGGTGGCACAGTTAAGAATTGTTCCAATTTAGCATCTAATAATAGCTCAATTAAGTCACAAATCCCATCTGTTTCTACTTGAGGAGTTTTACAGAAGTCAAAGACTAGTTATTTTCTTTTCCTTTTCTTTTAGCTTGTATGTCCTGGCCCTTCTTCCACCACCCTCACAAACATCCACAGATAACTTGCTTCAGGGGGAACAACCTCTGATCCCATTTAGCACCCCGTTAGCCACATCTCCAGTAGCAGCTCAGCATCTGAACACAAAGTGGAATGTTGGGTGCAATGTAGGCCTGTTTCCTGACTCAGCATGAGTCCTGGCCGTGTCTGCAAACTGGTCTCCCTGGCCAGCTACAAAGATGGGAAATTACATTCCTTGTTTCTCATCTCCTCCCAAAGGCTAGGTAAAAATTGATGCAAAGAACTTAGGCAGTCCTTGGAGGAATATGCCCTGCCAGGGCTGGTTATTATAATTTCTGTGGTGTTGCTGCAGGTAGGGAAGCAATGTGAAAAACCCTCACACTTTCACTCCCTTTGGTTCTTGTTACTCCAATGTGAAAATGAAAGGGAGGGGGAGAGGGAAAGGTAGAAGGAGGAAGAGGGGAGGAATATAGAGAAGGAAAAGGGGAGGGAGGGGAGAAAGGAGAAGAAGAGGGAGGAGAAGGGAGAGGGAGAGGAGGGAAGGCAGATGAAGAGAAAGAGGGGAGGGAGAGGGAGAGGGAGTGTTTGTCTGTTAGATAAGGGTGTTGGGGGACCACAGCAGAGGAGAAGACGAAGGTGAGGCATTAAGACCAACCATTAAGGTCACAGTGTACCTAGCGTTATAATGGTGTGAAAGGATCTGTTGCCGGACTACTTTGGCCCAAGGTAAGTGTGTCCTTATCTCCCCAAGCCTATAGGAGAATAAAGAAAGAACAGGTCCTTGGAGAATTTACCAACCATCTTAAACAGTTTGAGGCAGACTATGAAGGGAAAACACATTTACTCTACTTATGAGAGCACCACAGATCTTCTTGCTGGATTTTTTGTCTTTTTTGTCTACATGTTCCCATAAATATCCTATTTCTATCAAAACTAGTTATTTTATTCCCCTCATTTTTAAAAATCTAGAACAAGCTGATATTCATTAAGGAAACTCATTCTGCAAATAAGAAGGCATTAGTGAGGCCTCCACTTAGAATAGGAGCCATCTTTTTGGGATGAGGCACTTCCTACCCAGCATGGTATTCAACCGGGCAGAGTAAAGGTCTATATCCAAACACTCAGGATTTTGCCCTAGATATTTGATTCCTCACTTGACTTATCTGTATCTGATAAACATAGCTATACAATTAAATGAATTTAAAACCGTTATAAGAAGTTTTTTTAAATTTTCAAAAGAAGAATAATACTAAAAATCAAAGGCATTCTTCATGATAGGCAGAATGCCAGGAAATCCCATCTAGAAACATTCAAACCAACCAGATTTGGTGCAACCAAGTGTTGAGTAATTAAAGCTAAGTGAACTCCAAAGGCATTAGTTTGTCCTCTTATTTCCAAGAAAAGAGAAAAACATGGGCCCTGGCTTAGCTTGTAACAAATGTAATAATTTGTTATGCAATAACTTAAATGAATTATCATGTTATGCATAGAAATTTCTTGTCCTTGGAAAAAATACTTAGGATTAAATACAAATGAGAAAAGTATTACTGAACACTTAATATTAAGCCAATCATTAAACTCTTAATAGGCAGTACTACAATGAATATCATCCTCAAACTTGACAATGTAGAAAATCTCCCCAAAAGAAATTTCCAAAAGCAAGAAAGGCCAAGTTATTAGCTTTATTGAGACATGCTGTAGAGAAGGAAAGCTTTTAAACAGGGTAAGAGTGGTAGCAGTAAATATTCTAATCAAAACGCAGAGCCAGTTGGCATATCTCTACTTTATAACTACACACATTGTATTTCATCATGACATAAGATATTGTCACAAAGTACAGGAGTCATGAGCTGTGTGGAACAATACCATACATCATTCCACAACTCCATGCTACACATTTCAAATGGGCTTGAAAAGAATTCTCAACTCTGTACCATTCACCACACACACACACACACACACACACACACACTCACACACATACCTACACACACCATTATCAATTTCTTAAGCTTTCTAGTATAGTAAATAAAACAACAATACAAGGTAAAGAATGTGCATTCACACCGACATGGTTGTATGGTATAGGTTGGCTGTTCCTCATTGGAAATGCTTGGGACCAGAAATGTTTTTAATTTTGGATTTTTGGGGATTTTGGAATATTTGCATATACCTAATGTTATATCTTGGGGGATGGAATTGAAGTCTGAATACAAAATTCATTTATGTTCTATATATACATTTCATGCATCACCTGAAGATAAATTTATACAATATTATAAATGATTTTGCACGTGAAACAAAGTTTTGACTGCATTTTGACTGAGACTCATTACATCAGGTCAGGTATTAAGTTTTTGACTTGTGGCATCATGTCAATGCTCAATAAGCTTGGATTTTTGGATTAGGAATGCTCAGCCTATATTAGGTGAGGAGCATTAAAGTCATTGAGAAGACTATAGTTAAGCACTGCCTTCAGTATCCACTAGCACTATGATCTCAGGAATACTGCAGCTGTGGAATAAATTAAAGAACATTGGCTTTAAAGCCCAAGTCTGGAGTTTAAATCGTCCATCAAGCAGCCACCCAAAAACTCTTAGATCTGATAAATAAATTCAGTAAGGTTGCAGTCTGTAAAATCAATATACAAAAATCAGCAGCATTTCTATACATCAATAATGAATGAGCCTAGATAGAAAAAAGGAAGGAAATCCCATTTACGATAGCTCAGAAAGAAAAAGAAAAAAAAAAGGAAAAAAATCCTAGGAATAAATTTAACCAAGGAGGTGAAAGATCTCTACAAGGAAAACTGCAAAACGTTGCTGAAAAAAAATTGAAAAGGATGCAAATAAATGGAAAGACATTTCATGCTCATGGATCAGAAGAATTAATGTCATTAAAATGACCATGGAAAAAAATCAACTCAAGATGGTTTAAATACATAAGCATTAAGATCCCAAACTGTAAAACTACTAGAAGAAAACATATAGAACACACTTCAGAACATTGGCCTAGGTAAAGATTTTGAGACTAAAACCTCAAATCACACAGAATAAAAATGAAAATACACCAACGGGACTATATTAAACTGAAAAGTTCTGAACAGCAAAGCAAATAACCAAAAGAATAAAGAGACAACCTGTTGAATGGAAGAGAATATTTGCAAACTATTCACTTGACAAGAGACCAATATTCAGAATATACAAGAAACTCAAATGACTCAATGGCAAAACAAAATCCTATTAAAAAGTGGACAAAGGACATGAATAGATATGTCTCAAAAGAAGACATACAAATGACCAACAGGTATGTGAAAAAATGCCCAACATCATTTATCATGAGATACAAATCACAACCACAATAAGATATTACCATTAGAATGGTTATTGCTGAAAAGACAAAAAATAACAGGTGCTGGTGAAGATGCAGAGTAAAGGAGGTGTTGTACACTGTGGTGGGAATGCAAATTAGTACAACTTCTATGAAAAATAGTGTGGAGATTTCTTGAAAAATTAAAAAATATAACTACATGAAATGCAGCTAACCTACTACTGGGTATTTATCCAAAGGAAAAGAAATCAGTATATCAAAGGGATACCTGCACTTGCATGTTTATTGCAGCACTATTTACAATAGCAAAGATAAGTAACATGGTTTGGCTCTGTGTCCCCACCCAAATCTCATCTTGAATTGTAATCCAAATTGTAATCCCCACATGTTGAGGGAGGGAACTGGTGGGAGGTGATTGGATCATTGGGGCAGTTTCCCTCATACTGTTCTTGTGATAGTGAGTCAGTTCTCACCAGATCTGATGGTTTCATAAGTGTCAGTTTCCCCTGCTCTCCTCTATCCTCCCTCCTGCCACCTTGTGAAGAAGCTGCCTGCTTCCCCTTTGTCTTCTGCAATGATTGTAAGTTTCCTGAGGCCTCCACAGCCATGTGGAACTGGGAGTCAATTAACCTCTTTTGTTTATAAATTACCCAGTCTCAGTTATTCTTTATGGCAGTGTGAAATAGACTAATACAATAATACTAACACAATACTAATTACAGGGGTAATTCTATACATACCAGAATACTATTTGGCAATTAAAAAGAATGAAATCATGTCATTTGCAGCAATATGGATGGAACTGAAGATCAGCATATTAAGTGAAATAAGACAGGCACAGAAAGACAAATATTGCATGTTGTTACTTACATGTGGGAGCTAAAAATGTTGATCTCAGGGAGGTAGAGAGTGGAGTGATAGATACCAGAGGCTGAGAAGGGTGCGGGGGGAGGGATGAAGAGAGGTTGGTTAATGCGTACAAAAATACATTTAGATGGAAGGAACAAGTTCTAATATTTATATCTGATGGCACAGTAGAGTGACTATGGTTAGCAACAATGCATTGTATATTTCAAAGTAGCTAGAAAAGAGGACTTGAAATGTTCCCAAAACATAGAAACAATTAATACTCGAAGCGATGGTCACCCTACATACCCTGACCTGATCATTACATATTTATGCACATAACAAAAACTCATATGTACCCAATAAATTTGTAAAATATGATGTATCAATGAAAAAGTCACTGTGTATGTTCTTTGTTCAAGTTACTTCGTCTAATTTAGCTCAGTTTTTTCATCTGAAAAATTGGTAGGGAGAAATAAAATTATATCTGTTCCCTGCTTTGTGAGGTTGTTGTGAGGTTGCTGTGAGGATTAAATGAGAAATGCATGTGAAAGCTCTTGGAAAATCTTTGAGTTATACCAATATTTGTTGTTAATTTATTTAACTTCAATGAAGCTTACTCTTCTCATTTATCAAATGGGGATTAAAATAAAATCTTTCTCCTGTCTCCTTACAGGATTTTCACAGGACTAAGCAAGCTAATGTATGTGGATGTGTTTGCGAAACAATAAAGCACTTCACAGGTAATTATCATTATATTAGGTTAACCTTGAGATTCCCAGTATTATCCTACCAAGACTCACTGGGTTCCCTAAAAGCTAAATGTCCTTCATTTCTCATTTTGGCGGCCTTGTAGCAAGGAGCCCTTCTGACATATTAGCAATCCAGCAAATATTGCCATTCTCAGGTATCTCATCCTTCCTCTTCCAATTTAAATAATTGTTTGCATAGATCTGCATATGTTATACATTAGTTGTTACTTTACATAGGCATTTGAGTTGAAAATAATCAAGCTATTATTAACACTCATTCCTGGTTGTTGTTTTTCTTTCTGTATACCAAAATACAAAATACTCTTTTCTTTGAGGGAAAAGTATGCAGTTCATAATAAGAAGTTTCAAAAAAACAAAAGAAAAAGATAAAGAAAAAAATTAATACAGTGCAATATAGTCATGCTTCATTTCCCATTCCACAAGCTCTTACATTATAAAAACTGCCTCTGCTACCTGTGACCATTCCATTAGTTGAACCCTCAATCTAAACACTCATTTCAATTTCAAAAATTAGAATAACCTTAATCTTTGCGGGGGAGGGGGAGATTACAAAAAAACTTTAACAAAAGTTTCTATTCATTATGAAAATAAAGTAAGTGGCCAGGCACAGGGGCTCACACCTGTAATATCAACACTTTGGGAGGCTGAGGCGGGCAGGCCATTTGAGACCAGGAGTTTGAGACCAGCCTGGGCAATGTGGTGAAACTCTGTCTCTATTAAAAAACTAAATTAATTAATTAAAAAAATATATATATATATACACGCACAAAAAAAATACAAAAATTAGCCACGTGTTGTGGTACACTCCTGTAGTCTCAACTACTGGGGATGCTGAGGGGGGAGGGTCACCTGAGCCTAGGAGGTGGAGATTGCAGTGAGCTGTGATCACGCCACTGTACTCCAGCCTCAGTGGCAAAGACAGGCCCTGTCTCAGAAACATAAAAAAAAAAAGAAAAGAAAAAGAAAAAAACAAACAAAATAAATTAAGTGACATCTGAAAGTACACCCAAACATCTTACCAAAAAAATAAATGAGTAAAATTAAATAAACACTATTAATAGTTCAGTGAATGTGTATATAACATTCTATAAGCTGCCTTTTCTCTTATGTTATGGTCATCTTTCCATGTCAAATATAAACTCACTGTCATTGTTTTTAAAAAGCTTCATAGTTTTCCATCATATGCATGTATCATGTTTAACCACTTATTTAAGTTATTGCTAATTTTTTATTGATATAAAAATGATGTGCAGATTACTTAAAAATTTAAATGTGTGTGTATTGTATGATCTAATCATTCTACTGCTAGGTATTTACCCAAAAGAAATGAAAAAATATGTCTATTAAAAACTTGTACACAGATGTTCATAGCAACTTTATCTCTAATAGCTGAAACCTGTAAGCAACCCAATATTACATCAATACATGAGTGGACAAATAAATGGAGGTATGTTCATACAGTGGAATAGAAAGGAATGAATACAATAACATTAATGAATCTTAAATAATTAAGTTCAATGAAAAAAAGCCAGAGAAGAATGCCTATGCTATAAGTCCATGTATATAAAAATCTAGAAAATGCACTCTAGTGTCTGGAAATAGAATGTAGATTAGTGGCTGCCTGGGTGTGAAGGAATGGAGAGGGCAGAAGGCAGGAAACCCCAAGAGGCATGAGGAGATATTTGGGAGTAATGGATATCTTCACTATATTGGTTGTGATAATGATATATTACTTATCCAATTGTACAGTTTAAGTACGTGTAGTCTATCGTGTGTCCATTATATCTCATATAAAGCTGTTTAAAAATGGGAGGAAAATGCTGTGGAGAACATTCTTGTCAACTGGTGAAATTTTCTCCTTAGAATGATTTTGCCTTTGGCACTGACTATTGTAATAGCTTCTCATATTAGGTTACTCTTCAGATTCCCAATATCGTCCTACTCTGCCACTAATTTGACCTTCTTTCTGACTATTCCTTTAGTTGAATGCATCTTTCCTAAAGCACAATTCCAATCAAAAGTTTTTATTTGCTCATTACCTACTACATTTTTATTCAGCTAATTCCCCACATGAACTCCTTATCTTGGCCTCCAAGACAGTTAGTATTTGGCCTCATTTCCCTCCCTGAACTCTCTCTCACTGCCCAGTTCCGTGCACCCTAGGTATCATGTGCACATTGGGTTGGCGGCAGCTGAGAGTGTCGCTGAGGCGTCACTTTCTGTGTAAGACTCAATTTCTTCAACTGGAAGGTGGTATACTAATTATAATCTAAGGAGTTAGTATGAAAGTGAATGATTTTTCAGGAAGAAATGTAAGCTGTTGGTGGACATCATATTTCTCTGTCTGGGTATCTCCTGCTCTCTCACTCCTGCAAAGCACGTGCTCTCTCCTTCTCCAGCTTTACATATACTAGTTCTGCTCCCCACCGCATGATCCAGCTCAAAATTCTATTTTCCATAGTCTTCTTCTGAATTCTCATGATGTGCTACATGTACTACTGTCTCACAACATGTAACACTTAGCTAGCATGCATGTCGCATATGTAAGTTTGTATGATTGTTACCTACATAAGTATATACCCCGCCACCCCCTCCACGCTGGTCTGTAAACTGCCACCTTCGGCAGGCAGATGACAGGATGGATTCATCTTTGCTTTCTCCACCATGCCTTGCAGACCACATGCCACAAATGCTTGTTCACAGGTAAAGGGGAAGAATTCCAAGTACCCTATCCTCTGGCATGAGTCATTATTTCTTACACCTCATTTCTCAGCTTCCAAGAAGAAAATAACTCTGGGGCTACTTCTAGTAATGACTTGAGAACTAAGCTAAGAAAATGTTAGATCCAAAAGATAGTGTCCAGGGTCTGGGATCATGCCCTGATGTGACCATGTTGTATAGCCTGGCTATGGGAACTGAACCTGAGATCTCTCGAGTGCCTACTATACTCTGCCTTCTCCTTGTACTTGCACTTATCTGTCCTTATTTGAGCTGTTACTATGGCGTTAGCTTCAATTAAACTTATTTTTCAAAAAATGTATAGTCTCTATTACCTAGTTCTCTGTCTGTTCAAGCTGTCAGCTGTCTTAAGACAGACCCGCATCTGTGTGTTCCCACGACTAACATGGTGGGCACGCAGAAATCATTGAATTAATATGTATTAAATTGCACTGGATTTCAATGAATTTGAAAAGTGCCTTAGGAATCTCAAGACAAAAGTGTCAGCTCCTCATTGTCCCTTATTTCAAAGTTTGAAAATGACATTTTGGTTCAAGGAACAGAGCCAGGGAGCAGAAACTATACTGCCAGATGCATCCACTGAAGCTTTGCCAGGTAGGAAGAGTTTGCTGAGGAAAGCAAGAAGGGGAAAGAGAATAATCTGGATTTAAGCTTGGCTATTAAAGAAGATCAGGAGAGAAAGGGATTCTACTGGAGGGCAGATAATGAGTCAGATTCAGTAAGAGATCACAAAGTTTACACAAGAGTAAAAAATTGCAATACTTTTTTTAATGTGCCTTTTATAATAAAGAATACCTAAATATTTGGGCAATTAAAATGTTATAAATGTGATAACTAGAAGGAGGCAGTAAAAAAGTTATTCTACGAATATAATCATGAATTTACACAATACATTGTTTATGAATACATTTCTGTGGTTTATAAGTATAGGAAAGTGACTAGGCTTTTTAAATACGTGAGCAGTAGAATGGCGTGAACCTGGGGGGCGGAGCTTGCAGTGAGCCGAGATCTCGCCACTGCACTCCAGCCTGGGCGACAGAGTGAGAGACTCCGTCTCAAAAAAAAAAAAAAAAAAAAAAAAAATACATGAACAGTGATGATTGCCTGCAAGCAAGATTATATATGAACTATTTTTAGTCTGTTTATTTGTACTTTCTAAATTTTCTCCATCAAATATGAACTCTTGGATAAACAGAGTAATTTGGGAATAGTTGGACAATTAGTAAGTCTAGTGGCCCAAAGAAGCATGCAATGAAACTAGCTTATGCAAAATAGCAATAATAATAACAATCTGTTCATATTTAAAACTTTGGAAATTTTGCATTGAAGGAGAATGAAGGTGTAACCCAGGAGAATGTTGGCGTAACCCAGTACAGGATTCCCTCTACAACCACCTTCATGCATGTTTTGCAGGCAAATGGGAAATGAAGAAAGGTCAAAAAAAAGGAAGGGAGGGAGGGAGTAAAGGGAAGAAAAAGAAAAGAGATACACGGCGATAAGCGGGCAGGGGGAAAGAGCAGGACTAGGCAGTGTAGTGTTTCCACGTGCAGCAGTAAGCATTATCCTTGAGGGCTTGTGGTTCAGGAGTGAAAGTTTGGGCCATCCCAGCAGGGAGAGAATCCTAACAGGTTGACATGCTGCCTGAGGGCACAGGGGGTGAGATTTGGGTAGAGAACAAAAGCATGCACATAGCTGAAGTCAGAGTTGCTATTGTGGCAGGCATTCGCTCTGCGTGGGAGGGTGTGTGTGGATTCTGAGCAGTCCAAGGGTTCACCTGGGCTGGTGGCTGTCTCTCAGCTCAAGACGTTTCCAGCCATGCTTTGCCCCGCTGTTCCGAGGCTGGAATGCTAAGAACTACATTTTCCAAACATTTTGCCAGTCTGCTGTCGGTTGAGTTTTGCCGATTGAAGATACCAAGATGGCAGGCAAAGGCGAGATGTGGGAAGGATGCTTCCTTCTCTTTCCCTCTTCCTGTCTGTGTGGACCCAGAGGTGGCACAGGCCCCAGCAGCTGTGGGTGGCCCCAACCTCCACCTTCCCTTTGAACTCCCAGACCAAGTCTCATTATGCTCTTTCTGACGTGCCAATATTCAGAAAAAAAAAGAAAAAAAGAGCACCAAGTCCACAGGGTCTCCGGTTAGAGCAGACACGTGCTAAGAACTCTCCCTCTTCCTTTGTCTCAGTCTCCACGAGCGGTGGCTACTCCCCACAGTCCCCTCAGGAACACATGGCTCATTTAGTGCATTCTCCTCACTCAGTTCTCTCTGTTTGAAACACCTAGTGCGGGTCCTGTTTCCCCACTGAGCCCAGATGAATAGAGAGGGAGAGAGGGGGAAAATGGCCCTGGAGCATGGGCCTGTGCTGTGCCAGGGACCTGCAAGCACATTACTTCATTGGAATGACAGGCAGTTCCTGCAGGACCTTCAGGGTAAGTTAGTTTTTTTTGCTGGATGGCACTAGCTGTTACAAAGTTTAATATGCCATATTGAGCTGAAATCGGTCTTCCTGTAATTCCTAGGTGTTACTCTTTATTCTGACACTGGAAGCCATATAGCTTATCCAATTTTTCTTTCTATGCGTCAGGTGTTTGCAAGAAGCTATGTCTCCCCAAAGCCTCTTCTTTTCCAAATTAAATATCTCCAGTCCTTCCAGCCATTTTTCTTCAAATAGGACTTTTATCTTTTCCTTCACTCTCCTAGGGCGTCTTCACTGAATGAAATCTTTGTGTTGATATAACTATCAAATTTTGCCTAAATGAGAACAAATACTCCACATTTAGTATGGCCTTTGAGGAAGCAGTGAAATTACCACCCTCTTTACTCAAACATTCCATTTGTATTAAATTTGATCATTTGACTTTGTGTAATATATATTTTTATTTATTTAGTGATGGTGGGCAGGGCAAGTTCTACTTTTCTCTCATAGTGTACTGTGAATATCCCTCTTATTTCCTCCCCTCCACATGCAATGAAGTCAGATCTTTCCCATCCCATACCCCTGCAAATTTTAAAGTAATTTAAAATATTTATCTTTACTTCTACTGACTTTCATTTTATAATTGTTCCAATCAATTATTCTCAGCAGTTGACATATTTTTAATCCTGACTTTGTCTTCCCAGATTTTTGCTGCATGCGAATTTCTTTCTTTCTTTTTTTTTTTTTTTTTTTTTTTTTTTTGTCTTCTTTTTGTTTTGTTTTCTGGAGATAAAGTCTCACTCTGTCACCTAAGCTGGACTGCAGTGATGCAATCAGAGGTCATTGCAGCCTTGAACTCCTGGGCTCCAGTGGTCCTCCTGGAGCCTCAGCCTCCTGAATATGGGCAGCTAGGACAACAAGTGCAGACCACCATGCCCAGATAAATTTTTATTTTATTTTTGTAGAGACGGGGTTCTCACTATGTTGCCCAGGCTGGTCCCAAACTCCTGGCCTCAAGCAATTCTCCCACCTCAGCCTCACAGATTGCTGGGATTAGAGGCATGAGCCACCACATTGGCCACTATATGCAAATTTGATAATCCTGCCTTGTATTTCACCATTTAAGTCTTTGAAAAGGGTAGAACCAAAAGCAGAGACCAATATCATAACCTATCAATAATAATTTTTCGAACTAGCCATTCACAACTGTCTGTTACGTGTCCATTGAAGGAACCCATGTGCCTTCTAACTAGTCCACACACTAATGAGTTCTTCTAAAATGTCCTCACTTCTCCCTGTGTTATCCCTGTCTTACCTGTGGATGCTCTGGTCTTCTACACCCCTGTGCGTCTGATCATTTATTTCTGCCTCTACATTCATCCTCTCGGCTGAGCTCTTTAGAGAGCTCCCTCTGCGGCCACACCCATTTCTTTAGCACTTGGTTTATTTGTGTGCTCATCAGGAAATTTTGTGATTCTATATTCAGAGTATCCCAAGCTTTTGTAGCTATTGTCATCACTAACTTTTCTGTTCGCTTTTAAACGTGTATTTCTTGAAGTCTAGAGTATGTGTCTTAGTATGTGGTACCTCCTTCTTCACCTTGTGAGGTATGTTTCCAGGTTCTGGCCTCTTTCACTTTAATTTCTGGCATTTCTTGAAAAGGTTCTGTGCCATTTCTCTAAAGTTAGGCTTAGTTCAGTATTTTGCAAGCTGTGTTCCATGAAATGTGAAATGGAATTGCATAAAAGCCATGTTCTACGGTCCAGTGATTTTGCTAGATCCTGCGTATAACGGCTATTGTTGGAAGATCCACAGTGTACACTAACATTACAGGCTGAAATACTCCTGTAGTAAAAAAGCTAGCTTAACTTTAACCCAACACCTCCCCAGCTTAATTGACCATAGAACTCTTTCTGGAATATGTATTTGTAGTTTGAGATCAGGCTCCACTTACAACCTTCAGCCCACAGGTAGAACACAGTTTGGTAGCATGAATTTTAAGGACAATTTTGTCTATGCATCTGCGTTTCCTCAACATTTACAAATCATGCCCCAGGTACCAGGAACTCTGCTAAGTTCTGAAATACAAAGATGAGTACGATATGGTTCTTGCCCTGATGTTGCCTACAATCTGCTGGTAGAGGATGAAAATATAAATGACTGGCCAGAATACAAGCAGGGGTTCAAGCAAAATGAAATGGTATCATCAGAGAGGATGTGGTGAATTCAGATAAAGGGCATCTGGAAGGGTTTAAAGAGGTGAAATTTCACTTAGACGCAAAAGAATAAAGACAATTTCAAAAGGCCTCAGAGAAGGACAAATAAAAGGCAATCACAGAATTTTAGTTTTGAAAGGAATACTGGGGAAAATAATTTCTTCAATAATTCACATTTAAAAAAAATTTCCTAACTGATCTTCACTAAGCATGCTCTTTTGTCTATTTCTCCATTAAGTATGGTACTTTGAATGCAATATATTTCCAAGTAATATATCTAATGAGGAATACTTGAAAGCTCTTCCCATGGATTGTAGATTATGTCAATATGGCCTAAAATTCTGTTTACGTTTTTGGTAACTATATATTGCATTATCTTAAATTATGCTATCAGTACAATTTTTTAATTGATATCTTAGCTAAACCATACCTCTTCTATCCCATATCTCTTCTCTTTTTTTTTTTTTTTTGAAACGGAGTCTCGCTCTTTCACCCAGGCTGGAGTGCAGTGGCGCAATCTCGGCTCACTGCAGGCTCCGTCCCCCGGGGTTCATGCCATTCTCCTGCCTCAGCCTCCCGCGTAGCTGGGACTACAGGCGCCTGCCACCTCGCCCGGCTAATTTTTTGTATTTTTTTTTTTAGTAGAGACGGGGTTTCACCGTGTTAGCCAGGATGGTCTCGATCTCCTGACCTTGTGATCCGCCCGCCTCGGCCTCCCAAAGTGCTGGGATTACAGGCGTGAGCCACCGCACCCGGCCTATCCCATATCTCTTTAAATATTATTTTTAATCAAAAATAATACCTCACATTTATTCTAGGGAAATGTAATATTATTACATCCAGTTCCCAGCCTGCCAGTTTCGTTTTTTATTGTGATTTCATCATTCACATATTTAGTGTCTCCCCCGGTTCTCGTTATTCCTGATCTTGTAGCTGTGCTTTCTATATTGTTAAGTAAATGTTTGAATCATCTATAAAATCATTTCCAGGACAGGAGCGACGACAGAAACCTGAGGCCCTGCTAATTCACACCAAGACAAAACCAAGCATAAGGACAGGGAGGTATGGACCTAAGCTATTTCTTCCATGTAAAACAATAAGCCTTGTGCATGGAGGGAAGGCAAGGACAGGGAGATGGGCAGCAAATAGGGTTAAATGTCTGCTACACCCAGAGTGTGGAGGTAAGGAATGTGTTCTAAGGCAGCCTGGCAGCAGGGAAGCCTGACAGGCTCAGCATGAAGAGCTGTCTTTCCTAGGAGTGGCTTAGAAATTGGACAGCTCAGGTGACATGGGCCCCTTAGTTGGATAAGGAGGTAGGCGCTGGGAGACTTTGCAGTGGTGCAGAAGAGAGGGTGGGAGCCTCACCTCAGTAAGTGGCAGAGGAAACTGGCAGAGACACTGAGAAAAGGGAAACAGCAGAGAAAAATGCCCTCAGCAGGGCAAGAAATGAGATGGGACAAACCAAGATTGAAAAGAATGTTTCTGTAGCACGGGATCAAATAAATGTGTGTCAGTAACCCATACAATGTAGAAAGAAAAATTCAGCTTGGAGCATAGGGTGTTTGGGATATGATAGAACTTATACAGGGCAGTGTGAGTCCGCATGCCCATGGTGGAGACCTGGAGCTCAGAGAAAGGCTATGCCTGGATGTGTAGCTTGAGGGACAGTTCTGAGAACTGACATCACGGAAAGACACACTCACATCCCTGGAGAAAGTGTGGAGTGTGATGGAAAGAGGACAGGAGAAAGAACTTCAGGGGATTTGGAGGTCTGATGTAGAGACAGAAGGAGTGACCAGACGAGGGGAGACCTCAGTGAGCACAAGGAGTCAGAAATGGGCAGTGTCCTACCTGCCAAAGGACCCGTGATTCCAGGGTTGCTGAGTCAGGATTTGTTCTTCCAAGTTCATTTGAATGTTTGGACATGAACAATTTATGTGGACACATTCATAGTAGGGCATTTTTATCATTTGTTAGTGTAAGTTTTAGGGTCTTCAAAAAAGACACTATAGTCTGGAAGTTGTCACTCCTGCAACCCACAGCTGCGCGTGTCCCCCTGAGGCCAGCCCGGCATGGGAGCCCACCTTCCAGGTGGTTGCTGCTCCTCCTGGGAGGGAGGCTGGAGCATCTCAGCCCAGTTCTCTGCAGAAAGAACCAAGGCAAGTGCCAGGCTCTTGCAGGCTGTCTCATCAATATGCCTTTCCTCCACTTGCCTCCAGCTGCCAACTTATTTGGGGAGGTGGAGGGATGGAAGGTGGTGTTATTGCTTTTGACTCGACTTACTGTTTTGGTCTTTTACACATAATCTGCCCCCTGACCCAACATTAGCATAATGCTCATTAATCAAGCTCTGGCCTCCAATTAATGGCCAGCTGTGTGGATGCCGTGCATTTAATAGTGTCTGAACCAGTCAGGCAAAAGGTTAGGCAAATGATTTTGGCAGGAGGGATGGGGAATTCTGAAAGAGACTGGAGGCATGTATCCATGAAGTAAGCATGTTTGACCTCATTCGTGAGCGACTGGAGAAGGAGGCCAGGAGGGGCATTGGCCAATCATCTTCCTCTTGTTCCCCATCCCTGAGTCCCCACCCTACCCCAGATGGCCTGAAGACAACACTCTCTTCCATCCTCCTGGCCTGGGGTCACACAGCCCCACATCAATGCCCAGGCAGCCGGCCAAAGAAGAAAGCCCTGATTTATTGCTCTTGGCAGCGTCTAGGCCGGGCATTTCTATAAGCCCAGGGCTGGGGCTGACTAATAAAACATACACTCAGATTCGCCCCTCAATAAATGTCTTTCAACCTTTAATCCTGTTTGTTGCAGTCTTTAAGGGAGCATTGATTCGGCAGGCAACGAGGGCTTTTCCTCCCATCTATCTCCCACCGATCGATGTTCTGTCACCCCACTCCACCCAGCCCGACAAAGGAGAGGCCTCTGAGGGGAGAGGAGGGCATCTCTCCAGATTTATTTCACTGCTTATGAAAGGAGTTTTTAAAACTGCCACATGTGTTAGCTCCTAGATAGCTTTTCTGATCCTTAGCTACTCTAGGTGACCTCCTTGAATTTGGAGCACAGAGCCCAGGTCACAAAGTAATGGCACAGACCTGCAGAGGAGGAGTTCTTAATACAACTCAGCCAAAAAGGAGCTACATTTCCTCTCTTGGCCACCTTTTTTTTCCAAGGTCTCCCACCTTAGTTAATAACACCAACATCCTCCTGGTCACCCTGGCGACACACCTGAGCTATCTCTACCCCTCCCTCCCCTTCCTGCCTGTCCAAACAGGTCTCACGCCTCCTCAATGCTGCCTCTTGGATCCACACCTCCTCTCCAGGCCATCGTCCTGCCCACAGCTCAGACTCCAGACACCCCCATCCAGAGTCCTGCAAGAGCTCATTCCTTGATCCCCATTATTCCAGTTCCTTCCTATCAGTCCCTTGCTGGAACTGCTGTATGGTGCTCTTTCTACGACATGAATCTGATCACATCGTTGTCCTGATTATGAAAGGTTGGGTAACTTGCCCAAGGCCATACAGCTGGTGAGTGTCTGGGTGAAGACGGGAATTGGGTCATCCCATCTGTGATCTGCTGCCCTCCCACAGGAGACACGAACTCCCTCTTACTGTAAGGAATTTGATTTTACTTGTTTTTGAGATTGCCACATACTTCCCTGTATCAAACTCAGTGCCCATCCTACTACTGAAATTCAGTAAATATTTGCTCACAGAACATACCCATAAACAACATCCTGAGGTCATGTCAAGTATGAATAACGTGCATCTGCAGAGAAATCTCCAGGGCATTTCTTTGGGAGCAAGCATCAGACAACAAAACATCATTTGAGGTTTTTAATAGGAGATCGGTAAACCTTAATAGGATTGGAATCAGCTATTTAGTGTTAAGCTATAAATAAACAGAAGGGGACGGTCTGTTCCTGAAACTGTGTTATGTTTCTAAGTCTCATAGTTCATAGGCCAGTGAACAGACAGGATGTCCGCACCTGCAGCGCATGCCCGGGGCTAACATGCTTCATGCTACAGTGCAGGGAGATAAGAGAAGGGTGCACGCTTATCACCAAGGTACACGGACTCCTCTCCCTACGCACAGAGGGACATCCCGGCAGTGCCCCAGGAGAGTGTCACTTCCATCCTGCTGATCTGTTTGAGAAGTCACCATTGAACCCACCTGGCCGCTCCTCAGTCTCTTCAGTGGTAAAGAGAGATACATACACCTGTGTGGTCGGCCTCTGGAAATGCCAGCCCACTCCAGCTGTAGGACTGAATTAGCAACAATGTATCCAACTTCTGGGGACACTTTTGACCTAATTTTCCCAACAGCCACCCAGATTAATGCAGCTGCCAAAGCCAAAGGCCATTGTGAAAAAACAAACAAACAAACAAACAAACAAAAAAAGAAGAGAAAAAGAAAAAAAGAAACCCGGGACTGATTTATCACCTCCCACCCTCCACTCTGGCCTGGTGTCAACCTCTCCCTTCCAAGCTACAGGTCAGAGGAAAGCAAGAACTGTCAAGACTTAGCTTAGACTGTGGCCTAAGGTTGATAGTATTAACATCTCACTCAACCATTGACAAGAAAGACCCTAATAAAAATAAAGGGCCAACCCAACCAGATGAGAAAGTCAGCTCCGTGGTGCTGATTTACTCCTTCTGAAAATCAAATTGAGATGCAAGTTAATTCATTTTTATTATCATCTCAGTCTATCAATCCTAGCTCTTGTCATTTGTCCCCAAAGAAAATCCCTGTGCCTTCTGTGCCTCGTCCTAAATGCCTCTCCAAAGCATCCTGCCACTGACAGGCTGAGCCTGGCTGGAGACCAGCCTCAATAGAGACAGGCCTTTCAGGAGGGGACTTCTCAGGCCACCCGCTCTTGCCACAGCCCTCGCCAAAGCCCCTCAGAAGTGGACATGTGACCTCCTGGATCTGTCCCAGAATGCCTAGGCAGGATGATAGGCAGATGGCTGGACATGAGCGGTAGCTACAGGAAGGCCAGAGGTCCAGACTTTCATCAGAAGACAGCGAGACAAAGCAAAGCACTGCGTTGGAGGGAAGGCCAACCCAGAGGCCAGCCAGACCCCAGGGTGGCCCCAAGGTCTCCTCCTCCAGGTGCCACACCCTTGTGGAACCCCTCCTTGTGGCTGTGGGCAGGACCTAGTGACCTGTAATGGATAGAATAATGCAGAAGGGAGGGTGCGGGGCTCAGAGGCTTGTCCTAAAAGGCAGTGATGCCACACTTTATCCGTGGCAGCACTGGCTCTGGGGAAGCCGCTGCCCTGTGGAGGGGCCGTGTGCTGCGGGCTGGAGCTGTGGCTGACGGCCTGGGAGATTTGGATCCTCAGATGGCTGCAATCCCTGCTGGCACTGTGACTGCTGGGTCTCCTGAGAGACTCTGACCCAAAAACACTCAGCAAAGACTCTCTCAGATTCCCGACCCACAGAAACTGTGAGATAATAAGTGTTTGCTGTTTGAATTCACTAAGTTTGGGATAATTTGTTATACAGCAAGGAATAACTAATATATGTGGCTCTATGCGTTTTGCCTTTATAGAAGGCAGAAGCTTGATCATCCGGCAGACAAGAGCTCAAGCCGAGAAAAACACTCCAGGGTCCCATTTTCCAGTCTGGTGCTGCAGCCACAAAATTAGGGGCGGGGAGGACGAGAACACTTAGGCAGCCACTCTGTTCCAGTCTTCAGGCTAGCTGTTTCCAAAGCTCAGGTGCTTCTAATCCTCAGGACAACGCCGTCTGACTGATGAGGAAGCTGGAGCTTCGATGACTAGGCCCTGGTCATGAATGTCTGCGGTGGTCCCCACGGTCCTGGTTTCCCTTTGTCTTATCCCAGACGCTCAAAATACCAGATTCTAACTTGGCAAGGAGACTCATCCTCTCTCTTGTAAAATATTATAATCTCTGTCTTCTGTAAAACACTCAGGCTTCTAGAGAGGATGGAGAAGAAGCTGGAGTAACAGCAAGTTGGCTCCAGAAATTGGTTTACGAAGCAGAAATCCAGATGTTTTCTCTTTTTTTCGTCTCTAAACACCAAATCAAGCAGCAGCTTGCAACACTCTGTGTGGCCCAGCTGAAGAAATTCTAAACATTGCTTCAAGGATCTAACTCACAACTCATCTTAAACCATCACAAGAAAACTCCCATTAGAGCGGGAGAGGGGAAGTGTGTGTTAATGAGCTGAAGTGTGAGAACGGGATGAATAAGCAGCAGCTTGAATGCAGCACGGAGGCGAATGAAATAATTACCCAGCTTACCATTGTTACAACGCAATAAATTTAATGTAATTCCTAAAGGCCAACCCAGTTTTTTCTTTCTTTTTATTTTTAACTCCCTTTTGCATTTTCAGAATTATACTTTAATTAGCATAACATTTAAATTAGTGAATGGAATCTTAATTAGCAGAAGAAATAGACTTTTGTTGGAGTGGTAACTAAAACAAATAAATCCACTTCCTCTTTCAAGAGCCGTTTGCTTATGGCGCATTTAATAGCCTAGTGTACCATAAACAATTTGAGGGAAAGATAAGTAATTAAATTAGAAGACATACTGGCCAGCTCCCAGCTCCAAACAACGGCTCTTTCTTCTTCTGTCTCACAAGCGCTCCCCTCCTACTCTCTTATCTTAGTGGGCCTCTGCACTCTGAGAACAAAGACATGGGTCCCTCTAGACATCTTGGGTGTTTCCCATAATTACAATTTCTTGATAATTGGCAGGTTCAAAAAGCATTACTTCAAGTCTCCGTGCTTGTTTTCCCTCTGAGATGCCCTCTTTTAATTCACTGGGTCAGGAAAAGAGCTAAGCAAATCACTTCTAAAGAATGACCTGTTAGTACGCACCCCACCTTTCCTTTTTGTCTTTCCTTGTCCCTTCACAGAAGGGCCATGCTTCACTCCACACTGGGGCCCCTGGGAGCGAAAACTGGCAGTCCAGCCCCACACGGCAGGAGGGGAAGAGCATGGTGACACTTAGCGGTGTCCATGAGGGTGGAGAGAATGCTCAGGGTATCTGTGAGGGCCGAGAGAATGCTTGGAGGCTGCAGAGGGTCCTGCCCACCCTCCATCTCAAATGTGAAAACAGGCGCTCAGGACGACGACAGCAATTGTGTAGGTCAGTCAGGGGGACAGCTGCCCTCAACTCTGATATTTTGGCCCCCAGCCTGGGCTCTCTGTATCATAGCCTATACAAACGTTCCTCAAACACATGGCCAGGACCTTGGAGACTATTCCTAACAAAGGACTATTTTTGACTTAAATTTGAGGCAGGATCCAGGCTCAGGGCTGAATGTGGCCCTGCTTGGGGGATGCCCTATCTCCCATTTTGTACTCTTCTCTGCTCAAGAACCACCGATTAACCGGTAAGTGGTCCAGCCACAAGGAAGAGGCAAGACATCGCTTGACATGATGGGACCAGTATTTATTTGGCCACTTCACAAAAGGTCCTTAAGGAAAAGGAGGGAGCAGCCATCAGCAGGGTGTTACGTGGCCTGCATTCTGGTCCTGACTTCTTGAGTACTTTTGTGCACACAAAGATCTCCCTGGGCCTGAGTGCCTTCACCTAAGATAAGACAGCCTTTCAGTGCCCCAACAGGCAAAGCTGCATCCCTTGCTACCAGAGTTCTCCTATGAGAAGTTACCTGACAAACTCATCGGTTGTGTAAACTTGGGGAGTTAATTCACTCCTCTAAACCATCTGCTTAATTTATTAATTCCTTCACTCGATGTTTGTATTTTTCAATAAATATGTATTCAGTAATTGCTATATTCCAAGAGTTTCTTTAGATAAAAATGCAGGACGAATAAAACAGGCAAAATCTCTGTCCACATGGCTTGCGATTCTAGTGAAGAAGTCAGACTACAAAACAAACACCTGACAAGAGAAGACACAGTGATAGATGTTGTGAATAAAACTAAAGATGCAGAGGAGGGATTAATTCAGAACATACGGAGGGGCAGACCTGCCTCTCAAGGTTACTTCGGCAGAGAACTGAATCTCTTAAGGAGGTACGACATTTGACAGTCAGATAGAACCTTTTCCAGGGAGAGGGATACCAAGTGCAAAGACACTTAGGCAGGAACCAGCTCCATGTTAGAGTGAGTGAGCGAGGTTAGAGAGATTTGCAGGGGCAGATCGTATGGGGCCCTTGAGTCTGCCCATGGGTTTGATTCGGAGTCTTAAGGGAAGCTCTAAAGCAGATGTTCTTGCCTTAGAGGAACGCTGCCAGACTCTGCACCATGAAGCAACCTGACTAGCTCCATGGCTGGCCCATAGAAAATGCCCAATAATAACCATCATATTATATCAATAACTATAATTATGATATGCTAACAATGGTTAAAAAGAGCTGGGTTTGGTAAGCACACAGAGACACACATGGTGTAATTATTGTATACTTTGAACTTCTCCCACTTGCTTCATTTTGATCTCATAAGTAAACCTGGAAAATGTAAAAGTGAATGGACCCTTGAGGAACAAGCTGGTCCTTTACTCTTGTTTCTAACCTTTGGGATGTGTCAGGGGAAGGAGGGCCTATGGCAATCTACAGGAGCTCTGGATGGTTACTTTGTGGGAACAGTATGGGGACAATTGGGTGACCAAGAAAAGCAAGCACTTCTCTCAAGGGTATGGGTGTCATAACCAGGTGTAACACTTCAGCTTAATCTCAACGTCAAAAAGTGTGTTCAGCCAGGAATGTTGAACATACTGCATCTATAGGAACCAGGAGGTGGGTTTCTTCTAGAGAGAGTGTAATGAGTTGTCCGAAATTCTCTGCTCTGCATGGGTTCATTTCAGTGAATTCCATTGCCCCAGAACATGTGTCATTCTTACTGTCTGACTGAGAATATCACCTTAATTGAGTTATCATATAAGGATAGCTTTTACCCCAGGTTATGAGGCTCAGTGTGATGGTATGTGTGAATGACTTTGGATACTTGAAAAAAGATATTAAAAATTAAATTTTCTTGAAGATGTGTTGTGTACAAGCCATGGTCATTAGTGTTTCAGATGTATTGGTTTTCATTTGGCCCTCATATTAAGCATATATATTAGGTTCTTTCCCATCCCCATGTTGCAGATGAGGAAACTGAGGCACACAGGTTAAGGTCACTCAGCTAATTTTGAGTGTCAGAGGCAAGAATTGAGCCCTCAAGCTGTAACCTCAGTGCTTGGTTCTCAACCACTTTGTAATCTTACCAACAATCCCCAGTAAAGCCGGAGTGTGTTAAGAGACAACAGCTGACTAAGGAGGCCCTTTAGGGGGTGACCTCATACAAGATGTCCATGCCTGCCAAAATCCCTCCACCTGATAATAAAATCTTATAACCCATCTAAAGATTTCGTTCTTAAGATGCAAATACGTATGCAAGACGAAACAGCAGCTCAAAATTACACAGAGAGATAGATGACTGTTGAAACCTTCTCAAGGCTGATGAGTTTGCAGAGAAACAGGAGGGAGAATACACAGTCCTACCTGCAGGGCCTTACCTAGTATGGCTTTCAGGCTGACTCAGCCACTTGCTGATTGGATGACCTCGGCCAGTTAAGGCATCCTCTTTGAGCTCTTGTTTCCTTATAGAAAACATGCAACTAAAAACTTATCGTATGAGATTTTTATTAAAGTAAAAATGAAATAATCTACGTATTTAGTGTAGTACTTGAATAAAATAGATGTTCACGTTATTATTGTCATTGTTATTACTATTATTATTACTATACTTTGTATCTTATTGCATTGAAGATAGATTTTGCTTGAGGCTTGGACCTCAAGTTGAATAAATAATCACAAAGCCAGTCCATCTTCTCATTCCAGATACTGTTCAGGGGACATTCTTTAAAATGGTCTTCTGTGCTAGACTTCAGGCTCCATAGATGCAGGGCCCATCTCTCTGCTGTCTCAGGGACTTTCACGGTGCATAGCACATGGGTAAATATACAATAATAACTACTACTAACTGACAATGAAAAAGGATGGTTTTTTCCAAGGGAAACCAACCTATGTGACCTATTTCAGCTGAAGCCCCCGTGAAAGAAAGCTGAGGCCATCCCTGGAGCATGTTTCTGTTTTAACACCTAGCATGACAGCATCTTGTGAAGACTTGTCCTTTAAGACAGTCATAAAAATGCCTCAATCACTATGTAAACCTGGATAATGTAAGTCACTGCTTACCTTGAGAACTTCTAATACTTCTCCCAGATTTAGGATTCTAGAACTTTATAATTTATGACTGGAACGTCTGTATATTTACCTAGCGTTAAGAGGTAGCTACAGGGCAAACGCCGTGGCTCACGCCTGTAATCCCAGCACTTTTGGGAGGCTGAGGCGGGTGGATCACGAGGTCAGGAGATCGAGACCACGGTGAAACCCCGTCTCTACTAAAAATACAAAAAAATTAGCCGGGCGTGGTGGCGGGCGCCTGTAGTCCCAGCTACTCTGAGAGGCTGAGGCAGGAGAATGGCGTGAACCCGGGAGGCGGAGCTTGCAGTGAGCCGAGATTGCGCCACTGCACTCCAGCCTGGGCGACAGAGCGAGACTCCATCTCAAAAAAAAAAAAAAAAAAAAAAAAAAAAAAGAGGTAGCTGCAAGTCTGAAGGAAAATAGGTGTCAAAATCTGGGACAAAGACCACTGAAATGAGAAAGGTCTTGGGGTCCAGCCAAGAGTGGCAAGGGGAGTACCAGGGAAACCGTCTTAATTTGATCAACACAAGAAGACTTCCCGGAAGAGGTGGGACCTCAGGGAGGTCTTGGTAGAGTGGAAAGGCTTAGCATGCAATGTGAATTACATGGAGGAAGTCACTCTAACAACTCAGTGTGGTTTGGAAAAGGGTTGGAATCAAAAGGAGGAGACTGAACAAAAGAAGCATCACTTCTATTCCCTCTCTCCAGTACTTCCTGTGACTAAGTTAATGGAAGAAAAAGCTTTTCCAACTATAGGCCCCCTCAGTTCCACTCTGGCCAGGCAACTGCAGGGAGCAATAAAACTTTAATGGCTCCCAGTGGGTCGATTCGGCAAGAAGGAAAGTGTTATAAATCTTGCCCGATGCTTATGTGCAGCTTAAAAACAAACGGCTCCAATCACACTTAGCAGAGCCAGCCAATTTCCACAGCATGTGGATGCAGCCGAGGAAGATTTACCCACCTGCACGACTCAGTGGAAGAAGAAGTTTGGGGGAGAGAGAGGGAAAGAAAGGTCAAGCTGCGGAATGAATGTCAACGATGTTGCAATGGATGGTTTAATGCGAAGACATGGCATACACGTGGCCCTGCTGAGCAGCCATGGACAGGCAGCAGAGATAAACCATCCCTCCTAGTGAGATGTACCCGTGAAGACACATTTCTAGCTACAGAATGACCTACTGGCATTGCTTCTCCAAGCCCATGGGGAGGGCCGCCTGTCCCTTCAGGGACTTCTGTCATTGTGGTTTGTCTTTCAGCAGCTCTGGGCATCTTACTAAATGGTGCAGACCCACGATATATAAACACAGGTTTTTGTCAGTAGCTGTCCTCCATGAGCTCCAGAAACATTAGAAGTGGAAGTATTAGGAAGCAAAAAGCCTTTATTCAGCAGAGCTCCCCAACCCCCAGTTCCAACCATCCTTTAGCTGCCGAGTCTTAGCTCGCATCTGCTGAGCTCTCTGCTGAGCCACCACATCCCTCCATCAAAAAGCAGGACGCGTTCCAGGCATGCACTTTGTTGAAAGAAAGTTTGTTAATGAAGGTCAAAAAAATAAGCCTAGAAGCTACAGAATGCATTACAAGGCACTCTCAGAAAAGCAATGTTACCATATTATTATTAATAATATTAAAAATTACAACAACAGCAAGAACTTATCAATGCTTATCATGTGTCAGACCCAGTGCTAAAGCTCCTTTAAGTGCATTATCCCGTTTAACATTCCAATCGATCTGAGAGTTAAGCTTTATTTTTCTCTCATTACCAGATTAAGAAGCTAAGATTCAAAGTTATTCAGTAATTTGCCCAAAGTTACCCAGGTAGAAAAAGAAGCTAAGAGCAGAATTAAGAGAATCCAGTGCCAAAGTCCATAATCAATCACTGATGTATATAGGAAAAAAATTAAAGACTATTTTTAAAAATTACATATAATTGTAATATGCAAGTGATATGTAAACTAATTAAATATTAAGATATAAAATTTTTAAAGTTAATGCTTACTGAGTGTTTACCATATGGCAGGCACTGCACTAGGCACTTAACATGAATTAATGAATTTAATCTTCACAATAATTCTAAGAAGTAAATATAACTATGACCCTCATTTTACAGCTAAGGAATCTGAGGATTGACTAGGTTAAGATATTTACATAAGATCACACAGTGGGAGGAGCATCCGAGCCAGTAATGAACTTGGATCTTTCTGATCCTGGAAACTTCACCTTAATCAGCCATATCCTGCAACATGCCAAAAATCACAAACTGCCGTTATTAGCAAGAATCTTGGCACTAAGAAAACTGTTCTAACCCTCACTGCCATTAAGCCCAAAAGAGAGGCTAGGAAAGGATGAAAAAGGGCCAGAATCCTAAGAGAAAGGCTGGATCCTGTCAGAGGCGACTGGTCTTCTGGTACATGGGGTCACCTGTCCTCCACATGTGTGCTTCAGGGGTCCTGAGCCCCAGCCTGATGCTTCTGCTGAGGGCCGTGTGCACTTGCTCTGCAGCTCATTCTGGGGCTTGTGACTTAGCTTCAAGGAGCTGCCCTTTAAACTGGGAAGTCAGGAAAGACTGACTCCAAGATTAAGGGGAAAAAAGCAAGAGGAAGTAAGATGTATCATTCTTTATAGGTTTCTCTTAGAAGTCCATACGTTGCAAAATGTGCCCATGGCTCCCGAAGTACAGTTGATTCTTATTTTTCACAAATTCTGTTTGTGAATTTGCCTGCTCACCAAAATTTATTTGTAACCCCAAAACCAATATTCATGGCATGTCACCTTAGAGGTCATTCAAGGATATGTGCAGACTGGTGAAAAATTTGAGTCATCCAAATCTCATTGTCCCAGTGAAGTTGAAGGTGGCAATGCCCTGCCTTCTTGTTTCAGCTCTTGTATTATAAACACTTCCTTCTCACTGTCTGTTTAGTGACATTTTTTTTTGCATTTTTGTTGATGATTTAACTGTTTAAAACAGCCCCCACATATAGATCTAAGTCCTCTCTAGTGTTCAAAAGCACAAGAAGGGTGTGATGTGCCTTATGGAGAAAACGTGTGTTAGAGAAGCTACATTCAGGCACAAGTTACAGTGCCATTGCTTGTGAGTTCAACATTAATCAATCAACAACATATATTAAATGAGGTGTCTTTAAATGGAAATACACATAAAACAAGGTTATGTATTGATTGGTAGACAAAAATGTTGTGACCGGAAGCTCACAGGAACCTAACTGTGTATTTGCCTTAGGAACAATGCTTCAGTGTTCACTAACTTGGCGTTTGAGGTGACTTTATAGACCAGAGATTACGAGAATCAACTGTACTGTCAGCTTTCACCCCAGAGAATGCCTGGCTACAGCTTACCATCTTTGGTAGCTGTATGGCCTTGAGACATCTATGTAAGCCTCATTACTCTTGTTTATAGAATGATGTTGACCACAGTATCTACCTCATCAATTTGTAACTGTCCAGAGATTAAGTGTGTAGCATGGCACTTGGCACCCAGTGGGTGAGAAGCTCCATGGATCCTAGCTGCTGTGATGGCTGTCTCCAGTATCCCTCATCCAGGAGAAGGGGCAGGCAGTCTCATGAAAGCTGTTTCTCCAATTTCCTTCATCATCTTCAGGGTATTTTTACTTCTGAACATAACTGGCTAATCCCCAAAACAACCCAGGTTCTAAAAGATTTTCTCCTGTGCTGGTTAATACAGAAGATTCCAATGACTACAGCTTTGGCAAGTCCTCTTGCCTGACACCTGGCTCAGGAGTCTTGAAGGACTTGGATCACCTGCTTAAGAAGCAATCCCCTCTCTTCCACTTCACTCCTATCCAAGTAGCCCAGGGCTGAGGAGTAGGAAGTCCTGTCTTCACCATTCCCCCACCTTTCCTACACTTTAGTGTGCCCTCCACTGTATCCCCATCTTAGTACAACTCACCAGCCCCTCATATGCAACATGTCCTGTTGACTTTCCCCTGCCTCATACTTAATCCCTCTCAACACACACTTTTCCTGGTCCACCCCCAATCATGCCTCAGATGGCATCACTGGGCTTCTGTTCTTGCAGGCTCATAAACTCAGAGCCAACATATTATAGTTGCCAAATTATGTTAACAACAATCCTCTCCCGCATCAGCATCTCTCATTCTTTTTTTAATTTTTAATTTTTAACTTTTACTATAGTAGGTGTATATATGTATGGGTTACATGAGATATTTTGGTACAGGCAATGTGTAATAATCACATCAGGGTAAATGAAGTATCCATTCCCTAAAGCATTTATCCTTTGTGTTACAAACAATCCAATTATACTCTTTTAGTTATTTGAAAATGTATAATTAAATTATCTTTGACTATAGTCACCTTGTTGTACTGTCAAGTAATAGGTCTTATTCATTCTTTCCAACTATTTTTTAATAATTAAAAATCCCCACTTCCTTTCCATCCCCCCCACTACCCTTCCCACTCTCTAGTAACCATCCTTCTGCTCTCCACTCCATTAGTTCAATTGTTTTAATTTTTATCCTACAAATAAATGAGAACATGAGAAGTGTGTCTTTCTGTGCCTGGCTTGTTTCACTTAATATAATGACCTCCAGTTCCATCCATGCTATTGCAGATGACAGCTTCATTGTGTATATGTACTACATTTTCTTCATTCATCTGTTGACGGACACTTAGGTTGCTTCCAAATCTTGACTATTGTGAACAGTGCTGCAACAAACATGAGAGTGCAGATATCTCTTTGATGTACTGATTTCCTTTCTTTGGGGTATATACCCAGCAATGGGATTGCTAGATCACATGGTAGCTCTACTTTGAGTTTTCTGAGGAACAACCAAACTGTTCTCCATAGTGGTTCTACTAATTTACATTCCCGCTGACGGTGTACAAGGGTTCCCTTTTTTCCACATCCTGCCAGCATTTGTTGTTGCCTGACTATTGTGTAAAAGCCATTTTAACTGGGGTGAGGCGATATATCATTGTAGCTTTGATTTGCATTTCTCTGATGATCATTAATGTTGAGCACTTTTCATATGCCTGTTTGCCATTTGTATGTCTTCTTTTGAGAAATGTCTATTCAGATCTTTTGCTCACTTTTTAATCAGATTATTAGAATTTTTCCTATAGAGTTGTTTGAACTCCTTATATATTGGGTCACTAATCCCTTGTCAGAGAGTAGTTTGCAAATATTTTCTCCCGTTCTGTGAGTTATCTCTACATGTTTTTATTGCTTTTGTTTTGTTGTTGTTGTTGTTGTTTTGCTTTGTAGAAACTTTTTAACTTCATGTGATCCCATTTGTCCATTTTTGCTTTGGTTGCCTGTGCTTGTGGGGTATTACTCAAGAAATCTTTGCCCAGTCCAATGTCCTGGAAAGTTTCCCTAATGTTTTCTTATAGTAGTTTCATAGTTTGAGGTCTTAAATTTAAGTCTTTAATCTATTTTGATTCTTGTATATGGCAAGAGATAGTTTCACTCTTCTGCATATGGATATCCAGTTTTCCCAATACAATTTATTGAAGAGACTATCTTTTCCCCAATGTATGTTCTTGTCACCTTTGCCAAAAATGAGTTCGTTGTAGGTAGATCAATCTGTTTCTGGGTTCTTTATTCTGTTCCATTGGTCTATGTATCTGTTTTTGTGCCAGTACCACATTGTTTCAGTGACTATAGCTCTGTAGTATAATTTGAAGTTAGGTGTGTGATCCCTCTAGTTTTGTTCCTTTTGCTCAAGATAGCTTTGGCTATTCTGGGTCTTTTGTGGTTCCATATAAATTTTAGGATTGTTTTTGCTATTTCTGTGGAGAATGTCATTGGTATTTTCATAGAGATTGCATTGAATCTGTAGATTGCTTCAGGTAGTATGGGCATTTTAACAATATTGATTCTTCCAGTCTATGAACATGGAATATGCTTCCATTTTCTGTGTGTCCTTTTCAATGTCTTTCATCAGCTTTTATAGTTTTCATAGTAGAGCTCTTTCACTTCTTTGGTTAATTCCTAGGTATTTAATTTTATTTGTGGCTACTATAAATAGGATTACTTTTTTATTTCTTTTTCAGATTGTTCATTGTTGGCATAGAGAAATGCTACTGATTTGGGGATACTGATTTTGTATCCTGCAAATAAATTATTTATGCAAATAAATTATTATACAAATAAATTATTTGTAAATTTACTTATTAGTTCCAATAGTTTTTTGGCAGAGTCTTTAGCTTTTACCAAATACAAGACAAGATTAATTTGACTTCTTCCTTTCCAATTTGAACGGCCTTTTTTTTTTTTTTTCTCATGTCTAATTGCTCTAGCTAGGACTTCCTGTCACTCATTCTTATTTTTCCTCATTCCTATAAGCAAATCCTGGCTAAGGGACATGATTGTCCACTTTGCTATTATAATTTTTACAAAGGCTCTCAGTCTCTTATAATTATTTACCCCAAGGCTCAACCTAGTTTTTCTGAATCACTAGTCTAGTGATCACTCTTCTGCTCAAAAACCTTTAATAGTTCTCCTTTGATTACAACATTAAGTAGTACAAGCCTTTCAAGGGATGTGGTGATAATACTGGCTTAACTTTCACTTATCTTTCTCTGCTCTTTTGCATGTAAACTACGTACAAGACAAATGGCACATGTACCATCCTTGAGCTCACCCACCATTTTCTCTTCTTTGTATATTTGTGTGCTCAACCTAGATTGCCCCCCTGCCCAATATCACCTCCTTTATAAAACCTTTTCTGATTTCCCATCCAAAAAGTGACCCCTTACCCTTCTGGGCCTCTATCAAATATTTATTCCTACTTCTACTGAGGCATTTACTTTCAGCTCTAGTATAGAAATATGTGGGATTGGTTTGGCCCCTATTCAGACTACCGTACCAGGTCTTGAAGGCAGAAAATGAGTATGACCCACGTTTGTCACTCCTCCACAACATGCACATAGTAGCACTCCATGTCTATGTTTTGAGAAAAGCATTGATTCTGGATGATTTTCTTGGCAATTGAAGAGTTGCAATTACTTGTGCTTATTTTCAAACAGCTGGATAATATTTATGGGTCATTTCCAAGTGAATGTGAGTGGAGAGGGGAAAAAACTGTAGCCAGTCTTCCCCAGTTGGGCTGGATCTTCCAAGAGCAGGGTCTATGTCTCTTCCTTTTGCTATGCTTCCCTTCAATACCTAGGGATATAGAGTCACTGGTATTCAAAAATGTTTCATTTATCCATAATTTTTTATTCTCAAGCACCAATAAGATGCCACTCTATACTTCAATCATTGGAGAAGGATTTGTTTCACTTTATTACATTGGATAGAGAGATGAACAGATAGATGTACAGGAAAAAATCATCCCTGTTATATTTGTAGCTTATGTACTGAGTGGACTTCAGATAATCCTGCTTTGTAAAGTCTTTAAGGATAAGTCAAAGCAGAGATCACCTGGAGAAAGCAGAGACAGGGAATGTCCCAGGTACCTGAGTTGAGCAGATAACATTTGGGCGATGCATTTGGATCTGAGTTTGTGCCAGCTAAGGCAAATGGAAAGGACACTGGCTTATGCTATTTGTTCTCTAAAAACAGAAAGCACACGAATTCATCAGCCGAGACAGCATTTTCCTTGGAACCAAACTTAAGCAGAAACTTACTGCGAGAGATAGTGTGGGGTTGCAATTGACAGAATTTATGAAAAGGGCTTTGAGTCATATAGTAGAAAAATACCTTCAATCCCATTTTTATAAAGGATACAGAAATGCCGTTCAATTGCCAGGTCTCATATTGATCATTTGTAAATGTAAAGGCATTACATTAAATCCTGATTTGGTGAAGGCATTTCTTCAAGGAAGATGATGCCATTTACCCATCATTAATATGGCATGTTTTCTGAAATGTTTTCTAGTGACAATGATGGATTTAAGTTTATCCAAATCTATGCTCTCACCTAATCCCTCTTGTCTCCAAGGGCAAGCTCCAGCAGAAACCTGCCTGCCAGGAGACACCCCATCAGCTGCCACTGGAACAAAGGGAGGCTCACCTGCTGACCTGGGGGATTGAACCTTGCAAACATAGACATCTCATGAATTATATTGGCCAGCACAAAATTCAGACTTCCCTCATGGCAATTAAGATTTATTTCAGTGATATTTTCAAGCCTTGTCTCTGATCTTCAGCTTTGATGGAGTCTCTCAGGTGTCCTGGGACTGCCCAATGTGGTCCTTTCAGAAATCAGCTCCCTTGTTATGTCCCAGTGTAGCCATTTCCTGTCTGCTCAGGACAGGGCCATCTCTCAAGGCATCACTACAGTGTACACTCCTCCCGGGCAGTCAGGATATCTGTCTTCTTTATGCTCTGGGCCTACTACAAGAGTCTGGCTCACAGCAGGGACCCAGTTAATATTTGCTGAATGAATGAGATGCGTCTTCTCTATTCCTCCAGGAGAAAATGTAAAGACTTTTCACTAATATTGCACCTCCATAAATTCCTTCTCTCTATTCAAGGGAAAGGACAAGACTACAAATATCTTTTTTAAAAAAAATATCTAAAGAGATGCAAACAGTAAATATGCAATTTTCAAAATAAGTTTAACACGACTTAAATATCTTTGTTAGTGCATTCTGAGGTCTCTAGGAACCCTGAAGGGTAAGAAACTCAAATCTTCCCCTAATATTTCTCAACCAGGCCTCCTTCACCCAATTCCAATAACAAAAAATGCAAACACCAACAAATTCTTTCTCATCTCCTGGCCAGGCTCCCAGGCCTCACCAAACCTAATTTTCTATTAGCCCTATTCCCTCACGTGAGTTGGGAATCACTGTTCTAAAAATCCCAAAGAACATAGATTTACATTCATTCTGTAAGATATCTGCAGAAACTAAACACAACAAAAACATGCCAGATCCCTGGGGACAGGGATATACCTGGTACTACAACTGTTGAAATAGTTCTTAACACAAAATTGGGAATCTTGGTATTCATCACATAATTATTTGTTACTTGCTTCCCTTTCTTATCTGAAATAAATGTCAGGTATGATTTTTAAAATTCCCCTTCCCCCAGCAGAGAAAGAGTCAGGAAAGTAACTATAATATAAAGGAAAAAAGGACAAAAGGAAAAATATCCTCTATTTTTAACTTGTGAATTTTTTTGGCAGGGACTAGCTCAGGCCTGCTATCTCCGTGTGGTGGCTTTTGGGCTTAGGAATAAGATGGGACTGGGTCTGAGCTCAGCACTGCTCTTTACTAAGTGTATGACCTTGGGCAGTTTGCTTAACCTCTTTAAACATCAGCGGACTTAATCACTGAATGGCAAAAAAAACAGCTAACATGTTTAACACAGTGCTGGATCTACAGCAGGCTCTTGATGGATGCCAGCCTCCAATCTCCTCGTCACCATCATCAGTGCCTTTTCCTGCCACCCTCTCACAGTGCAGTTGCAGACCAACTTCATTGCCATGGCACAGTGTGTCTGTGAATCCTCAGGACAGTGGGCATTCAGCAAACGACACAAACACACACACCCCCTCCATCCACTCCTCTGGCTGAAGAAAGGATGCAAGCAGCTGGATACAAATGGCCATTAGTCCTATTCTCGCTACAAATTTAATTTCTCAAGAGAACAGCAGTTCCCAAAATAACCCATGCAGAGCATTCCCAGACACAGCCTCATGCTACCAGATTTCTACTTCCTTAAGCAGCATGTCATTTCTAGATGTGTTTTCTCTTTAATCCAGTTTTCCTAAATTTAACAGATTAAGGAAGTATATATATATATATATATATATATATATATATATATATATATATAAAAAATATATGTGAATGAATTGCTTTTATGCATCTATCTACTAATGCATGCACACATCTGTTGCATATTGTATTCGGCAAGCTAGACTAACCTTCCAGTGAACTTAGGGTGGAAAACTTGGTTTGGTTAAAGTAAGAGGGCTACCTGTCTTCCATAAGAAGATCACAACTCTGCACTTTAGAATTCATTCTCTCAACTATTTTTAGACCTATTCATTAGGCAGCATGGGCTCCTGCCTATTACTGCTTCAGCTTTTCCGACCCAGAAGTTCCAACTGCCTAGCAGGAGGGAAATAATGTCTTCTAATTTAGCCTCAAGTGAGGAAGTTATTGATGCAAATTTGTAGAATGTTCAAGTTGGACACAACTTCAAATGCTACAGGTAATCCACAACTTTCCCCTAGCAATAAATTGTGTCCACATGATCCTGACCAAGGGGCATCTCCACTAATTTGAATTATTTCAGGGAGATAGTTTACTCAGCCTCCTCAAAGCATCTATAAGTTAAGCAACCCTTTTAAGGCACTCTTTGCTCCTTCTGCTAAATTATTGAGCAATAAGAGTCAGAACAATATTTTGCACTCCTATGGTGTGTTATGCTCTTCTAAGAGCTTTCCCAGAAATGATTTCATTTTGCTCTAAAAACATCCCTTTGCAATTCTGGAGGTAGATGGTGATAATGGTTGTACAATGAGAATTCTCTTCATGCCACTGAGCTAAAATGGCAAACTTTATGTTATGTTACCACAATAATCAATTTAAAATTAAAAAATGAAAAATGTAGATAGACAATATTCTAAAGGGAAGTGATATTCTCAAGCCAAGCAATCCAGCTAGGAGCAGTCTCCGATTCTCTGTTCAATGCTCTTCCTCTTAAGTGATATGGCCTCCGGACCATGATACCGCCTAGCTCAGGGTACCTGGTTTCAGATGCCGTGACTCAAATTGGACCCCTAAGGTAGTATGTTCCTGAGAAAGCTGCCGGACCAGCATGCTAGCTAGTCCTATGCTCCAAAAATGCCATGCATTCAAAGAAAAAAATAAACCAGTGCCCTTATGGGACACCGCAACCCTTTTCCTGCTACCACCCAACTGCTTTCCTGTTAACAAGTGTCAGAATATGGAGAAAAGGTTATCTCATAAGTTTAGTCCTCTCTAAGTACTAATCCAAGTCTCCACATTAGCAATTTCCCCAAGTTTAGAGCAGAAAAGTCACTGAAAAATAAATGCCAAGAGGAATGAAAGTTGGAGTCCAACTTATTTTAAATATTAGACAACTCAGTCACACTCTGCTCTTTGTAGGTAAGACAGACGTAGTGTGAGAGTAAAATGAAATAATTGATGTGAAATATACAGAGTTCTAAGAAAGTAAGATAAGAATCAAATATCCAATTATTCAGACCACTATAAAGAGATAGAAAATGAATAATTCAAAAGGGCAGAAAATCCATATGTATTTTCTGTAAAAATAACAAAGCTTTGTACAATATTTTACAATTTGCAAAACACTCTTGCATGCATTATCTCATTTGACTTTTCTAAAAGGCCTGTGAAATGAACTAATATTATTATTATAATTTTCCTTTTATAATGGAGGAAACTGAGGCATTGAGGGTTTGCATTTTTCCCAGAGCTGCAGTCTGAAAGTGGCAGAGCTGGGTCTCATACCACACCTTCTATTTCTAAATGCTGTGTTGATATTGATATTATTATTAATAATATTCTTTACATAAGTTGCAAATGGGATATTGATGGGATTGGTTTTAATATGACAGAGGTTTGAGAAATTCACTCCAAACAAAACAAAACAAGACAAAAAAGGACTCAAGAATAGCTGAGAAGATGTCTAGTTTCTCTGAGGCTGACTCTCCCACTCATAATTTCACAACTAAGTTCCTACTAAAAATAACCATTCTCTTTTAGACTTGTTCTCTTTTAAGCTTTCAGTGAGTGGAGAAATGGTTGAGTGTAAAATTTTCAAAGGCAACCTCTGGGAAGTCCACTGAAGCTGGAGACAATACTCACAGCAGTGAGTTCTCAGTGCAGCAGCCAGGCAAATTCTATAATAGAGTTAGTGCTGATTGTCAATCTTGAAAATCAAGTGGGCCGCCAGCAAGTCAAACTGCATAGACTCCATGAAGATATAAAAAGATTTCTTAGACAGTGTATCTTAGTCCATTTTGTGCTGCTACAACAGAATATCTGGGGCTGGGTAATCTATAAAGAACGGAAATTTATTTCTAACGATCCTGGAGGCTGGGAAGTACAAGGTCAGGGGCATGCATTTGGTGAGGGTCTTCTGTCTGCATTTTCCCATGCTGGAAGACATCACAGGGTGGGGGATAGTGAAAGCAAGAGGTTCCCGAACCTGATTTTATAAAAAATCCCTTCTGGCAATAACAAGTCCACCCAAGGTAACAATATGAGTTCATTCACCAAGGCAGGGCCATCATGACCAAATCAACTCTTAAAGGTCCTACCTCTCAACACTGTTGCATTGGGGATTTAGTTTAGAAAACATAAACTTTGGGGAAGACATTCAAGCCATAGCACAGTGCATCACAAGGATTTTAACAACCTAGATTTCTAGAGAAATCTAGAGAAGCAAAGCAGCTAGCTGTACCATATAGATGATCAGGATGATCAGTCTCTCATAATCACAGAGTTTCTCATCTTAGATCAGCATGTCTTTGGAAGGACCAAGAAATATTTTCCCATTTATCATAAACATGTACCTTTCCTGGAGTTATAAAAGTACCCAATCTCCTGGGTCAAACAATATGGCTAGACCAAGATAGAAAGCAGCCAGAACCTAGGATGAGCTGGAAGAGGTTCTCCCCACACAGCTCAGGCTTCTGCTCCTTCTTTGACTCTTAACTGAAAACTGCTGACTAGGCTGACCATGTGGTTTCTGCCCTTCCTGCATCTGCAGAAACTCTAAGCCATGAAAGCACCTCTAAGCCACTGGACCCAAGTCGCCAAGGCCAAACCAAAGTACGAGATGTAATGATGAATCAGCCCAAGTGCAGATGTTCTCCTCTAACTTCTGCCCGAACTGGTCTGGAATATGAACCCAGGAAAACTTAAATTAGGATTCCTACTGGAAGTTTTCTCACCCATGTTCTTTCTGTGACTATATGGCAATTGCTGGCTTGCCTTCTTTACCAGTACACTCTAGGCTCTATGAGGATAAGAGACACCAAATTTTTGTGCATTGATTAAAGAGCTCTGGAATTAGATTACTTAAGTACAAATCTGGGTCTCTACCACTTACTGTGTGATCTTAGGCAATGTCTAAATCTCACTAAGCATGTCTTAGCATTAGTGACATGGACTTACCTAACTCAGTTATTGTAAGGGTCAAATAAAACAGTATACTTAATACATTAACTGGCACATAACAAAGACTTCACAAAATGTTACTCATTGATCTTACTCATTGTCTTATTTACCATTGTATCCCCTTTCTAGCATAGTTTCTAGCATAGTTTATGAGCAAACTTCTGTTCAAGGCCAATACAATCCTATATGAATATATACATACCATACCTTGATTTGTTTGCTTATTTTAATTTTTTTCTACTTGGAGTTATCAAATATTATTTAAGGAACTCCAGGGTCTTAGGAACGGATCAGCTGAGGGAGTAGGCTAAATTGGACCGAATGAACCAAAGGCAGGCTACTCTGTCTCATGGTAGCCTCTTAGGAGATTGCCCTTTTATGGCAACCTCCTTTCCATTTACTGTATTGTTCAGGGTAATTTGATATACAATGTTATCACACCAATTACATGTTATATCAAAATTGAAAGGAAATTGGCAAGTTGAATTGGATAAATATGTCCTTTTATTTAATTTCAAATAGGTGGTGCATAGGACAGACAAATAAACTCTACTTCCATGAAAACTATTTTATAATTGTGTATTCACGTTAATGATCTCATGGCTGAATCCATCCAATTCAACAAATGTATATTGGCCAAGATCTTCCACCTTCCAAGCACTCTCCTAGGTGTTGTGTTAGATGTATACACAAAAGATAAAACTGCAAATTACCATAAGTAGTGTTGCTTTGAACCATAGACATTTATGCTCTCACAGTTCTGGAGGCTGGAAGTTTGAAGCCCAGTTGTTTGCAGAGTCGGCTCCTCCTGGAGGCCCCGAGGGAGAACCTGTGCTCTGTGCTTCTGGTGGCTTGCAGACACATGGTTCCAATCCGGCCTCAGTCTTCACACGATGCCCACCCTGTATTGGCTGCATCTTCACATCCTCTCCTCTAAGTGTATCTTTGTGTCCACATTTCCCTCTTCATGTAAGAAAACTGGTCACTGGATAAGGGTCCACCCTAATAACGTATGGTCTCATCTTAACTTGATTACCTCTCCCAAGATCTTATTTCCAAATAAGGTCACATTTGCAGGTGTGAGGAGTAGAACTTTTACCTATCTTTTTGTGTGACACAATCCAACCTATGATAGAACTCTTCAGGATGGTGATAATGGGAAAAGGTGCCCTTTACATAACACCATGTGCCAGGCATGCCTCCAACTCATGTGTTACCCATGTAATTCTCATGACAATCCTATAAAGTAAGCACATTATCCTCCTACTCATTTCACAGACAGGGAAGGCCAAGGAGATAAAGTAACTTGCCCAAGGTTATACAGCCAGCCTCTTAACCACTATGCCACACTGCCTCTTAGAGCTTGTAGAGGAGAAGAGGTCGATTCAGTAGTAACGATAAGAGAAGCAGAAACCAAGTATCACGGGAGACCAGAGGAGGCTGATGCAGCTTTAGCTGGGGACATTAGAATTAGGCTTTTATTTTATCCAATTCAAAGGTAAACAAATATTGCCAAACACCAGAGGCAGTACTAATTTTTGAAGATATAAAATTTAAAAAATAAAAACAAAGGCACAGGCCCTGCTTTGATGAAGCTTAGTCTAGAGCAGAATAATAAGATACAAACAGATAATAGCAATGCAATGTCTTAAAACGTATCATAAACATATGTAGAAATTATGGGAATCATAGCAGGAAAATGGAACTTGACATTTTAGAGTTTCATTATGTCTGTGTATTTTCCACCCTCCAAATTAGATTATAAATACCTTGATATCTTCTGTTTCTTTTGTATTCATTCAAAGCAGGCTTTTACAGTTCTTCCTATACATACGACACTCAGTAAAAGGGATTATTAAGGATGCTTGCTCAAGCAAGGATGTAAAAAAGATAGAGCAAACCTTGTTGTCCCCCAAATCCTTGGCTCCCCTGGCTGGTCACCACCCCCAGGAGAACCTAGGGAGACTTGTGGGCATTGAGCAGAAGCGCACAGCATCCCCTCTGCCAGCGTTCTCCAGCAAACTCATTTCGACAGGGTGTCTGGGCTGAATTTTGGGGCACAAAAAATGCCAGGCAGACTGTGTCTTGCAGCCACAGATTTGGAATTGCAGCTCCTTCTCGAATGCCCACACTTCTTTCTCCTGCTTTGCTTTTCCCTGCTGACTGGGTTACAAGCAGATTTAGGAGTTTTTGTGACCTCTATGTTTTATTTCTGTTGTCGTCTGCGTTTGGGTCTTCCTTTTCGACAACAAGGGACACAAATCCAGCCAGCATCAGAAAAAGGATACCCTCAGATAGAACACCCAGGAAGTCCCTGTCTTCATGTGAATCTGCTGAGCTCTTCCCTCAGCCTCTCTCCTGAACTGTGTTGTTTCTTTTGCGTGGTCTGGTTCTAGCGCTGGGGGAAGCAGAGCTTTGAGGCTTCCCATATTAGTTCCTTGGGCCACTGACAGGGACAACAGCATCTGATTTGTACCCTTCTACAAAAAATCTTCTGAGCCTTCCTGATCAGATTATGCCCGTTCCTGAAGCAGTGATTGTTTCCTGCCTCTGAACCTAATGCTCTTCTTCTTACAAGCCCTCCAAATCTAGGCCCAATCTGCCACTTAGTTAAAGAGCTTCACACTCAAAACAAAACTTTACAGAAAGTGCAGTCCAGGCAAGGTAGAGGCAAGACCTCCGCTGGCCACTTATCAAAAAGGAAATTGTTTTCTCCCTTCCCAACTCTCTCTGCAGTTTGTTTCTATTTCTCCTTTTGTTTGGGTCTTGCCTTGCTTCCACTTGTGTAATCAGTCGGTCCGCTGGGTAAGGACTGTGTCTAATGGCATGCTGTTTGCACTGCCTAGCACATTATAGTCCTCAATAAACACACTATTATTATGATTATTGTCATGACGTATCATAACAATAATCGCAATTCAGTGCACATTTCTTTAAACTTCGGGCAGCTTGGAGAGTCAAGAACATACACACAGTCCCCTGGATAGCCCTAAGAGCTTTGGATAAGGATCTAAATTTAACGGGTGCATATCTGAGCTGCACCTCCAAACCTGCAGAGATTGGAGGGTAATTATCTTCCATCCTCAGTGGGAACAGACCATGAGACCATTCTCCTTCCATGCAGAAAGGAAGAATAAGAACCAGGCAGAGATCAGAAAAGATAGAGAAAAGAGAAATTGTGTTAAGCTGTAGTTTTTTTCCAGAGACAGCAAAGACCACAACTAGGGCCGACCCAGTGGCAAAAAATCTGTTCAAGCAATGATAAGAAAAACCATTTACTGGGCACATTAACTTAAGTTGTAGGAGCTGAGCTTTCCCTGGGTTGCCCATTGGATAAATGCTGTCAGGATATGCTGTGAGCTGCTCCAATGAGATGTAATAATTGAATTTGTTTTCATTTAATTTGGAGGGCCTTTAATTAAAAGCCAGGCCTGTGTGTGCAGAGAGATAAAGCCAGGCACATGGAGACTGGGGGTAATTTGGGTGCTGAATGCAATAATTAATTGTAAATTCAGAGGTCAGGGGACTGGCGCTATCTTTGTGAAATCGGCACAGTGAGCAGGCCATCCGGCTGGAATGGATTCAGGAGTGGTGGAAACACACGCTTAAGTGATTTTTTGAAACCTTAATCGCAGTTACAGAGTAGTGTGGAGGTTAATTTGCAAAGTTCATTAATCAGAGAAATAAATACATCAGTGATCACTTGATGGAAGACAACCTGGAAAGTCTGGTTTTCCAGCCGCGATTTCCCAAACTTCCTATTCAGTTTTGAAATAGTACAGAATCCACACTGTGATTAATCTTGCCAACCTTTATTTGCCTTTGAACTGCTAAGCAGTATATTCCTCCCCTCTAGGTCTGAGGTTAAACCCATCCACATGACCACTTCAAAATAATCCAAACATGTCTTGGAATGATGGGGCTAAAATTGAGAATAAGCCACAGAATAAATTCTGGGACTTCCTATTAGCATTCAAGAAATCAACAGCTAGAATTAGTATCAGAAGACAGATTTAGAATTAATGCCCAATATTAATCCCTGGAGTTAGGATTAGAGGGTTAACTAGAGTCTTCAATCTTTAGATATAGTTGTATTTCATGATATAAAGCAATAAAGTAAAGGTTTTGTGCGTACATGTGAATTGCTGCCCTGACAAATGGCATTCCATTAGATGCACATTTTGTGCTTGAGAGAGCTTCATTATGGAAACTTAACCCGGCATGCAGTGGTGGAGGTGATAGAAGGCTGCTCCCTTCCAGTCTCCTCGGCAGGGTGGAGAGATGGGATCCACATCCACTCCACTACCATCATGCTGAAGAACTCACAGCTGGTGAGCTCCCTGCTGCAAGAGATGGGGTGCCACCCAGTGCAAACCCACACGTGGGTGGCGCCTGTGCTCAGACATGTTTCTGGAAGTCTCCTGCTTTCAGCTTACTTTTCTCTGGGTTATAATTGCTCCCTAGAGAAAGGAGGCTGACAGGTCAGAGACTTTGGTCAGAGAGGGGGAGAGTGGACTAGGTCAGAAAGTGTCTGACAGAATTGCCTGATGCGTTTTTAAAAATGCCCACGCTTTATCCCTTCCCCAGACCTCCTGGACCAGGATCTCAAGGGAGTCAGGTCCCTGGTAATTCTAAATCACCCTCAGCTAAGAACCACTGGACTAGATAAACTCCAAGCTCTCCCCTACACCTGAAGTCATGTTATTCTGGGCCGCACTTCTGGGAGCTGCACGTCCACTGTTTGCTTAGCAATTTGCTGTCCTAGAATGTACAGTAAGCCCTCTCTTAACGACATCAATAGGTTCTTGAAAACTGTGACTTTAAGTGAAACGATGTATAACAAAACCAATTTTACCATAGGCTAAATGATATAAATAAGAGGTAAATTTCAACTGCATGTTTCTGGTCACAAAAAAAAATCACCCAACTTTCAAATAAAGATCCAAAACAGTTCTACTATTAAACGTTGAGATGCATGTGAGCTATATACATTTAAGAAAGATTAATAAAAACAGTAAGATAATATTTACCCAGTCTTTGGTGAATCAGTGAGTGACAGTGGTCACAATGGTGGTGGGTTAAATCAAGGAACAAATGTTTCTGGAGTGAAAACTGTTAGGGCATCTACTACCACAAAGTTCTAAAACAAACTATTACAAATATGGCTGGCTTGCTGAACGCTTTCATACCGCATGGTTTATTGTCATGCATTTGGATGATTACTTTAGACTTTACAAATTTTTATTTGACAATAATTTGTATACATTCATTCATTTTCCAACCCAGTTATTCTAGTTCAGGGTCACAGGTGGCTGGAGCATCTCCCAGCAGCTCAGGGCGCCAGGGGGGAGCCAGTCCTGGACACGACACCACCCAGTAGCAGGGCTGCTCACACTCACCTCCACACTCACTCAGGCTGGGGCCTTGTAGACACGCCTATCCACCTAACATGCACAGCTGTAAGATGTGGGAGGAAACCAAAAGACCCTGAGAAAACCCTACCAACACCAGGAGAATGTGCAAACGCCACACAGACAGTGGCCCTTCCAGGAAGCAATATTTTTCTCATCATTGTTATAATGAAAAGACATGGAATGAGACAATGCGATTCGAAGACCTGCTGCAATAATAGAGTCTGAGGATTAGACACTTTAGTTCAATCATCTCTCTTACAATTCAGTTCTGTTATATCTCTGCCAGCCATTGTCCATCCTCTGCTGATGCCTTGGTTTTCACTAAACTTAGATGCCAGGCTTCCTGGGTGTCTCTGGACACCTGGAAGACAGAAGCAGTCCCTCGTGCATTCCTGAGCAAAGAACAGGCAGCTGTGAGGGGGTCGAGCGTGGGCTGTGGAAGGAAGGAGGTGGTAACCCTCTAGAGCAGGCATCTCTCCCCAGAGGAATCAGCCAACGCATCGTGATACCCACTTCGCAGATGAGGAAACTGGGGCACAGAGAAAGATGACAGCTTGCCAGAACTCATCTTCAGACAGCGAGACTCCAGAGCCTGAGCTGTGAACTTACGTCACCGAAGTACTGTTCCCAATTCTCACTACAGGGCTCTCCGGCGGCTAAGTGGTGAGTTTAGAAAACTTGACAGAGGAAGTAATAATGTGGTTAGAGGAAAATTTAGGAAAAGCGTTAAGGTGAGGTGTAAAAAGGCTAGTATTGCCAATGAGAATATTTACTCCACAAATGGAAGCTAAAAGCATCTAGTCTCCCAGTGGGAATTTAAGCAACATTGACAAAATGTTCTTTTACACTAGCTCTAATCACTACCGCTGAGCTCCTACCCTGTTCCAGATGCCAGGGGTCTTATATACATTTTGTCCATAGAGTTTCCTACCAACCATAACAGCTGTGACTATCCCCAATTCATAGCTGACAAAACTGAGATTTGGACCAAAGTCTCATAGATATTATTAGGTCTGATATCTCCATAACCTATTCAGAATAAGAAATTTCATTTCTGGAGTTAACTTCTTAATCTAACAGTAATCAAGTAATAATCACCTCCTAAGCTCTATGCGCCATGCTAGGTACCACAGAACACAGGTAAAGAAATGAAGAAAATCATTGTCCTTGTGGATCCTGCAGTCCAGTCAGGGAAAGAGACAAACAGAATACTCAGTATCATGTGATGCAGTCTCTTAATAAGGAGAAGCACTGCTGCTCTGAGAACACACAGGGGGGTCACATAGCTCTCTGCAGAGGTGGGCCAGGAACAAGCAGAGGAAGGATGTGCTGGAAGGTGAAGAAGGCAGTCAGGAAGAAGCTGATTGACAGGACAACATATGCAAGGCCTGAAAGGATCAAATGAGGGCAATTGAGCTCTGAAAGCTGGAGGAGCCTCACGTGACTAGGGCATAGCTACGGCCTATAAGAGAGTGGTGACAGGTGACACTGGAGCACTGGTTATACTTCCAGCTACCCCACCAGCGCCCAGCACAGTGCTTGCAGCATAGACCCTCAGTGCTTTATAGGGTGAATGTTAGAAAAATAGGTGTTGGGTGGCATCCAGATTCCACTCCTATCTCCAAGTGGCCTGGCCTGATGGTTGTCCAAATTCATCTGACGACCCTAATACTCCCATCTCCATAAGGTCTTGGTACACTTATTTTTAGGTGAGCCCAGCTCTGGCTATGACTTATGTCTGTGGTTGTTGGGAGGCAGGAGGGGAAGATGCCTTTGCACTCAGCCCTGTTTCCAGGAGGCATGCACTAGCTAAGGCTTTTTCTCTAGGTTATAATTGCTCCCTCGAGAAAGGCTGCATAGCATGCTACAGTTTCCCTTTCTCTCTGGGTCTATTTCAGGAACTGGTTTAGAAGTTGTGGGGTTTTTGTTGCACTTTTTTTTCTTTGAGTGAAAGCACACGTTAAGAAAAAAAGTAAAAAAAAAAAAAAAAGACCTCTCATTCCCATCAGCTCTTTTGACGTTGCTGGGAGACAAAGCAAGCAGTAGCAAGTCTCCAAAATGGGCTTTAAAGAAATATATTTAAAATAAACCTCTAAAGCAGAACGGCATCACTTGACGACATGTTGCACATTCTGATTCTTCTCCTCCTGCTGCAAGAGAAAGGCTTTCTTGGGCCTGTGAAAAGGTAACTGAGGAGAGCCTCATTTAACTCTTAGAGACCATGGGACCACCCATTCCAATGACCTAGACTGAAAAACCAGACGTGGTGCCCAATAGTTACCCAATACCTCCCGTTGCTTTCTCAAGCATCTTCGCATTTGGATCTCCCTTGGTTAGACCTGTGGCCGGCATGTGTCTCCTCACAGGACCCTGAGAAATTAGACAGATCTTAGAGGAGCAACAGATGAAGACAAGGGAGGTCAAGGTGATGCTGGGACCCAGACAAAGACTTCAGTTCCCCCAGTTCACATGGAACCAACAGGGTCCCTCAACTTCAAGGACTACAGAGGGCATGAATAGTGGGTGCCTCGGTGATACCCAGTGGGGAGTACACGTGAGAGAGCTCGGGGGTACAGGCTCAAACTTGGATTTTATACGATTTAATTTTTCTTAAGTGGATGTGACACTTGTTCCACAACTGAGATTTTGGAGCAATATTCACACCCACTCCTGCTTTCCTTTGAAAACATGATCAAGCATGCCAGCATGGTTCTGAAATGCCTTCCCCTAACAGAAGAGGGCCAGGCCCAGAAAGGAAGTTCACAGAGGTCATGGGAAAGGAACCCTTGGGAAGAAATGCAGCCCCCAGGCCTGGCCAGCCCTAACTCTGGGGCAAGCTCCTGTACAGTGGCCCTCACACAGTTCCTCTACTCTGGGTCCTGTCGCCTCACAGTCTTAGAAGCAGTCTTCATGGCTTTCTCAGCTACAGCTTCGAGCACTCCCAGGCATTATTCCATGTTCCTCTCACAACACACGTGAGAGGTGGGGTGGCCAAATATCCTCATCCCATTTGTCAATGAGCAAGGGCCAGACTCAGCCAGGGAAGCCCAGGGCGTAGCTCAAAACCTCCGAGTCCCAGGTGTTTCTATGCATCTATGCTGCCGGTGGTGGAAGATCACGTAAGGCCCTTCCTCCACTTCATGGGAAACTTTTCCCGTTTATTATCGTTAACTGAACATCATTTATTCGCATGAAAGATAAAAATTAGGGAAGGGAAGTGGCTTCCCCTCACACGTTGACGATCAGGAAACATTTATCACCTCTTGCCCTGAATGTCATGGAAGCAGCTACTTATTTCCCACCCCCTCCAGATCTGTCTATCCCTTCACCACGGTGGTAGTCAGAGTTCCAGGAGGAAACACGTGGCACATTCAAATGGTCTAATTTGAGGAGAATGCAACACTCTCTGCAAAAGCAAGGGCAGAATGTAAGCAAATCCCAAGGTGTGATAAATGCAGTCTCTGGAACTAGTAACTCCAAAGCACTTTCACCATACTAGGCCTGAAGTAGGAATAATCACGAGAACAGTGACCTGAAAGGAACAATTGGAGAGGCTCACCTAGGAGGGGCTGTGATCTTAATTGAGGAGCACAGCTGTCCCACAGTGAGGCCAGAGGGAGGGAACAAGAGAATGAATACCCAGACCTCACCTACTCCCTCCAAGCATCTGTCACTGATGTCTGTGGGCCAAACCAACTGGAAACCAGGAGGTCAGAGAGCATGTGGCATGGGCACAGTTCACAAAGGTCAGCTTCCTGGGTGCAGAGCACTTTAGAGGTGGATGCAGATGGTATCTAACAGCACCTTAGTCCTCATCATCGATCTCATGATATCTGTTCATCAGACAGCAGAACCCTACCACCTGAGGGTTGTTTTGAGATGTATTTTCTATGAATGAGAACTTGTCACATTACCACCAACTCAGCTGATAAGGATGAAAAATAGTACACGTATGCCCCTATCCTTTCTTCACACATGCCAATAAAGTTTTCCAGTGTAGTCTGTTGTTTGTAGTTTGTCACTCCTTTAGCCCTGATTTTGGAAAGGAAAGTGGTAAATGAGATTGGAATCAAGTAGCCGAGAGAGTGTGCCTGAAAGGGGAACAGAGAGTCTGACAAGTCTCTTTTTTGAGTGACTATTATGTATGGGACACGCTATTCTGAAATTAGCAAATTTAACCAAATTGAAGATTGTGAAAAGACTGTTTTGCTTAAAATGTCTTCCTTCATCCTGGAGAATCCACAAGTCTTCTTTGGGAGGACTTATCTTTCTGTGAAATCGAGGCCTGAATTAGAAGCACCATCACACAGGTTGATGAGTGCAGCTGACCCATAGAACTTCTGCAGGAAGCCAGAGCCTGCAAGACCAGGACACGGGACTGCAGGTTTTGAGCGGATGGTGGGGATGTGGAGGGCAGTGATCACAGGGGAAATGAGAGAGCATGGAGTATTGTGCAGAACTGAGCAGATGTTGTAGGGGCTCTGGAGACTTTGGAGAAGACCGGAGACCGAGGAGTAGGAGTTGTTAAAATTAGAAATAGAACAGGATTTAAGTCACAATTTACTCCTTCCTGGTTTGGCCTAAAGCAAGTCTCAAGTGAAGGACAACTGAATGGCTCATCTCCCTTCATCATGCGGTTTGCTTCAGCTGATAGAAAACAGGGAAGTTTTTGTCTGCATGTCTTTCTCTGTCTTTCTCCTCCTTAACTCCAAGCCTGAGGTCTTATCCAGGAGGAGAGCTAACTTTCTGCTTCTAGAACTGTGCTTAATTAAACATTTTAATTAAAACCGACAACAGCGATTGTGGCTGTCAGGATGTGAAAGGAAAGCTGATAAAGTTCCTTGCACCCAGTCCAATTGGCAGCCAGAGGACATGCCGCTGGAGAGAAGGCAGAGAGCCCTGGAGCTGTGGGAGCCAGCACAGGAGCCAGCACAGGAGCACTGCAGTCCCTGGAGGAGCTGCCTCTCCAGCCAAAGAGCAAGAAGCAAGAGGAGTGTTCCCTCTCCTCTTACTCCCTGAGGCTACTTCCATATGTGTGTGTGCTTAGAGCCAGGCAGGTTTAAGACAGCAGAAATACAAGAGTTTACAGTCATCCCTGCATTTTTCCTTTCAACAGTTACTTACCTACAGCCTACTCTGTATAAAGCACTCTGGTCCTTGCTGTGGGCATGGACGCTGGAATGAGCACGTCAGAATGTGAGTATGCTGAATCATGCGGCAAGCGACCCTAAAAAAGCCTCCATGGCTTACCATGGAACTTCTTACCCTAAAACATGTATATATGTGGTTTTCATCCTTGGCCAGCATGACCTTTTTTGAGATTTACCAAAATCACCTTGCTGGCTTTTTTGAATTATGCCCCAGGTTGTCAAAAATTCCAATACGCTATTCTGAAATTTGCAGAAGGGAGTTAGGGGATTCATAGGGGAAAATAACCCATGCCACAACCTCGCCTTGCTTTCAGTCATTCTCCCATCATATATCAGACCGAGACCTAGTGGGCTGTTGTTAGCTATAGACATAAATCTTGGTTTTCAGGTATAGAGTTGACAAAAATAAACTGAAAATCACTGTCCTAAAGCAAAGTTTGCTTTACACACAAACCTCCAACAAGTCAATCTGGCCCTGCGCATTTAGGAATCCATCTAATCCCGCAGGCTTTCAGACGAAGCCAGTTCTTAGGCTTTGACAACCACCCATGAAACCCAGTTAACAGCTTGGATTCGCAAATCCCCAGTTCCCAGCTCTTCCCTGCAGCATCAGCACAGTGACTAGAACAGACTGTGCCATTTAAAAGCACTTCCCTGTTGTCTCTCAACCCTGGGATTCTCTGCACCATCTACCCCCTGCTGGCTGTGACATCCTGACCTTGGAGAATTTGTCACCCTAGAAATACAGACATAGACACAGGCCCAAGGAGTGACATCTGTTGCTAGGAGTGATCAGAAGACAAAAAGAAAATGTGGTGCCCAGCACAGGGGAATTACTTGATCAAAACCCGCCTCAACAACTCAATTCAACAAGACAACAACAATTGGCATGTTCTAAGTACTGAGAGAGATGTGAATTTTTGAGTTATTTAGAGCAGTACTTCTCAAGCTCTTTCATAGAAATAACCTGAAAACCTTATAAAAAAGCAGATTTTTGGCTGGGCGTGGTGGCTCAAGCATGTAATCCCAGCACTTCGGGAGGCCAAGGCGGGCGGATCACGAGGTCAGGAGATTGACTAACATGGTGAAACCCCGTCTCTACTAAAAAATACAAAAAATTAGCCAGGCGTGGTGGTGGGTGCCCATAGTCCCAGCTACTCGGGAGGCTGAGGCAGGAGAATGGCGTGAACCTGGGAGGCGGAGGTTGCAGTGAGCCGAGATCGTGCCACTGCACTCCAGCCTGGGCGAGAGAATGAGACTTCGTCTAAAAAAAAAAAAAGCAGATTTTTATTCTCCAGATCTGGTGTGGAGTCCACATTTGTAATCACTCTTTTCGTGTCAGGGATTTAGAGAGCGATAAAGGCATAGGCAGTAAGAGACAGAATGGAGTTACAGTCAAGGAGGGTCAACCAGGAGGAGGAAGAAGAAGGCCCCCATCCATGATCAGTAGAACAATGGCCTCTCAGAGGCATCTGCGCCCTGATCCCCAGAACCTGTGCGTGTGGTACCTTACATGGCAAAATAGACTTTGCAGCTGTGATTAGGAGTATGGACCTTGGAATGGGGAGATTATCCTAGATCATTTAGGTAGTCCCAATGTAACCGCATGAATCCTCAAAATCAGAGACGCTTTCCTGAGTCAGAGAGAGGTCAGGATGAGAACGAGTCCACGCTCTTTACTGCCCTGTGATACAGAAGTCCATAGCACGGACAGGACAGGAGAGAGGCCTGCAGCTGACACGGGGCCCAGCTGCCAACTGGCAAGGAAACAGAAGCCTCAGTCTTGAAACAGCAGAGAACTAAATCCTGGCAACACTTGAACAAGCAACAAAGGTGATTCTCCCCTAAAACCTCCAAAAAGAAACGCAGGCCTATCGATATTTTAATTATACCCCAGCCAGACCCATATGAGACTTCTGACCAATGGAGATATAAGATAATAAGTGCCTGCTATTTTAAGCCATTACATTTGGAGTATTTTGCTGTAGCAGCAACACAAAATAATATACTGCCTGTCTGACTGCCCTGCAAACATCTTCAAGATAAAACAAAAACTGATCTTCCCACTTCCAGTCTCCTTCTATAATTGATTGACCATACACAGCAGCTAGGGAGAGGTCTCTACAATTGTGTTCTGATCATAATCCTCCCCAACCCCTGTCTAAAATTCTTTAATGGCTCAAACTTCTTGCAGAAATAAAGGTGTCTGTATAACTTCCCTTTCTCAGTTATCGAGTCCACCTCTGCCTGTAGGACCTTCCAGTCAAATAAACTGGACTAACTCTGCCTCATGGCTCAATATCATCCTATTCAGACCTCACCGCCTCTGGGAAGCCACCTCTAACACCTTGCCAGTGAGCCAGGTGCCTGATAAACTGCTCCTAATCCTGTTGTTTTAGCATCTGTCAGGTGACTGTCCTTGTTCATCTGACATCTGACCACAAGCTCCTTGAGAACAAGGATAGCTGTCTCTCTATCTCTTCTACCTACAGCTCTTATAACAAGTTCCCAGCAAATGCAGGTTGAATGATGACCCACTGTAGTATAATATGAAATATCTTTGATTTTTTTCCTGGCTCCTGTCACGGAACTCCTGAAATCCTTGGATTATCCTGAAGGATCAGAGAGTGCCTTTTGTTATTCATAATGAGCCCCTGTGATAACACCTGATTTTATGCTAATGAAGTGACAGTGTGGGGCCCTAAAATAGCCTTAAAATGGGGCCAGTCTCTAGAAAGAACAAGTGGATTAGAGGGTTGAAACTTTCAGCCCCACCCACCAAGCTCCAGGAAAAGGTAGGTGGGGGCTGTGGATTAAGCTCTATAAAAACTCTTGAACCACAAGATTTAATGAGCTTCTGGGTTGCTGAACACATGGCAGTGCCCGGACAGGAAGGTGCCCAGAGAGAGCAGGGAGGCTGTGTAACCCCCACCCCACATCTTGCTCTATCAACCTGGTCTGTTCATCTACATCCTCTGTAATGTCCTTTATAATAAATAAGGAAGCATTAAGAGAGTGTTTCCCTGAGTTCTGTGAGCCACCCTAGCAAATTAATTGAGCCGTAGGAGGGGGTTGTGGGAATCCCTGATTTATAGAAGTGCAGTTTATTGGCATGTGCACACACACTGGGCACCTAAAATGGACATGATGCTTTACCAACAATATCTGGTCTTCCCAGCAACTCTAAAAGGCAGGCAGCATTATCTGCATTTTTTCAGATGAAGAAACTAAAATGTAAAGAGAATGTATAATTTGCCCAAGATCACAGAGCAGGCAAGTCACTAGCACCTGGATTCTTTTTATTTATTTATTTATTTTTTATTATTATTATACTTTAAGTTTTAGGGTACATGTGCACAACGTGCAGATTTGTTACATATGTATCCATGTGCCATGTTGGTGTGCTGCACCCATTAACTCGTCATTTAGCATTAGGTATATCTCCTAATGCTATCCCTCCCCCCTTCCCCCTCCCCCCACCCCATAGCAGTCCCCAGTGTGTGATGTTCCCCTTCCTGTGTCCATGTGTTCTCATTGTTCAATTCCCACCCATGAGTGAGAACGTCTGTACCGTTGTTACTAGGAAATTCGGGAGGAGACCACCAATTGAATATTTACTAAATTCTATGCCTTGTGTAAGGGGCATTGTGTATGTTATTTAATTTAAGAAAAATGTGAAAAAGTGGTCATCGAGGTCCAGAGAAAGAAATATGTAACTCTTTTTCAGAAAAGCAGGTAAATGCATGCCGATAACAATGGAGTAAAAATAAAAATAAAGGAAAAAAAAACAGAAAAGTAGATAAAAGTTTACACAAGCCTTGTTCCTTGCGAGACACAGGCAATTTCCTGTGATGGAGAAGAATGGGGAGAAGATACTGGGCAGAGAGAACTGCTTGAACAGGGTGCTACTTACAAAGTCTGCCATCTGTGGTTCGGAGGGCTGGTAAGAACATGGAGTGAAGTCGAAGACAGCAGGAAGCAATCAAGAAAGACTGGAAAATACTCTCACCTGTCTGCCATGGCAGGGTCTTTGGGTTTCTACCTGATAGGTGCGGTGATCTGTATCTAGTTTTTAAGAAGGCCAAGTACAAGGTCAACACCATCCTAGAGTGACATGGGAGGTTTATGAAGAAGGGCTCATCCAGTCATAATGCAGACTAGATTTGATGATGTCTGAATTCAATAGGGGTAAAAAAATTCAAGAACTATTTCAGAAGCCACCTAAATAGATTGGTGATTGATTGGTGGTTTTTAGAACTGAGGAAGAGGGAGTCTTAAATGACTTTTGTGTTTCTAGTATCTGTGGTTGGGTAAAAGAAGAATAATAGTCATGAAACAGCCTTTGCAAAATCATGACAGTAGGAGAAACCCGACATAGTTGACTCTATCTTGCTTCTAACCTCCAAACTGTCCTTGGTCATTCCTGGGTGTGGGCCAAGCTTACTTTGGGAGAAATTTAATTTATAGTTTAATCTTAAACTCCTTAAAGCAAGGTTGATGATAGCCCTTCCCCAAACTAAATTGCCTTTGTAAAATTAATGAAAGGCCACCAGTTTAGAGTTAGGAGAGGGGCATGAATTTTGCTAAGATGTAGGCGTGGTTAAATGATAACCAGCCATTGTTCTGCAGGTCATAAGATTTGTAACTTTCCCAATTACTTTTCTAGATAACATCACGATTTTAGAACCCAAGATTGGCCTTTTGAGATGTCTTTTCAGACTTTTGCATTTCTGATGACCAACTGACTCCACCTGGACCTGCAATTTGTGACTCAGTGGGTCCTGTGGCCCCACCCAGAGACTGACTCAGTGCACAAGAACCATTTTCCACACACCTATGATTTCATTCCCAATAACACTCCTGTTCCCTAGCCCCCTGCCCACCAAACTATCCTTGAGAAATCCTACCCTTTCACCTTTGGCGAAACTGATTTGAGTAATAACTCTACCTGCCATGTGGCTAGACTTATGCTAATAAAACTCCGTCTCTATTGCAACAGCACAATCTCAGTAAGTTGGCTTTTGCTGTGCAATGGGCCAGGAGACCCTGTGAGGTAATTACAGTCATAGTTGGGAGATAGTATATGAGTGTGGTTTTGAACATGCGGAATTTCTGAAACCTCGAGATGTCTGGCGTAAGCTGGAAAATAGGCATGAATCTCAGGTTAAGTCACTGACAGTGATGTGCTGGAGTCAGCTTCTACCCACTCGTCAGAGCTTACTGCTAAATTTTCAGAAATTACATGAGCCAATTACTAAATACAACCACCAATAAAAGTTAAGTTATATAAACTTTTGATTAAATAAGTTATAGCTTAAAAGGCAATGAATACTCAAAAGCTGTGACTTTCAAATTATTTTACTATTATCTATGCTCTTAAGGTAATTTCTGTTCATTTTCTCTATATGGTGAAAACACTGTGTAATGGTTTGCTACTGTGCCTCCTTCTCAACTCTGTGTTTGTAGCCTAAAATTGACCATGGTGAGCATGTTTACACCATGAAAACCAGCAAATGCTGCAAATCAAGGCTTGACTGTTTTGTTTATTGCCTCGGCTTAAGAAAGACATAGAGAAAATGTTAATAATAACAGAGATTAAACTTAACATTCTATCATGTCTGCAGCCATTACATTGTGAATGGCACAAAAAATTGAGGAAATATCGTTTGACTATTCAAAACCTATTATCTAATACAGCAAAGAAATTACTCAGTCACTGACAAACAAAAGAAGTTCTAACATGTATCTTTGTTGTTTTACTTTAGCTTATTCAACGTAAATAAAAATATCAACCAATATCCACGTCGGAACTAAACTTGTTCATCATAAATTGGCTATACAACAATTTTGCAAAAATCAGGGAAAGTATTCTATGAGAATCAATTAAGCTTTACTGAATTTCCAGTAAAGAATACTGTGGATTCCTTATTTGAAAATATTGTGCTAGAGAGCCTTTACGTCAGTAAATGTTATAGTAATTAAATATACACACATACACACACAAACACACACACAAGTACTTTTTTTTTTCCTCAGAGATCTGATAGTTAAAAATTTACCAGCACAATGCTGCAATACTGATCACAGATCTGAAGATACTCCCGAACATCTTTGGCATGAAGTGCAAATTAATCCTAGCCAGGGAGAAGATCCTTTTTAGATATCCTTTGCTGTTGCTTTCTCTCTTTAGGTCTCTAGGACAGTAGTTGGTTCTTTTTAATTAACTCTTTGTTCAATGCAATATGTCAGTTGAATTTCAGTTTGTTTTCAATTTTTGTTTTCTTCTCGTATGCTTCTACTTCTTTAGGACTTTTTTTTTTTTCTGGCCTCATTGGTGTTGACAACTTATTCTAATTTAGATCCATCTGCAAACATCATTAACATGCTATTTATTCCCTCATTAACACTGAAACATTATCATTTATCACTATCTGTGGTAATGATCATGGGATTAAGGGTATGGCAGGCCTTAAGAAGTTTTGATTCTAGTCAGCAAGTTGAAAAGGATGCATCTAGGCCTACCCTAAATTGTCCAATGGCATGTCAAGGGCTTGGGGACTAGGTTTAAAAAGTAACTAGAATTCAGCCTTCAAGTTGAAATTCAATTTTTCCCAATATGGTATTATTTGAAAACTAGAAGGAACATCGGGAGATTTCATGCCAAAATAATATTGGTCCTGGCAGTCACAAGTTCCATTTATATGAGTGTCTCATGAGCCTTCAAGGAAAACAGTAAAAAGGGTTACAGTGGCTGATAATTGGTCTTGAAAATGAGATTTTTAGTCAGGTGGGTGCATGGCTGGGAAAAAAGCTGCAGGAGCCTAGAATTAAACTAAAATAGGAGAGAATCATGGGGTGTAGATTTTGTCCTGAGATCAATAATCAGTAGATTATTGGAGGGCAAACATAATCTGCAGTCAGCAGGGCAGTGTTACCAAATGTTCTCCAAGCTAACTCTATTTAACTCTGTTAAATAATGAAATTTTAGTAAACTATATAATGATAGCTCTCAGTTGTAAGGGAAAGAGCAATGTGTTCCAAGAAGCAAGATCAAAGCCCAGCTGCACAAAGTCAGCCCACATTGCCAAACGTGAGTGGAAAGGCATCATTTGTAGAATGTGGTCAGCTGTGGGCTCAAGAGAGTGAATTTAAGCTGTACAGGAAATGATTAGAAGCCATCAAGATGGAGAACAGGGTGTGACTCGGAGACCATAAGAAGAGAAATCAGGCACTTCATTGTGTATGTTTCTCACTCGTTGCTCTTGTTAGGGCTCGATGAAAAAACTGAAATTATCATTTTTATGGCTATCTACAACACTTTAATTATTTTTCCTCTTCAGATTTGAACAAATTGTTGCAAACTGTAGAGTTGGGATTGTTGATTCAGCAACAGAGAGAAAATTGAAAACTGGGAATTTCAACCTCCATAACCATTGAATGTTAAGGCTCAGTCATTCACTCTTATTTTGTTTCTTTTAGGTCTAAATGAACCCTTTATTTATTGAAACTTGCCTTCCTTATTGTGTATTAAGGAATAACCAAGATAAACATCCTAGCAAACAAACTGTGGCAATGACACCAACAGTCCTTAATGCTCTGGATATCAATTGCTTTCGAGTCTTCCAGCTGAGTCCTCAGGCACCACAGAGCAGAAACAAGCCATCCCTACTGCAGCCTCTAGGAATTCCTGACCCACAGAAACAGTGAGAAATAATAATTATTGTCAGTTTAAGCCTCCAATCTTGGGAGTAATTTTTTATGCAGCAACAGATACTAACACAGCTCTTTCTTTTCTATTTTTTTAATTATACTTTAAGTTCTGGGGTGCATGTGCAGAACATGCATTTTGTTACATAGGTGTATACATGCCATGGTGGTTTGCTGCACCCATCAACCTGTCATCTACATTAGGTATTTCTCCTAATGCTATCCCTCCCCTAGCCCCTCACCCCCTGACAGGCCCCGATGTGTGATGTTCCCCTCCCTGTGTCCATGTGTTCTCATTGTTCAACTTCCACTTATGAGTGAGAACATGCGGTTTTTGATTTTCTGTTCTTGTGTTAGTTTGCTGCCCATCAATGATAGACTGCAACAAGAAAATGTGGCACATATACACCATGGAATACTATGCAGCCATAAAAAAGGATGAGTTCATGTTCTTTGCAGGGACATGGATGAAGCTGGAAACCATCATTCTTAACCCAGCTCTTTCTAACTAAAAATGTCCTATATCTGCAGCAGGGTTTACTGAATTGAATTAAGCAGAAGGGCTATATCGTCATGATTGACTAATCAAGAACATGAAACTTTTATTTCTAATAATATAGGAAGCACACATGAACCCATTACTCAAAATAAAAGACAGAACCTTTTGAATAATTGATGTATGACTGTGGGGTAGTCCCAGTCCCATACCCTTATCCACCAGTAGCCAAAGACACCACATCCTGAATCCCATGCTAATCATGTCATTGCATCTTTTTCATATATGATTTTAGGGCATACAATGTACATTATAATTTGGAATTTATTTTTTCACTTGATATTATATTAGTAAAAGTTATCCATGTTGTCTACAATATTTGTTTTGACTGCTTCTTCCATTGTGTGAATAAGCCATAGTTTGTTCAGCCATTCACCTGATGATGGGCATTTGAGTTGCTCCCTAGCTCTGCAATTGTGAACAGTACTACTTTAAACCCATATGAATATTTTCTTTATTGTGCAAGTGCATCAATTTCGCTCGGGCATAAACCTAGGGAGTGAAATAACTGAGTTAAATTTACAATATTATTATAGGAATGTTTTCTGTGTCTTAAAAAAGGGCCCTTTGGTTCAAAACATATTCACTCATATTTTCTATTAACAAGATTTTATTTTTTTACATGTAAATTCTTAATCCATCTAAAGTTGATTTTTGTTTATCATGTGATGTAGAAATCTCACTTTATATTTTTTCCTTGTCAATACTCAGGTTTTTTTTTTTTTTTTCTTTTTTTTGAGATAAAGTCTTGCTCTTGTTGCCCAGGCTGGAGTGCAATGGTGCAATCCCAGCTCACTGCAACCTCCACCTCCCATGTTCAAGTGCTTCTCCTGCCTCAGCCTCGCTAGTAGCTGGGATTATGGGTGACCACCACCAAAGCCCGCTGATTTTTTTTATTTTTAGTAGAGACAGGGTTTCACCACGTTGGCCAGGCTGGTCACGAACTTCTGACCTCAGGTAATCTGCTCACCTCTGCCTCCCAAAGTGCTAGGATTACAGCGTGAGCCACCATGCCTGGCCATTATCCAGTATTGTAATTTTAATTGTTTAATTGATCTGACATGACATCTCTGTCTTATATGAAAGTTTTATGTATGCACAGGTCTGTTTTGGGACTTTCTATTCAATCCCATCAGGTAATTTGTCTATCCCTCTGCCAATACCACATTGTTTTAATTATCACCCCTTTTAAATAAATCCTGATATTTGGTAGGGCAAGTGTCTCATTATAGTTCATCTTTTTCAATTGTGTCCTTTATTCAAATATACAGATTTGTAGAAAAATCTTACTAAGATTTTTCTTAGTAAAATAACCTGCTGACATTCTGATTGAATTGTATTGACTCAATGTCTAGGTGCATTTGAGAATTGATACTTATATAGTATAGCTTTTTATTAATAAACATAGTGTATTTCTGTCTATTTAGGTCTTTAATATTTCTGGATAAAATAATTTTATGGAGATCTTGCACATCTTTTGATAGATTCATTTATAGGGACTTAGTATTCTCTGATACTATTGTAAATAATGTCTTCTTTTTCACTGTGTTTTCTAGTTGTTAGCTACTGGTGTATAAAAGGGCAGCCGATATTTTGTATTCTGTATTTATACCTGGCCATTCTTCCAACCCCCACCACACACACCTGCAACAGATGCATACATTTATAATAATTTTCCTACTATTTTGGTTTTTCTATGTAAATAATTAAGTCATCTGCAAGGATTTCCTCATTTCTAATTTATATGCTTCTAATTTTTTTACCCTTGTTTCATTGTACTGGATAGGACTGTAAACACAATTTTGGTCATGTGTGCTGATAGTCAACTTTTTAGTCTCAACCAAATTTTAAATGAAATGTTTCTTACATTTTCCATTTGATATGATATTCTTTCCTGAGTTTTTTAGTTTGTCTGTTTGTTTTATCTCTTTTGTGATGGTTAATTCTGTGTCAACTTAGCCAAAAGGCACTCAGATATTTGGTCAAATATTATTCATGGTGTTTCTGTAAGGGTGTTTTGGATGACATTAACATTTAAATTGGTGGACTTTGAGTAAAGCACATTGCTCTCCACAATGCGGGTGGGCCCCGGCCAATCCATTGAAAGCCTGAATAGAACAAAAAGATAAATCTCCCCGGAACAAGAGCTAATTCTTCAGACTTCGTGTGCAACATGAGCTCTTCCTGGTTTTCGAGCCTGCTGCCCTATCCTGCAGATTTTGAACTTTCTAGACTCCATAATTGCATGAGCCTATTATTTCCTTTTCCAGTTTCTTAAGTCTTATAATAAATCATAAATATACACACACACACACACACACACACATTATATTGGTTCTGTTTCTCTGCAAAACCCTAATACACTCTTTACAAGATTTAAGAAGCTCTCAAATATTCCTAATTTCCTAATAGAATTTTTTTCATAATTATCAATGCGTATTACATTTTATTCAACACTTTTTATATATCTACTGAGATATTCATGTAGCTTTTTGTCTTTTACTCTATTAATGTGATATATTACATCATGGATTTCCTGATAATAAATAATTATTGAATACCTAGAAAAAAAACCAAATTGATCATGGGATAGTATGGTTTTTTTTTCAAATATGCTGAAAAACTCAATTTGTTAATATTGTTTAGAAATTTTGCTTCTGTATCCCAGAGTAAAATGAAGCAGTAATTTTCCCTTGTAGTTTATTTAATTTTGTCTTTTTTAAAACTGGTTTTAGTAACAGAGTAATATTATCCTTTTAAAAAGAGTTGGAGAAAATTTCATTTATTTTGTATTTTCAGAAAAGTTTATGTAAAATTGGGATATTGGAATAATTTGTCCTATAAGTTCTTGGTAGGACTTGTCTACAAAACCATGTAGGAGCTGGTACAAGTGCAATGATGTTTCCAACTAATTGATCACAACCGGTTACAGGGTCCTGCAGGTTTATTCTATCATTCCTTTTCTAGTTTCTTAAGCTGAAAAATTTGCCCATTGTTTTTGAGGGTTTTTAACCTCTCTCTTATTTATAGACTCTTTAAGCCTACAAAGTTTTTGAAGCACCGCTTTTGCTAATCCTACAAGTTTTGATATGCAGAATTTTTATTACTATTTAATTCTAGATATTATACTCAAATTTTCATAATAATTTCTATCATAATATATATTTATCAATATGTTTTTAATGTCTACACATGCAGGTATTTTATAATTTCTCTTTTTGGTATTAACTTTCAAATTAATACTATTGTAGTGAAAGATCATAGTCTGTACAATATCTATTGTTGAAATCAGTTGAGACATTTTATGGACAAATATACATGATCATGTTTTGTATTTTATGCGTTGTTGAGAAAAACCTACCATTTCTATTTATTGGGTGTAGAACTCTATATGAGACAACTAGGTCAGGCTTCTTAAATATATTGCTTGGTTTCCTTTAAACTTGCTGCTTGATCTATCAATTATCAAGAGATGTGCGTTGATATCTCTCACTATGGTGATAAATTTTCCCTATAGTTCTGTCACTTTTTCTTTATGCATTTTGAAGCTATTCTATTATACATATAATATATATAACACGTATATAATATACATAATCCATATATGAGATTAAAATTGCAATATCTTTTGAATAAATTGAACTATTTGTCACATTTATTTTTATATAATGACCTATTCCATCTCTAATGCTGATAAATTTTTTTGGTCTTAAATTTTATCTGACGTTAATATAAGAATTTCAGCTCATTTAGTTAGTGTTTGCCTGACATATGCATTTCTCATTCTTTACTTTTAACTTTCTCATATCTTTGTGCTGTTTTACCTCTCTTACAGAGTCCACATCTGTATCTTTTAATCAAATCTATCAAAATTCATCTTCAAATATGAAATAAGTTCATTTATATTTATGTTAATTCTTGATTTTATCATATTAATTTATTATTTGCCTTTTTCTACGTTTCCCATGTTACTTTTTATCTTTAGTTTTTTGTTTTGTTTGTTTTCAGAGCCATAAGATTAGACGTGATAAGGCTAGAACTTTAGTACTCCCTTTTCCAACTTCCATCATGGTGAGATCATCTATATCAGTGCCTTCCAATTAAAATAAAAACCACAAATGTAAGCCACACGTGAAATTTTAAATTTTCTAATGAATACATTAAAGAAATTAAAAACAAACACAATTAATTTTAATTGTGTATTTTATTTAACTAAAAATATTCAATATATCATTTCAATATGCAGTTAAAATAAAAGTTTAGTGAAAGAGTGTATGTTTTTTATAACAGCTTTTTGAAATCTGGTATGTACTTTATACAGTCAGCAATTTTAATTCAGAATAGCTACATTTCAAATGGCTAGTGCAAATCATATTAAATAGTCCAGGTCTAGACTTCTAGTTCCTTTACTATTTTACCTTCCTATTTTAAACTAAAATAAAAAACTTTAACAAAGTATTTGATCACCTTGATTTCATGCAGCTCTTGTAAGAACTCCCAGAGCCTTGCCTATTATTTCAATATTTCATAAAATCATTTAATTAATCAATTATGAGATTCTGCCAAAAGTTCTGAGATCTTATAATCATAAGAATATTTTTCTTATGCCCTCCCTCATATGTAAGTGAAAATGTGGCTGTGTCTAAGCCTTAAAGTTTTAAATGCTTTTTTTGCATCCATTGTTACTATTGAAGGATCTATTATTAATTTGATTTTTGGTCTTTTTCTCTGTAAGCTTTTGAATTTTTCTCTCAGTGTTCTCAAATTGTATTACACTTCTAGATGTAGGCATTTCCTTTCCCTTTTGCATTCTTTGAACATTTTCTATCTATAATCTATTGTTTCAATTTATAGAAATATGTTTTAAATATCTTCTCATTTTTGTTAAAACAATTCTCTCCTTCTGAGATCTCCATTTTCCAGATATTAGTATGACTATCTCTATCCTTCACATTTCTTAGCTTTAAAATATCTATTCCATTGTTTTTCTTCTCTCATATTGAAGATGTACTCAATATGGCCTTACAATGAATTAATTGGTCTCTCAGTTGTGTTCGTTCTATTTATCCCATCTATTGTGTTTTTTAATTTGACTATTATATTTTTCATACTCAATATTCTTCTTAGTTCTTTTTATGTTTCCTTGTTCTTGAGTCAAATTGCTATCTTCCTCTACCTGTTTTGTTTTTCAAACTAATTTTAATTTTTTACCCCAGCTGTTTTAGTAGTTTTGTCTTTGGAATCTATAGTTTTGTATTTCATATTTCCTTTGAAATACTCACACTTTTCAAAAGCCTTGTAAGTTTGTTTTCTTCTGGGAGTTTGGCTACACAGCCAAGCAGAGCTCACTCCGAAAGGCTGGACTTGTGCTTTCGGCCTCAAAGCCTCTGGGGACAAGGGGAGGTGGAGGCCAGGAACCAGGAAAATGCAGTCAGCCACTAAGCGCTGCACAAAACAATTCTTCAGGCAGGACTTCATTTTTTTTTTTTTTTTTTTTTTTTTAAGAAAGGGAGTCTCGCTCTGTTGCCCAGGCTGGAGTGTCCAGGACTTCATTTTTTTTTTTTTTTTTTTTTTTTTAAGAAAGGGAGTCTCGCTCTGTTGCCCAGGCTGGAGTGTGGTGGCGCAATCTCGGCTCACCGCAACCCCTGCCTCCCGGGTTCAAGCAATTCTCTGCCTCAGCCTCCCTAGTAGCTGGGATTACAGGCGCCCACCATCACGCCCAGCTAAATTTTTTGTATCTTTACTAGAGATGGGGTTTCACCATCTTGGCCAGGCTGGTTTTGAACTCCTGAACTCATGATCCACCTGCCTCGGCCTCCCAAAGTGTTCGGATTACAGGCATGAGCCACCGCACCAGGCCGACTTCACTTTTTGTTATTGGAAGACATAATTTGGATTGTAATTCATAACCTTGGGGATAAGTTTGGGTTTTGGTTTTTTGCTTGTTTGTTTGTTGTTGTTGTTGTTCACTCCCTGCAAACAAAGGGCATTAGTCCTTCACTGATTTTATACCTGAGAGCCCCTATATCAGGGACCTGAGTTTTGACAAGTGTGTTGTGGGACTCACCACTAAACACGAAGATATGGGGCAAGAATTCATAATTCTTTTTCTAAGTTTTTCTTCAAAGCCATACTAGGCCATTTTTTCTCTCAGACCGAAGACATTATATATATATATATATATATATATATATATATATATAAATGCCAGTTCAAACCCTTGCCCCACCTCTCTATCATTGCGGAGAGGAGTCCTGGGAGAGGAAGCCTTAGCCATGTTAGTTTAGCGTCTTGCTACGAAGCACTCATTTCTGTTTTTAGAGACAGGGTCTTGCTCTATCGCCCAGGCTGGAGTGCAGTGGTGCGAACATGCTCCTCAAACTCCTGGGCTCAAGCGATCCTGCTACCGCAGCCTCCCGAGTAGTTGAGATTACGGGTGTGAACCACTGAGCCCGGCCACTAATTTCCTTTTAATAATTATTATGTCACAAGGAAATATATGCAAACACTCTCAAACTTTCTCATATTTCCAGTCTGCGTAACATTTCGAAAATAATGTATTAATAATATTTATGATTTCTGTATTATAAAATAAAACAAACTCTTTTTGAATCAGAAAGTATTCTCAAACCCAAATAATTAAAATCCTGACTCTACACGTAAGAAATCTGAGGCTTAGATTGAAGAATCTCATTCAACATCACCAGAAAATAGCTGGTAGCAAAACTGGGACTAGAACAAAATGCTCCGATGGCATGTCATATAATGAGACAGTGTGTACAAAGTGCCTTACTTCCTTCTTCCTTCTCCACTGTGCCATCCAAGGAACCTCTACTCTTCCTCTTACTTCCTTTAGATTTCAACTTATACTCTCAAACGTGTTCTCCAGAATTGAGAAATGGGCTTCTATTTGCCTTTCATGATCTTATAACCATTCATCCTCTTTCAGAATTTATCTTTACATCCTGAAGAATTTTAACTTTATTCTTCAGTACTCAGTCGTCCCCTTGATCATTTTAATTTCCTCATTCTAGAGTTTTTCTATCTTATTCTTGTCTTCGGTTTTAGCAATTGGAATTTTAGGCAGAAAGAATGAAGTTCTGAGGGATTTCCACCTGGCAATGGGCATCTGTTGGTCATGTGAGCTAGCTGCAGATAACTGAGAGTGGACAGTAACTCCAAGCTTCTTTCCCTAGATAGGAGATAACCCAGAGAGTTCTGCCTGCAATGCATCTGCAGGCAAATCACTGAAATTCTCTGCACGCTGTTAGGCTCCTGGCAATAAGCGGTCATAGAAGCTCCCAAAATGGAGAAAAGAAGTCCTAATGAGAAGTCCTCAGAGGCATTTAATTCCTTGGAAAAGCAGATCTGTTCAAGATAGGAAGCAATGATGAACCAAAGAGGAACAAACATCTTTGCTGAGTGGCTGTGGAACTCTCAATGTTATTTGTGGTGCAAGCATCCTGAGAGACTGATACAATTTGGATGTTTGTCCCCTCCAAGGTTCATGTTGACTCCCAATGTTGGAGGTAGGGCCTGGTGGGAAGTGTTTGGATCATGGGGACAGATCCCTCCTAAGTGGCTTGGCATGCTCTCCACAGTAATGAGTGGTAATGAGTTCATGAGAGAGCTGGTTGTTTAAAAGAGTGTGGCACCGCCACCCCCTCTGCTTGGCTCCCTCTTTCACCATGTGACACACTGGGTCTCCTTTGCCTTCTGCCATGATTGGAAGCTTTCTGAGATCCTCACCAGAAGCCAAGCAGATGCCAACACCACGCTTCTCGCACATCCTGTATAACCATGAGCTAATTAAACCTCTGTTATTTATAAATTACCCAGGGTCAGATATTCCTTAATAGCAACATAAATGAGCTAACACAGAGATATTCAGTTTTTCTGATGGCAAGAGCCATTTCTTTTTTTTTTGAGACGGAGTCTTGCTCTGTCGCCCAGGCTGGAGTGCAGTGGCGCGATCTCCGCTCACTGCAAGCTCCGCCTCCCGGGTTCACGCCATTCTCCTGCCTCAGCCTCCCCGAGTAGCTGGGACTACAGGCGCCCGCCACCACGCCCGGCTAATTTTTTTGTATTTTTAGTAGAGACGGGGTTTCACTGTGGTCTCGATCTCCTGACCTCGTGATCCGCCCGCCTCGGCCTCCCAAAGTGCTGGGATTACAAGCGTGAGCCACCGTGCCCGGCCAGCAAGAGCCATTTCTTATATTATAACTTGCCAATCCTTATTAACATAAGAGATGATTCATTGTCCAAAACCAGAGTGAACCCCAGCCAAGTCTCCCTTTCTGAAGAGGGCCCTTTGCTTGGGCTGTCCTGCCTCAGTTGCATCATTTGCTGCAGGAACAAACACAAACAAGCTCCTTTTCTCCTTGGAGGGCATCTACACCACCCTTTCAATCACTGTATTATTATTATTAAAATAGTGTTTATTTTCTGATAAGAAGAAAGTTTAAATGTTTGTAGAAAATACAACCTGTAATCTTATAACCCTGAGATAACCACTTATAAAATTTTGCAATATTTTCATTCAGTCATAGGTATGATAATTTTATACACTTTCATGTCCCAGTTTCACTTAGCTTGGAGAGAATTTTTCCACATCATTAACTATTTCTAAAAAACACAATTTGTCCTAGTTACACACAGTGTCCCATCCTGTGGCTAAATCATAATTTATTTTCTGTTTGCCCATTTAAAGTCATTTTGTTTACCTTGTATCTTCTATTCTAAAAATGCCATGATAAACATCTTTGTTCATCTTTTGTTCATGTCTTTGATGATTCTGAATGACTGATTGCTGATAATAAAACTACTAGTTAAAAGATTATTTTGAGGTCTTTAATACATATTTCCAAAAGAATGATAAGCTTAATTAAACTTTGCAAAACAAGGTATGCATCTGCTGCGGAGGTAGCAATATGCCACAAATACTAAAACAAAATAGAAACAATCCACACCATAATCTCCCCTGGGGGCTGAAACTTCTACAGCCAAACAGCTTACAGTCCATAAAGCATGATTTTCCTATTTGATACTCTGCATTAACATGACATGACTATTCCAGGAAATTCTTGACCCAGAAGATTAAGTTGGAAATAACTTTGAAAATTCATTGACATCAGAGTAAATAGCTTCCTTCTTAGAATGATAGATTGTTCAGCTGGAATCATCCAATTGTCTACTCTAAGGTTTGCTCCAAAATCCTCACCTGAGTTCACCAGTCCTGAACTATTATATTACAACTTTGGCCCAGTCCCAATCAGATCTCCTCATAGAAACACCTGCCTTAAACCAGACCCCTCCAAATCACATAGATATCTCATCTTTATCCTTCCTTTTCAAAGACAGTGCTAAAAAGGCAGTGGTCTTCCTTATCACAGGAAGCAATACACTTGGCTTTGCTTGACCCACAAGCTATTTTGTGGTCTCCTTGGAGTGTTGGAGGTCCACTGCCCTTCTGCAGTAGTGAAAGATGGCAGCATTTGTTGAGCTCTTCTGTGACCCAGGGCTTTGTCTTCATTATAGCATTCCATCCCTACAATAGCCCTGTTAGTTGAGCACTGTTACTCAAATTGCCAAATGTTACATATTTAGAAAGTGGCTTTATGAACTCTGCCTTAGCATGTAATAGCTCCAACAACTTCTATCCTTACAACACCCAAGCAGACACCTCCCAATTTGGTCAGGGGAGGTATAGTCCTGCATCTTCAGTGCCGCCTATATATTATCACATGGAGTAGGGGTCTACAGCACCTCAAGACAGTAGGTCCCAAACTGGGTGATTTTTTTCCCTTTCTTAAAATGCTTATTATAAAATTTTCTGTACATAACAAAATAGAGAATAGTAAACACGAATACATTCATCTCCTGGATTTAGCTATTTTTAGTATTTTTCATCGATAATTCATTTTCACATTGCATTTTACTTCTTACCTATGCATGTCTTAAAAATAAAATAAAGACCTTTTCCTGCGTAACGATAATTATTTTCCTTTAAGAAAATACCCTCCCTCTGGCAATGTGGCAAATACTTTCATCAGTTTGTGCTAGGAAGTTGAGCATTGATTTAGACTCTTCACGTACTTTTGTTCTTTCCACCCAAGGCCCAGTTCACACCTTTACACCTGTATATACAAATCCATTTATTTCCCATAGTATAGATTCCGTCTCCCTAATGCATCTGTGTCTACTTACTTCTTGCTCCACTCCCAAAACCAGAGACTGACAACTTCTCTTGGACAGCTGAAATTATCTCCTAGTTGAGCACTCTGTTACACTCAGACCAGATAAGAGTTCTTAAAATACAGTGCTGACTGAATATACCCATCTTTTTGGAAACATTTCAGTAGCAGATTTTTTTTTAACCAAACTAGCAGCTCCTGATGTTATCTCTATCAACTTTCCACAAAAATGTTTATTGAGATACTGCAGGAAAAAAGGAAAAACCACACACACACACACAACTCCCCAAAAGCAGACACAGAGATACTCTACTTTTTCTATTCTATCTCCCAGTGCTAGAATCTGCGAGCAACTTCTGCGCATTGATAAGGTTGAAGATGCACTCATGATAAAACAGTGAAGGTGCAGTTTGATGGGCTCAGAAGGAAAGAGAATAGACACAGTTACGAACATAGATGCAAAATCCTCATTTAAACATTAATAAATTAAATTCAATAGTATGTCTTTAAAAAACCACCCACTGCAACCGTTTATTTAGTTTAATATTGGAAAATCTATATCAAATTAATAGGTAATATTAGTTCAACTGATGGAAACAAAAACCACGAGACAAACTTCTCGACTTTTTCTTATTTTTTCAAAAAAGTACGTTGTAAATCAGGAATGTAAGGATACTTTCTTAATATGACAAAGACATCCACTTTAAACCGGCAGTGTGAACAAGGAGAGGAAGACCAACAGGCTAGCGACTACTACTATTATTCAATACTCTGCAGAAGTTTTAGGCAAGGCACTGTAGCATGATGAAAAGGGCATAGAATTATCATTATGTCTCCTTCAAAAACCCAAGGAATAAACTGAAAATCTACTGCCAGTAATAAGATGGTTGAACAATGTTGCTGATAGATAGAAATTTGAAAAAACAACTATTTGAAAATAATCTTTTAAAAATACATAATGCAATAAAATAGCAACAATAGAACAAAGCAGGAAAAAAATCATAGACTACAACATGTAGGATTAACTTAAACAAGACACATGTAAGAACTGTAGAAAATATACAATTATGAAATCGATGTCAAAAAGAAAATGAGCTTCAATAAACGAAGAAGCATACCACATTCTGGGAAAGGAAGAGTGAATGATATAAAGATATTAATTCTTTGCACATGAATGTCCCTGTAGTATGAAATTCCAATAAAAAAATCAGCTTAATTTTTCTTCTTTGGAAACATGATGAAGTACTTTTAAAGTTAAGCTGGCATAAAAAGCCAAGAATAACTAAGGGAATTTTATAAAGGAAGAATAATAAGAAAGGCCTTCTACACCAGACATGAAATATGTTTAACAAAATCTTAGTGATTCAATCAGATAATTGACAGAAGGATCAGTGCAAAGAGATGAAATGCGAGTAGAATTAGACTCTGATATATACAACAATGATAAGAGTAACATAGTGGGTATGGAAAGGGAATGGAAGGAGTGGGGGAAGAATACAATTTCAAATAGGATAATAAGGAAGCCCTCACCAGGAAGGTAATTTTGAGCAAAGATTTTAAAAAGATGAAGGAGTTACCCACCCATATATCTTGGGACAGAGCCTTCCAGGCTGCAAAGCCACTGCAAAGCCACTGAGGTGGGAACCAGTCTGATGTGTTCAAGAGAGATGAAGGAGACCAGATCTTCCTCTTGCTATAGTAACTGAGGCAGGCAAATAGTAGGAAATGGGACCAGAGAGGGACTGGGGTGAGCTGGGGATTGGATCATATAGTCTTTTACCCCATTATCCAGATTTCACTTTTTACTCCAAGTGAGATGGCAAGCCATTGGAAGGCACGGGACAGAGGCATGGCAGGATCTGATTTCCATTTTTAAATGATCACTGCAGTTTCTTTGTTAAAAATAGGCTGTAAAGAAACAAGACTAAAATTGGGAAGACCAGTGGAAGGCTATTGCGAGAATCAAGCCAAGATATGATGAACAAAGTAGCAGTGCAGATGGTATGGAAGATTTTGCAGAAGGTAGAGTCAACAGGATTTACTGAAGGCGTGAAAGTGAGGTATGAGAAAAAGAGAAGGGTCAAGGGTGACTCCTAAATGTTTGGTCTGAGCACCTGAAGGATGTAAGTTTCCATTAGCTGAGTTGAGATGACCTCACAAAAAGCGGCCTTGGAAAGATCAGGAATTTAATTTGGGCTATGACACGTCTAGCATGCTCATTTAGACATCTAGGTGGAAATGCTGAGAAGGCTGCTGTATTAATATATACTCTAGAGTTCAGGGGAGAGACACAGACTATGATCATAAACCCTGAAGTCATAATATACAGATTTTATCAGGAGCAGTGAGTCTGGATGGAATCGGGGTAGGAGTGAGCATAGAGAGAAAAGTCCATGGGCAGAGGCCTAGGTCCTGTGAGCACTAGAGGCAGGATCATGCAGAGGAGAGGAGAGAACTGCCAGTGAGGTAGGAGGTTGTGGTGATGAAACTGTTGCTGGAAGAGACGGTTAAGCTGTGCAAATACTGCTGACAGATCAAATCACATCAAGACTGAAAACTGGCCAATGGAGATAATAATGGGGAAGTCATTGGTGACTTGATAAGAGGTGTTTTGGTGGAGAGGTAGGATCTAAAAACTACAATGGGTTTTAAAAAAAGAGGAAAGAAATTGAAGTCTGTCAGCTAAGACTACTAAGAGCATTGCTTTAAAGGGAAACAAATAAATAGGGAAGAAGTTGGCACTACAGGCAAGGTTAAACATTTGGAAAACAAAATTAAAATAAATCTTCACATTAGTACATATGGCAAAGAATATTCCACATGGCCTAAAGAGTTAAATGTAAAATAATAAAACATTAAAGCACTTACAGACAATATAGGTGAATAACTATCTAACCTTGGGATGGGGATGGATAATCTAAGCACAACAGAAAAGAAAAAAATATACACGTACAATTCATTTGACTGAAAAAATGCCAGGAAACCATCAAATAAAAGTCATATATATTTGAAGAATACATGACACAAATATATTATACAATACTACTGTCCAATGCATTTAGAGAAAAATGCTGAAACACCAAGGGAAAATTCAGCAAATATCACAGGCAAGAAGCAATACCACTGCCTAATGTGAGAAACATTCAAACACATTTGTAAATGTAGAAGTTACAATCACAATACAATCACGATAAAATGAGGTAAATTTTTTAACCTTCTTAAAATATTATCAGAAGTTGTCAACCTCTAAAATTAGTTCATATACTCAATATTGGCAAAGTTTGGTTGAGTGTGTGATCACAGTGTTAATTAGGTAAAATCTTACCAGAAAGCAGATTGGCTTTATCAGTAACTTTAGAAGTTCATGGGTTTCGAACGTTAGTTTCATTTCTAAAAATTTTCATTAAGAATATAACATAAACACAGAGGCAAAAAAGCATTTATCAAGTACCACATCTGATGCTTAAAATTAACAAAAACTAGTATCTTCATTGCAAAATAAGAATAATAACTATCTCATGCAGTTCTTACCATTAAATGAATTAATATTTATAAAGTATTTAGTATAGTACCTTGACGTATAATTAAATGTTATTTATTTAAAATCACTCGCTAAATCCTAGTTAAACGTCATTCGACAATCATTTATTGAATAGGTAAATAAAATAGTCACACTGTGTCAATTGAGAAAAGATGCAAAACTATATGTATTGTATGAATCTCAATTTATATATATAATTATATGTCTTTTGAGAGAGACACAGCTATTTGTTTTATGCTATTTGTTTTATACAAAATATTACTATTAAGTCATTTGAGCCTAACTACTTAATAAAAGAAATACCATATGTATTGTATGAATCTCAATGTTTTTTGTTTGTTTTTGACACGGAGTTTTGCTCTTGTTGCCCAGGCTGGAGTGCAATGGCATCATCTCAGCTCACCACGACCTCCGCCTCCTGAATTCAAGAGATTCTCCTCCCTCAGCCTCCTGAGTAGCTGGGATTACAGGCATGTGCCACCATGCCCAGCTAATTTTGTATTTTTAGTAGAGACGGGGTTTCTCCATGTTGGTCAGGCTGGTCTGGAACCCCCCACCTCAGGTGATCCGCCTGCCTCAGCCTCCTAAATTGCTGGGATTACGGGTGTGAACCACTGCGCCCCGCCGAATCTCAATTTATTTTATATATATGTATATACATACACACACACACACATATATACATATATATACACATATATATACATATATACACATATATATACATATATACACATATATACACATATACACATATATATACACATATATATGCATATATATACATATATACATATATACACATATATATACACATGTATATACACACATATATATACATATACACACACATATATATATTTGAGAGTCATACAGTATATATGGTTTTGCATCTTACTTTTTTCAAAAGTATATATTTCATTTGACATACACAGGTAAAAAATTGGAAGAAAATGTATCAAAATACTTATGGTTCTCTCTGGATAAGAGGAATTGTTATTACTATTAAGAAATCAGTTCTCAGAGAACCAAATACTGCATGTTCTACTTCTAAGTAGGAGTTAATATTGAGTACAAATGGACATAAAGAAGGGGACAGTGGACACCAGGGCCTGCTTGGGGGTGGTTTGTGAGAGGAGGGTGAGGATTGAAAAACCACCTGTAGGGTACTATGCTCATTACCTGAATGTAAAATAATGTGAAGACCAAACCACCGCAACACGCAATTTACCTATGTAACAAATCTGCACATGTACTCTGAACCTAAAATAAAAGTTGGAAAGGAAAAAAAAGAGAAATCAGTTCTTAATCTATCTTCACTTTTAAGGTCATTCTATTTTTGCTGTTCTAGAGTTTTGGTAAAACATGTCTAGATATGTATTTTACTATATCTACTTTTTTTTCAAAAAACATTTTTTTAGAAATGGGGACTTACTGTGTTAAGGGGGTCTTACTCCAGGCTGGAGTGCAATAGTGTGATCAAAGCTCACTGCAGCCTCAAACTTCTGGGCTCAAGTGATCCTCCTGCCTTAGCCTCCCAAGCAGCTGGGATTATAGGCACGAGCCACCATGCCCAGTTTTTTGTATTTATTCTGCTTGTAATTTGTTGTTCTTTCTGAATCTATGAATTTTGTGTTAAATCTGGAAAATTCTCTTACCATGTCTTTTCCCTTTCTTCTTCTGGAACTTCAACTAGGCATATGTTAGACCTACATGGGAGTCTCTTTAAGTTGTCTTTGACATTTTCCATTTTTTGTTTCTTTATTTTACATCCATGGTTCTCAAACTACAAGTCAAGGAATACTGGGAAACCAGAGTGAATTCACAGGAACACTGTGGGAATATTTCATTTTTGAGAGAGACATAGCTATTCATTTTATACTATGCAAAACGCTAAAATTAAGTTGTTTGAGCCTAACTACTTAATAAAAGAAATGTTGGGAATTTCTTTTGCTCTAGGGATACTATAAAAAAATTATTGAGGCACTAACACATGAATGGTGCCATGAACCAAGGAAGTTTATGAATCTCTATTCTAGATTTTTGATATTTATTTTCTTAAGATTATCTTCCAGTCATGAATTCTTTCCACAGCTGGAACTAATCTGTTTTGTATCCATCTATTGAAATTTTACTCTCAATTATTATGTTTCATATTTCTAAGAAGTTTTATTTGGTTACTTAAAAATATTACGGGTGGATTTTAATGTTCTCTTAATCCTAAATTGTATTCTGACAGCCATTTTTATTGCTTTGTGCATAATTATACATACATATTTTATATTCTGCTTTTGAAAAGTTGCCCCATCTATAGTTTTCAAAGTTCCTTTTCTACACTATACTATGAGCACTGACTTTTCTTCATGGTGGTCTATTTCTTCATGTACGTGATGAGCTACATGTTTTACAAAATTGTGGAAATGTTAGCAACGCCTGCGATTAAAGTGCATTCCTTCAGTGAGGATTTGCCTTGCTTTTACCAAGGATTTGAAGTCTTACCAACCTACGTCCAAGCTTACGACTTATGGGAGCCACACAGGAGTTGTGAATTAACACCCATGGGAGAGCAGTCTTCCAGTTAAGGATTCCAAGAAGCCTCTCTTGCCCCTCCATCCAGAGACATCTTCAACCCAGCCAAGTAGTCCCACTCTCTCCTTCTGCAAGGCACATCTTCCCCCTTAACCCATTTCAGGGTTTTGCCTTTAGGGTCTGTGGCTCCAGGATAAATTCTGTAATCTTCCCAGCCATTTTACCAGGTCCCAGGCTTTATCTCATATCCACACACAATCCCTCAAATTTGCACTCTAGGGAATGAGGGATCAGAAGCTATCCTAGGGCAGAACTGGCTTCACCGTAGCTTGTCTTTCTGAAGTAATATTGTTTTGTTGCTTTGTGCTTCTTGAACTTTCCCTTGCTTTCCTGCCAGGTCATTATGCATTTAAAAATACTTTAAATATATTTTTCATAGTATTTCTAAATACACTGGGATTATTTCTGTGTATGCCTCATCTTACCATATTTCCAAAAAGAGGAAAGCATTTTTCTGCATTTTTACATTGAGGAGAAATTACCTTTATAGTTAGGTGGGATTACACTATTCACTTTCCTCATGAAAGCTCCCTGCCTCCTCACTCACGTCTTTGCTCATTCTGTTTCCTCTACTCAAAATGTCTATGATGTCTATGTCTGTGACACATCTCTAAGTCTTACCTATCCTCAAAGTCCAGAAAAATGCTGCCTCCTCCCTGTAGTCTTCCTCAAACTCCCCTGCAGCTTCTGAAGTTGTTTACCTGTATCTTCCCTTTGAGTATTTGTCACTTTCTCCATCATATTGAATATATAAGTATATCAGACCCTGCTCATTTGTGGTTATAGAAGTTAGCACTTTGTTTACAAAGGCTTCAAATTTCATCATGGATATTATATTTTAATTTTTGTGAGGCCCAAATTTGAATTCAATACTCCATGGCTGAAGTTCAGAAGTGACTTCTATAGCCTGTGAGAGCAGCTGGGAAGGCCCAGGGCACCCATTACCAAATTTCTCTGCTTAGCTCCATACACAGGCTAAAAAGGTGGTCAAACTTTGATCCTTCCAATGGGAGGGGGAAAAAGTTCCTAATAAGAAAATTGGCTTCTACTGTTGGTAACATAAATGAAGAGAAAAATAAGTAGATCCAATCAAGTGACGGCTTTGGCCAGAAAAAAAAATTATATATATATATATACACACACATATACATGTTTAATATATATTCAATATAATATATATTATTTAATATAATACATATTTTTTAAAATAACATTTAAAAGCAAAGATTCAGATTCTGCAGTATTTCAGACACGAAAGGTCCACCATACATTCTGTACGGAAACTGGAAAAAGCAATTTATGAAGCTATTTTAGCAAGTTCTCTGGATAGTGCAAAAATTGTTCAAGTGAGAGATAGCCTAGTATAGAGTTTATGTTAATGGTGAGATTTATTTTAATAGCTTTATAAATTACTTGAGTTCTGTATTTATAGAATCATTAAGGGTCCAAAGGGGTCACTTATATTTTTCAGTTATATTTTATTGCATTTTACGTAGCAAATTATATGCTATATAAGATTCATGAATATGGGGATTGATGAAGGTCTCAGGGTATATCACTTGCAAATGTCAAGGATTTTATGAATGTTTATTATGTCCTGAAAGGTAAAATTCACGTCTAGCTTAACTTTCTCCCTGATTTCACCTAACAGTGCTTTTCCCATAGTAGGCCCACATTTGTTGAAGTGAGTAGGCATTTCATTTGTTGAAAGAAGAAAAAAAAGAAAGCTGTTCTCATCGTTATGTTGCTTTTCCACATTTTGGCATTTCTCCTGGGGTGAGTTTACTCAGGTATTGTCAGAGGAGATAAGTGAGGAATATAGAGTCTTTCTTCAGTTTCCATTTGTGGAATTGTAACAAATAAATAACATCCTCATTCATTATTAATAGGCTTTCTAGAGATCAAAAAAGTGGATTCCAATTTCCAATGAATAATTCTACAGCAATTATTTGCAGTTTAAATAAAAGGAAAGGCATTTTATGTGGACGACACAAGCAGTGGATAATTAAAATACAGTAACTGATTTCCATAAATAACGAAGATGGGAAATTATCTCTGACTTCGTTTGCAAAACTCAATTTCCAATTCTTCCCCTGTGAAGAGGATTAGCCATTTCCACTCTAGCCCCACCTCTCTAGAGGGGACAAGAGCACATTACGCATATTGCACAGTTTTGCTCTGGCAAAGGTGTAAGAGGGATGTAATTTCAGCTGCTCACATGTGAAAACAAATAACTGAGCCTATATAGTTCCTTTAAAAATTTTTAATTAAGAGCTATAAATAATGATTTCCAAAATACACATGTGCATTCTCATACACACACTCCACATGCAACCACATACAAACATATACACAAAGTGCAGTCACAAAATACCCAATTGAGGATTGCATAGGAGATGAGTTTTAAAACTAGCAAAACTAGCAATAAATTATTCATTCTCAAATTTTAAAAAAATGCTAACGTACCTACTGCAACAAGAACAACAACAAAATACTACATGGCTTATATTGTCACTTTCAAAAAAAAGAAAAATAACAAAAAAACTAGGAGCTGATTGTTACATAAATGAATGCAAAAAGACTGTTAAGTTTTGGTTCCTCCATTTGGTGTATTTTTGACTTGGCAAAATGAAAGATGGAATATAGTAAGGCAACGGGTAAGGAACTGTGTGGTCATCTTTTGTGATCAGTCCCCTCATCCCAAGGCTTTTATATTGATAGAATTCCCCTATTTCGACTTTAGTCAAAATCCACATATTGCATGAGTTAACAGTTTCACTCCGTGCATCTTTCACTTAAAATTTTCTCAGGATCTGGAGGTTCTGGGCTGTTAAGCTCACAGATGTGATCTCAGAGTCCAGCACCCCACATTCAAGTTTCCATATTCACATTTGTGAGTGCCAGGATGTACTATGTCCTGTATTGAAGACTAACTGCAAAAATGACAGAGCGTACAATTAGGGAAATATGGGTTTATGGCCCAGTTCCTTCGCTTACTAGCTGTGTGACCTTGAATAGTTACTAAAATTGTCAGTTTCTTCAAGCTGTAAAGTGAGGATAATAACAGAACCGAACTCGCACGGTTCTTCTGAGGAGCAAGGGTAATACTTTATGTGAAAACCCCTGCGTAACTGCACAGCTCTAAACCTTTCAGTCTTTAGGACTCAGGGGTATGATGGAATGCTTTTCTATTTTGGTTCATTTATACACACTCATGGCTTCATTTTTGTTGTTGATGTTGTTGTTTTCATGTCAGATGGGTAATGTGCCGACGTCATAACCAGTTTCAAGGGTGGCACATCTCACACATGCGCCTGAGCCCAGCCATCATGCTTATGAACCACAGAAGCACCTGCTCCATTTCTTTTCATCTAAGCCTAATGATTAAGTTTTTAGCACATCTATCTAATTTATATGACATCTTATTTCTCTGACAATAAACCAACATTTATTTGTTGTTAACTGATGATGTTGCCTAACGATCAGGACCCAGATTGTAGTGCGTTATGTATCAGCCAAGCCGAATGCTGTCATTAGATAGACACACAGAAGGGTGGAGCTTGTTCTGCCTGCCACAGACGGAAGCCATTATCAGTAACCTAATAATATCAATAGGGGCTAAGATGAGATGGCGGGCAGAAGCTATTTCCTCGACTTTCTCTCTGGCCATCACCTTTTTGGCTCTTCCTGGGGAGTCAAGATGTGCTGCAGTCCACAGTGTAAATGCTTCTGCATCATGTGCACTTGGGAAATTGCAGGTCCTTTCATAGAGAAATCCCGCAGAAGACAATTAGGGCCTGGTACACATTTCCTTCAGAGACCTCTCACACCTCAGCCAAATGACTCCTCCCTTCCCCTTTAAATGCAGGATAACCAGAATGGATTGCTTAATATTTGCTAAGCATGCCATGCACTTCAAAACCTTTGCAACCCCGCTCACCTCTCCCCTCTTGCCTGCAATCCCTGCAATGCCTTCTTACTCCTGATATCCACCCAAACTCTCTGACTGCAAACTTTGAGTCATCCTTGATTAAACCATTCAACAGTCACCTTATCTATGAAATAGTTTCCCGCACCTTGCCTAATGGAAAATTTAGTCCTTTATATCACCTTTTACCCATGGCTCTTTTTACTTTATGAGGCATTTTTCAAAGTGCACACCAACTGGGCCTGCTTGCATAGGAGAAGGATCTAGATTGCATGCAGTCTTATATCCCTTACTGCTACCCAGCCAGGACAGCGTCAGTCAGTGAATGTCAATGAGAGATACATGAAAGACCCTCTACCCACAAAGAGAAAATGGAAGCCCCTATTCCTTAGATGAAAACTATCTTAAACAGATGAAGCTAAGGCTTGACTAAGAAAGTAAGCCTGAGCCACATGGGTTTACCTTTAGCCTATCTCAAACCCCATGACGTGATAAGAAAGCCATGTTGGGGGTGAATGACAGCTCAGTAAGAGCACTGACAAAGAAGAGCTGTGCCAATGGACGAAAAATTTTGATGACTGTCTAAACAATAGAAAGCAAATAGTATCAAAGTTGTGGGGACAAAAAGGGACAACAGATAAAACAAAAGTCCAAAATGCATGCAAGAGAGGGCTTGTGGGGTGAGAAAGCCAAGGGTTGTGAGCACGGGTGAACAGGGAATATAGCGGGCAATCTGAGATAGACGCTGCCATCTCTAAGGCTGCTAGTCTGTGACGGTTGATGTTTGGTGTCAGCTTGACTGGATGGACAATGCCTAGATGGCTGGTGAAGCATTGTTTCTGGGTCTGTCTGTGAGGGTGTTGACCGAGGGGATTGACATTTGAGTCAGTGGACTGGAACAGAAAGATCCCCCTCAATGTGGGTGGGCACTACCTAGTCAGCTGCCAGCGTGCTGGAGCAAGGCGGGAGGAAGAAGCAGGAGGAGAAGCTTGCCGTGTCTTCTGGCTGGCTCTCTTCCCAGGCGGGGACTCTTGCTTCCTCGCCTCCTGCCTTTGGACATCGGACTCCAGGCTCTTCAGCCTTTGGACTCTGTAACTTGCACCAGTGGCCTCCCCGGGGCTCTCAGGCCTTAGGCCCCAGTCAGAGGGCTGTACTGTCGGCTTCCCTGGTTTTGAGGCTTTTGGATTTGGACTGAGCCACTACCAGCTTCTCTCTATCCCCAGCCTGCAGATGGCCTATCTTGGTGGGACTTCCTTGTGTAAAATGATGTGAGCCAATTCTCCCTAATAAACTCCCTTTCATGTGTGCATGTATCCTATTCATTCTGTCCGTCTGGAGAGCCCTCATGCGGAGCCCCTCCACCACTACCCCGCGCCTTCACTTGACCGAGTCGAGCCTGTGGAATCTGTAGCACTGAAAAGCAGTTTGTGTGGGCACTGGCCCAAAGAGGCACCACAGGTGGTGACCATGGGTCCCTCTGTGGTGGGAGATAGACTCAGCAACACAATATGAGCCTCCTTCCACTGCCACACAAAGCAGGATACAGGCAGGTAACAGCCCCAGCCCAAGAGGAGAAGGAAGTTTGGCAAAAAAACAAAGGGAAACACACAAAATCAAATCTTACTCTCCATTTGAAGGAAAACACACTTTTTAAAAAAGCAGCATTCAGGAGAGCAAAGAAAAGACACAGACCTTAAAATATATTAATGTCCTTAGAGTTATTCTAGAAAAATGCTAAATCTTTAAACAGAAACAACTGTATCTTGAAATTAAGAATGATCTTCCAAGTAAAATAATGATGAGTAGTAATGTTCTAAATACTAAAACAACATCATGATGGGTGTAGATGAAGAGTAACAGCTAGAAGATCAAACTAAGGGTTTCTCCTATAAAAATCATAAATAAGAAAGAAAGAAATACAAAATATGAACAGAAAATTAAGAGATATAGATGGGGTCTGAAAATGAAAAATGAGCAGAAAAAAAGATAAAAAATATTTGAAGAAATTTACTTAGAGCTGAATAAATACATGGGTCTTCAGACTGAAAGGATATACCTCATGCCAAAATGAGTTTTAAAAGGTTCACAACTTTCAACATTATGGTAAAATGTCGGAACACCATACATAAAGAAACACTTTAAAAATTTCCAAAGAAAAATAACAGATTACTTACAATAATATAGAGATTAAATTTACATCTTATTTTGTAACAGCAAAACTGAATGCTACCAGAAAATGATCCGAGATTGTTATTTTAAACCCATACTCCATACCCCAGCAAACTTGCATTCAAGTATGAAGACAAAATGAAGAGTTTTGAACCTGCAAAGACTTGGAAATTTTGCCATCCATAAATACTTCAGGGAAAAAAAAATATGTAAGGAAAATCCCATAAAATAAAAAACAAAACCAAGTAAAAAGATACAAGAAAGGGTAGTAATCAAATAAAACACTAAAAGTTATAGTCAAGTTTAAATAACTGTTGATGCTTGATGTTTTAAAAATGTATAAAATAACCATCTGCAACTAAAATCCCAGATGTTCTCAACCATGGAGTCTGCCAGAGAGAGTGGTGAGAAGTGTAAGAATACTAAATTTTTTATTCTTATATAAGAGGAGGATATAGATATTATAGCTGTCGACAGAATTGTTAAAATTGTTAAAAATATAAGTGTAACCACTAGAAGAATAGAAATAGATATATAAATTTCAAATCACAAGGGAGGGAATATAATGGAACAAAATATAAAATCAATTCGGCCACAGGCAAGATGCAAACAAATAATGAAAAAACAAACAAGCAAACAAACAAAACCAGTAAAATTAAAGTATATCAGCAATCACACAAAAAAGTTCATTTTAAACTCTGAAAAATAAAATGCAGTTACATGTGGAGTACAAGAGGGTCCCTGAAATTAAAAGACGCAGAGGGAATAACAAAGGATGGAAAAATGAATGCTAGGTATGACACAATAAGAAATAGATATTTGATCTTTGCACCTTATTCCCCGTAATTTCTGATAGGAGTGATGAGTATGTCTTTGGTTCTAGTGAGGTGCCTCTTTGAGCGCCCTAGGTCACTTCAGGAGGGGGGCTGCTTGCCAGGAAGACCAAAGCATAATTAGCCCGTTGCAACTTTAAGCCCCATCCCTGACCTCTAGGGAGGGGAAAAGAGCTGGAGATGAAGTTGATCCCCAATGGTCAACGATTTAATAAATCAGGCTGATGTAATGAAACCTTCATGAAAGGCCCTAAGTATTAATAGGTTCAGAGTGCTTCCAGGTTGGTGAACACATCAAGGGGCTGGGAGAGGGTGCACCTGGAGAGGGCATGGAGGCTCCATGCCCCCACACATCGCACCCCATGCCTTGCCCTACGAGTCCCTTCCATTTACTTGTTCCTGAGTGCTCTTCTGTATAATCAGCTGATAATAATAAATAAAGAAATTTCCGGAGGTCTGTGGGCCTTTCTAACAAATTATGGAACCTGAGAAAAGAGTCACAGGAACCCTGATTTGTGGCAGGTTGGTCAGAAGTATGGTGGAAACCTGGGACTTGTGATTGGCACCTGAAGTGGAGCAGTCTTATGGGACTGAGCCCTTAACCTGCAGGTTCTATGCTAGCCCCAGCTAGTGTCACAACTGAGCTGAAGCACTGGGCTCCCCGTTGGTGTCCAGAGAGTAAAAGATGGTTTTTTTTGTTTGTTTTGTTTTGTTTAAAGCCAACCTCAAGCAAAGAAAAATAAACACAAATAAAACTCCACCACGCCACACCTAGATGAGTTTATAGGAAAAATTCCATCTGTTTCAGGGAATAGGAAATGTTTATGAGGCCAACCTAACTCTTTTCTGTTTGTTTTTGTTTGTTTGTTTGTTTGTTTGTTTGGGGTTTTTTTTGTTTGTTTTTTGTTTTGAGATAGTCTTGCTCTGTCGCCCAGGCTGTAGTGCAGTGGCTCCATCTCTGCTCACTGCAAGCTCTGCCTCCCGGGTTCACGCCATTCTCCTGCCTCAGCCTCTGGAGTAGCTGGGACTACAGGCGCCCGCCACCATGCCCGGCTAATTTTTTGTATTTTTAGTAGAGACAGGGTTTCACCGTTTTAGCCAGGATGGTCTTGATCTCCTGACCTCGTGATCCACTCGCCTTGGCTTCCCAAAGTGCTGGGATTACAGGTGTGAGCCACTGAGCCTGGCCCAACCTAAGTCTTATACTAAAACCAAACTAAAGGAGCACTTTTCTAAGATTCCTAAATAAAATATGAGTAAGTCAAATCCAGCTACGAATTAAAAGAATATTATATCATGACAAGCACATTTAATTCAGGAATACCAAAATGGTTGAATATCAGGAACACCATTAATGTAACTAGATACGATAATAGATTAAAAGAGAAATCCAATATAATAATCTTAATAAAAGTTGAAAAGCATTTGGTAAAATGTAATGACTATTCCTTAGTAAACCAACAAACTTTTTGGCCAGCTAGAAACAGAAAGTCTTTAATTTTATAAAAGCTTTAAGCAGAAACCAGGCCGGGCATGGTGGCTCACACCTGTAATCCTAGCACTTTGGGAGGCCAAGGCAGGTGGATTACCTGAGGTAAGGAGTTTGAGACCAGCCTGACTAACTAATGGCAAAACCCCATTTCTACAAAAATACAAAAATTAGCCAGGCATGGTGGTGCATGCCTGTAATCCCAGCTTCTTGGGAGGCTGAGGCAGGAGAATTGCTTGAACCCAGGAGGCACAGGTTGCGGTGAGCCAAGATCGCACCATTGCACTCCAGCCTGGGCAACAAGAGCAAAACTCCATCTCAAAAAATAAAAAATAAAAAGAAATGACTATTATCAACGTTTGGCTGGGTGTGGTGGCTCACGCCTGTAATCCCAGCACTTTGGGAGGCTGAGGTGGGTGGATCAACTGAGGTCAAGGGTTCAAGACCAGCCTGACCAACATGGTGAAACCCTGTCTCTACTAAAAATGCAAAAATTAGCTGGGCATGGTGGCAGGTGCCTGTAATCCCAGCTAATTGGGAAGCTGAGGCAGGAGAATCTCTTGAACCCAGGAGGCAGAGGTTGCAATGAGCCAAGACCGCACCATTGCACTCCAGCCTGGCAACAAGAACGAAACTCCCTCTCAGGAAAAAAAAAAAAAACAGAAACCTACAGCAATTTTATATATATGTGTGTGTGTGTGTGTATGTGTGTATATATATATGATTTCTATTAGAGCTTGGAGCAAGAAAAAACAAAAGACCACTTTCCGCATTACACTACAGGCTTAGCCAATAAAAATGTCAAAGTAAATATATAAATAATATAAATATCACAAAGAAACAGAACATTGTCGTAATTTTCTGCAGTATGATTGCCTACATCTAAAAGAATTTGAGGATTTTACAGATAAATTATTAGAATAAGACACTATTAAAATAAGAAAGCTCTGTAAGGTGACAGACATATCCTCATATATAAAAATCAATTATTATCTTATATGTTAGCACAAATTATAAATCAGAATATGTAATTAAAAATAAATCCAGGTCTATGCCTCTCTTTCTGTTACACGCACACAGTAAAGTGCATTTGGAGAAGGAAAAAAAGCCCAAGAATGACATGAAAATTTTGAAAAAGAAAAAAATGGTAGGTAACTGCTCTATCAATTTACTATCACATGAAAAAAAAAACCTATTGTAATAAAAACAATTGGACTATTGATACAAAAAGGAAATACATGGAACAGAATTTGAGAATTAAGAAACAGATCCATGAATTCAGGGGTATTTATTTTTGTTAAGGTATAGGATGTAATTTCAAGTAAATAAAGACAGGATATACTATTAATATGACTGTTTCATAGAAAACTAAACTACATAGATCTTCTATCTCACACTACATGCAAACCATATATTTTATAATTTCAAAAGGATTAGAGAGCTAAATATTCAATAATAAACAACCCTTTATGATTATTGTTGTGTTTTTGTTTGTTTGTTTTAAAAGTCTTGTTTGGGGAAGTTTTCCTAAGTAGACTTTGAAAGAATAAGTCATAGTGGAAAAAGTGGACAGATTTGATGAAAGAAGAACTTTAAACTTCCGTAACTTAAAAATAAAAATGTATATGCAACGTTAAAAAACACACAAATATCTTTGAAAGATATTTTCAACATACAAATAAGACAAAAGTTCTATATCATATATATGTGTATAAAGAACTTCCAGACTTTTTTCTAATTGTTAAAGAACTCAACAGAACACAAATTATGTTAAAACGTAATTCAAATACAAATTTCAGGTGGTCAATAAATATATAAAAATGTATGTAGCTCTACTAAAATTAATAAAATGCTAAAAATAATAATACCTAATGTTTATTGAGTGCTTGCTACTGGCCAGCCACTGTTTTAGGGTTTACTTGTGCTAATTTTGAAGTCTTACAACCAAGCCTCATAGTGAGTAGTTTTCCCACTGCAAAGAAAGGAGAGGTTGCCTGGAGAACCAAAATAACTTGAACACAGATACTCAGCTAGTTGCAGTGGAGCTTGGGTTTAAACTGAATTTGACTAGGTCCTAAACCAGTTCACTATCCTGCCATGCTTTTATTGTTTTTGTTTTTTCAGTCATCAAATTGGCAAGTCTTTTAAAAAGGTCGATAATATTCAGTGTTAGTAAGGGTGAGAAAAACTTTTTATTCTCAAATATTCTTGGTGGCATTATAAATTGATAGTCTTTTTAGTGCAATATGGTGGACTCTTTAAAAACAGTTTAAAGCAGACTACTTGACCCAGGAATTCCACTTCCAGGAAAATAACCATTAAGAAATAGTTAACATATGCAAAGATATTTACAAAAGAATGCTTATGGCACCATTATTTGCAAGAGTGGAATCTCATAATCAACATACATGTCAGTAGATAGGCTTCTAGTGAAACAATTTGGGGAAAATCCATGCAATAAAACAGCATTCAATCTTTAATAAAAAGGAAGTAGGTCCATTCTTACTAAACTAACATGAACTGATATGGAACAGTTGCAAAACATAGTGACCTACTGTTCCCTGAAAAAATATTGCAAAAGCAAACATATTTAAACCTGTGTGTGTGTGTGTGTGTGTGTGTGTGTGTGTGTGTGTGTGTGTGTCTTTTTTGAGGGAAGAAGGTATGACGAAAAGAAGAAAAAAGCTTATGAGTTTATGTGTAATCATTTAGAAGAGACTAGGAAGATACACAGCAAGCTGTTTTCACTATTACCAATGGTTCTTGCGTGACAGAGGAAGATAAATCTGTTTGGTTGGAAAGCAGAGAATGGGAAAATATGGACTTAAACATGATATTTAATAGCAATAGCTATTCTTTGAATCTTTTGCAAGAAGATATTCATGTAATATTTGTGAAATGAAAACAATAATAATAAAAGGAAGATAAAAAATAAAAGTGATGAAATGAAAACTGAACGCACAGAAAACGCAGACAATTTAAACAAAACATTAGACAGCACATTATTGCAATAGTTGCATTCTATCACAGCAATTCAGGCTCATGGCAGGGATACCCATCCGGGAAATAAGAGTGATCAAACACTCTCAAGATTCACCGTGCTTACGAGAGCCCCAACCAATCTTTTATACAAAAGCTTCACAGCACCTTTCTGTTTTAGGAAAGAGCTTAGTTCCACACCGGGTGTTTTTATATATCACGCCAAGTCATTTCACTGAGATCTGCTGGCGATTCAGCCTGGAGCTTTCAGATTCCTTCTCATTTTACCAACATTAAGCTGCATCCTTAACACAAGGCTGATCCTGAAGTGATTCCACCAACAGATGCAGAGATAGCTTTGGCAGAAATAACTTTAGGCTCCTATTCTCTTTTCCTTGTTGAAACATGCACAGCATTGCTCATTACAGTTAATCAGACTCACAACACTTCATCCTGGCTGAAAATAATAGGCCCCATTGTACCTTAGTAACCAGGTTACTTCACCCTTTCATTGCTGCGGTTAACACCTATTATTTCCTCCAGGCACCAATATTTGGAAACGGGATCATTTAGCTCTGAAGTATGTTAAGCGTTGTGTGTGCAGCGTTTCTTTTGTTAGAAGGAGGAATTCAAGATGGCTGAGCCTGTCCTAGCTGTTGAGCTACCTGTTAAAACGTCAGTGTTGACATCCACAGCACACACCCTGTGTTTAGAAACAGGGCTTTGGGGACTGGATACCTTGGCTCACACCTGTAATCCCAGCACTCTGGGAGGCAAAGGTAGGAGAGTCGCTTGAGGCCAAGAGTTCAAGACCAACCTGGGCAACATAGACTCTGTCTCCACACACACACACAAACTAAATTGAAATGGAGCCTTGGGTGTCTCATTAATATGCTGTTATTGAGCAACGTGCCTGAGACTCGGAAGATCAGAAGGATTACAGCACCGAGATACTGGCTTTCCCCTCTATTTGCACTGGAAACCTCTGAGAACAGGGCAGACACGGCCTTTTCTAAACGCTTCTCCGAGCCTCAAGTAGAAGCAGCAGCAAGGAGCAGAAAAGCAGGCTGCAGCCTTCATCCTGCTAGCTCTAAGCATGTTCAAGCAGAGGAGGATGTAGACAATGAACGGCTTAATGGTCTTAGAGAGAGAAACAAGGTAGTAGTCATTTGGTGACACAGAAAAATGGAGTTTCTTACTCTCAACAAGCTTAAAGCTATCAGAGTATAATTTTCAAAATGTTAAACGTGTCTCTTATACAAATATTAAGTGAGCACATGTCAAAGATGTATTTAACTTATTAATGAAAGAACCGAAAGAAGAGTAAAGCTAGTTCAAAGACGATTTGAGAGACTGAGTCAGTTATACATATAAGTCTGAAAAAATGTTAGAAGAAGATTGCTAAATCAAATATAAAACTGGTTAATGTCTAGGGTTATCTTTTCTTGCTTAGGACAAGAAAAATTTATGTTGATATTAGTCATATAAAAGTTGATATTTACACTTACAGGGTAACAAAATATCCTAATCAATAATAAATACTAAGTCAAACAATTGCATCCCTAGAGAAATAGATTAACCTCAAATTGCCTAATAACATTTCGTCGTGATATTGAAAAACCATGTAGTTTTCCTTTTTCTTTTTTCTAACTGGGAGGTGTTTTTTTTTTTTTTTTTTTTTTTTTTTTGCATGCAGCTGTGTCCATGGTGATCCTGGATGGTGGATGGAGACCATAATACACCATCTACACAATTTCCGGTATGAAAGGTCACCAAGAGACCACAAACCAATTTCCTCTCTCCACACGGGTTTGGGTTAAATGACAAGAAGTCAATTTTGTGTAAAGGGGCTGTTGACATGAGCTTATACCATGCCATAAGCTTAAACTCAGGCAGACCTGCTCTCTGCCACTTTTTGGCTAAACATAATCCCAGACCAATTTCCTCATCTGTATGTAGAGGTAATAATGGCACCTGCCTCGTAGACTGGAGTGGGGAGTAAAGGAGATCATCCAGGCAACGTGTTTCCTGGACTGTCTAGCATTGACCCAACAGTTAGCAAATGCTGCTGCTGCTGTTGCTGTTTCTACACCTTGCAGCTAAATTCTATCATCACTTATCATCTGGAGAATGTGGTAAAATTTAACTTCAGTTGGATCCAACTAGGGAAAAGGAGAGGAACTCACAAAATAATAAAATAAATTTCAGAAAATGTAATTTCCCCCTTGGCTAAGAAAGTTGTCCTTGAACTGGCTTTCTATGCACTCCAGAGTAGATTTTAAGCAAAGATTGGTTCAAGGATTATAGCCTTACTATTCCTCTGAGGAGAAAAGGAAAAGTGAGAAACACGCAGAGATTTAAATGCAATGTTGGTGGAAGATATAAAGTTGATCGGGAGGAAGAGAAGATGGGGCTGGGGAGAGAAGGGAGGGGGGCTGCCAAGACTGTTTAAAAAGTCAGATGTGACTGTCTCTTAGCAATGTGTCTGTGATTTTATGATCTAAAAGGGGGTCAAAAGTATCAAAAGTATCTGTTCCACCCACCTCACTGGGATAGTATAAAGATTAAAGAAATAGAGCAAAACTTTTAAAGTATGTTCTGCGCATTCTGCTAATAAGATTCTCATCTTTTTATTCTGCTTACTGGGTCTGTAGGAGGCCACGAAGCTCAGACATCTCACTCTGAACTACACAGTGGTTATGAGATTTAAGCATCTCTCTGACAAGAGCAGAACTCCCAATCTCCCTTTAGCCTTTTTGTAATCAGTTTTGTAGTTGAAATAGCAATGGATACAGGTGATATCCTTTGTAGTTTGCATCTGTGTTTTCTGTTGGACAAAAGTTAGATATTTGCAGAGTTTTAAAAAATTCCCTTACTATATATTTTTGAATAATCATGTTGAGGTGAAACTTACATACCATAAACCCACCCACTGTAATATAACTAGTTTATTTTATTCTTTTTAGAGTCAGGGTCTTGCTCCACTGCCTGGGCTGTAGTGTGGTGGTGTAGTCATAGCTCACTGCAATTTCCAACTCCTGGGCTCAAGGGATCCTCCCACCTTGGCCTCCCGAGTGACTGGGACTATAGGCTTGCACCACCACGCCCAGCTACTGATGATCTTTAGTAAATTTATAGAGTTGTGCAACTACCACCACAATCCAGTTTTAGAACCCTTTCCAACATCTAAAAATGATTCCTCATTCTTATTTGTTGTTACTCTCCATTTTCATCCTGCAGTCCCAGGCAACCATAAGCTACTTTTTCTCTATAGATTTGCCTTTTCTGGACATTTCATAAAAATAGAATCACACAACATTTTGTCATTTGTGTCTGGCTTTCTTATACAGCATAAGTTTTTCAAGATTCATTCACGCTTAAGCATGTTTCAGCAGCTTCTTTCTATTGTTGAATAGTACATTGCATAGATTACTACATTTTCTTTATTCAGTCACCAGATGATGAACATTTGCACTGTTTCCAATTATTTTGTGTGAGTAATTTTGCCGTGAACTTTTGCATACAAGTCTCTTTACAGACATATCTTTTCATTTCTCTTAGATACCTACAAGTAGAATTTCTGTGCCAATATTAAGTTTATGTTTTTGTTAAAGTATTTATTAAACTGCCAAACTCATTTTTAAAGTATCCATACCATTTTGCATTCTCACTAGCAACGTATGAGAGTTCCAGCCTCCCCATATCCTTGTCAGCTCTTGTTATTTTTAATTGAAAAGGCATTTCATTGTGGTTTTAATCTGCATTTCCCTAATAAGTAATAATGTTAAGCATCTTTACATGTGCTTCTTAGCCATTCAAATATGTTCTTTGAAGAGATACCTATTTAAATCCCTTGGTCTTCTGTTTTTAATAAATTTAACTTTTATTTTAGATTCAAGCAGTACATGCACAGGCTTGTTGCCTGGTATATTGCATGATGCTGAGGTTTGAGGTATGAATGATCCATCACTCAGGTACTGATCACAGTACCCAGTAGTTCATTTTCAGCCCTGGCCTCCTTCTCTCCCTTCTCCCCCCATGACTTCCCATTGTCTATTGTCGCCATTTTTATGTCCATGAGTACCTAATGTTTAGCTTCTACTTATAAGTAAGAACATGCAGTATTTAGCTTTCCGTTCCTGCACTGATTCACTTAGGTTAATGGCCTCCAGCTGCGTCCATGTTGCTGCAAAGAACATTATTTCATTCTTTTTCATAGCTGCATAGTATTCCATGGAGTATATATACCACATTTTATTTATCCAATCCACCATTGAGGGGCTCTTAGGTTCACTTCATGTCTTTGCTATTGTGAACAGTATGGTGATGAACATACAATGCAAGTATCTTTTTGGTAGAACGGAAATCCTTTGCTTATTTTTAAGTTGAGTTCTTTGTCTTATTGTTGAGTTATAAGTATTTTTATATATTCTAGGTGTAAGTATTTTATTAGCTATGTAAATTTTAAATATTGGCTCTCAGCCTGTGGCTATATTTTCATTTTCTTAATGGTGTCTTTAGAAGCCTGAAATTTCTAAATTTTGAAAAAGTCCAACGTATTATTTTTCATTTGTGAATCATGCTTTTGGTATCATTTCTGAGAACTCTTTGCATAACCCAAGAACACAAAGATTTTCTTTTATGTTGTATTCTAGAAGTTTTATAGTTTTAACTTACATTTAAATCTACAATCTATTTCTAATTGTTTTTTATGTATGATATAAGACAGTGGTCAAAATTAATCATTTTGCATGTGGATATTCAGTTGTCCCATTATTGTCTGTTGAAAAGATTGTCCTTTACCCATTAAATTGCCTTGGCACCTTTGTCAAAATTCAATTGACCATAAATAACATGTTGGGCATTTTTTCCCTGAACGTTCAATTCTATTCCATGAGCTACATGTCTAACCTTGTCCAGGTACCACCCTTTATTTATTCCTGTAGAAATGTCTAGTGTTTTTTGTTTTTTTGTTTTGTTTTGTTTTGTTTTGTTTTTGAGACAGAGTCTCAGTCTGTCACCCAGGCTGGAGTGCAAAGGCACGATCTCGACTCACTGAAACCTCCGCCTCCCGGGTTCACGCCATTCTCCTGCCTCAGCCTCCCGAGTAGCTGGGATTACAGGCGCCAGCCACCACACCCAGCTAATTATTGTATTTTTAGTAGAGATGCGGTTTCACCATGTTGGCTGGGCTGGTCTTGAACTCCAGACCTCAGGTGATCGCCCGCCTCAGCATCCCAAAGTGCTGGGATTACAGGCGTGAGCCACCACACCCGGTCCAGAAATGTCTAGCGTTTTTAACCCCAAGTCTTGGATATCATCACCTAGAGATCCAGGAATACAGAAAGGAAAGTTTGTAACATATATTTTGTATACACAATTCACAAGATCAACATGATCACAATGAATATTGTGGCTTATCTCTACTGCCAAATTTGTAATCTATTAACACATACAGACAAATAATAACACATAATAACAAAAGCCACCTGGGAGCCTATAAATATGGTGAATTTTCTAAATTAAAACTACAAGTGTGGATAATTAACAAGTATTAGTTTATTATTATGCACAATCCATGTTTAGTCTTCACTGTTCATGATTATTTTGGTTTCCTATCTGTAAAAATTTCTCTGTCCTCTTTGTTAAAAGAACTTCCCTTGGTTCAGGTGTTGAGAAATGACATGATCATAGAAGATGTACCTCTCTGTAGCACTAGGAGCTGAACCACTATTACTCTGGACCAAAGATCAACAAGCTTTTTTCTGCAAAAGGACAGAGAGTATTTTAAGTTTTGCTGGACATAAAGTCTCTGTAACAACTACTCAGCTTTACCGTTGTCTTGGAAAACAGCTAAAGGTAATGTGTAAAGGAATGGGTGTGACTGTGTTTTAATAAAACTGGATTTATATGAAGAGGTAACAGCAGGCTTTGACTGGTGGGCCTTAGTTTGCCAAACTCTGGTATAGTGTAGTTTCCTAGGGTTGCTGTGACAAATCACCACAGATTAGGAGGCTCAATAGGACAAACATTTGTTCCCTTACATTTCTGGTCTCAGAAGTCTGAAATTAAGGTTCTGAAGGCTCCAGAGAATTGTTCCTTGCCTCCCTCAGGTTCTGGTGGCTCCTGACTTTCCTTTGCTTGTAGTGGCATCACTCCAGTCTCTATCTTCATCTTCACATGGCCTTCCTCTCTGTGTCCTCCCCTCATCCTATAAGAACACTTGTCATTGGAAATGGAGTTCACTGTAAATCCTAGATGATTTTATATTAAGATCCTTAAATAATTACATCTGCAGAGTCGCTATTTCTAAATAATGTCTCACATTCTGAGGCTCCAGGTAAACATGCATTTTGTCGGGGGTGGGGGGCCACAATTCAACCACTATTCAACACCTGGTTTAGGCTAATCATGATAATCCCATTCTTCTTTGTCATGAATTGTTTTGTAGAAAGCATGGGACCCACTTCTAGCCAGTGAGGTTATAAACGCTGTTTATGGGGAAATCCAGGGAAAATGTGTTCTTATTTGATGAAAAATAAGCACAGGCACATCTCTTATACTTTCCTGCCCCAGGGGGTTGTCTTATGCTAAGAGTTGATGCAGTTACCTTGTGACCATAAGAACAAAAGCCGGAAGAATTGCTGAGAAGCTCATATAAAATCTTCACATCACTGCGATAGAGAATTAACCAACTTTGCTGTTTCCTTACTCCGGACGTAGAGTGATGAGAGATAATAAACACCTATTGATTAAGTTCTTGAATTTAGGTTTACTTTTAGGTATAGTCAAAATCATCCAGACTGTTCTCGGAGTAGTTATTCTCAGGTATTCTCCAAATACTACAACCAGAGGCTACAGTGACTGAAAAGCTTGTTGATCTTCCTGCCAGCAATCAATGACACATCGGTACAAATCCATTATTTTTTTAAGATTTCTCACTTTTATATTGACTCACTGGGCAAAAAAGCTATAATCAACCTTTCCAATTTAATTCTGGGATATAATATGGAGACTGGGCAGGAAAAATCTTGGAATACTCAGTGGGAATAGCAGCACATCTCTGAGAAAAATGGGACTGTCTAAAAAAAATAGAAAAACAAAATGGGAATTATTAAAAAAAAAAAAAAGCAAGCGAGTGAGAGAGAGAAAGAGATGCTCTGTGAACTCTGAAGACTAGCCTGGGTAGGTCACAATTCTTGTGCACCCTGTGACTTCCACAAGTAAAAGGAAACTGAGAACGCAACGTTCAAGACAAGTGAAGACAGTACAGGCAAAGAAAAGAGGTGGGGGTCATATTGGAGCCACATTTATTGTCCTGGATAGCTCAGTGTGATATTGTGAGGTGCCACAGACCGTGGCAAAAAATATTCAGATCAAAGGTCTGGTATGCCAGCACTCACCACAAAATGAAGTATCAAATAGATAGTGTATATTCTGAAAAGTATGTAATATCAATATGTTCTCTATACTTAATGTATATATAAAGTATATGCATTAAACATACCATATATATGTATATGCAATCTATGTAATCAAAACATATGTTATATAACATTTTCTCCCATTTTTATATTGAGTGTTTATTTTATGTCTCTAATGGGGGAAAAGGGAGACTAGAACTGAAAAATAGTTGTAAAAATTTCCTCCTGAGAGAAATCCATTTTTAAAAATCTGCTTTCTATTTTGGCAATGAAGTAGTAGCTTCTAATGGATCAATCTTTGCACAGATAATAACTACAAAATCTGGATACACACAACAAAATTAAAGGAGAGAAAAACCACTACCTGAAGGTACTGCAAACAAACAAAAGTAGGAAAATGCCGAGGAAAATTTACACTTAGAAGAAGGGAATGGGATGATGCTGGGTAAATTTTCAATATTTCATGGACTTTTGCCTGAAGGCAGCCCCAGTGAGCATGAAGTGGAATTACTGAAACTCAATAGATTTCCTGCAGTCTCACTGGCTCGTGGAAGCAGAGGACAGGGTTTGAAGTGGCCATGGCAGCTATAAAATGAGGAAAGAGGTGCCAGAAAAAAGATACCCACAAAGGGAAAGCCCTAAATTCTGTATTTAAAAATTGGTTTAGGCTGGTCGTGGTGGCTCATGCCTGTAATCCAGCGCTTTGGGAGGCCAAAGGGGGCAGATCACCTGAGGTCAGGAGTTTGACACCAGCCTGGCCAAAGTGGTGAAATGCTGTCTGTACTAAAAATATAAAAATTAGCTGGGTGTGGTGGCAGGTGCCTGTAATCTCAGCTACTTGGGAGGCTGAGGCAGGAGAATTGCTTGAACCCGGAGGTGGAGGTTGCAGTGAGCTGAGACCACACCATTGCAGCCCAGCCTGGGAAACAAGAGCAAAACTCCCACTAAAAAAAAAAAAAAAAAAAAAAAAAAAAAAAATCTGTTTAAATATCTGGCTGATCTCTGAATGCCTCTTCTGCAGGGAAGACTACAAGCAAACCAGTTAAGGCTAAAAGGACTCAACAATGATTTCTACTGCTGCCCACCATCGAGAACACAGAGGTTGGACTTTGATTATTGCCACATTAACTGTCTGCTAAAACCAAAGAACAAAAATCAATACATTCAGAAGAGCATAACAGAATCCAAAGTTTTGTACCAATGTCCAGAGTATAATCAAAATTACAAGACTACCAAGAAACAGGAAAACGTGACCCATAATCAAGAGAAAAGGTAATCAATGAAGACCAACCCCAAGACAACTCAGATGATGGAATCAGTAGACAAGTATTTTAATAGTAGTTATTATAACTATGCTCAAGAATAGAAAGGGAAATAAATGAATAACCAGAAAATCTCAACAGAGAAACTTTAAAATCTATTAAAATGCACAAACAGTGGTAGCCTTTTAATAATTCATTTTATGTCTTTTAAAATAATTCATTTTACATCTTTTAAAAATAGTTCTTTTAAGAACTATTTTTTTCTTAATTAAAAATATCATGTAAAGTGCTATTATCTTGGAGTTCAATTAGTTTATATAGTGTGATAGCAGATAGTCTGGTAAAGTAGAGAGAGTATTACACATTTAGACAAACAAAAACAGGCCAGGTGCAGTGGCTCACACTTGTAGTTCCAGCACTTCGGGGGCTGAAGTAGGAGGATTGCTTGAGCCCAGGAGTTCAAGACCAGCCTGGGCAACATAGTGAGACCCATACCTCATATTTTATTTAATTTAAATAAAAGTAAATTAAAAAGACAAAGACAAATCTTAATTCTACTACAAACATCTCTCCATGACATTGAGTGAGACATTTAACCACAGTGAGTAGACCTTGATGTGTTCTTCTGTCAATGTGAGGTTAGATCTAAATCAGCTCCAAGGCTTTTGCTAAAAATCTAGGTGAAATTTGCTTAGCATCCCAAAGTTAGTTTGTATAAAAGTTAAAACTAACATATAGGTCTGCTACTCATGACAAAAACCTCAACTAAAAGTAGCCAGGAAATCTTATCCAAATGTATACTATTTTCAGCAACTTCTCTACGGATTAATGAAACATAGTTTCAGCTCCAGATCCCTTACTTACCCAAAACTTTTTATTGTGCCACATACAAAGGCTTAGAGACACATTGGACCAGATGCTCTAGTTGAAAGTAAACAGAAATATCACTTTCTCCCTGTCTAGATTTAGCAGAATTGCATTTGGAAATCAAAACAATTCGTATTACACCAGATTTCAGCAACGTTTGAAGCATCAAAAATAAATAAAATAAAGCTTCTCCCATGAAGCCTATCAAAACTAAAGTAGGTGGTAACTGAATTGAAAACTTCATCAGAATGAGGTTCTGTTCTAAATAAATATGTGCATTTTAAAAACCCATTTATCTAATGTACTATAATCATAGAAAAGGGACCTTCAAACTTTTGATCAGATGCTAGAATGTTAAACTGACGGAAGAAATAAAAGCATTTGTAATTTATTGCTTTGCTTTGCTTTTTCATAGGGTATAATTTATTTATTTAATTTTCCTGCAAGGATATCTTATTTCTCCTCTGACAAATGCCAAAAATGAAGACAAGCCAAACATATAGATTGCATTAAAATTGATGTGCGTTTTAAAATTTCACTGTTTTTAATTTCACTGTGCTGAGCTGTCAGCCCTGGCTACCCTTGGGAAATCTGTGGGCTGGTGCTGAGTGCACCAGTTTCCTAAACACAGCTCAGCCACAACTTCTTACTTTAGTCCAGGGCTCCACTCACCAACCTTGAATCCTCAGAATGTTTTTCTGATGACTCTATCCTCACATGGTACAAGCTTTGCCACAGATAAGGGTCTTACATGTCCATAAATAACATGGGGATGTATCTTACAGATAAGAGAAGACAGAACAGCAAAATAAATATGAATGTTTGGGGACAGAGCCTACAAGTGAACTCAAACACATCGATGTCTAAAGTTATGATATTAATGAGATATTTGAAGGTAGATAAAAGGAAATGTATCCCCACAGAAATCTGGTGGAAAAAAATAGAATTTCTGTCTGCTGTAGTTTCACAGAAGAATGTAATCTTGGGTTTGGAAGGAACGTTAGAGGCCATCTAATCCAACTGCATTCCCAAAACAGAAATCCTGATAGTCGGTGATTATCCTTAGAATTGCAGGAATTCATACAAGAAGGACCAAATTAAGTCTCATTGGTTTCTAGGGTCATGATAGTTCTGTGGAAATCAAGTTTCATTTTTGTTTTGAACCGAATTGTCTGAGAGTTCTGAAATCTGAGTTCTAAAAATTCATATAAACCTATTGGTTGATACTATGTCTCAGAACTGAATTACTAAAAATGTAGGGTTAACCAGATGATAGGTCCAGCAATAGGAGGATATTAAAGACCAGTCTGTTACTATTCTTTGCTGCTGTTTGCGAGACTTATTTCTGCCCTGAAGGGGTTCAAAGCCATAGATTAGCAACAAAATATAGTTAAACACTGGCATGATCTATAGTTTTTCCCCCCGTCAGAAGTGCTTAGAATATTGGAAAATAGGATCAATATTTATTGAGCATTGGTTCTGTGCTGTAAAAGGGTGAAGAGTTTTGGAACTATTCAGCTGGAAGAATAGAAGCCTGGGGTAGAATTCAAGTATTTTTCTAATCTATACGATTTGTCTTAAATAGGATGCTGATCAACCATTATTAATTTAATTCCAGAGAATAGAATAAAAGAAAAACAGAGTGTAGAAAGGGGAAAAAAGCAAATTATTAGTATTCTGACTATAAATGTCGTGAAAGAGTTTTTGAGGGAAGCTATATCACGATGTCTTTGGAGGACTTGAAGAATAAGGTCAAACATTCATTTATCTTTACTGGGCCGAGAAAAATGCATCATGATGGAAAAGATGTATCACTTGTCAACATCCCCTTTCTTGATACTATAAAAAAGAGACAGAGTGGTCCAGAGTTGGATAAAAAGAAAGAATAGCCTTTAAGGGTCCCCAGTTTTTCTCATCACCTATCTAGAGAGAGAGGGAAAACAAGTATGTGGGATTCACCCTTTTTCCCCCCATCTGGATTATTGATTTTCACCTTTGGAAGTCTGTACCACTAACTAACAATATGTTTTTCTATGGCTTAGCTTACACAACCCTAAACCCAAAGCTCATTAATCGAAGCTCCAAGTTCATTGTCTTGCATCCTTCACCAACCCAAAAATCACTCTTCTCCCACAAACAGTTGAGGAAAGTTAACTACTGATTTTTCATAGATTAAAACAATGCAGATCTTAAAACGTAATGTCCCAAATTGCTACCAGACTACCCTGGACATGCAATTAGTCTTCTTAGAACAGAAAACACCAAAAATGTTTAGTGTTAGTTCTTTTATTCTTTATTTAAACCTAGCCTTCTTTTCAGAGGTCAGTTTTTATAAGCTGCATTTTTAATTTTACGATTCCCACATATTCTACTTCTGAGTTACATACTAGAGGCAGTTTGGGGGTTCTTTTTGCATCTAATGAATGTTCTCAGTTAGAAAAATCAAACCCTACCAAAGATTTTAAGTAGTCATGTGCATAGTGCAATTTAAGGGGTGTCACAAACCCCATCTCCTCTCCGTGCAGTCATTTAAAACAATTCTCCAGTTTGTTCCCAGTGCTGCTTATCTTTCTTATTACCCTCAGGAAAAAGTTGGGAATGTGCACATAATCAGAAAAAATCATAATATCAATGCCTTCCTTTTGCCAGGTACTATGTAAAACTGCTGAACAGGAGTAAAGTCAGCAAGATGGCAGGCTAGGAAGCATTAAATAAAATATCTGTAGATGTACTAAAATAACTTTATATGAGCTCTGAAAACAAGTCAAAGATCTACAGCCACCTAGTGAATTGCCACTGAAAAAAAGCCACAGTCAAATGGTGGGAAATTCTGTGGCGTTTTTACTCACCCCACCTCACCCCTTCCACTGTGGTGTAGTTGGGAGAAAATGTCCTAATTCCTAGTTTCCTCCCTGGACCTAGGAGGAGAAGAGTACAACATATTCACAATGTTCTAACTTGTCTGTGAGCTTTCCACAGGACGGTTTGCTGTCTTGTCTGACATGGAGCTCAGACAGAAAATGAAAACATTGTTTGTAACTCAGCCTGGTGGAAACTGTGGAAGGCAGTGGCAGGTACTGTGGTGTGTAAAATGTAAAGGGGGACTACAGACCCATAGACATCTGGGGGCAAATGATTTTTAACAGAAAAATATGATAGAAGATCTAATTTGCCAAGGAGAAACTGGGGTGAGACTCTTTGGCAAATTAGGACATTTTAAAGCAGCTATTTTTGTGGAGAGGGAAGATTTTATTTTTAAATCTCACACAGGCCCAACCAGGAAATATGCCTCTTAGACCTCAGAATATCTTTTTTGTATTATTATTATACTTTAAGTTCTAGGGTACATGTGCACAACGTGCAGTTTTGTTACATATGTATATATGTGCCATGTTGGTGTGCTGCACCCATTAACTCATCATTTACATTAGGTATATCTCCTAATGCTATCCCCCCCCCTTCCACCCCACAATAGGCCCTGGAGTGTGATGTTCCCCTTCCTGTGTCCTTGTGTTCTCATTGTTCAATTCCCACCCATGAGTGAGAACATGCGGTGTTTGGTTTTTTGTCCTTGCGATAGTTTGCTGAGAATGATGGTTTCCAGCTTCATCTATGTCCCTACAAAGGACATGAACTCATCCTTTTTTATGGCTGCATAGTATTCCATGGTGTATGTGTGCCACATTTTCTTAATCCAGTCTATCATTGTTGGACATTTGGGTTGGTTCCAAGTCTTTTATATTGTGAATAGTGCCACAATAAACATACGTATGCATGTGTCAAAAAGACTTCAGAATATCTTAAGCCTCACTCCAAGCTGATCCCGAAAAGGCCCCCTAATTAGTGAAGCTCCTCCATGTCAGCCTGCCAAGATTGGAAAGGTCGATGTGTTTTCAATGCCCAATTTTCAATAATCAATCACATGACATAAAAAAAACATGGCCCAATAAAAGGAACAAAAGAATTTTCAGAAATCATCCCTGAAGAAAACTGGGTATCAGACTGTCCAGGAAAAGACTTCTTAAACAATTGTCTTAAATATGCTCAAAAAGCTAAAGAAAAATGTGGACAAAGAACTAAGGGAAATCAGGAAAAAGATGTATGAACAAAATGATAATATCAACAAAGAGACAAAAATTATACTTTAAAAGAAACAAATAGAAATTCTGGAGCATGGCTGTCCCAATCAGACAAAAAAAAAAAAAAAATCACTGAACTTCAAGACAGGTCATTTGAAATCATCAAATCTGTAGAGCAAAAGGAAAAACTATTAAAAAAATTAATTTATGACGCATCAAGTAGACAAAATATGTACTATCAGAGTCCCAGGAGGAGGAAGGAGAGAAAAGGGCAATGAGGATATTTGAAGAAATAATGGACAAAAGCTTCACAAATGTGAAGATAAATATGGACATGCAAATACAAGAAGTCTAAGTAGGATTAACCCAAAGAGACCCACCCCAAGACACATTATTATCAACCTGTTTACACAGACAAAGAGAATCTTGAACAGAGCAAAAGGAAAGTGACGTGTCATGTACAAGTGATCCAGGACAGACTATAAGTGGATTTCTCAGCAAAAAAACTTACTGGCCAGAGAAAATTAGATGATCTATTTAAGGTGCTAAAATTTTTCTTAAAGCATCAATCGAGAAACTAGGTTGGGTACAGTGGCTTATCACTGTAATTCCAGCACTTTAGGAGGCCAAGGCAGAGAATCACATAAGTCCAGGAGTTCAAGACTAGCCTGGGTAGCATAGTGAGACTCCATCTCTACAAAAAAATAAAAAAATTAAAAATTAACTGGGCATGGTGGTGCATGCCTATAGTCCCAATTACTTGGGAGGCTGAAGAGGGAGGATCACTTGAGCCTGGGAGGTCAAGGCTGCAGTGAGCCATGATCATGCCACTGCATTCCAGTATGGGCAACAGAGTGAGAGCATATATTTATGGCCTCTTTTTATTTTTTTATGTTTTTTAATGTTATATTTGTCTTAAAGCATATATATGCTTTAAGACACCATATATATATATGGTTTCACTCTGTATTTCATATATGTATAATTTTATATGTTCTCACTCTGTACTGTAATTCTCTATATAGCAAAACTGTTATTCAAAAATGGAAAACAAATTATGACACTCACAGATAACCAAAAGCAGACGTAGTTCATTACCAATAGACTTGTTCCAGAAGAAATGCTAATCAGTGTCCTTTAAGTTGAATGAAACAACACTCAAAACTCTGTCAAAATACAAAGTTCTTAGCCAGGTCCGGTGGCTCACGCCTGTAATCCCAGCACTTTGGGAGGCCTAGGTGGGTGGATCATGAGGTCAGGAGTTTGGGACCAGCCTGGCCAATATGGTGAAACCCCGTCTCTACTAAAAACACAAAAAATTAGCTGGGCGTGGTGACACGCACCTGTAATCCCAGCTACTTGGGAAGCTGAGGTAGTAGAATTGCTTGAACCCAGGAGGCAGAGGTTGCAGTGAGCCAAGATCGCACCATTGCACTCCAGCCTGGGCAACAGAGCAAGACTCCATTTTGAGAAAAAAAAAATATATATATATACACATATCCATATATGTGTATATACATATATACATATATATACGTGTGTGTGTATATATACATATATATGTGTATGTACACATACATTATATATACATATGTACATATATATATACACATATATGTGTATGTACACATACATTATATATACATATGTACATATATATATACACACACACACACACACATATATATAAAGTTCTCCAGTAAACATAAATACACTAACAGAAATTTTGGCCTGTAACTCAACTTTTAATTGTTATGTACTAGGTAAAAGCCAAAAGCAAAAAGAATTATAAGTCTATGTTAATGGGAACATAATGTATAAAGATGTAATTTGTGACCTTGGCAACATAAAGTGTTTGGGGAGGAGGAATTGTAAAGAAGCAGGGTTTTTGTATGTGACTACAGTTACATTGGCATCAATTTAACAAAGATTGTCATAACTTTAGAATGTTATATATAATCCCCATAGTAACCACAAAGAAATTATTTATAGAATATACACAAAAGGAAATGAGAAGAAATTCAAAATATGTTACTATAAAAAATCAAGTAAACAAAATGGAAAATAGTCATGCAAAACATGAGGGACACAAAAAGCTCTAAGACATACAGCAAAAAGCAACAAAATGTCAAAAAGTGTCCTTATCAGTAGTTACTTTATGTAAGTGGCTTAAACTCTCCAATTTAATAAGACATGGATTGACAGAATGCATTGAAAGAAAGAATCCAAACATACGCTATATATATGAGAGACTCACATTAGATTTAATATCATTCGTAAGTTGAAAATGAAAAGATGGGAAAACGTATTCTATGAAAATAGTAACCAAAACAAAAGTGGCCAGAACAAAAACGACAAACTAATATCAGACAAAATAATCTTTAAGTTAAAAACTGTTACAAGAGACAAAGAACGATTATTATATAATGATAAAAGGGTTGATTTGCCAACAACTATAAGCATATATGCATCAAACATCAGAGCTCCAAACTATAAGATGTAAACATAAAGAATTGGAAGGAGAAATAGATAACTCTAAAATAGCAGGAAACTTCAATACTTCACTTTTAGTAATGGATAGAACAACCAGACAGAAGATCAAATATGAATACAGAGAAATTGAGCAACATTATAACCAACTGGACCTGACACACATATACGCAACACTTCACCCAGCAACAACAGAATATACATTTTCTCCAGTGCACTTGGTGCACTCTTCATGATAACTCATGTGTTAGGCAACAGAAAAAGTCTTAATACATTGGAAAAGAATTGACGTAATACAAATTGTCTGTTCTGATCACAATGGAATGACGAGAAATTAACAGCAGAAGGAAAACTGGAAAACACACAAATATATTAAAGTTCGTCAACTTACCTTTAAACAACCAAAAAAGAAATCACAAGGAAAATTATAAAATATCTTGAGAAAAACAAAAATAAAAACATGATATACCTGTCATATCAAAACTCATGAGATGTAGCAAAAGTAGAGCTGAGAGGAAAATTTGTGGCTGTAAAAGCTCACATTTATTAAGACAAAAGGTCTCAAATCAATAGCCTAACTTTACACTTTTGGAAACTAAGGAAAAAAGAGTAACTCCAAAACTAGCAGAAGAGAAATTAATAAAGATTAAAGACAAATAAAAATTTTTAAAAAGACAATGGAGAAAATCAGTAAAATAAAGAGTTGGTTTTTCGTAAACATTAGCAACATTGACAAACTTTTAGCTAAGTTGACTAAAAAGGAGCAAGAAGGCAAAAAATCAGCATGGAATATTACTGTCAATTTGACAGAAATAGAAAAGATTATAAGGAGTACTATAAACAATTGTACACTAAGAAATTGGATTACCAAATGAAACGAACAAATTCCTAGAAACACACACCTTATCAGGACTGAATCACTAAGAAATAAAAAATTTGAATAGACCTATAATTAATAAGGAGATTGAATTGGTAATGAAAAAACTCACAACAAATAAAAAACTAGGAACAGATGTTTTCACTGGTGAATTACATCAAACGTTTAAAGAATTAACACCTTAAACACTTCCAAAAAATTGAAGCAGAAGGAATGCTTCCTAACGCAGTCTATGAAGTCAGCATTATCCTGTATCAAACTTAGACAAAGATACTACAAGAAAAGAAAACTAGTGATCAATATCCCTTATGAATACTGATGCAAAAATTCTCCAGAAAATACTAGCAAATAGGATTCAACAACATATTAAAAGGGTTATACACTGTGACAAAATGAGATTTATTCCTTAAATGCAAAGGTGGTTTTATACATTGAGAGGAAAGTCAGTCAATCTAATAAATCACAATGCACGGAATGAAGGAGGGAAAAAACACATGATCATTTCATTTGAGTCAGAAAAAGCATTTGACAAAATTTAGCATTATTTCATGATAAAAACACTCAACAAACTAGAAAAAAAATCTAACTAAGTAAGAGCCATCTATGAGAAACCCACAGCTAAAATTATATGTAATGGTGAAAAACTGAACTTCTTTTTTTAGGCTCAATAACAAGACAAGGATTCCTACTTTCACCACTTGTGTTCAAAATAGTACTAGAAGTACAAGCCAGAGCAATTAGAGAAGAAAAAGAAATAAAAGTCACCAAAACCCTAAATGTCACACATATGCACCCACACACAAAACACTGTTCGAATTAATAAATCAATTCAGCAAAGTCGCAACATACAAAATCAACATGCAAAAATTGGTGGTTGCTCTTCCATATACTAATAGTGAACAATTCAAAAAGGAAATTAAAGAACAATTCCACTTGCAATAGCATCAAAAATATAAAATACTTAAGAATAAACTTAACTATTAAAACAATAGAGAAAATCAGTAAAACCAAGAGTAAAATTAGTAAAACCAAGGAAGCAAAAAACTTATACAGTGAAAACTACAAAATCTTCCTGAAAAATTTTAAGAAAATAGAAATAAATGGAAAGACAACCCATGTTCATGGATTGAAAGCTTTAAAGTTGTCAACACTACCCAGAGCAATCTAAAGATTCAATACAATCTCTACCATACCCCAGTGATATTTTTGTAAGAATTGAAAAATTTATTCTAAAAGTCATATGAAAACTCAAGAAACCCCAATAGTCAATATACGAATGATAAAGAAAAACAAAGGTGTAGGTCTCACACTTCCTGATATCAAAACTTACTATAAAGCTTTGGTAGGCTAAACTGTGGAATAGGCATAATGACAGACATATAAACCAACGGAATAGAACAAAAAGCCAAGAAACAAACTGTAAAATATATTGTCAAATAATTTTAAACAAGAGTGCCATGACCATTTAATGAAGAAAATATAGTCTTTTCAATAAAAAGTTTGAGAAAACTAGATATTCATATGCAAAATACAAAATTCAACCCTTAATTTAGGCCATATACAAAAATGAACTCTCCCAGATTCAGTAATGGCTGCAAAAAATAAAATAAGTTATAAATTATTAAAAAGTAATCAACTCAGTATGGACCAAAGACCTAAGTGTAAAACCTAAAACTATACAAATCTTAGAGGAAAGCATGAAGAAAAATTTTCAAGACATTGGATTTGGCAATAATTTTTTCGATATGAAACCAAAAACACAGACAACAAAAACAGTAGATAAATTGGACTTCATCAGAATTAAAAACATTTATGCATCAAAGACCAGTATCATCAGAGTCAAACTGCAACCTATGGAGTAAAAACTAAATTGCATATTATATATCTGATAATGATAATATTCAGAATATAGAAAGAACTACTACATCTCTACAATAAAAACCAAAAACGCAATTTAAAAATATGCAAAGGACTTTAATAGATATTTTTCCAAAGATGTACAAATGGCAATAAGCATGTGAAAAGATGCTCAACATGCTAACTATTGGAGAAATGCAAATCAAAACCATAATAGGATACCTCTTTGTGCCCTTTAATATGGATATTATTAAAGTATCAGAGAATAACAAGTGGTGGGGAGAATGTAGAAAAATTGAAATCCTTGTAGCATTGCTGGTAAAAATGCAAAATGGTGCATCCACTGTGCAAAACACTAGGGCGATTCCTCAAAAAATTAAGCATAAAACTGACATGTGGTCCAGGAATTTCACTTCTGTGTATATATCTGAAAGAACTAAGAGCAAGGAAATGAACAGATATTTATGTGGCCATGTTCATAATAGCCTTCATTACAATAGCCAAAAGGTGGAAGCAACTCAAGTGTCCACTGATGAATAAATGGATAAACAAAATGTGATATGTACACACAATGAGATATTGTCCATCCTTAAAAAGGAAGAAAATTGGCTGGGCGCGGTGGCTCACGCTTGTAATCCCAGCACTTTGGGAGGCTGAGGCGGGCGGATCACGAGGTCAGGAGATCGAGACCACAGTGAAACCCCGTCTCTACTAAAAATACAAAAAATTTGCCAGGCGTGGTGGCGGGTGCCTGTAGTCGCAGCTACTCGGAGAGGCTGAGGCAGGAGAATGGCGTGAACCCGGGAGGCGGAGCTTGCAGTGAGCCGAGATTGCGCCACTGCACTCCAGCCTGGGCGACAGAGTGAGACTCCATCTCAAAAAAAAAAAGGAAGAAAATTATGACACATGCCACAGCCTGGATAAAATGTTAAGGCACTATCTAAGTAAAATAAGCCAGCCACAAAAGGCAAGCACTGTATGATTTCATGACATCAGGCTCAAAACAAACAAACAAAAAAATCAAAAAAACCTAGGTTTGGAATATACAGTTAAAAAAACAAAAACAAAAAAATAGAAATAAAATAAATGAAGAGGTAAAAAGTGGAATGCTAGTCACCAGGGAAAGGTCAGAGAGGGAATTGGGAAATTATTGTTTAATGGGTACAGAGTTTCAGTTTGGGAAGATAATAAAAGTTTTGGAGATGGATTATTGTGATGGTTGCACCACGATTTGTACTTGATGCCACTGAAGTGTACACACTTAAAAATGCTTCAAATGGTAAATTTTGTTATTTACGTCTTACCACAATTAAAAATGGTTATTTTAAAAAGACAATAACAATGTTATTTTAAGGGCTTTTGATACACACTGCCCTCCTGAAAGGATATCCTATTTATACTCTTACCAACAGGATAAGAGCTCCACCTCACAACACCAAATATTAATATAAAAATACCTTTTAATTAACTAAATTTTAAAATAAAGCCTTATAGATGCTATCTCTGGAGTGGAAGACAAGTGTCTATGCTGTTCGAGCTCTCTCAATAAACATCTTCATTCAATTCAGCTATACCGACACTGGGAATGCACCCAACTGAGTACTTACTTCGAATTTAGCTGATGGAGTAATTGGGCCAAAAAGTAGTTTAGACCTTGGTTCTCCAAAAACAGTTTTAAAAAATTAAATGATCAAATACAATGCTATTAAAATTATGCAGGTTACATGAAAAGATTCAAGAGGACTCAAAACATTGAAATAAATCTTCAACAAAGCGGGGTGATGGTTGGCCATTGACCTGGGCCACATCTTCGTCAGCATCTCCACATTCAACATATCTTTGTGTTCTATTAATGCTTTTTTTCCCAGAGCTTGTATCTATCCTCTGGTCCCAATTATGCTTTCAACATCTTGGTGCAGAGTTCCATATTTATACATCTTGGTGCAGAGTTCCATATTTATATGTTGGGAATATAGATCACCTTCTAAGAGAAACTCCAACTCCAATCCATCCTGCACACAAGCTGTCACTTCATTTTCCTCAGTCATCAACTTAATTATGTCCTCCACATTCTTTAACACCTGAAAAGGTTCTCTATTATTCATAAAGCAAAACTCCAACATTTAAAGTATTCAAATGCAACCACCCAAAGCCCTTGCCATTTTGTAATTATTGTCTTCAAGTCAGTCCACATCCACTCGCTTATTCATTTATTCATTCTTTCTTTTCACAGCTACTCATCAGGCAATGTTTTTGTCCCTAGGATACAATGGCAAGCAAAATAGAGCTTTCAGTCAAACAAGAAAAAATAGGCAAGAAATAGGAAATTATAAGAAAATATGATGGGTTTGAGAAAAGAAATGTGGGGCAATCTGGGGCCACATGGCAGGAGACCCTCATTGGATGTGGAAGTCTTTCTGGAATGCTGCCCTTCAGCTGAAACCTTAAGTATGAGGAAGGATCAGAATCCTTGGAAATGGAGGAGGAACACATCAAGGCATTAATGTCCAGAGTGACATCCTATGAGAAGAAAGGCCCAAGGCAGGAAAGAGTAAGCATGAGGTGTGTGAGAAACTGAGATGAGGGCTGTGTGGCTGAGGTGGACGCAAGTAGAGAAAAGATACCAGGAACACAGAGGAGGGGGAGATCTATTAGCACGCTTTCGGAAACCTAAGTGAGAGGTAACAGTGACGTAACCTAAGATGGTGGTGCAAGAGCAGAGGCTGCTGAGTCTGAGAGATATTCAGGACCTGTCATTTGATTGAATGATGGAAATGAGGTAGAGGGTAAGGCAGGCCTTGATCTCAAGGCCCGTGGACTTGGGTGCCACAGCTCTGAGCAGTGGCTGCAGTTTGACAGTGACATGAGGGTGAGGGGCTACACACAGTAAAGCCTGGGACACTAGATTGAGCATGGTATGTCTATTCATTACCTGTGGTTGCTGTGCCAATCCCCACAAACCTGCTGGTTTCAAACAAGACAGATGTTTTCTTTTATGGTTCAGGAGAACAGGAGTTTACAATCAAAGTGTCAGCAGAACTTAATTCCTTCTGAAGCCTTCAAGAGAGAATCTGTTTTCTTGCCTCTTCTGACTTCCAGACACTGCCTGCATTCTTATACCTCTGGCCCCTTCTTCACATCACTGCAAACTCTGCTTCTGTTCACAGGTCCTCCTAGTGACTCTGACCCCATAACCCTCCTCCTTACCTTGTGCATACCCAAGCAATCTAGAGTAATCTCCCTATCTCAAGATTTTTAACTTAGTCACATTAGCAATGTTCCTTTTTTCATGTAAGATAGTTCACAGGTCCCAGGGATTAGGATTTGTACATCTTGGGGTGGTGGAATGGGCATTATTCTGTCTATCACTATGTGTGTAGATGAGTTTTAGTTCATTTGTCCAACTTTCCGAGTACTTGAGCATCAGCTGTGCGCTAAGCACTGTGCTAGAATCTGGGGTTATGACAATACACCTCCTGCCTTTGTGGAGTTCACATTGTCCTAAGTCAATAAGCACATATATTTTATAATATCATAGGTTTCATGGTGGAATAGCCAAGAAGGGGTATATTTGGTGGTTAAATTTGGGCTCTGGAATCAGACAGAAGCTCAACTCCCAGTTCCTCCACTTGTTAACTGAACTTGGGCAGACAATGTATCCTCTCAAAGTTACCTCAACTATGAAATGCAGATTGTCCTCCTTAAAGGGACACTGGGAGGACTAAGGAGGCAATCCATGCAAAACATGTAGCCAACAAATGGCAGTTACCATATTGTCATAGTCATTTTTTGTCTTACATTTTCATTATGAATACATACATCTATATCCTGAGTTCAAGCATAAATGTTTCTAAAGATTAAAAATATGTTTTATGCATTTGTTTAGCTACAATGCCTTACAAAATAAAATGTCTGTGGAAATAAATCACTAGGTTTGGCTTCAAGCTTGGAGTGTCTGAATCATAACATTATATAGTTGGTTCTATCAATCACTACATCTCAGAGAAACCGCATGGCAATCTTGTCCCTCCCTCTTCACCTATCAACAATGGCACCTCTATAGAGGATCAAGAAGTATGTAATATACACTTTTTGATGTGGAAAATTTTGAGTTTTGTGCACTGGTGGGAAGGAGCATGGGACAAAGATTTCAAGAGTGAAGTCTGCTAGAAGATAAGACAAACACTTGAACACTTAACAGTATAATCCAAGAACAAAATGAAAATCAAAAGATTACTCTGGAGAAGTGGCTAAGTAATGGGTACAGAAAACCAGAAAACAAGCTATTTGGATTGGAGGAAGGCAAAGTCATTGTTGTTATGGTGATCTCTTCTGGAAGAAGTAGAACCTGAACCGTGACCTCAGCAAATGGGTAGGATTCTTTTTTTTTTAATTTTATTATTATTATACTTTAAGTTTTAGGGTACATGTGCACAACGTGCAGGTTTGTTACATATGTATACATGTGCCATGTTGGTGTGCTGCACCCATTAACTCGTCATTTAGCATTAGGTATATCTCCTATTGCTATCGCTGCCCCCTCCCCCCACCCCACAACAGGCCCTGGTGTGTGATGTTCCCCTTCCTGTGTTCATGTGTTCTCATTGTTCAACTCCCACCTATGAGTGAGAACATGCGGTGTTTGGTTTTTTGTCCTTGTGATAGTTTGCTGAGAATGATGGTTTCTGGTTTCATCCATGTACCTACAAAGGACATGAACTCATCATTTTTTATGGCTGCATAGTATTCCATGGTGTATATGTGCCACATTTTCTTAATCCCGTCTATCGTTGTTGGACACCTGGGTTGGTTCCATCTTTGCTATTGCGAATAGTGCCGCAATAAACATACGTGTGCATGTGTCTTTATAGCTGCATGATTTATAATCCTTTGGGTATATACCCAGTAATGGGATGGATGGGTCAAATGGTATTTCTAGTTCTAGATCCCTGAGGAATCGCCACACTGACTTCCACAATGGTTGCACTAGTTTACAGTCCCACCAACAGTGTAAAAGTGTTCCTATTTCTCCACATCCTCTCCAGCACCTGTTGTTTCCTGACTTTTTAATGATGATCATTCTAACTGGTGTGAGATGGTATCTCATTGTGGTTTTGATTTGCATTTCTCTGATGGCCAGTGATGATGAGCATTTTTTCATGTGTTTTTTGGCTGCATAAACGTCTTCTTTTGAGAAGTGTCTGTTCATATCCTTCGCCCACTTTTTGATGGGGTTGTTTGTTTTTTTCTTGTAAATTTGTTTGAATTCATTGTAGATTCTGGATATTAGCCCTTTGTCAGATGAGTAGGTTGCAAAAATGTTCTCCCATTCTGTAGGTTGCCTGTTCACTCTGATGGTGGTTTCTTCTGCTGTGCAGAAGCTCTTTAGTTTAATTAGATCCCATTTGTCAGTTTTGGCTTTTGTTGCCATTGCTTTTGGAGTTTCAGACATGAAGTCCTTGCCCATGCCTATGTCCTGAATGGTATTGCCTAGGTTTTCTTCTAGGGTTTGTATGGTTTTAGGTCTAACATGTAAGTCTTTAATCAATCTTGAATTAATTTTTGTATAAGGTATAAGGAAGGGATCCAGTTTCAGCTTTCTACATGTGGCTAGCCAGTTTTCCCAGCACCATTTATTAAATAGGGAATCCTTTCTCCATTTCTTGTTTTTGTCAGGTTTGTCAAAGATCAGATAGTTGTAGATATGTGGCATTATTTCTGAGGGCTCTGTTCTGTTCCATTTGTCTTTATCTCTGTTTTGGTACCAGTACCATGCTGTTTTGGTTACTGTAGCCTTGTAGTATAGTTTGAAGTCAGGTAGCATGATGCCTCCAGCTTTGTTCTTTGTTGCTTCAAAGAGAATAAAATACCTAGGAATCCAACTTACAAGGGATGTGAAGGACCTCTTCAAGGAGAACTACAAACCACTGCTGAATGAAATAAAAGAGGATACAAACAAATGGAAGAACATTCCATGCTCATGGGTAGGAAGAATCAATACTGTGAAAATGGCCATACTGCCCAAGGTAATTTATAGATTCAATGCCATCCCCATCAAGCTACCAATGACTTTCTTCATAGAATTGGAAACAACTACTTTAAAGTTCATATGGAACCAAAAAAGAGCCCGCATCGCCAAGTCAATCCTAAGCCAAAAGAGCAAATGAGTAGGATTCTTAAGGAGATGGCCAGTGGAAGCACAGGTTCAGGAGGCCAGGAAACCAGTTTTGCTGAAGCAAAAGGCCATTCTACAGAAGGGAAGAAAATAAACCCAACAAGACAATTTGGGATTAAACTATGTGAACATTCGCTACCAAGCCAAAAAGTTTTAAACTCACCTGTGTAGTCAAATACCAGCCACATCTTTTTTCTCAATTTAGAGAATGTACAAAAAATACATCTCTTCATATTAATGTAAATTTAGATAAATTTCAATGATAATATACTAATACTTCGGATTTAGTAACTTGAGTGACAAGAAGGTGGGAGTGAAGAGGAAGAAAGAAGAAGGCAGTGTCCCTAGCTAATGTCTAACAGACAAGACAGGCGGCGTCAAGGCTCCCAGAGGAATGGCTCATCTCATGTCACCAATGGAAGAAAATGGAAACCTACTGCTTTAAAGACTTCTGGCGTATCCTCGGGTAGAGTTCTGTTTTGTTTTTTTAAACAGATATTTATATTTAGTTTGGTGTTCCAAAAAAGTTAACTACTGTTATTTTTTCTTCCGCAAAAAAGTTCATTTAAGAAAGCTGTTGCTTTTTGCATCTGTTATGCAGTTGAACATCTGTGAACCATGAATTAACCCACTGCTCTCCTGATGAAGTTTGAGAACATTGGGGACATTCAAGGGGCATTCCCAGTGCAGCCCTAAGACGGTGGCTTCCTACAAGCGCACTGCCAGGCCCAATGCTGGGCAAAATGCACAGAAGTCCTCTGTCCTTAGAGAGCTGATAGTTTTCATCCCTGCTCTTCTCTTTCAAGTGTAAAATACAACAGGATTCATGATATGGATGGAAGTTGTCATGGGGTTCCTAGGCACCCTTAGAGCTGTCCCTACTTGGTTTTACAAATCGCTTTCCACTACTGGCTGCATTCTCAGTCCTCTGAGAATTTCACTAAAATCTCAAAAAAGTCCTCAAGCAAGTCAAATGAAAATAAATTGCAAGGCCAGGCACTGTGGCTCACGCCTGTAATCCCAGCACTTTGGGAGGCCGAGGCAGGTGGATCACGAGGTCAGAGACCATCCTGGCTAACACGGTGAAACCCCGTCTCTACTAAAAATACAAAAAATTAGCCAGGAGCAGTGGCGGGCGCCTGTAGTCCCAGCTACTCAGAAGGCTGAGGCAGGAGAATGGCGTGAACCCGGGAGGCGGAGCTTGCAGTGAGCCGAGGTAGTGCCACTGCAGTCTGGCCTGGGGGAAAGAGCGAGACTCTGTCCAAAAAAAAAAAAAAAAGAAAAAGAAAATAAATTGCATATGTTTGTATATTTATAGTTATTTATCATTTTGGCAGTTAAGTATCGCATGTCTACAATGGCCCAAACACTGTATTAATAATATTTTTAAAGACTGGAAAAGAATCTCCCTAAAATAAAGAAGGATGGCCAGTGAGGGAAGTAAGAATTATTAAGTGCCTCCCTCACTCCATGGCAGGTGCTTCAGATGGCTCATCAAGTGGTACCATTCTCATTTCACCAAACTGAGATGTAAGCCTGGTCCCATATGTCCTGAATGGCAGGACTGGTGAATAAGCCACAATCTCTGCCTCCCCAGCCTTCTTCTGTGACACTACCAATTCAGGGTGTCCAACTTCTTTGGCCAATTGTTCAATGAATTCCCTCACACTCCAAATTGAAAAAAAGACAACACTCATTCTGCTGTTGGGGCCTTGGAAGGCAGTGTGGTGGAGGGGAAAGAACGGCAGCTTTGTTTATATCACAATAGATCATTTGTATAATAGGAGATCTGAGTCTTCTCCTCCTTGGCCACTTACCACCTCTGGGACCTGGGCAATTTTGTCATCTCTACAGTAGGGATGGCAAACAACACATCATGTAAGACTTCTAGTACCTGGCAATGCTGTCAAAATAAGACATCTTAGATGATAAGGGCTGGCTGCAAATTTTAGTGTTGTGGTTTGAAATGAAGTAGAAGTTTTAAAACAAGTGACAGAATTTAAGGGGTTTTTCCTTGCCTTTCATTGACGGCAATTGCACGGTTTCCAGGATGCTTGCCGCCACCTCTCCAGGGTCCCATGGCAGGGTCAAAGCACAGCACTGTGCTTGCCAAGTGCCTCCCATGGCTCTCAGACCCCTACCTGCAAAGGTAGGTGCTCAAACGTGGCTCTTTTCCTACAGGTGAAGAAAGGATGCTGGGACAGGCAGTGGAGACAGATGCTGTGAGGCTGTCAAAGTCATAACAGCAACTCTTTCTGGTTCCCAACACACTCAGATCTTCCTGGAATGGCCCAGGAAGGCTGTGACTGCTGTGGCAGCCAGGAGGCATGAGCAGAGCCTCCCAAGTCTTCTAGGATTTAGCCAAGGGTGGCATTGGCTGCAGGAAGGGTGTCGGGTCTAGATGACTGACTCTGATGAGCTCTCAGAACCAGATTTAAAAGTGACAGTGAAGCCCTGGGGAAAATGTCCAAAGCAAATGGGATTAGAATACAAATTGTGTTTGGCTGACCGCCCTTGCAGGCACCTTGGCCCCAAGAGATAGTGGGTTCCTCTGGGATAGCTGAGAGAAAAAGGCTTTTTGACAAGCGTTCAAGAGCTCACTTCACAAACACTCTGTTCATTTCTCCCCCAGCCCCTTTCTCTACCTTGTGAAATCATCTACAGCCTCTCCATTTGGGTTGAGGTGAAGAGGACAGGTAAGCAGCATAATATGTTCAGCAGTTCTGCCTTGCAGGTGAGAGTAGAGAATATTATGGGAAAAAAAACAATAATTGTTGATAATCAGGAATATTCATTGTGAAGTATAAGCACCATCCCACAGGGAAAAATGGTAGGATAGTTATCCCGGAACCGAAAGCTGTCGCTGCTGCCCCAGAGACTGGTGGGCCTACCCTGCCCTGGGGAGCTGGGGTTGGCTTAGGTTGCACATTCTGTCCCAATACAGAATCAGATCTGCTCATTCACTCTAAGGTATGAATGACTAGATAAGCGCTACTTCTCTCAGAAATACTTGTATCTTCATACCCCCTTGCTAACAAATGACATGAAATATCTACATTTATGCTCCACATAATGATATTTTGGCCAATGATGGACCACATATATGATAGTGGTCTCATAATATTATAATATGGTATTTTTTACTCTACCTTTTCTATGTGTACAGACACAAATCCTTAGCACTGTGTTCCAGTTGCCTACAGTGTCAGCACAGTGACATGCTGTGCAGCTGTGTACCCTAGGAACAGTAGGCTCCACCATACAGCTGAGGTGTGTAGTAGGCTGTACCACCTAGGTGTGTGTAAGTGCATTCTGTGAAGTTCACATATGATGACATGTTGCTGTCATACAAAAGCTTCTTAGCTCATTCCTTTTTGCTCCAGTTTCACCCTACTCCAGCCTCAGCCCACTTCAATTCATGCCATATGTTATCACCTGTTTGTTTTTCCTAAACAATTGCTCCAATTGTTTTCTCTTCACAACAAGGCCTTGAGGAGTTTTCATTGCTTTCGGGAAGAATCCTCATCTCTAAACTTGACCTTCAGACCCCTCAGTCTGACTCAATTGGCTTTCTAAGCCTGCAATGCTCACATCTCCAACACAGAAGTTCTCCTTCAGCTCAAGTGCTCCTCTGACTATTTTATGAAAAACCCCCAGGTTTTCATAGATCCTACCTGGCACATGCTCTCTTCTGTACCTTAAATGCCTCTCACATTTCTTTGTCTCATAAAATTCTGCTCATCCTTAAAGAGTCTTTCAAATTTGAAACTTTTCTGGAACCAACTAAGTTCACAATAATCTGCCACCTCTAAACAATTAAAATTCTTACAGTCTCTGACACTTAGCATTGCCTTACAGTAGTCACCATTTTATTTGTTTACATTTAGTCTTCCCAAATTACATGGCAATAAGCCGCTTAGAGTTGAGACCTGATTTATTCTACCTTCCCTGCAATCCCAGAACAATGGCAAAGACCTCCATTTTCAAGGGGAATCCTTCGTCAGGGGATGTTGACTCTATGGATCGGGACTGAAGCTAATGGAACTCCATGAAACTGGAGATTATTACTTTTTTAATCCCAGAAGTCAAGTTTGAAATCCCAACTTGAAAGAAAACAACATGATTTTCTCACAAAAGAAAACACTCTTCACAGCTTTTGACCATCACTCCCTTGAGAATGAGCTCTAAGACTGAACTAATGGGTCTATTAGAATTAATTAGACTAATGTGAAATTATTTGCTTAATCTAGGGACAATCTTATGGTGGAGAAAGTCCCCAGAGAGAAGCTGACCAGAGGGTGGAAAAGCCACACAGCTCCCCCATCCCTTTGACAGATGCAGCTCACACAGCTGGTCCCAGACAATCTGGCAAATGTCACAAGGAAGGAGGGCAGGTGAGAAAGTTGGCAAAGTGTGACGTCCTTTCGTTCCCTGGTCCCTGCAACCCTGACCAACAGTAGGATTTCTGGAAACCTAGCAGAATGCTGTGATTCTGCCAGTCATCCTGAAGTGGGCTTGATCCTAACACATCTGACCACAAGAGCTGATCTTTCTATTGCACTTTGTGCTTTGGCAGACCCCACCTATTGGCTGACTTTTGGAGGAAAAAGTGAAAAGAGCAACTAACCATTGAGAGCAAACAGGGATGGGAATGCTGTCCTCTGTGCCTTGCTCAGGACAAGCCACATTTATTTGTATTTCCAGAGACGCTTAAGAAGGCGTTTTGTGGCTAGAGAGATCATTCAGGGTCAATCCTAACAAAGTTGGTCCCTGACACAGACTCTCTGAAAAGGCAGAGAGTTGGCAAATTTTGTTCCCTGAGCTGTCCACCAAATCAACAAACTAACTGCATCCCTACTAAGGAAAAGGCTTCTGTTAGATGATGTAGTGTCATAGGAGCTACAAAGCAGGATAAGACACGATCCCTGTCCTTAAAGACATCAGTCTATATGGAAAGATACAACTCAAGAACATTAAAGACAGCTAGCAATACAGGAAATGAGTAGTTCAGAAAACAAACAAAAGTCTATAGCTCAGCATTGGGAGGGATCACTGGGAGGTTGGAATGACTAGGGATGGCTTGCTAAGAGAAGTTGCACTGAAGTCAGAACTTGAAAGGAAGATTTCAGAGAAACAGAAGAATGGAATGGATGGAGAAGCAATCAAAGAAATATGTAAAATAGAGTGAAAAAGTCTTTATATACTGATATGGATGTTGGTAGGTAAAAGGGCAAGATGTGTGTATTGTATGCTATCATTTATGTAAGAGGAAGAGACAGACAGAGAGCTAGAGAGAATATTGGCTTGTATATGCATATAAGATTTTGGAAGGATACTGAGAACTAATGACATTGATCATCTTGGGAGAGGGGAACTGGTTGGCTGGGGCATAGGGATGGAAGAAAGGCACAGATATTCCACTGTATTCCCTTCTGTATCTTTTAAAATATGAAACATGATTTCTTAAAAAAACAAGAGTAAAAAACTGTAGTGGAATAAGCAATAGAATACTTACAGCATATTTTATGGACTACTTGAGCTGAAACAGAAGGATTGAGGAGTAGTAAAATGTTTCCATGATGCTCATGACAGGGTCTAAAGTTGAATAGGTTATTTCCAAAACGTGGATATGCTATAAAAAGAAACTGAGGTCAGGAGTCATTGAGGGCAGAGGGAGTAGAGAAAAGACACTTGTAGTTTAAGGGTGTGGAAATGGTCCCTGGTCCCTGCAACCCTGACCAGCAGGAGGATTTCTGGAAACCTAGCAGAATGCCATGATTCTGCCAGTCGTCCTGAAGTGGGCTTGACCCTAACACATCTGACCACAAGAGCTGATCTTTCTATTGCACTTTGTGCTTTGGCAGACCCCACCTATTGGCTGACTTTTGGAGGAAAATGGAAGTGAGAATGAAAAGTTAAGTTTGATTTTTTTTTCTACTGTCAAAAAGACAAGTGAACCCTTTTAACACACTGTCTTTCAGAGATGAAGCTCTTTTAGCTGCTTTTCTTTTCTGCACACAACATTTTACCACTAATCCTCAAATCCTCTGCAAATGCCAGAAGCCAGGCCAAGCCTTTGCCTGGTGAAACTTTAGTGGTACAATATGGCCTTTCAATAGAAATGCATTTCTCTGCATCATCTTCTCATGATCACAAGAAATAGGAGACAATGGGCCATGTGTCTTGGAGGAAGCAGCGCTGCTTATGTGGTCCCAGTCAGGCACAAGAAAGTCCTGATGGTATTTAGGGAGCAGCGTCTCAGAGAGTCATTGCCACCTGGGCAAAGGTGGGGAAGGGGTTTCCACCATGAACGGAATAGCTCTTACTTCCATAATGATGTGACGCAGATCAGGCAAACCCCGATCTTCGGCTGCCATTCTGCTTGGCTGAGAGCTGTTTTCGGGGATCAGGGAGCTCTCAGGGCCACATCACCTGGGCTCAACAGGGTATCTTGCTGAGTCTGAATGCTGAGACTGCCAGCAGAGCCCCAAATAGTCCTCGGATCCAGAAATAGCCTGTGGCAATTATGTTTTGTCTTCCTACTGCAAGGAATCCTTTCATTTTTTCTCATCTGTGAAGACAAATCTTCCAGTGTTTCTGGCAAATGAAAGTCCAAGATTAGCTGAAAATATCTATGAACAGACCCTGCAGCAATTGGCAATCTCCTCCCTGGGGTATGGAGATACTGACAGGATCCTAACAACCTGAGCAGGAAGCACTGCTGCACACCCTTCCCCAGTCCTGTCCCAGCCCTCCAGTGATCCAGCGCCCAACCCCACCTGCCCACACACGAATGGCCCACAGCTAACCCAAGTGACAACATTTTACCATTTTACTAAGAGACAAAGCACCATAATGATGCTGCATTTTCTGTCCCTGGGACTGTCTCTCCCTCTCTATTTCATACTGGGAGCTCACAAAGGCTGAGACTTCAAATCATTCTTCACGAAAGATGAGTCTATAATATCACACTTACCTAAACTACTTCTGGAACTTGACTTTGACCTCACCCTAGGGCAGGCAACAAGGTTGACAAAGGTTAATCGCAGAAACAGCACAGAAACCTAACCCAGTCTCAAATTTTAAATAAACCCAGATAGAGAGTCCTGAGGATGAGGAGATGGCCTCCATTGAAAACAAAACACATTGTGTCTGTTTGATAAAAGGATGCTAGCTTTCTCCTGCAGCATCGAAATTCCTGTGAAAATGTTTGTTCAGTCTCATTTTAAAATTGTGTGGCTAAATAGGTTTGCTGACTTTAAAGTTGCCTGCAATTTTAAATAATTTCAACCCCTTTAAAAAGTTGAATTGCTGAGTCAAGTACTTAGAGACAAGGAAATAGGGGTTGGTTAGTGAACAAAGTTACTTCATATTTTGTTACTACATAAAAGCACCCCACAGAGAACAAAGGAAAACAAAATCAGACAAGAGTCAAAAAGAGAGGGGAGCCATTTTGAGATCTCTATGCATAATCTTCCCAACTGTTCCACATAAGTCTCAGAGTTCAGTCTCATGGGACACATCTGGGCCCCTGCCTATTTCTTGTTGCTTCCATTGGCCAGGCCTGGACCACTGGCCATCTCTGGATCTAACTTTGTGCCCAGTACATCCAAACCACATGGGCAAAGCTGGTGGAAGTGTTGGCTTCTCAAGAACTATCTGCACACTAATAACCGGAAAAAGAAGAAGGAAATGTTGTACACACTTACAAAGCTTTTTAAGAATATGCTATACTGAGCACAATATTTTAGAGAGTAACACTTTAATAAAGACATATTTGTGATTGGAATGGATTAAACTAATTGAGAATGGGCTGAGCTAAAAAGGGTTAAAGCAAAGCTATTATTGACTAGCTAAGAATAGAAATAGTATACCTCTTTGGTACATAGAAGACCCCATCATCTTTTTACATTCTATTTTTTCCTACTTGTTGTTATTTATTTTATTTATTTCATTTAATAAGTAAATTAGCTTATGTCTTGTTATCATGCATAGTTATATTCTTAATGTAAACATGAATTTAATATTCCTTGAGGGCTCTTAATTGGCCAGTCTCTGACTGAACTAGAATGCATGGTACGTGATTCACGCCAAGGATATCACAGTCTGCTACAAAGGACCGGAGCCCAGATAGGAAAGTAGATGGACTCTTTGTAACACACATTGTAAAAATCCCACCTGTCAATCATGGTTCTCATTTTTATCAGGTCTACCTACTTAAAAAGTGAACAACTAGAATGCCATTCATTTATGAATTCAAAAGGCTGTTATCAATCACCAGCTGTTTACCAGTCACTGTTCTAGGTAAGCATGTTATTCTTGAAGAGATTACAGTCTCATGTAGAAGAAGAATAAGAAATAGATGAGTTTCCTATACTGTAGTAAGTTTAAAGTCAGGTAAAATCATAGGATGCTGTGGAAGCACAGAAAAGGCATCTCAAGCCCTACTGCGGCTGGGGGTATGGGGCAAGGTAGCCATGATTCCTGGAGAGGTGGATTCTTGAAGGACAGAAGAACGGGGCTGGAGGAGCATGGACCCGCAGAACCCAGCTCACTCTGGTTGCCCTCCAAGACCTGGCCTGAACCTACTTCTTTCAGATTCATTCTTTGCATGAAAAGACAGATGGCAGGAAGTCGGGGTGAGAGAGAATATAGGAGAGGAGGGTGGGGAGTCTCGGATGTGCTGGGGCACTGGCCTTTGAGGGCACACAGCAAGCGCCTGCTTCCTTCAGAGATTATGTCAAAGAGAGAAGATGCTCAGGAGGTACCAGTGATGTGCACACATATGGGAGGAAGCACATCCTGCCAAGCAGTGCAGGCACCTACCACAGTTACCAAGAAAGTTTTCGGCAGTCCCTGGGACATGCCACCTTTGCCCCCCAGGCCTGAAACAAGGAGGCCCTGGCTGCTCTTCTATACCCTGTTGCTGTTATGGAAATATTTTGGCAGTTCTTAAAATAATAGTATTCCTACACAACTGAATGTTTCAGAAATGTTTGTTTTTTATTTTTTATTGTGTGTAGGGTTTTGTTTTTTGTTTTTTTGTTGGTTTTTTTTTTTTTTTTGCTACTTAGCATCACACCCAAGACAATATAAATATTTCAAGCCACATAGGATGCAAATGCAACAAACAGTTGCCTCTTGGATATTGCAGACCTCAGGGGAAACAATCACTTATTTCTCTTCCTCTCTTTTCACCTTTCTCCTCCTCCAACCATTTTCTCTCTTCTTTTGTTTTTTTTTATCCATTACAGACAAAGAGACAACCCCACAACAGCCAGCCTATGCTCATGGACTTTCCGAACAAGAAGCACCAGACAGAAAGCGTCCTCTCTGTCCCATTGCAGTAACACAAAGGAAAAGGAAGGATTCGAGATTTTGCAAAAGAATTAATAGCATCTTCACAGAGCTGAGGTTGCAGGAACAATCTCTTTCCTTCATCAACCTACCAGCTCTCACTCTTTTTCTTAGGTTGAGAAAATAAGAGAGACATCAGCAGGAGAGTTGACTGCTGAAATCCAGTCTTAACCTTTGAAAATATAATTTATTTAAACCCAGCGTATTACAGAAAGCCCAGCGTGGATGGCGGATTAGGTGGCCGAGGCAGCTTCAGTCAAAGAACAGGATAAACTGAGTGTCTCCCCTGAGATCATTCCTACAGGATGAAAATGCTTTCAGCCAAGATACTGAAATAAAAGGTCCTTGCCTGGTGGGAGAATGGATGGTAGGTGAGATGGCAGTGGAGCCTCCCCGGGCGATGGCTAGTGAGTAGCCAGCTGCATCCATTTGGAAATCTCCATGGGAGTGCAAAGAGGATGAAAGACAAAACAGCTTCCAAAGCTTCTAAGGACCGCCAGCAAAACCACGGCCTAGACAGAGCTCTCCCTGTATTCACACAGCTGTCACCGCCCAATTGACCTGGCAAAGTAAACAGGAGCCCAGGGCATGTCTGGAAAACACGTTTGGGCCAAAAACCCATTAAGGTAATTCTCAACATAGAGGGTCATTCTCTGTGGACTTACAGCTACTCCCTTGATGGAACTATAAGTAGATGGATAGTACAACATCTACTTACTCTCCCAAAGGCTGTCAAAGTTGCTGTAGACCGACCCAAATGGCCTGACTGGGGTACACAGAGAGAAGTGAGTAAAGAGAGAGAACAAACACCAAGACAAATTCTACACGCACTTTTTGTACTCTGATTGTTGTTAGTTTTTTTTCTGATCCAAAAAGAACTTCATAGGAGAAATTTAGTATCAGCGAAAATGGGCTCAATCGCACCGTTCAGATTTCAAATATTTTCTCTGTGTAGCAATCATTGGCAGTGAGTTTGCCTTTTTTTCTGTAGGAAAGAAGTCACAGGACATTCATTCATTTATTCATTCAGCAGAAATATATTGGGCATTTGTGATGTGTTGGACCCTATGGAGGTGGTGGGCAATGCAGCAATGAACAAAGTAATCCCAACCCTTGCATTCCTGAAGCAGATCATCTGGCAGGAAAGGCAGACTTTGTCCTGGTGATGATTAATACCAGGAGTGTCGCGGAGAACGGCAAGACAGGGCAAGCAGTGAGAAGCACCCCGGAGGGCCGGTGGTTTTGGCCCATTTCACACCTCCGCTGGCTCTCCTTGTCATCATTTACATTCTGAAATCAGAGTATAAAACCTCCTCCCGGGAACCTGTCTAAAAATAAGTTGGCCATTCATAAATTATGGCATCAATACAGAAGCCATGTATTGTTTTTCCTCCATTTTCAGGCACTAGACTGGGTGTGAAGGGGAGAGGCGGATAAGACTCAAGGGCAGAGGGCTGACTTTTACAAAACAGGACCCTCGGGAAATGCACAGCTTAACTGCGCACGACCCTCCCTGTGGTTTGCCACAGGAAGGGCAATTACAAGCCCAGCAGTGCCCCCTGCCCAACAAGGGGATGCCTACACTTAGAAAAAGTTGGGTTGTTTCTCCATTACAGTTGTTTTTCCCCACGTTTTTCTATTCGCCCTCTTCTGTCTTCAGCACATGAAGAGTAGCCATCGCTCTTTGCCTTCTGTTTAGCATAGCTTTTACAGGATGCAAAATAATAGCTATCTCTCATCCCCTTTAACCTGTTCTCTGGGCTTGTCTCTGCGGAATAGGTGGCTAGCAATTTCACAAAGAATAGATCTTTTCACTTTCAACACGGTGAATGCCCTGACTTCTAATCCCAGTTAGCACTCCCACAGGAATACAACATCAGACCCCTGCGATCCTCAGTGCACTAGAGGTGGCAGTGGATGGAAAATGCACATTACAGCCATTCAGGACTTCAAAAAGGCTTTGAATCCCATTCATTTTCAAAATTTAGGTTAGGATTATTGGTGGAAGTTTGATGGGGATTTTTTTTTCTTTTAGAGTAGAGGTGGACAGGACCTTTTCTACACTGTCCACAGTAAGGCAACTGTAAAGAAATCTAAGCTGGGACCTGGGATGTCCTTGGCAGGAAGCACAACCCAGCTGCATGTCCATCACGGGCCAGGCATTCCTTAGTTTGGGAAGATCCCTCAAGAAAGAGGAAAGACTAGAGACTTTTCTCAATCTCCTGGGGAGAACATTTATAACTTTCTGAAAGAATAACCAAACTATGTACAATTTGCCCTCAGTTCTCTTCAGAGAGTGAAAGGACAGTGATAACTGGAAATACTTACATAGGGGTAACCAAAGAGGAGATTTAATCTGCTGCTGTTGTGAATCAAATTAGATATATTTTGAGGAAAGGGTGTATGTATATTAGATTTTAATTAAGTAGTGTTAATTATAATCTATGAGATGTGCTTACTGCTTATCAGATAATTATGAGAAAGCCAATTTGGCTGCTGGCTTGTGACTAATTAAGTGGAATTAGTAATGATAATTATAGATTTCATTTTGGTTTGCCTTTATTGGAAAAGGGGCAAATCTGCTGGCTAAGATGCATCAGGGTGGCAGGACAGAATCCCCAAACCCCTGGAGAGCATCCTGAGCTTCGAGACATTGGGCACAGCAGGAGGATGAAGGGATCAGCCTCTGTTGTGACCTCCTGCCTGCCTCTCCCAGCATCACAATCTTACCAGACTAGCCCTTCTCCCTCACCTCTCCCTCTAGCACCTCCTCCTTCTTCCAGTACAGAGAAGTTCCCCAGTCCATTTTAGTAAGGAAGAGGTTTGACTCTGAGTAAGAGACTTTGGTGACCTGACCAAGGGTCTCGGACATGAATTTGAGAGAACAGGGAGCATTTGTGCCCTCAGTGCATAGATCATGCCACAGTTTGTGAGGTCATGGGGAGAAGGAATGGCTCACAGCATCCTCCATGACCCAACCCCAAATATACCGCCTGTACTGCTTAAGAGAATCGTTGTATATTGCAAACTGATTGGTTTCTTTCAAGCCACCTTTCTTCTAGAAGTTATGTAAGACAAATGGAGAGACAAATAACCGAAGTACAGGATCTACTTCCTTTGAAAGGCCACTGAAACCAACCTAAACTATACACAAACTAAAACAATACTTTCTGTTTCATGTTTCCATGTGAAACACTATTTTGAGGTTTCAATTACATGTCTCCTCATTTAACATCCGCTTATGCCTTTACTATTCGAATTTGAATTCCTTGAGAACTGATGCTGTAACCATTTTTTTTCAATTCTGAATGCCTGCTGTCTAATAAACTCACCCTGGAGCTGCAGCACCTGAGGCACCAGAGTTAAGTAAAGAAACAAGTCACACCATCCTAATTTCATCCCAGGCCATCACTTTGTAGTATTTTTATCTTGGGCAAATCACTTAATCTACCTAAGCCTCGGGTTGTTTTATTGCTTTTTTTTTTTTTTTTGTCTCTGTATAATGGAGATAATAACAGTACCCACTTTAAAGGATACATGAAATGACTTACGTAGCGTTTAGCACATTCTTGGCCCATAGCAAGCGCTCTGTAAATCTGTGTTTCTCAGCTGGTCTGTGAGCTGCCTGCAGCTGAACCTCTTGGAGGAACTGTAACAGATGCAGTACCTCAGCCCACCTCAGACCCATTGAATCAGAAACTCAAACTAAGGCCCAGGTGTCTGCATTTTCCACAAGCATTCCCCAGAGGATTCTCACGCACAGTGGCACATTCATGGCCATCACAAGCAATACCAGCTCTGTGTAAAGTCCCAGTGCACATCAACATACCACACTAAATGGAAGGAAGGTTCTTGGGATGCACTCAGCCCTACCTCAGCCTGAGTCATGACCAGAACAGATTAAAGGAGTTAAGGCAGGTACATTGGCAACCTGGAAGCTCCAGAGCCTACGTGTTCTCATTACTGTCAGAAATGCAGCCCCAGCCAAGAGCCCTCGCAGAACAGACTTTGCCGTACACACGTACCCTGCACACAGGCCCGGAAGGACTTCTTGCAGAGCTCAGAGGCAAGAAGGGCAGCACACCAAAGGAATCCTACAGTGACTCAGGTCAAGCATCACACCATTGACCCTGCCACTGCTCACACTGTTGAGTGGGGTCCTCACCCATTTGGGCCCCACCCAAGTTGCACACTCTCGAGGAGCCCCTATGCTGGGAACCAGCTCCACACCACAGTGGGCCACACACACCCACCGAACAAATGACACCCATGGCTGAACTCTATCTTTAGACTCCTCCCCCATTGTGCACATCCTTGAGAAAAGCCACCACCGGCCTTTCCACTCACGATGCTAAGGCCTGGCCCGGCCTTCGAAGAGCACTGAACTCTAAGCTTGCCTTGCTAATACCACTTGTTTTCTGAGCACCACCCAATGAGCCAGCCCGGGGGCTTGTCACCTCAAAATCAAGAAAAAGGAGAATGTTTCTAAAAGGAGCAGTGCCTAACTTAACCAATTTCTGCACACTCATTCTGTGGACGCCAATCCAAGACACACAGTGCTCTGGGCTCCACACTTTTTCCTTCTTAGAGCAGGTATCCCAGCACATCCAGCCCTTCCCTTCCCTTGATCGGATGGCTTGGTCTCAGTCCCGATCACCTACATCTACAGCTAACCCATGCTTGCTCATCCATTCACTGGTGATCTTTTGCCCTGAACTGGCTCTGTTGAATCTCTCACATCTCATGAGGTGCTATTATCACTGTCTTTATTTGACAGATGAGGAAACTGTGGTCTGGAGTGTTGCCTGCCTTGTCCTTGTTCATGTAGCCTGGAGTGGTAGAACCAGACTTCAGCCTTGCCCTGCACCTCGGCACCCCACTGCCTTCTGCTTTTTCTGAGTTCAGCGAGTGTGTGCTCGTCCCATCCTTACAGGTGTCCAGGGCCTTCTGCCTTCCACTTGCTCGCCACATGACTTAATAGCCACAGTGTCTGGTTTATGATCTGCTCCCTCTTTGAGACTTGAACTACGCCCTCAGGCAGTGTCACTCAGACTCTTCTTCTGACTATAAAATCCTATCCATTCTCTACAAGGTCTGGATTAAACCTTCTATCATGCATGAAACTCTTTCTGACCCCTTTTCTGTAAAACACTATGTCCTTTTTCTGAAACCTTGTTGTGCCAGCTAACTGTCTTGTATTATTATACATCTATTCCAGTGCCATCCATATCTGACTTTCCTCAGTTGGAGATAAACTGCTTACAGAGGATCATGCTCCATTTGTATTTTTAAGTTCAATGGCATCTACCATAAAGCTTTGCCTGTAGTTCATACAATATTGAATGGGATGATTGAATAATTTGGACCTAAATTACTTGCTTTGTATATAAAGTCTTACTTCTGTGTCTTGCTGGAATTATTTTCCACTTAATTACATGCCATGGCACCAAGAACACAAAGGCTTTTTTTCACACTGAGTGGGGCCCAGGCACTTGGGGGGCTCTGGCCAGGCCTATGTAGACATAGGTGGCAAAGATAATTGAAGAGATTACTTAGACGAATAGCTCACCAATGCTAAATAACTTTATCGAGATTAGCCATATATGACTGTGAAGTTGTAGCACAAATTTGGGACCAGGATTTCATCATGAAGCTAATTCAATTTGAGACATTCATTGAACAGCTTATAAATACAAAAGTACACCAGGCTGCCTCTGTCCCAAAAGAGTTTACAATCAAATATAACATTAGAGCTTAAAAGACCCTTAAATAATAAGAATCTAATCACCTCATTTTACAGGAGAGAAGAGTCAAGCCCAGAAAGGGGAAGTTACTGACCAATGGCCACACAGCTTCCCAGAGATAGACACAGTATTAGAACCCAAGTCTCTGCCATTGTACCATAATTCTTCTCCCCAGATTAAAAAAAAAAAAAAAATGTATGTAACTGTGGCTACAATTTTAGATGAGAAAATAAAATGCATTCAGGCCATCCATGGGAATTATTTTGTAGCAGAGGTCCACCAAAGATCATGTCTCTTAAATCAGTGGTGAAATCTATTGTTTATTGATAGGTTTTGTTCCAGTATGAAAAATAAGCTATGACTACAATAAGTGCCATATCAGAGGTCTATCTGAGTTAAGCCTCGAAAAACAGTTTAAATTTACACAGGGTGAGATGAGACTGAAAAAAAGGGGGGAAAGTTAAATGAAATAATGTGCAGGACAGTGTTCATAACCTTTAAATAAAACTAATGTAAGGTGTTGACTATTCAACGGGATAGAGGAGTACAGGAAGGAAGGATGGGACACTGAGACCCTTCTATTCCAGGGATGGCAAGTAAAATGGACCAACCTGAAGGTCTGATTTCTAGGAGATGAGAGAGGAAAGCTGAGGTCAGAAACCTAATGGGCTTTGAGTGTCACGACAAGGAGTCTGTACTAAAGAAATTCCAAGTGGTGCAGTCTCCATAAAGCAGAAACTTTGGCACTTAGAGGAACCAGGATCAGAGTAAAGCAGATAGCTCTGTCACTAAGGAACAGCCTTGGAAGTGGAAGCAAGGAAGTCAGAAAAGCACAGTAACTGAAAATTCAGGGAACCCTGAAGCTGGGTTTTCAGCTCCTCACAACTCATCAATATAGATCAATGATGGTGAGAGGAGTCACAGATATTAGGGAGGACAATGATGCCAACGGTGTCATCAGTGACATGGGAGGAGAACATCTGAGAGGAAATGGGAGTTTGAAATCAGACGTCCTGCATTTGAGGCAGCAGACAACATGCAGTTAAGGGTGGCTAGCGAGGTGTTGCTTGTTAGCATATCTGGTTCACTGGTTTCATACAGGAAAGCATGGATTTTACAAATTTACAACAGCAAAAATACCAACAATGTCTGTGAAAAGCCCCTAGAGGATCTGGGTCCTGCCTTACACCTGAGTGAGAGGGAGGGTAGGCAGTGGCCACAACCAGCAGGGAGGGTGGCCGGGGCATGGCAGTGAGGGGTGACTGGGAGGAGGCTGCTGAATGCTCCTGTTACCTCTGTCCCATCTCACCCTTGGGCGAAATGAGCTTGTTCTGTCACCACTGAAATCAGCTACCAGAGCTTAAGATTCAATAAAGATGGCAGCATAAATAAATGGGATGAAGAAAATTGATGTTATGAAAACTAATTTATTATATGGAGAAAAATAAAGCTTGTTATCTATTTTAACTCAACATTCAAAGATAGACACAGTATAGATTAAAATTTAAAATGATGAGGGTAAAACTGAGAATTCAACAGAAAAAAAATAGAAGAATATTTTCATGACCTGAGGTAGAGAATGTTGGCTTAAACAAAAGCCCAAAATGTTACACAAAAAATATATACATTTGATCACATTGAAATTAAAAATTCACTTCAACAGAGAACATGATAGAATTAACAGATAATAATAGACTAGAAAACGATATTTGAAGTGCCTAAAAACTGATATGGCTAGTATTTAGAATATACAAAGAATGCATATAAGGAAAAAGACAACAACCTCAATAAAAATGTGGGCAAAATATTTGAATGAGAAATTTTAAGAGGAGAAAAAACAAATGCCTTACAAATATATAAAAAGAAAATTATTTAGTGATTAGAAAAATGTTGAGGTAAAACAAAAATGAAATATCAGTTTGTATCTGGAAGAATGGCAAAATTTAGGAAGTACTGAAGAAAGTGAAGAGTAGGACATCCATAGCATTGTAGTTGGAAATGCAGACTAGAGTAGATAGATAGATAGATAGATAGATAGATAGATAGATAGATAGATAATAGATAGATATGATAGATAACATAGATAAATAGATGATTGATAGATTAGATAAGTAGGTAATAGGCAGATTAGATAGATTGATAAATAGAAAAAGAGAGATAGTCTTATAGATAGATTTATAGATGGATAAATAGATGATAAACAGATTAGATAGATACATAGATACATAGATGATAGATTAGATAGATTCATAGATAGAGATTTATAGATAGATAAATAGATATATAGATGATAGATTTAGGTAGATAGGTTAGATAAATAGATGATAGATAGATAGACAGATAGATAGATAGATAGATAGATAGATAAATAGGCAGATTAGATAAATAGATTCATAGATTCATAGAGAGAAAGAGAGATTTATAGATGGATAGATACATAGATGATAGATAGATAGATAGATAGATAGATAGATAGATAGATAGATAGATTAGATAGATAGAATGGATACATAGATCATAGATGGATAGATAGTTTCATAGAGAGACTTATAGATATATTTATAGATGAATAGATGATTGATAGATTTATAGATGAAAGATAGATAGATTAGACAGATAGATAGACAGATTAGATAGGTAGGTAGATAGATTCATAGATAGATAGATAGACAAATAGATGGACAGATTAGATAGATAGATAGATAGATAGATAGATAGATAGATAGATTCATAGATGAATAGATAGATTAGATAGATGATAGATAGATAGATAGATAGATAGATAGATAGATAGATAGATAGATAGTTAGACAGATAGATGCAAGAGCCTAAAAAGCACCCATTAAATGTGTTTGAATTATTCTTTACAAGGAGATGGCAGTGGAAAATGGGGATATCAAAGAATAACTCCATAAATAAAACAAGAAAAAGGTCTTAACTGCATGGTCCAATGATGATAATGTCCCATGAATGAGATATTCAATATTCTATACCTAGGATTCTAAATTCAAAAAAAATCCAGCCAGCAGTTGGAAATACAAATTGGTGACTCAGAGAACTGAGATAAAAAGGAGGGATTGGCAGATGCACACCTAGAAGTGACAGACACATCCATAGGTAGGTAGTGGACATGTTGCCAAAGAACAGAGCCAAGAAAGGAAATCAAGAAGAACTGAGGACACATAACAGATAGTAAAAACCACAGAAAAAAAATAAGCAGAAACTTTTCAAATTCATTTATAAGGCTACAACCATGCTGAGACAAAATCTAACTAGAAAAGATTTAGACCAATTTTACTAATGTGTATATTGTAAAACAATAGTAAAATAGAATTTAGCAGCATATTAAAAATTGTACCATATCCAAGTAGAGTTCATGTCATGGATACTAGAAGCTTTCAACTATCAAAGATTTATCAATGATAAGTCGTTACATTAAAATATAAAGGGAAATTACTTTCTTGGCATTCAACAATATTATTACAGTTGTTAAATTAAGTATATACTAACAGTTGTTAAAATTAACAACTATATATAATGAAGAAGAAAGTAAAAAAAAAAGGAAAAAAGGAAATTTCCTAAAGCACATAAATCTTTATAGCAAAAATCAACAGCAAATATTATATTAAATTTTGAAGCACAGAAAGCAATTTTATAAGTATGGGAATAAAAAAAGAATATCCAGTACTATTTTAGAGTTTTAAATAAACACTGAGAGAAGAAAAAGAGAAATATCTATTATCATCAAAAAACAACATAGTTATCTTTTTAAAAATACAAACACTTCATTTAAAAATGAAAACTTGCTAAGGGTTCAATAAAGTGACTGGATATAAAAGAAATATACAAAAAGCAATAGCTTTCTTTTACACCAGCATTAAGCAGTTATAAAGTACAGTCATAAGGGAAATCCTTTCAAAACATCAAAATGTGTGACATACCTAGGAATTAATGTAATAAGAAATGCACAAAACCTATAAAAATAAAACTACAAAAATTATGGAGGAAATTTTTTAACGTCCTGAATGAACGGGGAAGTCACCCATGATGAACTAACTCTTGCTGCTCTAATCAAAAGTGACCCTTTTCACTGGTGATTTAGATTCCAGTTCCTCTCATCTTATTGCAGACTTTGCTCAGTAAACAATTTTCCTTTCTGCATCATCAAGTTTCTTTCTGTACTAGATCAGTCCTCTCATATAAATACCCATAACATTACAAGCAAACTGAAATAAGACCTGCATTACCACATCAAAGCTTGCAGCAAAACATCTCCAAAGAGTTCCTTAGAGTTGGTACATTCCATCTGCATTATTCTGGGTTCCATATATGCAAATCCACCTACTTGCTAAAAATTATTTATAACCATAAATCAATACTTACAGAGCATTTCTGGTCATTTGTGGATGTGTGCAAAGCAGTAAACACATTTGAGTTGCCTGGCATGCATATTCCCAGCTGAGGTTAATCAAGGTGGTGCCCTGCTTTCTTGTCCAACGTTTCACAGTCTACTTAGTGCCATGTTTTTTGTTTTTTTTTTTCTTTTACTTTTTGTTGGTGATTTCACTCTTTAAAATGGCCCACAGGCATAGAGCTAAATTGCTATATAGTATTCATAAGTGCAAGAAAGCTATAATGTGCCTTACAGAGAAAATATGTGTGTTAGAGGATCTTTGTTTAAGCACGAGTTATAGTGCTGTTGGGTTCAATGTACATGAATCAATAATATACATGAATTAAGTCTTTGTGCAAAAACACACATAACCCAATAAAGAACCAGAAGCTTGCAGGAACCTAACCCTGTATTTTCTCTAAGAGCAATGGTTTCATAATCACTAAGAGAATGTTTGTGGTGATTTTATAGAACATTACCACAAATGACAAAAATTGACTGTATTTCTGTTTCCTCTGTTTCATTCTTTCCTCAACTCCAGTCAAGTTTCCAAACTCAACATGTCTTTGTAATGACTCTGGTGAGGGTCACCAATCACTTTTGTATTGCCAGTTCCAAAGGGCCGAAGAATCTGTCTTCTGCCTTCACATTTGACTACCAACAACTTCCTACACAGTAGCCACCTCTTTTTAAGCACTTCTTTTTTTTTCTCTTCCTCAGAATTACACTATCAGGTTTTTCTTCCTATTCCAATGCTTGCTCCTTCACAGCCTCCTCTACTGAGTCTTCCTTTCCTTGACATCTATGTGGGATTTCCTCAGAGCTCTCTTAACAGCCTCTTCTCTGAGAATCTTATCCAAACCAATGGCTTTAACAGATAACAAGATACTAATGATTCTCAAATATCTACACAAGCACAATGCTTTTTTGAACTCAGGACTTGTAATTCCACTTGCCTCTTGCCATCTCTACTCAGAGGGTACTTTAGAGTACACAGAAAATATGCCGCCATTCCTTATTCTTTGCAGTCTTGTTCCCTCTGGCTCCTCTCTCTCTCTCTCATTCCCCTCTCTCTCTTTCTCTCTTCTCTCTCTCTCTTTCCCTCTCTATCTCCCCTTTCCCTCTCTATCTGTCTCCCTCTTCCCCTCCACCCCCTACATAACCAATTGATCAAAAACTCTCTGGCTCTATTTCCAAAACATATGCCAAATACATTAGCATCCCTCAACTCCTCTGTTACTGCCATATTCCAGAGCCCCATCATTGTTCATTCTGATTACATCAACAGTTTTCTAAATAGCTTCCTACCTCCTCTCTTTCCTCTCCCAACACACACATAATCTATTCTTGTAAGGTACTCGAATAAGCTGGTAAACTGCAAATTAAATCATTCTCTTATACTCAAAACCCTCCAAAGGCTTCTTACTGTATTTAGAATAATATCCAAATCTTTTATCATGACCCCTGAGACTTTACATGATCTAATCCTTGTCTGTCTCTGACCAGGGAGAAAATACTTCATCTTGCAGCGTGCTCCCTACTGGTCTTTTGTGATCTTTTGAAACAGACAATGTAGTTCCCAGCTTAGGGCTTGTGTCCTGGCTGTTCCCTCTGTCTAAAATGCTCTTCTGTCAAATTTGTCCTTAGCTGACTCCTTGTGATCAGGTCTCAGCTAAAACATCACTGTCTCTGAGAAGATTTCCTGAATATACCATCCAAACAGACTTCCTCTCAATTATGTTCTATTTGATCAACCTGGTGTTTTTCTCTTCATAGTGCATACATTATCTGAAATGGTCCTTTTATTTTCTTTTATTCATCTGCTTATCATGAGTCCTCCCCACACCACTCTGCACAATGTTTAAGCCTAATAACAGCAGGAACTTTGGCAACCTTGTTTATCTCAGAGGCAAGGATAGTTTCTAGCAATAGATCATAAATAGATATTTATTGATTGAATGTGCGATCTTATTGGGAAATCTCAATATTGTAGAGATATCGTGTGTGTGTGTGTGTGTGTGTGTGTGTGTGTAAATTTAAAGTAATCCCAATCAAAATCTCAGTGATGTTGGTGCTTAACTTATCAATAAGAAGTCATTCTGTAGCAAACTGAATCCAACAGCACATCAAAAAGATAATGCACCATGATCAGGTGGGATTCATCCCAGGGATGCAAGGATGGTTAAACATATACAAATCAATAAATGTGATATATCGCATAAACAAAAAAGGACAAAAATCATATTGTCATTTCAATAGATAAAGAAAAGGGTAAAATTCAGCATCCATTCATGATAAACATCCTCAACAAAGTAGGCATAGAAGGAACACACTTCAACATAATAAAGGGCATATACAACAAACTCACAGCCAACATCTTACTTAACAGAAAAGTCGAAAGCATTCCCTCTAAGAAATGGAACAAGACAAAGATGCCCACTTTTATCACTTCTATTCTACATAGTACTGGAATTCCTTTCCAGAACAATCAGGCAAGAGAAAAAAATAAAAGGCATTCAAATTGGGAAAGAAGAAGTCACATTATCCTTGTTCAATGATGATATGATCTTATATCTAGAAAACTCTAAAGATACCACCAAAAATCTCTTATGTTAGATAAACAAATTTCATAAAGTTTCAGGATACAAAATTAACAGAAATCAGTAGTTTCTATACACCAGTGATGATCTAACCAAGGCTAACTCAAGAATGCAACCCCATTTACAACAGCTAAAGAAAATAAAAGATCTAGGAATATATGTAACCAAGAAGGTGAAAGATACCTAAAAAATTATGATGGAATAAATCAGAGATGACACAAATAAATGAAAAAAATCCCATGATTATAGATTGGAAGAATCATTACTGACCAAAGCAATCTACAGATTCAATGCAATCTTCATCAAATTACCGATGTCATTTTTCACAGAATTATAAAAAACAATGCTAAATCTTATATGGGACAAAATAAAAACCAGAATAGTTACAGCAATCCCAAGCAAAAAGAACAAAGCTGGAAGCATCATACTACATGACTTCAAATTATACTTCAAGGCTATGGTAACCAAAGCTGCATGGTACTGACATAAAAATACACACATAGATCAATGGGACAGAAGAGAGAACCCACCCTCCCAAAAAGCCACATACCTACAACCAACTGATTTTTGACAGGATCAACAAAAATCTGTACTGGGGAAAGGATATCCTCTTCACTAAATGGTGTTGGGAAAATTGGATACCCATATGCAGAAGAATGAAACTGGACCCCTATCTCTCACCATATGCAAAAACTCAAGATGGATTAAAGACCTAAAGGTAAGACCTGAAACTATAAAAATCCTAGAAGAAAGCCTAAGAAAAACTTTTCTGGACATTGGCCTAGGCAAAGAATTTACGACCAAGTTCCCAAAAGCAACTTCAGCAAAGCCAAAAATAGATAAATGGGACTTAATTAAACTAAAAGCTTCTGCACAGCAAAAGAAACAATCAACAAAGTCAACAGACCACCTAAATAATGGTTTTAAAAAAAAAAACAAAAAAAACTGTAAACTATGCATCTGGCAAAGGGCTAATTCCAAAATCTACAAGGAACTCAAACAACTCAACAAATAAAAAAACAACCCCATTTAAAAGCGGACAAAGGACATAAACAGACATTTTTCAAAGGAAGACATATAAACGGCCAGCAAACATATTAAAAGGGCTCAACATCACTAATCAGAGAAATGCACATTAAAACACAGTAAGATGCTATCTTACACCAGTCAGAATGACTATTAGTAAAAAGTCAAAACACAACAGATGTTAGTGAGGATGCAGAGACTAAAAAATGCTTATACACTGTTGGTGGAATATAAATTAATACAAAATAGAACTACCATTCAATCCATCAATCCCACTACTGGCTATCTACCCAAAGGGAAATAAGTCATTATTTCAAAAAGATACCCGCACTTATATGTTCATTACAGCACTATTTACAATAGCAAAGTTGTGGAATCAAGGTAAGTGTCCATCAACAGAGAAACGAGGAAAATGTGTGTGTGTGTACATATATATATATATTTATACTTGCACACACATATATACACACACACACACATTTATACATACATATATATCCTACATACACACACGCACACACCATGGAATAACACTCAGTCATAAAAAAATGAAGTGTCTTTTGCAGCAACATGCATGGAACTGGACACCATTATCGTAAATAAAAGTGAAGATTTAGGTACCTCATACCAAATACATTAGCAGCTTAAAATCAGCTATGGCTAAGGATATATCCCCTAAAATAGCAAATGCTACACATCAGGGCTTGTTTTACTCCTTCAGAGAGCTTGTTCTTACCTGCACACCACTGTGCCCAGGACACATGCAAGAGAAAAGTTCTGAGGGTGAGAATAAAAACGAAAGTGGCATGAGGTTGTAATTCTCAGCAGGAACCCACCTTTCTGAGATTTCCATCCTTACCTACATATTAAATATGAAAAGTCTCAAATGACCTGCTTTTTTCGTAGTTCAATATTTCACTGTGAGTTCTTTGTATTTTACATGCAGATATACTTGAACATTGTATGTTCCTAATTTTTCATCTTTCGAATCTCATATTCTGTAAGACATAAATTCATACAGGAATCAGCGAAGCATGTGGAGGCCCAGGATGGCAGGCAGGGTCAGTGAAGTAAAACGAGTGTCAGGAGTGAGCTACTAAAGCCAATGAAAGTGAGAATCCCAAGAAAAGGCAAATATGCTTCCAAATGGGCCACCTCCTCTCAACACGGAAGCCCGGGTCAGCCCAGGAAATATAAATGAGACCATGCCACTCCTCTGTGGACAACGGTCTTCCAATGACTTTCCAACTCAACAAGAATAAAAGCTCCCACTGGCAGTCTCTCCTCCTTTCTTGCTTTTTTTGACGATTGAGGCCTCCTTCCAATATACCAGCCATAATCCTACATCAGCAGAGAGGCTGCATCCCAGATGGCTGTCCTCATGGCTTGCTATCTCATCCCCTTTACATCTTTAAAATGTCATCTTCCTTCACCCTAGGCCCCCGTCAACGTTATGCTGTTCCATAACTCTTATCCCCTTATACCATAGAGTTTATTTATTCTTTAACTGTCTATCTCTTCTCACCAGAATGGAAGCTGCATGAAGGCAGAATTGCTAAGTGTCTTGCTTGCTGCCATATCCCCTGTACCTAGAACACTGCCTGACAGAGAGTGGGTAGGTGTTTATTAAACATTTATCGAATGAATGAGTGAGTGAATGAAAAGTCAGGAGTGTGAAATTCTATAGGAAAGTTGATGAAAGGTCAATGAACTGGGTAAGGTCTGTGCAGTGTCAGATGATGCCCAGGTTGACAATCTCAGGCAGGAAGAGAAGTGAGGAGGGAATCAATGGGTGTGCAGAAGTCAGCTCAGACACTCCCTTGCTGGGCTTGCCAGGGCTCACGTCCCACCTGTGTTGAGGCTTCCTAGTCACTTTACACCTTCCCCTCAGCATCACTCAGCCTTGGAAAATGTCTCTTTCCACTCATTTTTGGAAGGCACCACGACACACTAGGTGAGGGGAGAAAAACACTTCATTTGATCGACTTCACTGTGACGGTCCTCTTGAGCAGAGCAGAGGCTGGGCTGGGAACATTCTTACTGTGTGGTTATCGTTTGGCTCCTGCTCATAAGCGGTACTTCCCCCCATCCTCTCTGTAGATCCTTGTCTAAGGAATTCCTACTTTCTATTTCCACTAAGGACATCAGGGAGCACTGGGAAAGGGGAAACATGGGTAAAAATTACGCATAAGCTATGCGAGGAATCCCAGAAAACCGCCCAGAGGCAGAATGTGACTGAGACAGGCTGCAGCAGCATGATGAGCTTTGAAATCTTCTGGTTGATCCCTTTCTACAGACCAGAACCCCTTTTCTGGCCACCGTTCCTTGGAGACAGAGTCGCCTCCAGCACATCAAGAAAGGGAAGCACTGAGCATTTACAATTCAGTTAGCAGAGCTGAAATGCCAGGGGGAACATGAGGTCAGGAAAAGTGAAAGAAGGATCAGGAACTCCAATCAGGGAAGACCCAGAAATAGCAGAACTCTTGTATTCTCACTCACAAGACCTTTCTATCCTGGGATCCCACAGCAAGTGTCACACCTTGATTAAAACTTAGAATAGCCTGGGGTAGGCAGGAGAGGAGATGAGGAAAGCACGCTCACATCAGTGCCTAGAATCATACATGGGGTCTTATCCACAGAAGCAACACATGGGAAGCTATCATCATGACTGCATATGCTGACTTTTTCAGCAGGTAGACCTCGCCAGTGCTCTGTCCTGCTCTAAGGAAAAACATAGCCTGGCCAAAGGTGTAGACTGAGTGGACAGGAAGGGAAGAGGGGGAGTGGGGACCATAGAGAGTTACAGCAGAGCTAGGAATCAACCTGCTTCCCCGCCATGCTGGGTTCTGCTTCTCTGGGAGAGGATCCATTTCACAAACATTTGTTTCCTACCGAACGCTGGCCTCATATGGATGCTTTTTGCCTTTTTTTCTTTTAGTACTTAATCCCCTAGGAGACGAAACTCTCATTCCAAATCAGCTTTTCACCCACACTTTTTCTACCCTTGATAACAGCCTTATATAAAAGCAAAGGGAGGAACAACCCAAACGTCATGAAGAATTGAGGCTAAAATCATGGGTAAAAAAGCTGCTCAGAAGTTGCTGGGGTTTTTTAATAACAAAGTAAGACATGGCCATATGCATGGAGAGTTAAGTCATTAGAGACTAAAACATGTCCCAGGGTTGCAGAAGAATTAAGCTGGAGACAATGATGCCCAACGATCAAAGAGGAAAATAAAAAGTAATCCTGATGTTAATATCAGGGAGACAGATAAGAGCTAAGCAGGCAATTACTGCCAAAAAAAAAGTTTAAATTCAGTGCCCAGTAAAACTTCTGAATAAATATTAACGGGAAATTTATACGCACTTAGTGGCTAATGGTAACTTGACGGAATGTCCTAACTGCGAGGTCTATTACATGGCAGAATAGTCTATTAGATGCAGAAGCAGTCTCCTTGGGGATATGGCAGCACCATCCCTGTGGGAGTCATTTAAAACAGGATAGAAAGGCACACTGGAGAATACGCCATAAGAAGCATCAGGCACCACCACAAGGCAAGGAGAAGGGTTCAATGAGGCTCTGCTCCCTTTGGGAAGGACCACCTGTCAGTCCCTTGGAGCCCAGTATCTGCATCTCAAACTGAGGGCTCCTCTCCCCTCAAAACTCTCCAACGCACCACCTGGGACCAGTGATGACAAGCGTCGGATTGAGGAGCTCACAACCTTGCCCCCCAGAAGGGCCACCCCAACCTGGCTGGGAGCCTCTGGCCTGCACCCTTCTGAGACAAGATGGTAAGAGCACAGGAAGCCAGCCTGCTTGAGCCTGGAGCCTCGCATGCCGGGCAGGCCACAGGGGCCACCCAGCACCCTTTGGGGAGATCCACGAAGGGCTCTTGCTGCCATTATTACACAAATGACATACAACTGTAGAAATAAGAAGTAGAAAGTGAGGATAAATAAACAAGGCACCAAAATAAAGTCACCTTGAATCTCATTCAGTCACCTGGGTGCACAGCCTTCACCCATGTGTACATGCATACTTTTTTTTTTATAAAAATGAGTTTAAACATAGCATTTTATAACCCATGCATATATTTCAAACCAATAAAACACTTCTACAACGTCTTTTCTTAATAACCATTATTCCACTGCATAAAGGCAGTATAACCTATTTCTCTATTGTTATGCATCTCTTTGTCTCCATTAAAAAAAAAAATAAGCATGCATTTGGTGGACGTCATTGCAGTCATCTTAATTACTACACAAGATAAAATCATAAAAATAAAATTGTTGTGTCAAAGAGTATGCATAATATTTTAAAGAGTTTTTTAAATTTTATTTTCCCATAAGTTATTGAGGTACAGGTGGTATTTGGTTACATGAGTAACTTCTTTAGTGGTGATTTGTGAGAGTTTGCTGCACCCATCACCCAAGCAGTATATGCTGTACCATATTTGTAGTCTTTTATCCCTTGCCCCTGCCACTCTTTCCCCCAAGTCCCCGAAGTTCATTGCATCATTCTTATGTCTTTGCATCCTCATAGCTTAGCTCCTCTATATCAGTGAGAATATATGATGTTTGGTTTTCCATTCCTGAGTTACTTCACTTAGAACAATAGTCTTCAGTCTCATTCAGGTCACTGCAAATGCCATTAATTCATTCCTTTTTATGGCTGAGTAGTATTCCATTGTATATAAACCACAGTTTCTTTATCCACTCATTGATTGATTGGTATTTGGGTTGGTTCCATGATTTTACAGTTGTGAATTGCACTGCTATAAACATGTGTATGCAAGTATATTTTTTGAATAATGACTTCTTTTCCTCTAGGTAGATACCCAGTAGTGGGATTGCTGGATCTAATGGTAGTTCTACTTTTAGTTCTTTAAGGAATCTCCACACTGTTTTCCATAGTGGCTGTTTTAGTTTACATTCCCACCAGCAGTGTAGAAGTGTTCCCTGATCAGAGCATCCACACCAACATCTACCGTTTTTTGATTTTTTTTATTATGGCCATTCTTGCAGAAGTAAGATGGTATCGCATTGTGGTTCTGATTTGCATTTCCTTGACCATTAGTGATACTGAGCATTTTTTCATATGTCTATTGGCCATTTGCATATCTTCTTTTGAGAATTGTCTAAACTTTTGATGGGATTTTTTTTTCTTACTGATTTGTTTGACTTTGTTGTAGATTCTGGATATTAGTCCTTTGTCAGATATATAGATTGTGAAGATTTTCTCCCCCTCTGTGGGTTGTCTGTTAACTCTGCTGACTGTTCCATTTGCCCTGCAAAAGCGCTTTTGTTTAATTAGGTGTCAGCTATTTATCTTTGTTTTTATTGCATTTGCTTTTGGGTTCTTTGTCATGAAAACCTTGCCTAAGCCAATGTCTGGAAGAGTTTTTCCAACGTTATCTTCCAGAATTTTTATAGTTTCACATCTTAGGCTTAAGTCCTTAATCCATTTTGAGATGACTTTTGTATAAGGCGAGAGATGAGGATCCAGTTTCATTCTTCTACGTGTGGCTAGCCAATTATCCCAGCATCATTTGTTGAAAAGGGTGTCCTTTCCCCACTTTATGTTTTTGTTTGCTTTGTCAAAGATTAGTTGGCTGTAAGTATTTGGGTTTAATTCTGGGTTCTCTATTCTGTTCCATTGGTCTATGTGCCTATTTTTATACCAGTACCACACTGTTTTGCTGACTATGACCTTATAGTATAGTTTGAAATCTGGTAGTGTGATGCCTCCAGATTTGTCCTTCTTGCTTAATCTTGCTTTGGCTATGCAGGTTCTTTTTTGGTTACATATGAATTTTAGAATTGTTTTCTCTAACTCTGTGAAGAAGGATGGTGGTATTTTGATGAGGATGTGTTGAATTTGTAGATTGCTTTCGGCAGTATGGTCATTTTCGCAATGTTGGTTCTATCCATCCATGAGCATGGGATGTGTTTCCATTTGTTTGTGTCATCTATGATTTCTTTCAGCATTGTTTTGTAGTTTTCCTTGCAGAGGTCTTTCGATTCTTTTGTTAGGTATATTCCTAAGTATTTTACAGTTTTTGTAGCTACTGTAAGAAGGGGTTGAGTTCTCAATTTGGTTCTCCACTTGGCCACTGTTGGTATATAGAAGAGCTACTGATTTGCGTACATTAAATTTGTATCCAGAAACTTTGCTGAATTCTTTTATCAGTTCTAGGAGCTTTCTGGAGGAGTCCTTAGGGTTTTCAAAGTAAACGATTATATTGTCAGCAAACGGGGACAGTTTGACTTCCTCTTTACTAATTTGGATGCCCTTTATTTCTTTCTCTTGTCTGATTGCTCCGGCTAGAACTTCCAGTACTATGTTGAAGAGGAGTGGTGAGAGTGGGCATCCTTGTATTGTTCCCATTCTCAGAGGAAATGCTTTCAACTTTTCCCCATTCAGTATTATGTTGGCTGTGGGTTTGTCATAGATGGCTTTTATTACATTAAAGTGTGTCCCTTGTATGCCGATTTTGCTGAGAGTTTTAATCATAAAGGGATGCTGGATTTTGTCTAACGCTTTTTCACCAATTATTCTTACATTTGGTCGTTAAACATAATCCCAAACTTCCTGGAGTCTTTGTTCATATTTTCTTATTCTTTTTTCTTTGTCATTGTTGGATTGGGTTAATTCAAAGGCCTTTTCTTCAAGCTCTGAATTTCTTTCTTCTACTTGTTCAATTCTATTGTTGAGAGTTTCCAGAGCATTTTGCATTTCTAAAAGTATGTCCAAAGTTTCCGGAATTTTTGATAGTTTTTTCTTTAAGCTATCTATTTCCTTGAATATTTCTCCCTTCACTTCTTGCTTCATTTTTTGGATTGCCTTTCATTAAGCTTTGCCTTTGTCTGGTGACCCCCCCCACCGATTTGCCTAATAACCAATCTCCTGAATTCTAATATTTTAAGAGTTTTGATGCTTGTTACTAAGATGCTTTCTGGACAGGTGGAAGCTCCCACCAGCACAATATAGAAGTGAGATTTTGGTCACTGTCGATCTTGTTAACAGCATTTCTCCTTTGGGCCCTCATGCCTCTGGCTTTGAGTATGTGTACAGAGCACACAGCCACCTCAGTCCAGCTAGTGTCAAGCAGGAAAGGAAAAGGAAGGCCCCTTTAAAAAGACAGTTTGCGCTATTTCCCCAAAGAGAAGGAACTCAGCAAAAGCCTGCAAACTGTCTTAGAAGGAAGAGGCTATCTGCTTGAAACAGCCAAGACCTTTAGCTCAAATCCATTAATCCTCTTTATTAAACCTGGGTCACCTCTGAGTCCTGGCAAATTAACCAGCATCTCCCCACTGCAAGTGCATCAAGAGACAGTGCACTGCACACTGCCTGTCATTTTCACGGACCAGGGCACCAGGGTCAGAGGGCTTCCCAGGCTCCATCCTCTGCTTTTGTCAATTTAAAAGGGAACATCAGCTGCACTTGTATAAATTACAGGCCAAGCTGTGTGGGGGCCGTGGGCCAAGGCAGCATCTCTGCACCACAGGAGAGGTGAGGAGAGGGTGCCGGGCAAGCAGCGGTTGCTCCAAGACTTCCCTTCATTCCAGCACCTCTGAGTGTGTACAGGAGCTCTGAAGGGGTCCAGTTCAGAGTCCAGGGTGAGCCCAGGTCTCTCCCAGGAGCATCTCTCCTGGCTTCCCTGCATTTTCTGCTTTACTCCCTTCCAAAGCTGGCAAGGAAGGCCTGAAATTCTACCTTTGCTGGGTCAAGACATGAAGCAGAGACAACGCCAGAGCCAAATGTGGAAGGGCCAGAGACAGAGGGAGACAGAAGAGGAGACAGAGAGACTGAGGTAGTGAAAAGACACAGACGAGACCCAGAAGAGTCAGAGAAAAGAGAATCAGAACCAGAGCAATCCCAGGAAACCGGGCACAAAATCGCACAGGGCCCCTTCTCTGCAGCCTTCCTCGCACCATCTGGGCCTCCTGGGGCCTAAGACAACTGTACTTGAAAATATAGTGGGTCCTTCTCCCCACCCATTTACACAAATCTGGCTAAAGCTTAACAGTTACTCGAAGAACAGGTGTGGTCTCAGCTGCAAGACAAATGTAGGCACACAGATGCAAGCCTTACTGGAACCGGAGTCCAGTAGCATCGCACATCTGATTTTATGCTCCACTTCATAGGAAGGATATGAAAACCAGGGAGGTCCCAAAGGAGAACTGCAAAAAGGATTTAAGGATGAGACATGAATCTTATAAAACAAGGCAGGCCAGAGGAGTGATCTGTGATCACTTTAGATGTAAGAATAATAGCTGCCATGGATGGAGTTATGGAACCTGACAGGCTCTAAGATGGAATGATGGCTTTATGTTTACAAGAACCCTACGTGATATGTGGTAAGATTGTTACCACTGTACAGATGAGCACAATGAGACACGATGAGGTTCTTTTACATGTTCAAGTCCACAAATCCCAAACTGGGAAGCTACAGGGCCAGCGTTGGATCTTGACCTGGAACCACCATGGTATTTATGCCACTGCAGTCACTGAACGACAGTGACACAATGCTCCCTGTCCACTGAGGACAAGCTGAAAAGTCATCAAGCTCCCTCCAGAAGTCAATTTTTTTGCTGACCTGGCAGCAAACCAGCCTATATGGAAAGTGGAGAGTGAGGGAAAAAGTCTTGGGAACCAGGGATTTCGGGCAGAGGGACAGGCAGGGTCAGAGGAACTAGTTGGCATGAAAGCAAGTTTCCTTACACAACATCTCTATCGCATTCCCAATATGAAAGAAAAATGATGCCTAGCTTTGTTTAATATTTTCTTCTGCTATCCAAATAGCGTTAACATGTGTTACATTTCCAATCAGGGAAAAAATACATACATCAGTGTATATGTTAATGATCCCCGGCCTCCCCTCCTGTGGGGGAGAAATGGAACCTTAACCCCTTTGCCACTGTGCTCACTCTTCTGACCTTTCCTTGGCCCCAAGGGAAGACCATGCTTTGAGATTTTGAGGCTCTTCCTGGGCTGCACTCATAGTTCATCTCTATCTTGGAGGCAGACTCACTGACGGATTTGGGAGAGAATATCTCACAGCCTGGAAGAAGGGTCACCCACCTGCTGCCTGGGAGTAGAAGAGGATTGTTGGGGTTTTTTGTTAAATAATAATAATTGGAAAACCTTCCAGGAGATCAAAAACAAATGACCAACACCAGCAGAATATATATATATATATATATTTTTTTTTTTTTTTTTTTTTTTTTTTTTTGAGAGGGAGACTCACTCTGTCACCCAGGCTGGAGTGCAATGGTGAGATCTCAGCTCACTGCAACCTCTGCCCCCCAGGTCCAAGCGATTCTCCTGCCTCAGCCTCCCGAGTAGCTAGCATTACAGGCGTGTACCACCACACCTAGCTAATTTTTGTATTTTTAGTAGAGACAGGGTTTCACCATCTTGGCCAGGCTGGTCTTGAACTCCTGACCTCATGATCCACCCACCTCAGCCTCCCAAAGTGCTGGGATTACAGGCATGAGCCACTGCACCTGGCTAACTTTTTTAAATCAAAGGATTAATTCAATTCCAAACATCAAAGGAGAAATAGCAAAAATCACTATTTCCTCTCATCTCAGCACTAGCACGTAGCGTCTGTGAGCAGGAACCGGGAAACAGACCTGCCTCACCGAGACCCAGGTCAGTGGGGCTGTGTCTGCCACCCTGGTGTGAACGTTGGATGGATTAGCTCCTGTCACCAAGAGAATCCTGGCTTCTGTCAGCTTCTCTCCAGGCCATTATGCTATTAAAAACAGAGGGTGTTTTGCATATTTAAATACTCCAATGTCATTTCACTGACATAATGCCTTCTCCTGGCACTACATATATTTCTCAAGTCTCCAGTGTCATGCCCTGGGCTGAGGGTAAGGCCAGGCGGGAAGCCTCGCTCCCTTCCCACCACCTCCCCTGCAGAGCTCCCATTAAGGGACCAGGAGACAAGGCGAGGTGCCCACTAGCCAGCTTCCATGGCAGCTCCTTCACGGGAGGAAAATTACCCGGCTCGAGTCCTCCTCCTGCATCTAGCCAATTTCTGCTCCCTTAATTCAATTCAGTTCTTCCTGACCCCAGCAGGCTGGAGTTCCCAGAGTTACTTTCAACGGATAGCACCAATTACTGAGGTGTGAAAATAGAAACCTTCGAATTTTGAGAACAAACCGAGACTAGGACTTAACTGAACTGAGAAAGAAGGCAGGAAAGTAGAGAGGGAGGAGTCTGAGTAGGGAGGGGAGATGACTCCTTGCAATTAGGAAGCTTGCAGAGGGTGAGTGCACAGTACAGGGCTCCTGGGCCGGGCAGATGGGGGCGTGGTGCAGGAGGCTTGAAGCTGAGACAGTCCTAGCACAAAAGAAAAAGCAAAAACCTGTGGCAGCTCCAGCACCACTAGCCATTCTGCTGGGACAGACAGTGCTGCTGGGGAGCTCCAATCTCCCCCTGCTCCCACCACCCACGCTGTGCAGTGTTGGCTCCTTGCCCATAATAACGGATCACCACAAACAGAACATGGAGACAGACAAGCGCCAGATTCACCCATCCAGCTTCTACAGGCTGTCCGCAGGCAACCCAAGCTGTGTGCTCCTTCCAGGGAGGACGCTCCCCTTCATCGGAGACTTCCTAGGGACCCCCCCACTGTACAGTGCGGCTAGTGAAATCCAAACACACGTCATGACCTAATCACAGCGGCAAAATTAATTAATTATAGCCCTGGTTTATGCTCTCATGGTCAAAACCAATTAATTACATGTCCCTTTTATATTGGTCCGCCATCCCTTCCAAAACTTAAATGAAGTAGGTACCCAACAAACATTTGAAATAATATTTTAAATCAGATAACTGCTTCCTGAAAGCTCTTTTGTTACATGAGGAAAAAGAAGACATAGTCCCATGGGGTTAACTCTGGGATCATACATCAAATAAAACTACACTTTCCCCCACCCCAGTTGGCTTGATAAGGAACTGCTTGGGGGAAGTCAGTCCTTCCCCTCTGCCTGCATGTTACTGTGAGGGGAGGTGGCTTCATGGGTGGGGTGCAGGGGCTTCAAACCACCTGAGCCAGGTAGTGACCAAGACTCCCCCACCCCCACCCCACCCAGGGTGCACCAGCCATCTTCGACGTGAGTCACACAACCTCCTCCACAGGGCACTCCAGGCCTCTGAGCAGCTCTCCGGCCTCACCAGCCCGGGTTCCTCACTTCTGCCCCTCCTCCCCTCCATCCTAACCCGGCATCCTTTCTGCCCACCAACATGCCTCGAGGCTGTGCTCATTCCTGCCTTTCCCTCCTTCAAAGCATCTCCTCCACAGCCACCCCTTCCAGGACCGCTGCTGCCTCCTACCCATTCCCCCACCCAGCTATTCCTCTCACCCCCCTTTCCTTCCATGGTTCACCCTCCCACAGTCGTCCGGTGGCCAAAGTGCATCTCTGACTGTGGAGGACAAGTCGGCCTTTGGCAGAAGCGTGGCAGAAAAGCAGCCGGCACAACTTTGCCTCGAGAGACGTGGTGCCCAGACTTGAGTCCTGTCTCAACAGCTGACTGAGGAGCACCACGTGAACGCTGCTACGCTCTCCCCAGGTGTGTGTTCTCTACAAAGTGCGAAATGACGCCACAGAGCAGCCCCTCTCCTGCCCCCGCCCTGCAAAAGGGACAGACAGAGGCAGGGTGGCTGGCCAGTGGCCGAGGCAGGGTGGCGCAGTCCATGCTGTTCTCGTACACCCCAGCGTCCTCGTCCAGACTGGCTGACAAGCTCCCTGGGAAAGGAAGAAGGGCTGCTCCCTCGCGCCACCTGGAGCAGTGCTGAAGTCATGAGCAGAGCTGGAGTGAGCTGGGTGGAGGGACGCGCTGAGTGGGAAGTGGCATGAATCCACAGGCAGAGCCTCTAAACATATACCTGCAGAGGATAAAAGAAACCAAATAACCCTTCTCCCTTCCAAGGCTCAGCTAAATGACCACCATTTTCAGGGAAGAAAGGAATCTGAGAATGTTGAAGCCAGATCCTTTGATTTTCACTCCAAGTCCTCAGGTACCACAGTTTTGGGCCACTTGCTTCCTAGCCTGGGGACAGGTCCCACTGTTCTGCTTCTCAGGAGATGTGTGCTGTTGCCTGTGTTTAAATGTGTGGCCAGAATTCCTGAGATGGTAATGGCAACACTTGAGCCCCTCACCTATGACAGGAGAAGGCCTTCTGGGTGGGACTGAGGAGGGTCAGCCCTCCTGGTTTTCCTGGGACTGAGAGCTCTCAGGATACAGGGCTTTCAGTTTTAAAATCAGGACAGTTCCCAGCTAAGTTGTTCAGGACAAGATGCACAGCCCAGCCTGGACTAAACTTCCCTTCTCCTTATTAATATTGATGGGGCAGGAATGCCACAATTTGAAAGGACACAGGGGATTTGAGGGCTGGGAATGCAAAAAGGATCTATATTCTAAGCTCCGTGATGGTTTTCTCATGTCCTTTTTGCATATAAGAAATTGAGTTTCAGAGAAATGTGTTGGCCTAGAAGTCATCTCTAAGTAGCAGAGTGAGGTTTGAAACTCAGCTCTATGGGATCCCTAAACTCATGTTGTTTCCCTGGCCCTATGAGCTCTGTGGAACCGTCACTACCTTACAGCCCTCAAACCCAGCATCATAATAGAAGGCAAAGGCTGCCTTTGAGAAGCTTTAGAAACATGCAGGGTCAGTGGAGTTAAACTCAGCTGGTCAGCAATCCCTCCCTCCCCGTCTGTCTTGTGGCCACAGCTCCTCCAAGCCCAGCTGTAAATCCTGCGAGTCTGTAGACACCCAAATGCAGCTCCTCCATTGCTTAGCAGCTTTTGACACTAATTGCTCTACAGAGTGTGTGCAACTGGCAACACCTTATTAAAAGTGAAATATATGATACTGTCCACTTATTGCTGCTTTATAGAGATAAAGTATTCTTACTACATGGAAAAGCTGGCAACAAGATTGACAAAGTGCTTTCTAAAGAGAAGCCTGCACGAGGCAATTCCTGGGACATGGGATCTATCCGGGTCAGGCTGAGAGCTCCCCCAGTTTGACCTAAAGATTTTACCACACCAAGAATCTCTCCCTTTCGCCACTCTGACTTCCGTCTCAAAGATGAGCCTCTCCAAAGCCTGGGCACTGAAGAAAAGACAAACGTGGCTGCTCTCAGAGCTGGGAAAGCAGACCTGGCCCCATCTGCAGAGTCAATCCATCCTCTTCCTCCCAAGGACTAAGCAGGGTGCAGAGGAGACGGACAGCCAGAAGCGTGGGGCAGGGAAGGGGGGAGGAAGAGGAAAGGCAGGACAAGGACAAGAGAGCTCCAGATTCAGACAAGCACAGGCCAAGACGGGCTTCCTGAGGAACACTCAACCAGCCCCAGATCCCACATTCTCAAAGGACACCAAAACCAGCACTCTGCGGAGACTTGCTGTATCCTCCACCATCAGAGAACTGACCTGCCACCTAACCTCAGGAAAGTCACTATCTGGGGCTCTGTGATGCAAGGCAGACCTGTCCTGAAAAGAAACTAGATTAAGCTCCTCAATCCAAATCCCCTAAAACACTTTCACTGAGCACCCCCAAATCCAAGGTTGCCTGACATCTCATATGGTTTGTAAGCTAAGAAATATTTTTTGCATTTTTAAGACTTTTGAAAAGAAGAATTTGAGATAGAGACTGTATGAGGTTCACAAAGTCTAAAATAGTTTCTATCTGACCCTTCACAGAATACATTTGCTGACCCTGTCCTTCAAGGAAAGAAAAGCCAGAGAAAGAAGACTGCAGGCAGGAGCAGAGGAAGCCCCTGGCATGGTGGAAGGACAGAGATGGATACAGAAATGCCATCAGTAAAAGATTGCCCCGCTTCCGTAACAGACTTGTGTAAGTGCTGAGATCTGATGAATTGTGCCAACCACACCTACTGGACAGAGCCAGCCACAGGCGCCCCCGCCTTTGTTGTGGCGATGTTTTTCTGCTGATCTTCATCCACGCCAGCATTGAGAAGCGGCCAAATGGGACAGGGTGGCCCCAGGAGCTAGCAGATAACAAGAGAGATGAAATGACGAAGAGAGGAACCATTGTCCCTGCTAGGTTTTGTGTTTCTGAGACACCAAATTGCCTGATCGCTTTGACATTTTCAAGACCAAATTAAAATGTGCCACCATGGAGACAAAATGTCATTAGCCTCATTATAAGTGATTGTGTTAAAATAAATACAAAAATAAAGTGGGAATTAGTCCAAACCATTAAAATACAGAAGCAAAAATGGCCAACAGGGACTTTACATGTGACAGACTAAGAAAGGTTGAGACACCCCCTAAGGGGACAGGGAAGATGAATGTAGCAGGCACAGGGGCTGAGCAGCAGGCTTTCGGGCCATGCAGAGGTCAGCACTGAGGCGATTGCAGGCTCTCCCCCTGCCTCACACCACATGACCTCAGGGAAGGACCCTCGACCTCATCAAACCCCAGAATTCCCTCTCTAGGAAAATAGGAACATAACACCATCTTTTTCAAGTATCTGTTAATAGTTTCAGCGCTTACCGGGAAGGGATTAAGACCTGGCCTTTTGAGATGGATACTGTCTTGGAGCTGGCACTGGAGAGAAGGGGGCAGGAGGTCTCCTGGGCATGGACAAGGTGACCTCGCAGGGCCAGCTCCTGGTTTTCTTCAACAGGTGAGCCTGGCTACCAGGCAGACTCTCCATGGGGAGAAAGCCTACGGAGAACACAGAACCCAGGCTGCTCTGATGGCTGAGTCTGGCTGAAGCTCAGTGCCTACTCGGGAACCTCCTACCACCAAATGGACCTGTCTTCCTCCTCGCTCAATCTGCTTCCTCTTCTCCACTTCACTCCTCCTGCACACCGACCCTTCACCGTTTCTCTCTCCCACGCCCATCTTCCACTGACATCTCATACTTCATCCCAGAAACCTGGTCTCAGCCTCACTTTTTCCATCTACTCAGTTTTTCTTTGCCACCCGTAGACATTGGCCTCCAGTGCCCCTGTCTTATAGACATTAACCATAAATAAGCAATGATGTGAACTGATGCCTCCCAAAAGGAAGAGAAAAAAGTTTTTCTCTTGCCTCCTTAGAAAGAGGATATGAATTATAACAATCACCACTTCCTTCCTCTCTGCCTCCATAAAGGCCACATGAAGCCTTCCCTGCTAGGAGTAATGACTGAATATGCAAGTTCTGTTTCCACACTCCCGGCTGACCTTCCTCATCAGTCACAGGCCTCTTTTCCAAATGGGCTGAGGGCTAGGACCTATTGGTAAGAACTTGGCACCATTTTCTTCCCCTTGAGGTTAAGGATTGTGGTTTTCGCCATGCACAAAGTAAGCCTCTCTAATAAGTATCAACCAACCTAGCTGGAAGCACAATGTTAGAATAATAATATCTGCTCACGCTTGTAATCCCAGCACTTTGGGAGGCCGAGGTGGGCGGATCACGAGGTCAGGAGATCGAGACCACGGTGAAACCCCGTCTCTACTAAAAATACAAAAAAATTAGCCGGGCGTGGTGGCGGCGCCTGTAGTCCCAGCTACTCGGAGAGGCTGAGGCAGGAGAATGGCGTGAACCCGGGAGGCGGAGCTTGCAGTGAGCCGAGATCGGGCCACTGCATTCCAGCCTGGGTGACAGAGCAAGACTCCGTCTCAAAAAAAAAAAAAAAAAAAAAAAAAAAAAAAAAAAGAATAATAATATCTGATATTAGCAAGATGTTTCTTCCTATTTTCTAAACGTCCCTCTCCATCAATAGCACCCTGGACCCACACATTCTGTAGTGTGACAAAGGTAGGTATTTTCATTCTTTCCCAATGCTTAAAATAATAGAGGTCCCTGGAGAGAAAGTGTCTTGTCCCAGGTCCCACAGTAAAGCAGAACTGAAAGCCACAGGCCTTAACCCTACATTCAGTCGAAATTCTTGAATTACTTTTTCGGAGTTTTAAAGAGTAGAACAAAGAACTCCCCAGAGCCCTGAGAGGGTTCCTTCCCTAGTGCCTGCAAATGGCTTGGCACATAAAAAGCAGCTCCAAAATGCTCAGTGGTAATGAGCGCGGGGCCTCAGAGGGCTTTCCTGACATGAGCTCACTAATCCCCAAAAGCTTCCAGCACAATCTGTGGCAGGAGATGGTCTCTCCATCTTTGCCTCTGCTCCTCTACCTGCTCTGGCGTTGTGATCCCTCAGGAAATCTGTGAATGGATTAGCAACACTATTTTATTATTATTTCAAATGAGCCTTAGACAAGGATCCTGGGAGAACAGTGTGGGAACACTGGCAGGCAGAAGAAACAATGAGGTGGCTCTAGTCATCCCTGATAAAATCAGTGGAAGCAGTGGCTGCAGGAAACAGTGCATGGCATTGTCCTAGCCATATGAGCAGAAAAATGTTACCCTGGTACCCCAGACAGAATTGTTACTGTTTAATCAGCATACGTCACTGCCCATGTGCTGTCCTGGGGCAGAAGGCAGGAGAACGCACTTGGTGCATGCCTCCAAAGCTGGCCCTGTGCAGGTTCGGGATGGCTGCCTGCCTCTGCGCTAGACCACATTTTTCCATTTGAATCTGTGGTTCCCACAGTGCCCCCACTCATCCACTTTCTTTCTTCCACACTCAACAGGCATCTGACTGCTCTGATATATTTTTTATCCCTGCATGTGAGTCTTTCCCCCACTTCCCATTTTCATCCTGTGACTGCTGATTTTAAAGCGTGTCTATTTCTCCCTTGCTCCATAAATGAGGAAGACCATTATCCACTGCCCCTCGCCCAGCCTGAGGGCCTGAGGACAAGGAGACCCTGTGGACTGGGCTAAGGCTTGGTGAAGAGGGCCCCAGGAATGCCTGAAACTGCACTGAGGAGACACAGCTTCAAAGGGGAGAACTCCAGCTCAGCACCTCCCTCTGTGGAGCAGGAGGATGGGACACCGTGCTGAAATGGGTGCAGCCCAAGGCAGTGGGCTGGCTGCAATCAATCCCCATTTTTGAAGTGCTCATTAGAATTATAAAACATCAGCACAGGCAGCACCTCAGGGGGTCATCTACTGCAGTCTTCTTTTGTAGAGAGGAAATTGGGGCTGAGAAAGTCCAGTGGCCACACAGCCAGTGATGCTTGCAAAACAGAGTTCAGGGGAGCTGATTCCTAGGGCTCCTCTCACCAGGTCATAAGCACTGACTCTGAGAACTAGAGATGATTCCTGTCCTCAAGTTAACTTTCTGATTATGGTGACAACAATGTAAAGACAGTTGTAGAAGTGACCACTGACAGAATAAATCCTTAAAATATCAGGCTAGGCACAGTGGCTCACGCTTGTAGTCCCAGCACTTTGGGAGGCCGAGGCGGGCAGACCACCGGAGGTCAGGAGTTCAATACCAGCCTGGCCAACATGGTGAAACCCCTTCTCTGCTAAAAAATTACAAAGGTTAGCCAGGCGTGGTGACGGGCCCCTGTAATCCCAGCTACTTGGGAGGCTGAGGCAGGAGAATCACTTTAACCTGGGAGGCGGAGGTTGCAGTGAGCTGAGATCACACCACTGCACTCCAGCCTGGGTGACAGAGTGAAAGTATGTCTCAAAAAAAAAAAAAAAAAAATCTCAAATGATTCAGAGCCAATAATGCATGCTGTAAGATCGTTTTCCCCAACACTAGATATTAGGATTGCCAGGGAAGCTTTTCAAAAATATTAATATCTGATTTCCTACCCTGATCAATTACATCAGAATTCAGGGGAGCAGGGCCTGAGTGTTGTGGTTGTTTGTAAGCTCCCCCAGGTTGTTCTGATGTGCAGCCAAGGTTGACAGCCATTGCTCTGGAAGGTAGCAGAGGAAGAGTTTTTATTGTGTACAGTGGCCAGGAAAGGCTACTTGGAAGAAAATGTGCTTGGGCTGGGTCTGGGTACAAATCAGAGGGAGGTTATAGGCCTGGGTGCAGCCCAGGGTTCTTCATTTCCATACTGCTGGTCTAGGAACCACACTTTGAGCGAAAAGACTAAGGACAAGAGCTATTGGATGTCAATGTCTTCTTTCTCTGAGTCTTTATTTGCACTTTCTATGTAATGATCCAGGGTGGTATCTGCCCTCAGTTTCCCAAATGGAGCAAGTTAGGCAGTTTTAGTAAGGGCCCCATGCCCTTGGAGAGGGGCCTCTGCAAGCTCAGCAGCCATGGCCCTGGCTGACCTGCCTCCACACTGCAAGTCCAGCCCACGGGAATCATCTGGGCTGCTGCAGGCGATGCTCCCTCTGGTCTCATAAGGAACTGACCTGAGCTTCTCAATCACTTGGAGGAGTGGGAAGAATGGAAGTAATTGTGAAAGGATCTGCCAAACGTCCTCTCCCCCGTGACTTTACACCACAGATCACATCTGCCTGTGTCAGCAGCCTTGTCCCTCCACGCCGGATGCAGCTGGGCGCGCACCAAACAGCAAGGAAAGCGCTGAAAACGACTCGAATCAAGAATGAACACTTGCTGTGCCTCACCTCTTGCTCGGCTTACCCAGCACCTTCCAGACAAGAGGACGGGGCAGAGCGACAGGGGCTGTGCTTCCCAATGTGCCACTCCTTACTTACGCTCAACCCTTTCTCTTTTTTGATATATATATGTTTCTTTTTTAAAAAAAAAATTTTAAATGACTACCATTTATTGAGTGCCTATGTGTCAGGCACAGTGCTGAAGCACTGTATTGATCTCCACCGCAATCTTTTTAAGTTTTATGTTTTGGGATACATGTGCAGGACGTGCAGGTTTGTTACATTGGTAAATGTGTATCATGATGGTTTGCTGCACCTATCAATCAATCACCTAGGTATTAAGGCCCGCATGCATTAGCTATTTATCCTGATGCTCTCCCTCAACCCCCATCCCACTGACAGGCCCCATTCTGTGATGTTCACCTCCCTGTGTCCATATGTTCTCATTGTTCAGCTTCCACTTGTAAGTGAGAATATGTGGTGTTTGGTTTTCTCTTCTGGTGTTAGTTTGCTGAGGATAATGGCTTCCAGCTTCTTCCATATCCCTACAAAGGACATGATCTCATTCCATTTCATGGCTGCATAGTATTCCACGGGGTATACATATCACATTTTCTTTATCCACTCTATCGTTGATGGGCATCTGGGTTTACTCCATGTCTTTGCTAGTAAGCTCAGCCCTTCTGCAACTTGGCGGTGGTGGCAATGCTGTTTCATACTTACTCTGAGATTGTCTTGAAAATCCTCTCATGCTTCCTATGATGACTCTCAATCAACCTTTTCCCACAGTTCTAAGTCGGGAGCTCCAATCTCATTTCTGGGCAGAAACACAAAGTTCCAGAGAGGTTAACCAAGCTGCCCAAGGTCATATGGGTTGTTAGAAGGCACTGCCTTCTCTCCTCTCTAGCCAACCTGCTGAGGTAGCTGTTTCTGTTAGGCAGATCACTCATTTACTCCACGAGTACTCACTGATTACTCTTCCTTTGCGAGGCACCACCTCTTGGGTGTCTGTCTCTTCTTAAAGGCTGTGGGGATCCTACCTCATGCCCACATCCACTCCCCTCACCAGGCACATTACCCTAAACTTGGCGTAACTCTGACTACAGGAAAAGTAGTGAGGCCATGTGGGGAAGTCCTTAAGTGGAGAGTTCTGCTACAGGCTTGCTTACCATCTGACACTTGTAACACTGCAGGTGTGTGTCTCTGCAGTCACCCAGCCTTTTCTGAGCTGGTCCTGGTAGGGAGTGCACTTCCTGACACACAAGTTTGAGCAGCCAAGGAGCAGTGCCCAGGCTGCCCCTGGACCACCCAGGAGGCCCCCTGATTGTGTCTGTGGTTCAAGTCTTCCCATCACAGGCTGAGAAGAGATGCTATCAGATTTTCAGAATATCATTTCTTTTGCATGCTATAAACTTCCTGCAAGATGGAAGAGGGTATAGAGGAAAGTGCACTGCCCAGAAGTAATTAGAGCTCATTTCTGTACCTGATTCTGCCACAAGTTGCTGTGTGAGCCTGATTAGATCAGTTTACTTCCACACCACAAGCCTTCTCATTTGTGATTCTAGCTGTTTGTCTTAAATGGTCTTTAGATTCCTTATGATGCAAATCATTTGTGGGCATAGAATTAGCTTCCCCTCTCTTGGGCTTTTCTTCATGCCCCAGCACTAAATACTTAAGGGACTGCTATAAATTGAATCTGTACTTTAATAGCACTGCCTTTGTTCCTTTAATTGTGTCCTGCAGTGATTTAGGATGGCATGTGGTCAAGACCTTTGTGCCAACATAAAGCCTGCAAGCCAAGCAAGGTTGTTACCTTGACCCATTTACCACCTGACCCACACGTTGCCATGGATGAACCCGTCATGCTCCATGTCATCACCTCCCTCACCTCCTTTAAAGTTGAAGTTCCCCAGAGCTGCATGTTGGACTCTCTTCTCTTCCTTTCTGCATTCCTCTTCTGGTGATCTCGTGCAGCTTTGCAGCTTTACATGTCAATGATATGCCAGCCACACACACATACACACACACACGCACACACACACACACACACACACTCCCGTCTCATTACAAATCCAACTGCCTATTCAACATGCCCCATAGCCATCTCAAGTTCAACGCATCCGAAGGAAACTCCTGATCCCTCCCTAAAGCCCTGTTCCACCAATAGATCTCCATTGCAGTTGGTGTCAACTTTATCCTTCCAATTGCACAGATCAAAGAATTTGGAGTCCTCCGTGAATCCATTCTCTCTCACCTGATTCTGCCATCCTGGTGGCCCTGCCTTTAGCTACAGCCATAATCTTCCACGGTCATTTCCTCTGCAATCTCCCTGTTCCAAGCTACCTTCACCTGCTTGGATTATGGCAGTATCTTCCTAACTGGTCTCTGCCTCTAAGCTTTAGCAACCAGAATGTTCTTTTAAACAAAGCAAGTCCTGATACTCCTCTGCTAAAAATCTGAATGAGCTCCTCATCTAACTCAGAATAAAAGCCAAACTTCTTACAGAGGACTGTGTGTCTAACTGGGTACCCCAATAAGGTCCCTCATCCTTTAAAAACCTCTCCACCCACATCTCCTACTACTCTCTTCCCACTTGCTTACTCTGCTTGAGCCTCACTTGCCTCTTGACTGTTGCTTGAATAAGCCAGGCAGATTCACTGATACCCTGAGGTCTTGCACCAGCCAGTCCTTCTGCCTGGAATGCCCTTTCCAAACTCCTTTACCCCTTTCACATCTCTGCCCAAGTGTGGCCTCCTTCAGTGAGGTCTGGCCAGACTGGCCTGTTTATAATTGCAACTCTCTTCCCCATAATCCCAGTCTCCTTAGCCTGATGTACTTTTTTTTCCCTTTTTCCCATATTTCTTCAGTTGTTCTAACATACTATAAAATTTATCTACATGCTATGTTTGTTGTGCATTATAAGATTTTCTCCACTAGTATGTAAGCTTCCTAAGGGCAGAACTCTTAGTCTGTTTTATTTGCTGTTGCATCCCAAAGTCCTAGAACAGTGCTTGACCGATGCCAGGTAGTTACTCTTCATTTGTTGAATGCATGAGTTAAAGAGCAATGGCCATGTCTGAAAAGACAGGGACAAAAGAATCTCTGTTTCCTACTCTCACAGAGTCACTCAACACACTTTTGACACCAGATGTTGTGGGGTGGGGGGTTCCTCACACACTAAGCAATGTTCTGATGGGCACCAGCTGGGTGTTCCAAGAGCATCAGATCCTGCAGGTTAAGGGCTCGGTCCCGTAGACTACTCCACTTCAGAGGCCATTAGAAAGCTCCAGGCTGTGATCTACGTTTCTGACCAACCAGCGACAAATCAGGATTTGTCCCAAACCTACTTACCTGTGTTTGATTAACATTCTAGATTCCCACACCTGCCACCCAGTCTTTGATTAATTTACTAGAGCGGCTCACAGAACTCAGGGAAACACTTTGCTTACCTTTTACCCACTTGTCATAAAACATGTTACAAAGGCTACAGATGAACAGCCAGATGGAAGGAATGAATGGAGTAAGGTATGGGGAAGAGGTGCAGGATCGGCACCATCCTCCAGGCACCTCCATGTCTTCAACAATCCAGAAGCTCTCTGAATCCTGTCCTTTGGCTTTTTAATGGAAGCTTTCTTACATAGGCATGACTGATTCAATTATTAGCCACTGGTGATTAGCTCCAACTTCAGTCCCTCTCCCCTTTTCCCAAATCTCAGGGGAACAACTGGAAGTCCCAACCTTCCAATCACATGGTTGGTTCCCCTGGCAACCAGATCCCATTGTGAGTCCATCCAGAAGCCTACCAAAGAGTTGCCTCATTGGGACAAAAAGGTGTTCCTATCCTCCAGGATATTCTGAGGTATTTAGGATCTCTGTGTCAGACTAGCCTATCACTCAGGAAATTCGGAAGGTCTTAGGAGTTCCATGTCAGAAACCAGAGCCAAAGACCAAATATTAGAACAGAAGATTCTCCTAGGACCCCTATCTACAAGGATATTAGCAGCTTTGTCTCAGGAACCAGGGCAGAGACCAATATATATTTCTTATTATATCACAATATCACACCATGTAAACCCATTTTCAAGAAGTCAATGAGCAACTAAATATGCCTTTATCCTGACATTTGAGCACACTCTACATACAAACCTTTCAATGCATAAAGCTGAATTTCTTCTTATTGGACCTGCTGTCTGGAATTTATAAACCTAGAGGTAGCAATTCCCTCTGGGAGTAAACACAACAGAAGAATGTGAGGAGAGATGCACCATGCCTCTGATAATGTGAGAAGCCCCAAACATTTAAAAAAATGGTTTCTCACACCTCTGACTCCATTTATAACATGGACATTGAGAAACGTGTGGGGTTATTAAAAGTTCAGATTTCACCAGCCCCATTCATAATTTTTCTGACATTTAAATAACACAAACCAAATCTTCAGCATGACAAGAGTGTTACTGCTTAGATCACAGAGCACTGCCATTTTTCTCAACACTGCAATTTGGAAGTTGGCTTGGATTACTCCTTTCTTCCACTGCTTTACCCCCTGTCTCCTGTTTCCCAGCCAATCCCCAAACATCAGTGCATGTGGTTAATGCAATTCTCATCCTTTAAAAACCCAACTCAAATGTCACCTCATCTGGGAAGCCTCCTTGATGAAACCTGGCAGAGCTAGTTTCTTCCTTCTTTGCGCTTCCATAGGATTGTTTATGCAAGACTGCAGAGGCAGTACATTGTGTTTTGTTAATGTGTTCACAGGATTGTGTCTCCCTGAATGACGCACTCAAGGAGAATGGCCTTGTCTTAGACATCTCACCATCCTGAGCCTCTCGTGCCTGGTAGAAAGTGAGTGCATAACTGATACCTGTTGCATAATGACCTTGTAGAATCAGTTCTTGCCTATGGAGCTTTGCAAGGAAGTAGCTTTTATCTAAACTAAATTTGGCATTTATAATGGTTCATGAAAAGATCTTAATTCAGGAGCTGCATTACAGAGATTAAGAGTTTAGCATCTAAAATTGTTGTCAGGAACACAGCAGCAAAGAAATCGAGCCAGCAAGGTCAGTTGAATACAGGAAAAAAATCATGATTCAGTATCCCAAAGGGTCAGTCCCTACACACCAAGCCCCTCTACGGCTGTGGAGAAGTCTGCCACAGAGAATTGGACAGCAAATTATGCAAGATAAAGAGACACTTCAAGGCTGGTCAAGAAACGAAAACAAAGACACCCCAAAACTGTGGTAATGGTTCACATCACCTGGCATCTGCAAGACCTTGGAGATACAGCATTGTCAGTGTTTGCAACAAGGATCATAAGAGGCTTTGATGCAATGAGGAGCCAATAAAGGGGATACTGGTCAAATAACCTTCACATATGCCTTCTGCAGCGATTGTGTGCAAGGGAGGCGAGTTGGCTGCTTCCTAGTTTTGGAGCTTTGGAGACACTGACCTCTGGAATGTGGGCTTGATTCTTTAGCTCCTAAGTCTCTCCCAAAAGGGACTGAAGAGAGAGGGAAAAACCAAACACTCTTATTTCCTGTTTGCCAGCTCCATGTCAGCTGCCCATGTGTGCTCCCTTCCTCCTTGTCTGGAGTGCTTGGCATCTGCTGTTACTGAAATTATTGCAGGGAGACACAGGGTACTCTGAATGTCCTGCCAATGACCCCTTTAGGTTAGAAGTAACCTAAAGACTAAAGTCAAGAGTCCTTTTTTAAATATTTAGGACAATTCTCACTTTTTTATGGTAGGAGACACCTTTCTTTTCAAATTGGCTCAGTACTCTTAATTGATCTCAAGACTCTATTGCCACAACTCTACATAGGTCTGCAGTGTTATTTATAACCCACTGATTTTAAATACTGCCTTTTAGCTTAGCTTTATGTTTTTGTCTATAGGAAATGTGTCTGAGCTGTCACTCTCACTCCTGCGTACCCTCAAGATAGCAGACTAAAATATTGAAGTCTACCCTAAAGAAAGTTGCTGGAACCATTTGCCCAGTAAAAATCACATGCTCATTGAGAGAGTCAGTCCAGCTAAATTAATAATGCAGCTCTGGTGCAAGCCTTCTCATATCTAATTTATTCCAGATATATCACTCTAGAACAACCCTACTGTTATACCTAATAGTGTTACTATCAAATATGTTCACATTATTAGCCATCCCTAAAAAGTATTCATTAAAGAGCATCTGGAAAAGATGAAAAATTTGATGACTTGATTCACAGGTTCTGGATAAACTGAATTTCCTGGGAAACAGATAAGCTGAGAACCAGAAGCTCCTCACAGACTTCAACCAGAGCAGGTCAGAGGTGCAGTCCTGTAATACAAGAAGAGAAGGCCATCTTGTACCAGCTGGGAGGAAGACAACTCTCTTCAGCTAGAGGGGTTGCCAGGATACTGCACTGACCATTTAAAATCACAGAGCAGTGGTTCTCAACCAGAAATGATTTTGTTCCCCAGGGGGCATTTGGCTGTGTCTAGAGACATCTTGGGCTGTCACAGCTCAAAAGGTGCCACTGGCATCTGGTGGGTGGAGGCCAGGGATGTTGCTAAACATCATACAATGCACAGGAAATTCACATAACAAAGAACTATTGTGCCTAAAACGTCAAGAGTGCCAGGGTTGAGAAGCCATGCCATAGGGATAATAGAAAAATCAAGTTCAAGAAGCTAATACAAAACCGTAACAATCAAGAACAGGAACATTACTGAAGGGTAGACCAGTTTTATGAGCCAAACAGTGACTACGCCCCAGATAACCAACCAGGAATATGAGGAATACCGAGAAGATGGATTTTAATGGACTTAGGGTGCATCAAGAGGGAAGGGAAGTACCTTTATGATCAGTCCAGAAAAGCCAGAAACTCAAGTGAGAAATCTGGGGGAACATGTTAAAAATTTTTTAATTTCCTCAAGGGTCAAGGCAGGCTCTCCAAGGGCCAGGGCTCCTGGATTCTGCCAAGAAGAGGAAAAAAAAAAAAAGTTTCTACCGATCTTAAAGATTTCCCAGTCCTCACAGCGCCATTAGTGAGTCCTAGTTCAACTTCGCAGAGTGAGCAGTTGAGCAAATAACAGACCAGAAACTGATCAGTGGAGTCCGGCGCTGGCTCCCATGCCTGCTTAACACAACGCCAGCCTCATCCTCCAACAACCAGACATGAGGACAGGTCTACGTGTGCAGGGTGCTTATGGGGAGAAACAACTGGGAGAGAAGCTGGGCAGGAGCCATAAGAGCTGGGAGAGCTTGGAGACTGCGGCCCCCGCGGAGGGAGAGCAAGGCCGGCAGCTGGTGGGTGGAGGCGGACAGCACAGTGCAGCTCTGGGGAAGGCTCTGAGGCAGGGGAGGCCTCGTGTCAGTCTCCGTCAGAGGAGACGCATCTCCCACCAGTGGGCCTGACTTAGTATCTCCACTGCTGTGGAGTTCTGTTATGGCCAGATAGTGGCTGAGAGGACACGACCTTGGAACCGTCACAGCCAGGGGCTTCGGAGAGCCCCATCCGAGGCTCCTGCTCAGTCACACTTCCCACAGCCAAAGATCTGGGGACACACTCACACCACCGCTGCCGGGGCTGGGGCTGGATTCCAGTCACTTCAGGATAAAAACTATGCTAAGAAGAGGCATCGACTCCTAGTTTTTCCGAGTTTTGCTCTTTTCTGTGTATCTCCATGAGTATGTTTTAATACCTCTTTTGAAAAATTCCAACTCTACGTCAGCTGAATTTCTCCTCAGGCGCAAGGGTGCTTTCCAGCCTAAACCAGGAAAGCTAAGGCCTCAGTGTCCCCAGGGTAGATGCTCCCTGGTGCAGAGCCGGGACAGAGCGGGAGAAGGCGGAGAACCGTGGAGATGGAGAGTTACGAGCCACGGGGATCGATGGTCCCTGTCCTTGGCCTTTTCTTCTCGCAAAGACTGTTTTGCATTTATTTCCCTTCAGTGGTCTTTTTATATATATATAAACAGAATATTCTGGATGCAGGTCTGTATTCACTGATGTGTTACTCATTTTTACCACAAAGCTAGCATTGTTGAAGAACATTACAGCTGCCACAAGATGGGGTCTTCCGTAGCAACGGCATTGTACCCGCATCCAGAGTGAGCTGTGGCCAAGGACACATCCCCACGCGAAGTCCCAGAGGGAGGCAGTCAGAGCCAAGCCGTTAGACGCATCTTCCCAAGAATGATTTGACATTTCTCTCTGGACTCCATTCCCAGTCACGTGGCGTGACTCTCTGCAATGGTCTCCAAAGTGGTGCTTGTCCACAAGGGTCTTTTGAGTGATACACGGATGTGAAAGGAAGGAATATCAGAATTCCTATTTTCATCTATTTTATCTTACTCTTTTTATCATTGTATATAAGGAAAAATATGTGTAGTGATTATATACTTCTATACATGTGTAGTAGTAACATACATATCATTTATACATGCATAAATATATATTGTATGTGCATGCTTAAAATGCTTTTTGTAAAAACCATAGGAGCTCATAAACAAGAATTTGGGAGCCCACTGATAGTACAGCGGGTCTTAATTTTTTAATAGTGGAAAGTGATTGTGTACTGCTAGTGTAATAAAAGCGGAATTCCTCTGGTTGATAAAGGGCAACAGGGAGTCAGGGAGTGGGGGCAACTCCCCCATACTTACTGCTAGGGTAGTGGGGGTCTGGACTGCACAGACAGAAACCCAGGCATCAGGACAAGGGGCTGTGGGAAGCGACCTGAGAGGCATCGTCTTAGGGGACAGAAAACTAATTAGAGCCGGGCTGACTCCTGGGCAAAGCCATCAGTGCCAGGGTCCAAGCAGCAGTGAGCAGCGCCAGGCCACAGAGCTGAATGGAGGGACACATCTCAGCAAGAACAAGGTGTTTCTGAAGAAGGGAGGTGAGAACTGGAGGAGTTTTTCTGAGCCAGAGTGAGTGAATGAGCAACCACAGCTGCTTTTTCAGGGGGCGCTCGTGACCACCGTGTGTGCAGAGTGGGAACAGTCAAGGCTGTGCACCTTGCTCAGCACCAGGCACAGAATGGGCAAGGAGGATGACTGGGGTCCTAAATTTCTCCATTTCTGATGCCCAGGAAGCAGTCTCTTTCTCTAGCACTGCCAGTTCCGAGGAGGACTCCCATGGCACTTCTGCCTCTGATGTTAGAGAGAGACAGCCTCCAAAAGACCCCTCATGAGCAAAAACAGGTTCACAAGAGGAGTGCGGTGTGCATATGTATGTGTGGCATGTGTGGAGATGAGTGTGCATGTGTCATGTATATGGGTGGGTGAGGGTGGGTGGTGTGTGTGGATATAGGCAAGGTATGTATGTGTGTAATGTGGGAGGATGTATAAGTGTGTGTGGGGGGGTGTGTTTGTGCTCATATCGGTGGGTGGTTTGCAGGCATGGTGTGTGTGTATAAGTGTGTTTGTGCATAGGGATGTGCATGGATGGGTTTGTGTGTAAGTGTGGGCAGGTATGGGTATTTGTGTGTATAAGTGTGTGTGCATGGATGTTTGTGTATAAGTGTGTGCGGGTGTGGGTGTGTATGCAGGTGTGTGTGTGAGTGTGTGCATATAAATTTGCATGCACGGGTGTGTGTGTGCCTATGGCTGGGCAGTGTGCAGGTGCTGGTGTGTATGGGGCTGGGGCCTGGACCGTGGCAGGTCCTGGTGTGTTGGGGGCTGGGCTGTGAACAGTGGCGGGCCGGAAGATCTGCGGCAGCCGCTGTCCATGCGGAGATGCCCTGTGCCCGCCCCCTAGGGTTCTGCCATGTCTAATTGCTGCAGCTTGCCCTCTGGTATGTCAGGCAAGGAGCAGCCCACAGAGGTGCCTGCCCTGTGGGTGACAGTCCCTGAAAGCCTCCCTCCTCGTCTTCAACACGGGAGGTCCTCGGCCCCGCACAGGAACATCCTGAGGGCTCAGGATTCCTTCTCCCTGGTGCGCTGCGAGCTCCCCTTGCGGGGTTGCTGACTCATCTTCTGCCTCCATCTCCGTCGCAGCAGCCCTTGTGCTGGGTGGGCTGGGCTTCACCTTTGCCCTTCCTTGTCTGTGGCTTCCAGACACTCCTAGTCCCACTTTCTTCCTAACTTTCCGCCTAGTTCTAACCTTGGCTTTCTGGCTTCACTCTGCCACCTACCACCAAATGTTCAATGCAATACAAAAGAGGAGACTTCAGGAAATTTTGAAAGCATAATTAAGATATTTTTATGTATTAATTTATTTGAGAAAAATAAAGTCCAGCCATAGACCTAAGTGCGAGATCTGTTGATGGTGAAGCAAGTCCTGCAGCCAGCATCTGGGAGAGACACAACAGAAGGACGAGGGAAACTTTACTGACAAATCTGTCACAGTCACTCTGTTCCCAGATGTCACCACCAAAATGTAGCTAAAAAATAATCATGAACAGTTGAAAATAAAGGGGAATCAAGATTATAAGATGCTTTTACCAGGGGAAGAAAAGCTATAATGCATCTTCCTTGATTTCTCCCATCTCCCCTATCTTCCCAAACTCCCTTGTGTTTCTGCTCCTCAGCCACAGCATAAAATACGACTTCGATAACAAACAAACCTCTTGCCCTCCCAGGCACACATGCTGCAATGGTGCTTCTGGAATACTGACTGAGTAAAAATGTCAATGGCTTCTCCCACACCTCTAATCTACAGGCACATGTGCCTGCCAGACAAACCTGACTTCAACCAGCCAAGCTTAGCTGTGTCTAATTGCCTTCTAAAGTAGCATCCACTGTTTCTATGAAATTTGACCACATCAACATAGCTTCTGCTGCGTGTGAGACACACCTGGGGCTGGGTGCCGAGCAGCTCACAACCAAAGCTAGATGGTGCCACCTTACGTCTCTGAGAGTCTGCCCATACAAAGTGAGGCTCAGAGACCTTTATGAATATTAAGACATAATGAAGAATGAATATTCTAGTCCCGAGGGAGGGATAGAGCAGCTCTCCACCCCACCCCAGGCAAGACAAAGACTCAGTGTGTGGGTAAGGTACAAAGAGCTCCACTGTCCTCCGGAGACCCAGTTTATGCTGAAGTCCTGCGGGCTTTTGCTGCCCAGAAGACAGCCTGGTAACACAGACAGAAGGACTCCTCCCAAGTGCAGTGTGCGTGGGAGGTTCCTGGTCTCGAGGGCCATTTTCAGAACTGCAGGCCAGCTCACTATCCCTGCTCGAGCTGGGTCTTTTTCTGAGGCTCCCAAGAAGCTGAGCCTGCTGGATTAGGGCAGAGTACAAGATGGGTATATGACTGATCCCAGAAAGGCAGCCCCTTTCTCCCACACAAGCAGACAAACAATGGTGCTAAATCAGTGGTGCTCATTCTGGACTTAGCCCAGCATGGGTGCAAGGCTTTGTGGGGACCTGAGATGATGTTGTGGTTTCCCCTTGGGCCTGGGCAAAGACGAATCTCACCTCTAGGGATGCACTCATCAGCCCATGTGTACAGAAATCAGTCAGGCCCCTTTCTAAAACCTGTTCAGTAGGTGTCAAAGAGGACCCCTCTTTCCACAAAAGAACATTCTGCAGCCAAACACCATGCCCTGAAGTTCTACTTTTAGTAGTGACTGCAACTGTAAGAGGCAGGCATTATCAGCCAGGCCTGGTCTTCACGGAGCCAGAGAGCACTTTTAGCTTGACTTGAGGCCCCATGTTGGAGCTCTTTCTGAACCCATTTCAAGTCTCGCATCACAACCCAAATGGCAAAGTCCATGTTCTCCGGCAGGGCTCAGCTGGGGAAGCATAAGCCACTTCCCAGTGTTCTCCATGGGAAAAAAGAGGCAAACCAAACATTGACTCATGCCTGGGAAGTGAATGCAGGAGTTCCCTGGATAGGCCTCCTGCTCCAAACCAAGAGTCACAGACTCTTTGGCATGCACTCCACTGCTAGTTATCATCACAAGCCGTCCTAGCCAGAGAGAGAGGAAGTCACAGAAAATGGAGAGAGAAATGCCCAGAGAAGAGTTGCCTTCTGAAGCAAGGCAAGGGGACCTGGCAACCTGGAACTGCACAGCACTTCAGAAGGGGTGTGTCCATCTGGCTCCTCTCCTGACCTTTGGGTCCACTTGGGAATTAGGCAAAACAGTTCTTTTGGATTTTACAGAGAGAATCACAGGTGTTCAATACATTAAACTGCTTGCCCAAGATCACTGGGTTCATAAGCTGAGAGGCAAAGTCAGAGGCCATGTCCTGGGTCAGGAAGTCAGTGCTTCCTTCCACAAGGTGGCGACAGGATAGCTAATTTTTTGCCTTAAAAATAAGTAATTTAAGTGAAAGAAGAAAAGAAACAGTCATCTGGACCATAACAAAGAAGTGGCCCGATCTTCATGGACATTGTGGGCTAAACTGATGGCAGTTATAAGGTAGTATCCATTGACTCTCAAGAATTCACATCAAACAAAAGGAGGGTGGGGCCCCCCAGAAACAGATGCAAAATCCTGATAGTGGTTTTCATCATTCCTTCCCATCTGGGCTTCACCCAAAGAGGCATCCATCCCAGTGCCAAGTAAGACTGGGCACTCTCTCCTCCATGGGATAAAGCCAGGGGACTCCCAAGGAAACTCCAGCTTCTCTTGGAGCCTGTAAGCTGATGGGCTATTTCCATCTGCCACATTCTCTCTTCCAACATCCTCCTCTCTTTGAGGGGTATGGGAAATCCCTTGGCACTGGGCTGTTCAGGAGAACCAGGTTAGCTTATTCAGAAAAGCCAAAGGCTTCTGTAGGTCTTTCTTCCTAGGAACGGAAATTCCCACAGGGGCTTGGCCTCCCCACTGTCCTGTTTCAGCCTGCTACCCTCTGACCATATCTGGCATGGTTTTGAGTCTGAACTCTGGCTTCCTGTTCTACATTTGTCTGCAGCTCTTTTGGACCTATTGTTTTGATTGCACCCATGTCTATGTTGTCAACTGTGAAGGCAGTGTGGTGGTATTAGTAGGAGGGAGGTAAGAAGACCCAGTGCATTTGGCTCTTTCCCTTAGTAGCACACAAAATAGTCATGCTATACATGTATGTGATTTGTACACTCTAAGCCACCATTTAACATGAATCATTAATATAGAGACTGTGGGATTCTCAGTATAGATTTTCTCTTGGCTTAGTGCAGAGCCAAGCCCAAACAGATATTTAAAAATAGATGTTTTGATAGTGTAATGATGATAAAATCAGGTACCTGTCATGGTGTGTAGACCAAACAAGTCAAGTTGACACATATCTGGCATTTGGTATTGTACTACCCTGAACATATTCTTCTGCATATCAAGGATCAAAGTATTTCTGGAAGTCTCCCAGATCATTACAAAGGTCATTCAAAGTATGCAAATGCCACTGAAGGAGACAGGGCTTCTGTTTGTTTGTTTTTGACCTGGATTCTAATCTTCGGGTAAGAGGGAGCTTGGAGCTACCTTGTTCCACAATGTTCTTTGTACACTAAGGTGAGAGAGCTTCAAGGGAACACAGTAATGGCCAAGGTTATAGGTCCGTTTTCCAGCAGGGTACCAGATTGAGAGGCAAAGTTCAGTCCAGCCCTTCACTATGATGTTGATATGACACCCGACAAGTGATGAGAAGAGCTGTATTCAAGAGGGGACTCAGTCACTATCTGACTATGTGACTTCAGGTAAGACACTCAGATGCCCTTTGCCCGAGTGCTTCATCTATAAAATGAAAGCACTCAACTAGACAATTTCCAAGGTCCCTTTTGATTCCAAGGACCTTTCACTTTTTAAATAAATTACTACAATTTAAAAAATGTTTGTAGGGAGCCAGCCATAGATGCCACTCTCTGCTCAGAGGGGTCCAGGCAGTGGGCCATGGGGAAGTCATACATGCTTTGCATCATGATAATATTTGTGCAGTAGTTGCATCTTGGTGGCCACAAGCTACTTTGGGGTCCAATTAGAACATTTCTAAAATGCCTGGTTTCTTCCAGGAGGAAACAACCACAGGCAGAATCCAGGAGACAAAACACAACTAGGGCTTTTTGTAATATTTTTGAAGGGTAGAGAAACTGAGTTATTCAATTTTAAGCCCTACATTAAACCCAGAGAGGGCACCAGTTAAGAGACTGACATTATTAGACTGCCAAGAAGTATGGGATTTCTAAAAACAACTTATTCCTTGTGCTAGGACAAGATCACACCTAAACCGAAAGAGATAGCATACAAGCAGGAACCTGAGGACAGACACTCTTCTCAGCACTCTCCCGGGGTGTTAGTGCTGACAATGGGGAGACTTAGATTCCAGTTCTGCAGATTCTGACTCCCACCTACAACTTTCCTTTAAAGGCTCCCAAGTGCATTCGTGTCTCCATTCCAACCAATATTTCCTAAGTTCCAAGGCACAGCCATCTCTCGCCTGAACTACTACAGTAGTCTTCCCATTATTCCTGGTTTGTTCTCTCCCAATCCATTCTGCAAACTGCAACAAGAACAAGAATAAAAAATGTAAATCATGAATCACATCAACGGAGTTCCATTATTTCTAGGATAAAGACCAAAATGATTCACATGACCTTCAAGGGCTGCCTTCATCTTCTGACCCCTTACCAGGCTGCCAGCCTCAACTTGGCCCGTGCTTTCTTCCTCTACACTCCAGTCAGGTGGGAGAATGTGCTCTGATTCTTCATGCTACGGGACTTCTGCCCATCCTATTCATTCTGCCTCTTTCTTTGGTCTTTGCTCTTGGGTTTGGATAATTTCTACTCCTCCTCCTTCATATCTCTGTTCAATTGTCACTTTCATAACCAAGGCTTCGCCAGGCTCCCTGGCAAGATCAAGCTCTCCTGATAGACAATCACCGCACCACACACCTCCCTTTCCATAGTTTTATCTCAGTCGTGATTTCACAATTATATGGGTGTTTGTTTGACGCATGTCTATCTCTCCCTCTGGACTGTAAACTTCATGAGAGCAGGAACCATAGCAATTTTTGTTCAGGCATACATTCCCAATGTCTAGCATAGTATTTGTCACATAGTAATCACTCAATAAATCACATGTTGAATAAATAAATGTGCTTGGTACTGTAGAGTATTCAGAGATGAATAAGTCAGGATCTCCACCATTCAGAATCCCACAGCCATATAATAGCAAGACTGTGAAATAGGCCAGACTGTAATAAATGAGTAGGTGCAAGAAGTGATACAGCACCCTTTTTTATATCCTGTGATTTGCTAAGCTGCTTTTTACCTTTTCTGTATGAACATCAACCTGTTTAAGCATTGATTGACCATTCATGACCCTCTACTATGCCATTGCATTTTTGTATCTCTAACCCAACATTGTACTTCTTATGAGCAACAGAATTCTCCTTTTGATTGGTACAGTTTTTACTTGTTAGCACCATGGGCATGATTCTAAATTTCAAATAATTGGGGCCGTTTCAGCAGACACCCTGATTAAATGTGCTGAGTAATTTTAGTTTGTATTAAACCAATAGCCCACATTAGGGCCCACATCTGTGTTTACGGAACGACTCGCACTCTCAGGCGTGTCTGTCGCAGTGTGCGATGTGAGATCCAAAAGTGTGCTGCTCCAGCTCTGTGATGCTGCATGTGTGTTTGGTCGCTAGCTCAGAGCTGGTGTTTATTGACAAGCAAGAACACTGGAATGAGTAATCATTATAAGCATTCCCTGCACATTCCCATCTCTCAGAAGCGAGCCACATCCCCAAGCTTCTTGCCCTCATTCTGCAGAGGATAAGCTGCTGGGCAGGCCAACCCTCAACACCTTTGAGGACTCAGTGAGATGGAACAGAATGATTGTCTAAAGTAAGTGAGCACTCAGTATTTATTTATTCATTCATTCATTCTCTCGTTCATTTGTTCAACAAATCTGTTTGAGCACTTGCTCTCTCCCACCCATGCTAGGCACTGAGAATATATTGGAGAACAAAACAGGTGTGGTCTCTGCCTGTATAAACAATGGTCTAGGGAGGAAAGAGAGACATAAAACCAAGAATTAGCTTGAAATATATGGACTCACAGTTTTAGAAAACAGAAGTCTGGTTCCGAGGACTTGCACAATAGACAGGGAGGCCTCGCCTTTTTTAAAGCATAAAGAATGATCTCCTGGGAAGGCAGTATTTATGCTGAGTTCTGAAGGATGGAAAGGATGTGTAGCCAGAAAAAATTATGATAAGAGGATCAGAATTTCGAAGCTCAGGTCACCTGACAGGTGAAGCCCTTGAGGAAGGAGGGAACATGCCTTGTCTGCGGAAATGAGATTGTCCAGAGTGACTAAAGCCCAGAGCTGGAAAGGCAGAGAGCTGGATATGAAGCTAGACAGACGCAGGGCCAGATCATGGCCTTGTGGGTCATTTGAAGTGTTCTGAAGTCTATTCTAAAGTCAACCAGAAGTCTACATAGGGTTTTAGGCAACGCGAAGATCAGATCACAATAGGGCGACATCTACCCTGCCTACCTCACAGTCTCTTAGTGAGGAACAAAAGAGACCAAAGATAAGTTTTTCCAGGTGATCCATAAGGAATGAGACCACTGTGTTTCTAAAACCATTAGTAATTCCCAAGTGTGGTAAAATACCATTTGTAAATTCCCCAGGAATAGAGGTTCAAGAATGACCGCTCAGGCCATTTGAGAGACTCTGCCCCTTGAAGTGCCAGAGAGCCTGGTTTTCTCCACGTTGGAGTTCACTGTGCAATCTGACTGTCACTTATCATTTCCCATGCTAAGTGCAAGCAGCCATTCCAATCAATGGCCTGCGTCCTACTGCATCGATTCATCTTGGCCTTTCCAGGGGTCTCTCAGCATAGCATCTCCACTCATTAAGGAGAATGCGCCTGCATCATAATGATAATCCTTTGCACTTACCCAGCACATTGCCCAAGGGGTTCTCAAAGCATTTTGTAAACTTTTAATTAAGTTAGTCTAGTGACTGCAGGATGGTCCCCAGCCTCTCCAAACCAAGAGGTCTGGGGTGGGGGTGGGGACGAGAGGTGATGGGAGACAAGTACAAACCCTGCCTCTAGCACTTACTTACTGGCTTTGGGGCACAGAGTCGAGTGGGTGGATGTGCAGGGAATCTCTGCGTTGCTAGGAAGAAGCACTCACACATGTATGGCCGTGTCTGGCACAGGCAGCTTGTGGGCCTCCTGCCATGTGTGCCCACAGGGAGAGCACCAAGGCTGGGGGCTAGAGTTGGGAGTTCTGGAAAGGCAGATATAGAAGGCAAGAGGGAGGACTTGCTTTCTTTAAAGAGCTGTGAATGTGATTTTGAGAGTAGCTAAACTCTGGCTTGGAAATGCATGTGTGCCTTGCGTGTATATGTGTGCAGGAAGGCGCATGCATCTATGGTTGGCAAGAGGGTGGTGAGGAAGAGAGGAGGAAATGTATGTTCACATGCTTAGAGGAAGGCGGTAGCAAGCACATTCATCTTCAAGCTTCTCTCTGCTTTTGGATTTATTTTGGCTCCCTTCTCAGGGCTACCTTTAATCCTTCCCTGAGCCATACAAATACCACCATCTTGGGGTATCAAGTGAGGGGTGTATAAATCCAGCAAGTGGAACTACATCCATGCCCTACTGTGTTAGAGCCATCCCCACTCCTCAGGGAAAATGCAGAGGCAACCAAGGCTTTGCAGATAAGTAGCAAATTCTAAGTCTGGGTCTCCCACCAACAGCATAAAAGGCAAGAGGGACAAATGTCCTCAGGACCTAGCCCTCTACTGAGGACTGGGATCGGAAGGAGTGGGAGAGCAGAGCCACCCCAAGGTGAAGCCACCTGCCTGGCCCTCCCTGTCTGGAAAGTGCCAGTCAGTATCAGAGGTGCTAACATCCACTGCTCCTGACAGCCTGGCTTGTCAGCAGCCACAGACCATCTGGGGGCTGACACTTGAGCTCACTGACAGGAATCACAGTTTGCTTCCATATCTCTCTGTCTCCAGCCCCAGGCAGCTGCAGGCGGATGGCAGCAGTCCATCTGCAAACAGGGCTGCAGGCTGAGGGGGTCCCTGTCCAGTGGACCAGCAGCAGAAAAGCCAGTGCCCATAGGCCAAAGGCTATTAGATGGGGCTCCTGGAGTTCCAGCTGTCCAAGGCTGACCTACAAGTCCATGTATCTAGCACCCCGCCAAATATGCCACAAAGCAATGTTTTGAGAGACCAAAGGTGCCATGTCTGTTGCCTTAGTTTTCTACAGCAGAAAAACTAAGACCTAAAAGCTCAAAGTCAGAATGCATATTTCATTGGGGGGTCAAAAAGAAGAAAAACTTAATAATTTCCAGTTTTACTGGATTAATGATTTTTGAGGCAGGAGAATATCTTAATGCATTGTTTCATCAGAACCTATATAAAGTTTTGTTCAATAAATGAAGGAGTAGATTGTCTTTTACTAATTTTCGTAACTGTGACAAAGACATACATATATGGTCAGTATGATTCTACCTTATCTTCTCCCATTTTTAACAATAAGGAATGTCCTCCCCCCTTCTCCAACATGTGAGTTGCCTTCTCTCTTTACCCTATTCCTAGAGGACCAGGATGAGTTTTTGTAAAATAAAAATTTAGAAATGTTTATTTGTTATCATCTAACCTAGGTGTTCAGCTACTCTGTCCAATTGGAAACAAGGTTCATACATGGCTGGAACCCATTCTACAGATTGGTAAACTGAGACTTAGAGGATGCCTTGAACCAACGAAATCAGCCTCAAAGAGCAACTAATCAAATAGATCATGCTCAGCTTTCAGCATACTTAGAGGCTTGGGTGGAGTCCCACTTAAAGGGACGTGCACTCAGCCCCAGGCAGCCCTGACACAGTTTTGAGGCTGTAACCACCAGAGATAGTTCCCAGTAGCTGGCATGGGAGACCCAGGCCCAGAGCTGCGAGACAACAAATGCTGGCAAGTGCCAGCTGTTTAAAGAATCTCCCTCTGTGATTTTCTAGGTTACAGAGATGTGGCCAAGGGTGCTAAGAATTCGAGAAAGCCCAAAGGCAGACAGGACCGAGGGAACACGGGAGAACCTCAAGCCCATCGGGATCTCTGATTAATGTCAGGTTGAATAGTGCTGCCCAGTTCCAGGCTACTGAAAAAGCCATCTTCATGAAGCAGCTGATGCTATCTCCTTCTCAGCGCCTGCTATTGCCACTGGGCCCATGCTGAATGCAGACGACGCGGTCTAACCTTATTAACATGTCAATCATTTTTAAGGGATTGAGGGCCACATGATGGCATGAATCCATGATGGGCTAAAGTATGATGAGGACTTGCTCATGACCAGATCCTCCATCCTTGTTCCTATCTCTTTCTTAGTGAGTCTGGCACATGGATTCCCCCACTAGACCCCTTGTGCACATCAGGTACTCTTAGCAGGTTCCCCGGCTCTGGGCTGGTGAGAGGCTAAGGAGCAGGAAAGGAAATCATCAAAATTTGGCTATAGAGCCCGCCCCCAGGCCTTACCCCAAAGCCAAACATCCCAGCTCAGAAACGCAAGATCTGGGGACTTCCCTGAAGGAAGAAGCAGGAAGGTGTGTGCTAGAGAAGGAAGAATCCTAAACCGCAGAGAATTTCCTATCCAAGCCCAGAGTTTTCTGACCCTAAAAAGGCAAAGCCCGTTTAAGGTGCAAGAGATGAAGTTGTAGCCAGAACCTGGGCTCACAGATCAGTGCATGAAGACACAGCTCAATCCAGGCTGGGTAAATGGGGACCCCTCCCGGCTAACTTCCCTGCTTGGAGTCACAAGACGAAGGAGATACAAACAGAATGGGCCAAGAAGAAGGGGACAAACAGGAAGTCATGGTCTGAATTTGAGCAAAGAAGTCTTCCAGGTTAGCAATCCTTGCATCATGGCGCTGGCCCCTGGAAGGTCTTGGGCAGCACTGAGCCTCAGGAACTGAGCCTTGGCTGCTGGCGATGACAACGTCTTCTTGCCCTTACTCCACCCTGCCCCATGGCCACAGAGTCATTTCTCAAAGCTGGAGGAGAAAAGGCAAGAAGAAGACAGGTTTTGACTCAAATACTCAAATACTGTAGGCCACGGTCACAGGTTTTAAGTGACAGACAGAGTGGTTTGCAGGTAATCAGAAGGACCTGGGATGCTAGTTCAAAATGCTTCTGTCTGCGATGAGGACAGGGACTCCACATTTTAACCTGCCTCTCTCCTCCTAGGTGATTCTGATGCACATATCTAGCAGTATTCGCTTCCTGCTTCCTACAGAGCCCCCAGACCCAAGGTCAAGAAGGCCACCAGCCCAGACTATCTCTCTCCTCCTACTGGAACAACAAAATTACCCCCACCGGGGTGTCCAGCGCCTCGGACTGTGCCTCTAGCATGACAAGTCAATTGGCCACGGGCCCTCTGCCCTGTGTTGGGTGTGGGCTCATCTCAGTCTCCACGTGTGACTGTCTTTTCCATCCCAGAAATTCTGCCTAGAAAAGCTATTTGTGACATCAGTCTCCCCGTGGAAGGTACCAGGCGACAACAGCATTAACCTTAAAATTATTCTGGGATGGATATGTGTTTTACCAAGAAATAGAAGCTGCAGAATAAAATGGCATCGAGGCCTAACCAGGTCAAGGTTCCATTATTACATCAGCCTTCGGTTTTTAGACGCAGTGAAAGTAAGTGGCTAACGAGCTGGTATTAATCCCTGTGGGAGAAAAAGCATCATCATTTGAAACAAAGAAAAAAAATTCTAAAGCTGTAACAGGAAGTAAAAGAAAAGAGAAAGGAGAAGTCGCAAGTAAGCCATGGCAGCTCATCAGAACTTCCGGATCCAGCCAGGTTTCCCACAGAAACCCCTCAAGAAGTGAAGCATTCTTTCACTTACACCTTCTAAAGCTAACTTTTTCTCCTCCCTGTTCTTGTTCTTACCGGGCTCCTGACACAATTAGCATAAGAGTAGCCCTCAAAGCAGGTAACAGACTCTTCAGAAAGAGGGGATGTTGCAGTGATGTCCACGCCCTGCCCTGCCCCAGAAGACGGCGGGGATAGCTTGTCATTGTCATCCACCATGCTCAGGACGTTCAGGCAGGGGTGCAGGTTCATCCTCCTTTCCCTCAGCCGGCTTCAGTTTCGGATACTTCTCCTGCAAGCAAGGTCTGCCTGCTCCCCGCCAGTGCGGTGCCACGGGACCCCTAGAGGGAGGTCTCACCCTGGCTCCTGGCTCCTTCAGGGCGCGCTGCAATGCAGCTTCTGCAGACTGGGGCTCACCCCCCTGCCTTGCTTTCTAAAGTGTAATGTTATGATTTCTGCCGTGAGGGGCGCATCCACACAGCCAGGACTCCCTCGGGATGGGGTTCCTGATCTTTGCTCCAGCACAGTGAGGGGAGGGGAAGCGGGTATGAGGAGGCCCCCCGGAGCTGCCGTCCAGCCGGGGACTTGCCTATGCAGGAAAGTTTGTCTTCTCCTGCAGGGACCCCGTGCACCCACCTGGCTCCCTCTACCAGGCTCAGGCAGGTACTGAGTGTTCGCTGGCTCTGCCTTCCCCGCTGAGCACAGCCACCAGGCTGAACCCCCTAGGATGCGGCTGGAATTTGGAAGAACAGCAACAACAACCCCCACTCTGAACTTCTTGGTCAGCCTAAACAAACAGCTGGGAACATGGTTACGCAGAGCCCATCCCTGCTTTAAAAAGTGCCATCTTCACAGGGTGTTACAAAACATTACAGGCTGGATTACTTGTTTTAGTTGATCCTCTCTTCTTTCTCCCCAGTAAACTTCCATTTTTCTGATTTCACTTTGGCATCTTAGGACTACTCAGGGAATTATATTATTAAAAACAACACTCAAAATATTCCCACAAAACCCTACCAAGTAATACTGACTATAAAAACATAAAATTGTATGTTTTACCTAAAAAAAGGTAGGTAAGGTTTTAAAATCTTAGCATTCATGTCTGTGTATATATGTATGAAAATTTAGGTTTAAGCTAATGTTTAAGTCAATGCATGTATCTCAATTTGGGGGAAAAAAAGAGATCCTGACTGTGCGGGGGTTTGGTATGAAAACCGACACTTTTGCTGCTTGCCTAAAACCTTGGCAAGCATAACCGAGCCCCTTTGGCATTGTTTGAAAGATGCCTGCAGGCATTCAGTTGTCTGCTTGCAAAGGACTCCTGTGCAATTATCAAATCTATTAAGACGCCTTGGATTTTGCAATGCTTCTGCTAGGCTCATTTTGGTAGGATTGCAGCATCTTACCTGTGTCACTGCAGACTTGTTTTCCCCAAACAAGTAACTGCTGTGAGAGGTGGGATCACATTTAAATCATTAGACAAGGTGGGGAAGGGGCTGGGGAGAATCAGGCAAATCCAAATTTCCAACCTTCCCTCAGCAGGGGCATTCCAAATTCTGCCAAGGGAAATTCACATTCCTGATGTAAGGAACAGGAAGGAGATACTGAGAGGATCCCAAATTTCAAGGGCATAATCTGCCCATTTGGTGGAAGGATAAAGAAAGGACGGCAGGCAGTAGAGGGTCTGTGTTACAACAAGAAATGCAGGAGCAGATGAGTGAGCAGAGAAGGAGCGATGGGGCAGGGAAGGAGCTCCAGGGGGAGAGGGTAGGGGAGAGCAGCTCCGAAGGAAGGGAGGGAGGAGGAGAGTGGGGAGAGGAGGAGAGTGGGGAGAGGTGGAGAGAGAGAGAAAAGAGACAGAGAGAGAGACAGGGAAGTGCAGAGATCTGGACTGATTCAGAAACAGAGAGAGACCACCATGACAGAGAGAAGAGAGGGTGCCCCTTCCACCCTGCAGGTCCCAACATAGGCAGCAAGAAGGATTTATGGCTGGGAGTCCAAACCCCTCTTCTCCTACCCCCAGGACCACAACTGGTTAATGCCAGTTGGTGCCTTTCACTGAAACAGCAGTGCCTCACAGCATGGTGCAGATCTCGAACCCAGCTCACTGGATCCCCCGAATAGAGAGCAAATCCCGTGCTGAAAGCATCTGCGTGCCTGTGAGCGAGGGAGTGTGTGTGTGCGTGCACACAGCAAGCCTACCTCTTTCACTCACATGCATCTCACACTCCCCGTCCTCACCCCTTCCTCCTTGCCTCTCCATCTCCCCGCTGCCTCTCCTGCTCTCACGTCGTACAATCGCCCTAGGGAGAGAACACAGCCTTCCCCCGTACGGTACCTGGGATGAAGAGCAGGGCAGTTGTCGCCGAGAAGACGACCCAGTAGGCAGGATGGTACATCTCGACGCTGCGGTGCTCTCAGCTGCCGGGCTTGCTACTGCTTCTGCTGCTGCTACCGCTGCTGCCTTCCTCTGTGCTGAATTCTGAGCAGGTTTAAATCCAATGTTTGCAAAGGGAGGGAGAGAGCAGAAGAGAGAGAGAGAGCGCGAGAGATGGGAGCAGGCAGGCAGCGTCTCTGATTTTTTTTCTTGCACATACACACAACTGGTAAGAATCATCAGCACCAATCTGTACAGGGCTCAGAGCAGACCTCCTCCAAGGCACGCATTGGCTCCACTCTCCTGAGCGACGGAAGGAGACTTTCCTGCTTGGAAGGCTTGACTCCAAGGGGAGTCGAAGCCGGCCCCTCACTCACTCCCTCACTGGAGCACAGCCCTGCATGTTGCTATCCGTGTGAGTATGTTGGTGTGGGGCTCACGTGGACACGTGAACACACACGAGCTCCTTGGTGGGCAGTGGAGAGGGCCTGGCACTGCCAGCAGGGCTCAGGGCACACCAAGAAAGAAAGGTTGCTTGGCAGAAATGTGACTAATGCCCATGCCAGTTCCTTATCATTCTTCCTTCTTCCCAGTCTCCAGGCAGGGATGGAGCAGGAACTGCTACCCACGGGGAGAGCTCAGACATTTAAATCTGCACCCCACCCTCCATTCGGCCATTAACAGCACTTGGAAGCAATTGGTTTTCCCAGCAAGGAGATGGGCATGTTACGGTTTTAACCCACGATGCAGGGAGAATTGGACAGTTCCCCACAACCACAGCATTCTGAAACTCTACCAAGGCAAGATGCTATAGAAGCTCAAACAATTGCTATGATTACAGCATAGGCAGGGACAGATTCAGATTAGATCTCAAGGAGGCGGAAACTTGCTGAAGTCATCAGAAATCTTCAGGAGGAGAAGGCCACAGAAGGATACCTGTGGCTTCCTTCTGTTCTTTTTGTTTGTTTCTTTGTTTGTTTGTTTTTGCTTCTGCTTTTCAGGGTCCAGTCTGTCCCTTCCTCTGGAACAGCAGTTTACACAGGCAGTTTACACAGGGAGGCAGTATCTCTGGATGTGAGAAACCCCAGAACTTTCCCCTGCTCTAAAACGGCCTGCTTGACCTCCCTAACACATGCTTGCATGCTTGTAAGCAGCACACCTTGCTGGCTGAGTTATGCTGCCACTGAACTACACCCTGAACTTGGAGGCTCTGCGATCAAAACAGCACCTAGGTATTAGAGAAGGGACCGAGCAGACTATTTCTGTCCCAAGTGCCCTCCAAAGACCTCGAGTGGCTTGGATTCCTTCCCAGCTCCATGTGTCCACACCTCGAGGTCTGTGAGTGACACTCCACAGGAGATCATTCTCCTTTCCTCCTTTGCTGCAATTCCCAAAGTTTTCCCAAGTAACCTACTACGGGCAGGTATTCCCCTCTATCACTTCAGTTAATCCTCACCAGAGTCCTTTCTTGTAGGCACTATGACCCCTGAATTTTCAACTGAGGTTGAGAGCAATTCAGTGACTTGCCACACAGCTAATGAGTTAAGATAAAAACCCAGGTCGGTCCTGCAAAATCCACACAGTTTTTATAAAGCAGCCAATTGCCAACAAGTTCTTTGGGCCTGACTGAGCACCTCTCTTTCTATAAAATAAATCCTGTTTACTTTTAAAGAAGTAAAACAATTGATTACTTCTCTCCTTATGAACAAGTCAGAAAACTTCAGCAGTAAAAGAGAAAACAGATGATGACTGTGTCATCCGCTGACATTTATGAAGTACCTACTTAACATAGTCATTTTTTCAGGGATGAGAATATGAAGAATATGATGTGTTCTTGTCAATAAAGGGTATACAGTATATGTCAAGAGATCAGCCAAAAGTTAGCATTGTGACTTTGCGAAAGTACATAAAAAATAATAGGACACATGCACACTGTTAGAGTCAAATTTTGTAGACCTCATCACTGCAAACATGTCGTTCACAAGCAAATTGATATGTGAATCCTTTAGGCAATGCTGGAATCCTGCAGAAATCCAGAATTATTACCAGTGGCTGAATCCGCTGGAGAATACAACTGGCTTGAAATTGTGGGAGAGATCAGATAGGCCACAGAAATGAGATGGACGTCTCATGGAGGGGAAGAGAGGAGACACAGGCAGAAACCCTGCAGCGGGGAGTTAGAGGAGGAGATGGGAGACCAAGAGAGAAAGACCTTGAGTCCTAGACTAGTGATTTAGAAATTTCCCCCTGCTAGGAAAAAAAGTTAATTTCTTTCTGAGCAGGGGAGTGCTGTGAATGAGAGGGAGCTAATTTATGGAAATTAATCCGGGTGAAGTGTATAGGAGGGATTGTGGCAAGCATACTTGTTAGTAGGCATGGCCCAAGTTTGATAGATCCTGGAACTGGTGGTAGCAGTGGAAGAGGAAAAGAAGGGGGTTGTGTGTGGAATGCAGAAGAGTTAGGAGGACGTGGTGACTGATGGCATTCTACGGATAACAGACATCATGCATTCACCCTCTGCAGGCTAGATTTTTTTAAAAAATATTATCACATTCAATTCCTAGCCGTGTACTCTATGAAGGTGTAATTATGCCTTTTTGAGAGATGAAGAAACTTAGAAAGATTAGGTTATTTACCCGAGGTCACACAGCTAGTTAGTGACGGCCAAAATTTAATCCTGGGTTTTTCTGTTTCCGAATGAGCGACTCCCGAGAAGAAATTATCATATTGGGCACCATCATTTTATTGAATATTCACATGCCAATCACTCAGGTATTGCCCTTACAAATCCCTATTTATCTATCACCCACACAGCCTAGAGGGAGAGACTGGAGCTCAAAGAGTTTTAATAACAACCCCAACATTTTAGAGCTGCCCAGGTGTGGAGTCCCGGTTCAAGGCCTGCCTTCACCTCTGGTGCTCTTAACCACAAGGAGGAAAGAGAAGGAGCAGCACTGGCAGCCTAGGAGGGGACCGCGTCCCAGCGCTGCCTGTGCAGTAGCACCTGAGGACATGGAGGTGCATTCCGTGCAGCCCCAACCCCACTCCAGGAAAGAGGGGCACATACTACCACTCAGTAGCTAGTGGCCAGACAGGAACAAACTTTCATTAGACTGTCTTGGGCCAATCACAATCCTAGTAACTTCATAAATTTTCTCTGTATTGCTAGCACATTTCACATAAATTTTCTCTGTATTGCTAGCCCATTTCACATAAATGTTTTCTGTATTGCTAGCCCATTTCACATAAATGTTCTCTGTATTGCTAGCCCATTTCACAGATAAATAAATAGAACAAGTTACAGAGAGTCTCGAGTCCCTCCTCTAAGACTAATAAGTGGCAAGCAAATTGAGGTCTTTCTTAGGCCAGAGTTTACATTCTTTCACCTTTCCCTGTCGACTATATTTTTGTTTTAAAAGCACCCATTTATTCTACCAACATTTTTCCTAGTACACACACGTGCACACATGAGCATACACACACACACATACCCCGAGTCTTTTAATTAAATTTACATTTAACACATTTCGATGTATAGCAAGGAAAAATTTTTAAAATTTGTATGCCTAATATGATCTTCCTTAAGGAAACACATAAATATGTATTTTCACTGATCGATTCTTTTAGGTCTATTATATGATTAAAACGTATGTCTCTTTTATTTAAAAAAAAGTAGAGGAAGAAATGTATAAATGCATATTTAATCAATAGATGGCACCAACTCTGTAAAGAGATATTATGGTCTACTGGGTCTATTTAAACATCTTTAAAAAAACAAATACAAATAAAAATGCTTCAATGAATATTTACTAGGGGGACTGCTCTCTTCTCTGGGGTAAATAATATGCAATTTTATACCTTCTGTGAATCTTTATTTTCTTCTTCCAAAGCAAACGAAATCATCAAAACTGTATTTAAATAGCAATAACGTGGGGGAACAAACCAACTAACACCGGGCAGTTGTGCAAGGAGACTTGACTGTCACACTCACACTTCTGACTAGGATTCTTTCTTCTGGAACATCGGTGTTGGGCCCACCTCTTCAAAGGCAGCGGCCAGCTTCCTAGGGCCAGATGGGAAATGGGAATGTTGGATCAGGGATGGGGTCCCCCTGGGTCCAAGGTGTGCTCCTGTCTGATGCCAGTCCTGCCCCTTCACATCAGCTGCATGACCTTGGGCAAGGATACAGGGACTTCCTCTGACTCATAGTGTTTCTTTGTTATACAGAGAACTGCACTGATGAAGAGATTACCTTATGGTATTTTATGTATCCATTCATTCATGCAATAAATACTTCTTAGATACCTACTCTGGGCCAGGTACAAACCTACTACATGTGACACAAAGAGACACAATGTAAAGCAAGATAAGACTGTCCTCACCCCTCCAAAATTCAGAGAGTAGAGGGGGAGGAGAACATTGAACCATGAATTGATTGCATTTATGACAAGTGTGTGTAGAAAATATATAGGTTGATGGGAAAGCATGAGATACAGATACACCTGGGGATGGGGAGAGTGTGAGACTGCCCTGAGGACAGGACTTCTAAGCTGGGATCCCAGTAGGAGCTTCCCAGAAGGAGGAAAAACCCGAGATTGTTCCTGGCAGATAAAAGTAGCAAGTGCAAAGCCCTGAAGCAAAGACTAGACTGTGTGGACACTAACGGCTCTTTAGTGCAATTCACATTCACCCAACCTGCTGCTGAGACAAACTCTGCAATAAATAGTGTTAAGATGACGGATTCGTGCACTTGGAGCCCAACAATGGAACAGGAAGGATGGATTTTTAGATACTGAAGTACTTGTTAGGGTGGGGGCTGCCTGCAAAAAATAAAAAGCGGAAGATGATAAAACATTACAGATTAAAATCTGACGCTTCCACTTAAGCTTTCAATATTCCAAAATGAACTGGAGCCTCCCAAGCTGTAAGTGATTGCCTGCGAGCAAGTGAAAGACTCTGGAAGGCACGTTAACTCCTTTAAACCACAAAGGTGTCATTTAGTTCAAAGGAGCAATGATTTATTAAATGACTGGCTTATGACTAGAAGAGTAAGCCCTTCTGAAGTCCCAGGGACTTTCTTACAATGGGAGTTGTCCCTTTGGACTCAGGTCTTAACCTATATCTGATACTTCTTCGAAATTTGAAACTGTTCACAAAATATCTTGGTCAAGCCCAAGAAAGCCTTAACAGTAAGTATCACTTAGGAAACATGCACTATGCTCCAGTTTCCCTGCAAGGTGGCTAACATGCACCGCAGCTACTCTTCACACCAATCCCTTCCACAAAGTAGACACCGCAACACACACTTTACAGAAATGTCAGCTAGGGTTTCCCCAGGGCTCCGCAGAGCGTTGGCAGAGCTGAGATTCACTCAGAGCTGGCTGACTCCAAAGGCCACGCGCTTTCCATCCTCCCTCAAAGGTCTCTGATACGCTTACATGAAATCATTACAAGATTTACTACATGATGTCAGCATTACACTTAAAAAAATTTTTTTAAACCTTAAAGTAATATATTACATGGTTTATCAAGTTATTAGTGTTAAGTGCTTAAGATTGAAAACAGCATTCCAAATCCCACCCCGCAGGAGCAACAACTTCCATCTCTTTTAGCTATTTCTTCCGGTATTTGCTTCTTTTCTTTTAAAAATATGCTTATGTTTTAGGGAGGCCGAGGCGGGCAGATCATAAGGTTAAGAGATTGAGACTATCCTGGTCAACATGGTGAAACCCCGTCTCTACTAAAAATACAAAAATTAGCTGGGCATGGTGGTGGGCGCCCGTAGTCCCAGCTACTCGGGAGGCTGAGGCAGGGGAATCACTTGAACGCAGGAGGCAGAAGTTGCAGTGAGCCGCGATCGCACCACTGTACTCCAGCCTGGTGGAAGATTGAGACTCCATCTAAAAAAAAAAAAAAAAGTGCTTATTCTTCCACTTCTTCATTTAACAATTTTTAAAGTGATTTACTGACTACCTACTACAGGATGAGGATTTAACCTTGTTCACTGCTAACCTCACACCTCTCCTCTCCTTTTTTTTTTAGATGGAGTTTCACTCTTATCACCCAGGCTGCAGTGCAGTGGAGTGATCTTGGCTCACTGCAACCTCTGCCTCCCGAGTTCAAGAGATTCTCCTGCCTCAGCCTCTCGAGTAGCTGGGATTACAGGCACCTGCCACCATGCCTGGGTAATTTTTGTATTTTTTAGCAGAGACGGGGTTTTGCGATGTTCACCGGGCTTGTCTCGAACTCCTGACCTCAGGTGATCCGCCTGCCTCGGCCTCCCAAAGTGCTGGGATTACAGACGTGAGCCACCGTACCTGGCCCCCTTTTTAAATATAAATAATTTCACAGTGTTTAATTATATCAATATGCAGTATTGACATTTTTTATTATTGTCTTTCTTATGCAACTGTGCTTTTCCTGGAGATAATATTTGCTTTTTTGTTTAATTTGCTTAATTTTTCATAGACCTATCATTGACTGTCCCCAAACTTTCTGCAGAACTCTGAAATTCCTCTCAATATTGTTGAATAAATTGAGTAATCTCTCAATGTCTTGTATTAAAGGCATTCCCCAGAGTCATTCATCCCCCTGAGCCTCAGATGTCATCTGGGACTTCCCTTTACCAAGAGAATACAACAGCTTGTGCTTCTCCCTTGTTTCTGGAGGCAACTTTTCTTTCCTCTTCGTGTTCTTCCTTGTATTAATGGAACACATCTTTGTATAGATTGCTGAGAAAGCATGCTTAGGTGGTTATCTGCATATTGGAAAATGGCTTTATTCTTACGTCACTCAACAGATATAGCTAGTTCAGCTGCACATAGAATGCTGGGTTGAAAATGAATATCCACTTCAAATTTTGAAGTCATTTCTCTATTCTAAGTTTAAACATTTTTGTTGAAAAGTCTGATGAATATCAATTTATGTACCTTTGTATGTGAGACAGCTTTATTTTGCCTCAGTAAATACTTAGGGTATTCTCTTTATTCATGGCTTTCCAAAATTTTGTAAAGATCTTTCTTAGGCCGGGTGTGGTGGCTCACGCCTGTAATCCCAGCACTTTGGGAGGCCGAGGCGGACGGATCACGAGGTCAGGAGATCGAGACCATCCTGGCTAACACGGTGAAACCCAGTCTCTACTAAAAATACAAAAAAATTAGCCAGGCGTGGTGGTGGGCGCCTGTAGTCCCAGCTACTCGGGAGGCTGAGGCAGGAGAATGGCATGCACCTGGGAGGCGGAGCTTGCAGAGAGCCGAGATGGCACCACTGCACTCCAGCCTGGGTGACAAAGCGAGACTCCCTCTCAAAAAATAAAAAAAAAAAGATCTTTCTTAATGTGGATCTGTTTCCTTTCATTGTGACAGGCACTCAATAAACTCTCTTAGTATGAAAGTGTTCATGTCCTTTAACTCTGGGAATTTTGAATTTTTTTCACATTGTGGCTTCAAAATGTTTATCTTCTCTATTTTATTTGTTCTTATTTGTGGAGGTCCTATTAAAAGGACATTAGAGTACCTGGATTGGTTTCCATCTATTTTCTCTCTCTTTCATCAAGATGCCCTTGACTTTAATTTCTCCTAGTGAATTTTGTTAATTATACTATCAAACTATTAATTTCAAATGGTCTTCTTTGTTGTCTTTTTTTTAAAAAAATAGTTCCCTATTCTTGTTTCACGTTCACAATATCTTCTAACGTCTCTCTGAGGATATTAATTAAGGCTTCTGAAATTCCCTTTTGCTGCCAGCAAAATCTCCATTTCCTCAGATAACGTATTTTTTTTTTTTCTCTCAGTTGTGTTGTCTTTGGCTTTTATGCGGAAAAGCTTCCTCAACTGTCTGGTGATCTTTGGTCTTCCTTTTACATTCAAGAGAAAAGCAACAAAAGACTAACTTGCATTATTGACTGGCAGATCCTTTAAAGATTATCGGGCAAGGAGCTGGCCTTGGGGCCCTTTCCCACAAAGTGTCAGCAGTCGTAGGTCCTTTTTTTGTCCTTAAGCCAGACAAACTTCTGCACAGAGGAGCCCTTCATTCTCTTCCCAGGGGAGTAAAATCCTGGCTTCTCTCATTCTAGAAGAAGGCTCAGTGGGTTTCACCATTCAGGATGGAGACTCTCAACCTCTTTGTTTTTTAATATAGGGCCTCAGCTCTCTCCTGTGGTTGAGACTGGAGCCTCTCTTCTTCAATTCCTTCCAAAAATAAACTTTTCATTCATGCTATAGTGGGAGGATCAGGGAATTCTGGAGATGAGAAGTGCATGACACAGACTTTCGACCAATCCATTACTTTCAGCCCTCCCCATTTCTGTCTTCCAAGGTATCCTGTATCTGTCATTCCTAGGCCTGGGTCCAACAGTGTAAGTCTATCTGTCACGTCACTCTGCAGACCCTTAAATGTCCTTTCTTTACTAAATCAGTTGCCACTGATTGTTTTTTTCTGAAGAAAACATCCATCACACCTGCAATGTTTTTTCTATTTTTTGTTTGTCCTTGGGATTTGTACCTCTTTAACCCTTTGTTATCAAGTCTGTGAGATTAGCGAAGACACTGGAGATCAGCCCCCGATAACTGACAGCAAACTAGTTCATGCACTTAGTGGCCATAAAGCAGGAAAGATGACAAACAGAACTGTGAACACACCTGGAATAGCAAGCACTGCCTCCAATATAAAGCAAAGTCCTGCACAAACAGGAGTCACTGAAATATGAGTGACTACTGCTGATGTGTGCATCAAACATGCACATTTATGAGGTCATTTATTTGCTTCACTCCCGTGTGAAGGAGCACAGGAGGAACAAATTAGCCCTACTTGGCAGATAGAAAAATAAGGAGGAATGAGATGAAAAGATCTGACCCAAATCCTAGCAAATCAAGAATTAAGCCAGGACCCGCATACATACATCCTGATACTTAGGCCCTTCCTACCAGCCAGCCCCGACAATGAGTGCTCCTTTCAAACCCTGTTGCTGTCACGAATCACATAAGCATTGCCTTAGCTCACACGCAGCCCAAACACGGGCTAGATGTGCTCGAGACAGAGCAATAACCAAGCTCGCCTCATCATAAGCCTTCTATTTAGATATGCCTGATCCCACTTTAACTAAGTATTGAAGAAAATGGCACCAGATTTTCACCTTCTTATGCAAGTTTTCCCCCAGAATGTCTCTCGAGCAAGAACTGAAATAGCCTATCAACGGGGGAAAAAGTCATTACCCCTTTTCCAAAGTGAAGAGCAGGAATGCGGAAGGATGCCCACCTACAGGTCAAGTGTCAGGCAGGGCCAACACTCCCAGACTCCTGTCCGGAGCGCCACCCTCTGTCTTGCGGCTGACTTTGGTTTTCCTTTTCTCTCTCCTCCCTTTTGCTTTCCCCGCCCATTTCCTGTCCTTCTTTTCTCCCTGTGTGGAGGGGCCTCTCCCTACTCTTCTCTGAATGAAAAGGCTACTCTTCTCTCCTTGACATCTTGTTAGGCTGTGAATACACATCTATTGATTTGCATTTGGTGGAAGAAAAAGAAAAGGGAGGGTGGGGGTGAAGAAAAAGAAAAACACACAGTCACACATTCCCTAACATCATGGCTTCCAGGGGGACATGTTCAAGCAATGCAGAGAATTTTAACTGCATCTCTTTCTGCCTCCAGACCCCTCCAGCCTCTCCATCACACCAGCTGCTGCCTAGGTTCCACCAGCCCGGGCCCACGCTCGCTCGGAGGAGGTGGCTGGCACCAAGGGAGCCACTCAGGCTTCCTCCCTCCTGCATGTCTGTGCTCACAGATTGCTGACACTGACCCTTTGTGTGAGGCTACAGTCCAAAATAAGTTTTCTTGCAGGATAGGGGCTCAGGAGAGTCAGGAGACTTTGTTGTTAGCAAAGGCTGGCCCCAGAGACTACGTGACAATGACTTCAGTGGTTGTGCTAGCTGTTTGTGCCAATGTAAAAATAAAGCCCAAGTCATTAAGAAGCATACAACTAGGAATCATACACCTCGGTTACAATTGAGGTTCTAACGTTTTCTAGCCATGAGGTACCTAACTCCACATTCTTCTCTTCCCAGAGACCAACATTTCATGCACAGGGAATGCACGCCTTTTTTTAAGGATCTACACCCAAAATTCATTCCAAAGCTGCACAGAGATGCAGGACAAGCTCTTCCTTGTCCCTGGCATTTTGGGGGCTGGGAGCTAATTCTCTATGTAGCAAAAGTGGCCGAGGAATCAAAGAGTTTATTACTTCAACTCAATATGCATCTTTCTATGGCAAAAACTAAGTCAGCATCTAATCTAGGACCATTTTAGCTTATTTTCAAGTAATATTTACTAAGCATTCAATCAGTAACCGTTACTGAGCATCCATTGTGCACAAAGAGAAGCTGAGTCTGCACAGAAGATTGAGCCCTGCAGAAGGCAGAGATGGCCCTGATGCAGTGTTCCACGGTCCCCAGAGAAAGAAGGGAGCCAGGCAAATGACAAGCAAGAAAGCCTTTGGAAAGTAGGAATGCCCCTGCACACGGCCATATCATCATTGTGGTAGTGGATATGACATTCTCTAGGCACAGCCACATCTGCGTATTTCACGAAGAATGCACTGACTATTAGCCAGATATAGTGGTGCCATTTAAATGAAATCAGCCCGCACAGTATTTTAAATAATCCCGGTTTTGGTTCAGTCCACACGCACACCTTTTAAAATGGAAACACTGGACCGAGCAGTAATGACAGAGAAAAAAACAAACTCCAGCTTCACGTATTTGGACTGGAAATTGTGGAGAGCTCAAGACTGAAATGAATCTGATTGCCCTCCCAGACTTACCTTACACAAAACCGCAGCACTTATATGAAGATGCCCTCCTGCAAAATTAGATTCTTCAAGCTTCACTAGGTACCTGTGTTTGACACACTTGCTTCTGTTTTCAATATTTCCTTGAAGGATGTAAGAGCCTCTGAGGCCTCCAAAGTTCAGTTAAACCAAAGACCTGCGAGTTAGGATGTTAACCTAAAGATGCCCCTGCTCAGAAGTCTATACTATTGAACTGCAATTCTCACGAGGGGAAGTGGTGAAGAAAGCCTTTTTGCTCTTTTGCTTTTTTGCTGAGGGGGGGCCTGCTGGGTACTCCCTGGAATGAACAATGCTCTCCCAAATCTTTATCACGCCTGGAACACAGATGCTGACACAAAATGAGAAATCAGAGCCTGAGGAGCAGGTTACCTGGACTTTGTTCTGGTGGAGCTTGGAGCAGGGTTTTGAATGGACTTGTGTTGCTTTTGTTTCCTTTAACATAAACTACATGAATCTCTCATTACTTCCACCACCAACAAAGATTTTGAATTTGTCCGTGGTCCTAGGAACCCTGGAGTGAGGAGGATGATTAAATCAACAAATTTCCGTGACCCTCGGCCTCCTTTCCAGGCAACTCTCTTGTTGCCTGACATTAATATTTCCAGAGCCTACTTAGCTGCATATATTTTTATCCAAAATGTGTGGCTAGAGAAAATAACTTCATTAATATTGTGGCAAAATACTAAAACAAAAGGTCAGGGGGTGACACACACACAAAATCGCCTCTGGACAATGTCTCCATGTCCCCAAGAAGCTACAGTGAACACCTGAGACCCACTTACGAACTCACCAACTTTGAGGACCATGCATCTCTTAGGAACCACCTGCCATGACAGCTCAGCCCTGAGACCCACTAAGACAACAGTCCTGGAAGGTTCCAGTGTGCTCAGAAGAGAGTGCACCCATAGGTTCCACAGCACCAGGGGCCTTTATTTACACAGCACCCTTTCCCCAGCACCAACCTAAAGCGTATATATATATATATATATATATATATCCTCACTCTGTCACCCAGGCTGGAGTGCAGTGGTGCAATTATATCTTATAGCAGCCTCAAAACTCCTGGGCTCAAGCAACGTTCCTGCCTCAGTCTTCAAAAGCATTGGGATTGCACGCGTGAGCCGCCACGTTCAACCTATGACAGCATTTTAAGGTGGAATTCAGCTCATGGAGCCTTTGCCAGGATCTGCAGGTGCCAAGGGCTCGGAGCTGAGGAATACAGAGCCAGAAATGGCAAACAGCAGTAGGTCCAGCCGTGCCAAAGGGCACACTTGTCACTACATCTTCCAGGCCAAGATTTTGGCCACGACATTGGAGCATCAAGAACTCATGGCTCCTGCACTCTGGTCTCTGACAGCGAAGAGGAAATATTTCTTCCCTGACGCTTTCATTAAAAGCTTTAGTAACCTCCCCACCACCTCCCATGGAAGGAGGCTCACAACCCACATTCACAGCTTTCAATGTCTATCCTGTGGAACAGCATATGCCAGGAGTGGTTGACCCCAGGACACTATTCTATGTCCAGCAGTATTTTTAAATAAAGTATGTTGCCGACAAGCCCTCATCCAGATTTTTAGGTTTTCTTGAAAAATCAGACGACTTGACCAAGCTGATTCTTCATTCCATCTAATAAAAATCATCGGGAATTCTAGCTGCTCTTCCAGGCAAAGAAGCCCCTCCGTGCTACTGCAGCCCCCAGGGCCCACTTCATTCATATATACAACCTACCCTCCCAGGCCTCCCCTGCCCCTACAGTGTAGTGTCTCTCTCTCTCTGTTACTATAAGTTAAAACACTGAGAATCTGAGAATGCTTTTATTCTCACCCAAGAAAACACCACCAGAGACTTAGAAATTATCCAACTTCCTCCCCAAGTAGGAGAAATAGTGAAGAGATCATTTTGCAAGGGCTCAATTTTACCCATCTGGATACCTCAGTGTGCGGCACATGAAGCCTTCACTGCATTTCTATTATCAGTTGCAGATAATACGGCCCTCCAGAGAGGGATGTTCATGTTCTCAGAAAGCTGGAAGAGCAGGAGTAGGTGAAACAGCTATGTGTGACTTTCACAGGCACCTACAAGTAGAGGGGCCAGAAAGTGTGGTTTTGGTTCCTCCTCCAAAGCAGGCCAGTGGGCATTAGTAATGGTGGGGGAGGGAGGAGGTCCCTAGGGAGTGTCTGCATAGTGACACTGAGACCATTTACCAAGACACAAATGCAAACTGAAAGAGTAATATTCTTCACTGACATATTCAAGCAGGAGAGAAACCTGTTTTAAAAACAACCACCAAAACCTGCTTACCTCGTTTTGCGTGATGCTTCCTCGCCCCCTTCTTAAGTACACACTTTGTGGAAAAGACTCACACATTTGCATGATGGTATAAAGAAAAGGCCCTTTACCCACCAGCATGGAGAGAAATGAGACAGGGAGGGAGTGGGGGGTAGTGAAGCAGCTGGTTCCACAGAAGGAAAGCGAGCAGGACTGAGTATCGATTTTGGCTTTGGGAGAACAAGGCATTCGGAAGCAAGAAGCCATGTTGGTAAGTGCAGGCCCCTCCTCCCCATAGAGGCCAGGGAACAGCCCGGAGCACCGGGGCTAATCTGTGCGAAGAGCCCTTGAGGGTTTCTGTGGACCACAGACAGAAACAGCAGCTGGTGATGACATACAGGGTAACGCCCGTTCTCTGATCTCAGAGTGAAAAGCGACCACAGCAGGCTCCTGACTCATGCAGGCCCCTCCCCTTGTGCAGGCCTCTCACCTTGTACGGCCTCCTCCCCCTGTGCAGCCTCCTCCTTTAGTGCAACCTCCTCCCCCTGTGTGGCCTCTGCCCCCAGTGCAGTCTCCTCCCCTTATGTGGCCTCCTGCCCCTGCGCGGCCTCCTCCTTCAGTGTGGCCTCCTACCCCTGTGCAGCCTCCTGCCCCAGTGTGGCCTCCTCCCCCTGTGCAGCCTCCTGCCTCAGTGTGGCCTTCTCCCCCTGTGCAGCCTCCTCCCTCTGTGCAGCCTCCTCCCCCTTGTGCAGCCTCCTCACCTTGTGTGGCCTCCTTCCCTTGTACAGGCTCCTTACCTTGTGCCACTTTTCTGGAAAAACGTGTCACAACCTGTGCTATCACCACCCACTGGGGACACTAGTAAACAGGAAACCTGTGTTGACTCAAGGATCGTCACTTTTGTTTCTTGCATCTGCGGCCAGGGCCTTCTCCACACTGCTGTTCTGCACCGCAGCCTCAGTCTCCAGGAGGAATTCAGTAAATATGTGTGGAATGAATGTAGAGATGCGTGAACGAATGAATGAACATCAAGGGTCCCTACAAAATCACTTCTGCGGCATAGGCCACAAGCCATGCTCGAATAGGTGAATTCAGAGAGGGAAGAGCCTTTGAGATCAGATAGGCCTGAGTCCGAATCCTGCTGCGTAACCTTAGACAGCTGCCCTCCCCTCTCTGAGTCCCTATTTCCTTACCTGATGAATTAAGACAAGAATGTTCATCGCACAGTGCTGCCGTGAGGAGTAAGTGAGAGACAGTCTGTAAAGCACTCAGCGCAGTGCTTAGGAGCTCAATAAAGGGCCACCGTTGTCACTACTGGTCCAGCAACAACCTGACTTACTGATTTCTAGCAAGTCTTATTCTCAAGCGGATCCCGAAGATTCCCACAGGGAAGTTTCCTGGATCGCACGCCAGGTGGAAAGGTCTCTACACCCCCACAGTGACCTCCAGCCGACTGCTTCTCAGGGTGTCACTTGAGGAAACTCTTCATCAAACTCCTTCTGCAGCCTGCCCTACCCATGTGAAGTTTCCTTCCAGAGTGCGGGTTTGCATGCAACTGCACGGAGGGTTCTTCCAGCTCCCTGGCCCTGCCGTTAGACTCATTCCTCCTTGATGTCTTGATTTGCCTTGTCCGCCCGCTCCTGCCTGCATCCCTGCATGCCCATGCTCTCTACTCCCTGCGGCATGCCCCAGGGCACTTTATTCTTGGCTCTGGTTCTTGGTCTGGTTTTTCTCAGCCCTCTTCCAGTCATTAAAAAATCAGAAATATGGAAACTTACATTTGACACAGTCACAAATAACTTTTGTCTCAGTCAAGTGACGAAGACACCCAAAATATATGCAATAGGGGGTTAGGCCATTTCACAAATAATTAAGATTTTGATTTCTTCTCTTTCCAGCTCTCAGATAAACAGTCCAGCAATGGATGCTTCAGAGGCAGCAGAGCCTCATGGCAAGCATCCAAACAGACCTGGGTTTGGGATCTGGCTCTGACACTCAGTCCCCTCCAGGCAGGATGCCTCGGCGTCTGCTATCTTCAGTTTCCTCATCGATACAATGGGGATAAAGAAAGTAACCACCTCCTCACGCCAGTGTGAGAAAGGAATGACAACATGTGTTAAGAAGCACTGAGAACAGTGTCTGGCGTGCAAAAAGTATTCAGGTGATGTTAGGCATCACCATCATTATAAGAGGAGCCAATGGCATTTATTGAGAACTATTCTGGCTAGACACTATACTAGACCCTTGAGATGCAAGACAGTAACACCAGACAAGGCCTCTGGACCCTGAATTTAAAGTCCAGACGGAAGTAGAGACTTCTGTTAAATAATCATGCACATAGACAGGAATTATCACTGTGACGATTACCTGAAATGGAGGTGCATTGTATTAAGAGAGGAGAAGTGGGAGGCTTAACCTGGTTTAACAGGCCAGGGAAGCGTTCCTTCAGGAGGAGAGATTTCATCTGAGATCTCAGGGATGAATGAAAGTAATTCAAGTTAGGGGGATGCATATGTGGGACATGACCAGGGCCCATTTAAGGAACTGAAAGAAGGCCCAGGGTGGCCAGGGCAGGTGAGGGTGGAGGAGCAGAGGAAGGCCAAATCCTAGGGAGACCACAGGCTCTGCTGAGCAGCGTTGTCTCCATCCTGAAACTGAGGGAGAACTAGTGATGATTTATAAGTTTGGGGAAGGAGGTGTGCATGAGCATTCTGGGTGCAATGTGTAGAATGAATTGGAAAGGAGCAGACATGGATGGGGCAGGGACAGTCGGAAGTGCACTGCATGAGTCCAGGCATGAACAAGAGCAGCTTTGTCTGAAGCACTAGATGATGGCAATGAGCACGGACACCCACTCCCGGATCGTAGAGTTTTAGGAAATACAAGCCACAGAATTTGGTGGTGATGGGAACAGGGGAAGCAGAGTATTCAACTCTGACCCCTTGATTCCTGGTTCTGTTTCTGCATGGACATAGCGTCAATGGATGCGAAAGGACATACTGAGCTCAGACCTGGTTGAAGAGCGCAGTCATGGGTTCTGTTGGGGAAGTAGCATCACAAACAAAGTAGCTCATTGTTCTAGAGTCAGACTGCCTGGACCCCAATTCCATATCCATTCCTGACGGTCGATGTGACCTGAAACTCTCTAAGCTTAATTTCATTAACAATTCCCACCCACCAACCTCATAGAGTTGACATGAAGATCTGAGACCATGGACACGAAGCCATGAGCACAGTGCCTGGCACACAGTAATAACTCAACACAGGCCAAGACTTTGTGAGCTGCATGGCATAAGTAGCAATTGAAGGAGTAGTCTCTCCCTCTCTCTAAGTTTCTTCAGGTTCAGGTAATAGAAACTTTTGCCTTCTCAGGAAAAGTATTAAGAAGCTGCTGTCTGTCCTTGGCTTCCCACTGCTCTTCCCCACAGGAATAAGATTGATTTCTCTAATTAGAGAGATGACAAAGGTCTGACATGTCTGAGTCCTTGTTTCTCCACTAGGCAGGGTTAATGTATTACCAGGCTCCGCTCACACACATTTATTCGTTTTGTGTCTCCCTCCCTGCTCCCTCCATCGAGGCCTCTCTCCCTCTTTCTCACTGCCTTTCTCCCCTTAAAAGAGCTATCTGGAGTTCATGTGTGTCCTGCTTTCTGTTCCTTCCTCCTCTGGGTGATAAGCCACTGCAGGCCCTGGCTCTGCAGAGGGAGGCCTACAGCTACAGTTGACAAATTATTTTGCCTGTGGCCAAATCAGTGAGATCAACTGGGAGAAAGGAGGCTGTTAATGAGAAGCTCATTTTGGACTTGAATCAAGACTGCATTCTCCAGTTCAGCTTTACTAGTAGTAAGATTGATAGTTTGATGCCTGTCTGACTTGGTGTTTCTCAGCTCTTTCAGAAGCCGGTGGGGAGAGAGAAATGATGAACTGTACTCTTTAAGCTCTACAGTAATTGATGCCAGCCACAATGTCAAAAAACGAGATGATCTTGGGAAACATATACAGGAATAAGGAAACCTAGAACTGAGTCTTATCTTTTCAATTGCCTGACTAAAAAATACTTGCAGGAATGAGCAGAGAGAAAAGTGGGAGGGTCGTGTTACAAAATCCAGGAGAAGAGAGGGCCTTCAGGAGGAGGGGGTGATGGACAAGGCAGAAACTGGGTAAGATGAGTATGAACTTTCTTCTGTTACATGATTGTCAGGGAGGGCATTAATGGCCTTAGAAAAACTCCTTTGTAGTGGTAAGGGAGTAGAAGCTAAACTCCTGTGGGTAGGAAGACGAGTAGAAGGTGAAGAAAGGAGAGAGGACAAACACATAGACAACTTTCCAAGAATACCGGCTATGAAGAGACAGAGAAAGACCGGGTGGCCACTTACCACTCCAGACCCCAACCCAGATCTGTCTCAAGCAGACCCCACACCTCCATTTCACAGCTGGACTGGAAAAGCCGGGCTCTATGAACATAACCCTCCAACACTGTCTGTCAATCATCGATTCATAGGAGCGATGCTCACGGGCATGTTTTTTTCTTTCTGAACTGTGTTGAAACACAATCTCTTACACACATGGCCATCCCGATTCCATTGATTCATTTGACCACGAGGTTCATCCCAATGAACCCTCTACCAGAAAATATGAATTGGGCTGTTGTGTCTTCCTGGCAAGAATCATTGAGAGTCATCCACTTATTTTCAGGGATATTACAGTACCTAGTACATTTCCTGTTACAGTAGGTGTCACAAGGTATAGTAACTATTTCTGTACCTCTCCGTAACCATCCCCAGCTGGTAAACTTGTCCTTGTCTCACATAGTAGGAACTCAATAGTGATTGTAAAATAGCTGAGAAACGGGCAGCATCCTTCCCCGGCTTGTGGTGAAATGTTGACAAAATTGGATTTCTGTGTTGGACACAGTTCAGAAGATACTAAGGAGACATGATGACTAAATGCAATATGGTATCCTGGATGGGATCCTGGAATGAAAGAACATTCGTGGGAAAACTAGTGAACGCCCTCAGCACACCCAGTCTAAGGCACAAAACCCTATTTCCTTGTACCCCAGGTTCTTGTTTTTTACAGAAAGTTGAGAGATATGTAAGCCTTTCCTCTGAAGCAGCTCAGCGTGAGGACATGGGAAGATGAAAGGATATCCTGGACATTCTTGTGTGTCCTTATAAACAAATTAAACTTCCTAGAAAAAAAAAAATTGAGAAAAAGGAGTCATCCTTAGTCTTTCGGTCTAGTTTTCCTTCACATGGGTTTGTTTAAATGTAGGAGGAGTTCTGCCTGCAGAATGGATAAGGAACTTGGTGATGACTTATTTCACTTAGTTCCATCTTTAGTATTTTGTCCTCATGGTTGAAGACTTCTTTGGAGAGCATATTTAACAATCATATGGCAATGAAGATTGAATGAAATTCCTCTAGTTTGTCTTTTTCTTATAAAGCAATATGGATCTCCCATACCCCTATGCAAATGAAAGTTGCCCAGGAAACTATCTGTATGTACAAAAGAAGAGATGATAGTGACGTCTGCAGCAAGGAGCCCACAAGTCAACCAGAGAAGAAGTCAGGATCAGGATACATCTTTAGGTGCTGTTAAAAAGTCATAAAATGATCTGTGAAATTCTGAGTCTAAATGTAGTATTATATTCAAAAGCGAGTTGAAATAGCTTGCCCTAGCAAAACAATAACAACAATGGCAACAGCAACAACGTTTGCTACTTGCTAACCACTTACTATGTGCTGGGCACTGTGCAAAGCACAGCGTGTTCCATCATTCCATCCTCACAACCCTGTGGGTTGGTCCTACTCTTATCCTCATTTCACAGGCAAAGACGTACAGGATTAAAAACGTTGAGCAACTTCCCCCAGGCCATTACTGCACTAGGAATAGACACAGCCAGGATTCTCCCGGGTCCGGGGCCCATGCTCTTAGCCGCTTCCTCATAGCACATCTGAATCGGTAAGCCTGGCACATATCATGCAAGTTCTGGAGTGTCCACTGTCACAAGGGCAAGGGGCAAAGAGTGTGTTCTCTATGAGGGTCACAAGTCTTCTCTGCATATCGTGCAAGAGATACCATAAGTCCTGTCTTTCTGCAGCTGCCCCTGGCTGTCCAGAGCTCCCTGGGATGCCTCATCCTCAGAAATTTCCCTGCGAAGAATCCTTTTACCCACGTGTACCTTGACTAACTCCCATAGATTCTGAACCATTCTGGTTTAACATATATTTACTGGACCAGGTCATGCCACCCCAAATCCTTTTTTGGAAAAAGCTATACATGGAGAATAAATTATCTAATAATATATCTCAGGCAACATGCTAAGTAGTGGGGATATGAAGATGATAAGACCTGCTCTTTGATAGCAAATTGATGCACTACTTAAACATTAATAGCTTAATTGGTAATAACGGCTTAAGGCATTACTGCATCTACTTAAGATGCTATCGTTTTCATGGGACCTCTCAATGCTCAAGCTCAAAGGAATAACCCACAGTGTGAATGTCAGCACCCTCGGCAAGTTGGAGTGGAGTGGACGGCAGGCCAAGAAAAGGGCCACTTCCCAATTCCACAGTCTTAAAAGCATGAAGGAGGGAAGGAGTCAGGGGAGCCTCCTCAGCGCCTCAGACTTTCCTTGTCTGTGATCTTTCTGTGTAAGAATTCAGAGGGTGCTGAGCACCACAGCCAGTCCTAGGCTTGTGATAAACCACATACACCTCGAACAGTTCACTCAGAAACACGAGTACATGAGGACTCCGATCCGACAGTGCTCCACACATCTAACAAGCATACAAACCCCCAAGGGATCCGGCCAAAATGCAGATCCTGGCTCTGTGGATCTTAGACAAGGCCTGAGCATCTGCATTCCCAGGGAGCTTCCAGCTGATACTGATGCCGCTGGTTCTGGGAACCACACTCTGAGAAGCAAGGCTCTGGAATGCCTTCTACCATGCCGTCATTTCCCAGTGGCCACCTAGGTTTTACTTGGATACCTCCATTGATGGGGAACTTACTGCCCTTTAGGATAGCTTTTTCTTCAGTGCTCTTTCTTCCGTGAAGCTGAAATTTGTTATCCTCAACCACTGAATGTTGTTCTGCCCAAAGATCAATGATTTTCTCACATTCAGATTCCCAATTATCTGTGATAGGCAGGAGCTATGGAAATAAATTCCCATCAAAAGGGTAAACGCAGATACCTACTGATTATTTCAGCCCAGGTGGGGCTGATTCTGCCGCCTTCGACACAGTAAAAGCTGAGTTACAAAGGACTTCACATACCAGGCAGCAGAGCCAGGAACCAGCATCCATGGCCCATTATGACTGTATTGTTCATGAACAATTTAGGGATCTGCAAACTTATTGCTAAACATTATGTTTTCTTCAGTGAGATAAGAAGGGCAATTAGGATGAAAAAAGAAACAAATGCAACCGCTTGGGGAATGTGGATTGTGTATAAGTGTGTATATGAATCCAGATCGATCTGACCAATGAGCCATTTGGTTTGGTCTGAGGAGATCTGAGCAGCAGAGATCGTGTGGCTGTCTCTTAGTATAATCTTGCTTCTAGACAAGGCTTGAGGGTGTCCTAATTTCACACTTGAACTCCAGTGTCCCAAGGACCTTTTGAGAATTGGTGACATCTCAGACTGCTTTGGGTTTGGATGAAGGTGGAGAACAAGCAATGGGTCAAAACAAAGCAGGCACCACCTGCCGATTCTCCATGTTGCACAGCCCGTGCCTGTGTGGGAGCAGCCGGTGTCACGGCTGCTGCTGAAGATAAAGAGAAGAACAAGCATCTGAAGGTTTGAAATTTTAACAACAGCTTCTTGGTGGTTAATGAATAATAGGCACCTGGGAGGGGTCAATGCCACCCACAAAACTGGGGCCTAATATCTGACAGGCTGTCAATGTGCAAGCCGTAGCTTGAGTTTCCAAGTCAAACTTCCTTTTCCCCAGATAAAGGAAACACTGGGAAGGAAACAATTGTTAGATTAGCAAGGCCGGCCTCGAGGCTACCGGGAATGAATAGCGGGATAACCCCACTTTCCTTGGAAAGAAAAGCTTGGAGAGGACAGAGAAGGGGAACCACCCCGCCCCTCCTCCCAGCACACACTCTCGTCACCACCCTGCACGAAATGGGAACATTTTCAGGCCCCAGTTATGATTTAAATGAAGCACACCGCACCAATATTGTGTGGTGCCATCTGTTATTTTATATTTCACGAAATTTGGCCAGTTTTGAAATATTATAATTATATCTCCTACATTACGTATGCAACGCAGACATTTTCTGAAACATAAATACAGTATGTGGGAAATGTGACTGTATTTATAGCCCTTGGCTGGTGGGCAGCAAAAGGGCAGCTGGCACCATCAATGGCCTGGTGAGGGCAGCCTGCCAGCACTGCAGGGCCCGGCGGGAAGCACGCCTACCCCACCACACCCCATCCTCCAGGGGGCTCCAGCACTCAGAGTGGCCCATGCCCTTTCATCTTCTAAGGAAGGTAACATCAACTGTACTTTAAAATTTTCAAGATCCAGTGTGTCCCCTCCCTCAGACTGCAGCAGCCAGATACAGGCATATTCAGTGATGTCCAGAGTCAGGGAATGGGCACAGAAGGCGCACGGCCCTGAAGGCAGCTCCCCCACCCCACATTCTCCTTGCAGCAGTGTTACTGAGGAGAGAGAATGGGGCAGGAGGTGGCAGGGTCCTCAGAGTCAAAGCACAGGGAGGTTGGAGAGAGCTGCTGTCGGAGGAGATCTCTATCCAGGCACAGCCATGCCTCTTAGCCTTAGGCCTTCCACTTGCTTCTGCAAAGGAGAATTTAGAGCTTCATAGCTCGTTTCGGTTTAGGTGTCAGGAGGTGCAGAAAAAAATGGTCAGACCTAGTCCAAGTCTCCAGTGGGTGTGCTCTGGGATTTCTGTATTCAAAGAAAAATCAGTGTTGTTTATTTGAGTTTTTTTCCCCCAAATACTGCAAAGTGCTTTGCAATAGCAAAGAGAAGAAAGCAAATGACAAGTATTTGAGTTTCCCTTTCTGTCTCCAAAACAAAGGCATTATTCAGTGATGAGAGAGCTATTTGATAGCTCTGGACGTTTCTGCCACAGTCCTCACGTGCGTCTTTAGGAGTTCACACAAACCCTTCTCTCAGAACACTAACTGCTGTTGCTCTGGACAGTCCAGCCAGAGAAGAGCATCATTGGCATTGCAACTTTTTTTTTAATTATTTGAGTTAGTTGCTAACATTTAAAACTCAAAGATTTCACATAAAACCCAGTTTCTCTTGAAAAACCATGAGAGCTGGCATCATTGGATGTGTATTTCTGCCCAGCAACAATCTGCCTGCTCTGAGAAGCAGCTGCCCTCTTTGGAAGAAAGCGCTCCTCAGTTTCCCCTTTCTCCAGCCTCCTCGGCAGCCCTGCACGCACTCATGTCACCTGCCTGGCACTTGTGTTTATGACTTCCTAAAGTAGGTAATTGACTCTTATGAAGAAATATAGACTAGAAAATTAAGGTAACTGTTTTTTTCTTGATGTAGGGTTGGTGAAGCATTAAAATATATCCATAAGCCATCTAACAGGAAATTAAAGTGAAATTTACAAGCCTCTCTGGTTTTTTTCTTAAAAAAACTAAAATGAAAAGATAAATCTCCACCATAGCTCTTATTTTAGTGTATTTTAGTTATCTGTTTATTTACCATTCTTCACCAACAGACGGTGAGCAATTTTAGAGCAGGAGCCAATTTAATTTTCCTTTGCACACCAGTGTCTACAACAGCGTTTGACACATTGTAGACCAAATCTATGGAAGAAAGGAAAGAAGTGTTAACAAAGCCAAAGTTACTCAGTCTGGCTTTGAGCTAGAATGAATCTGAACGAGTTTTTGTCCTCAGTCAGAGAGCCTAGTCCAGAATTCTCCCAACTCTGTAAGGTCCCAGATACAATGGGATACACATCTAGATCAACTTCTAAATGAGACAAGCCTCTCTCTCTCTCCACCAGCGAGCTGTGCCCATCCCTAATGGGAGCTGAGGAAGGCATGAGAACACTAAGCCCTGGGCCTCTGGTGAGAGGCAGACACATAGCTCAGGGGCGGTGACTTCTCCGGCATGCGCGGGATGGTTAAACACCAGCAAATCACTGTCCATGATGATCCACCTGTGTCTTCTGTGAGAGGCACCAGAGCTTGGAATGAAATCTCTCTGACTCCAAGAAGACAGAGAACCATTTGTGAGTAATTTGGTGGGATACTGGATGCTACTGCTTTCGGGGTGAAGGAACCCCAGAGAGGCCATAAGAAAAGGAAGATTCTTGGGAAGTCTTTGGGCTCCCATGAAACTCCCATCAGAATCCAACAAGCAATAAGAGAGCACACTGAAAACCAAAAATTCCTTGAGTCTTATACCCTCCCCACCTCAGATACAGCCATGGGAGGAAAACTTGTCAAATTAAATATAATCTATTAAAAAAAATCCTGTTACTGAGTGTACTGATGTATTTTAGCGCTACGCAAACTCTGCATCAAGAAAAAAAATTACCTCCAGTCTCTTAGATATTTTCCTACTAGAGTTTTCAACAAGCGGTATAAGTTTGGTGATCCTCGTGTCCTAATACTCTGTACACAGGCACATGTGATGCTAACATCAGAGAGAAAGCAAAAACACACACACTCTCTCTCCATCTCCCTTAAGGTTTCCACTCAGTCCTCAGCACCTCTCATCTGGACTTCTGTAGTCTGCAGGCTGACTAGGATTCCTGACTCCAGTCTTTCCCCTCTTCAAAGATATTTCCATCCTGCCTCTAGATTGGACCTTTTCAAAACCTCAATCATCACTCTTCCACTTGAAACTATTTCCTGTTTCCCAGGGCCTGACATTCCTATGGATCCACCAAAATATTTATGCCTAGCATGTGCCAGGCATCAAGGATAAAAGCTCCAATTCTTTAGCTTGGCACATAAAGCCTTCTGTTATCTGCCCCTTGTCTACCTCCTCAGCAGTATCTCTCAATTCTCCCGTGCTTTGCTTTCTACACTCCTGCCCAAACCAGACTACTTGGGCATTCCATGGTCACGGTTGCCTCTGAGTCTCCACACATGCTGTCCCTTTAGCTAGAATATGCTTAACCTCTTTGTCTACCTCTTTCCTACTTATCAGTCAAGGCCTCTTACTCTTAGGCCTCTTGACTATTGCCCCTTTGGGCTCGTATGTGGCAAATGATGTCAACTCATCTCGAACTTTTTCTGCACCTAAAGCCAAGTCAATACCTAACTCTTGCCTCCTGGTGAGCTTGCCTACCATAAGGAGCAACTCCATTACAGGCTTAGAGTGATCAATGAACAAGGGGACAGACTCATTTTTTAAGACAGGCTTCTACTTTTTCATAAACCATTTAGCTGACCCAATCAAAGAAACTGTCATGCCTATCACTTCCCATCCCCCACCAATCACGCCAACGTCCAAACACCAAACTCTGACCTCCTCACTCAGCTGAACTAAGAAATGCTTCCTGGTCTCAGCTCGATTGTTCCCTGACCACTGTAAAGTAGCAGACACCCCAACCTTATTACTCTTCAGCCACTCATCCTGTTTTGCTTTCCTCCACAGTGTTTATGAGTTCCAGACATAATATATGTATAATATATTTGTTTGTCTATTGTCTGCCTCCCCCACTAGGATAAAAGTAAACACTTTGTCTTATTTACTGTGCAACTGCAGTGTCTAGAACTGGGCTTGGCACATAGTAGATGCTCACTGAATATCTGTTGAATGAATGAGTATAAGCACAAGGAGAGGCACTGACAATTTGATGAAGCCACTATGAACAGGAACTGTGTCTTCTGACATGTGTAGTATTCTTGCTATAATAAGAATCCTTTTCTGTAAGAATAATAAATCTACTCTCATTTAACTGATTTAAATGACAGGTGGTTAGGATGGTTATTTATGCTTTCAGCACATACTTCATAGGAAGGAGAAAACCACAAAGTCTACAGAGAAGAGATTTAGTCAAAAGCTAAGACCTAAGTCAGTCCACAAACCTCATTTTAGGAAGCCTCCCATGATGCCCCTCCTGGAAGATCCCCTCTCTCTGTGGAAACACGTCTAGAAATCACACGGTAAGTTCACTGTGCTTTCTCTCACTTTCCCTCCCAATGGCCTCAAGTTGCTTGAGGGAGTGTGGCTCTTTTCTCCATATTGTCAGCCAGCACCTTGCACAGGTATCTGACGCGTAGTGAGTGCACAGGAGTGAAACAGCATCAAGCATGAGCCCAGGATGGCACAATAGAAAGAACGCAAGACTCAGAAGATTTGCATTTATGTCTTCTATGTCATGTTTTTTTTCTTTTGAGATGGAGTCTTGTTCTGTTGCCTAGGCTGGAGTGCAGTGGCACAATCTTGGCTCACTGCAACCTCTGTCTCTTGGGTTCAAGCAATTATCCTACCTCAGCCTCCCAAGTAGCTGGGATTACAGGCACCAACCACCAGGCCCAGCCAATTTTTGCATTTTTAGTAGAGACAGAATTTCACCATGCTTGCCAGGCTGGTCTCGAACTCCTGACCTCAAGTGATCCCCTGCCTCGGCCTCCCAAAGTTCTGGGATTACAGGCGTGAGCCACTGTGCCTGGCCAGAACTTCAGTTCTTAAGGGAGTGAAACAAAACATAGAGACAGTGGAGATCAGTCATGGAGGGAGCAGTTCAATGAAGACTCTAGGGAATCGGTCCCGAGTGCCCAGGGCTGGCAACCCTGCAGAGCTCTGTGGCAGGCACAGGCCATAGTGCTGCTGGTGGTGGGACCAGCTGTGGTCTCAGCTTCCTCATCCCCCTTTGTCCGTGCCTTGTGCTTCAGCCTTCCTGTTGATTCTGTGTGCTGCCAGGTATCCTTACCATAAACCCCTATATGGCTTAGACTAGTGAGAGTTGATTTCTATTGCTTGGAACCAAGAACTCTGACCAGTACATTCAACTTGCCTGGATCTCAGTTTACCCTAATGACACACAGGGACAACTCTTACTTCCTGAGTTGATGTGAGAGTTAAATGATGTGAAGTGTTCATAGAAGGCCCTACAACAATGGGAAACACATAGTAAACATTCAGTAAGTATGAATGTCCTTCCTGCATCCTTAAAAATGCTCTGAAACCAACCAACGAGAAGAAATGGGTTACAGCAGTTGCATCGCGCAGGTTTTCCCAGAGGGGTTTTGCTTGAATGTTTGCGAGAAGTAAAACAATGTTTACCAATCTGCCGGCAGTACAGGCTTAATTAGTGTTTGCAAACTGCTTGACATTCTTGAAAGAAAGGTGCCACCCAAGCACAGGCCATTATCATAATCAACTGGTGGCACACATGCCTGAAACGAGAAATGCAAAACTACCAAGGATGGGAACGGACTGCACGGAGGCCCAGGTGGCACTAAAGTCTCTTTTGTTAAAAAAAAAAAAAAAAAAAAAAAAAAAAAAGCCATATTGAGCCATATTGACATATCATTCACTTAGCATGATACACTCTATTAAAGGGTACAATTCAGGGGTGTATAGTGTGTTCACAGGTATGTGCAATCACTGCTGTCAACTTTAGAACATTTGCATCACCACAAAGAGAAACCCTATACCTTTTAGCTATAACCTCCATACTTCCCAATCTCCCCATCCCTAAGCAACCACTAATCTACTTTCCATCTCAACACATTAGGCATAGTTCTAGACAGTTCATATGGAATCATAATGGAATCATAATAATATGGTCTGTTGTGATTGGCTTCTTTCCCTTAGTTGATGTTTTCGAGGTTCACCCATGTTTCAGTATGTATCGGTACATCATATCTCTTTGTGGCCAAATAGTATCCCATCCCATACCATGCATTGTATGAATACACCACCCCGTGTTTATCTGTCCATCCGTTGTTGGACATTTGGATGATCTCCACCTCTTTGCTATTTGTATGGCTTTGCTCCTGCTATGAACGTTCATATACAAGTTTTTGTTTCAACACATGTTTTTAATTCTTTTGGGTGTATACGTAGGCGTGGAATTGCTGGGTTTTATGGTATGTTTAACTTTTTAAGGAACCACCAGACTGTTTTCTGCAGCAGCAGCGCCAGGTTACAATCCCACCAGACTAATGTCTTTTTGATCTCATAAAGATGTTGGCACTTCCTGATATTTATAAATATTCATGCTAGAACCCTTTAAGACATTTTGTTCATTATTCAGAAAATTGTACACATTTTCTGCCTTCACACGTCTGCCCACTATGTCCTTTGCCGCCAAAGTGTATCCAGCTTCTCTCCAGTCAGACATGCACCACACCTCTGTTGCTGTGTTGGATTTCAAAATTCAGCAGTCCCACCCCCTTCCACTCTAAGCCTTGCTGCAGACTTTATGACTAACTAGCTATGTAGCCATCTCTAAGTCAGCCAGCATTACACCCCGTCTCACACTCCTCTCATATATTTAGTTTCATTGCTCTGAGAGTAAATGAAGAAATAATAATCACGTGTTTTCTCTTATTTGGTCCTAACTAGTTTGTATGTGTACAAACCCCTGATCTGAAGCTTAAGTTTTTAACATGTATAATGGAAAAAAAATCATAATTTTGCACATTCACCACTTGAAAAAACAGTATGCTTAATCATAAGCAAATAATTACAGGAATGTTTCATCTGACCATAGAGTGTTTTTAAAAGTATCGAACTTGTAATCTTTCACAGGGCGGGATGCCCTAGGTCCCCCTGATGCCTTCCAGCTTCCCACTTTCTTTCACCCAGCCTAATTCACACATTTATATTTCCTGCCTGAATTCTGTGGGCTTTTGAATTTGCATTCCCCTGTATAAGGGATCCCTGAGAAAGGGTTTTAGTTTCTTTTTTTCTCTCTCTCTCTCTTTTTTTTTTTTTTTTTTTTGAGGCAGGGTCTCACTCTGTAGCCCAGGCTGGAGCACAATGGCGCAATCTCAGTTCACTGAAACCTCCACCTCCCGAGTTCAAGCGATTCTCATGCCTCAGCCTCCTGAGTAGCTGAGACGACAGATGTGTGCCTGGCTAATTTTTGTATTTTTAGTAGAGACGGGGTTTCACCACGTCAGCCAGGCTGGTCTCAAACTCCCAACCTCAGGTGATCTGCCCACCTCGGCCTCCCAAAGTGCTGGGATTACAGGCATGAGCCACCACTCCCTGCCTAGGTTTCAGTTCTTATGAGGACATAATATATCCAAGCCTCCCCATACTTGAAGCACATTTTACATGTTAATTACAAATTATTTGTTAGGGAAATGGTCAGTGAATTGACAAACCCACATGGCATCCAGTTGGATATACATTTAAAGTTTTAGTTTCATATCCACCAGCTGCGTGATCTCAGAAAGTTACTTAACATCTTTGGCCATGAGATTCCTCATCTATAATATTGGGATAATAATAGTGACCCCATTGGGTTCTTATGATGATTAACTGAAATAGATATCAATAAAAACTATTACTATTTTTAGTACCTTTCTTTCTCTAAGGATCTTATTAGTTGGGACACAGCCATGTATGTTTGAACGCAATGTGTTTCCATTTGGGAAAATTTGAAGTAGCAGCACTGATTCCTTGCTAAACAATAAAATAGTCCTCCTCTCCTGTCATGACACTTCGCCCCTCCATGTCTCTGTTTCTCTTCCATCGTCATACCTGACATATATTCACATTGCACCGAATGTCTGTGGTCGGCTGACTGGAATGGTGGTGAGAGGAAAGAGAATCTAGAGGTGCCAGTGGTATCCGTGACATGCCCAGCAGCGGCCCCTCCTGTGTCAACCCAGGCACTGGGATGGGCCCTGAGTGCTCCTGCCAATTGCATCCGTTGAGATGAAAATTATTATTTATTTCGGGGCCTGGTATCAACACTTCTCTGCAAATAAGAGACAGGTTGATACTCTGCACTAGCAGGTAGCAACCCCCAACATCTCCTGCTTCAACTGGACTTTTTTCCCCATTGCATTTCTTTCTTTAAAATGTATTTTAGAATTCAGATGTTCCATTAGTTCATACTAGTCTTTACCACAACTGGTAGATGTTTAGATATTTTCATTATTTAAAAGTGCTTGGAATTTCTTTAAATCATAGAATTGAAATGCAATATTCTCACTAGTAGCAAGGGTAAAAAAAAAATGATAATTATGTTTATTTTGCCTAAGATCTGTAACAGGTTTGTGACAGGAGAACTCACATTTCTTGTCTTAATATCGAAATCAGGTTCCCCCTACCCCCACCTTCAGGGTTCTCTCCCCAGTGCAGAGCACAGGACTTCATCACCCCTTGGGGCAGACGGGCTTCTTGGCACAGCTAGTGAGGAGCAATGGCTGAAAGAAGTTAAAGACATCATGTCCTACCAGGGAAAATGCTAAGCTTCCATTTCCTGAGATAAATCATGTCTATCTAAGTGTAGAAATTCATTTTTCACAGATAGATGGTGAGCCTTGAGACACGCAAACCACACACATAACAGGTGGACTCCAGTTGCTTCGCTGAGTTTGAATTCTGTGAAAGAGCTGAGGAAACCTTGGCTCAAGGCTGGTTCCACCTTGGCCATGAAGCATCCAGAAGGAGACAGACTTCCCAAAGGAGGAAATAAAATCAGACAAATATCGCGTGATGTGAGCCTTCTGGTTTGGTTTTTCTCCTTCCGATGTCTTATTTTGTAATGGTTGACCATCCAGGTTAAATTTCCTAAAAGCTTATTTTCATACATCTACTTCTTCACTAAAACACCTTCAGTGGCCCTCCACTAATGTTTTAGTCTCACTTTAAAGGCACTCCAGAATCGAACCACAATTTACATCCCTGACTTATCCCATTATACCCCCATCTGAGCTCTCTGGCATCTGGTCAGGCCGCGGTAGCACCCATTTTTATTCATCATGTTGTGTCTGGAAAGTGACCTGGTCTCCTGCTTGCTTTCCTTCCAGCTCAGCTCTTGCACCGTCTTCTCTGACTGCCCAGCCACCTGCCCTCGGTGGTCTCCAGCATCTCTGAAAGTATCATCTGTGCTTATCACTTACCACCTGAAATATGCCATGTTTTTTCAATAAGACCATAAGAACCTTAAAAATGAGGTCTACGTTGCCCTATTTTTATTCTTATCAATTAATATGGTTCCCTGTGCTTTGGAGAAAAAAAAATGCCAGTAATGTTTTTGAGAAGAATATCAACAGCAGAAAATTGTTTCCTGAGGTTCTATAGAGTCTTCTCCTTGTAGAGACCAGATAATTCCCTACCTTCTCCCTAAGCCTCATCTCAGCTGCTACAGCCAAGAAGCTTCTGGCCTTCTCTCCCTTCCCCACAGAAAGGATGTGGGTTGGAGATGGATTCAAACAAAGGAATCAATAGCTCTCATGTAGATGATGCTCCCAGGAGATGGGGCCATGCCAACTCCAGTTTTCCTTTCAATGCACTTGGCTCAAGCCACACACCTGGTGGTCACGGCCCATCCGAGAAGCAACCAATTCAAGCAGAGGACCGGCTTTCTGAGAGGGGAACTTGGCAAACCCAAGTTGCCACGGTAACCAGGCTCCCAGCTTCAACATTTTCTACTTATGTTTTTTAGTTTAGGGTTTATGTTTTGAAGAGTTTTTTTTCCTCTTCCTTTTAACCTCCGAATGTGTGAGAAAATGTCTGCCGGGGGAATTAAGAGAACACACCGCATCTAACTGACTAGGAGCTATGGGGATATAAAGGACTCTGAGATTGAAAAAATAACACACAGGACTTAGAATCCAAGCAACAGGATATTAGAACTGTGGGTTGCAGGTGGGTGCCCAGCCCTCCTGTGTGGCCTCCTTTTTTCTTCAACCCATTTTTTTTAATATGCCATAATGACCACATTCCATTTCTTAAATCATCAAAAATCTTACATTTCTTGGGTCTGGTAGTATTTTTAAGAGAAATAGGGCTCAAAACATGTTCAAAAGGGCTATTTGCCATATGCAGTTAGTCCCAAATTCTCTCATCCCATTTTCCTGCCAGTGGGGAAATATCATCACTCACTCAATATATCAACTGAACTGACCTATGGGGATAATTCTTGAAGACAGGAAAAAAGATAATTCCCAAGAGGACCTGGGGACGAAGGAGCATTTGTGGGAAGGCTGAATGCTGGTCCCAACACATCGCTTTGCAGTCGGTAGCTCCAGCTCTAAAAGGCTAGTTGAGGCGCCCGTGAAAGAGAGGATGACAAAGCTGGAGGTGCAGATGCAATCCCCCCCTGCTACTGTTTTGTCCTGAGTTTCTGTGCCAGAATGGTAGTTTTGGCAGATTTAAAGTTGTAATGAAAATGGAGTACCCTAACTTTGCCAGTTATAGACAGAATGCTGCTTATCTCTCCTGTTAGCTGCTAAGATGTCTTAAGGGTATAGATTAGAAGACACAGACGGAAGAAGAGAAGAGTTATTAAATTTTGAACCAGACACAGAGAAAAATTAGAGATAAACAGATGAGAACTAGAACATCTTAGAGCTCAGCTGAGAGATCACGTGGATGAGATCATCAGTAACTTTAAGCTACGTAAAACAGTAAACTCAATACTCAGACTCATATAGGTTACACATAATGAATTTTGCACATATTATACATATATTACATTTTACATATAACTGTGTATATAATTCTAACACATGCTGTCATGTATTGAGGTAGTTTTCAATATGCAATTTCCAGTAAACTACACAGATGAAGACTTCAGAAACTGGTTTTCTTCTGACATATAGCTGCACATGTATGGCATGCATCATTTCCAGAGGACATGATTATCATCTATCAGTTTTAGGAGCTAAAGTGAGCCCATAGAGATAATTAGCTCAGGCACACAATGATAAACATGTCAAGATGGGAGATGTATTTCTTTCCTTAAACAAGAAACGGCAATATGATGGAAAACGTTGTTCCACGGTGGGTGGACAATACGCCTGTCATCAATCTTCCATAATAAATTATCTCTTAATTTAAGCTAATCTGCATTGGCCAGAAAATATCTGGTGATAGGTTCATAAATTTGGGAATGAAGTTCTAGACTTTGAAATAAGCCTTCAGGTCTCAAGCGTTCTCAGATCAGCTCTTCTATTCTTGGGTAAGGCCCCTCTTGCCCCACCATCATCTACCATCATCATCGTCATCTCAGGTTTTATCCTATATTTAACAAAATTTAGAAAACATTATCTCAGATTTTTATCTACAGATGCATTTCAATACCTCACAGCCATTATGAAGTCAGGGCATTTCTTCTGATGGCTCCTTTAAATCCACTGCTGCTACAAAAACAAAATTTTTTCCTATTTTTTTTTCTTCTGTGAAGAAGGGAGGCAATAAGTATTTGGAAATTTGGGGCCAAGAGGAATAGTAACTGCATAGAGGGCAAATGACTAGATGCCTACAAATATCTTTTTTGGTGATAAATCCCATTAGTTTTAAGACAAATCATCAATTTTATATTAGATTTCTTTGGAGGCAAAATAAAATTTAAACTCATATTGAAAGACACATTTACATTTCAGAACCGTTAAAATGGGAGGGATAATTAATGTTCACCTTAGAACTAGAAATATATTGTTTTGTTTGGTTTCATTTTATTGTTTTGTCATGAAACTGTGTAATGGCCATTTAGCATGTGAAAACCAGGGCTTATTTCTGGGTTAATTTAATACCAGGAGAAACTTCACATATACTCCTAAATATTACAATAGTGTGCTCCCAGTCTTGGTGTCATATAGATAAAGAAAAACTCACAGCAAGTAGAAAAAGAATGACAGTGGCTCAGGACCTCTCAGGTAGGTGATATCCCAAGGCTGAGGATTCCCCCAGATTGGTTTTCCTCTTCCACGCACTTAGTTTTTGATTGTTAGGCATTCATCAATTCAAAATGGAACGTGAGATTGCCATTTCTAAATAAGACATATTAACTAGTAGTAGACTAGCCCTATCACCTTAAATAACCATAGAAATGGAATAAAATACATGGAACTTTTTTTTTTTTTCAAGCAATAGACCACAGGCAGTCCCAGACTGCAATCTCCGAGAGAAGGTAAATGTATGAGGTGAGTCCTACGATTTCCTCAGGTCTCTATCTGTGGATAACTTCCTGACCTTAGCACCATAAGTTGGAGTCCAGTGGTATCACAGTAGCCCTATCGAGCTAAAGACACAGAGTTCAGAGTCTGTAGGAACCAGAGAGGTTAGGATGTGCAAGGCAAAGAACCGGAGAGGAGAAAGCTGCACATCTGGGGGGTTGGGAGAAGGGCATGAGTTTACACAGGGGTTTCTCACACATCTGTGGCTGAAGGCTAGGTTGCATGTGCCCAGGGTTAAACTAGACAAAGCTTCCCAGAGAGTGAATAACTGTAGGTTGACAATAGAAGCGGTTATCAAAGGTAAAGTAGTTCTGAGGACGTTGGAAGTCTTGGTCCACCTGAGTGGAGAAACTCCATTAACATTGTGTTAACTCCCCAGAAATCCAGCTAAGACATCAGAGAGGTCATGCCCTAGGAGGAAGGACCAAGCCTTAGGAAGGACCAAGTCTAAAACCAAGCACTGACAAAGTCCTCAGAGGAGAAAGAGTTTGGCGGTTGGGTATTACTAAGTCAGAATGCCTTTGGAAATACCTTGGGATTTCAACAAATTACTCCAATAAATTCAAGTCTATGTCATTAGTCAATAATTAAACTACCTCTAGAATAAAAACTATCACTTTTCAAAGAAAGATTACAGAAGTGAGTCTCCTTTTTTATTCAACCCATTTTTTTCATATATCATAATGACCACATGCCATTTGATTATAATGTACCACCAACAATGTCCACTAAACTATAAAAAATTACTGGATATACAAATAACAGGAAACTATGACCCATAGTCAAGAAAAGAAGCTAGTTAGTGGAATCGTACCCTCAGATGATCTGGATGTTGGCTTCAGCAGGCAAAGATTTTAAAGCAGAATTTATAAATATGCTCGAAGAATTTCTAAAAATTCAAGAATATGGTCAAAATGAGAAAATGTATGGAGACTTTCAGCAGAGAAAAGTTATTTTAAATAAAGAATCACAGGAAAGTTCTATAAGGAAAAAATACAATAGTTAAAATGTTTAAACTCATTGGACAAACTTAACAGCAGATTAGAGGTGACAGAAAAGTCAGTAAACTTGATTATTAATACACATACTGAATTTTAAGAAGAAGGGAAAACAGTTGAAGCAAAATGAACAGAGCCCCAGGGATCCATGGGCCACATTTAAACAGTCTAATACAGAGAGCATAGGTGTGCAGAGAAGAGAATGAAATGGGGCAGAAAAATATTTTAAAAATGCAATAGCTGAATACTTGCCAAATTTGATGTAAAATAACAACAAACCTAAGTGGGACAAATACAAGGAGAACCATAGTAGGCACATTATAGGAAAACTGCTAAACCCCAAAGAGAAGAATCTCAAAACAGCTGAGAGCAGTGGGGAGCAGGGAACATATTACACATAGGTAAACAGCAATGAGGATTGTCAGATTTATGTCTGACTTAGAGAAACAGTAGAAGCCAGAAAACAATAGAACATATTTAAAGTGCTGAAAGAAAATCAACTTGCAACCTAGAACTCTACATCCAGTGAAAATATCCTTTAAAACAGAGGGTGAAATACAGACACATTTAGGTAAACTAAAGCTGAAAAAGTGTTTCACCAGCAGACATAGGAGATAAGAAGTGCTGCGAAATGACACTCAGTTCTATAGGGAGGCAAGGAGCGCAACAGAAAGGATAAATAAGTAAACATAAAACACTATGGCTTTTTTCCTTCTCATTTTTCTTTCAAAAAACCCTTCTCACTACAGGTAGTCCTCACTTTGTATGATAGTATGGGATCATAAAAATGACGGAATACATTGAAGTTATGTGTTAAAAAGTGATTTAAATAATCAATGGGAAAATTATGATAGCTCCGTGACATTTAAAATTTTTCATTAAAATACTAACTCTCTTACTATAGGTTATATAAATGTATAAGAAAATAAAGAATTAGTAAAAATGAATATGTATTTGTTATACTGTAATTTAAAACTAGAAACATTGAGAATGAAGGGTTTTCTTTGTAAAAACAGATGATCAAGAGGAGTTTGAGAAGTCCTTGCCTTCTGCTCTTTTCTTTTTTTTTTTTTTTTTTATTTATTTTTTTTTATTTATTTATTTATTTTTTTTTCTTTCTTTTTTTTTATTATACTTTAGGGTTTTAGGGTACATGTGCACAATGTGCAGTTTTGTTACATATGTATCCATGTGCCATGTTGATTTCCTGCACCCATTAACTCGTCATTTAGCATTAGGTGTATCTCCTAATGCTGTCCCTCCCCCCTCCCCCCACCCCACAACAGTCCCCGGAGTGTGATGTTCCCCTTCCTGTGTCCATGAGTTCTCATTGTTCAATTCCCACCTATGAGTGAGAACATGTGGTGTTTGGTTTTTTGTCCTTGCGATAGTTTACTGAGAATGATGTTTTCCAGTTTCATCCATGTCCCTACAAAGGACACGAACTCATCATTTTTTATGGCTGCATAGTATTCCATGGTGTATATGTGCCACATTTTCTTAATCCAGTCTATCGTTGTTGGACATTTGGGTTGGTTCCAACTCTTTGCTATTGTGAATAGTGCCGCAATAAACATACGTGTGCATGTGTCTTTATAGCAGCATGATTTATAGTCCTTTGGGTATATACCCAGTAATGGGATGGCTGGGTCAAATGGTATTTCTAGTTCGAGATCCCTGAGGAATCGCCACACTGACTTCCACAATGGTTGAACTAGTTTACAGTCCCACCAACAGTGTAAAAGTGTTCCTATTTCTCCACATCCTCTCCAGCACCTGTTGTTTCCTGATTTTTTAATGATGGCCATTCTAACTGGTGTGAGATGGTATCTCACTGTGGTTTTGATTTGCATTTCTCTGATGGCCAGTGATGAGGAGCATTTCTTCATGTGTTTTACAAAAATCACAAGCATTCTTGTACACCAATAACAGACAAACAGAGAGCCAAATCATGAGTGAAATCCCATTCACAATTGCTTCAAAGAGAATAAAATACCTAGGAATCCAACTTACAAGGGATGTGAAGGACCTCTTCAAGGAGAACTACAAACCACTGCTCAATGAAATAAAAGAGGATACAAACAAATGGAAGAACATTCCATGCTCATGGGTTGGAAGAATCAATATCGTGAAAATGGCCATACTGCCCAAGGTAATTTACAGATTCAATGCCATCCCCATCAAGCTACCAATGACTTTCTTCACAGAATTGGAAAAAACTACTTTAAAGTTCATATGGAACCAAAAAAGAGCCCGCATCGCCAAGTCAATCCTAAGCCAAAAGAACAAAGCTGGAGGTATCACGCTACCTGACTTTAAACTATACTACAAGGCTACAGTAACCAAAACAGCATGGTACTGGTACCACAACAGAGACATAGATCAATGGAACAGAACAGAGCCCTCAGAAATGCTGCCGCATAGCTACAACTATCTGATCTTTGACAAACCTGACAAAAACAAGAAATGGGGAAAGGATTCCCTATTTAATAAATGGTGCTGGGAAAACTGGCTAGCCATATGTAGAAAGCTGCAACTGGATCCCTTCCTTACACCTTATACAAAAATTAATTCAAGATGGATTAAAGACTTATATGTTAGGCCTTCTGCTCTTTTCTTAACTTATGATACCGAGCGAGCAGCTTTTCTGTGTCTTGGAACATTTTTATACTCCTAAATTTTGAATCAGTTTTTAACATTTCTGCCTTTGTGTGTTCAATGTCATGAAGTATGTCTGAGAGTTCTTTTAATGCAGTTGTGTTTTTTATTATTTAGTGGCATTACTTCTGAGACACCTTCCTCCATTTTCCTCCCAGCCACTTTCTTCGTTTATGCTGGTAAGTTTGCCTTCACTAAGCTGCTCTGGCTGAACATCTAGAGCCTCGCGAATGCTGGCAGTCTCAGCATCCTCACAGTCAGGTATTTCTCCTGTAACTCCACTGATGTTCTAGGCAAATTTTGCATCTATCATTAGCCCTTTTCATTTCTTTCCTGCACTTTTATCTTTGATGGTCAATTCCTTCAGTTGAATACCATTTTTGTGAAATGTTCTGTGGGTTTGTCACTGGAAGGCAAAGAGGTGACACACCCACATGTTTTGCTGTCCATGCAAAAACTAAATAACCGATGCAGAGTGACATATTCACAGATAGACTTTGAAGGAAGTGACATGATTGCTTACTGATCGTGATGTGCATCTGTCACTTAGGTTGTGATTTGTGGACTGAAGACCTCACAGCAAAGTTTATATCTTGTAAAATTAGTCACAGTTAATACACTGTGCTAACTAAAATATAAATCGTGCTGTTGGAGGACCAGTATTAATTAAATAAATGCAATAACTGGAATTTGTGCATATCAAAACTGTGCAAAGCAAAGACTACCTCTACCTAAAGCAAATATAATGTGGGGTAGGTTTATAACATGCATAATTTTAAAATGTTAACATAATAGCACAACATTGGTGGGTGGGTAAAATGGAATCATACCACTATATAGCCATTACATTTGGGAAATAATACAGTAATGAGAAATATATGAAGTGGTATGTGTTACAAGATTGACTCTGATTAAATTTTTAATTGAAATTTTAGTTGAGATAATTCTAGAATACCAGGGACTTGTAAGAAATAATTCAAAGAGATCCTGTGCACTCTTTACCCATTTGCCCCAGCAGTAACATGTTACAAACCTATAGTACCATATCATAACCAGAATACTGACATTGATCTAATCCATAGATCTGACTCAGATTTCCCCGGTTTTACTTGCTCTTAATTGTGTGTGTGTATTTAATTCTGTATAATTCTATCACATGTGTAAGTTCTTCTTCCACCACTGCAGTCATGATGCAGAGCCATTCTACAGCCACAAGGATCCCTCCTGCTGCCCTTTTAAAGCCAAGCCCAGCTCCCTCCCCATTCTCTAATCTTTAGCAACCAGTACTCTATTTTCCATTTTTAAAATTTTAAAATTATGTCAAATAACATAAATGTAGTTATACAATAGGTAACCCTTGGGGATTTTTTTTATCAGAATAATCCTCTGGAAATTCATGCAGGCAGTTGCATGTATCGGCAGGTTGTGCCTTTTTATTGTTGTGTAGTATTCTGTGGTATGGATGTACCACAGATTGTTTAACACATCATCCATTGAAGCACATCTTGGTTGTTTCCAATTTGAGGTTACTACAAACAAAGCTGCTGTGAGCATCTGTTTACATGTTTTTATGTGAGCATAAATTTTAATTTCTTTGGCATTTAGAATTTAAAAATGCATTATTATTATCCCCAGAACAAACAGTAAAAAAAAATACAAAGAATTATTTCTACAAGCTAGTTGAGGAAATAAATTGGAATAATATAAAATATTTCAGTAATCTAAAAGAAGACAGAAAGAAAAACAGAAAGCACAAACAGGAAAATGGTAAATTCAAACCCAATCATGAATTATTACATTCAATGTAAATAGGTTTGAAGTAACACTAAGAGACACATTGTATAATCAGATTGACAAGAATCAGCTATCATGCAATACCAAACCTTACTACAAGTTTTAAGAATGTAGGTAATAGCAAGACGTGCAAAGCATGGAGACACAGGGAGATGCCAGCAACAACCTCATGTCCTCTATTCCACATCAGGACACATGCCCTCTCAGAGCTGACGCAGAAGATTTCCAGGTGACACATGCCACCGCTTACACAAACGGAGTTCATTTGCTCATGAATCATCTCTATTTTACATTCCAGTATTGTCTAGTAATTACCTAGATGACACAAACATTATCTAGCCAAAAAAACAAACAGACTCCAGGTTTGCTTGCCATAAACAGTAATAGACAAACTAGGTATATCCTCTTAAAAGCAGTCCATAGATGAGAACTCATACACTGCTAATAACCATCAGGAGGTCCAGTTACCATGTTTATATATCATGTGATTTGAACTGATTATTTCTCCTGCAGGCATCCCTAATTGAAACAAACCATTTGTTTTGAAGACTTCCTTTCCCCTTCAAATGATGATGACTTTATTAAAATCAATTTACCATACATGTACAGATCTATTTTGGGACTCTTCATTCTTTTCCTTGGTCTCTAAGTGGTTTGGCCACTTATAAGTCACTTAACCTTTCTGAGCCTCAGAGTCCTAATACATAAAATAGCAATAACAATATATAATTGATTGAGGTACACTGATGATTAATTGGGAAGTGTCTGGTATGTAAAAATATTCACTAATTGATAGTTACGGTAAACGTATTTTCTGAATGCAAGTTAAGCTGCAAAAACTGAAAAAAAGATTGTGTTTTCTCCCCATTTGAGACTGTAAATATGGAAAATCATAGAAAAACATAAAATCACTTTAGTAATTTAATAAATCACCTCCACAAAAATCCTGAACATATTATTGTTATAAATATGCAGCATATGAAATATATATGCAGGTATATGAGGAAACTTCAAAAAGTTCATGGAAAAAATTCAATTAAAAGATTAAAAATTAAAATGTAAACTTTATTTCTCAACATAATCTCCCTCGAGTTCAAGACACTTCTGTAAGTGATGATGCCAGCCAATTAGTCCATTCCTAAAGAACTGAGTGTCCTGGGAATTTAATCATGTCAATACAGTCTTTTTTACATTATTAACTGAAGAAAAATGGGAGTCTTTTAAACATTTTTTTAATATTAAGAAACTAAAATAAGTCATAAGGAGCCAAATCATGACTGTAAGGTGGATGCCTAATAATTTTCCATCAAAACTCTTGCAAAATTTTCCTTGCTTGACGGCAGGAATGAGCAGGAGCATTGTTACAGTGAAGAAGGACTTTCTTGTGAAGCTTTCCCAGGACTTTTCCTGCTAAAGCTTTGGCTTTCTCAAAACACTCTCATAATAAACAGATGTTACCATTCTTTGACCCTCCAGAAATTCAACAAGCAAAATGGCTTGAGCATCCCAAAAAAAACTTTTTCCAAGACTTTTGCTTTTGACCAGTCTGCTTCTGCTGTGACTGGAGCACTTCCACCTCTTGGTAGCCATTGCTTTGATCTTGCATGGTCTTCAGGATTATACTGGGAAAGCCATGTTTCATCTCCTGTTACAATTCTTCGAATAAATCCTTCAGGATTTTGATCCCATTTGTTTAAAATTCTCATTGATACCTCTGCTCTTGTCTGCAGCTGATCTGAATACAATGGGTTTGGCATCCATCAAGTGGAAAGTTTGATCAACTGTAATTTTTCAGTCGGAATTGTATAAGCTGAAACAACTGAGTTGCCTATGGTGTTGGCAATTGTTTCTGCTGTGAGTCGTCGGTTCTCTTCTTCAATGAGGGCATAAACAAGATGAATTTTTTCCTCAAAAATTGATCTGGATGATCTACCATTGTGGACTTTCATCTTCAACATTATCTCATCCCTTCTTAAAATGAGTTATCAATTTGTAAACTGCTGGATTTTTTAGGGCATCATTCCCATAAAGTTTTTATAAAGCATAAATAATTTTACTATTCTTCCACCCAAGCTTCACCATAAATTTGATGTTTTTCCTTGCTTCAATTTTAGCAAAATTCATGTTGCTCTGATAGGGAACATTTTCAAACCGATGTCTTACCTTTCTTAGTGCCTCAAACTAGATCCTGTTTAGTCATGTTATAACAAGTTAGTACAAGTTTATATTGGTACAAGAAAAATTTCTGAAATATGTGCATAGTTTTTTTATACTATGCGCATAGTTTTTTTATACTATGCATTTTCCATGAACTATTTGAAGACCCCTGCTGTGCCTTTCATGTGTTTCCTAAAGCTCAGTCACATGTCTGAAAGCTGAATGATACCTACCCACTGCCAGCCAATCATCAACCTTTGACTAGCAAATCCCTATTCATCCTACCAAGCTCATGTGTCACCTCCTCTAGAAAGTCTTCCCTGCCTCTTCTCCCTAGTAGTGCCTATTTATGCCTATTCATGGCTGTATTGCTGAATGTACCACCTTACAAGTATCTGTGTATCTTTTTTTCACATTAGACACTGGAGTCCTTCAGAGTAGGGACAGTGTCTTCCCTCCCTCCCTCCCTTCCTTCTTTCCTTCCTTTCTCTTCTTTCTTTTTTCTTTCTTTCCTTTTTTTTTTTTTTTTTTGCTAGTCCTTTCCATGTATCCTCCCAAACACATGTGCCTTTCTCACAGTATGTACTTCATGTAGATGCTTAATAGCTTCACCTATCTTCCTCTGTGCTGCCTCTTATCTATAGATAAACTTTTAAGTGACTATGTACACATCTTCCAGCTACATTCCTCAACTGTAAACATTTCAATCCCATCCAGATGTCAAAACGCAGCTGATTTTTCTGAATGCAGGGATTCCCTCTGGGAACTAGGGCTTTGGAACAGTGAAGCATATCCTAGTAATGAGGCATGGAGGAGGCACCTGGAACCCATTAGCAAAGGATAAGCTGCCATTCCTAACATCTAACTGGGGGCTTTCATCCTGTACAATTTATAATTGATCAAACTTTGGGAGCTGTAGATAGTACACAAAGTATATTTTTGCTGATTTTGATTTCCCTTTAGTCCACACAAGTTGTTTCTCATCATTGCTTAGGGAACCAACTGAAATCCAAGTTTCACCACGAAAGGAGATTTGACCTCACCAGGTTAATCACTATGGCTGACCTAATTTGAATCAAGATTGAGTTCAGAGTCAGGAACACCAACATCAACCTAACCAAGTGCTAACTTAGGACAGGTTACTAGGGTATGATTGAGAACAATATATCTGATAACTAGAAGAAAGTAAATGGCTTAACATGAGCAGGTTAAGTACATGAGAGTTCTGAATCCAGTTCTCAAGCCAACGTCAGGTATCCAAGATATTAGAATCAGGTTATCAGCTAATGTCAGAAGTAACAAAATCAGTTGGGAAGGCCATAAGAATACAGTCAATGTCTTATGCATCCTTTACATTTTCCTCCTTCAACCCTTAGCACTTTCCTTAGACATTAGTAGGAGGAAAAAAAACAAAAACAAAAACAAAAGCCTTTAGAGCAATCAACTTTAAAAGTTTCAATAATTAAACCATTAGACCTAAGCACTCAGAGAACAATTTGGTTTTCTTTAACCAGTAGAATAGTAGGAGGCAGCTTCTTGTCTATAACAAAGCACAATTTATCCCTGGATTATTTCTGATAGTACTAGCTGCTATGACAAATCCCAAATCTCCGTGGAATTTATTTCTCACACAAAGTAGCAGACACATGTCCCTGGTCCACTTGAGACTCTTTTTCACATGGTGAGTCAGGGACTCAGCTTCCTGTTTGCTGTGGCTCCTCCGCTTCCCAGTTCATAACCCCCACAGCCTCCACTCTCATCCACACCAAGCCAGATCGGGAACAAATATGGAGGACTGAGCATCAAATTCTTTTTTCGATGAAGCCGGCCTGAAAGTGGCAGAAATCACTTCCACTCATACTCCATCGGCCAGAACTCAGTTACCTGGCTGGCCTCAATTGCAAAGGAAATGAGGAAATACAGTCTTAGCTGGGAAGAGAGAATCAGGTAGCAGACTCTGTTGGAATCACCTTTTGCACTTTTTTTTTTTTTTTTTTTTTATTTCTCAAGAGGGATAAGGAGGTGGGAGAAAAGCTTCTAACGTAAGATTATTAAATCTGAGTCTAATTCATCACATCCAGTTTATTTGTCCTCAAAAAAATGTTACACTACCTTGGACTAACCGTTTGGGGACTTGATAATATTCCAGTTGAGCAATCTAGGTACCCAGAATTAGAATCACCCCCTCACCTGTTGTTTATAGGTCAGCAACAAAAGTTCCCCATGTTTCTACTCATTCGTTCTTTCATCCAAACATTACATATTTATTCAGCATCTACTCTATGGAAAGCACTATGCTGGTGAGACAGGAGACAGCAAGACCTCTCCCAGGAAGTAGTGTGATTTAGCAGAAGACTATGCTTCATCCAACTGTTATAATCTAGTCTTAGCAGCCAAGCCAGGTTCCAGCTCACCTTAGATTCAGGGCTAGGTCCTAACCAAAAAGAAAGGCTTCCCCCTAAGCAGTACACCCATGTGTGTCTGAATATCCAGGGCTGCCCTGTGATCCCTGCTGTTCTTCTGGTCTTGGCTCCCGTCCCCACCCCAGCCCCACTCCATTCCATGTGTCTTTGTGCATATTCACATCTTGCTTATTTGATCACAACATCTCTAAACTGTACTCTCTGTGAATAAAGTTGCCTCTCTCAGGATGACTGAAATACAAAGCCCTGTGTCAAAACATGCACAAAACAATGCTGAAAAAGTTTTTGTACTACAAAAGTTGCGGAGTGAAAGTAGGGTGGAGAGACAGGAAGGAGTGAGGAGAATGCCTCACTTTGGATTCCCCACCAGCTACTGCTCCAGTCACTGAACCCTTCTCTCCTCCCCACTAGAATTGTTGGCTTGGCTGCTGAGGGAGGTCTTGGGGCTCAAAGGGGCTTGATGACCATCTATACAAAAGGTGGGATGAAAGCAAAAGGCCCTTAGAAGCAACCAGACCCATGACTTCTTGTCCCTGCTCCCTGGGTCACTGGAGGGTGTGTAAGCAGGGGAGTACCACAGCAAGGGAAAGAACTGGAGACCCCAGTCACAGACGAGTTTATCTTGCGTCTTCTTTGTTGTTTAGATTCCTAGTCATCCCTGAGTCTGGGTTTGAAGGGGCACATAAATATGGACATGTTTTGGGAAAATGCAAAAATGAATTAACGAGTGACTCTCTCGGCCTGAACTCACATCCTGGACACTCAGGGTCTGAGACACCACGCCTGTGGTGGCCTGGAGGAGTAGACAGCACTGGCAAGTCTGAAGGTGTTAGAAAGAGACTTCAAGGTTTGTCTGTGTCCAAGAGGCATGCAAGAGGCTGGCCCCAGGAAGCTGGGCAAAGAAGGGGAATTTGAGAACGAAGACGAGAGACAGGGACTTGGGTCGCTGCGCGCGGCAGGCAGCCTCAGGGAGGCGGTGGTTCAGAGATTCGGAGCTGCCTGTCAATTATTGATGAATTTAGCAGAGCCCCCGAACTGGTTCACAGGTGGGAGAGAAGGCTGAGAAAGCTTGCTCCCTAAAAACCGTCTGTGAGATCTATGTCCGAGTCAGGAAAGGGGAAGCGATTCCTTTTTTTGTTTTCTACACAGAGAAATTGAAACACTTATTTTGTAGCTCCTGATAGCAATCTCATTCAGCAAGTCTAACTACAGGCCTACCAGTGCTTTTTGTTTTTGTTAAGTATTTAAATAGGCGCCAATATGCATATTCCATTCTGCATGTCACCATGGCTCCACTACCCCATCCGTGTTCCGCAGCTCCTCCTGCTCTTTCCCCTTGCCTCCCTGGACACGCGAGTGCTGAGTTCGCGTCTAGGGGAGACAGGCACTGCTGAAAATGAAAGTGGTCCTGTCGAGGCAACAGGAAAGAGCAGCTCTTGGTTTCTTGGGGCTCAGTAGCAATGACAACACAAGGGTAGACGTTTCGAAAGGCGGACCATCTGAGCGGCCCAGTGTGTGCTGGAAGACACTGGAGATGGAGAAAAAGACCTCAGGGGGGAAATGGCGGGACAGCTGGACACCATGGACCGCGCACTTGGCGAGCGGAGGAGAGGGAGAAGGAGCCCGCCTAGGAGGCGCCAGCGAGCTGAGTCCTAGAACCAGGAAGGAGCAGTTTCCCGTGTCTAGGAGGGGCTGCTTCTGCTGACTGGATGGAGGTGTTGTTTTGAAAGACCAATTAAAAGGAATTTAGTGATGGAATCAAGTCAAGGTCACAGTGGGAAGCTTAGGAAATGAGGAATCACTGAAGGATTTTGACTTTTTAGAAAGGCAATTTGGAATCTGCTGCAATGATGCAGGTCTGAGTAATCAAGTGTTTGGTTTGGAATGATGGCAATTAGAACAGAAACTGTATGTTGAAAGACTTCGTTCCATGGTGTTTCCTGATTCAATACACGAAATAAAGGAAAGAGAAAAGCAAAAGTAACCCAGAACTACCGGCTGCATGATTTACAGATGCAGTGCTATTTAGAAACATAAAGAAGACTAGGCTGGGTGCGGTGGCTCACGCTTGTAATCCCAGCACTTTGGGAGGCCGAGGCAGGTGGATCACGAGGTCAGGAGCTCGAGACCAGCCTGGCCAACATAGTGAAACCCCGTCTGTACTAAAAATACAAAAAAATTAGCCAGGCGTGGTGGCGGGCGCCTGTAATCCCAGCTACTCGGGAGGCTGAGGCAGGAGAATCGCTTGAACCCAGGAGGCAGAGCTTGCAGTGAGCTGAGATCGCATCATTGCACATCAGCCCGGATGACAGCGCAAGACTCCGTCAAAAAAAAAAAAAAGTAGAGAAGAATGAGGGGAGAACTTACTTGAGAAGGAAGACAGGGTCATGGAAGACATCTGAAGTTTAAGGTGACAGCATTATACACAGGTGGAGATGTCTTTGAAGCAATTGGTGAAGTAGATCCTACATTTGTGAAAGGAGTTGAAATGTAGACATCAACCGGAAAAAGTCATCAGGCCAAGGACACGGTGAAAATGGGGGCAGAACTGGTTCAGGAAAAGAAGAAATTTAAAAGAAGAGTGTGGCAAAAATAAAAACACAAAAGCCACAAAGACAGTTAAAAGACAAGTGATATCCAGGGAAAATTATTGCATCATATATAAAAGACAAAGGATTTATGTCTAAACTATGTAAATAATTTTTAAAAGAATAAGAAAAAAAGGCAAATTACCTAATCAAAATTATCCAAGGATATAATAGAAAACTTCATAGAAAAGAAAATACAAATGGCTCAAGAACACATGAAAGAATACTTGGACTCTCCAGAATTGGGGGCCCAGGATGATGTGATGCTGTGCAGAGTTGGGGCCAGTTCTGAATGCCTGTGCCACTCCTTAGCAGCTGTGAAACTGTTACCAAGTTCTTAAACCTCTTTCATGACCTGTAAAATGAGAATGATAGCAACAGAAACTCCCTGAAAGCATTGTGGTGAAGATTAAATAAGTTAATATATGTAAACTGCTTAGAACAGTGGCTGGCACAGAATAAGTACTAAGTAATTGTAAGCTATTATTAACAATAGAGCAATACAAATTAAAGTAACAATCAAACATAATTTTTCGCCCACAGATTGTCAAAATTTTGAAGTATGAGAATATCAAGTGTTGACAAGGATTCGGGTGAAATGATCCTCTTATAAACTGCAAGTAGGAATGCAAATTGGTACATCCACTTTGGAGGAAAAAAATGGCATATTCTATAAAATTGAAAATATGCCTCATTTAAGACCCAACAATCCTACCTCTGAGTATATGCCTTACAGAAACTCTTGCATATGTGCACCAGAAAACTGTTGACTGAAGCATATTTTCTGTTATTGTTAAGAGAAAAACATTGGAAAGAATATAAAATGTCTATATGTAGTGGAATATATTGTAAAAATAATTCAATATATTTAATGACAGAATACTGTACAGCAGTTAAAAGAAAGAAACCAGACCTCTCTAAATATAGCAGATGGCCAGCAACAAACACTAGGGACAGTATGATGCCTATGTATCATTTATGATGTTATGTACTTAAAACCATAAACATGAACCGCAATGCTTGCTTATAGGGAGAACCAGAAGGGAACACGAAGAGGGATGTTGGTTGAAGGCAACTTTCATTTTCTCTGTAGTCTTTTATTTCTTCAAAAAGCAAAAAGAATACTAGATACAAAGGAGACAAAATGCTAACAGTTGTTGATTTTGGATGGCAAAAATATGCATGTAAGTTATATTATTCTTTGTACTTTTTATATTTTTAAATTTTGAAAAAATTTAAAATGCTGTCTGAACAGATGTTCTGGGTGTTATCTAAAATGCTTCATAAGAAAAAGAAGAAAAGCAATGAAAAGAGTGCAGAGAACTGGGCCTTGAAAACAGCGTGCTCGGGGAGAGGAGGTAGTGGGGCTCTGGCCAGGGAATGGGAAGTCCGCAGCAAGAACCGAGACCCTGGCGACCACAAAACCCAGGGAAGAGACTGTGCGGGAAGGAGGGGTTCCAGCTGGGTCATGTACCCTGAGGGATTGCTCTAGTGGGGCGAGAGAAGAATGGGCCCAGGCTCATGAGGCAGAGTTCATTATCCTGCAAGAGAGAAGCCCCAGTGAAGGGCGCAAGAATGGAAAAACGTCGGGAGTGGGGGTACTAAGAGTACCAGGGATCAGTCCACGATTCAGGGAAGTAGAGGCAAAACAGCCTTGGAGGGTGAAGCGTCTAGGTGGGGTCGGGGTGGGGCGGGGTTGGTTCAGATCCCAAACCTGTGCTGTTGATGGAATCGGGGGAATAGGCGGTGGAGGAGGCCCGGGTCCCCTGTGGAAGCTGGGAAGGCCGGGAGGGCAGTCCCTTCAGAGCTCAGGGCTGAATCTCGGCCACGCCAGGCCCCCAAGGAAAGTGCACACCTGAGGAGACCCCAGACCCGGCCACCCCCACGCTGGCGTGCCTGCCAGTGCCCCTGCTGTGCTCTGGGAGGACTAGAGAATGAGCCTGTGTTTAGGCCAGGCTTACTACAGCCACCCACGAGGAGAGCTGGCAGCCGTCCCCAGGGTGGGGGCTGCGCAGCAGATGCACTCTTTCTCATTAAGTGACTTGCATATGGAGTGAAGACACCTCTCCCCTCGCCCACCCTGGCTCCCGGCCTTCACGTGCTCTGCGGGCTGCCAGCTTCCCCCGCTCCATGCACACCGCCGGCACCGCCCAGGCACTGGGCCTGCAGCAGGAGGAGGCCGCGGTGCAGGCGGGCAGAGCCCAGCAGAGGCGGGAGCAGAGCGGAGGCAGGGGCCGTCCTTCCCTCCTGGAGACCGCAGATCTCTCTCAGATGTGACGGGAACAGTCACAGACAAGGGTACTCATTATTTTCGTGTTCTCTGCTCGGTGATCTGGACTCCCACCTGGAATCCTCCAGGGAGGCAGCCCTCAGCCAGCGGGAGGGAGGGAGGAGGGCGGGGAAGGAAAGAGGAATTACCGCCCGGCTCAAGGACAAGGCACCTCCTGAGCGCTGTGCAGACCAACTGCCCCCCTCCCTTGGGTTTCATGCTTTCGAACAAGACCCTGGGTTCCCAAGGGAAAGCACAAAGCCGCTCCCATTCTTTGCTCACCTCTGTATCAGGACAGGATTGAGATTGACATAAAAGCCTGAAGTACTGAATAGATTAGGGTAGCACCTTGGTCTAAGATTGAACATAAACGTGATGCTTAACCATAAAAAATTGCAATGTGTATTAAACTTGAAATGACTTTCTTTCTGATTTTGTAAATTGCAAAATTTTGGAGACAGCTATCAAAGCTCAATTATCCTTCTTAGCATGTGGCCTGCACACATTCTGGGTCTACATGAATTAAGTAATCCTGACACAGGTATGAATGCATGCACATTTATGCACACAAAATCTCACGTATGTACAGGAACCAAACATGTAGGCAGAGACATAAAACTTGCTTACTCCTGTCTCTGGTCTCCCTTCCCATCGGTTAAGAGGAAACCCTGCCTCCCCAAGGATATCTTCCAAATGTCCTTCTCCAAGAACCCTCTGACAAACCCCACTGTGGTAAAACCTCCCTGATTAGATGTCAAAAACCGGATTCCAACTTTCACTTCCTATGTCTGAAACTTTGGGCAAATATCTGAGTGTCCCTGAGCTTCAGTTTTCCTTTCACTCCTTTAGCGTAGGGTTAAAACTAGCAAAGAGTAGGAAACTATTGAGCAAGTTCAATGAGGTAACGTATGTCTTAGTCCTACTTGATCTGGGTCCTCCAAAAACACAGATGCCCAGATGGAATCTGGTTAGAAAGAGACTGATTGGAGGAAACACCCGTGAGGAAAACTGGGTCACCAAAGGAGACAGCGGCGGGTGAGGGGGAGCCCTCAGGCCTGAGAAGGAGGAATGGAGGGAGGGAATGAAGCACGGTGGCCAACTGCAATGAGGTGCTAAGGAGCTCCAGCCAGGCCAAGGAGAGGCTTCTGGTCCCAGCTACCTGCCAGAGGGGCTGATGCTTAAGGTGGATAAGCAAGGACTCATTGCCTAGGGACACTTTCTTAGGACAAGGACCTGGCAATGCGCCTGACTCGCTGCTGGGTGGCACTTTGAAGCCTGGGAAAGCCATGGCCTACTCTTGGTAAAGTGGAAATGCCTGAGTCATGATTGTGGCTAGGTAGAAGAAGGAGTGAAGAAGTCATAGGAGGAGTCATGCTGGAGTGGATGTGAGGCCAGCAGAGCCACAGAGATTTGCGTTCCATAGGAGGGACCTAGGACACACCGTCGGCTAAGGCCGCTAGGAATGCGCTGGATTGGCATCACCAAGAGATTCCGCGATGGCTCACCTCTGCAGGTCAAGGCCCAAGGTAGGAGGGTCACGACCTGGGCTGGTTAATTCCGAGGATGATGGGGACCGGGCAATAGTGGCTGCAGGCTGGAAAGGTCAGAGGGCCAACCCAGGGGCCTTGACTGGCAAGGAGCCATGGAAATTGTGCATAGAATGCCTAGGGGCAAAATAGATGGGCCACCACTGGCATGCTGCTTAACACTTATAACAGAAGCAGCAAGGTAGGAACAGAGGAGCAGGAGGCTGAGGGTAGGAACACCAAAATAGCCACACCTCCTGGCCTGGTTCCCATATCTGAGTCTATTCCAGATTGGAAAACCACTGATGGAGGAGCTGTCTGGGCTGCTAGGAGGCAGGACTCTGCAATGTGATGGCAGGTATAAACTGTGATGATTTCCCAAGCCCTTTCCCAAAAAATCTATGACCATTTGGTTATGACTGTGTACACTGGAGAAAGAGAAATGTGCCTTTGGAGTGGGAATTTATGGGGGCCAGGTAACAACTGGAGCCGTGGCTAAGGTCTGGCTCACATTCACCCATGAGGTCCACAGATCCACCTGAAGACCATTTCCCAGGCACAGAGTGTATAATTGGAATTCATATGCTTGGTAGTTTGTTCCAGCCCACTCTTAATAGCACCTGTGTTAATTTGGGTGCTGCAACGATGGGATTAGACACAGAAAATGTTTATGGGTGAATGGCTGTGAAGGAAAATGAGGAAGAAAATGAAGGAGGCCGGGAGGCTTGTCAAACCCAGATGTAGGTCAGATCGCTCTGAAGGAGAAAGGGGAGAAAAGGAAGGGAAGAAAGATCATAGACTGTATGGGAACCTTAGGACACTTTTGACAGGGCAAACAGTGAGTCCTTGGCCAGTCACATGTCTAAAAAGCCCTGCCTCCTCCAGAGCCAGACCCACACGGGTTTCCTGCTGTGCTTACTTCTGGGCTAGAAGCAGCTGTGGATATCATGGCCCGGGCACAAGAGTGGTAACTGGGTTTCCAGACACAGCAGCTGGGACTGGCAACCCCCACAATCCTTACCTGTGGCAAGAGATCTTCCATGCCCACCACAGGTACCCACATGACAGGTTTATACAAGGACAAGAGCCTTTCTTCCCTCTTTCCCTGGAGTCTGTACAGTCATCTTTTGCATTTGGCTAGATTAGGTTAATTTTTACATTCTTTGGCACACATTTGGAATTCAATAATTCTGCCAACATTCATTGAGTACTTACTAAGTGCCAAGTTGTGTGCTAAGCACTCACAGTGAAAAAGAGTTAAAATATGTTCTTGATCATATGGAGTTTGCAATCTAGCCGAAGGAAAAAAACATGTAAACAAAAAAGGGCAAGGGGGTGTTAAACACCTGTGACAATTTTTTAGGGCAGAGTGGAGGCAAGGGGAGAGGTGTTTCTCACATATGGTTTGTGGAGAAATGCCAAGAAAAGGCTTTATCAGTGAGAATACTGACACTGAGCAAAGTCTGGAAAGGTGAGCAGGCATTCCCTGAGCAGCTCAGCAGGGACGCCATGGGCCTGAGGATTAGGGCGCAGTCTGAGGCACTGGGATGCCATGAACAACGTAGCATGCTGTGCACGCTGCAAGTAATCGAGGAATTCCAGGAGGGAGGCAGTAAGATGCAAGACTGACCTCAGGGCCAGATGATGGATGCAGATTATGTGGGCCTCACTAAAGGGCACGCATCTTATCTGGAGACTGGGAGGAATTACTGACACTTTAAAGGCAACACCATGACCAAATTTGCATTGTTAAAACAAAGAAACAAAAACACGCTGATATTTGGGCAGAGGATGGATGACCAGGAAGAAGACGGATTCAGAAAGGCCATTCGGATAATTCAGGAGAGAAAAGGATGATGGTCTACTACAGCCCGCATGGCAGTGGAGACAGAGATACACAGGTGGATGGAAGATGTAACGATGGAAGCATCTGTTGGATTGGGGGCACACCAGAGTACATTTCAGCTGTGCCACCTGGTGCATGGCGGTGCACAGACAGAAGTAGGGAGTGGGCACAGGGCGGAGGTCATTTTGGGGAATGCTGAGTTTAAAGAGCCTTTGGCTTATCAAATTTGAATTATCCATCCCATAGTCAGTTGGCTGAAAAGTATGAAAGATAAGAGTAAGGTCTGCACTAAAATAGGAAAATGGGAATGCTGTCCAATTATTTAACAAATATCTGAGTGTCTTCTATGTGTCAAGCAGAGTGCTGGGTATGAAAGAAAAAGGGGGTGAGCAGGACACTCCAGCAGAAAAGAGAGGCTCAAGCAATTGCAACAACTGTGTATAAGTGCCCTGAGAGCAGAAGTCATGGAGTCAGGGAAGCCTTCCAGAGGAAAGGTGCATTTAAGCTGAGACCTCCATGCTTATTGGAGTTAGCCAGGAGAAAGAGGAATTGGGAGAGAAATGGGGAAGTGTTGCAGGCTGAGGGACTAGGAATGATCAAAAGAATTGAGAGTGCACATGTGATCTCTAGAGCATCTTCTCATCATCCATCATTCAGGGATAAGGGAATCTGGTGGGGAGGGGAGAAGTGAGCCATTTTTTCTGCCTGCAGGAGGATTCTGTGGGGGCAACTCCCTTCACCTCAAGGAAACTCTTCTCTCAATAGCTTCCCTTCCTGCCATCAACTCATTATCTCTGTAGGTCACTCTTATTCAAGTAGGGTTTGTGTGAACCTCAGATGGAATGAGCTCTGAAAGAGTTGCTTCCTCAGTGGAACAAAGCTCATGGGCCAAAGATCAAAGGACATTCAAGCAGCTGGGAAGCAAACGCACCATATCCCTGGAGCTTCAATCCTCCACAGACAGGGATCTGCCTGGCAGGTGCACAGTCTGTTCCTTCAAGGGGCACACCTGGCATTTGCATAGCACCTGTGATCCACAAGCACTGTTCACATCCACTGTCATCTCAGGAGAAAAAAAATGGGCCTCACCTAAGCAGAAGAGGAATTTGGGTGTTCTGGGTTCCAATCCCATGCTTTTTTTCACTACATTAGAGGAGGTAGTGAAGAGCGAGGCCTCTTGGGCCAGAGAGTATTCAAGTCCTGGGTAAAATATCTGCTGCAGTCTGTTCCCTCATCAGTAAAACTAGATGAATAAGAGTACCAAGATCACAAGGTGGTTGTAAGTATTTAAAAGGTTAATAGAAGAAAGGTACCCATATAAGAGGCTAGCATTTAGCAAGCATTTAATTAAAGTAGCTTTAATAACCAGGAATGTGATTCGAATCTTTGGAGCCCTCAGAAACACAACTTCCAAGGCACCATCCCCAGAAATCCTGATTAAATAGATCCTGATGCAGTTTAGGAATCTGAATTTTTACAGAGCTCTCCCCAGGGATTTAAGTATTCATTCCAGGTGAAGGATTGCCGTTCTTCTCCCAAAAAAAGATACAGAAGGTTGAGTTCAAAGAAACAACTTCCACCTGGAGATACAGACGTTTCATCAGAACTTACATCCAGTGGGATCATCTCAGATCTTAACTTTTTTTGTTGTTTAGGGTCAATAACTAAGTTCGTGGAACACTATGAGGTGGGAGTTAGCTGACTGTTGGCCACTGTCTTCCCTTTCCTTGCCATTCTCCACATTTTCTCTGTTCTGAATGTAGAGTTTTAGTTGGCAGCTCTGCAAGCAGCTCATGATCAATGGAGAGTCCCAGCAGTGAGAGCCTTGCATGTGGAGGCTGAGGCCCCCCTCAGCTTCAACCTCCTTGTGTCTACAATGAGATTGTGGAAGAGAAGGGTGGCAGCCCTGCTGAACAGGATTTCATAAGAGCTGTTCAGCCCAAAGGTATCTGGCCTGGCTTGGGGTTAGTGGCAAGGGAAAATAAAGGATAACCCTAGGGTGTTCAACCAAACAATCACAGCTTATGAACACTTTACAGAAACAGCCAGTGCTCTCAGGCAAGAAAAGTGAGGCCAGCTGATTCATTCATTTATTTAACCAATATTTGTAGAACACTGACCATGTGACAATGACTATACTGTCTTGGGAATAAAGAGGTGAAGAATAAAGATGTTTCTCCCTCCTGAAGCTTTCACACTAGAGAAAGAGAAGAAAATGTCTGTATTAATATTTTAGTGGCAATTGAGCCAATTTTTCTGAAGGAAAATGATAGAGTATAAATTGATGAAAGTAATGCTAGCTGCTATAACAAATAACCCCCAGATCTCAATGGTTCAATCCTGTACCGTCCATCTGGTGTTCTTCAGTGGTCTTCTACACAGTAATTGCAAGGCCCACCCTCTTCCACTTTGTGGCTGAGTTATTTCCTAGGGCCCCCTCAGAATACTGTGCATTTACCTAGCCAATGGGAGAGAGAGAAAAAAATTAATTGCAGGACCATGTGCATTGTTTTTAGGGCCAGGGTTGAAATTAGTGTACTCGCTTCCTTCTATATCCCATTGGCAAGAACTGAATAAAATCAAAAGAGAGGCTGAAAAATCAAGAGTATCCCATGAATATGGATGAGTATCAACAGTTTCTGCCACAAACACGTAAAGGTAAAATGAAAGAAAAAGTAGGGAGGTGAGACAGGGTGTTTTATATGACTGGATGTGACTGAGCAAGCCTGAACTGCGGAGAAAAAAATACGAAAATGAATACGCTCTTTCCAGATACCCTAACCTGCCTGAAAAAATTACTTTCTCCTTCTTATTTTGATTGAGAAATAAGCCATTTATAAGCAGAACTTCCAGGGCTTTTTGATAAACAGAAACCTCTTTCCTCCCTGGGATAGAAAATTGTCAGTTATTAGTAATAGACCTTGGAAGCCAATAATATCCTTCTAAGACAGGCTCATTGTGATGCCAGTTGTCTGTGGGTGACTGCAGCATACTTGATCACCCAAGGGTACTCCAATGGGGCCCAAGCATCTCTTTGGCTAAGTCTTGGAATTCCAGAGACAGTGACCAGGAATATCCAAATCTCTACCAGTCATATAAAGTGCCATTTAAGGGAGCAAGAATTTCAGAGAAAGTAATCAGAGAAAAATAATGGAATGAAGGAGAATAAAGAGAAAAACCTTGAGGAAAAAAAACTTTCCACAGCTGGGCCCCAACTCTGAAAAGAAGTGAGGTCAAGAGGAAGCCAGCTAATTCTATAAGTTATACAAATACTATTGGGTGCTGGGGTGGTTCCTATTCTGAATGAAGACATCAGATGTTGACATTCGACAATTTTGAAGAAACTCCACTGCTGCCATGTTTCTTGTTACCACTTCAAAAATGAACCCAAATGCTGAAGTTAGACACAGTGCTGCTGCTAAGTTCTAGCAGCAAAAGTATTTCCTAGGCATTTGCCCATTTTACCTGCCCTGAGTAGGGATACCCTGAGAGAGTGATGCTGCAGGCCTGTCCTTCCTTTATTACTTCCTCAGCCCATAGTCAGCTCTTCCTAGTCTCTCAAAGACAACAATGGTAATGGCCACAGCAACAACAATCATGATGGTAGTGAGGATGGTGACAAGGATGGGGATGATGGTAATAGTGATGATGATGATGATGATAATGAAGAGGATCATGGTAATGATAACAATAGTGATGGTGATGATGATGGTGACGAGGATGCTTGTGATGATGACCATGGTGAAAATGTTGGTGATGGTAATGATGATGAGGTGACAAAGATGGTAACAAGGATGGTAATGATAATGATAATGATGGTGATGAAGATAGTGATGATGATGGTAATGATGATGTTGTGATGATGATGATGGTGGTAATGGTAATGATAATGATGGTGGTGATGATGGTGATGGTGGTGATGATGGTGATGATGATGAGGGGGATGATGATGTTGTGATGATGATGATGGTGGTAATGGTAATGATGGTGAAGTGTTGATGGTGGTGATGATGGTGGTGATGATGAGGGGGATGATGCTAGCGATTATGATAAAATAATGGTTGTGATGATGATGATGATAGTGGTAATGGTAATGATAATGATGGTGGTGATGATGGTGATGGTGGTGATGATGGTGATGATGATGAGGGGGATGATGATGTTGTGATGATGATGATGGTGGTAATGGTAATGATGGTGAAGTGTTGATGGTGGTGATGATGGTGGTGATGATGAGGGGGATGATGCTAGCGATTATGATAGAATAATGGTTGCGATGATGATGATGATGATAGTGGTGATGGTAATGATAATGATGGTGAAGTTGCTGATGATGGTGATGATGATGGTGATAGGAATAATGGTAATAATAATGATGGTGGCAATGATGTTGATGACGAGGATGAGGATGATGACAATGATGGTTGTGATGATAACAATGGTGCTGATGTTGGTGGTAATAGTAATGATAATAATGGTGGTAGTGTTGATGATGATGGTGACAAGGATGATAGTAATGATGAGGGTGGTGATGGTGGTAGTGTTGATGCTGATGGTGGTGATAATTACGATGGTGGTGGTGAAAATGATGACAGTAATAATAATGTAATGTTTGTAGCTTGTCAGTACTCTTTTTCAGGCACCGTACTATGCACTTATCATTTATCTCATTTCATCCTTCAAAGAGCCCAGTGACAGGTGCTATATAATCTCCACTTTATACATAGGAAGAAATTAAAGCTCAGCCAGTAAGTAATATGCCCAAGGAACACTTAGCAAGTGACAGAGTCTGGATTACAAAATTTGGGTCTTTCTGGCTCCAACCCCAGCTCTTCACCACTACATGAGACAGCTTCTGAGGTGGCTCCTCCTAGCCTCCTGACCTCCCTTGCTCACTTGCTCAGTCCCTGGATCCCTGACCTCCATTATTGTGTCACTTTGGTGATGGGTTCCAGGATCTTGGAACCAACAGAAGAGAGAGGGAAACAAAGTCTCCTATCCTCCAATCCCAATTTCTCAGGCAAAGGAGCAATCCTAAAAGTTGACACCCTTGGAAGACAGGAGGCTCACAGCCTATCTGCATTGGGACACAATTGTTCCTGCAGGGTTTATCAGCTGCAGGGTGCCTGCAAGGAGATGTAAAACACGGGGGTTTGTTTCTAGAGAAAAAGCTGCTTCTAAAGGCTGTTAGATACTTTATCTGAAAGGCAGGGATTTCTGGGAGAAGGTCTACTGAGCCAAATCTGTTCAGATAATCTCTTCAATATTCTCCCAGTCCCACACGCCTGACTTCTTATCTTCTCAAACACTCTTCAGAGGCCCCCTTTTTGCCTTGATGCTCTCCTACAGTCCAGCTATAATATATGGACAGCTCTTAATGACAAAGTTCCCTATACAGGTCATGAGATCCAGCCTTCTGATGCACATGGTGGGGGACACAAGCTGCCCTAAGTCCCTGAGAGTCAACCCTCAGCCCTGAGAGTTGGAGTGCAGAACTAGGATGAATCACAATTCTATCCAAGGTGACGCTGAAGTTGGAGAAGAAGGCAAGTTACTTTCCATACCAAATATGTAACTATAAAGTATTAGACCCAAGAAAATCTACAGAGGCTAAGGCAGCCCCCTACCTTGTCACTTAAAGGAATTGTGACTCAGAGTGAGTAAATGACTTTCCCAAGTTCACAGACATTCAGTTTTACCTAAGCAACCTGCCCACTGGACTAAATCCAGTTTGTCCTTCAGACTAAGCTGAAGGGCCACCTCCTCTGCTTCTCCGACACCTCCAACCTCTGGCTAACTGGGATCCTTCCTCCATCATATTGCACCACTCCATCATCATGGATGTACTTACCAGTATCCTTCATGAATCCAACCTCCCTTTAACCAGGAACCATTCATTATTCTCCGCTTTCCTTGCATCTGGACCTGAACCTGATACTCAGTGAGAATTTGTTTTTAAAAAACAGTATCATTAAAACTGTCTTTTTTTATTATACTTTAAGTTCTAGGGTACATGTGCACAACGTGCAGTTTTGTTACATATGTATACATGTGCCATGTTGGTGTGCTGCACCCATTAACTCATCATTTACATTAGGTATATCTCCTAATGCTATCCCCCTCCCCCCTCCCCCAACCCCACGACAGGCCCTGGTGTGTGATGTTCCCCTTCCTGTGTCCAAGTGTTCTCATTAAAACTTTCAAACCTGGTCTTCCAACTCCCCCTTCAATTGTCTCAATATGATGAGGGGCATGTCCACCCTGAGATAGAAATTTCATGTATCAGGGAGAGGAAGTAGGGCCGGGGGTGTCCCCCACATGCACTGGCTCACACTGAGCCAAAGGCTGGTGTGGCAGAGGGGAAGATATTCAAAGGTCCACATCTCCACTTTTAGTACTTTACTTATAATGTGATTAAAATGGACTTTCTTGCTGGTGCCTCTGCTCTCTTCATCCTCTGATGTCCAGCATCATCCAGGGAAGAGAGGATGTCCCTCTGATGGAGCTGCAAGAACAGGGGTGTGGTCATCTGGTCACATCTCACCCCCATACTCAAGTATGTACAAGCTGCTGTGCAAAGTAGAAAGAGGGCAAATTCGATCAGCAACTGTGAATTTCTGCTGCTACCATGTAGGAATATAAGGAAGCCCAACAGTCATTTTCAGAGCAGCTGGGCAGAAAAGGATAGACACAGGGAGGACAGCTCACACCTGTCTGACACCTACTGTGTACCATTTCCCGTCCAGTGTTTTAATATGTTATCTGATTAAATATTGGCAAGGTTTGGGGGTATTATCTCCATTCTATGAATAAGGAAATCAAAGTTAGTAACTGGCCTGTGAACACACAGCCAATGAGTGGCTATGTCTCAGTTAGAACCCAGGATAGTCTGTTAACACTGCCCTTGCTTTTTGCACAATTTTGTGCTGGAAACTGAAGACTCTTTCCATGCTTGTAGTCACCTAGTGTTTCCATGCCTTCCTGTAGGTCACCCTCTGTACCACCAGCCTTATTCTTGCTCTTCTCCTCACAATCTCAAGAGAGCTGCTTTCCACAGAGACTGAAAAGTTGCACACTTGACTATTTGTCAGCTTTGTTAGAACTCTTAGAAAAAACATGTTACCAGATAAGTAGGTTGCAAACATTTTTTTTCTCCCATTCTGTAAGTTGCCTGTCCACTCTAATGGTAGTTTCTTTTGCTGTGCAGAAGCTCTTTAGTTTAATTAGATCCCATTTGTCAATTTTGGCTTGTGTTGCCATTTCTTTTGGTGTTTTAGACATGAAGTCCTTGTCCATGCCTATGTCCTGAATGGTATTGCCATCTGACAAAGGGCTAATATCCAGAATCTACAATGAACTCAAACAAATTTACAAGAAAAAAACAAACAATCCCATCAAAAAGTGGGCAAAGGATATGAACAGACACTTCTCAAAAGAAGACATTTATGCAGACAAAAAACACATGAAAAAATGCTCATCATCACTGGCCATCAGAGAAATGCAAATCAAAACCACAATGAGACACCATCTCACACCAGTTAGAATGGCGATCATTAAAAAGTCAGGAAACAACAGGTGCTGGAGAGGATGTGGAGAAATAGGAACACTTTTACACTGTTGGTGGGACTTTAAACTAGTTCAACCATTGTGGAAGTCAGTGTGGCGATTCCTCAGGGATCTAGAACTAGAAATACCATTTGACCCAGCCATCCCATTACTGAGTATATACCCAGAGGATTATAAATCATGCTGCTATAAAGACACATGCACACGTATGTTTATTGCGACACTATTCACAATAGCAAAGACTTGGAACCAATGCAAATGTCCAACAATGATAGACTGGATTAAGAAAATGTGGCACATATACAACATGGAATACTACGCAGCCATAAAAAAGGATGAGTTCATGTCCTTTGTAGGGACATGGATGAAGCTGGAAACCATCATTCTCAGCAAACTATCGCAAGGACAAAAAACCAAACACTGCATGTTCTCACTCATAGGTGGGAATTGAACAATGAGAACATGTGGACACAGGAAGGGGAACATCACACACCGGGGACTGTTGTGGGGTGGGGGAAGGGGGGAGGTATAGTATTAGGAGATATACCTAAATGACGAGTTAATGGGTACAGCACACCAACATGGCACATGGATACATATGTAACAAACCTGCACATTGTGCACACGTACCCTAGAACTTAAAGTATAATAATAATAGAATTTAAAAAAAAAGAAAGAAAAAACGTTATCTAAAACAGCAGCTTAACCTGGATGAGTATATGCAGAGGAAGAAGACAGAGGCACTGGCCCCAAGCCACCAAATCCAAGGTAGCCTTCTACCTGACCATCCTCATTCCATTGGCTTCCCACCAAACAACCTGGACCCTGACCACATACAGGGTAACAGCATCAGAATTTCTTTTTAGGAAAAACCATGCACTATGTTGTCTTTCCTCAGGATCATCTCGTGATGCCTTGTATAGTCTTTGCACAAATCAGCTATTCCATGAGCCGGGCCAGGCAGGATGCTGTTGTGAGTGGCCTTCTTTCAGGATACACAGCAGAGTGTGCACATCCTCATTCTGGAGTGTGCACAGGATGACATTGAGTCTCCTGCATAAAGTTACCAGAATAAAGTGTTTTGTGTGTGGCAATGCAGCTACACTGGGGGCACTCAGGTATTACATGCTACAACTTTTAGATACAATTTGGAAGATCTGTTCATTGTTCCCAATGTCAAGTGGAAAGAATGGCCCAGGCCGGGCGTGGTGGCTCACGTCTGTAATCCCAGCACTTTGGGAGGCCGAGGCGAGCAGATCACGAGGTCAGGAGACCGAGACCATCCTGGATAACATGGTGAAACCCTGTCTCTACTAAAAATACAAAAAATTAGCCAGGCACGGTGGCGAGCGCCTGTAGTCTCAGCTACTCAGGAGGCTGAGGTAGGAGAATGGCGTGAACCCGGGAGGCAGAGCTTGCAATGAGCTGAGGTCGCGCCACTGCACTCCAGCCTGGGTGAAAGAGAGAGACTCAATTTCAAAAAAAAAAGAAAAAGAAAAGAAAAAGAATGGCCCATGCAAGTGAGAAGACTTCCTTGGAGATAACCCTGTCCTGTGTGGAGCTGCAAGCCACCGTGGAGCTGTTCCAATGTCAGCAGGTGTCAAGCTTACCTCCCCTTGCTTGGGTACTCTGTCACTTCACCACTATCTAAAAAGCAGGTATACTGGCTTTCTGTAAAAAGCAATGACTGTTTCACTCTATAGCCATTTATGGCATTAAACTTGGGGCTCTTCCAAACCTGCACAAGATTCTCACTATGGCTCTAAACAGCAGCCAATGTAACCACAGAACTAATGAGGGCTACAGCCCATAAGTCATGGGGGAGGTAGGCAGCTTTGGTAAGTTATGCACTCGGAGCAGTTCTATTATCCCAGTGCAACCCATTACAGCATCATTAGCAAGAAGATAACATTCCAGGTATTAATACTTGTAATAATTCCACTAATAAACCTGTTTTCCAAAATGAAAAATCCCTCCATGGATCATTTTAAAAGTGCTACTTGGCCAGAGTTTGCTGATTCCATGAGTAAAGAATCCTAAATGCTCCCAGTCCTAAATATCCTACCCTGAGCCACACCCACCTGCAAAAGCTTTTGTTTTTTCCCCACAAGAATTTGTTGTCCTCCAGAAACCAAGTCTCCTTTAAGTTTACAGCTGTTATTTTTGAAATTTTCCAAGTATATATAATCTTTCTCCATTTGAAACAATTTCATTAAAGAAGTAGATTTTGCTTAAGGGATAGGGCTTTCAGATTTTCTTTAACAAAATCATCATCTTAGCTTATGGTTTCAAGGAAGACAAATGATTATTTAGATTCAACTCTCAGGCACTGAGGGAGGACTCAGATCATATCATACAGATATAAACACCATAGCCCCTGTCCTTAAGTCACTTACAGTCTAGTGAGGGAGACAGTGCCTTAGAAACTCCAGTCCAATCTGGTAATTACCATGGAGATGTTTCCACAGAGCCCGGAGAACATAACTCTGCACTGCGGGAAAGGTAACTAGAGAAGGACTCCTCAAAGAGGGTAATACCAAAGCTAAGTTTTTCTCTTTTTTCCTGTTTATTTTACATGAAAGGAGTTAACAACTTTACTGAGGCATACTGGACATAAAATAAACACAATATATTTAAGATGCACACTTTGATAGGTTCTGACATATGTGTATGCCCATGAAACCATCACCACAGTCGGAATAATGAAGATATTCATTAGCCCCAAGCTTTCTCTTTCCTCTTTGTAATGTCTTCTTCACCCCCTTATTTTCCCCTCCTCCTCAGGCAAACTATGACCTGCTTTCTGTCACTAAACATTACTTTACATCTCCTAGATTTTTATATAAATGGAATCACATAGTACATATTCTTTTTTATCTGCCTCCATTCATCAGCAGAATTATTTTGAAATTCATACCCGTGTTGTAGTGTGAGTCATTCTGTAGTTCATTCCTGTTTATCACTAGTCATCTTCCATTGTATGAATCTACATGAATTTATTCATTCACTGGAAGATGGACATTTGGTGTTGTTTCCAGTTTTGGCTACTACAAACAAAGTTACAAGAATATTTATGCAAAAGTCTTTGTATAAATATATGCTTTTATTTCTCTTGAGTAACTGCCTATGAGTAGAATGGCTGGATCATATGGTAGGCATATGTTTAATTTTTTTAAGAAACTGCCAAGCTATTTTTCAAAATGGCTGCACCATTTTATATTCCCAGCAGCAATGTATGAGAGTTCCAGTTGTTCTACATCCTTGCCAACACTTGGTATGGTCAGTCTTTCTCATTTAGGCCATTCTAATAAATGTGTGGTGATATCTCATTTTGGTGTGAAATTGTATTTTTCTTTTGACTAAAAATGTACAACTTTTCAGTGTTTATTTTCCATTTATATATCTTCATTGATGAAGCATCTGTTCAAATCTTGTGGCCATTTTCCCATAGTTTTCTTTCTTAAGTTTTGATAGTCCTTTATAAAATATGAATACAAGTCCTTTATTAGATATATGATTTGTAAATATTTTTTCCTACTCTAAAGATTTTTTTTTTATTTGGAACTGAGTTTTGAAAGACAATTAAGTGTGGGATTATGGCGGAAGTTGTGCCAAGAGGAAATAACACAAAAGAAAGAGATGGAGGTGTGGAAGAGCCTGGTGAGTTCTAAAAAGTACAGGTAGTTCTGAGTTGCTTGAATGCAGAGTCTGAGAGAGTGGCAAAGAATGAGCTGGAGGAGTCATTATCTTAAAAGTGATAGGGAGCCAATGCGGAGTTTTAAACTGGGGAAAGGCGTAGTCAGCTCTGCAATTTAGAAAGGTCATTAATGTAGTAACATGGAGAGATAGGGAGCTAAGAATTGGGAGACTATTTGAGAAAGACAATAGAGACCTGAAACAAGTTGGAATTATTATCTCTAGGCAAGGAAACAGGACTTCTAAAAAAATACTAAAGGAGCTAGAATGTGTTGAGGCAGATTTAGAGGCAGTTACATAAAGGAAAAAGATGTGCCTTGTCCACACGCAGAGCAGCAGTGCTGAACATCAAGTCAGTAGGATACCTGGCTTGAAATGCATTTTCCTAATTTGGTGATAGATTTCTATTGACCTATCACAAGCAGATCCAAATTTAAGAAACTGCTTGCATTAGCTGGGCTCTCCAGAGAAACAGAGCCGATAGGATGAAGGATAGATGAATTGATGGTTAGACTAGATAGATAGATAGATAGATAGATAGATAGATAGATAGATAGATGATAAAGGGGATATTTATTATGGGAATTGGCTCACAGAATTATGGAATTTTAGAAGTCCCATAATATGCTATCTGACAGCTGGAGAACAAGGAAAGCTGGTGGGATAATTCAGCCCAAGTCTGAAGGCCTGAGAGAGGGAGGCGTTGTGGAGGAGGGTGGTGGGCAGCTGTAAGTCCAAGACACAGAAAGCCCAAGAGCCAAGAGTTCGGATGTCCAAGAACAAGAGGAGATTAATGTCCTAGCTCTGGAAGAAAGAAAGATCACTCTTCCTCCTCTTTTTGTTTTATTAGGACCCTCAATGGATTGAATAATGCCTGACCACATTGGGCATCACTGGTAAAGGAAAATCTTTTTTACTCAGTCAACTGATTCAAATGCTAGTCTCTTCCAGAGACATCCTCACAGACATACCCAGAAACAATGTTTCACCCGCTATCTGGGCATCCCTCAGCCCAGTAAAGTTGACAGATAAATTAACCATGACACTGCTTAACATGACTGCAAGGATCCAGGCTCTATTCTAAGCCTTCATATACATGCTATTTTGTCTAACCCTCACAACAATCCAGAGAGGAAAGGGTTGGTGCTAGGATACTGATTTCACAAATGAGAAAAGGATCAGAAAAGTCAAGTGGCTTGTCCAAATTTCCAGTGCTAGTAAGTAGCAATACTGAGATTCTTGATCCAAGTTCAGACTTTTTCATGGCAACCTTCTGCATCTGCAATAAACCAGCTACAGTTAGTTAGGACACCTGAGGCTTAAGGGAGAGGCCAACTGAACTATACAATGACAAACCCAAGTTTTTGACCTCATTAACATCTGTCCCCAAGGCACCATCAGAAGGATGATGGCCATCTGTTCCCCACATTCACTTGAAGCTCAACAGGAGAAAATTGGCTTAAAGTAGAGCTGTAAGAATGACTGTCATGCATTATTAATAAAACAAGCCTTTGCATGAAGGGTATGGGGCACTAGAACAAATTTCTAATAAAATATCTAACATTATTGAATTTTCCCTCCAAGTACTAGAAGCTTCACATAGAATATTTCATTGCATTCTTGCAATAGCCTTATGGGGTAGGTACTATTATTGTGCCCCATTTGCAAATAAAGATTTCAAGTCCTGGAGGGTAATAAAACTTGCCCAAGGTCACACAGTTAGTGAGTGGCAGCACTAGAATTTGAATCTGTGTCTGTCTGACTCCAGTCTTACAACACTTACTGCCTCTGGGCAGACCCATGGTTTCTATTCCAGAAGATGTGTAAGGCAAGGCCGACACAGAGGCAGGGCAGTCTAGAAAATTACGCTTTTGGGGTGAAAACTCTGATGCCCCTGTCACAGCCTAGGTGGTTCTAAAACAAACCCATGATCCTGAGAAGACCTGCCTCCATCAACAATGACGGTCCCACAGCAGACGTCTGAGGGACAGACAAATGGTACCTTCCACGAAGAGAACAGTAGTCAATAGCAGCCTCCTCCTGGAGATGACAATGAGATCCTCCCAGGCTCATTAGGTTCAGAAGACTCCTTATCAGCGTCGGGCCATCGGAAGCCCCTTTCCCCGCTCCCCTGCCTTCCCCCTCACAGCGTTCCCTCTTGGCATGTCTTGGCACTGCTATAGTGTACTGGGCATGAGCAGCGTCTTCACGAGTCCTCACCTCCCCAGCGCTCCCGAGAACCTCCACGCATGTTAGCTAGTCTATCTCTGCCCTGGCCAACCTCACTCGGCGCTATGGGACACTGGCTCCCCAAGCTTAGTGAGGAGGCAGCCCCCACTCTGAGCAGGAGCTGCACAGTTCACCCAGCGTCCCTGTTAGGCTTTTCCATTTCTCCTCCTTCGTTAGGTGCCTCCTTTGCTCCGTGCCTTCTGTCTTCCCTTCGGTTTCTAAGAGTGATCGAGTATAAACTGTTCGGTCTGGCCTGGGCCAAGTGCCGGGGTCCACTGGGGAGTAAGTCAGACACAATCCCCTTCTCTGGAAGCTTGCCGTCAGTTACAGAGATGGACATTAAGCAAACAATTCCATGATGACTAAAATTACAGCTGTGATGAGTGCTCCAAAGCTATGAAGGGGAAATTCCAGGAGTGGGAGAACGTACAACCAAACACTGGGCGGGAAAGAGCAGAAGGTTTGCTAAGAAAAATGACATTTAAATTGAAATCTCAAGGGCAAGAGGAAATGCATCAGGAGAAGGAGAGGCTGGGAGAGGGGTCTGGAGAAACGGCTCTGCGGGGTCCTGAGAATCTGAAGCCAATCAGTGCGCCTGGAGAAGGGGGAGCTGCAAAGGTGGGCAGGATCTAAACTGGGAGAAGATTCTGCAATTTACCTAGACGAACTTGTAAAGAAGGGATATGTTTGTTTGTTTGTTTGTTTGTGATGGTGTCTCACTCTGTCGCTCAGGCTGGAGTGCAGTGGCGTGATCTCGGCTCATTGCAACCTCCGCCTCCTGGGTTCAAGCGATTCTCCTGCCTCAGCCTCCTGAGTAGCTGGGATTACAGGTGCACACCCCCATACCCAGCTAATTTTTGTATTTTTAGTAGAGACGGAGTTTCACCATGTTGGCCAAGCTGGTCTCAAACTCCTGATCTCAGGTGATCCACCCGCCTTGGCCTCCTAAAGTGCTGGGATTACAGGTGTGAGCCACTGCACCTGGCAGGGATATGTTTTTGAGGAGTTCAAGGCAAGATTTGCATTTTGAAATGCCCTCTTTGAAGTTAGGAATACAGATTTGGAGAAAGGGGCTACAGGAGAATCAGTTCAGAAGGTTATTATTGTTATACAGGAAGAAAAAGGATGATGAAGATGTTCTGGATAATGAAGGAGGAAGACAGCAGCTTAGATTCAAGCGGCAGTATCAGAGCTGGAGAGAAGTAGAGATATTTAGGTGGCAGATCACAGAACTTGGCAATTGATCAGACTCTGAGGGCAAGAGAGAGGGAGGTGTCAGAGATAATTCTCAGGTTTCTGGCAAGAGCAACTCCTCCTCCTCCGCATCTCCCCAATATGCCATCTCCTTCTCTTTTCCCAGCTCATCAAAGAAATAGAGTGCAGGCTATCCAGAGGATAGAATATTGCAGCATTAATGCTATTTTTGCACTGTGAAACCTGGAGATAAAAATCTCTCTACTTGTTATATAAGAAGTGGTAAATGTCACGAGATAGGTTTGCTCCAACTCTAGTGCTTCCAACTTGTTTCTGATTAATCCAACACCTGTGTTTGGCTCTAAACGGCTACTGGGGTAGGAATAGCATTGCTTTGGCCAACTTGCTGGACTGTCTCCTCTAGAGAAACATAAATTCTTGTGTGGCAAGAAATAATCCTGCAGAATCTATCTTGAATTTTAGGTAGAAAAAGTTTGTATTGAGTTCTGTTGGAATGTTTCTATCTTTTTTCTCTAAATTAAGATATAATCCACATGCCATATAATTCACCCATTTAAAGTATATAATTCAATCATTTTCAGGGTATTCACAGAGTGGTTTAACCACCACCACAAACAATTTTGGGATCTATTAGTCACCCCAAAAAGAACATTCATGCTCATTAAAAGTCATTTTCTATTGATCTCCACTCCCTCGCTTCCTCAGCTCCAGGCAGACACTAAAACACACTCTGCTCCTATATATTTGCATATTACGGACGTTTTGTACAAATAGAATAATACATTATGCAGTCTTTTGTGTCTGGTTTCTTTCACTTAGCCTAATGTTTTCAAAGTTCATCTTTTTGCTGCTCATATCAGTGTATTATTTGTTTTTATGGACAAATAATATTCCATTGAATAGCTGCGCCATATTTATCTATTACTCCCCCCTCCAACGGAGCAGGGGCAGGGCAATACACATAGGGGAAGACCTCTGGCCCCTCGGTGTTGGTGCGAGAAGAATACCAGCAGGGAATGCCACAAAATGATGGCACTCTTACATCAGCAGCACCAGGGCAGGAAGACAAGACTCCCATCAAAATGAGAATGCCTGGGCTGCAGACCCTCCAGGGCCACCGAGACTGGAACATGTATCCACGATCACTCAGCCGAGCGGAAGTTTGGCATGCAACATCCTGAAATACGAAGTGTCAGTTGATGGACGCTTCGATTTTTTCCACTTTGGGGTTATTATGAATAATGCTGCTATGAACATTTTGTACCAGTTTTTGTTTGGACATATGTCTTCATTTTCCTTGAGTATCTACCTAGGAGTTGGAATTGCTGGGTGTTTGAAGGCAATTCCACCTTAAAGGCAAAGATCATACCAGCTTTTAATTCATGTGCCTTTGTATAAAATGTGCTAGACATATCTTCAGAAGGAAGATAAAAAAGTACTGTTAGAGAGTCTGCAGTTTTAAGGACTGAAAGAATGTGCCTATAAATATGCTTTCTTGCAAATACATATGTTAGTTACAGCCATAATGCTGAAGGAAGGTTTAAGGAAGCAACATGTAAATACATGCTAATTAGTGTAGTGTGAACTAAAAATCTGAGTGTAAAGGTAAGAGATTAGGTAAGAAGGCCTGGGATTGAGATAAATCATGGTCTTGAATGTTCCATTGAGTTCACTTCCATCATTACTTACTAACTCAGTGCTCTGAAAGAGCTAAGGCAACTTCAACCATCCCCTATACTTGCAGGTCAGAGTGAGAATAGGGGAAAACCTAGTCTAGCTGTTTAAATGTAACCACGTTCCTAAGGTCATCACATACATTCTGGCAACAGTTTTTGGCAGAAAACATATCAGAAGGCAAACAGTGACCCTATGTCCACCAAGCACACTGCAGGAAGCCCACCTGAGCACAGCAAGAGGGAAAATAAATGCAGCCTAGAGGGAAGGGACAACCAAAGAACAGGCTCAGAGACAGAAAACATCTAAATGACTAAATGGGTTACTCCCCCCTCCAAGGGAGCAGGGGCTGGGCAATACACATAGGGGAAGACCTCTGGCCCCTCAGTGTTGGTGCGAGAAGAATACCAGCAGAGAATGCCACAAAATGATGGCACTCTTACATCAGCAGCACCAGGGCAGGAAGACAAGACTCCCGTCAAAATGAGAATGCCTGGGCTGCAGACCCTCCAGGGCCACTGAGACTGGAACATGTATCCACGATCACTCAGCCGGGCAGAAGTTTGGCATGCAACATCCTGAAATGTGGAGTGAAGACCAGGGATTTGCAGAGCCCCACAGCTCCTGTTTCTCATTGATGAGCACTTCTGGCTGTAAGATACAAGTTTGGAAGGTTTTGCAGGAGAGTGAGGGAAACCTCTAATTTTCACTGGTTGTCATTAATTATCTTGAAGGATCAAACATCCAAGCTTGGCCATTTCTTTTCCATGCACCGAAAGGCCCAGTAGGAATTTAGATGGTCTATCCTGAGTTTTTGCTCTACTCTCATATCCATTCTCTTGCTTTTGCTCCATATTTGATGTACCTACTTAAAATTAAAATTTGACAGTGGGTTCAGAACTGAAGGCTTTTAAGCTCCCCTTTCTGGGACTGTAATATAGACATATAGAAATATATAGAAAAGCCAGGAACAGTATGGTGAAGTTCTTCAAATCTCCGAACAGGGAATGGAATCCAGACACCAGGCCCCATCAGAAACACAAGTGTTCAGGTACGATCAAAGACAATAGCCTGCAGTCAGTTACCCGCTTCGTATTCAAGTTCTCGATCTCCTCGAGCAAACAAGGATGAGCTAGTCGCCTTATATCAGGATGGGCTGCAAAGTTGGTTCAGACCTCCTCAGGCTTGCCAGGGAACTAAGAGGGGGCTTGGCACTAGAAACAAACAGAACCAAGGTGCTTCCAGTTTCCCAGCCCTCCTTGCCACACCCATCTTGCAGAAGCAGGGTCCTGGCAGATTTGTTGGGTTTTGAGCCACTTGTTGAGTATTGACAGAACCAGGCTGGCTAACAAAGAGGATGAGCCCTCAGAGCCTTCTAGTGTTTGGGGAAATCAACAGGAGAAGACTCTGATACTCTACAACTCTCAGGCGCTTTTTCTCCCTCTTTGCCTGCCACTTTTTCACCTTCCTTCAAGGTACTGTCCCTCAGTAAAGCCATTAGCTTCTTTCCCATGTTTTGAATCACCACAGGTTGTTTTGCAGCAAGTGGATGGAAGAAGGAGGAAAAAAATCTGTTACCAGCTCAAGTACATTTTGCTCTGTTAATCAGCATTTAAAAAATTATCTTTTTCATTCCGTAGAGAAGTTGGCAGAGGTTCCCAACTGTTTTGAGAAAATGTAACCACCAGACCATCTGGGGCTGACATTTTCAACATGGCAGTCAGGGGAGCTCATCTCACGCGCTCTGTGGCTGATAGAGAATGCAGCTTCTGCAGGATCCCCCAGGCCAGGTGGTGGTATACAGAAGCCTCTTGCATACAAGCTCACTTAGAATTGAGCCCTCTGCCCTACAGCTTTTCTAAGGCCTCTTCCCCAGCTCACCCCCATGCCAGAGATGCGGGCTGTCAGAGATTGTATCTTGTAATATTAGTAATAAATGTTGACTCTGAGAATATAAAAATGCCCTCCAAGTTTGAAGATCCACTCTTGTTAAATAAAACTTAGGACCACAAGAGACAAAGATGAAAGTACATATATATGTTTACATGTGAAGCAAGAGTGATTGTTTAGCTAACAAGACTGGGGAATGAAGATTTCTTAATAACTAGGTCAGCCAAGGGCAGTTAAGGGAATTGTACAGAACAACATAGAATCATTGGTGAGTCCCTCCAGGCCTCCTAAACACTTGCAGAGCCAAAGTCCACCTAATAGCTATTACTGCTGCTGAAGTCGGCTATCCCAGTGCTACAGACCTCATCCTTATTAACCACAGAACAGTCCTCACGGGTGCCAGCTGGCCCATGTCAAGACACAGATGACTGACCACCTCCCTTAATTACTTTCCCGGCAAACCACCCCACCTTTTACTCATTTAGGTTCACACCGCATACTTCACAAACATAAAGAAAGTCCTTGCTTTTTGGGAAATGTGGCTGGTTAGAGGCAAGGACATTCTTTATGTTTATCTTTGCCACTAGCCTTCATCTTTCTCACCTAATATTAATGCAATTGGGACCAAAACTAGATGATCCCTGAGAAAACCCCCTAGGAAAAGTATGTGAGCTCAATCCTGCAATCGCTTTCCCCTGAAGTTCTTGCTCATCAGCCATTGGCCACTATGATATAAGAAAAAGCCAGGATAAATCAAAATAAACTGCAATGGATGTATCACTTCTGTGAGTTTCCATGCTGAGGTGATAAAGGCTTTGCTCTAAGGTAGTAATTGCCGTGTATAATTAGAAAGCAATTCTGTTCAAAACACACTTAGGGAAGCTGGGATTCCCTGTGCCCAGCACTGTGCCAGGGGTAGAAATACTGAGACAAGCAATTCACCAATCTAGGCAAGAGAGCCAAATCATCACTGTGATGAATGACTTTGGAGAAGGAAGCCTGTGCAGCTGAGACCAGATGACTTTCCATAATAGGTGAGGCCCTGGCTGGCTTTTAAAGGAAGAGTAGGAGTTACTTGGACTAAGACATACAGGAAGAGAGAGGCAAGCAGAGGGAAGACCATGTGGATGCCTCGGAGGTGCTAAATAGCTTCAACTTTAAGTATTTAGGAAGAGCTAATGAAAAGAGTGTATGTGGAAGACTGGTGGGAAAGGAAGTCAGGGATGCCAACGGGACCATTTTGGGAAGGGCTTTGTGCCCTAAAAGCCGAGGCATTGAATAGTGTCTACTGTAGCACTGCATACTTAAAGTGATAGCCAGCATTGAGAGGTTCTTCTGCAGCAGAACCCTAAGCTCAGACTTGTCTTTAGAAAAAACAAGTCTTTTCTACATGATGCCTGTAATTACACGATTACATGTTTGCATGATGCCTGTAATCCCAGCAATTTGGGAGGCTGAGGCAGGTGGATTGCTTGAGCCCAGGAGCTCAAGACCAGCCTAGGCAACATGGTGAGACCCTCATCTCTACACAAAAATACAAAAATTAGCTGGGCATGGAGGTGCACACCTGTGGTCCCAGCTACTCCAGAGGCTGAGGCAGGAGGATCAGCTGAGCCCGGAGGATCAGCTGAGCCCAGGGAAGTTGAGTCTGCAGTGAGCTGTTATTGTGCCACTGCAATCCACCCTGGGTGACAGAGGGAGACCTTGTCTCTAAAAGAAAGAAAGAAAGAAAGATCACAAGGAGACAGGATTCCATCAGACAGAACACCCGTGATGAGGTTCCAAGGAGAAGGCAGTGCTACAATCAAACAGACCTGGGTTAATCCTCTCCTCACCCCAGCCTGTGGAAACCACTTATCTGCCTCCTGTCCCTATAGTTTGTCTTTTCCAGAATGTCCTACAAGTGGAATCATAGAGTCATTGGCTTTTTGAGTCTGGCCTCTTTCACTTAGCGTAATGCATCGGACATCCAGCCACGTAGTTGCAGGTGTCAGTCGTCTCTCCATTTTTATTGCTGAGTAGCATTCTTCTGGGTGGGTGCAACACAGCTTATTTATTCATTCCCTGGCTGAAGGACATTGGGGTTGTTTCCACATTCTTGGAGATTATGAATAAAGCTGCTATAAACATTCACATACGGGTTTTATATACACGTAGCTTTCTTTAACTCAGGCAAATACCTAGGAGTGGGATTGCTGGGTTGCATGGTAAATGTATAAGTTTATAAAAACTGCCAAACTCATTACCAAAGTGACTGCACTATATTGTATTTCCACCCCAAATGTACCAGAGTTCCAGTTGCTCCACCTCATTTCCATCACAGCAAAGTAAGAAGCATGCAGTCTTATCTCACTATGCATTTGATTTGCATCTTCCTAATGACTGATGATGTTGAGTATTGACTGTCTTTTGACTGAAAACATTGTTTGGCACATAATGTGTGCTCTGTACATACTTGCTGCATAAATAAATCAATGTCACCATTATCATCCTCTTTATCATCATTTCTGCAAGAAGAGATGAGAGACTGCGCCAACGCAGTGACAATTGTACAGAAGAAACATTAGGGAGAAAGAAGTGAATGGTCTTGATGATTAATGTAAGGGTGAATAAGACTCATCTGCAATGACTCTCTGGCTTCTGAATTGAGTGGTGTGGTAGGTGTGATGCCAGTCAGTGAGACACGGAGTAAAGAAGAGGAGCAGGGATTGGAGGGGAAGAGGCCAATCCCAGTTTTGAACATGGTAAGCCTGAGATAACCATGGGACAATCAAGTGGACAGTACTGGTGGCCAGGAGCTGGGCTTCGTCTTGTTCATGACTGTGCTCCGAGCACCTACAAATTTAGGAATGAACGGCAAATCTTATTTGTCTTATGTCCTTTCTCATTTTCCACAATATCCCTGAAACATCAACCACAGATAAGGATGTGCCTTTCAGAAGATTCACTTTCCCAGGTTCACGATGTTAATGAGTAATTTGCCAGGACTTGAACTTGTACTCGCCAAGGGCCATTTTTAGCACTTAGGAGGAATTAGGAAAACATGGCAATTACACACGGGAGCCCTTTCTGGGCAGATGACACTTCCTGCAGCTGCTATGATGCTGGGCTGGATCACATGGTTTGCCAAGCGGAACCCAGGGTGGATTTCAGCTTGTCCTCACCCCTTCAAACAAGCATCCTTGTACAGCAACAACCACGCGTGTAGATCTCGCCTCTGATACCAACATCTGTGCTGCTCAACCACCTCACGCTGCTTCCAATTCCACTGGTCAGTGAACATGAGCCATGGTATTTAAAACCAAGCCTCACTTACATATTAATACAGGCTATTAACGACACTGAAGGAAATTGCAACTTACAAACTTCCCCAGGAATAAATATGTCAACTCTAAGTTATGTGTGTCCCACTTTTGGGTGTTTTATAGTCATTATCAATTTCATAATGTCTTTCAAGTGCAAAAATAACAAGCATGTTGAATATAGTACTAAGAAGAGGCAGTGGCCACAGTGAAATAAAATTTAAATTTACGCTGATGTATGGGTATCCATTATCTATAAATATCACATTGATGTTATATGCAACAATGTCTACAGATACAGGAGTTTTTGTACCTGCATATATAACTTAATACAATTTATCCTGTCTTTAATAAATCTGTATATAAAGCCAAATTTTATAATAGGGCAAGAGGTCTTGTCAGTCTTTCGTTTCCCTGCCCACCTTACCTTCTCACTCCCCCATATTATGGGGAAAGGCAGTTCACATAGGATATCTCACCTCTATGTCAACTGCTTCCTCTCCCAGTGCAGGGAGTGAGTCTGGGGGGTGGCTGAAGAGGAGATCAACTATAGATCTGTCTTCAAGAGAGGGCTTTACACCCCCACACCAATAAACCCTGACCTAAAGTAGCGATGGGTCAACAGTAAAAAATCCCAAGGGCTGCAAAATTCAGAGCACCTGTCCTGGTTTTTGAGCTGCCAATTGTTCCTGTATGAAAGCTGATTTGTATGTGGAAGACAGAATCGTCAAATAATAATAGCTACTGTATAGCACCTGTGTGTACCATGCATTGTCCTAAAAGCATTACACACATTAAGTCACTTAATCTTCACAACAAAACTGAGTTTTATATTATTAATAACCCCATTTCACAGATAAGCAAACTGAGGCACAGAGAGCTAAAGATCACAAAGAGCTAGCAAATGTCAGAATCCGTATTCAAACCAGAGTCCACACAATCAGCCACTACACCATTCTGCCACTCAGGAGAAGGTGTTTGTGTCCACATATGTGCATTTGCTGACATATACCTTGATGGGTTTTTATAAAATCATAACTGAGAAGTTGGAAAGATCTATGAAGAACAAATCCTGCCCCCTCACTGTGCCTGGAAGAAAGGGGGAAAAAAATCTCCATTTCATCTGCTGCATGCAAGAGAAACTTGTGATGTTGAATATCAAAGTTGGCCCTTACACAAGGCTGAATACTTCAAGGAATAAAATGAGGGCCATCCTCCAGTCAGACAGAACAGACACAAGTGCAAATTCCAGTGGCCTCCTCGACAAAGAGAAAATTAACTCACCCACTACCAGCCTGCTGCTCCTAGACCAGGGACCCACTGGAGTTGGGGGGGGCAGAGACATCATCCTTGAGTGCCCAACTTTGACACATGCCAGCCTGGACTTGAGCACTTTCTGGATTCAAGGACCAGCCCTTTTGTGCGGTCCTTCCCTCCCTTTCTCTTTCATCAGGATGTCTGACTGTTGCAACCCCTAACACATGAAGGGATATCCTAGGCTTTTTAAATACAACATAGCAGATGGACCTCCTTCTTGGGATACAGAAAAATAAAATCTCATCAGCAAGAGGCCCTTCTTTTGAAAACATGGATCCTGTAGCTGCTTAGATACAATCCAGCAGCCTTTCCTTTAGCCCTTCATGCTGAGTGGATGATTCAGCCACTGGGCTACTCCCTTCTGGGTTAGCAACTCCTCGACCGAGACAGACACTCCCTGCAGGCAACTGATCTGCAGTCCAGTGGCTGCAGTGCTTGGCAAATGGCCTTACGCTCATTGCAGGGCGCAAACACAGATGATTGTTCTGAGGTAGAAGGGCAGGAGACAGGCCTCCAAAACAACCCTTAGTCTCCCCTTTGCTCACACCCTCAGGCCTAGATGAGGTACCCAGCTGGGGCTGGGGCAAGGGATTCCTGCACCTGCTCCCTCCTGGGTCACTCCCCAGCCAGCAATGCCAGGCTGTGCTGAGAAGAGCTGTGCAACTCAAAGGCTTGAGGGACTGGGAACTGCAGAGTCTGTTTCTGATGAGTGCTCTCTTTCCAGGGTGTAGCATCAGAAATCAACCCTTTCCCCAAGGGTCTTTCCTATCCGACTTCTTGCATCCAATTAAAACTCTATGAAAGCCAGCCTGCTGTTAGGACACACTCAAAAAAAAAAAAAAAAAAAAAACTCGACAGCCCTCAAGTGGCAAAGGGTATAATTCCCAGTTCTGTCAAAATGCCAGACAAGTGGGTCAGGACCTGGGATGTCTGATTCTTTCACAGCCACTGCACTCTAATGATGCACAAAGCCCAGGGAAAGGGAGGATGCAGAAAGAGAGAATAAAGGCACAGAAAAAAGGGTCTTCCCAAGGAGGTGGGTCATCAGCCATGATACTACCAAAATTGACCAATCCATCATCTGTCTCCAGGCAGAACCCCTTATCACAGAGTAAATAACACTGAAGGGATCTGCATGATTCTGCAGACACTCCCAGAATGAAGAGCCTTTGGGAACCCATGTGGGGTTTCTCAAAGGGTATTCTTACATCGGTTGCACTTCAGTAGGAGTTGCAGCCACCCAGGAGTTCTGCTGCCTACCATTTATAGACTTTAATTGCTTTTGTAGCCCACTTCAACCCTGGGATGTAGAGTGAAGAAGCAACCTGACCTGAATATCCAGAGGGCTAGCAATTTGAGAAAATGATAGCTGGACTGTGTCCAGGATAGGTTTTCTTTACCTGTTCACTGTTCCCCACCCCTAAGACACCCTGTGGGATAGTTTACAGCATGTCAACTCATTTAATGATGCCATAAAGAAGCCCATGAAATGCTGACAACCCATTATAGCCTGTACAGCAACTCACATCTGCAGCTCCTTTATTTCTTCCAGATGCCACGTCAAACATGAACTCAACCAACCTCTCTGTAAGGCAAGCCCGACCCTATCTTCCTCCAGCAGGAGGTAGGAGGTTGGTAAAGAATGCCAAGCGCAGAAAGGTGCAGGATGAAGGAAGCCAAGAAACCAAGGCAAACTGACCATAAGTAAGTTACAAGTGACCCTGTGTCCATGTGTATATACTGAATCAGGATCTTCTGGTGCTTGAAAAGCAACAGTCTTGAGAAGGACAGTCCCTGTGCACACAGCCATGATTTATAAGGCCCTGGGTCTCACTGACCAACCAGACATTCCCCTGACCTACTCTTTCACCTGTTTTCTGCAAAATAGGGATAATAATGTGATAGGATGCAAGTCAGAGCAAGGCCGTTCATAAGTCTACCATTCTCTACTTAGCACTAAAACTCTAGAAATGTGTATTGCTTGCCTGCTCCACTGAATTACTTCCCATCTAAGCACTTTTCCCCATGGAAAAGGCTGTTTAAAATTCACCTCTCCTATCATGTCATGCAGCTTTTACTTAGACCAGATGAAGAGGTGTCTCTGCATCCACAGCTTCCCACAGAGGGTCTTTAACACCCCCTGACTTAGCAGCAGCATCCTTCAATCCTTGTCTCTTAGGATGCTTTATGGGGATAAATGACCCTGTTAACAGAGACAAATAACAACAGAGAGAGAGAGAAATGAAGACGTATGAGGCTGAGATATGAAAGAAGATGGGGAGTCAATGAAGTAGAAATATACAAGAAGACGATCACAGGTGGCAGGAATGACCAGCAAGGTTCTGACCTCAGCAAGAGGATTCCATCCCTGGAGAGTGATCAAGTTATCTCTGAGGGGTGGAAGAACCAAATGTTAGAATATTACTTCTCTCTGTCCTGCAGTGCAAGACATTGATACAGTGGAATGATCATGGGCCTTGGCAACAGACAAGCTGATGTTTAAATCTGAGTCCCACCCCTTGCCAGCCATGACCAAGTCCCCTGCCACTCCTTCCCTGTGCTTCTAGGGCCACCACGGTGGTCTCAGGATGCTGGAGAGAGAGCTGGTTCACAGCAGGTGAGGCCAGTTCCCACATTTACGTCTTCCTACTTAGTGTGGGTATCAAGGATGAGAAGCTAAATGAAATGGTAATGCTAAAAGACAAAAGATACAGGGGAAATGGCAAATCCACCTGTTTCACCTTCTCTCTTGATTCCACTTCACCTGCTGACTTCTTCCCTATGTGCTGGTTTTCCCTTTCACTTCATCACATCACAATGCTGCCACATTTCGTTTCCCTCTTTCTCACCTCCTCACAGTCTTCTTTTTCCCTTATTTTGTACACATTATGATTTGTGGTGGCCTGCCACCAAAATGGCCCCCACCTAGTATTCACAGCCTTGTGTAGCACTCTCCCCTCCCACAAGGAATAGGGCTGAACCATGCAAGCCAACAGGATATTGCAAAAATGAAAGCAAGTCACTTCTGATACTGGGTCACAAAAGCTGTGAGGCTTCTACTGTGCTCTCTCCAGAACCCTCAAGCTGGGGGAATTCTGCCCATGTGGTGTGAGGGCACTCATGAAGCAGCACTATGGTGGGGTCCATGTCACAAGAATCTAAGGCCTCCAATCGACAGCTGATGTGAGGAAGTCATCTTGGAAATCCATCTCCACTCTCAATCAAGCCTTCAGGTGATGGCACAGCCCCCACCTACAGCCTGACTGCACTCTCCTGGAGAGACTCCAAGGCAGGACCACCCAGCTAAGTCACTCCTGGATTCCTAACTCACAGAAACTGCAGGAGATCAAGGCATATTGTTTTATGTCATTAAGTTGGAGGCAATTTGTTACACAGAAATAGATAACTAATACTATCTTCCATTGTATGTTTCAGCCTCTTACCATTGTGCCCTGTTGGTTTGCTGGCTGTACCAGGATGCCAAGTTTGTATCTTTATCTCTGGGACAGAGTTTTCAGAACTTGTACTGTGATTTCTATTGACTGAACACTTTTCTTTCTGATTCAGCGTAAATATTCCACGAAGACCAAATTTCTTTTCTGCAAATAGGCTCATTCCAGAAGCTCCCTACATTTGATTAATACTGTGCTACATAGTTTCTTAGGGATTTTCATATTCAGTGTCTACTTCAACCTTTATCATAATTTTGTAGGGTAGGAAGGGAAAAACATCAGCCACATTTTACAAATGAGGTAATTGAGATCTAATGCATTTAACTGATTTGCACAAAGACACAGTTATTATATTTAATGAAAAAACTAGAATTGGAAACCTGGTATCTTTCCACTGTTCTATCTGACTCTTCAAGATAGGCAAATCAAATATTCATTGATCCTAGCTTTATGACTAGACATCTAAGCAATGCAACATGGATTCAACTGTCATAGATTTTATAAAGGTGAAACACTTATAAATATGTCGATATGAAAAATAAAATGCTACCAGTTGTTCCAGTTATCTTCTGCTATATACCAAAACACCTCCAAACTTACTGCCTTAAAACAACAAAGTCTTTCCCCTAAAACAATGTATGTGGCTTGGTGGGCTTAGTTTAGTAGTTCTCACTTGGGGTCCTATATAACATTGCAGTTGCATTGTGGCTGAGACTAGAGTCAGCTGAATACGTCTTCACTCATATGTTTGTTGCAAGGGCTGGGGTGGCTTGAAATGCTAGGATTTTGTTGAGCCTATCTCTCTGTTTTCATGCAGGCTCTCCATGTGGCTCAGTTTTTCTTCTTTACATTAATGCAGTCTTAGGGTAATCAGACTTACTCGGTAACTGAATTCTTCTATGCATTCTAAGCCTTCTAATAGCCTTGCACAGAAGCTGCAAGTCTTCTTATGATCTGACCATATGACATTCCAGGGCTTGCATCATAAGATCCACTTCCACCACACTCTATTGGTTAAGCAAGTTAGGAAGGCCAGTACAAACTTAAGGGAAGAGTAGAAACAGACTCCATTTCATTGGGAGTAATGCACACAGGAAAGAAAGGAAAAGATGGGCGCTGTCTTAGACGTAAACTATCAAGTCCACCCTTGGCTCCAACAACCATGTAGCCTCCCTCATGTAAAATACATTGACCCTTTCCTCTGGCCAATAAAGTTTCATCCCATGACAGTAACAGCTCAACATCCAGGAGCTTATTTTCTAGGTTAGGTCTAGACACAAATGAGTCTCCTTCAGTATAGATCCTTAGGTGTGGCTTCTTGAGGACAGTTTCTTGTGATCTGAAGACCTGTGAAATAAAGACAGCCATCTGCCCACTTGCCCACCCCAAACCTACAACAATGAGACATTCATGAGATAATCACAGTATATCTTACTGTTTCTAAGAGGGAGAAATAAATGATACCTAACAGTCATGGTTTCATAGCAGTCCTGAAATTATGTGGGGCAAATGTTTCAGTTCCTTGGTTAGGGCCCCATTCTGCTTCCAGAAAATAATTCCTCATTCTTTCCTCTGAGCTCTTGGTTCCATCCTCTCAATATTCTTTTATTTTCTGTAAGAAATGGCTCTTGTTTTAAACTGAGCAGTCTCTTTGGTTTCTTCCTGCTCACGGAAGTTCGAAGGTCTACAGGCCCCTTTCTATACTTTCTCTTTTCCTTTTAGTCCATGCTGATGTAATTCCTTTAAAAATTTTGTGAGCTTCCTATACATCAAGTTATAATCTATTCACTGAGACAAAAGCTATAGTCTTTATTTTTCTTACAGAGATAGCCCCCTTTTCTTTTTATTCATTGACCTCTGTCCAAATACCATGAAATAGTGCTTTAAAGATACTTAAACGCTTTTTGTCTAGTTTAAAGAGTCACAAAATATGCTCTTAAGATTCTTTTCTAGTAAAGGAAGTCTAACAGGCACAGATTTCATATTTTAGAAGTCCTGTTAGGCACATCCTTAACTATGAGATCCAAACAAAAGGTCTTATAATTTTAAGACTTTTACTCTGAAGCTATTCTTTACTCATAGTGGCCTGGATTTTATCTTTTCCCCGAGAGCATTTCTCATTTGAGAATCTTTTGCTGCAAGAGCCAGGGATGAGAAATAATTTTATTTTTAAAGCCATTAAACCAGGGTTCATTTACATTTCCTCTAAATTCTGCTTGAAAACTAAATGGTTCCTTCATAAGTTCATCTCTACTTATTTATAACAGGCAGCTAGAAAAAAAGCCAGTTGGCACCTTTTACCTTCTGCCTGCAAATCTTTCTGGCCAGACCTACAAGTTCATTTGATATTCTTTCTCTTTTCCATTTTATCACAGGCAACAGTGCCATCAGAATTTCCCCCGCATATCACAAGTGCTCCCTTTTCTCTAACCTCCAGCAGCATTTTCATCTCCGTCTTTCAAGCCCTCACCAGCAGTCTCTTGAGGGCCTTCCAAATTTCACTAGCAGAATCTTTGTGGATATTTCAGCTTCCACTCATTGCTTAGTCCAAAAACAAATGCCACATGCCTTAAATTTATAGTATAGCAGTACCTCACTTTGAGGCACCAAAATTCTGTTCTAGTTATTGATTTCTTCTTGCAAAATAATTTCAAAACTTAGTGGCTTAAAATAGCAGTACATTATTCCTCCTCACAGTTCTGGGAGCTGATGGCTTCATCTGGGCAGTTGTCATGTGGTAGACCTCTCCTATGGCTGCAGTCAGGTGACTGCTGAGGCCGGAGCCAGCCAAGTCTCTCATTCCTGTACTTGGCACAGATGCCTGGAATAGCAAGAGGGTGGATGGGTATCTCTCTCTCATGTAGCTTTTCTAAATGGCTATATTGGGCTTCCTCAGGTCATGGCAGTCTCAAGGTCATTATACTTCTCACTTGGTGGCTGGCTTCCCCCAGAATGATCACACTTTAAGAGGCCTTGACAAACAACCACACCAGAGCATCCCACGCTTACTCAGTTCACAGCATCCTTAGTGCCTCAGGATCTTTTCACAAGATCCCTAGGCCAAAACAAACAATATAAAATAAAAGTTTTTACTTTCTAATAACCTGGAAAAAAATGCACGAATTGAAATAAATTTATTTTATTCTTAAATAGTTACTTACTAACAGCACACATACACCTGTTGGGTACTATACAACTTTAGAATCAGCATGGGTACCATGACATGCATTTCCTGTTTCACAATGAGTTTTCTGCAATACTTGTTTTATCACATAAACCACCTAAAACTGATCCTTGCAAAGATATGAAATCATCAAAATAAATGTACCATGTTGTTGATACTGCATTTTCTTGAACTAGTCATTTTTGCAATGTCTGATGTCCACATGTTTTCCTCAAAAATTTAAAATAACTCATGGTGCCCCCCTGTGAGTTTCCTAGAATACCTCAGTGTGCATCAGCACAGGGTTTGGAAGCCACTCTGTTACACTGATTGAATCCTGAAACTAGGTGAGGAATTTGAAAAAATAGTTTTTGTTGGGTCCCATTTTTAACTTCCCATTCTCATCCACCCAGTGGTGGCTAGGCAAACAATACTATAGAGTTGGCTCTATTTGACCAACATCAGGAGGGTGTCAGAAGAATGAGAAAAAGCTTGGATCCCTCTCCAGACGTCACTATGTGCACATGACTTAGACCCAGCATTAACATCTTACATCTTTGAATTTTTATAGCCAGGTTCTTCACAGAATGCCTAAGTAAATAATAGGTTATGAATAAAAATGTGGATACAAACACCAGTCTGAGAAAACAAAGAGGGACTTCCCATGGAAATTGCATTTGTTTGCTAGGACTGCCATAACAAAATATCACTGACTGAGTGGCTTATTTCCTCACAGTTCTGGAGGTTGGAATTCCAAGATCCAGGTGAGACAGTAGGACTGGTTTCTCCTGAGGCCTCTCTCTTTGACTTGCAGATGGCTGCCTTCTCCCTGTGTCCTCACGTGGCCTTTCCTCTGCACACAGGCATCCCTGACACCAGACATATTGGATTAGGCCCCAACACTTATGAACACACTTAACCTTAATTACCTCTTCAAATGCCCTATCTCCAAATACAGTCATATTGAGCATTAGGACTTCCATGTTTTAATTTTGGGAAGGACAAAATTTAGCCTATAAAAGGAACATATTAGAAGAGAGGCCCATGCCATTCTCTTAAGAGATCTTTCTCTTAAAGCATAAGTTTTAAATTTGTTACGAATTGGATCCAGGAGGTCCTTGACCCCCAGGAATTGCATGCCAAAATATCATGTGTATGCATTTTTCTGGGTAGATGATCTGTATTTGCTTTTCTAACCTCTGTGTGCACACTGGAAAGATTTTTCAAAGATTCCAAGTCCCATACTCCAAGGTTCTGATTTAATTCATGTTGGTTGGGCATCAGGCATAAATATTTTGGTAATATTCACCACTTGATTCTAATGTGCAGCCAGTACTGAAAATCATTGGTCTGAAGCCTTTCTCTTTAAATTGCAGTCAAAGACCAGCATCACCATCACCTGGAAACTTACTAGAAATGCTGAATCTCAATCCTCACCCAGACCTACAGATTTTTCATTTTTTGTCTTTTTCGTTGCTGTTGTTGTTGTTTGTTTATTTTATTTTTTAAGACACGGTCTCGTTTTGTTGCACAGGCTAGAGTGCCATGGCCCAATCATGGCTCGCTGCAGTCTTGACTTCTGGGGCCAAGGAATTCTTCTGTCTCAGCCTCCCCAGTAGCTGGAGCTACAGGCACATGCCACAATGTCCAGCTAATTTTTCAATTTTTGTTTTGTAGAGACAGGGTCTGCCTATGTTGCCCAGGCCAGTCTTGAACTCCTGGCCTCAAGCAGTCCTCCTGCTTTGGCCTCCAAAAGTGCTGGGATTACAAGCACCAGCCACTACACCTAGCCAAAATCTTCATTTTAGTATGATCCAAGGGTAGTTTGTATGATATATGCATTAAAGTTTGAGACACACTTATCTGTAATTTCCCTCAAATCATGAAATGAAACTGACCACAAAATTTTCAAAACCACTGAGAAAATTTTTTCAATATGTGATCTAGAATAGCTTACACGGCAGTTCTAATTATTTTGTTTGTTTACACTATTTTAAAGAAAATGTCGGCCGGGCACAGTGGCTCATGCCTGTAATCCCAGCACTTTGGGAGGCCGAGGTGGGCGGATCACGAAGTCAGGAGATCGAGACCATGATGAAACCCCGCCTCTATTAAAAATACAAAAAAGAATTAGCCGGGCGTGGTGGCGGGCGTCTGTAGTCCCAGCTACTCGGGAGGCTGAGGCAGGAGAATGGCATGAACCCGGGAGGCGGAGCTTGCAGTGAGTCAAGATCACACCACTGCACTCCAGCCTGGGCGACAGAGCGAGATTCCATCTCAAAAACAAAAAGAAAAAGAAAAAAAAAGAAAAGAAAAGGTCGTGTCTGGGCCAATTACAGATAATTAATCTGAGAAATAACTGCACAATGAATTACATCCTGGCTGAACCCACTAATGACCTATTACTCATGTCCACCTTAACCATTATGGGTAATTACCCAACAATCAACCTCAGTTGGTCTACATAGCATCTACCTTCAAAGATTCAGATAGTAGAGAAGACAGTAGCTGAGTTGTGTTAATATTGAAAAAATAGGCCAAAAGAAAAGAAGAATAGGGAAAGATGGGAGAAAATGAGAGGGTGAGAAGCCAAATACCATCTGACTTCTAATTTCACTTCTAATATCTAAAACTTTCAGTTCATAATCCTTGACCTCTACCAAAACACCTCTCATGACTCCTATGGTTATTTTTAATAAATAAAAATGGAGCTGGGTCAGGAATAAGGAGCAGGAACAAGAAGGAACTCCTGCAAAGAGGAATAAATTACCAGAAAAAATTACTCTGGATAAGTTACTGGATGAATTTCACTGAATGCATTACTGTGTAATGATGAAATTATGTAATGATGATTCAATGAGAATCATAATTTTCTGCCTTTTTAGAAATTAATTATAAAACTTAATCCATTCACCAAGTCTGCAAATTTGAATGTGTATTTTAAAACTATTATAACCTTTTTCTGTGGCACTAAATGTGGAGTAGTTTTAGTTGAGCTTTATGTATTTGGAGAAACTAAGAAACGTTTACTCTTCCAGGTCACCTTCCCCACCCACTCGCTCCTTTAGATGTTCCCCTTTTCATTCTTGCTTTCCATGTAGTCACCATCCTCATTACAACCCATGGACATTGGTCCTAGACTAGCAGTAGAAGGTCCTTGGGATTTGAATTGAACCAAATCTCTGCCTTTCAGAGCTTGTGATCAAGCAGAAATACCAGATAGACCAGAAATAATAGTAAATAAATAAGTGAACAGCTTTAATAGCTGAATGCACAGACAATACAATACTTTGGATATCAAAATACTCCCTTTATTATAAAATTTACTAATTATTCATGTTAAAATTTTTGCCTTACAGTTGTTCATCTCCAACCACCAACATAGTCAGTAAATATTAATTCTTAAGTCAAATATGCCTTTTTATAAGACCACCCAAAATATTTGGAATTATTTGCTGCCGTCAGGATTTGAATAAGAATAATATAAATTTTACCAATAATTATTTATTGAGTGCAAAATATGAGCCAATAACTATTTTAATTTTCTGTTTATGTGTTTCACCTTTTTACATTCTTTTATTTTCAAACTTTCTGTAATGTTATATTTGAGGCATGTTTCTTATAATTAGAATATATCCAGTCTGACAATCTTAGTATTTTCCTTGAAATATTTAGTCCATTTACATTAAATGTAATTACCAAAAGTTGTGAATTTCTATTTACTAGGTTACTGTTAATTTCTATTTGACTGGTCTGTTTCATGTTTGTTTTATTCCTCTCTTTTCTTGACTTTTTTTTCTGATTAATCATTTTTTAAATTTCCCTTTCCTCCTCTATTAGCTTATTAGTTATACTTCTTTTGGAAGGTATCCTAGAAATTATTTAATACAATGTTCATTTTTAAAAAATTATATCCTAAAAAAGATTATTAGCTTTATGCTGCCTTTCAATGCTAGAACACTATAATATTTTAAATCTAGTATCTCTGTTCCCAAATTTTTTAAATCAACATGTATTTTAATTCTACATTATTTTAAACCCACAAAACAAGAAATTATTATTATTATCTTATACAGGTAATATTCATTTATATCTGTCTACATATTAATCCTTTCTATTGTTCCTTATCCTTGTATTAAACTGCTTATATCTGGGTTTATTTCTCTTCTGTCTGAAGAAATATTTGTTAATTATTTTAGTGTACATTTATTGGTAACAAGTTTTTTAAATATTGTATGTCTGCAAATGTTCTCAGTTTTTTAAGGATAAATTTACTGGATATGAAGGATTATTCGGGGGGTTGCTATTTCAACATATTAAAAATGCCATTCTATTGCTTTCTACCTTCCATTGTTTCTGTTGAAAAGTCTGTTGAATAACTTTTCTTATTGTTTTCTTAAAAGTGACGTAGACTTTTTATTTAGTTTTTGATTTTCTGTAGTTTTACTATGATGTGCCTGGGTTTCTTTATATTTATCTTGCTTTACATGTATCCTGATAGAGATTCTTGAGTTTGCGGTTTGCTGTCTTTTATCAGTTTGAAAAAATTACCAAACATTCAATTTTTTGTTCAAACCCATTCCAGTTCTCTTCTACTTCTGGGGCTACATTTACATTATTTGGATTTTTTTTACTGTATCCAATATTTTTTCTAATTCATTTTATGTATTTTTATATTTTTTCCCCTTTGTGACTCAGTCTGTATACTTTCCATTGACCTGTATTACTCTCTTCTGCTATCTGAAATCTAATGTTAAACTTATGTATTGAGTTCTTAATTTCAGCTATTTTGTTTTTTAGTTCCAGAATTTACATTTGGTTTTTCAGTCATTTTATATTAAAGCTTCTTATGTTGAAGTAACAACTACTTCTTATTTTGAAGTAGTTTAAGGTTCACAAGAAGTTGCAAAAATAACACAGTTCTTATATACATGATGATAATGTCTTACATTATCAAGGTACATTATCAAAACAAGCAATAATGTTGCCGTGTTGGTACAACACTACTATTTGTAAAGTAAAGAACTTATTCGGATTGTGTGAGTGCTTTTTATAAAATTTTATCATGTGTAGATTTGAGTACACCACACTATTTGATTTTAAAAGCATAAATTCCAAATCTCTCTGAAATTCTATTTTTGTTCCTCTTTCCTCTATTTTCTTGAATATTTGTTGTTGTTTTGTTATTGTTGTTGTTGTTTTGAAACAGGGTTTCACTTTGTCACCTAGGCTGGAGTACAGTGGTACAATATTGGCTCCCTGCAACCTCTGCCTCCTGGGTTCCAGTGATTCTCCCACTTCAGCCTCCTGAGTAACTAGGACTACAGCCTCCTGAGTAACTACAAACTCATAACCTCAAGTCATCCACCCGCCTCTGCCTCCCAAAATGCTAAGATTACAGGCATGAGCCACCACACCCAGCCTATTTTAATCACAGCTGTTTTTCAGTTTTTTTGCTGATAAAGACCTAGAGGTGATTTGGATATTAGAATTAGCTATAGTCTGTTTTTCCACCTCTTGGTTTTCAGTCTCATTGCTTGTCATGTTTGGCAATTTTTTTTACTGACTGCATCACACCCATAATAATAACATATAGCAGCCCTAAATGATATTATATTCCTCCAGAGATAGTTGGCCCCTTCTTCTGCTGGGCAGAGAATGTGGAACTGGGACCTTAACACCACCACATCGAGGAAGGAGCACAGCTTTGGTAAGGCTCTATCTACCACTGGCTTCCCCTTTGAGTTCCACAAGAGAGCCTGGGGTTTTTACCAGGTACCGCTCACATTGGTGGGTTCTTAACTCTGATTCTGGCTTTCTTATAAGACTACTACAGTCTGTACACTGCTTTTCAAAGGCTTTATGCTAAGGTTCTTAGCTTCCTGTCTCTGCAGTCTCAGACTTTGGCAGATGTCTTGAGCAAACACTGCCCAAATTTTGGCTCAATTCTCCAGCCTATCCTTCTGACCAGGATCCTAGCCCCTCACATCTCTAACTTTTGTCTCTGTAGCTCCTACAAGATTACCAAAAGTTCTGCTCATTTCTGGGCATCTTAGCAGTGGTCCTCTGCCTGAAACCCTGTCTGAATTCTCAGTCCCTTGTTTTAAGTTCAGAATCAAAAAACACTACCTCATCTCCCAGAAAAGATCTGTGGAATATCACATTACACCCCGAGGATTCCCCTTTGAGGGTATTTGGGACCTCCAGTCCTCAATGCCTCAGTCTTCAAATCAATGTTTTTTACTTGAAATGTCTAGTTGTTCTCAAAGAGATCACTGGTCTGCTACAGTCTAATCTAATATAGTCAGAATCTGGAAATATAGAACTCTCTGACTGTAGGTCTTACATTTCAATAGGTGTTAGGGCAAGAAAGGCAAACAATGAACAACAAACAAAAAAATAAACAAGATAATTTTAGAGGATGATAAATGCTATGATGGAAATAAACAGAATGACATGAAAACTTTGAGGTAGCCAACTGCCTTCCATTTCACATCTGAGGATTCACAAAGTGACTGAGGAAAAACTGTGAAAAATAGCTCCCATTGTCCCCATTTTGTAGATAAGAACATCCTAATCATTGGGGTACCATTGTTCTTCACTCTCCAGCAGTCATGCCAGGCTGGGGAACCCTCAGGTAATGAGATAACGATGGCACTAAATCTGACCCAAATCATTAGGGATTATGCACCTCAGCACAGACGCCCCTCCCTAACCCAAATCAGAAAAGAGAAAATCTTCCAGGACTTCCCCATTATACACATTTAGTGCCTGCTAGGAAAGACGCCACTGGAGGGCACTTTGGTAAATGGAGCTTCCTAGGTCTGTCTTCAGCAATTGCGGGAACCATCATTCTGAGGCCTGCTCAGCTGCCATAATTCACGGGTCTCCCTAATGCAGATGGGGTGGGAATGCTGGACCCTGGAAATAAGCTTTCCCCACCATTGCACTTCACTCAGCTCTCGGCCTTACATCATTTCCAAAGCATTAAGCAGCCTGCAACGCGAGAATCCTGCCGCTGGTGACATCTGTAACATCTGACATCATTTAGAAGACACTGCAAGGGTAAAAGAGTACTTTTTTGATCAGGGACATAAATAATTCTGAGGAAGATATTAGGTTAAAAGGCTTTTATTTCCCCCAAATGGATTTGCAGAATTTGGCCTCCCAGCCAGGTTCCTGTGAGGAAATGGGTTTTGGGGAGCCGAGGAGGTAACTGTGAGCAGTTGACACTCAGCCACTAGGTGCTCCCAGGAATAGGGGACACAATGGGAGCTCCAGGCTGCATGAATGCCCTGTTCACCTCTTGTCAAGGGGACAGGTAGGGTGTAGCTTAATCATACCCTTGTGTGCCCTCAGTGTTCATAGAAGATGGAAGGGGGCAGCTACCGGGTGTCTGTTCGGGAGGGAAAGCCCCCTTCTTCTCAGAGATGTTCACCAGGATCTTGGGAAATTATTATCTTCTGCCAAGAGGCACCCAGATGATCTTCTCCACATCATCCTGGCTTGGCAGGATTGAGAAAGACTATGCATATATAGTCTGTTTTGTCTTCCCAAACTTAGCATCCTCACTAGGACAAGAAAAGGAATCAAGAGTCTCAGCTTCTTCCTAAAACTTGCCAGAACTGCTACCAGGCCTTCACAACAGCAGGAACTCTCACTCCATCTCACCTCTGGCTCTTAGCACAGGGTGGCGCTGAGTGTTTGCATTCCATGGTAATCTCCCAAGGATTTCCAGATCTGCTGCCTGAGGCTGCCTGGATCTAGAGATGATGCGGGTTGCGTGAGGACCTAGGGATTTTAAGAGGGGCTTCCTGCAAACAGCAGAACATAATCTTGGGCCCCACACCCACAAACCAGTCTCAGCTATACAAATTGAGCATGAGCCGCAACACAGAGAAGGCTTTTAAAAAAAACAACACCTTCCAACATCTTTTATGCCATTCCCATCTCAGCATGAGCAGCATGCAAACTGGATCGAGTGTCAGAATTCTAGAATGCTGATTCTGGAAAAAAGGAGCCTTAAGCTTAAAAAATCATGGAGGAATTGTTCATTGCATAGGTGAGAATGCTGTTTTTTCAGATCACATAGCTGATTAATGACAGGAACTTAAACTATATCAACATTGAGAGCATAAGGATTTGTTCATCATGGCACCTTCAATGTCTAGCAAGAACCAGCATGTAGTGGGTGCCTACTATGGTCTAGAAACTGTATTAAGTCCCATACAGGATACAGAGACAAGTACAATACAGTCCCAGCCAATGAGGAACACACCACCTAGTGGGGGACATGAACACATAACCAAAAATTACAAAGCAACATTGTTCATGCCTTTATAAATATATAAACAAGGTGCCCAGCAGAGAATCCAGGGGAAATAATAAATAATACTTCCTGTGGCCTTCTAATAATTAAGCACCTGATATACCAGAATCAGCACTAAGAATAAACTAATCATGAATAAGATGCAATCCTGCCCTTAAAAAAAGCTTACTGTCTAGTGCAATATGCAAAGAGGTATTTCCAACACATTGTAATGAATGGTAACATGAGTGATATGGGTAGTTTTTGGAGCACATGGGAGGGCATGTGGCCCAGGCCAGGAGGAGGTCAGGAAAAGATTTCCGGGGGATATGACATGAAAGTTGAAATGAACAGTGAGTAGAATGCATCCAGGTGACAGTAAAGGAGAAAGGAGGAAGGGCACAGCCATCCTAGGAAGAAGGAAGTACATGGTTAAATGTTAACGTATTTAATTTGCAGCACAAATCTTTTAGGGAAATGATAGTAAGAGACTTTCAAGGAAAAGGGAGCTCTAACTGTAAGCCTGACTTTAGCCATAAGATGCTTAGTAGTTTGTCCAGTCTTAAGAACAGTGGAAACCCACTGAAAATTTTTAAACAAGGGAATAAAATGGTCAGGCTTTTCTTTATATCCTCTAAACATGGATGAGGGAAGTGCAAACAGGACACAATGGAAGGCAGGGATTTCCATTAGGATGTTGTTAGAATCGTTCAGATAAAAAAAAAAATAATGTATATGAACTCTACAAAAATCTGTCTGAATCTTTAAGATCCTAATTCCACAATTAAAATTTTGACCAAAAATGATAGTGGCCTGAAAAAAAAAGCTATGGGGGGTATAGCTGCAAAAATAGTAAGGGCTATTAAGAGATTATGGTTGCAGAATCTGGTCATTGATGAAATGTGGGAGATGAAGAATAGGAGGGAGTCCAAGCCAGGCTTCCAGCTTGGGCAACTGAATATGCTGGTTACTGTCGCTGAAGCAGACCAGGAGGAGCAAAGTGGGAGGGGTTAAGGTGTCCCAGAAGATGGCATTAAGGTCGGGTCTAGAGGTTAAATGGAGGTTTTCAGACAGAGGAGGAAACAAGGTACTCACTATGAGACAATGAGTCCACATGAGACTATGGCCAAAATCCCTAACATTCCCCTTCAGCCCCCATGAAGAAGCAGACAAAAAGAAAGATAGAGAAAGTGAAAGACCAATTAAGTTCATTACTGGGAAAAAATCATCCTGGGAAATGTCTGGTAACTGTTTCTTTAGAATGCAATTCTCCTTGGTCTACTCGAGACATAACAGATGACGGTAGAACACAGGTTGGGGGTGGACAACAATTATCAGAAAAGGCATGAACACACAGAGGACGTTCCCACCATTATTATTGTCCTGGGAGAGTCATCCTGCAGATCCATTTCCAGCTGCCTTCAATGTAAAGAAAGAAAAAAGAGTGAGGGAGAGTCTGGCAAATCCAATAAAGATGGATGGAGGGGATTGAGACAAAGGCACCTGCCGGCATTGTGTCAGCTCCAACTCACCAACTCAAAAACAAACTCATTCATTATCCACCAGCCTGGGCTGAAATAGCCCCGGTGTAAACACTCCCACACACCCAGCTCTCAATGAGACAAACAGCCCAGAGGTGCACATGCCATGGGCTCTTGCTGCTAATGGAATATGCACAACCAGCTCTGTGATGGCCAAGAATGATTTCTCTCCCATAAGGACAACAATTCCAAATAGCAAAGCTTCACCCAGGACCCTCATCATTCCACATTTTGTGTAGGATCGTCAGACAAAGCAGACCCTCGCCTCGTTTTTCACACATTTCATTCATTCTCTGCGGTTCTTCAAGCAGAACAAGGAAATTAATTCCCATTACCCACAAATTCACACATACGCCCTTTGCTTATCTTGCTGATACTCTCTAATACTTTCTATAAAATAATAAAATTAGATGGCACAGGCCAAAGGCCAACTTTGAGAGAATAGATTCATTATCTCACCCCAAATCTGGTCATGTCCCTGTGCTTCCGGTCTCGTGCATAGCCCGACCTTCCTCCTGCTTGCTCACAGTACATACTGGTTCCTCATCCTCTGCTCTGCCCTCACTCGGCCTCAATCCCTTGTCCAAAAGACCATGGTGCCATCTGCAATCCAGATTTTACTTCCTCTGTAGTCTTCTGCTCTCCATCCCTGTTGTTGCAACTCTGGCTTCAGCCATTGCCTAGGTTTCTGGCCTAGGTTTCTGCCACAGGCCTCCTGAGGGCCAATCTGCCCTCCTCCAAGACATTTTCTATCCTGTAGTCAGGAATGTCATTCAAAAACACAAAACTGTAGTTCACTTCGACGTTTAAAATTCCTCAGTGGCTTCCCAATGACTCTATTTAGGTAGAAATTCCTTAGGAGGACCTATAAAGTCCTTCATAATCTGTTTTTATCTGCTCTATATCTTCAAACTAATTCATCCCCATTTCCATGGTGTTCTGTGGTCTAGCCAGGTCAAATTGCTTTTAGTTCTCCAAATGCATCTGCTCTCTCTTCCCTCCAGCTCTCCATAGATCCTCCACATTCCCTTATCTGAGAACATTCTTTCCCCACCACTTCACCTGGCAAACTCTTGTCTTTCCACTCTGAGTATACATTTTACTTCTTCCAGGAAGCTTTCTCTGATTGACCTTTCTGGAAGTCTTAGGTGGGTGCACCTTCCATAAAGTGCAATAGGATCCTTATTATAACAAACTGTAACTGCCTATTTCTCTGATTTTCCCACAATGGTAAGTCTTTTGAGAGCAGTGATGTTATTTGCCAGGGTTACAGCTATAGTGTTAGTCTCTACCAAGTACCTGGAACACAGTAGATTCTCAGTATTTACTGAGCAAATGAATGAACAGAGGGAGGTAACCAGGAAGAGAGTTAGTTGAGGTTATTTGGTTGCAAACAAGAGAACCTACCTCTAGCCAATTTAAGCAAACAGGAATCCTGGCGTAGAAAGTCAAGTACCCAGGTTGGAAATATGCAAAAACCAAGACAGCTCTAGATATCTAAGAAGTGAGAATGTAGGCATGGTTATGTGACAGAAACAGGATGGTCAAATAGAAAAACACAAGCCATTTAAATCTCTGTTTCACTTAGCTTAAGATTCAAATTCAAAAGAGATATCTAGGATGAGCCTAGTTTATTCATACACCTCAGCCTGGCTAAAAGACAGCAGGGCACACAGGCAGCAGCTCTGATGGACTGTGTGCAATGGGAAGGGGTAGAGCTGCAGGCAAAAGCATAGATGTTGAAGGCCACAGCTTCCACGTGCCCACAAACTCACAAGTCTGAGTTCTCATTAATAATATTTTAGAGATCACAGTTAGCTATTTGCTCTCAGAGTCAGGGTTGAGGGTTTTGGTGGGAGGGGAGAGAAATGAGGCCAGTATGAGAATAGATTGATCTATAACGAGGGTGGACTCTTTTCTCTCATAGGACATAACGCTGATTCTCTATAAAAAAGAATATATTTGCTTAGAAATACACCATGTAAGAAACGCCAGTAAGAGCTTTGAAACACAGAGAACAACAATAATAATTGATAATGCACCAAAAGATGGGTTATAGGATTCCTTAACCATCAAAATAAGTCTTAAAAAGTGACTTAGTAACTGTTTATATTTATGATTAACAATTTTTTATTCTTTTTCTCTTTTCTAAGAGTAAAAGAGAGTCAGCAGGTTTAAATGAAGTGTGAAGAATTTAGAATCTGTACCAAGATGTGTACATGGAAAACAGAGACTGTGATACTTGTAAGCGCATCCTCGCATCTTGTGCTGTACACAGTGGAGAGCGACATCCAGGAGCACACAATTTCAAGTCAAACCAGGGCTTTGCCACTGACCGCCCATGTGACCTTGAAGAAGTGATTTCTCTATGCCTCAGTTTCTTATCTGTACAATAAATCTAGTAACACTTAATGTAATCACTGTTTGGCTCTAATAGGATCTTGTATGTCAAGCTCTGAGAACAGCTCCTGGGACATAAGAAGTAATCGATGAATGACAGTTAAGGCTCAGTAAATATTTGTTAATTTTGATTATGGATTTCTTAATACAAAAGTTATAAGGTTATAAGATAAATTTTTCATAATGTATTACAGAAACTGTGTCTTTTTCCAGCATTTAAATAAAAAGAGAACCTGGACCTTCCTGGTGTGATTTGACTGATGCTCTGCTTAAAAGCAGGGACACAAACTAAATAGACACTCCTGTCCTCTCCTGTCTTTCATTGCACCCACCCATCCGTGGGAAACCAGCTTCCTGCCTACTGCCTGAAGCATCTCTTCTCCTTTTTGAAAGGGAAATTAGACAGCTCAGTAACATTTGGTAGCTCTTCTAGAAAGGAGACTTTGCCAGACTCCACCATCTTTTTCTGTCTGATTTACTGTGGTCCCCAAATATAGGCTGGCTGTTTTTTCGTCTCATGTATCCACTGGGAAGGTTAGAACAAAACATATGAGACTCGTGAAAATGGAAGGAAATGGAAACCAACAGTAAGTGCAGTAAAGAGGCGATGGACAGAGATCTGAATTACTGGTGACTCACACCGTCTGACAGACTTCATCATTTGCTGAGTTGGCAGGAGATTTATCCAGCATTCTAAGCCCCAATCTTCTTGAAACAGAGACCTTCCAGATAAGCAACCGCAGCACTATTTGCAAACCTGCTGCTCAGCACGCAACAGTAGAAGACATGACCTTAACACACTCGCATAGACCTTCGCAATAGATTCCTGAAATCTCAGGTGTTGAAGGTATCATTGTCCTCATTATCATCACCCTGAAATTTCACCATCAGTCAAGATCTCCTGTTAGGTTCCTGCCCTCAGCAACCTACCCTTTGTCTTCAGAGACCAACACTCTTGAAAGAAGTTAATAACTTTACTCTCTGAGAAAATAATAAGTCAATATCTGAGATGACTTGGCTATTTTTGCACAGCTGGAAGAGGATGAAGAGAGACTAACAGAAAGGTGGGTGCAGTCAAATACAGTAAGTAGAGAGGCCAATTGAAGGAGACAATGAGAAAGGAGCGCTGATGGAAAGGAGCTGGAGAGGGCATGTTAAAGCAGCGAGACAAGCAAACCACAGACCACTCAGGAAGGAAGGAACCAGAGGCCACTGTGGCCTGAGGAGGAGCAACCGATGCTGGCTGGGGAAACAGATAATTCACCACCGATGCTGCAGAGCCTTGAAAGAGAGACCAGAAAGGTGATTTAAGGAGTATTAGTTTTGGGTTCTGAAAATTATTCACTGAATCCCATGATGAGCGACAATCATGCTATTTTATACTAATATAACTGTACGCCAAGCTATTTCATCAGTTGCAATAAATTCTTCCAGTTTGGGGAAAATTCCACTTAGCCATCAAGAGCCAGCATCAATTTCAACTTCTCTTTGAAGCCTCCCAGGGAACTTTCAGGGCAACTGTAGCCTCACCAGTCTGTAACCTTTTGTTTACCCCTCTTTATTCCTGTCTCTTCCACTTCACTATACTTCCTCTCCCAGCCCCTACATGCTTCCACTGAACTGTGATTCCCTCGGAAATAGGCTTAGGTTTTGCTTATCATCATATTCTTATTCTTCTCATAATGCTTGTCTCAATAGATACTTATTGAATGGAAGAATAAATAGATTGACAGGACTCATTAAACTCATCCCTAACCAGAGTTATTTCAGCGGCCTATTTGAAACGAGAGTGCACCCCATTTCTCTCCATCAGAGCCAAGTGTATTTCCAGCAATCCCAGCAGAAGCCACCTCCCCTTTGCTATCCGATTCTTGGATCAGCTGCTTTCCACATGTGATAGTAAAACTAGCAAATCTCTCTCCAAATTCCAAACCCCATGAAGGGCCAGAACCTACCAACACTGTGGCTTTATGTCCTTTTCCCCAAAATGAAAATATATTCATTCAGCAACTGCAGTTCTTTCCATTAATTTAACCTAAACACTGAGGAAAATCTATTTTCAAGAGAAGGTCCACCAGTAACAGAATGAATGGAGAATTTCTTTTTTTTTTTTTTTTTTAGACGGAGTCTCTGTCACCAGGCTGGAGTGCAATGGCATAATCTCAGCTTACTGCAACATCCACCTCCTGGGTTCAAGCAATTCTCCTGCCTCAGCCTCCTGAGTAACTGAGATTACAGGTGCCCACCACCCTGCCTGGCTAATTTTTGCATTTTCAGTAAAGACAGGATTTCACCATTTTGGCCAGGCTGGTCTCAAACTCCTGACCTTGTGATCTACCCACCTCGGCCTACCAAAGAGGAATGGAGATTTTTATAATACATGCTCCTTCTTGTTCTGACCCTAGACCGAATTAATCACAATCTCTCAAGTAGAACCCAGGACTCTTTACCAAGTTCCTGAAGAGATTCTAAAGAATACTATGTTTCAGGATCATTATCTTAAGGAAATGAGACCAAGAAAATAAGAAAGGAAGAGAAGAAGGGGAAAAAGAGCAAAGAAGAAGGGGAAGGAAGTTCAATGAAAGGAGAAACAGAAGCACTTGCTGTCAGGCCTCTGAGCCCAAGCTAAGCCATCATATCCCCTGTGACCTGCATGTTCACATCCAGATGGCCGGTTCCTGTCTTAACTGATGACATTCCACCACAAAAGAAATGAAAATGGCCTGTTCCTGCCTTAACTGATGACATTATCTTGTGAAATTCCTTCTCCTGGCTCATCCTGGCTCAAAAGCTCCCCTACTGAGCACCTTGTGACCCCCACTCCTGCCCGCCAGAGAACAACCCCCCTTGACTGTAATTTTCCTTTACCCACCCAAATCCTATGAAACGGCCCCACCCCATTCCCTTCACTGACTCTCTTTTCGGACTCAGCCCACCTGCACCCAGGTGATTAAAAGCTTTATTGCTCACACAAAGCCTGTTTGGTGGTCTCTTCACATGGACGCGCATGAAATTTGGTGCCGTGACTCAGATCGGGAGACTTCCCTTGGGAGATCAATCCCCTGTCCTCCTGCTCTTTGCTCCATGAAAAAGATCCACCTATGACCTCGGGTCCTCAGACCCACCAGCCCAAGGAACATCTCACCAACTTTAAATCAGGTAAGCGGCCTCTTCTTACTCTCTTCTTCAACCTCTCTCACCATCCCTGAAACACTTTCTCCTTTCAATCTTGGTGCCACCCTTCAGTCTCTCCCTTCTCTTAATTTCAATTCCCTTCATTTTCTGGTAGAGACAAAGGAGACACGTTTTATCCGTGGACCCAAAACCCTGGCGCTGGTCACGGACTCGGGAAGGCAGCCTTCCCTTGGTGTCTAATCATTGCAAGGACACCTCTCTGATTATTCATCCACGTTTCAGAGGTGTCTGACCAGGCAGGAACACCTGCCTTGGTCCTTCACCCTTAGCGGCAAGTCCCGCTTTTCTGGGGGAAGGGCAAAAACCCCAACTCCTTCTCTCCCTGTCTCTACCCCTTCTCTCCCTGTCTCTACCCTGTCTCTACTTTTCTGGGGGACAAGAATACCCCCAGATCCCTTATTTCCATGCCCCGACCTCTTATCTCTGTGCCCCGATCCCTTATTTCTGTGCCCCGACCTCTTATCTCTGCACCTCACCCCTTATTTCCATGCCCCGACCCCTTTCCCACTTTTCTAGGGGGCAAGAACCCCCCCCCCAACCTCTTCTCTTTGTGTCTCTACTCTCTCTTTTCTCTGGGCTTGCCTCCTTCACTATGGGCAAGCTTCTGCCCTCCATTCCCCCTTCTTCTCCCTTAGCCTATGTTCTTAAAAACCTAAAACCTCTTCAACTCACACCTGACCTAAAACTTAAATGCCTTATTTTCTTCTGCAATGCTGCTTGACCCCAATATACACTTGACAGTGGTTCCAAATAGCCAGAAAATGGCACTTTCAATTTTTCCATCCTACAATATCTACATAATTCTTGTCATAAAATAGGCAAATGGTCTGAGGTGCCTGACGTCCAGGCATTCTTTTACACATTGGTCCCTCCCTAGTCTCTGTTCCCAATGTGACTTGTCCCAGATCCTCCTTCTTTCCCTCCCGCCTGTCCCCTCAGTCCCAACCCCAAGCATCCCTGAGTCTTTCTAATCTTCCTTTTCTACAGACCCATCTGACCTCTCCCCTCCTCACCAGGCCGAGCTAGGTCCCAATTCTTCCTCAGCCTCCACTCCTCCACCCTATAATCCTTTTATCACCTCCCTTCCTCATACCTGGTCCGGCTTACAGTTTCCTTCCCTAACTAGCCCTCCCCCACCTGCCCAGCAATTTCCTCTTAAAAAGGTGGCTGGAGCTAAAGGCATAGTCAAGGTTAATGCTCCTTTTTCTTTATCCCAAATCAGAGAGCGTTTAGGCTTTTTCATCAAATATAAAAACCCAGCCCAGTTCATGGCTTGTTTGGCAGCAACCCTGAGATGCTTTACAGCCCTAGACACTAAAAGGTCAAAAGGTTGTCTTATTCTCAATACACATTTTATTACCCAATCTGCTCCTGACATTAAATAAAACTCCAAAAATTAAAATCTGGCCCTCAAACCCCACAACAGGACTTAATTAACCTCACCTTCAAGGTGTACAATAATACAGTAGCGGCAGCCAAGTAGCAACATATTTCTGAGTTGCAATTCTTTGCCTCCACTGTGAGACAAACCCCAGCCATATCTCCAGCACACAAGAACTTCCAAACACGTAAACCGCAGTGGCCAGGCGTTCCTCCAGGCCTGCCTCCCCCCAGAGCTTGCTACAAGTGCCAGAAATCTGGCCACCAGGCCAAGGAATGCCCACGGCCCAGGATTCCTCCTAAGCCGTGTCCCATCTGTGCAGGACCCCACTGAAAGTCGGACTTTTCAACTCACCTGACAGCCACTCCAAGAGCCCCTGGAACTCTGGCCCAAGGCTCTCTGACTCCTTCCCAGATCTTCTCAGCTTAGCGGCTGAAGACTGATGCTGCCCAATCGCCTCAGAAGCCCCCTAGACCATCACGGACGCTGAGCTTCGAGTAACTCTCACAGTGGAGGGAAGTCCGTCCCCTTCTTAATCGATATGGAGGCCACCCACTCCACATTACCTCCTTTTCAAGCACCTGTTTCCCTTGCCTCCGTAACTGTTGTAGGTATTGACAGCCAGGCTTCTAAACCTCTTAAAACTCCCCAACTCTGGTGCCAACTTAGACAATACTTTTTTAAGCACTCCTTTTTAATTATCCCCACCTGCCAGTTTCCTTATTAGGCCGAGACACTTTAACTAAATTATCTGCTTCCCTGACTATTCCTGGACTACAGCCACATCTCATTGCCGCCTTTCTTCCCAATCCAAAGCCTCCTTTGCGTCCTCCTCTTGTATCCCCCCACCTTAACCCACAAGTATAAGATACCTCTACTCCCTCCTTGGTAACCGATTATGCACCCCTTACCATTTCATTAAAACCTAATCACCCTTACCTCGCTCAACACCAATATCCCATCCGGCAGCGTGCTTTAAAAAGATTAAAGCCTGTTATCACTCACCTGCTACAGCATGGCCTTTTAAGGCCTATAAACTCTCCTTACAATTCCCCCATTTTACCTCTTAGAACCAGAGAAGCCTTACCGGTTATTTCAGGATCTGAGCCTTATCAACCAAATTGTTTTGCCTATCCAGCCCGTGGTGCCAAACCCATATACTCTCCTATCCTCAATACCTCCCTCCACAACCCATTATTCTGTTCTGGATCTCAAACATGCTTTCTTTACTATCCCTTTGCACCCTTCATCCCAGCATCTCTTTGCTTTCACTTAGACTGACCCTGACACCCATCAGGCTCAGCAAATTACCTGGGCTGTACTGCCACAAGGCTTCACAGACAGACTCCATTACTTCAGTCAAACCCAAATTTTATCCTCATCTGTTACCTATCTCGGCATAATTCTCATAAAAACACACATGCTCTCCATGCTGATCGTGTCTGACTAATCTCCCAAACCTCAATCCCTTCTACAAAACAACAACTCCTTTCCTTCCTAGGCATGGTTAGATACTTTCGACTTTAGATACCTGGTTTTGCCATCCTAACAAAACCATTATATAAACTCACAAAAGGAAACCTAGCTGACTCCATAGATCCCAAATCCTTTCCCCACTCCTCTTTCCATTCCTTGAAGACAGCTTTAGAGACTGCCCCCACCTAGCTCTCCCTGACTCATCCCAACCCTTTTCATTACACACAGCCAAAGTACAGGGCTGTGCAGTCAGAATTCTTACACAAAGACCAGGACCGCACCCTGTAGGCTTTTTATCCAAACAACTTGACCTTACTGTTTTGCCTAGCCCTCAAGTCTGCATGTGGTGGCTGCTGCTGCCCTAATACTTTTAGAGGCCCTTAAAATCACAAACTATGCTCAACTCACTCTCTACAGTTCTCATAACTTCCAAAATCTATTTTCTTCCTCACACCTGATACATATACTTTCTGCTTCCCAGCTCCTTCAGCTGTACTCACTCTTTGTTAAGTCTCCCACAATTACCATTGTTCCTGGCCCAGACTTCAATCCAGCCTCCCACGTTATTCCTGATACCACACCTGACCCCCATGACTATATCTCTCTCATCCACCTGACATTCACTCCATTTCCACATATTCTTTCATGTTCCTCACCCTGAACACGGTTTATTGACGGCAGTTCCACCAGGCCTAATCACCACACACCAGCAAAGGCAGGCTATGCTATAGTACAAGCCACTAGCCCGCCTCTTAGAACCTCTCATTTCCTTTCCATCGTGGAAATCTATCCTCAAGGAAATAACTTCTCAGTGTTCCATCTGCTATTCTACTACTCCTCAAGGATTATTCAGGCCCCCTCCCTTCCCTACCCATCAAGCTCGAGGATTTGCCCCCACCCAGGACTGGCAAATTAGCTTTACTCAACATGCCCCGAGTCAGATAACTAAAATACCTTTTAGTCTAGGTAGACACTTTCACTGGACAGGTAGAGGCCTTTCCTACAGGGTCTGAGAAGGCCACTGCAGTCATTTCTTCCCTTCTATCAGACATAATTCCTCAGTTTAGCCTTCCCATCTCTATACAGTCTGTTAACAGGCCAGCTTTTATTAGCCAAATCAGCCGAGCATTTTTTCAGGCTCTTGTATTCAGTGAAACCTTTATATCCCTTATGGTCCTCAGTCTTCAGGAAAGGTAGAACGGACTAATAGTCTTTTAAAAACACACCTCACCAAGCTCAGCCACCAACTTAAAAAGGACTGGACAATACTTTTACCACTTTCCCTTCTCAGAATTCAGGCCTCTCCTCGGAATGCCACAAGGTACAGTCCATTTGAGGTCCTGTTTGGATGCTCCTTTTTATTAAGCCCCAGTCTCATTCCAGACACCAGACTGACTTGGACTGTGCCCCAATAAACTTGTCATCCCTTCTATCTTCTGTCTAGTTATACTCCTATTCACTGTTCTCAACTACTCACACTTGCCCTGCTCTCGTTTACACTTCTGGTTTACACTGTTTCTCTAAGCCATCACAGCTGATATCTGCTGGTGCTATCCCCAAATTGCCACTCTTAACTCTTGAAGTAAATAAATAATCTTTGCTAGCAGGACTATGCTGAATCTCCTTAGGCACTCTCTAATTAGATGTCCTGGGTCCCTCCAATTCTTAGACCTTTAATACCTGTTTTTCTCCTTCTCTTATTCCATTTAGTTTTTCAATTCATACAAAACCGTATCCATGCCATCACCAATAATTCTAAATGACAAATGTTTCTTCTAACAGTCGCACAATATCACTCCTTACCACAAAATCTTCCTTCAGCTTAATCTCTCCCACTCTAGGTTCCCACATTGCCCCTAATCCCGCTTGAAGCAGCCCTGAGAAACATCGCCCATTATCTCTCCATACCATCCCCCAAAATTTTTGTCATCCCAACACTTTACCACTATTTCATTTTATTTTTCTTATTAATATAAGAAGACAGGAATGTCAGGCCTCTGAGCCCAAGCTAAGCCATCATATCCCCTGTGACCTTCACGTACACATCCAGATGGCCGGTCCCTGCCTTAATTGATGACATTCCACCACAAAAGAAATGAAAATGGCCTGTTCCTGCCTTAACTGATGACATTATCTTGTGAAATTCCTTCTCCTGGCTCATCCTGGCTCAAAAGCTCCCCCACTGAGCACCTTGTGACCCCCCACTCCTGCCCACCAGGGAACAACCCCCCTTTGACTGTAATTTTCCTTTACTTACCCAAATCTTATAAAATGGCCCCACCCCTATCTCCCTTCGCTGACTCTTTTTGGACTCAGCCCACCTGCACCCAGGTGATTAAAAGCTTTATTGCTCACACAAAGCCTGTTTGGTGGTCTCTTCACACAAACGTGCATGAAACTTGCTATGGGCCAGGTACCATACAATAAAATGCAAAATATACAACACACATTTAAAAACAGTGCTGATACGTTGAAAGTAAAAGTATAAAAAGATATATTAACCAAAATGTCCACTGAGGAAAATACTAATAAAAATAACATTTTGGTGGGGATAATATAACAAGTCCCTCTTGTTCCAATCACTAACCAAAAGTCCTCCTGAGATCTGAAGTTCTATAATAATCAGTAAGAGGAAGAACACCAAACATAAAATCAGAAAATATAGGGATAAGTTATGTCTCTCCCTACTAGCTGTATAACTTTAGAAAAGTTACTTAAATCTCTGGGTCTCAGTCTTCCCATGATTTGGTTTAAATTGTGGAAGAACCATATAGATGTAATACCATGCTATTTTCACAGTTAGTTCTCTTTCTGTGTTCTGTAGTGTTAATAAACATGTGCAGAAGCTGCAAACATTACATATGATTAAAAGCACTATGTAGATGCAAAATATTATAAGGAGAAGGTAGCAAATATTTATTGAATGATTACTGTGTTTCAGAAAATATGCAGTGTTTAAAATACATTTATTTGTCATTGTGATGGTGATCCTACAAGGGAGGTTCTATCACCATTCTCACTTAACGAGCAAACGACCTAAAGCACAGAGAAGTTAAGCAACGCTCCTAAGCTCACACAGTTGGTAAATGGCAGAACTAAAATTTGAACCAAAGCAATTTGATTCTAGAGCTCACATTCTTAATCACAACACTATAAGAAACGCGTTTCATAATCAGAAACTCTTCCTGAGACATGAATCAGGAAACTATTTGCAATGAGTAGTTCCAGCTTTGCCATTTTCTCTTGATCTCCTTGCAGTAACTTCCTTCCCAAACCAATCATCCTGCTGTTTGGTTACTTCATGACTTACGGTTTTTACTACCATCCTCTTCCCCAAGACTTGACACCACAAATGCGGCACCTAAACTATGTGGTGTGGAGGTGATCAGCTTCTCAATCTCACCTGCCTGTCTAGCTACTGATTCATTTCTATCCTGTGCTTCACAACCTGGCTTTCTGAGAGAAGTTACTCCGTTTCCTCCCTTCCTGAAGACAACTGTAGTCTCTACCATTTTTTAATTCAATGGATATTTTTCATCTATCTTTTGTAATCATCGTGCAGCATTTGATACTATTAGCAACTCCATCTTTGAAATTTTACCCTCCTGTGACTTCTCTGCCCTGGTTTCCCCTGGTCTCTAGTGGCTGGAATCCCGTGTGCTCCATGAGCTCTTCTTCATCCTGCCCATCCATTAAAATCTATGTGCTCCAGGATCGCCCCACCAAATGTGCTCTCCCTAGAATAGCTCACCTGATGTCCAGGTCCAAATCTTTAGAAGATCTCCATGCTGAGCTCGAGATCCACATAATCAGTTTCCTGGACATCTCCACTTGGTTTATGTCTGGGAGTCTCAGCTTCCGTGAACCTAACTCACTCTTCATTCCTCAGCCTCTCAATCCTTGTGAGCTCATCATCCCAGTGATCCAGAAAGCATTTTCTCTTCTCCCTCCTGTTCTGCGTATAACCCATCTTCTCGTCATGTCAGTTCTGCTTCCTTGGTGTGTCTGAAACTAGCCTTCTCTTCCCCACTTGCTCAGCCACCATCTCATCAAACCTTCTGCAATGGCCTTCCCTTCTTCCAAGGCATCCCTCATGCTCCTGTTATAATGATTTTTCTAAAATGTAAATAGATTAAGGTATCCTCCAGCTTAAAATCTTTCCCACGGCACCCCATTGCCTTTGGATGATTTTCAACTTTCTGCCTTAGCATGGCACTCTAAGCTAGGAAGCTCAGGGTTTAGTCCCTACCTTCCTGGCTGTGGTCTGTCCTCTTACCTGTCCCCTTTGCTGCACAGATCCAGGTGATCAAATACAACTGCTTGCATTTCAACCTTTTTTTTTTTTTTTTTGAGACAGAGTCTCGCTCTGTCACCAGGCTGCAGTGCAGTGGCACAATCTCGGCTCACTGCAACCTCTGCCTCCCAGGTTCACGCCATTCTCCTGCCTCAGCCTCCCAAGTAGCTGGTGCTACAGGCACCTGCCACTACGCCCAGCTAATTTTTGTATTTTTTTTTTAGTAGAGATGAGGTTTCACCATCTTGGCCAGGATGGTCTCATTCTCTTGACCTCGTGGTCCGCCCACCTTAGCCTCCCAAAGTGCTGGGATTACACGCGTGAGCCACCGTGCCCAGCCATGAACCTTTTCTAAAACACTACTCTCTCAAATTGCACTGACCATCCCTCACCTCTCTGTATTGCTAATTTCTGTTCCTCATTTTAAGTTATAACTTAACTTCCTCTTTCAGGAAGCTTTCTATAACTCCTTTCTCCACACCCCTAGAAGAGGTTAGAAGTCCCTTTTCTTTACTTTGTACTGTTCAAATGATTGTTTTCTGTATAACGTGTGTGATGGCCTTTGTTCCTCACTAGGCTGTGAAGTTCTTGGGGAAATTGTTTAGAAATTATTTCTCCTCTATATTCTCGGCAATTAGCACAGTGCCAGGTGGACAGAAGGTATTCAGTATGGATATTTTTGAGTGAATGAATGAATGAATGAATGAAGTGAAATAGCAAAGAGAAACATTTGGGTGCAGCTCTCAAAGCAGGAAACACTGTGCCTGGCAACCAGGTTTCCACATCATCCACAGTTGCTAGTATAGCACAATGCAGAGCTATTTACTCTCCCCCAAAAATATAAACTCTCTCCAAAGCTGTGTTTGTGCAAAGACTGCAATGAAAGAAGCACTTGTTTAAATAGAAAGGTCTCTGGCAATTAACAAACATGGGACAAATCCAAGATCCACTAACTTTTCAGGGGCTCTGTGTTTGCAGTTAGATGTATAGAAACGCTTACGAAGAATGAGATTCCCTCTTCACAGAAAAGAAAACATGTGATTTAAATAGCAATGCCTCTCGTCATCAAGGATGCAATCTAGAAAATCAGGGTTTGGACTTCTCTGAAAAAGTAATCCTCAGGGATTGGGTCAAGAATGGGGCAGGGATCCTCTGGATTTTCATTTACTCTAAAGAAAGGCTTCCCCCTGACCCCTCAGTTAGAGCAAGAGGCAAAGATCCCAGCTTGCAGGCAAGCTATTTCAGCATCTAATACAGCAATTACCAGCATGGCAGAGGGGCAGGACATACATGGCATAAAAAACACAGGCTGCCTTTGGGGTCTGTGTGCCTGTGTTCATGCATGTGGCTACATGCATAGAAATACACATGCTCCGGCCTTTTCCCCTGTTGAGAATCTCTCCTGGGTGAAAGAGAACGGGCCTATGGCCTTGACACCCCCACCTCACTGCAACGTGCAGGGCGAGACATCCCTTCCCCTTTACTGCCCTGGCCCCAGCTTCACTCTGCAAAGTCAGGGAGGGAAACTGGGGGATTTTCAAGGATGATTGCAATTCTAACTCTCTGTGATCCTTCTGAAAATTAGTTATTTTAATGTTCTGCCTTTATGCTGAAGAGAACAAAGGGGAAAACACCAGATAGGTATTAAAATTAAAATAAATCTTTGGAATGAGAGGACTTGGATTTGTACCCTGTCTTTTACACATACCTGCTGAGTGACTTTTGGAGAATTTCTTAACTTCCCTGAGTCCCCAGTCTTAAAGTAAAACTAAACTTACCTTCTTCAAAGGGTTTTGTGAAGATCAGGTTGTAGCTTAAGGGCAACATTGTATTCATCTCAAACTACCGTGCTGGAGTAACTGAGAGGCTGAATAAAAGAAGCCTTTATCATCAAACACATCTTTATTTTGGCAGAGATAAATAAGAGCAACAGATCAAGGCAGAAATATCCCTAAATGACAATCAGGCACCTGCCCCTGCCGGCGATGCCCAGAGACCTCCACCCATTTCAGACATGTCTCTCTGTGGGGTGTCCTCCCAGCTCAGCAGAGCACTGTGACTTTGCATCTGGGCCCTTTCAATCGGCCTTTCGTATGAAATAAGCCCACCCTCCAGGCCAACCCTTGACCGGGAGACCCACCCCCCGCAACCGGGGAAGTGGGGAGTGACACGGGAGAATTCACAGGAGACAGGTAACACCTGTAAGAGGTGGGTGCGGGGTGGCCAGGGACAGGCAGGGGGCATCAATTGCCTGGCCAGACAGCAAAGCCCAGTTTGTTCTCATTGCAGCTCTCCAAGAGCCAGCGATCCGCCAGGCACTAGCTTTATTTGTAGGTGAGGGTCATTAATTTGAATTAATAGCACTGCACTGGTCGGCGCTTCGTTTTGCTTTGTTTCCCTCCTGTGGACGCCACCGACTTCTTTGTTGCCTGGTTCTGTGAGTGGGAAGACACTGTGAACAAGCGTCCAATTAGCCAGAAAAACAAAATCTGCCTGGATTCCCGCTTCAGCCAGAGGCCTCTCGCTCAAAAGCCTGGAGACCACACTGCACACACTGGCTGCTTCTGTTTAATTTGCCCCTCCTGGAAGCATTCCCGCTCTTCCCTGCCCTTCTAACCCATACAGTCATCATCCCTACCCCAGGGACATTATTATCTCCCAGTTACCCCCACCTGCTGCGCCCACCACCCCCCCGCCCCACTCAAGCTACTGTGGAAATAATACCCATCCCATAGGGACAGAGTGAGGGTCAAAGATAATGTATGCCAAGGCTTCGTGTCTGGCCGAGGTAGACCTGGATAATTGTGAGGCCATCCCTCAAGAAGGAGCCGGGCGTGTCTCACTGCCCCTGCCCTCTGGAACTGTAAATGGGTTTAGGTGCATACAGCAGACCAGAGTAACAGAAGACAAGAGGCCCCCAGAATCTCAGCCAGAGCGGCCCCCAGCAGCCTTACAGAGCCAGAAACAGCCCCTGGAAGCTGAGGGAGCCTCCGAGCTCCGTCGGAACAATCACCAAGCGTGTGCGGTCAGTTTGCCCACCCCACCTCCTCTCTGCCTCCAGCGGTGGTCCTGCCACCTGCACCTGCTTTTCCTGCTTGATATTTATAAACAAGGCATCTCCTTCACCAGCTGAGAAACAGAAAGCTCAGAGAGCTGGTCTACAGCAGGCTGCCCTCAGCCATAGCAGCCCCACAAGAGAACCCTTTCAACACTGGGCACGTCGGTGTTCAAACACTGGGCCACCACGAGGAGGGATGGGCTTTCAGACACAACTAGGCTTGCAAGAAATTAGAGTGCCACCTTCAGTGATTAGTGAGGTGAGTTTTAGACACCCCACTTCCTGCTCCAGAGAAAAATCATCCAAATGGCTTGCTGTGGTTGAACTACATGAAGGCCCAAAGGCAGTTCCTGGCCAGCTTTTGTGTCTGGTGGGCGAAGGGCTTTTCACCAGGGGAAATGGCTAAAGGAGGACAGGCCTCTTCTCAAGACTCTTGGCTCCAAGGAACTGCAGCCTTCTAAAATGACAAGCACTTTTTGTCACCTTGATGAAGTATGGAAAGGTCTCAAGCATCTGCAGTAGAAAGGATCACCACAGGGATCCTGGAACATCAGTATTTCAAACATGTCCTTATACAATCATCTCTCAATGCCAATGCATCTGCTGCTGTCCCTGAAAGGGGCTGCCAACCTGTGAAAGCCCATTATGACTCACTGCAAATCCAGATGATCTCCCTCACCCACCACCTTCCCCTTCCCTTCCCCCCCCCACCAGCCCCACCAAACTGCAAAAAGAGCAAGAATGGTGGCTCTAGAGCCAACTGGAAAGAAATCACTTGTAGCAGGTGGCACCACCTGTCCTCACCTAGTTCTAGCCAAAACAATCCACTCTCCATCATTCCCAACTGTGGGAAAAGTTTAACTGGTTCAGCATGAGCTCAGCCTCATCCAGGCAAGGAGAGAGGAAGAGGAATGGCTGGTTCCTGCCATGAGCCAGTTGAGAAATAAGTAGTCGGCAGCATGGTTTGCCATCTCTCACTTCCGCTCCTGGGTTCTAGTGGAGAGTGACCCTGCTCTCAACCTTCTTGGCCTCCAAGATGCCAACTGAACACCTGTGTGCCTGTTCTGCCTCTTGCTCAGGTGTCTGGCTGCAAGATCTTCCACCTGCTTAGCCACTTCCCATAGCAGGAGGCTGAAGGAACCACACACTCGAATAATGCACCTCTATGCTGGACTGCCCAATCCCCCTTCTTCCTGAAAAATCATCACTTTCTATCTTCACTAAAATGTCCCTAAACTTCTAACCCTGGTAAAATCTTCTGAACCAAAATCTTCTCTCCCCCCGCCCGCCACTCCCAATTTAATTTCCTTCTTTACGTCACTGGTTGCATAGCTCACTGAATCACAGTGCTTTCCATGTAATGAGCCTCCAATATTTCAGACTTTCCAGGACACCCACCAGGCCACTTATCAGCACTAATTTGCCTCCTGCTCCAGATTCTATTTCTCACTAGTCCCTGTGGAACCCTCTGCTCTTAAACTAAGAAAGTTAAATGCTTTCTTTCGGTGGAAGAAGGAAACTTAGAGAAGTCATACAAGCTAAATAACTACAGTCAGTGTAACTGTATCAAGATGACCCTGAAATGGTAGAGGTCTAATGGTAGGAGAATTGTCTCTGTTATTGTCAGAAATCTGGAAGTCCAAACACTGCACTTTTCTCCCAAACCCCAAATGAATATGGCTCCCTTGGGTCCATGCATGAGACACATCAGGCTGTATCCTCTAAAAATTCTGGACACATCTTCTCATTCTCCAGAGAGGATCAATAACAGCATTAAGTTTCTTCCACGAGTGTATGCCGATCACATCCTTGAAGCTTGATCTTGGGGTCTGCAATGTAGATGTGTGTCTTTTAACACTGTTATGCTACTGAGAAGTCTTAACAGTGTTGTCTGTCACTCAAGTGACAAGAAAGAGTGTCATGAGCTATATTTGGCATTGACTTGGCCCTTATTAGAGTGTTATGTGCAGTTTGGGGATTCTAATTTTCGAAAAGGTACAGAGAAATTGGAGGGGGTCCAAGACAGAGCAGTGAAAATGATTAAAGGGGTGGAGAGTGAAAACTCAGGAAAAAGGTTAAATGAATGTAGGTGATTTATCAAATGCAGAGAAAAATGAGGGTAGACCACATATCTTTAAATAAAGGAGACATGATTTTAAGGACCCACAGCCATTGCTTTTTGATATAGGGCTACATCAGAGAAAGATGGTCTTGATGGTGTTTGACTATTAAACAGGTCAGTCTGTACATGGGTTCATTAACTTTCTAAATCATTGAAATCAGATAATGAACTAATGAGAATCATTTTTCTGGGTATACTCAAGGAAAAAAAAATGTCCATCCTTGTAAACTTATTTGATTTTCATAATAATTCCCAGATAAAAAAAAATTGAGTATCTCAGAAGCCAATAGCCTAAGATCACCTAGTAGTTAACCTGGATTCAGAACTTGTGATGGCAACCCTGGGGTCTTTGATTTCCACCACTGCTGCCTCAGCCGGGATGCCCATTCTCAAGTGCTCAGGTTGATTTCATCTGGAAGAGAGGGCCACATGACCATCTTAGGGTAGGGTGATCATCACTCTTTCATTTAAGCCACTGTGAAAACTAAGAAAGGAATTTCTCCCTAATGTATGAATCACAATTTCCTCCAGATTATTATTCCTTGTACCCCAAAAAATAAATAGACCTAAGTTTTTCAACTCTTAAGATTTTTATCTGATGGTTGGGTAAATGGAGAAGCTATGAAAGGAGCCAGAAGATAGCTCCAGAGAAGTTTACAGGTGAAAGAGTGAGAGCAGCTTTGGACATACTGAGTTCAGGGCTCTGCGACCTCAGTATCCAGGTGGAGAGGCTCATCAGAAAGCCAGGCACAGTGGTCGGAAATGGGTGAATGCCTGCACTCAAGCTTTAAATTTGAATATCAGTATGTGTATATATATCTATGGCATTTGACACCCAAGAATGGGGGCCCCGTCAGGGAATATGGGTAGCACAGGAATGCAGGGGAAAGACCAGAACCCCTGCAGAACAGCTCTTGAAGAAGGCAAAAGAGGGAATGTTCAAGTGAAGGAGGGAAACGTACAACAGGGATAGTTTACAGAAATAAAAGGTACAATTCTCCAAGAAGGTATCACAGTAACGAACATTTATGCATTGAACATAGGAACAGGAAAAGATATTTGAAGTAAATGGTGTAGCACATTTAAATGAAACTCTCATGAACTGAGAAACCAAATAGACAAAAAAGTAATGGTAGACAGTATTTGAATAATATGATTAACAAACCTCATATGTATCTGCATATATGTGTATACATACAAAGAAGAGAATATGTATTTTTTGAAATGCCCATCAAACACTGATTTAAAAACATGATCACAGTTTAACTAAAAGGAAAATTTCAACATGTTCCAAAATACACAGGTTATTTTCTGACTTGAATGTAATAAAAGTAGATACCAACAACAAAAAAAGGACAGAAAAATAAGTAAATAAATACCCACTGTTTTGAAATTTAGAAACATTCTTCCTCTTTTTCTTTTTTTTTTTTTTGGGACGGAGTCTCGCTCTCTCCCAGGCTGGAGTACAGTGGCACGATCTCGGCTCACTGCAAGCTCTGCCTCCCAGGTTCACGCCATTCTCCTGCCTCAGCCTCTCCGAGTAGCTGGGACTACAGGCACCCGCTACCACGCCCGGCTAATTTTTTTGTATTTTTGGTAGAGACGGGGTTTCACCGTGTTAGCCAGGATGGTCTCGATCTCCTGACCTCATGATCCGCCCGCCTCAGCCTCCCAAAGTGCTGGGATTGCAGGCGTGAGCCACCGCGCCCGGCCTAGAAACATTATTCTAAGGAATTCTTACATGCAACAACGTAATTAAAATCATACTAGAGACTACTTAGAAGGAACTATACTAAAAACACTGAACCGAAAGCAATCTTTAAGGAATCAGAATAATTTGCCATAATGGAAGTCAAGAGAATAGAGGATCAAGAAAGGAATTATCAGCAACAATGACTAAAAAAAATAAAGACTAAAACTGTTCATTGGATTTGGCAATAAAAAAACATTGGTGACTTTGCTAGAATAATTTCAACAGATGAGGATCCTTTTAACATTTTAATAGAATAATTAAGATGCTATTGGTAAAACAAAAAAATGACTAAAAGGTGAGGAAGTAGAGACATAAAGTTTAGAATACTCTTTTGAAATGCTTAGATGAGTATGAGAGAGAAAAATACAAAAGTAACTAGATTAGGATTCAGAATCAACAGAGGCTTGTTTAATTTGTTTATTCTTTTTGAACTGGAGAGACTTAGATATCTAGAGAGGGTAAGGACGTGAGACCATTAGAAAGAAAGCAAAACAGTCCAGGCACGGTGGCTCACACCTGTAATCCCAGCACTTCGGGAGGCCAAGGAGGGAGGATCACCTGAGTTTGGGAATTTGAGACCAGCCTGACCAACATGGAGAAACCCCGTTTCTACTAAAAATACAGGAAATTAGCCAGGCGTGGTGCCACATGCCTGTAATCCCAGCTACTGAATCACTTGAACACGGGAGGCAGAGGTTGTGGTGAGCCGAGATTGTGCCATTGCACTCCAGCCTGGGCAACAAGAGTGAAACTCTGTCTCAAAAAAGAAAAAGAAGAAAGAAAGGACACAAAACACCACGAAGAGAGAGAACAGTAATTGGCAATGTAGGATATGGAGTCAACACAGAAAGACGGGGAAGGAGAGGTGAAGAGTCGCAGACAGAGGGGCTGACCTTGAACAGAAGACACACTTCATTTTCTCGATTAAAAGAAGATAAGTAGGAGTAGATGTGGCTACATGTCATTTAGGGTGACATACAGGATGTTGTTTATCAGCAAAGGAAGAGGTGAGCTAGTCTTCCAAAATTGAGGTGAGTTAAGGTTGACCAGGCAATAAGATCTAAGCCCATAATAATAACTGCTAAAATTATTAATGCTGATTTATAAATATTAACTAATTCAATTCTGCAAAAAACTAAGAGCTTCATAAGGAAGGAGCCCTGTGTATTATTATTGCCATTTTCAAAAGTAAGGAGTCCGACGGACAAAGACGTTAATTAGGTAAGCCATCCGGGTCATACAGCTAGCAAGTGAGGCCAGGACTGAAGGATGCCATGCTCTCCAGTGCTATGGTACACTACATAGGTATGTTAAATTAAGTCCAAATCTTTGGTTTTTTGCTGGAAGATTTAAGCTGGAGCACAAAATATATGGGTTTATCAAAGCAAGCAGGAGTGCATCGCCAACTATCTCACTGGAGTTCATCAAAGTTCTGTTGCTTCTCTTCACCGCAGCCTATTGATCTCTGCTGGAGAAGTCACCGCCACCTGGCCTAACATGCCAGCCCTCCATCAGGGGTAATTTATAAGCCTGTAGAGAGAGGCTGTGAAGCTGATGAACCCGGCTGGCGGGTGGAGCGGGTCCCATGATTGATTCACTCGCCGCTCCTCTGCTCAGCCATTTCGTCCTGATCAGGCTACACTGCCTGGCTCGCCACATTCATCCATCACCCCGTAAATATCATCAACACCGCAGGCCGCAGCACCATCTTTCGTACTTTGTTTTCTTTTTACGTGGCATCTTGGAAGTGCTGTGGCTTATCTCTACCCCGCCCTTGGATGCCAACCTCCACAGCCATACCTGCGAGATACCCCGACGAGAGATGCCAGTGAACCAGGTGGCAAATGTGAAGCACACATTGAGAATCCAATCTGGGAGGGCTTCCAGGTGAGCCTTCCTAAGTTGGACATAGGGGCAAAGGAGCCTGCACCTGCTAACAACTGCAGCACAGGCAAGCACGCATTGTAAACGTCTTCCTCTGGAGTAGGCTTTCAGATAATGCTCTAAGTATCCCCAAAATATAGTGGCATGTCTTTCAGCTTCCCTGCAACAGGCTTTAGATGTCACTTATAAACAGCTACAGAATGCTGGCAGGGAGCCAGCAGAGGTTTTGTGGGGAGAGAACCATGCACATCGTCACAGAATTGTACAGAAAACAAGTAAAAAGGGTGAAAAGGGAGAGTGTGAAGAAAGAAAACTTGATGTTTCATCCATACATCACAGCCAGGCTGCAGTTCCAGTGTTACGCACTCTTAAAGCCAAAAGTTAATCTTATCTCCTGTGCAACTTCACAAACAAAATATCTCGACCAGAGAGAAATGAGGTGGGAATCTTCCCCTTACATAAACTTCCTGGTGCACAGACCAGACCCCAGTCCCAGACAGAGGTGCTCACTCCCCAGAGCACTGCAGCCGCCTCACTGCTGTGTCCCTCCCCAGTAAGGCCCCTGCCAGGGGGCGGCCTTGCTAAGGGATCAGCAAGGTAGAACAAAGGCCTGACCCGTTGCGCCAATCAGGGACAACTCTGAAGGACGATGCCAGCTTCCAGAACCCCCTGTGGGGTCAGCTGAGGCCTCTGACCTGCCTATAGAGCCACTGGGCCTGCTTCCCTCCCTCCCAGACAGGGCTGTATCCAAGGGCACTCCTGATAAAATTCCTGCTCTCAAATCACCGCCTTGGACACAGTTTCCCCAGGAATACGTCTCATGGCACTTAGGACATGGAGTCCATGGAGTTGAAAGGTGACTAAGATACTAAATGTATCAGAACCAATTGCAATGATGGGATAGTAGGATGTCTTCTAAACCCGACTAAGAAAATAACCACTGTTCACAGTGAAACAAGAATGCTTTAAGAGAATAACAGCTTCTCGAAAATGATTTATTAACTGCCACATACATCAACAGAAAGTTTGTGCGATCCTTCCCTCGTCTGGGTCAAGTGTATTCACCTGAGATTGTCTTGGAGGAAGGCCACTGGCTCTTTCTCTTATGTCCCCCAGGTGCTGGAGATGACACTGGCCTCTGCCTATATGGAAACAGCCTATAGAAAAAAATAAAAGAAGAAGGAAAGAAAAAACAGAGGAAGAGGAGATTTTAGGATTGGTGAGTGATAGGAGATGGCTTGTTGAGGAAAGGATTAAAAGACATCCATTTGACATTAGGGTCACCAGGGAAACGTGTCACCGCTGTGCTTCCTTGGCCACGAAGCCAGGTTGGCTCTGCAGCTTGGAGGTGCATTTGTCTGGACGCACATAGCCACCAGCACCACAAATCAACTGCATGTGGAACAACTGACAGCCCTCTGCGTGTTTGGGAGTCATTCGGCTTTACCTGGAAAGGTGCTGTAAAAAGTAACTAAAGCTGGATGTGTCACACCTGGTCTTAGTGAGAGCCACTTGGCATCACTGGATGTCCATTATCTCACTCATTTATGTGAAATGCCAGTTCCGTCAGGCCCTTGAGTTTGCCACCCCTTTTTTAAAATTTTAGATTCGAGGGGCACATGTGCAGGGGTAATTTTTGTTTTTGTTTTTTTGGTTTTTTTGAGGTAGAGTCTCACTCTCCCCCAGACTGGAGTGCAGTGGCATGATCTCGGCTCACTGCAACCTCCGCCTCCCGGGTTCAAGTGATTCTCGTTCCTCAGCCTCCTGAGTAGCTGGGATTACAGGTGCCCGCCATCACACCCAGCTAATTTTTGTATTTTTAGTAGAGATGGGGCTTCGCCCTATTGGCCAGGCTGGTCTCAAACTCCTGGCTTTCTGCCTGCCTCGGCCTCCCAAAGTGCATGTGCAGGTTTTTACATGGTTATATTGCATGGCTGAGGTTTGGGCTTCAAATGAACTGTCACCCAGATAGTGAACATAGTACCTGATAGGTAGATGTTTAGCCCTTTCTTCTGTCCTTCGCTGCCCCCGCTACTAGAGGGGTGCAGTGTCTACTGTTCTTCTCTTTACGTCCATGCCCAGTGTTTAGCTCCCCCATATAAGTCACAACATGTGATATTTGGTTTTCTGTTCCTGCGTTAATTCCCTTAGGATAATGGACTCCAGCTGCATCCATGCTGCTGCAAAGGACATGATTTCATTCTTTGTTATAGCTGCATAGTATTCCATGGTTGCCACACCTTTTTTATTGACCTTTTACAGACCTTTCTACATACTTGATTTCATATCTTGTTACGCAGATGTATTGATCCAATTTTTGTGGTCATTTCAATGGTACAGGGACTAGAAGAAAGTGCTAGAAAGCATATTAAACACAAGAGCCTCCTCCAGAAGTGGTGGTGCCTTTCATAATAATCTAAGGGGTAAGAAGGGAAAAGGACGGATAAGTAAGTTCACTCTTAGAAAGAATACAAGAAAGCAGGAGGCAGCAGGAGATGGCAGCAGGAGATGGCCAAAATTACTAACATTCTGGTCAGTGTGAGTGAATTTAGGGGAAAAGAAACAATTTCTATATGTCCTTTAAAAACCTCAATTACGAAGGTTTGCTTCCTCCAAGGAGGTGTCACCGAAGCAACTATGGTCCCAGAAAATAAACCTACCCTCTTTCTTCCTAGTTTCCAGCGGTTCTCAAGAGCCAGCGCTGCTCAGGCAAAGGAGAGAAACAGCCTTCCCTATTTAGTCCTCCAGCTGGATTCCAGTTTCTTTGGGTGTCCTCCTTGCCGGTCAGGCCTTTCATGATACTTGAGCCTGAGTAGGTTTTTGCAGACTAGCATGGCTTAAGAAGCCATTTTCCCTGGATTTTAGTAGTTCCTTGGGCCGCCATGTTGCAGGCTCTACCCGCCAAGATTCCCGTGTTTTGTGTTGCTTAATCTTCAACATTTACAGATGGTGTGTCGGTAAGATTCTCCACCATTAAAAATTAAGCTTAATATGTTACTTAGAACTGAGTTCTATTATTTCCCAAATGCACTCTCCTCCTCAATTTCATTTCTAAAATGTATCTGACAGGCAACCGGCAGTCTGGGGATATTGCAGACAGTGAGACCTAGTATAATTACATGAAAATTACAAAATTCTGTCCATCATCCTCCGGCCCAAGCTCTTGGTCTCCGGCTCCTCCTCATCTTCGTCATAGAATGCCCAGCAATCGCTCAGAACTGCTCGCTAAAAATCAGAGGTAAGTAGCGCATAGCTCACCAAGGCAGCAGGTCTCTCCTGGGTGAGCTCCCACCGAGAGTCTCACTCCTTTTGTTTTGCCTCTACTGTACCATTAATCCCGGCTCAGTCACAAACCTCCCAGGTGCCTCAATTTTTCTGTCTCAAATGGCGGTAATATAAAAAAGCAGGTAATTTAAATAATATGGGAATCGTTCAAGAAACGTTAGGAGAAAATGTACTATTGCTGTTATTTCTGGATTAATCTGTTCTTAATATATTACATTAAGACATTAATCCCCCAACCCACCCAGACTTTTCTTGGAATTTTTTTTTTTTTTTTTTTTTTGAGACGGAGTCTCACTCTGCCACCCAGGCGGGAGTGCAGTGGTGTGATCTCAGCTCACTGCAACCTCCGCCTCCCGGGTTCAAGCGATTCTCCTGCCTCAGCCTCCTGGAATGTTTTAAAGCTTCCAGTTTTTAGGAAAATATTGCAGCTGCTTTCTACGGGGGAGAAAACACTGTGTGTGAGAGGAGGGTGGAGACAGCGCTAGCAGGAAAGACACAGCTCAGACAGCAAGAGTAGAGGGGTGCCCAGAGACATCATAGACCCTGGGGGGGGACTTGCAGCCACAGAGGAGCCACCAGGACCCAGCCGTGCACCACAGGGGACAGCCAAGAGTCAGGGGCCAGTATGCATCAAGTGTGTTTATTCAAGGGAAGCGGAAGGGGAGGAAAATCAGCTACTGGCTTCTGCATCTCCTCTCAGACATCCCCAAATGGAATGTGACTTTGCTCTCCTGACTGGGAGGGCTGCTCTGAAAACATGACATAGAGCAGTCGCAGGAGGACAGGGTAACTCATCACACAGGATCACCTTTCCATCAGGGTAGTTTTTGCAGGTAGGAGGCCAGATGCAATAACAACTTATCGCCAAACTTACTCCAGCAGGCGTTGGAAATCTTTCCCGGATCAGATGGCTTCTGTGAGCTGGACGGCAGCCCGGCCGCCGAGATGATAACTGAGTTGACTCTGCTGCTCCCCAGTCTCCACATCTAGTTCATCTCCATCACTGGAGTCATGCTGGTGATGACATTCTTCCATCCTGGGTTCTGCTCATGTGTCTGCTAAATGGAACAGTTAATTCAATAAACCCCATTTCATTATCAATAGCGTTTTCCTCAAATCATTCTGTTGGCTAAGATTTTTCTCTTAATGTGGCCACATTCCTTTTGTTATGAGAATAACCATTATTCATGTTAGTCAGTCGCACTACTAATAATGCTCTGTGTCATGGCCAAAATCAGTTATCAACTCGCTGAAAAGTCATCTTAGTGCAGTGTTCCCATGTCTCCAAACAGCAAATCCTGGCAGGAAACCATGAAAAGAACAGAGAAAGGTTATTGTGTTTCCCGTCACCCTTTGGACTTAATTTATCAGGAAAGAGACTTTACTGAAAACCGCGGGGTGTAGAGCAGTGTGACAAGGATGCAGAATGTGTGGGCTCGCTCAGAGACCCCTGCGCCTCCACACTGGGAAGCCAAGCCCCATGGCAGCCAAGTTGCTGGTAAGATGAAACCCTCCAAAGCCAAGCTGTCCACAGGGATTGTTCCACCAAAAGTGAAAAAGGAAAGAGAAAAAAAAAATCTTTTCAAGCACACTGGACTTGACTAAATCTCCAGAGCTCTGGAAGAAGTTTGGGTGAAAAGAATCATATCACAGGGGCTTTGTGAAGAACGACAGGCATCCTCCATGCGATGAATCTGACCAAACAAAACCTTCAGAAAGTTCGAGTATGATCCTGATGTCCGCAGCCTCTGGGATGCTCCATGTGGGAGGCAGAGGACAGTGGGGTGTCAGGGGACCAGAGAGTAGAAACTATTTTGCAGGAAAAAAATAAATAAATATGTGTTGGGCGGCTCTGCCATAGTGAGCCCAGGAGTAGAGAGAGACCGAGGTTAGCAGCCCTAGTTGTCACTTGAATGACTCCCCCGTGTGGCGTCGCCATCAGCCTTTATTCTGTGGGAAGTTGTCAGTTCAACTCTTCGATGGGCAGGTTTGTTATCAGCAAGCGGTTTACAGCCCCTGAGCTGTGCATTAATTAAAACGGCTTTGTGCCCAGCCTTATTCATTAGCATGCTGCTTCCTTAATCACTGCCTCTTCAGCCACCAGGACAATCTATAAATCTCCTCATATATGAAATAATGAAGTGGAATGGTTCAATTTATTACAATGTAATAAGTCAGGAGAATGTGGAGGTGGACAAGGCGGCGTGGAAGCGGTTGCCTGCCCAGAGCCCTCCTTCCTCATTACCTGACACGCAGCAGCAGTCAGAACCTGCCTGGGTCCCCGCCTGTCCCAGACTCTTATGCCCTTTGCATCTGTCATCCAGACAGGCAGACCCCAGAAGAAAGAATGGCTGGAGAGGAGCAGAAACAGTCCCAAAGGGTGCTGCAGGGCTGGCGGCTTACTCCACAAAGCTGGGGTCGGTGGAAGAGGGCGTTCACACCCAGGGTCTTATTAACTCTTCCAGAGGCCCCTCAAGTGGATCACGCAGAGACGCTACCTCCTCTTCATGCAGTGAGGCTCCACGAGCAGAAGTCACCCACCCAGAGGCAGACAGTGAGTGTGCAAGGAAGAGATTCCTCCTTCACTCTTCTGCGCAGAAGCCTGAACTCTAGTGTGCACAGGAGCCTTCCCTACCTGAGCCTAAGAACACCTTGGAGCTTTCAGAACTTGCAACACTCAGCCCCCACCCAGATGAAATACAGCCGACTCTACAAGATGAGGCCAGGGTACCAGCAATTATCAACGGCTCCTTGATTAATTCTAATGCACGCCCTGTTGAGAGCCACATGCGCCCTCTTGTAAGAATCACTGGAGTGCTGGTTCAAGAGGCAAATTCCCAGGCTCCCCCCTGGAGGGCTGGCTGATTAGTTTGGGGGTGTACAGCCCAAGAATGAACATTTTTATCAAGTTCCCTAAAAGATTCTTAGGACAAGGCACCTTTGGTAAAGACTGAGCTGTTTCTAAACCATCTAGCCCTTGCTATCCCATCCCACCTCCTCAGTCAGTGGTGCTCAGTTCCTCCCCGACTTTGAGACATGTGGTAGATGCCATTTGTGTGACTGACACACTTCCACCAGAGAAGCCAGATTTTGCTCTTAAGACTGTGATAAATATAATAAACACCATGACTGTGTAATTTTCTGCATGCTAACTATAAACTCCTTCCTTCTTTCATCCACTGATTCCTAACCATCCCATACCCCCACAGCTCTGCCTGAAGTGGCTCTGCTGGCTTACGAAGGTGGGGTGTCCAGGTTCTGCCCATTCCTCCCTAGTTTTCCATCTCCGAGGTGCCCTATGACCAGAAACTAGAAGCACAGCCTGACTCACAGATGCAATCAGTGAGATGCTTCAGATCAGAGACCCTTGCCAATAGAATCAGCTAAACAGGAGCCCTGGGAGGCCAACATCCACACATTCATTCACTCCAGAAGTTCACCGCAGCTTCCAGGAATGAAGCTCCCGGTTTGACATACTTGTCCAGAGATAACCCCAAGCCAGGCATTGAGGAGTGGTGGCACCAATTTGAAGAGGAAACGGCTGAGCCACGCAGCTGTCCAGATGCAGCCGTTTGCCATCTGTGCTGCTGCTGAGCGGCTTTATTCCTTGGCTTGCTGGATGTGGTCAGCAACTGCCAGACGTCACCAACTTCCCGTCCACCGGCTTTCCCTGACATCCTCTGGAAAGAGGGGGCAGCTCTGCAGCTCCACAGCCAGGTGCGCCCCACCTGGCCTCTCCAACCTATGCCCGGCTCTTCCTCCTGGAAAGATGGAGAGGGAAGGTCCCAGGAGCCAGCACAGTCCTTGGGGGCACAGGCAGCAGGTGGGCAGTGCAAGGAGGGAGTAACACAGGCCAGGACAAGCCATCCCTCGATGACGTTTTTCTGTCTGAGAGACACCTCATGGAGTTGCGAACATGGGACAACACACATGGCTCCAATTCTTTGGGATCCAAATGCCATTCAGCCAGGAAAAGGCAGAAACAAGGTGTGTAGCAAATAGCATTGCTGCTTACCACAAGGGCTAACAGTCAGCCCACCCCACACTCTCTGCTGCTTTCTTTTTTCTCCTTCTTACTATATAACATGGTATGGACTGAGTGTTTTGTCTTTTTAGTATTCTTGTGTTGAAGCCCTAACTCCTAAAGTGAGAGTAGTAAAAGGTGGGGCCTTTGGGAGGTGATCAGGTCATGAGGGTAGAGCCCTCATGAATGAAATTAGTGCCCTTATGGGAAGAGACAGGAGAAAGATTGCCCCCTTTCTCTGTCTCTCTTTTTCTCTTCCTCCCTCAAATCTTCCCTCTCTCTCCCACGTGAGGACTCAGGGAGAAGACAGCCATCTGCAAACCAGGAAGCAGCCCTCACCGGACAATAGGTCTGCGAATGCCTTGATCTTGGACTTCCCAGTTTCCAGACTGAGAAATGGAGGTCTGTTGTTTAAGCCTCCCAGGCTATGGTAATTTGTACAGCAGCTCTAGCTAAGACACAGACTTATCACCTGCTAATCTACTATCACATTTGCAAATTCGGTGTGCTTATTTTTTATTATCTATCTCCTCCCGCTAGCGGGGACCATGTTTGTTTTGTTTAGTGATGTGTGCTCATTGCTGCCAACAGTGCCTGGCACATCGGAGGACTCCACAGCTACTCAGTGAGTGACAGTAAGCACAGGAGGGACTGGACAACATCAGTGGGAATCCCTCACCCCCCATCTTGTCCCAGGAGAAGGGAGACACATGAGGGAGAGAAAGTGTGTGCACTTTTCATACCTCTGCCTGTCCTGGGTATTCAGAGGGCTTCAGGCTGTCATCATAATCCATAAACAAACTAAGAAACCACAAGGTCAAGCTGCCAGCTGACATTCAGGCTGGCCTCCTATCACTCTCCATGGAAAAAACTCCACCACTTCCATCCCACATTGAGAAATCAGATCCCCCAGTGAAATATTGGTTGTTCTTGCTTAACCAGGTGACAAATAACATGCTTAATAAATTATAAATGATAAAATATTGCAGGAAAGCCCAATATCAATTTTAATACTTTAAAATGATTTATTAATATGCTTCCATACTGTTTGCTGTGTCTGTTATTTCTCACGTTCCCACGACACACTGTGAATGAGGAAGGGGAACTTGACAAGGTGAGTAAAGGGAGACATGAGGCTGCCTTGACAGGTGGGGTGTGATGAGTGATGCGAGCATAGGCAGGATCAAAAGAGAAAAGGTACCACCACTCTAGGTCCCAGAAATGTTTCCAGAGAATTCTAAATATTCACGAACCCCTCTTGCCATCTCCCCTTTCCAGGAGATGCCAAAAGATCACAAAGCCTTTTGTGAGGCCTTTTCTAACCCTGTCTCCTTCTAGGAAAACCACTTATTCTGGTGATTCCCCACTGGACTGCATTGAGTACCTGCCTCTGACATGGCCCCTCTAACACAGGAGCCAAGGAGACCATTCACTTTGGATGGATGGATGGATGGATGGATGATGGTTGGATGGGTGGATGGGTGGGTGGATGGATGGATGATGGTTGGATGGGTGGATGGGTCGGTGGATAGGTAGATAGGTGGGTGGATGGATGGGTAGAAGGGTGGATGGATGGGAGGATGGGTGGAAGGGTGGATGGGTGGGTGGGCAGGTGGGTGATGGATGGATGATGGGTGGGTGGATGGGTAGATGGATGAATGATGGGTGGATAAGTGGGTGGATGGGTGGGTGGTGGATGGATGATGGGTGGATAGGTGGATGGGTGGGTGGATGGGTGGGGGGGTGGTGGATGGATGATGGGTGGGTGAATGGGTGGAAGAATGATGGGTGGGTGGGTGTATAGATGGATGATGGGTGGATAGGTGGATGGGTGGGTGGATGGGTGGGTGGGTGGTGGATGGATGATGGGTGGGTGGGTGTATAGATGGATGATGGGTGGATAGGTGGTGGATGGGTGGGTGGGTGGTGGATGGATGATGGGTGGGTGGGTGTATAGATGGATTTTGGGTGGATAGGTGGATGGGTGGGTGGATGGGTGGGTGGGTGGTGGATGGATGATGGGTGGGTGGGTGTATAGATGGATTTTGGGTGGATAGGTGGATGGGTGGGTGGATGGGTGGGTGGGTGGTGGATGGATGATGGGTGGGTGGGTGCATAGATGGATGATGGGTGGATAGGTGGATGGGTGGATAGGTGGATGGGTGGGTGGATGGGTGGGTGGGTGGTGGATGGATGATGGGTGGGTGGGTGGATAGGTGGATGGGTGGATTGGTGGGTGGGTGGTGGATGGATGATGGGTGGGTAGATGGTGGGTACATTATTTGGTTTATAGGTTTCTTTCCTCACTCAGCATCTCTCCACTCACTCGTGGACTGTGCTCTCTAGCATAGGGACCAAGACCATCCTCAGAAGGGCACTAGACCTGGGACAACCCATCCTTTGTAAGCAGAAGTCAGCCCAAATAACTGCACATAGTAAAATGATACCTCAGCCCTAGCAGCTTTCGTTTAAAGACAGAAATTTCAAAATCAATGTAGAAAGGTGTTTAGGAAAGGGGAGTGGGCAGCCCCTTTGTACTTCCCCACCCACCCACTCAACCCCAAGGTGGGAGTGGTGTTTCTAGTTGTCTCCTGACCCGAACACAGTGTGGAATCTCATAGGTGTTTAACACGCGTTTGTTGAGTGAATTCAGGTGCTGCGGAAGCTCTCTCCAGAGCTTAGGCGCTTAGCAGGGAGGTAGTATGGCAACGAGGTCTCAGGGCTCAGACCCTGGAGCAGCGTGCCTGGGTTCCCAGCCCCACACCTCACGTCCTGCCAGGGCTGTGTGGCTTGAGCAAGGTTCATAACTTCTTGTGCCTCCGTTTCTTCCACTGGAAAATGGGAACTAATAAAAGTGCCTCCCACATAGGGTTGTTGTGAAGATTGGATGTGTAAATACAGACACAGTGTTCAGAAGAGTTCTAGAGGCAGCCCATGCTGTGCAAGTGCCCACTGTCAGTAGTCTATGAGCATCGCATTTGAAGTCAGATGGTCGTGTGTTCCAGTCCCGCTCATGGTCCTGTGTTCAAGTCCCGCTCGTGGTCCTGTGTCCAAGTCCCACTCGTGGTCCTGTGTTCCAGCCCTGCTCGTGGTCCTGTGTCCAAGTCCCGCTCATGGTCCTGTGTTCAAGTCCCGCTCATGGTCCTGTGTTCCAGTCCTGCTCGTGGTCCTGTGTTCCGGTCCCGCTCATGGTCCTGTGTTCCAGTCCTGCTCAGCCCTTTGCAAGTTCTGCCTCAGCCTCAGTGCGAGGAAGTTGTTCAGGTCCCTTATGTGTAAAACAGGAGTGATTCCATCCATATCAAAAAGCAGTCAAGAGGACTAAATGCATATAAAATTCAGGGTTTGACACATTGTTAGTGCTCAGAGATAGCACTAGTACTATTTTTTATTAATACTGATCACTATAACTAATTGTTGTTAGTATTTTTGGGTGGAGGACACGGGTTTAAAGAGCAGACTGACTCTTCCTATTGACCCAAACCTCTCAGCTGCCTCTTCTGCACGGTATGAGGCTTAGATTGTAAGTTTGTGTGTCTTGTGATCTGGGCCACGTCACAGAACAAAATGCACAGTGGAAGGCCTGGTCTCCTGCGGGCAATTAACGTTTGGCCTGCCTGGGGCCTACATTTCTCTTAATGAATTATCAGAGCTAAGTTGTCTAGGACTCTTTCTTTTTCCCCATTTCCTGGTTCTAAAACATAACAGACTACAGGCAGAATTTGGATAAAACTGCTTTGCTCCCCCTGCCCCTAAAAGACAAAATAAACATATTGAGAAAGAAAGACACAGAGACAGGGACACAGACATGATGGTAAAATAGGAAGAGAGAAAGAAGCAGACAGGGAAGACACTCCAGAAGAAATAAGCTCAGCTTACACCAATGGGAGGGGTGGCTTTGTGAATACAGGTGTAAACGGTGTCACCCTGAGCACAAAGCCAGCCGCCTGCTCACAAACCTATTAGCTGGTAAACAGCAATGTTCTGTAATTCCAGCTATTAAAAACAGCTTAAAGAGAAATCAAATCTTATTTAGCAGGGATTGTAGGAGTCTTCTTGGACTATTTTAAAGTTTCATATTCATCTAAGCAAACAGGCTCTAATTCTTTCTTGGAGGCAATTGCATTTCCAAGCTTATTAAACATCCATTTAAAGGGGTGAGGAGGGCCTGTGAATGTTCCTTCTCCCCCACCACCCCCAACACAGACAATAGTGGGCCTATGAATGACTTTCTAAGTCAAGGGAAACTACAGGGACAGGTGGATCGTTTCCTGCAATTTGCATATGAAACAAGGTTGTCACTGCTGTGCTGCCAGTGAAGAAGCAGCGATCATAATTAGGGAGAGGGTCTTTCCACATCCTCAGTTCCTGAGGTCAGGCTATATATCATCACAAAAACGGGTCTCTCAACCACTGAAGTATCCACGGTGGCTTTCCGTGCACGTGTATATCAACTGTTCACACTGTGGCCATGTTCACAGAACCCCATGAACTTTCAGATGCTTATTTTGTTGAGACACTAGGGTCACCAGTCAGGGTAGAAAAGCTGGGCTCTTTTGCAAGCCATCAAAAATATCTATGTGTTAAATGCTAAGTATCAGGGTTCAAAAGAGTCAGATAACATGTCTTCTGACTCTCAATATATGATTCTCAACATATGTCTGTTTAGCAGCTAAGAGCTAAATAAGCCTAAAAACAAAAAGATGACCTTGCAAGTCAGTCAGCGGGCAGATGAGAAATCGAATCAGGTCTCCATGCTCTCGGTCTGATAGTCCCACAACCAGATCAAATTACTTGTCTTCCTTCCCTTGGAAGTGCAATTCTTCATCTCAAAATCCCTTCAGTCTCAGACTTCTCAGAATAACTCTCCTGAACATAGGCGAGGAGGAGGCTGTAGCCTAATTATCCTCTGCAACTACTGGTGAAGAATAGGTTTTTATTTGGTATTTTTCTTGATCAAATACCAAACTCACAAGATCTTTTCAAGAATGACGCTGTTTGAATCCTTCCAAAAATAGAGTGCCTGCATCCACATTTCCAAGCCATAGGAGAATTGCAATGCTAATGGGTCCCCAGGTCCCTGGAAATCCTAAGCAATGGGTCATTCTCTAGGCAGAAGAGAGACTCAATACACCTAGGCAAAAATGTCCCCCAAGTCCCCTCTAATTACCATTCACTTCCTGTATACCTCCTTTTTCATCATTGCTGATTACAGATACATCCATGTCTGAATAATATCTTTCCACTTTATAATCAGACAACTACCACTTACTCTGATAACCTGAGACACTCTAAGTATGATTTTGCCTGCAGAATACTCTGTCTGCGTTTGGTCTCTTTTCAGGGGTAGGCAAATTACTATATCCTTGGCAGCAGAAAGCTGACTGGAACAACATATTAAGAAGACACCCTGGCTAAGGTGAGACTTAGAGGACAGCTCTAAATACTTGGTGCTGAAAATTCCCATTCCCGGACAGCTGCGTGGAGGGGAATGCTGCCTCCGTCCACCTCAAAGCTCCAGTTTCTCAGCCTCAGGCTCACACCAAGTCTCCCACAAGAATCCAGTCTGCTCAAAGGGATCTCTCTCCATGATGGGATTACTATTTCTTCATTTTATAATATTACACAACCCTCTAATTTAAAAGTTGCTCCCATCTATAGGGCCTCATGTCATTGGATTCAAACAGAAGCTTTGTAAGAGAATTTTCAGTGTCTAGTTTACAGTTGAGGAAAAACAGACCAGAAGACCCTCCCCTGCCACAGCAGAGGGAGCGGGCCCTCTGGGATGGAGCTTGATTCTGTGTAGTAAGTGCATGGTCATAACGAAGAGACAGAGCGAGTCCTGGAAGTAAGCCTAGCACCAAAGACTGGGGTTCTAGCATCGATTCCACCACCTCGCAGTCACCATGGATATGGAATCTAAATTCTCTAGGGCAGTGTTTGCAACTTGGCTGCAAATTGGAGCCGCGTGGGGAGCTTTCACAAAACTCATGCCTGGGCCCACCCCCAGCATTCTGATATAATTGGTCTGGGTAGCAGGAGTTTTTAAGGCTGCTCCAAGTAATGTTTCATGCAAACACAGTTGAGAAGCCACTGCTCTAAGGCCTCAGTTTCTCCCCCAGTGAAAGGAGAGTGATAACATGCACCCCATAAAATCATAGTCCTACCAGCAAAATACAGGACAGTCCATAAAATGATTTGCACCATTTTAAGTGCATCAAAAGGAGAATGCAGAAGTGTTTCCAACCCATTCCAGATTGGCCCCCAGAGTGGTTTTCTCTCTTAATAATTTGCCTGCAAGGATCTAGGAGGGCTTTGGAATCCAACTGATATCAACCACTAGGATAAATTCCATCTAAGTTTCTTAGCCAAGTAAGACTTTTACATAAAGAAGAGCAGTGCTGAGACATGGCTACCTGATCCAGACTCCTTCCAGGGTCATACACTTTGCTCGCTCATCTACGCCGTTTGCTGGACTCTGCACTAGGCACTGTGCTGGGTGCTGTGGTGGAGAGAAAGATGAGGCACGCTACTGCCATCATGGAGCCAACAGCCCAGAGATCACTGATGGCCAGTGTTGTCATCAAACAATGCCCAACAAATAGGCAGGAGGAACCTGGAACTGGGACACAATTTTCCAAAGAGTGATGGCTTTGCAGGAGGGGAGGCATTTGACCTGAGTCTTGAAGGAAGGATACAAGTTTGCCATAGAGACAGAGTTATAGGAAAAGGCATAGCGTGTTCAGAGACTAGTTGACTCAGTAGAGACTGAGAACTCTGCCTGCTTTGCTAAGGATCTGGACTTCTTATTCCCATTTTGCAGATTTAAAAACTGACATCCAGAGTATAAGTAACAAGCTCAAGGCCACATGACAGTGGAGAGTTAGATACAATTTTTGAGCAAGGAAGTGGCATGGTTATATTTTTCTTTAGAAAGCTAATTCAAAGAACAGTTGGAAGAAGAACCGAAGGCAAGGAGCCCAGATGTGCAGCAGCGAAACGGAATGACGATGCCAGCCTGGACTAAGGTATTGGCAATGAGGGTGAGGATGAAAGATAGGCCCTAGGTCCTAGAGACATGCCTGGGAATTCGGAGTTTAGTGCTGATGATGTAAGAGAGAAATGAGGGGAACTAGGCTGTACCACTGAACAGTTTGCATCATTCCACCCCAGCCCAGCCTCTCTGCAGACCCACATCCTGCCTGGTGACGTGTGTGCACTTATGCCAGGCCCATGTGCTTAGCTAACAGTGCTTCCTAAACTTTGAGATCTACCCAAGTTGGTAATCACTTGAAAATTTCCAATTAAATGTAAAAAAAGAAAAAAACAAGTAAATCTATTCTTTCTTTTGACTGCTCTATTGATTAAAATGAATGTCTGTGCTGGGACTGCTGAACCATGGAAAGCAATCTGTCTTAGATGGGTAACAGATCGTTAGGAAATCACTGGGTTGAAGGAAAAAGTCAAGAAAAAAATTTGCACAGATTCACGTGTGGGGGTGTCAGTGTGCCTATCTGTAGCTCCATAGCTGCGTATAGATATGTGCATTTCTATATATAGGGGACATATGCCACAGACTTCAATCAGCAGCCATGAGCCAAAGGCACAGGCAGGATTCCTGACAGGGTGGCACCACCAAGGGTTCAGCAGACTCTGGGCGACACTGCTGGTTCCACATGGGTGTGGACAGGGCACAAGGAGCTATTCAGATAATAAATTCAGCTCTCAAGCAGCTCCTAGCTGACGTGTGAGTTTGACAGAACCTACAACATTGCACTTCGAGACCATTCTCTGGGAAATTTGGAAAAACAAGTGGCATTAATATGTATGCTTCTAATTTCATCAAAATGTTAGTTATGAGAGCTAGTCTACATACAAGAAACCTCTTGCTTAAGAAGAGGGAAAAGAAAAAAATAAGAATGAACTCTCCGTTGCTATTCTTCACTGCCAAATAAAATAAGCTATGGCCAATTCTGCAAGGTACACCTTAGAGTTTAAGTCAGAGTCAACCTAACCCAAGTTTCTGAAATGGATTGTTTGCCCTCCACAAAATCCCCTTCAATGGGGTAGGAATGGGAGAAAACTGGAGAGCGAGGCCTTCCATCAAAACGGATGAGTAGAAACAAAGGGGGCAAGGCTTTCCTGTCCTGCCAGGGTGACTTGCTCTATCACGTGTTCACCAGCTCAGTTTGGCCAATTAGCACTAATATTTCCCCCGTGGCCTCTCATGGGCAGCATCTACCCTCCCTCATGTAGAACCTTCATCTCTGTGATCTGACCATTCTGCATCCCAAACTTATCCCTCTTTCCTTCCCTGGGGCTCTCTCTCTCCCACCGAAATTTAGGACCTCTGATTTCAGAACACTATTTTGGACCCGTTTGCTGGAAGAGTGGATCTGCAGTGGGGCACTGGTGACATCACCTCAGAGCAGCAGGAGGGAGGGGAGAAGCTTGGGCACAGTATCCTGTATCCTCCAGGTCGTGTCTAAAGGAATGGAGATTTGTTTGGAAAAAGTGAGTACACTCAACCATGTCTCGTCATGAAATCCACGTCTCCTTTACTTTCTGGCTGTGCAGCCTTGAACACACTATTTAAACTTTCTAGATTTCAGCTTTCTTATCTGTAAAATGGGGCTCATATTATTATGATAGTAGCTGACAATAGCACTTGCAAATTGATTTATCCCTTTGCTGAAGTTAAAGATTTTCTGAAAATCTGGAAGCAGTTTTTGACTTACTTGTTATTGTTTAGCATCTGAGTGACGTGAGCTGGGTGATTTTCTAGCTGCTCAGAGGGTCACAGTAAGGCCAAGTTGACTAAAAGCATGTAAAATGTTCAGAACAGCGCCTGTTCCCCCCACCCCGCCCCCACCACCCCTGCTCCGGTACTGAAGAATAATGATAGAAACTACATTTTCTCACAAAGAGTAAGAAACAAGTTGCACGGATATTATTAAACACTTGGTATTAAATACTGAGTCAAGAACAGGGTACAGAGATACAGGAAGTCAGAAAAAGGACCTCCCTAAAAAGTCTTGAAAAAGAATATGGGCAATGTCTCAATGGAATTGGAGGACGGGACCTCATGCCCCCTTAGGTTAATTAAGAGCATCCTATTTCTATGGATTCTGCTGGTTCCGGGACTACAAACAGGCAGGCCCCTGCAGTGGACAAGCAGGCCGGTGAGGGTGCCACCAAAGGCTGAACAGTTCGTGGCAAGGAACAGGCACTCAATACTTAATGAATGAAAGACTCAAGAATGAATAAATGAATGAATGAAAGAAACTATAAAAATAATGCATACAAATTACCTGCATAGGAAATGCTTTTGAGAAATACCCTGCGTAACATGGAAGTCCATTACCATTTTGAGCTTAGTTAACCTTTTACTTCAATGAGTATTTTATTTAATACTCATTAGTAGCCATATAGAGGGTATAATAAATACATGGCATTTCTGAATGCACGTAGAATATTCTAGTTTCCAAAAATTTCTAATGCATCTCAGAAAGGAGAGTGATGTACTCCATTTATGCTTTTATCTTTCCTTTCTTTGTAAATTTAGGGGGCTCTTTTGTTGTTTTGTTGTTGTTGTTGTTTGTTTTTTGAGACAGAGTCTCGCTCTGTTGCCAGGCTGGAGTGCAGTGACGCGATCTCGGCTCACGGCAACCTCCGTATCCCAGGTTCAAGTGCTTCTCCTGCCTCAACCTCCCAAGTAGCTGGGATTACAGACACGCACCAACACCCCGAGCTAATTTTTGTATTTTTAATAGGGACGGGGTTTCACCATGTTGGCCAGGATGGTCTCGATCTCTTGACCTCATGATCCACCCACCTTGGCGTCCCAAAGTGCTGGTATTACAGGTGTGAGCCACCATGCCCGGCCAAATTTAGAGTTTTTAATAGATAAATTTGACTTTAAAAAATGGTGACCTCTAATCATAAGGTTTCTAGAAAGTATAATAAAAACCTAGAAAGTCTGTGAAAATAGATTAAATGATACATGCATAAAGGGTTAATTGGTTGCCTCTTTTAATTTGCTTTTCCCAATCAAGATGTGCCATCCTGCAGCTTAAATAGCTGTCAATAGCACCTGCAATTTGATCTATCTCTTGATGAAGTTAAAGATTTTCTGGAAATCTGGAAACAGTTTTTGAATCCTCGCTGTTGTTATTTAGCATCTGAGACCTGTGAACTGTTTTTCCCACTATTTTTCATCTTAGAATTCTAGCATCTGCATAAATTTGGCAGCAACTTGCCTTCTCCTTAGATACACGAATACGGAAGATGCAACAGAAGTTGCTTCTCATGCACTCAGGTTGAGTGAAGTTTTATCATAATGAAGCTAAATGAAATTCCCAAATTGCTCTGATGGAGAGGAATGCCTTGATATTCCACTTGTGGAAAAGTGGCTCTATGCCAAAAATAAAGTTACATCAACCTCAGTACAGGAGAAATCAGAGTTTCTGCTCACAGCAGCAGCAGAGGAATCATCTGTAACACAGAGACTTTTGGGTTGTATGTAAGGCAGCCTTGCTGGATGGTCTTTAACAGGGTTTTGGTAGGGACATGGTAGAGGCTGGTTCCTAAACTCTTAAATGTTTCTTCCCAGCCCTTTAGCGTTGACCTCATGTGCAGAGGGTTGAGTTAATTACAAGCCTTATTTATGGGCACACTTACACCATTAAGTTCACACACGGCCCCATTTTTGTGCCATTCTTCATTCCTATGTCCTTTTCTCCCATAAGCAACCATGTAAACATGTTAGAGAGAGAGGTGAGCGTGCACACACACTCACACACACATTCATTTACATATGATCTTGTAAAACATGTTATTTGATTTGTTTAAACGTATTTCACTCTACCAATACTGTATTGTGCTATAGACCTCATTCAGTTTCTTTCTACATTGAACACTGTGGGTTTAAGATCTAGCCATGCTGTGCTGGGTAGATCTGTTCTGTTGCTTCTAAATGTGTCATTGTAATTCACAGTGTGATTCCATCATGCTTTATTTATCCATTCCTGCCTTGATATGTATCTCTCCTCTACCATGAACAATGCTGTGATGAGCATCCTTGGACCTGGCCTGGAAGAAGTTTTCTGGGATATGCACCTAGGAGGGAACTGCTTGACAGTAGGGTATATGTATACTTAATTTAAGCACGTACTTTCCGATTACTCTTCACAATGGCAATCTCAGTCTCTACTCCCGCCGTGAGGGTTCCTGTATCCCCTCACCCTCATCGACATATCACCCAGCTTCCTAATTATTGTCAGTTATATGGGGATTTCCGTTTTCTTTAATTTCAAAAAAATTAGCATCTCTTTGTATTGCTTGTTTGGTTTAATTTGGGTTCATCTTATACAAATTTGCTATTCATATCTCATTTTTCTTTTAGAGCTCTTGTCTTTCTCTTGCTGTGTCTCAAGATTTTTTAGGTATTAATCTCATCAGCTTATCATCCTACCTATCATCTCTCAATCTCTCAGTGTTGATTTTATCCATGATATCGTTCGTTGAACAGAGCACCTAATCTTACTGTAATCCAATTTTGCCTTTACGTACTTTCTGCACTTTTAGTGTTTTAAAAAGTCTTCCCCCGCCCTGGGTCACAAAGATCCCCTAACATTACTTTCTATTCACTTTTTACCTTTCAGATTTAGGTCTGCAATTAACATCGAGTCCACCTTCGTAGGTGGTTCCAGTGAGGTATCCAGTTTTATTTTTCTCCAGGTAGTAAGCCAGGATCTCCATCACATCTGTTAAAGAGACAGCCTCTTCCTGATTGTTTTTAGTACCAGCTATAAAATTTATCAAATCAATTTGGTTCTATCTCTGAAGACTGTCTTTTGCTCCATTGGTCTATTTGTCTGTTCTTAGAGTCCACATGTTTTAACTACTATAACTTTATAGCGTATCTCTCCTTTCATAAAGTTGATTTAGCTATGCCTGGACCTTTGTCCTCTCATATACGTTTAGAATACTTTTACTGAGTTCTTTTTTAAAAAAAGAAAAATCCAGCTAGTCCAGGCATGGTGGCTCACACCGGTAATCCCAGGACTTTGCGAGGCCAAGGCAGGCAGACCACTTGAGCTCAGGAGTTTGAGACCAGCCTGGGCAACATGGCAAAACGCTGTCTCTACCAAAAAGAATACAAAACAATCAGCCGGGGGTAGTGGTATGCACCTTTGGTCCCAGCTACTTGGAAGGCCGAGGTGGGAGGATCACTTGAGCTCAGAAGGCGGAGGTTGTGGTGAGCCAAGACGGCACAACCGCACTCCAGCCTGGGTGACAGAGTGAGACCCTGTCTAAAAAAATTCAGCTAGTACTTTAATTGGACATTTGATTTGCATTGAATGTATAGATTAATCTGGGAATATTGACATCTTTATTGTGATAAATTATCCTATTCGGAGTATGAAATGATTCAACATATATTTGTATTATTTCTAAATATCCATAACAGATTTTTATATTTTTTCTTAAATATTGATTGTATTCTTTGCTACATATGTTGCTTTTGTTTTTGGTTGTTACAGGTAGTATCTTGGATTTTAAAAGTCTTCTGGCTGGTTACTGCTAGTATGCAGAAATGCGTTTGATCTTTTTAAGTTAATATTGTATCTGAAAACTTCACTGGCCTCTGCTTTTAGTTACAATGGTTTAATTCTTTGCGGTTTGTTTGTACATCATCACGTTATCTGCCAATGACAACTTCAGACCTTCCAATCATTTCATCTTTGATTGCTTGTTTGTATTTATCCTTTTTTAAAGAGCATGTTAAATACCTGCTTCAATTCAGAATAATTTGGGGTCATTTTAACTCCCAGTATTGGCTTTGTCCTCAAGACTCACAGGGTGCTACCTCCCTTTGAGGTAGCTCAACAGTCCCATTCATTTTTGGGAGTCCTGTAAAGTTTTCAGAAATTTGACTGAAATATTTACCCCACTCTGGGGTTGGGAAAATAAAAACAGTTAAAAGCCATTTGTGGAAGAAATACTGAAACTTTTTTTCCCAAATCAAAGAGTAGATACAGATTTAAATATGAAGTTACCATTATAGCTATTTCCTGAATGCCAATATGAGGGGTGATTGCCACATTCTGCATTGTCTATATATAGATAAACAACTAAGACACATACTGTTTTTTCAATGTGCCACATCCTCTTCCAGCCATTTTCTATATATTACCTGATTTCATTTAACAGACCTCTGAGGTGACTACCGTTATCTTCCCCATTTCACAGGTGGGGAAACCAAGGCAGAAAGAGGTTAAATACTTTGCCGAAAGTCACACAGCTATAGAACTAGAGCCAGGACTCAGACCCCAGCAGTCTGCCCCAGAGGCTGTGCTCTCGGCCCCACAGCCCCGCCTCCAGGTCCCAGGGCACGTGCCATCCTCAGAGGAAAGAGCCAGCACGTCTAAGAGCAAGCTGGGGTCAGTGTTGCTCAGCCAGTGTCGTTTAAAGTCCTTTTTGGCACAGCTGATACGTCATACTCCTTCGTGATCACCATCTTGGTCTCTGCTGCTTTTTGCTCCCTACAGTCTGACCAGCAGTCCCTCCAAACCAAAATAGTCAAGTAACTTCTCTCTGCCCCCAAAAAGTGTTCAACCACAGAAACAGAGAGTGAGAGAGGGAACGCAGTCCTCCACAGGCTGCAGCTTTCCGCCTCGCCCGTGCTGTCTGCCCACAGAGAGGGAAGTGCTGGGCAGGGCTTACAATCTGGGGAAGAAAGACAACTTGCTGGCTTCTCTGACTTGGGTTTCCTAAGAGAAGCATTATTACTTTGTTTTGAGTATTGAAAATCCCTAGACTAGATGCATCTATGTTCAAAAGTGAATATAATTATGAATTCACATTTGAATATAGATGCATCTAATCTATGCATCTATAGATGCACCCCTCCCCCCCACCTCAGAAACTCCAAGTATAAAATGCAGAGACTAACATTCAGGTGTGTCGACATTCTGATTATAGTTATTATTGGTTCTTTCCATTTAGATAATAGTGAGATGGCTAGATAATAGGGTATTGTCTGTTTGCTAAAACTAAACAAATCTTTTTCAATTATGATGAGGCATGTTTCATGGTGCAGGAATAGGCTGGAAGTTTGCAGCTAAATTTGTTTCTGAATTGGAAGCACAGGTATGGCAGGCCATGATAAACAAAGGGGCTAAATCTGCTTGGCTAAAACCTTGTTGAAGGAATGTGGGCCTAGTAAAATCTCGCTTAAACCAGGTTAAAGAGTGTGAAATGGGTGTTTCTTTTCTTTTCTTTTTTTCTTTTTTTGGGGACGGAGTCTCGCTCTGTCGCCCAGGCTGGAGTGCAGTGGCACGATCTCAGCTCACTGCAAGCTCCGCCTCCTGGGTTCATGCCATTCTCCTGCCTCAGCCTCCTGAGGCAGCCACCACTACGCCCGGCTAATTTTTTGTATTTTTAGTAGAGACGGGGTTTCACTGTGTTAGCCAGGATGGTCTCGATCTCCTGACCTTGAGATCTGCCCGCCTTAGCCTCCCAAAGTGCTGGGATTACAGGTGTGAGCCACCACGCCCGGCGAAATGGGTGTTTCTTTACACACACAAACCCCTTCACACTTGTGGTCTTTCTCCCCATGAATCAAGGAGTCCAGGTTTTGATGTAGACCTGAGACAGCAGAGCGTCCATTTTCAAACTATCATGTGCTCACAGCTGCCAGAAATAAGTCGCCTCAGCAAACTCAAATGGTGGCAATTTCATAACACATAAAATTGATTTATGCTCACAATCAAAATGTATTTCCCTTGATAATTTATGCTCAACAATTTAACATAATTATTTGTGCCACAATAGTAACATTTCTGCCTTCCTGTCAATGCTGAAGTGCAAGCACACACACGTACACAGAACAAAAAACACACTATCTTTCAGAGACAAGATTTCCAAAAAATCAATGTCATTGCAGCCTCTTTTGTATTTTGTTGTGGCAAGAGTGAATTTAAACAGCCTAGGAAGTCAAAACAACAGGAGAAATATCAATACATATTAACTTAATCACGCAGCTCTGCCCTGCCATCCTTGTCTAACACTCGAATTATGCTTCCACTGTAAGTTCCACGCCGCTATTGGCAGCTTGTAACTTCTCCACAGATATTTGCAGTCTTGAGCGGTCATCCAAAATAAAGGATGGCTCCAGGCTTCCAGGCATCTTCTTTGCATCTGTATGAGATTTTGTCACCACTGTTTTAAGAAAATCACTCCCCAGGCAGGCTTGGGTTCACTTGTTTGATTCACAATCTTAAAGCGTCTTCTATCCAGCAAATGCTTTTCTGCCTGCCTCTTGATGGCACTGCAGCAGAAACTTCATTATCTGATGCTCTGCATAAGCCTCTTTGAGAAGAAAACTTAATATAAGACACGTTAATCCAAATAAATGCACAATGTACTGGCCCCATCGAACCCTGGGTGTGCCACATTGGACCGTGAAACAAGCATCTGATTAAAGTGCCAAGAGTGGGGCAGTGAGACCAGCGCACCAAGTGGAGTGACTGAATAGACTTGACCTTTTAAATGAACACTCAGCTGCTATTCATTCCTGCCAGCAGGCTCCTTTCTTTTTCCCCAAAAAGGTAATTGGAACAGACACTCCAGTCGTCTCATTAAGCACGTAGAATGTTCAGGTTATCTTATATGAAGATGATGCTGCTGGCTGGTGAACATGCTGAGCTGTTTCAAGAAGACTAACAGGTGAGCATTTCACCATTCTCACTCTTCCCCAGCACCCCTGGAGATGAGGTGCCGTCACCAGCAACAGGACCCAAGGAGTCATTTAGTCACGTACGCAAGTGGAGCTGAGGATCCACCATCAGCATGGACCAGTGCTGACACTTAGGACAGCCTACGTAATTTTCGGGGCCAAATACGAAATGAAAATGCAGAGTCCCTTGTTCAAAAATTATTAAGAATTTCAAGTCAGCAGCAGCAGAGCATTAAACCGGTCAAGAGGTCCTTGTGAGCATCACAAGCCCATGAGGCCAGCCCCACTGCTACTTCAATCCTTCCCCTGCAGATACTCACAGGTGAGGGAACATTGCACCATCGGTGAGGACTGAAATGGGTGACTGTCAACAGAGCTGTGTCCAAAACAGCTTCCTCTGCTCACACAGAAAAACCATCGAAATCATGGTTTCCTCCTGCTTTGGGTAAAAACAGGCCCCATATGAGACTGCCTTTGAAGAGGAAATAAATGCCCTTCAATCAGTAAGTGCCTAGTCTCTCTCTAAAATTCTCTCACTTTTAGAAGAAAACCATTTAACTGTTATCCTAGTGCTGGGATTTCTGGGAAGACACAGGATAGATAACCCTGTCTTTCCACATCCTCTCCCAACAGCGACTTCCCAGGGAACAAAAACAAAGGCATCCATGTGGATTTCTAAAGAAATCTTATGAGAATATCCAAATGTCTGTAATTATTCATATAAATTAAATATTGGAACAACTGGGACTTGACAGCCGTTACCCTCTAAAATGACACAAAAAGAGAAAAGTCTGCTTTGACTTCTACAAGGGACTCTCTTGAACCAATGCTGTAAGAGTAGTTTTTGTTTAAGGTATTGTTTGTTATCAAAGATACGAGAGCGTTACATCCAAGCCCTTCAGCCGACTTTTCTTCCCAACAATTTAAAATCACCATACCACAGAGAGGTAAGAATTGCTACTTTTGTGGGAAATTCAACTTCAAATTTTTTCGAGGACCATGTATAGCAGAAGCCCAAGCTAAAGAACTTTGTCAACAATTAGGGTAAAAATATTACCTACAGGTCACCTTCTGTTAATTGATTCTATTAACAAAACTCAATGCTGACCAAAGTTCCAAAACATTTCTATGTAGTTATGATTGATGTTGAGGTTGATATATTCCTGCAATAATTATTGAATTTCTGCTGGCCTGACAGCATTCTGTTGGCTACTTTACGTCCTAAAATATAGGCATATAGAACACTGGAAAATAAACATTGAACAAATATAAGGTATATTTGAGGTACTTAATGATCTAAAAATTGAGGCAACCTACAGAATGGGAGAAAATTTTTGCAACCTACTCATCTGACAAAGGGCTAATATCCAGAATCTATAATGAACTCAAATTTACAAGAAAAAAACAAACAACCCCATCAAAAAGTGGGTGAAGGATATGAACAGACACTTCTCAAAAGAAGACATTTATGCAGCCAAAAGACACATGAGAAAATGCTCATCATCACTGGCCATCAGAGAAATGCAAATCAAACCCACAATGAGATACCATCTCACACCAGTTAGAATGGCCATCATTAAAAAGTCAGGAAACAACAGGTGCTGGAGAGGATGTGGAGAAGTAGGAACACTTTTACACTGTTGGTGGGACTGTAAACTAGTTCAATCATTGTGGAAGTCAGTGTGGCGATTCCTCAGGGATCTAGAACTAGAAATACCATTTGACCCAGCCATCCCATTACTGGGTATATACCCAGAGGATTATAAATCATGCTGCTATAAAGACACATGCACATGTATGTTTACTGTGGCATTATTCACAATAGCAAAGACTTGGAACCAACCCAAATGTCCAACAACGATAGACTGAATTAAGAAAATGTGGCACATATACACCATGGAATACTATGCAGCCATAAAAAAAGATGAGTTCATGTCCTTTGTAGGGACATGGATGAAGCTGGAAACCATCATTCTCAGCAAACTATCGCAAGGACAAAAAACCAAACACTGCATGTTCTCACTCATAGGTGGGAATTGAACAATGAGAACACAAGGACACAGGAAGGGGAACATCACACTCTGGGGACTGTTGTGGGGTGGGGGGAGGGAGGAGGGATAGCATTAGGAGATATACCTAATGTTCAATGATGAGTTAATGGGTGCAGCACACCAACATGGCACATGTATACATATGGAACAAACCTGCACGTTGTGCACATGTACCCTAAAACTTAAAGTATAAAAAAAAAAAAAAACTCGATGCTAACCAAAGTTTCAAAACATTTCTATGTAGTTATGATTGATGTTCAGGTTGATATATTCCTGCAATAATTATTGAATTCCTGCTGGCCTGACAGCATTCCGTTGGCTACTTTACATTCTAAAATATAGGCATATAGAACACTGGAAAATAAATATTGAACAAATACAAGGTATATTTGAGGTACTTAATGATCTAAAAATTGAGTATATACATAAATAACCATAATATGAGGTTTAAAGTAAAACAGAAGTGAACGTCTTAACAGAACCATACATTTGGAGTGTGAGAGTTCAGAGAAGGGAGATAATACTTCCCCATGGGAAGATCTTCAGTGATTCCATGGGAGAACTACTCATTTAATAATGCCCTGAATGACGTGTAAAAATGTGGAGCAGTTATGAAGGACTTTGCAACAAAAGGACACAGTATCAGCTATTCCACAACCATCTGTTCTACCTGGTAACTATCTAGGTAGTGGCCATCCAGTTTACCTCTTCCCCTTCTCACCTATCATTTTCAGGTGAGAGCTATACTAACTGAATCCCCTTCTTCCCCTCCCAATCCTCAGTAATTTGGCTTCTGCTTCCACTTTCAATTGAATATATTCTCAGAAAATGTCACTCAGGAGCTCCTAAATGTCAAATGTAATGGGCGTTTTAAGATCCTAATCTGATTGGGTTTCGATGCTACATGTGATATAATTAATCATTCCTTCCTTCTTGAGGCTTCCATGACACCATGTTCCCTGGCTCTCCTTGTACCTTGGATGATTTCTCCTCTGGCCCCATCGTGGGCTCATCTTCCTCCATCTGCTCTGTAAAGGCTGTCGTTTCACAGGGTTCTGTCCTCCACCTGCTGGTTTTCTCCCTCCACATGCTCCCTGGATAACCACAGTCATTCACATGATTTCAATTATCATCTATATGACAATGACTCCTAAATCTATATTTCTAGCCCTGGCCTCATCCCCTGAGCTTCAGACACATGTATCATATATCCCACAGGCAACTATAACTCAACATGTTGAAAATGAAAAATCATTAGTTTTTTCCCTAAGAAGTCACCTTCTCCTATATTTTCTGTCTCAGCTGGAGTTTGCTGATTTTACTCACTACATATTTCTCAAATCTATCTCCTCCCTCCTCTCACTCCTCCCAACACCCTAGCTCAGTCCCTTATTAGCCTTGCCTACACTACATTAACAGGCTCTCCAGTCTAGTCATTTTTTTTTTTTTAGACAGAGTCTCACTCTGTCGCCAGGCTGGAGTGCAATGGCGTGATCTTGGCTCACTGCAACCTCTGCCTCCCGGGTTCAAGCAACTCTCCTGCCCCAGCCTCCCAAGTATCTGGGATTACAGGTGTCCACCACTATGCCTGGCTAATTTTTGCATTTGCAGCAGAGACAAGGTTTCACCATGTTGGCCAGGATGGTCGCAATCTCTTGACCTCTTGATCTGCCCACCTCGGCCTCCCAAAGTGCTGGGATTACAGGTGTGAGCCACCACACCCAGCCTCCACTCCAGTCTTGACCCCTGAAACCTACCTTTAAACATTTTCCAGAAAGAATCTAGCTGAGTTGCAGGTCTGATCATCTCTCTGCCTGTCTCTCTGTCTCTGTCTCTCTCTCTCTCACTCACACATACACACACACACACACACACACACTTTAAAGCATTTTACCAGCAACACACTTCTTGGAAATAAGATTCAGACTCTTGAATACAAGGTGCTTTATATGTCCATTACAGAAGAAAGGAGAAATTCTGAAACAGTCATTTGGCAGCTAATGAGGAACATGTAAAGGATTTCTGGGTAGCACCAGTGACCAAATGAACTGAAGGAACATGGTCTTGGTAGTGATATTTGCCTGGCCAGATGTCCTCAACACTACACAAAGGATAATTATAGAGTGCAGAAAGTAGACAGAAGGATTGATCCAGGATTTTATGGTAGAATAACAGAGAGTTTAGGGTACTGTCCAGAGAGCCATCAAAATTTTCAGGAATATTCCACAGAGCTCAGGCTTGGTAGAGAAGGGAGTGGAAAAGGAGAAAAAAAAATAGTGGAAGCAAAAGACTAACAGTTGCAATGAGACTTGTGAGTAATGGAAGGAAGCCACAGCACAGAGGAATTAGTCAGGAGAGCGCTTGCTTAGAGGGAAATTTTGGAAAGGGGGCTGTTCTAGGCAAGCACATGATTCTAGCTGCAGTCAGAGTACATGGCTTATGTGAAGTGAAGGAAAAAGACACTACAGCTAAGGGAGCCATGCACTTCTGCAGCTAGATAGCAAGGTAGAGCATTTATCATTGAGTTTATTACACTGGACTACAGATGTGTGTTTATATGTCTCTTCTTACTAGACAAAGAGCTACTGCAGGTCAAGGACTATATATATTTAAATTTCTCTCCCCCAGGATCTAGCACAGTGCCTGGGATAGAGTAAGTTCCAAAAATTATTTAATGAGTGGCAAAGGCTTGGAAGTGGGGAATTCTGGGACATAAGCACGGAGCAGTATAATTTGGCTGTTCAGATGCACAAAGATAAATAGTGAGAAATAGCATGGGGGCTGCATAATGAATGCCCTGGAAGAGCAGGTCATGAAAATTGGGCTTTTATAGTCAATTGTAAGTCACTGAAGGTTTGGGGCCTAGGAGAAATGGAATATGATCAACACTATATTTGTAACTATTGATTAATATTTATGACCCTAAAGCAAGGCACAATACTATCTTCTGAATCATCAGAAAGGGATTATATTCTACTCACCATAGTATTTCTGTACTGATAAGCATATAGTTTTCTATTGTCACTCTCTGGAATTGGTAATCTTCTCTTTCCATTCAGGTGGTGGTGATTCATCAAATGTTCATTGACTACTTTCTACATCCCATGCCCCAGGCTAGGCACTTTTACAAATGTTATTTAACTCCATTCAAGAGATTAATCTGATAAGCCAGAACATCTGATTTCCAAACTATGTTGGACAATGAACTTAATATTTACATATCACAGGATCTCTTATACCAAAGACCCCAAAGCCACACACAGGATTATGTAAAGTTCATTTTGTTCATGTTTTTAATGAAATTGCTTCTATTCAAAGACAAGGTATCTAAGTAGGAACTGAAATTCACCATCTATAAATGGAGTAAATTAGACTGAGAATGATTTAGTGATGTATCAAAGGCTACAAAGAAAGAGGGTAATGAAGCCAAAGTCAGAACTCTGTCTGATCTCAAGCATGGTATTCTGTTAGCTCTGTGATTTAGATGTAAACTTTACCAGCTCTGAAATGTGATCTCTGTACAATAGACAAGTGGAAAATTGGCCATTCAGCAAAACACAGTGGAAGGGAAGCAGGCTGCTGGTGAGTTCCATCATTTATTACCACGCTGGTCCTAAATTTTCACACCTAATTAATCAAGCTTGCTCTGTAATCACTTTTCTACGTGTGCTGTTGGTGGATTTTACAACTGTGGTTTTAATGAGCTGCTGTTTCTTTTGACATTTGGAAATCTAATCTGGAAAAATGATTCAATGACTTGTTAAAGACCTTTCATATTACATGTTTAGCCATGTAGCTTTCTAGGGTCCTGGGAGGAAATTACGCCCAGCCACATTTCCCATATAGCTCTCGGTTCATGGCAGGCAATTCCTGTGGAGTTACCGAACAGATGTAGCCAGCAACCCAATGAGTTAATGAAAATTAATATCAGTGATTGCAAACGCCTAGGAAATAAATAAGAATTTGCAACTTGACTTATGAGAAGATGACATTTGAAAACCCAAAAGCTCGCATAAAATACAAAAAATTTGGGTGGCCATCCCATCTCAGGAAACAGAGTCATCAGGGTGGAGAGAAAAAATATATTCAGTACAGACAGGAAACAACTACCGAATTATAGAAACATGTCAGATACCAAGAGAGAAATAGCATGAGAAGCACTCTTTCCACTTACAAGGAACATTAATTAATATTCTATAGCCTATGTAATTCTTGTAATTACTTCTCTAAAATTGGGGTGTTTTGCAGTGAAAAGAGATCCTAGAGGAAATCCACATGTCAAAATACATTATTCCTGAGTGCACGGCACATATGGATGAAGCTAAATTGGCCTTCTTATTCCCATAGCAAACCTCACAGGAGTTCTAGAATTAAAGACTGGCAGTCATTGCTCTATCAAGCTGTTCATTCCCAGGGATTTGTGACTCTCTAGTCAGAGGAGGCAATCTGGAAACAGGACAATTGCCTGTGAATTTTGAAGCCCCCACCTCGATATACTTAATGAGATTAATACACAATTGTTCCTTTCAAATCTCATGGCATTCATAACCGCTCTTGTCATGTGGCTCTTGCCAGTGAGTGCGCTGATTTAATATTTCCTGGATCATACCCTTTTCCCTCACCCACCTTGACTATTTGCCTGTCAAATTAATTGGTAACTATTTGCATAGTTCACCTATTTCTTCTTTCTTCTTTGTGTCTACCTCAGTTCATCAACAAGTGAAAAATTCTCGGCCATAAAATCAAACAATCAATTTTGGTTGCTAGGAGGGAAAACATCAGTCCAGAAAAATTGAAGCTGAAGGGTCAGAATTTGCTAATGTCATTTCAAGCTCAGAGCTCATAAATATTCTGAGGTGCAAGAGAAGTTTGCAAATAGTCTGAAAACAAACTGAATCAAAGAACTGGCTCTGCAGTGGATGGTATTTCAAAATGGCACCACTGAAAAGCAAGGTTAGAAATAATACATATAATACCCTGTTTAATGTTTAAAAATTACACACACAAATATCCACAGCAAATGCATGGACTATCTCTGTAAGGGAACATGTGGAACTAATAACACCTCCTACTCCCATGGGGAGGAATAAGATGCTGGTAGACAGGGAAAGGATGGAGCTTTGTCTTGCTCTCTACATTATCCTTTGGTGTCTTTTAAATTGTATTCTATGTACATATGACTTATGAGAAATAAGAATCTATTTTTAATAGCAGTCCTCACACCAATAACTAAGCTCTCTAGTTCAGTCCCAGCTCTAAGATTGAAGAATATATTTCTTTGCCAGAAATCCCCACTATGCCCTCTTCACCTTCCACACAGTCCACACTCTGGACTCCTGCCATTTCAAATGCTTTCTTTAGGAATACCTTTACAATCATCCTGCTATTGGTCTCAAATACAAGACCAAGAAATGGCTTCAGCAATGAAATGACCTTTCCAGAGTCTCCCAGCTTTCTAGAGGCATGGTTAGAATCAAAATCTTTTCATAAGAAACCACTTCATGTATTTCTAACTTTGCTTACCCGAAAGGAGGCAGTCACAGAGCGCTAGCCTGAAAACATTCCTACCAGGTAAGTCTTTCAAGGCCACAAGAAGTGAATTGCTTCTTTTTTCCGTAACTGTCACCCGACCCCACACCACCCCACCACTTTGCTCCTTTGGTTTCTCTACCATTCCCAAGAACTCCCTTCCCAGCACAATTAAGCAGTCTAGAATTAAACATTCTTTCGGTTTGGGGCTCCCAATCCCAATCTGTCCCAGGAGAAATTCGTCTCCAATCAATGGCTTTAGAGCAGCACAAAAGAGAGCTCTGAGCAGCTGTGCTTCCCGACACCGGTAGTGGCTGCCACCGTGTGCACTGATCTGTAGGGATTTCTGAGTCTCCCCTAACAGCTCATGAATTTTATAAACTAACCTCATTGTAACCAAACCATGAAATTGCAAATTTAAACTTTGTCGACAAACAAAGACCTAAAGGAAGCTAATGCAGCTTTGCCTCTCCAATGCCATCCAAGCTGCAGGCCAAGAGAGCAAACTGTCCATCGGAGACACCCAGTCCTGAGTCCCAGAACCCAGCCATTGGAGGGGGAGCATTCTGGCCCATCAACAGTGGCATCCATGAGACCAAAGGAGGCTCAGCTTCCTGGGTCAAAAACAGTGGGGAAAATTGCAGCCAGCACAGAATCCCTTCAGGCTTTTGCCTTGTCTAGTCTAGGAGGTTGCAGAAGTCTCCTAACTGGACCCCTCAAGTCTCTTCCCTCCATTCTGACCATAACACTCTGAAGCTCATTTGTGGTTAGTTGTTTCTAAGACAAATTTGGAACTCTTGATCATGGCATACATCTTCAGTGATAGGCATACTGCCTACTTGAACAACTTCACCAACTGAAAATCCCTACACTTAGCAGACAAACTGAGGCTCAAGCCTCTCTCACCTACCCCCTGTCCATCCTACACAGCCTTGAGCTGTCAGGCCAGCCTCTGCCTCATCACCAGCAACCATGTATTCAACTAATCTCAACTCATCTTTCAATATTTACATCAAATATCCTCTCTTTTGGTGCTATTATTAATACTGAGTGTCAACTTGATTGGATTGAAGGATGCAATATTGATCCTGGGTGTTGCCAAAGGGGATCAATATTTGAGTCAGCAGTCTGGGGAAGGTAGACCCGCCCTTAATCATGTGGGCACCATCTAATCTGCCACCCATGAATATAAAGCAGGCAGAAAAACGTGAAGCAGAGAGACAGGCTTCACCTCCCAGTCAACATCTTTCTCCCATGCTTTCAAGTTCTTCAGTTTTGGGACTTGAACTGGCTCTCCTTGCTCCTCAGCTTGCAGACAGCCTATGGTGGGACCTTGTGATCATGTAAGTTAATACTTAATAAACTCCCATATATATATGTATACACACACACACACACACACACACACACACATCTATTCTATTAGTTCTGTCCCTCTAAGAGAACCCTGACTAATACATATGGGAATCCTTTTACATTTCAAGGTCCACTCCTTGGGCTTTCTCTCTTACATTGAAATTGTCTATTTCATATTTCCTTCTCCCTGGACTATACATTCTTTAATGGAATGGCCTGTTCCACCTGAGATTCCAAGAACCCAACCCAGTGCCTGCTAATTGGCACTAAATGAATATTTGCTGAATCCGAGTGTCATGGTTGCTAGCCCTAGAGTCAGATCTATGTGAGTACAAACCTCACTTCTGCCACTTCCTAACTAAGTAGCCTTGGGCAGTTTACTTAACATCTCAGCATCAGGTTTCTTAGCTCTAAAATGGCAATAATAATGCCTATTTCACAGGGTGGTTATTAGGATAAATGAGCTAATATAGGTGACATGCGAAGCAGATAGAAAGCACTCAGCAAATGCCAGCTGTACTGTTATCATACTCAGCTATGGACCGACTGTGAAATGTTGGCCATGTTTCTTGACCTATTTAAGACTCAGTTTTCTCATTTTTAAACTGGGGATAGTAATAGCTTCCAACAGACTGTATTATTATGTGGATTTAATGTTTTAATTCTTGAAAAGTACCTAGCAAAGCACCTGACATACAGTAAGAATTTATAGTTAATATATAGAAGGACTCTGAAAGGGCCTGAGAGTCTCCCAGCCACGCCTTGTTTGTTAGAGTTGATCCATGCCTCTAAAAGAAAGAATCAGAGGCAGAAACAAGAGTTTAGCTGGAAAGAGAGTTCCTTCCAGGCTGTCATATCAGCTGTGAGAAGCATTTGCCACTTGTACCACCCCCCACCTATCCTCCTCCAGGCAAGCCGGGGCTGTTTAAATTCAGATCAAACGACAAGTTGCTTGCAAAGGGAAAAAAATAAAGCAGCAGACAGACATCACCCACGTAGTTAGCAAGTGGGCAGAAAGAACCCTGGACCATAGTTTCTGATTGGCCACGGGTGTGACCTGTGTCCAAAACATCTCCACGTTCCTGAAGGCACAGTCCCTCTGGTGGGGGAGGCAGGAAGAGCTCCTCATTAAGCTAATGGACCCCTAATTCATTTCCAGGTGAAGAGAAGGGGCCCGCAGAGCTGCCTCATTTGCCTTGTCTAGAGGGTCATTAAGATGAAGGGTGGCAGGCTCTTGAGACAGAGCCGGCAGTGACAGCTGCTGGCTGTCTGGAGAGCATGGGGAGTCTGCAGAGGATTCCAGAGAGAGACTGATGCTGCAGACTTTTCACTGACACGGTGCAACTGCTGACCAGATGTAGACATAGAACATACCAGAGCTTCATGTCAGGGATGCAAGATACCTGTGCTGCAGCCCCCAGTGACCTTCACTAGCTACGTATTTAAGCAAATGTCCCTCTAAAGAGGCCCGAGCACATGAGACTGGCTTCTTTCCAAAATCCTGCCAAGGACGGGCTTCCTGTTACTGGGACTCCAATATGCGTCTTCCTTTCATTCCTCTTACCAGCATTCTTCCCAGGGATTTTCAGAAATGTCATAGACTTATTGCTTTTATTCACACATTGTGTTATCAGGAGCACTTCTCTTATCATTAATATTTTAATAAGAAAATAATGTTTCATTTAATAACTGTTATGGATGACATCTCATCTCTCATTCAACTTTTTCATTTTTTCACATTTTTACCTTGTGATGTGATAAACATCACTGTTCACAGTCTTCACACACTTATTTTCCTAGGACACATCCTCAGAGGTGAAATCAACAATATGCAAATCCTCACCTTTGTTTCATAATCTACAGTGAGCCACGGCTACCACAGCCCTGCAGACACCGTGCCAACTGCAGAAAATCCAGGGGTTCATGGCATGGTGCTCCACACTGCTTGACCAACTCTGAGCAATTTTCTTAACTTATATGCTGTTTAGTTTCCATCTCTGTAAAATGGGTATATTAATATCTAGCTCACTGAGTTTCTGAGAAAATCAAACCATTAAATGAGAAAACCCACATGACTGCTATCACTACAATAGATGCAGATAAAATACCTGACGATATTTGATACCCATTTGGAGCTTTTAGAAAAATCTACTAGAAGATGAGGAATAAAAGAAAAATCCTATCTCCTAATTCAATAAGAAATATTTACCAATCAAATATGAAATGGCGACATAGCAGAAGACTCATTAAAGAAGCTCATTTTTCAGCACCACCAAGCAGCATCGCAATTGGGTCCTACATATTACAATAAGAAAAAAATAAAATAAAAATACTGCCGAGAAGCAAAACTGTCATTATTTGTTAAATATATAATTGTCTACCTGAAAAACCCAAAAGAATACATTTTAAAACTATTAGAATTAATTGACAACAGTTCATTAAAATGACCAGATATCAGATGAAAATCAAAAGCATTGGAATGTCCAGCAATATTAAATTAGAAACTTGTAATAGAAGCAGTCACAGTAATAGGAAAAACTTTATGAAACACTCATGAATAAACCTAACATGAAATTTGTCAGGACTATATGAGCCAAACTATACAGCTTTACTGAAGAAAACAGAGACCTCACTAAGTAGAGAGGCAAATACTCTCCCTCAGTTAATCTACAAACTCAGTAAATTCAACCCCCACAGACATTTCTATAGGATTTTTAACAACATTTATAAGCTGATTATGAAATTACTCTGGAAGATAAAGTTGAAAGAATAGCTAACAGAATATTGAAAAAAAAGAAGTGCAAGTGGAGATTCACCTGACAAAACACACAAACATTTTATAAAGCAATAGTAACTAAGAGAGCAGGAAAACGCCACAAAAAATATTCACATAAATGAATGGAACCCACATTCATGTGGGAATTTAGTATGTGATAAAGGTTACGTTTCAAGTTAGGGAGAAAGGTATGAATTCTTTAACAGCATTAAAGCCATTAAATATTACTAAGAAGAAATATAAGTTATGAACTAATTGATAATGTACAGAAAAATAAGTTCCAATCAATACCAAAGTGAAGCCTAGAAAACAAATCATATGAATGTCAGAAATGATTATAGGATAAGATGTTTGTAATCATGAAATAAAAAATGCTTTCTCCCCTTTGGAACCAAGATGCAGAGAATTCAGTTAATCAAACGCCCTAGTTGATGGACGATTATCCTCACAATCTGTACAAGATTTCTTCTGGCTATGTGTTGTCCCTTCTTCTTTCTTGATCACCATTCCACTTCCCCCACTCCCAGAGGCGCCCACTCTAATGAATTTACATTACATTTTTTACATGCATGCTATAAATGTATACCAGTGGAACTGAGCTATAGATATTGTTCTGATTTTTACATTCTGTTCTCAACTCTGTGTTAGCTCCCTACCACTCATCACATTTGGCCTATTTATTCATCTAGAGATGAACATGCAGGTTGCCTTTAACTCTGCTGCCACAAAAAAGGCTGCCATGATTAGTGTAGAACATGCCTTTTTATGTATTCATGCGTGCGTTTCTCTAGGGTACACACCAAGTGGGACCTCCAAGTCCTGCACAGTTACCAGGATGGCCGCAGCACACTCTAGTCCTGCTGGCGGTGCATGTGTTTCCCCATTTTCTTACATCCTCAACAACGATTAGGATTATATAACTTTCAAACTCTTGCTAATATAATAGGTGTAACATTATATCTCATTGCTGTTTTTATTATCATTTATCTAGTGAGCAGTAGGATTGAGTATCTCTATTCAGATTGCTAGCTATTTGGGTTTCTCCTTCTGTGAATTGCTATTTATATCCGTTGCTCATTTTTCTATTAGGTTTCCCAATATTTTTTTTCTGGCTGACTTGTAAGAATTCTTTGTGTGAATTATATATTAATCTCTTGTCAATTTCTCTTTTATCTCGCAAATATCCTCTATCAATCTGTCATCCATCTGTTAAAGTTGTTTATAGTTTTCTTCATTGATCAGAAATCCTTAATATGTATGTGGTCAAAGGTCTACTTTCTTACGCTAGAAACGAATAGGAATGGCCAAAGAGGAGAGATGAGCAATACACCTACCAAAAAAAAAAAGCCCGCACAATTAAAAGCAAAATTAACAAATTAGCTTCACAGTGAGAAGATATTGTGACATATATAATAATTTGCAGAATAGATAATGGACAAATGACTGCTATCCACTTTGTATGTAAGCACCAAATAAACAAAAGAAGACTAAACTAATAGAAAAGAAGAACAAATTCTGTGGCTAGAAAATGTGCAGAAGGGGAAGTGTATACATCTAATAAACACATGAAAAGATGCTGATTAAATCAAGGGAGATGCCATTTTGCGGTCATCTGAGTGGCAAAAAAAAAAAAAAAAAAAATGCGAAGGTACAGGGTAAAGAGGATGCCCACATGCTACTGGTGGAAGCATCAACTGGCCACGCTGCCTGGAAGGGCAAGTAGAGGGCGTCTATTCAAATTTAACATGTGCATAACCCTCTGCCCTGGCATTCCCCATGTGTGGGTTAATGTGTACTGCAGCATTGTTTGTAAAAGGGAAAAATTAAAAACAGCTAGAGTCACTGTCATAAAGAAAAAAATAAACAAGCTATTATACCACAAACTATGGACTACTCTGTATGAACTAAAAGGAAATAGGTCCTGTGTTTTATATGCATTGACATGGGATGATCTCTATGATGTATTTATTGTAAAGTAACAAAAAGCAAGTTTAGAATACATACAACATTATTTACCACAGATTAAGCAAAAACTTAAAAAGAAAAAAAGATTCACAAAACTAGATGTGCAAATGTTATATAAATACCTAAGATATAAGGTCAACAAGTCTAAAGAGCTAAGGTACAACGTGAAGACTATAGATAATAAAATTGTACTGTATGTGGGATTTATGCTGCATCCATAGATTTTAGCTGCTTTTGCCACGCACACACAAAAAACTGGGTAACTATGTATTTAAGATGATGGATACATCAATTTGCTTCACTGTAGTAACCTTTTTACTATCTATCTATATATGTCTTAACATCATATTGTATACCTTACATATATACAACAAAATTTATTTTAAAAAATAAATTTTGATGGCCGGGCGCGGTGGCTCATGCCTGTAATCCCAGCACTTTTGGAGGCTGAGGTGGGTGGATCACAAAGTCAGGAGATCGAGACCATCCTGGCTAGCACGATGAAACCCCATCTCTACTAAAAATACAAAAAAAAAAAAAAAATAGCCGGGCGTGGTGGCGGGCACCTGTAGTCCCAGCTACTCGGGAGGCTGAGGCAGGAGAATGGCGTGAACCTAGGAGGCGGAGAGATCGTGCCACTGCACTCCAGCCTGGGCGACAGAGCGGGACTCCGTCTCAAAAAAATAAATAAATAAAAATAAAAAATAAATAAATTTTGAAAAAACAGGATTTTGAAAGAATCTACATCAAATTTAAAGTTTTCTTTGGTGAAAACAGTTGATTTGGGTAGAGGGATAATGAGAACTTTCACTTTTCTCTGTGTTTGATACTTTTAACAATAAGAATATTTTCACGTTCTACTTCTATGAATAAAATAAATTTGAAAATGATTTTAACCAGATTAAATGAAGTCATTAAATGTAAGCCCTTTGTGAGCTGAAAAATACCATAAAATGTATCAGCATAATGAAGGAAAGATAGAATATAGAACAAGATTTAATCAAGTTATAAGGACCTTCTGACATTAAAATTCAATTATTACAATTGCTGCCTAACTTACTTCTGAGTTCTTTAGCCAAAGCCAAAGTAGAAAACTGGAGAACGATGTTCATTTAACTTGGATTCTAAAATTCAAAGCTTCTAAATTACCCAAGTTCAAGGGCTAGCCAACTACAACCCACATGTAAAATCTAGCTTGCAGCCTGTTTCTCTACATACCCCAGGCTAAAAATGGATTTTACATTTGTAAATGGTTTTAAAGAAACTAAAAGAAGAAAAATATTTTATTACATCAGAAAAGTATACAAAATTCAAGTTTTAGTGTCCATAAATATAGTTTTATTGGAACACAGCCATATCAACTCATTTACATATTATCTGTGGCTGTTCCCATGCCAGCAATGATACTTGATGACCTGCAAAGACTCACATATTGTCTGTCTCTTCATAGAAAAACTTTGCTAATTCCTTGCTACAGGTCATCTTTCTAGGTTAGCAGCTTATTTTGGGGATTATATCAAGCTTGGCATAAAAACTTGCCATTCACATTTGCTCCCCACATTGAAGATGTCAAATACTTTAAGCAGCTATTTATAATTTATAAATGCTATAAATGTTCACATTCCTCTCATTTCTTCATGTTCAACTCATCTACTCTGTGTCTGTTTTAACATAGATGGGAATTATCTGCTGAAGGAGAGCATGACTGCAGGTCAGTTCTACTTCTATTCTTCCTCAATTATCCGCACCTAGGGAGAGTTTCTCCACGATCCTGAGTGACGAAACCCAAGGCACCACTGTACGCCTTGGAGGAGCAACATGGCACGAAATGATCTGGTAGCAAATGCCAGCTCTAGCAAGTTTTTCTTTACTGAGGGCCATGGGACTTTAGAGAACCTGATGAAACTGATGGGGCCTCCCCTTACCATAATGCAAGTGTGTGCATACAAAATTGGGACTAACATTTTAGGGCATTAATAAGTTCTCTGAAGCCCGTTGTCAGACCTCTAGGTGCCCACAGATCCAAAGTGTAAGAGCCCTGAACTATAGGGCTTGCTTACAAAAGAATGGAAATGGTCTTCCCTCCTATCTGTAATTCCACGAAACTTGAGTCTCCTGCTTTGAGCACATAAAGGAAATGTAACACACCCCACAAGGCTCTAAGTAGACTGAAAATCTCTCTGTTCCACCTGCTGCTATTGCCAACCAGTCCCCTCTTCTGGCTTCTGCCTCAGTAGACTGGGAAACGCTTGTGGCCTTCAGTGTTTCAGTTGCTGCCTGAAAGGGGGAGAGAAGAATCTAGGGAATTGTGTTAATTAGGTATAAATAAAACTGTTTAATGACAAACTGACTTTAAAGTTTTCAAAAAAGGGCTAAGTTTTTTTTAAGGAAAATTTGACTGGGAGTGTGTACATCATCAAGCTGCAGGGCCAAGTGAAAGGCTGTGAATCTGTGAAAGCACCCAGTGTGTCTACACCAGGCTGTGCATCAGCAGCCCCTGAGGAAGGTTTCCCAAAATGCAGATTTACCGTCCCATCTCAGACATACTGAATGAGAATCCCTGACAGACACAGACAGGAAATACGCACATATACATATGCACATGCATAGACATATACACTTTAAAATAAGACTCCCAGATGACTCTCCAGCCAGCACAAGTCTGTAGACATGCACAAAGAAACCACTGAACAACACAGTTAATATACAGACCTATATTCACAAAAAGAAATGCTTCATTGGTCAATTCTATGAAATGTCTAGGGTGGTTCAGTCAAAAGAATAGTGAACAAAGAGTCAAAAAACTTGAGTTCCAACCCTGTCCCTGCCATTAATTTGTTCTGTGACCTCACAGAGATTTCTTCACTTCTCTAGGTCCCACTTTCTTCATCCAAAAAAAAAAAAAGAGGAGAATGGACTAAATAATATCTAAAGGCCTTCCAATTTCCAACATTCTATTACCTCTTATCCACCATCATCTGTAAGTCCCACTTAATGGAAAGACTGAATCAATTGCAAGCAAGTTCTAGAATATGAGTTATAAAGCTTTGAATGGATGCTCAGATATAACCTGACCTTACTAAGTCTGGAAAAAGAAAGTTAAGGAAATAAAGGTAGTATGATAGACAGAAATTTATCAGGCCCAAGAAGAGATGCTTTGAAGTGCAACATAAAACAATATGGTGGTGCACCTAACAACAGAGACCCAGAATGCATGAAGCAAAACAAAAACAAACACAAACAAACAAAAAAAAACAGAATTGAAGGGAGAAACAGACAATTCTACAATAAAAGTTGAAGCCTTGAATAACTCACTTTCAATACTGTATAGAACAACTAAGATCAATGAGGAAACAGAAGACTCAAACAACACTGTAAACCAACTAGACTAATAGATATCTATAGAATACTCCACCCAACAGCAGCAGAATACGTAATATTCTCCAGGATAGATTGTATTCTAGACCATAAAACAAGCCTCAATAAATTTAAAAGTATTGAAGTTATGCAAAGTATGTTCTCTGACCACAATGGAATGAAATCAGAAATCAAAATAAGAAAGAAATTTTGGCTATTCACAAACATGTTAAAATTTTAAAAATTAACATAATCCTAAATGGCCAATAAGCCAAAGAAGGGAATCAAAAGGGAAATTAGAAAATAGTTTGAGATAAATGAAAATGATGACATGACACATCAAAACTTATGGGACGTGGTGATAGAAATGCTTAGAGAGAAAATTATAGCTATAAATGCATATATTTAAAAAGAAGGAATATCTGCAACCAACAACCAAATCTCCCTTAAGAAACCAGAAAAAGAGGAGCAAATGAAACTCAAAGAAAGAAGAAGAAAGGAAATAATAAAGACTAGAGTGGAAATACATGAAATAAAAAATGGAAAAAGTGAGGAAAAAAACCAAAAAGTTAATTCTGTAAAAAGATTTAAAACATTGACAAACTTTTAGTGAGATTGACCGAGAAAAAAGGAAAAACTCAAATTATGAAAATCAGGAATAAAAGAGAGCACATCACTACCAACTTTACAGAAATAAAAAGAATCAGAAGAAGGATTTTCTGAATAATTGTATATCAACAAATTAGATTACCTAGATGAAATGGACAAATTCCTAGAAACACACAAACTGTCAATACTGGTTTGAGAAGAAACAGAAAATCTGAACATATCTATATAACTAGTAAAGAAATTGAATTGGTAATCAAAAGGCTTCACAAAAAGAAATGCTTCATTGGTCAATTCTATGAAATGTCTAAAGCAGAATTAACATCAATCCTTCATAAACTCTTCCAAAATATAGAAGAGGAGAAAGCACTTCTCAACTCATTCGCTAAGGCCATTATGACCCTGATACAAAAACCAGAAAAAGACACCCTAGATGTCTCAACAGAATGCTGTCAAACTGAATCTAGTAACATATGAAAAGGAGTATGTACCATTGCCAAGTGAAATGTATTGTGGGAATACAAACTTGAGCTAATACGTGAAAATCACTATGGTAATAGTAATAGAATCAAGGACAAAACCATAGACACAGAAAACCCATGTGGCAAAATTTAACAGCTGTTAATGATGAAAACACTCAACAAACTAGAAATAGAAGGGGACTTCTTCAGTCCAATAGGGTTATGTGTGAAAAACCCACAGCTAACATCATAATTGATGAAAGACTGAGTACTTTAAGATTAGTAACAAGACAAAGATGTCCTGTCTCTCTACTCCTTTTCAAAATCGTACTGGAGGTTCCAGCCAGGGCAATTAGGCAAGAAAGAAGATAAAAGACATCCACATTAGAAAGAATAAAGTAAAATTATCTTTATTCACAAATAATGTGATCTCATACACACAAAAAAATCCTAGGGAATCTACTAGAAAACCATTACAGCTAACATACACGTTCAATAACATTTCAGGATATGAGATTAACATACAAAAAAATTATATTTCTATACACTAGCAATGAACAATCCAAAAGTGAAATTAAGAAAACAATTCAATTCACAAAAACATCGGGAAGAATAAAATACTGAGGAATAAATTTAACAAAATAAGTGCAAGATTTTGTACACTGAAAATGACAAAAAAAATTTAAAAGAAATGAAAAAACACATAAATAGGAACACATTCTATGTTTTTGGGCAGGATGACTTAATATTGATAAGATTACAATACTCCTCAAATTGATTTACAGATTCAATGCAATTCCTATCAAAATCCCAGCTGCCTTTTTTAAATAAACTGACAAACTGATCCTAAAATTCATATGAAAATGTAAGGAACTCAAAATAGCCAAAACTACCTTTAAAGGCGACAAAAAAGTTGAGGACTCACATTTCTTGTTCACAAAATGTAGTACAAAACTATGGTAATGAAGACATTATGCTATGGCACAAGAATAGACATATAGATCAATGGAATTGAAATATATCCAGAAATAAATTCCTACACTATGGTCAAATGACTTATGACAAAGATGCTAAGACAATTCACTGGGGAAAAAACTTTTTTTTCAACAAGTGGTAAAAGGACAACTGAATATCCACATGCAAAGTTGGGTCCCTGCCTGAAACCATATGCAAAAAAAATTTTTTTTAATTTCAAAGTGGATCAAAGACCTACATCTAAGAGAAAAAGTATAAAAGTTTTCAAAGAAAGTATAATTACCTTGGATTAGATAATGGTTGCTTAGCTATGACACCAAAAGCACAAGCAAGTAAAGAAAAAATGAATTGGACTTAACCAAAATTTTAAAATTTGGGGACTTCAAATGTTTCCATCAAGAAAGTTTAAAAAAACTCACAAAATGAGAGATATTTGCAAGTCAGATATTTGATAACGATCTTATACACAGGATGTATAAAGAACTGTCATATTTCAACAATAAAAAGACAATCTAATTTTAAGATGGGCAAAAGATTTGAAAAGACATTCCTCCAAAGAAGATAGGCAAATGCTAATAATACATTAAAATATGCTTAACATCATTAGTCACTAGAAAAATCTAAATAAAAAGTTTACACCGATTTGGGTGGTTAGAATCAAAAAGTCAGATAATAACAAGAGTTGGTGAGGATGTGAAGAACTGGAAACCTTGCACATTGTTAACGGTAATATAAAATGGTGTAGTCACTTTGGAAAGCAATTTGGCAGTTCCTCGAAAGGACAAGCACGGAGTTACCATGTGACCCAGCAATTCCCCTTCTAGGTAGATACCCAAGAGAATTTAAAACATACTCACACAAAAACCTGTACAAAATGTTCATAGCAGCATTATTCAGAATAGCAAATGTGGAAACAACCCAAATGCTCAACTGATGAAAGAATAGAAAAAAATGTGTCATATCCATACACGTTAGGGCATAAAAGGCAGTGAAGCACTGATGCATGCTATGACATTTTAGTGGTCATTAAAGGCAGTGAAGCACTGATCCATGCTATAACATGGATGAACCCCGAGCACATTATGCTGAGTGGAAGAAGTCAGACACCAAGGCCACATATTGTATGACTACACGCATGTGAAATGTGTGGAATAGGCAAATCCATATAAGAGAAAATAGATCAGTGATTCCCAGAGGCTGAGAGAAGAAGGAATAGGCTGTGATTGTTAGTGAGTATGAGGTTTCTTTTAAAGGTGATAAAATGTTCTGGAATTAGATAGTGGTGATGATTGTACAATATGTTATGAATATACTTTACACTTTAAAAGGGTGAATGTTACACTATGTGAGTCATACCTCAATGAAATTGTCATAAATACACACACACACCACACCACACACACACACACACACACACGCACACTCTGACGGCAGCAGCTTTCTGGCAGCAGCAGAGGAAAACTGCTGTTGTCCAGCCAGCCTCACACAGCCCATCAGAACTGTAGTGGCTCTCGGTGCTCAGGGCTGATGGAGATGAGATAGGAAACTTCCAAAAAGGGAAAGATGCTGTGAGTAGCAACAGCTATCTTAAAAGTGGAAAACCCGAGTTGTGTGCATAACACAGGAAGAACCAGTGCCACCATCACACGTTTAGCCACACCTCTTTGCGGGGAGCAGCTACTCTCTGGGTGTCACTTTACATATATACAGGCACATGAAAGACTGGAACGTCAGCCACCTCTGTCCAATCCACAGCCTTCAGTTCATGAATATTTCTTCATTCATCAACTTACTGATTTTATAACATCCCTGACATGAGGATTCCCATTTGAATGTGTGGAAACTGAGGCTCCAGAGGTTTCAGAGATTTGACTGTGAAGACTCACCAAGGGCCCTGAAATAGAACCTGAAATCAAGGCCGCCCCGATCGTGGATGGCAGGACGTAGCTGTGCTGCTGGACAGCTAAGAATCCAACAATGTGTTAAATTAAATCATTTCCCAACTCCCGCCCCCCGCCCCCACCCCGGCTTAGCAGGAAAAGGTCTAGGCCATTTTCCAACTGTTTATTCCTCTCTCCTATTGCCCTGTGCTGCCATCCTCAAAAGCAATAGATCTGCACACAGGTCAGAATGCCTCCTCCAGAAAGGAGCTCTGCCTGCAGGCCCAGGGCCCAGCCTCGGTTCCCTGCACCTAGAACGCAGCGTGTTACGGCCCACAAGAGCTGTGTCTGCTTGTGAAGAAAGGTCACCCAAGATAAGCACCCATTCGTGTCTGCCCCTCCAGGCTCTGACACCACCCACGCTCTCCGCCACAGCCACCCGCATCATTCCTGGCCTCTTTTAAGGGTCAGGAACGGCACACTTGAGCCACTGAACTTCAAGAGGGGAAGTGAGGCAGAAGAAATTCCAAAACAACAGTTTAGAGGATCCTAAAAAGGGCAGGAAATCAGCCTTCTCACAGGGCTTCTCTGCTGGAGGTTCACTGACCTCCCATCACGGTGGGGAGGAAATGCAGTCGTTTTCCCCATTTTGTGTAAGAGACAGTGAGACACAGAGACTTGCATAGGGCCATACAGAAAGTCGCAAAACTGGGATGAGTTTATGAAATATGTGGGATTTGGAATTAAAAATCCACCTGGGTGGATCTGGCAAGATCTCTTACCATCCTAGTCTCCAGCCTCTCACCTGTGAAATAAAAAACCTCTCCCATCGTGGCAGAGCTGGGGGCTCCTCGTCTGTGTGATGGCACAGGCCCTTGATCTCTGGGAGGGTTGGAGAAAGGGCTGCAGCCTTGGCTTGACAGACCCTTAGCAGGACGGTGGTGGATGTGCTGTTGGAACCTGAGGCCCGAGGATCTGATTCTCACCTTGACTCGCCCACCCCTTGCCCCCGCTCTTCCCTGCCCCCACTGCTCTCCTCTCAGGCTGATGGAGCAGGAGCAGCCTTCCGATCTGGCAGGCGTATCTTAGAAGGTTTTCTCAAACCCAGATGTGACAGTGCTGTCAAGGCGCTTTATGCAGCACAGACTGCCAAGTGCTAGTGATTCTTAGTCTTGCCCTAGGGTTCAATGACCAGCGATTCCCTCCTTCAGGACTGCCCTTAGAGGGCTAAGGGAGAAGAAAAAAAGCTACACTTATTGAGAAATAATTACGTGCCAGATACTGGATGAATCTTTCACATACATTCTCTTATTCAATCCTGTTACAACTGGGCTGAGACTGTTGTTGCATTATCCCCATTTTGCGGAAGGAAACCTGAAGGGCAGGATCACTCAAGGAGCAGATGGGGGTGTAATTCAGGTCTCTACTCTGAAGCCCATGCACTCTCTCCTGCAGCCAGGTCAAACTACAGCCAAAGGCCAAACTCTGCCCATCTGGAGCCCAATCCTGCCCATTCACTCATTTGTCTATTGTTTACGGATGTTCTCGACAGAGGTGAGTATGCAGATGTTTGCCACGGACTCTGTATGGCCTGAAATGTTCACTCTCTGGTCCTGTACAGAAACATTGGCTGGTCCTTGCTCAGCAACAGTTGAAAGAGTGTACAAGGGCAGCTGGCCACTGCTCCTCTCTGCACAATGCTTTCCTTCTACAAAATGGGGGTGACGCAACACCTCTCTGAGCACAGTTGTATGTGCAAGGGAGAGTTACTTACATGCACGGGAGCTTCACTTCCCTCCCGTGTCAGGTGGGATCATGACAGCACCACTCCCAGGACTGTTGTGAAGTGTGAGCGGTTCCATGGGAGGCTCTAGCCCAGGGCTTGGCACACCCTGCACTCGGCAAATGTCGGGGAGGAGTAGAAGCACAGCTTGTGGCCCAGCCGGCTGTTTCTGTCTTCCCAGGTTCACGTTGCCACCAGCCTCAGGAAACGATCGATATTGCCTCCTCCTTCCAATCCCTCACCTGACGGGTCATGATAATTTTTCTTTCATTGCCCTCTCCCTGAAGAGAACCACCCTTCCCTGACTCGGTTTTAGGTTTGGTGGAGAGTCAGGGTTGGCTAATAGTCAAGTGGGGTTTGGGCAGGGACTACGGGGAATGAGTGGGTAGTGGGGGGCATTGGGGAGGAGGAGCCAGGCTGATGCCACAGGAGCAGAGGCTTAGCCTGCAGTTTTCTCGAGAACATTTCTCTAACTACATCCTGGGAAAGAGGCAGGCTGGAGAAGCTCAACCACCATCTATTTCTGACTGTCTGTTCTGTTCTCCCAGGCCTTTCAAGACTGTGGTTCAAATGCCTTTCACACAGAACTACCCTCCTTTGAAAGTAGTTGGGGCCTTTGAAAGGCAACATTAAGAAGTTTTAAAATCAATTCTCTAGTTCCAACCCTGCGAAGACTCTCTGGGTAACTCAAAATGGGATTAGCCCCCTTGGTTGTCAGCACCAAAGGGAAGCGCCAGGAGCCCAGCCACAGAAGCCTGTCGCACAGGAACCTCACACCCAGCCTTGCCTCCCTTTGGGGCAGAGCGGGGGGCTCCTTGTCTGTGTGATGGCACAGGCCCTTGATCTCCAGGAGAGTTGGAGAAAGGGCCAATGTCGGCTTGACAAGCCCCTAGCAGGACAGTGGTAGACATTCAGATGGAAAGTGAGACCCAAGGACCTGATTCTCACCTTGACTCGCCCACCCCTTGCCCTCGCTCTTCCCTGCCCCCACTGCTCTCCTCCCCGAGCTCACTGCTGATGAAGGACATTTAACCACTGTTGCCCCCAGCTCTCCAAGAGCCTCAAGAATCTTCCTAACACTACTGGAAACTGACAATTCCTGAACACCTGTGTTCCAGGTGCCATGCTGGGCCTTCAGCTAGCAAGTGATAGAGTTAGGATTTGATTCCGGTTTTGTGTCCTGAAAAGCTCCAAAATGTTCTGATCTACTCCATCCTACCTTTTCTGTATACCCATCTGGTGACCCCAGTATCACCCCCTGCACCTGGAACAGGTAAGTATATGAGGGGCTGTGGGGTCTGTGCAAGGGCACTCTGCTCTGATAGGCCTGGGCTCTTAAGCTGTGGAGGTGCCTCTGCTTCCAACTGAAGGAATTATGGGGAGGGCGTAGCCCTGGGGAGCACAAGGCAGAAGGAATAGGCACTTCATGTAAGACTCGCAGGTAAAACCTGTGTCCTCAGAAATGCTAAACAGGGCATTCAGCAGCTTTACCAAGAGTTCAAGAACAACAGCAAGGAAAACTGCAAAAGCCCCATTGCACAAAATCTCTAGCTATACAAGTCACCTTTCCAAGTAACTGAGATCAAAAACCATGATCTCTAGTTATCCAGATTTTTTTAGTACAGTGGACTTTAGGGGCACTGAGATTCGGTTGTGCTCCTGGCCCCACATTCAATCTTCTCAGTCTTCTATATTCTCTGTTTAGAGGTGAGGACCCAACAAGGAGATATACAGTATCGCAGGATGAACCAGGCCTGGCCCTTCAGGGTTACTGAACATGGAACCATAGGGGGAGCTGGACACAGAGCCCAGAAAGAGAGAGTAAGTCATGGAAACAAAAGGATCAGTGAGCCAGGAGGTGACCCTGATGCAATGACCAGAATAGCCCAGACTGAAAGCTCAAAGAGGGCTCTCGGTTTCCTGAGTCCTTCCCTGCAAGGACTGGCCAGGGGAGTCCTTGGGTCCCCATCCCTGCCCGGAAGCCAGTGGCTTCACAGGCCTCGGGCCTCACAAGGGACAGGAAGCATTCCTTGCCAGGGTGTAGGGTCTGTACTTCCCATTTTCAGAAAGCTTTCACGGGGATTTGCTAACTGATTTTGTTCCACACAACTCGACACAGCATCAGAGCTTCCCTTGGAGGGAGAGCTGTGCCCATGTGTCAGGGAGTACAATGGAGCCAGGAAATCTGAGAACATGACGGCCTGCAGTCAAGGGGTGCGATGAGGTGTGCTCTGTTCCAGGACTCAGGAGGACTAGTTCTCCTCCACCCTGTCCTCCCCACTGTAAGCACAAACACCAGGGCAGTATGATATCCAGGTCCTGGGTCCAGGTCCCAGCTCTGCTGCTTAGAAGACATGCAGCCTTGAACAAGGTCCTTAGTTTCTGTGGGCCTGTGCCTGTTGCAATGCCTCTGACATCCTGTGACTCCTGGGTAAAGCATCTGCTCTTACCCAGGGCTCTGGACACACCAGAGGGTGGGGAGCAGTGACAGAAAAGGATGACATTGCTCAGTGTATATCACCTGTGGCCAAGAGGCCGTCTTTCAGCAACTGGCCTTGAAACCTCTGGGAGGATTCACGTCATGTTGACTCAGCTGAGCCACAAAGTACGCAGATATGTGGTCAAACATTTTCCTGGGTGTGTCTGTGTGAGCTGTTTCTGGATGAGATGAACATTTAAATCTGTAAACTGAGTAAAGCAGATGGCCTTCCCCACTGTGGGTGGGCCTCATCCAACCTGTCGAAGGTCTGAACAGAAAAGGTTAACCTGCCCCCGAACAAGAGGAGACTCTCCATGCAACTGCCTCCATCTGGGACAGTGGCCTTTTCCTGCCTTCAGACTCAAACTGGAATCTTAGCTCTTCTTGGGTTTTGAGCCTGCTGGTCTCCAGCTTGCTGACTGCAGCCTTCATGAGCCAAATCCTTCTAATAAATACACACACATACACATACACACACACACTGTGTGTGTATACACATACACAGTGTGTGTGTGTGTGTGTGTATGTGTATATATGTATACACACATATATATAAATGTCTGGGATATATATATGTCAGAGAAGATGGCTGAAAACCCCTGCTGGAAACCATTCCCCACCACATCCTTATAGGCCTTAAAAATAGTAGAGATGATCTCATGTGGTTAGTCATAAAACTCTGGAAAGTAACTTTGGAGAACTCGGTGTTGATCAGACCTTTACTGAGGCCATGCGCCACATGTGCAGAGCCATGGCTTATGCCTGGGACTTGGAGAGTTTAGGAGGAGCGCCACCACTACCATGAGAGAGTAAAAAGGAGGTCAAAAGATGAGAGCAAATGAATGAGTTTCACTGGGGATCAGAGCATGGAGGCAGATGTGTAGAGTTAAGGCCTATGGAGGATGATTATCTGAAGCACTCTTCTACCATGGGAGCGAAGGCAGGGGTCGGGGGCTAGTTTCAAGTGAAGGAGATGAGAAGCAAGTTATGCACATTAGGAGGACTTTGTTGAGTGGGCTTGTAAGAGAAAATGGCCTAAAAATTACCCATAGTCCCACAACCCAACGTTTTGGTGCATATGCTTCCAAAGTTTTCTCTAAGCTCAAACGGCTCCCCCATCCCCACCATACTTCACACGGTTTTACATCCTATTTCTTTCACTTACAAAAACATCATGGACATTTTTCTAAACCATGAACTGTTTCTGTGCACCATGATTTTTGGGTAGATAAATGTCATTCTATCATACAGATGTATCACAATTTATTTAACAATTTCCTACTTGTGGGCTTTTCTGTTCTTTCCAATATTTTGCTATGTTAAAGGACACTATGATGAATGGCCTCGTACTCAAATTAATTTTTACAACTTTGATTGCCTCCTTACAACAAATTCTTGGACGTGGAATTGCTGACTTGAAAGTTGTGCACTTATTTATGCACTTTGAAAACTATCGCTACGTTCCTCCGTAAACACACCATTCCTACCATCACTAGCAATGAGGAAAAGCACTGCATTTGCAATGCTTGCACCAACATTTACCTTTGGTGAATTAATTCTGAGCAGGAGAATATCATGGAGGATTTTGCGAACGGAGCTGGTCCTTGAGGGAATGGCAAGATTTCAATCATCACAGAAGTTGAGGAGGGGCACTTCAAGGCAAGAAACTTAGCACAGCTGCCTGGATACTGATGCTGTTTTTGGAGAATTCGAAAGTCTAGGTGTACTGAACTGTGTTGGCCCTGGGAACACAGAGGGGGAATAGACAGAAAAGGCAAGCTAGGATGGAACCATAGAGGTCCTTGAATGACATCCTAAGGCGTTTATATTTTATTCTACAGCAATTCGAAGCCATTAGCAGCTTCTGAGCAGGGAAGCAATGTGTTTTTCATGCTATCCTGAGGGTGCCAAGAACCTGCCAGAAGGTTGTGAAGTGGCAGGATTGGGTTTCATAGTTTTGACAGTAACCAGGAGACATGTCTATTTTTCCCCCTCTGGTGTGACGTTGAGGTTGGAGCACTTCACTGGTGTTCCAATATGCTTCCTATTAAAAGGACAAAACCCCAGCCAAACAAATCAAAAGGGGTGAGAGAAGAACAAATGTACGCAGACCAGGCAGAAGAGAATGCAGCCGGGCCTGCAAGGAACATCTGATAATTGATCTTAGTCCTTATTTCCCTCATCAATATTTTATGTCACCAGGAAACTCCAGCTTCATTTTCTGGTAATGAATTTATCATGAGACTAAGAGCAAGTTGCTGAAACAGATGCCTGGGGAAGCCGGGGAGAAGGAAGTCAGCTCCGAGCCTCCATCTGCTGGCTCTGCCACCCTGCAGGGCAGAGGTGATACCAGGCCAAGAGAGAGCACCCTGGCCCTGGGAGTGGGACTCACATTCACTGTGTAAGTAACTGATTCTCCAAATAAACCCTCTTCAGAAAATGCATTCCCTCCCTGGAATGCTGAGCTGTGCCGGGGAAGGTAAGTCAACACCACTGAGTAATCACCCCCTCAATCCCTGGGCAAAGAGCCCTGTCATTGAACTGAGGGGAAACACAATATTCAGATATAAGCCCTGGTTCTCACAGAATCTGCCATCTTTTTCTGCATCCTAGCAGCACAATAGAGTGCTTGGAATGTGGTGGGCACTCAAACTGCCTTCTGGGGTAGGTGAGTAACTGCCAAAGGCCACCCCTTGAGCATTCTGGTGCCTAATTTCCACTCCAACTTTGACTTCCTGTGTGACTAGTGTAAGTCACTCAATACAGTCTAGCGTCAGAAACCTTATTTTGCAAAAAGGAAAAAAAAATAATTACAACAGCAGCAGACATTTACGCAGCACTTATGATGGGTACTTCCGAAGTTATATATATTCAATGAATTTTCCCAACAATAAGATACTAGTATTACTTGTATTATACAGATGAGGAAATGTATGCCTAGATATGTCTAAGACCTTGCCCAAGGTCAAGAGCAGGTTTTGAATCCAGGCTTCTGGTCTTCATCCCCACCCTATGCCATCTTGTATCACCTGTGTCAGGTAGCGCTCCTCTTGTTGCAAGTGACAAAAAAAAAAAAAAACCTTTTTTCACCCAACTCAAGCTGGCTTAAGCAATCATCAAATTTATTGGCTTACAGAAAATTCAAGGTACATACATTCCTGCTTCCAAGTAAGGCTTGATTCAAGGCCTCAGATTATGTCCCCAGGACTCCATATCTCACTATCTCAGCTGCAGTTCCTGTAGTGGGGGATCCATTCTCAGACAGGCTCCCCTGTATGGATTCAAGATGGTTGCACCTATTCCACATCCTGCATTCTCATGGCATTTAATTGGTGAGAAAAAGCAAACCTCCTTTCCAATATGCCTGGCAAAAGTCTCATGGTATCTCATGGGCTCGGATCAGGACCTGTGGCTCCCCATCCAGTCTAGCTGCCAAAGGAATGTGATGTGGTGATTGCAGGAGGTGTCAGTGGCATGCTTAGCCCCTCTGAATGCCCAGGCTCATTTAGGGGAAGAGGTAAGCTCTACAGAGGTAGAGCAGAATACAGTTGTCAAAGAACAGGCAATGCATATCAGGTGGCAAATGCAATAGATATCTACTCTACACTCCTTGTACTCCAAGAAAAATATTGAAATGCTGATGGAAAGACATCAGTTGAAGGGTCTCCCTTAAAAGAAAGATGAACTTTCAGCTCAACTCTGCCAAAAAGGTAGAGACCATCAGTCAGTCAAAAAGATTCTATATCATCCGGCATTTCCTCCTCCTCCCTCCTCTCCAGACCATCTGGAACATTCTCTGCTCCTCAAACACACCAACAGCCTCTGGCCTCAGGCCTTCGAAGCTCCTGTTCCCTCTGTCTACCATGCTTGTCACATGGAGATCTATGTGCCCACCTTCCTCATGGCATTCAGGTCACTGATCAAACGTCAATGTCACCACAAAGGCCTTTTCCAGCCATGCTATCACTCTCAGTGCTTTAGTTTTTCTTAAAGTACTCATAAGCATTGAGGAGTCCATATATTCACCAGCCATTTACTTGTTTGTTGTCTGTGTCCTCATGAGAAGCTAAGCTCTGTAAGCACAGGAGCTTATTTCGTTCAATGCCATGTCCCTATACATAGTAGGTATACATCTGACACATAGTAGGTACTCAAATATCTGTTGAGTAACAAATGAATGAGGCATTAGAGAGCTTCTTTGACTATAGCTGGTGCAACCCAGCCTGCAGCAGAGAATCTGGGAGCAAAGGAAACAGAGGGAGAAGGCCCGGGAACCCACACAGATGCCAGGCCTGCGGCCAGCCGCCCTCTATCACCCTGCATGTGGCTAAGCCAGCATGCACTGCATGACACAGGTATCTCTGAAGGGCTAGAGACATAGCAGGAGGGAAGAGAGCAAACAAACGTTAGAAAGGAGGCTGGAGAAGCAAAGAATAAAAGAGAGAGAAAGCAGTGGAAAAGGGCATGGAGCAGGCACCAGAGATGTGCTCCCTCTGATTCCCTTGGAGGCACCTCCACACCATGGTTTCTGTGTCTGATTGAGCCATGAGGGTTAGGAAGGCCTTTGGCCCTTCATGGACCAGAAGCAGACCATCATAGAATTGTATCTTGGAAGGAATCTTAGGAGGAAAAAACAAAACAAAAACTACTGAGGAATGGTAATCAAATTCCCAGTCTCATTGAGCAGGTGCTATGATTCAAATATTTTTTTCCCTTCAAACTTCATGTTGAAATTGAATCCCCAATGTGGCAGTATTGAGTGGTGGGGCCTTTAAGAGGTGATTGAGTCATAAGGGTTCTGCCCTCATGAATGAATTAATCTATCCATGGATTAATGGATTATCACAGGAGTGGAACTGGTGGCTTCATAAGAAGAGGAGGAGTCCTGAGCTAGCTCAGCCCCCTCCCCATGTGACGCCCTATGCCACCTCAGGACTCTGCAGAGGTCCCCCATAGCAAGAAGGCTCTCGCCAGGTGTGGCCCGTCAACCTTGGACTACTCAGCTTCCAGAAATAAAGAAATAGGTTCCATTTCTTTATAAATTACCTAGTTTCAGGTATTCTAAGTAACAAAAAACAGATGAAGCCAGCAGCTCAATCTGTTTTCATTGAGAAAACTGAAGACTCATATTCGTCTGTGACATTTACTACACAGATCAATTAATTACCTAAATAGATCTGAATTAGGAAAATAAGATAAGTTCAGATAATCATAACACAAGACACTTACAATTTCAGGAAAATGTATGCAAAAGTAACTAAACAAGGCATACGAGATAATATTGGTTCATTTTCCTCCCTTTAAAATTAAGTTTTAGTCATTTACCATTTTCTCATAGAGTAACCTCTGATAGCTACTGAATAATAAAAGTTCATTATTGCAAGGTAACATTATTGCATGTATTGCACCATTTGAAGATCATAAATATTCTACAAACAATCTCATCTCATTCTATGAGGCAGAAATTATGTTTCCCACTTCTCATTAAATTTCTTATGAACTAATAAATGATTGAAAAGTACTTTCAAGAATGGTGTATTAAACACAAATGTGGGATGTTGATTCCTGTAGCCAGTTTGTACGTTGGCATCAAGACTAAATGTTCAGGATTCTAGTCCTGGGTGACCCACAGAGTATTGGCCAAAGGGGAACAGGACCCCAGAAAAGGGAGCGAGCCTCTTCCCACAGCCCAGGCCTTCCTCCCACATCACAGCCAGGCTCACATTTCCTCATTAGCCTGGTGGCTGGCACACCAGAAGTCTAGTCTTCTCTCTGGGGGAAAAGAAAACTGAGAGAGAAAAAAGCCTTTTACTCCAGCCACTCTCATCACTTCTGCCCTCAAACACACCCAGCTACCTAAGCCTCATTGCCATTCATCCATCCCCTTTCCCTTTTCTCCTTCAAGACCCAACTCCAAGACCGCCTCCGCTGCACTAACGGTGAGAGTGTACTAAATGTGCCTGGTATTGTGCTGAGGACTCTACACACTTTACTTACACTTCACCCTCACAACAACTCATGTGGAGAAAATAACAGTACCCCATTTTACAGGTGAGAACACAGAGGCCTAGGAGGTTAAAAAAACTGGCCCCAGGTCAACAACAATGGGCAACACTTGAGTAGGAGCCCAGCTCCAAGCCTCTCCACACCACAGACCTCAGTGACCACCAGGCAATCCTGTCCCCTACAGCCACCTGTCTCGAGTGAGCAAGGCTGCTCTGAGCATCCTGAGCAATGAGCGTCTCTTCAATTGACTTGATGGTTCTTCATACCAGCTTAGCTTTTGTTGTCTGGAGCTATTGTTTCCTTCATTTAGATATTTATGCCTCATCTCCCAGACAAGCCTGTAAGCTCGTTGAAGAAATTCATCTTCCCCCTTGTACCATGCCCAGCACATATAAGAGACACCAATGACATCTTGACTGTTTTGTGAGAGCTCACGGTGGCAGAATGCAGACCTTGTTTCAGAGACCTTAGGTCCGCAGGGTCTCCCCCAGCACTTCCCCATCACAGGCACATCGCTTACCACCTCATCTTGATACCCTCTTCCAGGGCACAGCCCTGTCCTCAGCCCTACAATCTGACCCCATAAATGTATAAAATCAGTTCTTGCCAATTCAATCAATTAATTTTTTAAAAAAACAATGATTACATAATAATAATAAAAACAACTTTTATTTAAAGAAAAGAAAGCTGGGTCATCATCTCTTCCCAACCAAGACTTGCAAGGCCTCATTTCCTCACCAGGAAGACCGGGGTGCAGGCTGGGGAGCTCTTACATGCTCTGTGGTGTATGCTGCACCAGGACATCCCCTTAGGTCCACTATAAGGTCTTACAGATCCACAGGGGAAAAACGGAAATTTAAGCACCATTTTTTTTTAATTGTAGTAAAAACACATAACACAAATCTTATTATTTTAACCATTTTTAAGTGTATAATTCAATGGCATTAAGTACATTTATATGGTTATGCAACCATCACCACCACCCATCTCCAGGATAATTCAACACCACTAAACTGAAACTCCTCACCCATTAAATAATTTCGTATTCATGTTTGATTTTTTGAGGAGCTGCCATATTGCTATCCACAGGGGCTATACCATTTGACATCCCCACCAGCAACATACAAGGGTTCCAGTTTCCCCACATTCTAGCCAATATTTGTTTTTTCATTGTTTTTCTTTTGTTTTTGTTGTTGTTAATGGTCGCCCTCTTAATGGGGGTGAAGTGGTATCTCATTTTGCCTTTGAATGGAATTCCTCCAATGACTAGTGATGCTGAACATCTTTTCCTGTGCTTATTGGCCATCTGTGCATCTTCCTAGGATAAAGTCTGTGCACGTTGTTTGCCCATTTTTTAATGTGGTTCTTTTGTCACTTTTGAGTTGTAGAAATTTTTTATATATTCTAGATGTTAACCCTTTGTCAGATTTATGATTGGCAAATATTTTCTGCCATTTTGCGGGTTGCCTTTTTACTCTCTTAATGGTGTCCTTTGAAACACAAAAGAGTCTTTTTTAATTTTTGTGAAGCCGTTTGTCTTTTTTTTCCTTTTGTTGCCTGTGCTTTTGCTGCCATATCCAAGAATTGCTGGATCCAATGTCATGAAGCTTTTCTGTGTTTTCTTCTAGCAGTTTTATAGTTTCAGTTCTTACAGTTAGATCTTTAATCCATTATGAGTTAGTTTTTATATATGGTCTAAGGTAAGACTCCAAGTTCATTCTTTTGCATGTGGACAGCTGGTTTTCCCAATACCATTTGTTGAAAACACTATTCTTTTCCCCTTAAATGCTCTTGTCACCCTTGTCAAAAAAAATCATTTGACCATAGATGTGAGGTTATTTCTTGGCTCACGATTCAATTCCATTGTTCCATATCTTATGCCAGTGCCACAGCGTTGATTATTTTATCAAAACAAACCGTACAAACAAAATAGTGGTGAGTTGCTAAATCAGGAAATGTGAATCCTCCAACTATGTCTTTGTTTTCAAGATTGTTTTGACTATTCAGGGGCCTTTGAGATCCCATATGAATTTTAGGATATATTTATCTATTTCTAAAAACAACCTCATCGGGATGCTGATAGGGATTGCACTGGATCTGTAGGAGGCTCTAGGTGGTATTGTCATCTTAACAATGTAAGTCTTCCAATCCAAGAATACGGGATGTCTTTCCAGCGATACCTCTTGAAACATAAAAAAGTATTTTTTGAGCAAATGAAAAGTAATTTACACCAAAAGTTTGTGCAGGGCAAATATAATTAAGTTCTAGAAGAGTTTAGATGAAACCATGACAAACCTATAACCAGGTATTAAGGGAAAACTAGACAGAATAATAGTGAACATTTTGAGAGAACTCACTATGAGCTGAGACCTTTTCCAAGTGCTTTATAGATATTAAATTATTTAACTCTCACAACTATCCTATTAGGTCAGCATTATTATTTTCCTCATTTTACAGATGAGGAAACCGAGACACAAGGGGATGAAGTAGCTCTCCCATGATCACAAAGTTACAAAGTAGTGGAGCTGTGACTCTAACCTGGGCAGCCCAGATTCAGGGAGCCTTCACTCTTGTAGTCAACTGAATAATGGTCTCCTAAATAGACCAAGTCCTATTCCCTGGAACTTGTAAATGTCATGGGTTTTGGGAAATGTTTTTTTTGCAGATGAGATGTAATTAGGAATCTTGAGATGATAGAAATACCCTGGGTTATCTGGAGGGGGGAGGTGGGCCTAAATACCATCACAAGTGTTTTTATAAGAAATATGGAGAGAGAGGGAAGGGAAGAGAGGGAGGGAGGGAAATAGCAGACACAGGGAGGAGGCCGTGTGAAGAGAGAGGCAGGGATCAGAGCGATGTGGCCAAGGAAGCTGGAAGAGGCAGGGGAGTGTTACCTGAAGGGTTTTGAATTTCTGGCCTCCAGAGCTGTAACAGAATAAACTTCTATTGTTTTTCGCCATCAAGTCTGTGGTTACCTGTTAGAGCAGCCATAAGAAACCGACATCTCTCCTGATCAGGGCTATGGGGAGTCTCGTATTGGAAGATTTAACCCTCGCCTGCATCAGGTAAAATCATAGCAGCCACCACAACTCCTCACAAAGGATCTTGGTGAAGAGAAAATACAGGCCTGGTCAGATCACTGGTTAAACAGGCAGTTCAACAGCATGTGATGCTTTTCAGTGTGTGTCCCCATCAACCATATCAGTCAACCACCAGATCCCCACCTGATCTCACGAAAGAACAACTAGCGTCACAGATCCAGTTTCTAAGTGCAAGAGCAACTTCGTCTCTTGCCTCAGAGCATGGTTCTTCCCACTGTACCAAACTCCAACTCCTAAAGAGCAGAAAAGAAGGTCCCAAGAGGGAAGTCCTCATGTTTGTGAGTGCGCTTTCTAGTTTACAATGCTCGTGCATCTGTATTATTTTAATTCTCACAACAATATGAGGTTACTCCCTGTTCCATAGATGAAGAAAACCAAGGCTGAGAGAAGTCTGGGGATTTTCTGTAAAACACACCAAGGACCAGAAGTGGTTTTCTCTTCCATGCATGGCCAATCCCACCACTTCTGCCCTAGTATTTTGCACACATAGGGGCCCAGGCGGAGATGCACAAGTGCCATGCCCAAATGCACATGATTTCTTTTTTCATTTAAAAATAAAAATAGTCTTGAGGTAAAGTTAGAAATGGGAGGATGATTTGCATGAGACCCTGAGCTCTCGATTACACCAATTACTTTATAATTACAGGCAATGCCATCTTGGGTTTTTTCAAAACCTACAGCTATTCTTAAAGGATCTGTCAGGAAGAAGGCTTCTTCTCAGGGAGAGATTCCAATTAGTATGCATGTTGTATGCAGAGTGAGAGAAAACCCGCTGGAGCTCTGAGGAGAAAAGAGACAGGAGCTTTAAATGTCTTCAGCTCAGCAAATGTGTCTGTCAGTCCAATAGGAAACCAGGACCTCTGAAACATCCCCCAGGTCTTGGCTCTGGGGGAGTGTCATGTCAAGGCAAACTCTGTCTGAACCCTGCTGTCCCTGCTTCCCCCTCCCGCCTGTCTGTTGCCCCCGCAGCCACCTCTTGGGGTGGGTGGAGAACAGCTTCGCCTGCTGAGCCTGGGTTCTCATAGTGCCCTTACAAGCTGCTGGGGAAAAACGAGTGAACAGGCCTACCTCAAATCCCCCCTGCCACAATCATTGTCTTATCTTTCACTTGTTCCACATACACTGAATAGTGAAATGTCACCGTCTTCTCTATCCAAGCGGTATTGGCTCAGAGAACTCTCTTGGAATGGGGGTGGAGGTGTGCGCATAGGCAGGCAGGAAGCCCAGCATGTTTACATCTTGAATTTCCTCCTCTGGGGTCTAGTTGCTCTCCATGCCCTGATTGCTACACCATCAGGTCAGTGATCAGTCTTCAGGCATCATTACTTAAAGAACAGTTTACCTCCTGAGCCCTTATTTACCTCTGGGTTAGAAAGAGAATCTCAGAAAGAACATCAAGGCACCTTAGGGATCCCTGAGGCCACCTACTCATTTTGACTCTGCCATTTTGGGCAGGGTCCATTTTAACCCTACTTGTCCAAATGGCAGGTTTGCCATGTAATCACTGTTCTGCAAAGCATGCATCCCTGACCCTCACTGCTTGGATAAAGACATGTGTATCCATGTGGCAAGGGTATGTGCTCTGACAGATGGACCTCACCTCTCCAACTGCCAGTGCTGGCAGGTGACTTGGTCCATCTGAGTCCACCGCAACCTTGGCACTCAGTACTAGAACAAGCACCTTGGAAGAGCCTGCCTGCCTGCCTGTCTGTCTGTCTCCCTCTCTAAATGGAACTGCTGTCTTCCTACATTATCAATCTCTAGAATTAATCTTCAGAAGAAGAGAAAACCGGCCCATAACTGACACTCATTTCTTCCCAAGTCAATGTCACTCTACCACATGGCATTTCTTCAGTGAGAACAACTCCAGTTACAGTTTACAAATCATGTCCTCTCAGTCTCCAGGGTGCAGCATCTCTGAGAAGGCAATTTCCACTCTATCCCTCCACAATCTGCTCTCTCCATTTCTACTCTTTAGAAAACTGCTTTACAAGGGGGCCTGGGAAAACAGGTGAGATGACTCATGCCTGTAATCCCAACACTTTGGGAGGCCAATGCAGGAGGATCACTCAAGCCCAGGAGTTTGAGACCATCCTGGGCAATATAGCAAGATCCCATCTCTACAAAAAGAATTAAAATATTAACTGGGCATGGTGGTACATGTCTGTAGTCCCACCTACTTGGGAGGCTGAGATAGGAGGATGACTTGACCCTGGGAGGTCAAGGCTGCAGATTGCACCCCTGGGCAGAAGAGTGGGAAGGGAAAGAGAAAGGGCAGGGGAAGGAAAGGGAGGAGAAGGGAAGGGAAGGGAAGGGGAAGGGGAAAGGAAAAGGGGAGGGGGAAGGGAAAGGGAAAGGGAACGGAGAAGGGAAAGGGAAAGGAAAAGGGAAAGGAAGACAAAGGAAAGGGAAGGGAAGGGCAAGGGAAAGGAGAAGGGAAGGGAAGAGAAAAGGAAGGGAAGGGAAAGGGAAAGGGGAAAGGGAAGGGGAAGGGAAAGACTAGGGAAGGAAAGGGAAGGGAAAGAGAAGAGAAGGGAAGGGAAAGGGAGGAGAAGGGAAGGGAAAGGGTGGAGAAAGGAAGGGAAGGGAAAGGGAAGGAGAGGGAAGGGAAAGTGGAGGGGACGGGGAGGGGAAGGGAAGGGAAAGAGAAGAAGGGAAGATAAAGGAAAGAGAAAGGGAAAATAAAAGGGAAGTGAAGGAAAAGGGAAAGAGAAGGAAAGGGACAAAAGGGGGAAGGGAAGGGGAAAGGGAAGGGGAAGGGAAGGGAAAGGGGAGGGGAAGGGAATGGGAAGTGGAGGGGAAGGGGAGAGGAAGGTAAAAGGAAGGAAAAAGGAAGGGGAAGGGGAAGAGAAGGGAAGGGGAAGGGAAGGGAAGGGGAGGGAAGGGAAAGTGGAGGGGAAGGGAAAGGGAAGGAAAAAGGAAGGGGAGGCGAAAGAAAGGGGAAGATAAAGGGAAGGGGAAGGGAATGGGAAGTGGAGGGGAAGGGAAAGAGAAGGAAAAAGGAAGGGGAAGGGAAGGGGAGGAGAAAGGAAAGGGAAGGGAAAGGGAAAAGAAGGGGAAGTGAATGGAAGGTAAAGGAAAGGGGAACAGAGGAGAAGGGGAAGGGAAGGGAAGGGAAAGGGAAGGGGAACGGAAGGGAAGGGGAAGGGAAGGAAAGGGGAAGGAAAGGGGAAAGGGAAGGGAAAGGAAAGGAGAGGGGAAGGGGAAAGGAAGAGGAGGGAAGGGAAGGGGAGGGAAGGGAAGGGGAGGGAAAGGGGAAAGGAAGGGAAGGGGAAGGGGAAGGGAAGGAAAAGGAAAGATAGATTTGGGGAGATTGACATTCTCCATAGGGCTAAACCTTGATCCTGTCACACAGAAAACAAAATTTGAGCTCTGTGTTCTGCTTTTCTTTCTGTGATTCCACAGCAGGCTGTGCCTCTAGGAAAACAGCAGCTCTCCTCCATCTTCAAGGGGCATGTGCCTGTGTCTTACCTCCCCTACTCATGTTCTGTGTCCCTCTCTCTGAGCAACAGAATCACTAGTTCTGATATTATCACTGATATTTTGCATATGTCAAAAGTGAAACTCATAAAGATCACCAATTTTCCTGAGGCCACATAACGAATCAGGGCAGTGCACATGTTAGCAAGCATGGAGGCAGAATGGAGGCATGGCAGAGATTTGAGAATCTCTCTGCCTGGGTTCAAATTCTTACTCTGTACAAACAAGCTGTGTGATCTTGGTGGGTTTTTCACCTCCATGCTTCTGTTTCTGCATCCATAAACAGAGTTAGTCACAGTGCCTACCTCATAAAGTTCTGACGATTAAATGAGTTAATGTATAAATGGCTAGCACATAGAATACGCTTACAGGATGTTTGCTGGTTTTATCCATCTTTTTCCCTATTCATATCCAACCACCTCCAGCAGCCTCATCCGCACACCCAGACTCTGACACCCACAGGCTCTCCGCCTCACTCTCTGATCTTACTTTCCTTCTGCCCCATCTCCTAGCACCCTGCCACTTACCTCTAGAACTCAAGACCAATCATCAGCAAGACTCCCATGTCTTCACTTCTTGCAAGATCCCCATATTACCACCCTCTCCTATGCATGCCCCTCCACCTTGTGCCTCTGACTGAAACTGGGCTCTCCCCTGGAAACTGTTTTCCTGGACAGTCCTCCCTCAAAAGGTCCCCTCGGCCCCCAGGCCCACCTGGGACTCATGTCCTTGCTCCTCATGGCTGCTCCCTCTTCCCCATCCCCGCATGAGAGTACTGTGCTTAGCATCTCCAGTCAGTGACTCAACCACACACTTCCCACCCTTGGCACAAGTTATCCAGGGCCCCTTTTACCTTGAAGAGTTCAGCTCCTGACTCTCTTTCTCCTGACGCTATTTTTCCTGACACTTTTTTCCTACTGTGGTGATTTAATATACAAGTCATCATGTTTCAAATGCCATGCCCTGGCTTCCATTCTTCCAAAGGACTTCTCCCTCTTCCTAATTTATCCAGTCACTCTCAGGGTCATACCTCAATCCTGTCTTGCCAAGAACTGCTGTCTCCCCATAAGCATGACTTCAAACACCCCAGATTCTGAACAACACCTTCTATATTTCAAGTCCAGCTCCTCAAGGAGCCAACCTTAGTACCAAGCTCCCTTCCCCTCTCCCCTCCCCACCTTCAGTGCAGATTCCACAATCTACCCCTGCCCTTTGAGTCCCCAACTTCCCCAGCTTGCATTCCCTGCCAATCATTAGGTCGCACCCTTCACCCTCACCCTCAGCATGCCTGCCCTCGCCCTCTGTTGCCACGGACTTTCCTGCATACAGCTAAATCACAGTCTGCTTTAGACTAACCAGCTTGCACGTTCACAAGTGAACATGTTTACAAAAGGAACACACTCATGCTGGTTTTTTTAAATTTATAATCAATCAACTCAGGGGTCCCGTGGTGCTGTCCACCATTCACATGTAAGTGCTCTTGCACACTCATTCGGCTGCTCTGCTAGATGGCTAGGACATGCTGTCTCATCCTCCATGTGGAATACCTGCCCATGAATCCTCACTCTCAAATGATAACCGTCTTTCTATGATTAAGGAAGCTGAAACAACATGAGAAGAATATCCACAGGCTCCCACCACCTCTATCTGCCTTCCATCAATTGGTACGTAGAACGCTTCCTTCTCCTCCCTTGCTGTGAGTGGCAGTGCTCCTGCCCAAGGCCTGCTCTTCCACTTGTCTGCTAGACCCATTCGTCCTCCTCTACTCAAGGACAATGCTCTAGCCATTTTCCTGCCCTTCTCTTGCAACGTCAATCTTTCTTACTCTACTGGATCTTTCCCATCAACACACACACACACTGTTGTTCTTTTCTATTAAGAAAACTGTCACTCACTTTCTCCTATAGCAATTCCCCATTTCTCTCTTTCCTTACAGCAAAGTTCCTTGAATCCATGTCTATACCTATTGTCTTAGATGCATCTCCTCCCACACACTCTCGAAATCTGCTTTGGCTTTCCCTCCCACATGTTCACCAACACTGCCCTAATGAAGGTCACAGGTGTCATACACATGGCTAAAGCCAATGTCAATTTTTTGTCATTTTCTTAGTGATCCACAATATTTTTGAGCATTAATCCTCTTTTCCTGCTTAAAGGTTTTCTTAGCATGGCTTACATGCCTACACAGCCACCTGCTTTTACCAGCCCTTCTCAGTTTCTTCCTGTGGTTCCATCTTGCCTGGCCTTCAAGCACTAGAGGGCCCAGGCTCAGATTTTAGACCTCTTCTCTCTCTATTCTGACTCTCTGTGTTGGGTCATCCAGTCTCTGGCTTTTAACATCATTCTTATGCTAATGACTCCCAGATTTCTATCTCTAGCCCAGGCCTTTGCTCCAAACTCAACTCCTATCACCCTGTTGCCAAACATTCCTGAAGGATGGCGAATGCATATCCAAAACCTAATATGCTCAAAGCCGCATTCTCACTGTACCCCTACCCTGTCCTTCCCACTTTCTTCCCAATATCTTTAATGCAACTTCATCCTTTCAATTGTGAAGCTAAAAACAGTAGTGTTGCCCTTGACATTTCTCTTTTCCGCATCCCCACACCCAATCCATTAGCAAATGCAGTCATCATCCCTTTAGCACACATGGAGACCCTGACCTCTTCTCAACTCCACCACCACCACTGCGCTAGTCCAAGATCCATCCAAAACAGCTCGTCCTGCTTCCTGCCCTGCCCTTGTCTCTACAGTCTGTTCTTAGCATGTCTATCAGAGCAGATCATTTCAGTTCTCTGCTTGAAATCCTCCACTGAGTTCCTAACTCAACCAAGCAGCAGTATGAGGCCTTCTCTGACCTACCAGGTCCTCCCTGCTGCGACCTCCCTGCTCTCAGCCTCATTCCTTCTGCTTCAGTCATACTGGACACCTCTCTGCCCCTGGGCCACTGCAGGTATCCTCTTGTCTTCAAGCCCAGGCACTTGCTGTTTCTCCTGTCTGCAGGGCTTTCCTCCAATATCACTCAGCCCTCTTAAGCCTTTGCCTACATGTCATCGTCGAGTGATGACTTCCCTGGACATCCTAGACAAAACTTCAACTCTCTTCATATTTCCCTTCTCTGTCTCATCTTTCTCCAAGGCACTGCTCACCTCCTAGCACTCTCTACATTGTTGTAGAGAGTCTGTTGCCTGTATCTTCTAGAATGTGTGCTCCATGAAAAAGAAGAGGTCTGTTTTTCTCCTGCTGTATTCCCTGTGCCTAGAGCAGTGCCTGGCATATACTAGGTACACAATAAGTTGTGGCTGAATAAGTAATTTATAGCCATTATTATATGTCTGGTATCAATACATCCAGACTAGAGCTCTTGAATTACACACACACACACACACACACACACACCTCATTTATTGCCCAGTATTCCTCAATCAAAGCTAGAAACATGAGATTCCTCTTCCCCACAGCCGCCAGACTCGCCCCACCACAGACCTAGCCACTCTGCCTTCAACATGCACCCTGACTCCAGCTTTCGAATCCAACCCCCATCCTCCCTGCTCTTCAGCACTCCTCCAGTGCAAACAACTCTCCAAAGGTTGCAGTTGCTTCCAGTGCCCTCCTCAGAACCTCCTACAGGCTCCCTGGCTCACTGGGCTCTCCTCCCTTTGGCCTCCGTCCATTCCTAGGCATGTTCCTCCAGCATCTGCCACAGGGACCAGACTGCACTTTCCCAGCTCTCTACCTGGATGGCTTTTCCCTCCATTTCATTTTAATCTCCAAGCAGCTTCCTGGACCACTCAGTCTACAGCAACTCCCACCTAAACCCTCCCCGCCACTCTCCCCACCACCAGTTCTGTTCCCTAGAGCAATTATCACCCTGCAATTACCTCATTTATGTATGTATATGTTTCTTTTCTAGGACCCCACTGAAATTCTGACATCAAAGGCAGGAACTTAGCTGCGAATAAGTAAATAGTAGGCCTCCAAATGCACAGGGGGCGGATGGATGAAAGCCAGTTTAAAAGGGCTGCAGTCTCTGAAGCCTTCAGCTGTCCCTGTGCCCTGGGAGCAGCTGTACAGAGGCAGGAGGAGGATGAATCAGGAGCTCCAAAAACATCTGGCTGTCAAAACTAAGGGGTCTTACTTCCCGCACTTCTCAGCCCATCCTTGCTTTTCTTCTGTAGCAATTTATCTGCCTCTATTTTGTGGGAGTAAGGAGAGCCTTCTCCAGCAAGAAGCACCGTCCCAGACAATATTATTTGAAAGGGCTTAAGAAGCAAGAAATAACTCATCCCAGAATAACCCTTACTTGGCTTCCAGCTGCTCTGAACAGCTGGATGCTTTTTCCTAGCCAGATAGCTTCTGTCTCTACACTAATAACACAGGGAGAAACCAAACACAGTGAGATATGCTAAATGGGGTCGCTGTTTTCCATTCCCTTAGGAGGAGAAATGCCATTAGCATTCTCCATGAAGATTTTCAGCAAAAAAGTTTTAAACCCTGTGCTTAGCATCCTTGGGTTGGGCACCATCAAAGAATCATGAAGCGACCATCCTCGTAGAATTTACAAACTAGCTGTGCTGAGAAAAAATGGCACATATCAAACAATTAGCAAACAATATGATAGAACATAATTAAGCACTAAGTAATGTCATTCAGGTTCAGAGAGGATTGAGGCTAAGAGTAATTGGGAGAGACTTCTTAGAGGAGTTTCAAGCTCCATTTGGAAGGATCTGAAAAGTTGAAGAAAAGTAAGGCAGTCCAGAGAGGGGAAATATTCAAAAAGTCTCAGAGGCGTGAAGGAACCTGGACCGACTGTCCTAATCAGAGTTTAGAAAGGGAAAGAGAGGAGGTTGTAGAACTGGGATACCTGGGTGTGAGTCTTAAATTGACCACTGAGTGAGTGTGAGTACAAAAATCACTTAATCTTTTTAAGCTCTTTCCCTCATCTGTCAAATAAAAAATATGATCTGTAATACCTCCTTTTGCTCCTTCCAGAGCCCTGCAGGAGTCGGAGGATAAAGTGGTGTGGAGGGGCCTGACACACAGGATACTGGTGCCCTCCATGCCGCCAGGAGGCATGAAGGCAGCTGGTGGCGTGCAGCCAGCCTAAGATTGGAAGCACTTGCCTTGGGAGACCAGTGAAGGCTTCTCAGCTTGGATGTAACAGGAGTATGCTTTGTGGAAACACATTTCCTTTCTCATGTTGAATACAAGACGGCTGGTAAGCCAAGGTCACATGCTTGCAAGCAACATTGGCTCTTTCTTGACAAGTAAAAGATTTTATAAAGGGTATCACCACAGGACTGAAAGGGCATCGGGGGCTCTTTCAGGAAAGCTGTCGTGCCCCAGAGTCACTCTCCCTCAGCTCCGTAGATATCTTGCAGCATTGTCTCCAGAAACAAGACTTTGGCAACTTTCTGTGGTAAGGCTTTGCTCCCTCGTAAGTGCTGCCATCTGTATTTAGAGTCTGAGAAACCCATCAGCCCGTGTGGCATTTTGCTAGCTGCCCAGTAGGAAAACATGACCTTCCAGGAATAAGGCAATCTGCCGTCTGGAGCAGGTGGGGTTAGCAAGGACATAGGTAGACAGAGCAAGCAGGAAGCAATGGAAACTTGCTGACCACTCCAGTTCCCCGCTTTCTGTGTATGCTTCCTAAGCCCCACAAGACTTTGCCCTAATCTAGAATGCTATGTGCTGTGTGGCCCCATAGCTTGTTTGTTTGTTAGTGCCTTCCCTGCTGCGTGAGACAAGGCGTGTGACCTCCGTAGTGGAGAGAGCACTGAATTTGGCAATGAGCAACACTGACCTGAGGTCCCAGCACTGCACTTTCCAGCCACTTGTCTTGAACCAGCCACTGCACACCCCATCTTTCAGCCTAACTTCCCTCCTCTATAAAAACAGAGATTGGTTTCCTTCCGTCTGCCTGGAGTTTTGCTGACTGCCAGAATCACCTGGGATGCTTGTCCGAACACAGATTCTCAGGCCTCCAAACATTTTCCCACAGTCGGTCTCAGGGCCAGGCCAGTCATGCGTATTTTAACACACACCTGAAGGAGTCTCAAAGCTAGAGAACCACCAGGTCTCTAAGACCCCCCGATGGTTTCGTAGACAGGCCTATGCTGGATAAAGAAAGTAAAAAGGCTGCTTCTGTTGCAAAGACCTCCTGAGCCCTTTCCTATTCTTTAGCCAGGAAGAATTCGTTGATTCCTCCAGCACAGGCGTCCATCGTTGGCCACACAACTAGCGCTGCCATTGGTTGCACACTCATCTCTCCTGCAGCGTACGAGCATCTCAGGGCAGTGGATGTGCCTTACTCATGGCTCCACCACAGCACCCAGCACAGACCTGGCAAGGGGTAGGCTCACAGCTGAATTTTGAATGCTGATGCCTTTCGTTTTGTGGCTTTGTGTTCCTTCTGTTCTTTCCATTTCTTCCTGTGACCAGAATTGGCAAGCCCAAAGTCTGCAATTTCAAACGTGGGCATCTCTCCCAGACCTATGCCACCCTTGTTTCACCAAGTAGAGCATGGCCATCAAAGGGTTAGCTGCCTTCTCCCCTCCCCTATCAACCCTGGCACAGCCGGGACCATCAGTGTGGGTTGGACAGACAGATCTGTGGAGTTATGGTGCAGCCCAGCACTCTCAGGCATGGCCTGGGAAGAAAACTGGCCACTCCTCGGCAGCGAGCTCAGCCCCTGCCTGCAGCCTTGCCTGTCTTGTCTAGCTCAGCTCAGTGCCCTCCTCCCCAGCCAGTGCCCCTCCTGAGAAAGGAGTGTGTTTAAGATTCCCGGCACGGGGTCTAAGAGGCGATTCCAAGCATCTTGCTGCAGAGTGAACTAATCCTACCAGGTTAATTCTCCCCCTCAGTTCATTCTGTCTTATTAGAGCCGGCAGGCACCCCGCAATGCTTCATTACCTGTGCCACTTGAAGGCAAGGCTTTCTTTTAATGAGCTGAGCAATGTGGGGAGCCCCCTGCTAAGCACCCCAGATGATGCATTTGTCCTGCAAAGGGGGAAGCCCTGAAGTCCCCAGCCTGTCCCTGGAGCAGAGCTGTTAAGAAGGGGAATGAAGGGGCTGGAGAGCTGAGGGTGCTTCTGTGCCCAGTGAGGTCAGAAGGGACACCAAAGAAGGCTGAGTGAGAGGAACCACGCTTCCCCGCTCCCAGCCTGATCTCTCTTGCTTCGCTCACACTTGACAACTTATAGGAAATACTTGTCTACGTCAAAGGCCCCAGGGCTGGAAAGATCCCACCTTCTGCCCACTTAATCCAACCTCATTCATCATACCCTGTTTTCCAACAAATAAAGCGCCATTTCATCCAAAAAGTCTCATTTCCAGGGCTTATACAATTACCCCAGGAAAGAAAGAAATGGAGTTTTGCACCAGGACTGGGGAAAAGAAGCTGCATGAGTGAGTGCATTTGTAGGCACCTGAGCATGGGGTCTGTGGGCAGGGCAGGGTGTGGAGGGCGGGGGGGCAGGGCCAGCCCTGGACACTGGGCGTCCTTACCCTTGAAGAGCTCAGCCCTCGCCAGCAGCTGGCTGTCTGTGTGAAAGAGATCTCCCCTAATTAATCAAATCCTCTCCACCTCCATGAGCGAGGACTCCGGCCAGAAGAGAAAGCGCTGCGGCAGCCCTCGGAGGATGGCCGGCTTGGTACAGAGGACCCATCAGGAGGGCACGGTGACTTCACCAGCACACTCGGCCTCTATCCCCAGAAGTCCGGCTGCAGGCTCCCTCTCTCCCACCCCTTGCTCAAGTGCCCTGCTTTGTTCGATCTGCCTTTTACTCCCTGCCGTCTTTCCACACTCAGGCTCCCTACCCTTGCTGGGTGGCATTTAATTTATTACCTTCCATGTGCTCCTTTTCATGAGCTTGTATCTCTGCATATTTCCACTTTTTGCTACATTTCTTATTGTCTGTTGTCCAAAGGGAGGAGGAAAGAAAGGGACCGAGGGAGAGGGAATGCATGCTGGTGGGGGGCTGTTGCAGGTGGGGGCTGGTCCAGATGAAAGCTCCTTTGCATGCATTCCATGAGGAAAACACTGAGTGAGTGCAAAGAGGAAAGAAAATTGCTCACTGAACACGCTGTGGTTTCCAGCATAAAAGGGTTGCAGACAGAACTGCCCTGTGAGGTTTTACTCATGGGGGAACCATAAATAACTTTCTAGAAGGAAACTAAGTAAAAATACTCCTGGAAAACAAAAGCAAATGGGCTCTAAGCAATGAGCAGGAAATCAAAAAAATGAAGAGACTCTAAGACACTTATACCAGCTCTAGTCCCCCATCCTGTCCCATCTCCAACCGCATGTCCAACTCCAGCACAGGTTCTTAAACTTTCTGTCTTCACCCTTGGAATTATCAGAACAGGACCAGTCACGGGCAAGCCATGTAACTGCCCAGTGCCTCAGTTTCTCGTCTTGTAAAAGGGATACTCTGATAGCTTCCCTCACCTGCATCAAGGGAATGGTGAAGGTAGGGTTTAGGTGCAGAAGTACTTTGAACTCTCTGGATGTAGAGCACTACTCCAGCAAAGAGAGCTGAGTGGGTTTTTAGTGCCTTTGAGAGGAGTGAGGTAAGGAGTATGGAAGGTGGTGGTAAAGTGGTTGAAATCGTAGGTTTTGAACTTGCACTGCTTTCCACAAAAATATCCCTCCACCACCATGCGTGCATGACTGTGTGTGTCATCCCCAGTGTCCACCCAAGCCCCAGCTGGTCTGCGCTCCTCACTGCTCTTACTGCTTCTGACTCTGACATGCTGCTTAAGACATCAGACTCTCAGCCCTCTTCTCTGTTGCTCCCCCAGCCTCCTTCTCCAAGAGGCTGTGGTGAAAGGGGTGATTAATGAAAAGGCCACGCTGGCACTTCATTACTAGATTAAATGCTATACAGAGCAGCACCTGCGAGATTGAAGAATCCTGCGTCAGCATCTGGGTCCCACCTGGGCCGCAGCAGCGTTTCGGCTGGCATGAGGAATGGCCCAGGCAGAGGGCAAGGGATAGTTCTCAGAGTCATAAAATCACAGAAAGTTTGAGCCAGACGGGGTTCCAAAGGCTGCCAGGTCCATTTCTCTAACTCACTCGAATCTTCCCCAAGTATATTGGACTGAGTGGCCACCTGAATTCCTCCTGTGACTCCTATAACACAGGAGCTGTTGCTTCCCCACAGCAGTCTGCTCTAAGGTTGTAATGTGCTAGAAAGGTGAGCTCAAGCTTCGGCTGCTATCTCCACCATTCACCACTCATTCATTCATTCATTCATTCATTCACTTATTCAGCAAGTAGGTGCAGATGGCCTCCTGCTATGTGCCGGGCATTGGTCTGCAATGGCAGAGATGCTGTGGTGAGTGAGAGAGAGTGGTCCCTGTCCTTGCAGTCATCTGCAGGCCCACAGACACAGACAGCCCAATGCTACAATAAGAGAAGTTCAGGGACCTGAGGGAACACTCAGAGGAGATACTCACCGAGATTTGGGGGAAGGGTTATCAGGGTGCAGGTCAGAAAAGGCTTTTGGGAGAAGCAACATCGAAACTGAAACCTAACCTAAGAGCTGGCAAGTCACATGGGGAAATCGGGGTAGGAATGAGGTGGGCAGGGAACCGCGAGGTTGCTGACCAGAAGCGGAAGAGGACAGGGACAGCTGTGGGGAGCAGGGACGTACCCGGAAGCTTCATGAGCCACTCAGCCCTTGCAGCCAGCCTGGATCCTCAGCCCCATCTTAGCCCACTCCCACCACTGTAACAAAATGCCACAAACTGGGTGGCTTACACAACAATAGTGATTTATTTTTCACAGCTGGAAGGCTGGGAAGTCCGGGAAAACGGGGCTGGCAGATTCGGTGCCCGGTTCCTGGTTCACAGACAGCGCCTTCTGTGTCCTCAGAGGTGGAAGGGGGAGCTCTGGTCTCCTGAGCACCCTGGAAGGGCACCCATCCCATTCATCAGGCTCCACCCTCATATCCTATTCACCTCCCAGAGGCTCCACTCCCATCACCATCACCTTGAGGGTTAGGTTTCAACACATGAATTTGGGAGGACACAGATGTTCAGACCTCAGCAGCCCTTTCCTCCTCTGCCTCGAGCCCAGCCTGTCTACAAATTAATGGTCCCCCCACTTCCTCCACTTTGACCCGGCCGCATCCGCCTCCCGCTCAGCAGTCCCAGCTGCCCCTCAGTTCTGCCTCGACAGCCTCTGGGTGCCGCTTACTCTTAGCTTCAGATCCCTGCCTCCACCGGCTCCACACCCCCCAGAAGCCCTCCCTGGGGCCAGCCTGGGAGGAGGATTCACACCAGGCTTTCTCAAGCCCAGCAGAAGTGAGTCAGAAGTCATCTCCTGTTGGTCTTGGTCCTTCCACCTGGGGTCCAGATGATATAGTCACTCAGGCCCACAGACACAGACAGCCCAGGGCTGCAATAAGAGAAGGTCAGGGACCTAAGGGAACACTCAGAAGAGATACTCATCAAGATTTGAGGGAAGGGTTATCTGGGTGCAGGTCAGAAAAGGCTTTTGGGAGAAGCAGCATCAAAGCTGAAACCTAACCTAACCAAACTGTCTTGAGGTTTGAAGGCTGGTCTCCTGTCCACCCTCTGCCCCACCTCCTGTCTCCACACCAGGCACCCCTGTTCCCATTATTTCCAGAATGATTTCTCATCCCAGGGTGAGATTTTAAACTAAACTACCATTTCTATAAGCAAAATGTTGCACAGCTACAAAATGGAATAATAAGCCTCTAATAAAAATGGCTGAATAATAAGCCTTTTAAGAGAATGAAATTGGCACATGTGGAAACATGGATAAGCTTTGAAAACATGATGCTAAGTGAAAAAGCCAGACGCAAAAGGCCCCAGTCTGTAAGATCCTACTTATATGGAATATCCAGAGCAGGCGAGTTCACAGACAAGAAGCAGATGAGCAGCTGCCAGGGTCTGGGGGAGTGGGGATGGGGAGTGGCCGCTTAACAGAGTACTGGTTTCCATTTGGGGTGATGGGAAAGTTCTGGAACAGGATTGTGGTGATGGTTGCACAACATTGTGAATGTACTTAATGCCACTGAATTATACACTTCAATATAGTCAAAATGGTAAATTTTGGCTGGATGTGGTGGCTCACACCTGTAATCCCAGTACTTTGGGTGGCTGAGGCAGGGCTTGGGGCCAGGAGTTTGAGACCAGTCTGGGCAACATAGCAAGACACCATCTCTAATTTGTTTAAACATTAGCTGCACATGGTGGCACACACCTATAGTTCTAGCTACTCAGGAGACTGGGGTGGGTGTATGGCTTCAGTCCAGGAGTTTGAGGCTGCAGTGAGCTAGGATAGCAATACTGCCCTTCAGCCTGGGCAACAGAGCAAGACCCTGTCTCTTAAAAAAGGTAAATTTTATGTGACATATGTTTTATCATATATATGGCAAAAATCCCTACCATTTGTAAAATACTCTGTATCTGATGAGGCATTCTCCTGTAAGGTACTTTACACAGCCTAATCCCCCTTCCACCTGTTGCCATTCCCCTTTTTCAGATGAAGGAGCTGAGGCGCTCTCGGTCTGGGGTTGCAGCAGGAGCTGGGGTAGGCTCAGTTCATCTGATGCAGGGTCCTCGTTCTGGCCACGGTGCGACCACTGAGGGGCAAGCCTGCCGACCCGATGCTCGTGCTCACAGGGGCAACGTGGGGTGACAATGGTGTGCTGCAGAAGAACGTCATTTCCCCAACTTTGCAGGGACAATGTACAAGTGGGACACCTGGAGCAGGAAAGGGTACAACCTTCTTACTCGAGAAATAGAACAAAAGAAAATGTGTGGCATTACCTCCTCCCCACACTGATGCCTGGGGCCTAGAGCCATCACAGGCAATGATGGAGGGGAGGCGTGTCTTTATAAGAATGGGTCACAAAACCGAGGCTTAGAACATGTAAGAGGGGGACAGGGATTTGAGCCTGGGTCAGCTGTGTGAGGATCTCCTGTCTGTCCCCGCTGGTTCCAACTCAGGTCTTTGGGTAAAAGACAAGAGGGTTGGGGATGAGCTCCAGGCAGGCTTGTACTCCCTGCCCCCCGGAGCCCCAAGCGCGGGACCTGCAGGCACAGGGCAGGTAGGACTACAGTCAGCACAGCCTGGTTTTGCCTGGGTCGCTAGGGCCTCCACCAGGCTTGGTCGCACACATACTCAGGCCTGGAGGCCTGCAAAGAAGCCAGCTCTCCCAGCATTGTTTGTCAGGACTACTGACTAGAACTGGCCGACAGACCACTCCCCTCCTCACCTGCGGAACCCTGTCTTCAGTGAGGCGGCCTTTTCCAAAACGTGCCCTGGTCTCAGTCTAAGGACACCTGCCCCCTTCCTAAGAAAGCCCGCCCTACAGGTCCTGTCTCACAGATGGGGAAACGGCCACAGAGGGGTGAAATGAGACACCAAGGCCACATAGCTGATATGACAGCCACAGAGCCCACAGGAGCTCGCACTGACTCCCTGGACTGTGGTTTTCCATTACGCAACACTGCATAAAAATTTCTCACTGAGCCCAGTCGTGGAAACTGGTCTCTCACTGTGTCAGCTTTTTCCCAAGGACCAAATGCAAAGCCCCGCGCGGCGCTCCACTCTGTGTTGTGGAGTCCAGGCTGGTCCACCCACCAACCAGCTTGCTGCCTGGAACTCACAGCCAAAGTCCCCGCTTCCCTGGCCTGCAGCCACCACCCAGCACCATGTTTTAAAAACCAACTTGTAAAGAAGCCACCCAACAGGAACCGCTTGTGTCTCTCTCTAACTGCTCCAAATCCAAAGACCATGTGGGTGTTCAAGCAGAAGCTGCGGTTCAAAGCCCCAGTTGCAGGTTTTGAGAGAGGATGCAGTGCAGAGCCATCCAGAATTTTTTACCTATTTGACGTCCCTGAAAGAGTGGAGATGTCTGTTTCAGGACATCTTTGTCAGTGGCCGCTCTGAGGAAAGCTCTGCCCTGAATCCTGCAATGTCCCCTTTTATCTAGATGAATCAAACAAGGCATTTACGCAGTCGGTGCCTCTCTCTTCCTGCCTGTAACACTGATGAGAAGAAGAAGACACACCACACCTGGTGCAAACCCTGCTCTGCTGGTCTCCAGGTACATGGTCCAAGACAAAGCCCTCAGACTCTCAGAACCTGTTTCTCGTCCATAAAGTGGAGAAATTCACTGCTGCGGACTTTGCTGTGGTTGTGTCTCCACAGACCCCATGCTCCTTTACCCTAGAAACATCCTCTTCACTTTCCTCTGGGTCTGACGGACCAACTCCTTCCAGGAGTTACAGGGCTGGCCTTGTGACCCAGTTCCCACACATCAACATATTCCATCCCTCTGGCCACAATGATCAGTTCACAGGCAGGCCATATGCACAGAACTCATTTCCAGGACATTTATTGGAAACACTGATCATTTGCAGTAAGGATGCCATTAGCTTGGAGCTCTTGGGGTCGCCCTAAGGAAAGAACTTGTGTCAGAGTTAAGCTAACAGGGAGGAAAGTAGGGCCAAGTGAGGAAGGGAGATGAACGGACGAGGAGAGAAAGAGTGAGAGAGAGACAGCATGTACCCAGTGGCATTATTTGAGTCCCTAGAACCAGCTGTGTTTGAAGCCAATCTGACTCCCCCGTTTACTGTTTACATGAACAAGTTGAATTTTTGACACTAAAGCTGAAATGAGGCCGGGCGCGGTGGCTCACGCTTGTAATCCCAGCACTTTGGGAGGCCAAGGCGGGCGGATCCCGAGGTCAGGAGATCGAGACCACGGTGAAACCCCGTCTCTACTAAAAATACAAAAAATTAGCCGGGCGTGGTGGCGGGCGCCTGTAGTCCCAGCTACTCGGAGAGGCTGAGGCAGGAGAATGGCGTGAACCCGGGAGGCGGAGCTTGCAGTGAGCCGAGATTGCGCCACTGCACTCCAGCCTGGGTGACAGAGCGAGACTCCGTCTCATAAAAAAAAAAAAAAAAAAAAAAAGCTGAAATGATGCTCATGTAATAGGTTGTCTGTTTCATATTGTTTTCTGTGAGGCTTGGTTGAGATAATATAAGCAAAAGCACTTAGCCCGGTGCCTGGCACATAGTAAGCCTTCAACAAATAATGACAGCTATTATGGAAAGCAGATGAGATGATGAATGCAGAAACATTCAGAAAGGCATAAAGTGTTGTAGAAAACTAAGGGACCTGTTATATGTTTCCCTAAGATCTATATACCTCATGTGGCGGCTTTATTGCCCACTCTCTCCTTCTCTAAATATTTCATGTGCCCAATTAGACCGTGAGAACCTCATGGCGGGAATAATGGTCTCTAGTCCACTTTAACCATTGTATTCTATAGCATGGTTGTCAAGCACACAGTGGCAGAGCAGGGGAGTTAGGGTCACAATGCCTAGACATCTGCCTGCATTTGCTGGCTCTGCCCCTGACTAGTGGAGTGACCTCGCGGGGTGATCTCACTAGCCAGGTCCCAGTTTTCTGCTCTGTAAAGTGGGGCTGATGCTAGTACCTACCTCCTTTAATTTTTATGAAGATTAAATCAGTGAACTTAGTGAGTTGATTGAATTACTTGCAGCTATTATTAAAATACTTGTAAAGCATATACAACAGTGCTTGGCACATAGCAATCCCCATGTAACTGTTTGCTACATAAACAACTCCCAATTGTTTTATTACTACAATGCACTTATTCAATATTCGAAGGATATACGAGACCTTCTTTAATGTTGTGATGAAGAAGACAAGTCCCTGCATTTAAATAATAACTATCACTTATTTATTAAAGTGCATACTAGGTCTCTTCAGTTTTTAATTCTCACACTCTAGCTATGCACTTGAAAGCTGCAAGTAAGCAAAGCAAATGTATTACTTTGCAGTTGAGAAAGGAGAGGCCCAGAAAGGCTACATGATTTATTCAAGGTACAGAGCTTGCTTGAAACAGCGTGGAGAATCCAGGCCTCTTAACTCCAGACCCATCAGACCCTACCCACCACACCACACGGCCTACAGAGATGAGACATAAGCAGATGGCCAAAACCTATAAACATACACAACTGCAGCTGCACAGATTCCTTCCTTCCTTTAACAAATATTTGTTTAGCGCTGAAATATGTGCAACTGCCAAGAAATTATGAAATGGACTGCAGTGAAGCAGAACCACTTTCCAACCTGTTGCTTTGTAAAACAGGTAGTGTAGCTGCCTTGCATTCATTCATTTGGTAAATATTTAAATATTTATGGTTTGCCAAATACTGAGGATAGATATGGTGTCAACAGAGATTAAAATATTATGGGTTTAGGTATTTAGTAAGTTTTCCATTTTGAACCAACAAATGAATCATTGTAAGTACCAATGGGTGGACGAATGAGTGGATAAATGGAAGGATGATTAAATAGATGGATGGAAGGATGGATGGATGGATAATTGGGTGGATGGGTGGGTGGGTGGGTGGATGGATGGATGGATGGATGGATGGATGGATGGATGGATGGGTGGATGGATGGGTAGATGGGTGGATGGGTGGATGGGTGGATGGGTGGGTGGGTGGGTGGATGGATGGATGGATAAATGAGTGAATGGATGGATGCATGGATGGGTGGATAGATGAACAGACGTTTTTCCAGAGACATATATGTCTTTGAACTTTGTGCAAAGAAGATTGTACAATTGTCTTCCCTTGATGTTTTTCTCCAAGAGATTTGATATGTAATGTGAGAGATTGAATCTGGTAATTTAGGAAATGGAAGGAAAGTAAGAGGTCAGGAAATCCAACTCCCCAACTTTATAGATGAGGAAAGTGGCGATGGAGATCACGTATATGAATGTTTGGTTCTGTGACCTACATTGTGAACGTAGCCATTTAGTAACATAGATTCCTATCCCTTGAATGGAATCCCTCCTAAGGAAGTTGTTTCATCCCCAGAAGCCCTTCCTGACCCACAGAAGCTATGCTTCAAGAGGGCCACCCTCAGAATGTGCTTGCCTGGGATGGTTGATCAGGCCTTTTTCCCTGAGGACAGGAGAGGGTGACTGAATCCGGCTAAGGACTCAAAGATCACGGGATGAGTCTCAGAGCATCAATTTATAAGGCTGCTAATAAAGTCCATCTGCTTGCAACAGGAGCCCGCCTCTGCATGTGATTACTGCTCAATAATTGTTCTCGAGGGTAAACATCTGCTGCTCCCATCCCATTGCTGTTGTCATCTCCCATTTGTCTCACCCCTCATGCCTGTCCCTCATGGCCGGGCTGCTATGCTGTGGCCAGGCAAGACGCTGCAGGAGCTCTGGTTCCCTCTGTCTTCATGATGGTCCCCTGTCCTTTTGTCCCTTTGTCCTTTCCCTCTCTGACCCAGCTGTATTCTCTGTTGTTTCTTTTTTATTATTATTATTATACTTTAAGTTCTAGGGTACATGTGCACAACGTGCAGGTTTGTTACATATGTATACATGTGCCATGTTTGTGTGCTGCACCCAGTAACTCATCATTGAACATTAGGTATATCTCCTAATGCTATCCCTCCTCCCTCCCCCCACCCCACAACAGGCCCCAGTGTGTGATGTTCCCCTTCCTGTGTCCATGTGTTCTCATTGTTCAATTCCCACCTATGAGTGAGAACATGCGGTATTTGGTTTTTTGTCCTTGTGGTAGTTTGTCCAACAATGATAGACTGGATTAAGAAAATGTGGCACATATACACCATGGAATACTATGCAGCCATAAAAAAGGATGAGTTCATGTCCTTTGTAGGGACATGGATGAAGCTGGAAACCATCATTCTCAGCAAACTATTGCAAGGACAAAAAATCTCTGTTGTTTCTTGCCCATTTTGTTCCATGGCTCAGGAAGTATCTATCCTGATGCTTGGGTTGGGTTGAGTTTCCTGACCTCTTAGGTTCCTTCCATTTCCTAAATTACCAGATTCAATCTCTCACATTACATGTCAAATCCTTTGGGGAAATACATCAAGGGAAAATAATTGTACGGTCTTCTTTGCACAAAGCTCAAAGACTTAGGTGTTCCTGGAAAAACCTGTCCGTTCGTCCATCCAAAAGTATCGGACCATCTCTCCTAATTTTCTAGTATATATTGAAACCTCAGTATGTCTGGCTCCCATGCTGACATATACCACTAAAGCATACCTTGCTGCATTTAGAAACTATTCTAGTTTCTTTCATTTTCAATGAGATAATATTATGATCAAAAGAATTCCACACTGAGACTCATAGGTAATAGTGGTAATCACAACAACTTACCAGACAGGAGTTAGAGCATCTAATCCGTGAAATTTTGTTGCAAACCACCAAGGCTACTGTAGAATTCTTGAATGCAATTTAATTGCTAGAAGGCAGTGAAATTCCTCATGCTTCCCTGTGGAAGCAAAACATCAAATGACACAGGTCAAGAAATGCAAACCGAACCACCTGCTGCCCTCTTCAAATATTTCTAATGATTTTTCTGATGCTTTGAACTGATTTAACCCAAAGTGCATTTGGCTCCTAAACAGTTATTCCTTTGATTTTTAAACTGAGGTGTAATTTAATTCAGATTCCCGACTGTCCTCTGCTTCTCAATACAAAGCTGGAAGCCAAAAGCCTTCAAATCCAGTGGTACTACTTTTTTCCTTAGGACAAAAATATTATGTTTTATTTCTGTCCAAAGAACAAGACCTAACTCAGGGAGAAAACTGAGCAAAACTGCCAAGCCCCAGGGACAGAAAGAAATTAGGTTGAACCTGAAGAAACCAGGCATGGGACATGAAGGGACTTAACTGGCAAATGGGAGATGGGGGCTATTCTAGACCCCTGGTCTGGCCTTCCTTCAAGGTATTCCTGTTCCTTGACAGCTGACGGATGGTTTTCAGAACACTGAGAAACATAAGAAAGACTGGGGATCATTAAGGAAGATGATTAAAAACTTAGCCCATTCTGCTGCATTGTTTTCATCTCTGAACCAGAAGATAAGCCGCCACAGCCAGTTTGAGGTGCACTACATCTCACCCAGGCAACGCACCAAAATAATCATCACTTCACTGGCAAGGCAGGCAGAGGAGAGGAAACACACGTGTGAAATGGATGAAAGCAAATACTAAAAAAGGAAGGGGATGCCAACCTGCATTTGCAATGTCCAGCTTCTGGTGGGATCCCCATTCTACTAACTCCATTGATTTCTATTGATGAGCCAGAGTATTTGTTCTCAATGCCAAGAGCTGCCCTGCAACCACGTTCGGAACTGTTTGCCGAGCCTGTGTCCTTAAATGTTCACAGTATTTTTATCGAACATTAGGAAAGCCCTTGGTAATTTGCAGCAATTTAGTATGCTTGCTTTGCTTTTAGAAAATCCACAGCAATTCAATAAACACCCAGTCACTGTGGCTGTCAACACACACACACACTGTCTCTCTACAGCTGCCTGCCAGCTGTCACTCCAGGAAAGTGAGCCATCAGAGCCTCCCCTAACTCTGTGACCCTCACTGTATCCTCTCTTCCATCTAATGTGAAGAGCATCCCCAGAAAGCCATGTCTCCATACACACAGTCCCCATTCCCCTCATCTCCAAGGTGCTGGGAAAGCCAGGTCACACAGATGACTGGGGTAGGCCCACTGTGTGCCCCACCTTGGCCTCACTTGGCTGCCAGGTGCCATCTGTTGCATTGCGAGGGTTGAGCAAGACCTGAGGAGAAGGATCCACCTCTCCATCTGCTCTCCTTAGTACAAGCTCATTTGTTCGCTGAGCCTGGTCCCACACATACTCAAACAAAGGCAATAACCTGGACGCTACCACCAAAGCCTGCTTCTTTCTGCTGGTCCCTAAGTTTAATTACTGGCTTCAAATTCCTAACAATGTTGTCTTTACCTATTTTCTCCACTTGCCCTGATGTTCTGGGGATAACCACAGAGATTCTCCCTGAATAAATGTTCTATTCTTTACCCCTTTACCCTTTAGATAGTGTCTAAACTATCTAATAAGATCCACAGGCATCACCGTGTCAATGAAATCTGAGCTCTGATAGAGGCCTACTTCTTTCTGAGGCCAAGACCATGTTTTTCCTGCCCCATCCTCACATCCTCAGCACAGGGCCTGATACGTAATAAACACTTAACAAATATGTATTCACTCTGACAAATGATGTAATTTATTATCAAGCAACATTTTCTACATGACTTAGGCAGTAGAGCATAAAAGGCTGTGTGACTTTGCATCTTGTCCCTTCACTGAATCCAAACCAAACATCTTCCTGGAGATCTCTGTGGGTGGCCTTTAGTACCTCTGAACTCAGTTAATCTTAGTATTGTCTCTGAAGAAGACTGAAAATCTTAACACACCCCAGTAAAGGGGGTCATGCCCATTGGATGCCATGTGTTCCCCAGCCAGCCACCCATTCACTGGTTTTCACCTGGCCATTGTTACTAATTTGCAGTGACCAAGAGACTAGAGAGAGGTATCTGGTGATGGTAGCCCTAGAGGTGCATCCTCTTTGCAGCTTCTACCCGCATTCCTATCTCTGAGCAAACATGGTGTAAAAACTAAGGCCTGTGCAAATCCGGTCACCTGCTCCACGCATCTTCAGCAGTCCCTTAGCACAGACACAACTGCTTGTCTCCCAAGAAGCAGTCACCTCTCACCCAGCTGGTGCCCTCTAATACTAAAGCTGGAGTAGCATCCTCTAACTGGGCCCCCACCTCCCGACCAGTGTGCTGGGAACTCCAGAGTCTGCTCAGGGTCGCTGCCCTACCCAGCCAGGATCCTCTCTAGGCCAGAAACCTTCCCAGCCACAACAGCCTTCAGCAAGGAGCCAGCTCCTTTACTGAGCTGCATCATGTTTTGTGTTCAACACGCTGCTTCTCAGCTGCAGGTGCACATTGTGACTGACACCTGTGACGTACGCCAGTGTCCCAGATGGTCCCCACCCCAACACCATCCTCCAAAACAGCACATCCTCCTGATGGCTGCATGTCATCGCAGCCTCTCACGAGCCTTGTGCCAAGAAAGGGATGGGACAAGAATTTTAAATTGTGCTTCCTGAATCTGTGGCCTGGATCAGAAGTCCCTAAAAAGGCACTTTCGATAAATTTATCCAAAAATCACAGGCAACAAGGAGCAGGGTGAGGACACATCCTCCATATGTGTAAGGATTTATTAAATATTTAAAGTTGCTACATAGATTTAAAAGGCCAGGTTATTTATTTTTGCTGGGTTGATCAATCATTTGTTTCCCTAAAGAATGCCAGACCTTTAACTACTCATCTGATTATGTCTGCAGCAACCACATTGCTGCTACCCCAGTACTTAATATTCCATCCACACGGCTCCCGGGCAGACCAGGGGCTGCATGAGGCTGATTCTCCAATGGGACTCCTATTTGCTTTGAGGAGTCATTTTTCCTACCCCCATTGCACTTAGCTCCCCCTCCCCAAAATTAAAAGGTAAAGAAGAGAAATGGAATAATAACTGTTTACTTCTTTTTCTTCTCACTTCAAATGGGAGATTTACTTTCAAAAACCCCATTAAGGGTTTGATGTGTTTGCTGAAAAACTGCTGCTGAGTTAAAAAGCACCAGCAAATTACATTGGCCTGCAGCTTCCAGTGGCTGTGAGGCTTCAAGATAAGGCAGAGTTCTTGTCTCCGCTGCAGTGGTATGGTTTGAATTGATACCAGCCAAGCAGCAATTACCTTTCCACATGTTGGGTGGCAGGAGGGATTCTATTATTTGTCAGTCTCAATGATAACGATAAACAGGTGTTAAGTGCCTGCAGGTAAGCTAGACATGGTACAAGGACAACTGCCCTCAAGTTGCTTCAGCCTAGAAGGGACAAGGCAATGAATTTGTCGCAGATTTGGACTCCCAGGCTCATCAGAGATTTGGCATCCACTCAGCAGTGGTTATTTCCTGCACTGTCACATGTTTGCTATTGCTGATTATTTGGTCTAGGCTGAAGCCTACCTCTACATTGATGTGGGAAAAAATGGAGGAGGAAAACTCCTGGTCAAATTAATGCTATAAATATGATAAATCATACAACCAGAGGGGAGCCCACATGATTTAAATATTGGGCAGCAGGCACTGGCATTCCTGTAGTCCACTCGGGCTGCTGTACCAAAATACTGTAGGCTGGGGGCTTCTAAACAGCAGCCATTGATTTCTCCCAGTTCTGGAGGCTGGGAAGTCCTAGATCAAGGCGCTGGTAGATTTGGCATCTGGTAAGGGACCATTTCCTGGTTCTTAGATAATGCATTCTCGCTATTCCTCACATGGCAGAAGGGACAAGGGGTCTCTCTTGGGCCTCATTTTTTTTTTTTTTTTTTGAGATGGAGTTTAGCTCATTACCCAGGCTGTGCAGTGGCAGACCTTGGCTCACTGCAACCTCTGCCTCCCAGGTTCAAACGATTCTCCTGCCTCAGCCTGCCGAGTAGCTGGGATTACAGGCACCCGCCACCACGGCCGGCTGATTTTTGTATTTTTAGTAGAGACAGGGTTTCGCCATGTTGGACAGGCTGCCCTCGAACTCCTGACCTCAGGTGATCCACCCACCTTGGCCTTCCAAAGTGCTGGGATTACAGGTGTGAGCCATTGCACCCGGCCTTGGGCCTCTTTTAGAAAGGCACTAATGCCATTTATTCAGCTCCACCCTCATGCCCTCATTACCTCCAAAAGGCCCCACCTCCTAAATCACATTGGCAGTGAGGATTTCAACGTATGAATTCTGGGGTAGATAAATACATTCAGACCAGAGCTGCATAATCTAATTCTATGGGGCAAAGGGAATCTTATCAAAGGTTATTAGACACTGTTCACAGCCATGTCTAGAAGCAGAGGTCTTTGTTTATATTGAAGCTGGAAGAGGCATTTTAGATTTAACGTGGTCGTGTTGCAGATCTAGAAATTGAAGCCCAGTAAGACTTAAGAGCATCTGAGTGTTTCCATGATGCTCATGACCCATGTGGAACCTTTCAACTGTGGGAATAAAGGAGACTGAACCCTGGTAAGACAGTGTGAGATCTTCATCCACAAACACACACACACACACACACAATCCACAGCTTTCTCTCTTTTTTTTACTTAAGCGAGCGTTTCCAAAAGTCAGCATAATCATCTGCCTTGGACATACTCGCAATCTAATTAAGATGATTGGCTTAGGAAAAAATATTGCAGGACAAAAATCCACTGACCTACTTGTTAAAGGGGATAGCACGGGCTCTAAGGGACACGCAAAACACAAGGTGTGCAGGCCCAGTGAGGGTGATCCGGAAGGGAGATGGTGGGGAAACCAGACACTGCTGACCAGGATGTGGCCAGACATCCTGACCACCCTCAACACCACGGCAAGCTCTCCCTGGCTGCCCAGAGGGCTTTAAACTGATCTCTCCAATCCTACTCTGACCTTGCACCCACCTCCCCTCCTAATCCATTCTCGATAAAGAAGCCAGAGAACTTCCTAAAACATAAATGAGATCACATCATTCTCCCACTTAAAACTCTCCATGGCTTCCCATAGCACTTGAAGTAACTCCTTACCACAGCCTCCAGGGCTGTTCATGACCTGGCCCCAGAAACCCTGCCAAGCACATCACCGACCTTGCTTCTCCACACTCACCTTGGTACGCTCTGTCCCTTAAGCACCCGGGGAGGCCCGTGCAAGAGGCTTTGCCATTTCTTCTGCCTACAGCACTGATTTCCAAGAACACTTCTCTGACCACCTCCTGTTCCTGTTCCCTCCGCCACAGCACCCTGGCTCACTGTCCTTTACATCACACTCACTCTCTAAATCATCTCCTTTACTTACTTGAATGTTTATTGTCCTTTTCTTGCAAAGTGCTTCTGGTGGCCAATGGATCAGCAGGGAAAGAACCCACATGCACAGGAGAGTTCAGGAGAGCCCCAAGTGGGGTCTTCTCCCAGGAGGAAGGGCCACACAGAGGGCAGCCAATGCCCGGCCCGCAGCGTTCAGGGATGAATGCCACACAAGGTCACGCCAGCGCGGGGAAATCCAATGCTTGCTGCTCTCCCACTCTCTCATACTCAGAGCTTCTCTCACCCTTCAGGAGGGATTTGTGTAAACAATGCATTGCACTTCAAGGAACTGTTTACAAAATCAAGCTCTCCCAGTCCGTAAGGCTTGGCCCATTTTTGGCAGGACCACTTCTCCACTGGGGTATAGAGAGTAAAGTCAGTGCCCACGAGTTTCTAGGCAACGGCTCTATCTCCATCACCCCCAGCCTCTGGAAAGGCATTCCTCACCTCCTCCACCTGAAGGGTGAGGTCCAGGAGGGACATGGACCCTGTCTAGCTTGTCATTCTTGTTATCTCCAGAAGAATATCCCTAAACCAGAGTCATGCACTAAATAGGTCTGCAGCCAGTCCTCACTGGGTGAGCTGAAAATAGGTATGGATATTCACAAATGACGTCCACTAAATCAGACAATTAATTCTGGCTTTTGCTTCAGGTAGGTCAATTTAGGAAGATTTACAGTAAGTGGTTCCTCTCATCCTCTGAGTAAATCCCATAATAATTTCCAACTCATTGACTGATATACTTTGTGCCTCAAGTCACAAAAGATTTGCTGGAACTTTGAAATAGTTAAGGAACTGGAGGTGAAGAGAAAAGATAGATGAGAAAATAATAAAGCCCAGTGAAGACTAGAAATCCACGTGAAATGGCCCCACCCAGTTGCTAGAGGTGGGCTGCAAACTTGGCTCCATATCTCTCAGTCGCCAAGGCAAACATTATGCACCCAAACAATGTGAGCCTGGGGGCCCCAAGGCGAGCCCTGCTCAGATATTTTAATGGGTGTCTCTATGTGTATTTCTCTGAGCCATCGATTGTAACGCTTTTCTTCTTTTTTAAGGAAATGGAGGGCTTTATTGTTTTCTCATTCATCTTTTCTCTTCACTCTAAATTGCTCACTGTGAAGCCTGTTCTCGTTTATGTATCTTTGGAAGGCCGAGCAAATCGCTGCTGACACGAGGCACAGCGCAAACAAAGCTGTCAATAATTTCGTCATGTTTGTTTTGTCTTTTTTAAATAGCAAGTCTGATTTTCTTGCCAAAGATTAAGGCCTAACTTTTTAAACAGAATTTTTTTCAATAAATTGATTCGCTCACGTATTCTTTTGGTCATTCATTTACTGTGATTCACTGTGCAGTTACACAGTGGACCTGCCTTCTGTGGGGCATATAAGCTGTGTAGACAGCTCTGGATGGGACAAACATGCACCCTAGGGGTGACAGAGCAGCAAGGTCCACGGACTCTGAAAGTCCTCAGGTGGGAGCGGTGGCAGCATTAAATAAGAACGGTGAGTCGCAGCTTAATTGCGAAGTGATGGCCCTGCTAAGTGGGCCCGGGTCTGAAACACAGCTCAGTGCAATCTGGAAATCATGTAATTTTTCACCTCAATGAGCATGCAAATGTATTAGGGGAGAAAGAAAGGAGAAAAGGGTCTTGAATCAAAGACTTCTGAAAATGATAAAGAGGAACGATAAAGGGGTTTGGGTCACAGACACAGGAGATGACACCATCCCCCTGCCCCTTGCCCAGCACAGTGAAGAGGGTAAGACCCAAGGCAGGGCAGCTGGGGCCTGGCCTCAGGAAGCAAGAGTGCCCAGGACTCAGGACTCAGTAGAGTGCTGCCCAGTAAAGCCACTGGTCACCCTCCTGCTGCTCCAAGCCCTGCTCCAGGATGGTGGGCCAGGGTGAAGACAAGCAGGGACAAGGAGGCATGACCGGAGGATGTAACAAGCCCCTGCCATGCAGGAGACTCGGTGGAAGGGAAGATGGAGCCATCGGGAGCTGCGCACACCCAGCTGCACCTCCCAGTCTCATCAGCTCCCGGAACAAACAGGCTGCATCTCCACCTTGGGATTTTCCAGAGCCATGAGCTTCTCTAGATGCATCAGACACGTCCCAGTCAGACAGCTAGACGAGACAGTGAGCCGAGAGAACCAGTCTAAACCAGAGGGGAAGCAATACTTAGAGAATTTTCTAGAAATGTCAGAGGAGGTGCCCCACAAACGTTTGTACCCTTAATTCCAGAAAGCCAGTTCATGCATAACTCCCAGAACTTGAAATGCCATCTCTGGGTCTCTACCACAACGACACTAAGGAAAATTCACATTCTCAGACCACAGGAGTCTTCAAGTGGCAAGTGCACAACGCATACACCCTCCATAATCCTGTGGGATGCAGACACCCTGGATTTCAACCCGGGAAAGACAGGCAACGAAGGGTGGGGTCAGATGTGATGAGGATCTCTCTGCCCTTCTGGCATGGAAGACCCTAGCTCACTCTTCTACAGAAGTTAAGACGTGGGTGACTACATACTCATCAAGAATTTGCATTATAGGAAGGGAAAAAGCAGCATATCCCCAAGAAAGAGCATGTATTTTTTCCTTCACATATTCTTTAATTCCAAAGTCATCTCATTTTCATTACATTTATAAATTTAAAATGGTTAATGTTGTGCCATGTAAGACACTCACACCCACCTTAAAACTGCACTTTAATTTCCAACTCAATTGCACATATAAATTTGAAAACTGAAGACTGGGCAGATGAGAACAATTTCACAGCCTCCCTCACATAAGCCGCTTTGAAAACCACAGTTGCACTTTAATTCCTTCAATTGCATGTATAAATTTTTAAAAAGTTAATGCCATACTGTAGAGAAGAGCTTTAATTGAGTGCTAACGAGCTGCCAGATCAGCTTCTAGCCAGCCCCATTACACAGCAGGGAGCCTCTGAGGGGTCCCTGTGACACAGAAATAAAAGCTTCTAAATAAACCACACAAACCAACCACCTTCTCATGCAACATGCATCAGGATTGGGCCCTAGCTTTCAGGTGCTCACCCTTGGTCCTGACCTGTTCTTTGAAAGGAAATGGAATCAAGTGCACACAAAAGCACATCAGCCTCAGAGATGAGGGCGACTCCAGGTGATCCGAGACCATTCTGTTTAAGGTGACTGTGCACTGGTGCCCTTTAGAATTCTAGAAGGTAAGGGTCAGAAAGACCCTATGAAAACTTCTAAGTCTATTGCCTTATTTTGCAAATGAAGAAACAAGAAATTATTTACAGAAAAGGTGGAATGACTTGATCAAGGTCACACAGTTAGTAATCAGAAATCAATCTCATGGTTTTTTTTTTTTGATTTATAATTCACTGCCACATAGAAACACTTTTAAATTGGGGATTTCCTTTAACTAAATAAAATACACACATCGTTTGAAAAGACACAAAGTCCAGTGAAGTCAATAGGCAGCTCTCTGCCGTACTCACTGCTCCTTCTTGTTAATTCTCACTTTCCAGAAGCAGCCACTCTCTGCCCCGGAAGCCCCCATTCTTGTGGTCCAAGTAGGGCTGCTGGCTTTCCAGGCCTGCTGCACGGCTGAAATCCTTGTCCACTTTCTTCCTGGAAATTTCTTTCATCTCTATCCTATAGTTTCCGGGACCCCAGGTCTTTAGCTTCTGATATTGTTCTGGCTTCCAAATTGCTGCTGGAATACCATTCTGAACCCCAGCACTTTGTCACCAAGTCCGCCACAACTGCAGAGACGTTTTTAGGCACTTCTACTTACCAGCATCCTGAACGTTGACAGGGATGGGCCTTGGGGTAGATCTCTTTGATTTCATTGTATTGGGCACTTGTTCGGTCCCTCCAACATGGAATACAACTGCCTTCAGTTTTGCAATATTTCTGAAAATATTCCTTTGAAAGGTATCTTCTCTTTGTTTGACTTATCTTCTTTCTTTGTAACTCTTATTAATTGAAGGATGAGCTTTCTTGATGGATTCACATATTTTTCCTTCTGTATCTAACCAACTAGATGTTTTGTTCTGCTTTATCAACTTTTTCTTCAAATTCTCCAGTAAATTTTAAAATTTCTTCTTTCATGTGGTCAATTGTTAAGAGCTGTTCCTTGTCTTTTGCTTGTTCCTTTTCATAGCATTCTGTTCTTCTTTCAGGAATGCAATATTTCATTCTGAGACCAATCAGGGGATCGTTTTGTAAGTTTTCTTCTGTTTCCTGCATTGTCTGTATTCTCTCATTCCTTTTCTAAACTTTGGTTTGTGTTGGTCTCTGGCTTTCATATTAGGGCTTTCATCAAGTATCAGGCTGTCTTGTCTGTTCTGTGCTGCTATAACAGAATACTACAGACTAGATCGTTTATAATAAACAGAAATTTATTTAGCTCCTGGTTCTGCAAGCTAGGAAATGTGAGATTGTGGGGGCGGCATCTGGCAAGGGCTTTCTTGCTATATCATCCCATGACGAAAGGCAGAAAAGGAAGAGAGTGCATGAGAGAGAGACAAAAGAGAGTCAAACTCATCCTTTTATAAGGAACCCACTTCTGCAACAACAAACCCACTCCTGTGATAATAGCACTAATACATTTATGAGAGCAGAGCTCTCATGACCTAATTACTCTCATTAGACCCCATCTCCCAATACTGTTGCATTGGGGATTTTCACACACATGCCTTTTGGTGGACATATTTGAGCCGTAGCACTGATGATGCTTGGATCTCCATTCACATTTAGGAGAAAGCCACTAAAAAGCTCATGAGAAGCTTTGTGTGCACGAGCTAGATTGCATGGAGATCATCTGGGCCGTGCAAACACGTTTTGGTTCTCCTCCTTCCAGGCACATGATAGGATTCATGGCAACCAAAGTTAGTTGCAGCCATATGACCCCTTCTGACCAGTGTCATGTGAGCAGAAGGGATGTAGGTTCTCTATTACTCTGTGGTGGCAGCAGCAGACCTCCAGATCGGAATTACATCAGTTTTTGTCTTGATGCAAAAATGACTTAGAGAAGAAAGGGACAGTTGATACGAGTGAGAAATAAACCTCTGTTACTATAAGTCACTGAGATTTTAGAATTGTTTGTCACTATCGCACAACGTATACAATACTGAAGGATAGAGAAACTAATACACAGAAGTGCCACATCAAACATCTGAAATATGTGGCACTGGCTCCATGGTCTGGCAGTGGGCAATAAGAAAACCTACCGGGGCTGGCACAATGGCGATTCACGTTAGGCAATGGGGAACGTTTGGTTAGACTTTCACCAAAGACACCTTGTGTTTTGTGTAGCTATAAAGGAATAACTGAGGCTGCATAATTCGTAAAGAAAAGAGGTTTATCTGGCTCACAGTTCTGCAGGCTGTACAGGAAGCAGAGTGAGGGAAAAGCAGAGAGACAGAGGTGGGGTACCACACTCTTTTAAACAATGAGCTCTCACATAAACTAACAGCAAGAACTCACTCATTACCACAGGGACAGGACCAAGCTATTCACAAGGGATTCACTCCCATGACCCAAACACCTCCCACCAGGCCCCATCTCTAACTTTGGGGATCACATTTCAATATGAGATTAGGAGGGGACAAATATGCAAACTCTTACCTTTGCAAACAAATATATGTGATGGTTAACATTATGTGTCAACTTTACTAGGCCATGGGGTACCCAGATATTTGGCTAAACATTATTCTGGGTGTGTCTGGGAAGGTGTGTCCGGAGGAGATGAACATCTGATCTCTAGACTGAGTAAAGCAGATGCCCCTCCCCACTATGGGTGGCTTCATCCAACCTGAAATAGAGACATGTGCTGACTAAGAAATAATCCTTTTTCTCTGCCTGCCTGGGTTTGACATTAGTCTTCTCCTGCCTTCAGACTTAAACATGGACTGGAATTTACATCACCAGCTCTCCTGCTTCTCAGGCCTGAATTTGGGCTGGATCTACAACTTCAGCTCTCCTGTATGTGGGCTTCTCAGCCTCCATAATTGTGTGAATCAACTCCTAAAATTAAATTAAATAAATAAATAAATAAATGTGGTTTCTGTTCCTCTGGAGAACCCTAACTAACACAAAACCCAAATAAACTTGTAGGTCTAGAAAACCAGAGTATGAGAAGTGTGTTTTGCTCATGATAGTTGCATTTGACATAAAGCCAAATGCAAAAGATCATGATGGGCTTAGAAAAGAATTTGCAGGGATCCAAGCAGGGATGCAAAGGAATGGCGATCAATAATTTGGTTATTTTCATGGCTAGAAAAAGCATCTACCTTTCAAAGCTACATAGTAATAGAAAAAACGGAGAAAGCCCTAAGAGGAAAAAAATTATAGGATGATTATAAATTGATCTTTAAGAATCCCAAAAGCATGGCCATCATACCCAATACTGAAACTTCTAAATAGACTAAGACATCCATTTAAAAAAACAAACAGAGATGTCATCCAGAAAATTCCTTCAAATGAAAAAATGTTTCAGGGAAGAGGTAGAAGGGGTGGCTGTCCCACCAAAGCCTGATTGGGTTTTTCCAAGGTACCCATAATTAAATTAGGAGGGGAAGAGGCCAGCCATCCCATTACTGGGTATATACCCAAAGGATTATAAATCATGCTGCTATAAAGACACATGCACACGTATGTTTATTGTCGCATTATTCGCAATAACAAAGACTTAGAACCAACCCAAATGTCCAACAATGATAGACTGGATTAAGAAAATGTGACACATATACACCATGGAATACTATGCAGCCATAAAAAATGATGAGTTCATGTCCTTTGTAGGGACATGGATGAAGCTGGAACCCATCATTTTCAGCAAACTATCGCAAGGACCAAAAACCAAACACCACATGTTCTCACTCATAGGTGGGAAGTGAACAATGAGAACACTTGGACACAGGAAGGGGAACATCACACACTGGGGCCTGTCATGGGGTGGAGGGAGAGGGGAGGGACAGCATTAGGAGAAATACCTAATGTAAATGACGAGTTAATGGGTGCAGCACACCAATATAGCACATGTATACATATGTAACAAACCTGCACGTTATGCACATGTACCCTAGAATTTAAAGTATAATAAAAATATATATTTTTAAAAAGGAGGGGAAGAGGCTCAGAAGCAGAAAAGTAAATGTGTGTGTGTGTGTATACATATATATATATATATATATATCAAATTTAAGAAGTTTTTCTACAGAAGAACTGCATGTAGCTATGGGACTGACTATAATCAAATAGATAATAAGTTAATTACATTTTTGAGAGGTTCGTGTTGAAAAAAACTATCCACCTGGACTGTGATTCTTTAAAACTTAAAATGACCACTGAGCTCCCATTATCTACGGACAGGAGCGGGGCTGGAAAGTGTGCTCAGTTCCAAAGGAAGGCGTGTTTCCCAGCGTCACCTCAGATGAGGAAAGGAGGATAATGGGAACCAGGGAACACTGGAAAAGGCAGAGCAAGGGACCACAGAAAACAACAGACAAGGAAACAGTTTCAGGAAAAGGTGTCAAGGCTCAGCTAAAGGACATTTTCCTCTCTTGGACCAGGGGGCCCTAAATGTGGCTGCCCTGTGGAACTCACCACTTGCTGCCGCGGGACTCCCTTCCTGTGCCTTTCCGAACAAGCAGTTTTGCGAATTGTCCTCTCCTTGTTTCATGATCATGTATTAGGGGTGTGGAGGGAGGAAATCACTCGTTTATTTTGTTAGTTGGGTGTGTATGTGGGTGTGTGGGGGGTGTGTGGGTGTGTGTATATGGGTGTGTGTGTGGGTGTGTGTGTGGGTGTGTGTGTGTGGGTGTGTGTGGGGGTGTGGGGGGGTGTGTATATAGGTGTGTTTGTGTATGTGGGTGGGGGTGTGGGTGTGTGTATGTATGTGGGTGTGTGTGGGTGTGTGTGTGTATGTGGGTGTGTGTGGGGTGTGTGGGTGTGTGTATATGGGTGTGTGTGGGTGTGTGTGTGGGTGTGTGTGTGGGTGTGTGGGGGGTGTGTGGGTGTGTGTATATGGGTGTGTGTGGGTGTGTGTGTGTGGGTGTGTGGGGGGGTGTGGGGGGGTGTGTATATAGGTGTGTTTGTGTATGTGGGTGGGGGTGTGGGTGCGTGTGTATGTATGTGGGTGTGTGTGGGTGTGTGTGTGCATGTGGGTGTGTGGGTGTGTATGTGGGTGTGTGGGGGGTGTGTGGGTGTGTGTATATGGGTGTGTGTGTGGGTGTGTGTGGGGAGTGTGGGGGGGTGTGTATATAGGTGTGTGTGTATGTGGGTGGGGGTGTGGGTGTGTGTGTGGGTGTGTGTGTATGTATGTGGGTGTGTGTGGGTGTGGGTGTGTATGTGGGTGTGTGTGTGTATGTGGGTGTGTGGTGGGGGTGTGGGGGGTGTGGGTGGGTGTGGGGGTGTGTGTATGTGGGTGTGGATGTGAGTATATGTGGGTGTGTGGGGGTGTGTGTATGTGGGTCTGTGTGGGGGGTGTGGGGGTGTGTGTTTATGGGTGTGTGGGTGTGTATGTGGGTGTGTGTGGGTGTGTGGGTGCGGGTGTGTGGGGGGTGTGTGGGTGTGGGGGTGGATATGTGTGTGTGTATGTGGGTGTGCGTGTGTGTAGGAGTGTGGGGGGTGTGGGTGGGTGTGTGTATGTGTGTATGTGGGTGTGTGTGTGGGTGTGGGTGTGTGGGTGTGGGTGTGTGTATGTGGGTGTGTGTGGGGGTGTGTGTGTATGTGGGTGTGTGGGGAGAGTGTGTGGGTGTGTGTATGTGCATATGTGGGTGTGGGTGTGTGTGTGTATGTGGGTGTGGGTGTGTGTATGTGGGGGGTGTGTGTGGGGTGTGGGTGTGTGTGTGTGTGTGTGTGTGTGCGTGTATGTGGGTGTGTGTGTGGGGGGTGTGTTTGTGTTCTTAGATCACCAGATTGCTAGCAGCCACAGATGGACTTAAAATTGGTATCATGTAACTCCAGAGGTTGAGTTTGATGCCAACTAGATGAGACAGCAGAGTAATCCACCTCAGGAAGAGATAAGCATACTTTGCATGTGGAAAGGAGGGTAAACAGAATATTTGGTGACCAGCTGGAAAGACTATTGTCCAAGTTCACAAATATCTCGGTTTTTCTCCTTCCAGGCACATGGTGAATTTTCACTCCCTTACCACCTTTAAAGTTAGTCATGGCCATATGACTTGCTTTGGCCAATGAAAAGTGTGTGGGAATGATATATGTCACTTCCCTGGGGAACTGTAAGAATCAGCACAAACACTGTTGGTGGGGATGTAAATTAGTACAGTCATTATGGAAAACAGGATGGAGGTTCCTCAGAAAATTAAAAATAGAACTACCATATGATCCAGCAATCCCACTTCTGGGTATATATCCAAAGGAAATGAAATCCGTGTGTCAAAGAGATATCTGCCGTCCCATGCTCATTGCAGCAATGTTCACAATTGCCAAGATAACATGGGAACAACCTAAGTGTCCACTGTATATGAATGGATAAAGACATGTGGTATATAAACACAATGGAGTATTATTTAGCCTTAAAAAAAGAGAGATCCTGCCATTTGTGACAACGTGGATAAATTTGGAGGACATTATGTCAAGCAAAATAAGCCAGGCACAGAAAAACAAATACTGCATGATCTCACTCATATGTGGAATCTAAAAAAGTTGAACTCATAGAAGCAGAGAGTAGGATGGATGATGGTGACCAGGGATGGGGGAGAGGGGGAAGTGGAGAGGTATTGGGCAAAGGATACAAACTTTAGTTAGACAGGAGGAATAAATTCAAGAGGCCTATTGTACTGTTGGTAACTATGGATAATCACAACGTATTGCATACTTGAAAATCACCAAGAGTAGATTTTGTGTTCTCACCACAAAAAAAAACAAGTTTATGAGGGAATGGACATATTAATTAGCTATCTTCAGCGATTGCACAATGTGTACATATTTCAAAACATCATGTCAGACACCATAAATAAATGCAATTTTTATTTGTCAATTTCAACAAAATTGATAAGTAAATTCAAAAGTTGCTTAGGCAGTTACTGTGCAATCGATCACACACTATTTCCTTCTGCCATGATGCTGACCTATGTGCCTGATAATGACTGCTCCATTCACTTAAGCCTCTGGATGAGGAATACTTGGAGGAGAAGTCCAGCAAACCAGTGATGGCAGGTAGCTCGAATGAGAAATAAATGTTCTTCAGTGCAAGTCAGGACCACTGATGGCTTGCCTGTTACTGTAGCATAGCCTAGCCCATGCTGCCTGCTAAGTTTATCAATGGTGGGCTTCACCACAGACTGGAAAAACAGTGGACTTAATTTTGGTTGGGCTATGCTCAGTATCTAAAAATCATTTTTAAAATGTCAGTCTGTTTTTTCAAATAAGTGACCCAACCTCCGACATAGAAGGATTGCTTGCCAGGTTTAGAGAGCAGGATAGGAAAAGACGGTTGGAAGTGTCACTCTTTCATATACAAACTTCCCCTTAGGCCTTCTTTATTTTCAGAACAATGTCTCTCCTCTCCTCCTCTGTGCGGATCTCCCGGTTTCTGCGGGGTAGGGGTGGAACAGTCACACAGCTACACAGGCTTGGGGAGGCGATCTGGGGTCTAGTGCTTTCTCTCTTCAGCCACAGGAGTAGCTAGTACAGCCAAATGCAAGGCCAGAGACGTTTCAGTTTGCTTTTTGCTTGCTTCATCACTCACTCACACACACACACACACACACACGCACATTCACACATATGCACACACTCGCACACATGCACAGACAGGCACACACATAAGCTTAGGTTTTACCTCGCCTATTTTAATGCAGTTACCTGTCTTTCACCTGTTTCCTACCTCTTAATATTTATGGTCATTTCTCAAATGCTGTTCCCTCTTTTCTTAATATTTTTGTGTATTTATTGATATTTCTTTTCATTTTATCCTTTATTGTCATTTTAGTGGGCCTTGGGGGAGGAGCCGAGATAAAACCATGTGTTCACACCACTGAGTTTAGCCAAAAATCCCCTACTTGTTACTAATTCCACTTAAAATTCATAACATTACTTGCTGCCATGAGGGAATTAGGCTTATTTATCAGTCAATTCATAAGTATTTACCGAGAAATTCACATACCATATGGAAGATACTGTCATAGGAACATGAAAAAATAGAAGCCAATTTTTTCTATTTAGTAGTCTCAGTCTCTCAGAGGCAGTCTCTTTCTCTCGTTCTCTCATCTCTGTCTCTCTCTCTGCCCCCCACCCAAGTTCCTAAAGTGTAGCAATAATGTATCATTCATTTTTGTAGCCACAAAACAAGCTCAATAATGATTATTTAATAATCAATAAATGTGGAATATCTATAACACAGTTTCAACCTTCAAAGAACCTCAAGTTTATCTACAGAATGGATATGTTGGTAGGCACAGATGAATAACACAAGGTAGTAGATATTAAGGGAATAAATACTGATGACATCAAGCTGACTTTTTAAAGAGTATAAGTTTTTCAATACAAAAATTCATGCCAGAGACAGTGGCTCACGTTTATAACCCCAACACTTAGGGAGGCTGAGACATGAGGATTGCTTGAGTTCGGGAGTTCAAGACAAGCCTGGGCAAGATGGAAAGACCCCCATCTCTACCAAAAAAACATTTTTTTTAATTAGCCAGCATGCACCTGTAGTCCCAGCTACTTGGAAGGTTGAGGTGGGAGGATCCCTTGAGCCTGGGAGGTCAAGGCTGTAGTAAGCTACAGTCACACAACTGCACTCCAGCCTGGACAACAGAGTGACACTCTATCTCTAAAAACGAAGCAAAATAAATCAGAGGCTCCGAGAAATTAAGCAAATTGTTTAGCATCACAAAGTATTATAATCAGTATTTATTTATGTATTTATACACAAACTTGATCTAAAAAGGGTTTAATCAGCTAGAGGCAGTTAGCTAGAGGCATAAACAGGGTGCTTGGCACTCAGGTCATATCTTTACTCTTACACAGAATTACTCAAGATTGGCCTTGACTAAGGAGCTTTACAAAAGCTTTAGAGAGGAAGTGGGATCTTAACAGGAGCCTGAGTGATCAAGAGGATGCATCACCACCCACCAAACAAGCTCTCAATATTAAGTAATTCCAAGAAAGAGTATGAGCATTCACAGGACTGGAGTCATTCTGCCCACCAACCCCCTTGTCTTAGTGCATTTTGTGCCACTATAACAGAATACCACAGACTGGGTAATTTATAAAAAGTAGTTTTGTAAAAAGCGGTTTCTACAAAACAGTTCTGGAGGCTGGGAAGTCCAAGATCAAAGCACTGACATCTGTGAGGGCCTTCTTGCTGTGTCATAATACAGTGGAAGGCATCGTGTGGGAGAGAGAGAGTGGGAGAGGAGGGTGGGGGACAAACTCACAATTTTGTTATGAACCCACTCCCCTGATAACAAACCCACTCCCTCAATAATAGCATTAATCCATTCATGCGAGCAGAGCCCTCATGACCTAATCACCCCTTAAAGTCTCCCAATATTGTTTCACTGAGGATCAATTTTCCAACACATAAACTTTAGTGGACATATTCAAACCATAGCATTCTGCCTCTGGCCCTAAAAATGTATGTGTTAGAAACTTAATCCCCAATGCAACCATGTTGAGAGATGAGACTTTTAAGAGGTGATTAAGTCATGAAGGCTCTCCCGTCATAAATAAACGAATGTTGTTATTGAAGGAGTGGATTCATTATAAAAGTATGAGTTCCATCCCCTTCTTTCTCTCTCTCACCTGTGTGATATCTTCTGCCATGTTATGGCATAGCAAAAAAGCCCTTACCAGATACCAGCACCTATAAACTTCCCAGCCTCCAGAATGGTGAGAAAATAAATTATATTTTTTATAGATTACCCAGTCTGTGGTATTCTGTTATAGTAGCACAAAATGCATTACAATAGAAAATTGGTACTGGAAGTGGGGTGTTGCAATAACAAATACCTGAAAATGTAGAAACAGCTTTGGAATTGGGTAATGAGTAGAAGCCAGAAAAGTTTTGAAGTGAATGCCAGAAAAAGTATGTATTTTCATAAACAGAGCATTAAGGGTGATTCTGGTGAGGGCTCAGAGGAAGAGAATTGCTGTAGGAAAAATCTAAATTTTCTTAAAGATTACTTATGTGGTTGTGATCAGAATGTTAGTAAGAATATAGACAGTAAAAGTCATTCTGATGAGGTTTCAGATGGAAATGAAAAACAAGGTATTGGAAACTGGAGGAAAGGTCATCATTGTCATAAATTAGCAGAGAACTTGGCTGAATTGTGTTCATGCCCCAGAGCTTTATGGAAGGCAGATATTTTTCGCTCTGTTGACCAGGCTGGAGTACAATGGCATGATCACAGCTCACTGCAGCCTTGACCTCCTGGGCTTAGGTGATCCTCCCACCTCAGCCTCCCAGGTAGCTGGAACTACAGGTGCATGCCACCATGCCCAGCTAACTTTTTGTATTTTTTGTAGAGATGGGGTTTTGCCATGTGGTTCAGGCTGGTCTTGAACTCCTGGGCTCAAGTGATCCTCCAACCTCGGCCTCTCAAAGTACTGGGCTTACAGGCATGAGCGCCCAGCCTGGGAGTAAGAATTTAAGAGCAATGAACTAAGATATGTGGCAGAATAAATACCTAAGAAAAATATTGAAGGAGCTTTGTGGCTACTTTTAACTATATATAGTAATATTCAAGAGGAAATAAAAGATTGAAAGATAACATTTATAATTAAAAGAGAAGCAGGGAGGAAATATTTGGAAAATTTACACCCTGGCATGTAAAGAGATGAAAGGCATCTTTAGGAGCACAAACCAAAGGTATGGCCAAGTGACTGTTTGCAAAAAGAGATTACTACAGACAGAAAGAAGCAAAAGTTATTATCAAGACACTGGGAGAAACACCCCAAAGACATTTCAGAGGTCTCTGGGGCTTCCCTTCACATCTAGGGCAAAGTCTCCAGAGAGACATCTGCAAGACATCAGCATTTGCTGCCTGGGGTTTCCTCAAGTGTCTCCGCCCACATTCTGGCACAGTGCTCCTGGGGCTCCCCAGCCATGGCTTGAGTGGGCCCAGCCATGGCTCTGGCCACTACTCTGGATGGTACAGACGATGGACTTTGGCAGTGTCCACTTGGTGCTAATTCTGCAGACCAAGTATAGCTAAGATAATTCCTTAGAGCCCATCGGAAAAAAGATTTGCACAGAGGCTAGCTCCTTCTAAATGCCTGTCTGCAAACCTCTCTCATGTTAAAATCTGGTCTGTGAACTCCCACCCAGATGGCTCCAGCCGCATGAGGACAGGAGGCACCCTTTCAAACCTGTCTGAACTCCCAGATGGGAGTGGGAAGCTTGAGTCAGAAGCTGGTGAGAAGCTGAAGTGCCCTGAAGTAACAGAGTCTTCAAATCGGGTTGAAAATCCTCACTCCAATGGTCTGATTACCAAGACTTTGATGGCTCATCTACTAGCTGTTAAGGTCCCAAGAGTTTCAGGCTTCCACTCCTAATCTGGGTTGAAATTAGCAATCAAGAGCAGATGTGTGAATCAGGCAGGAAAATCACAATCAACCTGCACAAAATGAGGAGTCCAGAGCAGGAGCAGGCAAGAATACAATTGCCCTAGCGTCTCCATTTTGGTTCATAATTTTTACATTTTAATTGTTAAAGTCCCTAACCAAATGAATAGCCAGGATTTTTTGAGTCTTGAATACCCTAGTTCTCCTAAATCAATGGGTGAGATCAGATAGGTTCAGCCAGTGCAAGAAATAAAGTATGGAAGATGTGAGATAAAGCCAGTGGGAAAGGGCTAGAGGACCCTTCAGACACAAGAGGAGAACCCATGGCTGGAGACCCACACTGGCGGAAGACGTTCTCTATTCCAGACAGCAGTGTAAGACGCTTTATAGACATTATCCTAGTTATTCCCCATGAGAACACCTGAAGGTGGGATTCACAGAAGAGAAAACGGAGGTTCGGAGTAGCTAAGTGACCAAACAAGATAATAATTGCAGCAAAATGAACATTTGACTCCAGGTGTCTCTGATTCAAAAACTTGTATTACTTCCCCCACATCACACAAGAAGAAAAGCACCAAGTGCTATAACTTCAAACCATATCCCTGACAAACAAGCCACTTCATCTCACTGTCTCCCATGATAAGGTTCAAATTGGAGAAAGCCTTAAAATATAGTACTCCTGGGATGCTACTCCATGTCAATTCTTTTGCTATTTTATAGTTAAAAATTTGAATGGGCAAAGAGTTGGGGGAGATCTCTCTTTCTCTCCCTCTCCCTGTCCCTTCCCCCTCTTTTTCTCTCCTCCCCATGGTAGTGAAGTCACTCCTTTTTTGCCAACTCATTTCCCCCACCCCCACCCCAGCTCTGACAGTCTTTCTTGCCTTCTGATCTTCAGCAATGTATTCATGTATTCATTTAAAAGTTCTGTCTGTGCTGAAGCCGGTGCTGCTTGTAATTGCTGGCGGCCAAAAGCTGTACTGTTTTTTCTGGCTGAGTGTACCAGGCAATCATCATCTGTAATTATTTCGAGTCTTGTTACAGATGGAACTTCGAGGTTTTCAGTCTTAAACAGAATTCGTTATTCAAATGTCTCTAGCACTGACAGTAAGGGGTATGGGGCAAGCTTCCCTGCGAGCCCAGACAACTACAGAAGGTTCATGAGAAGAGGACTGGCCAAGCCATCCAGCACCCCAGTGGCTAAATGTAGCTTTTAGCCCCAAATCTGGAGGCCTGGTCCTCAGTGCTCATGCCATCATCTCTCACTTGGGACTATAGTTCCTCCCTGTTACTCTTCAGTTTCTTCTCCTCAACGTTTAGCAGAGACACAAATGTGACCTCACACATCTCCCTTCTCCCCAGAAGACCATACCAGGTGTATCCTTAGCTCATCGACGTATTAGTTTGGAGCAAAAGCAATTGCAGGTTTTGCCATTGAAAGTAACGGCAATTACTTTTGCACCAACCTAACAGAATCACAGAGTCTTTCTCAGTCAGAACCCACCTCAGGTTAATAGTGAGTTTCCTGGAAACAGAACTCTGTTGAGAAATAGTAACCTCAAAGCTCTGAGGAAGATAAGCATTTCTCAGTGACATCAGCTCCCCTGATCCCAGCTTCAGTCCAGCTTCAGAAATTTGCAATAGCAGGCACCTGCCTCCCAAGAAGCCTCATGAGAAGGCCAGTGAAGCGCCGCCCCAACCATCCAATCGGCTCTTCCATCTTAGAGGGACAGAGCCTTCAGAAGGGAGGAGCAGCAGGCAGGAAACCTCTGACCAAGGTTCCACCTCTGAGGACCCCCCCGACACCCCGCGCCGGCCGGAGTTGCAGAGACAGCAGCTGTAGGAACACGCTCTGCAGGAAAAGGTGGGGGCGGCAGTTCTTTATAGACTGGGCCCCTTGTCATCAAAGTAACACTGCTCCGAGGAGACTCCATCATCACATCCCTCCACCCCCATTCCAAAATGGCAGAGAACGGCATGCAGATGGTATCTGCCCATCTCCTGTTCAAGAAGAAAGAACGACGTGCCCAATGTGGACCAAGAAAGGAAGACGCCCTGTGCACTCAGAGCGAAATGCATCTCTGCTTCTAGAGATAACTGCATCCCAGACGCTTCCGCTTCCTCCGCGGTTCTGGGAATTTCAGACTCTTCTTCAGTGCAGCTCCTGCGGCACCCCAGGTTCAGTCTCAGGCTTGGCCCTGTGATTCCAAGTGCTGGAGGCAGATTCTTCCTTGTACAGTTAAAGTTCTCCGTCTCTCCCCCCTCCTCCTCCCTTTTTTCTCCCTCTCTCTCTCTCTCCCTCCCTTTCTCTCCCTCTCTTTTCTCTCTCCCTTTCTCTCTCACATACTCAGACTTTCTCCACCCCCAGCCTGCTCACCCAGCCCCCCTTATTCCATCTCTGTCTCCCTCTTTTCCCCTCCTGCCTTTCTCACCCTCTGCCTCGCTTCCTTTCTCCCTCCCATTTCTCACTTACTCTCCCTACTCCACACACTCCTTACCCTCCTTCCACACACATGTGTCCACACTCTCCTATCAGCCCCTTCCCTCCCTATCCACATCATGCAGGGATCTGGGAACGGGCCCTGGGCTGAAGGAGGCCTCGGGGATGGAGCTAGAGCAGCGAGGCAGGCAGGATGGGGCGAAGGCAGGAGGAAGAAGCAGCAGGGAGAGGCAAAAACAGATGGTGCAGCAGCTCTGGCTGTACAGACGCGGGCAGCCCCCAGGCCTCTCCCGCTGGGCGACGTCTGCACCAGCCCATCACACGCAGATCCCTGGGCGGCTTCAATCCACCACAATGGCAAGCCTCCAGTCAACCTGGAGGTGTCAATGATGGCCCTACTGTGTGCACAGCGCTCGCTATGTGAGCAAGCAGACAAGAAAGTAATGAGAGGCCAGACACACTTCCAAGCGACCGCACTACAACCTGAATGGGGCCTCTAGATGCCACAGATGGCTGACGGGCAAATTTCATGCTCCATGCGGACCAACCCTGGAGGACTGTGCTCCCTGTTCTAAGTAAAAGTGAAAGACGGGAAGCAGTGATTTTCTGTGCTTCTCTCTTTATTTATCAGATGATACTGTGTAGATGGTAAGTAGGGAATATTTGATAGTAGAAGCCACCTATGAAAATAGCTTTTGTCATCAGAAAGGAAATGAGCAAATGATTTGTCAGAAGGCAAATGATTTATTAACCTTCTGTGTGTCAAGCACCATGCTCAACATAATACATATGATCTATTTAATCTTTGTAAGAATCATGTTATATAAATATCTCCAATTTTACTGCTGAAGAAACCGAGTCTGAAAGGTATGTAACTTTCTGCTAAGTAGCAGAGGAGAGCTTGACTTTAGGTCTTGCTGAGGTCAAAATCTAGGCACTAGATGAGCTGTGTCTCAAGCTGTGTGCTCACTCGCCCCTGCGCCCAGCATCTAACATATCTCCCAGCAAGGGTGCTGGACAGTGCAGCTAGATCCCTGCTCACAAAAGCTGTAGAATTACAATGGGATGATAAGGATACACCTGAAATAATCAAACACCTATATGTGAAAATATATGGTCAAATCCCAAAGTGAACAATATGTATCCCAGAGATCAGAGGGTTCTGTGGCCTGGAATGACTGACTAGGTATCCTTAGTTCATGTGAGCTGCTCTAACAAAATATGACAAACTGGGTAGTTCACAAACCACAGACATTTATATCACAGTTCTGGAGGCTGGGAAGTCCAAAATCAAGTTGCCAGCAGATTCAGCGCCTGATGAGGGCTAGATTCCTGGTTCACAGACAGCACTGTCTTGACACATCCTCACATGGTAGAAGAGGCTAGCAGCTCTCTGGGATTCCTTTTGTTAGGGCACTAAATCCATTCATGAGGGCTCGACCCCCCCATGACCTCATCACCTCCCAATGTCCCCACCTCCTAACATTGGTGATTAGATTTCAACATAGAAATTTCAGATGATTAGATTTCAACATAGGAATTTCAGGAGGACACACACATGCAGACCACAGCACTAGGCTTCTTGATAGAAGGACATTCGCTGAGCCCTGAGTGTGGAGAGGTGGAATCCACAGCAACAAAGGCCAGGACAGGAAGGCAGCAGCACAGGCCCAGGCTGGCTGGGAACAGCACTGTGTGCTCTGGTGAGAGGGAGCCCCACCTAGCTAGAGAAGATGGGGAACATACCCAGCAAGTGGGAGACGCCATGCTGCAGACATCAGGGAAGACCCTCCTGCAAAGCCACACCAGCAACAGACTGAACTTACCTGGTGAGCAGCAAGGGACCACTTCTAGGTAGAGGAGCCCATAAGACAGTCAACTTCTTTTCAAGAAGACTAAACAGGCAGTGGTAGGAGAGTAGCAGAATAGAGAACAGCAAGGAGACCGTTGCAATAATCCAGGTATGAAGTGAAAGCCGGAGCGAAGGTGGTAGAGGCAGAAACGGTAAGAATGTAACAGACATGAAACATGTTAAAAAACAATAGGACTTGAGGACCTCAGGTGATGAAGGAGTGACAGAAGAAGATTGGGGAAATAGGATTTGGGAAGTAGGATAAACACAGGGAGTTGCTGAGGGTCAGAGAGGATAAAGCTGGTAAGCAGGAGGCGAGCTGTGAACCCGGACACTGAATGGCCACGCATTTGTTGAACACTTCATTTGACACAAAGGACGGTACTCAGCAACTAGTTGGGAAGATAAAATATATACATATGAAAACAACTGGAACACAAACTACATATGGAACAGATGAACAAATGGAAAATGCCGTGGTGTAAATGCTATATAAAAATGCCAGAATTGCATTTGTAAAGGGAGGAAAGTAAGGTTCAGCAACTTTTCCTGCATTTAAGAATAAAAGAATAAATTGGAAAAAATTTGAACACTGTTCTTTTCTTCTCTCATTCTTTCTCTTAATTCATCCCTCTTCTCCCTCTCCTCCCCGCTGCCTCTGCCTCATGAATTTTCATGCTCACACTACCAGGAAATCAGACAGCAGGCTTCAATGACCTTTGATGACTCCACATCTTTCTTTTCTTACCACACCCAATTTTCACAGAATTTGTTTTTATTTAGTGGGTGGTAGTTCTGAGTTGGGGTTTGCAAACAGATGTTTCTCCCTTCTGAGGCTTGAGAGGCTTCAGGGGTGCAGGCTGGGCGGGGAAAAGGGTAGACATGGATAATAGTGAATATCACTAAAGCAGTTTGGGTCTGTGAGCTTTTCCACTATCTTTCCTTGAGAATCTTGAGAAGTCAAAGCAGCACATTCCTAGCTGGGCAGTGGGAGGCCTTCATGCCTGCCTTCGGGGAGGGAGCTGGCCCCAGAGAGGTATCCAGGGAAAGGCCAAGATCAGTCCAAGTCCAGGCCAGCAGTCACAGGGAAGAATTCAAGACCAGAGGCAGGAAGGCTTTTTTTTTTCTTTTTCCTTTTTTTTTTTTTCTTTTTCTTTTTCCTTTTTATTCACCATTAATTAGATGTACTTTTTTTTCTACTTTTCACTTTCTTTATTTTCTACTTTTTTTTTTTTGTGGAGTTTTTTGGTGGTTTTGTTGTTTTTGTTGTTGTTGTTGTTGGTGGTGGTGGTGGTGAGTTTTTTTGTTTGTTTGTTTTTGGTATGTTGCCCTAGCTGGTCTCAAACTTCTGGGCTCAAGAAATCCTCCCGCCTCAGCCTCCTAAAGTGCTAGGATTATAGGCGTGAGCCACTGCATTCAGCCTAAGGGAGGCTTGAAAGCTGAATTACACAATGTTCAGGAAATCAGAGCTGGCAATACTAGAGAGCCCAGAGAGGCGATATCACAGGGAACAGAGAGCTTTATCCAGTAAGATCAAGGCCCTACACTTGGACTGGAAACCGGAACAGAGTTCCAGCTCAGCTCCAGGGAGGAGAGTGGCAGGAAGGTGTAGAGCCACACTCCTAAGAAGGGCCGAGGGAATGATAAAAGTCATTTCCACAGTGCATTCAGCTCTTCCCTCTGGACAATGCGAGGCTCTTTATCGTGGCAACTAACCTTAAACTAACCTTAAACGACAGCAATCACAATAGCACAATGAAGTAGCAGCAATATCCTCACATTGCAAAGGAGGAAACAGACTCATAGCGACTGATGTCTTGCCTAGGTGCAAAGTTGAGACTCCCATCTGGGAAAGAGAGAAGGGCCGGAGAGAAACTACAAGAGCTAGAAAAAGACCTTGCTGCTAGAAGTGGAGGTAACACACAAAGTCCAGACACACACCCAGATGGCTCCATGTCAAACCACAAGCACCTTATCGGCAGGACTGAACGTCTCCCCAGCCTAGATCAGGATTAGATTTGGCTCTTGGAGTTAGCTGGGCCTGCACATGGGGACCAAACTCACCTCGCTGGGAATGAAGGGAAGAACCTGGTAGCTGGGAGCCCAGCTGGGCTTGACTTCACTTGCCTAAGATTTTGGAGCTACTTCGAAGCCACTGGGCTTCCAGTGAAACACAAAAAGTAAAACAACTTTTGAAAGTCCCTTCCAGCAATATGGTCTTAGAATCCAATGGTCCATAGTTTGACCTAGAATACAAGAAAAGATCCCTCTGAATCTAGGGGTGGCTCTAGTTAGCTCTAGAGGAGTGAAGAGAGGAGGAATTTCTTTATTCAGCGTGACTTCTGGAGAAAATCTCAATGGCCAGCCACAGCTGAAGGATCCTGGAGGCAATTGTACAACGATGGTGGCTCCAAGCCAGTTCATAGTAAAAGAAATGAGGCAAGATCTTCCAGGGAGAATATAGATATTTTATAGCCTTATTACTTTCCATCTGTAGGTATTACTGAATTGTCTGGGTCCCTTCCATCTCTGGCATTTTTTGAGCCATGAAATGTGTAAGATGATTCTGCCAACATATTAGCAAATGATTCCCATTAAAAAGTATTTATTAAACTCCCTACTAAGTGGCCTGCACTATGCTAGTGAGTGAGCAACTAGGCAAGTAAGTTAGTGACAAAATGCTCCGGAACCAAAGAGGAGCTGTGACTTTCTCTGTACACAGGACTCTGACACCCGAGCCGTATCCTTAGTATTTCTGCAATTCAGAGGTAAGTAAACCACATGTGCACCTTCTTTTCTCAGGTAGTTCAAGAAAACCAATTGGTTCTACCAGAATCTTTGCCACTTAGTAACACTGACTTTGTCTTATGTATGTTTATTTTTAAAAAATTGTTAGAGCCCTGAAGAAATGCAATTAAAATATTATACTTATTTGTGTTGGCTTATTTGTTTCCATCAGCCTCTATTAAAAATCTATATATGCAAATTTGAAGAAGTTTCAGCATTCTCATGAGCCTGCTTCCTCCAACTAGGTCCAACATATTTGCTTTATGGAAATGTGTCGGTTAGCTTCCTTTAAAAATTATTGTTATTTGATTTTAAAGGGTTTTTTTCCCCACTTCTCTCTCAAATTGGCAAAATAATTAATTAGTTGAGAGCGTTTTTGTCTTTGTGTGTTTTCCTTCCTTTCTAGACCAGATTGGGAAATCAATATGGAAGAGTGTGACAGAATCAGAAATGCAAAGAAGTTGCCATTCTCCTATGAGTCACTATTGGATATTTTGAGATCCCTAGGGCTGGCTAAAGGGGCTACGCCCAGATTTTCATACTATCTTGGTTAATTTTCAATCATTTTTTCCAAAATCATCAAAGCACTTCTTTGCTCTAGAAATATCCCTGGAAGACAGATGGACAGCCTGTACTGCAAACAAGAAACTAGGGGTCAGAGGGCACTGCCTGCACTCCGGGTCTTGCCAGGGGCCACATTCCTAAACAGGGGCTTGGAGAATTGGCGTGCACCCGCTCACTGGCGGCAAGTGCTGCCTCTGCTCAGCAATAAACAATAGAACGGTTCTACGTCTCCGCCTGAAGCTTTCTCTCTGCCTCACTGGGATGTCCTCTCCCCTGACATTGGATAGACTTCTCTAGTTAAAAACAACCAACCGAACAACGAAACAAGCTTAAGAGGAAGAAATGTATTTGTAGGGCGAACACTGGCAAGCCTCGCGAAACTACGGAAAGCCACCAACACCTAACCCTCAGGAAGGCCAGAATGAATCATGGCATTTCTCAGATGTGGCCCTGGGCAGCTCAGCTCTGACCTTCTTTGTCGCCTCATCGTCCCTTCAGTCTAAGACAGATTGTCTCAGGCTGGCCTGGCTTGGGTTACATACAGGTTTATCCCTATACTCAGCAAGACAGGGTTCCCCGATCGGCAGCCTCACCAAAAGCCCAAGGAATGGGGAAGGGTCAGCTCCCAAAGGAGGCGTTGGTGCACGCTGTTACCACAGGGAAGGGGAATAGGAAATGGGTCAGGTGTCCAGTGTGCCTGTGTTCCAGCAGACACAGATACCCAAGCGTCTTGCCTTAAGATCACAGCATGAGGGAGAAGCCTGGGTTCCCGCCTGTCCCCTGAGAACTTCCTCATCAGGTGCCTTCCTCCACACCTGCTAGTGCAGCCCTGAGAGTTGGATTCAACAAGCCTCCCTCCCAAGGATACAATAATCTCCCAGAATTCCCTCATCACTGAATGGCCTATTGGACAGAGAGGGGAATGAGGCAGAGAGAAAGGAAACAAGCCAGCTCTCCATCCATTCAGATTCTCCATGTCTCACTTTCCCAAACACCACCTCATTTTTGTCGGCTGCTAGTCCCGTCAGGTCTTCATTATTTCCTAATTGTCCACATAGCTTTGTTTTCTTGCTGGGAACTGATTTGCCAAGTGTGCTGGGAGTCCCAGGCAGTGGAGAGTCAGCATTAATTCATCCTCTCATTTATTAGTGGGTCAATTTTTCTCCCTCGAATCTCTTTTTTCCTTAATATAATTTCAACTGCAAAAGGACTGCCTGAGCCTCCACAGGCAGCTTTTCTGGCACTGTGGGGTGAAGCCTTTCTTCTATTGTGATCTTGATCTTCCCCCCCAGCTTTCACTGAGGAAGTACATTCTGTGACTCGGCTGTCCTGCATGTTTCCAAAAAGACGTGTTCTTTTGCCTGGAGATCTTGCTGTAAGTCATCCTTTATGAGGCAAAGCTGAAGGGATCTTATCCCTGAACTCTTTCTTCTTCAAAAGGAATAGTAATTTATGCACTTGCAAAGACAGAAAAAGTGCCTCAGAAGACCTCAGCTTTGCCCCCACATAAAACCTCACTCTTCCTGAGGTTTCTCAGTAGTTTTCCCCAATTTCCAATTCTTGCTTTAGAGAGTCGAGCCACAGAGTAGCACCTGGACACAGCTGGATTCTATGGTTCCCACCAGGGTCCAGGGCTCTCTCCTGATCTGCCCAACAATTTTTATTCAGTTCTGGCATAAAGGTACACAAAAGTGTGGTTATTTAAAATGTAAATGACCTACAGGTGAGAGATGCAGGAGAAACACTGGATGTTAGAACTGGTGACTGACCAGCTCAAATTTCCAACAAAACCTAATCATATAAAATGTAATCAATAAAAAGGGGAAGTACTTCACATGAGTCCAAAAAAAAAAATTAGAAAAGAAAAAAAGAAGCCCACCATATGAGATAAGAGACAGATGGCTTTGAAGCAGCTCATGGGAGAAAGACTGAGACATTGGTACATGATAAAAAGTCTGTGAGTAAACGGGTTTGCTCAGTCATCCATTGCTGTGTAACAAGGCACCCCCGATGCCAGCAGCATTTTTTTTTTTTTTTTTTTTTTTTTTTTTTTTTTTCAGAAATTAACAAGCAGATTGTAAATTTTTTTTTTTTTTTTTTGGAGACAGAGTCTCACTCTGTTGCCCAGGCTCACTGCAACCTCCACCTCCTGGGTTTAAGTGATTCTCCTGCCTCAGCCTCCTGAGTAGCTGGGACTACAGGCATGCACCACCACACCCAGCTAATATTTTTTTTTGTATTTTTAGCAGAGATGGGGTTTTGTCATTTTTGGCCAGGCTGGTCTTGAACTCCTGACCTCAAGTGATCTGCCCACCTCGGCCTCCCAAGTGCTGGGATTATAGGCGTGAGCCACCACGCCTGGCCCAGATCGTAAAACTTATATTTATATGGAAATACAAAATCCAAAATAAGATGTCTCTTTAAATGACAAACTTGGAGTACTCATGCTTCTGGGTTTCAAAACTTATGATAAAGCCACAGTTATGAAGGCAGCATGGTACTGGGATGGGAAAAATAACATAGATTAGTGGGACAAAATTGAGAGTCCAAAAATAAATCCTTGTGCTTGCAGTCTACTGATTTTGACAAAGGTGTCAAGGCAATTCACTGGGGAAAGAATAGTCTGTTTAATAAGTGGTGCTGGGACAACTGGATATGCACAAAAATGAACTCACACCCTTGCCTCATACCATATACAAACAGAACTCAACAGATTGCTCCACGTCACATGCATGGGAATGTCCTTCTCCACAGGCTCCAATGGAGTAGAATTAAAACCAACAGATGGAAACCACGGGATAAAAAAGATTGAGACACAAGGCAAGGAGGAACTTCCTCATCAGATAAGGAGGTGTTAAAATCTTCATACATCAGAAAATTTGAGAATGCGCAGAAGTACCCTTTGGCAGTGGTATAACCAAAAGTAATAAAGCGTCCCATTCAGAACTCACTAAGTGTGTTGCTGAAAGCTCTATATATTTGCTGCTTTTGGCCCATTTGACCTATCAATTGTGAACAATGGTATGCAGAAATCTCCCACTATGAAAGTGGGTTTATCAATTTCTTGCTGAGGTTCTATCAATTTTTATGTCATAGATTTTGAAGAACTTTTATTAAATGGATACGCATCCTTTTAATAAACTGAACACTTTTTTACCAGGTAATGATCCTCTTCATCCTTAGAAATGCCTTAAAGTCTTAAATCCTCTCATTTTCAACCTTTGCATGTTACTTTATATACAGGCAACTTCCAGTTAGGTTCAACAATTTGTTCCTGACTATCAGGCATCCTACACGAAAACAAAAATCAGAAGCGCAATCTGCATTATTTTGTTTTTTCAATAATACACTACACATCAACCAAAACTAGCTGATCTATTTCCTAAAATATAAATATACACAATAAAATACCTCTATGCCAGTAACAAACTTGTTAGGTTAAAAAATATTTAAAACATCCCTTCTCAATCATCAAAACTCAACATGGTTATTAACAAAACGTTTCCTCGTTCGCGGTAATATCCCCCCTCCATTTGATTGTTTTTCTTATTCATTTTGCTTCCTGTTCCACAATTTCCTTCAACATTTTCTCAACTTTCCTGGGGACTTATCTTGCAACACTAAGCTAAATATGAAATACGCTGGAGAAACATGTTCACTTGAAGCGTACAATGGCAGAGAATTACTCAGCTAACTCTGAGAAGCCTTTCAGTAACATCCAAAATGAATGTTCTTCTTGCTACCACTTGTCAAGATTTTCAAAATCCCTACACATGATTCCACCAATTGTATTAAGAAAAAAACTTGTTCTTCTTATTAAAATCATTTTACAAAGAATTGAGTTGAATTTGATGGGTATAAATATGAAATTTCCCCATAAAATATTGAATGAAAAATGTTATACTAGGAGGTATGTATGTTCTATAAAGTTTGGCTAATAAGAGAACTTTCCACCAGAAATATTCAAACTGGTGAAAAAAATCTGCAACTATACCTGTATGTGGATGTTTCCTACTCCAATCTATCAATATTTGTTTTATAAATGATGAGCTTAGTCTATTCGCATTTATTATTATATTTATATATTTGAACCTATTTCCACCCTATAATTTACTTTTTTGGTTTATTCCACATTTTTCTGAATTCATCCATCTATTCTTACTTTTCTAAAAACATTATTTTCCTCTAACCAAATAGAACTTACATTCTTTGACATCTTCTCAACATCCATCATATTTCTATTACTCTACATATTTAATTCTACATCACCATGAATAAATTTCTCCTTTTTTAAAGACAATACACTTAGGTATTTTATTACTTTTGCTTCTTTTACACTGATAAAATATTCTGGATTATTCTCTTTAGTGTTTAAATATTTTATCCAAAACTATTTTCAATAAGTGTCTCTCTGTGACAAACATCTGAGAATATTTTTATTATGTCCTCATATTTTAGTAGCAATTTGGCTGAATATAACTAGAATAAAAACTCAAACACTTTAAAAATGTATTATTTCACACTTCCATTTTTCCTATCAAAGAGGTAGTGATCGAGAAAGAATGACTACCCCACCTCACAACAACAACAAATAAAGAGAAACAATCAGGTTCATGATTTGGACCAACTGGAGTGCTGAGCTCACAGAGAAACCAACAGGTCCTAAATCTAAGGAGAGACGTGCCTACAGGAAAGATATGAGGCATAAACTAGTTTATCTTAACAAGAGGCATTTGGACAGTAGTAAGGAGAATTCAGCTAGAGGAATTGGCAAGTTGATGGAGGGTAAGAGAGCACTGGTGATAGATGATTAAGCCTGTAGATAATGCAAGAACTGGGGGAGTCCACACTCGAGTCTCTTACAAACCCTACTGGGCACACACAGAAAAGACTGAGAGACTCCTGAGAGCCTCTCTTATTCTCTTTCCCCTTTCCGGAACAAAAGCCTTAACTGGTGAGGCAACAAATTTGTCACCCTCAGGGCACTGGTGAAGACCCATTGTAACTGGAGAAAGGTAACAGGAAAAAAACATTCCTCCACCCCTAGGTGAAGAGAACCACATTGGGGAAGAGATCCAGCATGAAAAAGGCCAGTCCTTGAGGCCCAGAGACACAGTGCCTGCCAAAGATGGAAGCTCAATCAGAACAAAAGAGTGTCTCCCTCATTGCCATGGCTAGGCTAACAAGCATGGAATAAAACTTGCAGGAGACACAGCTTCTCTTCAGCGCAAGGCACAGTGAAGACCTTAGGCTCGAGGGTGAAGCATGCATTGAAAATACTCTCATGGAAAACCAGCCTCTACCCTAAACACGACATTGCTAGGGAAATATGAAGTCCATAATTCACTAAGCACAGCCCTAAGGAAAACCTCAAATCCAGCCCAACTCCTAGTTATATTAATTCGAACAATCATTCTAAAGGCTTAGCAGAAAGAAAAATATATATCTTTTTCAGGCATGAAAAATATTCACCTCAATGTCTAATGTCTTTCACAAGATGTCTGTCTTTCAACAAAAAATTACAACACATGCAAAGAGGCAAGAAAAAACAACACACTGCCCTCTCCTGAAGAAAAAATAACCATCAGAACCAGACTCTGGTATGACACATATGTGGGGACTATGCAACAATGAATTTTAAATAAGTATAAGGACTTTAAAGAAAAAGGCAAACCAGGTGCAAGACTTAGTGGATGATATCAGCAGAGAAATAAAGCTATTAAAAAAACAAAATGAAAATGCTGGAAATGAAAAATGTAGTAACAGACGTGAAAAATGCATTTAGCTGGCTTATCAACAATGTCAACAAGCTAAAGCAAGGAAGTTGAGAATCTCAAAAAATTACTCAAACTGAAGCACACAGACAAAATACAAAGAGAAAAACAGAACAGGAAATCCAAGAGTTGTGAAACAAATCAAATGGCCTAATAAACAGGCAACTGGAATGGCAGAAGGAAAGGAAAGGAATAAAGGGGCAGTTGAAATACTTGAAGAAATAATCATCAAGGATTTTCCAAGGTTAATGACAGATGCCAAACCACCAATCTAAGAAACTCAGAGAATATCAAGCAGAATAAATGCCAAGACAAACAAGAAAACAAACAAAAAGCACATCTCTTCATAGAGTAGTAAAATGCTGAAAGCAAAAGACAAAGAGAAAATATTGAAGGCAGCCAGAGAAAAAAAGACTCGTTATATAGAAGAATAAAGATAAAAATTATATCACATTTTCCTTAAGATGTTATGAAAGATAGAAAACAATGGAGTAACATTTTCAAAGTGCTGAAAGAAGTAAAAATTGTCAGCCAAATGAAAATGTCTTTCAAAAATAAAAGGGAAATACTTTGCCTGACAAACAGAAACAAGAAATTCACCACCAGCAAATCTACATTGCAGGACATACTAAAGAAGGTTTTTCAATCAAAAAGAATATAACACAGGACAGAAACTTGGACCTACACAAAGAAATGAAAGGTCAAGAAATGGAATATGTAGAAGTAAAATACTATTAAGAGAACTTAAATGTTTCCATTTTTATTTACTCTAAAAGATAACCAATGGTCTAAAGCAAAAATAGTAGCAATGTATTGAATGTTTATACCATGTGCTATATAGCATAAAAATGGGAAGGAGAAACTGGGAATACGTGACTTAAGGTTTTTAGTCTACACATGAAGTAGTATAATTTTATTAAAGGATATACTCTGGTTATACCCCATGAGTATACAGGAAAAGTGGGAAAAAATGAAAAATAGATGGAACACATAGGAAAATACTAACAAGGTAGTAAAATTAAGTGCAAATATATCAATAATCATGTTACATGTGAATAGTACAATGGTATAACATATCAGTTAAAAGACAGACATTACCAGCTTGGATTACAGAAAGAGAGTGGCATAGCACTCAACAATATGCTATCTGCAAGAATCCACAGCAAATATAAAGACAAAGATAGATTAAAAAATAAAAGTATGAGATTTCTGCTTCAGGGAAGATGAAGTAAATGTACTTACCCCATTCCTCCAGCTAAGTACAGTCATCCCTCAGCATCTGCAGAAGATTGACTCCATGATCCCAGAGATATCAAAGTTCTTGTATACTCAAGTCTCTTATACAAAATGGTATAATATTTGCATATAATATACTCACATACTTTAAGTCATCTCTAGGTTACTTATAATACCTAACACAATGTAAATGCTGTGTAAATAGTTGTTAACTGTATTTTTTTTTTTTACTAATTTTATATTGTATTGTTAGTTTTTTTCTAATTGTTTTGTCTGTGGTTGGTTGAATCTCTGGATGTGGAAACTGTGGATATAAGGAGCTGACCATATAATTAAATATCCTGGAGTTATATACAAAGCAAACAGAAGAAAACTGAAAGGTGTAAAGAGAAGAAGGAAGCCCTTTAGGTACCTTATGTCCTAAAGAATAACACAATGGTGAGTTCCCAGTGTATTCCTTTTGTCTCATACAGGCATACTTCATTTTCTCATGCTACACTTTCTGAAACTTTCTAGATATTGTTTTTTTTTTTTAACTGAGGGTTTATGGCAACAGTGCCTTAAGCAAGTCCATTTTTCCAGCGTGTGCTCATTTCATGTTTCTGTGCCACATTTTGGTAATTCTCACAATAACTCAAACTTTTATTGTTATTATTAATATTTATTATTATTTTAATAATAATTCAAAGCAAGGCTCTAACTCTTCAATTCTTTGTAGGCCGAGAGAGGTGAGGAAGCTGCAGAAGAAAAGTTAGAAGGTAGCATAGGTTGGTACATGAGGGTTAAGGAAAGGTGCTGTCTCTGTCTCCATAGCACAAAAGTGCAAGGTGAAGCAACAAGTGCTGACATAGAAGCTACAGCAAGTTATCCAGAAGATCTAGCTAAGACAAATTGTGAAGGTGGCTACACTAAACAACAGATTTCCAGTGGAGGTAAAACTTTACATTAGAAAAAGATGCCAACTAGGACTTTTATAGCTAGAGAGGAAAAGTCCATGCCTGGCTTCAAAGCTTCAAAGGACAGGCTGACTCTCTTGTTAGGGGTTAATGAGGCTGGTGACTTCAAGTTGAAGCCAATTCTTGTTTACCATTCTGAACATCCTAAATCTACTCTGTCTGTGTTCTACAAATGAAACAACAAAGCATGGATGATAACATTTTTGTTTAAAACATGGTTTGCTGAATAATTTAAGCCCACTGTTGAGACCTACTGCTCAGGAAAATAAAAAATTCCTTCCAAGATATTTCTGCTCACTGACAATGCACCTAGTCACCTAAGAGCTCTGATGGAGATGTACAAGGAGATTAATACTGCTTTCATGTCTGCTAACACAACATCCATTTTACAGTCCGTGGATCAAAGAGTAATTTCAACTTATAAGTCTTATTATTTAAGAAATATATTTTATTGGACATGGTGGTACATGCTTGTAGTCCCAGCTATTCGAGAGGCTAAGGCAGGAGAATCACTTGAACCCAGGCAACAGAGGTTGCAGTGAGCCAAGATCACGTCACTGCACTCCAGCCTGGTGACAGAGCAAGAGATTCTGCCTAAAAAAAAAAAAAAATATATATATATATATATAGTAAGGCTAGAGCTGCCAGAGATAGTGATTCCTCTGATGCTTCTGGACAAAATAAATTAAAATGTAAAAGAATTCACCATTTTAGATACCATTAAGAACATCTGTGATTCACGGAAAGAGGTCAAAATATCAACATTAACATGAGTTTGGAAGAAGTTGATTACAACCCTCATGGATGGCTTCCTCCAAGACTTCGGGAGAGGAAGTCACTGCAGATGCGGTAGAAATGGCAAGAGAATTCAAATTAGAAGTGGAGGTGAAGATGTGACTGAAATGCTGCAATCTCATGATAAAACTTGAACAGATGAGGAGCTGCTTTCTATCAATGAGCAAAGAAAGTGATTTCTTGAGATGGAGTCTGCTCCTGGTGAAAATACTGTAAGCATTGTCAAAATGACAACAAAAGATTTAGAATATTGCATACATTTAGTTGATACAGTGGCAGGGTTTGAGAGAATTGACTTTAATTTTGAAAGACGTTCTACGGGGGTCAAATGCTATTGAGCAGCATTGCATACTACAGGAAAATCTTTCATGAAAAGGAGAATCAACTGATGAGGCAAACTTCATTGTTGTCTTATTTTTTTAAATTACCACAGCCACCCCAACCTTCAGCAACCACCACCTGGATCAGTCAGCAGCCACCAACAACAAGGCAAGATCCTCCTCCAGGAAAAGCATTATGATATGCTGAAGGCTCAGATGATCGGTCGCATTTTCTATCAACAATGTGGTTTTTTTTTTTTTTTTTTTTTTTTTGAGACGGAGTCTCGCTCTGTCACCCAGGCTGGAGTGCAGTGGCGCAATCTCGGCTCACTGCAAGCTCCGCCTCCCGGGTTCACGCCATTCTCCTGCCTCAGCCTCTCCAAGTAGCTGGGACTACAGGCGCCCGCCACCACGCCTGGCTAATTTTTTTGTATTTTTAGTAGAGACGGGGTTTCACCGTGGTCTCGATCTCCTGACCTCGTGATCCGCCCGCCTCGGCCTCCCAAAGTGCTGGGATTACAAGCGTGAGCCACGGCGCCCGGCCTAACAATGTGTTTTTTAATTAAGGTTCCTACTTTGTTTTTTAGACACAATGCTATTGAACACTTAATAGACTATAATACAGCATAAAGATAATTTTTACATGCCCGAGAAGCCAAAAAGTTGTGTAACTTGCTTTATTGAAATATTTGCTTTACCACAATGGTGTAGAGCTGAACCCACAATATCTTACAGGTATGCCTGTATAGTTCAGATTTGGGGTTGAAGAAGCTGGCAATCCAGAGACACCGAAGATAAAATAAGCCCAAACAAAAGCCCTCTCTCTATGAACAAAGGACCAGGAAAGAGGTAGCAGGACAGAAAATTTTGAAAAACAACCACTCTGTTGCAAACGAACATCACTGGGAAGGTTATAGCTGCATTCACACTCATGCTAACAAAAATCAACTGAAGAGCCTAGACTTCCACCCTCACCAGGCTGTACAAGGCACTTCAACTTCCCTGCTGAGGTGGTATCAGGAAAGGCCACGTAGGGAGCCAGAACTTCATCTCCATCAGCCAGTAAGAAAACCTCCCTCACCCACACACCTCCAGTGGAGACCATATAGACAGCCTGGACTTCTAGTCTAACCCATCAGTAACAAGGCATTCCTCCACCTTCCTGCTGGGGTGGTGTCAGAGGAAGCCTAGCGGAACATCGGGACCTCACTATCACTCAGAATTAACAAGACCATCTCCACTAAACTGTCAGTGGAGACCACATGGGAGCCAGAACTCCCAACCTCACCCAGCAGTAAAGAATAGCTCCTGCCCTGGGTGCCAATAGAGGCTGAGTGGAGAACCTGGACTTCTGCTTCTCCCTGTCAGTAATAAGGTAGAAATGCTCCCTTTCCCTTTTAAAGCAGTGTCAGCAAAAGCCAGCTAAAAGAGATTTAAATATGATCCAGAGTCTCATAATATCATATGAAAATGTTTCAATTAAAAATCACTAGTCATACCATGAACCAGGGAAATCTCAATTGAGTTTAGGAAAAAAAAAAAAAAGATGATCAATAGATGCCAACATTGAGATGACAGAGATGTTAGAATTATCTGACATAGATTTTAGAGCAGAAATAATAGAAAATGCTTTGACATGCAATTACAAACATACTTGAAATGAGTTGGTCTCATAGAGATGATGAATAGAATGGTGGTTACCAAAGTCTAGCAAAGGTAGTAAAAAGATGGGGATAAAGAGGGGTTGGTTAATGGATACAAAAATTCAGCTAGAAGTAATAAGATCTAGTGTTCAATGTCACAATAGGGCAACTATAGTTAATAATAACTTACTATGTATTTCAAAATAGCTAGAAGAGTAGATTTGGAATGTTCTCAACACAAAGAAAAAGCAAATGTTTGAGGTGGTGAAAATCCCAATTGTCTAGATTTCATCATTACACGTTGTATGCTTGTATCAAAATATCACATGGAGTCCATAAACTGTTATGTATCCATATAAATTAAAAATTAAAATAAATACATAAATAATTTAAAGTTTGAAAAAAATAAATTAAGGCTAACAGTACTCAAATAAATAGTGGCTGAAAGTTTCTCAAACCTGGCAAGAGACATAAACCTACAGATTCAAAAAACTGAGCAAACCAAACAGTCTAAATACAAAGTATTCTAAACTACAATATGTCATAATTAAGATTTTTTTTAAAAAGACAAAGAAAATTTTTGAAAAAATGACACCATAACAATGTGAATAACCACAACTTAAATGATAGTGGATTTATCATCAGAAACCATGAAAGAAAAAGGAAGTGGCACTTTCATTTAACACTTAATATTTTAAATGTTATTTAACAATTAAAATTTAACACTTAAAATATTAAGTGTTAAATGAAAAGAACTGTGACCCCAGAGTTCTATACCCAGTAAAAATATTTTTCAGGAATGAAGATATCAAGACACCCTCAGATGCAGAAAACCTAAGAGAAACTTGTCAAATGACCTACCCTAAAGGAACAGCTAACAAAAGTTTTCTAAACCGCAAAGAAATGATAAAAGAAAGAAACTTAGAACACCAAAAAGGAAGAAAGAACATGGTAAGAAATGTATGGTTAAATAAAACAGGTTTTCTTTCTCTTGAGTTTTCTTAATTATGTTTGGTAGTTGAAGGAAAAATTATCACACAACTGATGTCATTCTAAATATACATAGAAGAAATACTGAGACAATTGTACTATAAATGAGGAAGGAAAAGGGACATAAAAGGAGGTAGAGTTTCTATACTTAATTTGAATGATGAAATGGCAATACTAGTAGATTGTGATAAATTACATGTATATAAAATGTGAATTTTTACTCTGAATTGATCATTCCACATTGTACACATGTATCAAAATATTACATGTACCCCCAAAAAGATGTACATCAATAATATACCGATAAGAAATACAAGTAAATAATTTTTTAAAAATAAAATGTAAATCATAGAAACACCACTAAAAAGAATATATACTGAAACACACTCAAAAACAGTACAGATAACTCAAAATAAAATTCCAAAAAATGTTTAACACAAAAAGAGGTGAGAAAAGAAAACAAATAAATGAAAAATGGGAAAACAAACAGAAAGCAAAAAAATAAAATATTCTTAAGCCCTAACATGTCAATAATTGCATTAAATCTAAATGGTCTAAATAAACCAGTTCAAAAGAAATTGGCAGAGTGAATTTTTCTTAATGATCCAACTATTTGCAGTTTAAAGAAAACTCACTTAAATGGAGCAACATAGGCAAGTTGAGAGAAAAAGGATGGAAAAAGTTATATAGTAAAAATGTTAATCAAAAGGTATCAGGAGAGCTATATCAATATTTGATAGTGTAGACTTAAGCAAAGAAAATTACAAGACACAGAAAGAGACATTATATATTGATATAAGAATGAATTTACTAAAAAAAAAATCTTAAATCTGTATGCACCAAACGACAGAGTTGCAAAATATGTAAAGCAAAACTGATAGAAGTAAAAAGATACATAGACAAATTCACAATTATAGTTGGAGACTTCAACACGCCTTTCTCAGCAATTGATAGAACAACTAGAGAGAAGATAAGTAACAACATAGAAGAACTCGACAACACCATCAACCAACAGAACCTAATAGAACACTCCACACAACAACAGTAGAATATGTGTTCTTCTCAAATGCCCACAGAACATATACAAAGGTAGACCATATTCTTGGCCATAAAGCAAACCTCAACAAATTTAAAGAAATAAATATCATACCGACTGTGTTCTCCAGTTGCAGTGAAATAAAACTAAAAATCAATAATAGAAAGAGAACAAGAATATCTTCAGACATTTGGAAACTAAAAAACACGCTTATAAACAATCCACAGGCCAAAGAGAATGTCTCAAGGGAAATTTTAAAAACACATTTAACTAAATGAAAATGAAAATACAACATATCAAAAATGTGGGGCATAGTTAAAGCAGAGTGAAGGGTGAAATTTATAGCACTAAATGCATTTGTCAGAGTAGAGGAAAAGTCTCAAATCAATAATCTAAATTACCACCTCATATGAAAAACAGCAAAAATACCCAAAGCAAGTGGAAGGAAGAAAATAATAAAGAGCAGAAGCCAATGAAATTGAAAACAGAAAACCAATGAAGACAATCAATGAAACTAAGAGCTGATTCTTTGAAAATCAATAAAATTACAGAGAAGACACAAGTTACCATATCAGGAATGAAATAGGTGACATCAACTGGCCCTGCAGACATCAGAAGGAATAATAAGAGAATATTATCAATAACTCTACATACATAAATTTGACAACTTAGATAAAATGGACCAATTCCTCCAAAAACACAAACTACCCCAATTCACCTAATATGACACAGATAATTTGAATATCCCTATAACTATTAATGAAATTGAATTTATAATTTATAGGCTCCCGAAAAAGAAATCTCTAGGACCAGATGGTTTGGACGTTCTACCAAATGTTTAAACAAGAATTAACACCAACTCTACACTATCTCTTCCAGAAAATAGAAGATAAGAGAACACATCCCAATTCATTTTATGAAGCTAGTATTACTCTGATACCAAAATCTGGCAAAGATGGTACAAAAAATAAAACTACAGACTGATATTCCTCATGAATATGGATACAAAAAAATTCTGAACAAAATATTAGCAAATAGGATTTAGCACTATATAAAAAGAACTATACACCATGTCCAAGTGGGGTTTATTCCAGGGATTCGATATTCAAAGTTTCAAAATCCATGCTTTGTTCAATATCTCAAAATCAATAAATGCAACCCACCATATTAATAGGCTAAAGAGGGAAAATTATATGATCATAGCAATTGATACAGAAAAAGTGTTTGTCAAAATTCAAAACTCTGAAACAACAAAGATGTGAATAAATGTGAATCAGTATGTAAATGGATGAATAAACTGTGTTACATCCAGACAAAAGAATACCATTCAGCACCAAAAAGAAATGAACTATCAAGCCATGAAAAGGCATGGAGAAAACTAGAATGCATATTAGAAACCAATCTGAAAAGGCTACATGTTGTATGATTCTGACTATATGATATTCTAGAAAAGGCAAAACTATGGAGACAGTAAAAAGATCACAGGTTTCCAGGGTTTGATGCAGGAAAGAGAGTGAATGAGTGAAACCAAGATGATTTTTAGGGCAATGAAAACACTCTGTATAATTCTATAATGATGAATACATGTCATCATGCATTTGTCTAAAGTCATAGAATTTACAACACCAAGAGCAAACCCTAATATAAATTATGGGCTTTGGTTCACAGTGATATGTCAACGTAGGTGCATCAGTTGTAACAATGTATCACCCTGATACCTCCCCTCCCCTCCCCTCCCCTCCCCTCCCCTCCCCTCCCCTCTCCAACATTCTCCTGATGGGGAATGTTGATAGTCGGGGAGGCTGTGTATATATGGGGATAGAGGACATGTGGGAATTATCTGTAACTTCCTCTCAATTTTGCCATAAAACTAAAGCTGCTCAAAAAGAAAGTCTTCCAAAAAAGATGAATACGATTTTCAAAATTCAACAACCATTTATAATAAAAATGCTCAGAAAAAATAGAAGGGGACATTCCCTTAATTCTTTAAAGAGTATCTATAAAATAGCTACAGATTGCATTGTATGTAATAGTGAAAGACTAAATGTTTTCCCCCTCATATCAGAAACAAGGCAAGGATGCCTATTTTCCCCACTCTTATTCGAAATTGTGCTAGAAGTTTTAGCTAGTGCGGTAAGTCATGGAAAGGAAATAAAAGGCATAGAGATCGTAAGAGAAAAAAATATGTTTTCCCTGCTTGCAGATGATATGACTGTGTATGTAAGAAACCCCAAAGAATCTGAAAGAAAAGCTCCTATAAGTAACATTTGAGTTCATCAAGATCTTAGGATAGAAGATAATATACAGAAATCACTGTAATTCTATACATTAACAATGAACAGAGACACCGAAGTTTAAAATGCATTATCATTACAATTATTTTTTAAAAAGATAAAGACTTAGTTATAAATGCAACAAAATATATGCAAACTTGTACCCTGAAAACTATACAGTACCAATGAAAGATATCAAAGATCTCTTAAAAATGGAGAGTTGTACCATGTTCACTGATTTTAAGACTCAGCATACTCAACTATGTCAATTCTTCCCAACATGATATACAGATTTAATACAATACCTATCAAAATTTTATCAAGATGTTTTGTGATGTAAACAAGACTATTCTAAAATTTAAATAGGAAAGCAAAGGAACTAGAATAGCTAAAACAACTTTTAAAAGACTAAAAAAGTGGTCATTCTAATTTATGACTTATTATATAGCCACAATACTCCACTATGTGGTATTGGTGCTAATCACTTTGATGTGACACATAGATCAATGGAACAGAGGAAAGAATCCAGGAACTGTCCCACACAAATATGTGCAACTGCTTTTAGGCAAAAGCACAAAAGCAATTCAATGGCGGAAAGCCTTCTCAACAGCATCCACAGACAATAAAAAGATGAACCTCAACCAAAGTCTCACACTTTTACAAAAATTAACTAAAATAATCATGGACTTAAATATAAAATGTAAAACTATAAAACCTTAAGAAAGAAAGGAGAAAATTTTTGGAATCTAGAACTAGGCAAATTGTTCTCGAATTTAACACCAAAACCATTATCTATAAAAGGAAAAATTGCTAAATTGGACTTACTCAAAATCAAAAATTTGCTTTCTAAAAGATCCTGTTAACTGGTTAAAAGACAAACTACAGACTGGGAGAAAATGTCTGCAGACCACATAGTTGACAGAAGACTAGTATCTAGAATATATATAAAAAAAAACTCTTAAAATTCAACAGTGAAGAAACAATAAAATTAGAACATGGACGCAAAAAAGTGAAAAGACATTTCATTCAGTAGATGTGCTATATTCAATGAAAAGGATATAGCAAATAAATACAAAAAAGCTATTCAGCATTGTTAACCATCAAGGAAATCCAAATTTAAACCATAATGATTTATTATCACACACCTATCAGAATGGCAAAAATAAAAAATTGGAACAAAACCAAATGCTAGTGAGGATTCAGAGAAACTAGAATATTCATGTATTCATTGCTAGTGAGAATGTAAAATAGAACAGCCATTCTGGAAAAGTTTGGCAGTTCCTTGAAAAACAAGCATGCGACTATCATTTGAAACAGGATTTACTCTCCTGGGCATTTATCTCAGAGAAATAAAGTATGTTCACAAAAAGACTTGTATATGAAATTTTTTTGGTAATAGTCCAACTCTGGAAACAGATGTCCTTCTGGGTGAATGGTTAAACAAACCGTGGTACACCTATATGATGGAATACTACTCAGCAGTAAAAAAGAAAATGCTATCAATACATACAACAACTTGTATGGCTCTAAAGGGCACTACGCAGAGTGAAAAAATGTCAAGCTCAAAACGTCAAATGCTGTATGATTCCATTTCTACAACATTTTGAAATGATAAAAATTATAGAAATGGAAACAGGGTGAGTACAGGAGGAAAGTGGGTGTGGCTAAAAAAGAGTAATATGAGGGATTGTTGTGGTGATAGAATTGTGCTGTGTCTTGGCTGTATCAACATCAGTATCCCGGATATGATATTGTGCTATGGTTTGCAAAATGCCTGATAGGGTTTGTATCTGTGTCCCCGCCCAAATCTCATGACGAATTGCAATCCTCAATGTTGGAGGAGGGGTGTGGTGGGAGGTGATTGGATCATGGGGGCTAATTTCTCCCTTGCTATTCTCACGATAGTGAGTTCTCACAAGAGCTGGTTGTTTAAAAATGTATTTAAAAAATAGCACCTCCCCCTTCACTCTCTTTCTCCTACTCCGGCCACATAGGACATACCTGCTTCCCCTTCACCTCTCGCCATGATTCTAAGTTTCCTGAGGCCTCCTCAGCCATGCTTCCTGTACAGGCTGTAGAGCCGTGACTCAATTAAATCTCTTTTCTTTATATATTAACCAGTCTCAGGTGGTTCTTTATAGCAATGTGAGAACAGACTAACACAAGGTCACCATTAGGAGTAATGTGAAAGAGAGTACATGGGACCTCTCTGTATTATTTCTTACAACTGCATGTAAGTTATGTCAAAATAAAAAGTGTAACTAAAACAAAACAATGTGCAAGCAACAACAACAATACAGGATGAAAACAATAAATGAAGTATTTGGGGGTCCTCAGATCACCACTATGTCTGGAGATTTGCTAGATGTACTCACAGGACTCAGCATATAGTTGTACTCACAGCTAACATTTATTACAGTGAGTAGTAAAGACACACAGCCATATTACAAAGAAAAAGAGGACGGTTGGGTGTGGTGGCTCACGCCTGTAATTCCAGCATTTTAAGAGGTTGAGGTGGGTGGATCATGAGGTCAGGAGTTCAAGACCAGCCTGGCCAAGATGGTGAAACCCCATCTCTACTAAAAAAAAAAAAAAATATATATATATATATATATATACAAAAATTAGCTATGCATGGTGGCAGGTGCCTGTAATCCTAGCTACTCAGGAGGCTGAGGCAGAGAATTGCTTGAACCCCGGAGGCAGAGGTTGCAGTGAGCCAAGATCGCACCACTGCACTCCAGCCTGGGGGACAGAGCAAGACTCTGTCTCAAAAAAAAAAAAAAAAAAAAAACAAGACATGTCTAGAGGAATCCATATGCAGGCTTCCTTATGCTTTGTCCCTCCCATAACAAAGAAAATGCAGCAACATGTGTGCAGTGTTTCTACCCAGGGAAGCCCAAGAGAGACACAGCACTCAAAGGTTTTATTGGGGGCCAGTCATGTTGGCACTCTCTGCCTAACACATTGCAAAATCCAGACTCCCAGAAGGAAATCAGATGTTCAGCACAAACCACATTGTTTGCACACTGAGCTATCCTTATCAGTGAGGGAATGGCGGGAATACACCGAAATCCAAATTTCCAGATCCCAGCCAAGAGTCAACCTTGCCATGGGTCTTTGTAAGAATGGCAACCTAGGCCTACTACGATAACTCTTCACTGCACACTATGCAGACACTAACCAAAAGAGAGCTAGAGGGCTATTTTAATCAAACAAAGTAGATTTACAAATAAGAAGTATTATCAGGGATAAATAGGGCATGACATAATGATGAAGGGTTTCATTCTCAAAAATAAGGATCTTACCTGTGTATGCAATAAGTAACAGGGCTTCAAAATATATGAGTGAAAGCTTATATGACTGAAATAGAAATAACCAACCTCACAATTATAGCTGAACTCCTCAACAGCCTTCTCCAAGTAATTAACAGAACAAGTAGGCAGAAAACCACTAAGGATATAAAAGTCCTGAACAATATTCTGGGACAAATTTGAGCTAATTGACACTGAATACACATTCTTCTTCAATTTACATGGGACATTCACCAAAATGCACTACATTCTTGGACATAAAATAACCTTAACAGAATTAAAAGAATAGAAATTATACTAAGTACAGGCTCAAGCTATAAAGGAATCAAACTAGAAATCAGTAACAGATATTTGGAAAATATCTGAATATATGGACATTAAGCAATACACTACTAAAAGAGAGAAAGTCTCAAAGAAAATTTTAGAAATATTTTAAGCTGAATGAAATTTAAATTTAAATTTAAGCTGAATGAAAATTAAAGTACAGAATATCGTGTAGGATATTCTGCTAAAGCAGTGCTTAGATGGAAACGTATAACATTAAATGCTTACATTGGAAAAGAATGAAGATCGCACATTAGCAATCTAAGGTTCCACCTGAAGAACAAATTAGACCCAAAGCAAAAAGAAAGAAGGAAATCATACAGTTAAGAGCAGAAATCAATAAGGTTGAAAGTGGGAAAAGAAATAGAGAAAAATCAATAAAATTTCAAACTGGATTTTAGGGGGAAAAAGCAGTAAAAGTGATACACTTCTAGTCAGACTGCCCAATTAAGAAAAAGACAAAAAGACAAAAATTAGTGGTTTAGGGAAGTAAAAAGGAGACATCACTACTGCTCCTTTAGTTATTAAAATGATAGTGAAGAAATATTAGTAACAACTTTATGTTAATAAATTTGAAATCTTGGATGCAATGAATCAATTCTTTGAAAGACAGTGGCCACCAAAACTCACTCAAGAAGATATAGCTACCCTGAATAGCCATATACCTATCAAGGAAATTAAAATTGTAGTTAAAAATCCTCCAAAACAGAAAACTCCAGGCTGATATGGTTTACTGGCAAATTCTATGAAACATTTAAGAAGGAAATTATACAAATTTCTACACAACCTCTACCAGAAAACAGAAAAGGAAAACATTTTCAAACTTATTTGATGAAGCCGGCATTATTCTAATACAAAGACCAAGCAAAGATATTAGAAAAGTTTAATTTCAATGAAGTTCAACTTATTTTTTATTTTATAGGTCGTGCTTTCAGTGTTGTTTCTGAAACCTTTTTGCCTAACCCAAGTTTACAGAGACCTTATCCTAGATTTCCTTTAGAAGTCTGGTTGTTAACCCAAAAGGTGCAAGATGATATTTGTAAATCACATAACTGATTTGTTTCCAGAATATATTAAATACTTTCAACACACAAGAAAAAAAACTTCAAATTTAAAAAATAGGCAAAAGGTCTGAACTGACACTTCATCAAGTCGATGACGAATAAGCATCTGAGAAGTGCCCAAAGTCACCAGTCATTAAGCAAGTGCAAATCAAGACCACAGTGACATCCATATCATGTGTTGGCAAGGATGTGGAGCCATTGGAACTCCCATACAATCATTAGTTTGGTACCACATTTTTCAACACTAGAGATAATTGGCGTTTGTTTTTGTTTGTTTTTTACTTTTTATTTTGAAAGAATCTTTGCAACAGAAGAGTTGCAAAGATAGAGTTTCCTGTTCCCTTTCCTCCATTTTCCCTCATGTTCGCACCTTACATAAATACAGTAAATTGACAAAACTAATAAATTAACAATGGTATGACATTATTAGCTAAATTATAGTCATTATTCACATATCACTAATTTTCCCCTCATGTCTATTTTCTATTTTGGCTCCAACCTTTGGTCCCACGTTGCGCCTAGATGTCTTGTCTTCACGAGCTCCTTGAGCCTGCCACAGGTCTTCAGTCTTCCATTGTCTTGCATGATCTTGACACTTTTGAAGAACACTAGTCAGGTGTTTTGTAGAAAGTTTTCAATTTGGTTTTGTCTGATGATGTCTAATGTTTAGACTGAGAGGTGCTGTGCCCTACTCAGTGCATCCTATCAGGGATAAACAATGTTAATGTAACACTTAGGTAAGGTGGCATCTTCCAGGTTGCTTCACTATGAAATTTTTATTTCCTTTTTTGCAATTAATAAGGTTTGAGGCTTTCCCTAATCTCTCCACTTTGGCATTACATGTCCCCTTTGGATCTGAGTTCTTTCTTTCTTTTTATTCCAGAAAATGTGTATGTATTATTTCTTTCAAGAGTTTCTCTTTTCTACTTTTATTTCTTATATTCTTTGATCTCCTCCACATTGCTGGCTTTGTAGACTCCATTTGAAGGATTTTCACTCTTCTACTTCTCTTTTCCAGCTCTTCTAGCTTTTTGTTTGTTTTTTCTACCATGTTCCTCAGAAATGTCTAAAAGCTGGTGTTCCAGATTATGAATTAATTCCTCAGCTATATCCATTTTGTTAAATAACCCATCTTTATTCAACTGTCATACATTTCACATACAAATGTTTACTTTCTTCATTTTATGTTTTCTTGTTCTTGTTTAATGATTTCTTTTTTTTTTCGTTTAGTGTGTTTATTGGGCTTGTTTTAAACTCTTGGTCTAGACATTCTAATATTTCTGCTTCTGATGGAATCTGTAATGCACTATCCCACTTTTCTTTTGAAATAGCTGTACCGCTCAAATGTCTCATTATATTTGCTAGTGAGCCCCTTTTCCCTAGCACTGTCAGCTACGCTGTCAGATAATGAAAGCCAGAACCTGAGTCAATATTAGCCTAATTCGCTCAGATGAACAAACCCTAGTTGGGAGAACTTCAGGTGCCAGAAAATGGCAGCCAATCACCCTCTACTCCACACAACAACTACTTAGTTCAAGACTTTACTTTTCATCCATCTGGAAAGTACAGTAAAACAAGACACTTAGATAATTCAGGCAGGGGTAGAGAAGTGGGGGTAGAGAGTGGGTTAGATGAGAAGAGGTATGTATGTGAGTTCCCACTTATTTTTGTCAGTTCCTAACCAGCACAGGACTTTTGTCCTGCACAAATTTTTCCTGGGGAACACCTGAACCAGAGCTTGAGTTGCCATAGGTATGAGGACAGGCTCTGCATTTTCTAAAGTAATGATGGAGGGAAAGCAAAACCACCTCCATAGGTTCTCATCTTCCATCACTGTGCCTGACTTGGTCTTCCCCACGTCTACTTTCCCCACCCACGAGCTCAAAAATCCTCTATAACCCCAAGGGTTTTCTCATAGTTTTCCATTTAAGTTTCTGTTTTTACTCTAGAGCAAGTGGCTCAACCTCAGCACCACGGACATTTGAAGCCAGATAATTGTTTGTTGTGTGTGGGCTGTGCTGTGCATTGTAGGGTCCGTGCGGCAGCCCTGGCCTCTACCCACTCGATGCAAGCAGCAGCACTGCCCCAGCTGGGACCACCAAAATGTCTCCATATTGTCAGATGTCCTCTGGTGAGGGATCATTTTTGGATGAGAATCACTGTGATCTTGGGGCCGTGGGCTTGCACTCGTGCTAGTAATGGTATTTTGGTAGGAATCATCAAAGAGCAGTCCCTCCTATATAACTGCACATGATAGGTGCTCGATAAATATTGTTTCTCTTCCTTCTCTGCCCCTCCCTGCCAAAGGAAAAAGGTAAAAACAAAAATTGGGCCTTAAACCAGACCTACAATGGTGTTGGAGGACAACTGAGGACAAACTACAGGGGAGGTTACTGGGCACGGCTTTGAGGGCATGTGGCCCTCCATTGAGCGCAGGGGACTTCTCTGCCTGGTGATGGCATAGAGTCCACTAGTCACTGCCAGGCAAACTTCTCTGCCTCCTAAGACCTGTGCAGTCACCAGAGCCAAGAAATCCATGCTGGACAGCTTAAGGCATCAGCTGATGAGCTGTCTCATCTGGGCAATGCACGGGCTTTAGCTCCCCTGCATTTAATTGGTATTAAAGATTAAAAAGCAAATTACCAAAGCAATCACACCGAATCCACTTGTCTATATCTCGCTACAGCTCCCAAGCAGTTTGATATTTACTGTCAGCTGGCATTTAATTACTCAGCCAGATTTGGAGGCCATAATTGACAGAATGCTGAAAACTAATTCTTTAAAAGGACGCTTTCCCCATGCAAGAACACTTGGGCTCAGAGGTGACGCCGTCTCCCTGTTCCAAGGATCAGAGAGACAGACACCAGAACAGATTGGCTTCTTCTCCCTACACTCCTCCCTACTGTTCTCTAGTTGATTTAGGTCTGCATGCCTGCTGGAGTCAGTGGGGAAAAGCAAATGAGACATTGAGACATGAAACATTTCCCCTTTCTAGCCACAAATCCACCCTAGTCCCAATTCTACAGAAAACTCCCATAGCCTAGAGAGGGACCTGCCTCCGAGGCAGAACTATGAAGCCAACAGAGCCACCTATGTGCCCCGCAGTTAAAGGCACAGTAGGAGGAACATCCGGGTACCGCTGACTATGTAATTACATATTTCTGAAGCGTCACTGCCCATTGTACAAATCTCCACCTCACCCTTGCTGCCCATGTCTCTTGTCACTGAACGTTGTCCTGACTTCCTAATCCTGCATCAATTATATCATGCACTACTGAATAGACACTAAAACTAGACTGGGCTCAGCAGCATACATTACAGAAAAGGGGGCGATGCCGTTCCACAGAAATACGGAAAAGGTAGTAATCGATCAGTCATTTCTCTCCCTAATCTGTCAAGGTTGCCGTCCATAACAACTGGGCTCAAGGCTACACTGAAAATACAGAGATCCTAATACAAAGAGAGGAGCTGATAGCACACTTGTCCGCAGCTGTTGTTTTTGGAGGTTTATGTTTAAATAAATAATTCCAAAACTCTTAAAAAGGGCATGTTTTCAAAAAAGATCTAAAAAACTTTCCCAATATTCCTACATTTCAACTAGCAAATCATCAAGATCAGGTATCAACAGGAGGAAAAACGCCTTTGTTTTCTGGTTTGTTTCTTTTCTCAAGTACTTACGCTCAAGGGCAGAGGGGGCATTTTTTAAAGAGGGGTAGAAGGAAAAGGGCTGGAGGAAAGCCTGACTTTGATGCAATCAATGATTGCTGGAAACCTGTGCTCCCCAGCGTGGTTTGTCCTGGTCTCAGCCTGCTGTTCACTGCCTGTCTGGTCTTTCCTCCTCCTCACGAGCAAATGGCAATTCTATTAGAATCTGTGCAAGGCCAAACTCTCCAAGCCTTGACGAAATCACAGTTAGGAATTTTACAAACTAGACTTCCATACACATGCACCGGGCTTTCCGTGGAGAGATCGACAGACTGGGGCTATTTTGGATGTCCCACTTAAAGCCGCGGGGTGCCCTGTGCAGAGAGCTGGCGCGGCTGGGCTCGGGGCTGGGGCGCAGCTGCCGGCGGTTCTCTGGGCAGAATCCCGGAGAGCAGATGCTCGCGCTGCAGCGCAAGTCGGGGAGTATTAGGTGCCTGGATTTGCTCCAGCAGCCCTGTGGCTGCACAAGGCCAGGGTGTTCCCTGGCCCTGGCCTCCCGTATACACCTCTCCCCAAAGCGCTGTCGCCCCTGAAACTTCATGGACCACGGCCTCCCTGCCGTCAGTCCTGGGAGGATTCATGGAGCGCATATCTAGCTAGTTGATTGCCTATTTTAAGAAATTAAGAAAAGAGCAAGTACCAACTATTCCTTCAAAATCTCTGTCACCAGACATCTGCTCATAGGAGGTGATGGCATGAACCCACTCCACTCCCAGCAACCTGTTGTCTTCACCCTTAGATGTTTCAGCTTGGGGTAGGGAAGCTCTGCTGCGCTCCCTTCCTCTCACACGTTGTTTGCAGGTAATCTTCATTCTCTTTTCCTTGCTACCAAACTGGCAGGCTCAATGCTCAAGCCCCCATGAATTTCAGATCTCAACAGAGAATATCGACTTTAAAAAAAAAAAACACGTCTACCTAAAAATAATGTAGAAATCAGAATTTCTATTTTTCAAAAATTAAGCAAAAATACCTACAATCTTCATCAGTACTTACATTTTGATGCATTTTCCAACATTTTCTAAAATAAAATTTAAGTTTTTGCACAACTAGGATTATATAATATATTTATTTTTATACCCTGCACTTTTTAATTTTTTTGCAAGCATTTTCCCATTGAAAAGTGTTCAAAAGCTCCATTTAAAATGGAAACATAACACTCCCGTAGCAGGGAGGCACCCTCACTTATTTAACAGTCCTTGAATTGTTGGGCATTTAAGTGTTTCCATTTTTTTCACGATGAATAACTTGGAATGAACATCTTTGGATATACATCTCTGACCCTACCATTGATTACATTCTCAGGTTTCTAAAAGTGGAATTACTGAGTCAAAAGATATGAACATGTTAAAGCTCTTAAAATAAATTGCAAAATTTACATCCAGAGAGGTTGCTTCGATTTATACTCCCACCAACCTGTATTAACTTCATTTTTTAAAATCTTTAATAATCTCATAGCCCCAAAATTGTATGTAGTCAAAGTTATTGATCCAGTCCTCTGCAATTCTTTTTATCATTCCGATGCTAAGAATAGCCATCCTCATTCAGAAGGCAGAAAAATAGCCATCTAAATATCTTCTAGTTTTTTACAAGATTTATTCACTTACATTTAACTCAGTAATCTATGTGAAATTAGTGCATTTATAAAGAGAGGATCTCTTTGGGGGCACAAACCCCCTTTCCCCATTCCTCCAAGTTTCTATGGAGAGGGCTGTCTTCCTTGTTTGTTTGCTTTTTACACAAGACAAGCAACTTACCTGATTGTGCATGAGAGAGAATGCTAGGCTCATCCTCTTTCCTCTTTGTCTCTGCACTCCCACCGGGAGTCCCATCTAGTCTGCCCCTCTGCCCTTGGCTTTGAGAGTTGGCCCCATGGGAAGACCTGAAGTGTTTAGTGCTGCCAGGGACTCCACCTGGGCAAGTCTCTCTAGCCCAGATGCAAAACATTAGCGAGCTGGTTTTCTAACACATCTAGACCCACATTCTCTACCCAGTGTCTGCAAGTAATCAGTGTAATAGATTGACCTCTCTCTTTCTGACTTTCTCTCTCAACTCATTTTAACATTTAAACATCGGCAGTGTAGAGGAGGTTATTTATCAAATCCCCTAAAATCCCAACAATTTACAATGATTATTTTAAAATAACTAGGCAATATTTCTAACTACATAATAGATCCTTTCCTCACCAATCTGTGAGTCTTCCTTTATTGTATATCATTGAATATTTATATCTATTGTCTTTTCTATATTCTATTGATAATACTGATTTATTCTGTTCTATGCAGTACTATACAGTGTCATACTGTATCTATAGTACTGTATAGAACAGAATAAATCACTTATGACACTGATTCATTAGCCAGTATCATAGAGATTTATACTGTGTTCTATTATTTGTGTTTTACCAGATGCAATGATGATGTTATTTATTTGAATGGTCTGAGAGTAGCCCTGATGACAGTGATTTCCAAACTGTGGTGCACATTAGAATCATCTGGGGAGCTTGTAAAAACTAGGGTGCTTCGGCTGCATGCTATACCACCAATGAAATCAGAATGTCTGCAGATTTTTTTTTAATGTCTAGGTGATTCCAACGTGCAGCAAAGTTTAGGAGTGACTGCCTTAAAAGAAGACATGTGTGTGCAGCCAGGAGACCAGGAACCAAGGGTTTTCTGCCAACTTCTCAGCCGCCCTCCCTTGCAGTCTTCGCTTGCAGAAGATGAATAGGTTAGCACCTGGTCACAGCCTTGCACACTGGAAAGAGTTTCCATTAATGAAAGAATGTCTTTTCAATAGTTTGCACTCCCCAAAAGAAACATGCAGAATTATCCTTAGTCATGAACTTTACTATCAATAAAAAGTATACTCCCATAGACCCAATCCCTGTTTTTCCAGGGGATTATATGGTAGAGCAGACAATGGATGTGTCAACCCACCGTAAACACAGACTGCATCACAAAAGCACGATGCTTAGACCCACAAATTAAGAAGAAACCACTAAATAATTAGAGTATGCATTCATTTCATCCATTCAAAGTATTTTGACAAGGTTGGAAAAAAATTCTTTTTGGTTTATAACATTTGCAGAGCCTTGAACTTGGGCCAGACTAGAGAAAAAATGCCTAGAATTTCTATAGCATGTTTCTCCTAAGGAGTCGTCATTTCCACCCCCAGCCCCAAATGTGCATCTACAGTTTTAGCTTTCTGTGCCTGTTAGTGCATCCATGTGAGCCAGAACCACCACCGCTTCATCAGCCCCCAAAGCCTGGGTTACCTTCTAGTTGAATGGTGCCTGCTGGGGCAGAACTTTGACACAATACCCTAACACCTGCTGAAGGCTGCAGGAGCTTCCTCCGCTCTCCAGGGCTTTGATATCCAATAAAGGGTTCCTGACCTGGCATTCTTTTCTGAATCCTGCCCTGACTGAACTCCCTGCTGGGCTCCAGCTTGAAATCACCCACTATAGTCCAGAAGACGGCCTTTGCTCTTCCACCTCTGCCCTTTTCATTTCCCGGAACACCAGGCTCCTACCCGATGCTCAGCTTTCAACTTGAGCCTTGCTTCCCACAACTCTGCCACCTGGCTCCCTTTCCCCAGGCTCAGTCTTCCTCTCTGTTCCTCAAAAGCCATTCAGCAATGGCAGAGGACATGTGACCTGGACCTGGGACTTTGCCCAGCGAACCCCCCCTCCTCTGGAGCTCATGCCACTCAATTATAGCATTTTCTTTCACATCTTGTATCCTCAAACAAGACACTGCTGTCAGGGCTTCTAGATCCCCATAGAGTTCCTTCCCAGCCACCCCCTGCCTAAGCGCAGGTGCACCCCAGACTGTGGTCCACATCCTCCTCCTCACCTTATTCTCAGTCTGTCCCAAGCCAGCCAGTTTACATGCATAGTTCTGCAATCGCCTTGTGACAAAGCCATTGGTCCCCAGTGTTCTCCAGAGCTTCAGGCCTGTATCTTTGCTGACTACCAGAAATCCTCCCCTGAACATTCTAAGGGCCTCGGTTTCAAAGTCTCCAAAGCTCTCACTTCTCCAGGTCCTCTGGTGGCACTCTTGTCTCTTCTAATGACTCTGCGTAGCTCCTTCAACCATGGCCAGAGCAAGGTATTGTAGTAGTAATCGTAACAACAGAAACCAGTGACAATTACATTTATTGAGCACTTACTCCAGGCCTGATGTCTTGCTGGGTTGGTACAGCCACCCTTCCAGGCATGTAGCGTCATCTCCATTTTGCAGCTGAAGTTTAGGAAGAATAAGTACGTTCCTCCAAGTTACACAGCTAATATGTAGACTCTAGTCCAGACTCTTGAGAGCCTTCTCTATGCCAGGTGCTGGGCTCCTGTTACTCTCCCAGTACCTGCGAGGAGAGTGTGGGCCCTGCAAACCACTCCCCCACATGCATCCCCCTCAGATGACCTAAGCCAATCAACCAGGTATCTCCCTCTGCAGCATGTAGTTCAGGGATGGACTGTGGTTATGGGTTGAATTGTGTCTTCCTGCAAAAAGATACGTTGAAGCCCTAACACCCAGGACCCAGAAACGTGACCTTCATTGGAGATAGGGTCTTTGCAGAGGTTCATCAAGTTAAAATGAGGTAATTGGGGTATGCCGTAATCCCATATGACTGGTTGCTGAATAAAAAGGGGAAATGTGGACACAGGGCTTCACAGGGAGAGGGTCTTGTGAAGACAGGGGTCGGGGTGTTGGGGGAGGGCAAGGGGCAGGGATGCCACACACCCCAAGGAACCGCCGGAAGCCAGGAGAGATCCTTCTCTAGCGTTGCCTGAGGGATGGGGGCCCAACCAGCACTTTGATCCCATACTTCCAGTCTCTGGAGCTGTGGGGCAATGGACGTCTCTGGTTCTGAGTTGCGGAGTCTGCACGCTTTGTTAGAGCAGCAATGGGAAACTGACACAGCCATCTCCTCCAGCCTGGGGGTGACACTCCAGAGGAGCGCAGCTCAGGGATTCTGAGAACAGAAGCTGCTCCCCTTGTCCTGTTGGTTGTAAAACAAAAAAAAAGAAAAGTAGCACGTTGCCACCAGTTGATGCTGCTGATCTCCTTTTGCAAACATGAGGGGAGGCCATACATGGAAGGGGAAGGTCCAAGAGGTGGCCAGGCAGCAGGTAATGTCTCCTGACCACCTGCCAAAGAGCCTGCCCTAGCTCAAAGCTTCTGCCTCCTTTGACTTCAGGGATCCTTGCTGCTCAGTTTTAGCTGTGCTTGCAGCAAGCATCACACCCCCGTTTTTCAGAGGCTTAGAGGGGCAAAGCGTCCCACCCAAGAGCCCACAATTCATAGGTGGCAGAGGTGGGACTGAACGAAGTCCACCCAACCTTGAATTCAGTGCTCCCGCCCACTACGGAGGTTATGACAGCGACATCCAGCATCCTAGGCTGCTTCTGGCAGTCGCGGATCTTCTTTATTTGTATCTACCTCTTTACCATACCTCTTCCTATTTTAGTCCACTCCTAGCTCCTTCCAATAACCTTGATTTAATGTAAATATATAGTTCTCATTTTTAATCCTTGGCACCTTCCTTCAGACATCGACCACCAGCCTTCTAGGCCTGCTCACCTCTGGCCACTCAGGGTCCCCAGCGGCCCTGGGCAAGCCCTGACCCGTTCCCCACCCACAGGGTCTCCACGGCAGGCTGTGCTGCTCTGTCCACCTATGCCAGGCTGGCTCCCTACCACGTGTACCCCTGGAAAGGCAGGAGAAACCCTCTGCACCGCTGCTGCCCTGGGCTCTACGTGTCATGACTCTCGTGTTTGCGCCCACAGGGGGCTGTCATCACCTGAACATAAGCACTTCATGGGCTTCGAATCTTCTCGTTCTGACTTGGATGGCAGAGACCACTGGGAAATTAAGGCAACATCTCATGGCTTTGCCATATGATACTTTTCCCACTTATTCAACAAATATTTGAACACCTGCTACTGTGAGTAATGCACTGCATTGCTGAGAGCTATGAGATTAATTAATTAATTAATGAGAGTCCCTGTCCACACTGAGCTGACTGCACAGAGAAGAATAGAGACCAAATAATAATAATAATAATGAGAGAGAGATGCGAACACAGGGCTTATTTAAGGGAAAGGAAATGGTTCCATATGTTTGGTGCATGGAGCTATAAAAGATAAAACTGCAGACATGAGTAAAATCAGGCCCTGGATGTCTTCTGTTAACTGCTGAAGACGGATGGCCTAGTACATAATAAGTATTAAACCCCTTCATGTCTTAAGGGTTACTCATTCACGCTAACACACCCATGCATAGAGTTTTGTTTCACCATTGGAAAGGGAATTAGCAGCCCAAAAGATACTGGGTGGTGGTGAACCCAGGTAATGAGCAGGTGCTGGCTGAGAAGTCAGAGTTCTGCCTCCTTCCCCACTCTTGGCCTTTTTCTGAGAGTCTGCCTGCTCTGCTGTTCCAGGGGTAAAGATAAAAATCTTATTCTGCAAAAGCTGTTTCCTATCAGTTTTGCTGGGCTCGGCCCTAGCCCTGCTGAGCTGCAGGGCACTGGGCTATAAGAGCTGTGCTGGAAGTGACTTCTTTGATGTTTTCAAAGGTCGGAGCACATCTCTCCCCTTTTGGAGTGTCACTCGGCTCTAGGCAGACGATGTTTCAGCTGTGGGGAGAGCCAATTAGAGCCAATTATAACCTAACTAACCTCCCATGACACCAAAACTCCTTGTAGAATTTGCCAGCTTCTTGCAAAAATAGTGTGCATACAGGCCTAACTCCCGTGTGGAATGTGCCCCAACTCCAGTTATCACTGAAGGTTCAGTCATTTTCCACTGTGACTGCATATTACAATCACCTGGGCAGAGTATTCATTACTGACGCTGAGATTCCAGGCCCCGATAGTCCAATTTAGTGTCTGAGATGTGGGTCCTGGCATCAGTGAAAAAACATCCCCAGGTTTGAAAAATACTGATGCATCTGAATTCACCCAAAAACACAGCTGGGCTTCTCTGAAACCCAACGGTTTTCTCTCCTTTCCCATTACACACACGTTTTTCTGAATTAGTTGGCATCTGCATTTATTAACATTGGGTCCTTATTTCATATTTCGTGATTATTCATTCTAATGATATTAACTCTTTCAGATATGTCCCTAATATATCTGTACTTTCATCTGATTTTATTTTTTTTCTAACCGAATATATTTCAGGAATCTTGAACTACACAAGTGAAGAGAGTAAAATTTGTTGTAAACTTTTTTCCAAAATAGTTGTGAAAACTATTTTTATTCAGTGAACAGGAAACTGAATCCATAGCATCTAGAAATAAATGTGCATCTTTGACAACTATAGCCACATGCTTGATATAAGTGTGTATATTTTCCTGTATATCTGTAAGCATATATCCATACACATAAGCATTTATCACACACACACACACACACACACACACACACCCCTCCCGTAGCACAAAGTCTTGTAGCTAACCTCCAATAGGGAGTAATTCTTGAAGGAAAAAAGTGAATGAATATACACATGGATAGACGCACAGATGCTGAAAGTACAAGATAAGTAACTTATATTCACTTAAATATGGATATATAGCTTATATGTAAATACAACCTTATTTCCAGTTGGCATCTGAAAATAACAGGACATCTGTTATAAATTCCAAATTTTTATTCAATCAGTCTATGTAAATTACTGACATATTTATAGAGCAGGATATGACTTTTTATTTTTAAATGTTAGCATATTATATTGATGCTTTTAATAAGGATTAAAACAAAACTTCATTACATTCTTATTATTAAGGGGTACGTTCAAGATAACCCTTAAAATAGAAGGGGATTTATTAGACTCCATGACGAGAAATGAAAAGAAACAGTAATTTCCAGAATAAATCAGGTTTCAGATCACGAGACTAATGCCAAATAGCAGCAGACACAATTGAGTCCAACAATTTTCAAAGCTTTCGATTTGGTTTGTAGCAGCAGAACTCTTTCTTTTCATAAAATCTTGAGCAGAAAACCGGTATCCGCTCCCAGAGCAGCAGCCCTGTCTGAAGTGAGGCCTTCAAGCCCTCCGCATCAGCTGCCCTGGCTCCGGACAAGCGCAGCTTGGGAACCATTGAGCTAGTCTGGAGACTCTCGGTTCTAGCTGCACATTTAAAAAAAATTACCTGGGAGGCTTTTGAGAAGCCCCAGACCCCACCCTAGAGATTCTGACTTAGTTGGGCTGAGGTGGTGACTGTAACGCACAGCCAGAGTTGACAGCCACCGGCCCCGCACAGCTCCTGCAACCCGGGAGCAAAGCTGAAGCCCAGGGGGGCAGGAAGGCGTGGCAAAAGCAACGCCACAGGTCGGGCTGGGGCTGTGCCAGGGCCAGAGCTCGTGCTCCTGAATTATTCTAGTCCAGTGATGACGCTGAGCGTGCAGCAGCCCCTGGGAAATGCTGCTCTCTGAGGGCACTGGTGGTGCAGGACCCCCAAAGGAGTCTGTTGTCACCACAGCAGGGCCAGAGGGGAGCTTACCATGCTCTCCCAGACGCCGCCGTCCACCTCCCACGAAACACACAGTCACAAGCAGCACCAATTATCATCTAACGTTCTGAACAGGAAGGAAGGCTAAAGGAAGAATGGCCGGCAAGCCTGGCTTCTACTAGGTTGTCTCTCAGAAGAACATAAACTCGTGATTGGTAAGGCCAGTAATTTTAATAATAATGACAGCTAAGATTGATCGTTTCATTAAGTGTTTTATACATATCCTCTCATTTAGTCCTTGGAACACACCAATGAGAATCATAGCCCTTTGGATGAGGAAACTTGAAGTCTTCGTTCTTAAAGAAGGTTAGTGATTTGCCCAAGGTCATAGAGCTTTAATTGGCTGAGCTGAGAGTTCAACATGGGCCTGTCTGATTTGAGAGCCTGTGTTTTTAACCGCCAGAGTATAAAATACAAAATGTAAAACTACTCAATTGCCTTGATTTTAGGGGCCCTCAATTTGAACTCGAGGTCCTGGGAGGCCATCCTCATCTTTCCTTCATAAAACCTGGAGTCTCTTCCACATCCGGGAAGCCCATCCTCCAGCTAGAAACCCCTTCAGGCCTCCTTGAGGAAAGTATTGCTATAAATGAGCACATTAGCTCTTTTTGTGTTGTGTATTTATTTCTTTATTATTTGCTCTCATTATCTAGAAATCTATATTTTAACCCTAATTGTCTCCCTGCGGTAATGATTAAGGCATGACTCTGAGATTTGCATTGCAAACACCATGAGGCCTTCAACAGGAGCAGATGAATTCCGAACTTGGCGTCTAACAGCATTTGTTGCTTCATTTTCGTGTCTTCCCGGCTTCAGTTTGGGCCAAAGTTGTTAACATTTTTTTCAGGTTCGGAAAGGATGGGAGGAGGTGGAATTCAGGGTCATGATTTCAGCCTGTATTGACTGTACCCAGTAGATCACAATTGAACTTTTACCACTGAAACGAAAAAACCTATGGCTCAGTGCCTTATGTACATTTTACTAATGAATATTTATAGGACCACCCACAGGGTGTACAATCTCATACAAGCCACTCTATTTTAGACAATGGTTATTTGGGAAAAACAAAAGGGGCCCTAGAAAAAGCTATGTGGTAAGTGGGATGCATTTTTATTCCTCCCAAGGGGAGGTGAGAAGCCTTCAATGGATAGCTGCACTTTTTCAGTTCTATTGTCTTAAAAGTTTTATTTATTTTAGAAATAGTTACAACCTAGCCAGGTAAATACATTGCGGTAAATTCCATTTAACTTTTTCCCTCACTGGAATAGCCTCATAAAAGACAACAAAAACCTGCAGAAAATTCAATGAGGGAATAAGATTGTCAATACAGTGTGTGTGTATTTGAAAATAAAATGGCACAATCAGGTATAAAGAAGAGTCTTCATTCAAGTTAGTAAAAATCAATCTAGAAGAAAGAAAACTGCATTTTGGTGTCTAAGTAATCTTATCTTTTAATAACAATAAAACTTTCCACTTTATAGGGCTTTTTCTTTGGAGTCTCTAAGAGTTTGTCAAGCAAGTGCTGGACTGGGGTTGATGGTACACCCAAAGCTAAGAGTCTGTCCCTGACCTCCACCAGTAATGATGGCAAGACCTTATCCCTGAGGCACCTCTGCTACACGTACAGTTCCCCACCATTGCCATCCCTTAACTCACCAATCAGTAATGTTGACAAGCCACTGTTGTTTCAACTAGAAAACCAAGTATAATTAAGAGGAAATGGGAATTCTGTAAAAATGCATCTACATTAGGTACTATTTTGCTGCAAATAATGAAATGCACTTAATAAATGGGAGCTATGCCACATGAACAGAGGACTCTAAACACCCAAATGAAAAATAATAAATCTGACCTCCAGAGCCAGATAAAACTATTTTCATTTTATTGAACTACCATATTTTCATGTCTCTAAGAAGTCATTGATTGCAAGACATGCCATCAATTTAATAACTTTCCAGGGGGAAAGGAAAGAACAACCACACTGAATATACATATCAATTATAAGAAACATATTGATTTTAGAAATGTTAAAACATGGGTGGGATATGTTTTACAAGTGACGAAATACAGCAAATATAAATGTATACTAAGTTTAAAGAGGACTTTTATATTTATTATCTAATTTTTACCACAATTTCTTAGGCTGCTATGATTATTCCATTTTACAGATGAGAAAAAGCCCAGCCTCTGAGATGTGGGTTAACTTGCTCAGGATCACACAGCTAATAAACAAATATCCTTAACTCTTTGCTTCTGAATTCCGTGTTCTTCTCACCACTCCACACTACCTTTCTGTCTTAAAGTAATAGAACCCTTTTATCTAAAATGTTTTTCTGACCACTAATAAAGATACATTTTTACAAGACTGCTCCAATAAATTCTTCACAGCCGCTCTTGAAATTTCTTCATGCTTAGCTAAGATGGTCTTCACACCACCTATAAATCAAGTTCTCTACTCGTTGTTGGTAGTCAGGTTAATAGAGATGCGGCCGTCCCAAAGGATGCACCTCCAAGAAAAGATACGGATCACTGGCTGAAAGCTCATGTGGCCCCTGCAGCAGCTAGCTCACTGCTGTTCGCTTCCTCACTTATTCTGGACACAGCACACCTGCTTTTGCAGATTGAAATTTTGAATTGGCTACGTTAATTACCCTTGGTGTGTTGTGAATCTTCTTTTTGAATCTTCACTAATGAATGTGCAGTGCCCATAAAGCTTTCATTGACTGGTTATGCAATCAGCTGTCCCCACAGCGTCTTAGTGATGAGAGTGGGAACCTGCAAGTGGCTTTCTCCATTACCTAGATTGCTAGAAATCGATTCAGTGGTAGGAGTCTGGCTATACCTGGTTATGACCTGGAAGCCTCCTGGGAGGTCAGCAGATCTAGACTCAGACGAGCATTTGCCTAATACGGACATGCCTCATGGTGTACCATCCAGGGCCTGGGTATGGGGTGGCACTGGGGGACATCTGACATCCCCCATGGTGCATGTGGCCAGCACGGTGGCGGCAGAAAGTGTAAACAGAGGAAACAGAGCACATCCTCACCAACACAATCGGTGCCACAACAGGACAGGACGGAGGACAGACAAGCCTCAAGAGGGGAAAGGAGGCTTGCTCTTCCCTCTGGCCTGCAGTAAGGGCCCTCCAGGCTACTTCACCAACCACAAGTCCCATCTTAGACAAAGCCAGGTGCAGTCTGCAATCCCGCCCCCTTCTCACCCGCAGAGGCACTGTGCTGGAGGCTATGGAAGTACACGGGGAGTTTCTGTTTTTGTCCCAATAAACATCAACAAGTAAGCAGAACTATTTGTTTTGGTTTATTAGTGAAAGATTCCCCAGAACTGCAAGTTTAGTGGTAATTATTTAAGAGTTTGAATTTTCCATTAGTATTCAGGGGCTGGCTTTGTGCTTCAAGCCTAATGCTCTTACTAAGTCACTTCTTACCATTTAAAGAGGGGGAAGCTATAACTGAGCTTGGGGTGTAGGAAAGGCAAAAAAAAATGAGGACAAAGAGAGGAGCCCATGATAAATTTGGAATGCAGCGGGGGTTCCAACGGTAACACCAAAGTAACTTTCTACGTAATAATCAGATCCTCTGAGACCAGTGGTCCCTTTGCATGGCCCCAAGAGAAGACCACACAGAAAACACAGACAGCTTTTTAAATGCAAGAGAAAACTTGTTTGACTTCCTCTTTTAACATAATTTGGGGAAAAAATACAAAACAAATTTAAAAATTGAGTTTGCTCATTAAAAAGCCACAATGAGTTTGGGTGTGGTGGTTCATGCCTATAATCCCAACACAAGACAGATGGAGGCCAGGAGATTGAGATGAGCCTGCCAGCATGGTGAAACCTCCTCACCTCTACTAAAACTATAAAAATTAGCTGGGTGTGGTGGTGCGTGCCTGTAATCCCAGCTACTCAGGAGGCTGAGACATGAGAATTGCTAAAACTGGGGAGGTAAGGTTGCAGTGAGCTGAGACCACACCACTGTACTCCAGCCTGGGGGACAAAGTGAGATGCTGTCCAAAAAAAAAAATAAAAACCCACAATGAAAGATATCACCTCATACTTGTCAGAATAGCTCTTATCAAAAAGATGAAAGATCAGCAGTGGCAAGTAGGTCAAGAAAAGAAAGCTGTGGCACACGGTTGGTGGGAATGTAAACTGGTACAGCCATCATGGAACACTGCACGGAGGGTCCTCAAAAAATTAAAAATAGAACTACCATGGGATCCAGCAATACCACCGCTGGGTCTATACCCAAAGGAAATGAAATCAGTGTGCTGAAGGGATACCTGCCCTCCCATGTTCATTCCAGCAGTGTTCACAACAGCCAAGATAATATGGGGACAACCTAAGTGTCCATCGCCATATGAATGGATAAAGACAATGTGGTATCTATGCACAATTGAATACCATTCGGTCATAAAAAGAAGGAAATCCTGTCGTTTGCAATCACGGGGGTGAATTTAGATTACATCATGCTAAGTGAAATACGCCAGAGACAGAAAGACTATATTATCTCATTTACACGTAGAATCTTGTGGTGTTTTGTTTTGTTTTTTGAGACGGAGTCTCGCTCTGTCACCCAGGCTGCAGTGCAGTGTCACGATCTCCGCTCACTGCAACCTCTGCCTCCCGGGTTAAAGCGATTCTCCTGCCTCAGCCTCCTGAGTAGCTGGGATTACAGGTGCCCACCATCACGCCCTGCTAATTTTTTTTTTTTTTTTGTATTTTTAGTAGAGACGGGGTTTCGCCATTTTGGCCAGGCTGGTTTTGAACTCCTGACCTCAGGTGATCCACCCGCTTCGGCCTCCCAAAGTGCTAGGATTGCAGGCATAAGCCACCATGCCCAGCCACACATAGAATCTTAAAAAGTCAAACTCATAGAAGAAGAGAGTAGAACAGTGGTTCCCAGCAGCTGCGGGCAAAGGGAAATGGGAAGATTTTGGTCAAAGGGTACAAACCTTCAGTCACGAGATAAACAGACGCTGGAAATCAGCAAGGCTGTGATGGAAGTGTTAATTGACTTGGTTGTGGCAATCATGACACCAGGTATTCATATATCAAATCATTATGTTATACACCTTGGATATATACAATCTTAATTTGTCAATTAAACATCTATTACATTAATTAATTGTTTTAAATGCCCTAACTATAAAGAAAATTCAAAACAGTTACTTTAAGAGAAATCCCCTTTCCCAAAAGCCACGTAAAATGGGGCAGACAGTTCCTCCATAGTGCGACCCTATGTCCCATCCAGAGACCAAGGACAGCACAGGAGGTTACCTTAGCAGCCCCCGCTCCTTAGGAGATGGATTTTACTTTTCTCTCTATTGTAAAAAGGGAACAGATGTCCCCTAGGCAATTTTACTGCAAAGGACCTCAGCAAATGGCAGCTGCTTCAGGCTTCTGCCGTCCCTTCCAGGCACTTCTGAAGCTAAGGGAATTTCCTTCCTTCCTTGGCCGCCCCTCCTGGAGTCTCCACCCACAGAGCTGAGCCTGCCTGGTCCGCTCCACCACAGAGCGTGAGGACAGATCTGATATACATAAATCAACATATTACTCATTTTCTAGCACTGCCTTTGACAGCTGTTACATGAGCACATTGTTAGAAACTGTCAAGCAATGATACACAGTGCCTTTTACAACATATGTTGACTTTTATCTAATGTAGCTCCATAATTAGCCCCAGGGAAAGTGAATCCAGGCATCCACCTGGCTGTGTGATCGCAGTTAACCTTTCCTTTCTTCTGAGGGAAGTTAGCGGGGTTGGGGGTGAAGATCCAGGCAACGAGGCCCCCAGGACTCAGAGAAAGGCAGTAAGTGTGCAAGCTGTGCAGGGTATGGGAGACAAACTGCTTACACCTCCCTACCCTCAGCCTGTGGCCAGAGATTGGGGGGTCCAGGGGTTCTGGTCAGGGTTTTCAAGTCCCTCAGGCCTGGATGAGCTCTGGGATCATTAATGGAAAAATAAATCTTCCTGGAACCTGGGCCATTCAACGTGAAAGAACCTGAGAGAAAAAGCTAAGTGTTGCTTCAAACATTATTCTTGTTGCTCCTCTGTTTCTCCTTCAGGAAATGACAAAACTTGCAAACCACTCATGGCAAGAAAAACACATTTCCACTGACCTTCAGGGTTTGGCAGGTCTTTTGGCCATGAAAATTGATACAATAAAATATGGACTTGCGGTAAGAAGGTCTGGATTCAAGTTCCTGATCCTTCACTTACCAACAGAGTAACCATGGGAAACTTATAATTTGTCAGGGCCTTCCTGTCCTCAGCTTCAAATGGGAATAAGGGCAGCAGGTGCATTGCCAAAATCATTAAAGCCAGTGATGTGGTAGTGGTTCTCCATGGCTCCCCCAGCACCCTGGGCAGTGCCTTTTTAATAAATGAATTCATACTTTCAGTATTCTAATGAAGACCAAATGAGGAGATGTAGAAACATTTTGAGGACAGAAACTCAGTGTCCAAGTATCAGTTAGTTGATTTACGCTTCCATGTCTGGTTTTGGGAGCTAGGTCAGAGACAGAGCACTAGCTATCTTACAAGCAATAAAGCAGAATAAATCTGAGGGAATTCAAAAGACATAAATTGAACTAAAGGCAAAAGAGTTGTCTAAAAGTTTAACTATTTGAAGACAACTAGCATTCCCCATACAGACATACCCCAAGTCAAAAAATGGAAAAGGGAGGAATTCCCAAAGGGACGTCCTCCTGAAGGAAATGTACCTCTGTGCACATCCGTTCACCATGAGTCCCCCCTCAGCCATCCATGAGCACCACCTGCCACATACAATGCAATGTCAGAGAGACTGTGGGAACTCACAAACCGCAAAAACCAAGGTACCTGCTCTGCAAGTGTCTGAGTTGGGCCCCAGGGATGCAATAAAGACCGGACACCGTGCTTGACTTCAGGGAGTCCAGTGGGAGAGGGAGTCCAATGGGGTGGCGGTGCAGCAGGGCTATGATACAGAGAAGCAGCCAGGAAAAGGGCCACAGACAGAATCCCAAAGAACAGCCATTTAGGATATGGACAAAGAGGACTGTCCAAAGTAGGAAGAAAATTAAGAGAAAATGATGTCCTAGAAACCAACAGAGAAGTAAATTTCCAGAATGAGTCCTCATTTCCTAGGTTAAGATGCTGTGGAAAGTTCAATTAAAATAAGGACTGAAAACCATTCAGGAGATAACCAATCAGCAATGAACAAGTGATTTTATTGAGACACGTAAAAAATTAAGTAGTATTATCAAGACAGATCTGACCAGGTGTCAAAGGGCAAAAACTATAAATGCTATGAGAACTCATAAGATGGAGGGAAAGATCTCTGTAGGAGAGAGAGGTTAAGAGATGACTGATTCACAAGATATAAATTGAAGTGGGCCTTGAGAGATGAGTAGAATAGCGGGGGATGGGGAGGACAGCAGGGGACTGGAGCTCCCAAGTAGGGGTAAAGATTGAGCACAGCATGGGGCTGTGTATACTCCGGTGATTTCCAAGGGCCAGGGAAGAGGGTTTGGGGAAATGAGGCTGGGAAAGGAATTTGGGGTCAGACTGAGAAGGGACTTAGAGGCCAGAGTCCCAGTTTGTCCCATAAGATTTGGGTAGGGTCAGACATGTGCACTTGAAGCCTGGAGAAGACCCATGTAAGAGCAGTGTGCTGGCTAGACTGAAGGGGAGAGAAGCAGCTAGCTCAGAGGCCACAGAACAAGAGGAAGAGGCAGGGCTTAACCTGGAAAATATTAAAGGGTGAGGCTTTCACTCATATGAGCAATATTTTTGTCATAAAAGAAATAAGAGACCATTTGCCTATCATGGCAGGGAGCAAATCCCCTTATCCCTTGAATCAGCATGCTAGGTTCCCTTAGAGTTTAAGACGATGGGCTCTGAAATCAGACTGAGCTGGTTCAAAGATCAAATCGGTGACATCCCTACCACACGCCCTTGTTAGGTTGCCTAACTCCTTGGAACTTCAATTTCCTCATGTATGAAATGGAGAAATCAATAGAACCTACTCAGAGTGTTTTAAGTATATTAAAAGAGGTAATGCATGTAAATGGCTAACAAAGGATAAGCACTCAATAAGTGTTATCTATGATACTATTTTATTACTGAAGAATATTGCTCAATCAGGTTGGAGAAATATCTGCAAAGCATATGAAATAAACACCTCGAGAAATGCAAGTCATCGATAAACATGAAAAATTGCTTACCTTCAGATATTCAAAAATTTACATGATCTAGTAGCTGACAGTTAAACAATCTGAGAATACCAAGTGTGGCTGGCAAAATTCTGAGAAGGTCTCTAAGATTCCCACCCCATGATGTATAGGTCCTGTGTAATCCCCTCCCCTTGACTGTGGGCAGAGCCTGTGAATAGGATAGCAGTCCTGTGATTAGATTAACAATCCATCAACTTTTAGTTAATCAAAAAGGAGTTTATGCTGAGTGCGCCTGACCTAATCAAAGGGGCCTTTAGAAGGTGGCAAAACGTCGAGAGGCGTGCTCCTCTTGGCCTTGCTGATGCAGTGTCCATGCGTCTTACAGCTGCAAGGAATTGAATTCTGCCGACAGCCAGGGGAAAGAGAATCCTGAGACTCAGATGAGACTCCAGCCCAGGCTGATAACTTGAGTGTAGCCTGGGGAGACCCTGAAGAAAGAACGCCTTTAAATTGTGCCCAGACTGTGGCCCAGGCAAACAGTAAGGTGATACATCTAAGTTGTTTAAAGCCATAAAGCTTGTGGCAATTTGCTATACAGCAAAAGAAAACTAATATACCTGTGGCTGGCAAAAATGTAGAGAATCAGAAAACTAAATCCGCTGTTTGGGGGGATGCATTTGAATTCAATTTGGAAAGCAGGTTGACATACTCTATAACGTTGGAGATACATACACACCATACCCACCCACTGCCACGCTCTCGCACGTGGCCTGGCTAAACCACTGCCTGTGTAAATAGGTGCACGTGTACCAGAATGTGCATGGCAATGCAGCTTAAATAGTCAAATGCTAAAAACAACCTAAATTAAATGACCATCGTGATAAGAATAAATAAATTGTGGTCTATTCAGAAAATAGAATATTAGCAATGAAAATGAGCAAACTATAGTTAAAATATAACATGATAGATCTCAAAAATATAATGCTGAGAAGCAAGATGCAAAAGAGGGCACACATTCCATTTCCATGAAGTTTGTAAACAGGCATAGTAAGACTACCCCCACTTAGAGATGCATACACAGGTATGAAAAAGAGGTATTTTTTTAGAGGCAAGGAAGTAATTTTCACGAACTTCAGGATAGTGATTATCTCTCTCTGTGAGGAGGAAGAGATTGTGTTTGGAAAGAGAAAAATGAGAGACCTTCCGAGGTGCTGACAATGTTTGTTTCATGATTACTTTTTACACATGTGTTCACTTCATAATTTAAAAAAATATACACATACACTCTATGCATGCCTCTGTGTGGAGGACAGATCTCAGGACTAACAGGTGGGATGCTGAAGACCTCTGAATGACTTATCTTATACTCTACCAGGGAAATGTGCCTGAGAAAGTCCAGGGAACACAGATCTGGGGGCTCCTCTGACATGTGGAAGCCCCCAGTAGGAGTCAAGCTTCCCAAGAGCCTGCACCAGGCTTGGAGCTGATGGCTCAATGCACCTTCCCCCGCCCCCTCCCACGCCAGAGGAGCCATCAGCTTCGTGACACCTGTGCTGGCGTGGCAGCTGTGGGAGGGAGGAGGGAGCTGTCAGGAGCAGTCACTGGCATCAGACTAATAATAAGATTCATTTCTCCGAGACTCCCAGGACACAACCCAGGGAGACTGAAGAATGCTAATGCTGCCTGCAAGGGCTCTGGGGGCTGGTTACTTATTTTTATTTTTTAAGGTCAATTGTTTCAGGTCGGTATGCTTATTAGAGGGGGGATCAGTGGAAAAAGAGCATGTGCCTCTATTCTAAGCCTAAAAGGAAAAGCCAGACAAAAAGAACAAAAAGAAGACATTCATTCATTAATCATGTCTCAATCCTCTTTCTTAGAGGGTGCCTGAGTGGCCAGGGACAGAATCAAGACCCGTAGTTGTTAGTTGTCGTGGAGCTTGGAGCTGAAGAATCAGAGACATAAGACAGAGATGCAAAACTTGGGGACTGCTGCTGCTCTTTCTTTCCTCCAGTACTTGAAGGTTGTTCCTCTACACCTTCATCCTCAGCACTGTATCAATTTCCTACGGTTGTGTCACAAAAAGTGCCATACTTAGCAACTTAAAGCAACATAGATTTATTATCACAAAGTTTTAGTAGGTCAGAAGTCTGGGCATGGCGTGGCTGGGTTCTCCACTCAGGACCTGACCGGGCTGAAATTCAGGCATTACCTCAGGTATGGTTCCCATCTGCGGCTGAGCAGAATCTGCTTCTGAGCTCCTGTGATTGTGGCAGAATTGAGTTTTCTGCAGTTGTATGACTGTGGTCTTCATTTCCTTAGTAGCTGTCACGTGGGGGTCACCCTCAGGGCCTAGAGGCCACCCACATCCCTTATCACGTGGTCCCCTGCATCTTCAGAGTTAGCAACAGAGAAATACTTGTGCATCCAATTCCTTAATGCTTCAAATCTCTGATTTCTTTTTGTGTGTGTGAGCAAAGAAAATTCTCTCATTTTATAGGGCTCAAGTGGTTAGGTCCAGCCCACCTGAATAATCTCCTGATCTTAAAGTTAACTGATTCAATACCTTAAATATATCTGCAAATCCCTTGCACAGAAGTACCTCGATTAATGTTTTAAATAATGGGGAAAACATGGTTATGCCAACGGCTGGGAATCTTGGCAGATGGTCTTAGAATTCCGCATACCACAATCATCAGTTGTTAGTATTGCTATTCTGAACACAGCATTCATGGGATGTAAACAAAACAATGTGCCCAAAGGGAGGAGGAATGTCAAAAGATGGCCCAGACAATTGGGAGATTTATTCATTATTTGAGTTGGACCACACCTGGGGTTGGGAATAATCGCTTTCATTCATTCACTCATTCAACAAGCATGCTAGATGCTGTGGGAGGCTACACAGATAAGTAAAATAGACCCTTCCATGACATTTACAGTGTAAAAAGATAACAAAACTCTAGTATTCATCCATTTAGCAAATACGTATTGTGTGCCTACTATGCGGCAGGTGCTAGATACTGAAGATATAGTGAATGACTCTAACATTACAAGGTACAGTGCTGCAAGTTACAGCCTGAAAGAGTGAGAGTCTCGTGGAAATTCAGAGTGAAAAAAGGGCTTCTCCAGGCAAGGGAATGTGCAAAGGCAACCACCTTACAGAAGAGGAGATGACGGGCTGTGCGGTATTTTAAGAGGAACTGAGGATGCGAGGGGAATGGCTTGCTGGTTAGAGAAACTGACGTGAACAGAATCCCAAGATGAGAGAGAGCAGCGAGAAAGTGGAAAACAAAGCCCACTTTCGATAGATTAAACGTGCTAGGAAACAGTGTCATGCAAGATAAGAATATAAAGAAAGTTTGGGCCGGATTTTGAAGGATCTTGAAGGACAATGAAAAGCCTTTCTTCGGATCAGACGCTCTCAAAGCTTCACTCTCAGGAGGTCAATTCAGGAACACGATCCATTTGCTCCTTCAATATCTACCAGAAACCCATCCTGTCAAACCCAGGCACAGTTTAAGCTGCTGGGGATACAAGCTGAAGTCTCTAACCTCAGGATATTTTTACTCTAGGGGAAGAGACAACAATAAACAAAAAAATTAATAAACAAGATAATTTCAGATAGGGATGTGTCATAAAGGAAACAATATCAAGCAAGGTAGAGTGACAGAAATTAGGGGAGAATGGTTTGAAGTTGAAGGGTCAGAGGAGGCTTCTCTGGGCAAGCCATATTAGAGTGAAGACCTGTACTCTAGGAGGAGGCAAGCCATGCAGAGACCTGGGGGAGCCGTCCAGGCAAGGGCATAGGAAGGGATCCTGACACAGACATGGAGTGGCGGGTGAGCAGAGACAAGGCTTCAGTGCGGTAGAGTGGTGTGAGCAAGAGGACCGTGCAGGGAGTGATGTCAGAGAAGGTGGCAGGGCCAGATCTCTTAGGACTTCCAGGGCCAGGGAGAGTAGTTTGGATTTTATTGTAAATGCACTGAGAAGTTCCTGGAGATTTCTAAGTAAGGCAGAGCGCTGAAATTACTGATCAGTCAGGCTAAGATGAATCCTAGGGAGCAGGAGCAGGCCCACTGCTGCTGTCCAGCCTCTGAGAGGCAAAGTGCCCAGAAGCCAGGGGCGCTGGCCAGTTTGGGGATATCTTTAAAGAAAGCTGAAAGGTTTTGCTGATAGATTGAAAGAGGGGTGAGATAAGGGGAAAACTGAAAAGAGGAGAAGGGGGCAGGGGGACCTGGTAGGACCTATTGCTAACAGGATGGGAGAGCAGAAATGAGAGGCTAGGCCACGTCTGGCATCAAGGAGAGGGGGTGACAGGTGAGGAAGGTTGCACACAGATCAGGACTAGATCAGGCAGACGAGGTCAGAGAAGGAAGCTAAGGGACTCTGATTCTTCCAGCCTGGACCACTGGGGGACTAGTGGTGTCCACTAACAGAAACAGGGAATTCAAGAAGAGCAGCACAGAAGGAGGGCGATGAAACAGTTGTGGACATGAGGCCTTGCAGGGGACAGACTCTCTGCACATAGAAAGGAGGGGCTACTGGTGGGACTTAATGAGCTCCATGAAGCTGACTAGGCCAGAACTGGCTGCCTGCAAGGTGGACTCCAAGGTCTAGTGCCATTCATTCACCAGCAAGGCTGCCAGCCGGTGCTGACCATAACCCGCCTCACTGGAATGACAAGGGGCCATGTTACCCCACAGTCTGTCACCCCATCCCCTACTACCCCCACACAACAACTAATCGATACAAGAGTGGAAAAGCTTGGCTCTGTTGCCTGAAGGTGGGACAACACTGGCTGCGCTCAGAGACCCCCATTAGGTCACGATGAGGCTGGACTCCAGCTTTTGCCTAGCAGCTAAGCGCCAGGCTCTCCCCTTGCCCTGTCTTGTGCTGACGATCATAATCCCAAAAGACACAATCCAAAATGCCATAGTCTCAAATGTTGAAATCCCAAAACAGCACCAACCCCAAATCTAAAATCCCAAAAATCACAATCCCAAAAGATTAAAATCCCAAATGTTGAAATCCTGAAAGCCGAATTCTGAGGAAAGAGTGGCGCATTTTCAGTTCTTTGCAGAATGGTTTCACCAGGTGGTATTGCCTTGCTACTGTCTTACTCGGAAATTAAGAAAGGTTTAAGGAGGTGTGTGTGGGTGCCAGGTTGTCAAGGGGTGGACGTGTGGGCTGGATGTTAGGTGTCACTTTGACCAGATGAAGGAATCCGTAGAGACCTGGTGAAGCCCTCCTTTGGGTGCATCTTGAGGTGCTTCCAGAGGAGATTGGAGTGTGAGTCTAGGTGGACTTGGGGGATCCTCTGCCGTCAGTGCTGGCAGGTACCATCCAGTCGCTGGGGTCCCAGAGAGAACAACCACAGAAGGTGAACTGCTCTCTCACTCTCTGAGAGCTGGAACAGACTTTTCTTCTGCTGCCTTGGACGTCAGAACTCCAAATGCACTGCTTTCTGGACTCCAGAACTTATGACACCAGGGGCCCCCCAGGGTCCTAGTGCTTTCGGTCTTGAACTGAGTTACGCCATCAGCTGCCCTGGCTCTGAGGCCTTCAGACTTGGACTGAGCCAACCTAGAGTCTCCAGCCTGCAGATGATGACCTGTCACGGACCTTCTCAGCCACCATAATCATGTGAGCCAATTCCCCTAATAAGTCCACTCTCCTTTCTCCCTCTCTCTCTCTCAATTTGTCTCTCTCTGTCTCTTTCTCTCTCTCATCTATCTATCTGTCTACACATACACACATATCCTGTTGGATCTGTCTCTGGAGAATGCTGGCTAACACAGATTTGGTATTGGGAAAGCCGAATATCATTCCTTCCTACTATATTCCCTATCTTGCTTCCTTCATTCTCTTATAGGTTTTACCCCCTCAGTAAATACCTTGCATAAAAATCACCATTTCAGGCTCTTCTACAGAGCTAGACCAAAACCTATTTTTACTCATAATAATAAATAGAATAACAGCTAACAACTATAATAATAAATAGAGTAATAGCTAATGAAAAATAATAAATAGAATAATAGCTAACAACTACTGAGCACTTAATGCAGGCCAGGCACTGATAACCCCTTTCTTGCATTATCTCATTTAATCCTCACGATAACCCTGTGGGATAAGAACACTATTATTGCTAGTTGTATTCAATTCCTGGGGCTGCTCTGACAAATAACCACAAACTGTGTAGCTTAAAACAACAGAAGCCTATTCTCTCACATCTCTGGAGGCCAGAAGTTCGAAATCAAGGTGTTGGCAGGGTTACCCTTTCTCCAGAGGCTCTAAGGGAGAAGCTGTTCTTCATCTCTCCCGGCCTCCGGTGGCTGTCAGCGTTCCTTGACGTGGGTGTACATCATTCCAGTCTCTGCTCCACGGTCACAGTGCCACCTCCTCTTGTGTGTGCCTTCCTTGTAAAGATACACGTTACTGCATATAAGGTCCACCTAGATAATACATGGCAATCTTCTCCTCTCAAGATCCTTAATCACATTCTTTTGCCAAATAAAGCAAGATTCACAGATTCAGAAGATCAGGAAGAGGATGTATCTTTTTGAAGGCTGTTTGTCCCACTACACCCATTTGTAGATGATGGGAGGAGAAAGGCAAAAGTGAAAGAATAATAAACAGGAATCACAAAATAAGACAGAAGAAATACATTAGTAAAAACAATAAATTTAAATGGAAAGTGCATCCCAGAATGGAATAAAAAACACTAACAAAATATAGCTAAATGTGGTTTACGAGAGACACACAGAAATTGAAGGGAAACTGAAGGGAACAAGATTGAAAAGGATATACCAGGCAAATACTACTTCAAAGAAAATTGGAGCTGCTATAATACGGATAAACAAAACTGACCTTAAGGCAAAGGCATTAGTAGGAATGAATTGGAAGTATTCGTCATGATCGGTTAGGTTGGGCTGCAATAACAAACAACCCAGAGGATCTCAGTGACTTGCTTCTTACTCATGCAACACATCCATCTCAGAGTGGGGAAGCTCTGCTTTACGGTATGTTGACCCTTGGACCCGACCTGATAGATTCGTCTCTGTCTAAAACAAATACTGTCTCATGGAAGAAGAAAGAAAAAGATATTATGAACCAATTTCTGGTTCTTAAATCTTTTGTTTGAAAGCGATGCTTCTCACTTCTACTCAGATGTCATTCCCCAAACCAAGTCACACAACTAACACTTATGTCAAGGAGAAGGGAAATACAATTGTCCCTTAGCACAGGGAATAAATATTTTAACAATGATACAGTCTACCATAATGGGCCACTGAATAGTGATCAGCAAAACAATTCACCAAGATGTTATAACAATTCTGTTGTTTTATGCAAATAGTAATTTAGCCCCAAAATATTTTTTAAACAAAATTTCACATAGGAAATGACAATTTTACAATTATACTTGGAGATTTTAGGATGTTTGTTTCCAAAATGAGTAAATAAAGTAAATTAAATTAATAAAGATATTAAGTATAAACACACAAAGAAATATTATTCAGTCTTAAAAAAGAAGGAAATCCTACAATTTGTGACAACATGGATGAGGAAATTATGCTACGTAAACTAAGCCAGTCATAGAAGGACACATACTGCATGATTTTATTTATATGAGATATTGGAAAATAGACATAGAAGCAGAGAACAAAATGGTGTTGCCAGGGGCTGGAGGGAGGTGGAAATGAAAAGGTGTTACTCAACAGTTATAAAGTTTTGGTTATCAAAAGGAATATTAAATATGCAAGATAAGTAAGTTCTAGAAATCTGTACAGCATAATTAACAATACAGTATTGCGCACTTAAAATTTGTTTAAAAAGTAGATCTGTTTTAGCTTTTTGGCTTTTTTATTTAGCTGTTTTTTTAGCTGTTTTTAGCTTTTAAAACAAGACGCACCCAAAGGAGGGCTTTACCAGGTCTCTAGGGATTTCTTCATCTGGTCAAACTGACACCTAACAGCCAGTCCACAATGTTAACTGCTCTGACTCCTGCAACCCCCACACATGCACCCAAAGGAACACAAGGAAATTTGGGGAAGTAACTGATATATTACGACCTTGATTCAGTGATGCTATCATGCATGTATGCATAATAAGTTCAAAGTCATCAAACTGCATAGATTAAACATGTGCAGGAGGTTTTTGCATATCAACTATGCCTAAATAAGGCTGTTTTTTCAAAAGACATTACAGAAGATTCAAACAACAAAGTAAGCAAGTTTGAGCCAATAGACACAAATATAGAGTATTGTGCCAACAAAGAACATACATGAAACTTTCATAAAAATAGAACTTGAACTAGCACAGAGAACGTTTCTGAAAATTTTAAAGTATAAATATCTTATAAACCAAATTTTTACCAAATTGTAATTAAACAAAAACTAGCAATAAAGAGATCAACCAAGACAGTCTAAAGATACATATGTTAGAAATTTCAGTCCATTCTTTTTTTTTTTTTTTTTTTTTGAGACAGAGTCTCGCTCCTTCGCCCAGGCTGGAATGCAGTGGCACAATCTCCGCTCGCTGCAAGCTCCACCTCCCAGGTTCATGCCATTCTCCTGCCTCAGCCTCCCAAGTAGCTGGGACTACAGGCACCCGCCACCATGCCTGGCTGATTTTTTTATTTTTAGTAGAGATGGGGTTTCACCATGTTAGCCAGGATGGTCTCGATCTCCTGACCTCATGATCTGCCCGCCTCGGCCTCCCAAAGTGCTGGGATTACAAGCGTGAGCCACCGCACCCGGCCAATTTCAGTCCATTGTTTAATAACCCTTTGAATATAGTAAGCCACTGTTAATAGGCCATTAAGAATTGAACACTAAAAACACAATATATTAAATCTTGTAAGACACAGCTAAAGTTGTATTCAGAGGTAAATGTATAGCTTTAAAATACATCTACTAGAAAACGAAGATTGAAAAAAATACCTAAGTATCAAGAAGATAATAAAAAAAACAAGGTAATACTCAAAGAAAAATTTTAAAAAGAATAGAATTAAACCTGAGAAAAAAATTAATGAATAGAAAAGAATCAGAACCAATAAGAAAGTTCAAAGCTTTCAGAATGAAGGAAAGTTTGCGGCCTTTGAATCTGTAAATTGATCATAAAAAGCAGGCAACAATAAAAGAGCCAATTACTTCAAAAAAAAAAAAAAAAAGAAAGTTCAGCAAGTTTGTCACAGATACAATCTATTTATAAAAATCAATTGGGTTTCTGTATACCAGCAAGGATATTTTAAAAACATTTAATAATTCTTAAAGATAATGAAAGAGTACAAAAAATGTTAATGGTGCAGAGGAATAATAACAAAAGACACATATTACATTTCTGCTTAAAATAATAAAGTTTTATTGAAACATATTAAAGAAAACACAGATGAAAGGGGTATGTCATTTTCACAGGTGGGAAGATAATACTATGAAACTGTCAATTCTCAACTTAATCTTTAAAGGTTTTGTAAATTGATTCATCTATAAATATAATTTATAACATAATCAAAAGCAAACATGGATCTTCAAGAATTATGAGTTAATTCTACAGTACAGAGAGAAAATCAAAATAACAAAAATTGACTACAATTTTTGAAGAAGTACAAAGTGAAAGTAATTATTAAATCAAATATTAAGACATTCATGAAGCAATAGTCAAGATAGTGTGGCATTGCTGCAGAACAGGTAAAACAAAATGGAGCGCTGACAGAACCTAAAATATAATGAAAATTGGTATACGACAGAGAGATGACATAAGGCACTCAGTAAAGTATGGGAAAATTAATAAATGGTGCTGTGACAACTAGGTGCTCCCGTGGATAAAAAACAAATTATATTCCTCACCCCATACTAAAGTATATTCCATATGGATTTTAAAGCTAAATGCAAAAGCAAATCTTTAAAATCCTTCAGACAAAAATTCAAGACACTGGATTACCTCAGGGTAAGGAAGGAAGGATTGCATCAGACACAAAAAACACAAGCCATAAAGAGGCCTTCACATTAAAATGGAAACCTTATGAACACCAAAAGTTATCGTACGCAAATTGAAAAGAAGAACACACACAAGAAAAAGGCATATGCAAGACATATAATTAACAAAATATTTATATCCAGAATATATTAAAATCCCAACTCAAGAAGCAAAAGGAAAAAAAAACATGGAAAAATTGGCAACTGGAATCAAGAGGCAATTCATAAGAAAAAAAGCAAAAATGGGAAATGTGTGAGAATATGGCCAACTCCACTATTAATCATAGAAATGCAATTTGCAACAGTGATCTACTATTTCACATTCATCTTTGGCAAAGATTAAAAAGCCTGATGATACCAAATGTTGGTGAGAATATGGAGCAATTGGAATGTGCAGCTAGGCAAAATTAGAACAACCACTTTGGAAACGAATTTGGCCAAATCTAGCTATGTGGAAGATGTGCACAGCCTTAAGATCTAGCACCTGCAGTTGTAAGTGCATTCCCTAGGGAAGCCCCATGTGTGTGTCCTGGGAGGCATGCATGAGAAGATTTTCTGTAACACTTTCTATAATTGAAAAACTCAGAAAACAATCTGAAAGATCATCCACAGAAGAATGGATAAATTGTGATATATTCATGCAACAGAATACTCTACAGCAGTAAAAATGAAAAGGCTAAACCGGCCGGGCACGGTGGCTCACGTCTGTAATCCCAGCACTTTGGGAGGCCGAGGTGGGCAGATCACATGAGGTCAGGAGTTCGAGACCAACCTGGTCAACATGGTGAAACCCCATCTCTACTAAAAATACAAAAAAAATTAGCTGGGCATAGGTGGTGCGTGCCTGTAATCCCAGCCACTCAGGAGGCTGAGGCAGGAAAATCGCTTGAACCCGGGAGATGGAGGTTGCAGTGAGCTGAGATCGCACCATTGCATTCCAGCCTGAGCAACAGAGTGAGACTCCATCTCAAAAAAAAAAAAAAAGAAAACGTTGAACCTACAGTTAATAACATGGACAAATCTAAAATATATAATGTTGAGTGAAAAAAAAGTTATGGAATTTTTACCAAACAAAACCAATTACATAAAGTTGAATGGCAAGAAAAAACAATACTTTATAATGTCAATGGGCATGTTAAACATGGAAAATTATATTTAATAAGAAACAAATTTTGAGCAGTGGTACCTCTGAGAAAGCGAAAGAGGAGAATGTGATTGAGGAGAAGTACTTGGAACTTCAATGAAACATGGGGAAAGGGAAAATGTTAAGATTTGGTAAATCTAGCTGAGGAGAATACAGATGTTCACTCTATTATTCTCTTTGTCTGTACATCTGCAACATTCCACAATTCTCTTAAAATTAAAAAATATAAATAGGTAAAGACAAAAAGTGGAAGCTTTGTCCCGAGCTTGCTGCTACAGGGAGAAGTGGTAAAATTCTCATTCTCTAAAGGTCGCAGTTGACACGTGAGGAGAAAGAGAATAAGGTCCTTTACTCCTATGAAAAGAAATATAACTGGACCCTGCAAGAACTGGAAAGTGGTCTCCTCTCTCCCTTCCTCCAGTTGGTCTCGAATGTCTACTTTCTATAAATTGATCACCTTATTTCATCTCTCCATCATGGGTCTTATATTCTCACAGGCCCTCAAAGCACCCTAGCCCCTGGTCTATTTGGCTTTTCAACTTAAGATCCTACACTGACCACATCTCCGTGTCTCTGCTCACATTTCTGAGAGTATCTGATTATCTCCTGCTAAGTCCATGGGTTTGTTGGCCTTGGGTCAGATGCCTACTTCTAATTCAACTTGCTTTGACTGAGAGAAAATATAATAAAAAAGGATCCCTTTTAGGGGGTTTGTGGGCAGGACAGGATTTCAAGAAAGGTTTGGATAAAACACATACTTCCCCACCCCATCCATCAACCTAGTTTAAGTGGGCAGGAATTAGAACAGAAGCCTGCACAGAAATAAGGAATGTGTGTGAGGCTGAATCAGTCTCCTGTGGTCTTTCCCACACTACTTCTTGAGTGACCATCTGAAGAGTTGAAAAAAAGATAATTGCTCACATCGGATTCTTGTCATGGACAACAAACTCAACGAACACATGAGAGCCAGATGGAAAAGTAGCCTCATACAGAGGATGGCGGTGGGGACAGCTATAGAGCTTGTGAGGAGACTGCTGAGGTGCACGATGAAAGAAGCCAAATGTGACCCTGAAGCTGGCCGTGGGGGCAGCTGGCCCCAATCAGAACTCACCTCCTCCACCCGCAATCACTTAGAGGCTCCTCTTTGGGAGCTCTTCTCTCAATAAACGGCAGCATGATTCATCCACTAGCCAGAACCCGAGGCATCATCCCTCTCCCTTTCCTCTCGTCCACCCTACAGCAACATCCTGCAGCCTCTACCCCGAGGGCTTCTCCATTTTCGCCGCATCTTTCCATTTGTCACTGCCGCCTCCCACCTGCTTCAACCTGCATTTCCCTCTCACCTGGTCTTCTGAAAGAGCTATTCCCAGCTCAGGTAGAGGAATCCTTAAACACCACCAACCCAATTTGTGTTCACCCATCATCACTGCATCTCCACAGGGGTCAGCCAGTGGGAGGAGCACTGGCCAGGAAAGCCGCAGTGATCCTTGAATTAGCGTTGGGGAGAGACGGCCATTAAAAAAAAAAAAACATGAAAAAGAGTTTTATTGTAAGTTGGATAAGTGCTCTGAAGGAAAAGCTCTGTGTACTTCAAGATTGCTTAATCAGGGAAACACAATTTCAATGGAAGCAGTCAGAAAAGACCTCTCTGAAGAGTGACTTTTGACCTGATGGAGGCATGGTTTCCTCCTTAAAGCTTTTCATCACTTCCCCTTTCTGAAGATAAAGATAATCCAGGGCAAAGCCAGATGTAATTGGCTTCTGCTTCCCTTCCTGTCTAAATCCATCTTCACTTTCTCCCTAGCTTTTCCCTCTCCAGCCACCCTGCTCTCTGCTCCCTGAAGATGTCACTGAGAAAACACCTTCTTGTCCCATTTCCCCCAGCCAATCCTCACAGGTATGAATTAATGTCACTAGAAGCCATCCCGGAGCACCCCGAGGAGGCGCCGCCTGAGTGTGGTGTCATGTATATTGATCCTTCCTTATACCAAATGCTCTTGTAACCACCTCCTCAGAACCTGTTAAAACTCTCAACTCCATATTTGTAGGAATGTCAGTCTTTTTTCTCAGTATAGCCCCAGGGCCTGGCTTACTAAAGATACTTAACAAGTAACTGCTACGTAATCAAAGAAATAAATGAATGACTTCACTGACGTGGCTTTGTAAAGACCCAGAACCTCAGAATGAGAAAGGACCTCAGAAGTCATGTGCTCTTCCTCCCACCAAGTCAGACATGGCAGATATCAGTCTCTCCAAGCCTTGCACCTGTCTCCCTCGCTCAGCCGCGAGCTCTTCACAGGCAGGGACAGCAGCTGATTCATCTTGGTATCTTACTCCTCCACAAAATTATGAACCAGAGAGCTCCAAAAGGATCATGATCTCCACCCACAGCCTAGAAAGTATGTGGGACGAAGCCAGCAAGTGACTTCCTAAAGAGATTTCAGCAGAGCCAACTGTGAATAGACCCATCCAGGCTCCTCCTGCTGAATTTCTTCATCTGCTCATTTCATGGACACTCACTCCAAACTCGTAGCCACCCTGCCCCGCCTGTCATCCCATAGCACCCAAGATTCCCGCTTTACAGCATTCCATTTTCTTCCAAGAATTCACCTCCAGGCATCACACTGTGCCCCTGCTGCTGGCCAAATGCCTAGAGACGCCCTGGCTTCTCCCCGGCACTGTGATCTGTTATAGGGAATTAACAAGGAGCCAAAGACTAGCACACGTGCACTCGCGCGCACACACTCACCTCAGGGAGCTCCAGAAACGGCGTTTTCTTCGTTTCCCCGTCTTTGGGGCGGCCTCCAGCTTTAAGTCCTCCACTTTTGGCAGCAGCCTTTCCCTTTGGGAGAAAGACAAGCAACTTTAGAGTGATATGGAAATCACCCCCTAAACATTTGCAAGCCTTGCAGGACTTGGAGCTGGTCCCAAAGCAAATTCAATCAGCCCTTTCTTCCCCCACACTTGCTGCCTCCAGCTGAACCCCATCTCATACAGTGAAGCCCAGTGAATGGGTGCACCTGATAGGTCCCAAGAGGCCCCAGCCCCACACCAAGAAAAAGAGTGAGAAAGCCACCGCGAGAAAGGAGGAGTGGGGAGGGAAGGAAATGGGGCCAGGCCTGGGACAGCTGCCATACTGAGCCTGCTTTTGACAAAAGCCTCTTCCTGCACTGAGAAGGACCTTCAGCTAAAACATGAATTTACACGGCAAGGAAGTGATCCTGCTGGCCTGTGGGCCCAGTTCCTGAGCTTTTAAAGACTGAAAATGTTCAGCTTCTCAGTGTTTGACTCAGAAAGCCCTAAATCCCTCTGCCTTCTCAGATTAATAAAGGATATTTGCAACTGGATACTGTGATACTGGCACTTCTCCCATCTCTTATCCATAAAAACCTAATTGTAAAGCATTCCCTGAATTCGATCCTCTGATGAGACAATGAAATTTCAAAGGGTCCGTAAAGACAGGCAGAAGGAAGCCTTCAGTACACAGTCCTATGTGCTCTGAACATATAACAGTACATGGGTAATTGTGTCTTCCCGAGCAGTAGGAGAATGGGAGGGGTGCTGGGAGTAGGAGAGTCAGAAGGACAGGAGACTGACCTAATGAACATAAGGTTGAATGTTGAACCCTAATTCTGCAGGGCAGCCACCCACGACAAAATCCAAGGTGTTGTCCCAATCCTTCTTCATATTGATGGTTAAGCAATATCTTTTCCAGCTGTCACATAAACTCCCTGACTGCCGTCAGTACACGCTAACCCAGGATTTCCCTAGCAAAGCTCCTACCAAATCCCATACATCCAAATAAGTATCAACATATTCGGAGGATTTGGACACCCTTAAGTGAGGTCTATCACCTCGCATTGTCACAGTGTAGGCATCTAAAAAAGAGTGAATCCAAGGGGAATTGAAAAACCAGATGATGAAACACCTCCCACAGTGCAGGGTTAGAAAGCCACCTGCAGCCTTCAAGCAGCAACAAAGTGTTTTGTTGTATGGAGCTCTGTTGTGCTTTTTGGTTGACTCAGGCCTGTCTGAGAGAAGCAAAACCTGAGCCTTGAAGCCAGTCATGAGTTTTACTCCAGACTCTTATTTTGTGATGTCAAACATAACACTTAACTTCTTAGCACATTGGTTCTCTGGGGTGGAAATAGGGGTAGGAGTGGGAATAATACTTCTTTTGATTTATAGGTTTTTAGGCTCGTAATTGTTATTATCAATGACATTTGTGTTTTGGGAGAGCTGCTGTGTTCTCCACAAAGTCCCTGTGATAGGCAGAAGATCTGAAAAGCCTGCCCTGCACAGGTGAGGCAGTGCATCACTAGGACCTACACAGGTACAAGAACCAGAAAGCCGTATTTGCTGATCCTGACTGGTAAGTGACACAACATCCTCATGAAAAATACACAATGCCTCAGGTGCAAACACAGATACCATTTAAAGCAACCAAGTCATTTCCGAAGTGTGCTTCAGTGACTATCAACTATGGATTCCTACTTAGCTGCGACTTCTGATTTCCTAAATAAATCTTCCATCTCCCAAAAAGAAGATTGAAAACACATCTCTACCTCCCCATCAAGGACAGTCATCTCTGAGAATGGACAGGGAGCCCCCAAGAGCACTGGTCAGTGACAATGTCCCACAGGGGGGGCCTACCCCTGTTGCTGGTGCGTTCTCACAATGGAGACACTCCCAAACCCCGGGCCCACGCAGACAGCTCGGGTCAAACTCATTTCCTGCCTGCAGTCTGTTTCACTCCTTCTAGGCCCCTTCTGCAGGAGCCCGAGGATGCAGCTGTGTTTGCACTAACATTCCTGCAGGGGGGAGAGAACATTGCTGCAAGGCAATAAGAGGACGATAATTAAAACAAACAATAAAATGAAAATTTCATCAGCATTTTCAAAATAGGAGTTTTCAACTAGCAGCATTTTGCACAGAGCTGGGACAATTCCATTTTGGCAGGCATCCTAAATCCTTTGAAGCCGGGAGACTACCCGTGTCCTTTCAGAAGAGGCTGGCGGGGAGCTCAGGGAGCGGGCCAGGAGCGGGTCTGTTGCTCGTGGCCTGGGTCTTCCTTTTGCTGTGAGTTTGAACTATGCTGCTTTTGCAATGAGATTTTGAGCACTCTGAAGTATCATGCCTCTAAGAGGCAGAGAGGAAGGAGAGGGGACATTCATTTGGCCAAATTGGGCCAATCATCTCTGCTTTGGGAAATCAGACAAATCCAAGCCAGCTGGCTCCTGGGAAGAAGATGTATCCAAGCCAGACAGGACAAGGCTGAAACAAAAGCTAAAGAATTCAAAAGGCACAAAGGTAAAGCCAGCCCTAAGAGCTAGCCAGCTATCCTTCAGCAGAGCCAGTCAGGCCAGAGAGCAGAACTTCCAGGGTTCAGAGCTGGCAGCGTAAAAACAGAAGGGAAATGGGAAGAGGCCAGGGAAGGGGGAGAGCTGGGGAAAGACAAAAGCAGGGGAAGCCTCCTGGATTTTCCAAAATGACCTTTGGTGACCACAGCGAGTAGCCAAGAGACCAAGTTGCCACAGATGAACTGAGGTCCAGTCCTAAGAAGGCAAATATCTTTATCTTCCTAACAGCTAGAGCCTGCAGCCCAGCTGAACTGTGGCAGTATACAGGGATAGAGGGCCACTGAATGAGGCTCACAGCTGCTGCACAATGGGAAACCCAAGGCCTCCCTACAAGGGGAGACATGCCCAAGTGAAAGCCTGCCAACCAGAAATCTGCCAACTGTTTTTCAATTTGTTTTGTGTTCCTCTGTTTCCTTTTCAGGTAGGTCATATGTTTAAAAGCTGATTTTCATTTGGGAGGCCGAGGCCGGCAGACCACGAGGTCAGGAGTTTGAGACCAGCCTGGCCAATATAATGAAACCCTGTCTCTACAAAAAATACAAAAATTAGCCAGGTGTGGTGGCGCATGCCTGTACAGTCCCAGCTACTCAGGAGGCTGAGGCAGAAGAATCGCTTGAACCCGGGAGACTGAGGTTGCAGTGAGCCTAGATCGTATCACTGCACTCCAGCCTGGTGACAGAGCGAGACTCCATCTTAAAAAAAACAAAAAAACAAAAAAAAAAAACCCTGATTTTCAACGCACAAAAATTATTAAAAAGTAGACAAAGGACATGCACAGACACTTCTCAAAAAAAGACATACAAGCAGCAAACATATGGAAAGATGCTTAGCATCACTGATCATCAGAGAAATGCAGATGAAAACCACAGTGAGACACCATCTCACACCAGTCAGAAGAGCTATTATTAAAAAGTCAAAAAATAACAGATGCTGGCAAAGTTGTGGAGAAAAGAAAACGTTTGTACACTATTGGTGGGAATGCAAATTAGTTCCGTCCCTGTGGAAAGCAGTTTGGAGATTTCTCAAAGAACTAAACATAGAACTACCCTTTTACCCAGCAATCACATTACCAAGTATATACCCCCCGAAAAAAATCAAGCATTCTACCAAAAAGACATATGCACTCATATGTTCATCACAACACTATTCACAATAGCAAAGACAAGGAATCAATCTAAGCACCCATCGGTGGTGGATTGGATAAAGAAAATGTGGTACACATACACCATGGAATACTATGCAGCCATAACAAAGAATGAAATCATGTCCTTTGCAGCAACATGGATGCAGCTGGAGGCCATTGTCGTAAGTGAACTAATGCAGAAACAGAAAACCAAATAGCACATGTTCTCACTTGTAAGTGGGAGCTAGACACTGGGGACTCATGGACATAAAGACGGAAACAACAGACACCAGGAGATACTAGAGGAGGGGAAGGGAGAGAGGCAATGGTTGAAAAACTCCCTATTGGGTACTATGCTCAGTACCTGGGCAAACAGTTCTGTTGTACCCTAAACATCAGCATCACATAATATACCCTTGTACCAAACCTGCACATGTACACCCAAATCTATAATATAAAAGAAACCTGATTTTTTTCTGATTACTAAAGCAATATAAGCAATATACATTCTCAGCAAAAAAGAAAAATTAAATACTAATTACCTACACTCTCCTCCACCTCCTGAGATAACCCTTGTTTATATGTTGGTGTCTACTCTACATTTCTTATATATCTATATAATAATTATTGTCACAAGTTCAAAATCATAATGTACAATCTATTTGTAACCTTCTCTTTCCACCCAAAATATCATGATCACTCTTCTTTGTTGCTTGTGTCTCAATCAACACTTATTTATGATAAATGAAACTCACTGGATTCGGCCAGAGGGAATTCATCAGATGACTCAGGAACCTCAAGAACCCAAGAAAGCTAGTTCAACCATTGTGGAAGTCAGTGTGGCGATTCCTCAGGGATCTAGAACTAGAAATACCATTTGACCCAGCCATCCCATTACTGGGTATATACCCAAAGGACTATAAATCATGCTGCTATAAAGACACATGCACACGTATGTTTATTGCGGCACTATTCACAATAGCAAAGAGTTGGAACCAACCCAAATGTCCAACAAGGATAGACTGGATTAAGAAAATGTGGCACATATACACCATGGAATACTATGCAGCCATAAAAAATGATGAGTTCGTGTCCTTTCTAGGGACATGGATGAAACTGGAAAACATCATTCTCAGTAAACTATCGCAAGGACAAAAAACCAAACACCACATGTTCTCACTCATAGGTGGGAATTGAACAATGAGAACTCATGGACACAGGAAGGGGAACATCACACTCCGGGGACTATTGTGGGGTGGGGGGAGGGGGGAGGGACAGCATTAGGAGATACACCTAATGCTAATTGACGAGTTAATGAGTGCAGGAAATCAACATGGCACATGGATACATATGTAACAAACCTGCACATTGTGCGCATGTACCCTAAAACCCTAAAGTATAATAAAAAATAAATAAATAAATAAAAATTAAAAAAAAAATAAAAAACAAAAAGAACCCAAGAAAGGACAGCTGGGACACAAGCTAGCACTGGGACGCCTCCCTGACACCCCAGGGCACTGTGTCTTCTCACTCTATCTGCTTAGCAGTGCCATCTCTGCGGCCCAGGCCCCTGCTTCTGTGTGGAGCAGCAGGCAGCAGCCGCATAGCCCACCAGCTCCACTGGGCTTATCTCATCCTAAATGCAAAACACCAGCCTGCTAAACTCCCAATTCCAAATGCCCAAGGTCCGTAATCCGGCTGGCTTGGTTTATGTCATCTGTACACCCTTGAAGTAATCAGCCGTGGCTGGCGGGAGTGGGAGAGGCAGGGAATTGGTGCGCCAGGCCATTAGAGAAGTGGACTCACTTACAAATGTTATTTACTGTTCCTTCAAAGGATATGCCAGGAAAACAGCTTGTATTAGTCAGGGTAGACTAACTGCTATTTACAGAAACCCCAAAGCTTATTTCTTGCAAGTATCCCAGGTCTACTGTGGACCAGTAGGGATGACTGGGGGCAGCTGTGGGGGTCAGGAGGGTCCTTCAGAGACCAGGGCTCCTTCCATCCCTGGCTCCCCTAGCTTGCAGGGTCTCAGAGTCCTCTAGTGGACCTTTTGAACTCAAAAACTTAATCATGTCGGATCCATTTGCTTCCAGGCAGCTCCATTTGCAAAGCAAACACTCTCAAGCTTCTTTCCTAGACATAATTCTAAAATGTGCTGGATTTCGTTGTTTCCTCCCTTACCCTCCCACCTCTCTTGTTCTCAGTGGCTGTCTTGAGACTGTGTGGAACAGTAGGCTTGAATGGGACAGCTACATCGCAATCTAACTTTCTGCTGCAGGACTCAATCACTTTCTTCAATTGAAACACGTTCTCAGGTCTCTGTCTCAGTGTTTCTCAATCCTATCCCTTACTGTTAAGGAAGCAGCCGGCTTTTCCAACCTCTCTGTGGCAGACTGGATTTTCTCAAAACTGGCCACAGCCATAGCAATCTTGCCAATGTCATGTGTTCTCCCAGAGCCTTGACACTCAGCCCAGCATGAGATGGAGCATGATTCCCCTTGCTCTGCATATGGGCTGGTCTTAGTAACTTGGTAATAACAACTGGCATCAGGCAGAGGTGACAGCGCCTGACTGCCGAGGCCAGGTGGTAAAGTGATACAACTTCTGCCTGGCAACTCAGCCACCATGCTGTGAGGAAGTTCAAATGACCCCACATGGGGAGACCAAAGGGAGAAGGCTATGTGGACAGGCACTGAGTCTCCAGACAACAGCCAGAATCAGCCGCCAGACACACGAGTGAACCAGCCTTCTGAAAATTCCAGTCACCAGCTTCACGCCTTCCAGCAGAGCCCCACACACCGTGCAGCAGGGACAAGATGTCCCTGCTGTGTCCTGCTGGAATTCCTGATGCGCAGATGCCAGGAGCGTAAGAAATGGCTTATGCACTAAGTTTTAGGGTAATTTGTTACACAGCAATAATAGTTGGAACATGTTTGATGCACCACACTTTTACCTTCTTCTTACTCCCTTTTTATATTACTTTTAAATCAGCTAGTTACTTCCTAACTTCCTTCTTCTTGTGACATTTTGCCAAAGGCAGACAATAGAAGCCCACCACGCATAAATATACACACACTGCTAATGTTCTATTTTCTCAACACTTCCCCTAGTGCTAAAATCTCAGGCACACAGTCTCCCTCCCAGATCATCACTATGAAGTTCTACCAAACACTGTGCCACAACAACACAGGGCTTGCCAGCCTTCCAGCCTCCTGGGTGTGTCTCCTCACCACCCACAGCCTGATCATTAAGCCAATATCCCATGTTTCAGGCATTTTTATTATGGAAGCACCCACTTCTGGCATCAATATCTCTGTTATTCAGGGGAGACTAACTTCGGTAGCTAAGAATCCCATCATTCAATGGCGTAACACTATAGGGTCTTGTTGTCATTCACATTGTGGTCCTACACGTGTGGGAAGGTCACAGCTCCCACACAGACGTCTTCTGTCTGGCTGATTCTCCATCACCAGCGCTCACCAGCCTCCCCTGGGTCTTGTGCATCCTGCCAGTGTGGAGGATCAAATGGTCAGTGCCTGGAAGTAGCATGCCTTACCTCAACCCACAGTTCACTGGCCACAACTCAGTCCCGTGGCCCCACACGACTATAAGGAAGGCTTATGTCAGCTGTGCCTCTGGGAAGAAGAAATGAGTTTATGAGCATCTAGCCATCACACTTCCACACTGCCCAAAGCAAGGCTGAAAGTCCAGCCACAGTAATGTCACACTATGTCTCTTCCCTAACTGTCCCCTTCCCAGAGTCCCTGCTCTGTGGGAGCCAGGCCTTCCCAGCAGCTCATTCCTAGGGTCTTGCTCAGGCTTGTCTAGATACTACTACAGTGGTATGCGGAATAGTGTACCAGCAGAGACGGCCACGTGCTAACCCCCAGACTCTGTGCATAGGTCAGCTAGCATGGCAAAAGGGACTTTGCAGCTGTAAGTAAGGTTAAGCACTTTGAGTTATCCTGGGCTGTCCAGATGGACTCTATCTAATGACATGAGTCCTTAAAAGCAGAGAAACCCTTCCGGGCTGTGGTCAGAAAGGAAGATGTGGTCAGAGAGATGCAAGGTTGCCAGCTTTGAAGACAGAAGAAGGGGGCCATGAGCCGAGGAACTCCAGAAGCTGGAAAGGGCAAGTGAATGCAGAAAGTGAATCCAGAGGGGAGCAGAGCCCTGCTGACACCTTGACCTTAGCTCAGCTGGACTTCTAACCTACAAAACTGTCTGATGATAGGTTTGCGTTTTAAGCCCTAAGTTTGTGATCATTTGTCATGGCAGCAATAGAAAACTAATACAGCCAACGACTGCTCTTGGTGATAAATTCTGAGCCCACACTTCAACAACAGAGTGCCCAGGGCCCCAGTGGGAATATACCTCATGTTCACAAACTAGCTTCTGCCAGATTCTGGCTGCCTTCTCCACACCCACGACTCCACCCCTGTTCTCCTTACTCCCCTGCACCCAAACCCCTGAGACTCAGGCCACCAGCCCTAAGGAGGCACTCTGGGCCACCCAGTCAGCACATTTGTCTCAGAACCCTTCCTTGCTAAGCTTGGCCTCTGGCACAGCAGAAAGACCGGAGGCCAGCCAGGGACAGCAGGTGGTCTGCCCAGAGGCCCTAAACCCAGAGTCGGCAGACCCAGCTGCACAAAGACAGAGGGATACACTGGTGTGTCCTACACATGACCATGGGAGACAGAGCTCTGGGCAGTGCTGGTCAAAATATGACACTGTGGCCTCCATTCTCCCTACCACCCTCAACAACTCCCCTCAAGAAAGGGGTTGGAAATGATTCTCCCAGCAGATGTGATGGGTGATAGCACAGCACGCCACACACCCTCCCTCACACGCCCAGGAAAGATGGGATCTGTACAAGAACTTGCAGTTTAAGCCAAAACAAATAAATAAATGATGTGTGGAATTTTAGGCATGAGGTGAAAGGAGGATTATTTATCTTGGGGTCTCCCCAGGATGCCTTCAATAACCAATATGTTACCTGCCCACATGCAAATGGAGTCTAGACCAGCCATGAAAATAGGCACAGTTCTGGGGGAAGGAGAGCTAGGCAGAAAGAAAGCAAGATAAGAACTGAAGACACAGGGAAAACTGCACAGTGGATCTGGAGAACCAAAGCTAACCATGTGGGTCACAGACGGCTCAGGAACTGGGTTGTTCTAAGGCTAAAGCAGGGGAAATGAAATCTGTGGGGTTAAAAGTGTGCTTGAAAGTCTATGGGTGGGAAGAGAGCAGAGAGCAGCGGGAGGCGACACGGTGGATGAATCTGCACAGCGGCAAGGCCCCTGTTTCACAGGACTCTGGTTTGCAGTTAGGTTGCAGTTTCTGCCACCAGAGCAGGCCAGGAGCTACACACACAGCGCATCCAGCAGCCTACCCACCCGGGAGCCTCCGCTGCTCCTTCCGGAGTCACAAGCTCTGGCAGCCCCACTTCTCCACTCCTGGTCCCTCCCAGATCCATTCTCTTTGGAGGATTTTCCCCAATTCCCAGGGCAACACCTCCCAACCCCCGGCCACCCAGGCATTCCACTGGATGGGACCGATGGTGGCCTGGGACCACAGAAGCTTCCCAACTCTGTAAAGTCTTGAGATGTTCTCCCAACAGCCCTCCAAGTCTTGGAGCAACCTCTCCAGATCTCTGGGGAATTCCTGACACAAGCCCATCGGGATTCCCTCTGATGAGCCATAAAAATTGATTAGCATAATTAGATCAGACATACTGTGATATCATTATGATCTCCTCTGCTGTCTCGCCCTTCATTAATAAAACACACACTCAAAGTGCAACTGTCTAGTCCCATCTCTGCTGGCCCTGAAAGAGGTCCTCTTGGAAGAGATGGAGAGACGGTAGGACTAGCTAGTGACTTCACCCTCTCAGCATTCCCATTCCCTCATCCCTCCTCTTGCTGCACCTGTCTGCTCCAGCCTTGCTGGATGGGGGAGGAGCAGTCCTGCTGGGCACCGGGTCCCTGCAGGAGGAGAACTGCACAGTGAACCTGCAGAACCAAAGCTAATCCTGAGGATGAGAGAAGGTTCAGGAAAAGACTTTCCCAAGGCCAAAGGCGCGTCCAGCCTAGAGGGCGTCAGAAGCCGAGTGGGTGTGGCAAGCTTGGCAGCACACACAATCTAGAGACTGCAGCCACCGCGACTGTGAAGCAATATTCTGGGCTGACCCATAGACGGCGGTATCAGGGGAAGTGAGAACTGAAGGTGCCTTACACATCACTGGGGCCCCTCCATTTAACCAAAAGTTATCAACAAGCCTTTTTTCCTCAAAGCCCCTTTTGGCTTCATCTCTATTCCAACCGTTCAATGCCCCAAATTTTGGAACTCTCTTCAAACATTCTACTGAGAAAGAAATCCCATTATTTCATGAATAAACAGGCTGAGGCCATAAGACTCACAGGCTGAGGTGATCCAGCCAGGTGGGGTCGACAGAACCTGCTGCTGGGAGTCCAGCATCCTCTCGGCTGCACATGCACGTGACTGTCCAAGGAAACTGGTAGGAAAGAAGTGAAATAAAATGGAGTGTTTTACAGCAAAAACCATCCTGTGCTTTCTTACCTACAGAGGTACCATTTCATGACCTCTGAGATAAGTGGTCAAGTTCAAAATATATCAACAGTGAAAAGACACAAGAAAAAGCAGGGAGGTTTTCTTTTGTGAGAATTGATGTTATTCACAACGGCTCTAGCAAGTAGAAGAAACGTTTACTGAGCACTTCCAGCATGCCCGGCCCCTGCCCAGTGTTCCCTCATGTGTGCTACTTGTTAATCCTCACAACAGCCCTGGGAGAGATGTACTGTTATTGCCCCATTTTCCAAGGAGGAAACTAAAGAACAGAAAGATAAACTGCCTTTCCCAGGCTACCCAGTTGGTAGAGCACCAGGCTGGGACTCCAACCAGCCCTAGGAGCGCTAAGCCCATCTGCTTCACTGCAGCTCCAAGGGCCCGGGTGCTTGCCTTTAGCCTCAGTCTTGCAGGGAAGATCCAGACACCTCCAATCCAGTCTCCAGACAGGGCTCTGCTGAATGCACCCTGAGTTTCCTGCATGGCACGGCCCTAGGCACTGAACACTTCAGCAAACAGAGCAGGCAAACCCTCTGCTGTCTTTGTGAAGCCCAGCAGTGCTGAGAGACAGATGATGAACTCAAAACTTAGAAAATCGCACACTCTGTTGGAAGGTGGTGAGGATGAATGCTATGGGGGCAAGGGAAAGGGGAGATGAGAAATGCAGAGCAGTCTAATTTTAAATAGGGTGTTCAGGGAAGGCTCGCCTAGAAGCTGACATCGGAACAAAGGCTTGAAAAGGTTAGGGAGTGTTCACAGGGTGTAGAGCTTGTTCCTGGAAAAGTTCTCTCCTCCCAGGCCTGGAAGATCCATCCTCATTTCACAGAATCCCCAGATGAGAAAAGAGATACAAGCTATGTGACAGTGCCTGGCACATAGTAGGTATTCACCACATGCCCCTTTCCTTTCCTTCTAAGGGGGATGGGTTTTCCTTCTAGGAAGAATATTTGAAGCCAGTTCAGAAATGTGGCACTGAAGAGCTGGAAGAGAGATAAAAGGGGCATTGAGAACAAAGACCCATTGATAATTCTCAGTTAAGCAGAGGGACTCAGCCCTGTAACAAAGATCAAATTAAAGACACTTCCTTCTCTTCCATGATGGGGTGAATGGTATCCCCTAAGTAATCACATGCTAAAGTTCTCATCCCCAGTAACCTGGAATGTGACCTTATTTGGAAATAGGGTCGTCACAGATGTAGTTGTAAAGAGGCGGGAATGGGCCCCTATCCAATATGACTGGAGTCCTTATAAAAAGGAGAGATTTGGACAAAGAGGCAGACACACGAGGAGAACGCGGCATGAAGATGAACGAAGGGCCTGGGGTGACATAGAGAAGCCAAGGAACACCAAAGATGGCCAGCAAACCTCCAGAACCTAGGAGACAGGCATGGAGCAGTGTCTCCCTCCCGGCCCTTGGCCCTGGGCAGGAGCGCCCCTGCTGGCACCTTGACCTTAGGCTTCTAGTCTCCAGAACTGAGAGACAGTTCATTTCTTTTGTTTAAGCCACCCAATTTGTGGTACTTTGTTATGGCAGCCTAGCAAACTCATAACCCTCCAAGCCTGTTGTTTCTGATATCTCATTAAACTGCGAGGGAGGACGGCTCGGGGCGGGAAAGAATTTAAGCACACTTGAGGATGAGATCTCGGAAAGAACTTTAGCTGCTGATACTAGTATTTGGAACTGACTGGAAGCAAATAGTTGAGAAACCTACCAAGTTTTTGAGGGAATTGAATAGCTAAGAAACTGTTTGCTGGCCTAAAAGAGCCTGTGAGTAAAAAGTGCCCATTAGTCGGAAGCAGACATATGCCCAGATGCCCCCCTTGGTGTCTGATGTGACTACGGAGTGTTGGACAAGGAAGTGCCTCCTAGAGGGTAGGCAGGGGCTCTGAAGGTTGATGGACAAGGACATCTCTCACAGCAAGCAGAGGCAGGTCTCGCCATGCAGCATCCCCACTGCCAGGGTAGAGCACCTCACATTGCCCGCCAGCAGAACTCCATCCCACCCACGGATGTGGTGTATCACCCACAGACACTGGCCAGCTTTCTTGTCCTTGCATCCCAGTTGTATCTTGAGGGCAGATAAATTGCCTTGCTAGCTCGGAGCTCGCCAGACCTTGAGAAGCTACACGAGACTTGAGGGAAAAGACTGCCCCTTTGAGGGCAGGGTGTGTGAGCATGTTCTGCACAGGACAGAGAGCAACACAGATATTTGACCACCTGGAGGGTGGCCAGCAGTAGAGTTTCCCAGCTGTGCCCCAGCACCCAGCTTTCTGTTTTGCTCCTTTCTGGGCACACAGCAAGACTGTCCTCCCTTGTAGTGAAGCATGGCCTCGCAGGACAGCGCTCGCCAATGGAGCATGAGTCACAGCGATGGGTGCCTCTTCCAGATCAAGCCTTCTAAGAGGTGTCTGCAGCCCCTCAGCTCTCTTTCTCCTCCCACCATCTAGAGAAAGAGGTGGCAAGGCCCTAGGAGCTCACGGGACCATGCGATGAACAATCCTAAGCGCCTGAGTCATCGTGGGATGGAACCCCGTCTGCTGATCAGAAATGCCACATCCAACTGTTACACGGGCAAGAAAGAAATGTCTGTGCTACTAAGTCACCAAAATCTCAGAGCAGACAGTGTTACCTTACCTAATAGAGGCGGCCCTCCGAATCTGCAGGTTTCATATCTGCAGATTCAACCAACTGTGAATCAAAAATGTTTTTAAAAAATAGCAATATAACAATAAAAATAATACAAATCCTAAAATACAGTATAATAACTATTTCCATAGCATTTGCATTGTATTGAGTATTGTAAGTAATCTGGAGATAATTTAAAGTATGTAGGTGGACGTGCATAGGTAATCTGCAGATACTATCACATTTTATATCAGAGACTTGAGCATCTGTGGATTTTGGTGTCTAAGGGGGATCCTGGAACCAATCCTCCTCAGATACCGAAGGACAACGAGATATGCAGTGACTCAAAGTTGGGGATAGCAAGAGCTCCTCTGTCAAGGGGCATCATGGTGTCACAAGATAAGCCCTGGATCAGGATTCAGTTCTAGAATCAGCCCTGCCCTTAACCAGCCTATGGCCAGAACAGGTCAGGGGACTTCCCTGAAGAGGGGAGGTCCAATCCAGAAGTGTGGTTTTCAAGCTCACCCCTCCTCAGGGGTGCAGCAGTGGTGTGGGCCCAGGGCTAAGTGGACAGGCCTCCAGACTATGCCTCCCAATGGCCAGAATTGCCTGCCCCTGATTGTGAGGCATCTGTGGGCTAGCCGGTGAGATTTTTATCGGAGGAAATGACAGCGTGATGGTGCACTGATGGGAAGGACACCAGAAGCCCCGTGCCAAGGGCATCTCTGAGGACCTTTGTGTCTGCCTTGTGCAATCAAAAGCTTCACCCTCTCTTGTTCCCACTTACCCCAGGGTCCCCAGTGGGTCGTGTCACAGAGTCAGAATGCAAACCTGGCTCCCTGAAAATCAGATCTGAGCGTGCACTCAACCTGTCCTCCCAGCCCTGCCAATGAGGGTCACTGGGCACTTCTCAGAGAGAGGGGAAAGATAAAAGGCACTCACAGAGCAGAGGCCCCAGGGTGGGCCAGACATCCTCCCTCTACCAACTGCATGGCTCTGCTGAACCCTATGACCCTGCACCACAAACAGCATCTTCCCTTTGATGCCTATGACAAAGCTGAGGCTCAGAGTGATGTATGACCTGCCCAAGGTCACACTGCTAGGCGGCACAGCCAGAAGGGCAACCTGTATCTGGCCAACTCCAAAGCTCTTCATGCCAACCCAATGCCACGTCCACGTGCCCTCCATCTGGTCATTGGAAGGGCCTGGTGCTGAGTTTTCTCTCTGCCCCCTCACATGCCCTCACTGCACTGTCCCTGACCACCAGGATGGAAAGGAGCCCCCTCCCCTACAACCACCAAGAGCTGCTCTGAAAGGCGGTGCCTATGGCTGGGCACAGGGATGGCCCCCAGGACCGGGGGAGGCCCTTCCTTGCTGCCCTGGAAGCGGTGGATGAAGCATGCAGACCCATCTGCCCTCTAAGGAGTGCTCAGCACTTTTCACATGTAAATATCTCAAATATTCACTATGCTTTAAAGTAAATGTGCATATTTTTATTTCTTGGTATGAAGCCATTTCAAACATTACCCAGGGAATCTGGGTTAACCACTCTCTCTGCTGTTTGCCTATTCGTGTTTCACTCCTTCCTTCCTTGCCTCCCTCCTTCTTCCTTCCTTCTTTCCCTCCTTCCTTCCTATTTTATTTAAATTTTTTGTCACCCTAAATCTCCTCTGATATCAGTGTGTTTAAGTGCTCAGACTAGGTAAGCTAATTATAATTGCAAATTTCCTGGATAAAGAACATAAAAAATCATTTTAAAGTCAAACAATTATTTTATCGTCCTCTCTTTTATACTGCCCATTAGTAATTACAAATCAAGATTTAGCTGAGAACAGGAATGCCCAGTCCTAACCAGGAGGATCACAGTTTATGGAACATAGTCACGTGCACAGATTTTTTCAAGAGTCACCTCTGTGGAGCGGGCCTCAGGCAGCTGTCAGTATCCCCATTTAACCAGTGAGGAACCTGAGTCTCAAAAATACATTAAGTGAATTTCTTGAAGGGATACAAAGTAGCTTCAAAACAAATAAAGTTTCCTGAAGACCCCTTTGCCCACAGCTCTGTGGCCAGGCCCCAGGGCCGGTGAGGGTTAAGGGCCTGCCCCTCCCCGCGACAGGACTTTCCCAGGCAGAGGAGCCAGCCCTCCTTCCTGAGTCCTTCCTGCATCCTCCAGGTCTCCTCTTAACCCTGGGCTCTCCTCTCACATTTAGTTGACAGAAAGTGAAATTAGAGGTTGTTTTTCGTAACGTTAACAAAGACCAATTCTTCCCAAACACCAAAAAGATGGAAGAACTGTAACACTGAAATTTTTTTTTCTTAAAACTCTTCCGACAAAGTACTCCAAGGGTGGCGTTATCGTCTTGAAAGGGCATTTAATGTGTCTCCGTATTCTCAGGCCCCTCACCCTTGGCCTCTAGATGGAGACACCCCGCACCCCACTCCCACCTCCCCTGTTCTCCACACCACTCGCCCACAGGCAGGTCCAGCCCAAAGTCTGGAGGAAGAGCAAAAAAGTTTTAGCATCGGAATCCTCCAACACATGACTTATTTAGTGGCACTGAGTAACATGCGGGTGTATTTCAGTGTTTGGGGGCAAAGATTGAACTTAGAAGTGGGCTTGTCTTGGAATATTAATGTCAGAGGTGGAGATGGAAGGGATGAGGCAGAGAAAGCCAGAGAGGGAAAGAGAGCTGTCTCCTTCTGTCAGGCGCGAGCTCTGGAGCAATAGAGATATACTGGGAGTTCAATTTCTGTTTGCCTGAGCCAGGGAGAAAATCTAATTAAATATGGTGTCTGAGTTTGGAGAAGCCAGGATGGGGCTGGAATATAAAGTGTGGCGGCTACCCATAGATCAGAGGGCAATATTAATAAACCCACAGAAAGGGACAGCAGGATGCGCTGGTGGTATTGATAAAATGCAATGCAAAGACAAAGCAGGCTGGGGAATATTGCATGATAATGCCGATAAACGCGCACCAGGGACGCCACCCCTACTGCGGTGGACCTGGGACTGCTGTTCCAGGAAGCTGGTGCTTGGCGGCCGGTCCCCTTCCCTATTCCTCTTTCTCCTCCTCTTCACCCTGACTCTGGTCTCACCTCTGTTTCCCATAAACATGCGAACTCAGCATCAGTGAGTTTTCCGAGAACTACTGAAGCCAGGACAGGAGATGAAGAATTAACAAGAGGGATAAATGAGTCTCCATTTCAGCAGAGAATGTCTGGAGAAGGAAAAAATCACAAAGGCTGCAGAACTCCTTTCTTTGCAAACTTCCAGAAAGAGCTGGTCGCATATCCGGCTCACACAGAGGAGGGTCTTGCATAGAGGCTGAAACGTCTTTTGAAAGACATTTCCACAGAGGTCACTTGAAGGCAGCCCTCAGCCTCCACGCAAGACTCTTCTCTATTTGAGCCTGATATGCGACCAGCCCTTTCTGGAAGTTTGCCCTCTGACACTCCAGACCCAAAGCAGAAGGCTTGGGGACGTGCAGTTTTCAAAGAACCCTCAGAACTCCTTGAAGGTGTTGGAGCCCAGTTCCAGGGTGAATCCCTTGGAACCAGCTGGCTCTTTGTCATAGATCTTCTGTCTTCTCAAGAGCTGTTCTCGAAGGGGTTGGAGACGAGGGGCTTTTCCTGATGGGAAGAAGTACCACCACTGCATCCCTCCCCACCATGCACCCCAATCTTTCTCAGGGCCCCCATCACAGTTGCAGTGAGGCTTTCAGATCTTAGCTGAGTTAATGTCATTCTTTTGTCATCTGTTCTTAATTGCCATCAGCTGGTATGTTGTGATTTCGCCTGATTTTCCTAAGCTTTCTGTGTTATAGCTAGCATCTGCCTAGGGTATTTTCAGCAATTTTTATTGTGTATTAATCTGTGCAGTCTATAATGCTGCATTATTTCCAGGGACTGTATGTGTGACCATAATAATAGCGGCTCTCGAGAAGTCCATTTCTGCTTAGATCTGATTCAGCTTTGAATCTATACCTCGACCTCCACATATCCTACCTCCACAGACAGTAGCATCCTCTTCTTTGGAAGTGAATTTGTATCAGAATGTTTCTGCTGAAGGCCAGCACTCGCTGGCTGTGTATATTCACCCCTCTAGTCTCTGAGCCTCCATTTCCTGGTCTGTTGAATGGGAATAATAATAATTTCAACCACTCTGGATGGGCTGCGAGGATCAAGTGAGGTAGTCTATGAGGAGAGTGTTCTTCCGGTTCTGAGAATGTTGTCTGATGCTTGCCTGAAGAAATGGAAATCCATTCAACAATCAAGAGGCCTAATTATTGTGATAGCAGCTTGCATGGGTATTGTGCACCCTAACTTCAAGCGGCCCTTATCAAACATGTCATTTGACCTTGACAATATCTGATGAGGTCTGGAGGCACCGTTTCATTTTACAGATGAGAAAACTGGATTACAGAGCCCAGTAAGAGATCTTTTCAGATGCAAAGACGATCCTAGCCACCGCTTTAAACTTCCACCTTGGGAAAAGGGCAACCTGGAATCCTAATCCGAGCCCACAGCCAGCAACTCCTGGCCAGACTCCTCCACAGCTCCTCCTGGGCAATCAGCCCTCACTCTCCACACAGCTGTGTTGCCTTGTCCTGGGGCTTAACATCACCCAAGTCGCACGGCATCCCATCCCCTCTATTCCCTTGCTCCCTCTGCTGCAGCCACAAGGGTTGATTCTTTCACAGACCAGGCCCACCTGTGCCTCAGGACTTAGCACATACTCTTCCCTCTGCCTGGAACCCCCTTCCCCAGATATCTACAGCTCACTTCCTCATCTCATTGGGGCCTGTCCCCAAATGTCACCTCCTCAGCAAGGCCATAGTGACCACGTTCCATAAAAAAAGCAACTGCCAGCCATCCTCTCCACTCTCTGCTTTACCATTCTCCAAAGCATAGAGTACCATGGTTTTCTATCTATTAGATCACCTCTCTCTAAATGTGGTGCCCCTCCCTCCACTAGAACCTGAGAGCAGGGACATTCTCCTACTCACACTGTAACCTCAGAGCTTATAAGGGTGCATAGATGTTCCTTGGCTTATTCAATAGTTCATTATATAATTTTTTCAATGAGTTTTAGAGAGATTAAGTCACGCATCCTTGACTTCACTACACATTTAGGAAGTAACAGAGCTGGGACCTCAAGTTCAGTGTTTTCTACCATATGAAAATCTAAACTCTGAATAAATACAACTCAGGGTGACCATGAGGTAGAGAAGACTCACATGGTCAAATACATCCTGCAATGACCGAGGAAGCCATTTCCCCTACAGACACTCGCTCGTGTCCCGGAACACTGCGGGGCAACTTGAGGTGGGAGAATCAAAGGGAGCCAGACCTGCCAACTCAAGGGACCATGACCAAGTCACCCACGTGCGCCAGGTCCCTCAGGTGCAGCTGCTGGGCAGGCTTTTGTTTGAAGGAATTCTTATCCCTCTTTGCCAAGCACAGCTGTATGAGTGGCAGATGTGATTTGCCCATCCCTGCTCTTTTTGTACCCAGATCACGAAGGGCTTATTCTTAGCAACGGAGCAAGCCCATTGATGGGGATCATGATGCTGAGGGTGAGACCTGTGGATGGCAGATAGGGGGGTAGGGGGAGAGAGAGAGAGAGATGGAGAGATGGCATCAAAAGAGACAGAGACAAGAGAGAGAGACAGAGAGAGAGCACCACTAGGGGGAGGAGATCTTGTGAAGCTACTATTGCTGATCTTGCACTTGGTTTTCATGCCCCCTGGAAAGGCCTTTGTGTTCAGTACTAAGCACATACCACAACTCCAAAGGCTCCATCCTGAGGCTATTGATCACTATAGGAACGGCCACCACAGTGATCTTTCAAGAGATACTTTCTATGGCCAGGGTTCATTCAGAGGACCCTTCTCACAGCCATGACAGAATTCCATTCAGGGAAGGACACACACTGTTTGCAATTGGAGCAAGCCCACTGATGGGGATTATGATGCTGAGGGTGAGACCTGTGGATGGCAGAGAGGTAGAGAGAGAGAAAGAGATGGAGAGATAGCATCGAGAGACAGAGACAGAGAGAGGGAGGAGAGGAGGTGGAAGGGATGGTTCATGGAAGGATGGAAGGATTAGGAACGCAGGTAGAGTGTCACATTAGCCTCAGTTTGAAAACATAGCATGCAAATTGGTTGGCTTTTTAGTGGGGTGGTTCAGGCTACATTGAATCAGTTCAACCTTTATTGAGACCATGAAGTTGGACAAGACCCAAATCTTGCCCTAAAGTATCTTACAATGCAGTGAGCCTGACAGGCCCATAAATGGCTGGCGGAGGAGGGTGGGGAAGCAGGGAAGAAGGGAAGAAGGGGGAACTATTTTTAAACATAACTTAAAAAGAAATTATGCTAAATATATAGACAGACAGTGAGACAAACTTCATCTTGCTGGGGAGCTGGAGGCCAGGAAAAAAGAGGACACATTTCACAGAGGATGTGGCATTCGAGTTGACTGTGAAAAGGCATGTGGAATGGCATTCCCGCCTGAACAGCTGAAGACTTGGAGCCGAGGAAGAAGAAGGAGGCCACGGGGCAGGACCCACAGACTGTTGCAGAAGCACAGGCCTCATCTGTCTGGGATGGATTAGGTAAACTCAGAGATGTCATCTCGTCATCTAAAATAACTCTAGGGAGTATGGCCTGAAGAGAATTCCATGCATCCAATCCCTGCACATTGGCGGCTTACTGAGGACAGGAGTATGTTTGTATTCCAAACCCAACTTACCCGTGCAAACCCTTGAGGCTCCTGGGGTTGGAACCGGGAGGGGTCTCAGACTCAGAGCTTGGCAGGAAGGCAGCTTCCGCCTGCACTGTAGCTTTCCCTCTGCTGTTGCGGAAAGGAAATGATACATTTCTGCCCATCAGGAATTTAAGTTTGTTCATCTGCAACATTCATTCTGAGTCTTCTCGCTGCTTCTTCAAAGCTCTGGGTGGTGGATGTCTCGATGGAAACAGTTTTTCTATTTTAAAACATTCCCCCAAGAGTAGGAGTGAAGAAAGAGCTACCATCCCTCCGGTGTTGTACTGATCTCGGCAGCATTTATTGAGGCACTTAACAAACGTGCAGAACACTGTTAGAAGCTCTGTGTGCAACTGCTCTGTCCCTGCCATGCAGGTGTTATTATCATTCCCATTTCACCTGCGAGCTTAGAAACATGAACAGGCTTGTCCAAGGCCACACGGCCAATCCAAGGTTTAATGACTCAACACAATTTATTGAGAGTCTACTATATGCCAGGCACTGGGTGGTTCCCAAGGTCAGCCCATCTGGGATCCGTGACACAAACCCAACGTGAGGATGGGAGAATAGGCAGGCCTCAGAGGACTAGACAGAGAACAGTCTAACACCACGGTCTTGGCCAGATCCCCAGGCAGGAGGCAGTGAAAGTATCAAACCATAACACCCTTCCCAACTCCAGTTCCTCCCAACAATTTTGGCTCAAACCAACTCTGGGTGGTGAGGGGCTCTAACTGTCCCATTTTCTAGAGGGGTAAGCTGGACACACTGAATAACTTGCCTCTTCTCTTTGGAGAAAAGGGGTGCAGCAGGGGATGGAGGCATAGATAACATGAATGACCACCAGCTGTGCCCAGAGATGGTGCTGCGGATTTGCACGCAGTGCCTCACCTAATACCAACACTGAGAGAAGGACATTATTAACTCGCAGATGGAAAAACGCCATGTCTAGAGAAGTTAAGTGACGTAAGCACTGCCACACAGCTCAGCAAAGGCAGGGCGACACGGACACGGTCCCGTGGCCCCCATTGCTTCCTCCTCCCATGGCCCACATGACTCCCTAGACTGTTGGCCACAGGCCCTGAGAAAGGGGGCCAAATGGTGCAAACTCAAAGAAAAGCACCCTTTTCTTTCATTTTATAAGGCATCATTTGACCTTGAGGCCCAGGGGAGTAAAGTGTGTGCACACGTGCAAAGGCACACACACCCTGTGTGCACGTTTCTGCAATATGAGTGGTGACATTGTCCTGTGAGGCTCAGGGAAAGACCACACCCATGCTGCTGGTTGGGTCTCTTCCCTACAGAATGCAGGACCAACCCCTTCAGAAAGAAGGTTAGATTAAAGCCAAAGGATCCAGGACCAGGGGCAGGGGGTGCGTAATGGGCTCAAGCTGGGTGAGATTACCTGCTACCTGCTCAACCAAATTGTTTATAACTTGTGTCTCTCTGTTTCTCTCCTTTTTGTTAACTCCCCTGGACCAAAGCAAGGCAGAACACCTGGGGGTGGTCACAAGTATAATTAGCAAAAGATGTTCCAAAGACCAGGTGAAGGGCAGCTGAAGTAAGCAGAATGTTCTCCTGGTGCTGATCGTGGAGCTGCCAAGTTCTCCTCCACTGAGAAAAACAGCATGCTTTATCCTTGTGCATCTAGACTCTGGCCTGAGGACAACTGTCTCAGAATCACTGGGATGGAACTGATAAAAATGCAGGTTCCTGGGTTCCATCCCAAACCTACAAGACAAATGAATCAAGGTGGTATCCAGTTGTCCACATCTTTAATAAGTACCTCCTGGAAGGGAGTCCCATACCCAGAAGGTTGGAGAAGCTCCACTTTGCTGCAGCCTTTGAGGAAGTAGATGCAGGACCTGGGTCCCGAAAGGGGGTTCCACGGCTCTGGGACTCTGATTCATGGTGTTGCTCCTTCTTCTGTCCACCCCTGCCCTTAGGGTCCCCTGTTCCATCCCTCCTGCAAGACATCCTAACTGACTGAAGAAGCTCCGAGGGATGTGCAGGCACAAACTGTGACTTTGTGGCATGGCAAGGTGAATCCACTTCCCCAGAAGTCAATACCAGTCCCCACTGCAACAGAGCCCAATCTCACTTCTTCCCTCAGAATAGAACAGAAGGTCTACTGTCCACTGCTCACTCCCAAATCCTGGAGTCAGTTCTGCCCACGGTGGGTAGAGAAACCCGTCCCCACGGGAAGAACAAGCACAGGGCTAGCTGCAGGAGCTAATGGGGGTGTTCTGGTAGCTTGTGCACAGGGCACTTGCTGGAAAATGAGCAATCAGCAGCTGGGGCATGAGTGGGGGGTGGGAGGGCACCATCCAGAACCCGGCAGCCTGCACCACTAGATCAACAGCATCACCTGCTGGCCACAGGATGCCACACCACCCTCCTCCCAGTCTAGGCCCCAGAGAGCCTTCCCTTGGGGGGCACAAAGACGCAGAGAAGCCCCCTCCTCAGAATGCCAGGAGTCCTGGGTCCAGCAGGTCCTCAGGGGAGCCCCTCTTTGAAGCCCGTAGAGCTAGGACTCTGATTCTCCTTTGAAAACAGGCAGACCCCACGTTGACCAAACATGAATCTCTGACAGCACACCCCCTCCTACACTGGCTCCCAAATGCACACCTAATATTTTTATTTTTCCTAAATGTTTGTCTGTGATTCCCCAGCATCTTTAGAGGCCCTCATAATCTTTTCCCTTCCAGTATAAGCTCCTAGAGAGCAGTGACTATTTCCTTCTGGACTGACTGGATCACCAACTCACATTACAAAAGGCTTAGGAGAGCGTTTTACTAAGGTAAAGAGCAACAGCCAGCAGTCATTGGTGCTGGAAAGGGCTGTGCTATGGCTGGTGCCTCTTCCCGGGTATAGGAATCATCATAGCTACTCTGTACTGAGGGTCTACCAAGTGGCGGGCATGTGATGTCCCGCTCTACTGGGATGCTATCTCACTTGATCTTCACCAGGACTCCAGGACACAGAAGCACAGAGAGGTTAAGCCATTTGCTCAAAATCTCACAGCCGCTAAATGGTAAAGCCAGGGTCCCAGGCCTGGCAATCCGAAGGTGGAAGCCGTCTTAGTAGTTATGCTACACCGCCTCCCAGAAGCCCACATGGGCACACACGCTGCTAGTAAGCACATCCACCTTGCTGAAAGCACGCCACAAGCAGCTGCTCACTCAGCCTTCCCGCCTCCTCCTTAAAAGGCAGAGACTGCTGTACCTGCTTATAAGGCAGAGACTGTTGCACCTGCCCTTTTCCCTGGAATCCTGCTCACGTACCAGGTTTCCCTTGCACGACCCGCTCAGCCTTCATTTTTGGGACCTCCAGGTCTGCCCACAAACAGGTGCCTATGAAGACACAGAGAACGAGGGCCTTGAAGGGCGGAGGAGGCAGAAAACTGATGCGAGCACGAAGAAACAGCAGCAAAAGCCCACCCAGTCATTTATTCCTTCCACAAATATTTACTGAGCACCGACGTCACGCACCGTGTCTGGGGCACTGGGGAAACAGCAATAAAGGAGGAGGCGCATTCTAACCGCCGCGACGGTCCGCAGATAGAAGTGGGCGACTGACCTCGGAGAGCGGACGTGCCCAGAGGACTGAGAGGGCAGCCGCGGGTGTGGACTTTCTCCGCTCACCACCGGCCCCGCGAAGTCCTGCCCTGTCCTGCCCACCCCGATCAAACCCACCAGCTGGGGACCTTCGGGCTGCAGATCTCGTCGTGGTCCAGAGGCCCAGAGAATAAGCTCGAAGGAGGCAGACGGGGAGGGCAGTGGCTCTGGGAGCGAGCGGGGACGGGCGCTGGGCTGGGAGGGGGGCGCGGGGCTGCGGGGGATGCGAGGCTGGGGGTGGACGGTAGGGCTGGGGGGTGGAGCTGGGAGAAGAGCCCGAGACTGCGGGGAGGGGCGGCGGGAGGAGCCGAGGGCCACAGTTAGGGGAGCGTCGCGGGTGAGGAGGGGGAGGGGGAGGGGCTGGGGGAGGGGCTGGGGGAGGGGCGCGGTAGTAGGGGGCGGGGTGGGGGAAAGGGTGGAGACCCCGAGCCATGGGGTGGGGGAGGGGCGCGGGAGTAGGGGCGGGGTGGGGGAAGGGTGGAGACCCCAGGCCTTGGGGGTGGGGGAGGGGCGCGGGAGTAGGGGGCGGGGTGGGGGAAGGGTGGGGACCCCGAGCCATGGGGGGGGAGGGGCGCGGTATTGGGGGGCGGGGTGGGGGAAGGGTGGGGACCCCGAGCCATGGGGTGGGGGAGGGGGGCGGGGTGGGGGTAGGGTGGGGACCCCGAGCCACCCGGTGCCCCGCTCGCGTTCCGGCTGGCTGCCGCAAAGTTTCCCAACTCGCCGAGAGCAGCTGCTGCCTTCTCTTGCCTTTGTTTTTCCCCTCTCAGGATGGAAAATGAATTTCGAGCATCGCTGCGGAGCCTGCCAAGTCATTGGAAAACGTCGAACGCTGCGTCTGGCTGCTGGGCGGAGGCGGGGTGGCCTCCCCGGTCCAGGTTCCCGGTCCCTCGGGGCAGGGTGGTGCCGCGCCCTCCCCAGGCCGGCCCGGGAAGGGAGAAGCCGCAGAAGCCTTTGGGCGTCGGGCCGGGGGTCCCTCGGGCCCGTGGATGAGATGGGTCAGTGGCCGAGCGCTGCAAGCCGTCGCACAGTCCGCTGGCGGTGTGGGCGCCTCGCCCGCGCTGGCCGCTGAGCCCCGAGAGGGCCTGGGCTCCCGTGGGCCACCCTCTTCCGCGGCCGCGCGGCGCCCTGATCGGGGGTCTCAGGCCCAGCTGGAGCCCGGGGCGTCCCTGCCCTCTCCACTCCTTCCCGGGGCGCACCCCTGCCCTCCGCCTGCCCCTACCCTGCCGGCCCCCCGCCAGGCAGCCTCTCCCACCTCTGAGACCATCCGCCCGGTTTTCATGTCCGGGTTTGGCTGGGTGTCTAACCTCCGCCTCTAGGGATGGGACAGAGCCCCACCCCACCTCGCAGTGGACACCCCAGGATAGTGGCTTGGTCTTCACAGCACTGGGTGCAGTTCATGGAGCAGCACCTCGCATTGCTCCCTGCAGTGACCCACGCAGGAGGCCGCCTGCCCTGGTGGACGTGGGCACGCCCTCCCTGTCTCTCTGGTGTTCCCGAGCTTGACTCTGCCTGGACGAGTCTGTGTCACATGACACCCCCCTGTCTCTGTCCGGAATTAACAAGGTCCTATTAGGAAGTGACCTGCAAGACAAAGACAGGCCAGCACCACACACTGTCACCACCACCAAGTAGTCCCTTGATAGACCTCCCCCTGTGGCCTCCAGGACTGGCTCCCTGCCCACCTGCCATCCCCAGCTCTCACCTCTCCCCTCAAAGGATCCATGACCCACAAAGCCTTGATTAGCTCTTTCAGCTCCATTTAACTACACAAATAGCTTGGTCACAGCTGACTGGTCCCAAATTTGCCAGTGATTTTCTTTTAATTTACCGTAGCTCAGTCCCCCTGTAATACAGGTAGAGGCGGCATATTTGTTCCCAGACTCCCCTCCTGGGGTTAATCATGCACAGAACAAAACTCCATTCGAGCCACTTAATGATTTCATTTCCACCCTAGATTTGAAGGAGCTGTGGTTGTAATACTAATATGGGTCCCTGTCTCCCCAAACTCCAGATGCGCGCAAGAGACAGACAGTGGGAGCCTGTGGGTGACTCAGCCATTCCTGCCCAGCTGCTGGCCTCCAGCACCTTCTGCAAGCCATGTGTTCCCCCTCTTTTCCTGGGCCCATCTTCTCTCCCCTGGGAAGCCAGACCTGACCAGCGTGGTGCTCTTCCATGCTTCCTCCCCCTGGTCCTCTGCCAGTCTCATGGGGTTATTTTGCACCCACCTGTCACTTCTCAGCACCTGACCCACCTCCCAGTCTCTTCTCCTGCCGTTGCCCCCACCACACCCCCACCCACCATACCGGCATTCCAGACATTCAGACAGCCATGCCCAGTTCCCTAACCCTCCTCCATCCTTGCGACATGGACTGGACTTTCCCTTTGCCTGGAGGACCCCACCCTGGTTGTCAGAGCCTGGCGAAAACCTCCAAAACTCTGCTCAAGCATCACTGCCTCTGGGAATCAGCTGACAATTTTTCTCTCAAGCAGAGAAAATCACTCCCTTCTGTGCTCTACCATTTATACCCTTTTGGCTTATTTTCACACAATCGTTCATTATTTGTTTGCAGTCAGCCCTTCCACCCATTTGAGCTCCGTGAGAACATAACAGAACATCCACCTGGGTATCCTCACACAGCACCGGCCCAGTGCTGGGCATAAATGCTCCACAAATATTCTTGGAAAGAATAGGTGCTATGTGGTTCAGGCAGGTGGATGTGAACTGTGCTCATAACAACACGAAGACACTCAGAGGCACTCCATCTTCAGAGGCTTCCCAAACGGTGCTAAAATCTCTATTGGCCCAGACCGCAGGAGCTGACTCAAAGGGAAGGCCAGGTCACCGTCAGGAAATGTGTTTTTTGTGTGGAAAGGGCACCATCTGGTGGTTTCTAGTGAAACAGTTTCTCAGCTGCAATAGTGGAGAGAGAGGGCTTCCTCCCTTTGCTTGCCTCCCAAGGCCACCAGGTTCAGAGAAAGGTGTTCCCTGCAGCAGCGCCATGGGCTCTGGCAAGCCAAGCACCGCTCCCTGTCTTCCCAAGAAACCTGAGTGAGCGTTTGGAAGGGCACAGCCCCCTGAAGGCTCTGAGGAAGGCTGGCTTACCTCCTCTCCACCCCTCTCCTCCGCTGACATCCAGGCTGCAGCCATTCCCGAGCAGGCAGGACCCCCTTTCCAGCAGCCTGCGCTTGTGCCACTTCTCTGCCTTCAGTGTTCTCGAAGCTTCCCCTGGACCCAGGCCCTGTGTGTCCATCACCACTGGGACATCTGATGGGGACCCAAACTCAGGACCCAAGTTGAACTGATCTCCTCAACTTAGGCTCACCTACCTGAGCTAATGGCGGCACCGTCCCCCAACTGTGCCCCCAGGACCTTTCTTCTCCCCCACTGCAGGAGCCATGTATCGCCAGATCGCCACTCCCATCTCACACGAACCTGCCACTGCCCAGTGGACCCCTCCTGGGCTCTCTGCTGCCATCCTTTGCCGCAGCCTGTCTCCACGTGTAAAATCACTTTCTGCTTTACCATTCCTGCACATCCTGTTTCCTGTCTCTGCTAGGATAAGGCAGGGTCCTTAACAAGGTCTCCACTTGCCACATGGCCCACCCGGCCTCTTGACAGCCTCCCCCATGCCCCCTCCCTCTTGCTCCCCCTCTCCCATCTAGCCAGAAGAGCCTTTTGGTGTGTCCTTGAAGCCAGATTTCTCTCCCCTCTCAGAGCCCTCTCACTTGCTGCTGCCCAGGGCTGGCTGCTCTCCTGCCCCTCTGCCTGGTTACCACCAACTCATCCTCTACTCCCTCGGCCTACCTTACTGGAGCATGCAGGCAAAGAGAGGCTGGGAGGGAAAGGTGGTGGGGAGAGAAAGTCTAGGTGTCCTGGCCCCTAGGAAGAGTGGGGCAGGGGAGGAACCTTAGCCTCTCTCCCTTCCTTGTGCAGCGTCTGGCAGGTAAAGCTCACCAACAACAACCGAAGTGATCCTTCACCCAGCTCTGCTGGAGAGGGCAGGGGTTAAGGACGCTGGCTCTGACATGAGACCATTTGGATTCAAACTCTGGCTATGCCATTTCATGGCTGGATGACATCAGGAAAGCTATTTAGCCTCTCTGGACTGCCTGTCCCTCATCTGTAAAATGGGGATGATGATTTTAAAATAAAAAAGAAATCTAGGTTCTCTTCCCTGAGTAAGGCAAGTTCCCATTATATGTAGGACTTCACCTTTCAAGTAGTTATGAAAATTGTGACTCACAACTAATGAGTTTGTGTGAAATTCATCTGCCTCATCAAAATGAAAGTTCTACCAGGGCAGGGACCAGGTGGGTCTTATTTACTGCTGTGTTCCCAGGGCTGGCCTGGGGCACACACACAGCATAACAAAGTGGTCAAGAAAGCCAGACTGGGGTTCTAGCACTCTCCAGTCACCAAAGTGACTCTGGTCAAGGTACTTAACCTACGCGTTGTGTTATCTCCTCTCTAATAATACTACTATCTATGCCAAAGCCTGCTTGGCTTAGTGCTTGGATACATTTCACGTCCTTGGATAGGACCAGGCATATAGAAAGTGCCCAGTGAACGTCAGTGGTCATTCTCATGGACACTCAATAAAATACTTCAATAAGACTTCCGGGTTCTAGTCTGACATGTAAAGAGCTTGGAAGTCATCACTCTCATCCTAACAATAAGAAAAACTGAATAAATTGAAAATCAACAACTCTTCTTAAATCCTTCAGAGAATTGAGCACAGAAGGCAAACCACTGACCTGAAGACTGGAAAGGCAGAAAGTTGGATACAGAGACTCACAACTTACTGGACAGAAGACCAGGCGCACAAAATTCCACAGAAAACAGTGCTGGGCAGGAAAACCTAAACTACCTAAACTGTAACTGACAAATTGCTGGAGGCTAAGTGTGGACAAGGTTGACTATTAAAAAGTCCAGGGCCCAGTCATTGGGGGGATCCCCACACTTTCATGAGTTTTGCCTTTAGGAGATCTACTGGCTCCTCACAATGAAAACAGAAGAAAATCCCCTCATGTTTCCCAAAGGGGAAGGGGAAAGTAGCTATTTTTAAATACGTCCACAGCATTCTGTTCTGCTTAACAAGAGCCCAGCCTCAAGGGAAACTATTTTGCCGGGGCCAAGCCAGCCTGGGAGAAGGGAAATACCCAACTCCAGACCCTCCCCTTTAGCCTTCCTGTCTTTCCTAAGGTCAATGAGGGGGGAAGCTGAGAATCACACATAAAGGTCACAGCCCAGAGGCAAAGGCTCACTAAATACTGAGAATTAATCTTGCAAATATAGAACACTTCCCCTCCCACACACTTATCACCACAATATAGGGTTCCCATATTGTGTTAAATTATTATATAATTATGTAATCCGTGGTGATATAATAACAGGGGATTACAGCAGAAATAACTGTAAGCCTCAGACTCTATTTAAGAAGGAGCCTCTAGGGACACCCAAAGACAACAAGAAAGACAAGGATGCCAGAGGAAACCTTAGCCTCTGACACGCTACAAAACCAGAAACACAGCCTCCTAGCCAGGTAAACATACAGCCTCAGACTAATGGCCTATTTACTGCAGCTCCTTTTCTTGATAAATCATGTCCTGCTTTCCCCAAAATAATTGCAAAGCTTTCTAAAAATATATATACATAGCTTTTTGAGACAAAGCAAGTATAGAAACCAGTCAGATATGTTGGAATTATTAGACTGGGAATTTAAAACAGCTATGAAAAATATGCTAAGGGTTCTAATGGGGAAAGTGGACAACACGCAAGAAAGATGGGTAAACAGAGAGATGGAAACTCTAAGAAAAAAAGTCTAAAGAAAATGCCAGTAATCAAAAGCACTATATAGGAATAAAGAATGTCTTTGAAGGACTCATTGGTAGACTGGACAAGGCTGAGGAAAGAAATGGAGCTTCAAGAAATGTCAGTAGAATCTATCCAAACTGAAACACAAAGAGAAAAAGAAAAGAGTGGAAAAAAGTGAAACATTTTCCAAAAACTGTGGGACAATCTCAAAAGGTGTCACATATGTGTAATGGGAAGACAAGGAGAATCAAAAGAGAGAAGAATACATGCAAAAAAGAGTTTGATTAATAGTTGAGAATTTTCCAAAATTAATGACAGACACCAAACAACAGATTCTGGAAATCTCAGAGAACACCAAACAAGATAAATGCAAAAAAATAAATAACAATAATAACTATACCTAGTCATATCACATTCAAACTGCAGAAAATCAAAGACAAAATTTCTTGAAAGGGAAAACACCTTATCTATAGAGGAACAAGGATAGAAATTATATCCAGTTTCTCCTCAGTTACCATACAAGCAAGATGAGAGTGGAGTAAAATATTTAAGTGTTGAAAGAAAAAAAGATTGCCAGCCTAGAATTCCGTATCTTGCAAAATTACCCTTCAAAAGAAGGACAAAGGAAGACTTTCTCCAACCATCAAAAATTGAGGGAAATTGTCACTAGTATAGCTACCTTGCAAGAAACGTTAAAAGGAGTTCTTCAAAGAGAAGGAAAAGGATAAAGGGCAGAAACTCAAATCTACATTAAAAAGGAAGAGAGCTAGAGAAGGAATAAGTGCAGATAACATAAATGTCTGAAACAAACCAGCACACTTCCCTCAAAAAGTTCTCCCTGCCCCAGCCACAGAGCACTCCTTCTTATGTTCCAGAAGCACCAATATCGCCATTGTCACATTGCTGGAATGGCTGCTGTCTGTCTCCCTCAAGGCTGTAAGTCATGCGTCCCCAGAGCCAGGCCTGTGAGGTACTCGGTGTCTGATGAATGAACAGATGAATGGCACAGCACCCCAACCAGCAACAGGGCGGGTTGTTAAATAGCACATCTCTTTATTCGCAGTTCGGCAAGAAGACTCCAGTGCTGACATCATCGCATGAAGAGCTCACCTGCTGGCGTCTTTCTGCCCAGGTCTGGCCCTTCTTCAGGTCAAGCAGAGAAGGATGTTCTTCTGATACAGGTTGCTGCTGGACCCTGAAGGACTTCCACCTAGGAGGTAGAGAAATGCCCAGGGGACACAGCAGGGAGATGTGGTTGGCCAAGGGGTAGGGCTGATGATGATTCCCTGTAACCCCACTGTTCTCCGCGTTCCCAAAGCTCCATCTAGAGAACAGAAACCCATGGAAGAATAGACAGTGGTGCATCAGGCAGCTGGAATTGAAGCCTGAGTCTGTTTCTTCCAGCTCAGAAGCCCCTGTGAAATGTGTACCCTCCCAGCACTTCCTGTTCTTCTTCTCTAGTAATATGAGCAAACAATTGATGTGGCATTTACCATGTGCTAGACACCATCACCCCCAAGACAGCCCTCCAAAGTAGATACTCTGTTGCAGTGAGGAAATTGAGGCACAGTGGCATTATGTAGCTTGCCCATGGTGGAGCGGAATTGGAACCCAGCATCTGCTCCCGGGCTTGACTTAAGTTCTGCCTTCTGTATAATGGGCACAATGCCCTCTCTTAAGGTTGTTTTTGGATCAAATGAGAAACCCTGACAAACTACCTTGTGCAGAAGCTGGCATACAGTAAGTGCTCGATAAATGCCAGTACTGCTCTCCAACAGCCTTCCTGTAAGCACGCTGAGGTCGCTGTGCCTAAATCTTTCCCTTAGCCCCAGGATGGTCAGCACAGCTGTTCACCACAGGCTCAGGGGCTGCATCCCGGAGAGCTCCTGTGGTTGTTTATCCTGCCATTGGCCTTCCACCTCCCAGGGCCTCATAAACAGCCCCTGTGTGACCACTGGGCCAAGCACAAGGAAAGAGGCCATGGGACCAAATGTCACATCACAAGTTGGTGGCAGGTCTAAAACCTATACGGCATCACTCCTGATATTACGATCTGTGACTCAAGGTGAGGTCAGCAGATTAGCAGTGACAATGCCCAGAAACTTTTAGAAATGCAAAATTGCAGGCTCCACCACAACCGCCTAAACACGAAAGCCCAGGCCCATGAATGCTGGAGAGGCAGTGCTCTCTGACACCACGGAGTCAGGAAACCAATCTGAAACTTGACTTCAAGTCCTTCCACAAACTTAAGAGAGGCGTTGTGGGAGGCTAAGACAGCCAGCCATCCTCTCCCACTGCTGGCCCCGAGTGCAGGCCTTTCTCCAGCAGGGAAAGGCTAAGCCTCTTGACCAAGTTCCCAGCTGCAGTGCCCCTTCCCACTGCCCAGGATAACCATCTTCTCTGCCCAGTTCCTCATCCGTCAGCTCTCTCACCTGTTGCTCTCAGCAGTCTGAGTAGGAGGGTCTCATACTGAAGTCCTGAGCTGAGACATCTGTAAGACGGGATATGCTGCAGGGGACAGAGGAGAAGGGCCAGGTGGAGGGAGGCTGCCTGATAGCAGAGCCTACCCAGACCACAGCACAGGAGCTGGGGTGGGAGGGCAGGCCATGCCTAGGCTGTGGCCACACTGGGCCTGGGAGCACAGTCATATGAACAGGCCCTCAGCCTGGAGCCCTTCTGTGCACTGGCAGACACCATGGGAGGCTGGCAAAGCCCTGTCATGTGGAGCATAGAAGACGAGACGCAGCCCTGGGAACTGTGTGTGCCTGCTCTTGATGTTGACGTACCAGAGACAGCATTGCTGGGCGTAGGCAGGAAACCCAGCAGTCACCCCCACCCTACCTGCCCCCAGTCAGGAACACAAATGAACCAGTCCCAAACAGCTTACCTTCGTCTCACCTGCTCTATTCGATCTCGCATGATGTCCTCTGTTATCTCACTTGGCACTTGGAAGATACGAGTGTGGCTGCAAAAGGCCATTCATACATTGGCATATGGGATCTGAGTTTCTTTCTTAACAGGCATAGAGAACTGCTAGAGTTGGGATCCTGCAAACAATGACTCTTGCCCTGACACCATGAAATTTTGAGCTGGTCTCTCCCGCTTCTTGACTCATGAGCACAAACCTTTTTTTTTTTTTACTAACCAGGTACCCTTGAGAACAGGTAGCAGACTGTCCCAGGGAGAGCCAGGGACACAGAGTTGCGCGCCCTTACTAAAGGCAGCAGGCAGTGGTCTCGTGAGCCATGGAATTCACCCTTCTGAATTCAGTCTTCTCAATTCCTCTCCTATCGTCAGCTCTTGATGACCTGCATCACCCCACACCCACTGTGGTTCAGAGATGCTTCTAGGAAAGCCTACAGTGAGGAAGCTGTAGGGTCCCCTGGGGAGGCTCCTTGCTTTGTTTCATAAAGGGATATATATTTCCTGACTACACACTTACTGAAATAAGAGGAGGACACCAAAACCAGTGGGTTGTGGGGGAAGATAGGCAGAGGCTTTTGGTTTAAAATCTTTGTAGAAAATCCAGAGTGGAAAAATTATATGTAGATAATTGACTGATTCCTGTAGCCTGTCTCAAAAGCTTAAACCTAGTTTTTTTATACGGCCAAGGTTTTTAAAATATTGGAAGATGATGTGTGTGTTATCCAAACCAAGGAGCACAATGTCCGCAATTCCATAGCACAACCACGTCAGGCACAGAAAAGCCTGGATTATAATCAACAACATTTATGATTTTAGGGGCCTCAGAAGGCTTCCCATCCAAAAGAGCTCTTTCCCAGGGAGCTCTCAAATCCCACCATGTTATTCCTTTTGGTTATGAAATTACTGTGCATTTGAGTCTTCTTAAAAGGCAGATGCCACTAGAAGGGGTAAGCACATGGAAACCATTTCTTGAGAAATGGAGCCTCCTCGATACAACAGATCAACACCGGTGATACGACAGGGAAAGGAGGAAGACAGGAGGAAGGGGAGAGGTCTCCTTCAGGTTCCCAGAGGACCAGTCTAAGTCCTCAGTCCCTCTCCTGGGGAGGGGTGAATGATGTGCTCCAGAGACCCCCAGTGAACACAGGTGCAGGAAAGAAAATAGGAAAGCCTCTGTCTGAAGAGTGATGGCTTCAGGCCAGCTCCCTGGGCCTCGTGGCTCAGCATCTGCAGAGCCAAGAGAGGCAGTGGGGATGGCTGTGAGCTGGCAGGCACCCGGGACGCTGGCGAAGCCACCGTAACCAAGTGCAGAATTCTAGCCTCGGGCGCCGGGAAGCCTCCCCACACCTCAGTTGCAGATGAGAACTTTGGCTTTTGCATTTTAAGAGCTTATTTTCTTTTAGCTCTTTAAAGTGCAGCCACTTCTGAGCAACTCAAGTGCAAAAATAACAGAAGTCTGAAATGTATTCAGAAGCATTTAAGAAATGGAGTGCAAGCCCAGTTTTCCAACCCCTCAAGTCATTTAAAAATGTAGAAATGAGCTGGGCTTTCAAGACAGCAAGAATATTCCCTTAAGACCCCAAAGCAAGGCTGAGGAATTTGTCAGCCAAAGACTACATCTCTAGAGAAGAGCATCTGCGGGTTCGTGAAGAGAGGGGCTTGCACATCTCTCCCTCCCCTTCCTTTGCCCAGGGCAAATGGGACGCCTTACCTCCATCTTATGAACTGGATTCGTGTTCTCTCCTCTAGGACCTCTTGGCTCTGGTTTGCCAACAAATCAGACTTAGAGAGGTGGTGCTTCACCTGGGAAATCCAGAGGGTCCATGTGATTCCTGCCCAGTGTGGCCCCCAACTGGGCTGGCACAGAGCCCAGACGACCACCTCACCCTTGCCCAGAATCATTTACGGTGCACCTCCCACCTCTCCCCTCTCCCTCAGCCCCACTCCCAGGCAACGTCTCAAATTCTCAGTTACCACATCTCTGGTCACATGGATGTCCTGGCCATGGGTGGAAGGGGAGTCAGTGGATATCTTCTCCCTTACGCCCTGGGAAGGGTGGTTGATGGCCAGCTTTTCCTTTATGCCCCGAGAAGCCTCTTCTTCTGTCTGAAAGGTGAGGAATTCCCTCTGAAAATGTCACTCTGCATCCAACCCTGGTCTTCTCCTCTTTCTTCCCTTTTATTCATTCTCCATCACAACACACACACCACATATTCACACACATACACTCCTTACCTCGCTGTTGCTGCAATAAGCTACTTTCCTGTAAAGTCCTCGGAACTCCCTATGTCCCTGGCCCTATCCCAAGGTGTTCCTGAGACACCCTTGAGCTGGGAAGGATGCAGCTGAAACCCTTACGCCAGGATGCTTGAGAAGCAGGACGGCGTTAGTGGTGGTGCTAACACATTTCCTACCAGGACACAAGCCACAGTGTCCTCCAGCGCATATGAAATTAGACTCAAATCTAGGAAGGGTGTCTGGCAATGAACTTGAGCTCCAGTTCCATGAAGAAGGAAGTCCAGATCCCCACACCCACTGAGACCAGTTCTCTAGGATTTTGGATACCCTGAGTCATAAAGAAATCCTACTCACTTTTTTCAACCAATGCTGTAGTACAGACACAGCCTCGCTTTCCACAACGTCGATGTCCTGGAACAAATTGGCAAGTTGGTGACCTCAGAAAACCTAGAAACTCAGCTCCTCCCACCCACCCCCCACAACTGTTGTTCAGAGTTATTTGTAAGACCTCTCTGAAGTGCAGCAGGGTCCCAGAGGGGGAAAAGATATATGAAAAATTATTCCATGTGACTACCACCAAGCTGCTTACCGAACTGGTTATTGGTAGGAAGGGAAGCCCTACACCTTTCCGAGCAAGAATATACACAATCCATGTCGTAATTATCATCTTTGAATGTATACCAGGCCCCCTTCTTGGCTCCCTCCTTCCATTGAAGCTGCCTGAGAACTCCTATGGGACAGGAAGGTCATTGAAGGGAGGTGTCCACCTGATTGGCTGACCCATGATGATGTGACAATGACCTCCCTTTGAAAATGATGTATGTGAGTATAAATGCAGTTGCCAAGAGCCCCTGCATTTCGGGCTCTGGGTGCACTGTCTATGAGTTACCCTGCTTCGAGGAGCAGAACCACTGAATAAAAGATTGCTGTCTAACACCACTGGCTGACCCTTGAATTCTTTTCTTGGGAAAGCACTAATTTGGGAGCTCACCTCAAGGTAGGAGGATGGGGTCTGGAGGCAGGAAACCTAAGGCCAATTCACACTGACTTCCCAGAACTAAATCAAAAGGAAAACCCCAACTTTCCATGCCCAAGTAACAAAAGGACTAGAGGCTACTCCCTTTGCAAGCCTCTCCTTTTCTGCATGGCAGATGAAAAACTGAAAGTATCTCTGATTGCTCCCCTCCCACAACCAATCAGGCTGGTTGTGGGCCAGGTCTTCCTTTGCTTAGAGATATAAGGTTATAACTTCACTTCAGCCTCTGATTGGTCACTTTCCATAACCAATCAGACTGATCATGAGCCACCACTTCATTTACATAGGGTATATACCAAGTAACCAATGGGAAACCCCTAGAGGGTATTTAAACTCCAGAAAATTCTGTAACCAGTCTGCTCCCACCCTGTGGAGTGTACTTTTATTTTCATTAAATCTCTGCCTTTGTTGCCTCATTCTTTCCTTGCTTTGTTTGTATGTTTTATCCATTTCTTTGTTCGAGAACCTGAACACCCTCCACCAGTAACAACCTGTCCTGCAACAACTTGTTATGTGCTCTTGACCTAATCATTAGTCCCTCCGGTCTGAGTTTCTTTGTCTTATACTGAAAGCGATAAAGTTGTGTCTCTAGCTTTCTTCTAGCTCTAAATAAATTTTCCCATGTTTATTCTTCTCAGGACTATAGAAAACCTTTTATCACTTTCTCCAATTCCCCTGATACAGCCACTACACATCTTCCCTCTCAACAATTTGCCTTAATTTTATATCATCCCTGACATAGTCAGAATAGGCTAGGCTCTGCTGAGGACTGAGGCAACGAACCAACCTCCAAGTCAAAAATGTTTATTTCTCACTCTCAAAAGCTCTCGTGCAAGTTGGGTAATTTCAGAGCAATTGTGTGCCACGTGGAGACTCACAGGTCCACATTCAGAGGACGTGACCTCCATGACTGCCAAAGCAGGGAAGAGAGCACAGAGAGGAACCAGGTCAGTGTTCGACCTTTCAGCTCAGAGGCTCCTACTTAGAGCCTTTGATCTAGAACTAGCCCTATGGCCCCAACCTCACTCCAAGGAAGACTGGAAATTGTAAAACAGCAGATGAAATTACCTGTCAACATCTCTGTTTCTACAGCTATCCCCTAAAATTTCAGTTTTCATCCTTATTGATGTAATTTTATTTTTGAATGTTTAAAATATTAATGTGATTCAGAAGTCAAAACTACAGGAACAGATACATTCCAGGACGTTCCATCTCTTCCCCTATACCTTCAACCTTGTTCTAACTCACTTCAGAAGCAAAATTTTCATTAGTTTCTCAACTACAAATCCTGTGTTTATGTTGCCAAAATGGAGCTCATACATAAATCTATTTGCTTTTTGATTACAATGTTATAAAATGCATACAGTAAAATGTACAAATATGCATACAGCTGAGAAAAATTTTTACACACACACAAACACACAAACACATACACACACACACACACACACACTTACTTGTTTAACCACTTCCCAGATTAAGATAGAAAACATTTTTAGTGGGACATTTGTATTATATTTGATTTGATGCTATTTAAAATCATGCTGCTATGAAAATTTTTATACTGTACCTATCTTTTGATTGACATAAGCACTAAATCTTCTGAGTATATACCAAGAATTAGAGTTGCTAGGTCATAGACTTTAGATATCTGTAGCATTCATATACACCAAACAGTACCGCAAAGGATTTGTATTAATCTACTGCCCATAAGCAATGTACGAAAGTGACAGTTACTCCATGTTTTTTCCAACACTTAGTATTGTCACTCCTTTAAATTTAGCCAATCTAGTAGAGGTGTAGTGGTAACAAATAATACTTTAATTTTCATTTAACTGATTATCAGTGGCATTATGCATGTTTTTATTTGCCTATTGATCACTTTGGATATTCTTTTTTGTAAAGTGCCTCCTTGAGCTTTGTGCCCTTTCATTGAATTGTTGGTCTTTTTCTTATTGATTTGTAGATTTTTTTAATGTATTATAAATAGTAGTCCTTTATCAAATATGTGTTTCACAACTATTTCATCTCAACTTGTGACTTGCCTTTTCACTCTTTGAGTGCTGTCTTCTGAGGAACAGAAACTCTTCATTTTTAAAGTTAGTTTTATTGTGATATATTTAAATAATATAAAATTTACCCATCGTAATATATAATTAAATAATTTTTAGTAGATTCAGAGAATTGTGCAATCATCACAACAATTCAATTATAGAACATATCCATCACTCCAAAAATGTTTGTCATGCCCATTTGCAGGCAACCTCGGCTTCCATTCTCAGCCCCACCAATCTGCTTTCTATCTCTAGAGATGTGCCTTTTATGGACATTTCATACACATGGAACTATACCATATTATGTCTGGCTTATTTCACCAAGCATGTTTGGGAGGGTCATCTACATACCTTGTAGCATGTGTCAGTAATTCATTCCTTTTTATTACGGGGTACTACCCCATAATACTATTCCACTGCATGGACATACCACATTTTGTTTGTCCATTCACCAGTTGATGTACCTTAAATGGTGTCCAGTTTGAGTCTTCTATGAATAACACTGTAATGAACATGTTGTTGTTGTTTAATTTTTTAATTTTATTTTTCCATAAGTTATTGGGGTACAGGTGGTATTTGGTTACATGAGTAAGTTCTTTAGTGGTGACTTCTGAGATTTTGGTGCACCCATCAACTGAGCAGTGTACACTGCACCATATTTGTAGTCTTTTATCCCTCACCGCCTCCCACTTTTCCCCCCAAGTCCCCAAAGTCCATTGTATTATTCTTATGCCTTTGCATCCTCATAGCTTAGCTCCCACATATCAGCGAGAACATGCGATGTTTGGTTTTTCATTCCTGAGTTACTTCACTTCGAATGATAGTTTCCAGTCTCAACCAGTTCACTGCAAATGCTATTAATGCATTCCTTTTAATGGCTGAGTATTATCACATCATATATATATACCACAGTTTCTTTATCCACTCATTCGGGTTGCTTCCACGATTTTGCAGTTGTGAATTGTGCTGCTATAAATATGCGTGTGCAAGTATCTTTTTTGAATAATGACATTTTTCCTCTGGGTACGTACCCAGTAGTGAGACTGCTGGATCAAATGGTAGTTCCACTTTTAGTTCTTTAAGGAATCTCCACACTGTTTTCCATAGGGGCTGTGCTAGTTTACATTCCCACCAGCAGTGTAGAAGTATTCCCTGATCACCGCATGTATGCCAACATCTATTGTTTTGTGATTTTTTGATTCTGGCCATTCTTGCAGGAGTAAGGTGGTATTGAATTGTGGTTTTGATTTGCATTTCCCTGATCATTAGTGATGTTGAGCATTTTTTCATATGTTTGTTGGCCATTCGTATATCTGCTTTTGAGAATTGTCTATTCATGTCCTTAGCCCACTTTTTGATGGGATTGTTTGAGTTTGTTGTAGATTCTGAATATTAGTCCTTTGTCAGATGTATAGATTGTGAAGATGTTCTCTCACTCTGTGGGTTGTCTCTTTATTCTGCTGACTGTTCCTTTTGCCCTGCAAAAGCACTTTAGTTTAATTAGGTCCCAGCTATTTATCTTTGTTTTTATTGCATTTGCTTTTGGGTTCTTGGTCATGAAATCCTTGCCTAAGCCAATGTCTAGAAGGGTTTTCCCAATGTTATCTTTTGTAATTTTTATAGTTTCAGTTCTTAGATTTCAGTCCTTAATCCATCCTGAGTTGATTTTTGTATAAGGTGAGAGATGAGGATCCAGTTTCATTCTCCTACATATGGCTAGCCAATTATCCCAGTGCCATTTGTTGAATAGGGTATCCTTTCCCCACTTTATGTTTTTGTTTGCTTTGTCAAAGATCAGTTGGCTGTAAGTATTTGGGTTTATTTCTGGGTTCCCTATTCTGTTCCATTGGCCTATGTGCCTATTTTTATACCAGTACCACACTGTTTTGGTGACTGTGGCCTTACTGTATAGTTTGAAATCAGGTAGTGTGATGCCTCCAGATTTGTTCTTTTTGCTTAGTTTTGCTTTGGCTATGTGGGCTCTTTTTTGGTTCCATATGAATTTTAGAATTGTTTTTTCTAACTCTGTGAATAATGATTGCAGTATTTTAATGGAGATTTCATTGAATTCGTAGATTGCTTTTGGCAGTATGGTCATTTTTCACAATATTGATTCTACACATCTATGAGCATGGATGTGTTTTCATTTGTCGGTGTCATCTATAATGTCTTTCAGCAGCGTTTTGTAGTTTTTCTTGTAAAGGTCTTTTGACTCCTTTATTAGGTATATTCCTGAGTATTGTATTTTTTTGCAGCTATTGTAAAAGGCGTTGAGTTCTTGATTTGATTCTTTGCTTGGTCGCTATTTGTGTATAGAAGACCTACTGATTTGTGTACGTTAGTTTTGTGTCTGGAAACTTTGCTAAATTCTTTATCAGTTCTAGAAGCTTTCTAGAAGAGTCCTTAGGGTTTTCAAGGTAAACGGTCATATCATCAGCAAACAGGGGCAGTTTGACTTCCTCTTTACCGATTTGGATGCCCTTTATTTCTTTCTCTTGTCTGATTGCTGTTGCTAGGACTTCCAGTACTATGTTGAAGAGGAGTGGTGAGAGTGGGCATCCTTGTCTTGTTCCCATTCTCAGAGGGAAAGCTTGCAACTTTTCCCCATTCAGTATTATGTTGGCTGTGGGTTTGTCATAGATGGTTTTTATTACATTAAGCTATGTCCCTTGTATGCCTATTTTGCTGAGGGTTTTAATCATAAAGGGATGTTGGGTTTTGTCAAATGCTTTTTCTGCATCTATTAAGGTGATCATATGATTTTTGTTTTTAATTCTGTTTATGTGGTGGATCACATTTATTGACTTGCATATGTTAAACCATCCCCACATCGCTGGTATGAAACCCACTTGATCATGGTGGATTACCTTTTTGATATGCTGTTGGATTTTGTTAGCTAGTGTTTTGTTAAGGATTTTAGCATCTATGTTCATCAAGGGTATCAGTCTGTAGTTTTCTTTTTTGGTTGTGTCCTTTCCTCGTTTTGGTATTAAGGTGATGCTGGCTTCATAGAATGAATTAGGGAGGGTTCTTTCTTTCTCTATCTTGTGGAATAGTGTCAAAAGGATTAGTACCCGTTCTTCTCTGAATGTCTTGTAGAATTGTGCTGTGACTCCATCTGGTCCTGGACTCTTTTTTTTGGTAATTCTTTAATTACCGTTTCAATCTTGCTGCTTGTTATTGGTCTGTTCAGGTTATCTAATTCTTCCTGATTTAAGCTATGAGAGTTATATTTTTCCAGGAATTTATCCATCTCTTCTAGGTCTTCTAGTTTATCTGCATAAAGGTGTTCATAGTAGCCTTACATGATCTTTTGTATTTCAGTGGTGTCAGTTGTAATATCTCCTGTTTAGTTTCTTAGTGAGGTTATTTGAATTTTCTCTCTTCTTGTCTGGGTTAATCTTGTTTTGTCTAAGAAAAGAAGAGAGAAAATCCAAATGGTCTATCAATTTTATTTTTTTCAAAGATAAATCCAAATGATCCATCAATTGTATTTATCTTTCCAAAGAACTAGCTTTTGTTTCATTTGTCTTTTGTATTTTTTTGTTTGTTTGTTTCAATTTCATTTAGTTCTGCTCTGATCTTGGTTATTTCCTTTCTTCTGCTGGGTTCGGTTTGGTTTGTTCTTGTTTCTCTAGTTCTTTGAGGTGTGACCTTAGATTGTCTGTTTGTGCACTTTCAGACTTTTTGATGTAGGCATTTAGGGCTATGAACTTTCCTCTTAGCACTGCCTTAGCTATATCCCAGAGGTTTTGATAGGTTGTGTCATGATTGTCATTCAGTTTGAAGACATTTTTAATTTCCATCTTGATTTTGTTTTTGACCCAATGCTCATTCAGAAGGAGGTTATTTAACATCCGTGTATTTGCATGGCTCTGAGGGTTCCTTTTGGAGTTCATTTCCAGTTTTATTCCACTGTGGTCTGAGAGAGTGCTTGATATAATTTCAATTTTCCTAAAATTATTGAGGCTCATTTTATGATCTATCATATGGCCTGTATTGGAGAAAGTTCCATGCACTGTTTAATAGAATGTGTATTCTGTAGTTGCTGGATGAAATATTCTGTTTATGTCTGTTAAGTCCATTTGTTCCAAGGTGTAGTTTAAATCTATTGTTTCTTCATTGATTTTCTGTCTTGATGACCTGTCTAGTGCTGTCAGTAGAGTATTGAAGTCCCCCACAATTATTGTGCTGCTGTCTATCTCATTTATTAGGTCTAGTAGTAATCATTTTATAAATTTGGGAGCTCCAGCGTTAGGTGCATATATGTTTAGGATTGTGGTATTTTCCTGTTGGACATGGCCTTTTACCATTACATAATGCCCCTCTTTGTCTCTCTTAACTGCTATTGCTTTAAAGTTTGTTTTGCCTGATATAAGAATACAAACCCCTGCTCACTTTTGGTGTCCATTTGCATGAAACGCCTTTTTCCACCCCTTTACTTTAAGTTTATATGAGTCCTTATGTGTTAGGTGAGTCTCCTGAAGGCAGCAGATAGTTGGTTGGTGAGTTCTTATCCATTCTGTGGTTCTGTGTCTTTTAAGTGGAGCACTTAGGCCATTTACATTCAAAGTTAGTATTGAAATGTGAGGTACCATTGCATTCATCATGCTCTTTGTTGCCTTTGTACTTTGCTTTGTTTTTTATATTTTGTTTTTACTTTTTAACTTGTATTTTGTTTTATAGGTCCTGTGTGATTTATGCTTTAAAGAGGTTCTGTTTTGATGTGTTTCCAGGATTTGTTTAAAGATTTAGAGCTCCTTTTAGCAGTTCTTGTAGTGGTGGCGGTAATGGAGAATTCTCTCAGCATTTGTTTATCTAAAAATGACTGTATCTTTCCTTCAAATATGATGTTTAGTTTTGCTGTATACAAAATTTTTGGCTGATAATTGTTTTGTTTGAGGAAGCTGAAAATAGGGCCCCAATTCCTTCTAGCTTGTAGGGTTTCTGCTGAGAAATCTGCTATGAATCTGATAGGTCTTCCTTTGTAGGTTGGTGCTTCTGTCTCACAGCTTTTAAGATTCTTTTCTTCATCTTAACTCTGGATAACCTGATGACAATGTGCCTAGGCAAAGATCTTTTTGCAATGAATTTCCCAGGTGTTCTTTGTGCTTCTTTCTTTCTTTATTTTTGAGATGGAGTGTCACTCTGTCACCCAGGATAGAGGGCAGTGGCATGGTCTCAGCTCACTGCAACCACCACCTCCCAGGTTCAAGCAATTCTCCTGCCTCAGCCTCCCCAGGTAGTTGGGATTACAGGTGCATGCCCCCAAGCCCAGCTAATTTATTTACTTATTTGTTTGTTTGTTTATTTATTTATTTTGTATTTCTAATAGAGATAGAGTTTCACCATGTTGGCAAGGCTGGTCTTGAACTCCTGACCTCAGATGATCCACCTGCCTCAGCCTCCCAAAGTGCTGGGATTACAGGCTTGAGCCACCGTCCCTGGCCTCTTTGTGCTTCTTATATTTGCCTGTCTATGTCTCTAGCAAAGCTAGGGAAGATTTCCTCGATTATTCCCCCAAATATGTTTTCTAAGCTTTTAGAATTGTCTTCTTTCTCAGGAACATTGATTATTCTTAGGTTTGGTCATTTAACATAATCCCAGGCTTCTTGGAGGCTTTGTTCTTTTTTCTTTGTCTTGGTTGGATTGGGTTAATTTGAAGACCTATTCTTCCAGCTCTGAATTTCTTTCTGCTACTTGTTCAATTCCATTGCTGAGACTTTCCAGAGCATTTAGCATTTCTAAAAGTATGTCCGAGGTTTCCCGAATTTCTTATTGTTTTTTCTTTGAGCTATCTATTTCCTTGAATATTTCTCCCTTCACTTCTTGTATCATTTTTTGGATTTCCTTGCATTGGGCTTCACCTTTCTCTGGTCCCTCCCTGATTAGCTTAATAACTAACCTCCTGAATTCTTTTTCAGGTAAATCAGGGGTTTCTTCTTGGTTTGGGTCCGTTGCTGGTGAGCTAGTGGGATTTTGGGGGGCTGCTGAAGAACCTTGTTTTGTCATATTACCAGGGTTGGTTTTCCGGTTCCTTCTCATTTGGGTAGGCTCTGTCAGAGGAAAGGTCTAGGACTGAACGCTGTTGTTCAGATTTTTTTGTCCCATGGGGTGTTCCCTTGATGTAGTGTTCTCCCCCTTTTCCTGTGGATGTGGCTTCCTGTGAGCCAAACTGCAGTGATTGTTTTCTGTCTTCTGGGTCTAGCCATCCAGCAAGTCTACCCAGCTCCAGGCTGATACTGGCAGTTGTCTGCACAGAGTCCTGTAATGTGAACCATCTATGGGCCTCTCAGCTGTGGATACCAGCGCCTGTTCCAGTGGAGGTGGCAGAGGGTGCAATGGACTCCGTGAGGGTCCTTAGCTTTGGTGGTTTAATGCTCTATTTTTGTGCTGCCTGGCCTCCTGCCAGAAGATGCTGCTTTCCAGAATGCATCAGCTGTAGTAGTGCAGAGAGGGAGCAACGGTGGGCAGGGCCCTAGAACTCCCAAGATTATATGCCCTTTGTCTTCTGCTACCAGGGTGGGGAGGGAAGGACCATCAGGTTCGGGCGGGGCTAGGCGTGTCTGAGCTCAGACTCTCCTTGGGCCGGTCTTGCTGAGGCTGCTGTGGGGGATGGGGGTGAGATTCCCAGGTCACTGGAGTTGTGTACTTCGGCGGATTATGGCTGCCTCTGCTGAATCATGCAGGTTGTACAGGAAGTGGGGGAAAGCCAGCAGTTACAGGCCCCACCCAGCTCCCACAGAATCTGAAAGACTGGTCTCATTCCCACTGTGCCCTCTGCAACAGCCCTGAGTCTTTTTCCAGTCGGAGGGCAATACGGCTTGAAAACTTGCTGGAGGCTTTCCGCCTCCCAGCTGTGAAAGAAAAGGGCTTTAGTTATTCCCCACCTGTGAAGTCTGCAAGCTGTATTCCCGCCCTCCCCCGGGTTCTGACCAGGAGGCTTCTCGCCCCGTTCAAATTGTTACAAAGTTCAGCTAGAGAATTCCTTCTCCCTGTGGAGTTTTACCCCCTGCTCCTCTGGCCACTCTCCTGATGGATCCCTGTGGTGCCAGGCAGGAATGGGCTGCTTGGGGAGCCAGCGAGCTCCCAGGGCCTTCCTGCTGCTTTCTCCATCCCTGCATTTTGCTCGGCTCGGCTCTCTAACTTGACTCAGCTCCAGGTAAAGTCAGAAACTTCTCCCACAAACAGTCCTTCAGCTTCTCCAGTGGGGGTATGTGTTCAGGAGAGGAGGGTCTCCCTTTCTCACTTCCACATTCGGTGCACTCATGGTATTTGGGGTGTCTCCCAGGTCCGGCAGGAGAAGTCCACTTGCTTCAGAGGGTCTGTGGGTCCTCTCAGGACTGCTTGTTTGTTCTTGCAGTCAATCTGCAGCGAAAGTTCATAATGCAACCCTCCACATGCTGCTCTGTCTGGAACGGCAGTCTAGTCCTCCTCCCATCCACCATGATTTGTGATGAACATTTGAAAAAATATTACGTGGAATGGAAATATATTTTGTTTCTCTTGGGTAAATTCCTGGGACTAGATTGATAACTTTATGCTTAACATGTTTTACTTTTTCTTAACAGCTTTATTGAGACATAATTCATATTCCATAAAATTCACCCATTTAAAATATACAATTCAATAGTTTTTAGTATATTCACTGGATGGATGTACAACCATCACCTCGACCTAATTTTAGAATATTTTTATCACTCCAACAATGAAACCCCGTACCCATTAGTAGTCAAACCCTATTTTCCCCCAACCCTCTCTCCCAGCACTAGGCCACCACTAATCTACTTTGTCTCCACAGACTTGCTTATTCTGTAGAGACAAATTCTGGACATTTCCTATGAATAGAATCATACAATATCTGGTCTTTTGTGACTGGCTTCTTTAACTGAAGATAACAGTTTTGAGAGCCATCCACATTGTAGCAGATATCAGCAATTCATTCCTTGTTACTGCAGTGTAGTATTCCATTATATGAATGTGTCACATTTTGTTTATCCATTCATCAGCTGATGGACATTTGGATTGTCTCTATAAACAGAGATAAAATGGATAATGCTCCTATGAACATTTGTGTACAGGTTTTTGTATGGACATATGTTTTCACTCTCTTGGGTTTATATCTAGCAGTAGAATTCCCAGGTCATATGGTAACCCTATGTTTAACATTTTGAGGTACTGTCAAAATGATTTTTAAATGCCTGAATCATTTTACTTTCCCATCATCAATGTGTGAGGGTTTTGATCTCTCCACATTCTTGCCAGCATTATTACCTGTCATTTTGATTTTAGCCGTCCTAGTGAGTGTGAAGTGGTATCTCACTGTGGTTTTGATTGTTCTCTCTCTAACGATTAATGATGCTGAGTATCTTTTCATGTGATTATTAGCCATTTGTACCTCTTCTTTGGATAAATATATACTTAAATCCTTTTTCATTTTATAATTGGATTATTTGTCTTTTATTGTAGAGTTGTTAGAATTTTTATGTATCCCATGTACAAGTGTCTTATCAGATATATGATTACAGATATTTTCTCCCATTCTGTGGGTTGCCTTTTCACATTCTTAATGGTGTCATTTTAAGCACAGAAGTTTTGATTTTTTATGAAGCCCAATTTATCTCTTTTTATTTTTGTTTCTTGTACTTTTGGTGTCAAATCTAAGAAACCGTTGCCCAGCCTGTGACCATAAAGATTTAATCCTATGTTTCTTCGAAGAGTTTAATAGTTGTAGCTCTTGTGTTTATGTCTATGATTCATTTTTAGTTAATTATTATAGATAGTATGAGGTAGAGGACCCAACTTCATTCTTTTGCATGTGCATACCCAGTTGTCCCCACACCATTTATTAAAAAGAATATTCTTTTTCCATTGAATTGTCTTGTCATCCTTGTCAAAAATCAATTTATTATAAATGTAAGAGTTTACTTCTGGACTGTCAATTAACCATTGTGCCTATCCTTATGCCAGTACCACACTGTCTTGATTATCGTAGCTTTGTAGTATGCTTTAACATACTACAAAGTTTGAGTTCTCCAACTTTGTTCTTTTTCAAGATTGTTTTAGCTATTGTGGGATCCTTGAATTTCCATATGAATTTTAGAATATAAAAAGCCTACTGGCATTTTAATAGGGATTTATTGATCAATTTGGGGAGTACTGCCCTTTTGACAATATGAAGTCTTCCATCCATAGACATTTATTTCTATTTATTTAGATCCTAAATTTCTTACAACAAAGTTTTGTCATTTTCAGTGTGCAAGTCTTGCACTTTGTTATTATTATTATTCTTAGGTATTTATCTTTTTAGTGCTAGTGTAAGTGGAATTTTTTTCTTAATTTCATTTTGGGTTTTTCATTGCTAGTGTATAGAAGTATAGTGGATTTTCAAATAATAATCTTGTATCCCACAACTTTGCTGAACTCATTCCTTGTAATAGTTTTTTAGTGAATTCCTTAGAATTTTTTATGTACAAGATCAGGTCATCTGCAAATAATTTTCCTTCTTCCTTTCCAACCCGAATGCTCCTGATTTTAGGAGAAAAGTATGGTCTTTTCACCATTAAGGATAGGGTTAGTTGAGAATTTTTTCACAGATGCTTTTTATCAGGTTTATAAAGTTCACTTTTTATTCCTACTTTTTGGAGTGTTGTAATAATCAAAAAGCACTGGATTTTGTCCAATGCTTTTTCTGCATTTATTGAGGTGAACCATGTGGTTGTGGCTTTTCCTCTATTAATATTGTGTACTACATTAGTTTTTGATTTTCAAATGTTAAACCACCTCCAGGGATAATCTCACTTGGTAATAAAGTATAATCCTTTTTATATGTGCTGAGTTCAGTTTGCCATTATTTGTTGAGAATTTTTATATCTATAAGAGATATTGGGCAATAGTTTATTTTCTTGTGACGTCCTTGTCTGGTTTTGGTAGCAGGGTTTTGTAGCATTCAATTTCTCTTGATTTTTTAAACCTCATAGAATGAGTTGGAATACTTTCTTTTTTCTTCCATTTTTGAAAGAGTCTGTAAAAGATGAGTAGTACTTCCCCTTTAAATATTTGATATACATTTAACTTAAGAAATGTCAAACTTTTTTCTGTAACATTTTACATTTTTATCAGCAACGTATGAAGGCTCAAATTTCTCCAGATCCTCACAACATTTGTATTATCTTTTTTTATCATAGACATTCTAGTTGGTGTGTAAAGAGGTATATCATCTGCCTTAACTTGCATTTTTCTAATAGCTTATAATATTGATGATCTGTTTATATTATATTAGATAGCTAATAAACTATATATTAGATATTACACCAACATATATATAACATATATATGTTTTATACATATATCTAAATCTTATATACATATAACATATGTATAAAGATTTCTATATATTTTTATATGTAAAGATTTTGATATATATGATACATATTAGATAGCTAATAAACTATATATTAGATATATAGATATTAGATATTATACCAACATATATATAACATATGTTTTATATATATCTAAATCTTTATATACATATAACATATATAAAGAAAGATTTTTATATATCATTATATATAAAGATTTTGATATATATGATATATACACACATAAAACATATATATGTTATATATATAAAAGTTGATATAATATCCAAATATTTTTTAAAAAAGTTAAGTTGTCTTTTAATTGAGTATTGAGTTCTTTATATATCCTGAATGCAAGTCCTTTATCAAATTATGATTTGCAAGCACCTTCTCCCAATCTCTTGCCTTTCAATTTCCTAATGTTTTCTTTTGAAGGCAAAAAGGTTTTAATTTTAATGAATTCAAATATTTTTTCCAAGTATGAAATATGTTTTTGGCATCATATCTAAGAACTCTGCTCAATCTAAGGTCATGAAGAATATTTTGGTTTTCTTCTAAAAGTTTTATCATTTTATAATAGCCTAAATGTAATTTAGGCGTATGATCTATTTCAGTTGTTTTTGTGGATATGCTGTAGGTAAAGATCTGTATATGCTTTTTCTTATAAACATATAATTATACCAGCACCACTTGTAGAAAAGACTGGTTTTTGCCCCCACTGAATTGCCTTGGCACTTTTGTTAAAAATTAAATTGACCTTAAGAGTTTATTCTTTTGTGCATTCTCAATTTTACTTCATTGGGCTAGGCTTATCCTTTCACCAGCACCACATTGTCTTGATAATTGTATCTTGGTAGTAAATTTGAGATCAAGTAGTATAAATCTTTTTTCCCAAAACTTTTCTGGCTATTCTAATTTCTTTGCATTGCCATGGAAATTTTAGGATAATTTTGCTAATTTCTACCAAAAAACGCCTGCTGGAATTTTGATAGGCATTGTTTTGAAGCTATAGCTCAACTCACCTAGACTGTCTAATTTGTTGATTTAAAGTTATTTGTAGTATTTCCACAGAAACTTTTTAATATCTATAGTGTTGATGGTCATGTCCTGTCTTTCAGTCCTAATTTTGATAATTTGTTATGTTCTCTGGGTTTCCTTGCTCATCCTGTGCAGAGGTGTGTGAAATTTTAAAAAGTCTTTTCAAAGACCAACCTTTGGTTTACATTGAAATTCCCTATTTGTTTTTCCTCTGTTATTTTTCTGTTTTCTATTTCATTGTTCCTAATTCTTGTTTGTTTTTTCTTTCTTTACTTTTGTTTGTGTTGGGCTTAGTTGCTCTTCTTTTTCTAGTTCATTAGGTGGAAGTTTAGATTACTGATTTGAGATCTTCCTTTTTTTCTAATGTGGGTGTTAAATATAAATTTCCCTCTAAACATAGCTTTAGTTGTATTCTGTAAGTTGCATATTCTTATAAACTCAATCCAAAATACATTGACTTATTTTACCAAGGGTTATCTAGAAGTACAATAGTACACGCTTAACCACAGGGAATATGTTCCAAGACCCCCATGGATGCCTGAATCCGCAGATAGTACCAAACCCAATCCCTGTCCATCAGTACACATCCTGTCTTCCACTTACAAATATAATGCCTTTTTCATCTTAACTAAGCACTTAGGCACTGTGGCCATAGCTTCTGTGGTTTGAGATGTGTCAGAAAAACTAGGATGAGTTTATTTTTCTTTCATCACAATTTCATGGACAGAAGATTTGTTATTACCATAGATCTCAGCAACTTTCGCATATAGCTTTTTTTCTTTCCTTATTGAGAACTTTCACCTTTTCACTTAAAGGAAGCACTTTATAGCTTCTCTTAGGCCTATCTGAATTGCCAGCATCACTACTCTTGTGCTTTGGTCCATAAAGTAAAATAAGTGTTACTTGAACACAAGTACGGTGACACTGGGACAGTCAAACTGATAACCGAGAGGGCAGCCGAGTGGGTGGGTAACAGGGGGTAAAGTAGACAGCATAGAGACGCTGGACATAGGAATGTTTCATTTCCCAGGAGGGACAGAGCAAGATTTCATCATGCTACTCAAAACTTATGAATTGTCTATTTCTGGAATTTTCCATTTACTATTTCAGACTGCAGATCTGAAATATTTTTTCACATATGAAATATGTTTTTGGCATCATATCTAAGAACTCTGCTCAATCTAAGGTCATGAAGAATATTTTGTTTTCTTCTAAAAGTTTTATCATTTTATAATAGTTCATACATTTAGGTGTATGATCTATTTGAGTTGAGTTGTCTGTCAAACCACAGAAAGTAAAAGCAAGGATAAGGAGGGATCCCTGAATGTTGTTTAACTTACAAATATTTGAAGATTTCCCAGATTTCTCCCCACTGTTTATGTCTAGTTTAATTCTTTTGTGTTCAGAGAATATACTTTTTTATTTCATTTCTTTTAAATTTGTTGAGATTTGATAGTATAGCACATGATCTGTCTTAGAGAAGATTTCAAGTATACTTACAAGAATATATATTCTGCTGTCATTGGTTGATTCAGGTGTTCTCTCGCTGTCAGATGAAGCTGGTCAATACTGTTGTTCAAGTCTTCTATTCATTTAATGATTTTCTGTCTACTTTTTCTTCCAGTTATTGAAAGTCAAGTTTTTAGATTTCTAACTTGCTGAATGGTTTATTTTTCCTTCCAATTCAGTCAGTTATTGCTTCAAATATTTGACGGCTCTCTTGTTTCAGGCATAGACATTTACAATTGTTACATTTTCCTTTTGTCATTGTGAAATATCACTTTGTCTCTAGAAATATTTTTGTCTTAAAATATATTTTGCTATTAATATAGCCACTCCAGCTCTCTTACGGTTATTGTTTGCATGGCATATATTTTCCCCCTTTTATTTTTAAATTCTTATGTCTTTGAAGCTAAAATATGCCTCTTGTAGACAGCATAGAGTAGGATCTTCTTTTTTCATCCAGTCTAACAATCTCCACCTTTTGATTATGTAGTCCATTCGCATATGTTATTATTGATACGGTTAAATTTACATTTGCCATTTTACTGTGTGTTTTCTGTATGTCTCATGAGTTTTTTGTTCCTTGTTCTTTATTTATTATATTCTTTTGTATCAAATAGATACTTTTAGTGTAATATTTAATTCCTCTTGATTTTTTAAACTGTATATTTGTACTTTTGGTAGTGTCAGGCTTAGGGATTACAATATACATCTTAATTAATTACAGTCTACATCAAAGTAATTACATCTACATCAAAATAACTTAATTCTGGTAAACTATGGAAACCCTGCTCCAGTACACCTTCATCCCCTCAGCTTCCTTTGTACAATTATGATATGTATTAAAGCTATATTATGTTGTAAATCCAATAATACAATGTTATAATAACTGCTTTATGTAATCTTATGAAAGAAGTTAAGAGAAGTGAATATATATTTATACAGACTTCTTTTTATTATTTTTAACTCTGGTAAAATAAAGTAACATACAACTTCCCATATTAACCATCTCTGAACGTACAGCTCAGTGTTATTAAGCACATTCACATTGTTGTGCAACCACTGCCATCATCCATTTCCAGGACTCTTTTCATTTCCCAAAACTAAAATTCTACCATTAAACAATAACTCCCCATTCTCCCTACCCTCGGCCCCTAGCAACCACGATTTTACATTCTTTCACTATGAGGTTAACTATTCTAGGTAGCCTATATAAGTAGAATCATTCAGTATTTGTTTTTTTGTGGCTGACTTATTTTACTTAGCATACTGTCTTCAAAGTTCATCCATGTGGTAGCATACTTTAGAATTTCCTTCCATTTTGGGGGCTGAATTATATTCCATCGTGTACACCACATTTTTAAAATCCATTTATCCATTGATGAACATGTGGGTTGCTTTCCCCTTTTGGCTTTGTGGATAATGCTGCTATGAACGTAGTTACACATGTAGCTGCTCAAGATCCTGCTTCCACTTCTTTTAGGTACAAAACCAGAGGTGGAATTTCTGAATCATATGATAATTTCATTAAAAAAAATTTTTTCAGCGACAGGGTCTCACTCAGTTGCCCAGGCTAGAATGCAGTGGCATGATCATAGCTCACTGCAGCCTCAACCTCCTGGGATCAAGTGATCCTCCCACCTCAGCCTCCTGAGTAGCTGGGACCACAGGCGTGCACCACCATGCCCAGCTGGCTTTTTTTATTATTATTATTTTGTAGAGACAGGGTCTTGCTATGTCTCCCAAGCTGGTCTTGAACTCCTGGCCTCAGGTGACCCTCCTGCCTTGGCCTCCCAAAGTGCTTGGATTACAGGCATGAGCCACCGCATCCAGACTCATTTTTCACTGTTTGAGGAACCACCATACTGTTTTCCACAGCAGCTGCACCATTTTACATTTCTACCAACAGTGTGCAAGGGTTCCAATTTCTCCACATTCTCACTAACATTTATTGTTTTCTGTTGTTCTGAGTATGTATATAGTAGCCATTCTAATGGGCATAAGGTAGTATTTCATTGTGGTTTTGATATGCTTTTCACTAATGACTAGTGATGTTGTTCTTCTTTCCATGTGCTTCTTATCCATTTGTGTATCTCCTTGAAAGAATCATCTATTAAGTTCTTTGTACATTTTTTAACCAAGTCATTTGGGTTTTTTGTTGTTGCTAGGTTGTGAGAGTTTTTATATATTCTGGACACGAACCTCTAATCAGATGTGTGATTTGTAAATCTCTTCCCCCATCCCATGGGTCCCTTTTTCGATCTACTGATAGTGTTCTTTGATGCACAGAAGTTTTGAATTTTGATGTAATCCAACTTATCTGTTTTTTCTTGTAGCCTGTGCTTTTGGTGTTTTACCCTCCCCCCGACACACCAAAAAAAAATCATTGACAATGTCAATGCCATGCACCTTTCTCCCTGTGCTTCCTTCTAAGAGTTTTACAGTTTTAGCGCCTACAGTTAGGTCTTTGAGCCATTTTGAGTTAATTTTTGTATATGGTTTAAGCTAAGGGTCAACTTTATTTCTTTGCATATAAATATCCAGTTTTTCCAACACCATTTTTTTAAAAGGCTGTTTTTCCCCCATTGAATACTCTTGGAGCCACAGTCAAAATTTATTTGACCATATATGTGAGGGATTATTTCTGGGCTGTCTATGCTTTTCCATTGGTCTATATGTCTGTCTTTTTTTTTTTTTCTTACAAACAGGGGTTTTATTGCATTTGGTCCACAGTCCTTATTTCTCATTGTCTCATGGTGCAGGGCCCCTGGGTGGGGGTTCCTGTGCAGTACTTGGCAGAGTGTAGCTGGTCAGGCCTGGAAGGGGAAAAGAATGGCTGGGGCCCCTTAAAACCTACTGAGGAGCCAGGCGCGGTGGCTCATGCCTGTAATCCCAGTACTTTGGGAGGCCGAGGCAGGCAGATCACCTGAGGTCAGGAGTTCGAGACCAGCCTGGCCAACATGGTGAAACCTCGTCTCTGCTAAAAATACAAAAATTAGCCAGGCGCAGTGGAGCACCTGCAGTCCCAGCTACTCTACTCGGGAAACTGAAGCAGAAGAATCCCTTGAGCCCAGGAGGTGGAGGTGCAGTGAGCCGAGATTGCCCCACTGCACTCCAGCCTACGCAACAACAACAAAAACCTACTGAGGCCACAGTGGCGGGGGCGGGAGTAGGGGTGAGATTAGCATGGATAGGGGGTCAGGCTTGGCCCCAACAACTCAGAATTCCACTTCCTTGTATGAGCCTCAGTTTCCCCACCAGGATCTGAGACGGGTCAGAGGTCTGTTGGTCTGAGGGTCCTAGGGAACTCCAGCCACTCAGGATCCTGAGCTATTTAGCATCGTGGCCGGACCCCTCTCCCAAGGGACTCGTTTTCCAGCACCTCTCCACTGTCTCCCCATTCCTCTGGAAAAAAAATATATATATACATGTATTTTTTTTTCTTTTGTAAATACTTCCTGAAACTTTTGCGGGTACAGAAACCACAAACTGATCGGCTGACAAAAGAGGAAAGAGGCAAGGCAACTGGAAACCTTCGGGGACCGGTTCCCTCCATGCCCAGGTCTCTTCTCCCCAGCACGGTTCTGCCCACAGCCTGAACGTGCCAGCAGGGACCCTCACCCTACACGCTTTGGGATAGGGCCTTGACCCCTTCCCCCACAGCCCGGTGGCTCAGTCCTGCGAAGGAACCAAGACAAGAGGGAAAAAAGCCCTGCTGCCTGATCCCACGCCGCCACTCACAGACCCTTCGTTGATTGGCAGTATTGAACAGGAAGAAGAAAAAAAAAAAAAGATGAAAACACAGAATAACCCAAAAACCCAGACGGGGAGACGATGTGGGGAAGAGAGCGTGCCGGGAGCCTCAGTAGCCAGTGTCCTCCTGGTAGTAAGGGGAATATTCAGGGGCCTCCCCAGGGCCGGGACAGTCGCCTGCACCCGAGGGAGCCCCATGGGCCACTGGGCCCTGCAGGCAGTACTTGGGGTCGTATATCTGCTGGCCCAGGCCAAAGACCTGGCCGCTCTGGTTGGCACCCTGCATGTAGCCCATCTGCAGGGACATGAAAGAGTTGTTACGCTTGTCGGTTCCCAGCTTGGTGTCATAGATGTGCTGCCGGGTCCCGGGAGCTGTCGTGTCCACCTGGCTGGCACACTTGTTTGCACCCATCTGGAGGTTGATGGTCGAGTGGTCCATGGGGGGCAGTATGTGGTTCTTGGGGTTGTAGAGATGCCTCCTCGTACTGTACGCGGTCATGCGGGACTGGCTGGTGCATTCGTGGGTGCCCATCTGCAGCCCATTGATGCACTGGCGGGCATTCATGGTAGCTTCATCAAAGTCCCACTCCTGCTTCTCCGAGTACTTGTCACCGATTGTCCGCCCCGCTCTGCAGCCCCTTAGTCTTGGCCTTCCCTGCCAGGGTGAGAAGAGACACCTGCACCTGCATCGTGTTCCCACTCTCAAACAGGTCGTTGGCCTCAAACAGGTCCACGGGGTTCATGCCGTAGGTTTTCTAGCTGGTGCCAGTTCTGCACGGAGCGGTTGATCTTGGGGTCTGAGCCCGGCTGCAGCTTGTTCATGAGTGTGCATAAGATAATCCAGTCCTTCAGGCCCTTCTGGAAGTCGGGGCGATGAAAAGGCCAGTGAGTCCCTCCATCCAGCTGTGGAGCTCTGCCTCCTTCTGGAGGTCATATTTGGACAGGAGCCGGTTCTTAACCTCAGCCAAGAGCCCAGACGAGCGGCCTTTGTGTAACTGTGCAGAGCTCATGGCTGGCGGGCGAGGCGGCAGGACGGGACGGGACCGGACGGTCTATGTATCTGTCTTTATAGCAGTACCATACTGTTCTGATTACCGTAGCTTGTAAGATGTTTGAAACGCACAAGTGTGAGACCTCCACCTTTAATTCTTCATTTTCAAGCTTGTTTTGGCTATTTGGGGTCTCTTGAGATTCCACATAAATTTCAGGATGGATTTTTCTATTTCAGAAAAAAAAATGGAATTTTGATAGAAAATACACTGAAACTGTAGGTCACGGAGGAAAGTATTAATATCTTAATGATATTAAGTATTCTAATCCATGAACACATTTACATGTGTCCTCTTTAGTTTCTTTCACAATATCTTGTAGTTTTCAATATACAAGGTGTATTAGGCCATTCTTGCATTGCTATAAAGGAATACTTGAGGTTGGGTAATTTATAAACAAAAGAGGTTTAATTGGTTCATGGTTCTGTAGGCTGTACAAGCATGGCTCTGGCATCTGCCCAGCTTCTGGGGAAGAAGGCCAAGCGGAAGCAAGCATGTCACATGGCGAGAGCAGGAATGAGAGAGACTGGGGGAGGGTGCCATGCAGTTCTTAAACAACCAGATCTCACAAACAATCATTTACCATCACGAGAACAGCACCAAGGGGATGGTGCTAAATCATTCATGAGAAATGCACCCCACGATCCAATCACCTCCCACCAGGCCCCACCTCCAGCACTTTCAACATGAGATTTGGCAGGGACGACTATCCAAACTGTATCACAAGGCCTTTGCCTCTTTGGGTATGTTTATTCTTAAGTCTTTTTGGTGCTATTTTAGGTGGAATTATATTATTAATTTCCTTTTCTGATTATTCATTTTTAGCATATAGAAGGCAACTGATTTTACATGCTGTTTTGTGTCCTACAACTTTGCTGAATTTGTTTATTAATTCTAACGGGTACTTTTTGTGTGTGAAACCATTAGGTTTTCTACATGTGAGATCATGCCATCTGTAATCACAGATGATTTTACTTCTTTTCCAATTTGAATGCCCTTTTTCCTTGCCTAATTGCAATGGCCAGAACTTCCAGTATTATATTGGGTTTTGGTGGGGGGCAGGGGTTGGTTTGTTCTGTTGTCGTTGTTGTTGTTGTTTGAGACAGATTCTTGCTCTGTTGCCCAAGCTAGAGTGCAGTGGTGTGATCTCAGCTCACTGCAGCCTCCACCTCCTGAGTTCAAACGATTCTCCTGCCTCAGCCTCCTGAGTAGCTGGGATTACAGCAGCCTGCCGCCACATCCAGATAATTTTTGTATATTTTGTAGAGACGGGGTTTCACCATGTTGGCCAGGCTGGTCTAGAACTCCTGACCTCAAGTGATCTGCCTGCAGCAGCCTCCCAAAGTGCTGGGATGACAGGCATAAGCCACCACACCAGGTCTCTAGTTTTGTATTGGATGGAAGTGGCAAAAGCAAGACATCCTTGTCTTCTTCCTAACCTTACAGGAAAAGCTTTCAGTCTTTCACCATTGAGCGTGATGCTTGCTATAAGCTTTTTATATATGGTCTTTATTATGTTGAGGTAGTTTTCTTGTATTACTAGTTTACTGAGTTTTTTTTTGTCATCAGAAGTGTTTAATTTTGTCAGATGTTTTTTCCACATCAATTGAGATGATCATGTGTTTTTATTTCCTTTATTCTACTAATGTCATGTACTGCATTGATTGATTTTTGTATTTTGAAACATCCTTTCTTTCTAGGAATAAATTCTACATGGTCATGGAATATAATCTTTTTAGTATGCTGTTGAATTTGGTTTGCTATATTTTGTTGAGGACTTTTGTATCAATATTTATCAGGGACAGTGGTCTCTACATTTCTTTTCTTGTAATGTATTTGGCTGGCTTCAGTATGTTATTTTAGGGCAATGCTCATCTAAAAGAATGAGTTTGGAAGTATTCCCTCCTCTTCAACTTTTTGGAAGAGTTTGAGGAGGATTGGTGTTAATTTTTTAAATGTGTGGTAGAATTCACCAGTGAAGCCATCTGGTCCTGAGATTTCCTTTGTTGGGAAGTTTTTTATTATTGACTCATTCTATTTAGTAGTTACAAGTCTGGTCAGATTTTCTATTTCCTCATGATTCAGTCTTTGTAGGTTGTATATTTCTAGGGTCCATTTCATCTAGATTATCCAATTTGTTGATATACAATTGTTCATACTATTCTCTTATAATCCTCTTTATTTTTATAAATTTGATTATAATGTCCTCTCTTTTATTTCCAGTTTTAGTTATTTGTGTCCCCTTTCTACTTTTTCATAGTCAGTCTAGCTAAAGGTTTGTCAATTTTGTCAATCTTTTCTAAGAACCTATTATTTGTTTTGTTGATTATTATTTTCCTATTCTCTATTTTGTTTATCTCTACCCTAATCTTTATTTATTATTTCCTTTCTTCTGCTAGCTTTATGTTTAGTTTGTTCTTCTTTTTCCAGTTCCTTAAAGTATAAATTTAGTTTGTTGATTTGGGATCTTTGTTCTTTTTAATGTAGCATTTCTAGCCATAAATTTTCCACTTAGCACTGTTTTCACTGCATCCCACAAGTTTGGGGATATGGTGTTTTCATTTTTATATGTCTCAATTATTTTCTAATTTTTCATGTGATTTCTTGTTAGCCCACTGGTGTTCAAGAATGCATTATTTAATTTCCACATATTTGTGGATTTTCAAGTTTTCCTTCTGCTATTGATTTCTTGTTTATTTCATTGTGATCAGAAAAGATATTTTGTATGATTTCAATCTTTCTAAATGTATTAAGATTTGCTTTGTGGCCCAACATATGGTCTACCCTGGAGAGAGCTCCATGTGCACTTGGGAAAAATGTGCTTCAGCTGTTGTTCAATGGAATGTTCTTCATATGTCAAGTAGGTCCAACTGGTGCGTAGTGTTGTTCAAGACCTCTATTTCCTTATTAATCTCCTGTCAGTTGTTTATGTAGATTTTTCTATTTGCTCACATATTTACTTTACCAGTACTCTTCATTTCTCTATGTAGATTTGAGTTACTATAAAGTTTCATTCCCTTCAGACTAAAGAAATCTCTTTAATATTTTTTGTAACACAAGCATGATAGCAATACATTTTTTTAATTGTTATTTATTTAGCAATATCTTTATGTCACCTTTTGTTTAAAGAATAGGTTTGCTGAATATAAAATTCTTGATGGACTGTTGTTGTTTTTATCACTTTCGTGGCATCCATGTCATTTCACCACTTTCTGGCCTTCATTGTTTCTGATGGAAAGTTATTCATTGTATTATTGTTCCCTGTATGTGGTAAGTCATTTTTCTCTTGTTCTTTGTGATCAACAATCTTGGCTTTCATTGTTTCTGATGGAAAGTTATTAGTTGTATTATTGTTCCCTGTATGTGATAAGTCATTTTTCTCTTGTTCTTTGTGATCATCAATCTTGGCTATGCTATGGCTGCCAGTTGTTTGGTCAACGGCTAGTCTAGATGTCACTGTGAAGGTATTCTTGGATGCGATTCACATTTCCAATCAACTGACTTTAGGAAGATTACCCTCCATCATGTGGGTGGCCTTTATCCAATCAGTTAATGGTTTTACAAGAAAAAACTAAGGTTCTCCAAAGAATAATGAATTCTGTCTCAAGAATGCAACATAGAAGTTCTGCCTAGGTTTCCAACTTGATGTCCTGCTCTGCAGATCTGGACTTGCCAGCCCTCATAATCACATGACCTAATTCCCTAAAATAAATATTTTACTCTCTGTATACACATGGGTAAGTTTAAGGTTGCACTTAAGTTCTGTCTTGGACAACCAGGCTCAGTAGGCTTTTCACCTCTATTGGGATAGATAGATAAGTTAACATAGATATAGATGTAGATAAAGATGCCAACATGGATATAGATGATATAGATAACCTATTGTTTCTGTTTCTCCAGAAAAGCCTCCATAATACGGATGTTTGGTGCTAAGAGTGGTTCTTGAAGAACAGAATCTTAAGGGTGAGTTATCAGAGTTGGTTCTGAGGTTTCTGGAATCCGTTTTCCAGTAGTAAAAAGAGCATTGATAGTTCATGACATGAGGCGGCAATAAAGACAGGCACAATATAACCATTGGCTCCTCCTAACCAAATACATATAAGCGGCAAGGTTCTGGTAACCTTGTGCAGGCATGCACTGCATAACGACATTCCGGTCAGTGATGGACTGCACATACAATGATGTTCCCATAAAGTTTTTTTCTTTTTTTGAGACAGGGTCTTGCTCTGTCACCCAGGCTAAAGTGCAGCGACACAATTACAACTCTCTGTAGCTTTGACCTTCTGGGCTCAAGCAATCCTCCCACCTCAGCCTGCTGGGTTGCTGAGACCACAGGCACATGCCACATGCCTGGCTAATTTTTGTTGTTGTTGTTGTTGAGGCGAGGTCTTGTATATTGCCCAGGCTTGTCTCAAACTCCTGGGCTTAAGTAATCCTCCTGCCTTGGCCTCCCAAAGTTCTGGGATTATAGGTGTGAACCACTGTGCTTGGCTCCCATAAGATCAAAATACTGTATTTTTACTGTACTTTGTCTATCAGACATGTTTAGATACACAAATACTTACCATTGTGTTACAGTTGCCCACAGTACTCAGCACAGTCACATGCTGTACAAGTTTGTGGCCTAGGAGCAATAGGCTGTACCATATAGCCTAGGTGTGTAATAGGCTATGCCATCTAGGTGTGTGTAAGCATGTTCTGATAATCACACAACGAAACCATCGAATGATGCATTTCTCAGGACATATCCCCATCTTTAAGCAACACATGACTGTATTTGATACAATAGAACATTTTTGTCAAACTAAGGAGTATAATGACTTTGACCAGTATCTCCTAATCACACTGGACAATGTGGGGAGGAAGAAAAGATATGCTCAAGGACTCAGATTTCCAGCTTAAGCACTGCATAAATGACCTGAAGGTTTCTACATCTGTCCTGAAAGAATCTCATATCTCCTCTAACCACAGAGCTGAGATTGCTGAAAACCAAGCCCAGAGTCTCATCCTGTGAATAACTGAACCACAACACAAGTTGAATTCCCAACTCTGTTCATCTGATTGAGCTGCTATAACAAAATACTTTCTATTGGGAAATTTATAAGCAACAGACATGTATTTCTCACAGTTCTGGAGGCTGGCAAGTCCAAGATTAAGACACTTGTAGATTCGGTATCTAGTGAGGACTCACTCTCTGCACCACAGACCGTGCCTTGTTGCTGCATCCTCACACAATGGAAGGGCAAGTCAGCCCCCTTCAACCTCTTTTATAAGGACATGCATTCCATTCATGAGGACAGAACCCTCTTGAATTAATCGCTCCCCAAAGGCCCCACCTCTTATACTATCATAGTGGGGATTAAGTTCCAACATATGAATTTGGGGAAAGGAGACATCAGCATTTAGACCACAGCACCAACCTAGCAAGATTCTGCTGTTAAAGTGAAGGCCTTGACTGGGAAGTAGTGGGATCTGAAAATTGGAATAAGACATATGGAAAGATCCTCATGAAGGTGGGAATGTTGAAACTCAAATTCTTCTGAGTCTTTCTTGCCAGTAGAAGTTCTTCCATCCTCATTGGAGGAGATTAACCCTGCTCTGCCTGAGGAACTTGTAATGGGCCTTCTGAGTCATCTACTGCCAAGTCTCCTTGGAACCCATCCCCACCACCCCTTTTTGCTTCTAGACCGATAAGTACATTCAAGTCCCAGCATTCCCTAAAAGGTGAAGCACAAAGTGTGACCAACAAGGAGGTGAGCTACATTCCAAAAGAATGACATGTTTTTCAAATTTATACAGACAGAAATGTAGGGAATATGTGTGGAAAGAGATACTAAGGATGAGGGAGAATGGTGGAAGGAACATAAAGTTGGGTCGTGACAATTTTATCGATATGGGCCTATGAAGCCAAGGTTCTAGACATAATGCTGTAGCTCAGAGATCATGAATGGGCTCTAACCATGTGTTTTGTTGGTTGACTGCAACATGGAACAAAGTGTAGAGTACGCTAAATGAAGTTGAAATGCCAGAGCTGCTTTTCTGTACTGTAGAACAGGGGTCTTCAACCCCTGGACTGGTCTATGGCCTGTTAGGAACCGGGTTGCACAGCAGGAGGTGAGCAGGGTGGAGGCAAGAAAGTGAGCTTTACTGCCTGAACCCCACCTCCTGTCAGATCAAGTTACATTAGATTCTCATAGGAGCATGAACCTTATTGTGAACTGTGCATGCGAGGGATCTTGGTCGCTTGCTCCTTATGAGAATCTAGTGTCTGATTATCTGAGATGGGACAGTTTCATCCGGAAACCACCCCCCTAACCCCCATCCATTGAAAAATTGTCTACCATGAAACCAGACCCTGGCGCCAAAAAGGTTGGGGACCACTGCTGTAGAGGAAAGGGTCCAAAGGCTCAAGGATATTAGAATGTTAATATGGGCTCATCAAGTAAGACCTGCTCACCCAGCGCTGGGTCCAGAGGACAAACCTGTCACCACACTGTGAGAAATAAATTTGAAAGAGGAACCCCAGCATCTTTGAAGAGCTCTGTAGTCACTCTTCTCTGTAGGTCAGAAATTGCAGAGAGAACTCCTGCCACTAAATTGGGAAACCTAAAGGAAATGAAGACAATTGGATCCTGGGGATGGCAGGGACCAAGTGGTGACATAATCACCAAAGCAAGGTGAGTGTGGTTAGTGGAACACAGAGCAGGGTCAAAGCAGTGATGAAAACAGTCTGGCTCACAGAGACTGTGACATCGGCTGGTTGTTCATGATGTCTCTAGTCTGCTGAACTCGTATTTGATTTGTATAAGTGGAAGAGTTCTAGGCCAAGTAGACAGAAGTCTAACTTGAATCATAAAAACAGAGAGTCACAACCCCTTTGTCAATTCCCAGACTTGAACCAGTGTACAGATCAAGAGCCCCTTGAATGAAGGACAGGCCAGATTCTCCTGAGGAAGGATCCCACTACATAGCCAAAAATGCATACTGTTAATTTTTCTCCCCTGTCAACTATAGCCCTTTACTGGGGTAACGGTGCATTAGGGGAAAGAAAATAGACCTTTCAGGGATTACTGAACACTGGTGCTGAACTGATACTAATTCTAAGAAACTCAGAAAGTCACTGTGGTACACGAGTTAACATAGGGGTTTACAGAGGTCAGGTGGTTAATGGAGTTTTAGCTCAGGTCTATCTCACAACAGATAAGGTGGGTCCCTGAACCCATTCTATGATTGTTTTTCCAGTTCCACTATGTATAATTGGAAGAGACATACTCAGTAACTGGCAGAGTCCCCATATTGGCTTCCTGACCAGTGGAGTGAGGGCTATTATGGTAGGAAACGTCAAGCAGAAGCCCCTAGAACAGCCTCTACCTAGAAAAATAGTAAGCAAAAATCAACACTATTTAATACATTCCTGGAGGGATTGCAGAGATTAGTGCCACCACCAAGATCTTTGAAGAGGAAGGCAAAGGTGGCAATTCCCACCACATCCTCATTCAACTTGCCGGTTTAGCCTATGCAGAAGGAACGTGGGTTTTGGAGACAGTAGATTCTCATAAGCTTAACCAGGTGGCGACTCCAATTACAGCTGCTGCCCCAGATGTGGTTTCATCACTTGAGCAAATTAACACGTTCCCTTGTATCTGATATGGAGAAATTGATCTGGCAAGTAATTTTTTCCTCAAAACCTGTTAGTAAAAACCATCAGAAGCAGTTCCGCCTCATGGGTCATATGATCGAGCAGATTCAATGGCGCTCGAAGTGTCAGTGGCAGATAGGGATGCTGTTTGGAGCCTTTCACAGGCCTCTATGGGGGAATCACAGTGTGAATCATCAGGATTTGGGAGCAAGATTTGCCATTATCTGTAGACAACTTGTCTCCTTTTGAGAAATAGCTTTTGGCTTACTACTGGACCTTATTAAAGACTGAGTGCTTAACCATGAACCAACAATTCACCATGCAACCTATTCTGCCCATCATGACCTGGGTGTTGTCTGGCTTACCACGCCCTTAAATTGGGTGTGCACAGCAGCACTCCATCATCACTGAAAGTGGTATAGTTGAGATCAGTCTCAAACGGGCCTTGAAGGCACAAAAAAGCACATGAGGAAGTGGTTCAAATGCCCATGTTCTCCACTCCAGCTCCACTGCCTTCCCTCTCCCAGTCCACATGTATTGCCTTATGGGGAGTTCCCTGTGATCAGTTGGCAAAGGAAGAGAAAACTCAGGACTGGTTTACAGATCATTCTGTACAATATGCAGGCCTCGCCCAAAAGTGGATGCTGCGGCACCACAGCTCTTTTGTGGCACATCCCTGAAGGACAATGGTGAAGGGAAATCCTTTGAGTGGGCAGAATTTTGACCTGTGTAGCTGGTTTTCCACTTTGCTTGGGAGGAAAAATGGCCAGACATGTGATTATATACCAATCCATGGGCTGTGGCCAATAGTGTGGTTAGATGGTCAGGGTCTTGGAAGAAATATGATTGAAAAACTGGTGACAAGGAGGTCTAGAGAAGAGGTATATAGATAGACCTCTCTGAGTGGGCAAAAGCCGTGAAGATACTTATGTCTCATGTGAATGCTCACTAAACGATGAGCTGAGCAGAGGAAGATTTTAATAATCAAATGGATAGGATAATCCACTGTATGGATTCCAGTTAGTTTGTTTCCCCAGTCACCTCTATTATCATCAAATGAGCTCACGGACAAGTGGCCAGGGTGGTAGGGATTAAGGTTTTTATGCATGGGATCAGCAAAACGGACTTCCATTCACCAAGACCAACCTGGCTACAGACACAGTTGGTGCCCAATCTGCCAGCAGCCGATTGAGTCCTGATGTGGTGCCAACACTGAGTCCTGATGCGGTGCCATTCTCCTGACCACCCACCTATCTGGCAGGTTGATTACAATGGCCTACTTCCACCATGGAATGGGTAGTGTTTTGTTCTTACTGGACTAGACATTTACTCTGGATACAGATTTGCCTTCCCTGCACTCAATGCTTCTGCCAAAACTACCATTCATGGACTCATAAAATGCCTTATCCACCATCATGGTATTCCACATAGCATTGTTTCTGATCAAGTAACTCACTTCATAACAAAAGAAGTGTGGCCCATTCTCATGGTGTTCACTGATATAAGCATGTTCCCCACCATCCTGACACAGCTGCATTTGATAGAAAAGTGGAATGGACTTTTGAAGACTCAGTTACAGTACCAGCCAGATGGAAATACCTTGCAGGCATAAGGCAGTGTTCCTCAGGAAGCTGTATATATTCTAAATCAGCATCCCAAATATGGTGCTATTTCTTTCATAGTCATGGTTCATAGGTCTAGGAATTGAGGCATGGAAATGGGAGTGGCACCATTCACTATCACCCCTAGTGACCTGGCAGAAAAATTTTGCTTCCTAGCCCTATGACATTGTGCTCTGCTGGCACAGAGGCCTCTTAGTTCTGGAGGGAGGAATGCATCCACCAGGAGTCACAACGATTTCGTTCAACAGAAAGTTCATGGCCACCCAACCACTTTGGGCTTCTCGTGCCTCTGCATCAACAGGCAAAGGAGGGAGTTACTAACTGGCTTCAGAGACTGATCTTGATTACCAAGAAAACACTGGATTCTACTCCACAATGGAGGTAAAGAAGAATATTATGGAATATGGGAGTTCTTTAGGATGTCTCTTAGTAGTCCTATGCCCTATGATTAAAGCCCATGGAAAATTACAACAACCCAGTTCAGGCAGGTCTACTAATGGCCCAGACCTTTAGAAATGATGCCCAACTTATCCATTTTTCCTTTATATTATGTTTTTTCTTATGTTGAAAGAAACTCTACCTCAAAGTCATGAAGACATCCTCGTTTTTTCTATAATATTCATTGTTTTAGAAACCTTTACATTTAGATCAATGATCCATGTCAAATTAACTTTGTGCATTGTGTGGTAAGGCATCCAGATTCATTGCTTGTTTTCTTTCAGATATTCATACTGACCCAGCACCATTTATTGAAAAGATCACCTTTATCCTACTGAATTGGAGAGGTACCTTTATCAAAAACAGATGACAATGTATGTATAGTGCCATTTCTGGACTTTCTTTTCTATTCTACTGGTCTATTTTTTGCATCAATGGCAATTTTTCTTAATTTTTTCCTATTACTTGTCTTGATATTTAATAGTCTCGATTCTCCTGCTTTTTTATTATTTTTCATGATTGTCTTGATTATTCTAGATCTTTTGCATTTATATATATGTTTAAAATCAGGTTGTCACAAAATATTTCTGGAATTTTTATTAGTACTTTACTGAATCTATAGCTCAATAAATTAAAGAGAATTGACTTTTTTTAAAAGTAAATTTTCCATCCTAGAACATACTATGTCTCTCCATTTATGTAAGTCTTCAACTTTATCAACAATATTTTAGTTTTCCATATAGATAGTTTGCATATCCTTTATTAAGTTTGTTCCAAAGTATTTGGTATTTTAGTGCTACTTTTAAGTGTGTGTGTGTGTGTGTGTGTGTGTGTGTGTGTGTGTTTGAGAAAGGATCTTGCTCTGTCATCCAGGTTGGAATGCAGTGGCTAAATCATTGCTCACTGCAGCCTTGACCTCCTAGGCTCAAGCAGTCCTCCCATCTCAGCCTCCTGAGTAGCTGGGACTATAGGCACACACCACCAAATCCGGCATTTTATTGTGTAGAGATGGGTTTTACTATGCTGACCAGGCTGGTTTATAACTCCTGGCCTCCAGCAATCCTCTCTCCTCGGCCTTCCAAAGCGTTGGGATTACAGGCATGAGCCACCATGCCCAGTCATATTTATTTCATTCTGTTCTATCTTAGTTGTTTGTTGGTAGTAAATAGAATTTGCTATATTGTCCCTGTGTTCAGCAACCTTATGAATTTCACTTATAGTAATTTTTTATAGATTATTTGGGGTTTTCTACATATACAATCATGTCATGTGTAAATAATGATAATTTTTCTTTCTATTCAATTATTACAGTGTTTCTTTCTTGTTCTTGCCCTATTGCATTGGCTAGTACCATCAGTAAAATGTTGAATAAATATGATGAAAACAAGTTCTGCCTTATTTCAAATCTTAGAGGAAAAGTGTTCATAATTTCACCATTAAATATGATGCCATTAAATATATTTAATTTCACCATTAAATATAGCATTTTGGTAGATTTCCTTCATCGAATTAAATAGGATTCCTTCTATTCTGAGTTTGCTGAGACTTTTTGTCATTAGTGTTAAGATTTATCCATTTTGGGGGGTGGAGCCAAGATGGCCAAATAGCAACAGCTCCGGTCTACAGCTCCCAGCATGGGCGGCACAGAAGACGGGTGATTTCTGCATTTCCGTTTGAGGTACTGGGTTCATCTCACTAGGGAGTGTCAAAGAGTGGGCGCAGGATAGTCGGTGCAGCGCACTGTGTGCAAGCCGAAGCAGGGCGAGGCATTGCCTCACTCAGGAAGCGCAAGGGGTCAGGGAGTTCCCTTTGCTAGTCAAAGAAAGGGGTAACAGACGGCACCTGGAAAATCAGGTCAGTCCCACCCTAATACTGCACTTTTCCAATGGGCTTGGAAAATGGTACACCAGGAGATTGTGTCCCACACCTGGCTCGGAGGGTCCTATGCCCACAGAATCTCACTGATTGCTAGCACAGCAGTCTGAGATCAAACTGCAAGGCAGCAGCTAGGCTGGGGGAGGGGCGCCCACCATTGCCCAGGCTTGCTTAGGTAAACAAAGCAGCCAGGAAGCTTGAACTGGGTGGAGCACACCACAGCTCAAGGAGGCCTGCCTGCCTCTGTAGGCTCCAGCTCTGGGGGGAGGGCACAGACAAACAAAAATTCAGCAGGAACCTCTGCAGACTTAAATGTCCCTGTCTGACAGCTTTGAAGAGAGTAGTGGTTCTCCCAGCACGCAGCTGGAGATCTGAGAACAGACAGACTGCCTCCTAAAGTGGGTCCCTCACCCCTGAGCAGCCTAACTGGGAGGCACCCCCCAGTAGGGACAGACTGACACCTCACTGGGCCAGGTACTCCTCTGAGACAAAACTTCCAGAGGAACTATCAGACAGCTGAATTTGTGGTCTCACGAAAATCCACTGTTCTGCAGCCACTGCTGCTGACACTTAGCCAAACAGGGTCTGGAGTGGACCTCTAGCAAACTCCAACAGACCTGCAGCTGAGGGTCCTGTCTGGTAGAAGGAAAACTAACAAACAGAAAGGATATCCACACCAAAAACCCATCTGTACATCGCCATCATCAAAGACCAAAAGTAGATAAAACCACAAAGATGGGGAAAAAACAGAGCAGAAAAACTGGAAACTCTAAAAAGCAGAGCACCTCTCCTCCTCCAAAGGAACGCAGTTCCTCACCAGCAATGGAACAAAGCTGGATGGAGAATGACTTTGACGAGTTGAGAGAAGAAGGCTTCAGACGATCAAACTACTCCGAGCTACAGGAGGAAATTCAAAACAATAGCAAAGAAGTTAAAAACTTTGAAAAAAAAATTAGATGAATGGATAACTAGAATAACCAAAGGAGGGAAGGGCTTAAAGGAGATGATAGAGCTGAAAGCCAAGTATCGAGAACTACGCGAAGATTGCAGAAGCCTCAGGAGCCGATGTGATCAACTGGAAGAAAGGATATCAGTGATGGAAGATGAAATGAAGCAAGAAGGGAAGTTTAGAGAAAAAAGAATAAAAAGAAATGAACAAAGCCTCCAAGAAATTTGGGACTATGTGAAAAGACCAAACCTACGTCTGATTGGTGTACCTGAAAATGATGGGGAGAATGGAACCAAGTTGGAAAACACTCTGCAAGATATTATCCAGGAGAACTTCCCCAATCTAGCAAGGCAGGCCAACATTCAGATTCAGGAAATACAGAGAATGCCACAAAGATACTCCTCGAGAAGAGCAACTCCAAGACACATAATTGTCAGATTCACCAAAGTTGAAATGAAGGAAAAAATATTAAGAGCGGCCAGAGAGAAAGGTCGGGTTACCCACAAAGGGAAGCCCATCAGACTAACAGCTGATCTCTTGGCAGAAACTCTACAAGCCAGAAGAGAGTGGGGGCCGATACTCAACATTCTTAAAGAAAAGAATTTTCAACCCAGAATTTCATATCCAGCCAAACTAAGCTTCATAAGTGAAGGAGAAACAAAATACTTTACAGACAAGCAAGTGCTGAGTGATTTTGTCACCTCCAGGCCTGCCCTAAAAGAGCTCCTGAAGGAAGCACTAAACATGGAAAGGAACAACCGGTACCAGGCACTGCAAAAACATGCCAAATTGTAAATACCGTTGAGGCTAGGAAGAAACTGCATCAACTAACGAGCAAAATAACCAACTAACATCATAATGACAGGATCAAATTCACACATAACAATATTAACTTTAAATGTAAATGGGCTAAATGCTCCAATTAAAAGACACAGACTGGCAAGCTGGATAAGGAGTCAGGACCCATCAGTGTGCTGTATTCAGGAAACCCATCTCACGTGCAGAGACACACATAGACTCAAAATAAAGGGATGGAGGAAGATCTATCAAGCAAATGGAAAACAAAAAAGGCAGGGGTTGCAATCCTAGTCTCTGATAAAATAGACTTTAAACCAACAAAGATCAAAAGAGACAAAGAAGGCCATTACATAATGGTAAAGGGATCAATTCAACAAGAAGAGCTAACTATCCTAAATATATATGCAACCAACACAGGAGCAGCCAGATTCATAAAGCAAGTCCTGAGTGACCTACAAAGGGACTTAAACTCTCACACAATAATAATGGGAGATTTTAACACCCCACTGTCAACATTAGACAGATCAATGAGACAGAAAGTTAATAAGGATACCCAGGAATTGAACTCAGCTCTGCACAAAGTGGACCTAATAGACATCTACAGAACTCTCCACCCCAAATCAACAGAATATGCATTTTTTTCAGCATCACATCCACCTATTCCAAAATTGACCACATAGTTGGAAGTAAAGCTCTCCTCAGCAAATGTAAAAGAACAGAAATTATAACAAACTGTCTCTCAGACCATAGTGCAATCAAACTAGAACTCAGGATTAAGAAACTCACTCAAAACCACTCAACTACATGGAAACTGAACAACCTGCTCCTGAATGACTACTGGGTACATAATGAAATGAAGGCAGAAATAAAGATGTTCTTTGAAAACAACAAGAACAAAGACACAACATACCAGAATCTCTGGGACACGTTCAAAGCAGTGTGTAGAGGGAAATTTATAGCACTAAATGCCCACAAGAGAAAGCAGGAAAGATCCAAAATTGACACCCTAACATCACAATTAAAAGAACTAGAAAAGCAAGAGCAAACACATTCAAAAGCTAGCAGAAGGCTAGAAGTAACTAAAATCAGAGCAGAACTGAAGGAAATAGAGACACAAAAAACCCTTCAAAAAATTAATGAATCCAGGAGCTGGTTTTTTGAAAAGATCAACAAAATTGATAGACTGCTAGCAAGACTAATAAAGAAGAAAAGAGAGAAGAATCAAATACATGCAATAAAAAATGAAAAAGGGGATATCACCACCGATCCCACAGAAATACAATCTACCATCAGAGAATAGTACAAACACCTCTACGCAAATAAACTGGAAAATCTAGAAGAAATGGATAAATTCCTCGACAAATACACCCTCCCAAGACTAAACCAGGAAGAAGTTGAATCTCTGAATAGACCAATAACAGGCTCTGAAATTGAGGCAATAATCAATAGCTTACCAACCAAAAGGAGTCCAGGACCTGATGGATTCACAGCCGAATTCTACCAGAGGTACAAGGAGGAACTGGTACCATTCCTTCTGAAACTATTCCAATCGATAGAAAAAGAGGGAATCCTCCCTAACACATTTTATGAGGCCAGCATTGTCCTGATACCAAAGCCTGGCAGAGACATAACCAAAAAAGAGAATTTCAGACCAATATCCTTGATGAACATTGATGCAAAAATCCTCAATAAAATACTGGCAAACCAAATCCAGCAGCACATCAAAAAGCTTATACACCATGATCAAGTGGGCTTCATCCCTGGGATGCAAGGCTGGTTCAACATACGCAAATCAATAAATGTAATCCAGCATATAAACAGAACCAAAGACAAAAACCACATGATTATCTCAATAGATGCAGAAAACGCCTTTGACAAAATTCAACAACCTTCATGCTAAAAACTCTCAATAAATTAGGTATTGATGGGACGTATCTCTTAATAATAAGAGCTATTTATGACAAACCCACAGCCAATATCATACTGAATGGGCAAAAACTGGAAGCATTCCCTTTGAAAACGGGCACAAGGCAGAGATGTCCTCTCTCACCACTCCTATTCAACATAGTGCTGGAAGTTCTGGCCAGGGCGATCAGGCAGGAGAAGGAAATAAAGGGTATTCAATTAGGAAAAGAGGAAGTCAAATTGTCCCTGTTTGCAGATGACATGATTGTATATCTAGAAAACCCCATCGTCTCAGCCCAAAATCTCCTTAAGCTGATTAGCAACTTCAGCAAAGTCTCAGGATACAAAATTAATGTACAAAAATCACAAGCATTCTGGTACACCAATCACAGACAAACAGAGAGCCAAATCGTGAGTGAACTCCCATTCACAATTGCTTCAAAGAGAATAAAATACCTAGGAATCCAACTTACAAGGGATGTGAAGGACCTCTTCAAGGAGAACTACAAACCACTGCTCAATGAAATAAAAGAGGATACAAACAAATGGAAGAACATTCCATGCTCATGGGTTGGAAGAATCAATATCGTGAAAATGGCCATACTGCCCAAGGTAATTTATAGATTCAATGCCATCCCCATCAAGCTACCAATGACTTTCTTCACAGAATTGGAAAAAACTACTTTAAAGTTCATATGGAACCAAAAAAGAGCCCGCATCGCCAAGTCAATCCTAAGCGAAAAGAACAAAGCTGGAGGCATCACGCGACCTGACTTCAAACTATACTACAAGGCTACAGTAACCAAAACAGCATGGTACTGGTACCACAACAAAGACATAGATCAATGGAACAGAACAGAACCCTCAGAAATAATGCCGCATATCTACAACTATCTGATCTTTGACAAACCTGACAAAAACAAGCAATGGGGAAAGGATTCCCTATTTAATAAATGGTGCTGGGGAAACTGGCTAGCCATGTGTAGAAAGCTGAAACTGGATCCCTTCCTTACACCTTATACAAAAATTAATTCAAGATGGATTAAAGACTTACATGTTAGACCTAAAACCATAAAAACCCTAGAAGAAAGCCTAGGCAATACCATTCAGGACATAGGCATGGGCAAGGACTTCATGTCTAAAACACCAAAAGCCATGGCAACTAAAGCCAAAATTGACAAATGGGATCTAATTAAACTAAAGAGCTTCTGCACAGCAAAAGAAACTACCATCAGAGTGAACAGGCAACCTATAGAATGGGAGAAAATTTTTGCAACCTGCTCATCTGACAAAGGGCTAATATCCAGAATCTACAATGAACTCAAACAAATTTACAAGAAAAAAACAAACAATCCCATCAAAAAGTGGGCGAAGGACATGAACAGACACTTCTCAAAAGAAGACATTTATGCAGCCAAAAAACACATGAAAAAATGCTCATCATCACTGGCCATCAGAGAAATGCAAATCAAAACCACAATGGATACCATCTCACACCAGTTAAAATGGCGATCATTAAAAAGTCAGGAAACAACAGGTGCTGGAGAGGATGTGGAGAAATAGGAACACTTTTACACTGTTGGTGGGACTGTAAACTAGTTCAACCATTGTGGAAGTCAGTGTGGCAATTCCTCAGGGATCTAGAACTAGAAATACCATTTGACCCAGCAATCCCATTACTGGGTATATACCCAAAGGACTATAAATCATGCTGCTATAAAGACACATGCACACGTATGTTTATTGCAGCACTATTCACAATAGCAAAGACTTGGAACCAACCCAAATGTCCAACAACGATAGACTGGATTAAGAAAATGTGGCACATATACACCATGGAATACTATGCAGCCATGAAAAATGATGAGTTCATGTCCTTTGTAGGGACATGGATGAAACTGGGAAACATCATTCTCAGTAAACTATCACAAGGACAAAAAACCAAACACCGCATGTTCTCACTCATAGGTGGGAATTGAACAATGAGAACTCATGGACACAGGAAGGGGAACATCACACTCCGGGGGACTGTTGTGGGGTGGGTGGAGGGGGGAGGGACAGCATTAGGAGATATACCTAATGCTAAATGACGAGTTAATGGGTGCAGCAAACCAACATGGCACATGGATACATATGTAACAAACCTGCACATTGTGCACATGTACCCTAAAACCTAAAGTATAATAATAAAAGAAAAAAAAAGATTTATCCATTTTTTCTGCATCTGTTGAGATGATCATACAGTTTTTCTTTTGTTCTATTATTATAGTGCATTATATTGATGGATTTTCAAATGCTAAACCAATGTTACATTTCTGTGACAAATCCCAGTTATTCAGGAGATAAATCCAGTCATCCCTCAGTGGAGGATTGGATTCAGGGATGCCTGTGGATACCAAAATCCACAGAAAGAATTCCCTTATATAAATCGTGTACTACTTGCATATAACCTGTGCACGTCCTCCCATATGTTGTGTCATCTCTAGATTACTTATAATACCTAACAAAATGTGAATGCTGTGTAATCGTTGTTATACTCTATTGTTTAGGGAATAATGACAAGAAAGGTCTGTGCATGTTCAGCACAGACGCAACCATCCATTTTTTTCTGAATATATTTGATCTGCAGTTGGTTGACTTCATGAATGCAGAACCCACAGATACAGAAAGTGTGTGTGTGTGTGTGTGTGTGTACACAAAGCTATGTCATAAATGACATTGCAGCTTCTATCTTGCTTTTTCAGATTTCTTGATCTTAGGAAACTTGATGACTTTAATCCAAGTAGTCCTGTGGTGAGGTGCACATGGAGAGTAACTGAGGCCTCCCACCTAGAAAGTCAGTGGTAGCTTGATGAGAATAGCATTGAATCTATAAATTACTTTGTGCATTATGGCCATTTTAATGATATTGATTCTTCCTACCCATGAGCATGGAATGTTCTTCCATTTGTTTATGTCCTCTCTTAGTTCCTTGAGCAGTGATTTGTAGTTCTCCTTGAAGAGGTCCTTCACATCTCTTGTAAGCTGTATTCCTAGGTATTTTTTTCTCTTTGTAGTAATTGTGAATGGGAGTTCACTCATGATTTGGCTCTCTGTTTGTCTTTTATTGGTGTATAGGAATGCTTGTGATTTTTGCACATTGATTTTGTATCCTGAGACTTTGCTGAAGTTGCTTATCAGCTTAAGGAGTTTTGTTGCTGAGACGATGGGGTTTTCTAAATATACAATCATGTCATCTGCAAACAGAGACAATTTGACTTCCTGACTTCCTATTTGAATACCCTTTACTTCTTTCTCTTGCCTGATTGCCCTGGCCAGAACCTCCAATACTTTGTTGAATAGGAGTGGTGATAGAGGGCATCCTTGTCTTGGGCTGGTTTTCAAAGGGAATGCTTCCAGTTTTGCCCATTCAGTATGATATTGGCTGTGGGTTTGTCATAAATAGCTCTTATTATTTTGATATATGTTCCATCCATACCTAGTTTATTAAGTGTTTTTAGCGTGAAGGGATGTTGAATTTTATTGGAGGCCTTTTCTGCATCTATTGAGATAATCATGTGGTTTTGTCATTGGTTCTGTTTATGTGATGGGTTACGTTTATAGATATGCGTATGTTGAACCAGCCTTGCATCCCAGGGATGAATCCGACTTGATCGTGGTGGATAAGCTTTTTGATGTGTTCCTGGATTCGGTTTACCAGTATTTCATTGAGGATTTTTGCATCAATTTTCATCAGGAATATTGGCCTTAAATTTTCTTTTCTTGTTGCGTCTCTGCCAGGTTTTGGTATCAGGACGATGCTGGCCTTGTAAAATTAGTTAGGGAGGAGTCCCTCTTTTTCTATTGCTTGGAGTAGTTTCAGAAGGAATGGTACCAGCTTGTCTTTATACCTCTGGTAGAATTCGTCTGTGAGTCCATCTGGTCCTGGGCTTTTTTTGGTTGATAGGCTATTAATTACTGCTTTGATTTCAGAACTTGTTATTTGTCTATTCAGGGATTCAACTTCTTCCTGGTTTAGTCTTGGGAGGGTGTATGTATCCAGAAATTTATCCATTTTTTCTAGATTTTCTAACTTACTTGCATAGAGGTGTTTATAGTATTCTCTGATGGTAGCTTGTATTTCTATGGGATCAGTGGTGATATCCCCTTTACCATTTTTCGTTGTGTCTCTTTGATTCTTCTCTCTTTTCTTCTTTATTGGTCTAGCTAGACGTCTATTATGTTCATATTTTCAAATAACCAGCTCCTGGATTCATTGATTTTTTAGGGTTTTTTGTGTCTTTATCTCCTTCAGTTCCGCTCTGATCTTAGTTATTCCTTGTCTTCTGCTAGCTTTTGAATTTGTTTGCTCTTGCTTCTCTAGTTCTTTTAATTGAGCTGTTAGGGTGTCGATTTTAGATCTTTCCCACTTTCTGATGTGGGCATTTAGTACTATAAATTTCCCTCTAAACACTGCTTTAGCTGTGTCCCAGAGATTCTGGTACATTCTATCTTTGTTCTCGTTGGTTTCAAAGAACTTATTTATTTCTGCCTTAATTTTGTTATTTACCCAGTAGACATTCAGAAGCATGTTGTTCAGTTTCCATGTAGTTATACAGTTTTGAGTGAGTTTCTTAATCCTGAGTTCTAATTTGATTGCACTGTGGTCTGAGAGATTGTTTGTTATGATTTCTGTTCTTTTGCATTTGCTGAGGAGTGCTTTATTTCCAATTTTGTGGTCAATTTTAGAATAAGTACAATGTGGTGCTGAGAAGAATGTATATTCTGTTGATTTGGGGTGGAGAGTTCTGTAGATGTCTATTAGGTCCACTTGGTCCAGAGCTGAGTTCAAATCCTGAATATCCTTGTTAATTTTCTGTCTCATTGATCTGTCTAATATTGACAGTGGGGTATTAAAGTCTCCAACTATTATTGTGTGGGAGTCTAAATCTCTTTGTAGGTCTCTAAGAACTTGCTTTATGAATCTGCGTGCTCCTGTATTGGGTGCATATATATTTAGGATAGTTAGCTCTTCTTGTTGTATTGATCCCTTTACCATTATATAATGCCCTTGTCTTTTTTTTTTTATCTCTGTTGGTTTAAAGTCTTTTATCAGAGACTAGGGTTGCAACCCCTGCTTTCTTTGCTTTCCATTTGCTTGGTAAATATTCCTCCATCCCTTTATTTTGAGTCTGTGTGTCTTTGCACATGAGATGGGCCTCCTGAATACCACACACCGATGGGTCTTGACTCTTTATCCAATTTGCCAGTCTGTGTCTTTTAATTGGGGCATTTAGCCCATTTACATTTAAAGTTAATATTGTTATGTGTGAATTTGATCCTATCATCATGATGCTAGCTGGTTATTTTGCACATTAGTTGATGCAGTTTCTTCATAGCATTGGTCTTTATATTTTGGTATGTTTTTGCAGTGGCTGGTACCAGTTTTTCCTTTCCATATTTAGTCTTTCCTTCAGGAGCTCTTGTAAGGCAGGCCTGGTGGTGACAAAATCCCTCAGCATTTGTTTGTCAGTAAAGGATTTTATTTCTCCTTCGTTTATGAAGCTTAGTTTGGCTGGATACAAAATTCTGAGTTGAAAATTCTTTTCTTTAAGAATGTGGAATATTGGCCCCCACTGTCTTCTGGCTTGTAAGGTTTCTGCAGAGAGATCCACTGTTAGTCTGATGGGCTTCCCTTTGTAGGTAACCTGATCTTTCCCTCTGGCTGCCCCTAACATTTTTTCCTTCGTTTCAACCTTGGTGAATCTGACAGTTGTGTGGCTTGGGGTTGTTCTTCTCAAGGAGTATCTTAGTGGTGCTCTCTGTATTTACTGAATTTGAATGTTGGCCTGTCTTGCTAGGTTGAGGAAGTTCTCCTGGAAAATATCCTGAAGTGTGTTTTCCAACTTGATTCCATTCTCCCCCTTACTTTCAGGTATACCAATCAATCGTAGGTTTGGTCTTTTCACATAGTTCCATATTTCTTGGAGGCTTTATTCATTCCTTTTCATTCTTTTTTCTCTAATCTTGTCTTCACACTGTATTTCATTAAGTTGATCTTCAATCTCTGATATCTTTTCTTCCACTTGGTTGATTTGGCTATTGATTCTTGTATATGCTTCACAAAGTTCTTATGCTGTGTTTTTCAGCTCCATCAGGTCATTTATGTTCTTCTCTAAACTGGTTATTCTAGTTAGCAGCTCCTGCAACCTTTTATCAAGGTTCTTAGCTTCCTTACATTGGGTTAGAACGTGCTCCTTTAGCTCAGAGGAGTTTGTTATTACTCACCTTCTGAAGCCTACTTCTGTCAATTCCATCAAACTCATTCTCCATCCAGTTTTGTTCCCTTGCTGGCAAGGAGTTGTGATCCTTTGGAGAAGAAGAGGAATTCTGGTTTTGGGGAATTTTCAGCATTTTTGTGCTGGTTTTTCCACATCTTTGTGGATTTATCTACTTTTGGTTTTTGATGTTGGTGACCTCTCGATGGGGTTTTTGCATGGGTGTCGTTTTAGTTGATGCTGATGTTATTGCTTTCTGTTTGTTAGTTATCCTTCTAACAGGCCTCTCTTCTGCAGGTCTGCTGGAGTTTGCTGGAGGTCCACACTTCAGACCCTATTTGCCTAGATATCACCAGCAGAGGCTACAGAACAGCAAAGATTGCTGCCTGCTCCTTCCTCTGGAAGCTTCATCCAGAGAGGCACCCACCAGATACCAGCTGGAGCTCTCCCATATGAGGCATCTGTCGACCCCTGCTGGGAGGTGTCTCCCAGTCAGGAAGCATGGGGAGGCAGTCTGTCCCTTAGCAGAGCTCGAGTGCTGTGCTGGGAGATCTGCTGGTCTGTTCAGAGCTGGCAGGCAGGAATATTTAAGTGTGCTGAAGCTGCACCCACAGCCTCACCTTCCCACAGGTGCTCTGTTCTAGGGAGATAGGAGTTTTATCTATAAGCCCCTGCTGGAGCTGCTGCATTTCTTTCAGAGATGCCCTGCCCAGAGAGGAGGAATCTAGAGAGGCAGGCTGGCTACAGTGGCTTTGTCGCACTGTGGTGGGTTCTACCCGGTTCAAATTTCCCAGTGGCTTCATTTACACTGTGAGGGGAAAACCGCCTACTCACGCCTCAGTAATGGTGGACACTTCTCCCTCCACCAAGCTGGAGCATCCCAGGTCAACTTCAGACTGCTGTGCTGGCAGTGAGAATTTCAAACCAGTGGATCTTAGCTTTCTGGGCTCCATGGGAGTGGGACCCACTGAGCAAGACCACTTGGCTCCTGGCTTCAGCCCCCTTTCCAGGGGAGTGAATGGTTCTGTATCACTGGGGGTTCCAGGCACCACTGCGGTACAAAAAAAAAAAAAAAAAAAAAAAAAATGCCCCTGCAGCTAGCTCAGTGTCTGCCCAAACGGCCACCCAGTTTTGTGCTTGAAACCCAGGGCCCTGGTGGTGTAGGCACCCGAGGGAATCTCCTGGTCTTCAGGTTGCAAAAACCGTGGGAAAAGCATAGTATCTGGGCCAGATACCACTGCCCCTCACTGCACAGTCCCTCATGGCTTCCCTTGGCTAGAGGAGGGAGTTCCCTAGCCCCTTGTGTTTCCCAGGTGAGGCAATGCCCCACCCTGCTTCTGCTCACCCTCTGTGGGCTACAACCACTGTCTAATCAGTCCTAATGAGATGAACCAGGTACCTCAGTTGGAAATGCAGAAATCACCTGCCTTCTGCATTGGTCTCACTGGGAGCTGCAGACCAGAACTGTTCCTATTTGGCCATCTTGCCCCCTCTCAAATTTTCCTGATTTTATGAAATCAAATTTATTAATTTTTTTTACGTTGCATCTGGATTTTAAGTCATAGTGAAAAAAATTTTTCCCCACACCCCAAATTATGTAAGAATTTATTCATGCTTTCTTCTCGTACTTACTTGGGTACAATTTTTATGCTTAAGTCTTCAATCCTTTGAGAATTTAATAAAAATATCAGTTTACCCTGTGCATCAGTTATTGATTGCTTCAATAATGCTGTATTAAAAATTAACTATAAAATGCCAGTGGCATGTAACAATAAGGGTTTATTACTCATAAAAGCTTGATATCATAAACACTTGGAAACATGGGATTCCACATCAGGCATCAGCTGGCTGTCAGCTAGATGTCTCTCCTGATCTTGACTGGGTTCGCCCACATATCTGAGGATCAGCTGATCAACACTGGCTTCTCATATAGGCTGGTTCCAATTGGAGCAATTAGAGCAATGTGGCTCTGCTCTCCCAGCAGGCTACCATGGGCATGTTCTCATGGCAGTGGCACAAGCACAACAGGGCAAGCTCCAAAGCATGGCCTTATTTCAAGCCTTTGCTTGTATAACATCTGCTGACACCCCACTGATCAAGCCTGATCAAGCCCAGAGTAGAGAGGGGGGACACTAGAAAGCTGTATGGCAAGGACTTTGAATACAGGAAGGGGTAAAGAACTGAGGGCATCTTTGCAATACGCTACATCCTGCAGTCTCCTAGATCTAGCTCATCCTAGATTTCTCCCTATCATCTCAGGCTTCTTGAGAGGGTCTTTGTCATTCACTGTCTTCCTTGTGAGTCAGTCCATTGCAATTTGGCTTCCTCTCCTGAATATTCTACTACACTTGTTTTCAGCAAGGTTGCCAGTGGGCTATAAACTGCCAGTCCAACATGCATTTTTTTGGTTCTTATATTATGTGACAGAACATGTTATTTGAGCATCAACCTGTCATACATTCTGTAAGCAGATCATACTTGTGCCAGGTATCCTGTCTCTCAATATCCACTCTCTAGCCCTCTCTCCTTGTTCTCTTCCACTATCTGGACCACATCAATGCACTCCTGTGCCTTCTGGCTGCTGGTTGGCTTCAGCCTGTGGAAATCCTTGGCAGGAGATTGAAGGGCAAAAGGAAAATAAGATCTAAGTATCTGCTTCCTTGGCTCCACACTGGTGAGGTTATCTGGGGCTGTCTGCAGCCCTGGTCACTGCTCTTCTCAAGGTGACCTGCTCCATGTGACTTCTTCTCTTCCCCAATTGTGGCCGCCCCCCTTCCCTTCTTGTCTCCAGGCCTAAGGGGGTTGACAGCCAGCCACTAACTGTTCTGGGTTCTTGCACCACTCACATGGTCTTCCTACACCCTCCCACACCTACGAACACATCCCTTTATAAACACATCTTCCTCCCATCATGTGTCTCCTACTGAAACCCCAATTGATCCAATGTGGTGTCATTCATTGCTCCCCTCTCCCTCCCAGGAACATCCATTTGCATTTAGCACTTGAATGTTATTCCCTCTACTCAGCTAATCAAATCCAAAAAATTATATGGAGGCAGACGGGAAGAAAATGGAGAGAGCCTCCCTACCCTTGAGATTCTAGGAACTGGGTGTCCTGAAAGGAAACAAAAATAAGCACACAGACAAAGCTAGGACTTTACGTAAGCTGGGTTCTCCCCGTGGCCTACAGAGCACACCACTGGCACTTACATCCTTCCACCTCTGGACACGTGGCCTCTACCCACACAGGCACGAGCAGCAGCAGGAGCAGCAGACATCCTGACAAGGTCCACAACCCCAGACCCCTTTGGGCTGAATACAGGCTCTTGAGTTTCCATTCCTACCAGCAAGCAGTGAAGATATCCAGGATCGATTCTGGAATTCATGTAAACACTCCAAGGAGTCTGAGAAATGTAAGAATAAGGAACCCTGGGAAAATTGGCCTTCTTGTTTATTTGGTAAATGAGACAGAGTCGTTGAAATGTATAGTTCCTATGAAAAGTTAACTCAATTTTCATCCCAGCCTGTGAAGACATTTAGGCGATATTTACATGACCTTTCTCTTATACTTGACCCTACTGACCACTTCCTCCTTCTTGGGCCCCCTTTTCTCTGCCTGCCCCTTAAATATTGGTGAACCCAGGATTCTCTTCTCGGCCACTGCCCATTCCCCTGCTCTGTGTCCTCATAGTAATCTCTACTACTTTTATCATTTAACCTGAGGCTCCATTTTTTTTCTCGCAACACATTGGCTTAGGGACACATGTTGGAAAAGTCCCAGGGCCAGACAAGGAACTTGGTGGCTCCTGGAGAAAGTTTAGTGTGCAGAGATAGGAAAACCCCAGGGGAAGACAATAATAGCCCCCCAGACTGTGCCTGTTCTCTCTGACCTCCAGGGAGCTGAAGAAGAGCTGAGCAAGTCAGCTGAGACTCCTCTCACCTTAATGCCTTGAAAGAGGGTAAAAACCACCTGCTGCTGCCATGCTGCTGACACCAGAAGCCAAAAATGATACTTGTAGAAATGCATGGTCCAGAGATTATAGCACCTATGAACCTATCTAACTTTACTCTCAAAAACAATCCAAACACAAATAAAAGATGATGGAGAAAAGGAAGTGGTGAGCAACAAATATACACAAATCCAAATATGTATGTAACTATATGCATTCAGAGATATTTTATATATGCCTGTAAGTACGTATATACTGAAAATCAGCACCTGAAAATAAGTAATCCAAGAAATAAGGATCTCAAATAAAAGAGACCTACGTACTGAAAGATAAATTCTAATAATAGCTTAGAACAAATGTACCAAACTCTCTCAGCAAAACCTGGGTGTTAAGATGGAGAGACATCAGTAAAAATTTTCAAAGGCATCATTCAAGTTGGGGAAGACAAAAGTCAGGAAGTAAAAATGTCCTAACGTTTCACCATACGCAAGGTGGAGAGAACGGTCAGATAACTGCGTGTCTTGATAGAGGAAAAGTTGGCATTTGCTATCATTTAATAGTGATGAAGAAAATATGGATTTGGGTACTTAGAAATGGAACATTATCATTAATGGAATGGAAAATGACAGTTGAACTCCCAAATTTAATAAAGGGGTTAAAAAGCAGTAAATAACAACTGAAAAATAAACAGCAACCAGCAAAAATAAGGAAAAGGATGATTGGGAAACCACAAAATAAAATGAATAAAAAATACAAAATAAGGTAGAATGCTGTATAAAGTATAACAGTCATTACTCAATGTGAATGAACTGAATAATCCTCTGAAAAACAGATACCATCGGATTGAAAAATATTTTTACAAATATGCAATCTAGAAAAGTAAAACAGCACACTTTGAACAGAGACAAAGAAAGGATGGAGGCGTTCGGTGTTGGTAACAAGGCCAACCAGATAGCCTAAAAGGCCTCTGCCCCTAAAATCTAGAATGCTGGGTAGGATGTAGCAAGCATGTCTCTGAAGGCGTAGCTGAGTTTATAACTTCTTTAGCCAAAAGCGAAGAGAGAATCGGAAACCAGAGTCCTAAGTATGGGCTGATGCTCCAGTTGATCTGACAGAGAGAGAGGTAGGCGAGAGGGGAAGGGTCCAACCTCTAAGAAAAGAGCAGGGACTGGCCCCTGCGGAGAGGTATCAAACACACAGGCCCATGTAAGGCAAACTGTCAGTCCTGACAGAAAGGCAGGCCCTTCAAGGGACCACATCCTCGGGGAAAGGACCGACACATGGCGACGGGGATGCTCATTTGTCTTAATCTGAGATCCACATGATTTTAGCCCTTCTCTCGTCTCTCAATGAAATCTTGCCATTTAACTCATAAAGGTCTTGCCCATTGTTTTCTCTTGTTTTGTTGTTGTCGTCACTATTATAAAGATGCCTTTTAAAACACGTTGTTTTGTTGCTGGTATAAAGAACTCCATCCACCTTGGGTTCAGCAATCTTGCATGGTTCTCTTACTGTTTCCAATGGTTTGTCCATAGATTCTCACAGATTTTATGTATAGATATTCATATCACTTGAAAATAATCAATGTTTTATTTTACTTTCTTTTAACCTTTTATTGATTTACTTTTTAATCACATCGGTTGGATTTTCAGCCCAATATTTCATGGTGGCACTGATGCCATTTCTTTTCTTATTCTGGGCTTCGGGAGGACTGCTGCTCATGCTTCCCCACGAATCATGACAGCTTCTGTAGGCTTCAGTAGACACTCAGTTCTGCATCAGCACATTCAAACTCAGCCCTGGCCTCCCAAGGACAGCTGTGCTGAGCTGCTCATCTATGCTGGAACCCTCTCACCAACCCACCCTTTATCTCCCTGGTGAATGGAGAGTCCTCCAGCCCAATCAAAAAGCACAGGCAGCTGGTGGGTCTTCTGGTATTCTAGAGTAGATCCATTCTAGCACGACCATTTCCCCAAGCCTTTGCATCCATTCAGCCATGATCTGCAAGGGAGTTCTGACACATCTATTTCATTTCATGTGGGCCATCATTCTCAGCAAGCCTCTAGGAACCACTCAGCAGCCATAAGAATTGCCTTATGGGGCCCTGGCAAGATTATTAAAACCCATATCACTGGTGGGTGCCCCCATATTAACAGACTCTCCCCTGAAGAGCTTTCTAGTCTGGCCCCCTTGGCCCAGCACCCTCAGGATTCACCCCCAAGCACACTCCCTGGTCTGTGCCCAACACACACTAACCAGATCCTTCAGCTCCTTGAAAAAATCCCTCTCCTCTCTTAGCAGACCCAATGCTTGCCTAGGGGGTTATGCTGAGCCTTGATTCTCTTATTGGTCTAAGTGATAAGAAGGGACAAATGGGGCATCTGTGGATGGGAAAGCTGCTGAGGAAGTCAAGAACTTCTTGTAGAATACCTGCTTCATTTGAAGCATCTGCCTGTTCTTCAAGCAAGGAGGGGTTTCTGTCTTCCAGAAAGGGGGAAAGGCCATTTTGGCAGGACCAGAGGTTTTGGGGAATCTGGAGGCTCAACGTCTTCCAACACATTTCTCTCTGTGTTCCCATCCCAGATGGTGGGTCTCAGTCTTTCCCTATTAGACCCTGACTTTGGCATATGAGACTCGTCTGGCCTGAGATTCAACCTGCTCCAGGTTCTCTAACAATTAAGTCCTGGGTCTGGTCTTCAGCTTGTTCTGCCCTCCTGCTGCATATGGGAGACTCTTTAAGGCCACCAAGGAGGCATGCTGACTCTCCTTTACTTTAAATTGGAGATTGGCTGCCCTGGTGCTGCCTTTCCTCTCTTCAAAGCCTCAAGGGCATTCGGACACTCCATCCCACAGTTCCTATCAGTAGTCTTTCTTCAGAACCTCTCAAATATAAGATGTTCTACGAACCAGTATATCCCTTTTCCCTGTACCTTCCCTCAGTTCTACATGGGTAGCCATCTTAGCAATTGCACTGCTAACACATACCAGCAACTGCTAATATTGTACCTGCCGCTATGATGGGGTCATTTTGCCAGCCAGTGGTGAGTGACCTAATTCCTGAGTTCCAACCTTAGAGTCCCCCGGCATCCCGTCTTAGAATGGGTTCTCTAGGTGCAAAGCCTAAGCCAGGCAATGGGGTGGGGGGTGTTTTATTGTGGAAACATCCAAGAAAAAAGTTAAAGAAGTAAGGACAGCTTGATAGGATTGGGGAAAGAAGTGATGAAGGATGTCATCTCAGGTGAATTCTAGCTGTGGCCTGATCCTGGAGAGCATCATAGAGATACCCTCTCTTTAAGGCAAGCAGGTGGCCTTTTATATCCCTGTGCCAGCCATTAGCTGGGGGCCACTCCTGGCAGAGGAGCTTGGCATTTCTTGAGCAAGGGGGCTCATGTCAGTCAAGGGCACCTCTCCAGTGATGAGCAGGGTGGGAGGCACCTGTGAGCCATGGGCCACCAACATGCAAAGAAGCCAGGGGATGGGCACAGCCATCTACTAGAGGGGAACTGGATAGGACACTTGGGCACCCACAGTGCTTCTGAGCCCTAGAGCTGTGATGTCCTGGGAAACGTCCACTCCGCAATCAGCTGCGCCATCGGAACTTCCCCTCTGCCTCCTCGCCCAAGATTTGTCAACAGTCACTGTCTCCACTTTCTCGTCAACCTACTCCCATGGGGCTTCTGTCCCCACTGTGCCACTGAGGCCGCCTTGTCAACATCATTAATTACCTACCTCTACGCGACACTCAGCGGCTTGTATGCACCCCTTCTCTTCTCTGTCTACCCTCCCCTTCTAGGCTCCGAGGACAATTCCCTAACCTGTATCTACACTGATAGGGTCCCTCTGGAATCCCAGGCCCACACGTCTAGTGGCATCTGACCCGACACCTCCAATGGGAAGTTTAATGACCATTTCAGACCTTACGACTCTTGATGTCTGTCCCCTTTCATACCTCCTCCTCCCTCAGTCCTCTTTCTCAGTTGGTTAGGTCAAAAGCCAGAGTCATTCTTGATTCCTCTCTTTTCTTCACTCTCACGGCAAGCTTTTCAGCAAGCCTGTTGCCCCTCCCACACGATCCAAACTGGCCGCCTCCTCTCCGCCTCTGCTGTGGCTGTGCTGGTCTAAATGCTTCTCTGCTGGGACTGTGGATGGCATTGTCATCTCTCTGTTCCCTCTGCTCTCACCCTCCTATAGTCCGCTCTCCACCAGCAGTCAGAAGGGTATTTCTAATACATAAATCAGATCAAGGCTTTGCCCAGCTTAAAACTCTCTGATGACTTCCCAGCACCCTAAGAATACAATCTAACCCTCCCTCCCCTTTACAGAGCCCTGGTTTGTCACTCATCCTCTTCTGCTGCTCTCTCCTTCCCTTCCCATTCACAGCTCACTCTATTCCTCAAACAGACCAAATCCACTCCTACCTTCAGGTCTGCAGAAACAGCACCTCTGCCTGGCAGGCTCTTCTCTGCTGAACTGTACCTGACTGGCCCCTTCTCAGCAATGTGACGAGGCTTAAATGTGACTTCGAAGCCATCTTCCCTAGCTACCCAACCGAAAGCAACCCGCCCATCACTCCACACCATCCTACTCAGTTCTACAACCCGCCCGTCACTCCACACCATCCTACTTGGTTCTCCACATAATGCCCATGACACTTTCACAGTGACTATGTTGTTGATTGACTAGTGACTGGCTGGATCCCTACATTAGAACGTAGGCTGTGGGAAAGCTAGGCCTGTCTGCTGGTTCCAGGCCATTTCTCCCTCCTCACACTGCTCCTCCGAGACATGTGCCTTTTGGGTTGGCCACCTCCCCTCTCGTTGCTGACATCCCCCATCCTCAAGATGCTCTCATTTGCTGAAAATGTCAGCGCCTGCCCCAGTCTTCCCCTTTCCAAGTCGAGCCATTATTCCCAGGAATGGACCCTCCCCGCAGGGAATCTGCCACTGCCCCGGGCTCTTCATTCTCTGAGCATGTCTTCAGTGAACTTCTCTACCCTACCTGAGCCAACCACTTTCAGTCACACCATGGGCCTGCTCATTACCAGATGCTGTTCCTTTAAATTATGAGCACCAGATCTGCCTGCAAGCCCCCATTCTTCAAGCACAGAGACCCAACACTGCCTGCAACACAAAAGCCAGTCATCAAGTCTCGGATCCATAGGACCCATCACTTTATTTGTATTTATGCGTCTCATCCTGTCTCTTGTACTCACCAACCTCGGATTCCATGGTTTCTTGTGAGTATTATTTCACCCTCTCTCTCGACTACCTTGCCCCACTCTCTCCATCATACTTTCCTAGAAAATCCACATCTCAGGATAAACTACCGCACATTCATAATCACGATCCCCATACTGACTCCGCACAGCCAGTGATCCTCAGCGCTTCCCCATCAGGCTTGCTTCTCTGCAGGCTTCCTCCGCCACCCCCACAGCCCCTCTACCTTCCAGCTGATACCCTGCTTCTCACTTCCTGAGAAACGCAGACCACGGCAGGAGAGCTCCCTCCTGGCCCCTGGCTGCCCAGCTCCTTCCCCTGCAGGCCAGTCCTGCTCCTCCCTGCTCTTTATCAAGGACCTTGTTCCTTTCCTGAGCGCCTTTCCCTCTGGTATCTTTGGTATCTTCTGTTGGATCATTCCAGAAGCATGGAAGCGTGCTTTAATCCCTTCCAGCTAAAACTCAGGCAATGCCCACCAGTGACCCACACCCTGGCAACTGCCGTCCCCTTTCTCTCCCCTGTTGCTATGTGGTATATGAACTCTGTCTTTATTTTCTGTCTTCTGATGCTTTGACATCTGAGGCCTTGCTGACCCCGGAGGGACTGCCCCTTCCAGGATTAGCCAATTCCTAGAGACAGTAACTCACCCCAGAATGCCCTTTTAAATACAAACCCACCCAATCCAGAGCCCACACCCCACAACCTCCTCCGAGGGTCTTAGAGTCCTGCCCTAATCACCCAGGGCCAGGCACTAGACACCTAGGGTACCAGTGTCCCGAAGCCCGCTACGACTATTGAAACTAGACAATCCTGAGCCCGCTCACCCTGCTTCGCCCATTCCTTCCCACGGAAACCACAGTGAAGCCCCCCGCCCATGGCTCCCGGGTCCCCTGCCTCCCGGCCGACTCCAGTGCTTCCCCAAGTGGCCCTGGGGTGTGGCGTGGTGTGCTGCTTCCTCTCAGGAACTGCAACAAACTCTTTTCAGTGACAACTGTCTTCTGACGTGCAGGCCTTGCTATACCTCAGATACCCTGTTAATACACTGCATTTTAAAGCACTTGGAGTCTGAAGTATTGTCTGCATAACAGTCCCCAGTGGCTCTGCCCACACTCAGGGAGCTCCCCGCCGGCCGCTGCTCCCATCACACCACTGAAGCTGCTCTCCCATGGGTACCAACGACCTCCAAATTAAATAATGCCAAATATCATCGGCATTTTTCTGACCAGTCGTTCATTCTGTCCATAAATATCAAATCTCTCTTTTGTGGTAGGCATTGGGGCTCCAACAGCGAACAGGACTGATGGGGGCTCCACTGCCAAGGGGCTTCTACGCCAGTGAGGCGGACACACAGGAAGCTGGTGAAACGAAGCGCAGTGAAAGGCTGTACTTAGGTCAAGGAGCTGCCGCTCCGAAGGCCCATACCCATGAGAGGATGAAGGGGCCTCAGGTGTGAAGGGACACTTCCTGTTGCCATTTGACGATTAAGGCTCCAAACTGAGGACACAGGAGCCAAGCACCCTGACCCATCACGGAGCGCCAGTTACCCCCGGCACAGCTGAACAAGAGGCGGCACAGCTGGCCCTAGCAGCACACCAGGATGGCAGCAGGAAGGAGATGAAACGGAAGGTTGAAGTCCAGTCACTGGCCTTCTGAGGAGTGCCTGGAAGTGCTAAGAGGCGGTTCCCTCCTCCTCCTCATGTGGGTGGAAAGGGCGTGCTTCTCCCTCAAAACCAAGTGAGATAATGTTCCATAATCATCTGCCATAGAGAGGGGGCTTGCCTGCAAGAAGGAGAAAGTGGATTTCTCCTCGGAGGATGCCACTGAGCTGCAGACCCCTGCACTCAGCCTGTGCTGCCAAGGCAGTCCCCGAAGACCTGGACAGGCGCCCTGTGCGTCTGCGCAGACATGTGTCTCCTGCCAAGAAAGGCTGGCTCCCTCCCTGTGGGAAGCTGCCTCAGAAAGGCCAAGGGATTTCCCCAAGGTCCCCCCGCTTTTTTTTTTTTTGAGACGGAGTCTCGCTCCATCATCCAGGCTGGAGTACAGTGGCGCGATCTCGGCTCACTGCAAGCTCTGCCTCCCGGGTTCACGCCATTCTCCTGCTTCAGCCGCCGGAGTAGCTGGGACTACAGGCGCCTGCCACCACGCCCGGCTAATTTTTTGTATTTTCAGTAGAGACGGGGTTTCACCGTGTTAGCCAGGATGGTCTAGATCTCCTGACCTCGTGATCCACCCGCCTCAGCCTCCCGAAGTGCTGGGATTACAGGCGTGAGCCACCGCGCCCGGCCGGTCACCTCTTTCTTAATGGCACAGGCAGGACAAGGACTTTTTCCAGGGGTGGGGGGAGAAGGCAAGCCACCGTGAATGCAGACGATTTCTCCACCAAGGCTGAGGAGCACAGGCGAAAGCAGCTTGGCAAAAGCAGTGATCAATCTAGGACGGGAATTGCAGGGTGCTGCCCACCTCTCTGGACTGATGAACCAAGGCATCATGCAATTCTTCAACACTAGGTCTGTAGACAGATAGCTCCTAGGCCCCAACCACAGAGGAAAGGGTTCCATGGAAATGGGGAAAACAGCCCAAAAAGGGAGGCTGGGGGCACAGGAGACTCTGGCTAGTTTACCTATAGCACACCATCTGCGTGATGATGCAGATTCCTGAGTACCCCAGGACTAGCCCGGCCTCTCCCCAAAACCTCAAAGCAGAGCCTAGGTCCTGAAATCAGCACAATCTCAAGGTGTAGAAAGCCCAGAAAGTTTGCTGTCACCTGGTGTCCCCTAACCCTTTCTCTGGCACCATAATTAACCCAAACTTCCACTAATAAAAGTCCTGGCATTGCTCAGCAGGGTTCACAAGTGCCATTTCCTAGACTCAAGGAGCTGCATGACCTCACTTGGGGAACACGGGTGTCCTGGGACTGTGTCATGTGGACCTGAAAGGAGGCCTAAGGGAAAAAGTACTGGGCCTCATTTTTATTTTCTAGGCAACTTCCTGCTGCCTTAAAGCCTTTGAGCAGCGGTGAGGGGAGGAAAGGACGAAGGGAGAGAGGGAGGCAGAGAGGGGAAGCGAAGGAGAAGTGAAGGGCTCATTCATTGGTTCTGACCAAAAAAGAGAGAAATCAGATCTATTTTACTTAACCTGTGAGGTTATCGTGAGCATCAAATGAAATAAAAATGAAAGGGTTTCTTAGAGTACGGAGCACCTGAATTTAGGCCCAATCTTAAAAAGAGGCAAAAGTCTCTTAAATTTAACAGACACAGTCCTCCTGACCAAAATTATTTTTTTCTCACTACTTTTTTAAAATTCAGCTTTGCCAGAGAGCCTGCGAATGTTACAGGATTGTGAGGTCAGCCAGCTGCTCCTGTAGAATGCCGACGGCATGCTGGGAATGCAGTACTGCACTGCCCACAGCCTCGGGGATGAGCCGAGAGCTGGCTCTCACAGGGTGGGGTTGGCAACTTGGGCCACGTTCACCTATACATAAGAAAGAGACTGCGAGACACTCCACGCATCTGCTTTTACAAATTAAGACCAAATATAGAAGACACATCAAAAAGATTTTCATCATGGCCTGCTAAGAGCAGGGGAGGGCAGAGGAAAGAGCGAATGGAAACTAGGCAGGAAAGAGAATAGTGGCAGATCACTGAGGCAGAGGAAAGCTGTGTGGACAGGAACGGCCCATCTCACAGCGGTTAGGGAATTTCACATGGCAAAGGTTTTTAATGTATACATGGACCTATTTTTCTGTCCGTTGGCTGTTTTCTCCTCTTGGTAGGCAGAAACAGGAATATCTTATTTTGGCATCTGATCTCCACCTAAATCCCAAGTAAAATGAGAAGATAGCCCAGTAGGTGTTGCTAGGGAAACAGGGGAGCATTGCCTACCTCCAGCATGAGAAGGGGACGACGAGGACAGGCCAGGGCAGGAAGTCAAGTCCCCAAACTCTACCCTGGAGGAGACAGAGTGAGATGCCGAAGCCTGACCATCCCTCCCCTTCGGGGAAAAGAAAGGCCGAGACAGAGGGGCCATCACACCTGACTCTTGCATGAGATTTTGCCGAGGGCCAGCAGGACTTGCTGGCTGGGGACTCATTTAGACAGAGTCCAACCAAAAAATTACTGTCATCGCATAATTGAAGAGCCAGTGCAAAAAGCCTACAAAGCAGAAGAGAAGTGTGTGCATTCACCAGACAAGCTACCCCCTTTCTGCCTTTGCTCCAGTGCTGCCTCCCAAGGCCCTCTCTGAGAACCCTAAAATAGTGTCCTAAACCGCAGCCCCTCCTTCCTTCTGTACGTCAGCTGCCCCTTACCCTGCTCCTTTTTTTTGCCCTACGCCATTCGATGTCATTTTCTTAGTGCAATAATGACTCATTCTCTCTCCCCACCACTAGAATAAAAGCCCTCCAGGAGCAGGAGTCTTGTCTGGCCTGTTCACTTGTGCACCCCAAGTGAACGGAACAGTGACTCACACACAGTATAAACTCAGTACGTGTGTGTTCAATGAACGAAAGGCAACCTCTTCATCTCCCAGCTGCAAATCCTTTCAGAATCATGTTGAGTCGTGAGTTTAAAGTGGGTTGGTTAGGGAGACCTAGGGCCAGAGGCAACATCAGGAAGTACTCCCTAGGTACAAAAATAAATTAGAAAATGAACTTTTTTAGCAAATGTTTATTTATATCAAAATACAAAACATTTCTGAAGCAGAGTAATGTTACATGAGGAGCAATTAACTACTAAACGTCTTTTCATCAGTTTAACTTGCAACACTCCCGGGGTACCTTCACTGGCTGCACATCTCGTCATTTGATGTGTGCCTTCTTTTTTCTCATTTGCTTATGCACGTGTTTGCTCATTTTGATTTGTAATTCAGGATATGAACATGCAGTGTTACTGGGGATGAGTTGGTTAGTACTTAGCAAGCCTGGAAATACCAGCGAGTGGAGCCTGGCGTGGTAGCCTGAGCTGAGGCAGGCTGCAGGTTCTCTTCCTAATTGAGTCTGGGGTGTCACTCCATTTTTAACTGGCAAGTCAAAGGCCAAAGGGATCACCATCATCAGTAGCCAGGGCAGGCGTCTATTGCTTAGGGCCGTAGAGCAGGCGTGGCTTTGGGGTCCTCTCCAGTGGGGTCTTCTCAGTGGTTTGGGAAGAAGGGGCAGGGCAGTCTATAGGCCCAGGCCCACAAGCAGGATGCCCAGGGGCCCTGCAGGAAGAACCCTCTTCCCCAGGAAACCAAGGGAGGGTTGGGGAGGAGAAAGTTCCTCCCACTCTTGGAAGTCTGTGATTTGGTGGCTGGGGGTGCCTGCCCATTGGAAGGGCCCCTTATAAATGCTTTGAGTTTGGAGATTTTGAGGGAAAAAAAGCACCTGATTGAGAGTGTAGCTGTTTCCAATACACCTCCCTTCCCTGACGGAGAAGGGAAGGAGGCAGAAAACGGGGGAGAGAGCATCCCCCCATCATTCCCACACCGCCCCGCTCCCAGAGCCAACCTGGGTCTCCCTTCAAGCTCATACTTAGTACATTCACTATGACATTGTACACCTGTGAGCTCTCTCTCGCTCTCACTCTCTTGCGTGTGCACGCACACACACACACAGGTACGCACACACATATATGCAGGTGCGCACACACACACAGGTACGCACACATATATATGCAGGTGCGCACACACACACAGGTACGCACACATATATATGCAGGTGCACACACACATGCACACACACACAGGTACGCACACATATATATGCAGGTGCGCGCACACACACACACACAGGTACGCACACATATATATGCAGGTGCGCACACACACACACAGGTACGCACACATATATGCAGGTGCGCACACACAGGTACGCACACATATATATGCAGGTGCGCGCACACACACACACAGGTACGCACACATATATGCAGGTGCACACACACGCACACACACAGGTACGCACACATATATATGCAGGTGCGCACACACACACACACAGGTACGCACACATATATATGCAGGTGCACACACACACGCACACACACACAGGTACGCACACATATATATGCAGGTGCGCACACACACACACAGGTACGCACATATATGCAGGTGCACACACACACAGGTACGCACACATATATATGCAGGTGCACACACACGCACACACACACACAGGTACGCACACATATATATACAGGTGCGCACACACACACACAGGTACGCACACATATATATGCAGGTGCGCACACACACAGGTACGCACATATATATATGCAGGTGCGCACACACACACAGGTATGCACACATATATATGCAGGTGCACACACACACGCACACACACACACAGGTACGCACACATATATATGCAGGTGCGCACACACACACAGGTACGCACACATATATGCAGGTGCACACACACATGCACACACACACAGGTACGCACACATATACGCAGGTGCGTGCACACACACGCACACACAGGTACGCACACATATATATGCAGGTGCACACACACACACACCTGGTTTCCTTGCAGTCTGCTCAGGCAGCAGAAGGGTGTCCCATCCTCACTGTCATCTTTTGCTTCCCAGGGTGCCCTTGGCCCCAGGTCCCCAAGACCCAGCCCCAGGCTTGGCACGCGCTGGCATTCCCAGGCTTTTGAGAAGAGGGTGATAGAGCAGGGAGCTCCTCACAGACAGGTTATACAGAGTGTAGAATATGTTCATATAAGGCTTTGGTACAGCACCGATTTCATGTTCTTATAGTTTGATTTCTAAGTCATCTTTTAGAAGAAAAAAAAGCTTACTGAAAAAATAGTGTTTTTATTTACTTTTGAGTTACATACCTGAAGTTCAAAAAGTAAGCCTCTAGTTGTCATTCAAGTTCACACTCGAAGGTGTTCTGTGTGCAGCTGTACAATTTGTTGGTTTGTCTTTAATGTTGAACAAAAGTCAGTCAACCCATACCATAAAATCAGCTGCCCAGACTCACTTTAACCAGTCCATACATACATACAGAAAAGAAAGTGAGAGAGAGGGAGAACACAAAAGCCGCCCCTAAGTCACCCACCCCAAATCCCTAGGGAAAAATCAGAAAGAAGACAAAATACAGCAAGATATTAGGAGCCAGTGGGAGGAAGGAGATTCAGCCCCACTGGCCTCTTCGAGGACAGCACCATGAAGCACCCTAGCGCAGTGATGTTGTAATACTCAACATTCAAGAAATGGAAACGAGGTTGGAACGGTCTTCACAGGAAGACCTGGCATGGAGCGGGGGTCACCCCCAAAGAAAGTGGAAGAAAGAAAGAGTTCGAAATGAGAGCAAGAAATCTCATGACGAAACTGACAGTCGTATCCAGAAAAGAAGAACTACAGCAAGAGGCTGCCGCACACCGGGAGGTACAGAGTTTGTAAGGGGTCTGGGGGAGGCAGCATCAGGAGCCCCTCCCCACCCACACTGCCTGCTCACTCCCACCCTCTGTGTGTCCGCAGACCACCAGGTGAAATGGAGGGAAGAAGCTCAGCTAAAACTTGCCCCCAGGTGTGCGATGGGAGAATTCTATCCTGCATGATCAAAGTCCCTCCTGGGGAAGAGGAAAAAACTGAAGACCAAGGGGCAGGAGTCGCTGACATGAAGCAGGGTGTGGTCCCTTCACGTCAGTGACTGCAGAAAAGCAGCAGCAACTGGTGACAGCGCCCCCTTCTGGGCCCTCTATCCCCAGCCCCACAAATGACAGTTAGGAAATTAAATCTGAATGGGAGGTCAAGACCTTTTGACACTGATACAACTTAGCAAGTGGAGCGTTAAACTGCTGTTCTCCCCTAGCCAACAATTCCCCTTTCTAACACCTCGGTCTAAAGTTCCAGAATCAAGACTATCCCATCAAGTGCCTTCCTCTGAGTCCCTGGACTCTGAGACCCCACCCTCCAATGCCACAGTCAACCCCCTACGGACAGGAAGTGTGCTGTGCAGGCTTGCCTCTTCCCCCACCTCCTACTTTCAGACTGTCCAAACTGGGTCGACATGAACATCTACCGCAAAGAGGAGTGGAAGCGCGCGGCAAAAATCCGAGACAAAGCCTTTTCCCCAAGCTGTTGGTTGGTGACAGTGGGGAAGAGGGACAGGGCCCACACTGATCCATGGGAGAGCGATTCTCACAGATCTCCCTATTCCCGACTCTTGCTCTATACAGCAGACAGAGGTAGCAAGACAGAAACAATTCCTCAGATACCTCCACCTTCTACCAAAAGGGAAAAGCACCAAATTCAATGTCCATTCTGCTGTGGGGACCAAGGAACGTGTCCCAAGCATGGGGAAGAGCTCAGGCTCCTGGCAGTGGCTGTGGGCCGTAAAAGCTCCATCAGAGCACACTCATCCACCTGTCGCCCCAACTGATGCCACAAGCGGTTCCCAGGCCTCCTCTTTACTCCACATAAAGCTGATCTCAATGTCCTTTGCTCCAAGTGCCTTAAGAGCTGGCTCTTCAGAGAAGCTGGAGGTCCCCTCTGACACCCACCCTTACCTCATCTTGCTGAGCAGTGGAGCAGAAAGGTCACAGGTATGCACTAACATCCCCTCCACACTGTACAATTTCAAGGTAGGGGCTATGGCCCCATCTTCCCTTTCCCTCCCCAAAATGCAGAGTCCAGTTGGAGGCTGAGGAATAGAATGGTGACATGTGGGCCAGTGGCGCTCCCAGACCTTGATGCTGCTGAGGACCTAACCCTGGGCTGGCCCTGGGGGAGCGCAAGCCCTAGGCCGTGCCCATGGTGCTGCAGCGGTTTACTCTGCCGGTTGCATGTGGCCCAGAAGTCGGGCAGAGTCCACGGAAAGAGAGGGGATGGTGGGTCTAGGAGCCAACAGGACGGTAATGGAAGCCTCCCTCGTGCAGAGACCGTGGTGGCCTGGGAAGGCTTCAAGGTGGGAAGGGAACAGAATTTGCAGCTCTTCTTCTTGCCCAATCCCCCTGAAAAATCTTACAAGAAACACTCAGCTGCAGGAGCCTGCAAGAAAGATCATTCAAGGCAAGGATGGACACACTGCCAGTGGCGCCGGCACTGGGCCCTTCCAGCTGCGTGGACAGAGCCCACTTCCCTTCAGCGTCCTCGGAAAGCGGGAAGTGTTCTCAGCAGTTAACTTGAGGACCCAAGGACAGTGCCTGACTGAATGGCAGGGCCTCATAGGTCCATGTGAGGATCAAGAGTTAGACTCAAGCTTTACCCCAACCTACTCTCCCCATAAAACCTCCAAACTGTCAACCAAGCCCTTCTCACACTGAAGGCATCTGCCTTCCTCTAAGGACCAAACTCTAGAGAAGAGCTCTTAGGGAGTGCCACATCTTGGTTAGGAAAGGGGTTAGTACTGCCCTTTTCTGAGTGATGAGCAGGAATAAGGAGCCGAAAGGCTGCAGTCCTGAGTCTCTCCTCACTGCCTGCACCATCTGGCCCAGCACCGGCTTCAAATACATCACTCTGAGCTCCAGGCAAGTCAGGAAGGAGCTAGCACCAGGAGACGCTTGCTGAGGCTGCAAGGCAGAGCCCTTGCGTATGTGTGAGGTCTGGAATTTGCTCAGAGAGGTATTCTTCAGGGCGCACTGCTTCCTGCTCAGATACAAGTGAACTCCTGCTCCCCAGAATCTCCCGTTGTGGGTCCAGCTCTGCCAATACACTGTTCAGTTTTGTAAGTCCCCGGCTGGAGGCCAGAAGGAAGGTTCCACTGAGACCCATTCTCCCAGTCCGGCCCAGAGTTAATCTCTCACTCCTGACCCTCCACTCAGTGTCCCGGGATTGGACCATCCTATTTGCAATGGCACTTTACTTTCCAATTAAAAATAACTGAAAAAAAACACAGATGACATATTTATACTACATACCACACTCACACTGGCTCTAAGAATCTGCAGCAACACTAAACAGGCCATGTGTTCTCCAAGACCAAGCCCAACCAGCCAGCCTCACAAACTCGCCCACTGCCACACCCTCTAGCAGCTGTCTGAGCTGTCTGAGCTACAGTGCTACAAACCAAGACAGGTGTCACCGTAGGTCCCTAGGTAGTCTCAACCACCCCCTTTCTAATGCTGTGAAGCCAGGTTTTCTCTGAGGAACTGGGTACCTTCCCACAGCCACATGGGGATGGAGTCACAGTTTTCATCTCCTCAGCCTTGTCCTGTTAAGCACCTCTGCAAAGAAGTTCAAGTCAACGTCCCTCCCAAGTGGCGAGAGACACACAGGTCCTGGTTCTTTAGGGCTATCAGATCCTGCAGCTCCACACAACCTTCAGCTCACCTGTCCTTCCTGCAGGTGGGTTATTTGTTTTGTTATTTTACAAACTTTTCATATATACACATTTCCATCAGAAAGACCCAAGCAACTCTGAATAGAGAGAATATCAAAGGAACAGCAGGGAAGGAGGTGGCATCAAGGCATGAGCTAGTATTGCAGACTGCCTGGGAAGGTAGCACTGCTCAAAACATCTCTAAGCACAGGTACAAAAATAAAGCAAACTATGCCTTCATACAGATATAGAGATATATAGACTTTATCTAGGTTTTCTTTATATTTATATATGTGTGCAGAGGGCACGTGCCCCTGCCCATCTTGCCCGGCACTCATCAACTGCCCTCCCGCTCCCCACGCCCCACGAGGGCCGCTCGCCCAAAGCTCCCAGTCTCCAGGATTGCATATGATCCTTGCCTCCCACATGCATTCCCTTCTCTCCTTAAAATACAACCAATTCTGTAGATTTATATAATTTTGTGTACAGTCTCCATAAAAAATACATTAAAGATGGTGCATTACTAATTTGACCCTCCTACCCAAACAGAAGTTGTCTAGCAAAAGAGCCAACCAAAGGAGGGTCTCCTGGGCCTGAAGCTACGCAGGCAAATCAGCATCTGTACAAATCTCTCTCACACACACCACACACAACAGACACACCACACCACACACACACAACACACCACACACAACACACACACCACACACCACACACAAACCACACACACCACACACAAACCACACACACAACACACCACACACAAACCAGACACCACACACACACCACACACACACAACACACAAACCACAGACACCACACACACACAACACACACACACAACACACCACACACAACAGACACACCACACCACACACACACAACACACCACACACAACACACACACCACACACACAACACACACACAAACACACACACCACACACAAACCACACACCACACACACACCACACACAACACACACACCACACACAAACCACACACACAACACACCACACACAAACCAGACACCACACACACACCACACACACACAACACACAAACCACAGACACCACACACGACAGACACACCACACCACACACACACCACACACACACAACACACCACACACACCACACACACCACACACAACACACACACACCACACACACAACACACACACCACAAACACACCGCACACACACCACACACAACACACACACCAAACCACACAACACACACACACCACACACATACCGCATCACACACACGCACACCAGACACATCACACATACACGCACACCACAGATACACACACACCATACCACACACCACACACCACACTCCACACACATACACAACCACACCCGATAGACACACCACACACAACACACCACACAATACACACAACACACACCACACAATACACACAACACCTACCACACACAATACACACACCAAACACACACACCACAGACACACCACACACACACCACACACAGATACACACACCACACACACACGCCAGACATGCACACCACACACATACCACACACACCACATACACACACACACACACACACAGACACACACACCCCACTTACTTCCTGAATCCAGAAAAGAAACACTGGACTAGACAGCTGGCTGGGGGTTAGAGACCAGGGGGACAACCTGGTGCCTGCAGAGGGACACATGAGACAATCCCCTTTCTCCAGCCCCGCCAGGACACCGTCGGCCATGGCACACCTCTCGTTGTTCATGGGAGGCCATATAAATCCTCATTGATAGAGTGGCTGACAACTACCCTTTCAAGAACTGCAAGATGACCGTGAGGAGGTCCATCCCTTCACCAGAAATACAGCTTCACAGGCCCCTATGCCAAAAGGAGGCCAAAGCCCTGGGTTCTACCACCAGCGTGAGGAGGGCTGAAAATGCAAGTCCCCTCCCCGGCCCAACCCCCTGCCCTCCGAGATTCCCTGCCCCTCCCACCACCTCCCCATCGTAAACCACGCACATGTTCACGATCCCCGGAGCCATACAGAAGCGGGGAGAGGAAAAGGGAAGGGAAGCTGACTGGTGTGTATACGGGGTGGCGAGGGAGAATCTGCCCTAGTTCCCAAAATAAATCCAGGAAATCCAGTGCCACGGAGAGGTAGGATTGGTGGAGCACACTTCTTCAAGACCCGAAAGAAAGGCAGGCCCAGGCCGCCATTCACGTCCCCATCTAGTGCGATGGGAATGGTGACAACCAAGGACCAGGGACAGGAGCTGAGCATTTGAGCCACGGGGCTAAAACTGTCCAATCTAGCTCTCCCAGCCAGGGCTCCAAAGCCGGTAGCTTTTCACCAGCTCTGGTCCAAAACCCTAACTACTACTACTGTCTTCTATGCCGCAGAAGACAACACCCACGTGATTTTAATGACTGGCCACTGTTCCACCAGAGTACATGGCAACCAAGATACCCGGACTCCTCCTTCTCTAAGATGTGAGCGGCCATTAATGACCCCTGTATGGATGCTTCCATTGTCCTTATCCTACGTGGGATCCCTCAGGGGATGGTGGTGTCTTTGGACCAAATTCAATCTGAGTGTTTTTCTAACAGCTTAAAATGAGGTTGAAAAAAACTTCCACCTTCTCGGCAACCCAACACACAGAACATCTGGTGGGGTTATTATACTTGCTCCTGAAAGAAGGTTTTGAGAGTACAGACAGGAACCCAGAAATAAGGCTCTGGACCAGTGTGGATTCACTCGCAGTCAGAGGGAAGGGTGGTGATGGGTACCCCTAGCCAAACAGCAAGCTGGCAGGAGTGCGGAAGTCCAATCTGGGCTTTGATCCTGGGTTTACTGGCTTCTTCTAAAGAAGAGATTTTTCATTCTGCCTCTTAATCTAAAAAGAAGCAGAGCTGGAAACATTGAAGAGAGAAGAATGGCTGGTCAAGCCAAGAGTTTCAGGTGAAACTCTTTTGCCCTCCCACCTCCACCACAGACTAGTGACTTTCGCCTATCAAAAGAAGAGAAAGTAAAGAGAAGACCTCAGGAAGCCACTGTGCAACTTCATGGCCTGAAGGAAGCCTCTCTACCTCAAGGGGAAAGGGAGATGAAGGCACGTCAGGCTCCAGTTCCTCCTCTCATCACCATCACCATCACCAAGGCCCATGAACATTTTCCGATTGTGGACAGAGAGGCAACCCACCACTGCAGCTTAGGAAAACGAGAATGGCACTTCCTTCTCCACTGATGAAGAGCTGGTGATAGGATGGGCATCTCAAGACAAGTTTCTCAGCTTTGGGTCTGAGGAGCCCCACAAAACAAATAAAGTTGAAATACAATATAAAGAAGATGTCCATGTTTGGTTTGGGCACTTAGTGTTAGAGGCTAATTCTAGAAGAAGCAAGGAAGATCTAGCTAAGAAGCAAGACCTCTCCCAAGATCCAGTCTGCGTTCACATGCAGGACCCCACCCCACAATCTGTCCCTGATGCCCAGATCCCCCTCCCACACGCCCTGCACGGCCATCACTCCCCAGCCAGACACCCACAGGCAATCATTCTTCGTCATCTTGGGATAATCCCCCAGTGTGTACCCTGCACCCTTACAAGTAACTAAGTTATCACATGACTCAAAGAGATGCTGAGGCTTGGTGTCCCCTGGGGTGGTCTCACCATCCTAACCCATGCCTGACCACACCCTCTGTGCCCCTTCCAGCCTCACCAACACCTGGCAAAGCACACAGGCCTCCCCTCAACCCTCCAGTTCTCCAACTCCCCCTCCTGAAACACCACTGCCCCACCCATTACCCTAGTCAATCTAGATCTGGCCAATAAGACACCTCCTTGGCCCTCTCCCTAAAGCAACACACACAGCCACATGGGGCTCTACACACCACCCACTAGATCCACTTTATCTCAAGATACCCAGGCAGGGCTGGGTTAGAAGCCCCGGTGGGAATGTACACAGCTCCTAGAGTGCCACAGAGGCTGGGCTCACAGGGCCTTCCATGACCCGCTCGGCTCCACCCTCTGCCCCTTCCTGCAGCTCCCCAACCATCCCTGCAGTGCCCCCAAAGCTCCTTTACATGCAAGCAAAGCAAGCCCAAGATTAACCATTAGCTTTTCTTTTCCTAGGTTTCTCTACATATTAATAAAATGTACTTTATGTACAATTCTTCCCCCACCCCACCCCCAAGCCTGGAAAAGGCTTTTGCTAACAAAATAGGAAGAAACAGATTCCAGCCACGCAGTCTTCAGCCCTGGAGATTCAGATCGTGGGCAGTGCCAAAGATGCTGGAGGCTCCGTGAAATCTGTTTCTCCCCAGAAGCTACTGTTTTGTCAACCTTGTCCCCCACCCCAAATAAAATCAGAACATTTCACATTTGAAACTTACCCCAGTTTCCTCGGCACAAAAAGGGCAGAGGAATAAATTAAATCAGTTCAACCCCAAATATTTTAGATCACAAATCAAAAATAAAGACAGAGAGCATGGAAAAATAACAAGAAATACTCGGCTCAATCCATCCGGCTCCAGTCTCCCCCAAGCGCACGGTTGTGGGACTAGGCCACCTCAAAGGACGGCACAGACCCCACCAGCCTGCTGGGAAAAAGGTGTCCTCCCTGTTAAGACAGTAGAATCTCAAAAGGCCTGTCCTACCCCCAGTCTCTCGAGGGAAGCTGCTCAGAGGCAGACTGGCCGCAGGCAGGGCCACTCCCAGACGCTGGGCCCAGAGCCACCCCAACAAGCCAGCACAGGACCCCGCTGAGCACCAGGGAGCCCACGGCAGCCCACCAGCAGATCGAGACAGGCTTCGCCTCTCTGCCTCGTCGTACATCTTCTCTCCCCATGCAAATGCAGTTGTCCAGGCCCCACTAAGAACCGTTTCACCCTCTTCCTGGTCTGGGGGTCACCTGACACTACAACAGCCACAGCTCTCAGCCACGATGCTGAAGAGGCAGACAGACATCTGAGACACAGGAGCAGGTTTACATCTGAGCCGTGTCTACTGCAAGGCCTCCAGACCATAAAAGGGGAAGTTTGGAAGGTGTGATCTCCCACAGAGTGAGCGCAGAAGTCCTAAGAAGCTGATCAGTAGTCACTGCCATTGCTCAAAGGCAGACTATGAAGGACATTGGTCCCCAGAGGTGGTTACACCCCCATCACGCACATGCTCACAACCACGCTGTCACACACGCCCACACCCAGCACCTAAACTCGTGCCTGTGACATCTTCACCCTCTGTCCCACGGAGAGAGGGGACTGTGTTCCACCAATTTCCATCGCCGTCCACGGGGTGCAGGAGGGCTGCTGGCCTCCGAGGACACTGTCACAGGAGGAAGCCCTCATGGGAGCTGAATGAGTGGCAGGCCACTGAGAGACGGGTAGACCTGACGTCCTTGCCCTAGCCAGGGAAGCCACAGCACAGCGGCCACTCAGTGACCAGCGAAAAGCACGACTCCCCGCGTGGGGTCTATGTGCTGAGGTCCTGGGCGCTGCCAGAGGAAAGCGGAGGAGTCAGCACCTTGGTTAGCACGGGAGTGCCCTGGAAGGCACGGCCACAGCCTGAGCATCTCAGCCTCTCATGACATCCGAAAGAAGCAAAGCTTTCTACCTCATCATCTCCTCTTCTCTTCTAACCTGAGGGCTGGAATTCCCAGGATGGTACTCAGAAAAGTAGGCCAAATTCATCCTGAAGGCTGACAGCCTGATGCCCACATCCCAGTGCATCCCAGGGCCTGGCTGAGCCCCCTGAGCTCCTCTGGGGGAGAAACCCCACACTGCCAATGCACAAAGGCTGCACGTCAGCTTGCGGTAAGCCCCCAAATCCCACCCCAACACCTCAGGTAAGCCGGCTCCCATCATCCCCCAGGAGAGACGCCCAAGTGAGTAGCACATCACAGCACGGGGGCAGAGGGTGTGCTACCTGGAAAAAAGAACACAAAGAGTTGTGTGCTCTTCCATCTCGCAGAGCTGGTGCTCAGTGGTCAGGTGGATTCCAATGCCCCAGAGAAGCACATCGACCGGAAGGCCCAGGTTCCACCCCAAGGGTGCACGGCCCAGTCTCAGAAGCCCCTGTGTGCCTCTCTCACCACGACCCCTTCAGATGTGCTCAGAAAGGAACTGCGGTGGTGTGACTTGCACGGTAAACCTCAAGGGTGGAGCTGGTCCTCAGCTCCCTGGGGAAAGGAAGGATCAGGGCCTGTGTGGCAGAGAAGTCCATCCCCTAAGATGGAAACGCCAAGAAGAGACAGCAGCCATCCAAGGCCTCATCCTGCGAGGTCACTGGGCCAAGCCCACGGCAGCTGCATGAGACCAGCAGAAGCCGCCCAGTGCTGCCGGGGCTCACGTCCAAGCAGGGAACGCGGGAGAGGTGGGTGCCCCCAAACCCACCAGGACAGCAGCACCAAGAAGGAAATACTTCAAGGAACCTTCATTCTAAGCCAAGCCAGAAGGGGGGCTCCTACACAAGAGTGGGGGAGGGGCAGATCTGCCCTCCACCCCACCCTCGGGGCCTTCTGCCCTGTCCTTGGGCAGCACCACATCTTACCGGCAGAGACATCTTAGTGGGAAGATGATCTCAGCAAGCTTCTGGATGCTAAGAGTTTGAACCAGGACGAGACTTTGGCAGACGAAGAGTCAGTGCCCAGACCCTACTCACCACCCCTCCCACCTTCATTCCTACGCCTCAGCCACAGAATAGAACTGGGCAAAGAGGGCAGGATCCAGAGCGTCCCAGGCCCCAGCAGCAGCAGGCGCCCTAGCTTCACCTGAGCCCATCCCCCTGGAGCTCAGGTCCACGGAGGAGGAAGGCCCCAGGGCAGAGAGGAGTCGGCAGGCAGCACGTGGCGAGTGCGGGAAGGCCACAGGCGGCTCCACACAAGTGGTAATTAATCAATCTGGAGAATTAGCTCCCACAAAAGGAAAGGAGGATCCAATCAGCCGCTGTGGAACAGCGCTACAGAGAGTGCTGAGCCGGAGACGGTATAAATAGAGCCGGCAGCTTGGCGCTAGCACAGGTGGCTCCGCAGTGGGGAGCCTTTGGCCACAGAGCTCACGGCCTGGCTGGGCGGAAGGGTGCCGATGGATGAGCTGGATTTGTGCACCAGGGGCTTGCTTTAGCCCCACGGCTGAGTAGCCTCTACTTGTGCAGCGTGAGCCACGCTGGAAGGAAGAAAGATGCAGGTCTGGGTGCCTGGCCACCCCTTCTTCACCCAGGAATCAAGAAATAAAGGCTCGAATTTAGTTCTGCAGTAACTCATTGCTGAACCCCCATAGAAGGCAGCCGGGAATCACAGCAAGGCCCCATTTCTGCACACGGAGAATTCAGCTGAGAGACATGGATCTTGTTTTGGGGGAAAGAATCCCCCAAGACAGACGTCAGGCACCTGGCCAACGTGCAGCCAGCCCTGCTCATAAACCCCAACTGGCCACTGCCCTCCTCCTCCTGCCTCCACTGACCACAGAGAGCAACAGCACTTTGCCTCAATGTACATATATATATATATATATATATATACACACACACAGAGAGAAACCCACACTACAGACATATGCATCTGTATCTATATCTATATATATGTGGGGTGTGGAAGATGGACATTAAGTCCAGCCTTCTTCCAGGACTTGAAAAACTGAAACAGAAGCAGAAAGCAGTAAAAGCCATTGCTTTCCTCTTCACTTCCAAAGACATTGGAAGAGATGAGAAAAATCAACCTAGTGAAGCAGGGGGGCGGAGGGGAGGAGACAGGTGTTGCCCAGTCTCCAATCCACTTCCTGACCTCGACCCACAGGTGGAAGGTCTGCCCACCCTCCGTCCTGAAGACAGGTGGCCAGGATCTGAAGGGAGACACCCGCTCTGGCAAAAGAGGGGGCATGCAGGACAGAGGTCTGGGCCCCCCTTGGCAGGCGGAGGAGGACACACCCCCACACAGCGGCCCTCCCTGCCTGAGCCCAGCAACCTCTCCCCGGGGACACCTAGAGTGGGGTGGAGTCACAGCAAAGTGGCATGGCCTGGGTCATCGTGGTCCACACTGTTGAGAATCGCTGTCTGGTCTTCCGGAAGCTGGCGGTGGCACAAGTCTGAGAGCCGGGCAAAGGGGTCAGGACGAGAATGTCTCTTCTTCTTTCGGAGGCAGACAGCTTCATCGGGCCACAGAACCTGAGAGTTGGGAAGCTGCTGAGTCTGGGAGGCAGAACCGTCTAGGGAGAAAGGAAGAGGGACGCAAAAGAGAGGAGAAGCAAGCGGATGAAAAGGAAGCACGCAGCCCGCTCACCTTTTCCACCTGCATTTGTTCCGGGTTTCTAATGTTGAAACAAAGGAATCACCTGAGTTTACAGAGACCAGACTGAATTGCTGCAGAGAAACCACCTTCTTTTCCGCTAAGACAACCAGCAACCTGACCCTGCTCCTTTCACTGGAATAAGAGTTAAGAAAGTGGAATGGAGAGGATTTTCTTTCTCATTCATTTCTTTCTCAATCAGTCTACAAATATTTCTTTTAGTGCCTCTTGAGTACTAGGCATCATTCTAGGGACTGGGGATCAGGAAGGAACAGGCTGGGACTCAGGGCATCTTTCCCATCTGCCCCAAGCAATGACCGACTTTATACAAGATTTTAATCGCATGCAACAGTCAGGCCTTGACCCTTCCTGGACTGCCCGGGCCTCTCCTCTGCCTCATGGCCCTTCTGGAGATTAATCAGGAATGCCTTTGCTAGCTTCAAAGACTATGCATCCATGTGAGGGTGCAGAGGAAGAGAAAAACTGTCAAGACGTTAAAAATACAGAAATAAAATTCGCAGTTACCGAAAATACTACAAAGATAAAATAGGGTCAACTGAGGCACTACTCCACTCCTTAAAGGGTTAACACTTGAATTGCATCTTAAATTATGAGCCTCCCACAGATCTGAAGAAAAATTATTCCCAACAGAAGAAATGGCATGTGTGCAAGCCCCAAGTTAAGGGTAAATGTGGTGTGTCCCCGATACAGGAGGGAGGTCATCTCAGTTGGAAAAGAGTGAGGCAAGAAAGACAGGCAGGGCATCTAGAATCTGGAAATCTGTTCTGGTTACGATGGGAATCTGGTTACGATGGGAAGGTTTTAACCTGAAGTGTGTGTTTGTGTATGTGTGCACACGCCTGCACGTGTGTGTTCGTGACTGAAAGAGAGGATGCTGCTACGTGTCCTACAGTTCGCTGTGGTGGCTGTGTGTGGAGTCCACAGTGCGAGGTACGAGGATGGGGCTGGAACACCAGCCACGAGGTAGTGCAATAGTCAAGGTGGGACAGACAGTGACTCAGAACACAGAGTTGGCAATAGAGACAACAGAAAGTGGCCAGATTCAGGATATGTTGCAAAGGCTGAGGTAACAGGCATTACCTAGTGGGCTCGACATAAGATGTGAAGGCAAGGGAAGAATCTGGAGTCAAGGGGCCTGACACCCCAGTGGGTACGAGTGCTAGTGATTAAACTGAGGAAGAGCTGAGGAGAAGCAGACCTGGAGAGGCTGATCAATAAGTCTGCTTTAGACATCGTAAAGGTGTATGAAACACCCAAGTGCACATTCAGCTGCCAACTGGAAAAATGAGCCATGACCTCAGGGAAGGGACCTGGGCTAAAGACAGACATTTGGAGGATGCCACACAGAACTGGTAACAGGACCACTGCCATCAAAACAAGAGAGAATGCGGGTCTCTGATGTGACTTTTTTTGCAATAAAGAAATATATGTTATACATATATAAAAAATATATATTGATGGGTCTTAAATGGGTTAAGAATAGGCTTAAATTGGTTGAAAATGCAGCTTTGAGCTCCAGTTTCTAACCCAAGCCCTAAAAACATCATTTTCTTTTTCTCTGCCTCAGTATTTCCATCTGTAAACAGAAAGTGTACTAGTACCAGCCAAAGGCTAAGTGATCATAAGTGATCACCGTCTCCCAGAGATTCGTGGGGCTTTGAATTTCTGTATAACACTCTCCCATAATCCTGTCTATAAACAGAGTTACTCTACAACAGTTATCAAAGCTCTGCAAAGCAACTGTTCAGCACTCTTCCTTGACAGCCTGCCACAACACTCCTAAAACCATTCACGAAAAGAGGGTTTTTAACAAATATTAAAGAATTTTCTAGTCTTAAAGAGGGCTAAATTCGTTTTGCACTCAGAAGCTACCTATCCCTGCTAGATACACATCGGACAGACTTCGATAGAGACGCCCTCTCTGTGGGGTAAGGAGGCTTCACTCCATCTCACTGAGAAGGGTGTAGCCAACCTGCAGAGGCTGGGCCCAGGCTGCAATGTACCCTGACCTCCACATGGGGTCCCGTCATGCCTGTGTTCACTAGAAGGCCTGAAATGATAGAGGGGAAGTAAGTAAAGAGATAGAGTTATGTGCAAGGTGAAATGCAGAGTGGAAAAATATATCTGTACTATTTGTGTTGTTTGAAAACACACTAAAACAATAGGATACATTTTCTGAAGCTGTAGGCACAGAAAAGTTTCCGAAGGCACACATGCTGAAAACGACAGTTCTCCGGGTGAGTGGAAACAAATTGCGAGGGCAATCAGATAGATTCCCCTTATCTTTCTCATTTTGTATATGAAAATTATGTTTGCGTATTGTTTGAAAAATAGCGTTAAAAAAGAAACAAAGGACAAGACAAGCTTGTGGATTCCATTCTAGAGGAAGCCCAAGGCTGGGACCCTGAGCTCAATAACCCTCCTGACAACAGCAACGCAAGGTGGGAGGAGCGGGGTGGGCGGTGCCCATCATTTACCGGATCGTTTTTTTGACTTCGAAGAGCCCTTGGATGACTTTTTGGGCTTCTTTATCCGTTGGTATTTCAGAGCCTCCAGCCTCTCAGGTGCAGCAGCATTCCCGGGTGCAGTTGCAAGTGTTCTGGAAAGGACAACCAGAGAGCCACAGGTCAGCTCCCGGATGTGTGAGGCCTTGGAAGAGGGGCTGGAAGAAAGCCAAGTAGCTGACCCGTAGCAGGACAGAGTTCAGTCCTACACAGCCCAAGGTGCCCACGATGGCTCCATGACACCTGCCTTTCTATTGCTCCTGGAAAGAAGAAAACCCAGCAGAAAGCTCCAGGAGCGTGGCCCACCTCGGATGGAGACCACCCTGCAGAGCAGTCAGGAGACCCTAGCAAAGGGAGAGAGACTTTAACAGGAAGCCCTTCCCGTGTAACTCAGGCTGGGGTGCGTTTAGTGTCAGCGCCAGAAGCAGGCTCAACGTCTGGAGTTCCTAGAAATCACCACAATCAAGACCTTTGAATGGAAAGTAAAAGGGCACATTAGGGCAGGGGGCAAGCAGCTCCCATCCCCGTGAACCATCCTCCATCTCCAGAAAAGGGGGTGCTAAGTGAGAAACCCGACCTCCAGTGAGACAGGCTGCACAAAACCCAGCCTCGCCAGCTTCTTCTCCTGCAGCTGCAAGATTCCCACAGAACAGCAGCAGCTAACAGCAACGAATACCTGTCATACACCAGCATTTTCAGGGCAGTGTCCCCTCGACCCTGCAGACTAGGCTCAGCTCTCCTCGGCCATGTAAGAGAACAGGAGAAGGTGGCAGGAGATGACGGCAGAACAACCAAATCTGGTAGCCTCCCAGAGCCCTTGTTGTCTGTAACAAGAATGTGGTGAACCTCTGTATTTTAGGATTCGACAGAGAAACGAGGCTGTTGGAACAGAAGAACACGTGTACTGGCCTCTCTTCCTGCATCCCGATTGTCACTTGCCTGGTGGATCAACTGCACGGTTAGGACACGGTCCACAGTCTGGCCACACCTGTGCAGCAGCCCAGGTACACAAGGGAGCCAAGAGGGCTGAGAGGAGGGGCAGTCTGTGACACTCAGTGCATATTGGAGAGAATCTTTCAAGAGTCATAAAAGAGGAAAACCTAGAAGACACGTTCTCAATGCCATTTCTTCTCAAAGTAACCCAACTTGGAGCCTGAGGAATGAAGGGGAAAGAGAAAGAGACAGGTCACTCTGTCTTCCCACCAGCGTTGGCATTAGCACATGATCAGAGAAGCAAGGATGCTCTGGGGCCACGGCGGACGGGCGTGCCTTGCTCTTCTTCTCCTGGAGCCCCCAACTCCCTCCCCTATCTCCATCGCAAACAGTTTTTGGAAAGTCCTGATTAAAAGAGGTAGGACAGACAAGGCTGTGAGGGCAAAAGAAGACCCCAAAGGTCAGCAAGCAGTCTGAGGTTAAAAAAAAAAGTGTTAAGAGGGATACGAAGCCTGCAGCCTCTTCTCCCCAACATCAAATATCTTGGCAGCGAGGCGGGAAGAGGAGACTTACACACTAATTGCAGACAAGCCTCTGGTCTCTGGGGTTTCCTGCATGCACTGGCAATGCAGTGACCTCCATCTTCCCAGGCGATGTCATCATCCTCTAGTCCTTTAGTCCATAAAGTTTCAAAAGGCTCCCTCAAAGTTCAGGTCAGGGTCAACCTCTTGACTTTCCATAGCCCCTGACAGCAGAGCTAAGAAGGCCACACAGGGTCCCTTAGGTGCACACACAGGCACACACAGCCCTCTCGTGAAGAAGTGGCCAAACATGCCAGTCTACCCAGAGATATCCCGTAGTGCAGCAGCAGCTGGGAAGGAAGTGGGAAGGCAGACAAAGGGTGCCGGTGCCCGGGCGGGAGGGAGCACACCTTTCCAGTGTAGATGGCACATCCTCACCCCTTCTCATCCTCGACTGAGGCTTCTTCATGCTGCCTAGAAGGAAAGTTAATGTGAATCCACCTGTTCAGTCGATCTCTGTCTCCTGGCCGGCCTCTTCAGGAGGACCACACAGGGTGAGCGACGTGTGGTCAGGGGGGCGCATGACCAGCAAGAACAGTGCTCTCCAACGTCATCCAGGGCGACCGCTAAGGCACAAGAGAAACTGGTGCAGGGTGCCCTGAAAACTGTTAGGGATTCTTCAAGCCAGATGAAACTTCCAGGGGTGATATGATGGTTAGAATCAACATCTTACCACTGTTGTCATTTTTATCATCTAGCATTGATTTACCACTTACCACAGCAGGCACTGCTGTACAGTAACTGCCTGTAATCTCTACAGCAAACCTGAGAGGTAGCTACTATAATGCCCCCATTTTTCAGATGGAGACACTGACGTTTAGAGGTAAGCAACCTGTCGAATAATCCAGTCATCGTGGGACAGAGCCAAGACTCTTAACATTAGGCTCACCTCTCAACTGCCCTTCCAGCGTCTTCCCAATCAACACAGGTATAGCAGCTACAAAGAAGAAAAGCATGGCATCCCCGCCACACCTGAGAAATAGATCTGCCTTGCAACGTACTTGAGGCTAGCACTGACATTCTGTGCTTTGGTGGAACAGCCCCAGTAAGACAGACCAGGGCTGGAGAGGAGCCTGCTTAAGTTGTATCTTCAAGCAAAAATTCCCAAACAGTAATGATCCAGTGACCAGAAGCACTTGAGAAACAGCCAAGCTCCAGCCCTTCCAGGATACCTGCTGTCCACCTGTTTAGCTCTGGGCTCAGCACCAAAGCATAGCCACAGGACAAAAGAAGGCTCTGGACACACCAAGACCCTCACCCAATGCAGGAGGAAAAAACAAAAGCTGGTGTCTGGCAGAACAAGAGGGAGGAAGCGGGGCAGGCAAAATGAGTCTATTTTTGGCACATGGTACAGAAAAGACGCATAGAATGTGACCTAACAGACTTTACCAACAGCATGGAAAGCCCTGTGCAATCGAATTGCCTCCCTGTTTTAGGAAGGTGACCACGTTTGTTGCCAACGCCCGCCCCACCTGGGGCCCTTCGGTCATGGAGCTCTTGGTACCAATGTCTCATGGGAAGCTTCAGTGAAACACTCCATCCTATCCCCGGAATTCAGCTGTCAGGTAAATCTAAGTTTGATCCATAGATGATGCCATTACACCAGAAGCCAGTCCTGGGCTCTCCAAGAATTTAAGGTCACAGCTCTCTTCCCAACCAGCCTATACTGTTCTAAAGCATGCAGGAATGCTACGAACCCTGGGGCTCCCTTCTTCCAGGAAGTCAGGGGGTTGCTGTAAGATGAGGGCCTCAAAGCCTTCGCACAGAGGTGTTTTTTGCAGTACAGAACTACCAACAATTGCCTGGAACTTACTTCTCTCTCTCTCTTTTTTTTTTTTTTTTTTGAGACAGGGCCTCTGTCGCCCAGGCTGGAGTGAAGTGCCGCAATCTCGGCTCACTGCTGCCTCGACCTCCCCAGCTCAGATGATCTTCCCACCTCAGCCCCGCAAGGAGCTGGGACTATAGGCATGTGCCACCATGCCCAGCTATTTTTTGTATTTTTTTGTACAGACAGGGCTTCACTATGTTGCCCAAGCTGCCCTCCTTGGCTTCCCAAAGTGCTAGAATAACAGGCATGGGCCACCGCACCCAGCCAACACTATTTCTCTCTTTTCAAAAAATCCATACAAAACCCAAATCATGACCAGGTAGCCCAGGAGGTCTTATTTGCTTAGCTCTCAGCTTATCCAGAAGCGCTGGGAAAAGATGCAGCCAGGTCAAAGTGGAGGCCTCAGGACAGGGAAAGTCAAAACCCGCTGCATATTTCCTTAGCTCAGCGCGCCCAGGAGCTGACCATTATGACCCTGTTCAGGTGTTCCCTGGCCAACAGGCTGAAGCAGTGGCTTGATGGGCATTTTCCTTCTCTTCTAATCACCTGAGAGCAAACACCACCTGCCTGATTATACACTGATGGAGGCAGGGGAAAGCCACTCACAGACGGGCCATAGCAAGGGAAAGGGTGGGCCCCCTGCAGGAGTCTGCAGGTCTGAGCCCACCCCGCTGACCACAAGATGGAACCCTTCTGTAGGGCCAGGCTCAGACCAGTGCTCTGCCTCAGAACCTGGCAGAGGCTTGTTTCCAAAGGGGCCCCTTCCTACAGCTGACCCAGGACAGGGGCCACTCCGTGCTCCGGACCCACCTGCCTCCCTGCGGTGACAGTCAGCCTGAACGGGAAAGGGAGTGGAAGGAGAGGTGAGGACAGGGCATCACTAGGCTCAGACGGGAGCTAAGAATTGGCTCGGCCTCCCCAAAGTCCTCAGAACGGACAGGTCCACGCAATACAACTCCCCATGTTGAGAAGAGAGTTGGGAAGAGGAGAAAAAAAGGGAGAGAGAAAAGAGGAGAGGCAAGGGCAACAACTACATATGGACAAAAGGAACAGGAGAGGAACTGAAGGGAAAAGAAACAGTGAGAACGCACGTGGACAAGAGCTGTCACAACTTCTCCAAGCAAGACCAAGAGGGCACACATGCAAAGGTGCAGCATGGAGACAGCATCTGAACAGAGCCTGCATCTCCCCAGGGCCCAGCAGCCATACCGGGGAGGCTCCCAGCAGGCAGGAGAGGCCAGCACCGAGGGGCTGACTCAGGATGGGAGGGTCTCCTTCTCCTAGGCTGGGGATGCTGGCCAGGCCCGGGAGAGAAACGATGGTCCCTCACCGCTGCCCCTGGTTTCTGGGTTTGCCACAGCAGTGAAAGGAGAGCGGGCTTCTCATGGATCTGGCATAGTGGGAACACTGGGAAACGGGAGGGTCAACGGAGTTGAGTGAAGGGGCGAGGAGTAACACATGACAGCGGAGTCTAGGAATTTCCAGGAGCTGGGGTGAGAGCTAGTCTAGGGTTCCCACACCTCCGGGGGCTGTGGAGGAGTCAGCTGGGACAGGGAGGGAGCTGGGGAAGGTGGAAGTCCAGTGGGTCTCTGGCCGCAGGAGGGCCCCGGAGCAGGTGAGCTCATAAACGCTGCCTGACAGCCCTCACACTCACCCTATGCCAGACAGCCTCACCCACAATTCCAGGGCCTCTGGGCTGCTGACAGTTTTATAGCCACAGATGGTAAAGAAATGTCAGGGCAGTCCTCTTTATGGAGGCCACTCTTAGGACTGAATGAGAATTATAACCCTGGTTAGGAAAATGAATCTCCCTTGATATCTCTAGGTGGGGAAGGCACCTGTCTCCTTCTCGCCTGGAAAGCCAGAAGCACCTGGACGGGAGGCTCGCTGTCTCCCATGCAGGTGCCCGATGCCTGTGTGTGCCCAGGCACAGGGCAGAGGGTCCGCGGCGAGAGGCAGCACCTTGTCAGGCTACTGTGAGAGGGAGCGAGCTTTGGGTGGCCCTGAGTCTCTGTGAGGGACTCAAAGGCTCCCTGAATGCCCAAGTTCCTTTAGCTTCCACCTGGAAGGACACTCAGGGAGAGGCTGACTGCGGGGGCAGGGGGAGGGACACAGTGCTGGTCCCTGGGGGTTTCACTTCTTTCCAGCTCAATGCCTGTCTGCCCAGGGGAAGCCTGCCCCCTCCCCTAAGAGGTCTTCCTAAGACCCTTTCCCTACAGTGTGACCCAGGGAGGTCGACAAGGCTACAACAGGGATCTTGAAAGCAATGTGGACCCAAGGGCTAGGTCACATTTCAGTCCTGTGACTACCAAGGTCAGGCTGCAGAAGTCAAGGAGCACAGGGGAGTGATGACATTTTCCTACAAAGCCCCACAGGACTGCAGGGACCTGACCCTGCAGAGGACCCCACTGTCAGGGAAGAAGTGGGGCTCATCCCAACCTTGTGCTCCTCGAGAGAGCCTAATACCACGAAGATCTCAAGAAGCTGGTGAGGGGCCAGCCACCCCAGGAGAAGGGATGCTATGCCTGGGGCTGCTGGGAGAATAGGGTGCGGGGGGTGGGGGGCTCTTCCTGGATGTCAGAGGGGCCCCAGAGAGGTCCCCAAGGGTACAGAGATGCAAAGCAGATCTCAGGCGTTCTGGGCCCCTTCGGGGTGCATGCAGGGCCCCAGGGCTTCTGTGGGAGGCCCTGGGTGTACTGGCAGCAGGCTGGCGAGGCGTCGGAGTGAGAAGAGCCGCAGGGGGCTCTAGAGGGGCCGGACATGGGGGGGGTGGGGGGCAGAAGCGGCAGCTAGGCGGTGCCGAGCGTGGCTCGATGTGGGGAACCCAGAAGCCATGGGGATCGAGGAGCGGCAGCGGCCACCCCACGGGGCGGTGAGGGGACATGGTTTGGATCCCCTGTCCAGGAAGCAATGGCCCGGCCGAAGCCCCGTCCGCCTGCCCGCCCCCGCCCGCCCAGCCGAGGAGCTCCCTTACCTATTGAGCTGAGGAGAGGCTTGTCTCGACAACACTGCCCAGATAGCTGAGATCAATCAGAAACAAAGCAGTTATCAACACCGGCCGGGGGGCACCGCCCACGCACACCCAGAGGGAAGCAGGGAGGGGCACAGCGAGCACCGGAGAGGCGAGGCCGGAGCGTGGGGGAGGGAGGAGGAGAGAGACGGAGACCCAGACACGATGGAAGGAAGCAGATGAGCTGAGCGCGCACAAAGCACAGACAGGGCACCTCCCGCGCACAGGCGGCGGCTGCGGCTCCTGCACCTCCCTGCGCCCTAAGCCCCCACCCCCTTCATCGGCCCCGGAGCAGCCCGCGGTGGGGCTGGGGGTGGGAGGTGACCTTGTACTTCCAGGTACCAGGGAGGGTGGGGGACGGGGCAGGGGGAGGGCGCTGGGCTCCCTCCTCCTCGACCACCTCCCATCCTGCCTTCCACCAGGCCAGCCTCCTCTGGAACTCTCTGCTCCCTCCACAGGCGGCTACATCAAGAAGAGAGACCAAAGGACGGAGCCAGAGAGAGAAAGAGAGAGAGAAGAGGGCGGGGGGACGGGGTATCCAGGGGCACTACAGAGGCGTGGCCGGCTCTTCCGAGCAAGTCGGGTCAACCCAAAGACGAAGGTGAGGAAGGAAGGCAGGAGAGAGAAAGACTGACTGGAGAAGGAAGGAGGGGCAGGGGGAGGAGGAGGGGGGACGGCAGGGGAGAAGGATGAGAGAAGAAGAGGCACAGACAGGTGTCCAGGCTCTGGTACCTGGAATACCAGCTGCTAGTTTAGAGAGTGCTCTCCCAGGCGGGCTGGTCGCGGGAGCTTGTCTGTCTCTCTGCAGCTTCCTGCGAGGTATACAGGTGGGGGTGGGGGATGTGTCCTGCACATGGTCACAAGGCCTGACACTTTTCTCTGGGCCTCCAGGAGAGGCTGAGGAGGGGGCTGGAGTCCGGCGCTCACTAGGGCTGCTAAGGGCCAGGAGTTTGGGAACAGGAGGCCCCTGGCCTGGTGGCCTAGAGAAGTCAGGCTCCGGGGTCCTGCTTAGCAAGGAGGAGGGGCCGGGGAAGAAAAGGAGGCCAGACACGAGGTGTGTGGGCAACCCCAGGACCACTGCCCGATGCCAGGACCACAGGGACTCGGAGAGCCATCAACTCCAAGAGGGACGGGGTCCACCCCCGTGAGGGCACTCGCTGTGATCCGCCGCTCCCTGGTAGGTGGCGCGCCCGCTGACAGCTCAGGGCTTGCTGGAGAAGACGCCTCATGCTCCCGGCAGGGCACCTGGGCAGGTAGGCCCGCTCCACCCCAGCGACTGCACCCTGCCAATGCCGCGGCGGCCAGAACTCCTCTCCCGAGGGTTGCTGGTGCAGCATGTCCACACAAGCCCTGTCGCCGGGCGGATGGACGGGGTGGAGGGCAGGGCGAGGCGGGTGGGGAAGGAAGTTGACCAGGTGCGGGTGGCGGAAGAGGCGGCGCACTCACCCTGAAGTAGGTAACGTGGGTGGTGGGGGCTCTGGTCGGAGCAATTCCTCCCCCGTCCTTCGAGGGGAGGGCGTCTGTCCAAACACGTCCAAGCTGTCCCCAGGCCCAGCAGGGGCGGGGCCGGGTGGAGGGGAAGGGTAGCCTGTGGCCAGTGTGGTGAAGCCCATGGCGGGCCGGTAGCTGGGACTCCCACTGCGGCTGCTCTGGGAGGGGGAGCCTGTGGACGGCGTAGACTTTCGAGAGAAGCTGACGGCGGCCGGCGGCTGCAGGGTGATCTCTGACATCTCCGCCTGCTGCAGGAGGCCCGGGCGAGGCCGGGCACGGGCGGCGAGCTCAGGGGAGCCAGTGCGGGAGCTGAGGGGGCTTTGGGTCAGAGGTGAGAGCCGGGAAGGCTGTAGCACCACTTGATGTAAACTGGGCTCGGCGCGCCTGGCCTGCCGGGGGCTAGGCCGGGGCCGGGGCTGGGGCTCATACCACCGGGTGTCCAGGCCAAATGTGCTGGGGCCGCCGTGCGCCCCCGGCTCAGCCGGCTCGGGGTAAGGCAGCACAGGTATGCCCATGCCTTGGCTTGTATGTCGCAGCTGCCCTTGGCTTACCAGAGGTTGCATAGGTCTGTCCTGCCACTTGGCGGCGGGGGGCGCTGGGGCAGGGCCCCTGCCGGGCGACTTGCCTGCCCAACCCTTCGGTGCCTCCAGAGACAGGATGCCCGGGTAGGCCGCGGGCACCTGCAGGGAGGTGGGGGGCAGTCCTCGGGGGAGGCCGGCCTTGGGCTGCAGACTCTCGGGCACATCACAGGGTGGCAGCTGGTGGGGGAACATCATTGCTGGAGTCTCCAGCCCCCCGAAGGGGAATTCTGGCCGGCCCCAGGGCTCAGGGGAGCGCCCTCCTGTAGGTGTCTGAGTCAAGGGCAGCGTGCTGTTGGAGGCATTCTCTCCATTCTCCTCGGGGATGGGGGGGTGGCCAAAGGGCCCCTCGGTGGGCAGGGGCGGGGATGACATGACGGAGCTCAGGGGGCTGCCCACTTCTGGCACGTAGAACGGGGGCGGCTCCACCTCCCCAGGGCTGCTGCTGCTGAGGTACCCATAATACTGGCCATGGTGGAAGGGCCGGGGGGCAGGGGGCCGGGCCTGGCCTGTGGCCTGAAGCCGACCTTCCAGGCCACCGGGGCCCTCCAGCCCGCGGGGCTGGAACCGAGGGCTGTATGCTGGTGGTGGCAGGTAGGACTCCTGGCTGGATGACAGAGGGGTGAGCTGGGACTTCAGGGCGGCCACAGATGTGGGCACCAGTGGATCCTCGTTCTCCTCGTCCGACTGGCGGAACTCGGGGTACATGTCCGTCTCCTCGGCGAAGGGGAAGCCCTCGATGCGCCTGCTCTTCAGCGAGGGCTCCATCTCGGCAGGGTCCATCACGAAGCGGCCGTCGGGGCCTCTGCTGATGAGCTCGATGGGCGTGGTGGCCTCCGCCTCGGCCTCCGCCTTGGCCACGCTGTACTTCTTGCTGCTGATGGCCCGCTTGGTCTTCTTGTACAGCGACAGCTCCTTCTCGCGGGTAGGGCTCAGCATCCTCTTGGCCGCGGGCTGGCCCTGGTCGTCTGAGGATTCTGACGGTGCCCGGAGCGTGCGGATGCTCTCGGGGCTCACCTTGCCAGAGGACAAGCTGCAAGGAGGAGCGAGAGCCGGAAGGGGATGAGGTGGGGCAGTGTGCTGGCCAGGCCTTCCTTTCCCTCTCTCGGCAACCACCCAGCACCCAGGATCCTCATGCTCAAGAAAACTGGCTGCATATCGTGGTGTGAAATGCTTTGACCAACTCTCCACTGTCTGGACGTGCATGCTCCTTTTTTTTTTTTTTTTTTTTTTTAAAGACAGGGTCTTGCTGTGTTGCCCAGACTGGTCTTGAACTCCTGGCCTCAAGCAATCCTCCTGCCTCAGCCTCCCAAAGCGCCAGGATTACAGGTGTTAGCCGCCGTGCCCGGCCCCCCGCCATCATCCATCTTTCCAGTGAACACCCCCCTCTTCACTTTTGTACTGACCTGCCCCCTCTCTGCTGTGCTCTAAGCACACCTCCAGCTTCATTCCCCTCTTTTCAAGACAAGCAAGCTCACTTTAGTATCAACTTAAGCAACACATATTAAGGAGGCAAATCTGCTAGGGTGGGAAAACACTAAAGAAATACATTCCAAGGCTGAAGAGAAACTGATTACTGGCTAATTTGGATCATCTGCACTGCCACTCCCTCTACCAGTGTGGACAACTTACAATTAACACACAGGTCAATCAAGAAGAAATGGTTTAGCAACACTGAGATGGGGCTGGGTAAAGCGAGCGGTCTACCTACGCGCCCCCTGCCATGAACAGCACAGTTCTCCCGGGATCAGAGACACTTACGGAGACTCCAGGCTCTTCCTGCAGTGGGTGATGGAGAGTGGAGGGTCTGGAAGGAAAGAGAAGGGGAGAGGCTGCTGAGGCCAAGCCAGCAAGCACGCAGCACGCTCATCTGCAGGGGCTGACGGGGCTGGAGCACCACCGCACAGGGAAGGAGCTGCTCACAGTGGGCATCTTTGGCCCCTGCCTTCATGCTAGCTTGGGCCCCAGCAGCCTCTCCCCACCACTCCTGCTTCTTACCCCCACTTTCAATCAAGTCTCACTGGCAGCTCTACCCACAAGATCTCAATGTCCCTATTTCCAAGGGGGGCCGTGCTAAAAATGGTCCATCTCTCTTGATGGGGAGCATTTGAAACCGGGCCAGGGAGAGCAAGGGAAGGGGACAGACACCCACCTTTTTTGCGCTTGAGCTTACGCTTGCGCTGCTTGTTGACAAAGCAGGCAGCCAGGGTGCTGAACAGGATGGCAGCTGCCAAGAAGCAGATGGTAGCTACGATTCCCGCCAGCACAGGCCGCGCCAGCCCGTCCTCGGTCAGGTCCGGCTGCGGGAAGATCTCTGCAGGGAGGGTGGGGAGCACTCATGAGCCCATCCTTCCCCGGGACCTCACCTGCTCCGACCTTCAGCCCCCAAGTGTTTCATCCTGTCTTTGTAGAACAGACAGTATCAAGGCTCAGGCTCCAAGCTGAACTCTAGTACTGAAGAGGTTTGGATGGCGTCACGAAGAGGAAGAAGAGAGGAGAGTCTACAGAAGTCAATCTCTCCAGAGGGTGTAAAGAAGAAAACATCTATGCCTGTCCCCATGGGGATAATGACTTCAAGAGTAATCTATACTTATCTAGGGTTTTGCCTTCTGCAAAGCACCTTCATGCATGTTATCAGCTCTTCTCATGTTAACCCCATGAGCTACACAGAGCACACATACTGTTCTCATTCTCTAAATGAGAGAGCTCTGATCCACTGAGTTGGAGAGACCTGCTTATGTGGATATTGCCATCAGTGCCCAAACCAGAACGCAGCTGCCTGCCCCCAGTCTGGGATTTCCTGCCTCACACCATGGTGTCTCTACAAAAGGAGAGCCCAGGTGTGAAGGCAACTCGGGGATAAAATACTACTGCAGGAAGAGGGATTATTACTACAAAATTCAGATCTTCTCCCCTTCTAGCAAGGCATGCAACGTCCTGGAGATTCGCACACCCTGGTCATCTCAGGTACGGAAGTACCCTAGAGCCGGCAGGGACAGCAGAGATGAAGCCAAATCTCTCGTTTCACCATAAGGAGGTGAACGTCCTCCTTTCCTGCCCAAGTCTACAGAGCTCGTTATGACCGAGCCAAGACTAGACCCCAGCCTACCATCTTATACTCATAGGAAAGTTATGTCGCTAAGTGCCACTGCTTAGGTTCAGCAAAGGCAGAATCCGTAGATTGTAATGTATTTGGCCAGAATTCATTGCAGCATCGATAATAATAATGGATAAAAATAATCCAGATGATGCTGATTGTCTGAGGGGAAATGAAAGCTGCAGCCTTTGGAAATGGAGGACCTAATACAGGGAATGCTGAGGCTGCTGCCTCCTCCTTCCCCCGTGTGGAAGCGTCTGACGAGGCACATTTCCTGCCAGGAGCTGGCATAGAGCTACTGAGCACAGAACGGTCAGGGGTGGGCCCACACGACACCCCTTCTTCAGCTATAGCCTTGGATGCAAGTTCTTATCCCTGTTCCTCCAACTCTGAGTCTATTCCCCAGAGAGAAGTCAAGAAGGACTGTGGGTTCTGCTACCTGTAGGTCACAACTGTTTTTTTAAAGCCCGTTGGTGCCTAATGTATAAAGCAGAAATCGCACTCCACACCTGCCCCTGCTCTCGTGCTCCCTGCAGTGTGCCCACACCAGCACTTCCCCAACTCTACAAGTCCTGCTGCTTGAGCTCCTCAGACGAGGTCGCTGCCACCTGGTCCCAGGGGTCTCTGGGTAAGCGGTGCCCAAGGAAATGATGCCATCACTTGCTTATAAGCAAAAGCCTTTTCCCATACCAAGGAAACCCCTTCACTGGCGGAGGAACCTGCTATGTCTCAGGAACTATAGCTGGAGAGAAGATGTGTAGAAATGGGACCAAGGCCAAGAGAAAGAAAGATAAATGGAGAAAATGCTAGGGATTGGCTTTATTTAGCCTTAAAAATCTAGAGAGAGGAAGGAAGGAGGAAAACACCAAACAACAATTTTCCAAATAAAACCCACATAATTATAAAGAAGTCTATCACAAGCATTTGATAAACATGGTTGACCTGTTGTTTCCTCCGATTCACGGCCCCTCCCCCACAAGAGGAAACTGAAAATGTACAGCAAATAGCACTTCAATCAAGTCCTTTTTGACTACTATAATGAGAAGATTAGCTGAATTTCTTTCTGTGGCTGTCTTATACAAGTGTCAGAAACTCAGCTTCTGAGCTTCACGAAATAGCATGCATCATGGAAATAGGGGTCTGGTGGGCTTAAGAAAGGCTACGACTCGCGCAGCTGCAACCAGGCACCTCCTTAGTTTCCAATCCAGCCTCTCCTCGTGGAGTAGCCATTTCACAAAACGACCCCCATGCAGCTCTGGGACTTATGTCCCTATAGTTGCAAGAGCACCCTCAACCCAAAATACCTGTGCTGGAGACGCCGGCGATGTTGCTGGGCTCGCTGATCAGATCCTGCATGACGGCCAGAACCCGGAACTCGTACCACGTGTCCTACAGCCCCAGGGACAATACCCAGTCAGCCGAGGGACCTGAGATGACCACTGTCCCCACAAACACTCATCCTGCACACAGCCTTGCAAAGGGCAGGGCGCCCAAAGCACGGGAGGACTGCTAAGTGTCTAATGCTAAGTGATGGTAGCACTGGCCAATTGCTGTGGTGTAAACACTCTTACGATGGCTGACTTCAAGCTACGAACGTGAGGTCACCAAAAGCACTGGGAAGAGATATGTGCAACAGGCTCTCCAGGGCCACTGGGAGCTGACTCCAGCAACCACTATTAATAAATAAGTGTCCAGGAAGGAAGACAGAAAGATAGATGAGATTGTATCTTATGAAACCAGCTGCTTCCTCTCCCCAGCTAGATATCCAAGTTTAACGGGGCTACTGGAAAAACGGATAATGCACTTTCCTCCAGGGACTCTAAATTACTGGAGGAGGGTCCTTCCCTGGACAAACCTGGAAGAGAATTCTTCTTGGAATTTCTCTGCCTACCCCAGGTTAGGCTCAGCAAGGGGCCCCTTGCTCTGATTACACCTGCTTGGCTTCTCAGCCTGCCCTGCCCAGCTTGGGGTGGCACTGGGACCCTCAGTAGAACACAGGTCCCTGCTGCCCCAGAGCTGGCCCCGAGCCTGTGGACCATGATCTGAGGAGTCCAGGCCTTGGTATCGAGTCTGGGAGAATCCAGGACCAGTGGTGAGGTGGTACAGTATGTGGCTGGCCTCACACACCCAAAGTTGGTCACTCAAAGCTTCCAGTGCCTCTGGAGTCTTGTCGCTTCCAGGATTTGGGAAGCAGCAGCAAGGAAGAGCAACGCCCTCACCTGTGACAGACCCTTGGCAAGGAACTCTAAATCGGTGCCGGGGATGCCATCGTCGAGCATCTCCCAGCGCTCCGCGACGCGGAACTCCATGATGTAGCGGTCGATTGGAAAGCTGTGGTTGGCAGGCGGAAGCCAGGACAGGAGCACACCCTGCTGAGTCCGATTGGCTATGAGGCACCTCGGTGGGGTGACCAGCACCAGGGGTTCTGGAGTTGTAATAGGGAATGCTGCGGCGGGGGAAGGAGAAGAACCACAGCGCATCAGCAAGGCCCAGGGCGGCCACCGCGCTCCCACGCTCCTGTGCACATGTCAGGGCCCAGAGGGAAGCAGAGTCAGGGCCCGGGGGCCCAGGGCTTCAGGGTTCTGCCTTCAAAGTACGTCTAAAGAACATACATGAGGGAACCGTGTACTGCAAAAGGGAAGAGAAATGAGCACTATGGGGAAGGAGGAATAATTAAATGTCATCAAAGTATCTCCTGTGCTCTTCCAGGGAGCTAGGGATATCTTCCTTCTGACAGCACAGCCGTCGCTCTTTCCATTCCCTTCTTGGCCGGGGTTTGGGGGTCAACAGGAAGCCCCACAGAGGTGCCAAGGACTGGGGGTGAGCATCCCAGACTGCTGTCCACCTTGGCGGCCGCTCAGGAGCGGATTCTGGGAAAGGGGCTGGAGTCGCGCCACCCACACCACCTAGGAAAAGCCTGTTCACAGCGGCCCTTCCTCTGGCTCCAGAGCAAACACAACTGTGGCCAGGCAGGGAGGAGTATGAGGCTGCCTCCAGGAAGGTGGCCTGGAAGACTCCACGGCGGGAGGCACCCACATGCCTACCGCCCAGTGAGGCTGGGGCCAAAGGCAAGAACGGGCAGGCGCTGCCAAGGAGGGAGGATGCCCAATCTCCCCTGAAAGCCGCAGAAGCGGCAAACATGTGGCCTGACGAGGAAAGAAAAAATTCTAAGTGTCTTTCTTCCACCTGAAAAAGCAACAGGAATTCGGCCAACAGCACTCTGATGCGGGAACAGCAAACCCCACAGAGACCACAACACATCCTCACGGGGATGTCAGACGACACAGCTCTGCGGCGCACTCAGCAAGGTTCCCGGCCGGCAGGAGACCAACTGCTAGCTGCCTGGGCCGCCGCCCCTACCACCTCTCCAACCCCCGCTCCCAACATCCCACCCGGGCCCTCACCTAAAGTGTTCACAGTGACCACCTCACTGAAGGCGCTGGTTCCCAGCTTGTTCTGGGCCAGGACGCTGAACTGGTACGCTGTCTCAGGCTCCAGGGTGTCCACCAGCAGCCAGCTGGGTCCTGGCGGCACTGGCAAGGACAGCCAGTCATGGGGCCCAAACTGTGCCCGCTTCATCCTGGCCAAAAGAGAGAGACAGGATAGGGGACGAGGGGTGGGGTGGGTCACACTGGAGAGAAGAAGGTGCATGCAGGGTGCTCAGGGAGAAGGCACGGGTGGGCCTGGCATTCCCAGGTTCAAGGGCAAGAAGAGGGCATGGCCCAGAGTGGATGACCTGCCCAGCTTTGGCTGTGCCAATCCTCCTGATGCCGGGTCACCAACCACAGCTGGCACCTTTTCTACCAAAGGGGCCTTGAGGTGCAAGTGCAAGTCATGTTCAGGACACTGGTCAGATGGATTACCAGCTGCATTGTGGGAGAATCCCACCCTGGTCACAACCCTAAGAACAAGCTCTGCCTTGGGAGAGTAGGGACACTGGGGTGTGGGGATAAGCGGCTCAACAGCGGCAGGACAAGGGAAGGAGCCCGGGACCTGGCTGCACACACCCCCAGGGACAGCTGAAGTAGGGCCTCGGGTAACCCACAGGGCTCATTCATCCAATCAGACTGGAGTCACCTGAGATGTCCAGGGTATAAGACCATAATGACCAGGGGTTTCCCCACAGTGGGGCCGGGATCCCTAAGGCCATAACAGTTAGAAGGTCACACTATGCATGGAGAGTAGGAAAACAGGGCCGAGGGTGTTCCCTTGTTCCACAGGCTCCCAACTCCCAGCAAAGCCGGCGGGCTATGGGTGCAGTGCTGCCACGTCACCACAGGGAGGAGACATGGTCCTGTGGGACTGGCCCTCTCCTTGCAGCCCTGAGATGTAACCTGGTGAGTGCCCTCCAGGATCCACTCCCGGGCTCCCGGCTCACTACCGTCCACGCCCAGGAGGGTGAGCTGAGGCAGCGGAAAGCAGAACAAAAAGAAGCCGGCGCCAAACGTCGGAGTCAGTACGCGGAGTTAGAGGCAGGCAGAAAGGGGACCTCCCCAACCTCGGCCCCGCCCTTCCCTGCCCCAGGCAACAAAGCAGCGAGGAGCCATGTGTGGAAAAGCAGTGCAGATGGGCAGCAGCGTGGAGCAGCGCCGCAAGCAGCAGGGGAGCCCCAATCTACGCCTGAGCCCCCCATTGTATGCCCAGACCTGCCACCCAGGCATCTCCAAAGACAATTTGGCCACACCAAATGTCCCACCCTGGACACCTAGGCGCTGAGCAGCACCAGTCTCACAGCAGCCACCAGGTTAGGGCCCCCACGCTGCTGTGGGAGGAACAGAGTAAGGGGATGGAAGGTGAGCTGCTGCAACTCCCATCATCTAGGTGCAGTTCTCCCATCAGAATCAAGACACCCAGGACACTCCGCCTGGGAAGCAGCCACCGAACCACCGTGATGGGAGACAGAGCGGTTCCCCTCTCAACTGCCCTCGCTGCTGAGAAGTGGATAAAGGGGTCTCCCTGAACCCCCTGAGCTGCCCCCGGCGCCTGCCTTTTCCTCCTCCCCAGGCTCGAGTTGAGCCTAGCTGGAGAGACACGTCTAAAAGAAGGCACTGAGGGGCTCGCCCTCCCAGCTCAAGGTTGTCATCCCCGGGGCAGAGCAGGTGGCTGCCACTCTTGACTCAAACAGGAGTGTAGGGAGGGGCAGCCCTGGGGGGATGGGAGGAGTCAGCTAGGCTTCCTTCTCCTCCTGCCCTCACCCCGCTTGGCACATTTTTGAGATCTGTATCTACCCTAAGGTTTGCGCAAAGATCTCAAATCACTGCATCTGGCTAAACTGACAACAGAGGAATGAAAAGAATCGAGAAACAGATAGTCCTAGAGAGAAAATGCAGGGGCTGACCCCAAGGCTAGGAAGTGAGCATCACCTCTCCACACCAGTTTCTGTGGCCACTGGGGAAGAGACAGAATAAAAACTAGACTACAGGAGGTGGGGAGGGTGAACACGTACAAATCATAGTGAGAAAGAACCAGTAAGACCTGGTATTTGCCAGTACAACAGGGGATTACAAGCAACAATAATGTATCCTACATTCTTAAATCACTAAGAGTATAATTGGATTGTTGGAACACAAAGGACAAATGTTTGAGGGGTGGATACCCCTTTACCCTGATGCAATTATTACACACTGCATGCCCGTATCAAAATATCTCATGTACCCCATACCTACAAATACATGTACCATGTACCCAGAAAAATTACAAATACAAAAATACAAAAAAAATTTAAAGTTCTAAAAACTAGACTCTACACTTAAGGCTGGGCAATTTCACAAAGCCCTTGAAGGGCAGGAGTCTCTTCCAGGCTCCAGAGGATGAAGCAGGATGCAAAACGAGGCAGCACGTGAGCAGGGAGAGGGCACAGAGAGGCCCAGACCCCTCAGGCCACAGGGACACAGCCATGCCCAGAGTCCCTTCAGACCCCTCCCGTCACCCACAAGGACCTCGTCACTGTCTCAACCCACCTCACTCTGTGCAGGGCTGGCAGGCCAGGAACTGCAGCCTCCTCCTACCTCCCCCCACCCAGGGTGGCCTGCAGGTAGACGGGGGAGGGGAGAAGCAGAGAGCAAAGCATGCCGGGGTGACTCACAGAGGTCCGTACCAAACTGAGAATGTCTGCTCGTAGCCTCCATCATAGCCTGGTTCCCAGGACACGTTGGCAGTTGTCATGGAGACCTGGACCCGGACACTGCCCGGGGCATGGGGGCTGGTGCCTGGAGATCGAGTGGAGACCTCTCAGACTGAAAAGAACTCAGCCACGTGGCTGGGTGCCCACCGTCTGGCTGTGGGGAACCTGAGAGGCTGAAGCGCATGGCAGTGGAGCACAATACTGCAAGTGAAGGGATGGGGGCGACGGGGATGCTCTCAGGTGCTGAATCCCCTGACCCTACTGGTTAGTGGGGTTGGAGCAGGAAGCCTGTCCCACTGTGCAGTCTAGTTCAACTAGGAGATCACAGCATCAGGAATGGGTCCAACAGAAACCAGAGCCCTCCTCGTCCTGACCCAAATCCTGTGCTTCTCTGGTGAGCACAGAAACACTCTCTCCTAAGGTGGCAGGCACAGCCACAGAGCCCCCTCCTGTAAGGTTCTCTGGCCTCATGAGACAACTCCGTTCCACCCCAATGCCGGCATGCGGGCAGCACAGCACAGCAGTCAGGAGGCTCATCCTGGCTTCGATTCCCGGACCCACTACTTCTTAGTGACGTGACGCCGGAGAAAGCATTCGGGCCACGCCAACCTCTGCTTCGAGGAACGTACGCTAGAGAAACCCCAGCTCGCACCTCCCGAGTTGTGAAGGACGAGCTGTGCAGACCGCTTGGAACAGAACCTAAAACTGGCGGTAAAGCCTCAAAAAGCATTGGCTGTGACTGTGATTATAGCCGTCAGGACCCAGAAGAACAGGCTGAGAGGGTCCAGGTGAAGGTCCTGGGACACGAGCCTCGGGCAGTCGGAAACGGGAACGCCCAGACACAGAACACCAGAAACCTCCTTCTGCCCAGCCTCTGCACGCCAGGCCTGGCCTGCAGGTCTCAGCTCTGCCCTCATCTGAGATGCTGCACAGTCCCCGTCTCCCTCATTCCAGCCCTCCAGCTTTCCCTGAGGCCCTTAAACTCAAGGTTCTGCAGTCCCTGCCAGCCACACAGCTGCCTCTTTCCCTCAGGTGGGCTGCTGTGGATATCAGGCCTGTGCCCAAAAAGACCTCCCTGAGGACAGGAGCCACGCTGCCCTTCCCTGACAGAGCCCACAGGGGCAAAGGCTGCAAGTGCTGGACTTGGGGCTCAGGGCTGGACTGACTTAGGAAGGATGCCTGCAGAGTGCAGCAGCCACCAGGGGACGCTCCCAGCGTCCAGTACCCCACCCCCAGCCAGCTTGCTCTGGCCCCGCCGCCCGGCCCAGCCCTGCTGGCCACGTACCGATGACGGTGAGGTGGGTGCTGGCAGTGATGCTCGTGACCACGTTGGTGGCGACACATTCCCACTCCCCGTGGTCCTCCTTACTCAGGGCACGGAACTGCAGGCTCCCAGTGGGCAGGACACTGTGCTTGCTTCTACTGGGCTTCCCTACCTTGGTGAACAAGGGGCAGGGAAGAGGGTGGGAACAGAAATGGGGGTGAGGAGAGAAGCCCGAAGCAGATGGGGAGGACACGCCTGAGACCTCAGCCCACCCATGCTGCCCCTCCTCCCAAGTGCCTGCTGCTCTTCAGGGTCAGCTCACTGCTCAGCATCTAGCCTGGTCAGGGCAGGTCCAGAATGGAACTGCTCGCTGGGCCCTCACACCTCCCCGCAGCCCCAGGGCTCGCTGGGTCCTCACACCTCCCCGCAGCCCCAGGGGCTCCAGGGCCCAGGTACCTTTCTCCACGTGATGACAGGAAAGGGGTCCCCCGCGGCCGCACAGGGGATAAGCAGCTCCCGGCCGGCCTCCTGCCTATACTCCCAGCCTGGTAGCACCGTGAAATAGGGGGGGTCCTGGGGAGGAAAGCACAGGCACCCGCGTGAGGCCGGGGATCCAGGTGCCCAGCTCATGGAGGCCGTCACAGCCCCGGGACCTCACCTTCAGGACAAGCCTCGCAGGGGCAGACTGGCCCATGGTCCCCAGGGTGTTGTAAGGCACACAGGTGTAAGTGCCAAGAGCCTCCTCTGTGGCCTCCTCAATTCGAATGGAGCCATCCTCCATCAGGGTCCAACCCAGGTTCTGCCAGACACAGGTGATAGGGCAGGGAACGCTGGTCAGAGACTCCGCGCTCCATCCCAGGCTGGGTCCCAGCTGGGCCAGGCAGCACGCAGGATGGCACAGCAGCTCCAGCCTGGGGCGGGCGGCACCCACAGACCCCTATGGAAGCAGCTCTCTGTTTGCCCAGGGCTTTTGGAAGGGGCCGGGAGTCCTGGCAGAAATCCAGAGCCCAGAGGTGGCATCACAGTACTGGGGGGAGCCCTCACTCCAACCCTCAACATGCATCTCTCTAGCACCTTCTCGACCTGCAGGGGGCGGCCGTCCTTGTTCCACTTGACCATGGTGGCTGGTGGTTCTGCGTCCACAGGGCAGCGGATGTAGCCATGGATCCCCACGGGCACGTAAATTACAGGGGGCATGTTGAGGACACGGGCTGGGTCTGCACAGAGGAAGCGCAGGTGGGAGAGCAGACAGACAGACACAGGAAAGCCAGGTGAGAATGCAGGCTGGAGGCAGCCCATGCACCAGCCCAGGTGCTGTGCTCAGAACTTCTGTTCTGAATGTCTGGAGGCACTCAAAGGCACGTCCGAGCCTGCTCCAATCCTCAGTGCCCGTCATGCTTCTACCATGGGCCTCACCCGTTGAACGAGGTCTCTCGGTGTCCATTTCTCTCAGTTCCTAGACTCCAAGCCTCAAAGCCAGCATTTGCCCACACCCTTCCCCAACAGCTCCTTATCCCAAAGTCTCCTGAGCAACAAGCAGTCCCCACCTCTACATCCGAAGCCGAAAGAAGACTATCTAGGCTTAACCACCAAGGGGGTATTTTTCCTCCCCATTCTGCTGGTTGTCCAGCCTTCCTGGGATTCATTTCCCCATCTGATTCTGCGGCTGAAATGCAGAATCAGGCCAGGTGCAGTGACTCACACCTGTCATCTCAACACTTTGGGAGGCTGGGGTGGGAGGACTGCTTGAGGCTAGGAGTTTAAGACCAGCCTGGGCAATTTATCGAGACTCCAACCCTACCAAAAACTTTTTTGAATTATCTGGGCATGGTGGCACACACCTGTAGTCCCAGCTACTCTGGAAGTTGAAGCAGGAGGATCACTTGAGCCCAAGAGCTTGAGTCTGCAGTAAGCCATGATGGCACCACTGCACTCCAACTTTGATGACAGAGCAGGACCTGGCTCTTGGAGGAGCAATAAGAACCCCACACCTCTTGTGATGCCGGCTGAGTCACCTCCTCTCAGTACTCCCCTATTTCCCCTGAGGGCTAAGGAGAAGGATCCAGAACTAGGAAGGCAATGAGGATGAATGAGCTGGTATCTTTTAAGCATTTTGAGCTCTTCGGAGAACAGTGTTACATAAATACCAGGCCGAGTTATATATTTAGACATAGCTTCCTACTTTTGTATGGTAGAGTTTTGTTTTTTTCCTCCAAGGTTTTCAAAGGGTTTATGAATGGGAAATACTCTGAACACTGCTTTTTAGCAGAAATAAAAATCCTTGTCTCACCCACCTGTAAATCTCAACCCCCTGGAATTTCTTTGAAGACAGGAAGGAGGTAAAAAAGGACAAGGGGGAGTGGGTGGTGACGCTGGCGCTGAGGAGAGACAAGGAAAACCAAAACATGTCTCCAGAAAGACAGATGGCCTATGGCTTCGAGGAGGGGCCTTCGTCCTGGCCAGCTCGTCGTCCAAAGGCCACCTCCTGTTGGCTCCTCCTGCCCCACCATGGCCACCTCCATGCCAGGTGGCACAGCCTGCATCCAGCACAGAGGGACGGGGCACACCTTTGTGGTGGACAGGTCTCTCCTTACTGCAGTTCTTCCCCACCCCAGCACAGCTTGGGCACATCCTAAGTCACGTATGAATAACTTCTCAACTCGCTTTTTCCCGCTGCAGGTCTGGGGAGCGAGATCTGTTGTCCTGGGCCTCACGGCTCTCTAAAGCTTGGGCCTGGGAATACAGCACACCAAAAGTCCTTTAAGTGGCTGACGGCAGAAGCAGACAGGCGATGCACTCCATAGAGAGGAAAGAGAGAGACTGCGAGGTTAGGGGTCTGATGGCGCTCAGCAGGCGCAGCGTGCTCCACCACCGCGACCAATGGTGGAATGTCCACACCCAGCTCTGCGCAGCCGTCGGACCAGCTCCACCTCCAGGGCCACTAGCCGTCCTCCACTTGTCCTCAGCTCGTACACTGACCCCGGTCTTGTCTCCAGACTCTTCCACTTCTCACCCCTGCCATTCCCTGTCGCTGGGTGTGAGCAATCCGCCCACACCAGCCGGCAAATGAGGGAGAGTCTGTCGTCTACAGCAACAATGCCAGCCTTTGTTGCCTGAGTGACAGGGCCATCCACAAATCAAAAGGAAGATATTACTCCTCCTTACTCATCGTTCTCTGTCTCAGGGCTCAGCTTGCCAGGGGGCGGGAAAGCAACTGGCTGCTCAGTATTAAAGACCAGCAAGCTGAATGGTGGTGCTTGCACAAAAGCCCTCGAATGTCTGGGTGAGGAGCAGCTCATTCATCTGGATCTCCAGCCACCCAAGGGGAGAGGCCGCAGAAGCCAGAGGGAGTGGGCGCAGGAGCTGGAGCACATCACCCCCGACACAGACGCGGTGTGGAAAGGCAGGGAGTGAGGCTGGGAGAAACCTAACCCTGCATGGGCCTGGGCTATGCTCCATAAGACCCCCGAGAAAAGAGCACCAGAGAGCAACTGGTTCTAGGCACGGAGGTGCAGGCCAGCCTTCAGCCCAAGGACCGCTGTTCGGAAGGAACTGCTCGAAGGTGCCTTCCTGAGTGCAGCCTGCACTGAGCTGATGAGATGCACTGGCTGAACAGCGACGCCTGGCCAATGAAGTAGGAGCTGGTACACCCCGACTGGTCAGGGCCTCGGCCTCCTCTCCAGCCATCCCTCCTTCTTCCCTCATTCGTTCCTCCACCCACATGCCCCCAAATGATGCTTGGTCTTTGCTACCCTCCAGCCTACAGTCTGGCTAACACCAGAACCTTCTGGGAGCCCCACCACCCAGGCTCCCCCACACCCATACTCACACTGCACTGTTAGGTACGCCGAGGCGGAGGGGGAGCGCCCCAGGCTGTTGCTGGGCACACAGGTGTACTTCCCCGAGTCCTCCGGCTTCACTCGGAAGATGATCAGGGTCCCATCGATTAGGATGCGCACCCTCAGCTTCAGGTCACTGCAAAGCGGCATGGGGACAGGGGGCTGGGCGAGCAGAAGGGGGTCTTGCCACAGACACCCAGTCACCGTCACTGCCCCAGATGTGTCATGGAGACCTCGTGCCCCTGGCATCCCCAGGTACCCTCCATGCAGCCCCTGGCCCTGGCATGTGAGACACACATACCAGACTGCCCGCCTCCCCCAGCTCCAGGAGCCACGGGCAGCCTGCCTGTGCAATTTCTGCTCAGGGGCCCTGCCCGTGGGGGCTGGGGTGGCAACCCCACTGAAAAGTCAGAGCAGGGTGCTCACTTCTGAAAGTAGACGTTCTCGTCCTGCCAGTACCAGGTGTAGGTGAGGTTGCCCGGATACGCCTCTGCCCGGCAGGTGAGCAGAGCATCCTGGGAGATGTTGACGGTGATGTTCTCAGGAGGGGAGACGATGAAAGGGGGCCCTGGGGAGAGCAGGGAAGAAACCCCACCTCGCCTGATCAGGGACGGCAGCAGCACCCAGGCCTCCTGGGAGCCCTCAGTGCCTCAGGAAGGGGTGCCCTCAACACTGCGATGGGGGCAGCTATCATGGAGACGCTTCCAGATGCTGTCTGTGCTCAGGCATCCTGTCCACCACCCCTGCCCTCACACCAGGCTCCCCAGACCAGCCGCCACACACACACCCCTTTCCTGCCTGCCTTCTCCCAGCAAAGCCCGAGCCAGAGATGCAGCAGGGAGAAAGGCAACTCTTTTCAAATCTAGAGCGAGGAATACTCCCATCTCAAGGAGTCAGGGCCATGTGCTGCTCCCCAGCCAGAAATCAAGAGGGCAGCTGGGGGTGCAGGGGCCGAGGAGTCAGCAGAGGGTGAAGGCCAGCAGTCCTGGTGCTGGCTGCGCAGACAAAGCGGGCAGCTGCGGCCAAGTCTCCCCCGAGAGGGAACAGCTTCCACCCAGGCTGCTGAGGGACCTCTGGCCCTGGCTGCTGCTCCGCACTCAGAGGCAGGAGGGGCATGCAGCCGCCACCAACCCCCGGAGCCCCCGAGTTCCTCCAGGAGGCAGGGCTGGGGAGGCTAAGCCGGGGGCCGAGTTCAGCACAGGGTAGAGACCCCCCGACTTGGACACTGCCCCATCCTGCACAGTTCCTGGCCCCTCTTTGGGGACTCTGGGGCTCCAGGCAGGGCAGACTGGCATCTCCCTGTGCTGATGATACAGACCCCAGCTCTGCCAAATGCCCACTGTGTTATTTAAATGTCTGGGGCTTGGATTGAGTTTCTATCTTTATTTATTGATGCCAGATGACCCGAGGGAGGTCTCCTCTCCCAGGGAGGCGGAGACATGGTAGAGAAGCTATCTGAACAGAAGGAGAAACCAGAAACCCACACAGCGGGGGCCTCTCTGCCACGGCCTGTGGGCCTGGCCCTCTCCCAGGCAGCCAGTGCGGGAGCTCTGACCAGGGGAGCAGGAGGCACACAGGACCCCCGCACAGGTCCTCGTGGCCGCCTGCACCTCCACTAGCCCCAGCTGAGCCCTGGGAAAATGCCCTCCGTAGCTCAGCCGGGCTGGACGTCCCCGCAGGAGCCTGGGGGTAAAGAGGCTGAGGAAATGGCTCCTACCTTGGACAAGCAGGTGGGTCGTGTGGACAGCCTCCCCCTGAATGCTGTACGCTCGACAGGTGTAGGCACCTCTGTCCTCCCGACTGACCGATGTCACTGTCAGGCTGCCGTCACTCACCTGGGAGCCCAAAACAGATGGAGCTCAGCACCCACGCTCACACCCACCGCTGCTACCCTCAAACAGGGAGATGCAGTCGGAGACGCTAAGGTGGAGATGACCACAGGGACAGATGCATCTGGAGGACAGGAAGGGCAGATGCCCCCTTGCCCATCTCCTGCCAGCGACACAGAGACGCCTGCGGCTGAGCCAGGCCATGGCTTTCCAGCCTCCTCTGTGCTTGTGCATGTAGCATCAGGGGTCGGCTGCAGTGGGAGGCTGCCCTGGGGAAACGGGAAGAGACTGCAGCGGCCCCAACCTAGAACCACACTCACCTGGTATTTCCCACTAGCACCGAGAAGCGTCCCCTCCTTGAGCCAGGTGACAATGGGCTTGGGGTTCCCAAAAGCTGTGCAGGTCATGGTGATACTACTGCCCTCCTTGGCCTCGATGTACTGGGGAGGTGTTTCTGTAAAGGTGGGAGGGGCTGCAAAGGAGACCACAAAGGTGAAGGACACGCATCAGCCACGTCGCTGCCCTGCAACAACAGTGCCTGCCCCGCACATCACCCTCACTGCGGCTCTGCGGAACACAAGGACAAAGGAAGGAAGGTGGGGATGGGAAAAACTTTCTGCCTACCAACATCACTGGCAGGGAGACCTGCATCCAAATGCAGTGTGGCTGGGTCCAAATTCTGTACCGTAGCTTATTCCCAGGTCACCGATGTTAACTGAGCATCTACTCTAGGGTGGCCCTTACAAACACTGCCTGCTCCCAGCTCCTCAGGCTTTGCTACCATCCTTCAGTGTTTCCATTTATGATGATCCATGACACACACGAGCTCCTACTTCTCGAACCCCAGCTCAGCCGGGCCCCCGCATTTCCAGGACACTTGCTGTCTAAGCCCTACCAAGACCGAACACAGATGCAGGCCAAGGCTACACGGAGCCTCATTTTCCCAGATTCTGCTGAGAAAATCATCCAGCTTCCTCCCTCTCTGGCTTCCATGGATGCAGGTGGACAGCCCCCCTGAAGGCCACTCCCTTCTTCATCTTCCTCTGATTATGTCAGGTCATCTTCCCCCCTGCATTGGAGATTTGATTAAAACTCCATCCTGTTTGGATAATCGGCTTTTAACAGACTCAGTCCCATTTGCCTGAGCTGCTTGTAGAAGCAATCCGGTCAATCTTAACCCCTTCTAGAGTCTTCTGAAATGGCAAGGAGGCCCCCAGTTCCGAACTCCAGCCCTGAGGCCCACAGTACTAGGCTGGCGCAGGTCAAGCTGAGCTCATCTCAAGGTACCCGAAGCTCAGAACCCAAGTTCAAGCACTAGCCTGCCACTTCTGGGAGGCTTGACAAGTTACCCAGCCTCTCTGGGTCTTACCTAAATACCGAACTCCCCTACCCTCCAGAAATGATGTGAGGAATAACCATGTAAAAAGGAGCTTGTAAAATGCACAAGTTGCCAGTACCACCGCCATCACTATCATCTCTTCAGGAGCCGCTGAGGCATTCAAGGGAAGCTTTGGGCAGGGCCCTCCTCCCCACACAGCCCTGCCCCAAGAACTACTCAGAGCGCTATAGGATCTGGTCCTGTCTGTGGCACCAGCCTCCTCTCCCTCCCAGCGCACTCTAACCACACTGGCTGTCTTTGTCTTCCTCAAATGCGCCAAGAACTTCTGACCTCAGGCCCTTTCCATGTGCGGCTCTACCTGCTTAGAACGACATACCTGGATCTCACTCCTTTGGTTCATGCAAGTCTTTGCTAAAATGCTGCCTTACCTGGGCAGCCCATCCCATCTCAGATGGCACTTCCAGCATTCTCTACTCCCTGGCGCTGTTTCATTTTCTTCAAAGCACGTGTCACTTACAAGTCTCTGTCTCTCTCTCTGTGTGTTTACCTGTTTCTTACCTGTCCCCTTTATTAGGATGGTGGCTCCTTAAGAGCAGCCCCCTTTTGTGTAGGTCACCACATGCCCCGCTTTTAGCATAGTTCCTGGATATAGTAGCCAAGGGCTCAGCAAACGTTTGTCGAATGAACAAAAGAATGAAACAAACAAATGAGTGGTGTTCACACACACACAGACTTACAAGCCAATACCAATGCAAAAGCAAAACACTTCTTAAGAGTGAGACCATAGCTAGACCACTTTCATCTCTCATCCCCAAAGCCTGCAGCTCAGTGCGAGTGCAGCAGGGACACACGGAGGGTGGCCACTGAATGAATGCAGGAGCACGCGTCATCACACGCAAAAACATACACCTCACACGTCCTCGCACGCGTCATCACACGCAAAAACATACACCTCACACGTCCTCGCACGCGTCATCACACGCAAAAACATACACCTCACTCGTCCTCGCACGCGTCATCACACGCAAAAACATACACATCACTCGTCCTCGCACGCGTCATCACACGCAAAAACACACCTCACTCGTCCTCGCACGCGTCATCACATGCGTCATCACATGCAAAAACATACAACTCACACGTCCTCGCACGCGTCATCACACGCAAAAACACACCTCACACGTCCTCGCACGCGTCATCACACGCAAAAACACACCTCACACGTCCTCGCACGCGTCATCACATGCAAAAACACACCTCACACGTCCTCGCACGCGTCATCACATGCAAAAACATACATCTCACTCGTCCTCGCACGCGTCATCACATGCAAAAACACACCTCACACATCCTCGCACGCGTCATCACATGCAAAAACATACAACTCACTCGTCCTCGCACGCGTCATCACATGCAAAAACACACCTCACACGTCCTCGCACGCGTCATCACATGCAAAAACATACACCTCACTCGTCCTCGCACGCGTCATCACATGCAAAAACACACCTCACACGTCCTCGCACGCGTCATCACATGCAAAAACATACACCTCACTCGTCCTCGCACGCGTCATCACATGCAAAAACACACCTCACTCGTCCTCGCACGCGTCATCACATGCAAAAACATACACCTCACTCGTCCTCGCACGCGTCATCACATGCAAAAACACACCTCACTCGTCCTCGCACGCGTCATCACATGCAAAAACATACATCTCACTCGTCCTCGCACGCGTCATCACATGCAAAAACACACCTCACTCGTCCTCGCACGCGTCATCACATGCAAAAACACACCTCACACATCCTCGCACGTGTCATCAGGCAAAAACATACACCTCACACGTCCTCGCAGGCGTCATCACATGCAAAAACATACATCTCACTCGTCCTCGCACGCGTCATCACATGCAAAAACATACAACTCACGTCCTCGCACGCGTCATCACATGCGTCATCACATGCAAAAACATACAACTCACACGTCCTCGCACGCGTCATCACACGCAAAAACACACCTCACACGTCCTCGCACGCGTCATCACATGCAAAAACATACACCTCACTCGTCCTCGCACGCATCATCACATGCAAAAACACACCTCACACGTCCTCGCACACGTCATCACACGCAAAAACATACACCTCACACGTCCTCGCACGCGTCATCACACGCAAAAACATACACCTCACTCGTCCTCGCACGCGTCATCACACGCAAAAACACACCTCACACGTCCTCGCACGCGTCATCACACGCAAAAACATACACCTCACATGTCCTCGCACGTGTCATCACATGCAAAAACATACACCTCACACGTCCTCGCACGCGTCATCACACGCAAAAACATACACCTTGCACGTCCTTGAAAAAATCAATTCTTATCCAGTGTCTAAGAATATACTAAAAATAATGGCAAAAAGTTATTTGAAATCCTTGTAAAGGGGTCCTGGGATCCTAACTTGCAGGCCTCTTCTCACTGAGAGTGTGTGCTCATCTCCGACACAGCCCCTGCCTGCCCGGCCTGCCCCTTGAAATACAGTTAACACAGATACTGACTCTATTACCTCTGGTGCCAAGCTTAAAAGAAAAGATAATAAATTAAATTTATATCCTGAAGTGACAAATTACTTACTAATTACATAATTACTTTATTATTTAGGTGCTAATCAGGAAAGTACGTTGAACAATTTCTAGTTTTCAGGAAAATAATGGTTTGACTCTCAATTATTTACTGAATTAGATGTTAGCTTGCCAGCTGCATTTCCAGGCTTAATTCTTTTTTACAAGTGCCCTGTAATTAATAGTGCAGGTTAGAAATAGGCTGCCCTCTCCTCCATGTAATTCACCAACCTAAAGGAAGGCTTGGCTCAGGCTTTTGGGGTATTTTTATATGTGATAAAGAAATAATTGTGTCTGTTTCCACCCAACTGGTCTTCAAAGAAAACACAGAAGGAAAATGAGACAATTTGTAATTCTAATTGTTCACTGGCCTTTCATTTTCCAAAGGTGATCCCCGTCAGAAAACGCCTGACATTAAACATTCTAGTTTGAAAGCAACGGTATGCTGGTGCCTGGATTCCTTCCTTCAATAACGGAAATATTTATGCTGGAAGGAGACTCGAACTTGGGAAGAAGAGAAAGGCAGAAGAGGAGAAAGCAGATCTCTCACCTCGGAAGGGCTGGTTCTGTTCTGCCCGTGCGCAGGTAGGTGCCTTGATTATGGAAAAGCATCTTTTATCACCAGCCCTGGTTCTCAAGCCTGGAGCAGATGGTGCACCGTCCCCAGCTTTCCCGCCCAGCATTTCCCTACGAACAGCCTGCCCATGTTCCTTCAATGCGCCACTCTCCTCGCTCTGGGCTTCCGAGCACGCTTGTCCACTGTGCCTGAAGGACCCCACCCCACTTCCCACCTGCACGTGACGAACTCCCCTCCCTAGGCAGGTCTCTGAAGAGAGGCCATTTCTTCAGAGAAGCTCTCCCTCCTTTGTGCTCCCAAAGCCATACTGCAGTAATCTCTGGATGTGACAGTCTCTTGAAGTCTCCTTAAGACCCAGGACAGAGTCATGCCTCCTGCTGTATTCCCACAGCCTGCCACAGAGTGGACGTCCGAAACTAGGTTTCCAATGGATAACTGTTGGTAGATTCACAAAACTACCAAAGTCCTCTACACCTTCCGGCCTGATATCCCTGCTACTAGATTTTCACCTGACTTTGTTTTTTTCCTCTCGAGAAGGAGGATGGCCAGCATCTCACACACAATTACCCACATGGAATTAACACTCCAGACACTGTGCAAGATCCAGCATTTCACCTGGTCCTCACGACAACCCCGCAAATCACAGTCCCTGCTTTTTGTAACTGAGGAACCGGAGTCTGACAAGTCTGACAGGTAAGTAACCTTGCTCAGAGCCACACAGCTGGTACACAGTGGCTTTATGAAATGAACCTCATCTTTTAAAGGTCTTGCTCCATGCTTATCCCACTCAAAGCAATTAGGAATTCCCAAAGAACCAACTCCCACTCATGCAAACTAACACAGATACGCTCTAGAACATAAAATTGAAGTGAGATTCTACTTTCCAGTCATACACACGTCCACTGAATGCCTGGTGTCTCAGATTCCTGAAATGAACACTGCCAATCAGAGTGATGCAAAAGAACGGAGGCAGTGCCCCAAGATGGTTTCACCCTCCCATTCAGAACAGAGCACAGTCGAGAAGGGAAGCAATGCAGGGACCCTCAGCCTGGTGTTCATCGAGGCGAGGTTTTAGCGGCAGATTTACCTTCCTAATTACACTTTGCTTGGGCTCCTATTCCCTGCTCACGCAACAGCTGGCACCAAAAGGCGGTGACTCAAAAGCTTACCAGGTGGTAGGAACAATCCCCCCAAGATTTCAAATATGCTTCAATCAGTCTCTTGGGACTGATTGACAGGGGCCAGCCACCTCCCACAGGGAGGGACCCACACCAGCCGAGGGCCACCAGCTTTAAGGCTTCTTTTCTCAAAGCCAGTGATCTTGCTAAAACATAACATACTCTGTTCTTCCAGGGCCCCAGACAAGTTCTCAGACCCAAAAAGAACACAGGTCTGGCCCAGCCCCCCTAGGCAGGGCAGACAGAGCCATCCTTCAGGGCAGATCAATACTGAGAGAAGCTTCCAAGCCAGGAACATCAATTTCTCTATTCTAACCACAGCATCTACGGTCTCAAGGACTGTAAGCTGTATGTGGCACACCCAAGCACCCACGCTGTTGAAGCCTCAATAGCTAGCACAGTATCTGCAACACAGCGGCGGCTAGATACAAATTTTTTCATCAATGGAATAATGAAGGACACATTGTTAATTTTTTGGCCAAAAAACAAAACGAAATGTTTTTTAAAACCCGCTCTCCTCCCACTACCGGGACCACTTCTCCTTCATATTTTCTCCATGGTTCCAGCCTTCTAGCACCTCCAGAGTACCTCCTTCCAGGGACACAAAGAGGAGACTCTCCCTCCAGGGAGACCCCGAGGACCCAGCCCCTAGTGCTGTCACCGCCGGGGACTCAGGCCCCCAGCCCAGCCCAACTCCTGGAGCTCAGCAAGCTCTTGGGGCTTCCTTGCCCTTACCCAGACCGTTGAAAAGCATGTTCTCTAGCACAAGGCATTTAACCTGAGCTGTAATAACTGACGCCCATTAAAACTGTGACTCTTCCCAGGATGCCTGCATTTTATGACCTGGTAAACCCCGCACAGGCAGGGGCTGGGTGCGGTCTGCTTGCCAGTGTTTATCCATCATCAGCTGCAGAGCCGGACACACACTACACCCTTGGTACATACTAATCAAATGAATACAGTTGAAGAGAACCTAAACATCAATCTAAAAAGAAAGACTAACTCTGGGACCCCAGGAATTCCACCAGAATTGGGGTAGCAGGGTCTTCCCAAGGCTGGGAAATCATCCCAGCAGTGACCCATTTTGCCACCTTAAAGCCTCAGCCCTCCTGGTTTGAAGCAGCAGCTTCCCATGTCCCTCTAGAGACTCTGACAGCACCACGCATGCAGGGAGCTGCCGCTCCTGGGCACCTGCACTGCCTGCACAGGCTTCGGGAAGACAGCAGCGGGGACACTGCAGGAGTGAGCTGATGTCTCATGGGACCACAGCAACAAGGAGGGGGGCAAGGGGTGGGATGCACTTGGGAGAAGGACTTCCCCTGGGGCAGGCCCGCGGGGCAGTCCTCCAGGCCCACCCCGGAAACAGCCCTCAGGCACCATTGATGGTGAGGTGGACCCACCCCGGAAGGAACCCTCACTCACCGATGATGGTGAGGTGGACCCAGCTGCCATTGTGGAAGGTGTCATACTGCTGGTCCAGCATGAGCACTTTGCACTCGTACCAGCCCTGGTCCTCAGAGCGAACTTGTTCCAGCCGCAGAGATGCCTTATCATGAAGACTGGCCCGGCCTGGGGGAATAGAGCAGACAAAAGCCCCACAGGCCATCAGGGAAGGCCAGCAGCTCCCTGCCCCCTGCCCCAGCTAAAGACAGGAGACTCATCATAATCTTCATACCATTCCCTATGGCAGGGCTGCAGAATAACAGCTGGCACCCACCTCCAGCAGCAGGTGGCAAAGGAAAGGGCATAGCACCTTGGCCACAGAGCCACTCTCCCGCCCCATCTGGCCCTGCCCCAGCCTGCAAGGCAACTCAATGACTTGGCATTGAGAGCAGCCTCAGTTTCTTAGAATACTCTCATTCTTTTGGAGGTCTCCTGAGACAAAAGTAAGGCATGACGGATACAGAGCTGAGAAGAGATGAAAGAGAGGGAAAGAGAGAATGAAAAAGTGCCAACAGAAGAGGATGGATGGGGGGTCTCCAGCACACCTGGGAGCACCTCCATTCAGGCTGAGCAATATCCCTATCCCAGCAGCGTTCCCAGGACTACTGGCTCACCCAGCTTCCCTCTCTAGGGCAGAGGGAAGGCAGGCTGGGGACCGGGATGCTAGGGTCCCCTCCCGGTCCTGCTGTCAGTGCCAGAGAGACTATGTATCCTACCAAAGCCCAGTGACCCCAGGAGATGAGGGCAGCAGGGCCCAGAAGCCTGAGAACAAGGAATGGGTTGGCCATCAGAGCAAACATCCTGGAGGCACCCTTCCTCAGCTCTAACCCCTGCCCCAGTGGGATGCCATCTGTGTCTCACATGTGGCAATGAGGAGGCCAGAGGTGCAGAAGCCTCTTCCATGACGCCAGCAGGGTGGAGCAGCCCCCGAGGTCAGCCCACCTCACCCGCTCTTAGCTCAGCCCCCACTACAGCCAATATCACAGCACCTCTGCTCTCCTCCTTGTCCTGACGCTGGCAATCTGCCTAAAAACTAGACTCTCAAAGCCAACCCTGGCCAAAAAGAGAGCATGAGACATAGGCACAGGAGCAAAAGAGGGACAGAGACGGAAGCATTCTGAGAAAGGCAGGGCAGACCTCAGAAGCCACCAGCAAAGATGAAAGTGAAGGCAGTGCCCTGCCTGCTTCCTCCCTTCCTTTCAACCCCAACACACGCTCGCTTAATGACACGCACACGCACGCACACACACACCCACGCCCTCCTCTCCTGCGGGCTGGGGGACAGGCAGCGGCAGTGAGTCACGAGGCCTTTGCTGGCAGGAGTAACTGCCAAGCAGGACACAGACGGGGCCAGGAGAAGGAGAGGACAGCATGACAAGGAGGCAAAGACCAGGCACCTGCAAACGGTGGGAGGCCAAAGATTCATCCATACGCTCAGGACGGGAAGGCGCCCCGACTTCAGAGCCAAGAGGAAAGGAGTGGGTGCAGCCAAGCAGGGAAAGCCATGCTGGCCTAGGGCTGCCTGACTCAGCCTGCGGTCCTCTCCAACCCACTCTCCCACCCAGGCCTCTCCAGCTTCCCCTGTGGCTCCCAGCCCTCTCTCTCCACACCCCAGGCGGTGCTGTTTAGAAGGCTTTACCTTGCATCACCTCCACTTCCCTCTCCTCCCACCACTTAATTAGAACCTACCAGAGGACAAAGGATGGGAGGAACCAGGCAGAACCAGACACTGGGAAACAGAGATAAAGAGTGGTCAGGAGTTAATGGGTGCAGCACACCAACATGGCACATGTCGGCACATGTCTACACATGTAACAAACCTGCACATTGTGCACATGTACCCTAAAACTTAAAGTATGATAATAATAATAATAAAAAAGAAAAAAATGAAAATAAGATTGGTCAGGAAAAGGTAGGGGCCAGAGGGGAAGCACAGAGGAGCCGACTCCAGATGGGGAAGGTGCAGGAAACTGGGTGCCCAGACCTCACCTGCATACTCAGGGTCCACGTGTGGGGGGTAGTAGCCAAACTTGATGAAGATAGGGATGGGGACCCCGAACTTGAACCACTCTACGACATAGGGTGGGGGCTGTCCCGTCACTGGGTGGATCACGTCGCATCGTAGGACCACGCTCTCCCCAGCTCTTGCTGTCACAAACTCGGGCTCCTCTCGCAGGCCGTGGGCGCCTGATGGGGACAGCCAGGTTGGACACAGAAAGGAGGTGACAAAGAGATCCTGCCCCAGCAGCCCCATGCCTGTGTCACAGGGTCGCCCCGCCCCCCACCAGCTGCCCTCCATGGGCCACCGTGCCCTCCCAGGAGGGTCCCACGCGCACCCTCCATCCCTCTCCCCCTCGCTGCTCATACCTCCCTCTGTCCTGGGGCCCCCAAGCATCCACAACTTGGGGGAAAGGAAGGGAGAGGAAAGGAGAGGGAAGCCATTCTCTTCAGCCCTACACGCCAGCTCTTCCCTCCCCAGTCTCAAAGAGCCGCAGGCGTCATCCGGCCCCACCCCCTGCTGGCATCCCGCCCCAAGAATTACAAGGAGTCCAGGACATGGAGGTGAGGGGCCCGGACCCCTCTGGAGGCCCACAGCACTGCCCAGTTGTGGCCGCCCGTGCACAGGGCACATTCTTTCTGCACCAGGACGCCTGCCACTACAGCCTGGTGGGAATGACAGAGCCAGCCTTCCTCCTCCACCCCACCCCCAGCTCAGCCCGATGTGCACGGCACAAAACAAGGGTACTCCATGCAGGAGCAGGGAAATCCCTAACAAGCTCAGCCGAGTGCTCGTGGCAACACCAGAGGGAAACCCCGCAGGCTGAGCCGGTCTCTCCAGCCCCTCCTCCCAGCACAGTTCTGCCAGCCCTGCCGCAGAGGGGGGAGTGGGAGGGGCCCAAGCCCCAGACATCACCATTAGGAGAGCAGGATGCTGGCGACGGAGGAGGGAGATCCTAGGGCTGTCCCCACGTTGGGCAGAGGAAAACGAAATCAGACGGTGGGATAAGGGACACCCACCCTGGCTGGCAGCAGAGAGGGTGAGCAAGGCAGCAGGCGGGAGGACCACCCCTGCCTCCATCCCACCGCAAGCTAGAGGACGCTGCAGAGAGGAAGAGCCACGCACCACAAGCGCCGCAGCACCAGTCCTGGGCCCAAAGAAGGCATGCAGCCCTCCTCCCACGCCAGGCTCCACTGCCAGGCAGGGCCAGGGAAGCCACAAGGTCACCTTGTCCAGTAACGTCCCAGGGAAAAGGATGGCTGAGGGGAAGCCTCACCCCCTTCATTCCCTGGTACTACCCCCTACTGCCAATTGACCACAGCTTTCCCCAGCCCCAGACCCTTCTGGTCCCAGGCCGGGCGCCTGACTCTCCAGGGCAGCACCTAGGACAGCAGCTGCAGTACCGAAGCGGCAGCTTAAAGACAGAGCCAGCTGGGGACTCCTGCAGGGGAGGGTGCCCAGAGGAGGGCAGCACCAGCCCCTGCCATTCCCCATTCCGGTGCCTCGGTCTAACTCTCTCTGCATCTCGGACCCCTGTGTGCACCTCGCTGTCTCTTATCCCTTCATGTCTGTGTCTGGCCACCTCTCTGTGTCTGTGCACGCACACACACATGCCGGGCTCCTCTGTTTTCTCTCTCTCTCTCTCTCTCTCTCTCTCACTCGCATCTCTGGATCTCTGTTTGTCTGTCTTACTGGCTCCTCTGTGTGTCTGTCTCTCTCTGGCTCCTTCTCTGGATCTCTGTCTGTCTGCCTTGCTGGCTCCTCTGTGTGTCTGTCTGTCTGCCTATCTGTCTTGCTGGCTCCATCTCTGCCTATGTGTCTATCTGTCCATCTCTCTCTGGCTCCTGCTCCTTCTCCATGTCTTTCTGTGTCTCCCTCTGTCTCTTTCTCTCTAGCTCTTGCTCTGTGTGGGTGACTGTGTCTACCTGCCTATCTCTCTCCCTGTTTCTGTCTACCAGCGTGTGTGTGTGTGTGTGTGTGTGTGTGTGTGTGTGTGTGTGTCTGTTTCGGTTGGCTCATGCAAGGGGAGGCGTTCTGCCTGCTTCTCTGTATGCAAGGGCTCCGTCTCTGCATGTGTGTACTTCTGTGTCTGTGGCTCTCCGTGTCTGTCTGTATGTCATCTCTGTGTGTCTTGTTCTCCCCCTCCCCCTCCCCCTCCCCTGCAAGTTGCGGAAGGGGGAGGAGGCAAGCCCTTCCAGAAGCTGATTGGCTCCCAGTGACATCACTGTTTTCTAGAGAAAGAGCTAAGATCACAGAGTATTTTTGGAGCAGAGCAGAGCATTGCACTCACCTGCCTGAGGCCCCAGCAGGTTTCCCAATTCCGCCACCCCCAACCTTGCTTCAGGCTAAGTTTGCATCCCAGCACCTCAGGGAAAGCAGGGAGAGTGCCCAGCTGCAGCCTCGCCTCCCCCACAGGGGCCCTCAGGGGCCCTCAGCAGGAGAGCCTGCCTCCCAGCAGCCAGGACCACAAAGGCAGATGCTGGACCAAGAGGAATGGGTGAATAATGGGCGCCATGAGCTTGCAGAGAAGGTGTGTGTGTGTGTGTGTGTGTGTGTGTGTGTGTGTGTCTACAGCACAGACCTGTGAGGAGATAAGAAACTACAGGAGCCTATGGGAAGAGGAGGGAGTTATTCCCAGGTGCCAGGTTACCTGGAGGAGGGCAGAGAGGGCAACAGAAGGTGGTTCCTTCCCAGGGCTTTGGCCCTAGGGCCGACAGGAGGAACAGAGGCCTAGGGGGACAGCAGTCACCTCCAACAGTGAAGTTTTGCTCTGGTGAGCTGGCTTCCAGGTGGAGGGCTCTAGGAGACAACGCCAGGAGGTGGCTTGGCTTTGACGTGGGTTCCCGCTGTAAGGCTGCTCATTTGCACAGAGCCGGCCTCATTTTCACTGCACAGCAATGAGGCAGGCTCTTCAAACCTTCCCCAGCGCTGGGATTCCACCCCAGCCCCAGCCAGCCCCTGGGTTAAGTGCTGAGCACCCAATCCAAGGCCTACCTCCAAGGCTGGCAGTCCCCTCCCAGCATCTCTTCCCAAAGACCCTTTCAACCAGGGAGAGGCGGCCGCAGAGAGGACACATCCCAAAGAGGATAAGCAAGACAAAATGACAGGGAGCTTCCCTAGAATAAAGCCGTGGTGTGGGCGCCCATGTCCTGGCCTCCACCCTCGCTCCAAGCCCTCTTGCTTTTCTGGATCCTAGAATATGTATTGGTTTTCTGTCATCTCCTTCACACACACATGCGCGCACACACACACATGCGCACACACACACACGGCATGTTCTCTCACTCCATCACCCACAAGCACTTCTCCCTAAGCCTGATCGTTTCTGAGCCAAAGTATGTCTAATAACACACTCTCTCCAGAAAAGCTCAATGTGAAAAAAAGTAATCAGCCTGGCAGTAAAGAGGGAAGATGGAGGATAGATAGAGAAACCCAAATACAGGGGGAAACCAAACCCACATCCAGGAGCAAAAGAGGTGCAAAGCGGAGAGCAAAGAGGAGAGCGGAGGAGGGGTCAGGTGCGGAGCCCAGCCCTGGGAGGGTCAGTTCAGGCCAGCTGGACACAGACACAGACGGTCAGAACACCCCAGAGCCTGGGTGGGGGCAGATCGGAGACTGGAAGGGGGAGGGGCTGGCTCCTGAAGGGAGTGGGGAGGAAGGGGAGGAACAGGAGGAAGAGGAAGGGGAGGGTGGAGTGTGCTGAGCCCCTCTCCCATCACAGCAGCCCAGAGGGGCCAGGCTCCTCCCTCAAAGGGGGAAAACTGGCATTGTCAGGAGTGGGCACAGTGAAAGGCACCCACGTGGTGCCATAGGTCTCACTCTGTTTAGAGAAGGCCACAAATAGCGGTGCCCAGAACCTAGTAAATCTGTATCTTGGGGGTGTGCCCAGCTCCCTTTGGAGCAGTTACGGTGGGGAAGAGAAAGTAGGAGGGCAAGGAAAGATAAGGTAGCCCCCAGAGGTCTGGCTGACCTTTTGGGAAGCCCACAGGGTACAAATCTCCCGCTCTCTGGGCCAGGTGGTACCCAGTGGGTGGCTGAGTCCAGGGCTGCCATTGGACCCCTGTGCAGAACCATGAGGCGTCCAGGGCCTGGCACAGCCCATGTCTAGCACTCACAACCTGGAGCTCCTCCGCCAGAGAAGGGCTGGGGGAGGAGGGTACCTGAAAGCAGGACTGCTCTAAATACAGAGGGAGGTGTGCAGGGCAAGGTGCGAGGAGCAGGGCCGGGCGAGCATCAGCTGGCACGCAAGCCTTGCATGCTGTGAATGCCTGCTGCACAATAGGCTCTGTGCTGGGAACACAGGGAATCTCAGTCCCTGCCCACAATGGCCTCCTGACACACGTACCGCTGTCTCCCATTGAAAAATGAGCAAACAGGGAGTTGCGCCGCTCACCCAAAGTTACTCGGTTCCAGCTGTGCCTGGTGCACGGGTGGTGTCCCTGTCCTTCTCAGAAAGCAGGTGGGGCAGAGGTCATCCTGGCCCAACCCAGGCCCCAGGATCAAGGCCTTTCACCCACTGTCCCTCACTTTTCCCTTTCTTAGCACCTGAGCCAGCGGTCGGCAACTCCCACCCCACACTTGGGACAGGTTTTGCCAGTCCAGACTCTGAAGCCTAGGACCATAGGGTGGGCCTGTCTCAGAAGGCGGCCGGGTGGGCTCTGACCAGCTCTGAGGAGCCTGGCCTTCTGCCTGAGGCTCTGAGACCCCTAGCTGGGTCTGGCTGGTGGCTGGGGAAGCGGGGAAGGGAGTGAGCACCAGCATCCGTGGCTCATTAGTACAAGTCCTTATTGCAGCCTCCTCCTCCTCCGGGCACCAGACTTCCAAACCACAGGCCTGTTGTCTAATAATACCAGCGACAGCCACCGCCACCTCCATCTGCCAGCCTAAAAATAATCCCTGCTGAGTCCAAAAAAGGCACAGCCCCCAATAGTCCCCCAACCCCTCCTCCCTGACAAGCCAGGAGGCTCCAGGAGATTCCAGGAAGCCGGCAGACCCGGGGCTCTCACAAAGTGGGAGGCACACGCCCAGAGGAAGGCAGGAGGAAGGCGGGACCCAAAGCACAGCAAACACCCAGAAAGGACGAGGCGGCGGGGGAGAGACCTGGCCCAAAACGCCGATGGTGTCCTGTTCTCCCTACAGGAAGGCAGGCAGGTACAGGCTGCTCTGGACACCCTTCTGCCTGCAGGAAAGCCCCCACACCCAACCCGACAGCACTTCAGAGCATTTCCACCCTTCAGTGATCTCCCCTTCATGCCCTCACAGCCCTCCCGGCCCCCACTCGCCACCAAACCTCCCAGGTTTGGAAGCCAGGGGTCAGGCAGCCCCAGCCGCTCCTTAAGGAGAGGGAGGCACTGGGGAGGTGCAAGCTCGGCAGGCTCCTTCCTTCTGTGGTGGCCGCTCTGCCCTGACCCTTCTCGGCTGGGCTCCCCCAGCAGCTGTGAGGCCGGGATGCTATTAGCAACCTTAATTTGCTCTCGGCTAGATTGTATTTCCAAGAGTCCTTTCCCCAGGAGCAACTGGCAGGAAGGAAGTCAGTAATTCAATCTCTGCTCCACTCCTTTAATGGTTCTTCAGCAGAGGCAAAGCCACACCCCCACTGCCCCTCTCCCCACCTGGGCAGAGGCCTGCCCGGCACTCGCAGGGCCCAGGTGCACACACCCCTGCAGCCGGCAGGCAGCCTGGCCAACTGAGGGCACCGTGGGCTCGGCCCCCAGGAGGCTGGGCTCCGTGGTAAGGTGCCAGATAGAGGCAGTAAGTCCGTGGGAAGCCGAAGTCCCGTGTTTACTCCCTGGGCAACATCAACATTCCTACTCCAAAGCCAGAAAATGAAGACAGTGACTCACCTCGTACAGTCTGTGCCTGTGTGCAAGTCACAGGCCCCCGCTCCATCTCGGGGACACACACGATCAGGAGGGAGGCAAGGGGCCACAGGGGACAGAAAGCCAGGCTGAGAGGGACCTTCTCAGAAAGGACAGTCAGGCCGGCTGAGACTCCTCCCAGCCCTGGCGCACTCCGACTCTTTCTCCAGAGCCCTCTTGGAGGCCCCATCTCCTGCTTATTCACGCAAGAGAGAACAGAAAAGCAGGAAGATTCCCAAGAAAAATAGGTCAGCTGCCTCCAGCAGACTGGGCTCACACCCATGGGCAGCGCCTTTTGGGGAAGGGGCATAAGCTGCCTATCCAACCCCAGAGTCCTCTGGAGTGAGCAACTGAGACCACAGCCACACCCTCAGGGAGACACAGAGGCCCAGGGCTGCGACCTGCCACTCTGGTAACCTCTGTGCTGCCTAGACTGCAGCACCAAGGGCACCGTGGCACAGCGGGAGGGGACACGAAGGCAAGAAGTTGGCTCCAAGGGTCTCTCTGCTCTCAGGGCTGCACCACGGAGAGGAGTGGCCCCCACCTCGTGTCTGCACACTAACTTCCCCACCCTGCCACTCCACGCACGTGCACACAAACACACAGGCACTCAAGCACTCGTGGGCGTGCACACATACAGGTTTCACATGTATGTGCACACAGGCATACATGCGTGTGCATGCACACGTATGGGCACACGTGCACACACATACAGGTGTGCACACATATGCAATGCATATACATGCCGGCATGCATACACACACAGGGGCACATATATGCACACATGCAGGGGCACACACATAGGTATACACATATAGGAACACGTGTGTATGCGCACACACGTGCACATGTATGCATGTGCGCACACACACACTTCTGGACAGCTAGAAGCTCTCAGCAGTTGCAGCTCTTTGACCATTCAGATCCACTCTTCACACAAGCTGCTTAACCTCTTCTAGGAAGCAGGTGGAAGGGGACCGCTCCCTAAGTACCCTGCACCCCAACCTGAAAAGGCCACAGGATGTGGAGGAGAGAGCTACCTTAAATCTCAGGCCCAGCCCTCTTTGGAGCTTATCTCCCACCCCCACATCTTGAAGCACCTGGCAGGGCTGAGGAAGAGAGGGCCAAGGAAGAAGACACAGCCAGCACCCTGGCTGGGGAGAGGGCAAAGGCACAGGAGGTTGGAGTGAGGGCCAGAGTGATGCTGGGGCTCAGAATCTTCCAGCGAGGCAGCCTCTGCTCCTCTGTAACCAGATCCCAGCCTTCTGTCTCAGAGCCATAAACACGAAACCACTCAAGGTCTAGGACCCTGCAACTCCAGGACCAGCACATGCATGGCCACAGGCCCGCAGCTGAAAGCTGATTTCCCACTGCCCCTCGGCCAAGCCCTTCCCACATCCCCGTCTCCCCAGCTTCCCACAGGGCACAGGCTGCCAGACACACTCCTGTCCCCAGTGTGTGTGTGCTGAGGATACACACACACATCCATCCAGCCGCTGACCACTTCCTGAGTTAAGTCCTTCTCAGCGGATAGGCTCACCACGGGGTCTTGACAGCAACCTCTGAGTCCAAACCCCCACCCTCCCATCTTCATCACCAAAAGGAAGAAGGATAGGTCAAGGCCAGGTAGAAAGTAGAGGGCAATGGCCCAACTACCAGCAGGATCTGAGTCAGAACCTCACTGTATTTGGGGACACTGTAGTCAGGGATAATGCAACCACAGAATCTGTGGCAGACAGAGGCGGCAGCCGTGGGAGTAAAGTCTGGGACTTTCCTCCCCTATCCAAGGTCCACAGTCAGCTAAGCACGGCCCAGGGCCCTCCCACAGAGTAAGAACTCCTCCGGGCTGGCTCAGCAGCCGTCTGAGTCTATACCAATCACTGTCTTCCAGGTTCTGGGTACCACTCCAGCCCCTCTCTTCTCCACACTCCCCCAACCTGTCCACTGACCTTACTCACCTCCCAGGCACACACACTCAAAGTCAAAAGGAGGAGCCCATTCCAACCTCTGTCCCGCACCTGAGGGCTGATGGAGTCGGGTCCCAACACAACATCATCCCTTTCCCCCCTCTGCCAGAGCAGCCCCTGCTATGGCCAAATCCTAAGGGTGGCATCTCAAAGTCCCTCCTGCTGAGGGGCTGCCCCAGAAGTCACCTCTGCCAGTCAGGGAACAGCTGAGCTCTCACAGGGAGCCTCACCAGCATGTGAACACTGGCTGGTGCTGCTCACACAAGCGGGCGCCCACCCTCTCCTTCCAGAGGCTGTGTGCTGTAAGCCCTCACTTCCCAGGCTGTGTCCTTCCATAAACCTCTGGCCACTGACAACACTCCAGCTTTGGAGACCTTGCAAAGGACTTCCGAGCAGCTTTGAGGCCTGTACACCCTGCACACGTGTCCCTGGGATGCCAGGGACAAGAGGTTCTGCCCAGACAAGGTCAGCCCAGAAAGGGGTCTTACTTCCTGACACAGGCAGCCTTCCGAACTTCCCCGCAACACATTCTCAGCTCCTAGTGCCCTGAATGGCCCAAGGGAAAGAAATTGAAGAGGATCCTGGAATCCCAGGGACACTGAGAAAATAATGTTAATGTTTACTGAGCACGTACTATATAACAGGTAGTTGTTTTGTTTCCTTATAACACTCATGTCCACCTAAAAACCCTAAAAGTACATGCTATTAGCACATTTTCTATTGAGGCAAGTGACATTTAGAGAGGTTGAGAATTTGTCCAAGGTCACAGGGTCGGCAGGTGGCACAGCCAGAATCTGCATCCCAGTCATATGGCTCTAGACCTAGGTCCTTAACTACCACACACAGAGCAACTGAGGCTAAAAAAGACCCCAAGACCAGTAAGGTCACCCTCTGCTTCCAGACAGGGGTATGTGTCCAGCCATTCCGGACAGAAGGACCCCTCTGCACCCTGAAAGAGGGCATAACCTTCATGCCGGGCAGCCTTCAATTTTGGGAAGCCCTTCCATCTTGCGATTCTGTGTGTTGCTGCAGTATAAACTCATATTCCTTTATTCTGGCCTTAAACTTGCAAAGAAGTCCATTGCCCACCCTGACTTCGGTTTGGAGGCTATTTCAGAGCCTTCCTTCAGCGTCTCTTTTCTATTCAAAGATCCCAGCTCATCCTTTTGTGCTTTCAGGGACAGTCCCATAGCAGGAACATACCAAAAATGGGAGGGGAGGAGGATGCGGGCATTGGAAGACGGCAAGGAAATGGGGGAGAAGATGAGGCTACAGGCAGACTGTCAAGCGCAGCCCGACCCACCTCACATCCACCCCCCCGTTCCGTAAGCTTCCGCCATCACCCTTGCCTCAGTGTTCCCACCTGACAAATGAAGAGTTTTAAAACCGCCCGGGCCAACACGTCAGTTAACAAAATCACCCTTCCCTTCGCCCTCTGCTCGTTCTGTTTTCAGACACCACCACCCCCCCTCAGAAGCAGAGGCGACATATTCATTCCATTCCGGAAAGTTTCTTGAAGCACACCCCCCTGCACAGAAGGGTGACGAGGGGACCCCGTGAGAGGCGCCTCCAGCCCACCCGGTGCCCCACGCCGCTGGGAGAGGGTTCTCTGTCGGCGAGTCCTGCCTGCTGACTCCCACCCACAGCGGGTTCTCTCCCGCCGCCATCTCCTCCGGCTTGGTGAACTTGCCCGCAGCCGGGTCGTGTCTGCGCGCTGACAGCCCTGAGCTCACAGTCCTGGCACCCTCCAGGCTCCGCTCCCACTTCCATACAAGGGCCGACAGCCGGGGGTGCCACCCAGAGGCTTGTAGGTCGCTCTGCCCATCTCCAAAGCAAAAGCCCGCGCGCTCACGCACGCATCGCCCAACTCGGTGGCTCCCCCCCTTGCGTCTCCCCCGGCTCAGACCCAGGAAAGCGGAAAGAGAAAATCCCCCCTCCGCTCGGATTCACAGCGTGGGGACCCCCCTCCCCCCGCCCCCAGCCAGCTCTGCCTCGCAGCCTGGGGAGGGCGGCGTGGGGCCCGCGCGGCTGCGGCGCGCTCCCGGGGAACTTTTGCCTGGCCGGGGCCCAGGTGCGGCTGAGAGGCGCGGGGGCCGGCCGGGTCCAGCCAAAAGCGGACACACCTCAAAGCCGGCCTCATCAATCCTCCTCTCACCGGGCGCCCCTGCTAGGAGACTCCGACCTCCAGCTGCCAAGACGTGTGGGCAGGAGGGGCGCGAGCAGAGCGATGGACGCCCGCAGGGCCGCGCGAACCCGGGGCCTTAGACGCGGGTGCCGCGAGTCCCAGGGATCCTCCGGGTCGCGCCTCCCTGCAGGCGCTCCTCGCGGCGCGGGGCTCGAGCGTGCTGCAGCCTGCCCGGAGACCGCAAACTCCCGCAGCCAGAGTTTCCCGCAGCTCTGGGAGGCGGCCGCCGGGCAGGAGGCGACGGGCTCGGCGCGCCGGTGTGCACCGTGGGGCCCGTCGTAGGCGAAGTCGACCTGGGTTCCACTGCGTCCTTTCCCCGAGTGCCCGGCAGCCCGTGGGCTCTGGCCCCTTCCCGCCCGCCCCTCCAGCCCACGGCCCCCAGGCCCTCCCCGGCAGTGCTCCCGGACGCGCCTGGCCCGCGTCGGAGCCCAAGCCTCGCCCGCGGGAAGGCGCGCTGGGGAGCTGGGGAACCGGGGGGCCGAGGAACCGGGAAACCGAGGGGCCGGGCGCGAGGGGCCGAGGGCGCCGGGAGGGGCAGGGGAGGGACGCCGCACTTCAACTCACCTTGAGCCGCAAGCCCTCGGGTGCCGATCACACTTGCTATGAAAGTGGCCACATACCAAATCATAGTACTACCGCGCCAGCCCGGAGCCTCATCCTATCGCAAAGTGCTCCCGCGCCCGCACGCGCCTCGCGCCCGAGCGCCCGCCTCGCGCCCGCCTCGCGCCGCCTACGCCCCGCGCCGGTGTTCCTGCAGCCCGGGTGGCCAGCTCTCCATCCCTCCTAGGCTCCGCTCGGCTCGGCGCGCGCCTCCCCGGCCCCGGCGCAGCGGCACCTGCACTACTCGCCCGGGCGGAGCGCAGCCAGGTCCACGGTGAAGCCTAGCCGGGCCGGGCCTCCGGAACCGCCCCCGCCGCCCGCCTATTGGGCGCCGCCCGCAAGCCCGGAGTCCGATTGGCTCAGCCTTCCGCCCGTCGCGGCGCGAAGGAGGCGAGCCCATTTCAAGGTGCGTTGAAGTGTGGCGAGCACAGAGCCGCAGAATCATGCGCATTGCCGGGGAGAAGGCGGTATAGCGTCTCTGCTCGCTTCTCTCTCGGCTCACACTGCATGGCAAGTTTCTGGTGAAGGAAACGGTAGCTTCTCACGGGACCCTGACGGGTCTCAATGACCCCGGACAGGTCTGAGGGAAGTGGAGCCCCCGCCCACTCATGGAACCCAACATCCGGTTTCCATCCGGCAAAAAGCAGTTCCCGAGAGGACCAGGCTGATTCTATGATGGGGAAACCCAGGGGCCGGCGGTCCGGGAGAGCTGGGGAACGTCCTTCGCCGGAGATCTTTTCAAAGAGGTCACGCGCCGCCTCCCCACCCCCACTCCCTCCGCACCCAGACACGTCCCCAGAGCAGCGCACCACCCCCTCCAAACGTGATGCAGACCGGGGGATGACTAAAATGACCTCTCAAAGTCGCTAAGATTTAGAGTGAGTCATTGGCTCAGCTGCGAAGTGCCACAGACCCCTCAGGAACACTCGTGCACACACACTCCACCCCAGTGCTGGTCACTGCTGCTCATCATTACTGAATCCCGGCTCCGAGCAGTCAAAGTTGGGTCTTTTTCCCACTTCTCCTGATAGAGGCTGCTTCCTCACGCACATGGTTCCTCCCCTCCCCACCTTACTCGGAGCCCAGCCCCGTCTCGGCCGCATGAAACCAAGATGGGTTTGGGGGAAGCTTTAGGAGTCTGGGATGGAGGAGACCCAGGGAAAGGGAAGGAGCTTCTCATCCTACAGAGGAATGTAAATAGGAAACTGGAAGGTCTTCTCATGTTCCAGTCTCCCTACCCTAGCCTGTCTCCGTCCCCTCCCCCAATACAGTTGTATTTGCAGAAGAAATAAATGAGTGTCATGGAAACATCTACTACAAACAATCACCTCACACCAGCGCTCAGAGGCTGCAGTGAAGATGGTTGTTCTTTCAAGGAGTGAAGGCAGTGGTAAGAATCACACCGCTCCCTGGGATGGGCTGTTGACCAAGGAAGGAAGGCAGAGGGTCAGCGAGCGAGAGCTCAGGAATTTCATCCTCTCAGAGCACTCATTAGCCACAAAGCCCTGGCTCCAGGACACGAAGCTCCCAGAACAACAAGAAGGAGACTTGCTTCTGGGAAAGCGTGCACACAGGTGCACACACATGCACGGAAAGTGGCCTTGAACACCGGAGGTGGAGCCTTCCCTGACACCTGAAGCCTCTTAGCTCACCGCCAGCCGGGAGGCGGAAAGAGGCCCCCAACAGACCAGTCAGTGCGCACATGGATAAAGGTCGAGGGCCTGGATAGATCTGGAGAACCAGGACTGTTGAATAACCTTCTACCCTACCCACCCCTCCACCCGTGCAAACACACTCAAGATGCATAACTTGGGGCCATCTCTCCCTGAGCCATGATTTTGGTTCTCTTCTTGGGCAAAGATGCCTTTCTGGGGACAATGAAGTGAGCTGCTCCAGGCCTCACTGATGCAGTGATTTCCAGGTGGCATGACCCGGAATAACTCCACCCCCAACACACACACACACACACACACACACACACACACACTTACACACTTTCCCAGGGACCCAGGACTGTAAAGATATATTGGAATCCATTTGCAGAATTGGTCATAACAGGATCCTTCTCCTCCCACAACCTCTAAGCAGCTAACTGTGGCCTAGAGAAAAGTGCTGGATCCACAAAGGCTGGCCCCAGTTCCTCACCATTGTTAGGTATGGAGTGGGAAACATCAGGTCTCAGAGAAACCCTCTTCTAGGGGCCTGCAGGGCAAGGAAAAAGATGGAGCCACTCTCACCACCCATCTTGACTGCTTTGTCTGGCTGTCCATTTGTCCTACTCAGGGTTGTGGCTCCTGCTAGAAAAGTAGAGCTGTCTATCAGAACAGATGGCAGGCATGGAGGCTCTTGCCGGTAGTCTCAGCTACTCAGGAGCCTGAAGCAGGAGTATTGCCTGAGCCCAGGAGTTCTAGGCTCAGTGATCATGCCACTGCACTGCAGCCTGGGTGACAGAATGAGACCCTGTTAAAAAACAACAACAAAAGTGTCTGTCACATTGGAAAGAAAAAAACACATAACAAGCTTTAGAACATGAGTTGGGTTGGGAAGGGGTTCAAAGGATCTATCTAAAGAGGAGAATAAATTTCTTCTGGATAATTCTGCTGGAAACCGAGTGGAACAAGGGATGAAGGCAGAGAGGCAAGGGAAGAAAATTAAGACACAAAGGGAAAAGTTCGTCATCATCATCATAATTAGACATGTCTCAGCTGGGTTTCAGATCAGCTAAAGAGAGATATACTGTATCAGCTTACAGTGAGGAGTAAGTCTGATCAAATCTTTTCCTCTTGGCATATGGCTGAGCTTTGGACCCAGAAAGGATGGCTGCCCCTTCCTAGCATAGACATATCCAGTTGAGTGTTCAAGGGGAGCATGGACCTCAGATGACCAAAAGGGACATGAGGGAGGAACATGAGCCACTTCCCTGAGCAGCTCCTAGGTGTACCTGAATGTCATCGATGTCACTAATAAATGCAGTAATATATCCAGGGATGCTACGTATATCAGATATGGGAGTGTCTGCCATCTTCTTTTAAGAGGCATTGACTTTTTGGAAATACAAAACAATAGTCTTATCAGTGTGTCTATGAAAAAAAAACACATGTAGCCACCTACCTGCATATCCCCAGAGGCCTTTGGAGGACATGTCAGAAAGGGGGCTGACAGGAGCTTCAAGTGTAGGAGAAGAGGAAATTACCCTCATTCCCTCCTCATAGTCATCAAACAAGGAGGACTCAAAAACAATAGTCCACTTGCCTGTCACTTCTCACCTTCCCCAGTGGTTCCAGACCTCATTGCAGAATCTAGGGTAGAACAATTGTTGGGACAGCTGCTTGTGAAAAGGAGAGGCAGCTCTAAATAAAAGCAATTTACTCAACACAAACACCAAAGAGCGTGTTTAGTGTTTACATAAATAGGGAACTATATCAGTTGTCTTGCCGTGTAAAAAAACCCAGCCCAGGATATCATGGCTTAAAGCAAGAAGGCTCATTCATTTGCTCATGAATCCACAATTTGGACACTGGTTGGTGAGGACAGCTCTTCTCTACTTCACGTGGCATCAGCTCCACTGGGGTGTGGACCTTTCTCCTTTCAGGACGGCTTACTCACATGGCTAGCAGGTCGACGCTGGCTGTCAGCCTGGGCTGCCAGCAAAGGGCTGTGATTCTTCCTCAGGTGGGCCTCTCTGCAGGCTGCCTGGGCTTCCTCAAAGCATGGTGGCTAGGTTCCAAAAGCTGGCGTCCCAGTAGAACCAGGTGAAAGGCATATTACCCTTCATATCCTAGCCTTGGAAGACACATAACATCAACTCTATCAGGGTCAAAAACCTGCCCCAATTCAAAGGGAGAGGACACAGTTCCCCACCTCTCAATAGAACAGTGTCCCTGTCACTTTATTTTTTTTTTTTTTTGAGATGGAATCTCACTCCGTCACCCAGGCTGGAGTGCCCTGGCGCAATCTCAGCTCACTGCAACCTCCGCCTCCCAGGTTCAAGTGATTCTTCTGCCTCAGCCTCCCAAGTAGCTGGGCCTACAGGCACATGCCACCACACCCGGCTAATTTTTATATTTTTAGTAGAGACAGAGTTTCGCCATATTGGCTAGGCTGGTCTCAAACTCCTGACCTCGTGATCCACCCACCTCAGCCTCCCAAAGTGCTAGGATTACAGGCGTGAGCCACCGCACCCATCCCCCCTCACATTTTAAGAAGAACTTATGGGATGGGAGAGAGTGTTGCAGCCATTTCTGGATGATACAATTTGCAATGAAAACAGTCTGCAAAATTGAAGGAAAAAAATGACTGCTAGAAGAAATATCTAGAAAGAAAGATATATATTAGAATTCTCCAGAAAAAATAGAACTAATAGGATTGATATAGACATCAATATTGATATCAATATACATATAGAGATATAACGGGATATATTATAGGAATTGGCACATGCAATTATGGAGGCTGAGAAGTCCAATGATATGCCATCTGAATGCTGGAGAACCAGAGAAGCTGGTGGTGTAATTCAGTCTGTGTCCAAAGACCTGAGAACCTAGAGTTCTGATATCCAAGGGACAGGAGAAGCTACCCCAGCTCCAAAAGAGAGCAATTTGCCCACCCTCAGCCTTTGTTGCTCTATATGGGGCTTTGATGGAGGGTAGGATGATGGCTGCCCGCACTAGTGAGGGCAGACCATCCTCACTCAGCCTCCCAATTCTGTCGCCAACCTCTTCCAGAAGCACCCTCACAGACACACCCAGAAAGAAACTTTTATGAGGTATCTGGGCAGCCCTTACCCTAGTCGACGTCTAAAATTGACGAACACAAAAGGGCTTGGCATATCGTATCCGACCTCAGAGTTTTCTCCCTTTGATTCAAGCTACCACCTACCAGTCCCAGGTGTCAGGGATGTGCCCTTGATCCTTACAGAAGACTAGCCTGTTTGTGAAGCAAATCCCTTCACCTTGCTTTCTCTTAATACACCAGAGACCAGTCAGCATATTTTAAAAGAACTTGGAGGAGAGAAGAAAATAAATAAAATTGCACTTCTGAAATATAAATAGATAATCTTAAGATCTGATGCAGAAGTGGAGAAAAGCTTTGCAAGGGTCTCGAGCCTGCTCCTCACAAGAATTTTTCATCTAGGCTCAGAATCCTCCCACAGTGTTGCAAGCACCTCACATGGCGTTCGTCTCTCCTGGTTCCCCACTTGTCTCTTGGGTGGCTGGCCTCTGGTCTTAAGTTGTTTTTCTGGACCCAAGTAGATATTCTAACCATCCGTCTTGCCCTCTCCAAATATAAATTCCTGAATACTTTGTTTTATTCCAACGCAAACTTCATTATGAGTCAAATTTACCAGGTTGGTCACAGTGACTCACCCCTATAATCCCAGCACTTTGGGTGGCTGAGGCAAGAGGACTGCTTGAAGTCAGGAAATCGAGACCAGCCTGGGTAACAAAGCAAGACCCCATCTCTACAAAAAAAAAAAAAAAAAAAATTTAAAAATCAGCAGCACGGGGGCATGCTCCTGTCGTCCCAGCTACTTGGGAGGCTGAGGTGTGAGGATCCCTTGAGCCCAGGAGTTCTGGGCTGCAGTGAGCTATGATTGCACTACTGTACTCCAGGCCAGGTGATAGAACAAGACCCCATTTAAAAAAAAATTGCTGCCATGTCCAGAGTTCTATTGAGGTGCAGTCTCCTCTGAAGGCCACAGCTTGGTTAGGTGGCAGTAACTGACCCAGAGACTGATCCAGCCCTTCCTAGCTTAAGATACCCGTTCCGACCACCATAGGATCATTTTATATTTCATCCAGGTGAGTCCACAGCCCAGGAAGAGGGTCTACCCAAATCCCATCCATTGCAGGGTGCAGCCTAATGTTGCTTCCCTGTGCTCTCACCATCTCGCGCATATGGCAGAGGTAGCATGTATGCCAACTGCTGCCCACATATGCAAGTGGGCAGCAGATGACACTCTCTCAGAACCTGTCCTGGTCATTTGTGTGTGCACAGGTATAAACATGCATCTCTACAGAGCAGAATTCTCTCATGCTGAGCCTAAAGTCCAAGTTCTTAAAGATTTGTTTGTGGCAATGTAGTAGAAGTTAATGATAAAGAAACTAGAATTTTAGCTGAACTGTATTCATTTCTTGCCTGGCTGAGAAGGGAGGAGTCCTTGCCCAAGGTAGAAAGTAGACCTATAATTTAGGATAAGTTTATTTGAAAACTAGGTGGACAGCACCCTCAGCCTTGTTAATCCCTCTCCTCTTTCTTCTTGGTGTTCCAGGCCAGCTCTGAACAATCTCAGAGAAGACATATTTCATTGTTGTGTGACTTAAGGTAGGACTACAGAAAGGAAGTTCATTACTCTGCATGAAATTTGTCCCATAGAACTCAGGAGACCTATATAGATAGCCCTGCTTGTGAACTGCCCCCCAGGAACATGTCACCCGCACTGTTCAGCAACTCCTCACCTTGCCAATGGCTGCATCATTAAAAATGTTGTTCTCAGGCCTCCTGGGGCTACCCTGGCCTACCTGAGTATGCCCTTGTCTGCCCATGGCCACGGGCCCCAGCTGCCAGGCCCAGTGACAGACGAGCAGCAGCGAACCTCACTCAAACTCCTGGCATCCAGAAGTCTGGAAGACAGCTAGAATCAGGGCTCCACTGCACCATCCAGCTCTGGCCCCAGCATCCCGAAGGCATGGGTCATTCTCTTTGTCTGAGTTCTACTTCCTCCATCTGGAAAAGGGAACGTAGAAGGTAGTGGGAACTAAGGCCCAGGACAGAAGGATCTGAAGACTCTGATGGGCAGTTTCTGTGTCACAGACTCTCCAGCAGCCCAATGTCATGCCCCTGCGATATCATACAGGAAGAAAATGAAACCTGGCTTTCTCCCCAAGGCTTGAATAGCCAGAGATTCTAGTACAGCACAGATGCTTCCACAGAGGCACATGGAGTCCTGGACTCAGGCAAATGGCAACCTTGAAACTGCCAAAAGGTGGACTCGAGCGGTGGCTCAAGAAGCTACGAGGAGTCAGCCAAGGAGCAAGCCATGCTAGAATGCCAGAAACAGACAGGCCCAGGGCCTATGCTCAAGAAGCGCCAGCAGAAGGGATTCCACAATGAATGAGTAGTGCCTGGACACCAGCCTGCAGTTAGCACTGTGCTAGGCCCTACGGAGAACACCAGAGTGACCAGCCACAGTCTCAGTTGCTCAGGACCTTGGCACCTGGACGGAAAAACAAGGCTGACCACATGAACAGCACTTACTAAACTCTGTCTACACCATCTCAAGAGTGATGATGGCCCAGACTTGAATTGCAGTAGAACAGGACAATGGTGCAGTGGCTCATGCCTGTAATCCCAGCACTTTGGGAGGCCGAGGCAGGTGGATCACCTGAGGTCAGGAGTTCGAGACCACCCTGGCCAACATGGTGAAACCTCGTCTCTACAAAAAATACAAAAAATTAGCCTGGCATGGTGGCAGGCGCCTGTAATCCCAGCTACTCGGGAAGTTGAGGCAGGAGAATCACTTGAACCCGGGAGGTGGAGGTGGCAGTGAGCCGAGATTTTACCATTGTACTCCAGCCTGGGCAACAAGATGGAAACTCCATCTCAAAAAAAAAAAAAAAGAAAGAAAGAAAATGGAGATGGTGCAGATGGTGAGGGCTGAGTGAAGCAAGTGAGGTCTGAGCTCAGTCTTCAAGAAAGGAGAGGGAGAGACGGGATGGAAGAATAAGAGACTGCCAGCCAGGAAAGCTGCTGCTCTGAAACTTGCTGAGGTCAAGGGGCTGGCCTGTGTGGCACCTAGCCCCAAGTGGGCATTCCCTAAAGATGCGTGGCAACCGAACGTGCAGAAGTGGCAAGGAGGTAGCCCGGCTGGTCAGTGTGTGGCACGAGGAACAGGCTTCCATGTTTAGAACAGAACTGTGATGGGGAGAATGAGGGAATAGGTCCACTCAGAAAGGTAGAAAGGAGGCATAGGCAAATAGGGCGAGTTTTAGGTTAATTTGGAGGGAGGCGGTGAGAAACAGGTCTGGGTGGAAGGAAAGGCTGAGAAGGAGAAAGCACCTCTCTTGGCCGAAACAAAACTGAAGCCGAGGGCACAGAAGTGGGGGCTGGGGAGAGGAAAGAGGCCCTCACAGGGGTGTGGGGGGCTGCGCTTCTGCTTTGGGCCTGCAGATGGATAGGCTGGGGGTGGGGGAGGAGACTGGGCCCTGGAGCCACAGCTGGAGGGCTCTAGGGGGTCTATTCTTGTACCCATTCGACCCCCAGACCTCTCATTCCCGGACCTCTCCACACTGAGCTCTCAACACCCACACAAAAGGGCCTTGTATGGTATTACTGGAGATGCCCAATGCAGCTTTATCTCACTGCCCCCACCCTTCCCGGGAGCCTTGGCATGCACATTGCCCCAGCAGGTGCAGGGGACAGGAAGAGAGGGGCTGGGGACCAGACGGGGGCCAGAGATCAGATGGAAACATCAGCCTGCCTCCCTCCCCTGCTACCCGTCTGCCCGGCCTCTTTCGCAGCCTTCTATCCTAACCCCTCCCTTCTCTGTTTCTCTCCTCTCCTCCTCTCTGTCCCTCCCCTCGCTGGGCTTCAGAGTGGTATGGACAGCCTAGAGACAGATCTGGATTTATTCTTGGAAAACACGTCCATGGCAGAGGGTACCACAGCAACAAGTTTCCATGGTACTTGGACACAAGGCAAATATGGCACAGAGGAGAGATTCCTGGACTCCGAGTCAGAAGACCTGGGTCCTGTCCCTGCCTCTCCTCACCACCAGGGCATCCTTAAGCAAGTTGCGTAACCTCCCCAAGCCTCATTTTTTTGCAAATGTCCAACCATTCACTCAGCTGTCTGAATAAACCAACATGTGCCAAGCACCTGCTGGGAGCTGAGCACTTTACTAGGTGCAAGACAAGTAACACAAACACGGTTCTTGCCCTCACAGAACGTACAGCTGAGAGACAACAGCGTTGCTCAGAAGAATTTGTGAGCTAAGAGGTTAGTATGGCAGCCAGTCCACAGCAAGTGCTCAAGAGGTGCTGTGCACAGGAGGTCTACCAGAAGCCCAGTGAGGAGAGCACAGCCAGACCTCCATCTACCCTGTGGGATGTGGTTGCAATGGCCCTGGCTAGAATTGGAGGGTGGTGCTTAACCTCTGACCTTGTCTGCAGCCCAGTGTCTGTTCTACGTGGTTAAAGACAAGGGGAAAACATGAGATAGAGGATAGAGAGGACTGCCCAACCCGGGGAGGCCTGGCTGTCAAGGATATTCGGGTGTGTATGAATGAGAAGGGTGTGTTCCTGGGGGCAGGGTGAGAGGAATAAACATAATAATGGAACCTGTTTGGGAAGGAGAGTTGATCCAGAGCCCTGACTGGGGAGGGCTCAGAAGCTGGACTCCCTCCCCACTCCCTTTCTAGGAAAGCAACTTGGAAAAGCAGAGCCTGGGCCTTGGTGGTGGGCACAGCTGCCAGGCGAGCCTGGGGCAGTGGTGGGGCGGGGGGGCGCGTGTGGGAGGAGGCCAGTGGAGGCATTGAAAAGAGAGTCTCATGGGGAATCCGGGACAATGAGCTGATGGAAGGGGGAATATGGGGAGAAAGGGACAGAGGGGCTGGCTCTGCGAGGGCTGCTCTCCTGGCAGCTTCCCAAGGTTAATTGAGGGGCACTGAGCAGCCTCTGCAACATTCCAACAAGAGGGAGGCTGGTTTGAAAAGAGCATTTGCTGTGGGGAGAAGGGGCCTTTCTCTGCCCTGGGCTGCCGTCCCTTTGTGGAGGTTCTTTGAGGCATGAGCCCTGTGAGAAAGCAGGGACTGAGGAGGGGCCAGGGTGGATGGTTCACCATTCATCATCCAGGCCAACGGGCTGCTCTTGGCAGAGAAGAAGGGGTCGGTGGCTGGTTCAGCCACCCTCAGCCTTGTGATGATGGTAGCTGGGAAATCTCTGTACACAGAATTCCACCGAGTCTGACTCTAACATGAATTATGGGCATTTAGAGAAGGGCATGAAGGAAGAGAAGGGGAGGAGGCTGAGTATCAGCTGAAGGACAGGCAGTGCCCTTGGGGGGATCAGGAGTTGGCAGTGCAGAAGAAAATGTTGACAATTTTTCAGAGACCTGTGTCTGGGTTGAAGGGTTTGGCATAATCAGAAATGCCCAGGCTTTTACCATATGGTGTGTTAACATAACTAAAACCCACGTGTTTCCACAAGCACACACACAAGCAACATGCTGCACACACAGCCATTGTAGGAACACACACACGTATGCAAAATCACACGTACAGAGGTCCACACACCAATGTGGACCCTCCTGTGCACACACTCACACGCAGAATCTCTTCAGATGAGCACACATATGTTATCTACAGCATCTGCTCCCTCTGGAGCTGCTCGTATGTGCAAGTGTGTGCCACATCCTCACGCATCACGAGGCTAACGTGGGCTGTGTGCAGTAGGACACGTGAACACATGTGTTCATGTGCAGGTGGGCCTCATGCTCTCCCACACCAGAACTCCTGGCATAGACGTCCCCAGAACACCCTTCTCGTCTTGCCTAAATCGGGTCCCAAGGAGACTTGTCCGCCTGATACCCACCTTCTCCACCCCTGCTCTGGGCCCAGCGTCCAGGCTGCCGATGCTTCACGCAGTCCTGGCCTCCGGGGCACCCGGCTCCCACCTGCCCGGGCTACAGGCGCTAGGGAACGACCGCCAGCAGGTGGCGCCGGCGGGAGCCTCGCGGAACCAAGACCGGCAGGAGGAGGACAAATCCGCGTTTCCGCGCGGAAATGCAGCCATGCCGGCGAGTGCCTAACCCTCCTTACTGTGCTGAGACCGAGCCCCGCAATGATCTACCAAGACCACCAGGCCAAAGAAAGCCACTCCCAAGAGAGAAGAGACAAAGGACAAGATCCTGCCCCTGGGAGGAGACAGGAGGCGGAAGATCAGGGACAGGAAAGTGGAGGGGAGCAACCAGCCTCTTCTGCGGGGTCAGCCGGGGGCCCGGGTGTGTGTGCTCGTGTTCCGTGTGCACCTGGCTCAGTGTCTGCATGCACATGTGAGCGCTGCGCTCTAATGCAGGGCGCTACCCGTGTGTCAGTGGATATGGAAGAAGGAGGTGTGAAAAGCTTTGAGGACACAGGTGTGTGTGCGTGCGCACGCGTGTGTGAGTGTGTGCATATGTCCCTGCGTGTCTGCACATACTGCTGCGTACAGGGCGACTCCCGGAAAAGGTAAAGATGAAGCCAAGAAAACTAGACCTCACAACTGCAGTACGGCCAGCACCCCACAGAGCACAGTTGTTAGCCTCCTCCACACACTCCCCACACCACGCACACTCCAGGGACACACACTCGCACACCACCCACACAGACAGGTGCCGTGCCACCCCATAGAGACCTGCCACCCACACACTTTCTCACACACACGCAGGCCGGTAGAGAACCTAGAGATGCATATAGATACAGCAACGGCACACCGGCTGTGTGTGTGCACATGCACGCGGGTGCACTCACACACATGCTGCGCTGTGCCTATAGATCCTGAGTGGCCCACACGCCCAAGAATGGGAGAGAGGTTCAGGACGGAGAGATGTCTCTCATCCTGTAATGCACCCTGGTTTCTGAGCCTCTGGAGATCAGAGAGACATGTGGCATCAGAAAGCCCCTTGTCTGAGGATAGGGGTGCAGGGGAGTGAACAGAGAGCCTTCTACACACACACCCGTGTGCCCCAGGCTGGGGGCAGTGGTGGTCCAGCCGAGTCCTTCAGCACTGTGGACAGCGCCTCCATAAAAGGGCTGCAAAGCCTGGAGCAGTTCTCGGAGGTGCAGGACACCAGAGGCCGCTTATCCGCATCCAGAAGACCAGCTAAATCAGATACATTCAAGTCCAACCCTGTTGACCCAGGAGTCTTATAAACAGGGGTTGAAAATACCTACCTCTTAGGGCTGTCGGGAGGATCAAATGACTGGAGACCATACAGCACCCAGCACTGTGCCTGACGTGTACTAGAGAACACTGTCAATATCGCTAACAACCACTCTGGCTCCCAGCCCCAGGCACTTCCAGGCCAGGAGATGAATAGTCTGTGCAAAGCATATTGATTTCCTTGGTGACACAGCATTGCCATGTTGCGGGACCATGAGCCAGGAGATCTGGGTTCATGGCCCAGTCTTGCCAAATTTCTGAGACGTAGGCAGGTTGTTCACCCCATCTGAGTCTCAGTTTCCTGTCTACTAACCTGGAATAATCTCAATAATAATACTAACACAAACTGAGCTTCCTGAACGCCAAGCCCTGTTATAAGCACTTTACAAAGATTAAATCCTTGAATCCTCATGACATTAAATGGAATGATCTGTTACTATCCTCACTGTATAGAGGAATAAACGAAAGCACTTACTTAAGATCACACCAATGGTAGGAGTAGAAACTGGATTGGAACCCAGGCAGCCCGCCTCCAGAATCTGTATTCTCAGCCATGACACTGTGTGACCTCCTTCGTGGCATGCCGTGTGCATCCAATGACGTCATGGGTCTAAAAGGAGCTTGAGGACTGCACAGCATTATACGAATGTTAGGGTATATTGTTATGCATCCCAGCCTGGCTCATGTATGAGTAATTGTGCAAGGAATGAGAACCGAAATGAATACAGGAAACCGGGTGGGGACGGGTGCCATCTGGGACTGGCACATCACACCAAGAAGGGAGAAATGGGTAGAAGATGGGCCAAGAGGGGTGGGCAGCCATATGCACCCTCGCATGGCTTTTGACTCTCTCCTTAGTCAGTCCGTGACTAGCTAAGAGGTCAAAATAGTTTCTAGAAAATTAGGAAGATAATTTCAAGTCACCCTGAAATCCTTCTAATCCTTCTCTTAATTATAACTTTTGTCTCACCTGACATTTCTGTTCTCCTTCCAACCCCTAAAGCTGTATGCAGTCTGTTTATCCCTCTGCTCCTCCCATCACCACCCCTCAACCACCTTCCCTCATGTGAAACCCGTCACCAGGTCTGTGACCTGAGAATCACTATGCTAGGAGAACCGGTGTTAAGCCGAGTCATCCTAGGACAGGTCCCAGAAGGACAGTCAGGAGGGTTCTGTGGATTCAAGAAGGTACTTCTGATGTTTCAAAGTAGTTCTCGGATGTGGAGACCGAGAACTACTTTGCAGATTACTTTAGGCAAAGGAGACCTCTAGACACTGCTAGGTCCCCGAACAGCCTCATCCTATGACCTGCTGCTTTCTGTAGAAGGTTCTCTGATGCTCAGAATGGAATCATTTCACTTACATAAGCACAAACCCCATCTTTTTGGAAGCCCCATACCTCTCATGCTTGGTTGGCTGCTGTGCAGGGCAGAACAGTCACTGGCCAGGGACGGAGGGGCTTTCAGACCCTCACATTGCCCATCTCCTATGCTGTCCCAATCTTCCTTTTCTTCCCAGAATCCCAGGCAGTCTTCCCAGCCCTGAGCTGGTCTCCCTTCCTTCCCCTCCTTGCTGATGAATCTGTTAGGACAGAATTCTTTCCTTGTGCTCCTCACGCTGGCAAATGATCTCAGGCGTTTAACAGCAATGGCTGTGAATCTGTCACCATCAGCAGTCAGTGAAGGCACCCAAGCACTGTGCTCTGTTTTGTTCTTACTCCTTTTCTGTATCCTATCATGTTCCCCTCCTGTTTCCTGAACCCCTGCCACACTCCCACCCCCTGACCCTCCACTGCCTAAGAAAGATGCAGCTGCTTCTCTTCCAAAGCCCACAGAACAAGAGTCTTAAGGAGCCGCAGAACAGCCCGGGTTTTCAAGAACGGTCATTCGGTTCTTCCATCTTCACTCTTCACTCACAGCAGGGACGGGCCCACTTCTCTCCTCACCTACCACAGGCAGGCAGGATGCCAGGCACTCAGGCTTCCCTGTAGCAGCCCCTGCCCTGAGCTGGTACCACCTGCTTCCTGACATCTCTCTTGGTTTCCACCCCCCAAAGCTCTGTTTCTGTTCCCCCAAACCAGGCTCATGGACCACCGGTGTCAGGATCACCTGGAGCACATGATAAGAACTCAGCTTCTGGACTTCACCTCAGATGCCCCCAGACCTACTGGATCACAGCCTGGAAGCAGGGCCCAAGAGTAGTGCCTCTGCAAAGCCCCTGAGGCTCGGGCACAGCTTGGGCAGCCACTGCCCTTGTAGGAGCAGGGACCATCCTCCAAACCACCAACCTTCTCTCCAGATGACCAGGTGTCCTCAGACACACACAAGCTCTGTGACCTGTTGCTAGAGGAACCCCTGTGCTGGCTGCGCCGGGCCTGGACTGTGAACCAGGCTCTGCCAATCACTCATTATGGGAATCCTAGCAAGTTACCTTGCACGTGTGCCTCCATTTCTGTAGCCACAAAATGGGACTTGATACTTGTTATCTCATCTCATGATTATGATATAAGGTTCAAAGGAGAAAAGAAAAGTAGAAATTTGTTGAAAGGCAAGTTGAATAAATGAAGTGTGATTCTATTATCATGTAAGAGATGCCTGGTGGTGAAAGACACGGTGTCTGTCAGGAGATGCTGTTCCCACCACGCTGTAGACCAGCCAACAAGCGGCGTGGCCTCCACCCCAATACGCCCTGTGGGCTGTTCTCGGAGCTTGTCCTGAGCCCAGGAAAGGAAAGGAGGCTGTGCTGGGTGTCAAGCACTCACATGAAGAATCCCGGAACCTGCTGAACGAGGCTTTGCTCCGCCCAGGCTGCCCCCATCTGCCCACAGGCCTGCAGCCCCTACCAAGAGCAGTGGGCCCAGCCCTGTGCATCGGCTCCTCTCCCTCTAATTACTCTTCACACACTCTGGCGCCAGGCCCTCCAACCAAATTACAATTGATTCTTCACTCCTCTTGGATCAATGCCATCGACCCTGAAGCATGGAGGACAAACCCAAACTCACCCTCTAGGAATCAACGGCCCAAGGCAAAGCCCGGCGAGAGACCTGCCCGTGCAAACTTGGAATGTGCACGCACACATGTGCGCACATGCACACACACACATGCATGCATCGCCTTGCCCAAGATGCATATGGATCAGTATGCACACAAAATGCACCAGGCCACACATGGGTATCCACATATAGATACATACATAGCTTGATATAGATAGACACTTTCATGCATGTCTACATGCATGTACACAAAAAGCACACAGGCCCACTCATACGCAGGGGTACAGACACATGCCATTCATTGGCTAGAGAAGAGGACACTCTGAGGCCCACAGGAAGCATGCTCTGGCCAAGTGAGGAGCTGGATTCTAGCCCATCCCAGCCCCCCCCCCGCTGCCCTCCTAGCTCCACGTGTGAGCACACCCACCATCAGTTACAGTGGGAGGGGCCCGGCATGCCTGCGACATACACCTCCGAGCCGAAACTCCTCTGCCGTTGCAGAGGCCTGTGGCGTGCCCTCCCCTGCAACGGACCCTGCTTCCTCATCCCTTTGGGGTGTTGGAGAAATGCCCAGCTGCTTCTCCACCAAACAAAGCCCATTTTAACTCAGCTGGGCTCTGTCTACACCTCAGTCCTCAGAGGAGCTTGGAGTGCGCCTGCACCTGAGGCCCCAAACCATTGGAAAGGAGGTGCCAATGCCTACAGATGCCAACACAGAGTGACAGCCACCAGCTGACTCCCCTCCCACACAGAATGGGAACATGAATGGCAAGTATAGAGGAGAAAGAAGACAGAGCAGGACCGGCTGTCCCATACGGCCCGAGCAGACCCCCAAGGCGTCAGACTCCCCTGCCCCTTTCCTTATGGCCAAGTTCTCCACTCCCGGCTGATGGCCAATGGCCTCCTGCCAGGCACATCTCCAGGTTAAGTCATAGAAACACAGAACATCAGAAGGAGAAAAGCTCTGGGAGATCCTCGCGTCCCTCCAGCCCACATTCTCTCGGTGCCCAACTCTCCTTAATGACATTCCCAGCAAGGGACTGTCCCTCACACCGAACATACCGCGCCCAAGGACACTGGAGGAGCAGAGGCCTCATCACACAGCCGGTTCTCTGCCCAACAGCTCTAAAAGTCCCTCTAAATACAGTAAAATCTCCCTCCCCAGAATGTTCACCAGTTGGCATGAAGTGGAAGGAAAGCCATTTCAATATTAAATGGCTGGTCTGCAGCTTCTCTGAAGGAAGAGCCACTATTTGGCGTTTCTACAGACAGTTCTCAGTGTGAGGTTCTGCCGAGGCTGAGGGCAAGACCTGGGGATGATCTGACCCTCAGAAGAAGGTGAAGGGCACCGTGGCCTACCCTGTGCAAAAGGAAGATCTTGAAAAAGTCAGATATCTGTCAATCTATGGAAGAAGACTTATTTGAGTTTTGTCTCTAATTTTGTCTACTAATTTCCCTTTACTATACTAATACATTACTAATATTCCTAGTGAGTTCTTGGCCTCCGCCTCCCCCCAGATAAGCTGCATTTGCAGGCTGACAGCAGCTGAAGATAGACGTGTATGATCTGGGGAGGACGTCTTCAGTGCTGTACGTGCCCCATCAACACCTCAGGCCTTGGCCCCAGCACTGGAATCAGAAGCCTGGCACGTAAAGCCGAAGTCTCTGTCCTCATGATCTCCACGTCCGTGGTCTGAACCTCCTCTGTGTAACCTATTTCCTGTCCTCTATCCCACAGAGCTTTTCCATCCATCCTGGAGGGCTTAAGGACCATCAACTCTGCCCTGCCAACCGCCCGGGCCCCCACGCCCCACCAGTAACAGCTGCGTGGACTGAGAGGGATTTGCCCTTCGGCGGTCTCTTGCAGGCCAGAGCAGTGGAGAGAAGTCTGTGGAAGACCCCCGTGGCCGGCTCTCTCATCCACCATTTTACTCCCACCATTCCACCATCGACACCACAAGGTTGGAAAGCATTTCCCAAAACACCTTGCATTATGTTTCTGGGTGTGGATTAGATGCCACCCATTGCGCACACTTGCACGAGATTTGGCAGACAAATGGGAGGGGGTGCTCTTCCTGCAGCCCTAGCTGTTGGTGGCTATCAAGGCCATAACAGGCTTGCAGGAGCTTCCAGTGTTCATGCTTCATTTTCCAAGATTTGAAATGTTAGCCTGCACAGCCTCTCCATCTGACTGCCTGCTCCCTGAATTCCACTGTCTCTTCTCCCATCTGCAGGTCTCCAGAGGCTTCTCTGGGGCCAGTGGCAGCTCCGACGTCCAAGAGCATGCCCTCGATGGTGCCTCTGAGCCATGGCTTCAGGAATTCTGTGTTGTTCTGGGAGTCGCTGTAGTAGCCTCCATCCTGAATCTGCTCCTTCTGCCCTTCCGATGATTGCTTGAGCCCCCAAATTCCTGTACGCAATCCCTTTTGGTTTGAACTACGCAGAGTGGAAACTTTTTCCTTTACTGAACCTTGACATACAAGATGCAAGCTGGGTTAATAGCAGTTATGGTGTCAACTTCGTTCAACAGACATTTAATGAGTGCAAACCATTTCACCCAGTGCTGTGCCAGGCACAGCGACATCCTGCAAGCAGGTGCACCGTGTCCTGACATGGTGGCAATAGGCAGGGCGAGGGGTCCATACCCAGTCTTCACCCAGTCAGCCCAGCTTAAGGGAGTGAGGCGAGTGGGGGTAGGGCAGCCCTGGCTTCAGAAAGGCCAGGTCGAGCCCCGCCCAGTTCCAGTGCTCACCCCAGACACAGGCGGGTTGCCAACCCTCTCTCCAGGGCTCAGTTGCTTCGCTTCACTCCCACTGCTCCTCTTCCCCTTTGCACTTTTATTCCTCATCCTCCAGACTCAGGGGATGTGCTCTCCCCTGCAGGTCTTCCTGGCCCTCCTCCCCCAGCGCCTCTGTTCCATGCTTCATAGAAAATGTTTGACGAATTGAATTCATCTGATTCCCAGCCCAGAATTTCTTCTTTCCTGAACACACACATGCACACTCTCACACACTCAAGCACACACACATTCACACACACAGTCACCACTAGAGTAAGGTATTTGTCTTGGGTGGGGCTCCCCAGATGCTAAGTCTGAGATGGGGGATTCTGTGCCAGGGAGTTATGGAGGGAGGGCTCCCAGGAGGAGCCTTAAGGAAGAGAGGAAAGTAGAATGGCAGGGGAAGAAGCCAAGAAAAGAACATGGTTTTACCTGAAGTCTCTCTTCCAACTGCCCACCTCCAGAATCCCGGGGCAGGAATGGCACCACAGACTTCTCCCACGTTGGGGAAAGTGCTGGCCTTTTGTAACCTGCACCAATCCCTCATGGCTGCAGGTCACCTGGTGTGGGGCGTGGCCTCCTCAGCATCTCCCTGAAAGAAAGGGTGCAGCTCTGAGCAACAGCAGCCCACACTCAGAGAGAGGCAGAGGGAGGGACTGTGGAAGCCCAGGAAGGAGACCTGGGAGGTGCACCAACTACAAAAAGTATAACATAGCGAATGCACTGCAGGATTCCTAGAGAATAAGAACTGGACAGAATGGGGTCAAGGGAAAGGTAGCGGGTTCCTAATCCAGTTGCCTTTCTCCCCGCCAGCCAAGCCAGAGGTGGGCCAGGCTGATTCCCAGCAAGCCGGCACATGGTCACAACAAAGAACTGTTTGTGCTTGCGGTGTTTGGGGATTCATAATGAGCTTATTAAAAGAGTGACACAAAGCTGCAGGGCGTGTTTTTTACCCTACCACAAACAGAGCTGTTGTTTAAATGCCAAGTGAATTCTGCCCTGTGTGGTGGGACCTGTGCACTGCCAATGGGCACCAGGGCATGGCACAGGGAAGACGCCCCACTCTGCCTGAAAGCTCTGCATATCTTCTGAGTACCTCCTCAGAAGGTGACAGCCTCTGGCACCCCCTCTTATGACCAGCCTGTAGGGAGATCGCCTTCCCTCTAGCTGGAAGGTGGTGCTGTTCCACCCAGAAGCCAGGACTGGCAGGAAGAGCTATGTCAGGGGAGTATTGCAGCTCTGCAAAGACACAGTGAGCAGAGAACATGTCATGTCACCTGAGCCCAGAAAGAAAGAGCAGAGTCCTTTGTTCTTTCCTGTCTCCAGGTCTCAACCCACTTGACCAGAGAGAGGAGGGGAGCCACTTCAAAGCAGTATTGAAAGCACAAGCACTTCCTCCTTGTGCAAGTGTAGGGCCCCAGCCAGGCATGCATAGGTCAGGACGGCCCACCAGTAGGAGGAAGGACAGTTCTAGGCACAGAATCCCCAGGGAGAGGGATCAGACCTGCAAGGTGGCCCCAAACCACCTTGGCCCCAAACCACCCTTGCCCTCAGTCCATGGAAATCCAGCTTCTTTCCACTTGGGCATGAGCTGAGGGAGGGAATAATGGGCAGGGAAGCCCCGAAGCTTCCCCCAGGAGCAGGCGTCCCAGACCGGGTGTGGTCCCTCGGCTGAGTTAGGAAGCTGCCCGTGTTTCCAGGGCCCTCGGGGGCCCTGGCTCTCACCTGAGCTAACACAGAATGAGAGGCCAAACTGCGATGCTGTGGGAGGCTTCAGACGGTGTTTCCTGCGGGTGTTATTTCCAGCCTAATGCTGTGTTCACATGGCTCTGCCTGGTGATTACTGTATTATGATGTATTAATCATAGGCTAACGAGGCACTCCGCCCCACTCCTCTCTCCAGGCTGTACAGGATCCCACCTGATCCCACAGCACCACCAGCTCTCCTGTGTCTGTACCCCCAACCCACCCTCAGGGCCAGCCCTGGGTTTGGCCCCCTTGCCTACAGATAAATTCAGAGGCAGTCATTTCTTGTGTCCACATCCAAGCTAACAATGTCTAAAGCCAGGGTTTGGCACCCACAGATCTTTGTGATGCATTAGCCCCTCTTCCTCACTCTCTGATGACAAAGGTCTAGGAGGCAAAACAAAGCCCAGAAGAGAGGAAAGTCATTCTGATGTTTTTCTTGGGTCCGGGAGAATGAGACAGGCTATGGCTCTCTGGGACCTGTGAACTCTCCCAAGTGCTGAGTGAACTTGACTTGGTCCTAGGGAACTGGTTCATTCAACAGCATTTAAGTCTTTATGTGGCAAGTGCTGTTTTCAGCAAAGTCAACAGGAAGTTCCTAACTCCCGCGACTTCACTCCTGACAGAGGTACGCTGTCAGGCCTTGGGCTGCTGCAGTGAAAAGTCTTGGTCTTGACGGTCTGGCAAGGACAGTTCAAACCAGTCACTTCAGGGTATGGTCTGAGTCCTCAGTGGCGCACTGGCTTTAGAAGAAAAGAGACAGAGGACCCAGAGAGAGAAGACTCACTCCCTGACCCCAGGAACAGAGTCCAGCAGGAAAGAAGTACAGATGAACGCAGTGTCTCGCATCAGGACCAAGGAACCAGGGAACGTGCCACTGAGCTGACAGAGCTTCAGGAACGATGTCACTCCGTGTATCTGTGTCTGTTTTAGGAGTCAAACCCCTCACCTGTGATTTATACTTTGCCTTTATAGGCCTGTTCATTTCTTTAGGAGTCCTTCAATGGCATGAGGTCATTTGTATATGCTCACCCACAATATGAGCAGGGCATAGAATATGCCCAGACTTGGGGTATTAAGTCCTGGACTTAATAATATTAGTGGGTACCATGATGAGAAAACAGAGGCTGGTATGGTGATGATACTGAGGAACAAGAGGGCTTCCTAGGCAGGAGAACTGGTCACCTGGAGATGATGTGGGCATATGCTAAGCCCAAGCCACAACAATTTATTTGCAAGATATGAGCACTACAAATAATTCAAGCATCCTGTGGCTCCCAGTGCTCCAGGCCTCCTGATGTCCACATGTTTTTATACAGTCGCCTTCCCTAGGGCTGACTTATGGTACTCACCAATAGAATCACATGGAAGTGATGATATGTAACTTCCATTGCTTTATCACAGAGGCATTGTGCCTTGGTCTTCTGGATGACTCACTTGGAGACAAGTCATTGCTATGCCATGAGGACACATCGGCAGCCCTGGGGAGGGTCCTCACTGAGGACTCCTGCCAAGTGCCAGCATCAACTGCCAGCCACATGAGTGAACCTCCTTGGAAGCAGGTCCTTCCTCTCTTCTGGGCTTTAGTTTTGCCTCCTAGACCTTTGTCATCGGAGAGTGAGGAAGAGGGGCCTCCAGCCTCAGTCAAGCCTTCAGATGAAGATAGCCCAGGCTGGACATCCAATTACAGTCTCATGAGAGACCCCAGGCCGGGACCACCCAGCCAAGCCACTCCTGAATTCCTGACCCATACACGCTATGAGAGGTAAGAAATAGATATGGTTGCTTTAAACTGCTAAGTTTTGAGACAATACGCATTGCAGCAGAAATAACTAACACATATCCCTAGCAATAATGTAGTTCCTAGAACACAGCAGATGCTCAGGAAATGTTTAATGGATGAATGAATGAAGCTTCTAGTAGAGGGGCTATAAGTCAAACATTATGAATACTGATGAGAAGAGGGAACGGGTGGCCGTGGCCAAGAGAACTCATGTTCCAAACTTGGAAAGATAAAACTTAGCTCATAAACTCAAGAATTCAAGAAATGTCATAATACTTTATTTTCTTCAAATCTGAATAAATTGACCCTAAGTCATTATTGCTACCCAAGACCCCTCTGTACCCCACCTCAACTCACCCGAGGATCTGGGAAAAAATTCACTGTGGGAAAAGAGCCTCTACTCCCCAAATCTATGATGACCATTTATAACACCTTCCAGCCTCACACGGCATGACTCCGGAAACCAGGTTATGCTACAGCTATCAGGACTGTCTTGGGAGTCCCTGTGTCTACAATACAGTCTCTTAGACACCCAGGAAAGCCATTCTCTTCTGAGGTCTCACACCTCATTCAGACCTTCAACAAATATTTATTGGGTGCTCTACTAGTTAGGGTTCTCTAGATAAACAGAACAAGTACGAGAGGCTGGGGAGAGAGAGAGACTGATTTTAAGGAATTGGCTCATGTGTTTAGAGCTGGCAAGCCCAGAGTCCACAGCATATGCCAACAGGCTGGAGACCCAGTAAGGGCTGATGTTGCAGCTCAAGTCCGAAGGCCATCTGCCAGCAGAATTTTCTTTCCTTCAGGAGAGGTCAAGTCTTTTTCGTCTTAAAGCCTTTAACTGATTGAATGAGACCCATCTGCATTACTGAGGGCTTTACTCAAAGTTGACTGATTTATTTTAATCTCATCTAAAAGGTACCTTCACGGTAACATCCAGATTGATGTTTGACCAAATATCTGGGCACCATGGCCTAGCCAAGCTGACACATAAAATTCTTCACCATAAGATGCCATTAAGTGATGTAGGCACTGGGGATAGAGCAGTGAATCAACATGGGCAAAAATCTGGGACTTTTACATTCTAGGAGTGGGAAAAATAATAATAAACCATAATCAAATACATATATCATATGTTAGGTAGTTCTCACACTAAGAAGAAGCACCAATCAGGTGACGTGAAGGAAACTAATGAAAGTTGCCATTTAGATAGACTGGTCAGGAAGATCTCAAGAAATAACCCTTTGCTTAAGTGAAGAAGTCATACAAATACCTGGGGAAAGAACCTTCAGGCAGAGCAAACAGCGCTACAAAGACCCTCTCGCCAGAGGGTAAGGACCCTCCCCTGCACCCAGGCCCAAGACCCTCCACCCCACTCCCCACCACGGCCATCACTCCCCTTGGACGTTCCCCTTCCACCTCCCCCAGTGCAATTCCTCTAAGGAGCCCAGCCTCAGAAAACAAAAGCCAGGAAGGAAGCGCGTCTATGAGGAACATATCTCGTCTGCGTAAGCAAGAGAACATAGAAGACCTGGCTGCTTTCTTGGAAAAGTGTGCTGGCGGCGGTGGGGGGGAATATAAATAGACCAAAAATTAATTTCTCAAAAAATCAAACAGCCACAGAAACAGCAGCTGCTCTCCACATCCCACTCCCAGCCAGGCTCTTGAGGTAGGATTGGGGGTGAGGAGAGGGGATGAAGGGAGAAGCAGGAGGAAATCTCTAATTCTTAGAACTCTCTGATTCAGGAGAATTCACTAATTTCCTGACAAAAACAAGAGAAATTCTCCCCACAAGCTGTCAGACTTCTCCTTCCCAATACATCCAACTTGGATGTGAAAGTCTGTGGGAAAGGCGAAAGGATGCCTCTCCACTCACACCAGCCCAGAGGCAGGAGCCCAGCACTCCCTGGAGAGGAAGCTACCAGGAGTCGTGTGGCAGCCCAGCACCAATCTGCAGCCAGGCCCTCAGAGCCCCCCTCAGAGAGATCAGAGGCCATGGTGACCACGCCCCAGGAGAGGGGGAGGCAGGAAGGAGCACTGGCCTCCTGTGCCTGAGCTGCTGTGGACTTGAAGTAGGAAAGCTGGAGGGGGAAGAAGTAAGCCCACACCCAGTCGCCTCCCTAAGGACAGGGAGCTTAAACCAGACCTGCTGCAGGGGAGGACGGGGGTGGCTCCAGGCCAGAGAGCCATGAAGAGACCTCGTTTCTGCCCCTGGCCTTTCCTTCCCTCCCCCTCTCACACTGCACACATACAACACCCTCAGAGAACACGGTGTCTGAGAAATTGAAATCAATTCAGCGCAACAAACCACGTGCATTAAATGTTCTTCTCTGTGCTAGATGCTCTGACAGGTGCTGGAAATGCCAAGATAAATAAAACGCGGCCCTGCCCTCTGTAAGCTTACCCGTGGTTACAGCATGATCACTGGTATACCACTCGTACAAATAAAGTACAACAAGGGCACAGAAGAGGAAAAGCTTAATTCTGCCCAGGGGCTGGTGGGGAAGGCAGCTTTGTCAGAGAAGGTGGCATGTGACCCCTGGGAGTGAGCTGGGGATGGTACAAGGGCCAGTGGCACAGCAGGTCGCATGGTACATGTTTCCAGGGTGGTCCTGGGTACTGGCCAGAAGGCAGGCTGTGGTGAGGGAGGGGTCTTAAACGAGGCTAGGAACAGACACAGGCTTCAAAACTCATCCCATAGGCAGTTTTTAAACTTCAGTGTTCTTAAACAGGGACACGTGCCTGTGAACTCTGAGAAAGGAAACCCAGGTATCAGCAGGGGATGGGGTGGGGTGAGTTAGAGACAGATTGCGAAGCGGGAACGTGGGCCACTGCAGGAGTCCAGGTCAGGAGTCCAGGTCAGGAAGGCGTTGCCAGCCCCTTCGAAGGCCAGGCAATGAGGACAAGGAAGAAGATGGCAGATCAGAGGGAGGTTTCCTGGGGATACCAAGGCCTCGGGGATGGCTGGACGGGGTGGATGGTGGATTCAGGGACAGATCGCCCCCAGGTTTCTGACTTGGAGGAGAAAGGGCCCAGATGCAAGCCCAGGGTAGGCAGGGCAGGCTCTGGCTCATTCTAGCCTGAGCGCAGTGACTAACGCTTAGAAGGTACTGGATCACACGTGTAGGCTGAATGGGCAGAAGAATAAACGCATAGCGATGGAAGGGGAAACGTATGGTAAGCTCTCCCGGTGCCTGTGCCCCCAAGAACAGCTGCATTTCACCAAAGGGCACGTCACACACAGCATTCAGGAGGGAGAGGTTTCTCACCGAGGGGACCTGCCACTTGCTCCTGCTCTGTCTGGCTTCGAGGCTAAATAGAAAGCTTGGGCCCAATGGTGAGTGAGAACTGCAAATCCTAGAGTGGAATGGGAGCCATTGGGAGGCAGAGGGCACAGCGAGAGCAGTAGAACTGGCAAGAAGAAGACGGTGAAAGGACAGAATTCTATTAACAGCAAGAAATCCATCACTGGGTCTGAGGCCAGGAAAAGGGATTTGCAAAGAAAATTCTATTCAGGGTGTAGTTCCCTCTTATCGCAGTAAATGGGCTTCTAAAATGTACTGCTCTGTATTAAAAATATGCTGTCCTTTTAAAATGGCACAGACACCGGTGCATTCTATCTGCTGTGTGTATATAAAGAGAGAAACCGATCCACGGCTCCCATTCATAAACGCAGGGCCTCCCGTGTTCGATCAAGGTGGCGGGGGAGTGGTTTCCGCAGCACAGACACCTCTCCCAGAAGCAGGGCTGATGCTCCACTTAGGACCATCCTGGAGCCTGTGCACCTGCATAAACTCCACCCCTTCCTTTTTAAAATAGTTGTGTTTATTTTTAAATTACTGTATGGCAAAATTAACGCTTTTTTCTGTTAGTCTACAGCCCTATAGATAACGTGAATTTCTCCCGTGTCTACAGTCATGTGGCCACTACCCAATCAGGACGCACAGCAGCTCCATCACCCAAAACACTCCCTTGAGCTGCCCCCTTACCCTCCAACCCTCACTCAATCCATAACCCCTACAATCACTGATTTGTTTTCTATCACTATAATTTCGTCTCTTCTACTATAGCAAACAAATGGAACCTTAAAGTACACAACCTTGTGAGACCGGCTTCTTTCACTCAGCACAGTGTCTGAGATTCACTCAAGCCATTGCCTACCCAAGCTGTTACCTCTCTCCATAGCGCGTACATTTTTCTCTGGAGCTGTGCCCCGGGGCATGGGTGGGCCACAGTTTGCCCCCTGCCCTCTGGGTCTACTTCATAAAAGCTTAGCACCTTCCTCACAGAGGGGGCCAAGAAAAAAAGAAGGGAAGACACGGTGACCGTCCCTCTTCCTTCACTATGTGAGAATGGATTGAGTGTCCTCCGTGTTTTCACTTTGCAGGACTGGGATGCACGTGTGAACAAAGCAGGCTGCAGTTCTTGTCCTCCTGGCGCTTCCGTTCTCCGGGAGGAGAGGGGTGGTGAAGGATGCACATACTAAAAAGTGTTGTGGGGTGTCAACGGGGGAGTGCTACGGGGAAAATAGAGAAGTGGGAGAGGCGTCAGAAGTGTGGGCAGGAGGCCGTGGTTAGGAACGGCGAGGGGGAGCCAGAGAGGCCTCCTTGAAAATGGGACCTTCGTGCAAGACTTGAAGGGTGTTAGCCTCCTGGCACGCCTCGGAAGGGAAGCCTGCCCGGCAGGGGAAGCACTGGACGGGAAAGGCTGGGCAGACTTGGCCGGAGCAAAGCCAACTAAGTAAGGTGCAGCTGGGGGCAGAATGTGCATCTCCAAGCCTGGGCGCTCGGCCGCCCAGTGCTGCCCCAGTGCCTTTGGCTGCGACATCTCAGAGCACCCAGGACTGCTGCCTCCGACTCGGCTCTCAGTAGCCATGCCCGGGAGAGGTCCTTGAAGCTGGCTCAGGCAGATGCGCCGTGGAGAGCCCGCCACAGACTTCCCCAGTCCTACGGGAACTGTGGTGCCCTTGCAGCCTCACAGCCGAGGACTCCAGACCCTGACTCGATGACTTCATTCTCCACCCAGGTAATTGGCATTCTGGCCAAACTCTGCCAGCAGCAGCTTGAGCTGCTGAGGAGGCCATGGAGGAGATACCAGGGCTCAGGCACAGCCTCAAGGGGCTAAGGGGATAGGGATGCGAGTTCCCCACAAGGGTCCCATCAAGCCCTTCTCCCAGAAGCAGCAGAAGGGCACTAATCCACGCTCCTTCCACTGGCTGGGGTTCCAAATCTCATTAGCATTTACAAACGTGGAATTAATCTTCCCTTGGTAATCTGGTCGTTATTGATTTTTATTTTTAACTCTTGTCTTATGAAGACAAATAAAGTGCCTTCGGCAGCACAGATGTTCCCAGGGGTGCAAAGGAAGCAGGGGCCGGAGAAACGGGTATTCAGACAGGCTCAAAGAATCTCTCGTGGCTCAGTCAGCAGGTTCTGGGAGCGAGATAGGGAGGCAGATGTGTCCCAGCCTTCCAACTATCATAAACAGGGAGGACCCCCAAAGAGGACAGAGGCCCGAACCTCCAACGCCCCAATTAGGCCCATCTGCAGCTGACAGAGACAGCTCTGATTCATCTTAATCACATGCAAGTTAAAAATAAACATCAATAACCAGCGGCATGAAGAAAAGAGGTGACATTTTGAGATGCAAATGAGGTGGGAAGTCCGAAAGCAGGCAAGGAGAGTCCCAACGCCCTGAGTGCCTGAGCACAGGTGGCCTGCAGACAATGTGGAGACCCCCCCAACCACAGCCACCCCCACCTCCACACCTCTCAGGACCAGGTACAGAATGTCAGCTGCTAGTTTGTCAGTGCCAAAACTGATGGCTTCACATGCGTGACACCTTCGTAGCAGCAGTGGTGTGACAGACAGACCTGGGCCTTGGCGGTAGAAGAGGTGGGCTCACATCCCAGCTCACTGGCTCACCTCTGCAGCACCTCAGTTCAAGGAGGTGATATGGCGGCACACCTGAGAGGCCTGGTGTGTGTAGGCCCTCAAAGAGGAGGGATCTAGTCCTGCATTTTCTGCTTCCCTCTGAAGCAAAATCCAATGGTTAGAGAAATTGCTTTAAATTGCAAAAATAAAAATCTTGATTAAACACCAAGCATGAGAACGTTCTCATGCTAAATCAGGTACCAAGGATTCTACAGGAATATGCAGAAATATGTGAGGCCCTCGCGATATATATGAAATAATAAATTCCCAACTCCCACCCACACAGAGCTTAAAAATCTCGCAAGGGCGTTTATAAACAGTCCATGGAGTATGACGGGCGTAAGAAGCTGCCGGAGAGACTGTGTCGTCTACCTCCACGTACATCTCACCGTCTGGCTTCCAGCCCTTCCTGCCCAGAATCCAGGGCAAGATGGCGGGGTCACCTGCTGCTCTTATGGTATCGTGTTTAATTCCCACCGCTGCCCTATGAGGATCAATATTCTCAGATGAAGCAATGGGGCTTAGTGAGCTGGGTGATTTGCCCAAGACAGGGAGCTGTCGGGGATTCTGACTGGCATCTGTCAGCCCAGAGCCCGTTCTTGCTCTTCCTTCCCAGGCTTGCTATCAGGAGGAGCCTCAGCCCGAGCACAGGGGCCTCTCAGCCCAAGAGTCCGGGATTCCCTAACTCACTGCACCTCCCAGCACACGGCCTCTCCTGACTGTGCCCTTGCCGTAGCTTCTCTCAGGTCCCACAGCTCACCCTCGTTAGCACAAGCTCCTGCACCTCTTTCCGCACGCACACCCTCAGCTTGCAGCTTGCTCTTCTCCGCTCAGCTCTTGAGCCTAAGGGCCTGACTGGCCCCCTGGTGCTGTCATTGCAGCCAGCGCAGGGCAGGGTAGCCGGGCTGGGCTGGGCTCAGCCTACTGTCCCACTGCCCACCTCTGTGGTGGGCCAGGTCACCCCAACACAAGGGAGACAAGGCCAGAAACATTTACCTACTGAAAGATTATCCTCCCCTCATTCCTGGTGTGGGGGGATCGGCTGCAGCATCGGCTGATGAGGAAGGCCACATTCACATCCAGTCAAAACAGCTCTGTAAAACAGGCTTTGACAAAATTGTCACATTAGATGTATCTGAATAAAGTCAGCCGGGCGGCTGGCAGAGCACAATTCTACATCATTTTGACAGCCTGCATTACGAAGCTGCAGGCACCACCAGGAAATGACCTCCAAGCTAAGCCCAAATTATAGCCAGTGCAACATAGTCAACCCTTGGTAGGGTGAGAGGAGGCCAGGAAAAAGGCTTGGAGGGCAAAGAATGAACATTTTCCTCTCCTCCCCTCCCTCAATCACGAGTGGAGAGAGGGAAGCAAAATGGGTGTTGGTGCAGTCAGCGGGGATCTTCCCCTTCCCTCTGGCTGGGAGCCCGGGGCTCGCATTTCTGTCTGGCCTCCTCATTTAGTGGCCTGGGAAATGCCCCAGGTGGGGAGGCTTCTGCTTCTAATGAGCTTTTCCATCTTGGGCGATTCACCTCCCCTCCTTGGCCCTTCATTTTCTTTCCTGGGAGGGGGGGAAGGACTAGCATCAGTGATTTTAAAACTGTGTTCCTTAGGTTTGCAGAAGGTGTCCCAGAGGTGACCTGATGGGAGGGTGGGGTAGAGAAGCAGAGTGTTTTACACCCTCAATTGCAGAGGAGCTAGAACTGTGCTGTTTCCATCTGTTATAGCTACTGGGGCTCCAGGGAAGATGCCTTTGAAGGAAGGGTTCTGTTGCTAATTTCTTTTTTCAAAAAGGAAAAAGAGGAAAAAAGGAAGAGAGGAAGGCAGGAAGGAAGAAGGGAGGGAGGAAACTACAAGACTTCTAATTGCTCCCATAGTCTGTGGAAAGAGTTCCACATTCTAGTGCTCTAGGGTGGGCCTTTCCAGAAGCAATCATCCCCATAGCCTTCGCAGCAAGTGCAGAAAATCCGCTGTGCATCTGTGCATCCTGCATCTCAGACAAGACGATCTGACCGCCAAGCCCTCTGGCCCCTGGATAGGGAGGGGCAGTAGTGAGAAGTGTGGCCTCAGGCCTAAGTCCATCCCAGCCTCCAAGGAGGCCAGGAAAGATGAGAGGACTCTGAGCTCCATGGGTCTCCACTCCCACCCCAAAGGGTGTCACCAATGCATTGACAGAGCAGCCTCGTTGGGAGAGGCTGGGGGGGTGGCATTCAAAAGGGCATGAGGACACTGAATATTCATGATGCTAATTAAGCAACAGCTAATTGGAAAATGTTGGATTTTATTAAGACCCCAGATTTATATCATTGCAACAGGCACCAACATAATAACAATCATCTAATGGCCACTTTGGGTTCTTTCCAGAGTTTCTTTCCTCTCTTGCTGGCTGTTAATGGTGCAGGGCAGAGCAAGCCAGTGAGTAGATGAGACCAAGGGGAGCTTGCTCTGTGGTTGGTCTGTGCAGCCCAGAAGCAGGAGATTGGACTGGGTGGTCTGTCCCGGCTCTTTCTGCATCACCAGGAGTGGAGATGCTGAAGAGAGGGCTGAGATTGGGGAGGCAGGGAGCAAAATAGAATGAGGATGTTTGCCAGCCACAGAGGTGGAAGGAGGCTTCACACCTAGCCTAATGCCTTGCCCTCGGCAGACAGTAGAATATTGGTGGTAACCGCAGGGACCAAATGACCTTTAGCAGGGGGCACCGCGGGTGCTCTACAACCTCCTGGTGTGTTCTCCGTGGAGCTTGGAACCAGCTCTTCTCCATCCCGGGAAGGCACTTCACAAGGTCTACATCAACCTGAAGCACGGAACAAAGCTCGGAAGTTGGGGGAAACTCCAGGCTACTGGTTTAATTTCCCTGCCCTGCGGAGAGAGAGAAACATCACCTTTAAAGGAAAGAGTATAGTAAAAGATGACTTGGATCCTTTGAAAAATGTCTGCTATGTCATGGATGTTACCTTAGAAGACAGAGTACAATCACACCTGTTCCACTTTGAGATTTGCTAAAATGGCACCAGGTGTGAAATGAGCAGAGCGGGGCAGTCTGTGAGCCCCTTCAAGTGACTATCTCTGTTATTTACGAGCTTATCTGAGCTCAAACAGACTTCAAGTTAACAGTCCCACTTTTACATAGAAATAACAGAGAGAGAAGAGTCGTAAATATCTATTTATAAAATAAAAACTGAGCATTAGAATCCGGAAAAACGCCGGTAAGGACCCCCTGATGAATGGTGTGTTTGATTAACCCTCCTGCTTTGCACAATGGCCGTGCTCACAAGCAACAGGCAGCTAAGACCTCTCTCCTCACACCTAAGACCCAGCAAGTGAGCCGAGGGCCGGGGTGACCATCCTTGCTCTGCAACCCTGGCCAGGCAGACCTGCCGCCACCGCATTGCTCTACCCAGCCCAGCCGCAAGTCCTTTTGAGTGGGCCGGCAGCTGCGTCCTCTCAAGGCTGGGAGGTTTCCTTTGGGGAGCAAGGCAGGATTGAAGCCCCACTCCCAGCACAGGTGAGGGAGGGCTGTGTCCACACTCAACATTATTTCCGGGGGTGCCTATGAGGGTATTTCTGGATGGGATTCGCATGTGAATCAGTGGACTCAGTAGACTGCCCTCCAGTGTGCGGGGCCTCATCCAGTCCACTGAGGGCCTGGGTTGAATGTGAAGTCAGCAGAGGGGGGTTCTTCCTTCCTGCCTGCCTGCTTGGGACGTTTCCTTGCATCTTCCCTGGCTCCCCCTGGTCCACAACCCTCCGCATTCAAACTGGGATTACACCACAGGTCTTTCTCGTCCCCACCTTGCAGACAGCACACTGTGGGGCTTCTCAGCCTGCATAGTAACGTGAGGCTCATAACAAATGTGAGATCATAATAAATCTCCATATATATGTAAATAAACGTACGCATACACATAGCCTGTTGGTTTATTTCTCTGAAGAGCTCTGACTGACACACTCACACACCCCCAATATTCAAAACCCCACGAATACTCTGGGGACGAAGTCTCCGCTGAACTGACCCAACCGGTCTCCCCTCGGTCTGAGCCTCCATTTCCCTGTCTATGGGAGGAAAAGTGGGTAGTCACTGGGGCCGTGAGGAAGCGTCTGGACACCTTTGTGTGTAGTGTCTTGGTCAAAACTCTCCAAAGGGAAGGATGGTGATGCATACGTTCCTCAGCTCGACTGTGGCGATCATTGTACAGTGCACACATTGTCAAAGCGTCATGTCGTGCAGCTTAAATAGATAGAATTTTTGTTTGCCAATTATACTTCAATAAAGCTGGGTGGGGGAAGAACACGCTACTCTAAAACAATCTGTGTGTCTCCTTTGTCCTCTTCCCATTCCTAACTTCCTCTTTCAAAAAAAAGACTTTGTTTCTTGCTGAAAGTTACTTGAAATATTTGATGTTGAAGTTCATGTAGAACCCTATAATATATATGAGTGTGTATATGTATATATAAAAATATAAATATACATGCATGCACACACATATGTAAAGGAAACATATATTTATTTGTGTGTATATAGATGTGTATAGGTTACATATTTTTTCCTTTCTGTTCTTTCTTTCAAAGATTTGGTAGGCCTTCCAATTTCTAAGCATGACTTCCACAGAATGAAATGTCATCATGAGTCAGTTATTATATACTCTTGAGATTTCCTGCAGGCTTGTCCTTCTAGGTATTTAAAAGGAAAGCATTTCTCCAGCAGTGAAAAAAATAAAAACCTCCCCCAAGGGCCAGGGGTCAGTTGTGAGCCAATACGGGCACTGAGGCACGGCGAAGGAGGAAAACCGCCAGTTTCTTGCCCAAAGGTCTCAGGTAAGCCAGAACAGCTAGTAGAGTGACAGCCCCAGGGAGGGGGCCCCAAGCAGCTGGTGTCAGCAAAACTGGCAAGGAGACGAGGGTGCCCACGTGTGAGCAGAGGATCAGGAAGATTTGAGGGCCAGCAAAGAGGACTGGAGGGCAGGAGTAAGGGAGCTTCAGGGTCTGGGGCACAGGACACCATGGAGGGAGGAGCCCTCTCGCCAGCACCTGGGCCCTGGGCACCTGTGGGTTCAGCACCATGAGACATAGGTCCAGTGGAGCCCTGTCCCCACTCCAGGTCAGACACTGGAGCCTCCACATAAGGCAGGGGAAAGGCCCATTGTTCCCACCGTGTCCGAATCCCTTATTCTCCACGTGACTGTTTCACTGGGCGGAACTTCCCCAGCCGCTCAGGACTCCAGCACTCACCTTTCCCCTTCGCCCGTTCCGTGGCTCTCGCCTCATCTCCCATCCCTTACCCAGCCCCGAGACCAGGTTCATGCTGCCCAGCTCTGCTGCCGAGCGAGGCCAGGTTCATGCTGCCCAGCTCTCCTGCCGAGCAAGCCCCTCCACTCTCCCTCTTTTCCCTCTGGCCCTTCTTCTCTATTTACCGGAGTCTCCCCGGGCCTGCTGTCCCCTCCCCACTCCTCGGGGGTCCTCGTGGGCCCTCGGTCCACAGTGCTGTCTGCCTCTGGCCCTGCTCACCCACCCCCAAGGTGGCAACTGGTGTCTGTCCGGTATCTTCTCCCTCCCATACTCTCCACCGGGCACCAGGCACATGCCCGCCTGTAGGGTTTTCTGGTCTCTTCCCTCCACAAACCTGCATCGAGGGTCTCCCATGCACTGGGCACAGTGCTAGGAAGGAGGACTTCCCATATGCAACCACTCAGACCCTGGCCGACGGACGGCCAAAGGATGCATCGCCAAAGAAGCAGTCCTGAGCTCACCCGCCTTCTCTGCCCCTTCACCGTCAGTAAGGAGAGGCCCAGGAGCGGCGTCCCCCGGGGAAGGCACTCAGCACAGGCCTCTAGGACAGGGCCAGGGCTGCCACCAGCTAGCCTCTCTGGCCTCCTCCCCAAGGCATCAGGCCTGCCCTTGACTTAGTGACAGATTTGGCTGCTCCTCACCCACCGTCTGGCTGCATCCCTGCTAGCCCTGGGTTTCTGACCTCAGCTGCCACTACCAGCAGGCTCCATCGGCCACAGCCGTCTCCGTGCCTAAGTGACAGCCCTGCTTGTCACTGTGGCCAGGCGGCAGCACACTGTGTCCTTGGCTCTCTCCGGCCTGTGGTACACAGCAGGCTGTCCCCTTGCCCGCCGCAGCTCTGCCCACACTCTGCAGCCGTACTGTACCTCCCACCCAGGCTCGCCAGCACCTGGGAAAGCTGACTGTGTCTGGCTTCGCAGGTAACCTTGGCGAAACTCTTACCCGTTTCACACCTGCCCTCTCTTCTGTAGAATAGCAGTAATAAGGCACAGGACTGCTGGGAAGGGAAAACCAGGTCATGGGTGTGGAAGTGCTTCGCAAATCCCAAGCACTATAAGGTTCCAAGATAGAGTTCTTATTATTCCGATTCCTATATTACGACCTGCCCCAAAGCTGATCACCTTACAGCTGGGCTGTGCAAACACTTCAAACCTAGGGACACCTCCTCCGCCCCCAGCTAGATTCTGCAGGAGTCACTCATAGCTCAGCCCAGCAAGCTGAGGCCACAGGAAGCACGTGAAGACCCCTCACAGTTGTGGTGGGTAATTTTACCTGTCAACTTGTGTGGGCCACACGTGCCCAGATATTTGGCCAAGCACCGTTCTGTTTGCCTGTAACGTGTCTCTGGATGAGATGAGCAATTGAATCTGCAGACTGACTAAAGCAGATGGCCCTTCCCAGCGTGGTGGGCCTCATCCAACCCACTGAGGACCTAAATAGAACAAGAAGCTTGACCCTCCCTCGAGGAAGAGAGAATTCCTCCTGCCTGGCTGCCTTCAAACTGGGACGGCAGCTTGTCTCTGCCTTCAGACTCGAACAGAAACGCTAGCTCTCCTGGGTCTCAACCTGCTGGCCTTCGGATGGGAACGACACCGTCAGCTCTTCTGGGTCTGCAGCTTGCTGACTGCAGATCTTGAGACTTGTCAGCCTCCGTAATTGCATGAGCCAATAACACACAGACACACACACACTCACCCGTGCTGTTGCTTCTGTTTCTCTGGAAAACCCAATGCAGCGATCTTCCAGTGGTCTTCATCGGGCTGTGTGTCAAATGGAAATGTGTTGGGGGATTTGGGGGCTGTCAGATGATTTAGGAGAGTAGGCACTGCTAACATTTGGGGTTGAGGGTACGAGACACCAAAGGTCAGCTAAAACCCATGCTTGTCCTTTCGGACATTCTGGATTGAGGCCCTGCCAACCTTTCCAAGCCCCTGTCCTCTACTCTGGCCACCATGAGAGCCACACGAGCAGCCCTGGCTTCCTTTTCTGTTTCTTAAACATACCAAGCTGGTTGCTGCCTGAGTATTTCACACTGGCAGTCTTCTCTCTTGGAGCAGTCTCCCCTGCCCACTGCCAAGGGTTAAATGGCTGGTTCCTTCTTGTCCACCCGGTCTCAGCTGCGACAGCGTCACCTGAGAGAGGTCTTTCTTGATCACTCGATCCAAGGTGGTCCCCCCACCCCGAGACACTCTTCGCTCCACCTGCCTTTCCTTCTGCAGAGCGCGTGTTTCCCTGTGGAAGGGCAGTGTGCTCTGCTTCCACTCCCTGTTGTGTCTCTACCCCCACCAGAGTGTGCACCCCACAAGGACAGGGGCTCTAGGCTGCTCGCCCCCGTATTCCCAGAACACGGTAGGAGTTCAGTCCATGTTTATTAGACCTATGTTTGGAGCCTGCAATGTGCCAGATGCTGTGCTGGGCGCTGAGAGACGCGAGGTAGAACAAGCTCTTCCCACTACGGGGAGAGGCGTTTCTGGAATTTGTTTGGCAACAGCCCCCTTGGCCTTCGGCATTCCTAGGGGAAAGCGCTGGGCACCAACACAGTCACCAAGACATTATTCCTATGACCAGGCTGCTGCCTCAGTCCACAAGGGTGCTGGGCCCCTCTCAACCTTCAGCCTGCTTAATCAGAGACACATCCCACCGCCCTTGCCCTGTCAGCTCCCAACCCTCCCCTGACCCCACCCCACCCACCACGTCCTGTCTCCAGATTCTAGAAGTCTGACCATGTGCAGCCCCCCAGCAGGGCTCTGCAGCTAGCCCCACACTGGGCCCCCCTGCCCAACCCCTGCCACCGTGAGTACGTCATCAGATGTGGCTGACAGCATAGGAAGCAGCCATTGCACGTGGGAACGTTCCTCACAGCTCCCACCCTCTCCAGACCACCTGCGATTTAGGCTTCCAGAATCCTACCTCGTCTCACGCACAAACCCACTCAGATTCAGAAGGACGGACCCACCCTGACCAGGACTTGGACTTAAGGAGAGTGTTTCAAAAACTGCCTGACCTTCAACTTGATCCCAAATATCTCCTTGCTGACTCCGTGGGACTTCAGGTCGGTCAAGCCTCTGGGGCTTCTTGGCAAATCTCGAATTTGATGGCACATCTGGAAACCAGCTTCAAGGGCTGTCTGCAGAGAGCAGTGGGCTTGAGCAAGACAACCAATGCTGTGGGGAGAGAATGCACTCGGAGAACGCATGGACTCATGGGGGCCAACACACACTGGGGCCTGTGTGGGCCGTGGGGTTGGGGGAGGGAGCATATCAGGAAGAATAGCCAATGCGTGCTGGGCTTCATCCCTGGGTGATTCGATGATCTCTGCTGCAAACCTCCATGGCACACCTTTACCTGCGTAACAAATCTGCACATCCTGCACATGTACCCCTGAACTTAAAATAAAAATTAGAAATTTGAAAAAAGAAAGAAAAGAAAATGCATTCAGAAATGGCAGTGGGCTGGCCCGGCTGGCACGCAGGTAAATACCCACTTGCTGAGACTCGAGATACCTGTTCCTGCCTTTGATTCTGGCACTGTCTCCAGAGCTTTGTGTTAAAAATGTAAATGTTATTATTCATATGCAACCTGGGAGGAGTAAAACATTACTATTTCCACACTACCATTTTATCTCCCTAGTAGATCAGATACCTGAGGAGAAAAAGCTGGAATAGGGTATCTAGGAAGAAGGAGGGGAAGGAAGTCCTGGAGACAAATATTTTTGTTTCACAATTTTGCCTGAGGCCACACCTTCGTGATGCTCTCTGGAAGGGAACACCCCAGGCAGGAAAGGATCACCAAGTGTCAATCCCAGCTGGCATCACAGTCTGCCTCGGCCTTGCCCTAGCTCCTTCGGAGTCGGAAGAACCACTATCACCCTCTCCCCCCTTTAGAGATGTTAATCTGATCACTAAACTGTCTCTGCAAAGTGTGAACATTTGTTTTTCTTAGATCAGTTGGTACAAGGTTGAAATTATTCAAAGGGAATTCTTAAAATATGAGACAGAAATGCAAGAAAGCAGAAAATGCAGACAACTGTTTTCTCTTAACACAGTGCATCTCTTTCTGCGGGTGCAAATGGCCCTGCTGGCTGCTGGAATTTCCAAGTGTCCTCAGAATCTAAGATTTCTGTTCAGTAAAATTGTATCAAATCCTAGGGACATGGATGAAACTGGAAACCATCATTCTCAGCAAACTATCGCAAGGACAAAAAACCAAACACCACATGTTCTCACTCATAGGTGGGAATTGAACAATGAGAACACATGGACACAGGAAGGGGAACATCACACACTGGGGCCTGTTGTGGGGTGGGGAAAGGGGGGAGGGATAGCATTAGGAGATATATCTAATGCAAATGGCGAGTTAATGGGTGCAGCACACCAATATGGCACATGTATGCATATGTGCATGTTGTGCACATGTACCCTAGAACTTAAAGTATAATAATAATAAAATTTTTAAAAAGTATCAAATCCATAAGTGTTTCATTTTTTCTTCAAGTTAAGCAAGCTTTATAATGTTATAACTTATTTGCACAGAAGCAATAGACTACAATAATATAAACTGCAGTGTAGATTGTAGTCAAACTTTCTAATATCATGTATTTTCATTTGATCTACACATTTTGATCAAGCATATCTAATATATTTTCTGAAACCACTTGGAAGCTTGGACCAGGGCCTCGCCTGAACCTCAGACTGAAGTCGTAGCTTCAGTGTGGTGTTGCCACTGTGCCTTCCTGGGGTGGGGCTCTGGGAGTGTGTGGGCAGAGCCGTGGCCTGGGTGACACCTCCCAGTCGAGGTGGGGGCTACTCTCTCTGGCCCCCAGGCTTTGTAGAGACAATCACCATGAACCACGAGGACCCTTCCTTTGTCCTTCTGGAAGGGTCTGTGGCTTTCAGCCTCCTCTCACCCCAGACTTCTCTGTCACAGTCCTCTCTCTGTCACTAACCAGCTGTTACCAAGGGCTTTGGGATTCATACTTGGGCCTGGTCTGTCTACTTCAGTGCTTTGCAGTTTGACTTTCTGCAGTAATGGAGACATTCAATATGGTCTAGCAGTAGGTCACTAGCCTAGCAGAGGTGGCTTCTCAGCACTTACAATATGGCTAATGTGCCTGAGGAACTGAGGTTCGAATTCTATTTCATCATCATTAATTTAAATGTAAAAGGCCAGGCATGGTGGCTCATGCCTGTAATCCCAGCACTTTGAGAGGCTGAGGTGGGTGAATCACCTGAGGTCACAAGTTCAAGACCAGCCTGGCCAACATAGTGAAAGCCCGTCTCTACTAAAAATACAAAAAGGCGTGGTGTCATGTGCCTGCAATCCCAGCTACTTGGGAGGCTGAGGCAGGAGAATTGCTTGAACCAACGAGGTGGAGATTGCAGCCAAGATCACGCCACTATGCTTACAGTCTGGGTGACAGAGCAAGACTCCATCTTAAAAAAAAAAAAATTATAAAATACCAGATATGCTTATGGCTACCATACCAGACAGTGCAGCCCTGGTGAGTGGCCACATGGGCACCGCCGTCACCAGAGGCACCTGGCACCTGTCAGGAACCTACGCAGCAGTCCCTCCAGGCTGCAGGACCATGCACCTTGGAGCTTACATTTAAAGCCCTACCTAGTCTAAGAGATGCTTTGTTTTCATCATATCTGTACAGCAGATTTATACCTTTAACCTTTAATTATAGCGTCAGCCTACGGAATGATCTCTTTCTCTCCAGGTTGGATAATGGACTCTGCCACCAGTAGGAGATCTTTACTTCTCCCTTGTGGATGCCAGAGGGGGGTGCCGCTGAGGAGAAATGCCTGAATGGAGAGGAGGAAACGCAGCCATACTGTGCAGCACCTAAATGCCAAGGACAGGAGTTCAGGTGTGATGCCTTAAGCAGTGAAACGTCCTTGAAGATTATAGAGCAGACAGGTAGCAAAGGTAGCAGACAGTGAAGGAAAGCCTGCGAGGTTGAAAGTCTAGAAGCATTGGATTTGGTTCTCTTCATTAGCTATGAAGAAGTCTTATTCATAGCTCACATTTCTGAGCCTCAATTTAATCTTTGTCTGTAAAATGGGGATAGTACCTACCTGTATTAGTTAGGATTCTGCAGACAGAGTCAGTAAAATATGGATAGATAGATATAGATATATAGTTACATAGATACAGATATATATATACATATATATATGTATGTATGTAGAGAGAGAGAGAGAGAGAGAAACCAGGATTTAAGGAACACAGTTATGAAGGCTGACAAGTCCAAAATGTGTAGAGTGAGCCAGCAGGCTGGAGACCCAGGGAAGAACGCACGTCGTGGTTCAAGTCCATAGGCTGGCAGAATTCCTTCTTGCTCTGGGGAGGTCAGCCTTTTACTGCATTTAGGCCTTCAGCTGATTGGATGAAGCCCACCCATATTCTAGAGGACAATCTCCTTTACTCCAAGTCCACCAGCTTAAACGTTAATCTCATCCAATACGTCCTCACACAAACACCCACAATATTGTTTGACCAAACAGCTGGACACCCTGAGGCCCGGCCAAGTTGACACATAAAATTAACCATCTGAACACCCCGTAGTGAGGGCCACATTCATTCACATGTTTGAGAGAATGTATATGACCATGTTTTGAAACTGTCACGTGCTATAAGAATACAAGGCCAACAGCCACATGAAAACATGCTCCATTACTAATCACCAGGGAAATGCAAATCAAAGCCACAAGGAGGAGACACCAGTCGCACCTGTCAGAATGGCTGTTATCAAAGAGGAAAGGTACGTGCTGGTAAGGATGTGGAGGAGAGGCAGGCCTTGCATACTGCTGGCGGGAATATGAATTAGTGCGGTCATTATGGAAAACTGTACGGAAATTCTCAAAAAATTAAGAATGAAACTACCATACGATCCAGCAATCTCACTGCTGGGTATCTACCCAAAGGAAATGAAATCAGTGTGTCAAAGAGACATCTTCACCCACCCCCCACATGCACTGTAGCACTGTTCACAATAGCCAAGACATGAAACAACCTAAGTGTCCATCAGCGGGTAAGTAGATACAGAAAATGTGGCATATAACATAACTGAATAGTATTCAGACTTAAAAAGAAGAAAACCCTTCCTTTGCATGGCCTGGATGAACGTGGAGGACATTATGCTAAGTGAAATAAGCCAGGCACAGGGAGAAAATCCCGCAGGATCCCACTTCTATGTGGAATCTAAGAAGGCTGAACTGGCTGGGTGCGATGGCTCATGCCTGTAATCCCAGCACTTTGGGAGGCCGAGCGGGGAGGATTGCTGGAGCTCAGGAGCTCAAGACCAGCCTGGCCAACATAGTGAGAAGCCATCTCTACAAAAATTAGCTGGGCGTGGTGGCGCACACCTGTAGTCTCAGGTACTTGGGAGGCTGAGGTGGGAGGATCACTTGAGCCCAGGAGGCAAAGGTTGCAGTGAGCTGAGATTGCACCACCGCACTCCAGCCTGTGTAACAGAGTGAGACCCTGTCCGGAAAAAAAAAAAAAAAACTTTGGAAAAGAGGAGTCCTTGCCTCCCAAATGTGCCGAAACACGAGACCCACAGGCGAGCGACACGCCAGTCTGGGTGTTTAAGAAGGGAAAACAACAGGATTTAGAGTCAGGGGCCCTCAGCAGATGCCCAAACACGGAAATGGATGAATATTCATTAGAGTTGTTATCAGCCAGGATCCTGGCAGAAAAAAAAATCATCTTGGCTGGTCCAAATGAAGAGACTGTAATGAAGGGCCACTTACAGAGGTGAAGGCTGGGTGAAGGCAGGGTGGGTACAGCACAAAGCAACCCACTCCCTCGATGGTTATTAAAGGTCGCCGCCTGGCATGCAGCACCTCACACCGTCAAAGCAATTTCACCCCCGTCATCCTGCCTGACCCCCGCAACAGGCTCGTCGTGGGGTACGTTACAATCCCTATTTTACAAGTTGGGCGACTGGATTGAAAAATGAAGCAACTTGCCCAGGGTTACAGGACTGTTCCCCTGTCTTCACGTGCCCTCGTCATTCCACCAGACCACACAGCTGTCCCCAGAGAGGGGACACAATAATGCACCTTGTAAAGCATTCGAGAATTTAAGAAGGATGTTCCCGGCACTATCTCCTAGCGGTGCTCACCCTGTAGCTGCTGCCCCCAAGGGAGGAGAGTCACACGTGGCAGCTAGGTGATTCCCATAAGCACACACTGGATGATGCCACATGCTGCTCCCCATCCCTCCAATGGCTCGCTGTCACCCGGCCAAGACAGTAAAGAGCCCTCCGTCATCTGGCCCTGGCAGGTGATCTCTCAGACCTAACTTCTTTGCCCAGGCTGGTATCGAACTCCTGGGCTCAAGCAATCTTTCCACCTCAGCCTCCCAAAGTACTGGGATTACAGGTGTGAGCCACCCACTGCACCTGGCTCAGACCTAACTTTCCTGTTCTCTTGTTTCCTTAGGACACCCAAGTTAACCAGCTTCTCTGCCCCCCCTTAAACTTGTCAAGCACAGGCCCATCTCAGCTCCCACCCCCACTGGCTGCTCATTTCACTTGGAATTCTCTTCCCCCAGGTTCCATATGGTGTACTTCCTCCCTTTATCCAGGTCTCTGCTAAAATATAAAAAAAACTTTCCCAAGGAAGCCTTCCCTAGTTACCCTGCATGTAATCACGCGCACACCACACACACACACACACACACACACACACATACACACACTTCCCTTATCATTACTTGGCACTTTATCTATCTGTCTATCACCTGCGGTCCCCACTAGCAAATAAGCTCCATGAAGGTAGGAAGTTTCTTCTCCTCATTGTCTCCAGTGCTTAGAGCAGTTCCCAGCATGTATAAAGGGCACAGAGTTGTAGCTGACTGAATGAAAGAGCAAATGCCGTGTGAAGAGGTGAGAGGGCCGGAAGGTGCACAGGGTTGCACGCTGCACACTGCAACCCGACGTCTCCCTCTTCTTCCTCCCCATTCCACACTGGCTGCAGCTGTGATCTTCCAAATGTTGACTCAAGTGCCTCCTTGCAGAGCTTGGGTCTATTAAATATTGCAGAGCCTCCTGGGCTGAACAGATGCTGAATGTCAGGAGAAGGTTTGTCTCCAGGAACAAAAGCAGGAAACACTCTCCTCACTCCCAGCCTCCAGATGTCAGAGGTCCCTAAGGCAGAGGGTGGAAGAGCTGCCAGGACGACGTCCTGCCCTTGTGTGTAGAGATGGATGCCCACCTCGTCCACCTCATCTCGTTTCCCAGTTCCTTTTGGACTTCCTTCAGGGACATACACTGTCCCTTCTGCCCCCAGTGCCTTCTCCCCACTTGCCTTCCTCATTAGCCCCACAGAAGCAAGACACCGAGGTGGGAAGAGTGACAAGGAGGACTGGGCCCTATTTCTCCCATCTGTGTACAGGGAGGGATACCAGGGAAGTCTCTGTCTGCGTACTCAAGTTTGGGATGCTGGACGTGTTTGGAACAGCAGGAAAGGACCCCAGAAATACATTATCCAAAGGAAAGTGGCTAACTAGGAGGCATGATTTAAAAAAAAAAAAAACACAGCATCTGCAGCTTCCTGAGGAACACTTCCAAACAAGAACTGCCTGGCCCATAGCAGGGGCTGCTGCGTCTGAAAGGGGGAGCCGGGCAAGACTGCCATCCGTGGGTCTGGATGGGTGGGAGGGGACCACCTCTGGAAGGCAGGACGCTGGTGCAAAGAGAGAGCCGGCTCTGTCGTGCGCACTGGGACCACCGTCTGGAGTCCCAGGCTTGGCCTCTGATGGCGCACCGTGTTCTCTCCCTCCTCATCCCTCAGCCCTCCAGCCCTCCGGCCTGCCTGCAAGGACACTTGATACAAGGCTTGACACAGGGAACCTTAAACAGTGAGGGAGGTAAAGCTGCCCCTGGAGTTCCAAGAAGGTATAATTACAGATTTTTCACACCATTCACCACTGACAGTGATCTTGAAACCCTGGAGGAAAGACTCTTTTTTTTTTTTTTTTGAGACAGAGTTTTGCTCTTGTCACCCAGGCTGAAGTGCAGTGGTGTGATCCTCCCCCTCCCACGTTCAAGCCATTCTCCTGCCTCAGCCTCCCAAGTAGCTGGGATTACAGATGCCCGCCACCACGCCCAGCTAATTTTTGCATTTTTACTAGAGACGGGGTTTTGCCATGTTGGCCAGGCTGGCCCTGAACTCCTGACCTCAGGTGATCCGCCCACCTCAGCCTTCCAAAGTGCTGGGATTACAGGTGTGAGCCGCCACCTGGCCTGAGCCACCAGGCCCGGCCAACTCTCTTTCAAAGCAGAGGGCCTGCCATGGTGTTTGTGGCACCTGGAGAAGGGGCAGCGAAGGACGGCAGTGGCAGGCCATGGACACGAAGCCGGTGATGGGGACCTTATAGCTCCTCCTGCATGACAGCAACCCTCAGAACGCAGGGCAGGAAGAGAGGAAGCAGGGCCCGGGCAACAAGGATGGGGGGCCCAGGCAAGCCACTCCCGTCTCTCTGGACAAAACACCGGCCAACCATGGTCCCCCTCCAGGCTCTGCAACAGTGGAGACGTCACCAACAGATGAAAGTGCATCCTGGTCTTTGGGTAGAGGGAGGTCCCAGAGGCCCACAGGAAAGCTGAGGCGCAGGCTGGGAATTGGGAGACCTGCTTCTGTTTCAGGTCTGCCGCTAGCTCCCTGTGTGTCTGGAGCAAACCACTTAACCCCTGAGGACCCCATGTTTCATCTGTGAAGTGGAATAACACATCCTGGGAGACTTTAGAGGGTCACGAGAGATGCTGTGCACACAGGCTGGGTCCCACCTCCAACCCTGACAACAATGACCTCTGCTTACCACGCATCCCCCGCCATGCAGAGCCGCGCCTCCAGTGATGTGATGGGGGGGCAGTCCAGCCTCCATGGCCAGGACGGCGATGAGTGCCCACCCCCGACTCTGCCCCTGCATCCGGGCTGTGGTTTCCATCATGAACACTTGATCCAGCCTTGCAGACAGCAGAGACGGAGCCCAGGGGACAGAACTAGCTCTGGTGCAGAGGTGCCTGTCCTTCCTCCCAGGAGTCGGAGAGGGAGCTGCAGAGGGAGCCACAGAGTCCCTGGGGCAGCAGATGGTCGCTGCACACTTCCCTCAGCCACCTGCCCACAGCCGGGCAGTGGCCCCTGCTGTCCATGCCCAGGACCAACCCCTGTGAAGCTAGAGGGCCCTTGGCAGGGGTCTTCAAGGCTAGAGGTTCCTGGATTTATTTTCAGGACCATGTATGTGTGTATTTGCTTGGTGAGAAGCGGCGCTAAGTGTAAATTGCAGAGGGGCTGAGGTGCTGCAAGGAACACAGATGAGGTCCCACGACACCCACCTGTGCACTTCTGCTCCTCCCGTTCCAAAGCCCCGAAGAGCATAGAGGGCTATCCTACGTCTACCAGAAAAGGCTTTGCGACAAGGCCGATCTGCTGGTGGGAGGCCTGCGACAGGCATCATGAGGGTCCTCCTAAGGTAACCATCCATCCTGGCGTCCTGAGACAGAAGGGTTCCCAGGGTGTGGGACTTCCAGCACTAAAACCAAGACAGTCCTCGGCACACCAGGATGAGTTGGTCTTTGGAGTCCTGCGAGCAGGCGCTCAGCACCAGCACAGGTGACCTTGTTATTCTAAACCAGCCTCCTCTCTCAAATTTCCCACCCTCCACGAAACTCTCCAGCCCTCTTCTGGCGGTGCCTCCACCAGCCCCAAAAGAACGGAAAAGGCAACCGTTGAGGGCAACCTGGAGAGTGTGTCCCTGGAACTCAATCCTCATTTGCCAAGCCCCATCCTTCCCCCTCTTACCAGGTGGCTTGCCTTGGCACGCAACTTCGTGCCTCAGCTCTCTGCATCTGTAAAGTGGGAATCCTAATAACACCTCTTTGTAGTAGCAGAATCGTCCTGAGGAACAGACGAGTGAAAACAGGTCAACCTCTTAACAAAGTGCTGGCTCACAGCAAATGTCACATAAATCTTGGCTATTGCTATTACTATGCACAGAGAACATGAGAGAGGTTCTCATAGGGACTTACATGTGTCACCTTGTCTAATTAAAAATAAATTTTTTAAAGCCTCGAGACAGATGGTATTCATCCCTGTTTGACAGATCAGGAAATAGGCTTAGAGAAGTAATGGGGAGATTGGGGGTCAGGGCAGGGCAGGGCCAGAAGGGCAAAGATGGATATTCAGAGCCACGGTGACTGCTCGTAAGAATCCCAATCCTGTGTGCAGCCTTCCCCAGCTGCTCAATGTGCCAAGACTGAAGTTCCAGTGTCCAGTGGCCTATGAGCCCTGCTCCAAGCCATCCCATGCCTTCCCTGGCCTCTTCAGGCCTCATGTGTTCAGGATCTCTCCTTTCTCTGTGTCTTCACGCTTCCTGCCCCCTGACCTCGAGAGCTCCTCACCCTGCCATGCACCTGTAGCTGGCTGGCCCTTTCTCATGGGCCAGGAGCCCGTCAGGCAACCATGCCAACTGAGTGAGCCCTTAGAGCAGGGCACAGTCTCACAACAGTGCCCAGCAGGTCCCAGGTCCAGATGCCCCTGAGAGGCTCCCTGAGCTGCCTCTGCTCACTGGGGCTTTCCCATGGCTCCCACTCTGTCCTGCCTCGCACTGGCTGCAGTCGTGACTGGATGTTTCTGTGTTCATTTGTCAACGTCTGCCACCCCCTCTAGCCTCCATGAGGGCAGGAACTGTACCTGATTTATTACCATCTGTGGCACATACTAGGGGCTAATTAAATAAGAATTGCATGACTATCAAGTGGATGAGTGAATGAGAAATAGCATGAGTATGCCTGGGTTACCTAGGCCACCTATTTGGATTGTCAGAGCACCACCGAATGGGGTAAAAGAATATTTCTGATGACACCTACATGACAGCCCCAACCAAAGGACCTGGATCTGCTTAGAGGGTTCAACATCACGTTCGGAGTTTCCAGCATAGCTTCTGCCACCACAGTGTCAACGACAGAGACCTGCCCTGTGGCTCACTATGACATCCCCAGGGATGACCACAGTCCCGGCACACAGCAGGGACTTCGTGCACTTTTGTTAAATGAATAAATGTCGCCAGCAGGTGTGGCTTCAGTGCAATCATATTTCTGTATTTAAGCTGGAATCCTATTTCATTGATCGAATATTAACTGGAAAACCATATTCTCTGGAAATTACCCAGAAGCTCCCTGAAAAATGTGATACTTACCTAGGTCAGGGCCTGAGCATTCGAACATCAGGATATCAAAGTGGCAGATCTCGCTGCCATTGTCCCTCTGCAAAGAGCAGTGATATAATCCACACAATAAACACAAACAATTTCCATTCAAGTCCAGTATCCGCACTTGGGTCACAGTTCTTTGGAAAAGCGTCTTTCCTGAACCTCAGTTTATTCATCTATAAATGTAGACGATAAAAATACCGACCACACAGGGGAACTGAAGGATTAAACTCAATGTTATCTGACACACAACAAGCAGCTATTATTACAATTGTTTAAACCGAAGGTATCGTTTCAAAAGGAAGCTGTTTGAAGCTCTGAAGAGATTTTGTAGAATTTTCCTGACGTCATTCTACAGACAGAAAAAAGTCAGGAAATTCCTTGAAAAGTGCTGTCTTAATGAGAGTGTTCCTTCCAAACCCCACTTCCACCACAGTCAACTATCCAGTTTGAGGTGGATTCTGATTGAAATTATAAAAAAAAAAAATTTGGCAAGATGAATGTATATTGCAAAACAAAATGTGTTGCTTTTAAAGTGATTTTGGAGCCTCAGTAATTAGTCTAGCAAGTTCCAAAGACACATTCTGTAGTCATCATTCCGTATTTGTTTCCTTTGGTAATCTGCCTTTCTTCAAAAAAAAAAAAATCAACTGGGGAAAAACATCTGTTCGGAAGCTGCCTGGGACTGAAGGCCCCCACCCTCCCCGGCTTTGCTGGGCTCTGTATTATAAGGAAACTCCCTTGGATCCCACATTTTTTCTTCCTGCCAGGCTGCTCTTGGGTCACTTCTCAGCTCTGGTGGCTGCTGAAACGAGACAGATGCTGCTATACAAAATAACTCAAGAACATACCAAAGCCTGTTGCTTCCAGCACTTGGAAAATCTGACATTCAAATATGCAAATATTTTATGGCACGAAGAGAGAAAAAAAGACAGAAGGAGCTGCAAAGTCACATTTGAAACGAAACATACTAGAGATGAAAGCAAACTGGAATTTACACTTCTGGATTATAATTAAACTGGTGCTATTATCAGAGAAAAGCACAGAATTCGCCATGATTTGCTGCAGGGGTCTCTCGTTACTGCTGAAGTCACCAGACGTGTCACCCAGTCTCCGGCACCTGCACGATGACAGAGCTGGATTCGCAGCCCTGGATGCGAGCCTCGTTGTCAGCCTCACAGAAATGCCCTTGGCAGAGAGGACAGGGAGGGGACGAGGCAGGAAAGCCAGACCACTGTCTTCACCCCATTTTCCACAGTGCAGGGTTTATGTTCCTCTAAATATCTGGATTAAAATTCTGTTAAACAATCACCAGCCTTCACACAAACTTTGAGTTCGTTTTCTTGGAGCTATGAAGGAATAAGCCTTACTGTCAGCCTTACCGTTGTGGAAGGTGAAGTGAAAAGAAAAGCAAACCAGAAGGCCTAAGTCAATCGGGGTCAGACCATTAATAGCGGAGTTATTCTGATCCGGGACTTAACCTCTTAGAGACGCTCTCGCCCCATACGCGTGAGGGGAGTTAGTCCGGAGGATTCCAAAGCCATCTTCCAGATCTCGGAGTGTATGAAAGACTGTAGTAGAAACAGAAGAATCCAACGAACCTGCGTTTAAATCATAGTTTTGTTATGGACTCGCTTTCTGAACTTGGACATCTTGCTTGGAATCGTGCAGCCGGGGCTTCTCGTTTAGAACAAGGACAATGGCACCTGGCTCATAAGGTTGCTGAAAAGTTTAGCTGCAATCACGCTGGTAAAACATTTGACATAGGGTGAATTCTGCTTTTACTCCCTGTTTCTTGTTTGTTTGTTTGTTTGTTTGTTTGTTTGCTTGCTTATTTGTCTGTCTGTTTTACAACAGAGTCTCACTCTGTCGCCCAGGCTGGAGTACGGTACCACAATCCTGGCTCACTGCAACCTCCACCTCCCAAGTTGAAGCGATTCTCCTGCCTCAGCCTCCCGAGTAGCTGGGATTACAGGTGCGCACCACCACACTCGGCTAATTTTTGTATTTTTTAGTTGAGATGGGGTTTCACCATGTTGGCCAGGCTGGTCTCAAACTCCTGACCTCAAGTGATCAGCCCACCTCGGCCTCCCAAAGCACTGGGATTACAGGTGCGAGCCACTGTTCCTGGCCCATTTATTTGCTTTTGATAGGATGAGGGAACTCTCCTTTATCAGCAGGTTTGGCTACATTAAAAGACGTTATTGGAGAGAACATAATGAAAGAAGCCTGCCTCCTAGAGAAACAGAAGACCACGTTGTATTAGTTATCTATTGCTATTTAACAAACCATTCCAAAACTTAGCAGCTTAAAACAATAAACATGTATTATTTCACACAGTTTCTAGACTCCAGGAGGAATCAGCTCAGCTCGATGGTTCTGGCTCAGGGAACCTCTGAAGGCTGCAGGTGAGATGGACGTCATCTGAAGGTTTGACTGGGGCTGGAGGATCTACGTCCAAGGTGGCCACGCACACACCTGGAAGGGCAGCTCTGGCTGCTGGCAGGAGGCCTCATTCCTCTCCTGGTGGTGCTGTCTCATGGGGATGTTAAAGTGGCCTCATGACATGGTAGCTGGCTTCCCTTAGTGATCCAGGAGAAAGCCAGCATGAGCCACAGTGGCTTTTATGACCCAGTCTTTGGAATTCACATTTTGCTACTTCTGCAATTTCCTACTGGTCACACAGGCCAAGTCCACTCAGTATGGGCGGCGGTTACAAAGAATGTGGATGCCAGGAGGTGAGGATCGTCAGGGGCCATACAGGGGGTTGGCCACCACACATAATTGGACAGAAAGGCTGAGCGTGGTGGCTCATGCCTGTAATCCTAGCACTTTGGGAAGCTGAGGCAGGCAGATCGCTGGCACTCAGGAGTTTGAGAACAGCATGGTCAACATGGCAAAACACCGTCTCTACAAAAAAATGTAAAACTCAGCTGTGCTTGGTGGTACATGCCTGTGGTCCCAGCTACTCTGGGAGGCTGAGGTGAGAGGATCGCTTGAGCTCAGGGATTCCTGGTTGCAGTGAGCTATGATCGCACCACTGCACTCCAGCCTGGGTGACAGAGCAAGATCCTGTCTCTTAAAACAAAAATTAAATTAATTAATAATAATAACAGAGAATGAACCTCAGTTACATTGACAAGTGTTACTCTATAAGGCACCATTGCAAGGCTCCTGGTTTTGCACTAGGCAGATAACTGTGGCTTCCTAAGGCTCCATTGCACTGCCTGAGACACGTCCTTGAGGGAGTGCCTCCTGGGTATTTGCTAGTGCTGAGCACCCACGGCCTCTGCCTCCAAGTAAATGCGGCTCCATTTAGCCCCTTGAGCACAGATGATCTCTCCCTGCTGCCCTTTGAGAGGCTGACTAGTGATGAAGCCGAAGCCCACCTCTCCTCTCCCTGCTCTGTTAGGCTCTGAAGACACAAAGTGGAAGGAAGGTGAAGAAGGCATCAAAAATCTGCCCATCGGTGAGTTGCTCGGCTTCAAGGCTGCGCTGACGGCACAGGGCTGATGTGATGCTCCTGGGCCCGCAGCCCTCTGGGAATCAAGCCTGATCTTAGAGGTTGGCAGGTTCTGCTGACACTGTTTAACTTGGTGAGTAAGAAAACTGGGCCGATCTGCTCAGAACCACCCAGCTGGGGCCATCTAGGGAGAACACAGGGCAGACACATGCTGGCCCTCAGCAGGAAGGCAGCTGGGACCTGGTAGCCTGTGAGAACGACGTCATCTGACAAGAGAAACCTGCAAAGTGAAGGAGAGCTACTCCACCGGCCTCCACACACTGCAGGACTCAAGGTAGGAGTCAGGACCTCTGCGAGGAGAAAGCAGATCTGTCCCAAGGCCCATTATGCAAACAGCAGAGCTGCCAAGGGTGAGTTGAGATGCAAATACTGAGGACAGAGATAACAGCATTTCCCTGAGCCCTTGGCTCAGCAGAAAGACAGTTCACCTTCCACAGCAGTCGGGAGCTTCTGAGCTGCCTGGAGAAGCCACCCAAGCTCTTCCCAGCCTCCCTGCCTCTGATCACTACCCTGCATCTAGAAAGAATGCACAGCAGAGCCTGCAACCTCTAAGCCCTTTCCCTTCTGCAGTGGCCTCCACACCCAAGACAGACACAAATGCAGGCTCAGAACCATCTTACTCTTCCTAGGAGCTGCAAGAGTGTGCCTAGCTCTAGTCTAGTTGTTTTGCATAAATTGTTTCAAATCTGGGCTTGTATTGTTCCCTGTTTTAGAGCCTTCTTGTCCCAAATATGCATTCTTTGCTTTTTTCAGCACATACTCAGAGAGAGAGGCATCTGTACATTTTCCCCTTGAATTGGAAAGGAAGATCTGAGTCCCTAATCCCTATCCACATGGTCACGCCAAGGCATCCTTACCTGACAAAGGCCTTTAGTACACACACACACACACACACACAGACGGACACACACATACACGTACATACGTATACACACATACTCTACTAAAACAAATGTTAGAGAATGTATGTGTAAATTGTATTATACATTTCTTAGAGTATTTAGAAAAAGGCAAATACCCTAGAAGAAAAATTGACAGGAAACCTGAAAAAGCAGTTTACAGCAGAGAATATCCAAATGGCGATTCAATACACGAGAATTTCTCAGTGGTCAAGAAAATGCAAGTTAAACTATAATGAGTTACCACTACACACCCATTAGAGTAGTTAAAATTAAAACGACTGATAATACAGACGGGGGCAGTGGCTCATGCCTGTAATCCCAGCACTTTGGGAGGCTGAGGCAGGCAGATCACTTCAGGCCAGGAGTTTGAGACCAGCCTGACCACCATGGTGAAACCCTGTCTCTATCAAAAATGCAAAAATTAGCTGGATGTGGTGGCGGGCGTCTGTGATCGAACCTGGGAGGCAGAGGTCACAATGAGATGAGATGGTGCCACTGCACTCCAGCCTGGGAGACAGAGTGAGACTCTGTCTTGAAAAAAAAAAAAAAAAAGGACTGATAATACAAAATGTTTACAAGGCTGTAGAGTAACAGGCACTCTCTTGTGTTCCTGGTAGCAGTTGGAAATGGCATCATCACTACAGAAGACCGTCAATATCCACTACAGTTGAAAAAATGCACCCCCCAGGACTTAGCAACCTTACTGCTAGACACATACCCTACAGAAATGCATGCACATGGCCCCCAAAGGACACATGTTAGAATTTCATAGTAGCAGCATGATTTGTGTAATGAAAAGGATTAAAAACAAACCAAATGTCCATCACCAGTGAAACGAATAAATTGTGGTATATTCATATAGTAGAATAACCAATAAATATTAATGAACTACAGTTATACAAAACAACATGGCTAAATCTCAGAACATAACCTTTAAACATAATCTCTCATAAGAGAAAGTAAACACAAGGAATACATACCATGTGATCCATTTATACACAATTTACAAAGGGCAAGACTACTAGTTTTTGGTAGTGAAAGTTTAGGTAGTAAAACTATGTTGGTTTTCGTAAGAGAAATGATCATAATCACCTTCAGGGCAATGGGAGGGGTGGGGACCGGGACCAGCTGTGAAGAGAGAAGCTACTAGGATATTGGCTATGTTCTGTTTTCTTGACCTTGGGTGGTGGATATACAGGAATTTGATCTATGATAATTCATTGACCTGTACATTTTTGTTGTGCGTTTTTTTTTTGTTTGAGCATATATTCAACAATAAAAACAGTAACTGGCTGGGCGCGGTGGCTCACACCTATAATCCTACACTTTGGGAGGCCAAGACGGGAGGATCACTGGAGGCCAGGAGTTTGTGACCAGCCTGGGCAACATACTGAGGCCCTACCTCTACGAAAAAAATTTTTAAGTAGCCAGGCATGGTAGCATGCACCAGTAGTCTCAGCTTCTTGGGAGTCTGAGGTAGGAGGATTGCTTGAGCCTGGGAGTTCAAGTCTGCAGTGAGCCATGATTCATGCCACTGCTCTCCAGCCTGAACAGCAGAGCAAGACTCTGTCTCAAAAAAAAAAAAAAAAGTAGGTGTGGATAGTCACAGTGGTAGCAGTTGTGCTTCTTGCTTTCTCTTAGTTACCTTGATCAGTTCAGCCTAAACTTTGAGATGGCAGAAAGTACTATGAATCTGGAATTACATCAAGAAAGTTATTTTCCTTCTTTAAGATTCAGTGATTATATCTTAAAATGTGATAATACCTATTATAGATGGTTCTTATGAGGATTAAATCAATGAACATGGGAATGTGTTTGGCACATGCTAGATACCGAAAGTTTGTTCCTCTAGCAGTAGCAATAGTTGGTGATGGTGGTGGTGGTGGTATTGCTGTTTAACTTAGGACATCAAATAGTGAGGCATTACAGGAAGGAAGACCGGACCCGGGGGCTGTGAGCTGCTGTTCTGGTTATGTATTGCTACATAACATTCATATTATCCTACAACCTAGTGGTTCAAAACAACAATTTTCTTGTACTTACAGCCACAAGAAAGGCAGGGTTCAGCTGAGCAGTTCTTACTGAGGGTCTTTCATGAGGTTGCATTCAGACCTTGACGGAAGCTGCAGTCAGGGAAGGCTCAGCTCAGCTGGGTCTCCAAGAGGCTGGCTCAGGTGCTTGGTGGTTGCTGCTGGCTTTTGGCTGAAAGCTCACTTGGAGCTACTGGCTCTGCCTTTGGTCTGGGCTTCCTGACAACAGGTGATCCCAAGTCTCTGAAAGTGAGTATTCCAGCGGGCAAAGTGGAAGCTGCATTGTTTTTTATGACCTAGCTTTGGAAGTCATCTAGTGTCACTTCTCCATAATTCGTTGGTTAAAGTAGTCACAAACATGCCCAGATTCAGGGATAGGGGCATAGAATTTGCCTCATCTTTTAGTGTTCAGTTTACCATGAACACTAAGATTGTGTGTGAATTCTGGAAACCATCCCTCCGACATTATAAGCAGCCTTGCATAATGGTTAAGAGTTCTGTCTGGGTTCAAATTCTGACTCTGCCACTTATCCTTTGGAAGTTACTTAAAGTTCCTGTGTCTTAGACTCCTCATTGGTAAGCTGAAGATAATCTAGTACTACCTTCACGGACTCTGTCGGAAGCAGTGTGTGGTCCACGGTGAACAAGCTCAATGAATGTTATCTTTTAGTATTGTTTCTGCCTGCAACGATATTCAACCCCATGGTGTTGGGCTCTAGTCCTGTCACTCCTAACATCATTCTTAGGCACCCTACACGCTTCCTATGGAGATAGCCTCCTTCCCGGAATCTCAGCCATATGGCTGCCTCTGGAAAGGATGGGCCAGGCACTTACAGTGGGAAGAACCCTTGAATTGCAGTCGGACGGGCCTGAGTCCAAATCCTACTTCTGCCTCCTATTTGAGGGGTGTGGGATACATCACCTGTTCTCTGAGAGGTGGTCTCCTTATCTGTAAAGAGGAGGAAAATGAAACCTCCTTGACAAGGGGCCGAAGAAATTCAGTGAGAAAGTGTTGATGGGATCACTCCGTACAGTGTCCAACACTTCATGGGTATTTGGATTTTTTGTTTATTTTTAGTTTTCAGAAGAAAAAGAACATAAATCTCAGAGACCACCAAAGAAGCATATCTCAGTGGCTGAAATAAACACCTCAATTAAACCATTCATCTTCTTTGGCCAAGTTCAGGGAAGCATAAAATCTTTGCCAAGGCACTTCTGTTACAGTGGAAGAGCCCATTTGCTCATTCATTCATGCAACGGATATTTATTAAACACCTACTGTGCACAAACAAGCAAAAACAAACAAGTGGGGGTCTTCGCTGTCTCCTAAAGGGGTCTCCTCCAGCTCAAGAGAAGATGCTGCCCACACCAGCAGCCCCGAGGAGCATTGCAGTGGACAAAGGCTTGCTCTGGTAAATGTCCAGTGACGGTCTGTGGTTCCTGACACGGCTGAGGTACAAGGATAGCGTAGTTGAGTGTGAGATGAGGTTGGGGTGCCACTGCAGGAAGTCGAGGCACAGGCCTTTTCTGAATTTATAGAAAACATCAAGGCCAGAGTTGGATGGAGCCCAGTGGTGCACGGGGAACTGCACCAGGTCTGACCAGCAACCCTGGGAAAGAGTCAAGGGAATGTGGATCTAGAAACAATGATTTCCCTCTCTCAGGGATTTAGAACCCACAAGCAATGAGGCACTGGAGATCGGGATTGAGTGCCACTCTCCCACTGGGGCTTTACAAACTGCCCAGCCCAGCTGACGGCTCCTTCAAACGAGGAGGCAGCTCTGCTCTACCAAGAAAATGTGGTGGTTGAACTCAGGGCCCCTGGAGCAAGGGCTCTCTACCCTCAGTCCTCAAGAATGGAATGCTGGGGGCCACAGGGGAGTCCCGGCTCTGGGAAGAGTATTGCTGCTTCCGCTTCCTTAGATTCCAGCCACCGATGAATTTACCATTTCTCCACTCAGAGAATGTGAGGCACCCCAGAGTTTCTAGATAAAACAAAGCGTATGCACCCCCAAGTAAACTTGCGTTTCAGCTTCTTTATAGTGACTACATTCAGTCTCCACAGAGGCTGTTTCCAAAAAGCCCTCAGAATGAAAACTGTACAAATGGGCCAAAGCCAAACAAAATGAGAATACATTTGTCACATTTTTGACAAACTGCCCAAAGGTTTATCAATAGCACTCAGTTCTCTGAAGTCACCTCGTGACATCTACTCCATCCATCTCTCAGAAGTCACAGCCAGCCGCAAGGTCCTGCCATTGGAAGGGCACACAGGTCTGCACTTCCGTCCGCTAAAAGAAATAGACTTAGGAAAATAATTGAGGGTTCAGGGGAAGAAGAGTTTCCTGAGGGGACAGCCAGGGACAGATTAAACAAATTACATCAGGGTGACAAACACACTTACCTTGATCTATGCATTATATAAATACTGAATGTCTCATTTCACTTTTCTTAACTTGGTTTTCTGTGTCCTACAGATGGTTGCCCATATCATGCTGTCCATCTTTAGACTTGATTCCTCAAAGACAGGTCTTTGTCTCAAATAATAATTTTTATTTAAAAACATGAACAAGGCCAGGTGCAGTGGCTCATGCCTGTAATCCTTGCACTTTGGGAGGCCAAGGCAGGGGGATCACTTGAGCCTAGGAGTTTGAGAGCAGCCTGGGCAACATAGTGAGATCCTGTCTCTACAAAAAATACAAAAACTAGCCAGGCATGATGGCACACGTCTATAGTCCCAGCTCTGGGGAAGCTGAAGTGGGAGGATCGCTTGATCCCAGGAGTTCAAGGCTGCGGCGAGCCACGATCGCTCCACTGCACTCCAGCCTGGGTGACAGAGCGAGGTGCTGTCTCAAAAAGAAATTTGGAAACACCCAAGGAAGTGTATCCCCTGCCTAAGAGTGAGAGCCTAAGCATGACGGAACTGCTGCTGGCAACCCTGGGAGAGAGGCGGGAGTGCTCTGATGTAAAATGTTCCCGATAACTAAGAACAAAAAACTGGAAAAAGCAGACTAGCGATAATATTTGTCAGGGGCGCGTGATTAGATCAAGTGTTAGAAGAAGGAGCCTAAAAATGGGGTAGACAGAGAACCATAAGCGGACAAAGCCAAGTTACAGCCATTATAAAGGGCACTGGGAGCCCCTGCAAAGCCCGGAACACCTCACATGGGGACACTGGAGAGATGCCGGCCGAAGGGTCCAAGACCTCAGTGAGGCAGGAGGAACAAGTGCAGGGCCTGCTGCGCAACACGGGGCCTGCAGTTAATAACCATGCACTGTAGGCTTGGAGGTTGCTAAGAGATTTTAAGTGTTCACAACACACAGTGATAAACATATGAGGTAAAGTGTATGTTAATTAGCTCAGTTCAGCCATTCCATAATGTATCAAAACATCACAGGCCGGATGTGATGGCTCACGCCTGTAATTCCGGCACTTGGGGAGGTCGAGGCAGGTGAATCACTTGAGTTCAGGAGTTCGAGACCAGCCTGGCCAACATGGCAAAACCCCATCTCTACTAAAAAAGCACAAAAATTAGCCGGGCATGGTGGTGCACACCTGTAGTCCCAGCTACTCAGGAGGCAGAGGTTGCAGTGAGCCGAGATTGCACCTCTTCACTCCAGCCTAGGCAACAGAGTGAGACTATCTCAAAAACAAAACAGAACAAAAAACCCCATCATGTTGTACATCAAAAACATATGCGATTTTTGTCAATCAAATTAATATTTTTTTAAATAAAGTTAAAAAGGGTGTGGAATATTTAAGGAAGAAGTATTCATTCTTAATGGCCAATCTTTAGTAATGCAATAAGCCACTATGCCCGGCTAATTTTGTATTTTTAGTAGAGATGGGGTTTCTCCATATTGGTCAGGCTGGTCTCGAACTCTCAACCTCAGGTGATCTACCCGCCTTAGGGGGATTACAGGCATGAGCCACCGCGCCCAGCCTAGTTCATCTTTCAAACATGACTTTCTCCTTAGATGTATGAAAAAAAATTTCATAAAGAATGCTATTTTCCCAAGAAGCAAGTGAGTTCTTGGACTTGGAACTATAAGAGCATATGATAGGTGCCCTTAGTGTGTCATTAGACACCCTTGCTGCACTGTTGGACTGGACCGATCCAAAAATAAAACAAAACTAAATCCAGATGCATCCACTCCTCCCCAACAACGTCCAGTCCATCATGGCTTCATCGCCTGGAGCAGGAGCCTGAGGTGGGCGCTGCAGTCTGGCTCCTGCACTGAGTCTCACACCTTCCATGGAGCCCTCACGCCCAGCTCTGCATTTCTCCTTGATCCAGACTGTTCTGTGGGTATTTTTAGCCTGGCTTCTTGGCAGTTTCACAGATGCTTTTCAAGATGCTTATGGGCATGTACTGAGAACTACACGGTAGAAAATTGGGGAGCTCCCCTGAAATCTGCCCACTCTACCTTTGCCCTACAGCCCTCCTCAAGAGGGTCCCTGTCTTGCTCTCTGTCCCAGTTTTTCTCTCTGGCGTGCCTGCTGCCAGAAACCTAGGCTGGATCTAGCCTAATAGCTTTGGCATGAAATGAAAGGGAAGGCTCTTAAAGATATTACTTTTTTGGTCATTAAGCAAAGAGTCAGTTCTCCAATGGACTAACCTCTATTTGACTTTAGGAAGCTAAGCACGTGGCTTATGAGCTTGGAAGTTGTGATTCTTTAACTTCGACAAGAGAATGCTACACCAGAGGAGGGGAACGGGGCCACAGGGAGGGCAAATTTGCCCGTTTGACACCTATGGAAAAAGAAGTAAGCATGGAGATCTCTTTCCTCTCTCTGCACTGGGGAAGTTTAGGAAGTATGGCAGCAAGGCAAATTTAGATGGAAAGAAAATTTTGCTAATGTTGGGATGTCATGTTCTGTCTTAAGGGCTTGAGAGATGCTAGTCATCTCCTACATACTAGGCTTAAAAGCACTTTCCCTTATAAGGTGTTTAGGAAGAAGAGAGATGGCTCAAACATAAGTTTACCCAGCAGTGGGGTGGGGTGAGCTAAAGATGAGTTGGAATAATGGGAACAGCATAGAGGAAGGAGTGACTCTAAGTAGCAAGCCACTCAGCACTCCTGGACCTCAGTTTCCTCTTCTATTTAATAAGGAGCTGAAGTGAACGTCCTTAGCTTTCAAGCTCTGACATTGTATGATTCTGGAGGTCTTGTCCAGTTTGAGAAGAATATAATTCCAAATGGTGAATCCCAGGATTTGTAAAGTTACATCACTAGTCACTGGCAGGTCAACTTTCTCAATTACTTGTGGTAGAGTCTTGACTCCTCTGATGCCACAAAAAAGAATAGATTATGTCCCTGGCAGGATTCAGGCTCACAGAAAATCCCTTGCTTGAATTAAATAGAAACCTTTTCCCTTGATGAGCATGGAAAGGGTGGGGCTGTGTGGGGAGAGAGAGAGAAGAAAATATAGCAGGAGAACCAAGACTCTTGAGAAAGCTCCACTGTTGGAGGAGACCTCTCCTGTCCAAAGAAGAGAGGAGATTATGTCATAGAAATACATAGCTATCCCTGCATATTTATTCATGCACCTAGACAAATCACAAGGTGAACAGGAAGATGCCAACCCTATTACAGTCCTCATGCCCAGATCTTCTGTGTCCTTCTTAAACACAAGGCAGGTGAAAGTGTGCGTGGACCCGCCTGCTCCCTCACAGTGATGGATGTTGAGTGGCACTGCACAGTGGCAGGATCTTGTCACAGCCGTTCCCATTTCAAATATTTGTGCCAACCACCTGTCAGCATCGCCCTCCAATATCCAGAAAACCCACTGCATCTTCTTCTCTCAAATACAGCGGCACTGGTTGAGCAGCACAGCCAAGCCAGAAACCATGGTGGTTGGGTACCAGATGCGTATCTGCGCTCACGTATGAAAACTCTCCACTATTGCTCACATATGAAATGATGTTAGTATCTGCCCCTTCTCATAAGAAGGTAACATGATGGAAGATGTGCATGTTTCTGAGAAGTCTCGAATGCAGACGGTTATGGTCACTGCCCTCTGTCAAGGGCATGGCTGGCATCCTAGACTTCTTTGTCACACAAAAGACATCTCTGCCTCTCGCCACCTGGAACAGACATCTTGCTTCTGCCTGTTTCGTTGGTTGCTGTCTCATTCCCTTCCTTGCTTAAAAAATCTTTTTCCCTTGCTGATGCCTCTTCCTTCTCTCTCTCAACTGTTATTTCGGCAGCTCTGCTATTTAGCTCCATGGTGTCATAGCAAACAGTTGGTGGGAAGGAACTGTGCTAAGTGACATCGCATCAAAATTCAGGACTGGCTTCTTAGTGGGTAGAAGCCCTCTTCAAAGCTCATCACAATTTCATTGCTTTACAGGGATTTCCCTTTGGGGAGACAAAAGAAGGCAGCCTTTAACCCCTCTACTTTCCAACCTCTAGCTACACAAGGGCGGCTCCCAAGAGGGAGTCCAGTGGACCCTCATTGCCAACATGGCATGGCTGTGACCATCCTGCCTCCTGGGGGAAGGAGACGTGCCAGCAACGGGAGCTCAGGGCAGCCAGTCCCTGCTCTCAAACCCACACAAGCCCAACAGCCCTCTTGCTAGAATATCTGCTTCATGTTTGCAGAGCTGCGCATATTCTTCTGCACACATTTGAACTCAGCAAAAAGGAACACAACTCTCTTTTGAGACGCTGGCGGGTGTGCGGGCTACCCAGCCTGCACAAGGGACAGCCTGGTGAGCAGAGCTAGGGGCCCCATACCCAGCTCTCCCTCTTCCTGGCCGCTGTGAGCGGTTCCCTTCTCAGCCTGCTGATCCACGACAGAGTTCACAAGCTGTCGGGAAATCATCGCCTTCGTCCGTTCACGAAGCATTCTGATGTGGGGACTGGACAAGAGCCTTAAAATCAGGCAGCATGCTAACCCTGGCTCTGTCCCTCCAACTGTGTGACTACCGGCAAGCTGCTTAACCTCCCCAACCTCAGTTTCCCCATCTTAAAACGAAGACCAAATGATAAAAGATATGTCTCCCACTTACACGTACATATTCTTCTAGGGATGGGAAAGTGGATTTGAAAGAGAAACTATAATCTGTTCCTTGCGAGTCTGTGAGGAGGCTGGCCTGAGACTTCCAGACCCCTCTGTTCCAACAGTTCCCAATACTAACTCCTACGTAGACTCATAGATCCTGCAGCTAGGGTTAAAATCAGCAGCAATTACAAAACCAGTCATTTGTTGAAAACTACTGTGTATCATTCTACACTTCCCCTTTCAAGCCTGAAAATAGAGATGGGCTATATATTTTTTAATCACTAAAATATAAGACAGCATATGCTAAGTGGCAAATGATGGAATTGCACAAGCAACATGTAGCCCTGGAGTCCAGGAGGGAGTGACTATCCCAGACGCCAATGGGAGCGTGCTCCATCCATCCCGTCCCCCACCGACTCAAGGCTCCACTTGACTGTAGCCAATTTCCATCTCAGGCAGAGGAGGACAAGCACAATGCGTTATTGGGAGGAATTTTAAAACTCGAAGATTTCAGTTTTCAGAGGACACATCAGGTCACCCTCAAGCCTTCCATGAATGAGTTGCTCTCCCCAGCCCCAATTTAGGCAGTAATGTCAACAAGAGAGTGTCATGGTGGCCCTACAGGGGAAGGGGCCTGGCTCAGAGCTGTGTTCAGATGGGAATGCCAGCAAACAGAGGAAAAGGCAGGGCTTTTATTTTTCTGTTCTTCCTTTTTTTTTTTTTTTTTTTTTTAGACACAGAGTCTAGCTTTTTTGCCTAGGCTGGAGTGCATGGTGCAATCATAGCTCACAGTAACCTGAAACTCCTGGGCTCAAGCAATCCTCCTGCCTCAGCCTCCTGCATAGCTGGGACCACAGGCATGTGCCACCATGCCCAGGTGGCATAGCTTTGATCTAACAAGCATCTAGCCAGAATCCAAGTCTTAGCACCTCCCTGGGCTTGTAAGGAGAAACCGTCTAGAATTTTTCTCCCCATTTCAAAGATGAGAAAACTAAAGCACGAAGTAGAAAAAGATGTTTACCCAGGTTTCAAAGAAATTTGAGTAGAAACTTGTAGTGAATACTACCCGTGAAGGCCAAGTAGCTGGGAAGACCCAGGGAATATCTTGAAGGTGCCGTCTTCCTCCCAGCCTGCAATCCTTCCCACTGAGGGTGGGCTGAAGCTGGACAAGAGGCAGGTACCTTGAGTACCTTGAGCCAGGCAACAGCTTGCAGGGAAGGAGAAAGAGGAAGAGACCTCTCCCTGGGGAGCCGGTTACTCTTTTGCTGCTGGGTTGATGTTTTTGGAATAAATCACTTAGTATAATAATAGAAATGGAGGCGCTGGAGGGAAACATCGTGACAAGAAGAGTTCCCACTGGCATTGCAATCGATTTTTTTCTTTTTTTTTTTTTTTGGCCCTGATGTCCTGTTGCTCATGGGTGGGGGGAGTCCTGACCCGACCAAGGAGAAGGGGAATGGGCTTTCTTCACCCTCAGCTCGCTCTACCTACCAGGATAGGGCAGTTCTCTCACTACCATCTTGACTAACCCTGAATCTGACTGTCTAGGAGGAGGTCTAAGCATCCATGAACCGTATTTACTTTTGTCTGGTTTTCTTGTGTGTTTGGAAGGGAGAGGATAGTTTTGGAGCTGGAAGGGACGTCAGAGGCTATCTTGTCCAATTCTCTCTTTTTCCATCAGGTTAGGGTCAGTGCCTTGCCAACGTCATCGAACTGGTTCATGGCGGACCCAGGACCACACCTGCCTTCTGACCGTCCTTGTTGGATCACCCTTTCCACCACAGCATGCTCGCCCCGGAGAGAGGACAGCTGCCTCGAGCCCACCCATCCAACTGGGGAGATTTCTAACAGATCCAAGGCAGCCCAGCACCTGCCCCGTGCTGTCCCCTTGCTCTCCCAGGTGGAAACCGGGTGGCCTCCTTCCTGCCCTTCCCTCAACCTTAGCTGCCCACTTCATCCCTCGCCACCCTCCAACGCCCACTCAGGCACCACCTCCGAGGGCTTCCTGCTCCCCTGCTTGACTTGACCGTCGCTCCATTCCCTACCTAAGGCTTCTGTACTTGGGGCTATTGCAGCTGACATGGGCCCATCAGACTGTAGTGAAGCCACTGATGTGCCCGCTTGCACGAGCATTCCTCTGAGGGCAGAACCCCTGCTTTAGGTGACAAGGCCATGGCATCTGGCATAGTGCCTGGCAGGCAGGTATGCAGCGATGTTCGTTGGGTGGATACAGAATCACTCACATTGCAGCAGGTGTCTGGCCTGCTGAGGGATGTCTGCCCCACCCCCGGAACTAGCAAGGCTTCCAATTTCTCCTGCGCCTTCCCATGCTCTCCTCCGCCGCTGGGTTAGGAGAGCACCCCCGATGGGGGCGAGAACAGCTGTGCAACACATGGGAAGGAGCCATAGGTGGAGCGGAGGAGGCCCCGTGGAGGCGGCGACGGTGGGGGAGGGAGGCCACACGTTCCAGATCAGTGGTGGGAGTAGTGACAATGATGAGTCCAAGTGTAAGGAAACGCTAAGTCACCAGGAAAATCAGGAGCCACCCTGGATGCAGGAGAAATCAAGGAGACAGAGAGAAAATGACCGGTTTGTCTTCTGCAACTGCCTTCAGAGCTTTGTGACCATCACAAAGGCTGTGGCAGGAAGCAAGGTGGTGCTTCCCCAGGCTTCATGCCCCATGGCGACAGGCGCAACATCCCTCTGTGTGTTCTCCAGGCCAAGGGGCTACACCAGACCCACAATGCGTATGACCCTGGAGCCACACAGGGGATGCCTAACAAAGGATTGGGGCAGGATCGGATTCAGTTGCCAGAGCTGTGCAGCCTACTGTCAGCAGAGCTCCCTGCCTGGAGAAGGCTCCAGCGACAACAGGAAGAGCTAGGAGTTAGCCTGAGTCTTATTCCTGCTGTTCTACCAACAAGCAAGATCTTTGATGAACCATTTCATCTCACGAGGTGTCCGTTTGCTATTCTGGAATCCCAAAGGTATATCCTAAATCTATGCTTCCACAGTGACCTGCCCCTCAAGCCTCTGGCCGAGGGCTGTTCTGCGCCCCCACAACCAGGGACTGACACTGCGTCGTAAATACCTTGTACTAATGAGACTCAGCAAAGATCTGGTGGTGCCAGGAATTCAAAGTAGTTGGATTCCAGGAGGACCAACACCCAAATTTGCACATGGAGGACGCACAGGGGAAATCCTTGCAGCCAGGAGCACAGATCTTGGGCTCAGCACGTGCTGACCAGTGGGTCCAGGGAGGAAACAGAGTGAGGCCAGCAGCCGAGGCCACCTGGGTCCTTCCTTCCCCTTTCCTTTCTGCCCCTGCGTGTGTGTTGGGGGTGGTGGGGAAGGGGAACTTTGTGATCAAACCTACTAGTAAGACTCTTCCCTCCCCTTCACTAAGTGGCGGAGGTAGCTGGCTAGTCCCTCCTCTGAAAAGCGATCTTCTCCCTAAGAGAAGCCAACTGGACTCTAAAACATTGTCTTGCCCGGGTGTGGGGGCTCATGCCTGTAATCCCAGCACTTTGGGAGGCCGAGGCAGGTGGATCGCCTGAGGTCAGGAGTTTGAGACCAGCCTGACCAACATGGAGAAACCCCATCTCTACTAAAAATACAAAATTAGCCGGGTGTGGTGGTACGTGCTTGTAATCCCAGCTACTCAGGAGGCTGAGCCAGGAGAATGGCTTGAACCCACGAGGCGGAGGTTGCAGTGAGCCAAGATCGCACCATTAAACTCCAGCCTTGGCAATGAGAGCAAAACTCCTTCTCAAAAAAGAAAAATAAATAAAAAACGAAACACTGTCTTCTCCATTATCGTTTTGCCCTCCATATAGTGGCAGCTCAATCTATATGCTGATTTTCATTGTCCACGCATCCAATGAAAAGAGGCTGCAGCCCAAGAATGCTAACTGTGCAGGAAGCTTCACAGGACAGTGTTTGTTTATCGTTCTGCAGCTGGTAGAGGCTGAAGGACATTAGAAGAACTGGGCTTCTTGGGGCTGAGATGGGTGCTTATAGGCCTTCACCCCCTCCTACCAGGGAGGAACATGCCTCTAGGGAGATGTGAAAATTGGGGTTTTATTTCCAATGATCTCCATGGTAAAGGTCTTGGTTACCTGGCTCCCCACTCTGACAGTTAAACCATCCTGATTGTCAGAGTTCCTGCTGCTAATGGAAAGTTCCAGATGTATCTGCAGGGGAGAATTTTGACAGGCCTGAATCCCAGACCTGCTGCAGGATGCTCCTGAGAAAAATAACCTTTGCATTTCCCAATTTCACCGCAAGCGCTGGAGAACGGAAGCGCTGCATAAATTGTTTGCACCTGGTGAACAGGCCCGCTTTCGGCAAGAGTCCCTGGAAGGGTCAGGTGGTCAGGCATGGTACCAGGCAGGAGAGAACAAACAAGAACATGAAAATGGAGAAGGAGCATCTCCGGGTGAGGTTGGCAGAATCCCAGTCTCTGTGTGGGCCACCCCAGCTGTGGGTCCTCACAGGAGCTGGGGAACCTGGGAGCTGTGCTCTGTCTGGGAGCACGCTGCAGGCTCTGGCTCAGCGTCCTTGAGGATAAAGAAGGAACATGCCTAACTTTGCCCGTTTGCATTTCATATCCGTCATCTCGATTTTGCATTCTGGCAACTGTGCAAAATCTAATCCTCACTCTTCTTACTGGTCAAGTGTTCTTACTCCTCCTTTGAGGTAGAGAAAAGTTGAAAAAGAATTAGAACTTCTTTTAAGGCACATGCATGGTGTTGGGTTGGACGAACCCATCCGAGATCTAGCCCCAACCCCATGACACAGTCCACTGTCCCTCCCTCAGATTGACCACACAAAAGCAGCTGGACCAGAGCATCTTTACTATTCCAGACTCAGCTCCCCCAAAAGCCCACCGCTTCCTGACTTCTGCTAAGATCCTGCACTCAAAACAAAGTAGCACCACCGAGGTCTCCTCAAAAGCCACTGGGCGTTTTCAAGGTATGTGTACCTGGGCGCCTTCCCCCAAGGTGTAAGATCAGTTGCCAATAGGAAAACAGCCTCTTTAATTAAATATTTACTGTGTGTATTGTGTACAATTTTATACTATCTGTATGTGTGTGTGTGTATAGGTAAAATAATATTTGGTGATTTGCATCTTCATATCACCCATCTTACTGTCCCTTGTGACAGCCATGCGTGACCCACGCTGGCTCTTCTGACCCTCAGGTCTTCTTGCTTATCTTTGGAATAAAGAAGAGAGGTGAAAAATGTTAATGCAGCCTCTTTTAAGACACATGCTCAGTGTGGCCTCTCCCGGGATGAGGCGTTGGTTGCTCCCATCCCAGGTCTAGTCCTGGCTCTGCTAACATTTCACAAACACTATCTCTTTGAGTCCCCATGAAGTAGGTAGTTTCGTCCTCATTGTACAGACTTGGAGAGGTTGAGCCGCTTGCCAGAGCTGAGGAGTGCCTACCTGGGGCTGAAATCTAGGTCCCCTTAACTAGAAAGCCTTAGCTTAGCATCCCACAGTGGAGGAGCTCCTGACCCCCACTTCTGATGGGGTGCATCAGAAGCGCTTTGAGTGGGGCTGGGCGCAGTGACTCACACCTGTAATCTCAGCACTTTGGGACACCACGGCGGGTGGATCCCTGAGGTCAGGAGTTCGAGACCAGCCTGGCCAACATGGCAAAATCCCGTCTCTATTAAAAATACAAAAATTAGCTGGGTGTGATGGTGCACGCCTCTAGTCCTAGCTACTCAGGAGGCTGAGGCATGAATATTGCTTGAACCCAGGAGGCAGAGGTTGCAGTGAACCGAGATTGCACCGCTGCACTCCAGCCTGGGCTACAGAGCGAGACTTCATCTCAAAAAAAATAAATAAAATAAGTGCTTCACGTGTCCAGGGCCCTGACTCCCAGAGAAGACCCTCAACCGCTTCACGTTACCGCTGGACCATTAAAGGGTTAAAACATCTTCGATCCGGAGCCTCAGCTGCTCATCCTTCTGTTTTAAGGGTCTCTGAATCATTAGCCTTTCCAACCAGCCTCCCTCTGCCGTCTGAGGCAGGTGAAGTGGGAGGGGGGAGCGGCCCGCCTGGGTCCTGAGTCAGCACTGACTCCCCACGCCGTCCTCCACAGATTAATCACCTCCAATTACAGCTTCTGACTGGGCACGAGTCATTCCCAGCGGCGCCTCCTCGGGCCGACCCTCGCCCCCCTGCAAACAGGCTGCCTATCCGTCCAAGATGCTCGCTGTACTTCCCAGAGCCCCAAAAAGGTACCCTGGCAGCAAGTGACTCAAGGATGAGGACCCACCCTCTTCCCCCTCACCATCTGCTCTCAGCAACATGAGTCTTCCGGGGGCAAAAAGAAAAGAGGACATGAAACTCCTCCCTTCCAGCAGCCTACAGAGGCCCGTGCACCCATCCATTAATTCTTCGTGGTGTTTCTCCTTGGCAGTGGCTAATAAAGCTTGTTCTCATTTCCACTAATCACACATCCTCACGGAGAAGGGTGACACACACTTGGCGTGGCTCTGTGACACCCCTTGGAGAGTGTTCCATGGCCCACCCAGCCTCTTTTCCTCGCGCCCCCCTCTGGCCTGCCCCACACCTGCCTCCCTTCTGCCCCTGCCAATGAAGCCGGGGCCCAGCTGCCTCGGTGGGACTCCTAAGCATCCCGCTCTTGGCTGTTGACCCGGGCACACGGGCACCCAAGGGCATTATGCCATCTCCCTCCTCAGCGGGTATCACACTGGGCTCCCTGCCCTGAGCTGCCAGCCAAGGGAAGGGCACAGAGCCCCGTGGGGCACGAGCCGGGCCTCAGTGCCAGGGTACTGAGTGCATTGCTAGAGTATATGGCACATTTTACCAAGAACTTTCCCGATGTTGTTTCATTTGATCTTTATGTAATCAATAGTGCTCACTATACAATCATCCTCTATAGAACATGGTGTTCCCTGGAGATAAGAAAACTGAGGCCTGAAACATGCCCGTAGCCCACCCACACTCAATTAGTAAGTGGCAATGCGTGACTATTATGTCATAACCCAGCTCTGGCATCAGGGTCAGAACCCCTCCTCCACAAAATCCTCTGTATGAGCTTTAGAATTAGGCAGACTCATGGCTGAATGCTATTCTAATTCCACTTTTTATTTAGTGGTAGATACTGTCCTATGCACTTCTCAAACAGTTTCAACTCATTTAACTCCCACCACTGTCCTCTGGGGCAGGAATTATCAGGATCCTGGGTCCCCTAGCTCATAAGGGCTGCAGCTTTCATCTGACTGTGGCCCAGGGCCGGACTCTTCACCGCTCCTCTAAGCTGCCTGGGGCTTCTCCAACTTCTAACGGCGCGAACTTGGACAAGTCACAGAAGTTTTCTTATTGTTCCAATATTCTCATCTTTTCAATGGCAGGGGTGAGAGCACCCTCCCCACAGTGCTGTGTGGGGGTTAGATGGGATCGTGAGAACAGAGTATATAAAACACTGAGCTGTGGCCCAGCATGGAGGGAGCACAAGCTAATAGCACACTTGGCCCCCAGGACAGAGCTGCAAGAAGACGGGGGCTGCGAAGGACAGATCGTGTTAGGAGGAAGATTCCCCGTCCCCTAGTCCTAGAGGTCCACGGCAAGGCAGATGCTAGATCCTGGGGACTCTGGGTTGGGGCAGGCACAGGGAAGCATGCCACCTGCCCCGCTCCCCGCCCTGTGTCCTATTCATTCCTCTTTGTAAGCATATCTCTCAAATCGGCCTGGCCAACCAGTCCCTGAGATCATTCTGATTCTAAAAAGCAAAATGTCTGTAATTAAGGTTCTTACCTACTGGGGACGTTAGTCATCTTTGAAAAATCTGATAAAAACTATAAACCATTGTTTCAGAAAAATTCACATATACCCAGGTACACAGGCATGGTCTTAGAAATTCAGGTGATCACCAGATCACAAAGGGGTCCGCTGGAGCCTAAGTTTATGGGCCTCTTTTCTGTCTAATTAGGAAACACCCTTATAATCTTATCACTAGTATCACGGGGAAAATTGCCAAGTCCTTCCTTTCCTTTTCCTCTCCAACTTCATACCTAGACTCTGCCCTCCCACACACTCCTACGCCAGCCCCCAATCCTGGCTTCCCTCACACTGCCCGAGCCAGGGCAGAAGCTGCAGCGGTGGTGGCAACAGCAACAGCTGTTGCTAAGGAAGCTGAGAATGCAGGGTGGGGGCTGGAGAGTGGGCAGCAACCCAGCAGGACAGCACTCCCCATGCATGTCTGAGCGCCTTGGGCCCTGGAAACGGTGTTCCCAGCTGGCTGCCATGGCAACGGCAGGCTTCGGAGCCATTCATCTCGGTCTGGACAGCTTCCCCTGCTTGCACTAGCGCTTTGTCTCCCTAAGTGGCTAACTGAGGTGTGAAAGGGTCTGTGGTGAGTGGACAATGGAGCACAAAGGGCAAAAGGTGGGTCATGCGCCCCACACTGAGCAGGCACCCCGGGGGTCTGAGAAGCCAGGGAGGGGGTCTGGGCCAGCTCCGGAACAGAGGGCTTGGCTGCTGGAGAAGCAGCTCAGAACAGAGATGACCGTGCATCTCCCAAAGACCTCTGCTGTGAGCCTCAGCTGCTTGCCCAAGAGCCATCCTAGAAGGGAGAAGTGCTGGTTACATCCCAGGTAAGCCAGCAGCCAGGTGACACTTGGTCACTTCTAGATGTGGTAACTAACTGGATTTTTCCTCAGGCTGACAGGGAGCATAAAAGGGTGAGAGACTGGGCGTGAATGGGAGGGTTCCTAAGGGTGAAAGATTGGGAGTGAATGACTCCTGGGCCTAATTTAAACAAAGCTAAAAGACAGATGAAGTCAGAGGTGAATGAAGCAGGTTAAGGTCTTGCCTTCAGTTCAAGACCACCCATCTGGTTGCAGGTACTGTTTAACACTATTGCCATCTGAAAGGACGGTCCTTGGAAGCACTGTCCGTGGGACCATTTATCGAGTGGAGATTAAATGTTGTACCTATCTCAACGTCATCTTCAAAGTGAGATTAAGTATTTGAGTGAAGCATTGTCCTCTTTTCAAAGATGAGAAAATTGAGACTTCAAGGTCAAACTCCTTGCCCAGAGACATGCAGCAGAAAGTGATGAAGCTGAGATTTGAACTTGCGCCTGTCTGCCTGCAAATCCCATCTCCTCCTGATGTGCCAGCAGACAGCAGAAGGGCCCAAGGCTGTGTAGATGTGGCCTATTAGCCTCTCAAGTCTAGAGCAAGCCCCTCAGTGTGGGGCGCCTCCCTAGCCGCACTTCCTGCCACACCTGTCCTTCAAGCAGCCGCCTTTCTTTACAACCCCACGTCTACCGTGGTGATCACTCTGCACAGCTGCTTTAAAAACATATGAAGAAAACAGAAGGATAATCTGCGACCCAGAGCTCTCTGTGCCTGGTGGTGACTCCCAAGAAGCTCCCGTAAGGAAGAGGCCCCTCAAAGAACACACAGAACACACTGGACCCTCTGCCGCCAAAACAGGCAGGGACGCATCTCCTGGAGCCTGCCTGGTCAGCTCCGCTCTCAGAAGCTTGGAGGGCAAACGGGGGTGACGTGACCCAGCTGGAATAATGGAAAGAATGGGAACTAGCACCTAGAAGCACCTACTGTCTTCCAGAAATTCTGGTTCATGTATCTGTGTAGCCTTCAAAATAGCTGTATTGGGTTGATGGTATTTTTGCCCCATGTTATGGTATAAGAAACTGAGTTCAGAGAGGTTAGGTAACTTGAATCAGGCCATAAAGCACTGAAGCCCAAACTGAACTGGCTCCAACATCTCTGTCATTTCTACTCTATCCTCTGACCTCCCTGACACTGTCTGCTCCTTATGGTCTGTTAAAGTCAGGAATCCCCAATTCAGTCTCTTAGCTGGGTGTCCAAGTAGTCCACCTTCCTCCTTAGGGCTCCCTCACCCACACAGCAGATGGGCATCTTTCATCTTGCAGCTATTTTTATTTCTCTTTTCCCATTCTTCTCACCCTCTTGGCTCAGTCCAAGCAGGAGAGCAGGAGTCAGAGCCAGAAGCCAGAACAAGGCTCTCAGCCCATCTCTTCCTCCAAGTGCAGGCAGGAAAGGAGACGGTGGGATTCCCACCGATGCTGAGTGCCAAGGAGGGGCCATCAGGAAAGCCTGCAGATGGGGTCTCGGTTCCAGGCCTGGCCCCATTGCAGGGTGAACCCTCTCCAAACTTTCCTCTCTGATCTCCAGTTCCCCAGGGGAAGCTCTGACATCCGCAGCCCTTGCCAGGATCGTGGGGAAGGTAGGGTTGGGGGAGCACACACCCCAAGAGGCTATTATCATTCTGTGGGATGGACTCTCCGTCTCCATCTGACTTTTCGTCTCCAGGCAAGAAGCAGAACTCAGGCTCAGCCTGGTTTGGGTGCTATGTCCCTCTTTGAGATAAATTCCTGGGAGGTAGTTTGCAGTCATTGGACGGGCTCAGGATCGGGAGTCAGAAGACTTAAGTTCTGTTTCCATTTCTGCCACCAACAAGCAAGGTGGGTTGGAATATGACAGTTTGCCTTTTGGGGCCTCAGTTTCCTCTTCTGTAGTACTTGGGCCAACTAGTCCACTCAGATTCTCTAAATTGCTTCTCTGAGCTCTGGAACTTCCTTAAATGTATTCCACACCACCCTGCCCCTACTGACATGCCTTCCAACCCCAACAGCCCAATGTCTCTATCCTATCCAGACCCTGCCAAAATAGAAAGAGTACAAGGCAGTTGGTTTGTTGGTGTTATGACTTCTTTTCTTTTCAGGCAAGAAGTCAAATTTAAATTGTGCCTCAATCAGCACCGAAGCTGGAATGCTCAAGTCTCCTACACAATGGCTTACATAAAAACAGCTCACCTCTCATTTCTCTCTCTCTTTGTTCTGCTCTTTTCCAATCACTCGGTCAAGTAATATCTATTAAGTGGATATGTCTGCAAGGCACTGCGCAGAAATGTAATCCAAAATGACAAGGTCCTTGTCCAAGAGGAACTTAACAGTTCCAGAAGGATCCAGCACAGATGGGAGCTTTAAAGGCAGCCCACTGCCCTCATGCAGGGGGGACAAAATAAAGGATTTTTTTAATGCCTTTTAATGTTTTAAAGTTTCTTTTACCTACTTCAGTTGTTAATTCTATAGTGACATCATGTTTTTGGTGTCTGTCTTTGAGTGTTGAGCCTGTCTTCTGTCTTCTCATCCAGGGAGGAAGTCAAGCTGCTCCAGACATCAGCACTCCACTTCACAAACTCACCACCCATGCTCTCTCCTGTGGGGACCTCAGCTTTGCACCTGGATGTGCCAATCTGGCTCCTGCATGTCCGTACCCCAACGCAAGAGTCTCAATGCGAGGGCTGTAACATGCCAGCAGTGTCTGTACAAGCAAACGACGGCACTCACAGCAGATGGAGGGTGTGGGGCAGTGGAGCTGTGCCTTCCCCTCTCCTGAGGCCTCTGGGCTTCGAGCAGTCTTCATGCTCCTGAGTTCTCTGTCAGAATTCCCTCCTAAACCTCTTAGAGAGTAAATGCTGCTTGCCATATCCTCTCTTCCTTTAGTCTTGATGCCTAAATACTCCACATCTGCTCCATAAATAATAACTTCTCTAGAGCTCTTTATAATTTACGAAGGGCTTGCACCTATAGTTTCTCATTTAATCTCCTCAACCATCCCGCAGGACAGGGCTATTATTGCTCCTTCTTTACAGATAAGAACTTGAAGCTCAGGGAGATTTAGTGACGGGCCCAAAGCCTCACAGCTGGACCCAGCTGAACTAAGCTGGGACTTAACCGAGCTCTTTTGGCTTCTACATGAAATTAGAGGGAGAAACTGCTTCTCCCCACTGAGTTCTCTCCCCGCACCGTGTCACATCCCCTGCACCTGGTGTTCTGGGAGGCTCACATCTCAAGCTCTCTCCTGGACTCCTTATACTGCACAGAGCTCAGGGCTTCAGACACAACAAGAGGGGGGTCCACAGAAGAAGGGGAAGGAGAACAGCTAAAAGAGAGCCAAGGGCACCTGCTGCTCACTCCCGACCTGGGGACCGGGCAAAGTGGCCCAGGCCAACGTTAGAATCTCTGTGGTGGGATCAAGGGTTTAAAACACATAGTGTGGTTTCAAGGGTTTCTTAGGGTTGACTTTTTTTTTCCTGGACAAATACAAAGAAAAATGAAGAAAAAATTAGGACAATGTCCCAGAAGCCTCAAGTAAAAACTAGGAAGCAGCTGGCGGTGCAGGACAAGCCACGCCAGGGAGACAGAAACGGACTCTCCAGGCTGGCTGTGGCGCGTGTTTAATGGAGGCTGGCCGTGGCGCACGTGTGATGGAGGCTGGCCGTGGCGCGTGTGTGATGGAGGCTGGCCGTGGCGCGTGTCTGATGGAGGCTGGCCGTGGCACGTGTGTGATGGAGGCTGGCCGTGGCGCGTGTCTGATGGAGGCTGGCCGTGGCGCGTGTCTGATGGAGGCTGGCCGTGGCGCGTGTGTGTGATGGAGGTTGGCCGTGGCGTGTGTGTGATGGAGGCTGGCCGTGGCGCGTGTGTGATGGAGGCTGGCCGTGGCACGTGTGTGATGGAGGCTGGCCGTGGCGTGTGTGTGATGGAGGCTGGCCGTGGCGTGTGTTTGATGGAGGCTGGTCGTGGCGTGTGTTTGATGGAGGCTGGCTGTGGCGTGTGTTTGATGGAGGCTGGCTGTGGCGTGTGTTTAATGGTGGCTGGCCGTGGCGTGTGTGTAATGGAGGCTGGCTGTGGTGTGTGTGTAATAGAGGCTGGCTGTGGTGTGTGTTTGATGGAGGCTGGCTGTGGCGTGTGTGTGATGGAGGCTGGCTGCGGCGTGTGTGAGATGGAGCCTGGCTTTGCAGGTAGGGGACGGAAGTGTCGGGAGCCCTCCCTGCAGAAGAAGAGGTGTGTCGACCCCACAGCTGCCAAAGTGTCCCAGAATGAGGCCCCTGGTGAGTCTGCCACGGCTGGAAAGCAAGCCTGCCACAGGTATGCGTGGGGTGGGGGCGGAGCTTACAGCGCCCCCAGTGTTCATAAGGGAGAGGTGCGTGGGAGCTCCCTGGGGGCTCAGACCAGGGTCAGGAGCTGTGGAGGAGAACTGCGACCACCCTGCTCCTGGCTCCCTCTAGCCTACACGGGCTCCTTTGGCAGTGAGAAGACAAATGCCAGGTGGGGCTTAGGAGGAGGCAGGTGGGGAGCATAGAGAGGTCAGTGGATGAGAAAGACGGGAGGGGACTGGGGCAGAGGAAAGGGCTGGGCCCCCAGGATAAGGGGGAGAGGCAGGCAGGTGATCTGCAGGTGGGAAGGAGAGAGAAGATGGGAGCAGAGAAGAAAGCATGAGGCCAGATAACTGGGCAGAGAAAGGAGATGGAGAAGCCACAGGTGCTTGGGGAATGACATGACATGTGAGTCCACCTGTGAGGGCAGGCACCCCAGTCCTCTCTTCCTGAAGGCTGGTGGAAGCAGGTGGCAGAAGGTGCCGGATGCCTGCCACTCATGCCCTCTCCTGCCTTCCCCCGTCTCCCTCATCTCTGTACCCTCCCCTGGGGGCTGAGCCAAGGTCCTGCTCTGCTTCTCAGTCCTCTTGTCCCTCAGTTGCCACTTTCTGCGTTTTTCCAGACTCTTTCTGTTCATTCACCTGCCACAGACAAGGGTTGAAAATTCAGAAGCCAAGTTTCTGATGCCAGCTCTGTTCCTCAAATGCCGGGCAGCACTGGTGGAGCGTCTTCTAGTCTGAACACCGCAGCTGCTTCGTTGATACCCCTCCCACAGACTTGTAAGGGGATAATACAGCGGATGAAAAAAGGACGGTAAAAGCACCAAAGGATGAAGACACTTTGGATCCTACGTTTATTTCCAGGACTGAAGCCCTCGGGTTTCTTTAAGGGGAGACGTCCTTGTCCTCGTCCTCCTGTGTGCCATGGCTTGTGCTGTGGGCCTGACACACCTTGGGGCTGCCTTGTTTCAAGTCAGAAGAGGAGAAGTTGTAGAGTGAGCCATGCTTGGGTGGAAGGTAGGTGGGCTCACCAACATCCTCTACACAATTAGTACAGACTGTGATCTGAGGCGGCATCCTAGAGCTAGAGGCTAAGAAGTCTCATGCCTGAAGCAGATCTAGACATTTAACATGCAGAATAAGCTAGGTGGGTTTTCAAGGAGCTACTGAATATGCATGAGAGGCAGCAAGAGAGACAGCAGGAGAAGGAACATGGGGGAGATGCGGAGAAGCACACAGAGGCATGGCTGATGGGGCAGAGGAGGAAAGAAGGTCTCGGAGACCAGGGCATGAATGTGGTTGGACAGAGACAGGGAGAAGGCTGGGCAGAAACCAGGAGCAGGAAGAAGATGCCGAGAGAAATAAAGAGGCCGAGAGGAGCTGAGCCAGGCAGCCGGTGGAGCAGGCAGATGGAACAACAGAGACAAAGAACAGAGCCACAGAGTGGGCACACAGCAAGGCCTGGCAGCCAAGCCCTGTGGGTTTGGTGGGAGCAGATGCTTCTACGGGAGCAGCAGCTGATGGCCCCCAGCACGTGCATCCTTGTTGACTCCAGGCCCAGCACAGCCTCCTCGGCAGCCGGCCTTAGCCTGGAGGAGCAACCCTGGTCCAGAGAGGCAGACGAATGGCGGCCCTGCCTCGTCGGGGCTCCAGTTCTTCTCCTCCATCCTCCTCCAGGCTCCGCCCACCTGCTCCCTCTGCGTCCCGGGGCCTCGTGAATCCCAGGGAAGCCACGCGCTGCCACATCACGCCCGGAAGGAAGCAGGCTGCGTTGGAGGGTGAGTGTGAACCGCTGCAGTGTGCTCAGCGCTTCCCCGGGTGGGAGCGTGTGCAGGGGTGTGCACGCTGTGGGAGGGGCAAGAGGGGGAGAAACGTCTGGGCTGCAGGGGAACCAGCGCCAAGAGGCTGGGACGAGGCGGGGTGGGGACAGATCCCCGGCAGCACTGCTGGCACAGCTGCCGTGCCCAGACCTCTCTCCACCCCTGGCTGCCTGGATGTAAGCATCTGCAGCCCCTTGCCACCACCCAAGCCACCAGACTGCCATAGCCTCCTCTGAGTGGAAAGGATCTGAGTGGACCCTGGTTTTTGGGTCAGAGGAGCCTTGGGGCTTCCTTGACCTCATTCTCTCCAGCTGCTACCCACAGGCCATTTTCCCATCACTCTACAACAGTCTGTGTGAGTGGTGCCCCCATCCCAAGAAGCTCAGAAGGGCTGGGGAGAGGGAGGTTTCCACCAGGACCTAGCCTTCGCCCCAGTCCAAAGGCAACTTCCACACTGCCCTCCACACTCCCTCAAGCCCCTCCACAAACGACATCCTCAGAACACTACAGGGACACCCCGACATCAGGCTCTCCACTGTGCCTGGGGCAGTCCTCGCTGGTCCCACACCCAAGGTCGGGGTGCCTGCCAGTGGCCCAAAGTGGACATGAGGCAAGCCCTGGGAGGGAAGAGGGTAGAGGGGAAGCGGGTGGGGAGTACAGTGTCGATTGCAGGCGCAATCCGAGCAAAAGACAGGCACCACAGGAGCCAGATGGGCCAAGAAGAAACAGAAGTTCAGTAGGAAGAGACGGATAAACAGCAGACACCAAGCAAGCAGCCAAGCATATGCTTTGCAAGCAGGCAACACAAGCACCCAGTAGGGTTTGGGGGGTGGGGAGGGTACATGAGCCCACAGGGAGGGGGACATTAGGTTTGCTGTGGGCTGACTCTGCCTGGTTAGAATCAGTGATCTAATCTTTCTCCATGGAGCCTCAGAAAAATGGAGCTGCAGCCAGTGCTGGCAAGGAAAAGCAGCATTTGGCAGGGTGGAAGGAAAGAGTGCTTATGCTGGTGCCCGAGAGATTGGTCTCTGGTAGAAGAAACATAGCCCCAGACTTGGAAGCCCGAATAGCCAGGTGCTGCCTCCAAGACTCAGAGCAGAGACCCCTAAAGCAGAACCAGATTCAGGAGAGGAGCAGAGGACTGCCTCCGGCAAACCCGGGAAGTCCTTGAGCCCTGCAGGTGCCGGCTTTCCCTGCTAATGAAGCCCATCTAGGCTGGAGCCCTCAGTCTGGGTGATGTCATCCTTTTGAGCTTCAGGCAGGCAAGGGGTGGAGCCAGGCTAGAGCTTTGCAGAGTTTGCAGGCTCCACCCCCGACTGGTCTGACTTCTGGGCCCTGTCTACCCATCTCCCTCTTGGCCACGGCTTCCTGGCCAGCCCTGCTGGAAACCGGGAGCTGCTGCAGAGCTGGAGGAGGGAGGGGGTCACCCACAGTCACCTCTGCAGAGAGCAGGGCCTGACAGGGGATAGGCTTCACAGAGGCCCTCTTCCACCCATCCATGCTTGTTCCCACGTTCACTTCAGGGAGCCCTGAGGTTTTACGGGAACCCAGGGTCCTGGGACCCCCAGCCTCAGCCTCTCCCCTCCACCTAGCATGTCCAGAAATGCTCATCTGCAGTACCAAGTACCAGGTGTCCCAGTGGGATTTCTTCTCTGAATACCACTCCGGGGAGGAATAAAACTGAGGGAGAGAAGCACCACCCTGGGTTTGTTCATGCTGAGCTAAAGGAATAAAGGCTCTGCGCTGAGTTGGAGCCTGTTCTAAGCCCCAAGGCCAGCCAGCCCTCCTGCAGAATGGTGCCTTCACCTCTCACATGCTCCTGCTGGACATAGCCAGCGCTGTGCCAACTGCTGGCCTCCCTCCGAGGCTGGCACTGGCCCCAGCTTCCTGCCTCCCCTCCTCCAGGGCTACCCTAACCCGTACCAGCCACCATGGCTTGAAGCATTGAGGTCTCTGGACTAGACAAAAATGTGGTCTTCCTCTGCCCATCATAGATATGTAGGTGCTATTGGGGGTTTCCTCTGACAGCCCTATGCCTACCCAGGGTAACACAGGTGCAGGAACCAGCCCCGGCTGGTCTGTGAAATTCACCACACCACAGGGTCTCTTGTTTGGACTCAGCTGCTTGGCACAGCCCCAGTGCCCAGGAGCAGAGAGGAGCTTTCCCAGGTGCAAGCCCTCAGAAAAGCCTGGGAGCCAAGCCTCTGTGTGCCCACGTGCCCAGGGCAGATGCTCCGCTCAGTGCCAAGGCCCTCTTAGCCCTCCCCAAGCCGTCGGCTCTGTAGCCATATGTCTGGGACAGACAAAAGTGAAGATGAGGGTGACACTGGCGGGGAAAGGAGCGGGTAAGTTTTCTACTGCGATTCATGAAGCCCTGGGCTAGGGCCTCAGCAAGACCGACCGGCACAGGCCTGATTCACAGCAGGAAAACGCTGCTCTTGACACACCCTGATAGCCTATAGCATCATGCATCTTACACTTTGCAGTCTGCTTTCTTAGATGTTGAATTGTATTCCCACAACATTGCCATAATGGAGATAAGGCAGATAGTATTTTAATCCATTTTATGGATGAGGAAACTGAGGTAGGATTTGAACATCTATTTCTGGAAGGCCTCACAAGGCATGTGAAGGTATACGAAAATAAATGAGCAAAATAGCGTGTTATGAAGCCAGTTAAGCTGACAGCCCAGGCTCCCAGAGGCCTGGTATCACCATCCTTCCCTGCATCACACGGTTTCCCATGCTCAACTCAGAATGAAGAGACAGGGCGGTGGCTAGGGGCAGAGGTTCTCCCCCACGGACAGCTGCTTGAGGAAGGAGTGAGGAAAAGAGAGCAGGCTATTGTGTGAGGAAGTGGACTGTCACCTGGCCTGTGTGCCTGGGACCTGGGCATGGCCCACACGTGCAGACGGTGTGAAGGCTGTTGTTTCTGTGTGCACATTTGTACATGTCATGTAGGATGTGTATTCTGTTTTTAGGCCTGTACATATGTAGATCCATTGTGTGTGTTTATATGGATGTGCTAGGAAAGGGCATATCATATGTTCCAGCAAACTGTGTCTGGTAACATGTATGGATAGCAAATGCGCGGACCCGAAGGATAGAAAAGGAAGACAAGGATGGTTATGTGGAAACGTGAGCAGGGTCCGTACATGTTTGCTGGATGACTGTAAGAGAAGCATTATACACACAGATTCAAGAATCCGCCTGTGAGGCCGGGCTTGGTGGCTCACGCCTGTAACCCCAGCACTTTGGGAAGCCAAGGCGGGCGGGTCACTTGAGGTCAGGAGTTCGAGACCAGCCTGGCCAATGTGGCAAAACTCCATCTATACCAAAAATACAAAAATTAGCCAGGTGTGGTGGCGCACGCCTCTAATCCCAGTTACTCGAGAGGCTGAGGGAGGAGAATCTCTTGAACCCAGGAGGCGGAGGTTGCAGTGAGCTGAGATGGCGCCATTGCACTCCAGCCTGGGCGACAAGAGCGAAACTCTGTCTCAAAAAAAAAAAAAAAAAAAAAATGTGCACATGAGCATAAGCTTGTGGGTGTGGGTGCACAAGCGTGGACTGTGTATAGCGATGGCTAAGTGTGTAAAGAGCTTGTGTACCAACTGTAGAAGGCCATTTCCTGGGGGGGGTCCCTGCTGAGACGCCAACTCAGGTGCTTCTGTGCCCTTCTTGCAGTGGGGTTCTTACAGGGCCGTCCCACGAGCCTGCTCAGAGCCAGGCAGCCCCGGCCGAGTCTGTGCCACAGTGCAGCACCTCCTTCTCCATCCACGCTCCTCCCAATTCCGCAGAAGACCCGAAACCTCAGTCCCAAGCAGATCAATTGCCGATAATAACATTTAAATTCTGGCCTGGAGGTGCTGACGCGGTCCTGGGAAAGAAGAAGGAAAAGGTGGCATGGATTTCAAAGGAGGGACTTGGAGTTAACAGATCTGATCCTTCGGAGGCTGCAATCTCTAGTACTGCACCCCCGCCCCCACCCCGCACCCCCACCCCCACCTCACCCCCGCCCCCACCCCGCACCCCCACCCCCACCTCACCCCACCGCCACCCCCACCCGCACCCCCACCCCCACCCCGCACCCCCACCCCCACCCCACCCCACCCCCACCGCCACCCCCACCCCCACCCCGCACCCCCACTCCACCGCCACCCCCACCCGCACCCCCACCCCCGCCCCCACCCCCACCCCACCCCCACCCCGCACCCCACCGCCACCCCCACCCGCACCCCCGCCCGCACCCCCACCCCACCCCGCACCCCCCACCCGCACCCCCACCCCGCACCCCCACCCCCACCCCGCACCCCCACCGCCACCCCGCACCCCCACCCCCACCCCGCACCCCCCACCCGCACCCCCACCCCGCACCCCCACCCCCACCCCGCACCCCCACCCCCACCCCGCACCCCCACCCCCACCGCCACCGCCAAGCGGAAAACCCAATCCTGGGCCCACCGGTTTGTGCTGATGCCACAGCTCAGCGGGAAGGCTTCAGCGTGGGAGGGGGTGGGGGTGACACCAGGGCTGCCCCTTGAGAGCGACACTGGCCTTAACCGCATTCTCCCCGCGCCCCCGCACCCCCGCCTCGCTGCACGCGGTTTGCCTTCTCTGCTCTTCTCCTCCCTCCCAGCGGGGGAGCGGGGCAGGGGGCGGGGTGCAGGGCGCGGTGCAGGGGCGGGTCTCCTCCGAGCAGCGTGGCCCTCAGCACCCCTTCCCAGACACGGGCCTGGCACACCCGCACACTCGCACGGAAAAGCCCCACTTCTCCTCCGCGTGGGGTGTTGGGCCGTGCTGCGCCCTCCCCCGTGGAACTGAGAGTTCTAAAGCCGTAACCGGCCGGCGCCGCGGCAGCCTCTGCTTCATCCTGGAGCCAGGCCGGCATCCCGCGCCGCAGAGGGGAGAGCGGTCGGTAGTTGCTGGGCGGAGGCGTGGGCCCGGCAGAAGGCGTCCGGGAGCTCTTCCCAGGAAAGGCCAGCACCTGAGGCTGCACTTTCTCCCGGTTGCCCCTCAGTAAAAGACGCACCAGCAACTTAGAATTCGAGGCACTGCAGAGCTGGAAGGGACCTCAGCGCTGCTCCCTCCGCCCCCTCATTTCACAAACCTGAAAGCTGAGACCCAAAGCAAGGAAGGGACCTGGCCAAGGTCAGAGCTCATCTGGGACCACACGAAGATGATAACTTGTTAGGAATTTTGCAAATGGGTTTGTCTACAGTTTGGTAGAATTTAAACATTTTTTTAGTTCAAATTTTCAACAGTGGCCAGCTCCCTCTAATCCACAGTGGTGGCGCACTGTGATTGAAATTCAGCTGCATAGCTCCTGCTGGGAAATGCGGTGTGAGCCGGCAGCACAGGCGGCAGCTGCCTCCCACACTTAAGACAGGTCTTCTAAAGCCACAGTCCTGTGTGAGCCTCCTGGAGCTCATAGTCCCTCAAATGGCAGGCAGGTTTGTGAATGTTTCTGTGTTCTGAACGTTTTTCTGAAAAAGGGTTCACAGCTTTAATTGATGTACAAAGAGATGTACAACATGGAAGAGATTGAGAATCATTTCCTTGAAGCAACAAGAGTCTAGGCTGGGGAGAAATCAGATTTTAGGAATGAGCTGCTAGGCACCTTAGCAGCATTCAGAGACATGAAAGCATTGGATTGTTTCCTAGATTTAAGAGCATATATTTTGCAACATGAAAGAGCTTCTATGCTCTAGAACGTAAGTTCCTCAAGGATAGGGCTCTAGTCTATTTCTTCACCTAAGGTATCCTTAGATCCTGGATCAGTGCCTGGGCGTAATCACAGGTGCAAACACACACGTGATTAATTTGTTGGTCTGCACAGCACTTCTCTTTCCATGCCCACTCCTGCCTGGTCTCCAGCAGTCATGAGAATTGCCATCGTTAGGGAAACCCCGATGCAAGAATTGCAAGAATGACTTTGTAATTCAATGTTGACATTTAGGACCTTTTTCGTTTCGTGTTAAAGACTGATCACCCTGGGAAAATCAAGGCAGTCCAGCCAAACCCCAAGTCCCAATCAAATGCAGTTTGTATTGAACCCCACGACTGCCCAGCACCTTTGGGAAGCCCATTGCTTTCTATGCAGACGCAGAGCTACCAGAAAGCACAGGTGGATGTGCTCAGCTTGTCTGGTGACGTGAATGCCTGAAAACAGAGCAGGACTAAAAATTCCCTGTCTGAGAGCCTGCAGCTTGGAAGCCTGAGTTCTCAGGGACAAGAAGAGTTCCCAGTGTGGCAAGGACCAGGCGGACCAGCCTTAGGCTGGGCTCTGGTTCCTCCCCTCTCTGTGGATTCCCTTTGATCCTCCCCTCCTGCCCCACTTTGCAGCCTCCACAGCTCAGCTGCTAAATCACTGGGGATTAAGACGCTGGGGGCAGGAGGGGAGGGCAACTCGTCCTGGGACATAAAGGGCTCCTTTCCTGGGAGGGGTGAGAGGAAGCTGGGGTTCTCAGGGCCCCTGGCTGGGCCAGCCTTCCTGCCCTCCCCCACCAGCCTCACCCCCCTTAGCTGAACCTCCCGTGGACAGGCAAGCTCGGAGAGGCAGTTGTGCAGCTGCTGCTTCTGTCTGGGGCTAAATATAGTCTCCTCTCCACCCATGTCCAGCTCAGGCTGGGCCAGAGCTCTGAAGAGGACTCACAGGCAGTGGGGGGACAGAAGGTGGGGCCAGAGACAAGTGTCCGCATGGGCAAAGACTAGGTGAGACGGGCAGGGAAGGTAGGGCTGGCGCCTGCCCCTCAGCTCTGATCCCCAGAAACTCCCTTAGGAAGGAAATAGAGTTTCTCATCCCTGTGTTTCCGAGGGGAAAAGGAGACAGAGAAAGGCTGGGCAGGCTGACTTGGGTCACGTACCAATATCTAACATTTATGAAGTGCTTGTCAGACACTGTTTTCAAGCTCTGTAGATGGCAAAGGACCCCACAACGTAGGTATTATTATTATTCCCTTTGACAGCTGAAGAGATGAAGGCGCAGCGGCATGAACTCCCGTAGCCAGAGAGTGTGAGCTGGAGCAGCCTGGGTGCAGAGCCCGAGCCCCCAACCGTGTCCGTGGCCAAGGCCCAGCCCAGACAGGGCGCAAAGGGGCTGAGAAGAGGAAGTAAGATGCCAGGGTTGCCATGCAGGAGGGCAGCCCCGAGTGAGATGGGTACCGTGGCCTGGGGCCCACCTTCTGGAAGAGCTCATCAGCACTTCAGACACACTACATGGCCTAGACCCAGGGCTCGTTGAGCCCCTCCCTCGGACTGCCTTCGGATTTCAGGTGAATCCTCTCTGGCTGCCACATTCACCCTTGCAAGCCTACACTGTGTCACCTTCTGAAAAGGTGCAGGAACGTGATGCCCAGCTGACCCCCAGGGAGCGGGAGCCCCAGACGCCGGCAGAGCACACAGAGGCCGGCAGAGCACAGCCGCGGCAGGCAGATCTGCTGGGAAACCGTGGGGGTGTGGGAGCAGGGCTGGGGGCACCTGAGGGCCTGTGGTGCCTGAGTTATGGAAACGCTTAGAGTAAAGCAGATTTAGATTTCACAAAGACAGAGGTGAAGGTGGGTGAAGACGGAGGGAAGGATTTAAAGGGAAAGAGAAAGAGAACAGATACGAATGAGGGAGAAAGAGGAAGAGAGAAAGAAGAAGAGAAATAGAGTTATCAAAGATGACTGCCAGACTGGCCTCTCTCGACTCAAAGAGCCAAGGAGGGGAAGGCCGGTCTGGGCAGCAACGTAGACAAGAGAGCTCAGGAGCTCAGGCGGGCAGGGACAGAGCCCTCGCTGCAGCAAGAGTGTGGGGAACAGAGGGCGAGGGGGACCATGCAGCCCAGGATGGCAGGTGCCATACACACGGCCTTGGTCTTGTCCCCTCTCCCATTGCCGCTTTCGAGCTCACCTTGTTTAAGGCCAAAGCACACACCATCCTCCCACAGAGCCGCTAATGCAATTAACAAAACACATTCATAAATCTTGCATGGTGTCCGGAGCTGTCTCCTCTCCCTAAGCACAAGGGCCAGCTCCGGAGATGCTGCTCAGAGAGCTGTGTGACCTCTCTGGCGTCAGGGCCCCCTGAAAAATGCAGCATAACCCTTAGTAGGACAGAAAGACCATTCTCTTCTGCCAACCATTACAAAGCGGAGTGGGGCTGGGGTTAGGAAATACAGACAAATCAGAAGAGGCTGAGAAGGCGGAGATGAATGTGCATGTGTGTTTGCAGGGAGCTGGGGAATAGTTCGTGCCTTCCAAGCTCAGCAAGAGAGCATTCAGCAGAGACCAGAGAATCACCACTTTTGGAGGGTGGTTTTACCTTGTGAGAACAGAGCACAGGGTGCGTGGGACCCAGGGCATCTTCGGCAATGCGGGCGTGACTTGGCGGGATGTCGGTGTTTGTGTTTGCGTGTGTGTGCATGCGTGCGTGCATGTTCAGTCTGGAAAACTGGTGAGTCACTAAAACACGGAGCTTTCTGATCTGAAGAGCTTATATTTGGCTATTTTTAGCTCATCTTGTCTCTTGGCCCTTTTTTTCCCCTTGTCTGTTTTCAAATGTAGAGGAGTCTGGAGACCATGAATGCCGTGTGTGTGTGTGTCTGCTAATTTAGAGCTTGGGCCCAGAGGTGGGTACCTCTGAAAGTGCAGAGATGAAGGCACGTGGGGTGTATGTGTGTGCAGCAGGGACACACTGACACAGACAGGGTGCACATGCTCTTATTCTGGCATGTACACATGCATACCGTGCATACATGCACATGCTCTTATTCTGCATGTACACATGCGTACCGTGCATACATGCACATGCTCTTATTCTGCATGTACACATGCGTACCGTGCATACATGCACATGCTCTTATTCTGCATGTACACATGCGTACCGTGCATACGTGCACATGCTCTTATTCTGGCATGTACACATGCATACCGTGCATACATGCACATGCTCTTATTCTGCATGTACACATGCGTACCGTGCATACGTGCACATGCTCTTATTCTGCATGTACACATGCGTACCGTGCATACGTGCAAGCAGGAGTGAGGCCAGAAACGTCCCTGGAAACTCCGGCCTACACTCTCTTCACGTGGGTTGGTGTACAGCTACCCACTGTGCATACTTCACAAGTCTAACTGCCTCCCCACCCCAGCCCCTGCCTCACACGACCCAGGTGGGCACACTCTCATGAGCACGTGGCCACAGGCACAGTCTGGGCCTATCTTGGGGAATGGCCCCAGCCCCTGTGCCTTGTTTCTTCTCTGCTCAGCCACTCTTCCAAAAAATGTGACTTCTTCTCAAGAAGGCCTTTCTCTGCTGGGTGGCAATAGGAAACAAGAAGTGCCAGCTTCTGCACTTGGCTTCTCCTGGGACTCATTCAGCTGATCCCACCTGCCCACCACCATTGGCCGAGACCCCCTCCCCAGTCCAGTGGTCATCCAGCTACAGGGGGTCTGGCAACTGCTTAGAGAGGCCAGGCAGGGGTCAGTGCTGTGTGAGCTCCGTTCCTCTAGCCTGGAGAGAGGGAGAAGGGAGAGCGAGCTCAGACTGCCGTCTGCCTAGGTGCAATGTGGGGCAGGCAGGGAGCGGACAGCACTCTTCAAGGCTCTAGAATGCTGGTGGGTTCCTGGACCTTGACTCTGTGTAGACAGGACTGTGTATGCAACCCAGTGTCAAGAACAGAAATGCGCAAATGTTGCCTATGACCAGTGCCTCAATGATGCTGCACGCCTGGGAAAGGGCACCCGCAGCCTCTCTTTCCACACAGCACACATGCTGTGCAGTCACCCACAGCGGCACGTGCCTGCATGCACACACTCTTAGAGGCCTGCATGAGAGAGAACACGAGCCTTCGTTACTCCAGACACCAAAGCAAGCTCTGAGCTGCATCATCCCCCAAGTCTGCAGTTTATGCACGGCTCTGAGGCCCCAGCCAAGGCGGCCAAAACCCAGCCATGTGTTGCTCCTTAAGCCGTGTCTTCTGCTGAGGGTCTGTGTCAGCCCAGAGGAGGGGCCCTCAGTGTCCCTTGCCTGCTGGGAGGCCCTGTGGTTCCTGGTGTCCAGGGGGCTCAGCATCACCTCCTGGAGGGAACCACTACCCGCCTACTGCCCCTCGGCATTCCACTCCACAGACACTTGGGGGTCCAGTGCTCTGTGCAAGGCACTCCATGTCATCATTGTGAAGGAGGACCAGCCAGAGTCCCCACCCCCGGACCCCTGCCCCAAGATAGGCTGGCACAGAAAAAGATGCCTGCACAATTGGCCATTGCAGGACTCGCCACCTAGGCTGCCTGTGGGCATGAGCCACGCAGAAGGGATAATTCTCTCTTCCTCCTGGGGCCTAGGGGCCTTCACAGAGAACAGGACAGGGGCTTTTGCCTGGGCCCTGAATAATGAATAGATCTCCCCAGGCCAAAGAGGAACTTCTCAGGCCGGGAAGTGGCCTGCATGAAGGTGTGGTATCGGGAAGCGTGGACAGGGGCTCGTGGGGAGAAATCCGAACTTGCCAGCAGAGAGACTGGAGCTCCAGCCTGCCTGACTTGCCTCCGGTTCTGTGGCTCTTGCCTGAAGGAGAAGTGATTTTGAATTATCTACCTCTCTTCTTACCCCACGTGGAAGGAAAAAGTCTTTTTATCTTGAAAGATCTGGACTCCTTCTGCCTTCTGAGCATCTGTAAGATGGAGATACTAATAGGGCCTTCCCTACAGAGATATGTTGAAGATGAAATGAGAGACCTCGTGGAAAGCTGTTAGCACAGAGCTGAGTAAGTAAGCATTGTCATTAGTTATTATTATCCTATGTTGTAGGCTACCACCGTGATTCTCAACCGATTTTGCCCCTCAGAGGTCATTTGGCAATGGCTGGAGACATGTTTGGTTGTCAAAACTTGCAGGAGTGGGAGGGAGGCTGCTCCCCCGCTCTGGTGGGTAGGGCCAGGGTGCTGCTAAGCACCCACCATGCACAGGGCAGCCCCCACAGCAGAGCGGAGCCCACCCAGAATGCACAGAGCACAGAGGCTGAGAAGGCCTGGGCTGGGGCTTTTGCCTTCTCCTGAAGACAGTGTGGTGACCATGATTTTCAAGCAGGGAATGACATCATAAAATTTAAATTTCAGAAAGAAAAATCTGGCAATGCTGTGACATGTCTAGAAAGCTCAGCCAGGGGCACTGCAGACCTGCAGATGAGACCAGGGGGAAGGAGGGCTGGGTCTGCAGCAAGAGCAGGAGGCTGCACATTGGCAAGAAGAGAGCAGGAGAACCTGCTGAGGGCTAGAGGAAGGAAGGGACAGGCCTGGGGACACTGGAGGACCCTAAAGTTTCCAGCACATGGACCTGGGCAGATGGTAGTGCCGCCTTTCAATAGCAGAGGAAGAGAAGACTCCGTTTGGGAACTGTGTCCTCCAGGGCCCAGGTCGGGGGAAGCTCTTCCACCAACATGGACGTGAGCCATGCCCCTCCAGTCCATCTGCTCCCACTCAAGGGGGGACCACCCTTCAAGAGACCATCACCCTGCCCATCAGTGCCCAAGAGAGGCGGGCATCCAACGGCACCATCTCCCTCTCCTTTCCCATGCAGCTCCCTCTGAATGATGACCAGTGAGGCCCCGCAAGACAGCCTCCCGAGGCCAAGCCACCGAGCTGCAGGATGAAGATGATCTTTCTGGGCTCCTGATGTCCAGACCCTGTCTCAACTTTCAGCACGTTCAGAGTACCTGTGGCTGCTGTGGGCAGAGAGGAGGTACGGGGGAAGTCCCGGCCGACTTATCTATCGGCAGAGAGACTGAGCCTCCACGCCACCCCAATTCCCCCTGCCCTTTTGACCGAGCTCTGAACACAAGTTAGAGGAGCTGGGGGAAAGCTCCAAGCAGTCAATACATCAGCCGGCGAGCGCATGCCATGTCCTGTCTCATGCTCGATGCTGGGGAGGACGTCCCCACAAATACCACAGCTCGAATTCTCTGGTTGAGAAGGCAAGACTCACAGGCAGAGAACAATAAAAAAACTATTAAAGAGACCCCTGGCGTAGTCTGAGGAGCCCTGGATAGACCAGAGTTCTATCCCCAGACCTCAGGCCTGAAGCAGGTCCCTGTACCTCCAAAAGCTGCAGCCACACCATGTTATAGACAACTTCTCATCGCCTGGATTGTGGATGGCAGTGGCGCATCTGATCGAAGGGTACTGGCGCCTGCAGCACTGTGCTGAGGAGGGCTCTGAGGCAGCAGCAAGCTTAGTAGGACTGTGGTGGCCAACCAGTGAGGCGAGCATTAGGTGCCACCGGGATGTCATGGGGATGTACCTCCTGCTTATTAACTCTTCTGGTTAACAGCAACTGACTAGGGCCATTCCTAAGGACTCCTCCAGCTCCCAAATGGGATAATTCTATGATGGAAATGTTACATTTCAAGGCACTGGCTGGAGCACAATGAGGCAAAACAGGAAGAGATCTGTGTGGGTTGGGATGATCAGGGAAGGCTTTGGGAAGGAGGCGGCACTTTAGTGCGGCCTCAAGGTGGGGGAGTGTGAGTAGCTGTACCGGAGGTGGGAGGACATTTATGTGCATAAAACTGGGGCTGAGCATGGGCTGTTCTTGGTACAAGAGGGAGGCGGCTAGCATCGCTGTCATGCGCTGTCTGTGTTTGGGGCAAGTATGATTACACATGGGAGAGCACACTGCCTGACAGCTTCCCACATTGAAGCCACAAGCAAAGATGACGTTGCATGCGTGCTGGCTTCCAGTCCTCACAGCTCGTCTTCAAGGCAAATGCTCTTCCCAGCCTTCCCCAGCATTCTGTGACTTGCTCAGGGCTACTGCTGGCAGGCGCCAATCCCGCATTCAGCCTGGGCAGCGCGGTTCTGATGGCTTCGGGCATAACTTCTCCGCTCTGGTGCCTTCTCTACTCTTAGAAGCTGATCAGTAAGGAAACCCAGCAATGCAGTCGAGACACCGTGGCCAGATCTGTGGATTCTAGGGACCAGGAAGAGGCAGGACCAGCTGTAGACTGAGGAAGGAGGGCCTTGCCTGAGTCATCAGTCACATAAACAGATCCAAGCAAAGAACAGGGCAAGGTGGACATAGATCAAAGATAGGCGCTAAGTGCCACTGGGCTAGGGCTTCCTTTAGACTTTCCCCAAGTCCTACATCATCTACTGGAAACAACAAAAAGTGTCCCAACACTGTGGGAATAGGCAAGAAGGTACAGGAGGGCATGAAATTCCAGGGACGTGGGGCTCAGCCTGTGAGGATGGGAATAGAGCCTGCCATGGTCTTAACACAAGCCCAGAGGCAGAAGGCAACTGCCTAAATAAAGATCTCATTTCAGACAAAGCTTAACCCTGCCTTTGCCCAGGGCTGCAGCCTCCAGCCGTCTCCACGCTGTCCCTGCCTGGCACCTGGTGGTGCGCTGGGGAACTTTCGCTCTTTCTCCCTCCTTTCCCAGCCCTCTCTCCTTCCTTCCTCCCTTACTGGTTTCACGGACAGCTCCAGCCTCCACTCAGCTTGGCCTCAGTTCAATGGCACCCAGAAGGCCCTGTTGTGCACCGCCCCAGGCCCCTAAGCAGGGGAAGATGCTGTGTCTCGTCTTGCTTTCTTCACCCCTCCCACCACCCTTGTGCCCACCCATCCGGGGATGGATCTGAAACCAGCCCAGGTATGAAACTCTCTGGCCTCTCTCCCAAACATCCTGGTGCCCCTGCCCCCCTTGCTCTGGTCCCACTCCATCTCAAGCCCCCTCTGCAGTCCTTCCTTCTGGTTTCTCCCTCCGGCCTCCAGGAGGCCTCTGGTGCCCGCACAACTTCCCGGCATTGAGGAAGGACCAGAGCTGTAACGTGGGGCTGGAAGGTCCCAGAACCACCAGCTAGTCCCGCCCTGCCAGCCTCTCCTTGTTAAGCCCTCCCTCCTGCTGTTCAGTCTATGCTCGATGACTAGAGGCCTGATTTTGAAACTCTCTTTTGGGGCCACTGGGTCGGGCCAGCCCTCCTCACTGTCAGGAAATGCATCCTCATTTCTTACCTTAATTTCTCAACTGCATCCGTTCTTTCTTGTTCTGGGAAGTCACCCGGCGTGATGCTGCAACCATGCTACTCCTTAGCGCTCTGCTTCCCACCCAAAGCAATGCTCCTCCTCATCTTTTCCAAAGCTTCCAGCCCCAGCAGTTCTTGGACCTGGGGTACTTTCCTCCCTGCAAGTAACAAAGGAGGACAAGCCCCAGCTTCTCTAAGATGCCTTCGGCTGCCTGGAAGAGGCCTGTGGAAGGCCCTGCAACTCTCCGCAGACCTCTGGGCATTGCTGCTTCTTCTCAGTGGCCCTCGTCCCCTCAGCCAGGTGAGTCACCATCATCCTTGCTCCTCCCAGACCCGAAACCTCTCCTCTCCCATCCTTCCTTCTCTTTGTATCTCTTTCCGTTTACATGCGCGAACGAACACGTGCCCACACACACATATCATTTCAGGCCCTATCTGGAGCTGTCATTGACAGAACTCAAATTGTGATAGGCAAATTGGCTTCAATTTCAGAGAAAGGAAACCCAGTGATGCATCTCCCGGTGCCTGGAGAGCGAGGAGATAAGAGAGCAGAGATGGGCTGCCTCGGCCAGCAGCACTGGAGCGGGGACTGTAGCCAGGGAAGCGGGTCTTCTGCGGCTCTGGCTCAGGCACTGGAGTCCTGAGTGCTGGGGAGCCTGGCTTGAGTCTCACCCCCCACGTGATGTGGGATAACAAAAGGAGGATGGATCACCTCCGAGATGCACTGAGCCCTTCCCCAGGGCTTCTCTAAGACAACCCAAGGTCTTTCCTAGCGGGAATCAGACGTCTACAGCAGGGACCCCTTAGCCCCCAGATGCCACATCCTACATGTAGGGCTGGTCACCGTCCTGGCAGTTAGGAGGGGATGGGTGAGAGCTGCTGCCGAAAGAGGAGCAGCCATTCTGATGCCATCATACCTCTGCTTGTCCCCATTACATAAAGCTCCAGCTGACTTGGCGTAATGACTAAGAAAACTTTCCAAACTTCCCGAAGACAGTTGGTGATCCTCTACCCTCCCGGTGACTGGTGAGAACTACCCCCACAGAGAGCCAGCAGAGAGGAAGGCTCCAGCTCCGGGCCCTGACTCATCACACACACACACTCCCCAGCACTCTTTCCCAAAACAGTTCCCCTCCCACCCATCCACCCTCCTACCGGGGCTGGGTGACAAAAATGAACGCCCCAGAGATCTTGCCAAGTTCTGGGCCATGCTCAGCCCAGGGAACATGCAATTCCCCATAGAATGGGAGGAGCAGACCCCGCCCCCTCGGGAAGCAAGCAAAGTCCATTGGAAGAAAATTGCCACCTGACTGTACAATGATCACTGTATTGTTTTCCAAATAGCTTGGACTACTTTCCCCCAAGAAAGAGTTCAAAGCTGTATCATCATAAAATATTAGAGCCTAAGGCAATCTTAAAGGTCATCTTTAGCCCCTCTCCCCTTCCCTGCTTCCATGCATCTACACACGGATTCAGTTCTTTATCTATTTGTTCATCAGATAGTCACTGAGTTTCTACAATTTGCCATGTGCAACGCAGGCACTGGAGGCCTCACAGATGTACTGTCTCCTCAAGGCGCTTGTCATCTAGTGGGTGAGAAAGCAAGTGACAAGGCGTTGGAATAAGTATGACAGGCACTGTGGTAGAAAGAGTGCATATTCTAGAAGCACCGAGAGGGCACGTCACCCCCACCTTGGGGTAGTGGGGGGAATTCATGGAGACTTACTGGGAGATATTATATATATATATATATGTACATAATATAAAAATGTATTATAAGTAAATATATAAAATATATTATAAAAATATAAAAAATATAAATATATATTATATAAAATATATATTACATAAATATATATAAATAAAATATAAATATAAAATATATAAATATATGTTGTATAAAATATATAAATATATATTGTATACAATATATAAATATATATTGTATACTATATAAATATATATTGTATACTATATATATATATTTTTTGAGACAGAGTTGGGCTGGAGTGCAGTGGCATGATCTCGGCTCACTGCAACCTCTGCCTCCTGGGTTCACGCGACTCTCATGCTTCAGCCTCTTGAGTAGCTGGGACTACAGGCACACATCACTATGCCCAGCTAATTTTTGTATTTTTAGTTGAGATGGGGTTTTGCTGTGTTGACCAGGTTGATCTCGAACTCCTGGCCTCAAGTGATCTGCCCGCCTCAGCCTCTCAAAGTGCTGGGATGACAAGCATGAGCCACTGTGCCCAGCCTGGGAAAAATTATATTAAAGTCGAGCTATGAAAAATAAGGAAATTCCTTTTCAATCAATAAGAGGTCCGCTCATCACTCAGTGTGGCTGAAGCGTAGTGTCAGGCACACTGCATGATGATGAATCTAACGTAGTGTCCACACTTAGAGTTTAATGCCTGGTGAGGGACATACAGTAAAGGTACACATGACTAGAATATTCTGTGCTCCCAACAGAAAGAAAAGATAAATGTTGAGGGATGGCCATCCCAAGTGCCCTGACTTAATCATCACACATTATATACATGGATCAGAATATCACATGGACCCCGAAATACCTACGATGTATGAAAAAAAACAGAATATACCTAGAAGCACCAGATAATGCTCCTAAAAGAAAGATCCGTGGGGTCCCAGGGAGGGTTTCAGAGAGGGTGAGGGGAAGTTCCCAGCTGGGAAGACTTGCAAAAGCCCCATGGAAGAAATCTGAGTTCACCTTGAGGATGGCTAGGATTTAAAGGCACAGAGGGAGAAAGAAGGGCATTCTGAGCAAAAGTCATGCTACCAGCAAAGTGTAAGAACCAGTGACGTCTGGGGGAAGAATACACCAGTCTGACCGAGGCACATGACAGGCAGTCGGGGCAGACACCGCGTGAACACAGGCAAAGCCTGGGGACGCTCTGAAATTTAAAACCAGGCCCTGAAGTTTCTCAAGGCCACAGAGTGAGGAGAAGAGCAGGACTTCCGACGTGAACTGCAGCGTCCCTTGCACAGATGACAGACGGGCACTTTTCCCCTTGTGATGCTTTGGCCCCTCCCTGCTGGAGGAACCTCGTGGCTGACTCCTCCCCTCCCCAGGGGTCTCTGGATGCAAAGCAAGGAGACCCCAGGCTAACAATCCAGGCTGTTCTACTCTGGCTTTTGCAATTTTTTTTTTTTTTTGGATAAGTACATGGCCAGGCAAGGTGGCTCACACTTGAAATCCCAGCACTTCCGGAGGCTAAAGCAGGAAGATCGCTTGAGCCCAGAAATTTGAGACCAGCCTGAGCAACACAGTGAGACCTCATCCCTACAATTTTAAAAATTAGCTGGAAGTGGTGGCACACACCTGTGGTCCCAGTTACTTGGGAGGCTGAGGAAGATGGATCGCATGTACCCAGGAGTTCAGGCTGCAGTGGGCTGTGGTCGTGACACTGCCCTCAGCCTGGGTGACAGAGCGAGATCCTGTCTCTAAAACACAATCAATCTATATTTTTTAAAACTCTTTTGAAAAGGGCAGCAAAATCCACCTCACCAACTGAACTAGGGGTCTCACCCTCGCTCCTAACCAGCCCAGTTTGAAATATTTGGAACTCTTATGGCTGTTCTTTCTTCTTCCTCGTCTCCACACAAATACACTAACCTACGGCTTTCAGTCTTAGTCCTTTATTGCTTTATGCACATGCCCAGTTCAGGGCTTACGTCCATCTGGGTATCTCTGCTTAAGACTGCAAGTTCTTAAAATACTGGGATATGCTGCCTGTAATCTCAGCACTTTGGGAGGCCGAGGCGAGAGGATCCCTTGAGGTCAGGAGTTCGAGACCAGCCTGGGCAGCACAGCAAGACACTATCTCTACAAAAAATTAAAAAATTAGCCAGGCATAGTGGCACATGCCTGTGGTCCCAGCTACTCCGGAGATTAAAGCAGGAGGATCACTGGAATGAGGGAGGTGGAGGCTCCAGTGAGTCGTGATCGTGCCACTGCACTCCAGCCTGGACATCAGAGCGAGACCCTATCCCCCCGCCAAAAAAAAAAAAAAAAAAAATACTGGGATACTGTACACAAAATTGCCTTGAAAACTTGAGCACAGAACACCAAACAGCTAAGCGTGCCGGTTTGGGGAGGGCGGGGGAGGAATAAGGAGCCGCAACAGTAAGAGGCCGCCACACGGTGGCGCAGTGAGGCTGGGAAACGGTGCACCCCGGGCAGGAGGGGACACTCCCCGTCGCGGCCACCCGGGGTGGGCAGGAGGCGGCGAGGGCTGGCTGGTCTCTCCTGAGAAGTTTCTCTCCCGAGAAGGGTGCGTCTCAGGGCTTGTCAGTGGATCCCTGGAACATGGGGAAGACGCACAGACATGGGTTTCGCTCTTTGCTCTCCCCTCTCCTAAGACCTCTGTGACCAAGAGAGGCCCAGGGGCACCTGAAGGCCACTACGGTTGTTATCCTGCTCTGAGAGCCCATCCCTAGGTTGGGAGAGGGAGCAGCCATGTGCAGGTGGAGATCCTAGCGACAGGAGGAAGTGCATGCGTGCCTACGTGCGTGCGTGCATTCATGTGCACTTGTCCTTGAGGTGCAGAGACTGATGAGCAGGGTCAAAGATGCTTTTTTTCTTAGTCTAATGAGCTCTTGGAAACAGCTAATCTCTGGAGGGAAGACACACTCTGGACATTTGCTGCCGGCCTGGAATTGGATGTTTTAAGAGCCCATCCTACGAGACGGTTGGAATGCTTTTTTTCCCTTTTTTTTTTTTCTTTTTGGTAGCAACAAGGTGTCACTATTACCCAGGCTGGTCTTAAACTCCTGGACTCAAGCGATCCTCCCGTGTCAGCTTCCCAAAGTGCTGGGATTACAGACAACAGCCGCCATGCCTGGACGTTTGAATGCTTCTAAGAAGCACAGGACATTGATGATTACACATTGTATCCGTGTATCAAAATATCACATGTATCCCACATGATAATGTAAAATTATCACGTATCAAGTAAAAAAATAAGCACAGGAGAGCTTCCTTTCTGCTCTTATCCTAAACCCTTCCTACATATAGACCGTGCACATCAAAAATGTTCCCACCACAGTCCGTATTTGTTACTAAATATACATTCCTGGCCGGGCGCAGTGGCTGACATCTGTAATCCCAACACTTTGGGAAGCCGAGGCAGCATAGTAGTTCAAGACCGGCCTGAGCAACATGGCAAAACCCCATCTCTACAAAAAATGCCAAAAAAAAAAAATAGCCTGGGGTGATGGCATGCACCTGTAGTCCCAACTACTCAGGAGGCTGAGGTGGAAGGATCACTCGAGCCCGGGAGGCCAGGGCTGCAGTGAGCCAAGATCGCGCCACTGCTTTCCAGCCTGGGTGACAGAGTAAGACCCTGTCTCAAAAAAATAAAAAGTGAGCCAGGCGCGGTGGCTCACACCTGTAATCCCAGCACTTTGAGAGGCTGAGGCGGGCAGATCACCAGGTCAGGAGTTCAAGACCATCCTGGCTAACACAGTGAAACCCTGTCTCTACTAAAAATACAAAAAAAATTAGCCGGGCGAGGTGGCGGGCGCCTGTAGTCCCAGCTACTCGGGAGGCTGAGGCAGGAGAATGGCATGAACCCGGGAGTGGAGGTTGCAGTGAGCCGAGATCGCGCCACTGCACTCCAGCATGGGGGACAGAGCCAGACTCCGTCTCTAAATAAATAAATAGCGAAAAAAAAATTCTACCAATGTCCTTTCCAGACACTCCTCAACAGCTTTCTGCAAAATGCTGATCATAAGCACGTCTATGCACGTGTTACTGGAAAGGGGTCACAATCCAGACGCCAAGAGAGGGTTCTTGGATCTCACTCAAGAGAGAATTTGGGGCAAGTCTATAAAGTGAAAGCGAATTTATTAAGAAAGGAAAGGAATAAAAGAATGGTTACTCCATAGGTAGAGCAGCTCTGAGGGCTGCTAGTTGCCCCTTTTTATGGTTATTTCTTGATGATTCGTGTCTCCCCTTTTTAGACCATATAGGCTAACTTCCTGATGTAGCCATGGCATTTGTAAATGGTCATGGCGCTGGTGGGAGTGCAGCAGTGAGGATGACCAGAGGTCATTCTCTGCCATCTTGGTTTTGGTGGGTTTGGGCCAGCTTCTTTTCTGAAACCTGTTTTATCAGCAAGGTCTTTACTACCTGTGTGTTGTGCCAACTCCTATCTCATCCTGTGACTTAGAATACCTAACCTGTGGGAGTGCAGCCCAGCAGGTCTCAGTATTTTTACCAAGGCCCCATTCAAGATGGAGTTGCTCTGGTTCAGGTGCCTCTGACACACAGATGCCCACAGATCCATCTTCACCTCAGCAACGCCTCTCACACACGGAGCCACTGCAACCCTGTGTGTCTCCTCCCGAGAAGGTCCCTCAGACAGAGTCATGTGTATTTCTCCACTCAGAAAGGCAGGTTCCCCTTCCCACCTACGCACACAGAGGCCAGGAGGACGGACACAGTGCGACACAGAGGCAGGCATCGCAATTCCATGTGGGCTGGGGCCCCCGTGCCATTCGCCCCTGTGAGGGAAGTTTGTTTCCTGCCTGTGCGTGCTGTTTTGGGCTCAGCATGGAGACTGGGGTGGAGGTGGAGGGCGGAGAGCAGCTTCTCAGAGTCAGGCTCCTTCCCAGCTGCGAGGGCAAACAATTCCCGAGGAGAAGAGGATTGGGAACTCTCTGTGAGGGCAGGAGAGTGTGAGGAGAACACACACGGGAGAGTCTCGGGTCGGGCGGGGCAGGAAGGATGCCTGAGAACATTGAACTTGGCCTTCGCAGGGCAACCAAGAGTCAGAGTTCTCATTGATGCCAGAAAGAGAAGTTAGGAGTGTGTGGGTCTGTGCGTGTGAAAAAAAGGGAGGGAGAGGCAGGAAGGGGACAAGGACAGACATCGAGGTGGAAGTAAGCAATTGAGAACACGTACAGAGTCAGACGACAGGAGCAAAGGGGTAGAAATAAGGAATCTCTAACTTAGAAGCGGAAGATTGGGAAGAATAATAAACAGCGAGAGGCAGGGCATCCAATCTGGGAAGCGTGCAGAGAGAAAGGGGCGCAGAGCAGAGAGCTTGCAGGTGGAAGGAAGGAAGACAGGCGGGCAGGAAGCCCCAGGCCTGTCCAGAGCCCCATCACTGCAGGAAGGCACCAAAGGCCGGCAGGGAGGCTCAGCTCATCTGTTACTTACAAGCACAAGCTCCCCCCAATCCCGATTAACAGGAATTACGTGGCATATGGCTAATCCTCCTGCCACAGTTATTAATACTTTCCAGACACCGCCGAGGGAACCAGGCACCCTCCTTAGGCCCAAGTCTTCCCCCAGCCTGGCAGGGCCGACCACCCACGCCTGCTGCAGGGGGTGCTCTGGCCCAGAGGAGGGGAGGGGAGTGGCTGGAGAGCTTTCTCTAAGTCCTTCGGGCGACTCTGAATCCTCTGGAAGCACATGCCACGAGCTGTTACTTTTTCCAAAATCCATGTGTATGTTGTTTGCTTTAAATAGTCACAGAAAACTTGTGATAGAAGGAGAATATGTGATGTCATTCCCATTAAAAACTGCCAGGCACAGTGGCTCACGCCTGTAATCCCAGAACTTTGGGAGGCCAAGGCGGGTGGATCACCTGAGGTCAGGAGTTTGAGACCAGCCTGGCCAACATGGTGAAACCCTATCTCTACTAAAAATACAAAATTAGCCGGATGTGGTGGCACGTGCCTGTAGTTCCAGCTACTCAGGAGGCTGAAGCAGGAGAATCGCTTGAACCCCGGAGGCGGAGATTGCAGAGAGCCGAGATTGCACCATTGCACTCCAGCCTGGGCAACAAGGGTGAAACTCCATCTCAAAAAAAAAAAAAAAAACCTAGGAAGCTGGGAGTGGTGACGTGCGTTTGTACTCCCAGCTACTTGGGAGGCTGAGATGGGAGGATTGCTTGGGCCCGGGAGTTTGAGAACAGCCTGGATAACACAGTGAGACTCGTCTTTATAAAAAATTTTTTAATTAGCCAGGCATTGTAGTGCACACCTGTAGTCTCAGCTATGAAGAGGCTGAGGTAGGAGAATTGCTTGAGCCCAGGAGGTCCCCAGCCTAAGTGACAAAGCGAGACCCTGTCTCAAAACAAACAAACAAACAACAGCAACAACAACCAGGAAAACAAATCCAAGAGAAGGGAAAGGATTTAATCAAGGACTTCTACTCAATAGCAAAGTCTGGCTGTCCTCATTTCCAGCCTAGTGGATGGAAACTGGAAGCTAACTCGCTGCTCCTGGCTTAGGGAGACATAAAAAGATAAAGAGGGGAAGGGGAAGAGAGCAAGGAGGGGAGATGAATTTCTGATAGTGGCTAGTGTGGAGCCAGGTGTCCAGTGAGCGCTTAGTGAGTGCTTTGTAATTGATGACTTGCTGGGCTTTGTCTTAGGTGAGGTGCAAAGTCGACCCTGAGATGGTTTGTGAGGAACAAATTGCTCCCGTGGGAAGTAACAGAGGAATGTGGGAGGCAGGGAAGGGAAAGAAGCCAAACAAGAGGGCCATTTCAGACCCATCCCAGCCTCAGCCGACCCTGTGGGGGAGCTCTGGGGACAATTACTCCTCAGTCTGTCCCAACTGGAAGCAACGGAGCTGTGTTTCCATAGATATTGCAAGGGAGCTGTGTTTCCGTAGATACTGCAAGGGAGCTGTATTTCCGTAGATATTGCAAGGGAGCTGTGTTTCCGTAGATATTGCAAGGGAGCTGTGTTTCTGTAGATATTGCAAGGGAGCTGTGTTTCTGTAGATATTGCAAGGGAGCTGTGTTTCTGTAGATACTGCAAGGGGGCAGAAATTGCCAGGCATTTGCAGTTCCCTGAGCATGACGGAGAGGTGGCTCTGGTACCCCCAGGCAGTCCTCTGAAGAGAGCTGTGGGTGCAGGTCTTTAGAATCAAAGGAAACGGGCTGGGCGCAGTGGCTCACACCTGTAATCTCAGCACTTTGGGAGGTCGAGGTGGGTGGATCACCTGAGGTCAGGAGTTTGTGACCAGCCTGGTCAACAGGGTGAAACCCTGTCTCTACTAAAAATACAAAAATTAATCGGGTATGGTGGTGCATGCCTGTAATCCCAGCTATTCAGGAGGCTGAAACAGGAGAATCGCTTGAACCTGGGAGGCGGAGGTTGCAGTGAGGTGAGATTGCGTCACTGCACTCCAGCCTGGATGACAGTCTCCAAAAAAAAAAAAAGGGAGCGGAAGGCCGGGCGTAGTGGCTCACACCTGTAATCCCAACACTTTGGGAGGCTGAGGCAGGTGGATCACAAGGTCAGAAGTTCGAGACCAGCCTGGCCAACATGTTGAAACCCTGTCTCTACTAAAAATACAAAAATTAGCTGGGCATTGTGGCGAGCACCTGTAATCCCAGCTACTCAGGAGGTTGAGGCAGAAGAATGGCGTGAACCCGGGGGGCGGAGCTTGCAGCGAGCCAAGATGGCGCCACTGCACTCCAGCCTGGGCCACAGAGGGAGACTCTGTCTCAAAAAAAAAAAAAAAAAAAAAAATGGGAAACAGAAGAGACAGAGCCCCAGCAGGGTCTGCTACAAACATAAAGCAAGTGCTCTCAGACCCTCTCTCCTCTACTGACAGGTCATCAACTTCGATTTGTAAAATGTTTCCCCACTTTAGGAGTTCACAGTCCAGCATCGAGACAGTGGCATCCTATACCCCTGTGTTCATATAGAATGTGCACAGCGATAGATGCTAGTTCAGCGATAGAACACAGAACACGTGGCCGGGCGCGGTGGCTCACGCTTGTAATCCCAGCACTTTGGGAGGCCGAGGCGGGCGGATCACGAGGTCAGGAGATCGAGACCACGGTGAAACCCCGTCTCTACTAAAAATACAAAAAAAAAATTAGCCGGGCGTGGTGGCGGCGCCTGTAGTCCCAGCTACTCGGAGAGGCTGAGGCAGGAGAATGGCGTGAACCCGGGAGGCGGAGCTTGCAGTGAGCCGAGATTGCGCCACTGCACTCCAGCCTGGGTGACAGAGCGAGACTCCGTCTCAAAAAAAAAAAAAAAAGAAGAAGAAAAAGATAAAAAAGAAAGGCTTCTGTTACGCTCCATCACCCGTGTAAAACATTCAAAATAACTTAGCCTAAACATCCAGGCCCCATGCCAGATACCCATCCACCTACTATACGATCTGGAGGTCATATATTTCATTTCTATCCTTTTAAGGATTACCCTTAAGCGTTTAAAATATACCCTTAATTTAAAATACACCCTTTAATTTTCAAAGTTTAAATCTAATTAACCTTTACTGACCTTTCAATACTCTGAATTTCTTCTAACCCTAGTTGTTCATGTTATCATTGTCTAGTATTTTAGTTTTAACCCTCACAGGTAGGTTATTACTATTACCGTCTTGTAGAGTGGATATTGACTTACGTATGTTCACCTGCTTCCTACATTTTTTGCTGATCATTGCTCTTTTATCCCATTGCTTCCTCTGGGTACAGATTTGCTTTTTATAAACTTAAGCTTTTCTTTTAAATCATTCATTAGTATTTCTTTCAACAAGTAAAGAGGTGATAAACTCTCTCAAATTTTTTTCCCTTTGCTCTTGAATCATCACTGAGCTGATACAGAAACCTGGACTGACTTCTTTTTCACCTTAGCACTTTGAAGCAATTATTTCATTTTGTTCCAGCTTCTATTGTTGTTTCCCAGAGAATAGCCATCTTTTGACTGTCACTAACCTTGAGATTTTTCTTAGTCTTTGAGTTCTGTCTTTCACTGTGTTATGTCTAGCAAAGACCCATGTGGCTAGGTGTGACAAAACAAAATGAGTATCTCTTTATCCTGGGGTATCCTAGTTAGAATAGCTTCTTCAAACTAAGAACTCGTGTCTTGGCCAGGCATGGTGGCTCAAGCCTGTAATCCCACCACTTTGGGAGGCCGAGGCAGGTGGATCACGAGGTCAGGAGATCGAGATCATCCTGGCTAACACGGTGAAACCCCATCTCTACTAAAAAAAAAAATACAAAAAATTAGCCAGGCGTGGTGGCGGACACCTGTAGTCCCAGCTACTTGGGAGGCTGAGGCAGAAGAATGGCATGAACCCGGGAGGTGGAGCTTGCAGTGAGCCGAGATTGTACCACTGCACTCCAGCCTGGGCAACAGAGCAAGACTCCGTCTGAAAAACAAAAAACAAACAAACAAAAAAACCCAAAAGAACTCGTGTCGTTCACCAATTCTGGCAAATTCTGAGCCATTCCCTCTTCAATTACTGCCTTTAGACTCACATTTTTATTTTATTCCACTACAACGTGTTTCTATAGTACACATCTTTTAAATTTGTTTTTTTTTTTTTAGATGGAGTCTCACTCTATCACCCAGGCTGGGGTGCAGTGGCCTGATCTCAGTCACTGCAACCTCCACCTCCCGAGTTCAAGCAATTCTCCTGCCTTAGCCTCCCAAGTAGCTGGGATTACAGGTGCCCTCCACCATGCCCAGCCAATTTTTGTATTTTCAGTAGAGATGAGGATTTCACTACGTTGGTCAGGCGGTTCTCGAACTCCTGACCTCAGATGACCCACCTGCCTCGGCCACCCAAAGTGCAGGGATAACAAGCGTGAGCCACTGAGCCCGGCCAACATTTTTTTTTTCTATTTCCATATGTTTACCACCTTGTGGCTCATCCCGGATAGTTTTCTGAGATCCATCTTCTATTTCACAAGTTTTCTTTCAGGCTACTGTTTAATTCTTCTGTTGAGAGGTTTTGGGTTTTGGTTTGGGTTTTCCTATGTTTCTCTTTTTCTCATCTGCCTGTTCTCTCCAGGTGTCCTTTTTATATCTCTGTGTTCGCTAGTCGTTGTATCTCTCTGTACTTTGCAAACCCACTTATCTTATTATCTCTTTTGGATCATTCTGTTATCTCAGGGTTTGGGAGGTGCAATGCCTGTCGTGTAGGTCTGCTGGCTCCCACCTGCCGCGTAGGTCTGCTGGCTCCCACCTGTCACGTAGATATGCTGGCTCCCGCCTGTCGCGTAGATGTGCTGGCTCCCGCCTGTCGCGTAGATGTGCTGGCTCCCGCCTGTCGCGTAGATGTGCTGGCTCCCGCCTGTCGCGTAGATGTGCTGGCTCCCGCCTGTCGCGTAGATGTGCTGGCTCCCGCCTGTCGCGTAGATGTGCTGGCTCCCGCCTGTCGCGTAGATGTGCTGGCTCCCGCCTGTCACATAGGTACGCTGGCTCCCACCTGTGGTGTGCAATTTCCCCTGTGGTTTGTCTTCATCAGAGACCGTTCCATTCTGTGGGGGTCAGTGATGTTCTGGGATATGCTAGGAACAGTTGCAACTTTTGCTTCAACTGACTGGTGTTGAGGTTTCCCCGGTGTGACCACAGGTTTTACATTAATTTCTGGGCTTGGAGACGCCCACACCATGGGAGATGATGTAAGTTCACACCCAACACTGGCATGTGACGCAGGCCTGGAGACTCTGTTGCCCAGGCTGGAGTGCAGTAGCATGATCTTGGCTCACTGGAACCTCTGCCTGCCGGGTTCAAGTGATTCTCCTGCCTCAGCTTCCCAGTAACTGGGATTATGGCACCTGCCACCATGCCCAGATAATTTTTGTATTTTTAGTAGAGATGGGGTTTTGCCACGTTGGCCAGGACGGTCTTGAACTGCTGACCTCAAGTGATCCTCCCACCTCAGCCTCCCAGAGTGCTGGGATTACAGGTGTGAGCTACCACATCTGGCTGAGACTTGAGTTTCCCACAGGAAATGGTTTTTCTTCTCACCCAGAACCTATGGCAGAAACTGATGGATGGACTTTTTTCCTGGCCACCTTCCCCTGAGGGAGCAGGATGTCGGTTCCAAAGTCCTGCTTCGAATGGGCCCACCCAGTGGGTCAGAGCTGCCCCCCTAGCTCTTTCTAGGACCTCCTCCTCCTCCTACTACTATCGTGGCTCTGACTTGCAAATTTATTTTGGCTTTGAATTCCTTCCTGTGTCGGTGACTTGGAGATTTATTTCTCTGTTTCAAGCTCCATATGCATTTTAATTTTTCTGCCCTCTTATTCAGAATTTCTCTGTACAATGTGGTAGTATGGCAGACTCCACCATTCTGAGGTGTCCTGGATCCCCAAGAAAAAATATTGATTTTTCTTCCCATCTCTTCCACGGGAACATGGGTTCTTTGAGGGGAGAAACAAAACAAAACAAAACAAAACAAAAACAAAAAACAAAAAAAAAACAAAACTGTGTCCAAGCTGTCTCTGGTGCTGAGTTCCTAGCTCAGTTCCAGGCACAAACACAACATAATGTTTGCTAGATGAACAGTTAAATAGTGTTAGGTGATTATCAAGAGTTACTCCAAGTCTTTCCCCATCTTTAGGAAGAAAATTTTCTCAATTATTCTAAGCATGAAGATATTCTTTTATTCCTAAAATGCTTTATAGGTGGTTCTACAATGCACGCCCTTATGACACCTGTGTGAGTGTTTTTCTTAGCATTCTAACGTGTTTCTTGAACAACACTGTGTGGTATACCCCCGGGATGCCTGAGATGAGGCCCTTCCTGAACTGCTGGTCCGACTGGAAGATATGATGCGCAAACTATAACTCTGACATGATGTGTGTGGTGGTAAGCCACGAGTATCTTGGCCAGTGGTGAGGGGTAAAAGAATTTACCAAGGCCGGACATGGTGGCTCATGCTTATAATCCCAGCACTTTGGGAGGCCGAGGCTGGTGGATCACCTGAGGTTGGGAGTTCGAGACCAGCCTGGCCAATGTGTCAAAACCCTGTCTCTACTAAAAATACAAAAATAGCTGGATGTGGTGGCGCATGCCTGTAATCCCAGCTACTCAGTAGGCTGAGGCAGGAGAATTGCTTGAACCTGGAAGGTGGAGGTTGCAGTGAGCCAAGATCGCACCATTGCACTCTAGCCTGGGCAGCAAGAGCAAAACCCCATCTCAAAAAAAAAAAAAAAAAAGAAAGAAAGAAAGAAAAAAGAAAGTAGGAAAGTACATTGTATGTTGCCAGGGAGCAGTGGGCAAAACCAGCAGGAGAGAAGCTGACTGCGAAGAGACAAAGGCTGGCTGGGGATTTTTATGGGGTGGTTGTTGGGCAAATTGATAACGCCAAGGTAGCAGTGAGCTCACCTGCATTCTTCTATCAGCTGAGGTGTTTGACAGATTGAGGCATTTGATGACCAGCAGGAAGCCTGTGGGTTCTGCACCTTATCTGCTCAGGGGGGCTGCGTGTCCTGGGCCATAGAGAAAGGCAGGCCTGTAACTTATCTCCTTCCTCTTTTTGTCTATATGTTCCGGACCATGAGGGAAGGCAGATCTATAGCTTATCTGCTTCCTCTATCTCTTTGCTTTCTCCTGGTCGTGCCAGCCTGACTCCTTTCCCCTAATTAGGACTCCACAATGGGATAGCGAGCATTGTGTTATTGTGTTTTCATAGATTCATTCGAGAGGACCATGTTTGTTTGGAAGAAAATGTTATAGGCCTATTTGGGAGAGGAGCTAAGGCTTCAGGAAGCTTGGGAACTAAAGGAGATGCTCCGAGGCCAGAGTGGCATTTCGCCAGTTGAGCCTGAGGGATAAGGAGAAAGGAAGAGGGTGGAACCCTTGGGAAGAGGGAGGTCATGTGCTTCCTCATGTAGCAAGCGTGGTGTGACTTTCCCAAACTGGCATGCTGCATGGTGAAGAATAAAAAGCACCTTGACAGAATTATACTGAGATACTGAGAAATCCATAATCATAGTGTGATATTTAACAAACCTTTTCCAGGAATTGATAGCTGAAGCCAAAAAAAAAAAAAAAAGTAAGCAAAGGTAGTAAAGTTTTAAGTAGCATAATAAAGAAATTGAACTGAATAGGTACATATTTAGAACTCAAAGCCCGAACATTTGAGAATACACACGGCACGTTTAAAAGAATTAACTGTTACTAAGCCCTAATGTCAGGCTCAACAGATACAAAAGTATTGATTTTATATGGACCTTGTTCTCTGACGAAGGCAGTCATTGATGGCAACACAAGCCCAGCCTCCATATATTGAGAAGCTTATAAAGCAGGCTTCTGAATGATAAGTGGTCAAGTAGAGATGACAAATGAAATTATAGAATACTTGGGACTTAGTGACAATGAATACAGTGTATATTACAAATTGTGGGATGTAGCTACTGCAGTACTTAGAAAGGATTATAGCCTCAAACATACATATTAGCAAAGGAGGAGATTGAACACAGCATTAGACTCTAGAAGTCTGAACTAGAACCACAGTAAAAATTTGGAATTACAATCCACTGCAATGGAGTGTGAGAGAGAGACACACCCACAGTGTAACAGAAGCACATAGGAGGGCCACCTAAACCATCCTGGAGGGGACTCTGGGGCCAGGAAGTTCTACCATAAGGATATGATGCTGAAAGGGGTTCCAAAAGCACATGGTAATGTTAGGAAACTGACTAGTGTAAAAGGAAAATAAATCTTGGGACCCCAAAATCACTAAGCTGAAAAGTCAAGCTGGGAACTGTGTCAGGTGAGCCTGCCTCCCGTTTTACTCCTAAATAAATAGCTATGAAGCTATTAAAGATACATACCTCACTCACAATCTGCCCACAAGGAAATTCCTTGTGGGCCTCAAGGTCTTTACTCTAAAAATAGTTCTGTTGAGTTTCACCTTGGCCATGTAAATTGATAGCTTATCTTCACAGGTACAGGATAGAAAGTCATTACTCTGCTCACCTGAGACAAATGCATATCTGTGCTTCTTCTGCTCTATTGTTTATGTAAAAATGCAGATTCACTGAGCTGGACTAAGGCATACATGACTATCCCTCTACCCCTCTCTCACTTGTAAGTTGTGATTTCAGTGAAAGGCTGATCAAAGACCCAAAATAATGCAGCCTTTTGTCTCTTATCTACCTATGACCTGGACTCCCCCAGTTGTCCTGCCTTTCTAGACCAAACCAATGGACATCTTACATGTACTGATTGATATCTCCTGTCTCCCTAAAATGTCTAAGACCAAGCTGTGCCCGACCACCTTGGGCACCTGTTCTCAGCATCTCCTACGGGCTGCATCACGGGCCAATGGTAACTTATATTTGGCTCGGGATAAATCTCTTCAAATGTTTTACAGAGTTTGACTCTTTTCAGCGACACCAGGCTGACGGGGAGGGTAATACAGGCAACAAGGACTGCGTAGGCAACTGCAGTGGCTCGCAAGAACCTGGCAAGTTTTAAGAACCACAGCTAACTCAGTGTAGCTAGATTCAGGGCGGTAGATGAGGGGTGGTATAAGATGCTGAAGTTGTGATGCTCACGGACATAGGGTGTGGTTTTTATCCGTGACTTCTTTAGTCACACTAAGGCAGGGGTTCCCAGTCCCCAGGCTGTGGACTGGTAGCGGTTAGCAACTGGGCTGCACAGCAGGAGGTGAGGGGTGGGAAGGAGAGCATTACCACCTGAGCTCTGCCTCCTGTCAGATCAGCATAAGTCTCACAGGAGCACAAACCCTTTTGCAAACTGTGCATGCGAGGGATCTAAGTTACATGCTCCTTATGAGAATCTAACTAAAAAGCCTGATGATCTGAGGTGAAACAGTTTCATCAGGAAACACTGCCCCACCCAACCCTTCCATGGAAAAACTTGTCTTCTACAGAACTGGTCCCTGGTGCCAAAAACGTTGGGGACTGCTGTACTAAGGGGTGTTAATTATATTTTGAAGGTGCTAAGAATTTCAAACGGGACAACGTGAGCAGATGTTAGCTCTGCAGGGCACAGGAGTCTTATATTCATTCATTCCAAAGATATTTATTGAGCACCTCTTATTGCTCTAGGTCCTAGTCACAATTTTGAAAAGAAACGTCTAGATACAGGAAGACATACCTACAGATCATTTTAACAATCCAGATGAAAAATGAGGGCGCTGATATTGGGCCAGTGGTGGTGGAGGTGGCCACTGCTTCCCTGTGGGGAGTGCGCACGGAGAATCTTGTGCCTCCAAGCTCAGTAGTTTCCTGTTTCCTTCCTGTGTTCTGTCTTGGGCAGCAGCTGGTGGTAGGCCTGGGGCACAGGGACAGTGCAAACCTAGGGAACAATGCCCGGCTGGAAAACAACATATTGCCTGGAAGATAAATGGACTGAGGTGTGACCTCTGAGTGTAAGGGTTGCAGAAGCATAAGTGCCCTTTCCTGGGCTGCGTGGCCATCCCCACTGGAGTAGGTCTCCACTGAGTGTCTTGAGTGCTTTCAGGATTCTGAGAATCACCCGAAAGGACCAAATACATCCACTCTTCCTGATCCTAAATTTCATGGGAATATAATTTCATGGCATTAAAGACAAAGTATAGAGTCTTTTTTTTTCTTTTTTGAGACGGAGTCTTGCTCTGTTACACGAGCTGGAGTGCAGTGGTGCGATCTCGGCTCACTGCAAGCTCCGCCTCCTGGGTGCACGCCATTCTCCTGCCTCAGCCTCCCGAGTAGCTGGGACTACAGGCGCCCACCACCACGCCCGGCTAATTTTTTGTATTTTTAGTAGAGACGGGGTTTTACCGTGTTAGCCAGGATGTTTTTGATCTCCTGACCTCGTGATCTGCCAGCCTCAGCGTCCCAAAGTGCTGGGATACCAGGCGTGAGCCACCGCGCCCGGCCTTAACTATAGAGTCTTACCCAGAGCTCTTACCTGCTTGCTCAAGGGGCATGGTCTTGAATAATTTCTGGGGAAAAGATTTCCTGTGGAATGACCCTCTTCACATTAGAAACCTGGGAAATTGAATTTTGTTCCCCCATTTCCAGTCCTGGAACAGGATATCCAGAACCTCTGCAGTGGCCACCACTAAAAATATCCTTCCCATCCTGGAAAGCTCTGAGTCACATAAATTACTCTGTCAAATGCCTGGCCCAGAGCTCTTTGGAAGAGCTTTCCCCGTTCCAAAGCCCTGAAACCAAGGGGTGACGCTGGCCAGGACTCTGTGTAAAGTGCAAGATCTCAGTAGCAGAGGAGGGAAAAGAGCGGAGGCCCAGGTCTCTCACTGGTGTCGCCAGGAAGTAAACACTCCATGGTGTAATTTGTGTGAAGAGAAAATTATCTCTAATAGGAGGGCTGGAATAAAAATATCTCCCATCTGTAAACAAAGTAGTTGGAGCATCCTGGAGGCACAGAACTGGAGCACCAGAGTGCTGCAGGTACCCTGTGGGCCACCCCACCTAGATCATCTCAGCCCCAACCCACAAGCAGCGGGCGCTCCGGGACCTCACCTGAAGCCATACCTCACCCGAAGGCGGCATACCTGTCCCTGGGGCTCATCAGTCTCCTCAGCCCTGAGGCACAGTCCAGAAAACAGCTTCTCACCCCAGGCCAGGGCAAATATTCAACAAGTCAAGTGAAGAGGGTAAAAAAATGCTGGTCTGTTTTATGTCATCACAGGGATCCCTCCTGGAAGGTGACTGGGGACTGCTGTTTATTGGCTATCTCAGACACCTTTTCTCAGACACCTTTTCTTTGGTGTCTGCAGGGGCACCTGCTTCTCCACATACTCAAAGAAAGAATTGAGGCAGACACCCTGACACAGGCAGCGTGGGTGATATTCTTCACGGGACCTGAAGCGAGAAATTCCCAGGAACATCAGCCCTGGGGAAGCAATTCTGTGTCAAGGGCTTTCCTTGTGTTATTGACCACTGTTGGTTGTCCTGTTGTGTTTTAAGGTGCACCAGTAAAGAGCCCTTGGCTGATAGAGATACCATCAGGATACTTTAACTCCTGCCCTAGCATAAGGGTGTGAGTCTCTTTAACTCCTGGCATGTACGGTATTTCTGCTTAAAGACACACACACACACAAACACACACACACACACACACACACAAACACACACACACACACACACACACATATATACACAAGCACACGAACACCTAGCCTTCTTTTGGTGAAATGTGAAAGGTTTATTAAATAGCTGCTTATGAAAGCCTCTCTCTTGGAAGCCACTTGACCAAAATCTGCCATTGGTATATAAACTTTTTCAACAAAGGAGAGAAATGTGCAAAGAGATCAAACTGCAAAAGAACTTTTCTTGTTTTGCAGACCACAAGCAGCATATGTTATTGGAGGAGATGGAAGTTTTGTCTGCTACTGTTTCCTTAGAGGGAGGTGGGAGAAGGTTTTCCTGTTTAAATAAAATTAAAGAAATACTTTGAGGGAAAGAGCAGGGGATAAGAGTTGAGATAAAATGTGGGGTAACGTAGTTGAAAATATTGTGAGGAAGATGGGACTTAAAAAGAGGGGAGATGGAGAAACAGAAACATACCTAGGTCTTTGAAAAGCCCTGAAGAAGAATGCTTTAAAGAAGGACTCTGAGGTCAGAGATTTCCATTAGTCAAAGGATCCCACTTCTCTCATGTGATGCGGGTTGACTTCAGATGATTGTTCAGGGCTAGAATAGCATAGTAAAGGAACAGAAGTCATGGATCACATTCCTTTTTTTCTTTTTTTGAGACATGAGGCATCAGTCAATACATGTAAGGTGTACATTGGTTCCGTCTAGAAAGGCGGGACAACTGTAAGTGGGTGGGGCTGGGATTTCAGGTCATAGGCAGATTCAAAGATTATTCTGATAGAAAGGAAGGTCTGGTCTGGCTCTGGGGCAGTGGCTCGCTTCTGTAATCCCAGCACATTGCGAAGTTGAGGTGGGCAAATTACTTGAGCCCAGAAGTTCAAGATCAGCTTGGGCAACATGGCGAGATCTCATCTCTACAAAAAAAAGTAGAAAAATTAGCCAGCCATGGTGGCGCATGCCTGTGGTCCCAGCTGTTCAGGGGGCTGAGGTGGGAGGATTGCTTGAGCCTGGAGGTCGAGGCATAAGCAAGAGCCACGATTGTGTGCCACTGCACTCCAGCCTGAGTGACAGCGTAAGACCCTGTCAAAAAAACAAACAAACAAACAACAACCCAACAACAAAAAAACAAAAAAACAAGCAAGCAAGAAAGGAACGTCTGTGTTAGAATAACGGTTGTGGAGACCAAGTTTTTATCATGAAGATGAAGCCTCCAGGTAACAGGCTTCAGAGAGAGAGTCTGTTGTATCAGTCTTTTTTTTTTTTTTTTTTTTAGACGGAGTCTCATTGTGTTGCCCAGGTGGAGTGCAGTGGCATGATCTCAGCTCACTGCAACCTCTGCCTTCTGGGTTCCAGCGATTCTCCTGCCTCAGTCTCCCAAGTAGCTGGAACTACAGGCATGCACCACCTAGCCTGGTTAATTTTTTGTATTTTTAGTAGAGACAGAGTTTTACCATGTTGGCCAGGCTGGTCTTGAAATCCTGACCTGAGGTGATTTGCCCACCTTGGCCTCCTAAAGGACCTGGATTACAGGCGTGAACCACTGCACCTGGCCCTATCAGTCTTAAGATCTCCTCCTAAAGGACCTGGATTACAGGCGTGAACCACTGCACCTGGCCCTATCCGTCTTGAGATCTGTTTTAATGTTGATGCTGGTCAGTTGGTCTGAATTCCAAAGGGAGGGGGGTATAATAAGGCAGATCCAACTGCCCCATCATGGCCTAAACTAGTTTTTCAGGTTAACTCTGAAGTGCCTTTGGCTGAGAGGAGGGGTCAATTCAGATTGTTGAGGGGCTTAGCTTTTTTTTTTTTTTTGAGACAGAGTCTCACTCTGCCACCCAGGCTGAAGTGCAGTGGCACGATCTTGGCTCACTGCGACTTCCACCTCCCGGTTCAAGTGATTCTCCTGCCTCAGCCTCCCGAGTAGCTGGGATTACAGGCAACTGCCACCATGCCCGGCTAATTTTTGTATTTTTAGTAGAGACAGGGTTTCACCATGTTGGCCAGGCTGGTCTCAAACTCTTGACCTGAGGTGATTTGCCCACCTTGGCCTCCTAAAGGACCTGGATTACAGGCGTGAACCACTGCACCTGGCCCTATCAGTCTTAAGATCTGTTTTAATGTTGATGCTGGTCAGCTGGTCTGAATTCCAAAAGGGAGAGGGGTATAATAAGGCAGATCCAACTCCCCCATCGTGGCCTAAACTAGTTTTTCAGGTTAACTCTGAAGTGCCTTTGGCTGAGAGGAGGGGTCAATTCAGATTGTTGAGGGGCTTAGCTTTTTTTTTTTTTTTTTTTGAGACAGTCTCACTCTGTCACCCAGGCTGAAGTGCAGTGGCGCGATCTTGGCTCACTGCAACCTCCACCTCCTGGTTCAAGTGATTCTCCTGCCTCAGCCTCCCGAGTAGCTGGGATTACAGGCGCCTGCCACCATGCCCGGCTAATTTTTGTATTTAGACTCCTTGGTCTGCCAAAGTGCTGAGATTATAAGTGTGAGCCACCGCCCCTGGCCAGGACTTAGCATTTTATTGTTGGTTTACATTCAGTTCCCTGAGCTCTTTTAAGAAATGCATCTCTCCTTAGTAAGCCACACCTTAGAAATAAGCATATTCAGATGGGTGATGCTGTGATGGAGGCAGAGCCTCCTCAGCCCTGCTTACGGAATGCTTCCAGGACTTTGCTGCTGGCCTTATTGAGCTCTGATTCCCTTCTGCACAGGGTCAGAGCTCTCCAGGGAACAAGGAAACCCTAAGGAAGAGCAGACCACTTCACAGCCACGTGTGTCCTATCCCACTCTGCTGCATCCCTAGTTAGATTTCCAGTCCAGGCCGGGCGCGGTGGCTCACGCTTGTAATCCCAGTACTTTGGGAGGCCGAGGCGGGCGGATCACGAGGTCAGGAGATCGAGACCACTGTGAAACCCCGTCTCTACTAAAAATACAAAAAAAATTAGCCGGGCGTGGTGGCGGGCGCCTGTAGTCCCAGCTACTCGGAGAGGCTGAGGCAGGAGCATGGCGTGAACCCAGGAGGCAGAGCTTGCAGTGAGCCGAGATCGCGCCACTGCACTCCAGCCTGGGCGACAGAGCGAGACTCCATCTCAAAAAAAAAAAAAAAAAAAAAAAAAAAAAAAAAGATTTCCAGTCCAGGAACTGTCTCAGCTGTTGGTAATGACATGCGGACTCCATCTGCAGAGGAAAATCAATGTCTTACAATGAAGCACCTGCTATCCACTCTCCTAGGAACCTCTGCCCCTTATGGAATATTCATGCAGCCTTTCTTTGTAATCTCGGTCTGAGTTTCGAAAGATTCCCTAGCAGAGAAGACCATTTAACAGACAGACCATTTTACAATGCAAACACTGAAAATTCCGCAGGAGAAAAGAGGCACTGGTTTTTGAAAACTGTGCTCTGTCCACAGTCAGACACCATCTCACAATTCCAAGTAACTCAAAGAGTTCCTTCAGTTAGGTAAATATGCCTGGCCATGTGACCAGGCACTAAAGGGAATAATAGGGAAAAGAGAGGGCAGAAAAAAATGTCAGTAGGCCTAGGACCAATTTTCTTCTTTTTAATTTCTTGATTTTGTGTTTGATAAAGGGAAAGAGGCCACCATTATAAAACAACTTTTACACACTTTTACTTGTGATTTAGTGCATGGTGACCTGGAACATAAAGAAGATTTATGAAAGGAAAGACAAACAGAATCATAGTAGGTAACTGAGTTATTTTTTAATTTTTATTCTGTCTTTATAAGATTTTTGAGAAGGTAATCAATTAACCTAAAGATCTGAGCAGTTATAAAGATTTACAAAGAAGATTATACAGTGATGGAAACTGAAGCATATTCTTGGCAACAATCTCAATCTATTTCACGTTTCCTGGCATTTACATATATAAATTTGGTATACATAATATATAAATATACTTCTATTTTGCATGAAAACTAAAAATACTAAAAAAGTAGCATGAGTATATGAAAAAGTTAAACATTAAAAATAGTTGGAAACTGGCTTATTTTACTAACAATTATATTCAGAATTCTGTTGCTAGACTGCTGTTTCTGGAAACATTGGACGTGTACTTTCTATACTTGCTAAAATACAAGCTTTTCAAGTATTTTCCGTGGTATTGAGTGAGACTTTAAATACTCCTGCTTCTTTAGATCTAATTTCTGCTTTAATTTATCCTTCTCTTCATTTTTCCTGTTTGTCCTCATCTTACCTGTTCTTCCCTGGTTTTACCATCTCCCAGTATTCAGAAATCAGAGCAAATAATTAGCCTGCTTTTCTGCAGAATAAACTATTGGGTATGCCATCATGCTTTTGATCTACCACATAAATTATTTTAGCAAGACATCACTTTTATATACTGCATAATGTATGTATTGCTTATGTTTTAAGCAGATTTCAGCTCTTTTCCTTCCATCAATTTGGAATTGGGGGGCCCAAAATATGTGAAGGCAATAATGCTTCCAAGATAACTGGGCTGCATCCTTATTTGTAAAATAAGAAATACTTTATTTCCCAAATTTTAAAGGAGCGTTCCTTCTCCGACCTGTTGTGATGGATTTATTCTACAGCTATAGAAATATGCCCTGCTTCACTCTTGTACATACTTCTTTACTCTCCTCCCGCCAAGTTCATTGAAAGAGAACCCATGTGCCGGTCCAGAGCATCGCTGCATCCGTAAGCAGCTAGACTTCAGCTTCCTCTGTCACCATGGTGCCGGCTCGGCTGGGCCCGGCGGTCGCTATGGTAACCGGGGCGGGTCGCAGGGGCCTGCACGCTGGGCGCATGCGCGCGGGGACTACAAGCTGCGCCGCGCGGCCGCCGGCCCCTCAGCTCCCCTCGACATGGCGCTGAGGCGGCCACCGCGACTCCGGCTCTGCGCTCGGCTGCCTGACTTCTTCCTGCTGCTGCTTTTCAGGGGTGAGTTTGCGCGTTTCCGCTGTTGGGAGACTAGGGTCTGGGGCGACGGAAGCAGAGCGGGCCGAAGCGGCTGGAGCCGGTCCGGGCGAGAATAGCGGTCCTGGCTCCGAGGGCTCCCGGGGTCCCGGGCCGGAGGGGCGGCGCGCGCCCGCGTCCCCGCAGCCAGGGCTGGGACCCGGGCCTGGCTAGGGCGGGGGCAGGCGGGCGGGGGCCTTGGGACGCCCGGTAGTTGGACCTGGGCGGGGAGCTCATTTGGGGTGGGGGGCCCGTCCCAGGCAGTGAGTCGGTCCCGGACAGCCGTCGGACCCCGGGGCGGGCTCTTCCCGGGCGGGTCCTGTGCTGGGCGGGGGGTCATCCCCGGGGTGGGCCTCTCCCGGGCGGGTCCTGTGCTGGGCTGGGGGTCATCCCCGGGGTGGGCCTCTCCCGGGCGGGTCCTGTGCTGGGCTGGGGGTCATCCCCGTGGTGGGCCTCTCCCGGGCGGGTCCTGTGCTGGGCTGGGGGTCATCCCCGGGGTGGGCCTCTCCCGGGCGAGTCCTGTGCTGGGCTGGGGGTCATCCCCGTGGTGGGCCTCTCCCGGGCGGGTCCTGTGCTGGGCTGGGGGTCATCCCCGGGGCGGGCTCTTCCCGGGCGGGGTCCTCTGCTGGGCGGTGGGCTCGTCCCCCGGGTGGGCCTCTCCCGGGCGGTGGGCACGGCCCTCTGGAGGGAGCGCGGCAGCTGCGGCGTGGGCGCTGGAACTTGCTGGAAGACCCTGCGCAGCAGTGCTGTGCTCTCCAGAAGGGACGGTGAGCGGGGGACGTAGCTGAGGACCAGCTAGGCAGAGCTCCGAGGCCTGGCGGGCTGCTTGGTCACAGCCCTCTGGGGATCTGCAGTTCATTTGACTTGACACAAACAAAGGAACTGCTTTTCTTTTGCAGAAATAAAATGGATATCAATCCAGTACCTTTTTTGTCTCTGGCCTGGCCGAGGAGACCACGCAGACCCTTATCCAGAAATAGCATTCGGGGCATTTGATCAAGACACTTTAATAAACTTGAGAGTTTTGTCCATTTTCTTTCCTTCTGTTTGGAATTCTCATTAGATCCACATTTTCCTGGACAGTTGTACAGAGGACTAACATAGCTTTCGTTTAGTGAGCTTGTGCTATCTGCTAGGCACTTTGGAGACATTATCTCGTTTACTCCTTTCAGCAACTCTGTGAGGTAGGTTTCATTAATCCATTTTCAGAGTCAAGTCTAGTCTGCTTTCCAAGGCTGCGTTCTGAGTACGTAGTGAAGCCTCAACTTCATATTTACCTAAACCAGGACACCACACTCTTCCCCTGGCAGCCATCCGCAGGTAACCAGACCAGGACCTTTTTCGGTTCTTAGGTCGTTTTATTGTTTAATTGAGTTGCCACTGTCATCCCATCATGTTTTCCAGAATATACAAATTAAAACACGGAGGGGCTGTTTAGGAGTGAAGGTGGACAGATTTTGGAAAACAAAGCATTCCTGTGTTTGGTGCTTTATGCTAATGGGATGCTCGTGATGGCCCGTGACAAAAGATGAGTTTTAGCGTATAGATGATATACGCCAAGGCAAAGTCAATACTTTGCCTGAAAGTGATTCCCAGAACCAAATGCAGTTGGGAGATAAGGGATCAAAGGCTAGCCAGGGGACAAGGGTGTCAGGAATGTCCAGCACCCGCTGTGTTGGTCACACTGACACTGTCCTATTCACAGCCTGGAACAACTCTCTATTGTTGAAAAGATCTGTTCACGTGAAAGTTTGCAGTTTTTGTTGCAGGAGCATTTGGCAGTTTAGCTCAGGAATGAATTTCAACGTGGTGGTTTGTTAATAAAACTAGAAAACGCGAAGAGCTTCACATAACCTCTGATTTCCTTCCCCTAAGGGACTAGTTTTGTGGCTTTTTTGCTGGTAGGGGTGGGATTTACGTGCAGAGTGTAGGAGGAAGAATCAAATTTTGCAAACTAGTACTAATGACAAATAATTGAGGTGATAGGATGTATTAATCCACTTTGAAGGTGTGTAGCTATCTTTTTTTTAGTAGGGGGCTCTTTTTCCATTATTTGGTTTATGCTTTAAGCTTACCCTAAAACTGTTCTTCCAGAAGTCATGGCAACTGTGTCTTTTTTATTTTTTATGATTATTCTCAATTGCTATGACTATTTATTTTCATCTTAAAAATTTTGGTTCTTGATATAATAGCAAACATTTCTTTTGTGGTTACCCTTTGCCAGGCTCTGTTACAAGAATTTAATGTGTACTAGTTTATTTAATCTTGATAACTCTAAGAAGTTGTTACTATTATTGTGCCCTTTTGTGGGTGAAGAAACAGAAGTATGGAGAGATTCAGACCCTTGTCGGGAGTGATATCCTGTGCGTTTTAAATGGGAAATCCTTCATTATTTGTGTTAATCCAATTTTTAGTTATTTGTATTATTCCATTTAACGGTGGAGTTCTTTTAATGGATCAGTTTAAACAAATTATCAAGTTTTCAGCACTATGTGGTTTGTATATAAAATATTCTTTTGTTGACTCATGACAGGTGCAGTTCAGCTTTACGAATGTTATGCCACATGTCTTTTTTGAATGATTGTTTACTCATTAGTGTTAGGTTTCCAAATCTTTGATATTCTAGAGAGAAGTGCCTTATTTAGAATTAAAACAGTAACAGTTTTCATTCTTCAGATAAGACAATTTGTGTGTTGAAGCATATCAAAATCTGAAAATCAAAATTTCTGGGAAATTTTTGAAAAAATGTTTAATTCTTTTATTTGCATTTGTTTGGACTCCAGTAACGCTTTTTAGAATGGCATATTCTTTTATGTCGTTCTAATTCTTAATTATCTGGCAGATATAATCATTGTCAGACTTGTGTGTATGTTTTAAAAAAAACAAAGAACACCTGTCTTGAAAGCATGCAGTACTTTATATCAGCTGCTCATTCCCACGTGACTTGTTGGTGGGCATTTGTTCTTCAGTGCTTCAGGCTAAGGAGACTGAATGGATAAGTACTAGAGATACTTAATCATAAGTAATTGCAGTATTACATTCAGGCAGAATTATCCACACAACCCCTAAGCTCCATGGAACTTGTTCTTAAACTCCATGGGGTGGGTTTAAATCGATTCTTTTGAAAGCAACCAGACGTTCATCAAGTGTAAGATGGCCACATAATGTAACAGACGCAGCTGTGGATTTAGTACATTCAACTAGCAGCTGTTAGAGATGTGGTATTAGCACATTCCTTCTCCATAAATTCTTTGAATTTTTTAAAAGCACAGTGTAATAAAAGAAAGGAAAATACGTGTACATGAAGTTAGGATGTATGGACTCTGCTGAAGAATACCCTAGTGGTGAAGTTGGATTTTTTTTTTTTTTTTTTTTGAGACAGAGTTTCTGATGCAGTGGCATGAGCTTAGCTCACTGCAAAGCTCACTGCAAAACTCACTGCAAAGCTCACTGCAAAACTCTGCCTCCCAGGTTCAAGCCATTCTCCTGCCTCAGCCTCCCGAGTAGCTGAGATTACAGACGCGTGCCACCTTGCCTGACTAATTTTTGTATTATTTTTAGTAGACATGGGGTTTCACCATGTTGGCCAGGCTGGTCTTGAACTCCTGACCTCAAGTGACCTGCCCGCCTTGGCCTACCAAAGTGCTGAGATTACAGGCGTGAGCCACCGCGCCCAGCTGGATTCTCTTTTAAGATATGTTTATAGTTGGCCAGGCGCGGTGGCTCACACCAGCACTTTGGGAAGCCGAGGTGGGCGGATCACAAGGTCAGGAGATCAAGAACATCTTGGCCAACATGGTGAAACCCTGTCTCTACTAAAAATACAAAAATTAGCCGGTCGTGGTGGTGCTTGCCTGTAGTCCCAGCTACTCTGGAGGCTGAGGCAGGAGAATCGCTTTAACCCGGGAGGCAGAGGTTGCAGTGGGCTGAGATTGCGCCACTGCTCTCTTGCCTGGGATACAAGAGTGAAACTCCATCTAGGGGGGAAAAAAAAGATATGTTTATAGTCAGGTGGTGTGAATGTTATGCAGTCAAAGTTGAATGCAAATTTCAGATCTTTGTATGTACTCTCAGAATTCTAGCAGTATATGCAAATAGCTTCACTGGAGTGTAAAGAGATCCTGAAAGAAAGTTTTGGTAAGCACATTCTTTTACACCTAGTTTAGCAAGGACAGTATCCACTGTGGTACTCTATATGGAGAGCTAAAGCCTTAATTGACTGTCTCTTTGCTTCTTGGCATGGCACACAGAAAGCTTCCTGAGAGTTAGCCCTTGTTTCTGATGTCCCAGGAATGCTGTAGTGTTTTGTGTTGGTGTGTTTCTTTTGGTTTTAAGTAGTATCTGTTATGTGTTATATATTACATTTCCCATGAGCAGTTAATACATACAGCAGAGGTTTCAGTGCTGCATGTATGAAAACATCAAACTATTTAATAGAGGTAGGACAATGTGAACATTTTTTCCTTACGTAATCTTTCATTTGCAGAGTTTCCCAAGGTTTCTATGGTTCAGCCTTCCTCCTGAAAATTATTGCCAAAATCAAATTCTGCCATAGTCATGCTATCTGCTGTGTTTGACAACCTCAGCCCACAGCCCACAGTGATCCTTCCTATCTCTAAGTAAGCTTAGATCATAGTCTTTAGTTCAGTTTAGTACAACAGCCATTTATTGAGTATCTATGATGTGTCAGGCACTGTTCTGCGTGCTAGGGTTGCAAAATGGGTAAAACATCGCCAGCCCTTAAAGAGGTAATTGACTCCGATTTACATTGGGCTTTAGTTGTTAGGTGTGAGTGCATTGTATTTTCTCAATGATAATAAAAAATTTGTTGGTAGCAGAGGCTGAATTTAATTTTTTTGTATCTTTCCGGGGTGATTCTAGTAAATATTCAGTTTGTCTCTCTTTGTCACTTGAGAGTGAGTTAACATTTCTTAAACACTCTCTTTGTGTTGAGGGATTTTTTAAAACATGTCTTATTTCTAGTGGCCCTAGGAACTTATGGAAAAGTGTCAGTTTGTACTACAGTAGTTATTGTGGAAGAAAGAGATGGTAATAATTTATTGACTTGGTTTAGTTTCAGAATCTTTCTGCCATCTGCTTTTGTGCAGTTACATGGTTAAGAAGGAGAAAAAGATGGAGAAATGCTTGTGATATCATTTAAGTGACACAAGCTGCAGGTATGCTAGTATATACCGTATGATTACAATTACACAAAACATCTATGCTTGGGGAAAAAAACAGGATGAAAATGAACCAGAATGTTGATAGGGGCTGTTTATGAGTGGAAGTGTTACAGCAAATTGTTTTCTGCTTTTCTTTGTTTTTGTTTTCCTTGTTGATTCTTGTATTACTTTGTCTGTTTTCCAAATGTTCTTTGATGAGGATGATTTTTGTGTAATGAAAAAAATTGCATCTTGGTTTGGCGTCCAGTAGATACAATAGTGGAATTTTAAATTTGGCACTAGTAATGGGAAAATATAATTTGTTTGTTTAATATGATAGCATGTGGATTGTGCCTTTTTCTAGCTTCTTGATATCAGCCACATTGGATGAAGGAGTGAGTGGCTGACTGTAAGTTCAGTTGCTTGATAATATATTCTTTGTGACTCATTTGAGAGATTAGTTGACACTGACTTTTGGGTGGGGGAGTCAGCTGTGGTGTCCTCAGCAAATGGTTAGCTGGAAAACTGAGAGCTGCCGAGATTACCCGCCTCCCCCCTTCTTTTTGAACACACTGACAAAACGATCTGAGTAATAGCCTTGGTTCACTTGTTCAAAGCGAGCCAAAATTTATTGAGCACCTACTCTGTGGCAGCCCCTGGAAGATCTCTGTTTTCTTCCTCTTGAGTGATAAAAATACAGGGTGAAATTGACTTCTGTTGAAACTAGACTCTGAAAGATGTTTCCTGAAGCACACGGTCAGCTGATGTGCCCCATCACTTCTTCCTGCCCAACATGGACTTCGCTGTTGGATGTCTTTCTCTAAGGAAAATACTTAATGTCTTTAGAATGAAGTGCAGCTGCCTGGAAGCTTAGAGACAATGCAAGAAATCCAAAGACAGCTGCTTTTTTTTTTTTTTTTTTTTTTTTTTTGGCGGGGGTGGGGCGTGTTTTTCCTTTAAAGCATCTCTGTCGGGGTACTGAAACTTAATCAGCCAATCCATATTTATTTGGTAGTCTCCATTTTCATGGCAGTAAAGCATTCCATGGGCAAAACAGGATAACTTAAGATAATGTCTTCCCTTTACCAGAGGGAACATACAGTTTAGTTTAGTCAAATAACAGAGCAGCATTTGCTCTGTTGTGTAAATATTCTGTGGGTTTAGAAGTGAGAGCACTTACTCTCTCTGGGCTGACCTGGTAGAGGAGAATTTCAAAAAGGAGCTGGACTTGTACAGATAATTGACTGACTTAAGTATAGATTTGGGAGGGACGGGTGTGGATGGGGAAGTGGAGGAAATAATGTGGGCAAAGGCATGGACTTGGGAATGCAAATGTTTTATTTTGGGATGAGTGAGTTATAATGATTAATAACACCTGCCAGTTACAACTGTGTGATAAGCATTGTGCTTATTGCCTACCTGGGAGCTTAGTGAGCTTGGGTTTCTATAACGGAATACCACAAACAGGGTGGCGTAAATAAGACATTTGTTTCACGGGTTCTGGAGCCTCACCTGGCTAATTTTTTAAACATTTTTTTGTAGAAACAAAGTCTTACTATGTTCCCCAGGCTGATCTTGAACTCCTGAGTTTAAGGGATCCTACTGCCTTAGCCTCCCAAAGTGCTGAGATTATAGGCATGCACCACCATGCCCTGCCTGAATTTCTTTTCAGTTATTCTACTTGTTATATGTTGTGGTTTGCATACCTGTGAATTTCTTTCTTTCTTGAGAATTCTCAGTTCTTACCCATTCAAATATCACCTAGCTTCTACCTGCTTAATTTTTTCTTTCTGTGACTGCGATTAAACATAGACATTCTGGCCTTCGATACTGTTAACCTTTTCTGTCATTTTTTCACGTTCTTGTCTCTCTGTGCTGTTCTGGGTTCTTTATTCATTTTTGTTTTACAGCTAACTACTTCTGCTTCCAACTGTATCTAACTTATTATTTAACCAATACACAGAGTTTTTTTACCAATTATATTATTCATTTCTAAAATTTTCTTGGTTCTTTTTATAATCAAGTTGCTTTTTGCTTAATTTTTTTACTCCTTTTCTTTTTTTTTTTTTGGAGATGGAGTTTTGCTGTTGTTGCCCAGGCTGGAGTGCAATGGCGTGATCTTGGCTCACCACAACTGCCACCTCCCGGGGTCAAGCGATTCTCCTGCGTCAGCCTCTGGAGTGGCTGGGGTTACAGGCGGCCGCCACCATGCCTGGCTAATTTTTGTATTCTTAGTAGAGACGGGGTTTCTCCATATTGGTCAGGCTGGTCTCGAATTCCCGACCTCAGGTGATCCGCCCGCCTTGGCCTCCCAAAGTGCTGGATCACAGGTGTGAGCCACTGCGCCTGGCTTAATCCTTTTCACATTTTTAAAACGTGTGCACAGCTGTTTTGTATTCCATATGTGATATTTCAAATATCTGAAGTTCTTGGAGATCTAAATCTGTTGTTTGTTATTTCTTATGACTTGTACATATGGTGGTTTCTTTGCTTGTATTATAAATGGATATTTGGTTGATATTAATCTATGAAAATCTAGTCCTAACCCAAGGATGCTTTCTCTTTTGTTTTTCTACTGGTGTGCACCACCACACCTGGGGAAGTATTTTTTATTTTATTTAATTTTTTTAGAGACAAGGTCTCACTATATTGCCCACACTGGTCTAGAACTCCTGGTCTCAAGTGGTCCTTCTACCTCAGTCTCCCAAATAGCTTTCTTTGCAATCTCACTAACATCTATTGCTTTTTTTTTTTTTTTTTTTTGAAATGGAGTCTTGCTCTGTTTCCCAGGCTGGAGTGCAGTGGTGCGATCTCAGCTCACTGCAACCTCTGCCTCTTGGGTTCAAGCGATTCTCCTACCTCAGCCTCCCAAGTAGCTGGGATTACACCCTCCTGCCATCACGCCCCACTAATTTTTGCATTTTTAGTAGAGACGGGGTTTTGCTGTGTTGGCCAGGCTGGTCTTGAACTCCTGACTTTAGGTGATCTGCCCTCGGCCTCCTAAAGTGCTGGGATTACATGCATGAGGCACCACACCTGGCCTGTTTTTTGATTATTTAATAGGCATTCTGACTGGTGTGAGATGGCATTTCTTTGTGGTTTGGATTTGCATCTCTCTGGTGAGTGATGTTGAGCATTTTTTTGTATGTGTGTTGGCCGCGTGTCTTTTGAGAAGTATCTGTTTATATCTTGCCCACTTTTTAATGGGATTATTCTTTTCTTTTTCTTGTTGAGTTCCTTATAGATTCTGGATATTAGTGTGTCAAGGATGCCTTTTTTTTTTTTTTTTTTTTTTTTTTTTTTTTTTTTTGAGACAGAGTTTTGCTCTTGTTGCCCGGGCTGGAGTGCAATGGCACAATCTTGGCTCACTGCAACCTCTGCCTCCTGGGTTCAAGTGATTCTCCTGCTTCAGCCTCCCGAGTAGCTGGGGTTACAGGCGGCCGCCACCACGCCTGGCTAATTTTTGTATTTTTAGTAGAGACAGGGTTTCTCCATGTTGGCCAGGCTGGTCTCAAACTCTTGACCTCAGGTGATCCACTTGCCTCAGCCTCCTAAAGTGCTAGGATTACAGGTGTGAGCCACCGTGGCTGGCGCCTTTTTTTTTTTTTTTGAGATGGAGTTTTGCTCTTTCACCCATGCTGGAATGCAGCGGAAATCTCGGCTCACTGCAACCTCAAGCGATTCTCCTGCCTCAGGCTCCTGAGTAGCTGGGGTAACAGGCACCTGCCACCACGCCCAGCTAATTTTTGTATTTTTAGTAGAGACAGGGTTTCACCATGTTGGCCAGGCTGGTCTTGAACTCCTGACCTCAGGTGATCCGCCTGCCTCGGCTTCCCAAAGTGCTGGGATTACAGGCGTGAGGCACTGCGCCCAGCCAAGGATGCTTTATCTTGAGAGTGCAGCCTTCCACTGAGTGACAGCGCCTGTCTCTGGGGTGACTAGCTCTTTCAGGATCCCTGGCATTACTTAAAATTCTCAGGCTCTGCCTTCCTCTTGCCTACCTTTCTGCTGGTCCAAGGGCTCAAAAATCTCAGGCCCTGCCTTCCTCTTGCCTACCTTTCTGCTGGTCCAAGGGCTCAGTGTCCCCACTGGAGTGTTTTTTTTTGTTTGTTTTTAAGTTGGAGTCTCGCTCTGTTGCCCAGGCTGGAGTGCAGTGGCATGATCTCGGCCCACTGCAACCACCGCCTTCCAGGTTAAAGCGATTCTCCCACCTCAGCCTCCTGAGTAGCTGGGATTACAGGCATGTGCCACCACGCCCGGCTAATTTTTGTATTTTTATAGAGACGGGCTTTTGCCATGTTGGCCAGGCTAGTCTCAAACTCCTGACCTCAGGTGATCCACCTGCCTCAGCCTCCCAAAATGCTGGGATTACAGGCGTGAGCCACCGCCCCTGGCCCACTGAAGTATTAAAATGACCCTTTGCTCTCAGTTTAACACTCCTACCCATCTTTCTGCTCTCTGGTTTTAGCCTACAGCTATATTCGTTTGTCCTTTTAAAGATTTCCCTGACTTCCTTGTGAGACATGGAATAAAAACCATGACTTATGTGGGATCTTGTTGTTGGAGCAGAAGGGCCTTCCAGGGCATCTAATCAGCTGCACTTGTGAAAACAGGAATTGCAACTTTACTTCACCTGTTCCCCCTCTCCTAATGGAAGAGTCACACACCCTTCTTTAAGTGTTCTTGTTGTAAGGGTAATGTTTCTGTTTTCCTTTTTTAAATACAAAATTATGGGCCAAGCGCAGTGGCTTACGCCTGTAATCCCAGCACTTTGGGAGGCCAAGGCGGGTGGATCACCTGAGGTCGGGAGTTCGAGACCAGCCTGACCAACATGAAGAAACCCTGTCACTACCAAAAATAAAAAAATTAGCCTGGTATGGTGACATGCGCCTGTAATCCCAGCTACTCGGGAGGCTGAGGCAGGAGAATTGCTTGAACCTGGGAGGTGGAGGTTGTGGTGAGCCGAGATCATGCCATTGTACTCCAGCCTGGGCAATAAGAGGGAAACTCTGTTTCAAAACAGAAAAAAATTATGAACTCAAATATTTTTTTTTTTTTTTTCATTGCATACACCCCCAGGAAGTTCTGATATTCTTGAGGGTTGGGGTTGTATGCCTCTCACTAAGAATCACTGCTTTAAGGATGGGGCTCTGTTACTTAAAAAATATACCCAACCCTACAGCTCTAATCTCTGTCCTTGAATTAGTTTGTCTGAAAAGCAAACATCTATCATTAACTTAAACTTTGGAGAATTATAGTTATATAAGTAGCCACCTGAAACAGCACCTACTTAGTCTACTAGTAACAGCTATAGATGAAGACATTCAGGGACAAAATACAAAGATAACTTTACTGAGCTTTCCAGCTGAAATCTGGATTCCATTCTCCACAGGATGAAGTGCTGGTTTACTGAAAGGTGCCATCCGATGTACTTGGGTGGACCAAAACCACCCACTGCATCTCTGGAAGGCTCCGTTGTTTGCAGCCTTTCAGATAGTTTTCTGGGTGAAAAAAAGTGCACAATATCGTGGGTGTTAGGCATTTTGGATTCATTTCCTAGCTTTGCATGTGATTCATTTTTTGGACCTTGGGGAAATAATATTGGTTGTAATCCAAATCACTTGAAAGTAATTTAAACCCCACCTCTCTCACACTACCACCAAAACATCCACATTTCTTTCCCTTTATTATATAACCCACCTTAGATATATGAGTTGTAGATCCAAAGGAGTGACTTTGTAGGCATATAATTTGTAACTGATTAATTGAATTAGTTCATATTTGTTAATTATAATTGCATTTGAAGGTTTTGAAAATGTAGTCAACAGAAATATCTTCCTCTTCTGAAAATTTAGGTGTGTTTTGTAGCCAGGTAAACTTGGTTTGAAGCCTTCCTCCATCGTGAGAGGTTGGAAAAATTTATTCAGAACCCTCATTTTTGTTTGTTTTGTTTTGTTCTTTTTTTGTTTTGTTTTTTAAATCTACAGCTTTACTTACTAGATCTAGTGTTTAAGAATTCCTGTGTTTGTGAGAGGTTGGAAAAATTTATTCAGAACCCTCATTTTTGTTTGTTTTGTTTTGTTCGTTTTTTGTTTTTGTTTTTGTTTTTTAAATCTACAGCTTTACTTACTAGATCTAGTGTTTAAGAATTCCTGTGTTTGTTTACCATGAAGAAAAAATGGATAACCAATTGGTTGGGTTGTTATTTTTAATTCAATCTGATTTCTAAGCATCAGATATGAAGTTTTCACTCTGACCATATTTGGTCTAGCTGGTAAGTCCACTGGTGATAAAGAATGAGCTTAGAACCTTTGCTGTGAATCACTAAAGCAGTGGCTGAGTAAAGAAAAATTCTCAATCTTTTATTTGCCAGACACTATTTTAGACCTTGGGGTAACATCAGTGAAATAGCTTAGGTTTTGCCTACTTCATAGGAAAAGATGAAATCTATGGACTCTTCCAAAAAGTGCTTTTATGCATGATATGGTTTGGCTCTGTGTCCCCACCCAAATATTGTAGCTCCCATAATTTCCTCATGTTGTGGGAGGGACCCAGTGGGAGATAATTGAATCATGAGGTGGGTCTTTCCCATGCTGTTCTGGTGATAGTTAATAAGTCTCTTGAGATCTGATGGGTTTGAGAAGGGGAGTTTTCCTGCACAAGCTCTCTTCTCTTGTCTGTTGCCATGTGAGACATGACTTTTACCTTCTGCCGTGATTGTGAGGCCTCCCCAACCACATGGAACTGTTTAAGTCTAATAAACCTCTTTCTTTTGTAAATTGCCCAGTCTCGGGTATGTCTTTATCAGCAGCATGAAAATAGATTAAAAGAGTAAACTGGTACCAGTAGAGTGGGGCACTACTGAAAATACCTGAAAATGTGGAAGCGACTTTGGAACTGGGTAACAGGCAGAGGTTGGAACAGTTTGGAGGGCTCGGAAGAAGACAAGACAATGTGGGAAAGTTTGGAACTCCCTAGAGACTTGTTGAATGGTTTTTACCAAAATGCTGATAATGATACGGATAATGAAATCCAGGCTGAGGTGGTCTCAGATGGAGATTAGGAACTTGTTGGGAACTGGAGTAAAGGTGACTCTTGTTATATTTTAGCTAAGAGTCTGGTGGTATTTTGCCCCTGCCCTAGAGATTTGTGCAACTTTGAACTTGAGAGAGATGATTTAGGGTATCTAGTGGAAGAAATTTCTAAGCAGGAAAACATTCAATAGTTGACTTCATTGCCATTAAAGGCATTCAGTTTTATAAGAGAAGTAGAGCATAAAAGTTCAGAAAATTTGCAGCTGGACAATGTGATATTAAAGGAAATCTTGTTTTCTGAGGAGAAATTCAAGCTGGCTGCAGAAATTTGCATAAGTAACAAGAAGCCAAATGTTAATCCCCAAGACAATGGGGAAAATGTCTCCAGGGCATGTAGGATGTCTTCACAGCCACCCCTCCCATCACAGGCCCGGAGGCCTAGGAGGAAAAAGTGGTTTCATGGGCCAGGGCCAGGCCCAGGCCCAGGGTCCCTGTGCTGTATGCTGCCTATAGACTCAGTGCCCTGCATTGAGCCGAGGCCATGGCTTCAGAGGGTGCAAGCCCCAAGCCTTGCAACTTCCACATGGTGTTGAGCCTGCGAGTGCACAGAAGGTCAAGAATTGAGGTTTGGGAACCTTAATCTAGATTTCAGAGGATGTATGAAAATGCCTGGATGTCCAGGCAGAAGTTTGCTGCAGGGGTGGGCCTCTCACAGAGAACATCTGCTAGGGCAGTGCAGAAGGGAAATGTGGGGTCAGATCCCCCACACAGAGTCCCTACTGGGGTACCGCCTAGTGGAGCTGTGAGAAGAGGGCCACCATCCTCCAGACCCCAGAATGATAGATCCACTGACAGCTTGCACCGTGCACCTGGAAAAGCTGCAGACACTCAACACCAGCCCGTGAGAGCAGCAGGGAGCAAGGCTGTATCCTGCAAAACCACAGGTGGGGAGCTGCCCAAGACCATGGGAACCCACCTCTTATATCAGTGTGACCTGGATATGAGACTTGGAGTCAAAGGAGATCATTTTGGAGCTTTAAGATTTGACTACCTTGTTGGATTTCGGACTTGCATGGGGCCTATAGCCCCTTTGTCTTGGCCAATTTCTCCCATTTGGAATGGCTTTATTTACCTAATGCCTATACCGCATTGTATCTAGGAAGTAACTAACTTGCTTTTGATTTTACAGGTTCATAGGCAGAAGGGACTTGCCTTGTCTCAGATGAGACTTCGGACTGTGGACTTCTGAATTAATGCTGAAATGAGCTAAACTTTTTGGGGGACTGTTGGGAAGGTATGATTGGTTTTGAAATGTGAGGACATGAGATTTGGGAGGGGCCGGGGGTGGAATAATATGGTTTGGCTCTGCGTACCCACCCAAATCTCATCTTGTAGCTCCCATAATTTCCTCATAATGTGGGAGGGACCTGATGGGAGATAATGGAATCATGGGGTGGGTCTTTCTTGTGCTGTTCTCATGATAGTGAGTAAGTTTTATGAGATCTGATGGTTTCAAAAAGGGGAGTTTCCCTGTATAAGCTCTTCTCTTGTCTGCCGCCATGTGAGATGTTTCTTTCACCTTCTGCCATGATTATGAGGCCTTCCTAGCCACGTGGAACTGTAACTACCATAAACCTATTTCTTTTGCAAATTGCCTAGCCTCGGGTATGTCTTTATCAGCAGCACGAAAATGGACTAATACAATGCATATACATGAAAAATTTTATATACTATTTTGGGGGATTTATAACCCTCTCAGAAGACCATTTATGCACCACCTCAGGTTGAGAAGCCTGCTTTAGGGCCCAAGATCCCTATAGAGGACACATTTTTAGAGTGTCTGCTGAAATAGATGCTAACTGCATGTAAACTTCAAGAGTGGTATGTAAAAGCATTATGTTATTCTCTTATTTATTCTTTTCGTGAATTCTCTTGAAGCCTGACTTTTCTATTTTATGGATGATGACTGTTAGTGTCAAACATCTGGTCATTTTCTATGTATATTTCCAGCTTAAGTTACTCTCTAGAGGTAGGTCAGAGATGAGACTTTGATTTAAATTGAAAACAGATTATGCATGTAATTTTAGAGATGCTTACTTCTGTGATTTTCACAGTGTTTCATCCTGTTAGTACAGCTTGTGCAGACTTAAGGCATATGAAAAATAGAACAAAATGCAGAGATGAAATTGGTGGAATTCCTCTTTCATCTACCTCTGGTGTCCATTTACAGCAGATCGCTCCCACTCTTTCCCTATTTCTCCCTCACTCTTTCTCTCTCCAACATAGGCAATAGTGGTGAGAGAAGGTTTTTATAACATTGGATGAGGGATTTGGACTTTATGGAATCCAGAATAAATATTTTCTCCTTTACTACCCTGGGGCTAGTATCCCACATGCTGTTTGCAAATTGCAAAAAACATTCCTTCAAGTGAGTTCGGAGTCAGGTAACTTTTTGAGGAGGAGTGTTTTTGTTTTGCTCTCTCCTGAACTCACAGATTTTACTCTGTGCATTTCTTGTCAAGTACGTTTCCTACGTGCAAAGTAAGTAAAATCTATTAAAACTTTGGTTGTCATTATTCTAATGTGTGAACAGCATCTTTTAGCTCACATTAAAAAAAACCAAAAAAAAAAAACCTCTTCTAATGAAACCTTGAGGAAGAAAATTAGCTGGAGTTTAGAGGCTCTGATTTTAAGCCTCCATGATGGGTCCTTTTCTATACCTCCTCTGTAGTGGAGTAACGATGTGACATGCTTGGTGTAAAACCTCAGTGTCCAGTGGAAATCACCTTACCATCATGGCAGAAATCACTGGATTTGGCTTTCCAGGTGACAGAAATGAGGCACTTCTTTGCATGTTCTTTGCATCTGCCCTTTCATAGAGAATTGGGGAGATGGAATTGGACTCTAAAGAAATATTACCTTTTTTTTCTCTTTTTTCTATGTAAAAGAAAGCTTATGGCTACATAATAAGGAGAAAATTGGTCATAAGACTTTAATTCATTTTCTACTGGGGGATCACAGGATTTGTAGCATGGTCTTTGGCTCTGCAGATATATTCTGTCACTGTATTCTGAGTAACCCTGAGCATTGCCATTTTTCTTCTTTTGTTATCATGGCCTATCTCAAATGGAGGTCATCATCTTGTCTTTCTGTTCATCTCTTAACTCATTCCCCAACATGCAGCTTCATATACCTATCTGTAAAGCCTTTTTAATGGATCTCTTCATTGAGGTGATCTCTTCCTCTTCTGAATTCCTATCATGAAGGAGCATAGCTAGACCGAGGTTTGAATCTCAGCTCTGCCATTGATTGTTGAAGTCAATTTCCTTATCTATAAAAGAGTAGTAATAATGTAAAGTAGCTTTGTAGGGTTGTTTTACAAAATAGTGACTATATATAAAGCTCCTATCAAAGCATCTAAAAGTAACAAAAATAACACTAAAATTAAAATTCATACAGTAAAATTAAAGTTAATTAATTCATGTGAAGTGCTTAGCAGAGTACCTGCCATGGTAGTAAGTTCTCAGTGGTAGGTTTTGTTTTTCATCAATAAGTGGGAGAGATTTGCTGTTACTAACTGTACTTGCTCCTGCCACTACTTCCATTACTACTATGTTACAGTTCTTTTGGTTCTTAATTATTCAGAGGCAGACTTAAAAGGAAGCTCATCTAACCAGTTTTAGAGCCCCTCGCTTACAAAGGGACCACTTACAAGGCCCTGGATTTCACCTAGCAGTGTATCCTCAAATTTTCAAAATAAGATGCTTTAGCTACGATCAGTTAAGATGGTTCTCTTCTTCCACTCTTCTTCCCTCTGTCATACTTCTCTTTATGTTGGGCAGTATTAAATTGCCACTGGCATTTTTCCCAGCCGAGGGAACTTGAATTGGGAGCATATTCAGTTTGAGTTGGTGGGATCACTTACGTGGTCCACAGCCACTGCTGTGTGTAGTTGTTATTGCTGGGCATCTCAGTGTTGGAATGGCTGCCAGGAATACTCTGCCATCTTATTTGACTCACCTAGGTTTGTAACATGAATTTGTAGGGCCTACCGTGAATGCTAGTGTAAGCCCCTGTAATGCCATGGCAGTGTGGATGTGGTTGAAAAACCAGGTTATGAGTTTTCTCGTGTCAAAGGGTATTTAGGATTAGTCAAACTACAAGAAAACTTGAAATGCCCCCAGATTTAACAGTGGTCCTTAAAACTCTGCATGATTTGCAATAATTAATTATGAAGTAGAAACCATTCCAAACTATTAATATTAAATTTTAAAATTAACCACACTAAAGGAAAGTCTTAACTATTATTTCCTGGACAGTATTACAAAACCATGGGCATATGATGAGGTGATCAAAGATCCTAAATATGTAGCAAAGATTATAGAGACTAAGGAATTAATAAACATATTGTTATTTTTCTAAATTTTGTTTTGTGTTGCCAGCTTTTAAAATTTGTAATATTTTTGTGATTTCTGTTCGCATTCTTAACAAACATTCTTTGTACCTAATTTCATATTCTTAACTTTATGTTTGTTTTCCTGTTGGGGGCTCCACTATGACTACCCCAGTCATAGTCTTCCTTGAATCATATCATTTGTTGTTGTATTGACCTACTACTTTAAATCTTTAATGGCAATATGCAATTCCTCTGTGTGTATCTTGGCTCTAAATAGTCTGTGACTTGAGGACGGGAAGCTTGTCTTCTGTGTAGCGTAATATTTGGAACATCATATATATACAAATATTCGTTGATGAGAGAACATCACAGTGTAAGGAGGTGTTTCTATTCTTTAGTTGTGGGTTTGGGAGTGGGGCAGGTACCTCACTAGCTATTTTGGAAGGGGCTGACAAGTGTTTCTGTTCAAATATATTATCGCCTTGATGGATGAGAAGCCATGGATGAGTTTGTATGTTTCTTTATCTTTATTTTAAAATAATTTGGAGTTAGAAGACCTGGGTTCTTCTTTGATTGCTGATACTTTGTAGTTTTGAGGTTGTAATAATCTCCTCACATATTTGAGCCCTATCCTCTTAAACTGTAGAGAGGTGATTATAAATTCCCACTTTACGGAATCATTACAAGGACCAAGTAAGATTGTGTGTAAACAGAATTTTAAGTTATAAAATATTATGCAAATATAAAATATTATTCTCTGCTTTGCTTTATTCCTTCTGAGTTCTGAAGTATCATGAATCCTCTGGTTCTTCAAAACTATAGGTTACAATTCTAATTTACAATAACCTCTTAAAAAAGCTCCCCTTATGGCTTAGTTAGATGAGATAGCAAGTTTTAAAATCTGTTGTCCTATATTGGAAAAATATTTTATCTAGAGGACAGATGATTATCCTGGATTTTTTTTTTTTTAAAGAAAACAAAAATCTGGTTTTAAGTTTCATGAGTAAAGAAGAAAAATTTATCTTTGACATTCTTGGATTTAAAAAGTGGTTCAGTGATATTTGTAGAAAAGATTAGACCTCCCCTGCCTAGGGGAAATTTTCATGCCTGAACTAGCAAACTTTGAATAATAAGAGGTTTTAGTGGAAATTCCAGCATATTTTCAAGTAAAGGAGCTGCCAGTACAAATCAGTGAGTTTACATACAAAATAAACAGCTTATTAAATAAATAGCTATTAAGAATGAATGAGTTCAGGACAAGAAAATGCCATGTAAATAGATAGGGCTGCATGTTCCATAGGCTGTTTCCACCTAAGAGGTTTTCTTATTTCAAGTTTTAAAAAGTGTGTGAGTGGTTTTTTGTTGTTGTTGTTGTTTTGTTTTTTGATACGGGGTCTTGCTCTGTCTCCCAAGCTGGAGAACACAGTTCACTGCAGCCTTGAACTCCTGGGGTTCAAGCAATCCTTCTGTCTCAACTTTCCATGTAGCTGGGACCACAGGGGTGTACCACCATGCCCAGCTAATTTTTTAATTTTTTGTGCAGACAAGGTCTCACTTTGTTGCCCAGGCTGGTCTCAAACCCATGGGCTCAAGGGATCCTCCTGCCTCCATCTCCCAAAGTACTGGGATTATAGCCATAAGCCACCACACCTGGCCGAGATTTTAGTATTGTCTTTTCCCAAACACTCTTAGTGAAATGAAGCAACAGAAATGTAATGTCCTGAGATTATTGTGCCATGAAGTGTTACAATGAAGGAGATACACATACACACACACACACACACACATAGACACACACACTTTTTTTGCATATTAGGAAAAAGTAGGGAAGAGTATGAAAGAAAAGGAAAACACTGTAAATCAACAAATAAAGTATTTCTGTTTAAGAATCAGAGAGTATATATTTTTTAAGAAATGCTGAAAGAAACCATATGCTTAGGCATTAAACCAAAGCATTATGGCCATAAAATCATGATCTCCCAGCTCTCTCTTGTGGATTGTATTCATATTCATTTGAAAGTGTTGAAGTCTTTAGAATCTGGAAGAATTTATTATTGCTTGAAAGTTAGTGGCACTCATTGGAGAACAAAATCTTGGACTCTGCCTTGTTACACACCTAGCTATATAAGGTACTTTTTAAAAACCTTCCTGTTCTTATGTATACAGGTTGTTGGTGTTGGACTTCTCTGGAAGAAAGAACTGTCTTAGACGCCAAATCTAGTCACTCAGTAACTGGGCTGATGATCGGGGACCCAGGTTTTGCCATGGATTTACACTATGATCTCAGCAAGTTACTTAATCCCTTTATGTTAAGTTTTCTACCCATAAAGCAAATACCTAGCCCTCTTAATTCACATGGACATATAAGTTCTAGAATCTTAGAGCTTAAAGGTATTCTGTAAACCAGTGTTTCTCAACTTTGGTACTGTTGACATTTGGAGTGGATAATTTTTTGTTACGGAGGCTGTCTTGTGCATTGTAGGATGTTTAGTAACATCTCTGGCCTCTACATACAAGTAGCAATATCCCAGTTATGGCAGCCAAAGATGACTGCAGGCGTTTCCAGATGCCCCATGGGTGGCAGTATCCCAGCTGGGAACCACTGCTGTAAGACAGGATTCAGCAAGAGGCAGCTGATGCCCAGGGATGTTCAATGCCTGCTTTAGATCACATCACTGTTAAGTGGTGGGACCAGGACTAGAACTCAACTTTATTAATATATTGCGAACCCGTTTATCCAGCTTTCCCCTTAAATTCAGAGTTTCATTCCATTCCAAAAGCAGTGGCATATGTTTAAAATTTCGACACCAAAACAAAAATTGACAAATTCTCTACATTTACCAATGATGTATTACCCACTTGATTCCATTTTACCACCCCCAAAGCTCTTACCATACCTTGGTAAAGAAACATTGCTTTCCTTATCCTTAAATGCTTACAAAATGCTCGGGCAACATTTATTAAGAGCAGTTGGAATGGATGGTTTGGGAGGTGTCAGTTCGCCATTATAAGCCATATAGGTGATTGTAAGTTGGATATGATCTGTGGGACATTGAAAACTATGGAATTCCATGCTAGTGAAGAGCACTAGAGGATCTCTGGAATTGAATGTCTGTTTATCAAATAAATCAACATGCTGCCTTAGGTGTATGCTGAACCTCCTTGTGTCTCCCATTCTTTATATACTTTCCAGTTTATGGTTTTTAATAAAGGTAAATTCTGCACACATAGTAAGCAGCACTTAGTACATTTTGTCTGGTTGTTTAATTCCATATCTGATGTTTCATTATCATATCCCAAGTTTACTTTTTTTTTATTATACTTTAAGTTTTAGGGTACACGTGCACAGTGTGCAGGTTAGTTACATATGTATACATGTGCCACATTGGTGTGCTGCACCCAGTAACTCGTCATTGAACATTAGGTATATCCCCAAATGCTATCCGCCCCCCACCCCACAACAGGCCCCGTGTGTGATGTTCCCCTTCCTGTGTCTATGTGTTCTCATTGTTCAATTCCCACCTATGAGTGAGAACATGCGGCATTTGGTTTTTTGTCCTTGGCGATAGTTTGCTGAGAATGATGGTTTCCAGCTTCATCCATGTCCCCACAAAGGACATGAACTCATCCTTTTTTATGGCTGCATAGTATTCCATGACGTATATGTGCCACATTTTCTTAATCCAGTCTATCATTGATGGACATTTGGGTTGGTTCCAAGTCTTTGCTATTGTGAATAGTGCCACAATAAACATACGTGTGCATGTGTCTTTATAGCAGCATGATTTATAATCCTTTGGGTATACACCCAGTAATGGAATTGCTGGGTCAAATGGCATTTCTAGTTCTAGATCCCTGAGGAATCGCCACACTGACTTTCACAATGGTTGAACTAGTTTACAGTCCCACCAACAGTGTAAAAGTGTTCCTATTTCTCCACATCCTCTCCAGCACCTGTTGTTTCCTGACTTTTTAATGATGGCCATTCTAACTGGTATGAGATGGTATCTCATTGTGGTTTTGATTTGCATTTCTCTGGTGGCCAGTGATGATGAGCATTTTTTCATGTGTTTTTTGGCTGCATAAATGTCTTCTTTTGAGAAGTGTGTTCATATCCTTTGCCCACTTTTTGATGGGGTTGTTTTTTCTTGTAAATTTGTTGGAGTTCATTGTAGATTCTGGATATTAGCCCTTTGTCAGATGAGTAGGTTGCAAAAATGTTCTCCCATTCTGTAGGTTGCCTGTTCACTCTGATGGTAGTTTCTTTTGCTGTGCAGAAACTCTTTAGTTTAATTAGATCCCATTTGTCAATTTTAGCTTTTGTTGCCATTGCTTTGGTGTTTTAGACATGAAGTCCTTGCCCATGCCTATGTCCTGAATGGTATTGCCTAGGTTTTCTTCTAGGGTTTTTTTCAATATATGGAAATTAACATTTCGCTTGGGAACATGAAGGGGAAGAAAAACAAAAGGAAAACTAGATGAGAACAAACAAGCTGAGTAAAAGTAGTTGTCAAAAAATAAACTGAATGATAGGAAAGCTTCAAACTATTAAGTAAATGCTGTGCTTTAAAGTTAGGGTTAGTAGCCTGAACATCTGGATCCTAGAGTGCTTTCAAGCTCTTTGCTGAGAACATTTCTAGATTTCAGTGTGGTCTGGTTAGCAGAATCTTCTCGGACAGCCATGTAACAAAGTTGTCTATCTTTTGAAAACTCCAAACTACTAAAGTGTTGAAAACCTGAAATGCTTTGCTTTGAAGGTAAGATGATTTAAAAAAAAAAAATTTATTGAAATATTTGAACTCAGGTATAATTGGCTTGTTATGTAATAAGATTCAGAACATGTATACATACACAATATGAAAGAATTTCGAGTCCCAAACTTCAGTTTGCAAATGAAGACAGACATTTAGAGTAACTATGCACCATGGTTAGGTTTACTTGCTGTTTTTCTATTCGTCCTGTTAAGTACATTATAAACTACCTTAAGCTAATGTGTTGGCTGGCTAAGATTCCTACAGGGTTCATTCTTTTCATTGGGCATCAGTAGTGTCAGTGGTATTTTCCATTTGAAATGTGATGGAACTGAGAGACACTGTGGATTGGCTTAGAACTGAACCACAGTTAAAAGTGGTCATCTGAGGACCAGCCTGGGCAACACAGTGAGACCCCCATCGCTACAAAAAATAAAAATAAGGACTGGGCACGGTGGCTCATGCCTGTAATCCCAGCACTTTGGGAGGCCGAGGCGGATGGGTCATGAGATCAGGAGATTGAGACCATACTGGCTAACACTATGAAATCCTGTCTCTACTAAAAATTAAAAAAATTAGCCGGGTGTGGTGGCACGCGCCTGTAGTCCCAGCTACTCGGGAGGCTGAGGCAGGAGAATCGCTTCCCAGAACCTGGGAGGTGGAGGTTGCAGTGAGCCGAGATCGCGCCACTGCACTCCAACCTGGGTGACAGAGCGAGACTCCATCTCTAAATAGATAAATAGATAGATAGATAGATAGATAGATAGATAGATAGATAGGCATGGTAAACCCAGGAGTTAGAGGCTACAGTGAGCTACGATCGTGACACTGCACTCCAGCTTGGGTGACAGAGTAAAACCCTGTGTCAAAAAAAAAAAAATGTTGTCATCTGAGTTACAGCTTTGGTAGTGGATGAAGTGGAGGGGCAGAGACAAGTTATCACTTAGAATTTATAGCCGACTAAGTCTGAACTCAAGGATGTATCATGCAAATAAATGTGTGCAATGGATGGAAAAGTTGCCTGAGGCAAAGGGAAGAAGGGAGCTACTCCAGTGTTGTGTTTGGGGGTGTGGGTTTTTTCTTTAACTGTAGGAATTTATGGATAGTATAAATTTGGGAAGCTTGAGAAGTATACATAAAAATAATTATTCATAATCCTACTATCTTAGGGCAGTATTGCAACGATTCAGTATTTGTAATATATCTACTTCTAGTCATTTCTGTAAGTTTTAAAAAATAATTGAGTTCATACTCTAAATATAATTAAGTATATACTACTCTTTTCATTCCCTTGCGCAGAATTCTTTAGGGGCTTTCTGTAGCTCTTGGTACAAAGCCCAAAGCCTTGAGCTTCTTATGACTGCTCCGATTTTCCCTCCCTCCAGTCGCCTCTTGCTCAGTGTAGTTCTGCTGTCTTGGCTCACTTTCATTTTCCCACACATGCCCAGAGCTGTTGCATGTGCTGCCCATTGTGTGTGATGTGCTCTGCAGCCACCTTTTTGCATGGCTGAACCCTCCTTATTCATCATATTCCATCTTAAATATCACTTTCTGAGGGAAGCTTTTCCTGATCTCTCAGATTCATACCCCTTATTATACACTTTCGTGGCCCCCTATACTTTTATAGTATTTATTGCAATTACAATTAATTATATATGTAGAATTAGAATGTTGTTTATGTGTGTTGTTTATTTGTGTATTATTAGAAGGCAGGGACCATGACAGTAGGAATTGTTCACTGCATTTCTTGGCCCAAATATAGTACCTGCTAGGTGCTCAATAATGTTCAATATTTGTTGAATAAATGAGTGAATGTATTAATGAAGAAATAGGCAGCAGTCTGCTTCCTTCATACATAACATGTATGTTAAAAGATATGCTTGGTAGTGAATTCTGAAAGTCTAATGCAGTGAATGAAAGTGTAATCTTGGGTTCTTTTGTCCATGTGCTGTGTTAAATTTAGTTAAATTTCAGTAATCAGTCTTAGAAAACTGTCAGCATTAGGTTTGTCAAACAAATGTGAGAGGCAGAAAAGTTGGAAGAGAGAAAGTAAACCAGCATTGTCTCCCCACTAACTGAAAAAAGGTTTTGTAACAGAACGGTGCAGTCCAAATGAAGAAATGCACCTGTTAGGAATATCTTCTAAAGATCTGTTTGCATGTACTAATACAAATATGGAAAACTCTTGTTTTTTTATTGGCACATGAAGTCTTTTGACTAACATTTGTTCTAATAGGCCCAGCGCGGTGGCTCACGCCTATAATCCCAGCACTTTGGGAGGCCGAGGCAGGCAGATCATGAGGTCAGGAGATCGAGACCATCCTGGCCAACGTGGTGAAACCCCATTTCTACTAAAAATACAAAAAATTAGCTGGGTGTGGTGGCACGAGCCTGTAATTCCAACTGTTCAGGAGGCTGAGGCAGGAGAATCACTTGAACCTGGGAGTCGGAGGTTGTAGTGAGCCGAGATCGCACCCCTGCACTCCAGCCTTGCGACAGAATGAGACTCCGTCAAAAAAAAAAAAAAATTTGTTCTAATATAAAATATAAAATCAAGCAAATCAAATAGAAACAAAAGAGTCTAGGTTAAAGCACTACGGAAGTACTGAGTTACGATTGTGCTGTTAACTTGGTACATGACCACTTACTAAATAGGGGCTACTTTTTCACCACTTAGGAAGAAACTGAGTATACCAGACATCTTAAACATAACAAACATCTTAAGTGTTGTCATCTAAGATTGAGACAGGTTTCTAAATGTTTTTGTCCTTGACTTGCAACCACTCAGTGGACACACACAGCCCTCTAACCCACTGTGTCTCAAATGTTGATGTACATGATGTCAGTTGCCATACGCATTTTATTTATTTTATTTATTTTTTGAGATGGAGCCTTACTCTCACCCAGGCTAGAGTGCAGTAGTGCAATCCTGGCCCACTGCAGCCTCTGGGTTCAGGAGATTCTCATGCCTTATCCTCCCAAGTAGCTGGGATTACAGGTGCACGCCACTACACCTGGCTAAGTTTTGTATTTTTAGTAGAGACGGGGTTTCTCCATGTTGCCCAGGCTCTGGTCTCAAACTCGTGGCCTCAAGTGATCCTCCTGCCTCGGCCTGGGATTACAGGCCCGTATAGAAGGCATTTATATAATGAACTGACATCCTTAGAGTGAGCTTTCAGTTTTCGTATAAATAGGTAAGGGTTTGGATTCTCTGATCATCTTCTTGGTCTGTTCACTTCCATCCAGAAGGCCTGGGTTTGGACTGGCACCATGGATCTGGTTGAGACAAACAGTAAGGCAAGGGCTTGTATGTTCTTTCTTTCACTTCATCGTGCTTCATAGCCAGTACATAGTAGAGTTTTATTATGTTATTTCCTCTCTTTTAAGTTCTTCTCAAATCCAGGGGCCAGTTGTTTGGGCAGATGTTTACTAGGGACTCTAATCACCTGCTCTTCCACCCGAGGGAAGGCAGTCTCTGAAGTCTCATTTCTATTACCTAAAAGCTAGTTCTGCATTTTCCCTTCCTGCAAGCAAGGAATGGTTTTCTTTTGACGTTTCCAGCTGAGGTTTGCTTCGAACTGACTTCTTTCTTGTATTGGGGTGCGTGCTCAGTTAATGAGTAATGAACACGTTTGGATTCTTCTTCCCTTGGGTAGATACTGGCCAGAATTATTGTTTACCTATGCTGTACCAGTTAATAAAGGACTCCTCAGTTTGTGCTTTCTCAGAATTCACCAAATCTAGCAAATCTAGTGTCTTTAATTAGGTTTATTATTACCATTAAATATTTGCTGTATGCCCGCATTTTGCTAACATGTGGCACTTTCTAGAACTGTTAGGGGATTACCCAGAGAGTGCAGTGGTGTGTCTTGGGGTTGTGGAAGAGGGCTGGAATGTAGTCACTGCCCTCCAGGAGTCCCTTTGTCATATATAATACAGAAAAGCCTTTTTCTTGTCCCCTCCACACGCCATCCCCCGCGTTCTGTCAAGCTGCTTAGGGTGAGGGGATACACCATGCGAGAGGAATGGCAATAGTGGGTGTGTCTTGATTTCTCTTTACCATCCTCTTCCCTCAATAGTTTGAACGTTACTTAGAAACAATTTCTAAGAGGGAATTTCTTGAGTAAGTACTATGAAAGTTGGCAAATTTTGGAAACAGTTTTTAGTATCTGTGGTTGATGTTCTGCATTTCAGGACGCCTTGCCTACAGATTGATCCCAGCTGGCCACTCTTCTGCATCACATGCTCAGGAACAGGTTATCCAGTGAATTCTCAAGTACCTCTGGAATCATTCGATGATGAACCTCTTTGGAGCGTTAGTGATGCAACTTAATGTCTTTGGCAGGGACATTTCTTCTCACATCTTACTGATACGGGGTTTGAGGAGCAGGCTGACTTCTGGTTGTGTAGTCAGCTCTCGGTTTTTTTTCTACTAATGGAGAAGGGAGACATTATAGGGAATGGAAAATTCAAGTTGCAAAGCATTAAAAACAATTTAAAATTATGTTCCATTTAAACTAACAATTGCTGTATTTCTGACCAAATAATATTTACTTCAGGATAAAGTTTTCTTGATTTATTTTTATATTACAGGTTGCCACTTTATAAATTCCATAAATCATGGAAAGTAGTTTAAGAGTGGTCTTCAGATTTTTAAATTTAAAGTCTATTCTTAATTTTCTTTTATATATATGTGTGTATATATATATATATATTTATATACACACACTTTGCACTGTAAGATACTGAGTTTATGATATTAAGGACTCTGGCCTTTCAGTTCTTGAAAATTTAGTGCTTATAAAATTGCGAGGACTATATTAGTTCTAATTTTCAGTCAGTGAAAAACCTATATACTTTAGGAAGCACACAGGAAACATCTCATTTTCTGCTTAGTTCTCCTAAAAACGTGGATCAGATCCATCTCCCGGGCCTAGTCAGTATTGATTGAGTGTATACCCAGGGCATTGTGCTAAAGTGTCACCCAAGCTCTGCCCTCCAGGGGAAGAAGAGCTAGCCATTCCTTTTACTGTGCATGCATATGTATATAGCTCACCTATATCCAGAAAACTTAGTTTACAAATGGACTGCTTTTTAGGGAAGGAGTGGACACAAAAGTTCAACTTCAGAGAGGAAAACTAAGAGCAATGCCAAATTAACTGAAATCTTCTGTTTTGAAAGAGGTCTTTTAATTTAAAAAAAGCTAGTTCTTGGAAAAAGCACAATAATCAAAACCAAATGTAACTCATTAGAAAGTTCATGTGAGATAATTTGGGATTTGCAAAATTAGTTTTAATGAATTGTGAACGACAGCAAGACTGTTTCTACCTGGCACAGGTAGAAATAGTGTGTATCTAAAGTCAGAACCAGTAGTGTCGGGGCAAGTATAGACACTCATTCTCTGTAGTTGGGTCAGTTGTCTTCCCTATATGTTCGCCTTAGCTAAAATGGCAGAGAGAAATCCTTTGTTGCATCATAACACGGACATTGTCAAAGTACACTGAACTCATGAATTAGACAAATAGCAACATTGTATCTTCTTTCTCTGGGCCTGGTTTTGATGGTATACTACACTCCTAAGGGTGATTTCAGAGCTAGCTTGCAGGTGGAGCTCCACCTGCTGATATTTGTGAGGGATAGCTGAGTAAGCACTCCTTCAGCTAGCATGTCTTTCCCACTAACATTCACACTGATACTCCAACCTAGAGAAAGACCTTTGGGTTACACCAGAGTCTCCAGAAAGCCTTCATTTAAATGCAACTAGGGAGAGGCGTGGTGGCTCACCACCGGTAGTCCCAGCACCTGGGGAGGCCAAGGTGGGCAGATTGCTTGAGCCCAGTTCAAGACCAGCCTGGGAAATATAAAATCCCATCTCTGCAAAAAATACAAAAATTAGCCATGTGTAGTGGTGCATGCATGTAGTCCCTGTATACTTGGGAGGCTGAAGTGGGAGGATTACCCGAGCCTGGGTTTTCGAGGCTGCAGTGAGCTGTGATCGTGCCACTGTACTCCAGCCTCAGTGACAGGGTGAGACCCTATTTCAAAAAATAAAAATAAAAATAATGCTACCAGGTTGCGTGGGGGAGGAATGAGGTAATTGTAAAATGAAGGTTTCAGGGAAAAGCCTGGGCAAGCAGTTCTTGGCCTGGGAAAGGCAGGCCCAGGAACAGATTTCAGAGTTGTACCAACAAGTTTGGTGAAGTCTGTTTCTATTTTCTTCATTTTCTTTTTCTCTCTTACTCCTCACTACTTAGAAGGGGATTTGAGGGACCCATTTAGATCCTTTTCTCACTGTTTCGCCCTGTCTCTAATGGTGGTATTGAGGATAAGACAGTATTTGTCTTCTGTAATTAACTGTACTGCATTTGTAAGGCAAGTTGTGCTGTACTTGATTTTTATGTTTCTTTCAAGATTTCTGCCCTTTGCCTCCTATATTTTTCTATTTGTTTATTTATTTAGAGACGGAATCTCGCTCTGTCACCCGCCCAGGCTGGAGTGCTGTGGTGCGATCTCAGCTCACTGCAACCTCCATCTCTTGGTTTCAAGCAATTCTTCTGCTTCAGCCTCCTGAGTAGCTGGGATTACAGGTGTGTGCCACCACGCCTGGCTAATTTTTGAATTTTTAGTAGAGACGGGGTTTAACCATGTTGGTCAGGCTGGTCTCGAACTCCAGACCTCGTGATCCGCCTGCCTCAGCCTCCCAAAGTGCTGGAATTACAGGCATGAGCCACCGCGCCTGGCTTGCTTCCTTTATTTTTCTAACCTCATCATTTTCTGCTTTGCTCAGTGGAGATTTTCCAATAATGTCACCCGAAATACACTTTTAAGTCAATGTATGCTATTTTTTAAGTTGCTTCTGACTTTAATGTTAGACCTCTCCTTTGATGAAAGTTAAATGTCATGACATGGGAGAGTGACATTATATCTTTACTTAAGATGTTAAATTCTTCTCAAATTTCCATTTCTGATTAGAAAAGTACTTTGAGGTGAATCCCCCTTTCCTCCTTAAAAAAAAAAAAATAGTGGTCAGTTCCTATCTCTAGGTCTTCAGTGAAATGATCCCATTTTTCTGATCCAAACAAGTTTCTGTGGCTTGTCTGCTCTGAAGGGCCCTTGTGTCTTCTGAGGAACGATTGCTTTCTGCATAACATACAGTGTTCTTCGCTGTTTTCCACCCACAGAGCCTTTCTTGCTGAGGAGGAGGTGTGATATAGGAAAATTATGAGGGCTTTTCAAACTCACTTGCATTGATGGCCCAGATGGTGAGGAAAATCCCTTGGGGAGCTAAAAATTGAATGGGTTATAGCAGATTTTTAAAATCCCTAATTAGACTCTCCTTGTCTTTAAGACCACTTTTGAGTTACCACTGTATTTATGCACCTGAGTCCTGTTTACTAACTGCTAGTGAGCTCCTTGAGGGCATCCTTGGGTCTGTACACCACTGAAATCTCAGCACCTAGAAAGCAGTTCTCTAATAATGGCTGATATCATGTGAATGCATTCTCTGCGTCAGGTCCTGTACTCAGCACTTTACGTATGCTCTCTTACTCTTACAACTAGAGGAGAAAGGTATTATAATTATCCCCATCGTATGGATGAGAAAACAGAAAGATTGATGAAGATCCAAGTCAGAAACACTTGGTAAGCAGTAGAGATAGACTTCAAACTCAGATGTTCTAGAGTTTCAGCTCTTAACCACTATATTGTACTGCTTCCTTACTAGACAAACACTTAGTTTTAAAATAGATATGTTTTGAGTAAAAAAGTGAACGAAGTAAAGTTAAAGTTAATTTTCTCAAATCACAGTGATGTTTATGTCTCCTTTCAATAAACTGTTCTCTGTATAAGTGGTCAGCCAGGATGCATGTTGCTATGCCTGTTGCTCCTTGTAACTCAGGAAGATATTGCCCCATTCTGAACAGCCAGCATGGGGTAACAGTGTAAGCACTGTGAACATTTCTTCTCTGTTCTCACCGTCTTCCAACAGAAACAACCAAGAGCAATTTAACAGTGACACTTGAGTTATGAACTTCATACATATGGCTTAATTGTAATGGCAAATCGGTGTGTTAACATTTATAGAATGGTACTGTCACTGAAGTGTGAATTTAAATGTGGGTTTTAACCCAGTTCAATAATAATTGCTGTGCTCTGGGAAACACTGAATCTTTTCAAGGGGGACAGCTATTTAACTATAAGTAGAGTTGTTTGAAATGCAGAAGACCACAATATTTATTCAAAGAGTGGTAGCAAAGAAGTGAGATGAGAAGTGAGGTGTTCTTTCCGTCCTAGTGGAGAGAACACTGGGCTGCGAGTCAGGGTATCTGGAATCTAAGCATGTCTCCAGGCTGAAATATCTATTGTGAGTTTAGCTAAGGCATTCCTGTTGTTATTACTATTGCTCTAATACCAAAAAGTGTCTACTAGAAAATAGAGTAACCTTTGTGCCTTTGTAATGATAGTGTTCTTTTGGTATAATACTCTACTACCACAAGTATTGCCTTTTATCATCTTAAAAACAAATCTGATCGTATTTCTCCCCTCATTTATTCTTTTTCCTCCAGTTTTTATTGAGTGCTAGCTGTGTGCCAGGAATTTATAAGTCCTTTATGTGTGATAACTCATTTACAAGCTCATGCCTGTAATGCTAGTATTTTGGGGGGCCGAAGTGAGAGGATTGCCTGAGGTCAGGAGTTTGAGACTAGCTTGGGCAAGATAGCAAGACCTCATTTTTACAAAAAATTTAAAAATTAGGTGTGGGGTATACATCTGTATTCCCAAGAGTCTGAGGTGGGAGGGTTGCTTGAGCACAGGAGTTTGAGGCTACAGGGAGCTGTGATCGTGCCACTGCAATCCAGCCTGGGTGACAAAGTGAGACCCTGTCTCTAAAAATTATAGTAACCCATTTAATTATCTCAGCCACCTTACGAAGTAGGCACTAATTTAGACATTTCATAGATGAGAAAACTTGAGGCACAGTAACATACCCAAAGTAACATGGTAAGGGATGGAGTTCATATAAAACCCAGACAGTTCAGCAGTATTCGTTGTTCTGCAGCCTCCACTGCTGATACCCAGGCAAACCGGGTCTGGAGTGGACCTCCAGCAGACTTGCAGCTGAGGGTCCTGACTGTTAGAAGGAAAACTAACAAACAGAAAGGACATCCACACCAAAACCCCATCTGTATGTCACCATCATCAAACACCAAAGGTAGATAAAACCACAAAGGTGGGGAAAAAACAGAGCAGAAAAGCTGAAAATTCTAAAAATCAAAGCGCTTCTCCCCCTCCAAAGGACCGGACCGCAGCTCCTCGCCAGCAACGGAACAAACCTGGACGGAGAATGACTTTGACGAATTGAGAGAAGGCAGCTTCAGACAATCAGACTTCTCCGAGCTAAAGGTGGAAGTTTGAACCCATCGCAAAGAAGCTAAAAACCTTGAAAAAAGATTAGACGAATGGCTAACTAGAATAACCAATGTAGAGAAGTCCTTAAATGACCTGATGGAGCTGAAAACCATGGCATGAGAACTACGTGACGAATGCACAAGCTTCAGTAGCTGATTCGATCAACTGGAAGAAAGGGTATCAGTGATTGAAGATCAAATGAGTGAAATGAAGCGAGAAGAGAAGTTTAGAGAAAAAAGAGTAAAAAGAAACGAACAAAGCCTCCAAGAAATATGGGACTATGTGAAAAGACCAAATCTATGTCTGATTGGTGTACCTGAAAGTGACGGGGAGAATGGAACCAAGTTGGAAAACACTCTGCAGGATATTATCCAGGAGAACTTCCCCAACCTAGCAAGGCAGACCCACATTCAAATTCAGGAAATACAGACAACGCCACAAAGATACTCCTCGAGAAGAGCAACTCCAAGACACATAATTGCCAGATTCACCAAAGTTGAAATGAAGGCGAAAATGTTAAGGGCAGCCAGATAGAAAGGTCGGATTATCCACAAAGTGAAGCCCATCAGACTAACAGTGGATTTCTCGGCAGAAATTCCACAAACCAGAAGAGAGTGGGGGCCAATATTCAACATTCTTAAAGGAATTTTCAATGCAGAATTTCATATCCAGCCAAACTAAGCTTCATAAGTGAAGGAGAAATAAAATACTTTACAGACAAGCAAATGCTGAGAGATTTTGTCACCACCAGGCCTGCCCTAAAAGAGCTCCTGAAGGAAGCACTAAACATGGAAAGGAACAACCAGTACCAGCCACTGCAAAAACATACCAAATTGTAAAGACCATTGAGGCTAGGAAGAAACTGCATCAACTAACGAGCAAAATAATCAGCTAACATCATAATGACAGGATCAAATTCACACATAACAATACTAACATTAAATGTAAATGGGCTAAATGCTCCAATTAAAAGGCACAGACTGGCAAATTGGATAGAGTCAAGACCCATCAGTGTGCTGTATTCAGGAAACCCATCTCACGTGCAGAGACACACATAGGCTCAAAATAAAGGGATGGAGGAAGATCTACCAAGCAAGTGGAAAACAAAAAAAGGCAGGGGTTGCAATCCTAGTCTCTGATAAAACAGACTTTAAACCAACAAAGATCAAAAGAGACAAAGAAGGCCATTACATAATGGTAAAGGGATCAATTCAGCAAGAAGAGCTAACTATCCTAAATATATATGCACCCAATACAGGAGCACCCAGATTCATAAAGCAAGTCCTTAGAGACCTACAAAGAGACTTAGACTCCCACACAATAATAATGGGAGACTTTAACACCCCACCGTCAACATTAGACAGATCAACGAGACAGAAAGTTAACAATGATATCCAGGAATTGCACTCAGCTCTGCACCAAACGGACCTAATAGACATCTACAGAACTCTCCACCCCAAATCAACAGAATATACATTCTTCTCAGCACCACGTCGCACTTATTCCAAAATTGACCACATAGTTGGAAGTAAAGCACTCCTCAGCAAATGTAAAAGAACAGAAATTATAACAAACTGTCTCTCAGACCACAGTGCAATCAAACTAAAACTCAGGATTAAGAAACTCACTCAAAACTGCTCAACTACGTGGAAACTGAACAACCTGCTCCTGAATGACTACTGGGTACATAACGAAATGAAGGGAGAAATAAAGATGTTCTTTGAAACCAATGAGAACAAAGACACAACATACCAGAATCTCTGGGACACATTTAAAGCAGTGTGTAGAGGGAAATTTATAGCACTAAATGCCCACAAGAGAAAGCAGGAAAGATCTAAAATTGACACCCTAACATCACAATTAAAAGAACTAGAGAAGCAACAGAAAACAAATTCAAAAGCTAGCAGAAGGCAAGAAATAACTAAGATCAGAGCAGAACTGAAGGAGATAGAGATACAAAAAACCCTTCAAAAAATCAATGAATCCAGGAGCTGGGTTTTTGAAAAGATCAACAAAATTGATAGACGGCTAGCAAGACTATTAAGAAAAGAGAGAAGAATCAAATAGATGCAATAAAAAATGATAAAGGAGATATCACCACCGATCCCACAGAAATACAAACTACCATCAGAGAATACTATAAACACCTCTACGCAAATAAACTAGAAAATCTAGAAGAAATGGATAAATTCCTGGACACATACACCCTCCCAAGACTAAACGAGGAAGAAGTTGAATCCCTGAATAGACCAATAACAGGCTCCGAAATTGAGGCAATAATTAATGGCCTACAAACCAAAAAAAAGTCCAAGACCAGACGGATTCACAGCCGAATTCTACCAGAGGTACAAGGAGGAGCTGGTACCATTCCTTCTGAAACTATTCCAATCAATAGAAAAAGAGGGAATCCTCCTTAACTCATTTTACGAGGCCAGGATCATCGTGATACCAAAGCCTGGCAGAGACACAAGAAAAAAAGAGAATTTTAGACCAATATCCCTGATGAACATCAATGCAAAGATCCTCAATAAAATACTGGCAAACCGAATCCAGCAGCACATCAAAAAGCTTATCCACCATAATCAAGTGGGCTTCATCCCTGGGATGTAAGGCTGGTTCAACAGATGCAAATCAATAAACATAATCTGGCATATAAACAGAACCAAAGACAAAAACCACATGATTATCTCAATAGATGCAGAAAAGGCCTTTGACAAAATTCAACAGCCCTTCATGCTAAAACTCTCAATAAATTAAGTATTGATGGGATGTATCTCTTAATAATAAGAGCTATTTATGACAAACCCACAGCCAATATCATACCGAATGGGCAAAAACTGGAAGCATTCCCTTTGAAAACTGGCACAAGATAGATGCCCTCTCTCACCACTCCTATTCAACATAGTATTGGAAGTTCTGCCCAGGCTAATCAGGCAGGAGAAAGAAATAAAGGGTATTCAATTAGGAAAAGAGGAAGTCAAATTGTCCCTGTTTGTAGATGACGTGATTGTATATTTAGAAAACCCCATCATCTCAGCCCAAAATCTCCTTAAGCTGATAAGCAACTTCAGCAAAATCTCAGGATACAAAGTTAATGTGCAAACATGACAAGCATTCTTATACACCAATAACAGACAAACAGAGAGCCAAATCATGAGTGAACTCCCATTCACAGTTGCTTCAAAGAGAATAAAATACCTAGGAATCCAACTTACAAGGGAAGTGAAGGACCTCTTCAAGGAGAACTAGAAACCACTGCTCAACGAAATAAAAGAGGACACAAACAAATGGAAGAACATTCCATGCTCATGGGTAGGAAGAATCAATACCGTGAAAATGGCCATACTGCCCAAGGTAATTTATAGATTCAATGCCATCCCCATCAAGCTACCAATGACTTTCTTCACAGAATTGGAAAAAACTACTTTAAAGTTCCTATGGAACCAAAAAAGAGCCCACATTGCCAAGTCAATAATAAGCCAAAAGAGCAAAGCTGGAGGCATCATGCTACCTGACTTCAAACTATGCTACAAGGTTATAGTAACCAAAACAGCATGGTACTGGTACCAAAACAGATACAGACCAATGGAACAGAACAGAGCCCTCAGAAATAATACCACACATCTACAACCATCTGATCTTTGACAAACCTGACAAAAACAAGAAATGGGGAAAAGATTCCCTATTTAATAAATGGTGCTGGGAAAACTGGCTAGCCATATGTAGAAAGCTGAAACTGGATCCCTTCCTTACACCTTATACAAAAATTAATTCAAGATGGATTAAAGACTTACATGTTAGACCTAAAACCATACAAACCCTAGAAGAAAACCTAGGCAATACCATTCAGGACATAGGCATGGGCAAGGACTTCATGTCTAAAACACCAAAAGCAATGGCAACAAAAGCCAAGTTTGACAGATGGGATCTAGTTAAACTAAAGAGCTTCTGCACAGCAAAAGAAACCACCATCAGAGTGAACAGGTAACCTACAGAATGGGAGAAAATTTTTGCGATCATCTCACGTGACAAAGGGCTAATATCTAGAATCTACAAAGAACTCAAATTTACAAGAAAAACCTCATCAACAAGTGGGCAAAGAATATGAACAGACACTTCTCAAAAGAAGACATTTATGTAGCCAACAGACACGTGAAGAAATGCTCATAATCACTGGCCATCAGAGAAATGCAAATCAAAACCACAATGAGATACCATCTCACACCAGTTAGAATGGCCATCATTAAAAAGTCAGGAAACAACAGGTGCTGGAGAGGATGTGGAGAAATAGGAACACTTTTACACTGTTGGTGGGACTGTAAACTAGTTCAACCATTGTGGAAGACAGTGTGGCAATTCCTCAGGGATCTAGAACTAGAAATACCATTTGACCCAGCCATCCCATTACTGGGTATATACCCAAAGGATTATAAATCATGCTGCTATAAAGACACATGCACACGTATGCTTATTGCAGCACTATTCACAATAGCAAAGACTTGGAACCAACCCAAATGTCCATCAATGATAGACTGGATTAAGAAAATGTGGCACATATACACCATGGAATACTATGCAGCCATAAAAAATGATGAGTTCATGTCCTTTGTTGGGATATGGATGAAGCTGGAAACCATCATTCTCAGCAAACTATCGCAAGGACAAAAAGCAAACACCGCATGTTCTCACTCATAGGTGGGAATTGAACAATGAGAACACTTGGACACAGGAAGGGGAACATCACACTCTGGGGCCTGTCGTGGGGTAGGGGGAGGGGGGAGGGATAGCATTAGGAGATATACCTAATGTAAATGATGAGTTAATGGGTGCAGCACACCAACATGGCACATGTATACATATGTAACAAACCTGCACGTTGTGCACATGTACCCTAGAACTTAAAGTATTAAAAAAAAAACTCCGACAGTCCAGTCCCAGAACCCACATTGTCAATTACTACTCTGTAAAAGATTCATTTGTTGAGATTCATTGAGTAAAACATTTATGATCCCTTAATATATGCCAATTACTGTGCTAGGTACTGAAGATTCAAGGTGACCGAGATGCTAGCCCTTGGGTTCAAGTGATCCCTCTCCCAGAGTGCACTGGACTGGACTGCTCTGTTGATGACCTTGCTGGGTATTACTTGGGGCCCACTCCAGGCCCTAGCCCATCACACAGAAGGCAGCATATAGAACTTTCTCTTTGGTCTGTGGCTTCAGACCTCAAATGAGACAAGATTTTCATACTCTATTTCATGCTCTACCCCTCCCCATTGATATTGGAGATCATATCCTCTTACAGGACATGAAGGCGGCTATCTTAAATTTGGGCAAGGCAGAACAAGAGCATGTACTCTGGAGTTGCTACCTGAGTTGATCTCCTCCACCTGTACCACTTAGTAGCCATGTGACCTCTGTGTGAGTGAGTTTCCTTATCTATAATTGGGGTAATTGCAGTACCTACCTCATAGGATTGTTGGGAGGAATATGTTAATAAAAGTTCAGTGTTGGTAAGGAACTTGGTGGTTGACACATAGTATATACTGCAGGAAATGTTAGCAAAATATGTGTGTGTCATCGTACATAATTAAGTATATCTGTGTCAGCATATATAATTTATGTAATGAACACACACACATATAGTAGTTTTGTTTAGATATAGTGACTTGAAACCTGCACTTCCATCTCTGATGCCAAGTATACAGCCCATTTTAAATTGCTTTACTGGCTGGGTGCGGTGTCTCATGCCTGTAATCCCAGCACTTTGGGAGGCTGAGACAGGTTTATCACCTGAGGTCGGGAGTTCAAGACCAGCCTGGTTAACATGGTTAAACCCCATCTCTACTAAAAACACAAAAAATGAGCTGGGCGTGGTGGTGCATCCCTGTAATTCCAGCTACTTGGGAGGCTGAGGCAGGAGAATTCCTTGAACCCGGGAGGCAGAGTTGCAGTGAGCCAAGGCCATGCAACCACACTCCATACTGGGCGACAGAGCGAGGCTCTGTCTCAATAAATAAATAAATTGCTTTACCGTAATAAAAGTATTGCCATATGAGATGGGTAGTTTTCACATAGTAGAAGGTATTTCTTTTTTCACGTTTAGAGATCCACTGTCTTCCTTGATTTTAAAAATGTAATTAGTGTGATTATGTAGGTTGTGGTAGGTGGAGAGGCTAGCCTTCAGATTGCTGAGGTGTTTGGATCCTGTGAGCACATTGGGCTTCCATTATAACTGAGTGACATTTGATGTGTAGGTATCTTATTAATTTATGGATCTACAGAAGCTGAAAATGAAATCTTTGTTAATTGAGAGGCATTATCTGAAAAGAACACGGAGATTCCCTTTTTATTGTTTATATGGAGTGAAAGCGCAAATGTTTTTTCTAAGCTTCAGCTTTTTTTTACCTTGTGATTTTAACCATTTTCCTGCTTTCCCATTTTCTTCCTTATTCCTTGGTACATCGTAGGGTGTCATTGTACAGAATTTCAGAAACAGGGTCAAAAACTGAATGGTGAGAAACTCTAATTCTTGTCGTACCATGCAATGATCCTTCCCTAACATTGAATTAATGGTATGAGAAGAAGTAGAGTTTCTTCCTCTTCAATACTAGGATTTTACTGACTCTTTTCTTTTCCCTTATGATTGTGCAGAATGGCAGAAAGTGAATGCCTTGATTTTCACTGGTATTTTTCCATAGTTAAAAGATGAATATTGGGAGGCCAAGGCGGGCGGAACACGAGGTCAGGAGATCGAGACCTGTTGGCTAACATGGTGAAGCCCTGTCTCTACTAAAAAAAAAAAAATTAGGGCATGGTGGCAGGCCAGTAGTCCCAGCTACTTCGGAGGCTGAGGCAGGAGAATGGCGTGAACCCAGGAGGCGAAGCTTGCAGTGAGCCGAGATTGCGCCACTGCACTGCACTCCAGCCTGGGCGACAGAGCGAGACTCTGTCTCAAAACAAAAAAAAAAAAAAAAAAGCTGGATGTGTGTTGGGTATGGTACAGGCATGTAGTGTAGACATAGGAAAGGTAGAGTAAGAACAAAGAATTATCTCAAGGATTCATGTGAGCCATGTATTCTTATACCCTAAGCTTCTCACAGAGAGAGAGAGAATACCTCCATATCTATGTCCAGTTTTGGGAGTCAGGGATTTTGGTACAGAGCTATTGTATCCTTTTCCACCAGATCACTCATTCACATGGCCACACATCAGAGCCCAGTTTTTTAGTTTTGGACTTTTAAAAAAACAATCAAGGTATAATTGACATATAAAGTGCACATATTTAAATTATACAGTATAATTTGATAAAATTTAGCAAATACGTAAAGCTTTGAAACCACTACCACCACCACAACCACAATAGCGAACATATCCAGCAACTCCCAGAATTTTTCTAGCAGACCTACCCACCATCCTCAGAAGTTTCCTAATGCTCCTGTCATCTTTCCCTTCTGCCCTTCCTTCCTCATTCACCCCATCTGCCCTGTCCCCAGGCACCCACTTAGCGATTTTGTCACTAGTTTGGATTTCCTAGAATTTTATATAAATGGAATCATACCATATGTACTCTTCTTGTCTGGCCTTTTTCACTCAGCATAATTATTTTGAGATTCATTTATGTGGCAGCATGCATCAATAATTTATTACTTTTTATTGCTGAATAGTCATATTCCATTTATGGAAATACCACCAGTTGTTTATTTACTGTTGATGGGCATTTGGGTTATTTCCAGTTTTTAAATGCTACAAATAAATATTTGTGTACAAATCTTTGTACAAACATATGATTTCATTCTCTTACATAAGTATGTGGGAGTATAATGACTGAATCAAATAATAGGTCTATCTTTTCATTTTTAATCACGCTTTTCCAAATTGGTTTTACCATTTTACATTCCCACCTGCAGTGGATGGGAAATCTTGTTTTTGATACCCTCACCAACACTAGGTATAGTCAATCTTTTTAGTTTTTGTCATTCTGATAGATGCACAGTGGTATCTTACTGTGGTTTTAATTTGCATTGAGGTGCAAATTAAATGGTGCAAATTAAGTTGAGCATCTTGTATTTATTTTCCATTCGTAAGATCTCTGTTGCAGTTACTCAACTCTGCCATTTTAGAGTGAAAGCAATGTGAGAGGAAAATAAAAACTCAGACCCCAATTCACTCTGCCAAAAGGAAAAAATTAAGCTGAAAGCTGTGTCCTACAAGAAGCTGCCTTTCCATTTGTTCTAAGCAGATAGCTATAGAGAAAAGGTTCAGTATCTCCCAGGTAGCTACTCCATGTTCACCTTATCTTATGTAAAGTATTGATTTACTGAGCACAATATGAATGCATAATTGACTATTCCCCTGCCTGCCCCTTTTCTCTTGCAACATGTGGATTACCATATTCTCCCTTTCCCCTCCAGCCCACTTTTTCCCTTTAAATATTGCAGTCCTCAAAATCATCTTTGAAGAAAGGCACAGACCACTGACCGTTTATGTGATTCCATGTTTTATTCTTCTGGGCATGTCCTTAACCTTGGCAAAGGTCTCAATTGATTGAGACCTGTCTCAGATCTTTTTGGTTTACAGCAGCCATAGATGATAAGTAAATGGATGGACGTGGCTGTGTTCCAATAAAATTTTATTTACAAAAGCAAATAACAAAAAACCAGGCAACAGTTATATTTGGCCTTTGGATTGTAGTTTGCTGATCCCTGATATAAATGTTAATGTCCTCTGCAAATGAAGATACGAAGACAGCTTTACTTCTTCCTAATTTTTTTTTAAGTTCTTTTTTTCATGCCTGGTTGCACTGCTAGAACCTCCAATACAGTGTTGAATAGAAGTGGTGAGAGCAGGCCGGGCATGGTGGCTCACGCCTATAATCCCAGCACTTGGGGAGGCTGAGGTGGGTGGATCACATGAGGCCAGGAGTTTTGAGACCAAACTGGCCAACGTGGTAAAACTCCTTCTCTTCTAAAAATACAAAAATTAGCCTGGGGTGGTGGCTTATGCCTGTAGTCTCAGCTACATGGGAGGCTAAGGCACGAGAATTGCTTGAATTTGGGAGGTGGACGTTGCAGTGAGCCGAGATTGTGCCACTGTACTCCAGCCCGGGAGATAGAATGAGACTCTGTATTAAAGTTAATAGAGCTGGTGAGAGCAGGTATTTTTGTCTGGTTTCTACCAATAATATAATATTACCTATAACTTTTTCATGGATACTGTTTATCAGATTGGGAAACTCCCTCTATTCCTAATTTTTGGCTTAGTTGAACCAGCTTTTGGTTTATTGATTTTCCTCTGTTGTTTTGCTGTTGTCTGTCTCAGGAAGTTCCTTTCTATTCCAAAAGTTTTTTTTATTATGAATGGATGTTGAATTTTGTCGAGTGCTTTTTCTGCACCTGTTGAGAATGTAATATGGTGATATTACATTATTATGATGAATTACATTAACTGATTTTCATATGTTAAACCAACCTTGCATTCCTGGGATAAACCTCAGTTGGTTTGTTTTTGTTTTTTTCCTATACACACAAACAGCCAGAACTTGGTCTTTTTTATGATTGACTTGCTAAGATTTTGTTTGGAATTTTTGCATCTATGTTCACGAGAGAAATTGGCCTGTAGATTTCTTGTAATGCCTCTGGTTTTGATATCAGGGTAATTCTGGCCTCATAGAATACTTTGGGAAATACTTCTTTCTTTTTACTTTGTTGGAAGAGTTTCCTTAGAATTGGTATTTTTTTTTTCTTAAATGTTTGGTAGAATTCACCAGTGATCTGGGCCTGGAGTTTTCTTTGTGGGGAGTTTTTTTTTTTCTTAACTATAAATTATTATTATTATTATTTTTTGAGAAGGAGTCTTGCTCTTTCACCCAGGCTGGAGTGCAGTGGTGCAATCTTGGCTCACTGCAGGCTCTGCCCCCCAGGGTTCACGCCATTCTCCTGCCTCAGCCTCCCACGTATCTGGGACTACAGGCGCCCGCCACCTCGCCCGGCTAATTTTTTGTATTTTTAGTAGAGACGGGGTATCACCGTGTTAGCCAGGATGGTCTCGATCTCCTGACGTCATGATCTGCCCACCTCGGCCTCCCAAAGTGCTGGGATTACAGGTGTGAGCCACAGCGCCCGGCCTAACTATAAATTATTTTTTAAAAGTAGATGTAAGGCTATTCAGGCCACTTATTTCTTCTTGAGTGAGCTTTGGTAGTTGTGTCTTTCAAGAAATTTGTTTATTTCATCCAAGTTGTGAAATGTTTAAGCATAAAGTTGTTCATAATATTTTCTTATCATTCTTTTAATGTGTTTATAGTCACCTATCTTATTCCTGGCATTGTTAATTTCTTTTCTCTATTGTTCCCAATTAGTCTAGTAGAGGTTTATTAATTTTACTGATCTTTTCAAAGAAACAGCTTTTGGGCTTACTGGTTTTTTCTGTTGTTTTTGTTTTCTGAAGTCTCATGATTTCTGTTTTGATCTTTATTATTTCCTTTATTCTGCTTACTTTGAATATAATGTGTTCTTTTTCTGATTTCTTTTTTCTTTTCTATTTATTTATTTATTTAGAGACAAGGTCTTTCTCTATCGCTTAGCTGGAGTGTCATGGCATAATCTTGGCTCACTGTAGCCTCAATTTCCTGGGACCAAGCAATTCTCCTGCCTCAATGTCCCAAGTAGCTGGGACTACAGGCATCTACCACCATGCCTGGCTCATTTTTTAATTTTTTGTAGAGATGGGGACTTGCTATGTTGCCCAGGCTCTTTTTCTAATTTCATAAAGTAGATGATGAGGTCACTGATTTCAGACCTTTCTTCTTTTCGAATCTAGGTCTTTCATGCTGTAGATTTCACCCTAGTTACTGCTTTAGTGGCCTACTCTTAATTCTGATGTCATGTTTTTATTTTCATTCACTTCAAAACACTTTATTTTTTTTGACTTTTTATTTTTTATTTTTATATTTTTTTTATTATACTTTTAAGTTCTAGGGTACATATGCACAATGTGCAGGTTTGTTACACATGTATACATGTGCCATGTTGGTGTGCTGCACCCATTAACTCCTCATTTAACATTAGGTATATCTCCTAATGCTATCCCTCCCCCCTCTCCCCACCCCACAACAGGCCCCGGAGTGTGATGTTCCCCTTCCTGTGTCCAAGTGTTCTCATTGTTCAATTCCCACCTATGAGTGAGAACATGTGGTGTTTGGTTTTTTTGTCCTTGCGATAGTTTGCTGAGAATGATGGTTTCCAGCTTCATCCATGTCCCTACAGAGGACATGAACTCATTTTTTTTGGTTGCATAGTATTTCATGGTGTATATGTGCCACATTTTCTTAATCCAGTCTATCATTGTTGGACATTTGGGTTGGTTCCAAGTCTTTGCTATTGTGAATAGTGCTGCAGTAAACATACATGTGCATGTGTCTTTATAGCAGCATGATTTATAATCCTTGAGTATATACCCAGTAATGGGATGGCTGGGTCAAATGGTAGTTCTAGTTCTAGATCCCTGAGGAATCACCACACTGTCTTCCACAATGGTTGAACTAGTTTACAGTCCCACCAACAGTGTAAAAGTGTTCCTATTTCTCCACATCCTCTCCAGCACCTGTTGTTTCCTGACTTTTTAATGATGGCCATTCTAACTGGTGTGAGATGGTATCTCATTGTGGTTTTGATTTGCATTTTGCTGATGGCCAGTGATGATGAACATTTTTGCATGTGTTTTTTGGCTGCATAAATGTCTTCTTTTGAGAAGTGTCTGTTCATGTCCTTCACCCACTTTTTGATGGGGTTGTTTGTTTTTTTCTTGTAAATTTGTTTGAGTTCATTGTAGATTCTGGATACTAGCCCTTTGTCAGATGAGTAGGTTGCAAAAATTTTCTCCCATTCTGTAGGTTGCCTGTTCACTCTGATGGTAGTTTCTTTTGCTGTGCAGAAGCTCTTTAGTTTAGTTAGATCCCATTTGTCAAATTTGGCTTTTGTTGCCATTGCTTTTGGTGTTTTAGACATGAAGTCCTTGCCCATGCCTATGTCCTGAATGGTATTGCCTAGGTTTTCTTCTAGGGTTTGTATGGTTTTAGGTCTAACATGTAAGTCTTTAATCCATCTTGAATTAATTTTTGTATAAGGTGTAAGGAAGAGATCCAGTTTCAGCTTTCTACATATGGCTAGCCAGTTTTCCCAGCACCATTTATTAAATAGGGAATCCTTTCCCCATTTCTTGTTTTTGTCAGGTTTGTCAAAGATCAGATGGTTGTAGATGTGTGGTATTATTTCTGAGGGCTCTGTTCTGTTCCATTGGTCTATATCTCTGTTTTGGTACTAGTACCATGCTAAAACACTTTATAATTTCCCTTTTGATTTCTTCTTTGACTTACAGATTATTGAGAAATGTGTTAGTTTCCAAACATTAGGATTGTCCAGATGCCTTTCTGTACTGATCTCTATTTTAATTTCACTGTGGTCAGAAAACAAACTTTGTATGACTTGAATCTTTTAAAATGTATCGTGATTTGTTCTATGGCTTGGAATATGGTCTACCTTGGTAAATGTCCCATTTGCACTTGTCAAAAATATGTATTCTCCTGTCTTTGGGTAAGGTGTTCTATAAATGTGAAGTAGGTCAAGTCAGTCAATAGAATTTTAAAAAATCAGCATTCTTACTGATTTTCTGTCCGCTTGTTCTGCTATTGAGAGAAGTGTTGAAATCTCCAACAAAAAAATTTGTTTATAATTTACAAAAAAGGTTTTGTTTATTTCTCCTTGCATTTCTTTTCAGTTTTTGCGTAATATATTTTGAAGCTCTGTTACTAGGTACATACATGTTTAGAATTCTTATGTTCTTTTGATGACCTCTGTATCAATTTTTAAATTTATTTTTATGAAATGACTTCCTTTATCATTATGAACTAACCTTTTTTAACTGTGGTAATATTCTTTGCTCTGAAATATACTTTGATACTAATACAGCCACTCCACTTTTCTTTTGGCTAGTATTAACATAGTATATCTTTTTTCATCCTTTTATTTTGAAGCTTTGTATCTTTATATTTAACGTTGCCTTGCTTTTTTAGGAGAAAATCTAATCTAACAATATCTGCCATTTAATTGGGATGTTTAGACTATTTACATTGTGTTTACTAATATAGTTAGGTGTAAGTCTTTTCTCTTGCATTTGTTTTCCTTTGTTTCATCTGTTCTTTGTTCTCCTTTTGTTCTTTTTATGCCTTCTTTTCTATTGGGAACTCTATTTTGTCTTTTTTGTTGGTTTATTAGCTATAACTCATGACCTTGATATATTTAAAGAGTAGTGGTTAGGTGTTTTGCAGAAAGTCTTCAATTTGAGTTTATCTGATGTTTTCTCATGATTAGACTTGGTTTATAGATTGGGGGAGGGGGTCAGGTGCTGTGCGGCTAATGCCTGTAATCCCAGCACTTTTGGAGAATGAGGTGGGAAGATTACTTGAGCCCAGGACTTTGAGACCAGCCTGGGTAACATGTGAGATCCTGTCTCTTAAAAAAAAAGAAAAAAAAAATTAGCAAGGCATAGTGGCACACACCTGTAGTCCCAGCTACTCAGAAGGCCAAGGTGGGAAGATGGTTTGAGTCCAGGAGTTTGAGGCTGCAGTAAGCCATGATTGCACCACTACATTCAAGCCTGGGTGACAGAATGAGACCGTGTCTCAAAATAAATAAATAAATAAAAAATTGGAGGAGGGGATAGATACCATAAAAGTGCAGTGCCCTTCTCATCATATCAAAGGGTATATAATATCATCATGACATGTTGCTGGTATTGCTACCCTGATCACTAGGTTTAGGTAGTGTCTGCAAGGTTTCTCCACTGTAAAGTTACTATGTTTCTTTTTCCCTTTCTATGTTTTGGGAGTTCAGCCCACACTCAAGGCGATGGGAATTAAGCTTCACTTCCTGGAGGGAGGAGAATCAGAGAATTTGTGGATGTATGCTAAAACTACCACAATAATTAATAAATATTTTGGTGGATCAGATATTATGAGGCTATTCAAGTATTCTGATAAAGTTTTTCCATGAATTTTGGCAGTCATTAGTGGATGTTTCCTACAGCAGTTATTACTATTTTGTTCTAATGATTATTTCCTATTTCCCTTATTCTTTCTACATTTGTTCACTGTAATTCTCCTGTAAAGAAAATTTGGCCTCTGTCTCTCATTTATTTGCCTATTCATCATTTATGCATATTAATGTGGATTTATGGGTATTGTATTCTTTGTATTATAATCCAATAGTATCATTATTTTTTTTTTCTTAAAATCTTCCAGCATTGGCCACTGCAAGCTCTTTCAGGTGGCTGGGATTTTTTGTTGTTTGTTTTTTAGCACTTTCTTACTTTCTGACACTACAGGGTGCTCCAGGCTTGTCTTGTATTTTCCCTGTCCTAGAATCAGCCATTTTTCAGGGAGCCCTGATTCCTTTTACTAGAGAATGGTATATAGGAAACTAGACCTGGGTACTAGAGATGCTTTTGGTCATCAGGTATCACTGCTTCTAGGCTCTCGGTGGACAAGGCTAGGAGATACGTGTATTTATATCCATGTGTACACACATATGTATACTATTTCTCTATTTGTATCTATGTTAAAATAAACGTTAGTTTATACTGGTATCTCTGACTCAAATTCAGCACTACACGGTTAATTCTAGCATTTTCCCCTTGCGTATTCATTCTTTGACGGTGAGAAACTTGGCTGTCATTACCTACAACGTATTTATAGTTTTTTGTTTAACCAAGACAAGGATATCTGCTCACACCATTTCTACTCTACACCATATTGGAGGTTCTAGCCAATACAACCAGGCATGAAAAAGAAACTTAAAAAAAATCCATGGCCGGGCATGGTGGCTCATGCCTGTCATCCCAGCACTTTGGGAGGCTGAGGTGGGTGGATCTTCTGAGGTCAGGAGTTTGAGACCAGCCTGTTTGACATCGTGAAACCCTGTCTCTACTAAAACTACAAAAATAAATAAATAAGTAAATAAAATAACCGGGGGTGGGGGTGGGCACCTGTAATCCCAGCTACTCGGGAGGCTGAGGCAGGAGAATCGCTTGAACCCAGGAGGCAGAGGTTGCACTGAGCTGAGATCGCACCATTGCACTCCAGCCTGGGTGACAAGAGCAAAAAACTCCATCTAAAAAAAAGAAAAATAATCCAAATTGGAGGGGAAGAAGTAAAGCTGTCTTGATGTCTTCCCTTATTAGAGAGAACTACTTAGTAGTTTGCAGTCTGTTCTACCTCAGGAGAGACTGCACTAAAACTAATGTGAACATCTCAAAATTTAACTGTTTTGTAAAGACCACCACCCCTTCCACTTTCCTTCAGCATCCCAGTTACCATTGGAATATTTTATAGCATATTTATTTTTCCTTTAACATGTTAAACCTAAAGCTCAGGTTTTGCAGCTTGAATATGTTTCCTCTTGTTGATATGACAGTGGGATATGACAGTGGAGTAAAACAAAGCAAACAAATAACTGGTCCCTATCTTCCATGCAGTGGTCTTTGATAGGTGAAATTCCCTTATGTTTTCAAGTTCGGTTAGCTCATCCATTCAGATTCTGAAGAAGGGTGATCACTCTTGCACTGTCTTCAAGTTAACAGCGAAGGCTAGTTCCATGCACCTCCAAAGGGTACTGTGAGCCCTAAAGAGGCTATGCTGGATGGGGGTTAATTCAGAATGTCTGCAGTTGGAATGCAGGTGTAACTTTGAATTATTTTTCTGTAGCATATGAGAGCACACATTCCTCTCTTGGAATTCTGATACCAGAATCTGTAATCACATGCAAATAGTGTTTATGGGACTGGGCTCACACATAAAGTAGCTTCATGCCAAGGTCTTATGCTCAGGGCAAATGTTAGGGATAATGTATTTCCAAATGAGTTATTTTACTGAACAAGAATATGCCTTGACACATGTTCTGTGTTTAGTCATACACATTTGTCATGCCTCAGTACCTCTAAGATGGGTCTCATGGCAACAGGCAGGAGGATTTTATGTGTTCATCTGTGCTTTAGAGCCAAGAATATTTTACAATTGGTCTGACTGGTCTGCAGTTAGAAAAAGTGACAGTGCCAGGCTCATGCAAAGATGGTGACCCTCCCTCCACCCATCATTTTTATATTTCCATTATTTCAGTGTAGAACTGAGCCCATGGTGAGTCAAGCCAAGTGCCATACAGTTCCATCTCCATTGCACAGGTTCTCACTGAGTTACTGAAAACACTGGGAAGTCATTGCACCACTACAATAGAAGTGGTGCTGTCATTCAGGCTATTCTCACTTCCTCCTCTCTGTCCTCTCTTTGTCCTCCGGCTTCCCCCTGCCTATGTCCCACCAAACCCAACCTTGTCTGCTCTGCTGCCTTCACCCTGCCTTTACTCTTCCTCCTCTCTCCCTGCCACTACTGCTTTTTTGATATTTTATCCATGTTTTTACTTGGTGGTTTGATGGTGAAAGTGTATATAAGACCCAGCCATTCCCTTTCTCTTTTGTCTTTCCTCATAGCTTCGATTAACATGGCAATGATTTCCTCCCCATGATAATCCTGGACTTTCCACTTATACTTTAAAAGCCTTTCAATTGCAGATGGGAGGGGGGTTGGTTAACGGTCTTTCCAGGGTAGCCGTTTCTTCAAACACTTGTATTTAAGGTGGCTGCTAGGTGGAGTTTTACTCTGGTGTTATCTGACTGGATTAATGAGATTTGTGCTCAAGAAATCTTTTTTTTGATACAGAGTCTTGCTTTTGTTGCTCAGGCTGGAATGCAGTGGCACGATCTCGACTCACTGCAGCCTTTCCTCCTGGGGTCAAGCAAGCACGTCGGCTAATTTTTGTATTTTTTTTTAGTAGAGACAGGGTTCTGCCATGTTGGCCAGGCTGGTCTCAAACTCCTGATCTCAAGTGATCTACCCTCCTCGGCCTCCCAAAGTGCTGGGATCACAGGCATGAGCCAGCACGACTGGCAAGAAATGTTTGATGGTTTGGGTTTGGAAATGATAGAATCAAATAGAAAGAAAACCTTGTATACTCAAAGAAATAGCATGTGCTTTGAGGTCTTCCTGCTGGCTTAACCCTGGGGTTTTACATGGTACTGCTCTGACTCAGCTTTTAGGATCGCCACTGGAAGAGCTTTTCATAGAATATCTATACAGTGAAATGACTTAATATTTTTCTTTTAAGAAGTGCCATTGCCAGAGTATTAGTATTTAGGGTTCTCCAGAGAAACAGAACCATTAGGAGATAGAGAGCTAGAGATGTATTATAAGGAATTGACTCACACAATTAAGAAAGCTGGTGAGTTCAGAATCTGCAGTATGCGCTAGCAGGCTGGAGACCCAGGAGAGTTGATGATGCCAGTGAAGTCTGCAGGGCAGTCTGCTGGGGAAGTTTCCTCTTGGAGAGGAGGCCAGTCTTTGTGTTTTATTTAAATACTCAGGTGAGACCCGCCCTCATTATGGAGGGCAGTCTGCTTTACCAAAAGTTCACAAATTTAAATGTTAATCTCATCTATAAAACCCTCCAAGTTGACACATAAAATTAACCATCACAGCCGGGTTTATTTGGAATTCCATGATACTTGGTTGGGTCTTTTTATACTTTTATTTTCAATGGTCTGTTTTGTATATAACCATTTAGTTAAGCCAGGTCACAAAATATAACTGGGACTTCAGCTGGCTGTGCTCTTGTCAGGACCCATATTTGATCGATTTACTATATATTCTTTGCTGTGTGTATGGGTAAGTGGGTCTGTAAAATGCTGATGTGTGTTCTTTATCCACCCCCCACCCCCTACTTTCTCTTAAATTCCTTAAAAAATTGGTTAAGGAACTAAGACATTGTTGCAAAGATGCTATTTTATGGGATATATACTTCTCTAAGGTAGACTCTGCTAAGCAGCAGTACAGCAGTGGTCTGCTGTGAAGGGTAAACACGTAGCCTTTCTCCACTAGAAAGCCTGCACCGCCGTTGTATGTTTAGGCCTGAGCCTCAGCGGCTAGTGCAGCCTCGCAGTAGTGCATGCTGACGTGAGTCCTGGTCAAGGAAAAGTGTCTTTTTGAGCAAGAGACAAAGTGGACAGAATGCCAGCAAGCTAAATATAACTCTTTAGAGAGCCAGACATGCATAAACTAGTTCTTAGTGAGCAACACATCAGATTCAGAGTGGAAACATTTTCTAAAAGAACTTCTTTTCCTTCTTGGCTTACTGCAGTGAGTATAAACCCAAATTAATTTAATTTTTCGTGGAAAGCTAAGACAACCATTGATTTTTCTCTCTTAGCATCTCTGCAGTTAAATGTTAGTAGCCATTGTTCATGTTGGAAGCCTCCTGTCTCCCAGCGCCCCAGCATTCTGTTCATGAGTCAAGAGGCCTGCTCTGGTATTCCGATGAGTTTTGCTCCCACAAGGGAAGAGGACAGGGAGTTTGCACGTTCAGACCTTGACGAATCTGGGAGTTCAGTTTTTCATGGACCCTCACTCTGCTTCAGGATGCTCACACCATTATGCGAAAACTCTTAGAAAAATCCATCAAAATGGGCCAGCCACTATGGAATCAGGAAATTTGTGGGCTGAGACTAACATTACCTCAACATCTGTTATGGCTTAAATGTATTGTTTTAATAATATTTTATATTATTAGTTCTTTTTGCCTGAAGCTGTAGAAGCATTTTATAGCCAGTAACTTCAGAATAGTAAAGGCAGGCAGGCATCACCCTCATGCTCAACAACAGAGCTGTGTTTCTGTGCACCAGCCCCAGATGCTGGTCTGGCCCCCACAGAAGGAGTGCCTTAGTAGGGCATCCCAAATGGCGCTGTGCATAGCGTCACTCCGGAGGCTGGGGAAAGTGCAGATCCAGACCTTTCCCAGCCTGTTGAGTTAGAGCTGGGGGGCTGTGCTCCAGGGCATGAGGAGGTGGGTTGGGAAATGGTATTTTAAACAAGTGAAGTGATTGTCATATAACTTGTCTGGCATCAGATCCCCAGACTCTGGCAGAGTTTCCGGAAGGTCTCTCAAAACTGAAATAAGAAACTGCAGTTGTTGTCCACAGCTGCTAAAATTGTTCCAAATTAGGAAAGGGAAGGGGAAATAGAACACAGTAGTTCCAGAGAAGAATCTGAGGAGCTGTGTGAGCTGGGAAGGCCATTGTGAACAGAAGCGAGTCAGTATTTCCTCATTTCCTCCCCTGCCTTATCATTCCCATCTGCCAGCTCCCTCTTTTTTTTTTTTGAGCGTGTAAAATATGTTTTGTTGTTCTTTAAAAGGGTTCAGGGTTTGGTTTTAAATCAGGCTGCACACCTTTCAAATCAATCTGACATCTCTCTATGTCAAACTGGCTTCAGCTAGCAATACTTCATAAAATCCAAAAGAAAAAAAACTGCTTTAATTTTAAGGAAAAATCCAGTTTTGAAAACAATTAACATTAGTCTTTAAAACAAAATGAGGGCTAATGTTTCATGTTGCTTTATACATCCTTCTCCTCAATACAGAACCAGGAATGTAATTTTCCTAACTTGGGCAGGCACTGATACTGATGGACACTGCGTGCATGTGCGCACACACACACACACACACACCCTCCCCCCAAACAACAAAATTCAGAGTATGTCAAAGGGAAAAGGTTTGTTATGGTATTGATCAAAACCCTTGGAGTCAACACTGTCTATCTCAGCTTAGCACGTGTGCTGTTTTGATCTTGAGTCTATATTAATGGAATCTATTGTTGTGTTTTGAAATAAAGAATTTTGGATATACCATTATTTTTTACTTTTAAGTCCTAGAAACAATTTCAGAAAGCATTATTTTGTTTTGTTTCTGGGATGGGAAAAGAGAGAATCTACAGATTTGCATTTAGTTAAAAATCAAAACTCCAGCAATAGGAAATAGGCAGTTCACATAGCCGGCCAACATTTGAGGTATCATCAGTGTGAGACAAGGTCCCGGTCTGTTCCTACTGGCCTAGCTGACGCTAACAAAATGGGAGGCTTATGGCTCTGCACAGCAAATTCCAGCAGGATAAGATGGCTTTGAGCCTGTATTCAGAGCCTTAGAAGCAGGGCACTACTGAGAATGTAATATTTAGAGGTGAAAATAGTGCAAGAGCCCCTGATGGTGCCCCTCTACCTGCTTTGTCCACGCAGCCTGATCGTAACTGCCTTCCACAAAGGAGCAGAAAAACAGCTTTTCTACATCAGTACACTAAACCCAGCAAAGAATCTGCAAAAATGCTACTACACTGCTTCACAAGCAACACAGTCCCTTCGCTACTCACCGGGTGGCCCGATGTCTCTCTTCTACCATTATAGCCTGTGGACACATACTCACTAGGCATCATTGTTGGTTTTAAACCAGGGATTTTTTTTAATCTCAACCTAGTAATAACAAGGCAATCAGTGGTTAAACTGAACTTTACATGTAGGGGGCAGTTTGGAAAACACCACAAGCATTTCTCAAGTCGAAAATATGTGAATTTGCTGCTACTTCTTTGACCGTTCCTGAAAATTCACAGTACAAGTCCCAAAATAAAAATTTTAAGCTACCAGCATTCTCTGATACTAGACAGAAAATCAGAGTAACGCTACAGCCCACAATTGTACAGGGTGTAGAAAGTACACCCACTGCCTGGACATCTTTGTTGATGGCCTGGAGTCCTCCCTTTTAGAAGACAGGTTTCTGGGATATCCACTTAGCTTCACTGGTTAGGGAAGAGAAGAATTCGACTCTCAGCTAACTTCTTTGAGAAGAGACTCCTCTTAAAATGCCATTTCCCCACTAATTTATCAAAATAAAAACAAAACAAAAGGCTCTTGGCTACTTTGCCTGGTATTAGATAGGGTTTTGAGGAAAAGAAACTAACATGAACATCTTTTCATCAGTAAAGACTAAAAACCACCTGGGTCATATATCTATATGTCACTGCTGTTATTTATTTATTTATTTATTTGTTTGTTTGTTTAAAAGTGCCCAGGTGGGCTTAAGGCTGCCAGACTGCACGCACATCTACAGCCACAAGGGCTTCTATTCCATCTACAATTTGGATCAGGGGAAAAGGGGACATGTAGGAGAGGAAGGAAAAAAGAGGGGAAAAATATACCACCACCCCTCCCCCCGCAAAAGAGGGAAAAAAATCCCACCACAGGGAGATCTGTGTGCCAAGCATAATGAAGAGTGTGCTCCCCAAACAGATGGTTCTGCACAGGCTAATGTTCTGCTGGTTTTCCTTAGAGACCTATTTTGAAAAAGTTTAAAAAGACAGGAGGTTTCAAAATAATTCAATCCTGGCAGAAATTCAAACTCCAAAACTAGGAGTTAAAATCATCCTTCACTGAATTAATTCCTTTTCTCTTTCTCTTACACATTTTATTCATTTTATAGAGAGATTTCTTTTTTGTTTGCTTTTGTTCCGGTCATGAGGAGAGTGGTTGAGGAGTAGTGAATCCATCACTACTTTGATGACACAGGTAAGATTCCAGATTCACATTTCCAGGTACCAAGAGTTCCCTCTAAATGCCACAATCAAGTCAGCCTTCATTTACATTTCTTTCTACTGAACACAGCAATGACCATTGGTATCTCTGAAGCGTAATCGCATCTTAGGTCGGTATTTCTCCAAGTAAAGCAGCTGTTTGGAATTAAATGTCCCCCTTCTTTTTTGTCTTATAAACTGGACTGCATCTTTGTACTTCATTCCACATTCAATCAAAGCAAGTGCAACCAGCACAGGTGCCCTTCCCAATCCCGCAACACAGTGCACTGCAACACAGCAACCTGGCTCTTCACGGAATTTGGTTTATAACAGGTTTAGCCAATCAATTACTATCTGATTAGGGGATGGAGCTCCATCATCAAATGGCCAATCTAGAATGTGGATTCCTTCTTTTTCAACTGGAGCTTTATCATGTGTAGCATCACAAACTTGAACCAAAGTCGTCACTCCATACTTCTTAAGTTTCTCTGGGAACTTGTTGAGAGTGGCATTGGTAGGGTTGTGAGTTACAAGAAAACGCCATGTTGTCACAGGAGATCTCGACAGGGGCTAGACGGTTCATTATGGCAAAAAATGTGAGTGTGCATGTGAGTGTGATGGGGAAAGTGAAAAAATCAATAAATCTTGAAATGTTTCACAGCAGAAAACATTAAAAAGACCACTAAAATGCCTATTATCAATCAGTGTTTTCTCTATTCAACTTGTTTATTCCTTATGAAGCTTCTGTCTTCAAGATAAGCCAAGTATTTAGAATCCACTTGAATCCAAATTCAACTTAGGCCTCAGTTTCTGCAGATATATACCTTCGGACTCCAAAAAAACCCAACTACATAAGCAGCCTTTACTACATTTAGGCACTAGTGAGGCAAGTTAAAAGTGTAGGTCGCTTTCCACTTGTTTACTTGATGCTTAATTTTACCGGAGTCATTAAAATATGCTTGCAATAAAAAAAAAAAAGCCAACTATTTCTGAGGCCGGTGTCTGTGTCCAGGAGTCTTCAAGGCAATGTTAATTATGGCACATAGAACCTCTAAGCTTGTCAGTGAAAGCGCTGTGCTGAGCCTGGCAGAAGTCTGCCCTCACACTCAGAATTGCCATAAATGTGCAACGTATATTCCAACGAAAAACGCTGGCGAGCTCGGGACTGGGCATTGAAGTCCGGCGGTGGCGGGAGCGAGGAGGCGCCTCTGCCCTCAGTTACTCTGCGCGGCCGCGGCTACGACACCCCCCAGCCTCAGCGCGCGACACCCGCTGCAGCCACCGCTGCCCCCGCTGCCCCGTGGTGTCGCCTCCCAAGGTGCCCGCGGCCGCTGCTGCCGCTCCAGCCGCTTCCGGACGGACAACGGTTACAGCTCGGCTGATCGTGCCGCCGCCACCACCGCTGCACGCGCAGCCGAAAGCAGGTCCCGCTCCCTCTTCTCTCTCTCAACTTAGTTCCACATCTTCCCTGGAAGGAAGAGATGGCTGTGTTGAAGATGACAGTGCCAGCTGCACATCATGTCAGAGGCTTTTTTTTAGGTCACTTCCCTTGCAAACTCATCCAAGATAGGGTTTTACTCAAACAATGGGATCTCGTTTTAGGGTTCAGGGTCTGATTCACGTTTTCCTTTTCGTACAGATCCTCTTCCCACTTTATTTGTCGCTTTCTTAGTTCTGGGTAGATTTTAATATTGTATTTCTTCTTATAAGATTATAAAATAAAGCAAGAAGTAGGGGCTAAGAGGCAAAACCCCCAGCTTCTGGTTTTCACTTTGTACTTGTAGCCATTGGCCTTGCTAGCATCTGATCCGCTGTCTGGGACATGAGTGTAGTCATCTTTCCATCGATGGATGCTGGGAAGCCGAATCGGTGTTGAGAAGGTGCTGTGAGACACAGCACAGAATGTGAGCCCCGACAATACTCAGGAGAATGTACAGCTCGGTCAAGTCCCAGCAGCACTGTGTGCTCACCCTGTAGCTCCTTCCTGCTTTGCTAATTATCAGAATGTTGGTAGGAGAAAGCACAGTGTCTGCTTTGTTCTTTCTCTACACTAGACATCAGTCCTACAGCTGGTTGACAGGCCTATTCAGAAAAAGCACCCCAATGGGTTCATTTTCCTCTTCAGCAGAATAGTCAACTGATCTATGGGAGCAGCGCACCTTCACACTTGCTCTATGTCAAAATCATGCTCTTTGTGAAACTAAAGGTCTCACTTTTCTCTGTCCTTCTCTCTCTGCACACTGCTGATTGGCTGGCTCCTCATGTGTGAAAATTTGTGCTCTGTATATCTGGTAGGTTTTCCTATGGCATCCCTTCCCTGTCCCACCCTTGTCTTCCCAGGAAAAGCATATATTTTCCTTGTGGACAACTGTCCATAAAGGTGGAATGCTAGTAATACTTGAGCCTAGTTACTTAACCAGATGACAGTGAAACTTAGAAATGGATCCCAAGGTCCTCTGGCTCTCTACCCTGCATTTGCTTTGCTGAGGCTCTCTAAACAAATGAGGAAAAGGCTGTTGTTCAGAGGTGGTGACTCATATGCAGATGGATGGCCACAGTGCGCTCCATCCCTGCCATCACTCTTTGTCATCCTCTGTCTTGCCCATGCTGCAGTGCCTTGCAGATTTGTTTATATGCATGACTTTGTCATCTGTTGCTGAGAGCTGAGAGGAAAACCTCCTGACTGGTACATGCCTGTGCTGTTTATCTTAGGGCAACCCACGTTTCTACATGCTTCAAGGCAGGCTTCAGAACTGGGTTACTTTTTATATGGAAGTGCATGTTGCCTGAGCCTCTTTATTAGTGTGGTTCAAACATGAGCACACAGATAGGGAGGGATTTTGCTGAGGACTGTGAGTTGGAGATGATTCAGGAAGTCTGTGACAGAGCTAGGATAGCAAAGTCAGTTTCTTGGTCAGGTCTTCCTATGTAGAAAACTGCTAGATACCACTGTGCATGGCAAGGGGCATGAATCTGGAAGTAAAACTGTCTTTCGTCTGAACTCTGAATCCGAATTTTGTCTCCACTCTAAATCCCACTGATTATTAGCTGTTCAATACCTAGTTCTGGCCTTAAGGATAACAATAACTTCTCCTTCTCGTCATTGTGACAGATAAACTGGCACTGATGCATTGTAGGATAGCTTTGCCTTTGGACCATCTTAGTGTCACTTAGCATTTGAGAAATAAGTGGCTAGATTATAGAGAAGGAATTATCAAACTTTATTATCTCTTGCCACGTTTCTGGTCAAGCATGCACACAATAAAAACAAAACACCAAAGTGTGCAGTTAATCTCTTTCATGAAGTCATAGGAAGAAGAACTGTAGGCATCAGAATGCAGTAGGAAGAGTGTTAGACGTGGAGTTTAAGAACACAGCTTGAAGTGCTGGCTCCATCACTTGGCTGTGGACTATAGGCAAGCCACTCGGCCACATCGTCAGTTGTAAATTGGAAATGATACCACTTGCTCTGACTGTCTTGAAGAGTGACCCTAGGGAATTAACCTGAATCATTTTCACTTCCTTCCCTACCTCTGGAACTGTGATGTCTGATGGCCCTGGTTTCAAGAATAAGAACTAATGCCATTGCAGTGAGTCATTTTAAAACTTGATGCCTTTTGGCCGGGTGTGGTGGCTCACGCCTGTAATCCCAGCACTTTGGGAGGCCAAGGCAGGTGGATCATATGAGGTCAGGAGTTTGAGACCAGCCTGGCCAACATGGTAAAACCCTGTTTCTACTAAAAATACAAAAAATTAGCCGGACGTGGTGGCACATATCTGTAGTCCCAGCTACTGTGGAGGCTCAGGCAGGATGATCACTTGAGCCTCGGAGGTGGAGGTTGCAATGAGCTGAGATTATGCCACTGCATTCCAGTCTGAGAGACAGAGTGAGACTCCATCTCAAGACAAAATAAAACTTGATGCCTTTGAAAATAAATACAGAATTAGTTTAATATATTTCTAACAAGTAGGCACAACAGAGAATGGAGTGACAACCGCTGCTCCTAGAATCATATTAAGAAAGGCATAGAAGAGAGGAAACAGAAGAGAGTAAGTGAGGCCGGTCAGTATTCGGGGGCCTCTCCATCATCACCTGTGCACTCTCAGGACTCTTCTTACTCCTCTCTGCACCGGATGTCCAAACAGACATGCCTTTCTTGTTGGGAACCAAGTGCCTCTAAGAAAGCACATATTGACCCCCACTGTGAGTCAAACAGTGGTTTTTTTGTTTATAAAAGTGAAATCAGTCTTTGGGGTATTGCTTACAGTTTAAAAAAAAAAAAGGAAAAGAAAGAAAAAAGGTTTTCCTCTTGGGCTTTTTAGCCTTGGCCTGAAACTGAGCTGACGATATATTGTTATTATCACTTGAGAACACAACAGCCTGAGGTCCAGTCTTCTCCTTAGTATAGCTGGGGATGCCATTCCATGTGGTTTTAGAAATCTTTTGTTATTTCTGCTCACCTGCAGAGACAGGCCTCCTTGGGAGTGGACCCCAGAGTCTGTATCATCAGAACTCATCTCTCTCTGAGCTGGGATTAAATGTCATTGAACAAAATACTTAACAGCCTTTGTCAGCTGTGAATTCAAGCATATTTTGGTACTCAAAAATTTAGAATTTCTGTATTTGGTGTAAAGTCAGATGATATGGTTTGGCGGTGTGTCCCACCCATATCTCATCTCAAATTGTAATCTCCACATGTCAAGGAAGGGGCCCTGGTGGAGGTGATTGGATTATGGAGTTGGCTTCCCCCCATGCTGTTCTCATGATAGTGAGTTCTCATGAGATCTGATGGTTTAAAAGTGTGTGGCAGTTCCCCACTTGCTCGCTCACTCGTGTGCATGTGTGCTGTGTCTCTCTCCTCCTTTCCTGGCTGCTTTGTGAAGAAGGCGCCTGTTGTTTCTCCTATGCCTTCCACCATGATTGTAAGTTTCCTGAGGCCTCCTCAGCCATGTGGAACTGTGAGTCAGTTAAACCCTTTTCCTTTATAAATTACCCAGTCTCTGGTAGTTCTTTATAGTGTGAAAATGGACTAATACATTAGAAAATACTGTCTTTACATTTTTGGTATCTTTCTCTTGCTCTGTATTCATTTCCATTCCCCTCTGTATTAGTTTACTAGGAGTTGCATAACAAAATAGCATGAAGAGGTGGCTTAAACAGCAGAGATGTATTTTCTCATAGTACTGCAGGCTGGGAAGTCCAAAATCAGGGTTGGTTTCTCCTGAGGCCTCTCCTTGGCCAGTAGGTGACTGCCTTCTTGCTGTGTCCTCATATCATCTTTCGCCTGTGCAGGCACATCCCTGGTATCTCTTCAAGTTCTTTTTTTTTTTTTTTTTTTTTTTTTTTTTTTTTTTTGACAGAGTCTCGCTCTGTAGCCCAGGCTGGAGTGCAGTGGCGCGATCTCGGCTCACTGCAAGCTCCGCCTCCCAGGTTCATGCCATTCTCCTGCCTTAGCCTCCCAAGTAGCTGGGACTATAGGCGCCCGCCACCACGCCCAGCTAATTTTTTGTATTTTTAGTAGAGACGGGGTTTCACAGTGTTAGCCAGGATGGTCTTGATTTCCTGACCTTGTTATCCGCCTGCCTTGGCCTCCGAAAGTGCTGGGATTACCGGCGTGAGCCACCGTGCCCAGCCTCTCTTCAAGTTCTTATAAAGACACTAGTCATATTGGATTAGATCCACACCCTTATGACCTTCTTTAACTTTAATTACTGTCTCAAATTTAAAGCCTTTAAATTTGAAACTTGCTATTCTCTGGGCCTCTGGAAAGTCATTGGTCCCTAGATAGCAAGTAGAATAATGATAATCAATGGTCCCTCTTCTAAAATGTTTAACTTATTTATCTTCAGTTATTGGTGACAGAAGGGTAAGTTTTTAAATAATATTTTACATTTGAGAAAAATTGAAGTGTGCAAAATCATATTAAAAGTCACTAAGAGGCCAGGCGTGATGGCTTACACCTGTAATCCTAACACTTTGGGAGGCCGAGGTGGGCAGATTGCTTGAGCTCAGGAGTGTGAGACCAGCCTGGGCAACATGGTGAAACCCCATCTCTACTAAAATACAAAAAATTAGCCGGGCGTGGTGGTAGGCGCCTACAGTCCCAGCTATTCAGGAGGCTGAGGCAGGAGAATCGCTTGAACACGGGAGGCGAAAGTTGCAGTGAGCCGAGATCGTGCCACTGCACTCCAGCCTTGGTTACAGAGTGAGACTCTGTCTCCGAAAAAAAAAAAAAAAAAGTCGGTAAGAGTATTAAAAACAGGGCCCCAGATAGTTCATACCTTTGGCATGTAAAAGAGTTTTGAAGATGGAATTATAAGCACATCGAGTAGTTACCTCTGTCCTGGATTAAGCCGCCTAGTTCTGGATTGAAAACACACTTGCTAGTTCTATCTGAAGCAATTAAATCCTGGGAAAACGTAAGCCCAGAATGCCACTTTACCGACTTACAGTGAGAATGAGAGCTCCGTTATCAAAGAAACATTGAAAGAGCAAAGACACTAACTCAAGTCTATGTTTGGATTGGTGTAGATTTCTCTCATGCCATTTGCCATATTTTATTGAAACTATCTGTGTCTTTTCCCCCTACTTAAAATAAGTAACTTTTCCAGAAACTTCTTGGGTTCTTAGGTATTATGGTTGGGAATCAGATACAAAGATGAATAAGAATTACTAAAAAAAAAAAAAAAAAATAGTGACAAGGCTAACTTATAGTGATCTCAGCAAAATGGTGGACTAGGAAGTTCCAGGCTCCTGTTCACCAGCAGAAAAATTAAAAAATCACCCAGTAGCTATTTGAACCAACGTTGTAGAAGCTCTGAAATCAGTCAAACAAAGATTGTAGCAACCGAGCAAACATCTAATCAAGAAGAGCCATCTTTAAACCAGTAGGAAAGATTTGTGGTATTTTTACACACCCTTGCCCTACCCTCTCCCTGGCATAGTAGCTGCTTTGGTCTTGAAGAGGCAACAGCTATTCCCCAGCTTTCCTCTCAAACCGGAGGGAACAGAGCAGACATTATTTGTAAATTAATGTGTATGTCTATTCCAACCCTTCTGGGGGATGCCTGAAGGCCTAATGCAAGGTGCTTGTCTCTGTCTTGTATAATCAGGGAAGCAGGCAGTAAAACCAGTGGGCACTGCTAGTAAAAGCTACAGAGTGACTATAAACCTACAGATGCCTGAAGAGATTCTGGCTGGACATGTACAATAGGCCCTGTAAGGCCCAGAGGAGAAGCTGGGTGAGATTCTTAGGAAATTACGACTCTCAAAAGCATCCATATGTATGAAGGAAAATAGAAAGCCATGCTCATGTCAGGCAAGACACATGATCAGAAAAGCCCTGAAAAGATACTAAGATTCATCCCAGGCTGATCTCTAGATTCAGCATAAGCCTAGCTAAGAGATGAAGGAGTACCCCTGCACAGAGCCAGTCTCCAAAGACTCAAGAGGCTATAATATGCTCTTTTTTTTGGCGGTGGGTGGGGGGGGTTGTAGTGTTTGTTTATTTCAGCTTTTGGCACTTAAGACAGTCTTGATTATACTCTTATAATAGCTGAACACAAGGTTAAGGAACCTCAGTGACCACACTTGAAGAGGAATAGTCTTCTGAGTCTCAAATGGACTACTACAGCCTTAAACAATAATTTTTTTTTAAAAAAACAGCAAATCTTGGGGGAGGGGAACAATCTGATTTCCAGAGTTAACCCGTATTGTAATAATCAAATGCCAGATTTTCAACAACAGCATCAACAACAACTACAAAAAATAACAAAGCATACAAAGAAACAGGAAAACATGGCTCATTTAAAGGAACTAAATGGATTGACAGAAACTGTCCCAGAGGCAGCACAGGTATTGGACTTACTAGCCAAAGACTATTTCTTTAAAATATGCACAAACACCTAAGGGGAGAACATGGACAAAGAACTAAAGGCAATCAGGCAAACAGTCCCTGAACAAAAGGACACTATCAATAAAGATATAGAAATTATAGAAATGAAACAAATTTTGGAGCTGAAAATACAATAACTGAAATGAAAAATTTACTAGAGGGGTTCAACAGCAGATTGATGCAGATAGAAGAAAGAACTAGCAAAGTAGAAGTTAGGACGATTGATTATCAAGTTTGAGGAGCAGAAAAAGAATGAAGAAAAGTGAACAGAGTCTGAGCGACTCATGGGACTAACAAGTGGACCATCATATGCATTGTGGGAGTTTTAGAAGGAGGAGAAATATGGGGCAGAAAGATTATTTTAAGAAATAATGAAGAATAAACTCCCCAAAGTTGATGAAGGGCATAGACCCACAAATCCGAGAATCTCACTAGACTCTAAGTAGAATTAACCAAAGAGACTCACACTGAGACACATGATCAAACTTGACGAAGAGAAATTCTTAAAAGCACCCAGAGAGAAGTGACTCAGCAGATACAATTAATCTTCAAGAAAATTATAAGCTGAATTTTTACCAGAAACCTTGGAGGTCAGAAGGAAGTGGGGTGATAATATTTAAAGTGCTGCAAGAAAACAATTGTAAACCACGAATTCTATATCCAGCAAAACCATTCTTCAACTATAAAGCAGAAATTAAGACATTGCCAGATAAATGAAAGCTGAGGGAGTTCATTACCACCAGACCTCTACAGGAAATATGAAAGGGAGACCCGCAGGTTGAAATGAAAGAATACTTAGACAATAACTTGAAGGTGTATGAAGATATTAAGATCTCCGATAAAGCTAATTACATGAGTTGATATTTATAATTTTGGTTTATAATTTTGATTTTTGAAGAAATTATAACACAAATCCAGGTCAGTTAGGTCCTGATTAAATCCCAGTAGGTTAGACTCTGGTAAGACAATTTCTCTTTTGGGCAGGCCTTGTTAAGGACAGAATGCTTTAGAGGTATTTCAAAATGGCTAACATTTCCCCTCCCTATGCCAGGAGCATGAGGGGATTTTTCTCCTGTCTTCACTGAGAGAACCAGGGAGGGCCCCCGGAGATAAAACTCACAAGAATGTCTGGGGGGGCCTGCTAAGACTAGGCCCCATAGAGTTTTTAACTCTCAGACTTGTTGGCACTGAGCCTCCAACGATTCATTAATTATAGTTTAGGTGTTCCTACTCTGGTACTGGTGGTCCTGCAGAGGCTTCTCCTGAGTTTCTGCTTTGCAGGTTGGGATTCTTTATCTGCCCGTCTGTCTCTCCAATCTGGAGACAGTGTTTTGACCTATGACGTCAATTCTCTGACAAATCGAAGAAGAGTTGTTGATTTTCAGGTTGTTCAGCTTTTTACTTTTTGTCAAGATGGATGAGGGTTTCCAAGCTGTTCGCATGCTAGACTGAGAACCAGAAGTTCTGCGTGTTGGTTTTGTATCCTGCAGCCTTGGTGAACTCATTTATTTATTCTAATATTTTTGGTGTGTGGAATATGTAGGGTTTTCTACAGCTAAGATCATGCCAGCTACAAACAGAGATAATTTTCCTACTTCCTTTCCAACTTTGATTCCTTTTTTGTCTTTTTCTTGACAAACTGCTCTTGCTAGAAATTCCAATGTCATGATGAACAGAAGTGGTGAAAGTGGGCATCGTTGTCTTGTTCCTGATTGTAGGGGAAACACTTTGAGTCTTTCACCACTGAATATGCTGTCAGCTATAGGTTTTTCATATATGACCTTTATCATGTATAGAAAGTTCTTTCTATTCCTAGTTTACTGAGTGTTTTTATCTTGAAAGGTTGTTGCATTAGGTCAGATGCTTTTTCTCCATTAGTTGGGATTATCATGTCATCCCAACTTCATTAGTATGTTGTAATACTGTAATTGATTTTTATGTGTTTCAGGAAGAAATCCCACTTGTTAGGTACTTTACTCCAGCCGCCTCTAGTCATCTTTCCACCCAAGGGGAGTGGGGACTGAGACACAGTGGTGAAGGTCAGAGCCCAAGGGTATAGTCTTACTGAAAGACTGAGACCTAATCATAGGTCTATAGAATGCTTTCCCGCTACACACACACCTTACCACCACAACACTAAAGCCTTGTTTACTAGTTTATTTTCCTGGGTAATCATGTCTGGCTTTCAACAAAAAGTACGAGGCATATTAAAAAGCAAAAACAGTTTGAGGAAATGGAGCAAGCATCAGAACTCTGATATGGAAGAGATGTTGGAATTATCAGACTGGGCATTTAAAACAACTCTGATTAATATGCTAAGGGTTCTAATGGGAAAAGTAGATAACATAAGTAGATAACATGCAGGAACAGATGGACAGTGCAAGCAGAGAGATGGAAATTTTGACAAAGAATCAAAAAGAAACACTAGAGATAAAAAACTAGCAGAAATGAAAAAAAAATGTTTTTGATGGACTCAACCTCTGAGCTTGAGGATATGCCAACAGAAACATCCAAAACTGAAAGCACAGAGAGAAAGATGACCTAAAAAAATGGGACAGAATATACCAGAAGTGTGGGGCAACTACAGAAGATGTAACATACTTGTAAATGCTAATACCAGAAACAGAAGATGAGAACAAAAATATTTGAAGCAATTGTGACTGAGAATTTCCCCAAATTAATGCCAGACACTAAACCACAGATCCATGAAGCTCAGAAAACACCAAACAGGATAAATGCCAAAAAGAAAAAAATCAACATCTAGGCCTATCATAATCACACTGCAGAAAATCAAAAATAAATAAAACATAAGAAGACAGAGGGGAAAAGTACCTTAGCTGTAAAGGAGGAAGAATAAGAATTACATCATACAGTATTTGGATTGTATAGTAATTCTGTGTTTAACTTTTCAGGGAACTGCCAAGCTTTTCATGGTGGCTGCACCATTTTACATTCCCATCAGCAGTGTACAGGGTTTGGGATTCTCCACATCCTCACCAACGCTTATTATTTCCCCCCTTTAAAAGAAATCATAACCATCCTAATGGGTGTGAAGTGGTATCTCATTGTGGTTTAGATTTAATTTCCTTAAAGGCTAGTGATGTTGAGCACCTTTTCATGGTATATCTTCTTTGGAGGCATGTCTATTTGAATTCTTTGCCCGTTTTAAAATTTGTTCAATTGTGGTTTTTTTGTCGGTGAGTTGTAGGAGTTCTTTATATATTCTGGATGTTAATCCCTTATCATATATATATGCTTTGTAAATATTTTCTCCCATTCTGTATGTTGTCTTTTCACTTTCTTGGTAGTGTCCTTTGATGTTTAAATTTTTTTGATGAAGTCCAATTTACCTATTTTGTTCTTTTGTTGCCCATGCTGTGGTGTCATATCAAATCATTGCCTAACCCAGCATCATGAAGATGTTTCTCTCTGTGTTCTTCCAAAATTTTATAGTTTTAGCTCTTAAATTTAATAGTTTTAGCTCTTAAATTTAGGTGTTTTATATGTTTTAAGCTAATTTCTGTATTTGACTTAATATAACGGTCTAACTTCATCATTTTGTATGTGGATATCCAGTTTTCCCAGCACCATTGTTGAAAGGTTGTCCTTTCTCCATTAAATGATTTTGGCATCCTTGTGGAAAATCATTTGACCATATATGCAAGGATTTATTTCTGGGCTTTCTGTTCTATTCCTTTGATCTGCATGTCTATCTTTATGCTGTGGGGGGACCCCACACTGTTTTGATCACTCTAGCTTTGTAATAAGTTTTGCAATCAAATATTGAAATGTAATATGTAATAAAGATGAATAAATATGGTATTTTTTTAATCCTAAAATGTTAGCTCCATGAGAGCACAGATTTTTATCTATTCTTTTTTTTTTTTTTTCTTTTTTTGAGATGGAGTCTCACTCTGTCACCCAGGCTGGAGTGCAGTGGCCTGATCTCAGCTCGCTGTAACCCCCACCTCCTGGGTTCAAGTGATTTTCCTGTGTCAGCCTACTGAGTAGCTGGGATTACAGGTGTGATGCCTGGCTAATAGGTTTTTATCTATCTTATTCATGTATTAGCCCTAATATCTAGACAGGTATCTAGTACATAATAAGAGATAAATAAAAGCTGTTGAATGGCCAGGTGCAGTGGCTCACCCCTGTAATTCTAGCACTTTGGGAGGCCGAGGGAGGTAGATCACCTGAGATCAGGAGTTCGAGACCAGTCTGGCCAACGTGGTGAAACCCCATCTTTACTAAAAATGCAAAACTTAGCCAGATGTGGTGGCAGGCACCTGTAATCCCAGCTACTTGGGAGGCTGAGAGAGGAGAATTGTTTGAACCTGGGAGGTAGAGGTTGCATTGAGCCGAGATCACACCATTGCACTCCAGCCTGGGTGACAAGAGTGAAACTGTCTCAAAAAACAAAACAAAAACTGCTGAATGAATGGAATCTCCCAGAGAGCTTAGAGTATGATGGACAGGCCAAAATAGACAGGAAATTGAATAGGAATAACAGCATTTGACAAATTAGCAATTTTCCTTTTTCCGCCTTCCAGAAAACCCTTTGCTCAGTCTTAAATAATGTAACTTCAGTATGAGTATTCCTGTAGCACCGGATTCAGTGTGTACACAATTAAACTTCGGCAGCCACTGCTGCAAGTGGACTCCCAGAACCCATCTCCTAAGTAGTTCTGTCAGAATCTTTTTTTTTTTTTTTTTTTTTTTGAGACGGAGTCTCGCCCTGTCACCCAGGCTGGAGTGCAGTGGCGCGATCTCGGCTCACTGCAAACTCCACCTCCCGGGTTCCCGCCGTTCTCCTGCCTCAGCCTCCCGAGTAGCTGGGACTACAGGCGCCCGCCACCACGCCCGGCTAATTTTTTTGTATTTTTAGTAGAGATGGGGTTTCTCAGTGGTCTCGATCTCCTGACCTCGTGATCCGCCCGCCTCGGCCTCCCAAAGTGCTGGGATTACAAGCGTGAGCCACCGCGCCCGGCCGAGTTCTGTCAGAATCTTATCCCCAGGCATTGGGCAGGATTCTGGATGAGTTACGATGTCTTCACGTGTTAGATTTGTGCCTTCCAATCCTCACACTACCATTCTTTTATACAGTTACTACTACATTTTAAAGTGGCACCTTGGTCTGTTGGGGATGGGCAAGAAAGGAGTTCCTAGAGTATTAGTAAATTTAAGGATTATTTGGAAATAGAAGGAGAATTCTGAGGAAGGACTCTCAGCTTGCTATTTCAGATAGTCATTTAAGCTAGAACTTTACATGACTTGTAGTGGTCCTCTACTCTGGAGTCTTCCTGGGACATACTGCCTTCTAGGATTGGCATAAAAAGCTACCTGTATTTAAGTCTCATGTGTAGTTCATGAAAAATAAAATACAAAGCTGCTTGTGAAACTCACCTAGGATAGTTGAACAAGAGAGTGGTCAGGCCAGGCTTTGTTAAGAAGTATAAAGAGGCCGGGCGCAGTGGCTTACGCCTGTAATCCCAGCACTTTGGGAGGCCAAGGCGGGCAGATCATGAGGTCAGGAGATCGAGACCATCCTGGCTAACACGGTGAAACCCCGTCTCTACTAAAAATACAAAAAATTAGCCGGGCGTGGTGGCAGGTGCCTGTAGTCCCAGCTACTTGGGAGGCTGAGGCAGGAGAATGGCGTGAACCCGAGAGGCGGAGCTTGCAGTGAGCCGAGATCGCACCACTGCACTCCAGCCTGGGCGACAGAGCGAGACTCCATCTCAAAAAAAAAAAAAAAAAAAAAAAAAAAGTATAAAGCGTTCATTTCTTTGCCATAATGCAGAGGGATAAAAGAAGTGATGATTGCCATTATTTAGCTTCTTTGAGGTTGTAAGAAAGAAATTGGTTTAGTTTACCTTCCAAGTTTATTATAAAGACACATATCTGAGTTGGCCTTCGTGAAAATTAAACACCATTTACCTTTTATGTCCTCTAGTTCACCTGTTGTTACCAACTCTAGTATTTCCACCATTTTGACCAATCAGCCTATATCTCCTTATAATGTACTTCTATTTCTCTAGACTATAAGCTCTCCCATTTTCTTACTTCTCTTGGCTTCATACTTCTTAAGAGAAAAGATGTGATTGGGTTGTCCAGTCATCATCCAGGTGAGCAGTGCTGTCCTCACTCACCTCTCAGGTCCTTGATGGTCTTTGGGCCAGAGCTGATCTCTGGTCATAGTCCCGTATAGCCAGTGGTGGTGTCTCATCTAAGTCATGGTGATCATACTGAAAGAAATGTTCATGGTCACTTTCCTTAGAAGGAACCTGTGTGGCCTTGGTAGAGACTCAGAGCCTCATATATTATTCTTTACTAATGCATCACTGGGAGCTTTCATTTTGAAGGGGAAGTAGAAAGGGCTGCACGTGCATGGGATGTATTTCTGGCTTCCAGAGGGAGTAGCCATGGTTATCCAAACAAAATAAAATTATCTTCACTTGTCCTTTGTTCTATAGCTTTTTGTACAAGTGTTTGAGGAACCAGTAGCAATTCAGGTATATTATACTTCTTTTTCCATCCCTTTTTATTAGATTATTCTTTAGGGCTTTTGCTAGAATTAGTGAAATCTGACTATTTAGAAAGAAAAGATCCATGTAGCTGGGCCATTAAGGAAGATAAAGGAAACGAACGGGCTGTGTGAGGCTGCCCAATATGCAAGGAGTTAAAGCAGCTTGGAGCAGAGTTGCTCTGTCATTTTCTTTAGCGGTTATCATAAGCCAGGACCCAGAGACCTTCATCAGGGTGTTCTGTATGAAGGCCTTCTTTGGGGGTAGCATATTTTATTAGAGGCATGGCAGCTGAACAATAATATTTTGTAGGTAGTCCACGTACCTATTTGGTCTTCTCTCCAAGATTAGTTGAGAAATTTTGAGACCGTGGTAAACAGGTTTCTGATGTTTGCCCAAACCCATAAGGAATCAGATGCTAGTTTTGAAAGGGATTGCCATGCAAGTAGTTATCTTGCTTTCATCAGTGATATAAATTTAGCTTCATGGAAATTACTGTGTTATATTATTATTTTTCTCATTTCAACAAAGACCGGTGAAAACTTCTTCGTGGACTGGAACCACCGGGTTGCTCATACAGCGAGGTGGACCCTTAGCTAGTTGATAACCATACCCAGACAGTGTTGATGCCGTCCCGAAGGGGAGAGCTCCAGCCCAAGAGTCTGGCCCGTATCACGTGCCACTGAGGGTGCCTGTGCAGGATTGGAAGCCTGGGGAAGAGGGGAAGATGGAGGGAGGAAGGGCAGAAGGCCTAGGCAGGTCTGGGAGGAGAGGTGTCGAAGGGTTAATAGGAAATGCTTAGACAAAGGCTTTAAAGCTCTGAGGGCTTTGTTCTGGGACCAAAAAGGAGAAGGAATTCTTAGAACTCTTCTCTTTCCCTTGGCTCCTTCCAGTGAAGGTCAGATGTGAGAGAGAAAGCAGTTAACTTGGCTTACCTAAGAGACTTTATTGTGGAATATTTTTCCATCCTCTGTGGTTAGTAACCATAGCCTATGCAGACGGGAAAACCTGACCTCAGTGCAAGGTTCCTCTGCCGTTTGAGATACACTGTTTCTGATTTTACTTTTCTTTCTTCTTCAGGCTGCCTGATAGGGGCTGTAAATCTCAAATCCAGCAATCGAACCCCAGTGGTACAGGAATTTGAAAGTAAGTACAAGGGAAATGCCTAGGATAATGGGCACCACCTACTGGACATTTGGTGTCTTGCAGCCAACTCAGGACACATCCATCTCCGTAGTGTGCCAAGGAGATGTTCCGGGGGGGCTGCCCTGCGGTGCACAGGCCCATGAAGCATGGCATCAGCAGGCCGCAGCGAGCCCTGTGTGGTTTCCCGTCAGCTGCCATCGCACTCCTGCCTGGCTTTGTGATCACACAACAAAGAAATTTCTTTTTTCCTTCTTTTTTTTTTTTTTTTTTTTGAGATGGAGTCTCGCTGTTGTTGCCCAGGGTGGAGTGCAGTGGCGCAATCTCGGCTCACTGCGGCCTCTGCCTCCCTTGTTCAAGCAACTCTCCTGCCTCAGCCTCCTGAGTAGCTGAGATTACAGGCACCCGCCACCATGCCCAGCTGATTTTTGTACGGGGCTTTGCCATGTTTGGCCTGGCTGGTCTCAAACTCCTGACCTCAGGTGATCCGCCCTCCTTGGCCTCCCAAAGTGCCAAGATTACAGGTGTGAGCCACTGCGCCTGGCCGAGAAATGTCTTATATACAAGCAGGGTGTTTAAGGGAGGGGGTACACTATGTAGTAAAATCCTTGCTAATTATCTTTATTGTTTTTCTGGCAAAAAATCCTTTCTCAAAGTCTCTTGGAGTGTGGAGTTGGCTAGGTTTTTAATCTGCGTGAAAGGACTCTTGAATTAGAGCTTGCAGGGTCTGGGTGCAGCTGAACCTAGAAGCACTCCACATTCACTGAGAGCTCTTTTTCTTCTTTGCGTTAGGTGTGGAACTGTCTTGCATCATTACGGATTCGCAGACAAGTGACCCCAGGATTGAGTGGAAGAAAATTCAAGATGAACAAACCACATATGTGTTTTTTGACAACAAAATTCAGGGTATGATCCTGTAGTCCTCTTGCCTGACCTTTCCTCTGTCCATAGACCTGGGTGTGCACTCTTGGCCAGAAACTTACCTCAGACTGGTAACCCGCATCTGTAGCTAGGACCATTTTTTTTTCTTAAAGATTTATAATTATGGAAAATTTTAAACATACGCAAAAGTAATGCAAATGGTATATCAAGCCTCCCTGTACCTGTCACCCAGCATCAACAAGTGCAGTTCGTTAGCCAGGATCTTAATCTGCTCACAGCCCCATCTCTTTGGGGAATCAAAGTGAACATTTTCCTAGGCCGTCTTCTCGTGATCCTGATGTGAGTGATGCAGGTGAGTGAATGAGAAGGACCGTATGTTTCAGCAAGGGCACACGAGGGCACAGCACATGAGGGCACAGCACACACGGGCACAGCACACGAGGGCACAGCACACATGGGCACAGCACACGAGGGCACAGCACACATGGGCACAGCACACGAGGGCACAGCACACACGGGCACAGCACACAGGCACAGCACACACGAGGGCACAGCACACGGGCACAGCACACGGGCACAGCACACGAGGGCACAGCACACAGGCACAGCACACACGAGGGCACAGCACACGGGCACAGCACACACGAGGGCACAGCACACACGAGCACAGCACACGAGGGCACAGCACACGGGCACAGCACACGAGGGCACAGCACACGAGGGCACAGCACACGAGGGCACAGCACACGGGCACAGCACACGAGGGCATACAAGGGCACAGCACACGAGGGCACAGCACACAAGGGCACAGCACACAAGGGCACAGCACACGAGGGCACAGCACACGGGCACAGCACACGAGGGCACAGCACACGAGGGCACAGCACAAATTGACTGAGCCACCCACTGTGTTTCTGGCTTGGTGCTGGGGTTGCCAATGGGGAGAACGCACGGGGTACCCTGAAGTGACATCCTCCCGGGTGGGAGGATGGTGGTCAGGGAAGGCTCCCCAGAGTGGCCTCTCTGGGTGCGGTGTGAAGGGTGGCTGGTTAGCGGGCAAGATGGTGTGGAGGGAGGTGGTGGTCAGGAGAGAATGCTGTGTGTGGAGACGCAGAAGCAACGGACGGACTGGCTGCTGGAAAGACTGCAAGTTCCCCACTGTTGCCGGTACATGGACAGGGAGAGAGGGAGGAGAGGGGCTGGAGAGGTTGCCTGGCCAGGCAGACTGCACTGAATGCCAGGCGAGCATGGGCGGTATCTGAGGGCCCGCTGTGAGGCTCTCAGGGGAGGTGCCATGGCTGCATCTACGTTTCAGAAGACTGAAGTGGCTGCTGTAGAGAAGAGATTGGAGGCGGCACAACTCAGAGCAGAGGCCCAAGTCAGAGGCCTTCTGCAGAGTCCGGGAGAGGGCTGGCGGGGGGCCCCAAGCTGGGGTGCAGGCAGGGAGAGAGATTTGAGGGGAGGCCTGCTGGGGCTTGGCTGTGCCAAGGGGCACAGAGGGAGGCAGGCAGGTGGCTGGAGAGGAGGATGGCACCCTTTTTCTGACAGGAGGGCAGGAGCTGCAGGAGGTACACATGCAGGCTCGTGCATCAGCCGCAGCCTGTGGAGTCCTCAGAGAAGTTGAGAGTTGAGAGGGATTTGTGGAAGCAGCTCCAACACAGTCTTGCTTTGGGTTCTCAATGTCACCGGGAGCCTGAGTCTCCTTAAAAGAGTTTTGATTCCCACTCACGTGAAGTCCCTTCTCGCCTCTTATTTTTGGAGTGATGGAAATGTTCTTCTCGGAACACATCTGTTTTCTGTGGCTACTCAGGCTGACCCTGCTAAACCCTGAGCATATAGTTTAGAGCATCAGAGGAACCAGGTGAGAAATTCTTTAAAGAACTTTCCTTTTCTGGGGATTAAACATTTTGCTCTTAGCCACAGGGATGGGGAGGCCGAGGGAGACGGTTTCCCACACAGAATGCCGGGGCTCCGGGAGGATGCAGCTGTGCTTGCCCTCTTCCCTCGCCTCAGTGCAGGGCTGCACCAAAAGCACCCTGGTGGGGTTTATTTACTCTTTTCTCACATGGTAGAGGTTGGAATCCTCCACTGATGGGTGGCTGTATAACAAAGCTTCCTATTCGAAAATGTTGTTGCCAATGTCTGTGCTCCACAGGAAGCATCCTTTAGTGTGCTGATTTAGTGTATTATGGCGAGCCCTTCATGTCCTCGTCAGCAGGTGTCGGGTTGAGTGATGAGTAGTTGCTACTCTTTGTGTTGTGTTTTCCTAACTCCTTCCCCTATTTGTTGTTTTCCAGGTTCTTCCTGCTTCTTTGAAAGTGTTATTATGTCTTATGTTTAAAATCTTTTTTTATTGAGCTGTAATTCGTACTGCATAGGTCTCATCCTTTTAAAGTGTGCAATTCAGGGGTTTTTAGTATATTCACATAGTTGTGCAACCATCAGCACTATCAAATTCCAGAACATTTTCATCATCCCACAAAGAAACCCTGTACCCAGCAGCAGTCAGTCCTCCTCCCGCATCCGTGGCAGCTCTGATTCCACTTTCTGTCTCTGTGGATTTGCCTGTTCTGGACACTGGATAGAAATTGTAGTCTTTCATGGCTGACGTCTTTCACTCAGCATCCTGTTTTCAAGGTTCATCTGTGTTGCAGTGTGTGTCCGTACTTCATTTCTTTTTATGGCTGAATAATGTTCCATTGCAGATATACCACATTATTTTATCCATTCTATTGATGGACATTTGAGTTGTGTCCACTTTTTGGCTATTATCAATAATGCTGCTATCAATATTTGTGTATAGGTTTTTGTGTGAACCTAAGTTTTCATTTCTCTGGGATAAATGACCAAGAGTACAACTGCTGAGTCTTATAGTAGTTGCATGTTTAGTTTTTTAAAAAACTGACAGAGTGTTTTTCGAAGCTACTTTACGATTTTACATTCCTACCAGCAGTGTATTCTTCCACATCCTTACCAACACTTGTTACTGTCCGACTTTTAAAGTTCTAGCCATCTTAGTGGGTCTGAAGTGACGGCTTATGGATTTGATTTGCATTTCCTGGTGCCTAATGATGTTGAGGGTCTTATTTGTGTATTTTCTTTGGAGAAATGTCTGTTCAAATTTTATGTCCATTTAAAAAGATTTTTTTTCTAGAAACAGGATCTCACTGTGTTGCACAGGCTGGACATGAATTCCTAGGCTCAAATAATCCTCCCACCTCAGCCTTCTGAGTAGCTGAGACTATATGTGTGCACCACTGCACCCACCCTCATGTCCAGTTTTTAAATTAGGTTGTCTGTTTCTTACTGAAGTGTAAATTCTTTACTTATTCTGGATGCTAGGTTGGATATACGATTTGCAGGTATTTCTCCCATTGTGTGGATTGTGTTTTCACCTGCCTTTGTCCTTTGAATTTTGATGAAGTCTGGTATAACTGTTTTTAGTGTGTGCTTGTGCTTTGGTGTCATATCTAAGAAGTCACTGCCCGATCCAGGGTCATGAGGGATTTATGCATTTTTCTAAGAGTTTTATAGTTTTAACTCCTGTGTTAGGTCTTTGTTGTATGTGGAGTGAGAGAGACGTTCAACTTCATGTGTTTGCAGGTGGATATCAAGTTATCTCAGCATCATTTATGAAACATTGGTTGTTTTTCTAGTGTTTTTTTCTATTCATGGGCAGTCCTTCCTGGAAATGAGGAGGAGAAGGTGAGGTTCCTGGCTTTAATGACAGAGACACATGGTAATGAGTGCGTCTTGCACACCAGGAACTATTTTTGGTGTTTAGGTTACAGATAGGAATAGGTCAGGGTTCCTGTCCTCAGAGAGTTCACTTCTGTACTCGGGAATAGAAATAAAAATTGATCTGCAGGCTTCCTTGCTGTGGCATCCAGTGCTGGCCCCAGAAACCACCCTCTTCAAGTGGCAAAGATTTCTTTAAAGAGTTTTTTAGTGCCGCATGTTTTTTTTGTAGGAGACTTGGCAGGTCGTGCAGAAATACTGGGGAAGACATCCCTGAAGATCTGGAATGTGACACGGAGAGACTCAGCCCTTTATCGCTGTGAGGTTGTTGCTCGAAATGACCGCAAGGAAATTGATGAGATTGTGATTGAGTTAACTGTGCAAGGTAGGAGCGCATGCGAAGCGGAGACATGGCCACCATTTTCAGGCCTCATGAGTCTGTAGCCATAGGATGCAAGATTTCCTTCCAAAACTGTATCCCTCAGGGCTTCACATGGCTTAGGGAGGGGAGAACTGCTGAGAGCTGAGACTGCCTGAGTTGGGGTAGATGGTGAGAAGGGAAGTGAAGTTCCTGTCACTTCCTTCCACCAGCTAGAGGAGGCGCATTAACATACGGGAGGGCAGGATGCAGCGGTGGCTGGTCAGTCTGTAGCATGATCCTGGGAACAGCAGTGGCACGGGAGCCCCTCGACTGGCTTTCTTGTCTTTGGAGCTGATTTCTTGTGGGCTTTAATAAGAATACAGCCCTGTCGCTGAGATCTTAAACACCATCCCCTTTTTTCCCCACAGTGAAGCCAGTGACCCCTGTCTGTAGAGTGCCAAAGGCTGTACCAGTAGGCAAGATGGCAACACTGCACTGCCAGGAGAGTGAGGGCCACCCCCGGCCTCACTACAGCTGGTATCGCAACGATGTGCCGCTGCCCACGGATTCCAGAGCCAATCCCAGATTTCGCAATTCTTCTTTCCACCTAAACTCTGAAACAGGCACTCTGGTAAGATCTCTTCTAAGAGGTGAGGATGGAGATATCTTTGTTGGGGCAGGAGATGCTTATTGTGAAAAGAAGAATTATTAGGAGAGATACTGAAACTTCTTGATAAGACAGGAGCCAAAAATCCAGAATGGTAGGGATTCTACAGGAAAAATGACCCTTCTTCCTTTTATAAACAAGTACATTCTTAGGGGGTAAAGTAAGGAAGAGAAAGAAACCGTAGATTGAGACTGAAGAGGGATATTAAGCAAATGTTACTAGGGCCCTGATCGGATAATCAACTGTAAAAGTCATTAGACAATTGGGGAGATTCGATTACTAGCTGGTATTTGATGATCTGTTAAGCAACTGTTAATTGCTGTAGGCATGATGAAGGTATTGTGGTTACGATTTTTTACAGTCTTGTAGAGATACTGAAGTATTTATGGATAAAAGGTGTTTGGAATTTGTTTCAAAATAACCCAGTGGTAGTGGTGGGAGGTGGGGGAGGAGAGGAAACAGATTGGTCATGCGCTAGAGGACGAAGTGACCTGGACAGCAAACCACGCCGGGCTTTTACTGCACATAGTTCTCTCCTGGGAGGTACCTTCTGATCTGTGGACCATCCAGCTCCACGTAGTCATCAGACAGATTATAATAGGGTCCTCTGTGTTCGTTTTGCCAAAATGTTGCCCCAGGAGCAGTCATCATTGAAGAGCCCCTTTACCAGAATAAAAGCAAGGCTCCACCTCACATTTCAGATGTTGCCAGGCTTCGGTGTCTCCAGTCCCAAGGGGATTGGTTGTCGGGGAGCTCTCGGGCAGTTATCAGGGAGTGGGTCAGGGAGGAACACGCACAGTGCTGGGGAAGCCACGGGGAAGCCGAAAGCAAGCGAGCAGGTGTCGACCTAGTTCTGGACCCAGCTGGATGTGCTCTCAGAAGTCGGCCCCGTGATAGGTCCAGTTATTTACTTGTCATTCCCTGAAACAGGTGTTCACTGCTGTTCACAAGGACGACTCTGGGCAGTACTACTGCATTGCTTCCAATGACGCAGGCTCAGCCAGGTGTGAGGAGCAGGAGATGGAAGTCTGTGAGTTTCTTTTTTGAAAAGGTTTCATCGCAAGACTGGGAAGTGAATAGAACATTTTAATTTAATATTATACCGTCAGCTTAGAGAACTCTTCTGCCATGGGTTAGCTTTCTTCTGGAGCTGACTAGATCCACCAGAACCCACTGGACAGTGAAGGGAAGGCTGAGAAGCCGAGCCCAGATAAGCAGGTCCTCAAAACAAAGCCTTCTGGGATCTGCTGGGTTGGGAACGTGGCCAGCCTTATAACTTCCACTGCAAGTTTAGTAAACTCCATTCTTTGGTAATTGATAGAATTATCAAAATGTAAGGTGGTGTCAGGTCTCCAGAAATTTATCCAGTTATAACCATTTTGTAGAAAACTGACAGAGTTTTAGCCCTAGTAATTTTACCTGCAGACAAAGCTTTAGCCCCTAGAGTAATATTATCTCAGGGCTCTGGTTCCCCTAACGGAGGGGTATTGAGAGGAGGATGGGGGCAGATAGGATGTGTCCAAATCACTTGGGGAGCTTTTTTTTTTTTTCTTAAAAAAAAAAACAAAAAACAAAAAAAACAACACACTCCAGCCTGGGTGACAGGAGACTCCGTCTGAAAAACAAAACAAAACAAAACAAAACAAAAAACAAAAAAAACCAGGGTCTTGCTTTGTTGCCCAGGCTGGAGTGCAGTGGTGCAGTCACAGGTCACTGCATCCTCAAACCCAGACTTCAAGCCATTCTCCCACCTCAGTCTCCTGAGTAGCTGGGACAACAGGCACACGCCACCATGCTCGGCTGATTTTATTTTTTGTAGATACGGGGTCTCACTGTGTTGCCCAGGCTGGTCTCAAACTCCTGGCCTCAAGCAATCCTCCTGCCTCGGCCTCCCCAGGTGCTGGGATTAACAGGCATGAGCCACTGTGCCTGGCCAGGAGCATTTTTGGAATCCCTCCCTCCTCCCTATTTGGAGCTCTCCTCAGAGCAGCGTTTTCCAAAACTGCCTGGTGATAACCATTTGGGACCACTGTTTCACACACAGATTCGAGCCCCGCTCAGACATGCTAGAAATGTCTGTGTTAGACAAGCGTTCCGAAGGATTCTTCTCATCTGTCGCGTTTGAGAAACTCTGCTCTGGGGTTGTTTTCTCCGGCAGTTTTGCCCCAGACCTACTTTAGCCTATTGACTTTTTAGTGATGAAACTTGGGAATTGACATTTTAACATCAAAATTGCATGGCCAGGCATGGTGGCTCACACTATAGTCCTAGCACTTTGGGAGGCTGAGGCGGGTGGATCACCTGAGGTCAGGAGTTCGAGACCAGCCTGGCCAACATGCCAAAACTCTGTGTCTACTAAAAATACAAAAATTAGCCTGGTGTGGTGGCAGGCGCCTGTAGTCCCAGTAACTTGGGAGGCTGAGGCAGGAGAATCCGTTGAACCCAGGAGGCAGAGGTTGCAGTGCGCCGAGATTGCACCACAGCACTTCAGCCTGGGTGACGGAGCAAGACTCTGTCTCAAAAAAAAAAAAAAAAAAAAAAAAAAAAAAAATCGATTGCAAGTTTACTTTCATTTTTTTTTTTTTTTGAGACGGAGTCTCACTCTGTCACCCAGGCTAGAGTGCAGTGGCGCATTCTCGGCTCACTGCAAGCTCTGCCTCCCAGGTTCACACCTTTCTCCTGCCTCAGTCTCCCGAGTAGCTGGGACTACAGGCATCCGCCACCACGCTCAGCTAATTTTTTGTATTTTTAGTAGAGACGGGGTTTCACCACCTTAGTCAGGATGGTCTCGAATCTCCTGACCTCGTGATCTGCCCGCCTTGGCCTCCCAAAGTGCTGGGATTACAGGCGTGAGCCACCGCGCCCAACCTGCAAGTTGATTTTTAAGTGTACATTCATATTTGAGAACCAATACACTAGGATAAAGGAGATTTTTTAAAACTTCCAAGTTACTTGGCTCTTGTTGATAAATTCCCTGCATAGTTTTCCATGTATTGCTTGCTTGAAGGAATGGCTGCCAGAGCCCCATGTGAAGGTGACCCAGGGCCTTTGCCCAGTGTATAGACAAAAGGGTTCCAGGGGTTTCCTCTCAGAGGGCTTACAGATCGGAGGTCAGGCAGCCGGCAGAGACAAAGCTCTAGTTCTTGTCTAGGATTCTTTACTTTTTTGTTTGTTTTTTGAGACAGATTCTTTACTTAAATAAGGCTTGAAACTAACTTTCTTCCCCACAGCAATCTACAACAAAGGGAGGCCCTGGAAATGAGGGATTCTTTTCTTCTTGGGATCCTGGCTGCTAACCTTGTCCTCATAACCATTTCCTCCATAAGTAATCCCAGGCGTTCGTTCAGCCAGAGGATTTTTAAGCCTACAGTGCCAAGCCCACTTTAATACAGTTTTCAGTGTAACTGCATTTCAACTGTAGAAGTCTCAGTACTTTCCACATGTGAAGTTAGGAGTTATGGTGTCCTATATGTTCTAGGCTAGAAAGATTGTAAGTGTTCTCTCTTCTAGCTGGGGTAGGCCTGAGGGGGCAGGGGGCAAGTGGGTTTGGGGTGAAGGAAGGAGGCACAGCAGGGTCAGGGCCTTTTTAAAGAACAGACAGTGTGTATCATGGCTTCCACCAAACCTCCTTTTCTTCAGATGACCTGAACATTGGCGGAATTATTGGGGGGGTTCTGGTTGTCCTTGCTGTACTGGCCCTGATCACGTTGGGGATCTGCTGTGCATACAGACGTGGCTACTTCATCAACAATAAACAGGATGGAGAAAGGTGAGCCTGCCTTATGTGAAAAAAGGAAAGTTCAAGCTGGCAATAATATGACAACCCTGTTGCTAAACTGCTGTCTTCTCCTTCACAGTTACAAGAACCCAGGGAAACCAGATGGAGTTAACTACATCCGCACTGACGAGGAGGTAATCATTTAGTAAACCTGGAAACCTAGGTGCACCCAGCAGGGAAAACAGCATTCCTCCTTGGAAACCACACGGGTCTCCTAGGAAGATTTCTGAGCGATTGTGCAGCTCCTGAGCTCCTCAGCCCCTTCACAGTAACACACACACACACACACACACACACACACACTAAGGGGATTTGTGCTTTGCAAGCGCTAGTGATGGTACTTTTTAAGAATGATTATTCCATTTGTATTTAGCCCATGTTAGATGTACTCCGTGTTTTTCCCTTCTTGCCACCAGGCCCCTTGATGGCTCTAACTTTGTGTTGGCTTTGCAGGGCGACTTCAGACACAAGTCATCGTTTGTGATCTGAGACCCGCAGTGTGGCTGAGAGCGCACATGCACATACCTCTACTAGAAACTCCTGTCAAGGCAGCGAGAGCTGATGCACCTGGACAGAGCTAGACACTCATTCAGCTTTTCGTTTTGGCCAAAGTTGACCACTACTCTTCTTACTCTAACAAGCCACATGAATAAAAGAATTTTCCTCAAGATGGTCCCGGTAAATGTAACCACAAGGAAGAGAAACTGGGTGCGTTCACTGAGTTGGGTTCCCAACCTGTTTCTGGCCTGATTCCCACACGAGTATTAGGGTGGTCTGAAAGAGCTTGCTCACATAAGTGCCCCTGTGCTGGGCCCTGTGAAGCCAGCGTGTTCACCACTGGTCGTTCAGCGGCCAGGACAGCACCATGTGAGATGGCAAGGTGGCCAGGCAGCACCAGCAGCGCATCCCGGCGGGAACCCAGAAAAGGCTTCGTACGCAGCAGCCTTACTTCATCGGCCCACAGACGCCACCGCAGTTTCTTCTTAAAGGCTCTGCTGATTGGTGTTGCAGTGTCCATTGTGGAGAAGCTTTTTGGATCAGCATTTTGTAAAAACCACCAAAATCAGGAAGGTAAATTGGTTGCTGGAAGAGGGTTCTTGCCTGAGGAACCCTGCTTGTCCAACAGGGTGTCAGGATTTAAGGAAAACCTTCGTCTTAGGCTAAGTCTGAAATGGTACTGAAATATGCTTTTCTATGGGTCTTGTTTATTTTATAAAATTTTACATCTAAATTTTTGCTAAGGATGTATTTTGATTATTGAAAAGAAAATTTCTATTTAAACTGTAAATATATTGTCATACAATGTTAAATAACCTATTTTTTTAAAAAAAGTTCAACTTAAGGTAGAAGTTCCAAGCTACTAGTGTTAAATTGGAAAATATCAATAATTAAGAGTATTTTACCCAAGGAATCCTCTCATGGAAGTTTACTGCGATGTTCCTTTTCTCACACAAGTTTTAGCCTTTTTCACAAGGGAACTTATGCTGTCTACACATCAGACCATCGTTGCTTAGGAAACCTTTAAAAATTCCAGTTGAGCAATGTCGAAATCAGTTTGCATCTCTTCAAAAGAAACCTCTCAGGTTAGCTTTGAACTGCCTCTTCCTGAGATGACTAGGACAGTCTGTACCCAGAGGCCACCCAGAAGCCCTCAGATGTACATACACAGACAGCAGTCAGCTCCTGGGGTTGCGCCAGGCGCCCCTGCCATCGTTGAGCCCTGGCAGTGGCTGTGCCCCAGTGAGCTTTCCTCACGTGGCCCTTGCTTCATCCAGCACAGCTGTCAGGTGGGCACTCCAGGGACACTGGTGTCTTCCATGTGGTGTCCCAGCTTTGGGCTCCCCTAACAGACCTCTTTTTGGTTATGGATGGCTCACAAAATAGAGCCTCCAATGCTATTTTTTTTTTAAGTTTGTTTAATTATTTAAGACGCTCTAAGGCCAAAGGCAATTGTGAAATCAAGTCTATCAAGTACAATAATATTTTTAAAAGAAAATGGATCCCACTGTTCCTCTTTGCCACAGAGAAAGCACCCAGACGCCACAGGTTCTGTCTCATTTCAAAACAAACCATTATGGACTGGCGGCCAGTCCAGCCTTTTGAAGAATGTCAGGTGGAGCAGCCAGGTGAAAGGCCTGGCGGGGAGGAAAGTGAAACGCCCGAATCAAAAGCAGTTTTCTAATTTTGACTTTAAATTTTTCATCTGCCGGAGACACTGCTCCCATTTGTGGGGGGACATTAGAAACATCACTCAGAAGCCTGTGTTCTCAAGAGCAGGTGTTCTCAGCCTCACATGCCCTGCCCTGCCGTGGACTCAGGACTGAAGTGCTGTAAAGCAAGGAGCCACTCAGGAGCCCTCCACTGTGTGCCTGGAGAATGGCTCTCACTGCTCACCTTGTCTTTCAGCTTCCAGTGTCTCGGCTTTTTTATACTTTGACAGCTTTTTTTTAATTGCATACATGAGACTGTGTTGACTTTTTTTAGTTATGTGAAACACTTTGCCGCAGGCCGCCTGGCAGAGGCAGGAAATGCTCCAGCAGTGGCTCAGTGCTCCCTGGTGTCTGCTGCGTGGCATCCTGGATGCTTAGCATGCAAGTTCCCTCCATCATTGCCACCTTGGTAGAGAGGGATGGCTCCCCACCCTCAGCGTCGGGGATTAACACTCCAGCCTCCTTCTGGGTTGTCATAGTGATAGGGTAGCCTTATTGCCCCCTCTTCTTATACCCTAAAACCTTCTACACTAGTGCCATGGGAACCAGGTCTGAAAAAGTAGAAGTGAAAGTGGAGTCTGGGAAGTAGTTGCCTGTAACTGAGACTAGACAGAAAAGGAATACTCGTGTATTTTAAGATAGATATGAATGTGACTCAAGACTCAAGGCTGATATGAGGCTGTGATTCTGCCTTTGGATGGATGTTGCTGTACATAGATATTACAGACTTGTACTAACACACCTGTAGTTTGGTATTTGTTTAACCTCATTTATAAAAGCTTCAAAAAAACCCAAACATTGCTTCATTCTTTCTTGTTTACTCTTATGTTGGGTTTGTCTCCTCTTCCTAGCATTTCAGTGGTTAGGCATGCACACTAAAAATGCTGTCGCCCATCCACCAGGGAAGTCAGTGCCTGGGCAGGAGGGCAGCCTGTGCGCTCGAGAGCGGTGCTGCGCTTCTCCACCACCGAGTCCACCTGTGTTGCGGTTCCCACTCGGGATAGCAGTGGGCAGAGCTCAGTGACATCCCAACCCCAAACCAACCAACGCACATAATCACTTTGTACTTTTGCTTTTGTAATACTGGGATCAAAAAACAAACCAACTGCATTTCTTTCTGGATATTCTCGAACAAAAATAGCGTTAAGTTTACCCAATAGTGCTAACAGAAGAGACTCAAGCTGTTCCCCATCATGGGAGCAGCCCTTACCAGAGGGCTGCACAAATCGGCAGTGCTGCTCTGGGGAGGGCTGCAAAGCCATTTTTTCCCAAGCAGGGATGCTGTTTATGTCTGTTATGGAAGGCACACCGCCTCCACATGGGCGCAGATGAACTGCCCTTCAAGACAATCATTTTTTTTCTAATAATAGGAAAGATTTGGTTTCATTCCTCTAACATGCTTTATGTAAAATTAAAATGATTGATTACCAATAAGAGCTCTGTTCTAAAAACAGAGAAATTCTATTGACTGCTGGAAAGCTGTATTTATGCTAAACCTTTATTACTTTTAGAAAGCTGTACACTTTTTTAAAAAATTTGCAACTATAAATAATAGAAAAAATATCAGAATCAAAATTTTGTCATTACAGATGGGAAAATATGTACTATAAGGAATTCAAACAAGTTAACAGAGGCTTGATTTATATAAAAGAAAGCTGCAGTATTAAAGTTGTGTCCCTTAAAGACCAGATTATAGCTTATCTGAATGGGCTTGACACTTTCCAGTGGAATAAAGTTACAATATTAAACAGATTAGGCTTAGGGTAAGAATCTAAGTCTGGCACATCTCTATTATTTTACAGTGTTTAACCATACACATCATGCAGAATAGAAGGTGAGTGCCAGGCCCCTGAGGAGGAGCTCTCGTGTTCCACAGCAAAGCGCTGCCCAAGGACTGCGGGAAGTGACCCAGCTGCCTTTCCACACGGAGGACACGAGGCTGCTTCCTCAAGGGCTCCTGCCTGCCTGGACACTGGTGGGATGCGCTGTTTAGTTGGCTGTTTTCAGAGGGGTCTTTCGGAGGGACCTCCTGCTGCAGGCTGGAGTGTCTTTATTCCTGGCAGGAGACCTCACATTCCACTGCTGAGGCTGTGGGGGCCTAGGGAAAGGGCATATGCAGTCATTCTGGAACTCAGAAAAACCCTGACAAAAACATCCACCTCAAAAGGAACACTGCTAAACTTACGGTTTATCAGGCAATGATAAACATAAGATGTCATTTCCTTGACTCCGGGCTTCGGTTTTCTCTAAAAGGGAGTCAAACACACACATTCAGTTTTCCCAGAACCTCAAAGGCAGTGCATACATCAGCCCAGAAGGAAACCAAGAACTTGCCTTTGGCTGACGAAGGAGTCCGTGGTGTCCCGATGTAACTGACCCCTGCTCCAAACGTGACGTCACTGATGCTCTCTGCATAAAGGGGAGACACCACTGAGTGAAAACCGCGTGCTATGTCGGAGGTCTGTGCTCTAGTTGTCCGTGGGACGTAGGCACGGTGTCCACATCAGTGTCCCAGTGGCGGCCCTCAGACCTCCATTGGACCCTGTCCCAGGGCCTGGCAGTGTTGAGGGCCCTCCTGGGGATGCCCCTTTCTGTCTCTCTGACCCCCTTCTCTGACCGCAGCCCTCCTTAGGCACTCGGCTGGTTCCTGGGCCTCACTGTTCAAGCCTGTGGCTTCCCTCCCACCCTGTCTTCCATCGTCGCCCCTGTCCCAGTGACCGCCCTGTCCCACTTACTACACTTCCTACTGTGGCTCACCCAGGTTCCCCGAGGACACTTCAACTCCTTGCCTCTGCACTTCCACGTGTGCCTGCTAGTCTCCAGCCAGTGAATGCACCATGCGAGCTGGAAACGTGGCACCGTGAGCAGCTCCTCCACATGGAATCAGCAGCCAAGTCCTGTCCCTTCTACCCCCAGTCGCCACCTCATCCTGTCCCGTCGTGCCACACTGGGAGCGGCTCAGTCCACCTCACCCCTCGCCCTTGATTTTGCATGGCGCCCACCCTCGACAAACCCCCTCCAGTTTGCCCTCAGGAACAGGAGAACAGTTTAGGAGCAGATTCCACCGCAGCTTGGGTGTGAATTCTGGCTCGGTGTCTTACCAGCTGTGTGAGCTGCTCTGAGACCCTCAGGTTTCTTCATCTCTTAAGTGGGTATAAAAACAGCTACCTCACTGGGGGGCTGCCAGGACTACATGAGGTTATCTACGTTGAGTGCTTAGCATGGTGCTGGTTGCAAGGGCAGTGCTCAAGAGATGTTAGCAGCCACTGTCATTAGCAGTATCATCCCTGGAGTTATGTTTAATCAAGAAGCTGGTAAATTTACTGCCCTGCTTTAAGACACCTCGATCGCTGTGTTCCTAGGAGAGCCTAAAGTCCACCCTCAGTCTCAGCTGGTCCCAAGCTGCCTTTACAGACTTCCCTGTTACGCTCAGGTGCACGCGTGCACACACACGTCCACCGTCCTGCATCCGTTTCCTCAGCAGGCCCTGTCTGCACATGATGCTCCTCTGCGCCCCCGGCCCCATCTGTCGACACACGCCACCCTATCGTGGAGTCCTGGGTGGTGCAGGCTCGCCCCTCCTGGGTGGTGCTGTACCCAGTGCATGAGCTGCCACCAGCACACTCCCGGGAACAGCACGGGCTGGGCAGCTGCTTGCTGGTGCCACTGAACCTGCTGCCTTTCTGCAAGCACACGCCAGGAGGCAGCTTCAGAGCTCTCCCCGTTCTCCACACGCTGTCTTGAGTACGGACTGTGTCTTCCTGTTTACATTTTGAAGCTCGTCAGCGCACTGCAGCTGTGTAGCTGATGGCGGCTTGAGTGTCATTAACAGACAATGGTAGAGAATCCCTCATCACTGCTAGATCTGCCTATTCTGTTTCTGTGAAGTCTCTCCTTGTGCTGCCACATGAAACTCCCTTCCTTCCACACACACCGCTCTTCCTGTTTGGAAGCCCATGTGCACTCCAGGAAATCAGTCTCCCATCTTTACAGAAGCCCGGGTGCGGGGGCTCTGACATCCCCCATGCACTGTGCGTAGAATCAAAGGCAGCAGCGTCTGTGCCACCCGAATGATAACAGTAACAGGGACTTGCTAAAACCCCCACAGATTTTCAGTTAAAATCCTAACTCTGAAAATTGAGTAATTTTCATTTCCATTTAGCAAAGCCACTGTGAATTGGTGCTGAACTGGGTGGCATCTTTCCTGCCAGCTTTGAAGAGCTGAGACACTTCCTGACAGTCACCTCCACCTAAACTAAGAGTTGCCAAAAGAATCTGGACGTATAAACCACAGAGAAAACAGAACGGAGTGCTTTTAAGCTATCTAACAATTCTCCCAGGAAGGAGAGCTAATAGGAGACCTCCAAGCATTTCTTCCTGGTTCAGTATAAAGAGAGATGGACAGAGACCGCATCAACAGGAATATTATGTCCAAGAGCCTAGAGCAAGAACAACTACTCTACCAACTCCATGACACCGGGCGCCTGATTTCCAGCACAAAGCGTGGCTCCACACATGCCAATGAGGGCGGCAGGAACCCTCCACGCCAGGCTGCCCTGTGGAGAAACACGGGCTGCTAGGAAGCAACCCAACGCTGACATCAGGGACTCACAGGATGAGCACAACTAAAATGAGATGCACTCTCCCCGTTTCTTCAGCATATGGCACCTCACTGCCAAAACAGAAGCTCTTGGCGCCCTTGAGCCAGGAACATCGAACACAGAACATCGCACCTGTCCATGACGCAGGGTCCCAAATTACCCACTGCCTTTAATGACCAATGCCGTCATGATTCAGTTGTCGTCTGAGGGTGGGGGTGGGATAAACTCCCTTCAAAGGCGGACTTGGATGAAAATTACCTCTAACCTGTTAACTATTCTAAGAGATCACAGCATCAGTGTGACAGAACCAAACAAGCAAGTAGCTAGAACACAGCAGGTGCTCCATACACATGAGCTGACTGAAGCAGTGACTAAACGAACAGCAGGACAGCTTGCTGCTCTGTTACCAGGAAGAGCACCTTAGCACGCTCTCATCTTCCCCTGCTGCGGTCAGGACTGGGAGACAGGCTGGAGAAAAGGCACGAGAGGTGGGATCAGAAGGCCTGGGCTCAGCGCCCAGCTCTGCCCTCCCAGAAGTCTCTGAGAGGAGATCTCTGACACCTCCCAGGTTCCAGGCACTGTGGTCTGTGGAAACAGTGAGGAGTGGAATGGCCAGGGATGAGTGGGGCTGGATGCAGCTTGCCGAGGGCACTGTGCACAGCTGGGTGCAGAGTGAGGGGCACACAGGGACATGGCAGCAGGGCCTGGCCACTACTCCACAGATTTGGGACAGGAAGCATTTCTTCTTCCTGTAAGAGTTTTCTCAAAATAATGGTTTTTATGAGGTTTGAGACAATATGAAGCTATCACACAAGATAATAGGAAAAGAATACTCGACTCTCCTAACTCACCTGTTTTGAAATAAAAGGAAAAGTACAAACAGTAGGAAAAAACATGGAGGGGAATGAGACACGGGCTCTGAGCAGGGGTCCCCGGGTCCCTGGTCTTGGCAGTTGCAGAGCACGTGTGGTACCTGCTGGTGCTGACGTCTGCCCGCCCTGGGAGCAGGGCCACCCAGCAGCGCCCAGTGCACCCGGACAGCCCAGAGACACGGAGGGCCACCTCCAGAACGCACCACTGGGTCAGTCACCTGACCTACCTGTGCCTCAACGGCATTGTCTGCCCCACAGGGGCCCGCGGGCCACTGTGGTGTTTGACTGAATGGAACAACACTGGAACGACACACTTGGTCAGTGCTCACGGCTCAAGCAACCGTGGTCACCGTGAAACATTCCACCTCAGCAATGCACTCACGGTTTTGACCATCAGGACTATCCTGCACCGGAAGGAGTTTTACTACAACTCTAGCAAACACATCGCGACTGCAGGAGACTGCGGAGAAGCCCGCATATTCCGATCCGTTACTCACTCTCAGGGGTGCTGACGGCCCGCTTGGTCACGTGTTCAATCGTGCCATTCGACTCTTGCTCCAGACTGTATGAAGACACTAGAACAGAAAAGTTGCAGCTGTCGAGAAATACCCCCAAACAATAACGAAGAGCAAAACAACCACATGAGAAAACACACCTGCAAGACATAAAGTCAAAATCGCTAGTGTTTAAAATTTTCTTATAAAGAGACAATTCAGGAAGAAATACAAATAAATGATAAACATGAGAAAAAATGTCCATTCTCATTGCATTAAAAAAAAATAAAAGAGTCTAACTTGGCATGAGTGACAGAGGACAGTTTGACCCTCTCCAAAGTTTTAAAATATCCATGGCCTTTGACTGCTGGGAATTAATCCCAAGGATTACATACATATAAGGCTATATGTACAAGGATGTTTACTGTGACAATATTTATAGGAAAAAATTGAAAATCAACATTTCAAAGAACAGGATAGTAATAAATAAGTTATTTCCACAGACACAATGCTATACAGCCACTGAAAGCAAAGGTCTGAAAGAACAGTTCACGCAAGCTGTCTACTACATCGCACCTAAGTATGCAGGGAAACAGGTCATAAAACAATGCACACACACCTCACAATTCCATAAACCAAACAAAACACGTGTGTGTGAGAGGAACAGAATGGCTGCAGGAAGGAATGCCTCACTGCTATGGGTGAGTTTCGTATTTCACTCTATTTTCCTAATCTCCTAGAATAAGTAAGCATTGTTTTACGACCCATGATCCTAAAAGCCCAATTAATGGTATTTGTTTTAAAGATAAGAAAACACACCACTTTGAACGGAAGGAGAAGTAGCTTGTTCTGTGTTTTCATCTGTAAATGCTCTACTGTGTCTGGCACCAAACCTAAGGCTTACCGTGGCCGCACGTTTTTTCTGGGCTTCCCGAATTTAAAGTGAAAGGCAGCACTCCTAAGCTCCGACTCCGGTGCCTGCTCTTTGACTCCACGGCTTTCTTGACAGAATTCAGGATTGCAATGGTGCTCAGGGACACGGGCCTGTGGAGAACAGCCACAGCCGCTGACTTTCTCACTGCAGGCCATGCGGAGGTGACAGTGCTGCACTGTGTCCCCGCGTGCCTCCTCGCTGGCACATCCCTCACCACCCTCATTCAAACCTCCCAGGGCAGAGTGTGGAGCGGGGTGGCAGGCCAGACAATGACAATGACTTTCCTGCCCATGCTTGGTGGGAATGGCAGGGATGCCTCTGAGAACATCGCCACAGAGAACCAGCCCTGATGTGGCCTCCAGGGGCTCTTTACCTGGCTTTGGGCAGCAACCTCTGCAACGGCCCAGTTTCGGGTGTAGGAGATGATACTGGTACATGGCCAGCGCTTGCCCTGGGTGTGCAGGGCTGGCTCATGGCAGGTGACATGGTGGGGTTTTCTTGGCCAGCAGGAACTGGCACTGTTTCTAAACACAGGGCAACCTGGTAGAGAAGATAAAGAGTATGTACATTCTAATACTTTTTAAGTTTTTACAAATTGATATTTGATAGTTGTACATGGCTTAGGGGTCCATGTGAGATTTTGATACATGTGTACAATGTAATGATCAAATCAGGGTAACTGGGATCTCCATCACCTCAAACATGAGTATCTTTTCTTTGTGTTGGGAACATTCCAATTCTTCTATCTACTTTGAAATATACGGTAAATTGTTAAACCGTAATTTCTCCACTGTACTGAATACTGAACTTATTTCTTCTATCTAACTGTATTTTGGTACCCATTAACCAACTTCTCTTCATCCCCCTTCTCCCACCCCTTCCCAGCCTCTGGTAATCACTAAACATCCACTCTCTTAACTCCCTGAGATCAACCTTTTTGGCTCACATCTATGAATGAGAACATACGATCTTCGTCTTTGTGTGTTTGGCTCATTTCACTTAATATAATGTCTTCCAGGTTCATCCATGTCGCAACAGATGAAAGATTTCACTATTTATAGATGAAACGTACTCCATTGTATATATGCACCCCATTTTCTTTATCCATTCATCCACTGATGGACATTTGTCTCCAAATTTTGCTATTGTGAACGGTGCTGCAATAAACATGGGAGTGCAGGTATGTCTTCGACATCCTGATTTCCTCTCTTTCGACTATACGGTCAGCAGCGAGGCTGCTGGCTCATATGGTACCTCTACTTTCAGTTTTTTAGGAACCTCTATACTGTTCTCCATAGTGGCTGTTCTACTTTCCATCCCTACCGACAGTGTACAAGCTGTTCCCTTTCTCCATTTTAACACTTTTATTGGAATAGAATCTTCACATACTATGAGCAAGTCCATAAGTAATGTACTCTGAAGCCATATCAACCCTGGGTAAGTTGAATTTCCTTTTCAGAAACAGAATTCTATGAGAAAGCTGCCACTTGTAGATGCTGTGGCATGGCAGAAGAGGAAAAGGGGTATGCCACTTTGCGCTCATGGGTCCTTCCTACAGGAGACCTGCCTGCATTCCTCAGACAGTGAGCGAGCAGCAGCTACTCCTAGAAATGGCCGTGTGCCGATCTGCTCTAAAGAGGGAGTGCTGGGGGAACATGCGAACACACGGACACTCTGGCAGACCTGGGATCTATAGTCACCAGCCACTGCTGCTGCCAGGCTCGTTTCCTGCACCACATCCTCGTGGAAGGGAGGTCTGGCGCACAGTAAATCCATCACAGACAGAAAGGCACAAGGCAGTGGCAAACAAGCAGCACTCTCGATGCCTTCGGGCTGACTAACCTCTGACGATGGAGATTTTGAGAGGTGCTAGACAAACGACAGACTGGTAGCAGACAGCAGACTGGACCGTCTGGTCACAGTGCAGCGGGCCCCACACCTACCTGTGCCACAGGTGCCGCCTCGGCGCCTCCAGCCGTCCCGGCCACATCTGCATGTCTTGCTAGCTCCTGCTCCTGGACCAGCTGTTCCTGGTACTTCTTCATGTCATACTCAAGCTCTGATGCCAGCTGTTTGTCAACTGCAAAGAAGTCCTTGACCTCATCTCGGTAATCCTGCATCACCTCCTAAAACAGACCCAGGAGCATCCTTTAATGTTTTCTTGAATAAAAAAGTAAGCCCTAAACCCCCATGACACACCTTTGCCTGTGAACAAACCTGCACATCCTGCACATGTACCCCTGAACGTAAAATAAAAGTTAAAGAAGAAAAAAGCCCCCAAGTCATGTTGCTTGATAAATAATAATAGGAACAATGGGACTGACATTACTGAAAGCAGATGATTTCCATTCCAGTAACTAACAGGTACAATGGTATATATGGAGCAAACGCCACTGGCCACATCAGCAGAAAAATACGTAACTAGCAGTTCTCTCTCTTAGGAAGCATCCTGGCTACCTGGCAGTTAATGGGCAGTCTCTCCCAGGTTCCCAGTGGGAGAAAGGCATGCTCAGACACAGCCTCTGGAGCAGGTCCCAGGATGCCATGGATCTAAAAGCTGGTCATTGTCTACATTAGCCTCCCCACTGGCTCTCCGGGGATTACAACTAAGGCTCAAATCCCATCTTTGTGTCTTCTTCTGGAGATTTTACAGAAAACCTTTTCTCATGCCTAGGGAAAAACATTCTTAGGTCTTAAAGAGGGGTGCCAGGGGCAAGACCACTTTGCTAAGAGAAAGAATCATTCCACCTAACAGTAACAGGGAGAAAAAGACACTGCAGTTCCAACTAGGAGGGAAGTCTCAACAAAGAGAAGGAATCCATGCACTTTTCCAGCTGCCACTAGGAGTGGGTTTCACAGGCCAATGAAGAGATTCCCTCAAGCTACTGACAAGAAGCGGCGTGTGGCCATCCTCTGGGTGTGTGCTCACAAGCAGCGGGAAGACTTATTTTTCTTAAGTGTTTAAGTAGTCTATGTAGGATCTAAGCTCTGTTTTTTTTTTTTTTCCTTTCTAGGGTCTAAAATAGGGCAATAAAAACAAGAATATTTGGAAGTTTTTATTTTTAGCATACAATGAGACTATCTTTCCTACCTTGGCTTCCTAGTATAAAAAGCTATTTGAAAATTTATATTCAATGTAATTTTTGTTGAGGCCTTTATTGGAAAAAAAATTGTAGCTTTTTTTGAGGAAGAAAAACACATAATGTGAACAGAGATATAACTGCTGAATTAAAGAAAAACTATGTTGCATTTATTTCTTAGTAAAAGATTTTGCCAGAAAGGTCTGAGGCCCCACTTAGGTCTGCCCTGCAAGTCAACACCTCCTGGGTTTGCTCAGACTCAGCTCCTCATGGTCCCCTTGCTTGACAAAGAATTCAGCCCAGTGACGGCAGCTGCCAAGGCAGCTCCTGCAGGGCAGTTATTTCCTGACCTTGTGAATCCGAGTCAGTGCAAAAGGTAAGCACCCTGAAATCAAACCTGGAGACTCACTTTCACCTTACGGCCCAGCAGCATGAACGAAGATGACCGTGTTCTTGACCCCAGCTGGGAAAGTTTTCCAGATGGACTCGAACTCCATTACAGGAAGACTTGCTTGGCACAGTGGGCCGGCTCTTCACGGCCCTGGCTGCACATCCAAGGCAAAGAGCGGCTTTGGTGGAACCCACAGCCACCCCCTAGCTCCACAGCAGTTACCAAGGTAATGTTGGGTTTGCAGAATTTGGGGTTCTAATCATTCACTGATTGCCTGCACCGTCATAACTGGCAGAAGATCCTAAGTAATGAACTGGTAGGAGAACAACAACCACAAAAGCACAGGCTCCACCCTTACCCTGAGATAGTGCATGAGTTCCCGCAAAGCTGGGATCTTATTTTTCTCCAGCACAGTCTTCAGGGAGATGATAATTGGAATAATATTTTCTATGAAATTCCTCTTCTGAACCTGGTATCACAAACAAAGACATGTTTTAGATGTATGAACTTCTGAAAGACAAAGGCCTCTCCTTGATCTAGTTCTTTGAGTACAGCCACCCTACCACACCATGTAAGTTTCTTTTTGCTTTTCATTATGATACTGGGGATGTAGAGGACCTCTGCTTTTCTCTGGGAGACTTTGTAAGCATTACCTCAAAACACTCTGAAGGCTTTGTACGATAGGGTGGGGACAAATACTACTCATATATTCTAAATGGGGAAAAAGAATTAGAAACATGTTGAGTAGCTTTTGACAAAAGCCCCGAATCTCCACAGAAGACCCTGAGGGACCTTGGCTCTCGCTCCACCTTCAGTCCTCAGTTCAACACCCTCCCCTTGGAACAGAAGTCAGCTCATTCTGCTACCCAGAGGGACACTTTGTATTCCTGCTGGTGAAGGGACAATGGTCTAAAAATGGCTAAGCATGAAGACAGCCAGCTCTGTCTCTCTCTGTACGCATCTACAAAATACTATGAATTTATATATATAGTACCTGATTTGACCAAGTCTTCACACTTTACCTTGAATGCTCACTAACCACAAATACTCTGCACTGAATCTCTTTAAATTAAAAAAAAGCACTCTAGTAGCCCACATATGCAAGATTTATCCTCCTGAAGCTGAAAGTACTCTTTTCATTCTCATTTAAAGTCACTATTATATGTTTCTTCCTTGTAAACCACTCATTTCTAAAAAGTCTTATCAGAGTTCCTGAAACAGGAGGACAACAGGTACAGAAATAAGCAATTTAATAAACCCAGATGTGAGCAGATGTTACGTTCAGGAATAGTCTTAAAAAGTGGCTTCCATGCATTCCCTTGACAAGTATTATCAAGCACCTTCTCTGTCCAGGCAAAGAGCTAACCCTCTGAGGATGCAAAATGAAGCCAAGCATCCCTGTCCTCCAGCCGCTTCTAGACAGTGTGTGTCTCAAGGGAAGAGGTGTTAAGTGGCAGGGTGTTAGGGAATTTAGGTATGGAGATGGGATGCCTAAGGAGTGCATGGCCATCTGATGGATGATCCTGAGGATGTGTGGAGAAGGGAGGATGGGTGGGTGAGGGCGCTGCAGACTTTAGACCCAGAGGCAAGAGCACAGGAGCAGGGTGCAGCTCGCAACTGAGGTGCAGATGGCAATTTGAAGTGGAGAGGTTAGAGGTGAGGATGGAGGGAGGTATGGGAAAGGTGGAAGGCACATCACAAGTTCTTGTTTACCTTGAAAAAGAAGAATCAGGGTTTATTCAGAAGATGACAGGAAGCCACCAGCATAGTTTTTAAAGATTTCACTAGTGAAGTATAACATATGTAATAAATTTACCCATTTTAAACAAACAGTTCCATGAGCTTTGACAAAAGTCTATATGGAATAACCAGCACTACAGACCACTCACCATCTATCACCCAAAAGCTTCCTGCCACCCCTCACAGTCAACCTGCCTTTAGTCTGTTTCAGATATAATAAAATGATCAAATTTGTACTTAAGAAAGACTGCCGGGCTCGGTGCGGTGGCTCATGCCTGTAATCCCAGCACTTTGGGAGGCTGAGGCGGGCAGATCACGAGGTCAGGAGATCGAGACCATCCTGGCGAACACTGTGAAACCCCATCTCTACTAAAAATACAAAAAACTTAGCTGGGTGTGGTGGCTGGTGCCTGTAGTCCCAGCTATGAGGGAGGCTGAGGCAGGAGAATGGCATGAACCCAGGGGGGCAGAGCTTGCACTGAGCAGAGATCATGCCACTGCACTCCAGCCTGGGCAACAGTGCGAGACTCTGTCTCAAAAAAAAAAAAAAAAAATTAGCCAGGCACAGTGGCAGGGGCCTGTAGTCCCAGCTACTTGGGAGGCTGAGGCAGGAGAATGGCGTGAACCCGGGAGGCAGAGCTTGCAGTGAGCTGAGATCGTGCCACTGCACTCCAGCCTGGGCGACAGAGAGAGACTCTGTCTCAAAAAAAAAAAAAAAAAAAAGACTGCTGTGGCAGCGAGGTGGTACATGGCCTGTGACAGAAAGAAACCAGAAACAGAAAGGGTGGTAAGGAAACCATGGAAATGGGATAAGCTTAAATAAGGTCAGAACTAGACAGATAGATTGGTAAGAGAAAACAGGCAGGATCTTGTGGCAACATATGATCAGAGTCTATACCCTTGGAGTCAAAAGCCTTCAGGGGCCAGGTGGGAAATACACATTGGCAATCCAGGCTAGGAGAAAAACACAGGCCTGCAGAGGCCTGCGGCAGCCAAGCTCTGCCCCAGTCATTCAGATCCAAATTCTACAATTCCTGCCAACAAAAGCCTCAGCCTGACGCACCAGACCCCAGTCTGCAAGAGCACCATAAACTGTGGGAGAAAGAGGAGATGAAGAGCAGAAAGAAGAGATGACTGAGTGAGTTTTGACAGAGTAAGTCAGAGACACCTGGAGCACGTCCTGGCAGCAGGGGGACCTGAGCTCAGGCTCATGAGAAATGCTGGAGCAGGAAACAGGTTTGAGAACTGTCACCACCTGGCAAAGTTAAAGCCACCAGTAAGCAAGCAGTCAGCACTAGAGCATGGCACCAGGATTCCAGGGAGAACAGGGAAGCCAGTAGATGGTGGGAAGAGTGGGACACTCACTTGTGAAATGAGCTTAGGGGAGCTGCACACTCACTTGTGACATGAGCTTAGATGGAGGGGCACACTCACGAGATGAGCTTGGGGGGAGGGGTACACTCACTTGTGAGATAAGCTTCAGGGAAGGGGCACACTTGTGAGATAAGCTTAGGGGAAGGGGTGCACTCACTTGTGAGATGAGCTTGGGGGAAGGAGTGCACTCACTTGTGAGATGAGCTTGGGGGAAGAAGCGCACTCACTTGTGAGATGAGCTTAGGGGAAGGGGCGCACTCGCTTGTGAGATGAGCTTGGGGGAAGGAGTGCACTCACTTGTGAGATGAGCTTGGGGGAAGGGGCGCACTCGCTTGTGAGATGAGCTTGGGGGAAGGAGTGCACTCACTTGTGAGATGAGCTTGGGGGAGGGGTGCACTCACTTGTGAGATGAGCTTCTTCTGAGCTTCCTGCATGACTACATTTGCCAAGGCCATGTCATCTTCCTCCATAAGGAGGTCCTTGTCTGGTTTAGATCTCATTGCCAAAAGCTTGATCTCCTTTGAGCTGAGGACCTCGAACGTGTCTGAGAGTAACTCACTGGCGTCCAGGTCCAGGGGTAGGATGCCATCAGCAAAGCACGCTGACAGACAGAGAGAGAAAATAACGTGAGCTTCTGAGAAATGCTCTGGCCCAGACAGGAGGTGTAATTCACACAACTGGGGGGCCATCTGAGGCTGTCAGGGGGTCTGCAAGGGTGTTTTGTCTGGGGCACAGCTGATGCCAGAGAAGGACAAGATGACAGGGGTCTTCCTGCAGTGCCAGGGTCTCCCTTACTAGAGGTCTGCTGGGCCATTATCAACACAACATTTCATTTGCAAACACATACATTTTCTCGCCCACACACTGGGCTTACCCAAAATACTAAGGCAGATTTTGGAAGTGATGTTGAATCGCTGTTCATCTGTGAAGTGCTCTAGAAGAAATTTGTAGATTTTCATTCGTCTCTCTTTGTTTGACTTTCCCTTCAATGAAAACAGCCGCTTCTCTCTGTGGCAGAATAGGACAATGTTACTGCATCACATGGGCACGGGTGTAAGGGATTTAACACTGCATTTTAACTGCATCCTAAAAGCTGCATGCCAAAGACTCAAGTGCACTACAGAGATCCCAGTGCTCATCACAGGCACTGCCCTCAGGAAGCGATTCTCACGACTGCATTTTCTTACGCCATCCTGCCAAGCCACAGTAAAGACTTGGGGCAGGGTCTGTGTCCAACCACTACATGCAAAGAGCCAAACCTCCCCCTGATTCCCCAAGCTCTTACCCAGATACAAGGAGACCAGACTTAGCTGCTTCACTGACCTCTCTGACTGGGGGAACTTGTTATACTTCTCATGCTTCTCATAGTTATTAAAGTGAAAAATACACTCAATGAAGTGTTGGAAGAACATGACAGGGTTCCTCTTCAGTAACAGGTGAGCCAGGCAAAACTCCCCGAAGCTGCAAAGGTCAGAGAAACAAAGAGGGAGACCCGTTTGCTATGTACCGACAGTCTCTGAATACACAAAGAACTCTGCTGAGCAGAAGAGGGCTGTGCATAAGCGTAGGGATTCAAAATCTATCCCAATCAACAGCTCCCTCGGACCCAAAGAAGACAGAAACTCAGCTATTTGGCCTGTCCTTGCTCCACAGCTTCCTTTCTCATCCAAGGTAAGTTGATTTTTTCCACCAGGTTTCCTTTCAAAACTGACAAAAGGTGTTGTTATCCAGCTGCAGTTCAAGTGGGGAAGGCAATCAAGCAACTTAACCCCAAAGCTGCTTCTGCAATTAGAGGCCAGTGGTCTTACAAGACTGATACAATGACAACGGTCACCAGAAAAGGGATATCTGGCCTTCACCTCCCAACTTCAAGTTTGTCACCCACAATTATGAACAAAAACCAATTTTAGTAACTGGAACGTTTTTCAAGAACAAGGATTAATGACAAGAGCTTCATAGTTTGGATCAGGAGGACAAGTTCCCTCTGCAAAGCAACTGACTCAATGCACTTTGGAATCACCAGCAAGCCCTGGGCACTCTCCTTCCACCCATGCCCTCAACACATCTGTGCAATGCTGCACATGGGACACAGATGCCACCAGGACCCCACCAAAATGAAGATTTCCAATGCCAGATGTAAACAGGCAAGCTGTTTGACTACAGGCCACCAGAGAGTTTCTGTTCATCACGATAGTGGGTGACAGAATGCCAAAGCACTGATTTTTGCTGATGGGTCAAACCAACATGGTGCAGGGCTCACTGTGATCCATTCCCACTGTCAAGACCAGTGTTTTAATTTAATTTCAGAGCTCGAATGCAATTTCCACCCACACAGGCGCACCAGTCAGCTCTCCTTGGGAGAGGAGCAGTGTCAAAGACTGTCCAAACAGCAGACACTGGCTCTGGAGGGCATTGGGACTGTGTAGGAGACTGACCTCTCCTTTCCCCAGTGGTGCTCCTTACGCCAAAATTCAAATCAGTTTGTGTTCACAGCACACATATCAACTAAAAATCAGAGAAGGTAGATGAGAAATCATGATGCAAGTAAGCCCAGATAAAAATTCCACTGCAGATAACTACACCTTGACTATTCACCTAGGAAATAAGGGAGCAGCTTGACCTAGAAATATGAAAACAAAATAAATAAAACTCTATTTAATAACGAGAATTCCTTGAGGCAAAATTCACTTAAGGACAACTAGAAGCACCTGTCTGATCTAAGAGCAGTCAGTTATATTTTGTACAAATTATGTTGTTTAATGAGCCATGTCTGAAAGGCAAAGGTCATAGTATCAGATGAAGTTATTTCTAAACAAGGGTTACTGTCGTAAACCATCTGTGACAAGAATGAAAAAAACCACTAAACAAACAAGGATTTATCTTCTGTGGTATTTTATTATAGTTAATCTACTATGGCATGCCAGTTTCCACATTATGTGAACTTCCTCCTCAGAAATGAAGTCACATATACGAAAATGTAAAGCCAGATAGAATCAGCAAATCTTCCACAAGAAGAGGGTTCCCTCTGAGTTTGGACTTGATGTCAATGCCAGTCGACTCAGTTAGGTCAAGAATACACATGGGTGGAGGTGACCCACAGGCAAGATACTGTGGAGTTTAAGCCCTAGTGAAAAACTCGCTGAACCATCTATACAAATAAATTCCATAGCAACATAAAACCATGCCGGGATTCACACGCTCAGGGCTGAAAATGCAGTCACAGAGCTTTCTAGCAAGAGAAACTGGAAGCCACAGCCAATGTGTGATATCCACAACTCATCTTGGCTGCTGTATTCACTGGGACTTTATTAAAAGGGCAAGTTTCAGCCTTGATTAGATTAAGATGCACAGATCCTGCAAGCTTCCTAACTGGAGAAAAGGGACTATTTTGTTTCTCATTTGTCTGCTGAAAAGTTAGGAGAAATTAACATTCTAAGTAATGCTTCCTAGAACATTCCTTTAGAGTGACAAGAGGCAGCAATCTCTAGGTATGTGGATTAGGAACCCTCCAGCATTCTCAAGAAATCTTAGTAAGCTGAGAGTTCGGTCAGCATCCTCTCCCCAGCCCTCAGGACAACCACTAGGAACACACACCCACACCACCAACCAACTCAGGGATTAGGTCTAGGGATTGCACACAGCATGAGCTGCATGAATTATATGGAACACAAAGGGAAGACCAGCTAAATCTGAGTGATTACCTTATCACAGCCTTGTAAAAAGAAGTTATTACTCTCTTACTAAGAATCGAAATCCAGGATATTCTAACAGCCCAAAAGGCCACAAGGTAAGAGCCATGTGTCCAGTTCTGTTTTCAGCTTTAGTAGGAAACATAGAAATCTGACTTCAGACTTCTTCATGAGCTGAATGCCATTCTGAAGCAGGGTGTCTGTTCAATACAGGCAGCCTCATGAGTTCACGCTGAACTCATGTTCCTGACCTGGCCTACAACACATGTCTGTCTCAGGTTAGGACTGGGGTTCAGACCCATCTATACCAGAATTCTACCTGAGGCTTGAAGCAGTATTTCCTACACCCTAGTTCTCCCTGGCCACCACCCCAAATGCAAGCGCCTGTGATGGTCTGTCTAGACCCTGGTCATCCCTGCACTGCTGCTTCCTTCCTCCATGTACTCTGCACTCCAGGCTCCACGGTGAGTCAGGCCCTACCCTCCCCGGCTGACTCTCACGGCACTCTCTTATGCTTCCTCTTCATAACTGTGGGCCGGCTGTCCTCCCAGCACACCAGTTCTCTCAGCCCTCCCAAGGGAAGGCTGCTTCATCTCTCAGTCAGAGGATGAGGAGCACATTTCCCGGACCCCCAGTGCCTTCCTGCCTCCACCCACCAAATGTTCACTGCATGTCTGCTTGGTTTCATGTCCCTTTTCTAGGGATGCCGAATAACAGAACCAAACTCATGCCCCTCAGGAAGCCTATACATAGCGTGTGGACCAGGTAGTGTGTTGCCAAAAGTGCTCTGACACTGGAAGACAGCTGGAAGTGGGTCCAGTGAAGCGCGGAGAGTGTGGGCTGGCTGCTGGCTAAGACGCCTCCACCTCCACCTCCCTGTGGTGCTCCCGCCATCTGCCTCTTGTGCTCTCTGCTACCTGGTTCCCAGTTTTGCTCTCCATTCCAAATCCCCACAGGACTCCCCATGCAGATGAGCTACTGAATGCCCTAACTTTCTGCTTTCCTGACTTCATTGTTTCCAGTGACCATCCCATCTGGACCCAATGTCAGCAGTGCAGCCACGCCCTGGACCCTGTTGCCACACTGGAGATCAAAGAGTCCACTGATGACTACCCTGCTGATCCTTCCAGTGTCTGGCTCCTGACTCCCTCACCCCATTCTGATTGTTCCAGGGCTTCACTGAGCCCTCCAGACAGTCGAGTGCTTGCTTCCTTTTCTCCCAAACCAGGCCATCCTTGTTGTTGCCTCCTTTTCTATCTCAATGGTCCATTATTTGAGGCGCTGTCCTGCCTTGAGCTTCTGGCCCCACCTCTCTGCACTCCTGCGGCAGTGCCCGCAGCGCCCAGTTAAACTACAATGATCTGCTTATTACTTGGCTGTCGCCCTGTGATTACAAGGCCACCACCTATCGGGCAGACAGGAAAACAGATCATAGAATTTTGTAGCCTCTAAATTTGGGGTTTACAAAACCAGCAATTAAAAATGTCATACAGGCCAGGGGCGGTGGCTCATGCCCAATCCCAGCACTTTGGGAGGCTGAGGTGAGAAGATTGAGCTCAGGAGGAACACAGTGAGGGCCTAACTCTACGGAAAATAAAACATGAGCTAACTCTTTGGGAGGATGAGGTGGGAGGGTCACGTGAACTTGGGAGACTGAGGATGCAGTGAACCCTGATTGCTCCACTGCACTCCAGCCTGGGCAACAGAGCGAGACCCTGTCTCAAAAAAAAAAAAAAAAAAAAAAAAAAAAAAAAGTCACACAGAGGGGGCAGGCAGTGCAAGGACCTGCAGGGGAGGGCAGAGCTTCATTCTACAGAATGTGGGCGATGGGGAGGCAGGGCTGCAGGAATGAGTGGGGTCCAGCTCTAGTCCCTGTGGCCAGCCTCAGAAGTGACCATCGTCCTGATGCAGCCTGTGGCCGACAAGCTCTCCGTGGAGGAGCTGTGACTACTGAGGCCTCCAACCTCATAGTTGTTCAGTAGGGGGCTGCTGAGAAGGTGCTCACAGCCCCAGATCCCAGGGAGGCGGGGGATGGTGGGGCCAGCACAGGTGTGGTCCAGGATGTCCTCTGAGATACCACAGATGGATGACGGCTTACAGAGCATGTGCTGCTGAGTGGGGCTGATGGGGAGCAGACCTGGTTCTGTGTGCAAGAGGTAGAAACCCTTCCCCCAGGGCTGTCCGCGCTACCTGCCCCTGGCCCACCCAGACAGGAACTCCTCATCATCCGCAGCATCCCAGCTGCTGAGCTGCTGGAGGACAGCAGCACTGGGGCGGCCCCACCATGCTGCAGCCCCTGGCCCCACTGCCACCTGGCCAGGCCTCTGCCTGCACAGGGCTCCTCATTCAATCTGGATGGAGGGCAGACCCTGATGGAGGGGCTGCCCTCCGTTCAGATTGTCCAGACTCTATCTGCAGTCCAGCTGGTGCACACATCTTGAAGAGAGCCACTGGTACCTTTTCCCACCCCACACAGAGACTCCAACTCACTGTCTGCTTTGTGTGGGCTAGGGTGGAGGGGGACTACAGGCTGGGCTCACTAATAAAGACCCAGAACCTCAAATTAACCATGTATAGTGGCGCATGCCTGTAGACCCAGCTACTCGGGAGGCTGAGGCAGGAGAATCACTTGAACCAGGGAGACAGAGGTTGCAGTGAGCCGAGATCATGCCATTGCACTCCAGCCCGGGTGACAGAACAAGACTCCATCTCAAAAAAAAAAAAAAAACAAACAAAAAAACAAAACAAAAACAAAACCCAGAACCTCAAAGAAAAGAAAAGTCATAAAAAATTCAATAGGCTGTGTCACCATAGTCTCTTCCTAAGATCTGCATTAGCAGAAACACACGAAAAAATGTATTGCCTGGTGCGGTGACTCAAGCCTGTAATTCCCACACTTTGGAAGGCCAAGGTGGGTAGATTGCTTGAGCCCAGGAGTTTGAGACCAGCCTGGCAAAAACCAGTCTCTACAAAAAAATACAAAAAGTAGCCGAGTATGGTGGCATGCACCTGTAGTCCCAGTTATCTGGGAGGCCGAGGTGGGAGGATCACTTGAGCCCAGGAGGTCAAGGCTGCAGGGAGCCATGACTGTACCATTGTACTTCAGCCTGAGCAACAGAATGAGACCCTGTCTCAAAAAAAAAACAAGCAAACAAAAAAAAAACAGCATCTAACATAGCAGATAGGCATAGCCTTTGACCTAAAAATCAAAAGTCAGGCACAGAAAGATATATATATATATACCACACATTCTCACTCATATGTAAGAGTTAAAAAAAGATAGGGTCATAGAAGCAGAGAGAAGAATTGTGGTTATTAGAGGCTGGGAAGGGTATGGTAAGGCTGGTTAACAAATATAAAATTACAGGAGGAGTATATTAAAATGCTCAACAGCACTGTAGGACGAATATAGTAACAATAATTTACTGTCTATTTTCAAAAAGCTAGGGAGAGGATTTTGAAAGTTCCCAACACAAAGAAATGATAAATGTTTGAGGTGATGGTTATGCTAATTATCCCGATTTGATCATTACATGTTCTACACATGTATCAAAATATCATTCTCTATCCCATAAATATGTATAATTATTACACGTCAAATAAAAATAAAAGGAAAATTTTCAGAGAACAGACTAACTTAAATTACAGTTAGCAAAGTAGTCATCGGCTTTTCAAAGCTGAAAATCATGGTCTACATTCGAACCATGGTGTCAACAAACCCAGGATGCAGACATAAAAGGGAAAGATTAAGGGGGAAGTGTTAAAATGCTAGAAGAGACCCTGGTAATCTCACTACTCGGTAAAGTATCTTTATGCTCTCCATTTGATTGATGATCTCAACACCCAGATGTACAAATCCTACCTACAGTTTACTCATTGATCATTGCTCTTTTTCACATACACGTATAGGAGCTAACAACAGCGGGGAAAAATGAGGAAATGCAGGTTAAGTAACCGATTTTACCTCCCAGGTGCATCATCTGAAAGCATTCCCAGCCTGTCTGATTACACCTTCTCCCGGGCCACGCACTGCGTAGAAAGCCCTGAGAGGCAGTATAGTGGACACGTTGTAAAGGTAAGAGGGTGTGTGAAGCTATCTAAAAAAAGGTGACAGCCTTAGCTTTTTGCCTCCGGCTCTAGGCAGCAGTAAGTAGAATATTAGTTTTACTGGTTTGTTATGTGAAATGTTTCCCCCCCTTGGAAAATTACACCTAAAGAAAACTGAGCAGAAACTTCCACAGAACTCAGAGTAAATTACTGGTGGCTATATTTAGATCCAGAGGGACCCACTGTTACCAGCCATTTATAGTTAATGAGCTCTATAAAGACCTCTTCCCCACTGTGGGACTTTGCCATGGCATTCAACATTCTACTTTCCAGTTGCAGACTTGCTTTAAAAAGAATTATTGTTACAACAAACTCTAGGGTAGCAAATTCTATCAGACCATTTCTCAACCCCTTGAAAAAAATCTTTTAAAAAAAAGATGCAAGGATAGAAATTAATAATTGCCAAAGTCACTCCCCTACGCCATACAAGTCTGAAGAAATGCCCATTTCCAAGGAGTCTTGTCATCTGTACACTTGATTCCACATTGTGCAATTTCATCTTAATTCCTAGTTTCTTCCTTAAAATTTCTGCACTTAAAGTCTCACCTCTTTAACAAAATTAACTTTTTTTTTTTTTTTTTTTTTTGCCTAGAAATTAACAGTGAGTTTCTAGCGGCTGCTCCTCTATACGGTGTAATACAGCAAGCATATAATGTTCTTCAAGCTCCTTCAGGAACAGCAAACACTGTCAGCAAGTGCAGTCAATGCTGAGATTATTCAATGATGAATCTAACCATTTTCTTTTAAACTTTTGTGCAAAACAAAGGTTTGTTATACGCTTAGCATCTTAAAAATCTGCTAATTTTCCTGGCACCTACCGACAGCTCACTAAATCCTACTTAACTCTAAACCAATCTGAAAAAAAAAAGAGAAATCCAGCACACAACAGAAATGAGGTAAACTGTTGAGTCATCTGACGTGAGGAAAAGACTTACCTGGCAATGTCTGGGTGTGAATCGATCAGAGTGCTGACAAATCGGAAGAACAAGGAGCCCTTCCATTTCACAAATTCCTCCTGTGCAGAGAGAAGCCGGCATGTTTCAGAGTGCGTTATCATGGGCAAGCTTCACTGTTCCCAGCCACACTCCACCCACCACGCAGTCTGTCCCCGGCACACTGGCTCAGTGCACAGGCACACGCTTCCAAACCGTCGGAATGTACTGCGGAGAAGTGTATGTGCAGAACAACATCACCCTTCTACCACAGGAGAAAAATGACTCAAAGCACGCGGCATTAGAGGGATGGTGCCACCCTCTATTTATAATACGGTTCATAATCGTTCACTATGTTCTTCTGCACACGGAAACGTCCCACTAGACTCGCAGAGCCCAGCGCAAACACCTTGATCCCCATTTTACGAAGGGAGAAGTTAGCTCTCAGAAATGTGGACTTGTCCAAGTTAAAAAAGAATAACAGAATTCAAACTAGAACTACTTGTCTACTGAATGTGCTTTTCTCTACATGGTACTTATTTTCAAAATGAAACTTCTCACTGCTTGACAGGACGTCTGAACAAAGTCCCAAAATGAACATTCACAAGTAACACTGTTTAGAAGGTTGTGCTGAACATCAGAAGAGTAATACTCCAGACCGGAGACGAGACAACCATTTCTGGATTCTACTACAAAGCAAGCACATTTCCTGCGCTACTCAAATATTCCCTTCAACCAGAAGCAACGGTGAAGGGGAAAGGACAGGGTGAACCCTCCTACGCACCTGCAAGAGGTTGGTAAGCAAGATGAGCGTCTGCTTCCGGATGAATGGGTCGGAATCCTTCAGACACATGGAGATGTTGGGAATATACTTGTCCACCATGATGGTGTAGCGAATGCAAAGATCACACATCACGATGATGACGTTGTTGCGGACAGCCACGTCCTCACACACCTCGAGCTCTCGCACCAGGGCTGGGATGCTCTTCTTTGCCAGATCCTCGTGCTGTAAGCACAGCTTACCTGGCATAGAAGACAGGAAGATGTCTCAACTGTATTCTAAATCCTAATTCCATTCCTAAATTTTCTCCAGATACATCTTGCTAATGGCTTCTATTTCATCAAAGTTAAAACATCATGCCCACAATCACAAACAACAAAAAACTAAAGGCAGACAGACCCATCTTGAATATTCGAATAAAAATACCTAAGGAGAAATAAACCCCCCAGGAGTTATATACTATGGGATGTTCCTTTACACTAATAAAAACACCTTCCTTTTAAAGTCAATATTTGAATTTCGCAGTTATCCACTTACCTGGAAAATGATCAGCAAAGCCTGAGAGATGAAACATTTTACTCCTGATCATACATATCCTCGACAGATGCTAAATACCCATGGCTGAATTTGAAATCTGAGCTAGGTAAATAGGAAAGAATGCATGTCCCCTTTCTTTCTTTCTTGTTCATAGTTGAAAAGGCTGCTGAGTTTTGTTTGTATGTTTCTTTTGTGCCTGGGAAATGTTTTGCAATTCTTGGGTATTTGAAAAATAACTAATATTACAAAAAAATTAATAACTTAGGTAGCATGAAATATACACTCACACTAAAGGAAAAAAAAAAAACAAAATACAATTTCCAGCACAGAGGTCGGTGTTTTCAAGATTAAAAATAGTTTGAGTTCATGGAGAAATATGTAAATAGTCATCTAGCGAGTTCTGCAAAGTATTAAATAAACCATTTCCTTTTAAGGAAAATTTATTTCTTCATTTCCAGAACTCAGTGCAGTGCCCGGCACAGTTCTTGATGAACAGACTTCGTGGTGCTGCATTATGAATATAAAAAAATTACAGGAATATTAAAGTCAAGTGAAGGTATTGAAAAAAATTACACAAACAGGTATAATTGTAATAAATTAACATAACCCTACTAAAAAACAAAAGCTCCCTCTAGACCCTCTAGAGAGTACCTGAGTCTTGGGGAGTTACCAGCCTGAGGGCTCTCATGACCAGCACGTGGTTATGCAGAGCTCAGCACTCAGATCAGAGCCACCTCTAGGAACCACATGGCCGAGAGCAGACACAGACAGGCTCGGCAGCCCCTGACACAGTCCCATGGCTGGGCTTACTTAAGACAACAGCTACACACAGAACTTGATGTCAAGCCCCATTCTCCCACGTTTTTCTTACCTAAGGTAATGATGGCATGTGCTCTAATCACAGAGGGCATGACAGAACCTCTGACCTGGGAGGGTGGCTGAGATGCTGGGGCATCACTGCTGCCTTGAGATGACAGTACTGCAAGGAAGGGAGAGAAAGTTACTGACAGAACCTTGAAACGGCATGCATGGTATAGAGTATGATTAAAAGTGCCTTACAATGGTCAGCATCAGCAGACGAAGCCAGGACGGACTGAATCAGAAGGAAGACGCGCTTCTCCACCCTGGCTGGACACAGCTGGGCTATATCCCCTAAGGTAAAAATGTACTTCACCTACAAAGATAATTGGTTTTACAGTAAAAATAAGGCAAAAGAAAAGTGAACTCTAGCTAGATTAAGGACATGTCAATGGAGTATTTCCTTTACCCCCAAATTTAAAACAATGTTACTACTTTTCGTTTCATAAAAATACATGGCTATTGTAAAAACTTAGTCACTATGTAATGAAACTCATCAAAAATTAGGGCAAGCATATAATTTTATCATCTAAATCTAGACACATCTGCAAGTAAAAGGGGGTGCTATTTAGAATTATGTTGTGAAAATAGGTGTACGCCAGGGTTATCTTGGGTAAACTGGGATACATCTACCTATAACCTTACCACCCGGAGACATCATTGTTTTTGTGTATAACTTTTTCAAAGTATTTCTATAGTCACACGGCTTTATGTTGACTTTTCTTATACACTTACCAAGTATAGTATTTTGAAGTCTGCAATGATTACTTTGAACATTAGGCATCGTTTCATGTCAATATATATGACACATGTTTAATGACTACATAAGCATGCCATTTTAAAACTAGGACTGTCATCATAACTTACTGCACTATTCCAGTATTAATGAACACTGATGCTGTTTCACTTTGCTAATGTTTCGATTAGCTCTGGTGAACACCTGTGTATCCTTAGATACCGCTCTCTTTCCTCAGAAGTAAAATCCAAGCTAAAGAGTATATAAAGCTACTTTACATTTTGAAACATATTTTCAAGTTGCCCTCCAGATTATTTTTCTATGTAGACCCCATCCAAAACCTGCTCACAGCTGCCATGCTGTGTTTATTCATACATTCAGTTTAACAACTAAGTAATATTGTTCTTTTTTTATTTACACCCCAAATGGAGGGATGATGCTGAATAGTAAAATGTCAAATAAAAGCTTATTCTAGGGTAAGAAAGCCAATAACAAAGTATATGGGTTTAAAAGAATCTTGAAATACTGTATCTCTTCATTAAAAAAAAATTTAAGTTCTATTTAAAGAAGCAAGAATGAAACTATGTGTATAAGGCAAAACCTCTCCATAGTATATTTTGACTGAAGAGTAGATTTTGACGACACGGTTAACAGTTGAAAAAAACCTGGGGGAGGGGGGTGGGGACAAGACTCACTGACCATATTAAGCATCTTTCTTAATGTGGGTAGAAATGAGAAGAGTAAGACCCTCTAGAAACCCTGGGCCAAGCCTGTGCTACACTCCCTGGTGCTCTTACCTAAAGCATCCAGGTTCCCACAGTGAGGCTTTGTTTTACTGATCACGTGCACAGTAGTGCCTCAAGCGCAACGGTCTTCTCTTTTAACAAATCTAAGCTTGGTCTGTGGTCACTGGGAGTTAGGAGAGCTAGGCCAACAAGCAGAAACTGAACACAGAAAAGATGTGCTCTACTAATTTAAATCTATGAGAAAAATGGCCCGCTTTGGTTAAATGATGACCTGTACTGAATGGCATCAAAAAGCAGCTCATTTCCTTTACTGGACAGAGTCAGATGCTGGAACCAGAATTACTGCCATACATCTTGCCCCCAGGCAGCCACTGAAATCAGCCAACTGTCCCGTCCTGGCTCACGGGAATCTCTCGCACTGTTTACAGTTTCTAAAGCAGGGGTGCCATGGAAAACAATCTCAGGGCTCCCAGGTCACCTGTGTTTTGAATTGTCAAATCTCTCATTGTATTTCAGTCATTACTTGGCAATGGCTCAGCACTATTCCCCAGTTCTACTGTCTGATGTTCAAACAGCTCAGAAGACATGTTAAATTTTTAAAAAAGCAAACACACAAACCAAAAACAGTATACTCACATTATTATTTCTTACCTTATATTTCTAAGTGTGACTATACCAACCTTACAACACATACTGTGTTTTACCTACTGAAATCAGGCTTCTCGTAAGACTGAACTAGATGAAGCATATATCATTGAGTTTCCCCCCCCTCCCGATAACAAGTATATAAGAAAAAAATGAATAGGTTATCAATTTAAAAATATCTTCTAAAAAGAGAGAGTAAGCTCTAGGCTAAGACAGCCCTTTTGTTAAAAGCATTTAAAGCATACATTACAAGGTCATCTTTAATAAAACCTCACTGATAAAATGGAAGCGAAAAGAATGGTTGGGAAAAGCAGTCGCTTACCAACAGGTCTTCGTCCATATTCCCTGTTCCATTCTCCTTGAGAACGACGTTGGAGAGGTGGTGCTCGCAGGTGGACAGTACACCCCCACACACCTGCTTCAGCAATTCCTATGGCAAGTCAAAGTCATCTCTGAAGGGCCCTGCACATCTCCCCGACTACCCATGAAACACCATGTTCTCAGAAGAAACTATGCTCTTCAAATGGATAGGCTGTAGGGCTGCTTTCTAGCTTTCCTCTTTCCCACAATTTGTCCAAAACCACAATGACATGCATTTAGCAATCTAGCCATGAGTACTGGCTAAGTGGAATTTATAAAGAACAGTGTATATATCATCTTTCTTTTTACATTTGCCCTATAAGAGCAAAAGGCCATGTATTTACAACGACCCCAGGTAGTAATTTGTAAGAGATCTATAATAGTAGTGCTCCTCCAAAAATACAGAAATAAGCTGTAGTTTTGCTGGCATATACAGATGATGAATTAACTACTGTGATCAACATTTTTTAAAGACATAAAATAGAGTTGCTATTCTTCTGAAATTTATTCATTAGGGACAAGTGTTCTGTGTCTCTTATTGATGACAATAACTTCAAGGGGTCACTTCCAGTGCACATGGGACTGTTCCTCTATGTCAAGAGAGCTCCCAACCACGTTCTAGAATTCTCGGACCTCGTTTTCTGCAGGAAACCATATTCCAAAACACCTCGGTTGAGCTAAGCGCCTCCATCCCCTTGCTTCCATGCTACCCGATGCCGACTTTTACTTTAGGAATGGTTACATTATGTTGAAACTATCTGCTGATGTGCATGCACCTCCCCTGCTCCGCTGCAGTGCCTTAGGGAGGGACCTGTGGTAACCACCATCCAGTGCCTGGCAGTACCACAGCCTGGCAAGCCACCACTGTGAGCAGCATTTCTAGTCTGACTTGCCCTAATGTATCTTGAGACTATTGCCTTTATTACTTTCAAAAGAACTATTGCATTTAAAGTTTTAATAGATTGCACAACCTGGACCAGAACATTGGCCCAGAGTTTCTGCAATTCTTGTGCTTGATCCCACAGTACTCAGGCCAGAACCTGGGCACTATGACTAGTAAGTTTCGGTATCACAGAATCTGGGAAAGCCGACAAGGCCGCCCAGTCCTGGCATCCTCTCCACATGGTGGCCCGTTCCAAGTTCTTGTCCAGCTTCTCCCGAATACCTCCCATAACAAGGGCCATGCTCTGGGGCAAGCCCTCCATTTTGGGCAGACCTCAGTAAGTCTTCTCTGCAGTTCACCAAAACTTATAATTTCTATTCATTGGTCCAGATAGGTTGTCTGGGAATACCAAATAAATCCAATTCTTTTATTTGAAAGTCCTTCATAAATTTGAATTTAGCTAGGCAGCCTACTGTCCCCAACCCCTCCCTTCTCCATGCTAAAGACTCCAGGCCCTTCTGCAGTTCCTTACAGAACTTGCTTTTTGATGCCCTTATTTAACTGCTCTCCTCTAGTTATATTCAATCTCATCAACACTTCTCTGTAAATCTGTCACTGATACTGACTTATCAGCCAGGACACAGGACCACTGCTCCTCTTGTTCTAGACACTATTTCTACTGACACAAGATCTCATCAATTTTTTAATAACAGTCACAAAACAGATCACAAAAATGCCCAAAGACCACAGTCCTTTCATATATACTGCTGCTGAGCTATATCTTTGGGTAATCTGTTGCTCTCAGTAAAATAAATGATATTCACTTACAGAGAAAAGAAAAGGAGAAGTGTGTTTAGGGGAAACAAGCGGGTCACATGGATTGAAAATATCCTAACATTCCAGAAAATCTCAGGGCCTTGCTCCTCTGTCAACCACCAAGTGAGGTTGTGTCGGCAGATTAAAACCGTGGCGGTCTTTGCTAATGCAGTAGTAAGCCCCACCCATTTCCAGCTCTTAGTGTCTAACCTGAACACAGTTCTTGCCTTCCTCATAGGCTCTCATGACAATGTAACCACCGTCCTAATGGCCCTGGGCCAGCAGCAAGCAGCAGATGACTTCCTAGGCCCTGACTGCGCGCTGTACACATGATTCTTTTTCCAACCAGTGCTGGCGAAAAGAAAATTAGGAAAAAGTCAGAGGCCTTAGTTCTAGTCCCAGCTTTGCCGGTAGTAAGTTGTGTACCACTGAGCCTGGAAGGCTTGCGGTTTCATAGTCTGTTACGTAAATTCCTCCCTGATTACTCTTTCCTCAGTCTTACCACACCTGTAATCCCAGCACTTTGGGAGGCTGAAGCAGGCGATAACTTGAGATCAGGAGTTTGAGACCAGCCTGGCCAACATGGTGAAACCCTGTCTCTACTAAAAATACAAAAATTAGCTGGGCCTGATAGCATGTGCCTGTAATCCCAGCTACTCGGGAGACTGAGGCACGAGAATTGCTTGAACCCAGGAGGCGGAGGTTACAGTGAGCTGAGATTGCGCCACTGTACTCCAGCCTGGGCAACGGAGTGAGACTCCATCTCAAAAATAAAAATAAAATTTTTTCATATAATTTCTTGGGTCTTGAGATAAAGGGTTAGAAAAATCAAATAATGCAAGTATCCCTTTCATCAATAAAAGAGCTTAAAGATAGATACCAGAAAAACACCAGACACCATTTCGTAAGAAATAGGTCAACAGTCTTAAGTCCCAAGCAAAAAAGTTACAATCATTGTTTTAATTGATCTGTTAGAAGTAGAAAATGTAACATCTTAAGGAAGGGCTTTTTCTAATGAACTTGGTCAAGAAAAGGAAACACAGGAAGGCAGTTGGGGAGATCAGCTGAAGCCACCATTTTCTTTAATTCTGGAAAACTTAAATATATCCCAGCAATTATTTAATTTTTGTTTTCTGTAGCCATTATTAATAACCCCAGCTCTAAATTTTTTCATTATGATTGGTACTAAGAGTGTATCTCATGATAAAAACAGAATAAATATATGGTAATAAAATGATTTCTTCAGTTACTGGTACGCATACCCTTTAAGGAGTCAAAGTAACTCTGCCTCCCATAAATCACTGATTTGGATTTCTGTTTATGCACATATAAAAACATTAGCTCTGGGCTATAGGCAACTTTGGGGACATGATACCAACAAGAGATATTTGAATAGTGTAACCGCATAGTAACAGGACAGGCATGTCCAAGATTATGACTTATCAAAAGGTCGGAAACCTGTTCTGGGGGAACTTCCTGCTTAAGTGGAAAACTGCCTATAAATGTTCTTGGAATGAGAGTGGAAGTCAAGGAGAAAGATAACCTTGCAGAATTCTCATCAGGAAATGACAGACAATCAACAGGAATGCCTACCTACAGACACTTGCACCTGCGATCAAGGTGGTGACCATCTAAGGGAGCCATGTCTCTTCGGCAGCTAAATCTTCTTGGGGAACGTCAATTGCTAGTTATGTAAACCTTGCCTTGTTGCGGCAATAGCTGCTGGGGACATCCTTACACGTCCTCTTATTTATAGAGAATGCTCCTCAAACTTCAAAACACATACAGTAACATCCTAAGCTCAAAAAAGTCAGAAACACATCAGGGAAAGTCTGGCCATACCTGCTCCTCTGCTGGTGTCTCTGCAGATGCTCTACAAAGCCTCTGCAAGGCGTCAACAGCTGAACTGATCACCTCTAGAGACCACTGAAATCCATTCAGCTTACACTTGACAGCATCTATGAAGGAAGTCAAAACCCCTGAAGTTCAACTGCTTAAATATATTCAGGTATATATATACACACACACACACATACCTGAAATGAACAGCAATGCATTTTCACGTAAGATTCTCCAGCAGACACTCACCAGTCACTTTGTCCCGGGTGCTCTTAGGAAGCTGCTTTGCAATATGCCCAATCACACAGAGAATATGTCCTAACGTGTTTGAATTGGGATTCTGCTGACTAGAGGAAGGGCAGGAGAAACACGGAGGGAGAAGCAAGTTAAACACTGCTGCCAACAAAGGCCCTTCTTCTGGATTAACACTGGAGGAAGCAGGGTAGGTAGCATGGCTTAGGAGTCAAGCTGGGGGAACATCAAGGCACTTAATGTACTTAGACAAAGGGGAAATGGGTTAAACATGATTCTTATTTTTTTCACACTTGTTTTATACCAGGTTTTAAACAGAAGCTCTCTGTATATGAATAGCTGTGAAAAAGCCCACTTCCTTAAGCCTTGGGTTTTGTTTCTAAGACTCTTCAGTGTCATTACTGGTTACAATAGAAGATACAAACCTGCTGATTTTCTCCCAGGATTGTACTATTCTGCTGTAGTCCAGCCTGGGTGAGGAGCCAGCAATCTTGGAGAGCAGCATCCAGGCAGGTGCCGAATGTTCCGTGCCAGTGTGAGATATTATATTGTTTATAAAAGTGGGTGAGAATTTTTCTTTCTTGGACCAGATATGAAAAGCCTTATTTAAATATCGGCTGGAAAAAAAAAAGATAGAAAGGCAGAACTGCAACTGTAAATATACAAAATGATACAGATCGGAGCCTCACTGAAAGGGTATCAACTTCTGCTGCTCCAGGACTCACGTGGCACATGAAACTTTTACACGGATGTTCCTAATTAGTGGCATGCCTGATACCAAACTAGGTACCTTTTAAATTTTTATTATTCTACAATCAGTTATATTCATTTTTCCCCTCATAAACTATTTCTTAAAGTAAAGAATAAAATTTCACAATTCATTTGAGACTCTTCTTATCCTCCTCCCCTCCAAAATTTCTACATAACTGCATGGGGTCAGTTACAGATACATCCAGAGCTTACACAGTTATAGAGACAAAAATTAGTAACATTGCCCTTTTTTCTTTTTTTTTTTCTTGAGACGGAGTCTCGCTTTGTCACCCAGGCTGGAGTGCAGTGGTGCGATCTCGGCTCACTGCAAGCTCCACCTCCCGGGTTCATGCCATTCTCCTGCCTCAGCCTCCCGAGTAGCTGGGACTAAATGGCAGGATTGTAAATGACAACCTAACAATTAAATATGATCTTAAATGAGCTAAAATATGCAGTAACTTAATACCACTCAGAAATAGGTATTTCAAACCTTTTCAAAATAAAAAACCATGCTTCTGATGTACTAAAGTGTTTGTGTTATATTACTAGTTTTTGAGACAGCGTCTCACTCTGTCACCCAGGCTGGATCACAGTAGTATCATCACAGCTCTCTGTGTAGCCTCCACCTCCTGGGTTCAATCAATCCTCTTCCCTCAGCCTCCAGAGTAGCTGAGACTACAGGCATGGTCACCATACCTGGCTAATTTCTCTCTCTCTCTCTCTCTGTCTGTCTTTCTTGAGACAGGGTCTCACTATGTTGTCTAGACTGGTCTTGAACTTCTGGGCTCAAGCCACCCTCCTGTCTTGGCCTTCCAAAGTACTGAGATTATAGTTGTGAGCCACTGTGCCTGGCCGTCACTGTTGTTTTAGAACTATCTCTTATTTTACTTCTTCCCAAGTCACTGAATGGGATCATATGACTCATGAGACAATGCCATATTATATAGTTAAATGAAGAGAAAAATACACTTCTTCCCTTGATTAATTTTTCTTAGACTTCTAAGAAAACACATACACATACATACACACATGCGAACATCAGGAATTCCTCATTAAATTGTTTTTAAAAGGGAAATTCTCAAAGCATACAGAACAAGGTACCTATAACAAAATAAACACATCTATATACCATAATAACCATATGCATATAAATGAAGTTTTGTTAATATATCAGCTATTAAAAATCCATCCACAGATGTCAAGTCTTAATACAGTTAGCTTACAACATGATTTATGTCTGATTTATGTCCAAATACCACAAGATATAAGCAATGAACAATTATTTTAAAATTTATTTTAAAATAATTATATAAAATATTAAGTGATGTTTATTATATGCAGGCAACAGAATGGGGAAAAAACCCTCTGAACTTGCAGAAATCTCAAACTTGGCTCCTCTTTGACAACTCCCAGCCCTCCACTCCCAGCCAGCCTCCCAGCCCAGCTGAGGGCCACAGCCATTCCTCACCTGGGCAGACTGTGACCCAACACACTAACTTCTGTCTTAGTACCAAAACCAACAGCCATGCTTCAGGCCCGTCTCCATGGCCTCCACCAGAGGTTACTGACTACTTTTGCGCTGAGACTCTGGTCCACCAGTTGGATCTCTTTTCATCTCCTTTAACTAATTCCTGTCTTCTAATAACTAACTGCTGATTTGAAAAGCTCTATTCTTAGTCCTATTATCTCCAACCTAACTCTGGGTGACCTCATGCATTACCGAGAGCTCCCAACTGAGATGTGATAAAGCATTCAAGTTGAAGCTGGGTTTCCATCTCCAGCACTCCCTCCGTCCTCGACCTGCCTGACCTCTGCTCTCCACATCTCAGTCAACAGCAATTGATTTAGGCATTTTCCTGAGATTTCGTAGAGCCTTCTGGCCTCTGAGCTTTTGCATGACTATTTCCTTCCTGGTAACCCTTACTATTCTGGGTGCTTAATTCCTACATATTCCAAATATTCTGCCCATGCCACTACTTCTGGGAAGCCATCTTAAGCTAGAAGAAGAAAGAAGGAGGACAGGAACAGGAAAAAGAGGAAGAAATAATCACCAAAATGCCATGTGCCCTTCCTCTGTTCTCCTGTAGCTCCCTTTCCACTAAAATTGTGACTTGCTTTTGTCTATTTCACTAGACCAAGAGCAACTGGAGTAGAGGAAGTGCACTGAACTATTCTGTGAATCTCCAGCACTTAGAACCAGTCCTGGAAAATGAAGTCCTCAAAATATGTTTGTTCAGTTGAATAAACTATTTCCTCTTCCAATTCCTCCAAACCTCAGGCTCAGCTTTCATCACTTCTACCATTCCCTCCTATAGGGCCTTTACAGGGGTGATGAAGTTAAAACGTGGCTGTTAGGGTGGGTCCTAACTCAAGCTCAAGGTGAGAGGTGAAGCCAGTTGGACGTCTTGGGTCGAGTGGGGACTTGGAGAACTTTTCTGTCTAGCTAGAGGATTGTAAGCGCACCAATCAGCACTCTGTGTCTAGCTAAAGGATTGTAAATGCACCAATCAGCACTCTGTAAAAACGCACCAATCAGTGCTCTGCATCTAGCTAAAGGATTATAAATGCACCAATCAGCACTCTGTAAAAACACACCAATCAGCACTCTGTGTCTAGCTAAAGGATTGTAAATGTACCAATCAGCACTCTGTAAAAATGTACCAATCAGCACTCTGTGTCTAGGTAAAGGATTGTAAATGCACCAATCAGCATTCTGTAAATGGACCAATCAGCACTCTGTAAAATGGACCAATCAGCAAGACATGGGCAGGGCAAAATAAGGGAATAAAAGCTGGCCACCCAAGCCAGCAGCAGCAACCCGCTTGGGTCCCATTGCACGCTGTGGAAGCTTTGTTCTTTCGCTCTTCACAATGAATCTTGCTGCTGCTCACTCTTTGGGTCCGCACTGCCTTTATGAGCTGTAACACTCACCGCAAGGGTCTGCGGCTTCATTCCTGAAGTCAGTGAGATCACAAACTCACCAGGAGGAACAAACAACTCCGGACGTGCCACCTTTAAGAGCTGTAACACTCACTATGAAGGTCTGTGGCCTCACTCCTGACGTCAGCGAGACCACAAACCTACCGGAAGGAAGAAACTCCAGGCACACCTGAACATCTGAAGGAACAAACTCTGGACACACCATCTTTAAGAGCTGTAACACTCATCGCGAACGTCTGCGGCTTTATTCTTGAAGTCAGCGAGACCAAGAACCCACCAGAAGGAATAAATTCCGGACACGAAGGGTATCCTTATAAGAAGAAATGCGGACACAGGATGAGACACCAGGGATGTGCATGAGGTCACAGCCAAGGAGAGAGGCCTCAGGAGAAACCCACTCTCCTGGCACCATGATCTCAAATTTCTACCCTCCAGAACTGTGAGAAAATAAATTTCTGCTCTTCAAGCCACCTACTCTGTGGTGTTTTGTTACGGTGGCCCTAGCAAATTAATACAAAGAGCTGTATCAATTAAAACTTTAGACTAAAAAATGCCTATGTAGAACTGTGCCCTTTAAAAAATACTAATACATTCTGAATACTCTGTTTTTGAATGTATACTGAACAAGACATTTGTAGTTGTATCACCCATTTCATCATTAATATTATTTATTTGTACCTTTTTTCTTGTCATATCTGGGCAGAAGTTTATCTTTTCCATTAGGCTTTTTGAAGACTGTTTTTCTTTCCCAGTTTTTAAATTTCTAAATTTTAGCATTTCTTTTCTTCAAGTTTATTCAATGACTTTTTGTAACTTCTTAAATGGAACCTTTAGCTCATCAGTTTTCAGTCCTTTTCCTTTTCTAATACATATTTAACGTTACACATTTCTTTCTAAGTACTCCATTAAATGCATTCTACAAGTTTTGGCACGTATTAAGTTCCAAAAATCTTCCAATTCACTGGTCTTTGACCTTGGAGTTACTTAGAAGTATCTTTTTTAATTCTTCAAATGCTCTTTTTTGAGGTTTGCCTCTACTACTTATTGTATAATGCTCAGAGAACATTATCTTATTAATACAGAATTGTTGATATTTAAGACTGACTCTATGAAGTTGTAGATAATCAATTTTTATAAATGGTTCACATAAGCTTAGACATGTGTGCTTGTTGGGCATGGGGTTTTATACATATCCTTTAGGAACACATACCTCTTTCAGGTATAATTCCTTTATCATTATAAGTAACTTTCTTTACAACTGATGACATTTTCCGTTAAATTCTATTTGACTCTATTTTAAATTCTATTCTATTCTATTTGATACAGCCTTCTTTTTGCATTATTTTTCTAGTAACCTTTTTCTTACTTTCAGCATTTCTGGTAATTTTATTTTAGGTGTGGCTCTTATAAACAGTATGTAGTTGGATTTTAGTTTTTATATCCAAAGATTTTGTCCACTAACTGTTAAATGTAAGTCATTTACATTTATGGAGATTACTGACCTATTGGATTAATTCACCCTTTTATTTTATGATTTCGATATACCATGCTTTTTATTTCCTTCTCATTTTTTAACCTCACTTCTGTTCTGCCTTTTCTTGCACTGAACTTTCTTCAGTGTTACTTCTGTTCTGCTGGCTCAGAAGTTACATATGACTATCCCTGGTTGTCTGCAGTGTTGACTCGAGTTTAATGCCAATCAGCATCTCTAGTCTCCTCCTATCCAATGCTAGAAATGCAAGTAAATGCACCCTCCAGCTCATCCTACATACTTTTTTATATTTTAGCTTCACCTTGCTTTCAGTCATCCCAGTTAGTCATCCTCATATCGTTGTTACTGATTTTTAATGGCTATGCTTAATTTAGATTTATCTATGTGTTTATCGATTTCTTAGCAACCTTTCCTTCTCATTCCTCCCTTCTGAATTCAGTTTCCATCTTTCTGAAGTACATCCTTTTTGTTTTATTTTTTTGAGACGAGGTCTTGCTGTTGCCCAGGCTGGAGTGCAGTGGTGCGATTACAGCTCACTGCAGCCCCCACCTCCTGGGCTGACGCGATCCTCCCACCACAGCCTCCCAAGGAGCTGGGACTAAAGGCGTGCGCCACCACAAATGGCTTTTTTTGTAGTGACAAGGTCTTACCACATTGCCAGGGATGATCTCAAACTCCTAGTCTTAAGCAGTTCTCCCGCCTCAGCCTCCCCGAGTGCTGGGATTATAGCCTGGCCTGAAGTACATCCTTCATAGATGGCCCTTTAGTGGAGGGGTAGTGGCAATAAACACCCTTGGTTTTCTGCTAGTCTCAATATGGCTTTATTTTACTCTGTATGTTGAATAATCTGGTTGGGTGCAAGATTCTAACTTGATGTGAACTATGTGAACAAGTTTTGTTTGAAATGCTTTTGAGACATTTAGAATTGTCGACTACTTGTTTCGCTTGAAATCCTCACTCCCTGTTTCCATTTGAATCATTTTCTCCTAGTAGTTTCACTACCTCTTCATACTTCTTAAGTCTTTTCGACATGGCTATCTTCCTCTGTTGAAGCCTTCAATGCACATCGTCTGCAAGGTTCCTCTTCTAAACTTGCATTTTTTCTTATTCATTTTTTAATCTTAAGCAGTTTCATCCACAACCTGATTCCAGGTTTCAAAATGAGCCCATGTTTCTTTGTTTGTTTTAATGTCTCCTTAAAGACCTCTGAAATAAACGAATACTAAAAATAAAACAAAATTTTAAGCAACACTGGAAAATAAGAAGAGTTGCCATGAAATCAGAAGTCAAGAGTAATTTCAGAAAATGTGCAGCATGTGAGTTCTGGGCCACTTCTTTTCAAGTATTACCCAACTTGGGCAGAGGTGGCTATCACCTACGATGATAAACAGAGACTGCATGGTGGTTACACAGGTATACTCTCTTTGTGATATTTACTGACCTTATGGTTTATGTACTTTTCTAGACATGCTATACTTCAATACAAAAGTTTTTATAAAGAAAAATAAATTTTAAAACCTCCCAACAGCTTCTCAGGAGCTGTAGAAGGCCTCTCCTGCTTTTCTGCAAAGACTGACTACTACCTTTCATTACATTAACATGAATTAATACATTGAGCGTGCGTAAGGAGGTATATCTAAGAAAAGTGAAAAAGCAGTAGACTCTATTATTGGCTAAATCTCTCACTTCTAGAAATCTCAGGAAAGCATAGGGTGGGTACAGGTTGAGTATCACTTATCTGAAATGCTTGGGACCAGAAGTGTTTTGGATTTTGGAATATTTGCATATACTTAATGAGATATTTTGGGGATGGGACCAAAGTCTCATATACACCTTATATGCACAGCCCGAAGGTGATTTTATTTTTCGCTTGGGGATGCTGAACAGACTGTATGTTGTGAGCCTGCATTCTGACTGTGACCCATCTCACGAGGTCAGGTGTGAGATTTTCCACTTGTGGCATCATGGTGACATTCAAAAAGCTTCAGATTCCAGAGCATGTTTGGATTTTAGATTTTTGGATTACAGATGCTCAACCTGTACTGAGAAAACCTTTATTGAATGAACACATTTTTTCAGGCATAAAGTTGTAATACCTAAAGAGACATGAAGAGACCCTAGAGTACACTGGCTGCTCTTACAAATCAGGAAACTAAGGCTCAGAGAAAGTGATTTTTGCCAAGGCTGTAGAATGCTATTTTTTGATACTAAATCTATTTTCTTTCTACCGCATGATGATTCCTCTATCACAGGTCCTAACTCCTAAATACAATATTCACTGTACAGTATATGTTCAATAAATGTTATCAAAGGAGAAAAAGGCTGCAGCGTTAGTTAAGTCAATTAATCCAATAAGGTATTAAAAACAGTTTAACTTGCAGGAGCCAGGAAGTCATCCTTCATGATAACCAGTATTGGGGAAAGGTGATATTAATATGTGTTTCCATCAGTGTTGTCTATTATATATGAAGACACCAATCTGAAACTGGAAAGGGTCAGACAGATGCAAAGGAAGTGACCAAAAAGGTGTCACAAACTTACAGTCGATAAAAATATCTAAGAGATTGGAAGCAAGTCAAGGAAAAAGAGACCAATACTGAATCTTCACATAAGCTAAGTAATCTGGAAAGCTGATTTTTCAAGGACCAGTAGGAGAAATTTATTAATACAAAGTCTTACGGTCTTCTTCTATAGGGAACACAGGTCATACAGTTAACCTACCTCAGTTCCTGGCTTTCGGTGGTGAGGAGAGTAAGAAGTGCCCAGGCGAGGACCTGGCTGTCGTCCCCAGAGTGAAAATGACTGTGATGCCGAATGTTCTGCAGCAGCAGCTGGTCCAGGAACTCCAGGGCCTTCTCCTGCACAGTGCTCTCACAGTCCATCACCACTGGGACCACCCCCCGCAGCCAAACTTTCTGGATCTGCACGCGTCTAGGCTGAACCTTAGGAGTGAAAGATGATGGCATGAGAAGGTCTAAAGACAAGCCAGGGAAGTTGTGATCAACATTTTGAGATGTTAAAAATAACCACACATTCAACTGCAAATAGACCATAGAGTGAAAAAAAAAATTCAAAAAATATACAAAAGCAAAGCCAGCTTAGTGTAAATCAGTGCAAACCAAAATTTTAAACTCATACATTAAAGTCACTATTTTACTAGTAGCTACTAGTAAATCAGTACTTTTTTGGTCATTAAAAATCAAGAGCAAATAATAAATATCCCAAAGAGCAATTAGAATAGATGCTGACAGAAAAAGTCAAAATATGCATTGCTTAATGCCTTCTATCATGAAATAAAGAAATAAACAAGCTTTTAAAATTCTTTGACTAAAATGCTAACTAGCTGACAAAAGTAAATTAAATATAGTACTTGTGAGTCTGTTTTTTTGGCAGTATCATCTATCTATGCCCCAATTGACTAAATTTAATCTAGGCCTCTAGCTTAACCAAATCAATCTTAAATTTTATTTTTCTGTGTGAGATTTAAAGTGAAGAAAAGGGCCGGGTGCAGTCAGTCACACCTGTAATCCCAGCACTTTGGGAGGCCGAGGCAGGTGGGTCACCTGAGGTCAGGAGTTCAAGACCAGCCTGGCCAACATAGTGAAACCCTGTCTCTACTAAAAATACAAAAATTAGCCAGGCATGGCAGCACCTGCCTGTAGTCCCAGCTACTCAGGAGGCTGAGGTGGGAGAGTTGCTTGAACCTGACAGGCAGAGGTTGCAGTGAGCTGAGATAGTGCGATTGCACTCCAAGCCTGAGAAACAGAGCAGGACTCTGTCTCAAAAAAAAAAATAAATAAATAAAATAAAGTGAAGAAAGGGCTAACAAGTGGCATTCTCTAGCATTAGTTCCTAATTATGTTTAATAGGAAGCACAGTCCATTACACATAATTCCAAGATACCTCCTCCCTTACGTTGTGCAGTTCTGCAGTGGACTTAGAGTTTTTAAAGGTCAACTTAACATTTAGCAGCAGGTAATTACTGCGTGGAATTACTTTTAATGTAAAATACCATGCATTACATATATAATGTCCTGTCTCTCACCATAAGGAGTTCAGTAAGAGACTGGAGGGCCTGCTTCCGGACAGACACTGCAGGGTCCCGACACTGGTCCTGCAGAATCCACAGGTCTTCCTTCATGCCCGAGACATCACAGTGTTTCAAAACACTCACTAATACCTAGAAGGCATATACGCAACATGAAGTGATAACTGCATAGCATCACCTCAGAAAGATAAACTGTTAACAAAGGAACACTTCCTTTAAGTTTGTGGTTCTTAACATTTTGGGGTCATGGATCCAACCCTCCCCCTCACAACATCCCATTTTTCAGAATCCGATTGTCTCTCAGAGAAAAACAAATGTTATATAAACAAATATTTACAAACAATTTTATGAACCTACTAAAATCCACCCATGGTCCCTAGGTTAAGAATCCCTATTCTAAACAAATTAAGGATATAAATTTGTGGTTCTTAAAAAAATCAGAAACCCTGTAGGAAAGCTTAAAAATAAATAATCTTCCAGTTCATCTATGATTCATATATAACAGGATCAGGGTCAACTAACAGTTCAGTGAAAAGCAAATTAAGTAATGAATATGGCCTAGGAGTTTAAAAGATATTCCTTTGCATTTCCAAGTTTTTGGTGCTTAAAAAAAAAAAAATGTGCAGAGAAAACTCGCACCTGCAGCGCAGACTTCCTAACGTTGGTCTTCTCATCCCTGATCCTCTTTCTCAGCATTGCCATGACACATCTTTCTGTAGAGGGAATACCAAAGGGTCATCACAGCCGGAGAAAAGTCACACAGCAGTTAACATTTCACCACACAATACCCAGAAAATACACTCATCTTAAAGACTCACTAGCTTGTTTTAAATCCTAAGAAATTAGAGTGTGGAAAAAGAAGAAAATGTGAATAATTAGATATTCACTGTAATGCATATAAACTTTGGAATATTAAAAATTTGGTTTTAAATCTCGACCCCTACCTCTAAAATTGTGAATGAATTACTTATCTCTTCCATTTTGTTTAGCTACAAACAGGAGTATCTAACCCATAGGATTATTTTAAAGATTTGATGAGGTAATATATAACAGCAGCTTTAAAATGTTTCACTTGAAGGCATTTTTTTTATAAGAGACGGGTCTCATTCTGTCGCCCAGGGTGGTGCACAGTGGTACAATCATAGCTCACTGCAATCTCAAATTCCTGGGCTCAAGTAATCCTCTCTCCTCAGCCTCCCATGTAGCTAGGAATACAGGCATGAGCTAATCTTTTTTTTTTAATTTTTTTGTAGAGACAGGATCTTTCTGTGTTGCTCAGGCTGGTCTCGAACTCCTAGCCTCAAGTGATCCTCCCACCTCAGCCTCCCAAAGCAGTGAAATTATAGGAGTCAGCTACCATGCCCAGCCTTGAGGCTTCTTTATATTCTTAAAAATTACTGAGGACCCTAAAGAGATTATATCTTTTAATACGAATCAGAAATTTAAACTGAGAATTGTAAAAATATTTACCAATTCATTTTAAAATAGCAAGATATGTTCTGTTAGTACTTTTTCATAAAAAACAACTATATTTTCCAAAACAAACAAAAAATAGTGAAAAGGCTGGATGTGGTGGAATGTGCCTATAATCCCAGCTACTGGGGAGACTGAGATCAGAGGATCACCTGAGCCCAGGAGTTCGAGTCCAGCCTGGGCAACACAGCAAGACCCCATCTAAAAAAAAAGAATGGCACTGTTTTAGAGTTTTGCAAACTTTAAAATGTCTGGCTTAATATAAGCCAGCTTATCTCTCATCTGGCTTATATTAAACAGGATTCTCATCTCTGTTTCTACCTGCAATCTGTTGCAATTTGATAAGTCATGGGACCACTGGAAAACTCCAATATGCCTTGGTGAGAAAATCAGAGTGTGGAAGGCAAATGAACACGCATTCATTTCTACTTCAAGGACCCCTGAGGGCTCCCAAAACACACTTCGGGAACTGCTTATATATAAGAAGGCAGCTTAAAAAATAAAAGATGGAAAACAATAGAGAAAAATCGATGAAACTAAAAGTAGGTTCTTTGATAAGATCAACAAAACGAATACACCTTTAGCTAGACTGGCGAAGAAAATAAGAAAGAAAATTGAAATTGCTAAAATCAAGAAAGGAGGGACATTACTATTATTAGCCTTACGTAAGTAAAAAGGATTACAAAGGAATACTATGAACAATTTTATGCCAACAAATTAAGTAGCCTACATAAAATAAACAAATTTTTAGAATGACAAATTTTAGAAAGACACAAACTACAGAAACTGAGTCAAACAGAAATAGAAAATCTGAATATACCTGTAACGAGTAAAGAAACTAAATTAGTGGCTGGGCGCCGTGGCTCACGCCTGTAATGCCAGCTCTTTGGGAGGCCGAGGTGGGCGGATCACCTGAGGTCAGGAGTTCAAGACCAGCCTGACCAACATGTTGAAACCCTACCTCTACAAAAAATACAAAACAATTTGCTGGGTGTGGGGGTGGGTGCCTGTAATCCCAGCTACTTGGGAGGCTGAGGCAGGAGATTTGCTTGAGCCGGGAGGCGGAGGTTGCAGCGAGCCAAGACTGTGCCATTGCACTCCAGCCTGGACAACAACAGCGAAACTCCGTCTCAAAAGAAAAAAAAAAAAAAAAAAAAAAAAGAAAAAGAAAAAAAAGAAACTAAATTAGTAATCAAAAAAACTTTACACACACACACACACCTCCCTAAGGACCAGACACTTTTACTGGAGAATTCTAACAAATGTTAAAGCAAAAATGAACAATGCTTCATGAACTCTTTCAAAACATAGAAAAGAATACACTTCCCAGCTCGTCTTAGGCGAGTACTACCCTGATAGCAAAATCAAAACATCTCAAGAAAACAACTGATACAGTTTGAGTATTTGTCCCCACCCAAACCTCATGTTGAATTGTAACACCCAGTGCTGGAGGTGGGGCCTGGGAGGGGTGTTTGGATCACTGGGGCAGATCCCTCGCAGCTTGGTGCTGTCTTCATGACAGCAATAATGAGTGAGTTCTTGTGAGATGTGGCCATTTAAAAGTGTGTGGCACCTTCCCCCTGACTCTCTCTCTTTCTCCTGCTCCTACCATGTGAAACGCCTGTTCCCTTTTGGCCTTCTGCCATGATTCTAAGCTTCCTAAGGCCTCCCCAGAAACAGATGCCAGTGCTGTACTTCCTGTACAGCCTGCAGAGCCATGAACCAATTAAATCTCTTTTCTGATAAATTACCCAGTCTCACATCTTTTTTTTTTTTTTTTTTTGAGGCAGAGTCTCACTCTGCTGCCCAGGATAGAGTGCAGTGGCGTGATCTTGGCTCACTGCAACCTCTACCTCCCGGGTTCAAGTGATTCTCCTGCCTCAGCCTCCTAAGTAGCTGGGATTACAGGCACCCACCACCATGCCCAGCTAATTTTTGTATTTTGGGTAGAGATGGGGTTTCACCATGTTGGCCAGGCTGGTCTCCAACTCCTGACCTCAAGTAATCCACCCGCCTTGGCCTCTCAAAGTGCTGGGATTACAAGCATGAGCCACCATGCCTGGCCACGTTATTTCTTTATAGCAATGCAAGAAGGGCTTAATACAACAACAGATCAATATTCCTTATGAATATGACATCAAAATTCTCAACAAAATACCAGCAAACCAAATCCAGCAAGATACAACCATGCTTGGGATTTATCCCAGGAATGAAATATCATCAACCTGTGAAAAATCAATCAATGTAAATTACAGCATGGTAACAGAACAAAGAAAACCACACAATCATCTCAAAACAGATGCAGAGAAGTATCTGCAAATTCCAGCACCTTTCCATGATAAAAACTCAGCAAACCTGAAATGGAAGAAAACTTCCTCATATTGATGAAAGCCATCTTAAAAACCTCACAGCTAACATCGTACTCAGCGGTGAAGACCAAAAGTTTTCCCCTAAGTAAAGAAAAAAGACAAAGAAGTCTGCTCTTTGACTTCTTTTCAACATCATTCCACAGACTGTAAACCAAAAATAAAATTCTAAGGCTCTCCAACCATTGGAATGGACGTCCTCCTTAGCCAGAGCACTCTAAAATTTAACCTGAAGGCTGGTTCAGGCCAGGACGGGACGTGGGGGTCAGACATGCCTCATTACACCCTCCAGGAACACAGACTTTAAGTCTGATAAGAAACATTTATTATCTATTCTCTCTGAAGCCTACTATCTGAAGGCTTCCTCTGTAGTAATGAACTTTAGCCTCCACCATCCTTTATCTTAACCCAGACATTCTTTCCTGTTGAACCCAGTTCTTTAGATAAACTCAACCAATTGTCAACAAGAAAAATTTAAAATCTACCTATCAGCTGAAACCCTCCCCACCTTGTGCTGCCTTTTGGGACCAAACCAATGTATCTATTAAATGTATTTGACTGATGTCTGACGCCTCCCTAAAGTGTATAAAACCAAGCTGCAGCCAACCACCTTGGGCACGTGTTCTCAGGACCTCCTGAGGGCTGTGTCACGGGCCATGGTTACTCGCATTTGGCTCGGAATACATGTCTTCAAATATTTTACAGAGCTTGACTCTTGTCAACAAATAGGCAAGAAAAAGAAATGAAAGATACCCAGATTGGAAAGGAAGAAGTAGAACTACCTCTATTTACAGATGACTTGTTCTTACATCAAGAAAATCCTAAGGAATCCACAAAACAATCATTAGAGCTTGTAATGAGTTTGGCAAGGTTGCAGAAGATCAATTATCAAAAATAATATGTAAAAACTGGCAATGAACAATTCAGAAATGAAATTAAGAGAGCAATTTAATTTGCAATACTACTGAAAAGAATAAAAACACTTAGGACAAAATTTAAAGAGCAACAATTGTTCACTGAAAACTACAAAACATCACTGTAACAAATTAAAGACCTAAAGAAATAAAAAGACATCTGGTGTTCCATCGATTAGAGGAATTAACAAACGAACATGGCAACACTCCCCAAACTGATGTACAGATCAATCCCTATCAAAATCCAAGATGGCTTTTTTTTTCTTGCAGAAATTGGCAATTGATCTTAAAATTCATATGGAAATACAAGGGACCCAGAATAACCAAACTAATTTTAAAAAAGAACAAAGGGACAGGAGGAGAACTCACACTTCCTGATTTAAAACTGACCATCACAGGACACTATGTTAATGCCAAAATATGACTCTGACATAAAAATTATTTCTGGCAAGACAATTAAAGCATACAATTAAAAAGCAGCAGCAAACAGAGAAAAAGCTCTGTCTATCCTTTCCCTTTTCTTCCTATGGGCAGTATATAAATTCTCCTTTACTCACAGGGTCTCTAGACCCTTATCAGCCCAGAGCAATTCACAAAACTCACTCCATTATTTTCTTCCCACATACAGGCAGTCCCTGACTTAGGATTTTCTGATTTTGCAATAAGGTGACAGCGATGCACATTCAAACCATACTTTGAGTTTTGAATTCTGCTCACTTCCCAGCTAGTGACATGCAGGATGATACACTCTCACGATTCTGGGCAGCGAGAGTAGCTCCCCGTCAACCACACCATCAAAAGGGGACAACAGAGAGTCTCCAGTGTACTGTGCTGCCAGCATTTTTTGGGTATGGTGTTTTGTGTTATGTAAGTGGAGTTCTAAGCCCTCAGTTACTTTACATTGAGATCTCTCCCCCTTAACACTCACTAGACACGTTAATAAACTTGTTTGTCTTGTTACGGGGATCCATCCCAAGGAAGAACTCATGAGGACTGAAGAAAAAGTTATTTCCCCTCTCCTACGCTAGAACACAACAGCAATCAACACAATGTGGAACATGAAGACAGACATATAGATTAATGAAATAAAATTCCATTAATAGAGAATATAGAGCACACAAATAAGCTCATGAGCTTATACAAGTCAGCCAAGTGATTTTTTTACAAGGCTGCCAAGACACAGGTGAAGGAACAGGCTGAAAGAAACAGTGCTATGTCAACTGGATAGTCACAGGCAAAGGAGTGAAGCTGGACCCCCTATATCACACCATATGCGAAAATTGATCAAAGACCTCAATGTGAGAGCTAAAACTATAAAAGCATTGTGACTTTGGATTACACAGTGATTTCTGAGCTGTGTGCTACCAAAAGCACGAGTAAAAGAAGAAAAAGATAAATTGGACCGCATCAAAATTAAAATGTTTTGTGCCTCATAGAATACCATTTGAAAAGATAACCCACAGAATGGGACAAGTCTTTAAAAAATCACATTATCTGATAAGGTGTATATATATAAAAATAACTCTTTCAACTCAAAAATAAAAGATAACCCAATTAAAAAATGGACAAAGAGCTTGAATAGACATTTCTCCAAAGAAAACATATTTATATGGCCAATAAGCCTATGAAAATTTACTCAACATCATTAGCCATTAGGGAAATGTAAATCAAAACCACAAGTAGATACCACTTCATACCCACAAAGATGGCTAAAATAAAAAAAGACATGGCAAGTGTTGGTAGGAATGCAGAGAAATAGGATTATCATACGTTGCTAGCAGGATTGTAAAATGGTGTGGCCACTTTGAAAAAGTTTGGTGGTTCCTCAAAATGTTGAATATAGAGTTACCATATGACCCAGCAGTTCTACTCCTAGGTATACACTCAAAGGGAATGAAACCACACATCTATACAGAAACTCATACAAGAATACTTACAGCAGCATTAGTCACAATAGCCAAAAAGTGAAAACAACCCAAATGTTCATCAACTGATGAATGGATAAACAAAATGTGGTGTATCCTTATAATTGACTATTACTTAGCACAAAAAGGAATGAAGTACTGATAGATGCTATAACATGAATGAGCCTTGAAAACATGCTATAGGTGAAAGAACTCAGACACAAAAGACAACATAGTACATGAGTGCATTTATGTGGAATGTCCAGAATAGGCAATTTTTTTTTTTTTTTCTCTTTTGACTGAGTCTTGCTCTGTTGACAGGCTGGAGTGCAGTGGCGCAATCTCGGCTCACTGCAACCTCCACCTCCTGGGTTCAAGCAATTCTCCTGCCTCAGCTTCCTGCGTAGCTGGGACTACAGGCGTGTGCCACCACGCCCAGCTAATTTTTTTGTATTTTAGTAGAGATGGGGTTTCACCATGTTCCCCAGGATGGTCTCGATCTCCTGACCTCGTGATCTTCCCGTCCCGGCCTCCTAATGTGCCAGAATTACTGGTGTGAGTCACTGTGCCTGGCCCAGAATAGGCAATTTTATAAGGAAAGAAAATTAGTGGTTGCCAGTGGTAGGAGGAAGGGGGCATGGGGAGTGACTGCTAATGGCTATGGGTTTATTTTTCAGCTGATGAAATGTTCTGGAATGAGTCTGTACAATCTTGTGACTATACTAAAACAACTAAATTATACACTTTAAATGGTGAATTTTATGGTGTGTGAACTCTACCTTAATTAAAAAAAAGCAAAGAGAGCAAAGTGCATGGCATCTAAGTGACTATACAAAATTTTTAATGTACAATTAATGCCAATATATGTCCTTTCAGCTTATGAACAATATACTGGAAACATGGGCTCTTTGCGTCCCCGAACTTTCATAATTTTTAAGCATCATTAAATCACCTCAACTTGATATTGCTTGAAAAAGTCTGTGCCACAGTAAATCCATAACCTGTTTAGACGAAGTCTGGCGCCAACACAAACATTCAGCATTTTTCCAGAGTACATTTTCCTACAACATTTAGAAAACCTGTTTATTATAAATGCAGTTATTGCTCTGAATTTGAGTAATACATGCTAATATCTAGCCTCCCGAACCTATTTCACGCTGACCTTCTAGGCTGAATAATAAAAGCAGTAATGTAATCATCCTCAGGGCGCTTTCTGTGCATCTCGGCACCTACCTCAGTGTTCTGCATACATGTGTGTGTACAAGTGTATATATGAGAATACGTCTGTGCACAAGCACCTGTCTCTCCACTGCTCCTTAAGAGATGGAGCTCTGTCTCACAGACTTGTGCATCTCCAATGCCTGGAACGCATTGGGAAGGACCAGATCAAGGATTATTGAATAAATTAATAAACCCAATGATGTAGTTAATCCTCTACGTACATGCTCTTTCTCTCTCTTATCTGTCTCTCTCTCTCTTTAAATCACTTTCCTAAATGTTGTTTCTGCAGACTTTCCCAACAGTCGTCTGGTGTTACAACTGGAAAACGACAGGCACACCCTAGATCATGCAGCTATTTAGTAACTAAGTTGGTACAAAAAAGCAGACTGCCCTGCAGTGTTATTTTCATTTTTTAATTAGACTGTCGCCCAGGCTGGAGTACAGTGGTATGATCACAGCTCACTGTAGCCTGGAACTCCTAGACTCAAGCCATCCTCCCACCTCAGCCTCCTGAGTAGCTGGGACCACAGGTGCACACCACCATGTCCAGCTAATTTTTATATATTTTTTTAAGAGATGGGGTCTTGCTGTGTTGCCTAGGCTGGTCTTGAACTCCTGGGCTCAAGTGATCTGCCGGCCTCAGCCTCCGAAAGTGCTGGGATTATGGGATTACAGGCATGAGTCACCACGCCCAGCCAGCTGTTTCAACTCTTAGGGGTGAATAAATCAGAAAAAAAAAAAAAAAAAAATCCAAGGTTTTAGACTCTACTTACGGTTGTCTGAAATCCAGCAGCATTACCTATCTGACAGTGATAAAATCTGACATACCTCCAGATCCAACTGTTTCACCACTGCTGTCTATGTTGATCTCCCCTGAGGGTTCGGAACGGTTAGATGTCTGCCTTTGGCAGGAAAAAGCTTTAAAAAAAAAGATTTAAAAAAATTAAAAACAAAAATTTAAAAAAGCTTTAAAAAAAATTACAGTCATTAAGCTAAAAATGTGTTATACTTTTAATAACACAGTTAAAAATGTGTTATACTTTTAATAACATTAGCAGGGCACATTACTCATTTAAGTTACAACGTTATTACTGAAATGAATTTCAACTTCTCTGAAAAAAGTACTCTGTTAAAGCAGGTAAATAAGGAGGTAAGAAAAACATTTTAAATATTCCACAAATTTTTAAAAGATAATCATTCAATATTTGAAACTGTATTGATCCACTACCTGATGAATTTCTCAGTAAGGTACCAGGGTGACCCTCTATTACTGAAAACGTAGGACCTAAAAACAATAAGAAAGAGAAGAAGGAAGGAGTCAGCATCATAAACTGAGTAACTATCCACAGAGGAATTAAAATCAAGATAATTAGGCTCAAAGACAAGGCAGACAGATTCTAAATTGCTGACAACTGGTAACATTCTCCTTGGGTATGCACTGAAATGGAGATTCATCCTAATACGACCAATGCCCACCAATGCAAAGCAACCGTAAAGGTAGCCACCAATGTCACCTCTCAGATATGAATATCTGAAATACTTTTAAAAGGCCTTGTGAATGTATCAGGCTTGCCTATTTAAAAAGTTATTTGGCAAGAAAATATACTAAACATGGTTTTGAGAGTAAAAATAGATCATGCCATACCTATTACTTTTGCCACAGAAAAGAATGATTCCCTTGCAGTCTATTTCTCAAGGAGCACAAGACCGGTTTCCTGTCCCAACAGTCGCCATACTCACTGTTAATCAGGAGCTCCAGAATACTCTCTGACGCATTGGTAACAGTCAACTCCAGACAGTGTGCAAAGCTGGACAGTGCCTTGCTGCGGACAGTAGGTGCCTTGTCTAAGCAACGATCAAACATAATTTCCTGCACCAGGAACTTATGCTTTAAGAACTTCTGATGCTCCAAGGAGAGGGTGTTATCCACCTCTCTTTCAGGCAGTTCTAACAGAGCTAAGACAACATCAAGAGTAAAAACCCGGTGTGGGATCTGGTAAAGCAAGATCATAAGAATTGCCATCAGATGGGAGTTAAGAACCAAAGAACCCTCCTCATTCAGACCTAGAAAAAGAGACCCTTTTAAAAAGAGTTTAAAAAGGACCCAAGGTTTTATGCAGAGCTATCTCACCTTGGAACTTCGGGAGTATTTGTAAAGCCAGGCAATGAACATAGCGTACTCCCCACAAGGAAGTTTACTGAGCAGCTGGACTAGGGACTGGGCTGCAAAAGTACGATACTCTGATTTATCTACCACCTGAAAAGCAAAAACAGAAGTTGACCAACCAATATCCACCCGCAGGATGGCTGAAACATATTTTGTAATACAAGTTGAAAATCGGTGAGTACAACTAGTTCAATGACCTTTAAATGTTAGGTAAATGACTAATAAATTTTAGGTTTTAGAACCCCTGAAAACTAATCTAAAGGAAATCTATAAACCATCTCTCCAGAAAAATGCACATACAAATTTAGTATACAATTTCAGAGAGTTTTTAGATCCCCAGGTTTCATAAGGTTCAAATTAAGAATCATTTGTCTAAATGGTTATAAAAATGTAAGAGGTCATCATGGAAATTTGAACACTGGATGTTTGATAATATTACAGAATTACTGTGAAAGGATATGATGGAATTTGCTTCAAAACACAATCCAGTATACACATGTTGGGGGATGTGGGGTAGGGGTTTAAGTGACACAAAACTGTGGAAGTCGGTGATGGGTATGTGGTAGTTCACCATCCTATTTTCCCTGTTTCTCTGTGTATGTTCAACATTTTTCCAAAATAAAGTTTTTTTTGGTTTTTTAATTTTGTTTTTTATAGAACACTTTTGTCTAGGGGACCATCTAGTGAACATTAAATAAAACCACTTTAAGTAACAATGCAGACTCATTCCCAAGAAACACATACCTCCCCCACCGACACACACACACATTTATCTTCACACGTGATATACTTCCATGTTATTAATATTACTAAGGCAAACGGTACCTTGGCACAGATGTGCTGCAGTAAGATACGGACGACTGGGAATATACTCTCCTTTAATTCATCCACAAGGGCGCTTTGTAAAAGAAAAACACATCTACTGTTCACAATACAGTCAGTGACTGTCCTCAAAAACCACTACTCCTATATTTAGAAATCCTAGTTATTAAAACACTCTACCCTCACACTGTAAGAGTGGTTTCAGTAGAATGAAGAGTGAAGACATAAAATGTCATCGTAGAAAACTGTTAAGTAGTTCCCGTGCAGTTTTGAGAGCTGCTGCAGAGTAGCTAAGTCATCAGGTAAGAACAAAAATGTAATCTTCATACAATTCTTTTGACTACTTACTAAATTTCATATTAAGATGTAAAATATATCCTTTGGGGATAAATATAAAAATTGACTAAGACACAGTAGCACCTCATGGTAGCTCAGTGAAATGCATTAGTAACATTACTTCTCCAAACTTTAACCCAATAGGAAATTTCTTTTTTTGTTTTTTTGGAGATGGAGTTTTGCTCTTGTCGCTCAGGCTGGAGTGCAATGGTATGATCCCAGCTCACTGCAACTTCCCCTACCGGGTTCAAGAGTTTCTCCTGCCTCAGCCTCCTGAGTAGCTGGGATTACAGGTGTCTGCCACCACGCCTAGTTTCTGTATTTTTTAGTAGAGACAGGGTTTCACCATGTTGGCCAGGCTGGTCTTCAACTCCTGACCTCAGGTGATCCGCCCACCTCGGCCTCCCAAAGTGCTGGGATTACAGGCATGAGCCACCATGCCCGGCCTCAAGAAGAAATTTCTACAATGCCCAGACTTGATCCATTTTTAGTGATGTTATGAAGACTATTGCAACTGGCATATGGGAAACTCTCATGGAAAAAACAAAATGATAGTGTTTTCACTTAAAACATTTTAGTTACTTAATGTTTTAAAAAGTCCTTAGTGAGAGACATTTGCTTAGTCACCAGATGACGTCATCCATACCCCATGTCTCCAACTAAACTGCATACTGTGCACACCTAAGGCACGCACACACTGGCACATACATACCATGTCTCGGCACCACCTCCATGCTGCATGCCAAAAATTAGTGAAGGAGGGAAGGAAAAGCCAATGACGCAGCAAACATGTCCTTGCCAATGAAGCTGAGGCATGAGAGCTTTTAAGTGAAGCTGAGTGACCCATGAGGGGAAAAGTAGTCTAACAATTATTACTACGGAGGTAAAAAGCAACTCAATCCTTTCCTTCAAGTCATTTCTATAGAGGGAAAGGAATAGAAAAGTGCAAAGAAGAAGAAAGTGGCAAAGAACAAAAGCAAAGAGCTGCAAAGTAGAGAGCAACAGAAAAGGGAAAGAGGTGGACGGGCTGCAGCGAAGCAGACAAGGGAAAGGAGGAGAGGCCACCATCCTCTCTCTGAGGCTGACCCACAGATTGAGTGCAAACAAGCTGGAGGCTGGCGCTGGCCCATGCTCTGCAGATTCCTATCTCTAACAGCGCCCTAGCTGGGAGCCTACCAACAGAGACCCAGACACGGAAAGCACATTAGCTATGAAGTGCTTGGTTTTCACCCCCAAAACCACCATCGGGCCAGAAATTTTAACTCTACATGTATCAGAAATCTTAGTGCAGGGCCCAGAGTACTGAGGGAGACTGACGGGGTGAAAATTCATGATTTGTGTGCTTCACCTGATAAACTGGACCGCCTGGTTTCTACAGTTGATGACTTGGGAGGTAACAGCAAGGGGGGCACGATGGGATCCTTCACCAACTTCTAACATTAATATTACATTGAGCATTTGATGGAAAACACAACTGATAACCTAGAAGAGAAAAGAAAATTCAATTTAAGATCGGATAGAGAACACAAGGGTCTCAGACATAGTGATGCAGACTGTAGTAAACCATTTCAAGCCATCTGAAGGTAGGTCAGGTTGGCATAATTGCTGGCTGAACACTAGGGATATATTTCTTAAACAATGAGCAGGTATACAATAAATGCACAATGTAAACAGTGTGAAAGAATGGCTGATAGATAATATGTCTGATAAAAACAATACCTAGTTTCTCTCCCCACCCTCTGCATATCATAAACCAGAATTTAGGATAAATAGGGAATTAACTGTCATTTACAAATGGCAAAGAATGCTACTAATGTTCCCTTATTTAAAAGGGGAAGAATGATACTCTTTACACCTGCTCTGTGCCTCCAGTTTACAAAGCACTTTCCAACATATTATCTCTTATAACATAGTCACTAATTAATTTATTCATCCAATAAGTAAAACATTTACTGAAAACCAAGTGGTAGGTATTGCATTAAGCACTTTCATCTACATAGCTAGATTTTACTATATATATAAATATACATTTAATTTTAAACCTTACAACAATTCCATGATGTAATTTTGCAGGACATGTATAATTTCCACTTCACAGATAATTAAAAAAAGCTCCAAAGGTGAGCTGTCCAAGATCAAATAATTAAAGATAAGGCTAAAAACCAACATTGCTTGACATCAAGTCAATACTTTCACAATTAAAAAAAAAATACCGGCCAGGTGCGGTGGCTCACGCCTGTAATTCCAGCACTTTGGGAAACCGAGGAGGGTGGACCACGAGGTCAAGAGATCAAGACCATCCTGGCCAACATGGTGAAACCCCATCTCTAAAAATACAAAACTTAGCTGGGCGTGGTGGTGCGCACCTGTAGTCCCAGCCACTAGGGGGGACTGAGGCAGGAGAATCGCTTGAACTCGGGAGGCCGAGGTTGCAGTGAACCGAGATCGTGCCACTGCACTCTAGCCTGGTGACAGAGCGAGACTGCGTCTCAAAAAAAAAAAAAAAAAACCATCTTTACAGACACAGTAGACCTAAAGGGATGAATTTTCCCACCTATGTTACTGTTTAAAATATTTAAAAGGGCATGCGAATTAAAAACATTACTATAAATGTTATCACATTCATATTTCAAGCACACAGAACTGATAAAGATATAAAACTTATAAAATACCGAATGTTTCTAAACAACAGGCATTGTGCTCGGCATGTGGCATGCTCAAATTCATTTAATCCTGTGACAAATCGATAAGGAAGGTAAGACTTTGGTCCTTTTTGTCCACAAGTGAAATTTAACAATTTAGCAAGGGTGAATGACTCATTCAAGAACCCATAGCTAGTAAGTGGTGGAGTCAGAATTCAAAGTATTCCCAAGTATTCCCAAAAACATCTTCTTAACCACGTTACTGCCTCTGCAAGTTAATGCAGCACAGATACCAAAAGCCACATGACCTTGGTCCAACACATTTTTTGCAAAATCTTATTGTTTTATTTAAGATATCTAAGTTTAGTAATACCATAATGCGCAACTAACTCCAAAGTTTATAGTAGTGATAACGTTCAGGTAACTTAGAGGCAAAACCCAGTTATCTATGCTAACCACGGATGACAACCTACAAAATTTCTGTAGAATATCAACAAAAATAATACAACTACTAATAGAAATACTGAAGCACACATGAATTGCCAAGGGAAACTTGAAAATTCTCTGACTATTCTACTTTTTAAAATAATTTGGGAAATATTCCTATAGAAGTAACTGTTCAGCAGCTTATCTGTTGCTGTAGAAGTAACTGTTCAGCAGCTTATCTGTTCCTCCCATTTTATTCACAGCAGAACCCATTTTTTCTAACTAGAGCCTAACAATAATTTGCTGCAGGCACCAAGTATTCTGATATAAAGTTGGCAATAAAGAACAGAGAGCAAATAGAAATAGTGATACTTTTTATTATGCAAATAATATAAAGTCATGAAAATGAGCTAGTAAATTGAAATGGCATTATATCAAATGCTTTTAACATATTTCCATCTTATGGTTCGTGTGCCTTCGATTCAACTGGTAACCAAATTAGGTTCTCATCTCCTTTACCTTATCTCCTTCTCCATGAACGGGAGAGCACAGCAAATACAATCCATAATAAGCCAGTTCTGGTATGTATTTTGCTTGGTTAAGGTCTCTAAAAAAAAAAGACAAAATATTAGTTAATGGATATGATTTTACTTGGAATATTTCTTAGTCCTACAAGCCATGTTTAAATGAATAAATTCTACCTGTGTGCCAATTAGGACAAAATGGCATTTCCATTTCTGCTGGAGCAACAATTAGTACACTATACTTAAATTGTAGCACTGGAAGATTTAATGGCTCACCTGGCTTGTGTAACATGACATTCATGAAGAACTGGCTCAAAATTAGTTAATGAAACAAAGACCTAGAAAACAGATATGAAGAAAAGGCCTGATTTTTTCTGCTCATCAAGTATTAGCCATAGTCTACACCCTTTGAAGTTGCCCTAAGGTTCCTGGAATTTTCACTTACCTCTATACAATTCTGTACACATTGTGGCTTTTCTTTCAAGGAAAACTTTGGCAGAAGCCTTAAAAAATTCTTTAAAAGGTGAAAGATGGCATTTCGAATTTGAGAAAGGTCCCGGGCAGAAAAACAAATGTTCTCATCTTCTTGTTCTTCTATAATTTCATCCATCTAGATTATGAAGAAATGTACAGGTGACTGTAATGAATGCCAAACATTTGGTTCCATGGTTTTCAATTTACCCAAACCGAGCCCAGATAAACTCCAGGCAGGAGCTGACGTTGAGGTGATATGACTTCGACCAGGTCGCATGACTGTTCTAGGTCTCCTTGGCCACAGCAGTAAATCACTGGACTAGACGACCGCCACAGTAGTTTCTAGTTTTGTGTCAATGAGGAATCCTTTTTTTCAGATTTTTTGCTGTCTATGAACTTCTATCATTCTACCGTGTCACATAAGAATATGGAATTAGGCTGGGTGTTGTGGCTCATGCCTGTTAACCCCAGCGGGAGGCCAAGGTGAGTGGATCACTTGAGGCCAGGAGTTCAAGACCAGCCTGGCCAACATGGTGAAACCCCATCTCTACAAAAAAATGCAACAATTGGCTGGGTGTGGTGGTGCACGCCTGTAGCCCCAGCTACTCGGGAGGCTGCAGCAGGAGAATCACTTGAACCCATGAGGTGGAGGTTGTAGTGAGCTGAGACTGCACCACTGTACTCCAACCTGGGCGACACAGCAAGACTCTGTCTCAAAAAGAAAAAGAAAAAAGAAAGAAAGTAAGTAAGAAAGAAAAATTATATGAAGCCCAAGAGACAAAGCAGTATTGGATAGCTTATGATGGTTTAGGACCATTTGCCTATAATCATGATGCCTGAAACCATGTTTAGTATAAAGTCAATCCTTAAATAAAGCAAATCGTGTGTTGGTATATATGTTTCGTTACTCGACTGACTTCTTACCTCAATATCTTCTTTCCTGGGTGGCCTTCCCCTTTTTCTGTGCCTCCCGGGGTTAGCCTGAGAGCTCTTAGGCTGTTCTTTCTTTCTTTTCCGATTCAAGTTGGATTCCTGGGGCCAGCTCTTCTTTAGAGTCTGAATGCATTTGTCAAACATCACTGGGTGGAATACTTGATTGGCTACACTGCCTATTCATGAGGAATAAAGAGTAAGCAGGTTAGATTTAATTGTCTTGAAATACGTCTATAACATCAGATGAAACGTTACAAAGCAACACACAGGCGTTTCATGACTGTGAATAACAATGAACTTGTAGCAAGAGCACCATTTCCAACGTCAGCCTTGGCAGAGGAAACAGCGCCGCATCAGAGATAAATAACAAGATTTCCAAATCTGGCCAGGACAGAGGAACTGGCTTTACACTTGTAAATGACTAGAAAACTGGGCAAAAGTTTATAAAATAACCATTTTAAGACCCTGGGCACCAGGCAGCATAAGAAAAAGGGAAACAACGAGGTAAACCCTCAAGTCGCCCCAGTATTGTATCCCGAGGGAATTTCTGCACAACAGCAGAGAAATGGTAAATCCACACAAATTATAACGGTCTTACTATGTTGAAAAAGCAGAGTTAGAGAGACAGGGTAGATGGAATGTATAGAACAGAAGAAGCTACACAGAAACAGAGTTCTAGAAATCGGCCCAGGGCTGAACATAAGCTACGCACGCACAGGGTAAAATTCTAAGACAGAGAGCAAAGAAGTATTTCCAAGGAGTAAGAAGATGAATTGTTTTCACAACTCACACAAGGCTCAGATACATTTGAGTTGTGGCCAGCCAGAGTGGAGTGATCTTGTTAAACACCTAGAGCATTCAGTAGAGACCTCAGAACAAACACACCTTAACAGTAGGGCTAAACCCGACATAGCGTAAAGGCTACTTTACGTCTGCCCTAATAAAGCTTTAAAACAAGCCTCAAAAGGATCAAGTTAATCCACCAATAGCTGCCTATCAAAACATACTTCAATAGTATTTAAAGGAACACAACAAAATCCAGACACTCAACAACATTCCAAATGCCCAACATCCTGGCTGAGGGCAGTGGCTCACGTCTGTAATCCCAACACTTTGGGAGGCTGAGGTGGGCGGATCACTTGAGTCCAGGAGTTTGAGACCAGTCTGGGCAACACAGCAAAACCCTGTCTTTACAAAAAATACAGGGGGGAAAAAAACAACAACAAATGTCCAGCATCCAGTAAAAAAATTACGAGGAGTGCTAAAAAGCAGGAAAATGTGCCCCATAATAAAAATCAGTCAATAAAAACAGCCCAGGAAATGACAGAGATAATGGAACCAGCTGACAACAACCTTAAAGCAGCTCAAGAATTCAAAGTAAAACCTTATCATGAGGAGAGAAATGAAATTTAAAGAAGCAAACAGAACTCCCTTGATCTGAAAAAGAAACATTCACTAGATGGGCTTAATAGTGGCTTGGTTATTACTGAAACAAAGATAAGTGAACTTGAAGATACAGGAGCGTAGAAACCAAAAGGCTAATAAAGACTCAGTGACCCATGGGAGAACATCGTGCAGTCAACACAGGAGTGACTGAAGTCCCCAAAAAGGGGAAGGAAGACAACATTTGGAGAAAAAGTCACTGAAAAATTTCCAAGTTTGTTGAAACTGTAAGTCCACAGATCCAAGAAGCTCAATGAACTCAATCACAGGAAGCACAGAGGAAATCACAACAGAGCATAGACAATCCAACCAAAAAGCAAAAAAAAGTTAACTCAGAATTTTACATTCGGCAAAAAGATTCTTGAAGGTGAAATAAAGATATTTCATACAATCAAAACCTGAGAGGGTTTATGGCTTTGCAGACCTGCACTAAAAGAAATGTTTAAAAATAAAAAGTTCTCCAGGCAGAAGGAAAATTATATGAGATTAATCTTTCATATATAAAAGCTGTTTATCTTGTTTCTAAAACATTCTATAAAAGATAAAGAAGCATTAATGAAATGTAGGCTTTATAACATGTAGAAAAAATAACACACAAAGAGGAGAGGCGAAAGGAAAATATACTTTTTGTTGTTGTTGCTGTGTGTGTGTGTGTGTGTGTGTGTGTGTGTGTGTGTGTGTGTGTTCCACTGGAGGCTGGCTCTGTCGCCCAGGCTGGAGTACAGTGGCATGGATCTTGGCTCATTGCAACCTCTACCTCCTAGGTTTAAGTGGTTCTCCTGCCTCAGCCTCTTGAGTAGCATGTGTTACCACATCGGGCTAATTTTTGTATTTTTTTTTTCTTTTTTGGTACAGATGGGTTTCACCATGTTGGCCAGCTGGTCTAGAACTCCTGACGTCAAGCAATCTGCCAGCAGCAGCCTCCCAAAGTGCTGGGATTACAGGCATGAGCCACCTCGCCCAACCTAGGAAAATACACTGTTTTAAGGTTGTTCTTACATCACATATAAATTGGGAGAATATTATCTGAAGATAAACTGGGAGAAGTGCCTACTGCATACACAAAGCAAGCACATAAAACATACGCATACATGCAAAAGAGTATAGCTAATACAACAAAAGAGACAAGGAATACCAAAATCCAAAACAAGGCAGGAAGAGGAAAAACTGAGCAAAATACAGATTTAAAAAAATAGAAAATAAATAGAAAAATGGCAGAAACCCAACTATATTGATAATTACTCTGAATGTAATCAGCTAAACAATTTAAACATTCTGATACAAAAGCAAACGTTGTCAGAAAGAAGCATGACCAAATGGACTGGGCGTGGTGGCTCATGCTTACAATCCCAGCCCTTTGGGAGGCTGAAGCAGGAGGATCGCTTGAGGCCAGGAGATTGAGACCAGCCTGGGCAACAACACAGTGAGACCCTGTCTCTACAAAAATAAAATAAAGTAATAATAATTAGCCTGTCATGGTGACTCACACTTGTAGTTCCAGCTATTCTGGAGGCTGAGGAGCCCAGGAGTTCAAGGTTAAAATGAGCTATGATTGCCACTGCACTCCAGCCTGGGTGACAGAGTAAGACCCTGTATCTCTCCTTTTTTTTTCTGAGACAGTCTCACTCTGTCACCCAGGCTAGAGTTCAGGGGCATGATCTCAGCTCACTGCAACCTCTGCTGCCTGGGTTCAAGCGATTCTCCTGCCTCAGCCTCCCGAGTAACTGGGATTACAGGCATGTGTTACCATGTCCGGCTAATTTTTGTATTTTTAGTAGAGACGGGGTTTCACCATGTTGGCCAGGCTGGTCTTAAATGCCTGACTTCAAGTGATCTGCCCGCCTCGGCCTCCCAAAGTGCTGGGATTACAGGTGTGAGCCACCGTGTGTGGCCCTGTCTCTCTTAAAAAAAGAAAAAGAAAAAGAAAAACCATGACCACACGACAGGCAGTCTACAAGAAAACCTTTAAATATAAACATATGGATAGGTTATAAATGAAAGCATGAGAAATGATGTACCAACCAAGGACAAATCTTAAGATAACTATAGTGGCTATCTTAATATTAGACAAAGTAGACTTCAAGACAAGGAATATAACCAGACAAACAAGGACATAACATAATACTAAAAGGACCAATCCATCAGGTAGACATGACAATCATAAATACATTCATATCTGTCAGACTTTCACAATATCTTAAGTTAAAAGAACTAAAAGGAGAAATAGATAAACTGATAATTATTCTTAGAGATTCCAACATTCCTCTCTCAAGAACAGATAGAACAAATAAACAGAACATCAGGAAGCATATGTAAGTCTTGAATAACATTTGCAACTAACTTGACCTAACTGACATTTACAGAATACTAGATCCAACAGAGGCAAGGTACACATTCTGTTAAAGTGTAAATGGAAGATTCACCAAATTAGACTCTAGGTCTATTAAAAAAAAAAAGCACAACTAAATAATTTAAAAGTATCATAATCATATGAAGTATGTTCTCTGATCCCACCAATTAAAACTCAGTTACAATAAGATTTCAGGAAAGTTCAAATATTTGGAAAATAAACTAAATTTACTAAACAACTCAGAGATGTAAGTAATGACAAGAAAAATTAGAAAATCACTTTGGCCTGCACAACAGTAAAAACATATCATCAAAATTTGTGGGATGCAGATGAAACTGTACCTGGAGGGACATTTATAGTATTAAATACTTGTATTAGAAACAAATGTGAGAACAAAGATCTAAGCATCTACCTTAAAAAGTCAGAATAAGAGCAAATTAAACCCAAAGTAAGAAGAAAGGAAATCACAGCCATAAGACCGGAAATCAACGAAACAAGACGGGACAAACAACGGAGTTTAATTAATGACATCAAAAGGGGTCCTCCAAAATGAACAGTAAAATGAATAAATCTCGATCTAGACTGATCAAGAGAAAACAAAATACAAATCACCAACATCAGGCATGAGAGGAGATCACTAGAAATTCTACAAAAAACTCCAGGCCCAGATGACTTCACTAGTGGGTTCTACCAAACATCTGCAGAAAAAAGAAAACCCAAAATCTTCCACACTACACAAGAGAAGGGGGAATACTATGTAACTTATTCTACAAGAATGGTATTACCAAGATACCCAGGTACCCAAACCAGAAAAAAAATCTCAAAAAAAGAATATCCCTTATGAATATAGACAGAAAAATCTTCAACAAAATATCAGCAAACACTCTGACAACATATAAAAAGGATTATACACCGTGACCAAGGTCATACAAAATTGGTTTAATATGTGAAAATCAACCAATGTAATATACTATATTAGAATAAGAAGCAAAAACCACATGATCACTTCACGAGTGCAGAAAAGCAAAGGACAAAATCCAGCAGCCTTTCATAATGAAACACTCAGTAAACTAGGAATAATGACTTAATCAGGGCCACCCTGAGAAACCCACAGGGAACATCACACCTAAAGGCAAGACTGGATGCTTTCCCCTCAAGATCAGGAATAGACAAGGATCCTCATGCTCCCCTTCTATTCAACATTGTACTGGAGGTCCTAGCCAGGGCAAATAGGTAAGAAAAATAAATAGAACCCAGACTAGAAAGAAAGAAGTAAACCTGTGTCTATTCACAGATGACATGATCTTACATAAAGAAAACCCTCTTGGAACCAACAAATGAGTTTGGCAAGGTTCTAGGATACAAGATCAATAATCAAAATCAATTTTGCTTCTATATAGTACTGACAAACAACCCAAAATAAAATAAAGAAAAAAATTTCATTTACACTAGCATTGAAAATAATACTTAAGAATAAATTTTAAAGAGGAGATGCAAGAGTTGCGCACCAAAAATTACAGAGCATTATTGAAACAAATTAAAGAAGATCTACAATAAATGGAAAGACCAGCTGGGCGCGGTGGCTCACGCTTGTAATCCCAGCACTTTGGGAGGCCGAGGTGGGCGGATCACGAGGTCAGGAGATCGAGACCACGGTGAAACCCCGTCTCTACTAAAAAAAAAAAAATTAGCCGGGCGTGGTGGCGGACGCCTGTAGTCCCAGCTACTCGGAGAGGCTGAGGCAGGAGAATGGCGTGAACCCGGGGGGCGGAGCTGGCAGTGAGCCGAGATCGCGCCACTGCACTCCAGCCTGCGCGACAGAGCGAGACTCCGTCTCAAAAAAAAAAAAAAAAAAAAAAAAAAAAAAAAAAAAAAAAAAAATGGAAAGACATCCTGCGGCCAGGGATTCGAAGACCGAATGTGGTTAAATTGGCAATACTTCACAAGCTCATCTACAGTTTCAATGCAATCCCTGTCAAAACCGCAGCTGGCTTTTCTGTTGTTGCAGAAATTCACATGCAGACCCTAAAATTCACATGGAAATGCAAGGGAGGCAGAACAACCAAAACAAAAAAGAATATACTGTGACCGAATATTAAGTATCGACGGCATCCCAATCATAAACCCGAAACATTTAAAAACAGAAGGTAACTGGCAGGAATACGGCTTGCTGGAAAGCTGCAAGTGGCCCGCACAACTAGTAACAGCCACCTCTTTGCTCTGGCATAAATCTCAACCTTAATCAGAAGAAACTGCAACTGGCAAAAGGAGAGTGAAACTGGGTTTCTAAAACCACTACTTTTTGGGAGAGGGCCTGGTTACAACTGAGACACTGCTTAGCAACAAAATCCTTTAGGAACTTACTCTTTTCCAAAGTCATCATGGGAGCATGAACAATAACACAAATCAATGTTCAAGGCTTTAAATATAATACCTTTTTGCCCATTCCCAGATCATATGGAATAAATCCTTTGCATTAATTACAGATGCTAATATAAACAAAGATAAGCAGCAAGGTGACTGATCTTGCCATTTTCTTTTCCGTATGAACTTTGGGTTATCTAACTCAATCTCTATGTTCCACTCCCTCTCACCTTGGGTTTGGAGTAGGGAAGAGAATGGATTTCACTGTCATAGGAGGAACAGCCTCCTCAGTGCTCTGACGATAAAGTAAAACAATGCTCGAAAACAGACTCCTGGTCAGTGTCCTCCTTCAAGTATCACTAGCTGCTTTCCTGCTTTCTTGATTAGAATATTTTTAACCTATTTTTCAATACCAACATCGGAGAGGTAAGAAGCAATGACTCCCCACAGCAGTATTTCTCAGTCTAGACAAGGAATCATGAGAAGAAAGGGCAATATCAGAATTTTAGACGGCGGTGGTGGAGGGTGGGCGTGGAACTCCTGCAGTCCTTCTAAGATTATTTTTATTAGTTTATAGATAGCATAATTTTGGATGTAAAAAAAAAAAGGGAAGGTTTTCAAAGACCTATAACATGCCATGTACTTTACAGACTTGATCCTCAGAACAACTCTCTGCCATGGGTTAGCACTGCCCCATTTATAAGTGAAGAAACAGAAACAAAGTATAAGAATTGAAAACCATAGAAAGAAAAAAATGACAGAAGATTTATCCTATCCTATCAGGTCTACATACCTGGTACTTCTAGTAGCAAAAAGTAAAGCCCAGCGGCATGAAGGCCATATTCGCGATACTGTACACTGACATTCTTCTTATGAACTATTTGAACAAAATGATAGAACAATGCCACCAGTGTACTATGGGAAACATTGTTCTCAATGAAGAAGGTCCAGATACTCTGTGGGGAGAGGGCAAATCACAAAAACCAGTCATTAGAGAAATGGAAACATTTCCTATTATTTGATTTTTGTAAGTTCTTGGTGCGTTACAAAAAGAGGAATAGACTGGCCTGACTCCTACTGCTAAATGTTTATCATCTTCAAAGGGACTGAAACAAAATATCAAAATTAAAAATATATTATCCAAAATTACAAAGATAAATATGTACATAACATATTTAAATAATTAAACTTTCAAAAGAATTTTGTGTTAAGTTTGTAGCATATATACTTCAGAAATTATAGCTTAAAACTACACTAAGACTTTTGGGACACCATATATTAGTGATTATTCAGGAAAGTTATCCCTCTATTTATATTAAAAGGAACTCAAATCCCTTTACCAATAATTACTGAGGAAATCAGAGCCCTTTACTTAAATGTTCTGCAGATTGCAGGCAATGGGAGCAGGAAATGAAAGAGATCTTGGAAATAGCCCAGGTAAAGGAGATAAACCCTAGAACAGAAACTACAATTGTATTAATTCTATCTTCATTCCATGTCTTCTCCTACTAAACACATGAAGAAGAAATGGGTTATTTTAATAACCTAAACACAGCAGGAACTAAATATGGTTTATCCTTGAGTATCATAACAAAAAAAGGCCCACAAAATTCAAGTGAGCAGAGCACTCTCCTTTCCTTAACTAAAACACTTGTGGGAGAAATCATCTCCACTGGGCACAATGGCTCATGCCTGTAATCCCAGCACTCTGAGAGGCCAGGGCAGGAGGACCGCTTGAGCCCAGGAGTTTGAGAACAGCCAGGGCAACAAAGCAAGACCTTGTCTCCAAAAAAAATAAAAAATTAGCTGGGCGTGGTGGCACACACCTGTAGCCCCAGCTACTCAGGAGGGTGAGGTGGGAGGCTCGTTTGAGCCCAGTAAGTTGGGGCTGCGGTAAGCTGTGACTGTGCCACTGCATTCCAGCCTGGGTGACAGAGCAAGACCCTGGTCTCAAAAAAAAAAAAAAAAGGAAAAAAAAGAAATCATCTCCTAACTTCACAGTGTCACATCCTCATTCCTAATGCCACCCGCACCTCCACTTCACTCACGAGGGTGATCGATCACCCTAAACCACCTGCTCACCAGGGCTCTGCGTATGGGGTCACCTTGGCCCCACGTGATCCCATGGCTGCTGTCTAGTCTGGGCATCAGTGACCCTGCACTTCCTACACTTGATTGCTCCTCCGCAGACCCCTTCCAATCAGCTCTCCACTTCTGTCCTGGCTTCTTCCCCCCTCGGTGATCTCATGCATCACTGTGCTTCAACCCATACCTCGATTTGAAGAACTCTCCTCTCTCTCCTGGTCTCACACTTCTACTACCTGTTAAACTTCCCAAGGATCTCCCGACAGAATCTCAAGTTCAGAAGTCTAAACAGAACTGTTTCTCCATTTGACCTTGCTCTTTTTCCCTTATTCCCCACCTTGGTTAACAATATCATCATCTTCCTAGTTTTGAAACCCTGGGGATCACTGACTTCTTTCTTTTCCTAATTCCCTATGCCCAGTCAGTTTAGCACTTTCCCAACCCTACCATGCTCCCTTTTCACACCCTATGCAACAAATCTGCACCTCTCTTGGAGCGTTTTTCACAATGTGGTTCGTAGAATATTTCCAGGTGCTCAAATGCACAGTGGCACTGCACTCTCCACCCCCTGCAACTGCATGTGGCTGCTGGACCTACTTTGGCTAGTGTTCAAATGTCCACTCTTCCTCCCTGAGGTCCCTGGGGAGGACCTCAACCTGGGGAGATTGTATCATAATCCCCACTCTGTCAACTCAGGTACTTAAGGCAGTGCTTAGTGTTATGCTGAAGGAATGTTTAATTAGATGATTTAATTTTGTGATGTAAAACTTGGAAGTGAATTTTTTTTTTGTTCACTTAAATGTTTCAGAGATGTTAATATCCAATTAGCTTTTGTTCTGTTTCCCAACCCTTTGGTTTTTTTTGAAAACTAACAACCTAAATATTAATAATAATTTATATTTCTATGCGTTAGACAGAACCCAATATTTACAGGAACTTTTTGGACAAACCTGTTAATTCAACTAGTCATTCCTCAGTTTAATAATATCAGATTTTCTTTTTTTTTTTTTTTGAGACAGTCTTGCTCTGTCGCCCAGGCTGGAGTGCAGTGGCATGATCTCGGCTCACTGTAACCTCTGCCTCCTGGGTTCAAGCAATTCTCTGCCTCAACCTCCCAAGTAGCTGGGATTACAGAAGCCCGCCACCACAACCGGCTCATTTTTGTATTTTTAGTAGAGATGGGGTTTCACCATCTTGGTCAGGCTGGTCTTGAACTCCTGACCTCGTGATCCACCCACCTTGGCCTCCCAAAGTATTGAGATTACAGGCATGAGCCACCGCGCCTGGCCGCAGATTTTCTTAAGGTTAAGGCATGTCTGAATTGTTATTTGCATTTTCCTTGGTCTAGTTTTCTTGTTTTGCCTTTATATTTTTCCTTTTTTTTTTCTTCTGAGATGGGGTTTTGCCATGTTGCCCAGGCTAGTCTAAAACTCCTGAGATCAAGCAATTGGCCAGCCTCAGCCTCTCAAAGTGCTGGGATTACAGACACAAGACACCACATCCGGCCTTATACTTTTCTTTTAATTTGCTATTGTAAAAAATGGTCGTGTCTTAAAAAAAAAAATCAGACGAGTACCTTGAACCTTTTGGAGGAAAGCTCTTAGGATATTCCAATAAATTAACCACATTCTTTACGTTACTCATATTGTACTCCCTGTGAATTGTACACCAAGAAAGCTAAGCTTTAGATTATAATAATGACTTTCATCTTCTAGTTCTAACACCAAAATTTGGCTACTTTGTTTTTATTTTTTTACCTCCATAGATCCATGTTCTCCAGTAGCAAAGGGTAAAAGGCTTTCATAGAGTTGTGTGAATGCAGCCAATCCGGTCTCTATGATCTCTGCTTCTATGCAGGGATCCAAAGGCTCAGTCTCTGTGAAATCCAGTTCCCACACTGTGTCAACCCATTCTAGGGGAAAATGTAATGAAATTTGTAAGTACTCTGTAACAAGTAAAAAAACTAATCACCTTTAGATTCCAGGTATGTTCGAGAGGAGAAAAGTTTATTAGCCACAATTTACATTTAACTTGTTTTAGTAATATAGGTGTAGCATAACAAAAGAAAACCAGAAAAGGTTAAGAGAATCTTAAATCACAACTGACACTGGCTATTAAGCTAATCATCTTCTAAAATACAAAGAAGGAAATACTTTTCAGATATAAGAGTTTTGGGAAAGGACACTTCAAAACACTCAGTGATCAGGCTTTCCCATATGTTCAATCTAGAGAAGAAACAGAGGTTAATCAGATTGCCCAAGATGTTCCTTTGTGAAAATATCATAACCAAGTTAATAAGTGGAAATAAAATACATAGCACTTTATTGGGCCCTTGGACAATAATGTAGCATTTAAAAAACAGATATAATTTCTCCAGGAAGTTTAAAATAGAGGAGGCAAACCAGATTCAGACTCACAAGGATACTCAGTGACTTTAAAATACACTGATTGAAAGAATGTACATTGAGAGGAGGGGTATTAAGGCAGCACGCTGGCTGGATTCCTTACCAATCTCTCTTAACTCGAAATCTTCCCATTCTTTTCTTTTTCTTTTTTTTGGATAAACTTTTTTTTTAACTTATACTTTAAGTTCTTAGGTACATGTGCACAACATGCAGGTTTGTTACATAGGTATACATGTACCACGGTGGTTTGCTGTACCCATCAACCTGTCATCTACATTAGGTATTTCTCCTAATGCTATCCCTCCCCTATCCCTCCATCCCCCCTTCCCATTCTTTTCTGATACACTATATTTCTTCAGTGTTTTCATTGTTATTTTCCCAAACTAAAATTAGGACTAGATGGAAATGTGGACATCTCAAATTATTAATCAGGTGTTCCTTCAAATTAATATTAAAAGTATCTGTTCACCACTGATTTAGAGAAGTTGGGCAAGGTACAAATAAGGAAAAGACAGGGATGGGAGCATATTACACCGCACTCAGCAAATGGAAATGAAAGGCCTTACACTCAACTACATCCATCCTTAGAATACAATCTTGTCATCATCTTTTGTCACTTGAACTTGACCCTGGAGGAGGGGGTCTCTGTACCCTAAGTGGCTGTGCACAGCATTCCCTCCAAAGACATGCAACATGCTGCCTGAAAGAAGATCTGAAAAATACAATTGTTTCTTTCCAAATTTCCAATAATGTTTTAAAGGTCATTATAGACCACAGCAAAACTTATCTCACTCCTTCTTTTGGTTTTGCTTGTAATAGTTCCCTACTGTAAATACCATCAAATCTAATTTGGATGGCAGTAACTGGCCCTGTTATCTACCATTTGGTCACAGAAGTCTTCAGTGTTGATTGTTGGGTGAGAGTATAGGAGACACTGAGTTAGATTTTTTCCCTCAGTATCTTTACACTATTCAAATCCCTCACTACCTATTTTCTCAGCTGTTGAATGCAGATAACTTCTGCTCTGCTACTTAACTTAGGATGGAAGAAGAGGAAGAAATACGTCACCTATTCACTCAACAAACACTTTGAGAAAATACTAGGGAAGCCACTTATACTTCTAGGGATATAAAGATGAATACTAGAGGGTTCTTGTCCACAAAGATCTCAACATTTCACACTTAGGATACCAAAAAAAGCAGACTGTGACAGAAGACAGACCACTGAATTTTGAGTCAGAACAAGGCAAATATCCTGACTTGATCACTTACACGTAATTAGTCTCTCCTTCATCACTGGAAATACAGGATTTTTGTGAAACATAATGTGTATAAAGGCCCTAACAATGTGCTAGCCACATAAAAAACAGCCAATAGATGGTGTTTATTATTTTTGCTATGGATGAGTGTTAAAATAATAGATATGTAAAATGTAAAATGCTACAGAGCTTAATAGGGAATATTACTGGGGGAGGAGGGAGAGGAATAAGATGATTCTTCAATTGGACCTGAATGTAAGAGTTTTGCCAGGCAAATAAATGCAGAAAAGTGCATCCCAGCAAGCACAGTGTAACAAAGCACAAAGGGAAAGAAATTAAAGTGTTTCGAAATGAACAAAGTTGTTACAGTGTTTGCTTGTGGGTATTAGTATCTATTCAGCAGTTATTATGTGGCAGGTACAAATTTATCTTTACAAAAACCCCTGTGAAGTAGATATTGTACTCCCCATTTGACAGATCAGAAAACAGGGGTTTAGCAAGGATAAGCAACTTGCACGGTAATACATGGATGCTATGGGGTACAGCCAAGGGAACAATCCAAGTGTGTCCGACTCCAAAGGTTATGCTCTTGGAAAATCAAACTGGAGAGAATGGCAAAGACTCTTATAAAGCATGCCAAGGATCTGGTCATTTATTTAAGAAACAAAGGCGAAACATTAAAGGTGTGCAGGCTTGACACATTCAAAGCTGTGTTTTCAAAAGTCGTTCTGCAAAAGTGTGCGGGATGGGCTGGCACAGTTAACATCAATAAGCAGCTAAAATATTCCTGCAATTGCTCGAGGCTGACTATGATGAAGGCAGCAGCATCAGGAATGGAGCAGGGCTGCCCTGAGACACCTCAGAGGCAGGACAGTGGTGGCGGGCACGAAAGGGGAAGCAGAAATGCCATGACCCCTGGGTTGGTGGCTTGGATGGTGCCATTAGCAGGCTTTGGGAATCCCATTTTCACTCATGTGACGTTTGATGATGTCTGCATGTGAGACATCCAGTTGAACCTATGAACATGAAGTTCCAGAAATAAGTCTGGCTGAAGAAAGAGATTTGCAATTTAAAACCATCTTAATAGGTAAGAATAGAAAGGTGCACGAAGACGTGCACAGGAAGAAGGGGAAGGCCGAGCTTAATAGGTAAGAATAGATAGGTGAACGAAGACGTGCACAGGAAGAAGGGGAAGGCCGAGAAAACAGATGCACAAGCGCTAGAAGAGACTGGCCAACATTCGCTTATTCTAAGGGTGGCATGGCCGGCTTCAGCCCCCACGGGAAACCTGGCTGGCCGCAATCCTGGCGTGGCACGGCCCTGGGGACCCCAGGCACCGCCGACAGCCGGGCGCCCCCACCCCGCCCCCACCCGCACCCCGGCCCATGCTTAGGCATCGTCGGGGACGCAAAGGACCCTCGCCCTGGCCCCCGGGCCTCCCGGCTGCGTCTGCTCACCGAGTCTAAGATCCAGCGGACACCAGGGCTGCAGGCCGCTACCAAGGCCCCGCAGCGCCACCATGATCCCCAGGGCACCGGCTCGCCGCCGCCGTGCTCAACTTTCAAAGCTCGCTCCCGCGCGCGCGCCGAGTCGTTCCTGTGGACCAATCACAACGTACAGAATTTCCCACTGGCCAACCACCGCGCCGAGCCGTTTCCATTCGCTCAGCCAATCACCGGCGTCGTCCGCCGCACGCTCAAGAACTGGGCGGGCCGAAAAGTGGAAGCCAAACAAGGTTCCTGCGGGTGTTCCGCTAATTTGTTCAAGAAGGAGCCGGGGCCGAGTTAAACCCTAACAGCGTTTCTCCCGCGTCGTTTTTCTTCAATGGAGGGAAATCTAAAGGGTATCTGAGATAGGGTACTTCCGGTAGTAACTGTCACCTTTGCCCTCGTCAGGCGACATTTCGCGTGCGTGTCAAAGGGCTGCCTTTCCCGTCAGCGCCCGAATAGCGTAATATCCGAATGTGAAAGGCAGCCCAACGTGTATCGAGCTAAAGCAGTAAGGCAAAAGTAGCCGAAAGCACTCCGAGAAGACAACTGTAGTTCTGTAGGGACTGCGCGGCACGCGTGGGCCCAGAGCCTGTCCCAGCGAGGTAGCAGCTGCCATGCCGACCGCTGGAACGCCGGCCGCGCTCTCCCTGCGCATGCGCAGCGAGCTCTCCTCCCGGCTGCCCGGAGTCCCAGGAGCGGAGAAAGGGGCTGCGCATGCGCGCCGCTGCTCCAGCGCATCCGGGCTGGAGCTCGCCCGCCCCCTCCCCCGCCCGGAGCCGCCGAAGCGCCTCGGTGCGTTGCACCGCCGGAGGCTGGGCAGCTCGCAGCGCTGCTCGGCGCTGGACCCCACCCGGCAGGCGCAGGCCACGCACACCCGGCCCTGTGCGGCTGCCGCCCGCAGCTTTGCACGGCCGACCCTCGCCCGCCCACCGCCACCGGCCGCGGGACTGGCTGGGACTGGCTCGGCGCAGGGCACTGCTCCTCGGTGCATTGCTGCTCAGGCGCCGCAGCCCGCAGCCGCCCGCCTCCCCCGGCCGTGCCCCTGCCCCGTGGAGCCGGCTGTCGGTCGGCGCCCACTGCCCGGCGGCAGCGGCGGAGCCAGGCAGCGCCGCGGCGGCCGAGCGCGCTCGCGCATCGGGCCCTCTGGCCTTCCTTACCTAGGGCAGCCCGCGCCCCGGTGCGAGGGAGCGGTCCTTGCCGAGACCCGCCCGGCCCGGCGGTGCGATGAGCTTCTTCGGCTTCGGGCAGAGCGTGGAGGTGGAAATCCTTCTGAACGATGCAGAGAGTAGGAAGCGGGCCGAGCACAAGACGGAGGACGGGAAGAAGGAGAAATATTTCCTCTTCTACGACGGGGAGACGGTCTCCGGGAAGGTGAGCCTTGCCCTCAAGAACCCCAACAAGCGGCTGGAGCACCAGGGCATCAAGATCGAGTTCATCGGGCAGATCGGTGAGTCGACCCCCGGGACCCCTCCCTTAGCGCCGACAGCCGGCCGGGGAGCAGGGTGATTCAGGGCCCAGCTCCTCCGGCGAGGCCTGTCACAGTCGCTTGTCAACTGCAGTCTGAGGCCTGGGGTTCAGCTACAAGTCCCGCCCGTGGGCGACTCCCCCTGCGTTACTGTCCTCCCTGCCAAAAGTGACAGCGCGCTGCCAGGGAGATGGGGACGGCGAGGGCGGGAGGAAGCGCCCTGCTGTGCCTCGTGGGATGGGCACCTTGCCTATGGGTTCTCCCCATTGTCTCCAGCATGCACTCGGCTTTGCTTCTTGTCCCCAGGATTTCTGGGTGAGGTGCTCTGGCCATAGCCTGCAGGTGGGTTTGTTAGGGGGAGACCGCTCTGCCAATACTGGCTTTCCCATCGCCCGGCCATCTGCAACTGCCAGACGCACAGTGAGGCTGGTCCACCGAGCCCCACTTCCCAGCGCCCCCACCAACCCGTTTTTCTCTTTAGATGTGGTGCGAGAGAGCTAACCAGTTCTCTCTTATCTCACCTCAGCCCTGAACTACCTATGCTTGTACATGTTTCCAGAAAGAAGACCCATAATCTTCAGTCTAAATCTGACTACCTAGGCTGCGTTTCTTAGACTTCTTTATTAGAATGCGAGTTTTCAGTTACCACATTTTCTCTTTAAAGAGAAAGAAATGGTGTTTCTAAAAACCACAATTAAGTGATCAGAGTTTCTCAATGCTTTAAACATGATTATTAATCATTGAAACTAGACAGCTCCAGGCACGGTGGCTGATGCCTGCAATCCCAGCACTTTGAAAGGCTGAAGTGGGAGGATTGCTTGAGGCCAGGAGTTGGAGACTAGCCTGGGCAATATAGCAAGACCTGCCTCTATCCCCAAAAATTTTTTTGTAATTAGCTGGGCGTGGTGGTGCATGCCTGTGGTCCTAGCTCCTCGGGAGGCTAAGTTGGGAGGATTGCTTGAACCCAGGAGTTCCAGGCAGCAGTGAGCTGTGATGACACCACGGCACTCCAGCCTGGGTGACAACCAGCAAGACCCTGTCTCAAAAAAAAAATAAACAAATAAGAACTAGACAGTAAAAAACAGTAATGGTAAAGTGATTTGGGGAGCTCCCAGTCAAGACTGGGTTGTCTCCAATTCTAAGCCTTATTTAGACTCTTGTGTATTATTAAAATGCTTGGGTACTTTTAAAATAAGTTGTTTTTGTCGTTAGGTTAGGAGTAGAATCACAGTAAATACCCTGTGAGCTACACACCTCTGGTTAAGAATCCATACCTATACCACACACTGCATACATAACTATTTTTAGAGACTTCCTTGGGGAATCTTTGTTAAACTCTCTCTCATATCCTGAGAGTTTAGCAAAGAATTTGCCCTCTCCTTTTCATAGAGGCAGGAGACACTGAGACACAGGTAGGAGAAACCCTGGGAAAAGGAGGCCTTGTGGCCTGGCTCTTGGGTTCACTGCTCAGCCTAAAGCATTTTGCCTCTGGTATTGAAGAACATGAAATCAAGTTGAAGACTGGCTGATCCTACAGGAAGCTCTTTGTTGTTATTTTAAAGCCAGAATATGAAAAGCCTGTTAGTGTACCAGAAAAGGGGCCGAAGAGTGAGTTCTATGCCTTCTGCTTTCCTGCTTCTGGGTTCAGTGGTGGGGTAGATGGCAAGGTTCCTCAGGAGCAGCACTGTGATGTGTGGCATCGTTTGGCAGGTTGTCGTAGGATGTTTAGCAGCATCCCCAGCCTCTACTGACCAGACAACAGTAGCATCCCCCACTTGTGACCACAAAAATGTCTTGAGATATTGCTATATATCACCTGGAGGGTAAAATCATCTCTAGCAAAGAACCCCAGGATAAACAGGATGAGTCCAAAGCATATTCTGCTAAGCACAGTAACTAGTCGAGAAACCCTTGCCTACTGAGCAAGGGTATTTTTAGTAGCAGTTTTGAAGTTATTGCATTGATCCTTTGGCCCTATAATAATAGTGTTGACAGGCATGTTTAGTCTGTGTCTATACCATCACTCCCAGGTGGTGCTACCTTACTAGTATGTCAGAGATAACCCAAAATGTCTTCTGCCCCAGACAGTGTGAGATGAGCTGTTCTAGGAACGGTGTCAAGGCCTTCCTCTGGTCTAAATGAAAGGGAGTTGAAGAACCTGCTTGCTGTGCCTGCCCCACCTGATTTCTTGTCTGACTCCTTACTCCTGAGACATCCATCATCCCTGCTGAATTTTCTCAGAACCTTTTGTTGCTTCCACTGGTAACTCTTCCTGGGCCCTTGGCCACGCTACACTGAGTTGACCATGAGACTTTGGGGGAATTCAGCCACTCTCTGGGCCTCGGCTTTCTCAGCTACCAAGCAAGGAAAATAAAATCACTTGGGGAGAATGTTGGGCATGCCAGGGGATCATGCATGACCCTTATAGAGGGTTCCTTTATAAAATTATGGTAGTTGATGTAGTAAAATGTTCCCATTTCACAAATTGAGTTACCACTCACTGGCTTGCTGCTCTTCCTCCTGTACCTATTTTACCTGAAGAAGGTCACCCTGTCTACTGATAGGGAGTGCATGTTTCAACCCTTTGCCTTAAATCTCTTACTTTGGCCACATGGGCCAGTCTCAGTTGGTGTTGTAGATGGAGCCAGTCCCAGCTTTGTGCTGAAGTATATTGTTCACGCTCAATTATCCATGGTTACGTGAGGACATGGAAATAGAATAACACAGAATGATGGACAGTATGTTTCTTATTATTTGGCTTTGGGATGTATTTCTTGATCAAGAACAAGGCATTAGAATAACCTGTGTAGTTCTGTTTGATGTAAAAGGGAGTTTGTGTTCCTGAAATGCACACATTGACAGGGAGTAAAGATGTACTGTTTGGGAGTCTATTTGGAGGTACACAGTGACTTTTCTTAGACTCTTATATTCCTCCTATTTTATCTTCCTGGTTCCCCGAAAGAAGCATGTTGTGAAGTATTTGTGTCATATACCTATGTCAGTCATTGTGAACTGAGCTTGGGGCACCAGAGCGAGGCTAGTGAGTGAGTTTGCTGAAGCTGCGGTCATGTGGTTTTCTCCTTCATTGCATTCTTTGACTATATGCGAAATGGGTGGAACTTCGGTCTGTTCTGAGGTCTGGCTGACAGGGTGGCATGTGGCAGTAATCAAGTTGATAGCACTGAGCTCTGTCTCTCTTCCTTGTTAATTTGGAGGCAGGCAGGCAGAGGTGTCACTTTTATCCTGTCACTTGCTGTGGCAATCTCATCTGCACCGATGACTTATTTTCTTTATTTTTTATTTAAAAAATTTTTTGAGACATGGTCTCTCTCCATCACCCAGGCTAGAGTGCAGTGCCACGATCATGGCTCACTGCAGCCTCAACCTCCTGGGCTCAGGCAATCCTCCCATCTCTGCCTCCCAAGTAGCTGAGACTACAGGTGCATGCCACCATATCCAGCTAATTTTTTAAATTTTATGTAGAGACAGGGTCTTTCTTTATTGCCCAGGCTGGTCTGGAACTCAAGCGATCCTCCTGCCTTGGCCTCCCAGAGTGCTGGGATTACATACATGAGTCACTGTGCTGAGCCCCATGAATTATATTCTGATGACTCCCAGACTGTTTCTTTGTCCTGACCCGACCTCTCTTCCGAGTTTCACACGTCTTTGCAGCTGTCTGCTAGACACGTCCACTGGGATACCCTACAGGTGCCTCAGAAACGCATGCAAACACAAACCCCTCTATCTGTCTCTGCCCCAGCCACAGCCCCACTGCTTCTCCTTTTTTCCCATTTCGGCCTATGTCAGCTGGGATCATTTAGCCTCAGAAATCTAGAAATCATTTTGAAGTCTTGGCTCCTCCTCCCACACATGCAGTTGGCTGCTAAGTTTTGGCCTTCTGTGCTAGTTCTGCAGTATATCTCAAACCAGCGTCTCCTCTCCATTCTCAATGCCACTGCCTTTTATTTTCTGTTTGTAGCAGCTTCCTAAGTGGTCTTCCTGCCTTTGTCTTCCTCCCCTTTCAGGTCATTTTCTGTGAGGATGAAGTTTCTTAAAGGCAGTTCTATCATTGTCAGTCCTTCCTTAAAATTCTTCTCGCCTCCCTATTGGTTAATGGGGGAAAGTATATCCAAATCCCTCCTGCTCTGGCCCTCCCTCTCTTTCCAGCCTCATCTCCCCCTAACCCTTCACTCTCACCGCTTGTAGGTTCCACAAACTATCCTTTTCTTCTAGAATCTTCCCTTTGTATAGTAACATCTTTCTGCAAGATATAACCTTCCACCCAAGCTCTTACTCCTTCAAAGCCTAGCTAACATCACATCCATCAGAAAGTCTTCTCTGACTTCCCCAGGCTGACTTAAGTGCTTCCTCCACTGTTCTTCTGGAGGTCTCATTAATACCTCTTTTCAAGCCGGGTATGACAAGGTTGTGACTTTTTTTTTAAAACTTGTCTGTCTTTCTTACTAATTTCTGAGCACCTGAGATCCAGGGACTGCCTTCAGCCCATCATTAGTGCAGTGGCTAGCACGTAGAAGGTGCCTAGTAAATATTTGTTAAATGGATATATTGGTCAGATCTAGGAATTTACAGAAACTGTTCTTTGGTTGTTGTTGTTTTGTTTTGTTTTGTTTTCTCTCATCTCCTCCCAGATAAGCAAGAGTTATTTTAATGAAAGAAAGACAGAACTCAGGTTTGTTTTGGTGGTTGAGCAGCTGAGCTTCCTGCCTTTGTTATGGAGGAGGCATTGATGAGCACCATGTGGTTGTCCATCAAGGCCACTGACAACTTGGTGACTCTCCAGCTGGTGTGCCCCCACTGGGGCTGCGTCCTCACTGGGGGAACTGGGATAAGGAAGTATTAAAGCTGATGTCAGTTTACCTGCCTTTACTGGGATAAGGAAGTATTAAAGCTGATGTCAGTCTACCTGCCTTCACATCTTTCTTTCCTCACACTCTCCCGTGCGAAGTTGAAACTGATACCCCCTTGCGTGTAAGAACATGAGAGTTGTCAGACCTCTGGTCCATTTGCTCCTGCACCACTGCTCAGATGTGGCAGTTTGAACATTGCCCGAGACTGTAATATCTTATTTATTCACTTATGTGGTGGACGTTTTTCTGTTATCCTCTGCAAGTTTTTGAGCCACACTGGGATCCTTCCTGTACCTAGGATACTTTTCCAGTGGCTTGGTCTGTGTTCTAACAATGCCAACACATGTGGTGAGGGCATCTCTTGGGTCAGGCCCATGGGACAGAAAGGTCTAAAACCTAGTCACCCTACCAGCCCACGTTTTTAGAAAGATGCAGTAGTCTATACGGAGCACTGCAAGGAAAAACTGTAATTGTGAGAAGAGGAGACCGTTGTTGAGCTGGAATCCTTTGGGGAGCACCGATGAAGGTTAGAAAGCAGACCTGGGCCGCCTTGGAGACTAAAGGGGTTAAATAAACCAAACGTAATTAGAAGGTCAGACACGCAGAGGAGGGCAGACAGGAACATCCCTGTACTCCAAAGCCAACAGACATTATCTGGATTTTTTTTTTTTTTTAGGTTTTAATAAGCCCATTAATATCAGTCAAGCCCATACTTTTAAAAACTCCAGGGGCTTTCTGTATTTTGATTCATTAGCCCTTGAAACACTAAGTAAAAGGCACATTAAGAGGAGATGGATTGATTCTGGCCTACTTAAGAAGCTGCTGGTAGGACTGGAGCAGAGCTGTGCCTGGCGAGGTGTGGGCCGCCCAGAGGTGCCAGTGCTTGCGGGTTTCACAGGGTTGGCAGACAGGAGTAGGGTGTGGCAAGCATGAATCCTGACAGTGGCTAACTAGCAGACAGGAGTAGGGTGTGGCAAGCATGAATCCTGACAGTGGCTAACTAGCAGACAGTGGCTGGGAGGGTCAGATGAAGAGGAGGCTCTTTGGAGGGCTTTTTTTTTTTTTTTTTTGAGATGGAGTCTTGCTCTGTCGCCCAGGCTAGAGTGCAATGGCACAATCTCAGCTCACTGCAACCTCTGCCTCCTGGATTCAAGCAATTCTCCTGCCTCAGCCTCCCGAGTAGCTGGGATTACAGATGTCTACCACCTCGTCTGGCTAATTTGTGTATTTTTAGTAGTGACAGGGTTTCACCATCTTGGCCAGACTGGTCTCAAACTCCTGACCTCGTGATCCACCCGCCTTGGCCTCCCAAAGTGCTGGGATTATAGGCATGAACCACTACGCCTGGCCTTTGGAGGTCTTTTTACGCTTTGTTGACTTAGGTTTCTTCCAAAACTGCACGAGGCCTAGACTAAACATGGCCTTAGCCAAGCAGCAAAGCTCAGGGCGGCTGTCATGGGTGACCTGTGATGCAAAGCTGGCTCAGTTTCCTTCCAGAATGACAAATTCACTTCTCAACTGTTGGTGGCAAGTTTCACCATGAAAACATCCTGAGTACAAAAGTTATTTCCTCCTGTTGGACTGAGAAGGAAACCAAACACAGGATAGTTACCTTAACCAAAAACTTACTCAGTTCCTACTTCTAGCCTGACACGTCTGGTCCCTGAGGACTGGTGGTTGGGAAGAATGAAAGATGACTCGTGGTTGCTTCTTTGGGATGGAATAGAGGCTATTTACAGTCTCTTTAAGGCCCAGACCTCTCATGAGAACAGCCTTGGATTTTTGTTTTAATTTATGCAAGAGGAAACCAAACTTTCTGGCAAATAGGAAGCATCGCTGTGTTTGTCCCTTTGCCCCACAGTGTTTGCAGAACTATTGCAGATGGCTTATAAAGGATCGATTAAAAAGGCCGGGCCAGCCCTGCTCTGACTGCACACTGGCCACTCTTCCATGACATTTGATGTCAGAGCTGATATTAATGTGTGTCCAGGAGGAAAGGCACTAGGGAGAACGTGATGCTATGCAGGGAATGACTTCTCCTGCTTCAGGTGCCCTGCTGGGGCAGGCGGAACCTTCTGCGCTGTTGCTAGGCTCCTCAATGCTGGCAGCCTGAGCGCTCTCTGTGCCTTCTCTGTTTTGTTTATTCCTGATGTTGCCTTTGGGCTGTGCGATCACATTTGTGTATTTTTCCATCCTTTTCTTCTCCTCTTCCTCTTGACTCTGGACCATTGATTCTGGACACTGGGGCCTTGCTCTGCCTGCTTCTGTCCCCTGAAACTATGGCCAGAATCTAGTGCTTAGAAACTGAGGTACCAGGTTCCCAAGTCAAGGTTTCGGCTTACACACGGGAGCCAGGACTCATGCAACAAGAGTAAGCCGAGGAGTCCCTGTCCCTGGGGCTGGCTGCGGCTCTGCTTCCACCTGTCATACACTTCTGACTTTTATTGGGGGGCCCAGTTACTGGATTGCTCACTTTCCCCCCATAATTTGGAGCTGCCACCTCCCACTCTGAGGCTTTGTGGATTATCACTCACTAACCAGAATGCTGCCTACTATTGAAACCACTGAGTGTTTGGAAAGGAAGGTCATTGTAATAAAAGATTGTGGCTGATTGTAGTTACACAGGAAATCAGCCACAAGCCACAGCCAAACAATACATTGTGAATTCATACAGAAGTGGCAGCTGATCCATCACTAGTGTGGGATCCCAGAGACTCCAATCTATGGACTCCCCTCTTCTCCCCAAGCAGCAAACAACAGAGGCAATGAGTGTGCTCCGCCTGCTCTGTGTTCCCAATTCATCTGCCCTGCTGCAAGTTGCAGTCTAGCACGGGACTTGAACACAGAATACTTGAGGGGTGGTGGCTTGAACTGTAATGTGGCCATGCATAGCCACAGTCAGTATTAAGAGCTTACCTCTGCCGGGCGCGGTGGCTCACGCCTGTAATCCCAGCACTTTGGGAGGCCAAGGCAGACAGATCACGAGGTCAGCAAATCAAGACCATCCTGGCTAACACGGTGAAACCCCATCTCTACTAAAAATACAAAAAAAATTAGCTGGGTGTGGTGGTGTGTGCCTGTAGTCTCAGCTACTTGGGAGGCTGAGGCAGGAGAATTGCTTGAACCTGGGAGGCGGAAGTTGCAGTGAGTCGAGATCACACTACTGCACTCCAGCCTGGGCGACGGAGCGAGACCCTGTCTCAAAAAACAAACAAAAAAAAGCTCACTTGTGCAGGGCCAGGTTCTAGGAAGCACCAGGGAGCTGGGGCTGTGGGCCTTATCTTCAAAGGGCCTGCAGTCCACAGTGGGAGCAGGGGAGACCAGGTATGTAGCAAAACTTACACTTAAATAAAATATAAGCAAACATAAAATAATATAGGACAAATGGGTGGCATGAACTTATCATCAAAAAATACCAGAACTATTTCCTGAAGAGGATAAATTTAGAGCAATGCTTCTTAAAGTGTGGTAGCAGTAGTCCTGGGGAGCTTATTAGAAGGGTCAGTTCTCAGGCCCCATCCCAGACTCCTGAATCAGCAACACCAGGGTGGAGTCCAGCAGTCTGTGTGTTAACCAGCTCTCTCAGTGACTCTGATGCACACTAAAGTTCGACACCCCCTGATTTCAGTGGAGGGAATAACATGAAAATGTCCATGTTCGACTGGCCACATGCCTTCCTTTTGGAGTAGTAACAGCAGCTACTAACGATGTTTTTGAGTATTTGCTGTGTACTAGATACTGTTTCTAAGTCTTTTACCTACATCACCCCTGCTACTTCACACAGAGCCTTGTGAAGTAGGTTGTGTCATGACCTGCATTATACCAGCTGATAGAAACAGTTGCAGTCTAGAAGGAGACCTGCTGTAGTCTCAGCCCTGCAGCCCGCTCTGCGACTCCAGTCAGCTAACCATGCTGTGCCTGGGTTTCCATCCTCTTTTAAACGGGGTGATAAGACCTGTCTTAGCTGTCTCAGAAGATTCTTATTATAAGGATGATATGATGAAGCAGCTATATCCTTTCAGAAGCTGGAGGTGTTAAATGCTGTTTAAAGAGGGGTGGCATTTCTGATATTGGCTCCCATGACTTACCCTGATTAAAAGATGGTATCCGAGTTCTTGGAGCAGGATTCTTTTGGGTTCCTTTTCTGCCACAGGATTTCACTATATCAGACCAGAGCCTTTGGAGAAGCAGGAGGGAGTGAAAGAGCAGAGGTCAAGAAAACAAGGCTAGAAGGGGTCTGTTCTGCAAGGGAGGTCCTTCTGAAAAGCAGTGCCTCCAGCTTAGAGCCCCCTTCCTTGGCCCGGTGTAGCTCAGGGTCTGATAAAGGAGGGCATCGCTCTCTCTCACCAGAACTCTACTACGATCGCGGGAACCACCATGAATTTGTGTCCCTGGTGAAGGACCTGGCCCGGCCTGGAGAGATCACCCAGTCGCAGGCCTTCGACTTTGAATTTACTCACGTGGAGAAGCCGTATGAGTCCTACACAGGGCAGAATGTGAAGCTACGGTAAGTTATGTCTGCTGGTTCCCCACTGTGCCCTAGAACCTGCCCCATGTGGACGAGGACCTGAGGCTGTCCCCACTTTGAGGATCTTCACAGGGATCCTGAGAAGGAAGAGTATCGCAGCTGTGGCATGCTGGTAAACCATTAACCATGGGCCTTCTAGGAGGAAAGTGCTCTGAGTTTGTAGCATGTGTCAATTTCTGTAGTGTGCATAGCCCCACCATGGCCAATTTCAGGCTACCTAATGTTCCTAAATGTAGAGGTGGGAGAGATGTGCTATGACCATCATATGGAGACACATTCCCTCAAGAGCAGAGAGCATTGTAAAGGGCAGGAAAATAGGAAGTGATGAGATTTTTGCATGTCTTACCTTTGTTTTTAATATGATCCATTTAGATGTGAGTTTATATAATTTAACTTTAAATAATTGCTGTGTTTAACAGCCAGTTCATAAAATTCCTGAAAGTTCAACGTCAGCCCACCCCCAGCACACTCCTGCTGGCTGGGTGTCAGGAGATCCTGACCCGCTGTCTGGCTCTGCCACACAGCTGCAGTGTGACCTTGAGCTCTGTAACTCAGCTTTCTCACTTCACAAGTGGGTAATAGATTTGGATTCTAATTCTAGATGTCCTCTTCTTTTGGGGGTGATAAGAAAATAAAGTTCTTAAAATGTGAACACATAGGTACATGGATTGTTTTTACTGTTGTAGTGTTGGAAACTCTGAAAATAGGGACTGATGCCAAGGTCTCTTGGGTGAAAAAAATTCCACAGCAGATATAGACTGTTAGGTGTAACCTTGAGGTTATATGATGCTGCTGGGATAAAGCAGTCTCCCCTGTCACTCTGAACACCTGATTCCAGGTCTTGATACCATCTCATAAGATCAGTTTGTCTCCTCACCCGAGGACCTGAGTTTAGGATGGTACACACCACAGCAAGACCTTTAACTTCTTTTCTTTCTCTATCCTCCCTTCTTCCATCAGAAGAGTGAAGGCTCTTTTTAAATCTTTGCAGAGGTGGTGGTTCACGCCTGTAATCCTGGCACCTTGGCCAGGAATTCGACACCAGCCTGGGCAACATATTGAGACCCCATCTCTATCAAAAAAAAAATTTTTTTAAAAGAAAAAAACAAATCTTTGCAGAGAGGTCTAAGACTGACATTACACCCAGTAAAGACAGTGTTTCATAATTGCACCCAGAGAATGCAGCAACAGCGAGGATCATCTAGTCATCACTTCAGTTTGACTGAGGGATTTATTATTTAATTTTTTTTTCTTTTGCAGTGGATTTGTCTTAAGTGTTTGTACGGCAGAAAGAAAGGTGTTGAAACCAGTATAGCGGTGCCTCGAAAAATTAAACAGAATTACCATATGATCTAGCAATTCCTCTTTTGGATCCAGAAGTGGATCCAAAAGAATGGAAAACAGGATCTCAAATGGATATTTGTACACCCATATTCACAGCAGCATTATTCACAATAACCAAAAGGTAGAAGCAACCCAAGTGTCCATCAGTGGGTGAATGGACACAGGAAATGTGTTTTGTCCATACAGTGGACTATTATACAGCCTTCAAAAGGAAGGACATTCTGTCCTATGCTACATGAGTGAACCTAAAGGACATTGTGCTACGTGAAAGAAGCCTGTCACAAAAGGACAAATACTGTCTGATTCCATATATATGAGGTACCCAGAGCAGTCAAATTCATAGAGACAGAAAGTAGAATGGTAGAGGCCCAGGGCTGAGGGAAGGAGGAAATGGGTGTTGGTGTTTAATGAGTAGAGCTTCGGTGGTGGAAGGTGGAAAAGTTCTGGAGACTGATGGTGATGTTTGCACAACAATACGAATATCACTAATTTCACTGAACTGTATAATTAAAGGTTGTTAAAGTGGTAAATTTTATGTTATGTGTATTTTGCCACAATAAAAGAAAAGTGTTAATGTCCAAATCACATGAAGACTTCAGGATTCATGTGAAAGAGAGGAGGTAGAGATGGGAAAATTAGTTGAGGACAGTTTAATGATGTAACTTCCAGATTAAAAGCTTTTTCTTATTACACAGGCAGAGGGAAAACATGAAAAGATTATGGTGGACTTTTTTTTTGTCTTTAGGCAGGGAAAAGGTTATTTTGGAAGACTGGAGTCCATATGTAGCATTTGGTGGGTGGGAAGAGTGTAGAGACAAAACTATCAGAAGGCTATTGTGAGGTCCTCAGAGTATGATTTTGGTGGCTGTAATGGGAACAGAGAGGAAGATGAATGTGATAGACACCAGCAGAGATGACCAGTGAGTGGAGGCATGCAGCCGTGGAGCTGGAGACAGAGGGCTATCAGGAGGAAGAAATGATCCGGAGATAAGCTGATTCATCCAGCTCTAGAGGGCAGGCTGAAGTACTGGCAAAATTGAGAAAGCGTGAAAGTTTAGCAGACAATTGGAAGCGCAGACCTGGCACTAAGGACAGAAGGGACACTTAGAAATGTGCAGTCAGGACTGATCTGCTCAGAGGTCATAACTGATATGTTTTTGAAGAAAGGGAGCACAAGGAGAGGAGAGCCAGGACCCACCGGGGGATGGCAGGAGGAGGAGAGGGGGTGAATCAGGGCAGCGCCTCTGCAGAACCGCGGGAAGAGTCTTTCAAGGAAGAAGTATTTCATGGGACGCAGAATCAAGGGCTGCTGGATTTAGCACCTGGGAGGCCATGGGTTACTGACCTTGAGGCGAGCAGTTTCTGTTGGGTGGTGGAGACAAAAGCAAGGGGTTGGGAGGAGTGGTTCGTGGAGAAGCCTCAGGCGTTGGTGCAGAACCCGCCTTGTGACAGTTGTCTCTGAAGAAAGAAAGTATGGTAGGTCAAGAGGGTAAGGCCTGGAGAGGGTTCTTGGGATTGGTGACTTTGGAAACTGATTTTTTAATAAGCTGAGAGGAAAAAGCCTTTAGTTAGAGGGAGATTGATGATCTTGGGGAAATCAGAATATGTAGAAGGATCCAGATGCCAGACCAAGGCTTCCACATTAGAATCACGTGGGAAGCTTTTTAAAATGCGAATGCCTGTGTCCCTTTGCAGGCAGTCACGTATCAGGTGTGCCCAGGCAGCAGGATTCTTACAGGCTCTCCTTTCCTGGTGATTTCATTGTGCATCCATATGGAGAGTTCTTGTGCTGGAGTGGGGAGGAGAGGTCTGGAGAGGGAGAAGTGCTGTTGGAGAGAGGATGAGTGAAGATGCAGGGACACGTTTAGGCCCTAAGTAAGGAACAAAGTAGAGGAAGGAGCACATTGTAAGTCTTGACTGCGAAGGCCTTCATCTTCTTAGTGGAGTAAAAGTCAGTGTCTTCCCAGACAGCAGGGTGGGGAGACGGGAGCCTGAGCAATTAGAAGAGGGCTAGGGACAGATGTCTTGGGCAGTGTGATGGAGGTTACTGAGGTGAACTGAAAGGATCCCCAAGAAGCAGCCAGTGCCACACAGAGGATAGTAGCCGAAATGTGTAGTTGGTCTGGTTAGCATATCTTTATTTTATTTTATTTTTATTTGTTTTAGACGGAGTCTCGCTCTGTCGCCCAGGCTGGAGTGCAGTGGTGCAATCTCGGCTCACTGCAAGCTCCACCTCCCGGGTTCACGCCATTCTCCTGCCTCAGCCTCCCCAGTAGCTGGGACTACAGGCCCCCGCCACCATGCCCTGCTAATTTTTTGTATTTTTAGTAGAGACGGGGTTTCACTGTGTTAGCCAGGATGGTCTTGATCTCCTGACCTCGTGATCCACCCGCCTCTGCCTCTCAAAGTGCTGGGATTACAGGCGTGAGCCATCGTACCCGGCTGTATCTTTATAACTTTATCTGGTAATGCTTGACAGATGGTGGGGATTATCTAAGTTTTATTTAAAAGAAAATACAAGTTATTATATTACATTAGATTATATTAAAATAATGTTTTATGAAGAAGGAAATACAATGAAAGGGCTCCTCCTCATTGAGTGTTAGCACAGTGTTAAGTGCCGGGGATGACAGTGCTGCACTGGCGGGCCACAGGGGGCAGCTTGTTAAACCCTTCAGGGCTGTGTCTCTGTCTTCTCTCTCATCCCCTCCACAGCAGCGTCCTCCCCAAGGATCCTAGGTTCAGCCAGAGACTTGTTATTCAACAGACCAGGTCCTGTCTGCCCCTGTGGCATATAAGGTTTGCTCTTCTGGAATGCCCTTTTCTCCCTCCACACAGCACTGGATCGCAGCATCTCAATTAGCCCTTTCCATGTGTTCCCATTTCTCTATTTGCCCATCTCCCCCGGTGAACTGTGAGCTTCGCATGAGACTGTGTCTTATTCATCCTGTGCTTAGCCCAGTGCTTAGCTCAATAAATGTTTGTGGAATGAATAGCTGACTTAATTTCTCTCTTTCCTAGTCCCCTCTTTTAACTTAAAAAAGGTTTATTGGGACACTTTAAAAGTTTATTGATGAATATTGTTCAGTGAACAAACATGCAAAGATAAAAGTACGACACGGACTCCTTTGCCCCAAAAGCCAAGAGTTAGCTGATGAAATAAAACCTGTACACAAATGCATGGTCAGTAGTGGTAAGGGCCGTGAAAGGCCCAAGAATAACATGTGATTGGGGTACAAGGCAGAGAAATCACTTTCCCTTACAGCAGGATTCTTGACCCAGGGGCATGGGCTCCATAGAGGGATTTGGGGGAAGGGTCTTTGAACTCCTAGAATTGTGGTTGAAAAGTTCTGTGTATATATACATATAGGTACATATGTGCATCTTTCCCTGGAAGAGGGTCTGTAACTTCTTAAAGGGATACAAAGCCCTCAAGGGTTAAGAACCTTTGTACAGGCTTCTCTCAAGTGGGCCAGTTTGGTACCTATATCTAGGTAGCATCTGGAGACTGGGAGTGTTTATTCATGACAGTTCCGTCTCCTACAGCTATTTTCTTCGAGCTACCATCAGCCGCCGCCTCAATGATGTTGTCAAAGAGATGGACATTGTAGTTCACACACTCAGCACATACCCGGAGCTGAACTCTTCCATCAAGATGGAGGTCGGGATTGAGGACTGTCTGCACATTGAATTTGAGTACAATAAGTCCAAGTAAGTGTCTCGGTGCCAAGGTTGTGAAATGATTATTTAAGGAGGTTAAGATGGGACTTGATGCAAATGCAAACGATGGGCCTCCGTGACTCGACTGCTTTGTGGTGGCATGCGGTGGGGGAAGACGGTGGGAGCAATCCAGTGAGTGTCTATGGCAGGCTAGCTGCAGCTGGACTGACCACGACATAAACACTTCATTTACCTAAACTAAACCATACTCAACCAAGGTGGTATATTTAAGTTAAACATCCTATGATGCCTCTCAAAGTCAAGCTAAACTAACTTGAGGTTATTTGTTTTGGAATTCCAGCTTCAGCTGTTTCCCACTACTGATAAGAACAATCTCAGAATACGATTCCATTGTCATGTGCTCCCTCCATCTATGTCTTCAGAAATCAAAGCAACGAAACCAAACATTGGCCGTGATTTGCTGCTTCCTCCCTGAACTAAAATGAATTATAGCAAAGAATATTGGATTTTTTTTTTCAAGATGGGGTACAGTGGCCCAGTCATGGCTTACTACAGCCTTGACCTCCTAGACTCAAGCATTTCTCCCACCTCCGCCCCTGCAAGTAGCTAGGAGCACAGGCATGCACCGCCACGCCCAGCTAGTGTGTGTGTATGTGTGTGTGTGTGTGTGTGTGTTTGTAGAGCCAAGGTTTTGTAATGTTGCCCAGGCTGGTCTTGAACTACTGAGCTCAAGTGATCTGCGTGCCTTGGCTTCCCAAAGTGCTGGGACTACAGGCATGAGCCACCATGCCCAGCCCTGATGTATTTTTTATAAAGGTCATAAAATGACTTTATTTTAACTGGCAAGTTGGGAAGATGTATATCTTTTAAACTGTGTTTACTGTTAGAACATCAAAATAATTAGCTGGCTATAAATAAATCACAAAACTTTTTGACAGGGTATTTCAAAAGCATCTTTCTTTTGAATGTGATATTCCTGAAAATGTTTGGAACTCAAATATCCAAAAGTAGAAAGGGTATTCTTTTCACAGAGAGCTATACAAAAAAGCCACAAAGTCTCTAAGTAGGATTTTCATTGTGGCACCCCTGGACCCACTGTCATCTGGAGGCTGGGAGCAGTGGGAGCTGCACCAGATGGCCCACCTTTGAAGGGTCAGGAACAGAGCTTTTTAAAACTGGGAACATATGTGGTTCTTGGAATAGGGTTGGAGGAATGGTGTGTTTTTTCCCCTGGCAGGCCTGGAACCTAGAGGGCCCCAGGAAAATGACCAGTGTGACCTAGAATTGGCTCTGCCTGGCCTAAGCCCACCAGTGAACAAAGAGTGAGACAAGGTGGGAGGGGAGGCTGATCTGGGCCTGGCATGGGAACAGGCTCTTCCCCTTTCTCCTTATAGCCTCAGGGCTCTGTGGTCCTGCCCAGAAAGGAGCCATCCAAAGTGCCTACCCACTACTGTCCTGGCCACCTGGTGAAGGCAGAGGCCAGCAGCTGTGCCACCGGTAGGAGCTCAAAGCAGCCACTGGTCAGCAGTGTGTGCCAGACCAAAGCTAGTGTGGAAAAGGTACTCTAGAGAGGCAGGGACTGGACACTTCCACACCACACCTCTCCTTGCACAACGAGCTGCTCTGTGTGAGTGCCTGATTTATATGTCAGAGAACTCCAGACTTGGAACCAGGTCCTGTTCTGCCACTAAGAAGTTGGGCTAAGGTCAGCAGGTACTAACATTTTATACCTCGGCTTCTCATCTGTAAAACGAGGAGCTTGGACCAGATCAGTGGGTTTCAAACACAGAAAGTGTGAGGTGGCAGAGGAGCTGAGGTCCTTAGACCCTCTGGCCTTCCACTTTTCTTCCATCCACAAGCAACGTTTTTGTTGTTGTTGTTGTTTTTTTTTTTTAACTCTCCCCGCTTATACCTAGAGCAGCTTTTGCTTCTGTGTAACATTTAGAATAAAGGAACGTGTGACTTGTAGGAGTTTGAAAACATCTCCAATCCATGGTCTCTAAGCATCCCTGTAAGATGGCGCAGATGGTCTCCTGCTGCTTTTGCAAATTTGCTGAGGCTGTTTGCTCAGGTGTCTGCAATCTTCCTGTAGCCTGTGCACAGAAGGGTGGTGTGAAACAGTGGGGAACACTCCAGCCTGGGGACTAGGATCCTGGGTTGACCACCTTTCTCTACCCCCTACTCACATCCTGGTTATCCAAGAGAACATTACCTCTTTTCTTCCAACTTCCTTTTCTTCACCTGTAATATAAGGAGGCTGAATTCTGATGTCCGTGCCGGCATTCTTACCCTGTGAGCTGAGCCATCAGGTTTTAAGATTTTACTCTCTTTCTTTCATGCCTGATACAGGCTGTGCACATGTAGACTATTGACTGACCCAAAGAAAAAAGCTTAAGGGTCAGGAAGTGTTACCCAATGCGGCTCACCTCGTTAACAGCTCACAAGGCCAGGCCAGCGGAGCCCAGAAAGCAAGTGCTGATGCCGAGAGTGACTTGCTCTTGATCTACGGCTGCTGCTTGGCCTGTCAGCCTAGAGCGGACAGAACTGTGTGCTTTGAGCCATCCAGGTCCAGTTCCCTAAGGACATTGTGTGGAGATCAGAGGAAAGGAGAGACTGGTCCCTGCGCTTGTGGGACTAGCCTCTCAGACATTAGCATATCATTCAAAAACACAAATTGAAAAGGTACTAAAGCAGCTGCATGCTGGGGAGATAAAGCAGATGAACAAACATGAGTGGGTACCATGCAGGAGAGACGTCCTTTGTGTGGGATGTGGAAGGGACAGAAGCTACTTTAATCCAAGTAAAGACCACACCGGGAAACCGATCAGCCACAGCCATGTGGGCAGTGATGGGTGAGTGTGTCCTGCAACTGGACCTTTAACCAGCACGCTTGGCCGTGGCGTGTGTGCTCTACTGAAACAGAAGGGTCTGGCCACAGTACCAACATCCTACTTCCTGTACTTTCTGTTCCCCAGATACCACTTGAAAGATGTCATTGTAGGGAAGATATACTTCCTGCTGGTGAGAATCAAAATCAAGCACATGGAGATAGATATCATCAAGCGAGAAACGACGGGTACAGGCCCCAACGTGTACCACGAGAACGACACGATAGCCAAGTACGAGATCATGGACGGGGCACCAGTGCGAGGTGAGACTCCAGGCCCAGGCCCAGGCCCCGGCTACCACAGCTTTTCTCCCATGTCCTGCACAGAATTCTGGAGGGGCTTGAGGGATTACCCTGTCAAAATAAGATGTCCTCTTAACCTGTAACTTCTTAATCTCTCAATTTACACCGTGGGTGGCAACAAGGAAGAAAAGGAAGGCTGAGTATGTAGAACTTCGGGCTACTATCCCATCTTCACCCTGAAAAGTTCCACTTAGACTTGGATTATATATCAGGCTTGTACTGAAGATTGAACCTCAAGCGTTACTTTGGAAGGTCCAGGTTTAGCAGATGTGGTTTGAACACGTTTCTGCTGCTTCCTGTTGACATTCTGGCATTCTCTGCTGCTGGGGGGCAAGGGATGCATGCACAGCAGCCCGTCTGTGACTTGGCTCTGGCGCCGATTTATTATCTGAATTCGCTTGTCAGGCAGAAAGAACACTACTAGACACTTCAGCCAACACCGCCAGGTACCCAGGTAGCCCTGGAACTTGCTGGAAGCGTCCTCTCCCAGCCCCAGGGAGCTAACATTACATCTGGGTTAGTGGAGCTGGAAGCCCTTTGTCATTTGGGGACCGTGGTTATCTGGAAGAAGCAGTCATTTACATTCTTCATTGGCTCTTTAGCCATTCTTCAGGAATGGCGAAGACTCTTCATTTTGAAGTGCGTGGTGCTTCCAGGGTTTTATTTGGCTTATTCCATTTACTCCCACAGGCTGTTCCATGTGGAAGGAGGAGCACCACAGATTTAGCTGCCTGCAGCTCTGGGGACACGCGGGTGTTACCATGCCAGGCCCTTGGAGGGTTGGGACCAAGCTCTCCTGACACTCTCTGATGTCCCATTTTGTCACTGGCTGTGCAAATAGAGCCAGCTGTCATTTTTCCTGTACAAATGAAATGGGTCACTGAGAATGCATGTAAAACAGCAGATAATGATAAGATGGCTTATATTTAGCTTTAGACCACATTATGGGTTTGGCCTTTCTCAGTAGAATTACTGCCCTAATTTTGTTCCACTGATACTAGAAAAGGTCTGATGTTAGAGCTGGAAGGGATCTGTAGTACCATGCAGCCCGATTCTCTAATTTTCCACATGAGAAAACGAAGGTCCAGAGGAAGCAGCAGACTTAACTCACAGATCAGAAAAGCGGTTCGTGCAGAACTGAGGCCATGGTGAGGACTTTCTGCTTTCCAGACCACCAGACCACCCTGCCCGTCCACACAAGAGGGAGGATGTATTTTGGGGGGCACACACTGAGGATGGAGAAAGATGGCATCAGAACTGCTGGGTGAAATGGTGGCTTAACTGGACTTTGACAGCTGCCTTTTGAAAACCCCAAAACTAAACACACTGCATGTAATCAACAGATGCTTATACTAATAATACCCCTGTGCTGTTCCCACTCAGTTGCTCTCTTTTGGAGAAGACATAAGAAGCTGCAACATGACCTGGAGTGGAACTGGAGAGTCACATTTTTGTTTCAGCCACCTGCTGGGCAGCAGAGCGACTGCACCTTCCCAGAAGGCTGAAGCGCTCCTGTGCTGCTCTCCAGTGGCATCTCTGCAGTGGTCAGAGTGACCTGGTCTAAGGGAGAGGGCATCACCTTGCCCCCTGTGCTGACTCCTGCCCTCCCCCTACAGGAGAGTCCATCCCGATCCGGCTCTTCCTGGCCGGGTATGAGCTCACGCCCACCATGCGGGACATCAACAAGAAGTTCTCTGTGCGCTATTACCTCAATCTGGTGCTGATAGACGAGGAGGAGCGGCGCTACTTCAAGCAGCAGGTGAGGGCCAGGCTCCTCCAGGCCCCAATGCCCTTGGGACAGAACAGGAGGCTCTTTCCTATGGAAGGTCAGGCTCCATTTTTGCCAAGAGACGGGAACATTAGGTCGCCCACAATTGCACAAGAATGAGGATTCCCACTTGGCATTAGAGTCTGCTTCCTCGGGCCTTCTCCTGCAACCACCTGCCCTTTTGGCCCACACCAGGGACAGGGAGGTGCTGGCAGCTGCTGCCTTTGGCGAGAGAGAAACAGAGGAGGTCCTTGCCCAAGATTCCCCAAGACAAAGTTGGGAGCCTCTAAGAAACCTGTCCCCATGCCTCCCTCTAAGGTGTCACATTGCCCCCTTTCAATTCTGCAGGAAGTGGTGTTGTGGCGGAAGGGTGACATCGTACGGAAGAGCATGTCCCACCAGGCGGCCATCGCCTCACAGCGCTTCGAGGGCACCACCTCCCTGGGTGAGGTGCGGACCCCCAGCCAGCTGTCTGACAACAACTGCAGGCAGTAGGCCCCCCAGGGCCAAGAAGATGCTGGGCATCCACCCAGCACCCCCATCTACCAACACCAGCGGCTGGGGGCAGGGGCGGACCTTGTGAGGCTCAGTTGACCCGTTACTTGCAACCTGAAAACAAATCATGTTTTTGACTTAAATTCTTTTCTCTGGAGAACCCAAGGGGCTTGGGGTGGGAAGCAGTCTCTCCTTGGGATTCTGCGGCCGATGTGGGATAGGAGAGGTAGCGTCCTGGAAGCCAGCCTCTCTGGGGAACATGAGCCCCCTTCCTCGAGGGGCTGCCTTGCGTCTTGGAGGAGGGAGAGCAGAGAGCATGCATCCTTGGCTCCTGGCTCTCTAAGCTTCCTGATACAGGATCTGAGCATGTCCCTCGGATTCTGAGCTGGTCCCATCTTGTGCTCCCCTCTACTGTCCCTGAGGTAGTGGCAGGAGTTGGGCCAGCCCCCGCTAAAGGGCAGGGGGAAGACTCACCATTGGGAAGCTACCTCTTTGGGAATCTTGGATGTGGTGATCTGAAGTTCCCACAGGCCACCTCCTTCTGGCCACTCACTGCTGGGACCCAGGCATCTCCCTTCTCCATCCTCTCTGGATTGTCAGTAATGTCCTGGAACAGAAAAGCCTGTGGAATGGCCTTGGGCACACAGAAGCCCTGGGGTCAGTGTCGTGCACGGATGGCAGCAGTGTTGAACCCAGGAGGCTGAACCCGGCCCACCACGGACGATCAGTGCATGGCAACTGCCTGCCTTCACGTCGCTCCACTGGGTAACCCCAAGGTCTGGGCTGTTCTAGTATTGCTCCATGTGCCCCAACAAGCCCTTAACAAGAGGGCCTGTTTCCCTTAAGAACCAATCCCAGGAAGGGGCCTTGATCCCTCCGCCTTGCTGAGAGTGAACCCTCGTCTCTCCTCACCCTCCATTTCATTTCTGGGAATTGGGGCTTAGTTTCGAACCTTTGGCAAGGCTGTTCTTACTAATGCCCAAGCCCCTCTACCGCTCTCCCTATAGGTTACACAGGGGAGACCAGGGCCTCAGCAGAAGACTGCTGCCACACTTCCGAATCATTCTGCTTGCCAAATATGTCATCTTCACCAGTTGACTGACCCAAGTTTAGGACCATTGGTATCGTGTGTTTAAAAAACACATATAAAAAAAACTCTTGTGAATATTCTTGTTATGCTAGAGAGGAAGGCACCTCTCCCTCCATGGCTCTGCGCTGGGGCCTATGGTAGTAAAGTTGTTTACTGTCCTTTTTCTGCCTCCCCTGGAAATGGCAGGCATTACTCTCCTATTGGCCTCCCTTCCCTTTATAGAAAGACCAAGCAGGCCCCACTGGCCAACAGGTACAGTATTTGGCGGTCTGAGTGCTCAGTAATTTAGAAAGTTAAGGGGTTGGTTCCTGTGTCACCTTTCAGTTAGTGTGGGAAAGGAAGACTCCTGTTTTCCTGAGATCAGTGCAGGGAAAATGCAGGAATTCCCTGAGATCAGTGCAGCCTCAGGTCTTTGGCAGGGCTCATGGATCAGAGCTGAGACTGGAGGGAGAGGCATTTAGGGTAGCCTAGGAGGGTGACTGGGGGCAGCAGAACCAAGGAAGGCAAGGTTGTTTCCCGCATGTTGTGTCCTGTGTTCAGGTGCGACGCACAATCCTCATGGGAACAGGATCACCCATGCGCTGCCTTTGATGATCAAGGTTGGGGCTTAAGTGGATGAGGGAGGCAAGTTCTGGGTTCCTTGCCTTTTCAGAGCATGAGGTCAGGCTCTGTATGCCTCCTTTTCCTAGCTGATATTCTAACTAGAAGCATTTGTCAATTCCTTTGCCTCCCAACTGACAACACACGTTCATTTTCCAACCTTCCTAACATCTTAAACCTTTCTTCTGGGAGAACTAGAAGATAGAATTTGCTTCGATTCTCTCAGGCGCTGTGCACAAGTCAGGTCTTCTGTTTTCTCTTACTCTACCCACATTCTTGCCTTCTCTATCCAACTGTGAAAGTGAGGGGAGGCTCTTGTCCCCCTCTCTTAAGGTCCCCAAACCTGGGAGTGCATAGGTACTAAATCAAGCAGTGCAACTTGTAATTAAGCAGCTGCAGTGTTTACATGTTTCTTAACGTGTCATCTTTTCAGTGGCTGTATTTTAAAAGAAGAACGTTTGTTTTAATGGTCTTTCTGATTAAAGGAAGCCCCTGTGGCTTTGGAGGCATTGTGCCCATGGTCCACCAGGTTCTGTGGTCTCTTCCGTCTTACACGGTCCCATCTCCGACACTCAGGGAAAGACAGATCCCCACCCTGATTTCCCTACATAGTGCCCGTGCTCTCACTGTATGGCCCCTGGTGAAAAATGATGAATACTTTATTAGCCACCTGTTTGAGACAAGCACATGGCTGAGAAATGAATTCAGTTCTTACCCTATCTGGTGATTCATCCAGAACTGCTCATGGGATGGTTTTAACCTCTGTGGGACCCAGAAGATGTAAGGGGCAGGTGAGCAAGGCTGGTGTAGAAAGAAGAGTTCATTCCAGTGGGTGTTACCAGACTGAGGATCTCAGCCCTACATCATGCAATTTGCTACAGAACCACTAGTGGTCGTAAAGAAAGAAGGTGGAGGCCGCCCTGCATCTTGGAGCAGCCAAAGGAGCCCGCCTAGAGGTAAGAGGTCTGCAGTGGGGAGTAAGAGGTCTGCAGTGGGGAGTATCCCACTGCACTCACTGTGGTTTTAGAAGAAAAGTTCTTCAACTTTGATATTTTATTGAAAAAAGTACACAAAAACCACTGAGGTACACAAGCCCAGGTGAGCTTACCAAGCAAGCCCCCTCACACCTTCTTTTGTCTGAAAAACACTTGACTTCTTTGCAGCAATGTCTTGCCCATTCCAGCAGCAGTATCTCAGTTAACTTGGTTCCTTTTCCTCCAGGCCCAAAACAAAATCAAACTCTTCTACAAAAAAAAGGGAAAAAGAATGAGGTCTTAAAGTCTCCTCTTGAACAGGAAAGTTGTGCCAGGCACAGGTACATTTTACATGGTACTAAGGCGAGCAGTCATTCGTTCAAAACTACTTACCAGGTGCCAAGCACTGTAGAGTACTGGGTAATAGTAACAGGTAACTCAGGCCACATTCCCTCCCTCATGGATGTTACAGGTGAGGATGCTGACTGAGAAAGGTGAACTACCATGCCCAAGTTTAATCAGCTAGTAAGTGGGAATTCATGAGGTCATTCTGGTATATGGGCTTTAATAAAGGGCAGGGCCCACTCTTACCTTGGGTCAGGGGCTGGACTGATAATCTCTGGCGAGTGAAGAGAACCATATTTTTTAAGGGGCCACCAGTAGCTTTGTGAGCTTGATGATAGGATTTGAGCTCGGCCAGGGGAATGAAACGCTTCATCATGCGAACAAACTGTACATCCACCTATGTGACAGTAGCGTACATGATAGAAAGATGTGTCTAGGCTGATTTTGCCCACTGTATTTTTAACTGCCTGCAGGAAGCTTCTATCTCTTCAGTATCACCTCATCTGAGTAAGTGCTGGGCTGTGTACCTTGACCTACAGTCACCCCAACCGTCTTCCTCCCCTTGTTCATCCTTCCCCTGTCACGAAATAGAAAGCATAGTCTTTACCATGGACCACTTAGGGTTGTCCTCTTTGCTAGATGGGTCATAATGGGGATTGTTTTTCTCAAACTGTGTGTGGTCTGGGTAAGCCTCTTTCACGATCTGAAACCAAAACAAAAGTTTTGAATCATTTGCCTGCAGTCAGCCCCACAGCCAATCTTTAATCCATATCCAACTTTCATTTCTTACCCTGCACATTCTTACCCCATCTGCCTTGCTGTAGAGCCAATGAGGGCTCAGATATTTGGAAATAATGTATAGTCTAATATATAGACTAGGAAATCAACTCTGTTTTTACAAAAGTCTTAAAAACATGCTCTAAAAACAAACGGCAAAGGTTAATACTGGTACCACTGTTTTTTTTTCCCACCTGCACAGTTAATAATTTTATCCTAATAAGCTTGGAGGAGCTACCATTAGGCCCGTTTTCGAGTGAGATCAAGACTTAGAGGTGGAGGGAAGTCTGTGCTAGTGGAACCTGAAATGAAGGCCTGCTTTGTTTTGTCACACTGGAAGGGGCCAGGGCAGTTTTTCCCTATTCCTGTACAAGGGGGATGCGGTGGGGGGAGTGTACTTTTTTGTTACCTAATTAAGGGATATCCCTTTATATCTACTTAAGTTAGTCTCCCTGGAGGGAAAGGGATTCACACCAAAACCTGCCCAACTAACCTTCATGAGTCCTGCAATGCCTGGCTCTTTGCAGTTGCTATGGTAGAAGAAGGCTTCTTCTCCCAGCTTCATGGCTCTAAGGAAGTTCCGAGCCTGTCTCGAGGAGAAGAAAGAGTAACTATCCTCCCACCAGCTGGAAAGTACTAGCTTTTAGCAGAAATCAGTCTGCTTTTAATAGATGGGTGTTTCTTGTTTGCAACTTCTCAATTCATTAGAAAGTCCTTCCCCTTTGCCAGGACACCCAGACTTTTACCAGGACATTGGCCAGAACACAGGCCAATTGAAAATTTCATGCAGAGTACTTAAGGCATTTTTTAATACATTATCAGGTTTGGTTCTGAGAAAAAGCAACCTTGGCCAAGAGGTTCTGCTACTGAGTAAGTCATGAGGAGGAGGCAGGCATTTATCCCACTTGGGTCTCAGGGGACCTCCTCCTTACCCTCTTACCTGGTAGTTCCGAACACCATCCCAGCATGTTGTCTGTTTGGGCTGTGCTTTGAGATCCTCAATGCTGAACTAGGCAAGAGAAAATAAATTCAGTCATTAATCCCTGGCCAGTTAGTAAGCATATATGGAAGCAGACAGTTCCTTCCCCTACAGTGAGAGGGGCCACTGGCTATAGAGGAAGTATGTAGTTCACCGGGAAGTGGCTCCACAGAGACGCTTTTGTTGGGTGAATGTAAGTAAGCCTTGTGTTATCTTGTTATCCTTGCTAATTATGAGGATTAGCTGAATGAATAATCTAGGTGATAAAGCAATCTGCTAGTTACTTGCATTTTACTTTATATTTCTTCTATAATATTTCTTCTTATATTTTTCCCAGGCTATATTAAATTTCCTGAAATATACATCAACTGTTGGCAGGGAGACACCTAGGAGCATGGCAGGTGTTCAGAGAAAGGTAACCTAAGATTGAGGTTGGCAAACTATAGCCTTCAGGGCAAATCTAACCCCATGCTGGATTTCGTGAATAAAGTTGAACTTGAACACAACCACAGCTGTTTTAAGTATTATCTCTGGCTACTCTCTTGCTAAAAGGGCAGGGTTGCAACAGAGACTGTAACACGCACAAGCCTACAAAATTTACTATCTGGCCCTTTGTAGCAAAGGTTAGCCAACCCCTGCGCTAGATAGACAGGTTCACAAACCCGTTGATGATAATAAACCCTCCTGATTTTATTCATTTTTACCTTTTTCCTTCCCTTCAAAGGTAAGAAGCTGGGGATGGAACCCTATGGTGTCCCATATTCACTTCTCATTTAAAAAACACCATGAAGGGACTGGAGGCAGGTCAAGGGTCTCACCTTCACATCTACACCTTTCTCCAGCCGGCTCTCTGGCTCTGACTTCATCAGCCAGTGGCTGCTTAGATTCTTTGAACAGGTTTTAGTGGCTGAAGTCTTCTGAGGGTTGGAGTCCTCCACTTTAGCTAATGCCTCACCTGAGTTCTCAGTTTTGGTGCGTTTTCCTGATAGTCCCTTGTCTGCAATAGGAGAAGCAAGAAGAAAAGATCATGCTTGTTCGAGGCAGTGTTTCATAATGGAAGAAGCTTAGCTTTACAGTCAGACCTGGATTCAAATCATGGATCCATTACCAGCTGTAGGAACTTAATCTTACTATTAAGAAGCTTTCCTTATCTATAAAAATTGACAAGAATACCTACCTTACAGGGTATCTTCTGGATTATCTATTCAATAGGATAAGAACACCTTACAGGGTTGTTCAGGATTAAAGGTCCTGACAGTAGTCAGTACATGTTTTCCTTTCCTCACTCTCTCTTCTATGCCTTTGCATAGGAAAGAGGAAACTGAGCACCTACTTGCAACTATTTTGAAGCTTAAATGAGATAACACAAAGGGCCTAGACAATGCCTGGCATTACAGTAAGTGCTCAATACAAGCATTCTTCTTCTCTTCTCATACTTCTTTCCTTCTTGCTCACTGTGGCTCCTGGCCTGTCTCCTTTCTGCTCCTTGAAGGTGCCAATAAAAGTTGAGAGAAACAGTTCATTCAGGGCATTGTAGAAATGGTGATGATTCAATTTCATCCCAAGACAATTAGAATGTGCCTGGAACACAGTAGGCATTCAGTAGCTAAGTTGTTAAATTACTATATGACAGGGCCGAAGGTCTATGTGTTACCCTAACCCTAACTCGGTTAATCTACATAACCTGTGAGATGTTCTACTCTTCATCTGGGAAGCAAGCTCCAGATCACACATCCAGTAATGGTGGAATCAAGATATGAGGACAGCACCTGTCACTGAGGTCTATCTGAAGCTACTTAATGACTATACTGCCTCTGAATTTAGTCAAAGTCCCTACATCAGTTGTCATTAAATACCATTTATGGATGTCTAATGCTCTGAACCCAGCATACCTTCCTAACCTAGTTTCCTAATGGCCCCTTAGGAGTTAACAGGCACACTGCAAACACCACATATTGATAAATAACTGCAATGTGCTGTAGCATATCTGGAACTCCTGTCATTCCCAAAAGAAGTACTTTCTGTACCTTCCAATGTTCCTCCTCCTCCATCCACTTAGAATGCCATCCATCTTTGTGATTATAAAAACGACATCACGTTTTCTTAGTACTAAACTTTGCCCGTGGGAAGTCTCCCATTCAAGGCTGGGCTCAAATTCCACTTCCTTCTCGAGGCCTTCCCTGTGATTCCTCCCTCCATAACCTTAACAATCCATTCGCCTGAACCCCATCACATCTGTTTGAGTTTACCCGCAAGCAGGCGCTTTATATTCTTTAGCACGCCACCTGGTATCGCAAATAGTCTTTGTGCGTAACAACCATTGCCTGAATAAACAAGAAAAAGGAACTCTAGGTAGGAGCTTGGTGAGACAAGTAAAGGAAATGGAGAGTGATTAGGGATAATGGAGTAAAAAGATAACAAACGGTTCTCAACAAGCAGGGAGTGAAAAATGAAGAGTACTAAACAGGCTCTTCGAGAAAGGTTTTTTCTTGGGCTGCCTTTGTGCAGCGTAGGGGCAGCTCACCTGAACCAGAAGTCCCAGCCAGCCTCTTCCGAGGTCTCGACATGGTCACCCTGCAGGGGACTGAAGTGCGGAAGATTCTGGAATCAACGGAGATACAAGAAAGAATGCTAATGTCCTTCAAAACCCGCGCAGAGCGAGATGGAGGCAACGAGAGGCAGCCTAGAATGTCTCCAACTTTTGCGAAACACAGACACCTATGTTTGAGCCCCTCAAATCCTTCCCTCCGTTATCTGCGCCATTTCCGTCTCGCATAACCTGCCCCTAAACCCTTCTCGGTTCTGTCCCTGGTCCTTCTCATCCAGGAACCCCTATCTCAGTATGTAGTTCACTGGGAAGTGGCTCCACAGAGACACTTTTGTTGGGTGAATATAAGTAAGCCTTGTGTTACCTTGTTATCCTTGCTAATTATGATCAATTGAATGGATAATCTAGATGATAAAGTAATTTGCTGGCTACTGACCCACCACTCTGCAGACGTGACTGCGGTCCGCCGCCGCGCCGCAGGCTGTGCAGCGCGACCCCGCGGCGCTCGGTGGGCGGTGCATCTCTGCAGCGCCGAGCCCCGAGGACTTCTGGGAATTGTAGTGCTGGCCTCTTGGGAGCTCGCCTGGCACCTGGGTTGTTAGGGCCCGTGGGAGGACTACAACCCCCAGGGTGCAGTGGGACAGGCGTTGCCGGGTTGCAGGTCCCGCCAGTGCGAGCGCAACGGAGGTCGAAGGCGTTCAGACTCTTAGCTGAACGCGGAGCTGCGGCGGCTATGCTGTGGAGCGGCTGCCGGCGTCTCGGGGCGCGCCTCGGCTGCCTGCCCGGCGGTCTGCGGGCCCTCGTCCAGACCGGCCACCGGAGCTTGACCTCCTGCATCGACCGTAAGGATCTCCTGGGCGGGCAGGAGGACAGGTGTCCAGAACCCCGGCGGACATATGTCCGCGAGGGGCTGCAGTCTCCCTGTTCCATCCAGTCACCCCGGCGTCAGCTCCCTTTCCGGCCAGTCACCCCCCCTGCCTGGCTCCCTACTCCGGCCGGTCACCCCCGGCCCGGCTGCCCCCTCCGGTCAGTCACCACCATCTGGGTCCCCATCTGGCCCGTCACCCCCGCCCGGGTCCTCCTCCGGCCGGTCACCCTCGGATGCTTAGAGAAGTGAAGAAACTTGGGGCTTGGTTGTTGTTGGGTTGGTTGGTTTTTAATCATAACAGTAGGTCATAAAGGCAGTGAGAATATAAGAAGCTGGCTGGGTGCTGATGGTGACAACTGAACAAGAACTCCAGGTCGTACAAGATTTGCTCACACACAAAGATTTGGTATCTTAACACCTCTGGCTATAAGACACTTAGTGTTGAAACTCATGCAGGAAAAATAATTATTATTGCTAGTGGGAAACTCTACCAGAGCTGACAAACTTGAGTGTCTTCAGGCTCTGAACAGTAATTTGAATGTGGCAAGGAGTGGTGGAGACCCCGCCAGTTTGTGACTTATCCGCCAAGAATCTTTATAAACACGTTTTTCTTCTGAAATATTTTTAAATTTATTTTAAATAAATGACAGTTTTCTTTACAACAGAATAAGTCCCTTAGATGTAAGATCTATAAAGTACAGTAAGGCATAGAATACTGTTTTCTTTTTTTTTTTTTTTTTTTTTGAGACGGAGTCTCGCTCTGTCGCCCAGGCTGGAGTGCAGTGGCGCGATCTCGGCTCACTGCAAGCTCCGCCTCCTGGGTTCACGCCATTCTCCTGCCTCAGCCTCTCCGAGTAGCTGGGACTACAGGCGCCCGCTACCACGCCCGGCTAATTTTTTTTGTATTTTTAGTAGAGACGGGGTTTCACCGTGGTCTCGATCTCCTGACCTCCTGATCCACCTGCCTCAGCCTCCCAAAGTGCTGGGATTACAAGCGTGAGCCACCGCGCCCGGCCTACTGTTTTCTTTTGAATGTCCTAAAACTCATTCAAGAGGTGCTGCCCTGTCCTAGCGCTTACAATTTGATAACCCAGATTACCCTGGTTGATACCAAAGCAGATAAGGAATTATTTAGAAGTGGGTTTTGTTGTTGTTTGCATCTTGCTTACACTTGAGTGGCTCTGCAGTAAAAGGCTTTTCCCATTTCATTTGGACTGTTTTTCTATTTAGCTTACCTTTTTAGTATATATGTATTGGCATCTTGAACTCTGCTAGTAACTGGCAAAGTTCATGAGTGGTGGTATTTGTTTTGTTTTTATAGTGTATTTCCTTCTGGGAACTTGTGTTTACTTATGCATATGATTTGCATAAAACTATTTCCTTCTATTAGAATGCAACTCAGATTTATTTCTTAAGCCTGTGGTTCCTTGAACTATTTGTTTTAGGAAGTAGCCATTTACAGAAGAAGAAGATTTGTTAACATTTAATGAGCTCTTGCTAGAACTGAAATAGTCATCCTTTGTGTGAATGGATCTTATTTATTTATTTTTTTGAGATGGAATTTCGCTGTGTTGCCTGGGCTGGAGTACAGTGGCGCAATCTCAACTCACCGCAACCTCTGTCCCACGGGTTCAAGCAATTCTTGTGCCTCAGCCTCCCAAGTAGCTGGGATTACAGGCACGTGCCACTATGCCCAGCTAATTTTTATATGTTTGATAGAGACGGGGTTTCACCATGTTGGACAGCTGGTCTTGAACTCCTGACCTCAAGTGATCCACCTGCCTTGGCATCCCCAAGGGCTGGGATTACAGGTGTGAGCCATTGTGCCTGGCTGGATCATATTTATTTTTGTAACCCCAGCATTGCTACCTAGTAAACACCCAATAAACATTCTTTTGGAAATGATCTTTGAGCCATGGTCTATAGTAACAGCAACCTTTGTACAAAATTGTGTGAATAAATGGCCTGACCTCAGTCAGAGAACCATGAATTGTTTATCCCTAACTCTGTTCCTGAGAGTAACACCCAACATAGGTTTCTGCTCTGAGTTTCTCAAGGCAGCCTAATCGTTAATCCTCAGAACTCTTCATTTTGGACTTTCCCATTTTAATGAGAGTACTGATCACAGAAAGCAGTGCCCTCTCCAGGCTCGCATAGCCAGCCATTACTGATGCCCAGATTTGCCCCAAGGAACAGACTCTGGCACCTGCACTTGTGTTCTTCTTTAAGGACTGCATCACTTATAGGCACTGAAGTAAATTATTGTCAAGTGTGGCGCCATAGTCTTCCCATAGTGCTCTTTTTTCTTTTTTTCTTCTTTTGAAACGGAGTCATGCTCTGTCACCCAGGCTAGAGTGCAATGGCACGATCTCAGCTCACTGCAACCTCTGCCTCCTGGGTTCAAGTGATTCTCCTGTCTCACCCTCCCGAGTAGCTGGGATTGCAGGCATGCGCCACCACACCCAGCTAATTTTTGTATTTTTAGTAGAGGCGGGGTTTTTCCATGTTGGTCAGGCTGGTCTTGAGCTCCTGACCTCAGGTGATCTGCCTGCCTCAGCCTCCTGAAGTGCTGGGATTACAGGTGTGAACCATCATGCCCAGCCCATAGTGCTCTTCAGTGTCAGCTATAATGACCAAAGTTCTAGCACTGTGGCCTCAACCTCTAGGTCTGTAACTGCATTTGACTAAGTGGCTAGGATAAGAGATGTCTGGAAGTCCCCCGTCCTGTTCTAGGTTGATCTGGATGTGTGCTAGAACTGTCCTTTCTCTGTATGACAAGTGGAATAATGATAGCAGATGCCATTCTCTAGCTGTTAAAGGCTGTACTGTGTATGGGAAATACTACAGTAGATCCACTTTCACAACTTCATGGTGCTTCTTGTTGGCAACACCCTTCCCTGACCCTGTCCTACAACAGTATATGCAATCCGGCCCACAGCTTCCGTGGGACTTAATGAAGAGCAGAAAGAATTTCAGAAAGTGGCCTTTGACTTTGCTGCCCGAGAGATGGCTCCAAATATGGCAGAATGGGACCAGAAGGTAGGAGTTTTTCTTGTGCTTAGACGTTCTAACAGATGTCTCAGGCAGACCTTTATCTTTGTCTCCTGATAATGTAATTGTTAAATGTCTCCTCCACTTAGCAACTCTTACTGCAAGTAAGAATACCGGTAGTGGGTGATTTTTCCTTGAAGGCATCCTGATCATCTTGTACATAACTTTTTTTTTGTTGGTTGAATAAAGATTTCGATATAAAACTAAGGCAGTTCTATAGATAATAAAAAGAAACTTCTTAATGCCAGAAAAAGTTTTTACAGGACCCATGTTAACTGATAACCACTGTAAGATGACAAATAGGCATATTAAGAGAATTCATATGCTCTAGCATGTGCAAGCATCCTAATCCCCTCAATGTACCCTCTAAAAGGAAGGCCGTCTCTGAATCAGTTGCTGATCACCCTGCTCTCTTTTGTACATAGGAGCTGTTCCCAGTGGATGTGATGCGGAAGGCAGCCCAGCTAGGCTTCGGAGGGGTCTACGTACAAACAGATGTGGGTGGGTCTGGGCTGTCACGTCTTGATACCTCTGTCATTTTTGAAGCCTTGGCTACAGGCTGCACCAGCACCACAGCCTATATAAGCATCCACAAGTGAGTGCCCAAGCTTGGAAGGCACAATGAAGTGCTCACACAGGCTGACTGTGAGAGTTCAGATTCGTAGGAAAAAGATTGATCTTTTGAAGCCGAGTGTCCTCAAGGAACTCGACTTAAAAGTACACTCTAAGGGCCGGGCGCAGTGGCTTATGCCTGTAATCCCAGCACTTTCGGAGGCCGAGGCAGGCAGATCATGAGGTCAGGAGTTTGAGACCAGCCTGGCCAATGTGGTGAAACCCCGTCTCTACTAAAAATACAAAAAATTAGCTGGGTGTGGTGGCTGGCGCCTGTAGTCCCAGCTACTCGGGAGGCTGAGGCAGGAGGATGGCGTGAACCCGGGAGGCGGAGCTTGCAGTGAGCCGAGATGGACCACTGCACTCCAGCCTGGGCGACAGAGTGAGACTCCGTCTCAAAAAAATAAATAAATAAAATAAGTACACGCTAGGTCTGTTGCTGCCTGTTGGACTTGATTCTGTCATCCTGTGTATTGCTTAGGGAATCAGGTCAGCCAGCTTTCTCAGAAATCTTATTTTGAGCTGGTACCAGGAGACTTCTCCAATAGAGTGATCAGGGTCATCTCACCCTTTTATTTATTTATTTTTAAGATGGAGTCTTGCTCTGTCGCCCAGGCTAGAGTGCAGTGGCATGATCTCGGCTCACTGCAACCTCCGTCTCCCGGGTTCAAGTGATTCTCCTGCCTCAGCCTCCTGAGTAGCTGGGATTACAAGCACGTGCCACCACACTTGGCTAATTTTTTTTTTGTATTTTTTAGTAGAGACGGGGTTTCACCATGTTAGTCAGGCTGGTCTCAAACTCCTGACTTTGTGATCCGCCCGCCTCAGCCTCCCATAGTGATGGGATTATAGATGTGAGCCACCGCACCCGGCCCCTCTCACCCTTTTCCTCAATCCAAAGATGGAACTGCCAGTGATTTGAGGAAGTAATAGAAACTACTAATAGAAAGTACATATAACTCTGATTTTTAGAGGCTCGTGTAACCTAACTGGAAGTAGTACAGACGTCCTGGTGGGAAGCACCTCAGCCTGGTTATCTCTGAGTAGTCCTTATTCCAGGAATATGTTTTAATCCAGCCTTTGCCTTTAAAGAATCTTCCCAATTGTGACTCTCCCCTTCCCACTCTTCTGCTTTACTCTACTGCCCTGCCCTTTGTTCTCTTTCCCCTTCTCCCCCAATTTTTTTTCTTTTCCATCTTTATTTCTGTCATTGTCTTTTCTTCTTGGTGTACCTATCAGCATGTGTGCCTGGATGATTGATAGCTTTGGAAATGAGGAACAGAGGCACAAATTTTGCCCACCGCTCTGTACCATGGAGAAGTTTGCTTCCTACTGCCTCACTGAACCAGGTGAGTTTGCCACACTGCACTGAGATATAGCAGGGAGAGATGCTTCCTGCTCAGATGGCATTACCGAGCACTCCTTCCAGCCTCTTGACACGTTGAGCCACTGTTTATCTAGCTGTTCGGTTGAGGAGTAATAGAGTCCTATGACCTGATGTCACAAGGACCAAGAAGCCTATCTGGTGTGTTGGGAGGTAGACAGTGGCCTGACTGGTATGAGCAGTTTCTACCAAGTACAGAGAGTTCCTTTGGCCACCTGGGTTTTGCAGTGGCACACTCTGAGCAGTGTCTGTTTAGGGAAGGTCTCCTAGAAGATAGAATTGTGCTGGGCTCCCTCGACCTCACTGACTTTCTCACCTTCTCTCTGCTGCTTTTTGATCCCTCCTCAGGAAGTGGGAGTGATGCTGCCTCTCTTCTGACCTCCGCTAAGAAACAGGGAGATCATTACATCCTCAATGGCTCCAAGGTACTAGCTTGCGTCCTCCCAGAGCGCTTTGGAGATTGTTCCCAGCTTCCTCCTGACATCCTCTGGTTCCTTCACATCTGCGGGTTAATACTCCCATAGGATTTTTATGTGTTGGGAAGAGAATCTCTGACCCATTTCTCTTTCTTCTCACTGTTTCTATCTCTCCTAATCTGATTCCAGATCATTTCATTGACTTTTGTCTATCCTTTTTATACTCTCTTGAACTGTTATCTCTGATTCTGCAGTCACTGCAGCTACCTTTTACCCTCCTCAGTCTCTGTGCCATTGGACCTTATTGTTAGGAGGACCCCAGTGGTGTTCCCAGATGCTGTGAGAACTCAGGCATTCCCTGGTCCTTTTGCACCCCTTTTACCCCCACAGGCCTTCATCAGTGGTGCTGGTGAGTCAGACATCTATGTGGTCATGTGCCGAACAGGAGGACCAGGCCCCAAGGGCATCTCATGCGTAGTTGTTGAGAAGGGGACCCCTGGCCTCAGCTTTGGCAAGAAGGAGAAAAAGGTGAGTGGCTGTTGCACAGGAAACAATTCAGGTTATGAGACTCTGCCACCTGCCAGCCCAACTCCTGCTCTATTTCAGAAAACAGGTTTGCATACTTGCTAACCTACCTTTGAAGCAGTTGCTTCTATTAGGATTTTCAACAGAAGCCTATGAAATGCAATAGGGCATTGTTAAACACTAGGCCTCTGGGGAAAGTGACAATGTTTGCCAGTAAATTCTTCGAGCCACCTGTTAGTGTTCTGACCTCTCCTGCCTCTGCTTTTGGCCTGTGTTCCTTATCCAGCTTCTTACGTTGGCGCACTTTGTTGCTCCAGGAAGAGACACTTAGACAAGACCTGGTGTTGACCACAAGTCTCAGTAATGGAAGGCAGGTGGTCCCTTTTTCTTCTTTTATTAAAAATAAAGTAAAACTCACTGGAGATGATTGTGGGTATTTCAGCAACCTAAGAAGGACACTTAGGTACTGTAAGTAATTTGAAAAGTAAGATACTTCTAGGATTAGGAGCCATCACGGCCAGGGCATGAACGGGAGACCTGTGATTATGTAACCGTAACTGGTAGTAAGGGCTCAAGACCCATTCAGATTTTTTAGACCAGATGCTCAAAGCAGTCATCTCTCTCTAGTTTGTACTGTTATGGGGGGACTTTGTGAGAGAAGGCAGGTAATGAAATGACCCCTCAGTGTACCTCTTTCTCACAGCTCCTCGGGTTTCTGTATTTTCCTACCGGACCCTTCCTGGTCCTCTGTAACTGCAAGGCATTATGCATTTAGCGCCCCCTTCTGTTTGGTAACACAGCAGCCATTTCCTAGGCTTCTACTGTGTGCAAAGCCCATGCTAACTCCTGGGCAGGAAGACCTTCAATAAAAGGCTTAGAAATGGAGTTTATCCTGTCAACAAAAGAGAGCAAGGAAATGATGTAAAGGCAGTCATATTTTCAGAGCCAGAGAGGAACTGGGAGATTGTAGATAGTTTGTGGTTTTCAATTAGAGGCACTGAAATTGGGGGCAGTTGGTGTCACAATCCTAAAAGAAGTTGTGAGAAGTGTTTGTAGGTTAGTCAGGTAGACATTAGAAAGTAGAGTCTCTTAATAAGTTAGAAAATGTTTAGCTGAAACAGATATCTTTGTGAATGCTGACAGGCCTTTAAACCTGAACTTTTTCCTCATTTTAAGTTCTTGTGGTTCTAAGTCTTGGCTGCTGAAACCCACGCCTCACAGGCTCCTGTCCCCAGGGAAGGCCGCCCCACCTGCTGGATTGTTGGGCAAGCACACAGTCCCTGATTTTTGCCAGGTGGGGTGGAACTCCCAGCCAACACGAGCTGTGATCTTCGAAGACTGTGCTGTCCCTGTGGCCAACAGAATTGGGAGCGAGGGGCAGGGCTTCCTCATTGCCGTGAAAGGACTGAACGGAGGGAGGATCAATATTGGTGAGACACGCAGGGGCGCGGCAGGGAGGTGGTGGTCCGGGACCAGCACTGCTGTTTTCCAGCTCGGTTGGAACGTCGGCGCTCTTCCCCTCTAGCTTCCTGCTCCCTGGGGGCTGCCCACGCCTCTGTCGTCCTCACCCGAGACCACCTCAATGTCCGGAAGCAGTTTGGAGAGCCTCTGGCCAGTAACCAGGTAACCTCTCCCTTGCCTCCACATGGCTTTGCACCGTTTGCAGCCCGGGACCTGCTCTAGGGCCCACATTTTCTAGGAGAGAAGCCAGGAAATTCCTCTGTCAGTCCCACCACTGTCCTAGCCAGAGCTTGTGCTTTATTTCTGTCCATCTTTTCTCGGGATATCTTTAACGATATTAAAGTGTCAGGTGAGTGAAGTGAACTTAGCACTTAAAAGCAATAAATTTCCTCTGTAGAAAAAGCAAGAGACTTTGAAGCTTTGGATCACTTAGAAAAGGCTCCTGCACCAGGTGCTGCTCTAAGCCTCTCAGTCTTGTCTGGTTCTCTTCTCCCTGTGCCGCAGTACTTGCAATTCAAACTGGCTGATATGGCAACAAGGCTGGTGGCCGCGCGGCTGATGATCCGCAATGCAGCAGTGGCTCTGCAGGAAGAGAGGAAGGATGCAGTGGCCTTGTGCTCCATGGCCAAGCTCTTTGCTACAGATGAATGCTTTGCTGTAAGTGACTCCTCGGGCTCTCCTGGGATGGACAGGGAACAGCTGCTAGGCCCAGGGGTCTTGAGAGACATGAGTCAGCTTTGGAACCCAGCCCTCCTAGAATCCCACAAGGATCACCTTAAGCTTAAGGATATAAATTAACTCATGAGTGGCGTATGTGGGAGCTCTCATCGCTGGCTTTTAGGCCTGCTGCATGCCATTATACACTTCATTATGTCACTGTTGTTTGGTTGTGTTCTAGGCGAGAAACCACCTTTGGAAGGTTCACAGCAGCCCAAATTTAGCACTCTGCCATGTTTACATTGTCAGGCTGCATTGCCACTAGGGGGAACCATAGCTTTTTATCATCCCAGCCAGGGTGGCTGTGGGCAGCTTCTGCCTGGCAGGTAATACAGGAAAGGGGCAGAGGGCTTTGAGTCACCTGTCTGGGGGGAACTGACAAGTTTAGTAGGTGAACTTCCCTTGTCTCTAACCATGCAGAACATGGAGGCCCTCTTTGAGCTTGGCTGTTTGTGGTTCTTTCATTAGTTTATGGCGGGCTGCCAGATCGTGGGCTGGGGTAGGAAGGGAAGCCGCTTGCTCCACAGTCTTCCCAGAGTCCAAGACGTCTAGTCCCTGTCTCCCTGCAGATCTGCAACCAGGCCTTACAGATGCACGGGGGCTATGGCTACCTGAAGGATTACGCTGTTCAGCAGTACGTGCGGGACTCCAGGGTCCACCAGATTCTAGAAGGTAAAAATTGCCAGAGGTTATTCTCTTCCCTTCAGAACAGGGGCAGGATCACTGCTTTCCCCGCTGCGTCTGTCCCCATGCCTCCTGGGCCTCAGGGTCCAGTCAAGCCCTGTCTGTCTTGAGGCTTCCTCCTCCCTCCCTTTCCACAGAGCTGTTCTGACAGAGGCTTGGTGCACAAAAACAGCTCCAGCCTGGAGTCCAGAGCCTCAGCTTCGTCAGTGTGGGTGGGCATCAGATCGCTCTGCTACTGCCCTTTTCCTCTGTAGATTTGCGAGAAGGGTGAACTGAGATAATGGATGCGAAAGCATGTTGAAAACTACAGCCGGGGCTTTTCTCTAAGGTTATAGAGTACGTGGTTCTCAGGGATCCAAGAACAGTGATGTACAAGGCAAATGTGAGCCAGGATGGTCATCAGTAGCTCTATATTGATTATCAGCCAGATGGCCTAAAAGATACCTGTCTCAATATTACTAGTGTGTTTTTCAATAAAATAAACCATCAGTATATGGGTATCTTCTTGGCAGTCACAGACATTCTGTCTAGGAAACATGTAAGCCGTTGGGGTCAGGCTCGGAGCCTGGCTCTCTCCACTCTCTACAGCTAGTGCAGAAGTCTTGAAATGACACAACTCTTGGAAGAGCAGGAGGGGCAGAGGCTTCTTTGAGCGACTTCAGTGAAGCAACGTGAGGCTGCCTTGCTGGAAACATTATATAATGGGGCTTCCCTGCCCCTTTCACAGCACGCTTCTCAAACCTCAACCTGTGCTGGAATCGCCTGGAGGGCATGGGAGCACAGACTGCAGGCCTCAACCTCACAGCTTCTGCTCCAGAGGGTCTAGTGTGGGCCTGGGAATTTGTATCTGCAACAAGTCTTCAAGTGAGGCCGCCACAGCTTGTCTGAGAACCACACTTTGAGACCTACCACTCTGGTGTTAATGTCAGAGTCACAGGCTACCACAGGTTAGACTGCTGCTTTCTTCTGCAACCCTCATTCCAGAAAGAAGTTTATGGGCTCAGTCGCCAATGTTCAAACTGAATTCCCCAGACTCTTTTTGCTTCCATTACTCTTGGAATTGCTTTCTCACTGAGCTTTATGTGCGTAGGAAACTTCACCTTCATTCTAACTCTCAACCCTGCAGTCATAAGCAGGAAAACATTTATTTTAGGCCACACCATCACCCACTTATAGAAGAATTGGGGCACTCACCACTGTATCACTTTGTTTCATCGTGGACTTTACTTTGAATAAATCTACAATTTATGCTTTATTTGAGACGATGTGACTACTGATTCCTCGAGGGGATTTATATTTCTTTTTGCATTAAAGGCCACTGCTAAAAATGAAGCAAATAATTGATACCCTCCTTTCAGGGAAAATGTTTTCATTCTTTTATAAATCAGTTTTATGATTACCAAAGAAATGTGTATTTATTGTTGAAACCTTATAAAATTAGGAAAAGTAGGCTGGGTGCAGTAGCTTCTGCCTGTAATCCCAGCACTTTGGGAGGCTAAGGTGGGTGGGTCACGTGAGGCCAGGAGTTCGAGACCAGCTTGGCCACCATGGTGAAACCCCATCTCTACTAAAAATACAAAAAATTGGCTGGGCACGGTAGCTCACGCCTATAATCCCAGGCGTGATTTGGGAGGCCGAGACGGGTGGATCATATGAGGTCATGAGTTCGACACCAGCCTGGCCAACCTGGTGAAGCCCCGACTGTCTAAAAATATAAAAAGTTAGCTGGGTGTGGTGGTGCACGCCTGGAATCCCAGCTACTCGAGAGGCTGAGGCAGGAAGATCGCTTGAACCCAGGAAGTGGAGGTTGTAGTGAGCCAAGATTGCACCATTGCACTCCAGCCTGGGCGACAGTGAGACTCCACCTAAAAACAATACAAAAAATTAGTTGGGCCTGGTGGGGCTTGGTGGCACATGCTTGTGGTCCCAGCTACTCAGGAGGCTGAGGCAAGAGAATTGCTTGAACCTGGGAGGTGGAGGTTGCAGTGAGCCACGATCACACCACTGCACTCCAGCCTGGGTGACAGCAAGACTGTCTCAAAAGAAAAGTAAAAGAAAAAAAATCACTCATGTTTCCACATCCAGAGTGTTATTTTGGGACATCTCCTTTTAGGCATTTTACTCTACCTTTGTTGGTACATTTTTAATTTTAATTAGAATTGTCCTGTATATACTGTTTTTATTCTGCCTTTTTAAACTTTATATAAGATTTTTACCATCAGAAGAAGTTTTTAAAAAAGTATTATTTCCTGACATTTTTCAGTACTTTGTAGAGAAGTCTCTGATAATCTCATCTCTCCCAGGCTAAAAGCAATGATTCTAGTTTAAATCTGCAGCTACTCTGAACTAGGCCTGGAGCAGCCTGGTCAGAGCTTTACTAAACTCTCAGACTTTGCTGCTATGAAATCTTCCTCCTTCCTCCCTCTTACAGGTAGCAATGAAGTGATGAGGATACTGATCTCTAGAAGCCTGCTTCAGGACTAGAACCCACACTTGTTCTGGCCTGGTGTTCAGTGCGACTGCAGTCAGTGTTAGTGGTACCATGTGGGCCGCTCTATTCCAAAGGAATCATGGATTAGACCCAAGGGCTGAGCTCCTCTAGGGCAGGACCTGCACCCTGTGTGTTGGCAGCAGCATCGGGTCTCGGACTGGGGCAGGATCCCCAGTGGAACCGGAAAAGCTGGCCTGATGAGAAATGTCAGAAGAACACATACTACCTTGTTTTCCTAATGCCAGAAAGGTGACCAGTGAAGATTCACTGTCAAAGCATGAAAGTCCTTTCTTGGATCCACTTTATCTTGATGAGTCTGCATTTTGCTGGTTCACTGGATCCCTCCTTTAGGGGCCTGGGGACTTTCACTGAGGCTCTTCCTGATTCTAGAGCAAAGGTGTGGGAAGGGGAAATGGGGGAATGCCCTCCTGTCTGTGTCGTTCTCTGTGCCACAGCTACAGATGCGGAAGGTTTCTCTGGATAGCGTACCTCTGAATGTAAATCATGATAAAATGGATATTTGGGAAACTTACTCCTAAGCTGTGATTTAAGGTATATTTCTACTTCTGGACTGCCTCAACATCAAGGGCTGAGACTTTCGAATTTTGAATATTTGTTGGGTTTCATGTTAAGAAGCGTGTGGTCTAGGAATGGTATTCAGTGTTTCTCTTCCTGATAAACACTTTGAATAGTTTTTTGTGTGTGTTTTTGTTTCCTTTTCTGAAGCTATTCCTCTTTTTACATATTTTTAATCACATTGATAAAATCTCTCCTTCACCACCTCTGGTTCTACTAAAGTTGATTTTTATTTGAAATGTTTAATTATATTTGATTAAACACTTAACTGAATTTTGGAATAATAAAACTCTTGTCCAATTTGGCTTTTAAAAAGCAGGCTCCTTAAATTATTAATAACTTTGCAAACTAAGCATTATGATGTATGAAAGTAGAATTAAAGTAAGATTCAAAGATGGGGACTTTAGAAGACCTTGTTTCTTTCTTTGCTGTTTTTGTTATTTTTGAGACAGAATCTCACTCTGTCGCCCAGGCTGGAGTGCAGTGGCGCAATCTCAGCTCACTGCAACTTCTGCCTCTGGGGTTCAAGCAATTCTCATGCCTCAGCCTCACAAGTAGCCAGGACTGCAGGCGCGAGCCACCACGTCCGGCAAATTTTTGTATTTTTAGTAGAGACAGGGTTTCACCGTGTTGGCTAGGCTGGTCTCAAACTCCTAGCCTCAAGTGATCTGCCCACTTCAGCCTCCAAAAGTGCTGGGATTACAGGGGTGAGCCACTGTGCCCAGCCAGGGGAACTCTATTATAACTTATCATTACATTACTCCATCCCCTCATCCCTATTCAAAAAAATATGCAAGACATTAACTACAAGCCAATGTTTAGAGAGAAGAAAATATGTGTCTAACAACGACAAATACTATCTTTTTTGAATGAAGGAACTTTTGGGCACTGCAGGAGGACAACGTGTGGGTATATTACAAAGTTTAAAATGTATTTCTGCTGTCCAAGGCCTTATTTAAGAGAGGAGCTAAGAGCTGTATTGCAAGGTAATGATATATATCTGTATAAAGCTGAGACGGCAACAACCTATAAAAGTGATGAGGGAGGAAGGGATTCAAATTAAGCTTTTATGAGAACGTGGTCAGGCATGGTGGCTCACACCAGAAGCCCTAACTACTTGGGAGTCTAAGGTGGGAGGATTGCATGAGCCCAGGAATTTGAGGCTGCGGTGAGCTACAATCATGCCACTGTACTCCAGCCTGGGTGACAGAGTGAGACCCTTGTCTCTGAAGAAAAGAAAAAAAGATTTTATGAAAACATACAATAGAATCAAGAAAGTCAATTTCAGACAGGAAGGAACCAGGAGCAGAAAAAGTACAGGATTTATGTAAAAGCTGTTTACGCTTTGGTTTAATTGTGGTTTGGGGTTGGCATGAGACAGAAGGAAAATAGAAGTTGAATCCGGATGGAGAGTGTTGAAAGCCAAGGATGGGGCTTTATTTGGTAAGCAGTGGAGAGCCGTGGAAGGTTTTTAATGCGGAAGATGGGAGATTGATTCATTCATAAGAGCATTCTGGAGTGCATATGTGGGATGAATATGAGTGAGGCAAGACAGAAGATAAGACATACCAGTTAATGGGTTCTTGAAATAGTCAAGGAATGGGGCAATTCATGCTGAACATGGAAGGTGAAAGGAAAGAAGTGATGGCAAATGCAGACCTGTCTGCTGTGGAACTTGAAGACCTCGCTAGTAGTCAGGCTGCTTCCTGGCATTCCAGTCCTGAGAGGCTTCTATTTTGACTCAAAGCAAAAACAAATGCTATGTTAATGGCTTCCTATGTGTCCCCTTCATAAGATTTTGGTGAAATCATATTAAAAGTGCATTTCTCAGTATCACTCTCAGTTATTTAGAGATTTCAGTTCCCCAGTACCCTGGCAAGGGATTTGACGAATGTAGCAAGAACATCGTGAACTTTGAGCTAATTTATATCATTGCTCATTTGTCTATTTCATAAATAAAAGCAAAAAAACCAGAGCAACAAATGTCTTAAGGAAAAGCCTGTGTGTCAGGGGCCGTATAGGTGCAGAACACATACAGGTAACCAAATACAACTTCGCTGGACAGACCTAATGGACTGGGGGCTGGGAAAGAGGAGACACAATTTCAGCAGGAGGCGGCAAGAACAAAGGCATACACACCGTGCTTTGAGGCATGAGAGGCCTTGCAGTCATAACACAATGACTTAGGTCAGAATTGGATTTCCACGTGGTTTTAATCCTAATAATTCCTCAAACTGCCTCCAATTATTTCAGTTGTGAGGAAAATCTAATTGTATACACACACACACAAGAATATTTACAGAATCTTAAAATTTTCTCTTCCTCCTTTATAGATTTGATAAATTAGAAATGCCTTTTTTACTTTAGTGCTGATCCAATGATACTTTTACTTTAAAAACACTAAGATTCCTCCAAAGCATTTTCCATGTATCAATCTCTCGGTTTTTATGAGGGGTTCTTGCACAGAGGAGACATTCAAGAAATCCTAGCGTGAAATTGACTTGAGTAAAACAGCAACTACCAGTGCTGCCAGCAGCCGCAGTTTGGGCCCTGGATCCAGACTCCTACATCTAGATGTGATTGCCTGCTCTGCCACTTACTAATTGTGTGGCTTTGTTACCGAAACGCCAGGTCCTGCTGCTCACCGCACAGAAAGCTGATGACTGAGATTGCAAGTGTTGAGAGGAAGAAGCTTTAATCGGGTGCTGCAGCAGAGGAGATGGGAGCTCAGTCAGTCTCAAATCCGTCAAATCCGTCTCCCTGAGGGAGTCCTATACCAGGGAAGAAATGTACCAATGTGTAAGAAAGCAGGAACTAGGAAGGGGCATGGAAGCAATTGTGATGAATGAGGGGTCTGGCATCTCATTGTCTGGATGTAGTGATCTAGTGCGTTCCAGTTCTTTGATACCTGTTTTGAGAAGCCTGAAGGTCTCTGAGGAAGGAACTCAGATAAAACAAATACAAGGTTCAAGCTTTAACACCAGAGGGTCAATTTCTATGTTTATCCAAGAAACTATGGGACTACTGGGTCACTGGGTCGCTTTCAGCCTTAAGCAAAATTACCACAGCTCTCTTTAGCTTGTTTCCCCATGTATGTTGGGGATCATAAAAGCTCCTACCTCATAGCATGGTTGGTGAATCACGAGGAAGAATAAAGGGCTCAGAACGGAGCATATCAAGCAAAGCGTTCTCAATCAATATTAGCATTATTCACCTCTTTCATAAACGAACATAGTGAGCCCTCCAGAGAATGAAGGGCTCTCTTAGAGGTCTAAAGCACAACTCTTCCCAGGACCTTTAAGATTTAAGATTGTGTCTGGGAGTCTGTGGTGCTGAACACCTAATATTTCTGGTCTGCTTCTCTTCTGGGTAAATGACAGGAATGCATTTCCCTTTTGCCAATTTTACAAAAACACAACCACATGAACACATTGCTAAGATTTTTTCCCAGGGTCTTAGAAAGAAGGGGTCCGTACAGGCCAGGCCTGTAATCCCAGTGCTTTGAGAGGCCTAGGTGGGAGCATCGCTTGAGCCCAGGAGTTTGAGGTCAGCCCTGGCAACATAGCAAGACCCCATCTCTATAAAAAATGTAAAAACTAGCTGTGTGTGTTGGTGTGCACCTGCAGTCCTAGCTACTCAGGAGACTGAGGTGGGAGGTCATGGCTTGAACCCAGGAGTTTGAGGTTGCCGTCAGCTATCATTGTGTCACTGTACTCCAGCCTGAGTGACAGAGCAAGACCCTGTCTAATAAAGGAAAAAAAAGAAAGGAGGGGCCCATAGACAGGTTTCACAGGTTAGGAGCCCAGAAGCTTCAGCTTCATCAGCTTCACAGTGAATTTCCCACTGTCCATAAGCTTTGCATTGTCTAAATACTATTTTTTTTTTTGAGACGGAGTCTTGCTGTGTCGCCAGGCTGGAGTGCAGTGGTGCAATCTCAGCTCACTGCAACCTCTGCCTCCTGGGTTCAAGCGATTCTCCTGCCTTACCCTCCCAAGTAGCTGGGATTACAGGCATGTGCCACCACGCCCAGCTAATTTTTGTATTTTTAGTAGAGATGGGGTTTCACCATGTTGGCCAGGACGGTCTCGATCTCCTGACCTCGTTTTCCACCTGCCTCAGTTTCTCAAAGTGCTGAGATTACAGGCGTGAGCCAGCGCGCCTGGACTTAAATGCTTCCATATGTATTATTCTTACCACAAATTTGTTTCCTCTTTGGCACTCAGAAAGCCTTGCTATTCTAGGGCATTGTGGTCAGTAAAAGCCCCTTGTGGCTGGAAGCTCTCCGTGTCCGTGTGGACCTGGTAGGGGGACAGGGGGACTGCCGCAGGGGACAGGGGGAATGCCACTGTGGACAGGGGGACTGCCGCAGGGGACAGGGGGACTGCTGCAGTGGTGCAGTAAACAGACTGGAGCAGCATGGCTCTGTGCATCTCCACCGCAACAATTCCAGGTTAGTAACCCACACCAGAAGGAAGAGGAGAGGGACCCTCAGGGGCCAGAGAATGAAGTGGGATGCCCAACTGGCCAGTCCTTCCAACTGAAAATAAACCCTAGACACCAGGGGTGGATGACGAGGGACAGAATGAGCCAGGGTGACAGAATGTCTTTCCATTGCTTGGAGTGGAGGAAAACTTGCCACTGCAACCTCCCTGTGAAAAGGCAGGGCCCTCAAAGCTTCTCCCACACTGCAGGCAGAATCCAGGTTCTCTGTCACCATGTGTGAGTGTCGAGTGTGGATGCACCGGCTCCTTGTCCCTGTCTTTCCCGGCTCCCTGCCCCTTTCACCCAGTCTCTGGATCTGGAGCCAGAGCATCCTGAGGCTGGGGAGAGTGCTAAAGCATGCACCTCCCATCACCACAAACAGAAAGGAATCTCAGCTTTCCTCCACTAGGGCATATTTAGTCCCACAGAAAAGAAAGGGATGCCCAATTCCGACCCCAGCTGAGAAGCAGGTGTCTCAAGTCTGAGGCAGCCATCACTGCCCAGGAAAGATGGGGCCTGGGGTTAATTTCTAGTGTGTGCTATTCAGCGTGGTTCAGTTCTCCACCTCCCCAACTTCAATATGGGCATCGCCATTGCCTCAAGTCTTTATATAAACAATGCTCCAAGACAGTCCACTGGTTACTTTCCCCAACCCCCACCTGGATGAAGATCCTGAGCCTCCTACACAGAAATTCTGGTCCTTCAACAGAAAATCTGGAAGTTTCTATTGAAACTTCCATTTTGTCTGTAAACCAATCTGTGGGCATAAGAGTCTTCCACCAGACTTGAAGGTCATCAGAGTCTGAGAAGCATATTTGATTCATCTCTTTATCCTCAGTGCCTTCCTGGCACACAGTAGGGAACTCAATGTTTATTGAAAAAATAGAAAAAGACTGGAAAAAAGGATCATCAGCAATTATCGCTTCTTGCAGGTACTGGCAAATCTCACACAGTAACAGGGAAGGTACCCCATCAAAAGTCAACTCATGGCTGGGCGCAGTGGCTCACACCTGTAATCCCAGCACTTTGGAAGGCTGAGGCAGATGGATCACCTGAGGTCAGGAGTTCGAGACCAGCCTGACTAACATGGCAAAACCCCATCTCTACTAAAAATACAAAAATTAGCAGGGCATGGTGACTTGCCTGTTCCCCCTTCACCTTCTGCCATGATTAAAAATTTCCTGAGGCCTCCCCAGAAGCCAAGCAGATGCCAGCACCAAACTTCCCACACAGTCTGCAGAACTGTGAACCAATTAAACCTCTTTTCTTCATAAATTACCCAGTCACAGGTATTTCTTTATAGCAATGCAAGAATGTAGGCCGGGCGTGGTGGCTCACGCTTGTAATCCCAGCACTTTGGGAGGCCGAGGCGGGCGGATCACGAGGTCAGGAGATCGAGACCACGGTGAAACCCCGTCTCTGCTAAAAATACAAAAAAATTAGCGGGGCGCGGTGGCGGGCGCCTGTAGTCCCAGCTACTAGGAGAGGCTGAGGCAGGAGAATGGCGTGAACCCGGGAGGCGGAGCTTGCAGTGAGCCGAGATTGCGCCACTGTACTCCAGCCTGGGCGACAGAGCGAGACTCCGTCTCAAAAAAAAAAAAAAAAAAAAAGAATGTAATAATACATCCCCCCTACAAAACTGATATATGTTGAACTTTTAACTCCCAGTACTTCATTCAGAATCTGACTGTATTGGAAATAGCATCCTTGCAGAACTAATTAGTTATGATGAAGTCATACTAGAATAGTTGAACCCTCAATCCAATATGACTTGTGTCTTTATTTTAAAAGGGACATTTAGAGACAAGTACACACAGGGAGAGCACCACGTACAGACGGAGACAGATCAGAATGATGCAGCAGAAACATGGAACACCAAAGGCTGCTGCAAAGCAGCAGAAGCTGGGAAAGGGGACTGGAAAAGATTCTTCTTCACAAACCTCAAAAGGAGCAAAACCTACCAACACTTTAATCTTGAACTTCTAGTCTCCAGAACTGTGAGACATTTCTGTTCCTTAAGCCGCCTGGCATGTGGCAATTTATTTTTTACAGCAGTCCTAGGAAATGAATACACTGTGCTTTAAAGTTTTATGCACTAATTATGCTTCTTTGTAACAGGAAATAAAATACATTGCTATATTTGTGAATATCGGTGCTCATTACACAGAAGATTCCACTCTCCACAAAAGTCTCTTTATTTTGGTTGTATTGACCCTGAAGAGGTCTATATCATTCTGTATGAGAAATAAGAAAATGTCATGTTTTAATCCTGGCTAGATGCACTGAGCTTTATCTTAGCTTCAAAGGCAGTTATTTCTTGGGGCAGTATAGAAGGAATTAAATTCATGTTTTGTCATTTTTTTCTAAGCTCCCCGCTGAGCATCTCCTTTAGAGAGGCCTGCACTTGAGCATTAGTTACCCTGTGGAGGGACAGGCAGAGGCCGGCTGCTTCACTTCCCTCTGCTGGGAGCGGTCCTGCCTGATGGGGTGCGTATCCACTTCATTTGTTTTTTAATCTGTTGGAGATGGATTATCAATTTACTTAAAGTTTGCATGTCTGTAAGGACAAAATTCAAAGCTAGGGCTCTGAAGATCTCTAGCAGGGATGTATCTGTCATCTACCTATCCCTCCATCTCAGCCTGTTAACTGCGTATCATCACGGGTTAAATTAATTACTAAGAGACCACGGAGTCCATTTTATAGCTCAAATGAGCATTTTTCATTTTCTGTAGTAAACATGACTTAAGTAAACAAAGAGTTTCTCTAACAAGGATGGCTTACAAGCAGAAGTGGCTAAATTTTCACTTTTATAAATTTTGCTGCTTTTTATTAACTATCAATAAACCTAGACAGATGATCTTACAAGTAGACAACAGATTTTGCATACTTTAATCTTAAAGATAACTCTGCCTCAACTCTTTGTTCACAGCTCTCTGACACTGGAATATTAATAGTTGATAATCTTTCCCTTTAGTTTTTCACTGATAATACCAATTCCTAACCCAGGTTTTGGGATCTTGCAAGAGTTCTTATTATATAGTTGTCACATACATTTCTTTAAGAAGTTCAACCTAAGAAGAAATCAAGAATTGTCTTTTCTGGTTCATACATTAACTCCTACAGGGTTGTCCACTACTAAAGCAACAGAAAGTGCTGCCTTGTTTTTCTGGAAGCTGCTGTTCTTACGAGACAGTAATTTAGGAGCAGGAACTGTGCTTTATTAACATCGAAGCACTGGCACGGGAAGTTTGCACACTCAGCTCTGGGAGCCTTTTGATGTTTTCTGCCTGCTTTGGGAAGTTAGCTCTTTGCTTCATCATCAGTTATCTGGATGGAAACTGAAGGGAAAAATACTGATTTTTTTTTTTTTTTAATAAATTGTACCAGGATGCTGGGTCTGTGGCCCCAGTGGCTGGTCTTTCCTACGCCTGGGATGTTGGCCTTGTAGAGTTACTTCTGTAATCTCAAGACAGAAACTGACAGCTTTGTTTGATCAAAATTGTTACTTCACCTTGCACATTTTCAAGAGTTCTACAGGTTTAATGAGCACAGAAATCTGGGGGAACTTTCACACTCTCCAGGGCTCATTCATAGGGGTTCTCAAATACCCCATCAGCAGAGAGGAGTCCCAGATGGCAAAAGGACACAGGATGAGTCATCTTTCAAATGAACCAATAATCCATTCTTTGATTCTTCTGCCTTTGTCAAAATTCCTCCATCAACGCCTGCAGAAAATCACAATTCTTGATACATAGCTTGTTCCAATAAAGCACCACAGCATTTCTAGTGACTGCAGACCCAGCTGTCAAACTATTTCAACTTGATAGAGAATATGTACACAAAATCTATAGCTGTCATCATACTTACTAGTGAAAAACAGAATGTTTTCCAGCTGACACTGGGGACAAGATAACTGTGTCAGTTCCTGCCGCTCTTATTCAACACAGAAATGTTAGTTATCATACTAAGACACACAAAAAAAGGAATAAAAAGCCACGCAGACTGGAAAGGTAGAAATAAAACTCTCCATATTTGCAGATGACATGATTATCTACATAGAAAATGCCAAGTAATATACAAATAACCTCTTAAAATTAATAGGTGAGTTTGCCAAGGTCACAGGATACAAGATCAACATGAGAAACACAATCACATTTCTATATGCTAACAACAAACGTGTAAAAACTGAAATAAAAAATAGTAACAGTTTAAATCTCTTAAGAGCAAAGGAAATATTTAAGTATAAACCTAACAAAACATGCATAGGATCTGATGTTGAAAAAATCACACAACTCTGATGAAAGAAGTGAAAAAAAGAACTATTTAAATAGAGAGACATACCATGTTCGTGGGTTGGAAGATTCAACATACTAAGGATACAATTCTCAATTTGATCCATAGGTTGATTGCAATTCCTCTCGAAATACCAACATGGCTTTTTGTAGAAACAGACAAGTTTATTCTACATTTTATGTGGGAAGGCACAAGCCCTAGAATACTTTAAACTTGACAAAGAAGAATAAAGTGTGTGGCTGTAAAACCAAAATGTACAAAATTATTAACAGTTCATTGCTTACAGTCGAAAAAATGAGGAAAAGTTGGACGACCTAGGAAACTTTCAGGGAGCTAAGGTTTCAGAGAGGAAAGTATCCTTGTAAGGAATGAGACAAGATAAACTCTCTGCCCCACACACATTTTCAGCGAACTACATTCCTGGTTTCAACCTGAGGTCACAGGCTCTGTTCTTTCCAATGCAGGAAGCAAAGACTTCAAAGGGAGAAATCGGAAGATTTCTTTTTTCATTGTAGGGACTTCACATCAGGTTTCCAAAACCGAGTTCGTCACCTTTTCCCTCTACGCAGCCTCTATCCCTTCCCGTGTTTCCCATCTCAATAAACGTCACCGCCAAGTTACTTAGGCCTGAAACATGCGGCCTCCCAGACTCCTCTCTGTGTCACCGACCTCTTGCGCTCAGCTACCCGGAGCTGCCGGCTTTAACCTCACAAGTCTTCCCCGAACCCGTGCCCTCCTCTTGGGCAGCGTTACCACCGTGAGCACCCACCTGAGAGGCGTCTGTTCTCATCCAGCCTCCACCCTGCCGCGGAGTAATCTCCGTAAAACCCGGCTTCGTTTCTGCGGGAAACCGTTGAATAGTCCCCACTGTTTTCTGGAAGGGTCTGGGCAGCTCGGCGTCGCGTCACAGCCCCCACCCCGCCCCTCGGCCTCCCTCCTGCAGGTCCCGCTACCCTGTCACCAAAGCATCCGCCGCGCTCGCACCTGCTGTGAAGCTGCGCTCGGGCCGGTCCGCCGAGGGAACCGCCTTCCCAAGGCCGTGCGCTGCAGTTCTCGCCGGTTTCAACAGGTGGCGGTGTCGGGGAGCCAGACTTCTCCAGGGACGCGCTCCCGCACTTCGTGGCCCTCGGTGGAGCCCTCGTTTTAGGATCTGCGCGTCGTTTCTAGTCGTGCGCGCGGCACGGAGACCGCCTGCTGCGCCCCGCGCTGGGCTGTGTCCGCCCCTCTCCCGCGCGCCGGCCTTTCTGGCCAGCTGGCTGTGGACCCAGGTGAGGAAGGCCCAGGTCGGGGCGTTGCCCCAGGGCCCTCCCGCTTTCCGTCCGAGGGCGGAGAGGCGTCTGCGCCCGGACGGACTGCGGGAACACCCGGAGCGCCAGCGAGCTCGGCCGCCCTCGCGGTAGGGAGCCCGCCGCGCCTCCTTGGGACCCGGACCCGGCGCCCGCGCCTCCGAACGGATTTCTGCCGGCTGCACGCGCAGCGCGCACACCTGAGCCTGCCCCGCGGAACCGGGGCTCGAGTCCCGGCCCGAGCGCGGCGTCTGGGCCAGCGGAGAGGGGCGGAAGCCGTAAGGGACCCTCGGCGCCTCAGCCTCGCCTCGATGAAGTCCTCGCCGCTCCTCAGGTGGGGGATCGCTGCTGCCCGGGCGGCAGCCCAGCCCGCCCTCCCGGGCTACCCACCACCCCAGCGCGCGCCTGGGCGCCTCCAGCCCTCCCCGGGTTCTGCGGCCAGCCAGGCGCCCCAGGCCACGTCATCAAGTCCCCTCTCCCCAGCCTTCCTCTGCAGATCCCCTGGTTATCCCCACCCTGCGGAGGGGCTGTTCACCAGATGCCAGAAAATCAGGGATGGGGATGCAGGCCAGGGGCTCCAGCGTCTGGGCACCGTGTCCTTCCCCAACCTGGTGGTGGAAGGGCGCCCGCCTCCACCTCTCCCCGGACCCACCAGCAGTGCCCAGCCCTGTCTGTGGGGTCTAGAACTGAACGTCTGTCCCCGGCCTTCATCCTGACTGAAGAGGACTGACCGGGCTGTCCTGGCCCTGGGCCCGCCTAGAAGACCTGCCTGTGTCGCGGGCCCCCTCCCTGGCTCTGGCCTCTAAGGCGCCCCCGGCACAGCTTCCCGGCCTTTGCCGCTTGGTGGGGCCAGCACCTTCCCCTTGTCACTGTTATCCTTTCTCCTTTCAGCCCGTGTCTCTCCTGGAAGAGAATGGTGGGCATCTTTTTCTTGCCATTTATCTTACCAGGTTTTGCTCCTCGGTTTAAGCAGGAAGAGAACTTCATGCTTGGAAGAGCGCATCCTTCCCAGCCTAGGTTTGCTTGAGAGCTACATTCTGGGGAGGGAGGGGAGCGATCTCTCCTTTCTTGGAGAAAATAATATCGCGAATATGCACAGAACACGTCCTACTAACAAAAACTTCTTTTTTTCGCTAGGGTTTCGGCCGTCCCTCCGAGCCCTCCCCCGAATCCTGCCACCCTTTCCACTTTCTTTCCCTCGCCCGCCCCCTCCAGGTTTAATTGGTCTCATCTGACCCCCCTGGAGCTGAAGAATCGATCTGTGGGACTTGGAACTGAAAGCACAGGTCGGGGTAAGCCCCACTTCACACTGGAGGGCCACAAGTTCCTGATCTTCGGGGGCTCCATCCACTATTTCCGGGTGCCCAGGGAGTATTGGAGGGACCGCCTGCAGAAGCTGAAGGCCTGTGGCTTCAACACTGTCACCACGTGAGTGCCGGCCCCTCGCCTCCAGGATCTTGTTACCCTACAAGTGCGTCCTGGCCGGGAGCCTGAGCCTCCGATTTTGGGGGCCCGGCGTGGGGACTTACCTTCCGCACAGTCGTTTCCAGCACATGCATTTTATGCTTAAGTGTCCAGCTGTCACTTAGTCTCATGCTGAGTTTGCTTGTGATCAAAGACTTGGATAGGGGTTAGTGGGAGAATCTCAAGGGAGGAGGTTATTTCCTCAGGATTCTGTCTAACGAAGGAGCACCAGGCGCTCTTGGGAGCACTCAGTTTAATGACATAAGCTTAAGGCACACTTACAGATAAATATGTACTTACAGATACATGCATGTTTTTAAAACAAATTTTTTTTTTGAGACAGGGTTTGTTGTTCTGTTTGTTGCTCGGCCTGGAGTGCAGTGGCCCGATCTTAGCTCACAGCAGCTTCTACTTCTCTGGCTCAGGTGATCCTCCTGCCTTAGCCTCCTGAATAGGTGGGGCCACAGGTGCATGCCACCACACCAGGCTAATTTTTTGAATTGTTTGTAGAGATGGAATTTCGCTATGTTGCCTGGGCTGGTCTCAAACTCCTGGACTCAAGCAATTCACCCTTTAAAAGGAAACACCATGGTTGTCCTCATACCTGTATACAACTGACCAGCCACCCTGTATGACCATAGAAAAGCAAAACTGCTCCAGAATCAGAGGCCCCATCCTCCTGAGGGCCTGCCACCAGCATATTGTGGCAAGCTTACCATCACACTCACTGTGAAGGAGATGCTTAGAGGGCTCTGTGCTTTATTGCAGAGCTGGTATTGAAGGGTGAACTTGAAGCTGAGAGGCAGCAAATTGATAACTGGTTCATTTAAAATGGAAAGAATTTAATCAGAAATAATCGTTGAGTTTTACTGAGAGCTGCTACTGCATCTATTGGGGGGACAATATAGTTTTTCTTCACTCTTCTTTTGAATTGCTGAATTACATCGACAATTTTTCTGATAGTCAAGCCGCCATGTGGTACTGGTATAAACTCTGCTTGGCTCTGAGATATGCACACATTACATACACACAGATTGCTAGACTTTACTTGCTAGTGTTTTATTTCAAATGTGTTTATGATTATAAGCAAAACTGATTTAAAATTTTATTTTGTTAGTATTCTGGTCCAGTTTTGAATCAATCTTATAATAAGCTCATAAAGTGTGTAAATCTTCTTACTTATTGGAAATACTTTGCACAAGAATTATCTTTACTCTGAAAGTTTCTTAAGATTCACCTGTAAACTCTGTGACTACTACCTTTTGTGGTTTGTGAGGTGAAGGGTTTTGGGACGATATAGCTCTTTGAATGGTTATTAACTCATGTCCTCTATTTCTTCTTGAATATATCCTGCTTTCCCTCTTTTTTCTTTCGTTTCTTTTTTCTTTTCTTTTTTTTTTTTTTTTTTTTTTTTTTTGAGATGGAGTCTCATTCTGTCGCCCAGGCTGGAGTGCAGTGTTGCAATCTCTGTTCACTGCAACCTCCACCTCCTGGGTTCAAGTGATTCTTCTGCCTCAGCCTCCTGAGTAGCTGGGATTACAGCTCCCGCCACCACACCAGGCTAATTTTTGTGTTTTTAGTAGAGATGGGGTTTCACCATATTGGTCAGGCTGGTCTCGAACTCCTGACCTCAGGTGATCCACCTGCCTCAGCCTCCCAAAGTTCTGGGATTACAGGCGTGAGCCACTGCGTCCAGCCTTCTTTCTTCTTTTGAACCCACTGGGACTTAAGAAATGTTTCCTTTCTTTCCTGTACTCACTTGGAAGTTATATACATCACATTGTATCTTTTGGCTGTTTTTTCTTTTTTCTTAATCTTATCTATTTCTATTTAGTCTTTTCAAATAACTAGCTCGTAGCTTTGTTAATACTCTGTATGTTTTGGATTTGTATTTCACAGTTTCTGAGTTATGTGTAATTTCCTTTTCTCTACTTTATTAAATTTAGTACCTTCTCTTCTCTGTCCTCCTCAGTTTCCTCCTCCTCCTCCTCCTTTTTCCCTGAGTTAATATTTAGCTTCTTTTATTTCCAGTCTTTTGTGTTTTCTAATATATTCATTCAAAGATATGAATGTTTCTCTGAGTGTTGCTTCGGTTATATAGCCCACAAATTTTGCTATATAATGCTTTGAATGTCATTTATTTTGAAATATTTCCTAAGTTTTGATGTTGTTTCCATTAGCTATTTGGGAATATGCTTTCTGTTTTATTTATTTATTTTAAATTTTACTATTTTTAACTGTGATTTTTAAATTTATTTGCATTTATCTTGGGATCATGGACTAAGCGATATAGGTTTTTGGAATTTGTTGAGATTTACTTTGTGACATAGTACGTGCCAATATTTTACAACTGTTTCATGCATTTTAAATTTTGGTTTTTTAAATTTTACATTCTTTTTTCATACTTAGTTCTACAGATGCACTTTTTAAGGGAATGTAAATGCTCCATCTGTTGGCTACTGGATTCTCTCTTTATTTATCAGATGCAGCCTTTTAATTACGCAGTTCAAATCTATATCCTTACAAGTTTTTTTTTTTCTTTTTTTGCTGCTTATTTTCTTTGTTTCTTAGAGGGGTACTTTAAATCTTTTCACTGTGATGGTGACTGACGTATCCATGTCCTCTCTAATTCAGTCAGCTTCTCCTTCACTTACAACAAGCTGCGTTGTTAAGCTCATAGAAGGCCATGATTAGTGCGTCTTCTTGGCGGGTCATACAGTCAGTTCTACAATGTATTGTCAAAAATCTCTGCACTGCACAAAACTGTGTAATAAAAACCACAGGGCTTATAGGAAACATGATGTTAAGGGGCATAACACTCAAACATGTTGCCAGTGGCACAAAAAAAGACAGTTGCCTAGTGAACTATGCCTAGTATACCTAATAAAATTTTTACTCATGGCCCTATGGGGGAGGGTTCTGTGGGGCCCCTTCTTGCTAAGGTCTAAAGGTAGTACCCTTACTAGATTTACTGTGTCTCCACTGTCTTCACAGAAACTCCTCATCTTGCTAAGGTCTAAAGGTATTACCCTTACTAGATTTACTGTGTCTGCACTATCTTCACAGAAACTCCTCCTTTATTCTTATTTTGACAAAGTCATAGCAATAATTTATAAGGCAGATGTAGACTTTTTTTTTGTTCTCTTTTTAAATTTTTTAATGGGTGTTACAATAGGGCAGTGAGTGGAAGAATTTATATATAAATCCCAAGAAATCTAGCATCATAGGATAATTGGCAGCTTGAACCACAATTGGATAATAGAGCAAGGAACTATTAAAGATAGTCATGGTTAGTGTAATAGAGGTTTAATTTCCACTGGAAACTTCAACTTATTTCAAAATAGAGCTGTGCATGGTTTTGGCTTGGATTTGGGGCAGACCTAACAATTTGGAGGAAGAAATAAGAAGATACTCATCATACTTCCCTTTCACCTCTTCTAGCTATGTTCCATGGAACCTGCATGAGCCAGAAAGAGGCAAATTTGACTTCTCTGGGAACCTGGACCTCGAGTACGTGGTGTTGCTGCTTCTGTGACCTGGCCAGGGACAGGGGCAGAGAGGTGGCTACTGGGGATGGATTAGCAGCCAAAGAGAACCAGGGAGGGACCTGGGTCTGGAGCCCTGTTCTAGGACTGTGAGAGGCCCTGCACCCAGGACCCAGACACTCCCCAGCCGTGACCTGTCACCCAGAGGGGCTGGGCCTGCATCCTCTGGGCTCCACCTCTCCATTGCAGCCCAGAGGGGCAGAAGACCCCAGGAGCTGCCCGACTCTGCATGGGGTCCGGCCGCCTGGGCTGGGGCAGGGCGGCCCCTCTAGGCTAGCAAGGCTATTGGGTCAGGTTCGCTGTTAAGACCCCTGTGCCCTGGCTGTTACCCTTCCTCCTCAGGCCCCCAATGGGGCTGTGCAGAGGCTCTGAGGCTGGGGGCAGCTCAGGCCACCAACCTGGTGTGGGAGTCCCCGCTCTTTGGAGGTGGGGCCGAGTCATCCCTTCACCCCACCGGGCAGCTCCTCCACCCTGTGATGTGTGTGGCCCCCACCCGGCCTCATCCTGGGCCGCTGTGGGAGGGGCTGACGATGTGGACCTCCCTAGGGCCTTGGTCCTGATGGCTGCGGAGATCGGGCTGTGGGTGATTCTGCGTCCAGGCCCCTACATCTGCAGTGAGCTGGACCTCGGGGGCTTGCCCAGGTAAGCGGGGCTACAATCCCAGAGTCGTGGTTCTAGCAAAGTATTTGCTTTAAAAAAAGTGAATTTCAGGCCGGGTGCGGTGGCTCACGCCTGTAATCCCAGCACTTTGGGAGGCCGAGACGGGCGGATCACGAGGTCAGGAGATCGAGACCATCCTGGCTAACATGGTGAAACCCTGTCTCTACTAAAAATACAAAAAATTAGCCGGGCGCGGTGGCAGGCGCCTGTAGTCCCAGCTACTTGGGAGGCTGAGGCAGGAGAATGGTGTGAACCCGGGAGGCGGAGCTTGCAGTGAGCCGAGGTCGCGCCACTGCACTCCAGCCTGGGCGACAGAGCGAGACTCCGTCTCAAAAAAAAAAAAAAAAAAGTGAATTTCAATCTAGTAACAAGGAAAGTAACCTTTATTCACGGAGCCGATGGGAGGTGTGCTGCCCCACGCCACGCACCGTGCCTGCATTGTCTCGTGCGAAGCCTGCGGTACTGCGGTGGGCAGCGGGGGGTGGGTGCTGTTGTCATCCCCGATTCACAGATGAGAAGCTCCAGACATTGGTCCTGGGGCCTTGGGCATGCGGTCAAGAGGGTGTGCGCAGGGAGAGGTGGCCACAAGAGGCTCCCACTCTTCTTTCCCAAGCAGAAGGGGCTGTGGCCCCCTCTGTCCTTCTCAAAATGCCCTGGGAAGAAAGGGACCAGAAGCTTTAAGGCCTGCAAGGGAAGGTTCTGATGACTCTGAGCTTGTTTTGAAAACTTCTGATCTTTCACTATTCAGTGAGGGGAAGGCTGCCTTTCCATGCAGTGAGACCACCCTCAGCTCCCGTCCCTTCCCTCTTGCTTTTCTTTGCCTTGTTCTCTCCTCTGTGATTCTGGCCCCCAGCCCAGACTGCTGAACGTCAAGGTGAGACTCAAGACTCCTCTCTGCCACCCCTGTGGTGGGCAGGCTTCCTGGGGAATCTGGGCTTCTGCCTCCAGTGAGCACCTCTCACCTCAGAGTCAGATGAGGCCTTTGCTTTTCTCCAGGGGCAGAGAAAGCCTGAGCTGAGGGGAGTGGAGTTTTCAGGAAGCAGTGACTCCCGGCATAGCTTGGCTGGAGGCCTGCCTGGCACTTCCCCAGTGACCTGGAGGGGGTGGAGTATCATTGGCACATAGGCTCCTGCCCTGAGCCTGAATCCTTAGCTCTTAGTGGAAATGTGACACTGTGCCTAAGGAAATTTTTTCTGTCCCCAAGAATTTTTTTTTTTTTTAAGATGGAGTCATGCTCTTGTCACCCAGGCTGGAGTCCAGTGGCATGATCTCGGCTTGCCACAACCTCCGCCTCCCGGGTTCAAGCGATTCTCCTGCCTCAGCCTTCTGAGTAGCTGGGATTACAGATGCCTGCCACCACACCCAGCTAATTTTTGCACTTTTAGTACAGACGGGAGTTTCGCCATGTTGGCCAGGCTGGTCTTGAACTCCTGACCTCAGGTGATCCGCCCACCTCGGCCTCCCAAAGTGCTGGGATTATAGGCATGAACAACCGCACCCGACCGAAAAATGTTTTCAATAAACTGAAAAAGAATGGAGAGTATTCGACAAAAGGTAGAAGAAAAAGCTTTCTAAGACATGGCTGTAAGAGCCTTGACAGGCCAGCCCCTCAGTCAGACCAAACAGAGCTGAAGGCACTTCCGAAGTTGTGAAGTGCCTTGGAGGTGGAGGCGGGTGTTTCCTTTCAAATCCCACAAGTCTATGAGAATGGTCTGAAAGTCTCACACGGCACAGAGCTTTCCAGGACCCCGGAGTGCTCTGGGACCAGGGGTGTGAGGCAGCTGGGCAGATGTGCGGCGAGCTGGGTCAGCTCTGAGCCGACTCCTCTTTCCCTCTCCCGACCCGTCTCAGACCCTGAGCCCGCCCCTCTCACCCCCAGCTGGCTCCTGCAAGACCCCCAGTTACTGTTGAGGACAACCAACAAGGGCTTCATTGAAGCAGTTGAGAAGTATTTTGACCACCTGATTCCCAGAGTGATTCCTCTCCAGGTAAAGCCAATTATCTCCTGCATCTTTCTTACGTGCACTTTAGGGAAAGAGTTTGTTCTGGCTTGATCACTGAAGAGGCCACACGCAGTCTCCGTGAACAATTGAGTTGACTTTCTTGTAACCTTGAGTTCTGAACCCTTGGCTTAAGGACAGAAGCGTTGACCTGTCCTGTCCTTGTTGTCTGGGTAAGCTTGCCCCAGGGTTTCTGGAAAGACTCGTCACACGAGGCGCGGACTGCGCAAAGGGGCGTCCTGGTTGTCCAGATGAACTGACTATTCCTCGAACTTGCCAGTCTTCCCATTGCTTCTTCCCACTTTTAACACGGCAAAAAGACTCAGAAGGTACAAATGAATTTTTGGCCAGATAAAAATCTCGCCTTCCACCCTGCCTCAAAGCCATTTAGTTGCCCTTTCAGGAGACAACCAATTTTACTAGATTTTATGTCTCTTTTTGGAGATTTTATCAACATAGAAGCAAATTATACACACGCGTCTATGTACACAGAGACACGAACACATAGACACCTACATCCTTTTACATTAAAAAGAATGTATATCCTTTTTAATATAAAAATATATGATTCCTCTCAGGCATTTTTCTTTTGTTACTTGAATATATATATTTGAAACCAGCCACTCTTTTTAGTGCCTGCACAGTGTTCCCTAGTAGGGATATATCACAATTCATTTAACAAGAATTCAGGCTAGGCTTGGTGACTCATGCCTGTAATCTCAGCATTTTGGGAGGCCAAGGCAGGCGGGTCACCTGAGGTCAGGAGTTAGAGATCAGCCTGACCAACATGGGAAACTCCTTCTCTACTAAAAATACAAAAAAATTAGCTGGGCATGGTGGCACATGCCTGTAATCCCAGCTACTCAGCGGGCTGAGAGGAGAATCACTTGAACCTGGGAGGCAAAGGTTACAGTGAGACAAGATCATGCCACTGCACTCCAGCCTGGGCAACAGAGTGAGACTCTGTCTCAAAAAACAAAACAAAAAAACAAAAAACAGGAATTCATATCCTATTCATGGACATTTGGATTTTCCATTTATGTTGTAAAAAAATAACTTGCACCCCCCATTCCATATCTGTGTAAGTCTACTTGCTATTGCCCTGCATTCTAGTTTGATTTATTCCCACAGATGGGAAGAACACAGGTGCCATGCATTGCCTTTTTTTTTTTTTTTTTTTTTTTTTTTTTTTTTAAGACGGAGTCTCACTCTGTTGCCCAGGTTGGAGTGCAGCGGCGTGATCCCCACTCACTGTAAGCTCTGCCTCCTGGGTTCACACCATTCTCCTGCCTCAGCCTCCCAAGTAGCTGGGACTACAGGTGCCCACCACCATGCCCAGCTAATTTTTTGTATTTTTAGTAGAGACGGGGTTTCACCATGTTAGCCAGGATGGTCTCGATCTCCTGACCTCGTGATCCACCCGCCTTGGCCTCCCAAAGTGCTGGGATTACAGGTGTGAGCTACCGTGCCCGGCAGCATTGCCTTTTTTATGGTGTACGCAGACCTCATGCACTTAATAAGAAACGCCTTCATTTTTACCATGGCAACCTAGAGCACACAGTCAGGTCTGTGACAAAAAAAGAACATTGTACTGTGCGGTCTACAAGACAGCATTGTTTGATCATTATATATATATTTTTAATTTAAACAACATAACTCTTCCAAAAGAGAAGATACACATGGTTATTAAGTAAAAATAGTTTAAGGACACATCTCTTGATGTAGCTTGAGATGCGATAAAAATCTAGATTATGGCCTGGCATGGTGGCTCACGGCTGTAATCCCAGCACTTTGGGAGGCCAAAGTGGGAGGACTGCTTGAGCCTAGGAGTAAAAGACCAGCCTGAGCAATATAGTGAGACCACATCTCTACAAAAAATACAAAAATTCAAGAGCGTGGTGCGTACCTGTAGTCCCAACTACTCAGGAAGCTAAGGTGGGAGGATGGCTTGAGCCCAGCTGCAGTGACCTGAGATCGTGCCTCTGAACTCCAGCCTGGGTGACAGAGCAAGACCTTGTCTCAAAAACAAACGAAAAACACCTGGATTTTTAGGTAGTAGTAGGCTGATATCTTACTCTTCTGTTTGGGAGAAAATATGGCAAACATACAGATCTAGGCCTTTGTAACTAATTTGGCATCATGAATTGTGAGTTCTTTTTTTTTTTTTGGAGACAGAGTCTCACTCTGTTGCCCAGGCTGGAGTGCAGTGGCGCGATCTCGGCTCACCGCAACTTCTGCCTCCCGGGTTCAAGCAATTCTGCTGCCTCAGCTTCCTGAATAGCTGGGATTACAGGCACCAACCACCATGCCCGGCTAATTTTTGTATTTTTAGTAGAGACGGGGTTTCACCATGTTGCCCAGGCTGATCTCAAACTCTTGACCTCAGGTGATCCGCCTGCCTCAGCCTCCCAAAGTGCTGGGATTACAGGTGTGAGCCATGGAACCAGCCTGTGAGTTGTTCTTATTAGGATAATTATAAAGAGAAGAATCGAGGGATAACAAAGGAAGAACGTGAGAGAGAGCTTAGGAATGATGTTGCTGCAACACAGCTTTGAGAGACGGGCACTGCTGAGAGGAGGAAAACCCTGTCTTTAGGATTAAACTCTGGCTCTGTTAGGTGGAGTTGAGGTACATCTTTTGTTTGAAGGGCTGAAGCTGTGTGTTTCTGTTTGCATTTCTGCAATCTAGGTGGGACTCAGAGGCAGGAGTGAGCCTTAAAATCAGAAAGACTTTTGGCCAGGCACGGTGGCTCACACCTGTAATCCCAGCACTTTGGGAGGCTGAGGCGGGCGTATCACAAGGTCAGGAGATCGAGACCATCCTGGCTAACACGGTGAAACCCTGTCTCTACTAAAAAATAGAAAAAATTAGCTGGGCGTGGTGGTGGGCCCCTGTAGTCCCAGCTACTTGGGAGGCTGAGGCAGGAGAATGGCGTGAACCCGGGAGGTGGAGCTTGCAGTGAGCCAAAATTGTGCTACTGCACTCCAGCCTGGGCGACAGTCTCAAAAAAAACCCCAGAAAGACTGAATATTTGGATGGAAGTTTTAGCACAAGTACAAATGCCATTCACATTCATATGTATGCAACAAGGAAAGCTAATTTATAGGCATCCCATTGAATTGTGGAAAATCCTAGGAAATTTTTAAGAAGCAAGGAATGATAAGTGTAAATGAAATGTAATGCCCTATACCTTGCACTAATTTATTGATACATCATTAGTATTTTAAGATCCTTTTACTGAATTCGTTATCTTTATTGTTTTAATTATTATGTAAAAATAATTTTTAGAGTGCATTACTGGTTTACTTGGGACTTTTATTCTTATTCTGTTTATTTCATAAGGCCGACTGGGAATTCCTCTGCAATGGGGTTTTTTAGAAGTCTCACCCTTCAGGTTGGAGAGAGCTGATACTGTTCAATAATGAAAATAATTGTTCTCAACTCACTAGCTGAGAATATTTATGTCCATCCAGCGAGCAATTGCTGAGCACCAGGCCCCGTGTGGTCACTGCTGAGTGTACCAGGCACAGTGGAGAGGCCATGAGTCTACTTGGGGGACAGGCGTGGTGCTGCCCTGTGGAGGCAAACAGAATCGCAGTAGGAGCTGTGGGAAGCCAGCATGCCTGGGCAGAGGGTGAGACGGGAAGGAGGCAGAGGGGAACCTGTGAAGGAAAAGCTGACAGTCATGCCTGTTCTCCTTCCTTAGTGCCCTCAGAGCCAGCATTCCTTCGTTGAAGAGAGAGGAATGCACTATAAAGCTGGCCATTTATGCTGTAGGCAGTGGGGATCACGGGCCTGCTGTATGTTGGGACAAAAAGCTTAGACCTTGGCTTTCCAGCACTCAGGCTGCCTTCTTTGTGGCTGGGCTCCAAGGAGAAGGAAACGCACCAGACCGTGGAAGGACCCTGAAAGAGGATACTCTGTGAAAAGGCCTTTGAGTTTAGCATAACTAGGTCCATGTTGATGGTCTGGATGGCAGGATGGACTGGAAGCTTTCCCAAGGCGGTTTGAGGAGTGAGTTAAAAGCGAGAAAGCAGAAGATGTAGGTGTAGATGACTGGTAACTTTTCTAGGAAGTGTGGCTCTTAATGAGAGTGGGAAGAAGGGAACGTTCCTGGGCCTCAGCCCCCATCTCTCTCTGATGCGGAGGGTCCCGAGTAAGTTTCCATGATCACGGAGGTCAGCTTGTTGCAAAGGAAGGTCAAAGGCACAGAGGGGAGAGGGGCTGTGCCCAGAGCCACGTTCCTGGTCGGGCAGTGGAAGGCCGTGGGATATGGATGGGATTGGCGTGGAAGCAGGTGCATTTGTAGGTTTGAGGGCTCAGATTTAAGTAGCTAGTGTGAGAAACAGAGGGAAAACTGTGACAGTTATGTATCTGCAACGCACTGGGGAAGGTGGTTCCCACAGCAGCCAAGTGACCCAGCAGACTCTAACTCCAGCGCTGGAGCAGAGCGTGCAGACCGCAGGGGCCCTGGATCAGAGCCTCCCACACCAGCTGTACAGCCTTTAGCATCAAGCCCAGCGCCTCCCACACCAGGTGTGCTGCCTTTAGCATCAAGCCCAGCGCCTCCCACACCAGGTGTGCAGCCTTTACCATCAAGCCCAGCGCCTCCCACACCAGGTGTGCTGCCTTTACCATCAAGCCCAGCGCCTCCCATACCAGGTGTGCAGCCTTTACCATCAAGCCCAGCGCCTCCCACACCAGGTGTGCTGCCTTTACCATCAAGCCCAGCGCCTCCCATACCAGGTGTGCTGCCTTTAGCATCAAGCCCAGAGCCTCCAGGCTTTTGCCGCAGATAGCCTCACTCTTTAACCCTCCTCTGCTTGTTTCTCAGTACCGCCAGGGAGGCCCTGTCATCGCGGTGCAAGTGGAGAATGAATATGGCTCATTCAATAAGGATAAAACATACATGCCGTATCTCCACAAGGTAAGAGGGCCTTGGTTTGGCCCCATGTTTACATGCCTCCTTCCTCCATCTGTCTCTTTTCTGGTGTGCTTTTCTGATTCCTGGTTGCATGAGTGATCTGGCTGGACACTGCGTTCTGAGAATATCGGCCTGTGAACACGAGATGCTGAGGGGTGCCGGCTTATTGCGTGGCTGAAAATTTGCGTATAACTTTTGACTCCCTGAAAATGTAGTCACTAATAGCCTGCTGTTGACTGGAAGCCTTACCAATAATAAACAGTTGATTAATGCAGGTTTTGTATATCTATTATATACTGTATTCTTACAGTAAAGTAAGCTTCAGAAAAGAAAATGTTACTAAGAAAATCATAAGGAACAGAAAATATATTGACTTCTCATTAAGCAGAAATGGATCATGGTAAAGGTCTTTATCCTCATCATCTTCATGTTAAACAGGCTGAGGGGGAGGAGGAAGAGGTGGAGGAGGAGGAGTTGGTTTTGCTGCCTCAGGGGTAGCAGAAGAGGTGGAGGAGGAGGAGTTGGTTTTGCTGCCTCAGGGGTGGCAGAAGAGGTGGAGGAGGAGGAGTTGGTTTTGCTGCCTCAGGGGTAGCAGAAGAGGTGGAGGAGGTGGAGTTGGTTTTGCTGCCTCAGGGGTGGCAGAAGAGGTGGAGGAGGAGGAGTTGGTTTTGCTGCCTCAGGGGTAGCAGAAGAGGTGGAGGAGGAGGAGTTGGTTTTGCTGCCTCAGGGGTAGCAGAAGAGGTGGAGGAGGAGGAGTTGGTTTTGCTGCCTCAGGGGTGGCAGAAGAGGTGGAGGAGGTGGAGTTGGTTTTGCTGCCTCAGGGGTAGCAGAAGAGGTGGAGGAGGAGGAGTTGGTTTTGCTGCCTCAGGGGTAGCAGAAGAGGTGGAGGAGGAGGAGTTGGTTTTGCTGCCTCAGGGGTGGCAGAAGAGGTGGAGGAGGTGGAGTTGGTTTTGCTGCCTCAGGGGTGGCAGAAGAGGTGGAGGAGGAGGAGTTGGTTTTGCTGCCTCAGGGGTAGCAGAAGAGGTGGAGGAGGTGGAGTTGGTTTTGCTGCCTCAGGGGTGGCAGAAGACGTGGAGGAGGTGGCAGGGGAGGCAGGAGAGTTGCACTGGTTGTAACTTGTATTGAAAAAAATCCGAGTATAAGTGGATCCGCACAGTTCAAACCTGTGTTGTTCAAGGTTCAACTGTAGATCAAGTTCATTTTCTCTGTGAATTTGACAATCGCTATGTACCTAAATAACTTTATTAGAAGACAGAACTTTATTCTCAGAACTTTATTCTCAGAACTTTATTCTCAGAACTTTATTAGAAGACAGAACATGGCGTTAAAAGGCTATTCCTTTCTGCTTCCTATCTCTGTGACCCACGTTTCTCATTAAAGCTGGGGTTGGTGAATCTTCCTCCACTGTAAATAATGCTTCAGGAACTTAGTGATGTGACTCTCAGCTTGAAGCTTTCTGGCCTGTAAGATAAACGTCATCTCTTCTGTCCCTCTTGCTTCTTCACGGAGGGACGTGTCAGGCCAGGGAATAACTGCAGTCCTGCCTGCTGTCCTTCCTGGTGGCTCAGCCCCTGCTGGCCCCTTCCCACATTCAGGAAGCTGATGAGAGTTCAGTCTCAACCGAACCCCGCCGTGGGCTGTCAAGCAGAGTGCAGGGCTGTAGGTCTGGCCTGGGCCATCCTGACTCCGCCCTTGCCTCTGCAGCAGCGCCTGCAGGGAGACCTCTGGCTGGAGGCCGGGAGGGGAAGGGGAGGGGTCCCCAGCTGGGCAAAGTGGGGAGGAGGGCGGGGCTGGACTTCATCCACATGCTGGCTCCTGGAGTTGGACAAGGTCAGAGAGTAATTTCCCTCCGTAACTTTTCCCAGGGGATGCGTGGCTGCCCTGAATCGGTTGTATTCAGCCAGCATTATTTGTTCTTGATTTTAAAATTTACTGGCTGTGCTCAGTGGCTCATGCCTATAATCCCAGTACTTTGGGAGGCTGAGGTGGGCAGATTACCTGAGGTCAGGAGTTCGAGACCAGCCTGGCCAATGTGGCAAAACCCTGTCTCTACTAAAAATACAAAAATTAGCTGGGCGTGGTGGTGCACGCCTGTAATCCCAGCTACTCAGGAGGCTGAGGCAGGAAAATCGCTTGAACCTGGGAGATGGAGGTTGCAGTGAGCCAAGATTGTGCCACTGGACTCCAGCCTGGGTGACAGAGTGAGACTTGTCTCAAAAAAAAAAAAAAAGAAAAAAAAATTGCCATTCAACTCCACTCCCAGGCCCAGGTCTGGCTCGATGAACACAGGAGATGCACAGCCAGGCCCTGGCTATCTGGCCTCGTGACCATGGTTTTTCAGATTAGACCTCCCCATCCCTGCAGCCATGGCAGGCTTCCTGGTTCCCCTTGACAATGTTAGGCAGCACCTGAGCTTGGTGAAGTCCCTGATGGTTCTCAGGACCCCACAGCCACAGCCTCTCCCCTTCCAGCACAGAGTGATTCCCTAGTCTTCCTCTTCTTTCAGTGACTCAGACCCTTTTCCAGGGCATTTCCTGGTAAACTCAGCCCTTTTTTACCCTGGAGGCTTTGGTCATGGGGTGTCAGAACCCACACTCGACCGATTTTAGGGTCATTCCCCACAAAAATCACCAGGCTGAGACCGAGACAGTGATTTCCCCCAATTTACTAAGTTGCAGAAGGTCAGACTCTGAATTCAAACCCGTTGTCTAGCTCCCGTCTCACCCAGCTGAACCATGCTCTGTTTACTTCCCGATTTCCTCATATAGTCGCCCCTCAGCATCCGTGGAGGGTTGATTTCAGGGTCCCCGTGGACACAAAATCAGTCGGTGTTCAAGTTCTTGACATAAAATGGTGTGGCACTTCCACGCAACCGATGCACATCCTCCCATATGCTTTTTTTCTTTTTTTCTTTCTGAGACAGTGTTACTCTGTCTCCTAGGCTGGCCTGATCTCGGCTCATTGCAACCTCTACCTCTGGTTTCAAGCAATTCTTGTGACTCAGCCTCCCGAGTAGCCGAAATTACAAGTATGCGCCACCACACCTGGCTAATTAGAGACCGGGTTTCACCATGTTGGCCAAGCTGGTCTCAAACTCTTGACCTCAAGTGATCTGCCTGCCTCGACCTCCCAAAGTGCTGGCGTGAGCCACCATGCCTGGCCTCTCCCATATACTTTAACTTATCTCTAGATTACTTCTAATACCCAATACGATGTAAATGCTACATAAATAGTTGCTATATAGTACTCTTTAGGAAATGATGATGAGAAAAAAATGCCTGTGCATGTTCAGTACAGATGCAATTAAGAAATATATTTTTGGCCAGGTGTGGTGGCTCATACCTGTAATCTGAGTGCTTTGGGAGTCCAAGGCAGGAGGCTCACTTCAGTCCAGGAGTCTGAGACCAGGCTGGGCAACATAGTGAGACCCTGTTTCTACTAAAGAAAAAAAAATTAGCAGGACATGGTGGCGTGTGCCTGTAGTCCTAGCTACTCAGGAAGCTGAGGTGGTAAGATGGCTTGAATCCGGGAGTTTAAGGTTATAGTGAGCTATGATCGTGCCACTGCACTCCAGCTCGGGGAAACACAGCAAGACTCTGTCTCTAAAAAAATTTAAAATTAAAAAAGTAAAAACATATTTCTCACTGTGATTGCAGAACCCATGAATATGGGGAGCTGTATGTATTTCTTTTTTCCCATGGGAATGAGGGAACTGGGTTCATTTTGGTTAATTTTCTCAACAGGCCCTGCTGAGAAGAGGGATTGTGGAGCTTCTCTTGACCTCTGATGGTGAGAAACACGTGCTGAGCGGCCACACCAAAGGAGGTACACATTTAGAGTTAGTACACAGGAGAACAGGGCTGTCAGCCAGCCCGTGTAAATCTTGAACACACTGCAGAGAAAACCAAGTGCATCTCGATACCTGCCTTTCCCATGTCCACTGGGATGGATCCTGGAGTTCGATGTTACAATAAATGAGGACTCAAGGTCAAGGCTCAGGGCCACTCACCAGCTACCCCTCTTGGCCTTGCTCCTGCCATCTTTAAACACAGCAGCACTGGAGCTCCTCTGTTCTCAGGATGCCTTTCCATCTCCCATAGTTTTTCTGTGGCAAGAAATCTGCATTGGTGCTGGGCCTGGCTTGGGATCAGGGCCGTCTCCACTAACTTGGGAAACCACAGGGAGAAGCAGAAGATGGGTGTTGTGTCAGGAACCCCGCCTAGATCCGGTTCCATTCCTGGGATCCTACCGCCCAAGCTTCCGTGTGGACACTTAGGAAATCCTAGAGAATTAAGTGGCAGGAAGATTCAGGACAGACTCATCAGATGGCAATAGTGAGGGACACGCCCAGGTGTGAGCGGGCCAGCGGGGCGAGCTGCTGCCGGCGGCGGCCGTTCTGCCTCCTGAGTAGTGGCTCTTCCGAGGAAGCGTGGCACACTGGGACACATGCTGAGCTTGGGGCCAGGAAGCCTGGGTCGGGTTTCCAGTCTAATCATGTCAGGGAGCCTTGGCCTGGCTCAGGTCTCTGCACAGAGTGTGGTTAATTTTAACAGTGAGTGTCCTCGCAAGTGTCAGGGATGTGGCGATGGCCACGGCAGCCCTTTGTATGTGGCAGAGTGGGATCCAGACAGCCTCTCGCCATCCTCACTGCTGAGCAGGCTCTCCTCTTGCGTGCGTCCAGGCCGGGGCGGATTCCTTCCCTTCCCTGACAGCACTCATCCCATGCCTCAGCTGGGCCTCTCTCTTCTTTATGCAGTGCTGGCCGCCATCAATTTGCAAAAACTTCACCAGAATACTTTCAGTCAGCTTCATAAAGTCCAGGTAAGACATTTTAGACAGGCAGGGTTTTACAACTCCTCCTACCATGGCCTCCCCTGCCTATGTAGCTGGTAGCTGAAAACAGGTTTGACAAGAAGACCACAGGTTTTCACCCGGGGTCCTCGGCAGGTTCCAAGCTATTTTGGGAGCCTTTTGGGGTGGGGAAGGAGGAGGGAACCCTGCTTATGTCACCTCCGCTTGTGGATCACGTCATGCAGATGAGTGGGAAGGGCGAGGGGTGGCGGGAATCGGAGGGAGATGATGTTCCCTTTCCCCTGTGAAGACAGAGCTCAGAGACTGCTATGCGCGTTGCTCACGGAGGCCTCCCTGGTAGTTCCGGTGGGGCTAGCCTTTCCCGCCACAGCATACACATCATGGGAAGGGATAAGGGTTGTACCTGCACTGATTTAACAGAGGTGGATTGAGCGGCTCCCACCTTCCTCTCAGTGGGTGACCTTCTGTGACAGTTACAAAGGGCAAGCCACAGCCCAGCCTCCAGGGAGTACATCTGTCCTTTCTCTACAGCCTCCAGGGAGTACATCTGTCCTTTCTCTACAGACTAGCTAGAGTGCGTGCTTCAAGACCAGGCCTGGTCACAGTCTCCTCTGCTTAACACCCTTTCCTGGTTGTCCTTTGTACCCAGGATGACATCCAGCCCCCACGCCTTGGCCGGCTGGGCCACTGGGAGCCTCTGCCTCCGCTCCCAGCCCCGCTGCCCCACCCCTGAGGGCCTTCCTTTTCCTTCCATTCCCACACGCCGTGGCCTCCTGGCCTAGCCAAAGACTCTGCAGCTCCAGCGCTCTGTTCCCACCCTCCACCCACATTATAAATAAGACTCATGAAACTTATTTCTTTTTTTCATCAATTTCTCTTTTTTTTTTTTTTTTTGGGACAGAGTCTCACTCTTGTTGCCCAGGCTGGAGTGCAATGGCGTGATCTCGGTTCACTGCAACCTCCACCTCCTTGGTTCAAGTGATTCTCCCGCCTCAGCCTCCCAGGTAGCTGGGATTACAGGCACCTGCCACCACACCCGGCTAATTTTTGTACTTTTTAGTAGAGATGGGGTTTCACCACGTTGGCCAGGTTGGTCTCAAACTCCTGACCTCAGGTGATCCACCCGCCTTGGCCTCCCAAAGTGCTGGGATTACGGGTGTGAGCCACTGCGCCTGGATTTTCATCATTTTCTATACAGTTTCCAACTCCGTGAAAGTCAGGGGCACTGCCAGGGCTCTGTGGATCTGTGGCTATCTCTAGTTTTTCAATACCTTTGCTAAGTCTTCTTCCTTTTTGTTCTTTTTTTCTTGTCACTTTCATTTAACAACTTAATTGAAATCTCATTTGTACACCATTAAATTCACCCATTGTAAGCATACAATTCAACATACAGAGTTCCACAACCATCACCACAATCCAAAATGTTCATTGCATTTAATGCTCATCGCAGTTAATCCCGTCTCCAGCCCTGGGCAGCCACCAATCTGCTTTCTAGTTCTATAAATTTGCCTTTTCTAGACATTTCACATAAGCGGGCCATGCAGTATTTAGTCTTTTGCATCTGGCTTCTTTCACACGGCGTGGTGTTTCTTTGAGGTCCATTTATGCATGTTGTAGCAGGACTCAGTGCTTCATTTCCTTCAATAGCTGACTGGATTGTGCTTGACTGTCATGTATGTAAAGTCATAGTCAAACCCAAAGGCCATCCTGCTTTAGTGTGTTAATACGGTGACTGTGGTTTTTGCATGTTGAACCAGTGTTGCATTCCTGGAATGAATCTCATCTGATTGTGAGATATTATCATTTTCTATTTTGCCAGATTCAGTTTATTCATATTTTTGTTGTGAATTTTCGCTTCCATGTTTATGAAGGACATTGGTCTTTGGTTTTCTTTTCTTAAAAGGTATTTGTTTGGTTTTAGAATTAGGATAATGCTGGCCTTATAAAATGAATTTGGAAGGATGCTCTCCTATTTTCTGGAACAGATAGTGTAGAATTGTTAGCATTTCTTAATGTTTGGTAACTTTCATCACTGGAACTATCTGGACCTGAAGTTTTCCTTTTTAGAAGAATTTTAACTTGCAGTTCAATTTCTCTAACAACACAGGAAAATTTAAGTTATTTCTTCTGGAGTGAGTTGTAGTAATTTACGTCTTTCAAGGATTTGTTCTACTCATTTTATTCTATTCCGTCTAAATTTTTGAATTCATGGGCATAGAGTTTGTGATAATCCCTTGTTATCCTCTTAATGTGTTTGTTGTCATTAGTGATGGCTCCTCTTTCAGTCCTAATATTGCTAATTTTGTGTATTTATTTTGGTTAGTGTGGCTAGAAGTTTATAATTTTTATTGATCTTTGTGGAGAATCAGCTTTCGGCTTGATTTTGATTCCCTGTTATTTTTGTGTCTTCAACTTCCTTGGTTTCCGCTCTGAACTTTTAGCATTTTCTCCCTGCAGCTGCCTTCGGATTGCATTTGTTCTTTCTCTTGGCCTTTCTGGTGCAAATTTAGCTTACTAAGTTGGGACTTTTCTTCTCTTCTAATATAAGCATTTATGCTACAAATTTCTCTGTATGTACTAGTTTTGCTGCATCTTACCAATTTTGATGGGCTGTGTTTTCATTGAGTTCAAAACTTCGAAACATTTTTTTAAATTTCCCTTGAGACTTTCTTTATTCCATGCCTCAGTTGGGAGTGTGCTGTTTCATTTTTTAATCTTAGGGGATTTTCCAGCTAGTATTCTATAATTGATTTCTAGCTTAATACTGTTAAGGCCCAAGAACATACTTGTATAATTTCTGTTCTTTTACATTTGTTAAGGTTTATTTCATGGATCATAATATGGTCATTCTTGGTGAATGTTCCATGTACGTTTGAAAATAACGTGTAGTTTACATCTATTTATAAATTCCCATCAGGTCAAGCTAATTGATGATATTGGCCAAGTAATCACTATCCTTACTGATATTCTGCCTACTCATTCCATCAATTTTTATGAGAGGAATGTTGACATCTCTAAATATAATCATAGATTGTTTATTTTTCTTTTACACCTATTAGTTTTTGTCTGTTTTGAGGTGCATTCACATTTAGGATTATGATATTTTGTTGGAAGATTGGCCGATGTATCATTATGTAATGTCCCTCTCCCTTGTTCTGAACTCTATTTTGATATAAATATAGCAACTCTAGCTTTCTTTTAATTAGTATTTGCATGGCATATCTTTATCCTTTTGCTTTTTATATACCTTAACATCTATATTTAAAATGGATTTCTTATAGATATCGTATATTTACATATTGCCTTAAAAAATTCAATTTGACAGTTTTTGTATTTTAAGATAATGTGGCTACATCATTCACATTTAAAGTAGTTATTGATATGGTTTGACTGAAATTTACCTTTTTGCAAATGCTTTCCTTTTTTGTACTTTGTTTCTTTCTTGTTCTTTTTTTCTCCCTTTTCTGGAGCCAATTGATAATTTTTTGATTCCATTTTATCTGTTCTGTAGACTTATTACTTATGTCAGTTTAAAAAATTGTAGCTGTTGACTTAGAATTTAAAATATAGGCCGGGCGCGGTGGCTCACACCTGTAATCCCAGCACTTTGGGAGGCCGAGGTGGGCGGATCATGTGAGGTCAGGAGCTTGAGACCAGCCTGACCAACATGGTGAGACCCCGTCTCTACTAAAATACAAAAATTAGCTGGGCATGGTGGTGGGTGCCTGTAATCCCAGTTACTCGGGAGGCTGAGGCAGGAGAATCGCTTGAACCCAGGAGGTGGAGGTAACAGTGAGCCGAGGTCGTGCCATTGCACTCCAGCCTGGGTGACAGAGGGAGACTCTGTCTCCAAAAAAAAAAAAAAAAGAGAAAGAGAAAAATATATATAATTTAAAAACCTGACACTACTAATCATACAAAAGTGTAGGTAGCATTAGGGTTGTACAATAGTATCTTCTTAATTCCCCACTTTGACGATGTCTCTTCATTATTGTTTCTGCTTCCATGGTTTCTGATGAGAAGTCAGTATTAATTCTTATCTATTTTTTTTGTCTTTTATCCTCTGGCTACCTTTAGAATTTTCTGTTTGTCTTTAGTTTTCAGAAGTTTGAGTGTAATATGCCTAGATGTGGTTTGTTTCTTAAAATTTATCCTGCTTGGTGTTCCAGGAGATTCTTGGATCTGTGGTTTGGTGAAATTGACCAAACATTAAGTAAGAAATAATAATAATTCTACACAATATGTTCCAGAAAATAGAAAAGGAGACAGCTTCCTCCCTCCCTCCCTCCCTCCCTCCCTTCCTTCCTTCCTTCCTTCCTTCCTTCTTTCCCTCTGTGGCCCAGGCTGCAATCTACTCGGCTCGCTGCTGCCCGCGCCGCGGACTGCCTGGGACTGCCAGCGCGCGCCACCGCTGCCTGCCTTTTCTCCTTTGGCTGCAGGCACGCGTTCGCCATGTTGGCCACGCTGGTCACCAGCTCCTGACGCCCAGTGCTCTGCCCGCCTCAGCCTCCCGAGGTGCTGGGACTGCAGACGGAGTCTCGCTCACCCGGTGCTCGGTGTTGCCCGGGCTGGAGTGCGGTGGCGTGGTCTGGCCTCGCGGCAGCCTCCGCCTCCCAGCCGCCTGCCTTGGCCTACCAGGGTGCTGGGATTGCAGCCCCTGCCCGGCCGCCGCCCCATCTGGGAAGTGGGGAGCACCTCTGCCCGGCCGCCCCGTCTGGGAGGTGAGGAGCGCCTCTGCCCGGCCGCCCCGACCACTTTTGTGGTCACTCTTTTTTTTTTTTTTTTTGAGACAGAGTCTCCCCCTGTCGCCCAGGCTGGAGTGCAGTGACGCCATCTCTGTTCACTGCAAGCTCCGCCTCCCGGGTTCACACCATTCTCCTGCCTCAGCCTCCTGAGTAGCTGGGACTACAGGCACCCGCCACCATGCCCGGCTAATTTTTTTGTATTTTTAATAGAGATGGGGTTTCACCGTGTTAGCCAGGATGGTCTCGATCTCCTGACCTCATGATCCGCCCGCCTCAGCCTCCATAAGTGCTGGGATTACAGGTGTGAGCCACTGTGCCCGGCCCCTATCGACCACATGTTAATCAAGGCGTCCAGAGGGTGTTCTCCTCTGAGGGTTCTCCTTGGCTTGCAGATGGTCACCTTCTTAACATGTCCTCACATGGTCTTTCTGCTGTGAACATGAGACCCTGGTGTGTCAAAATTTCCTCCTCTTATGAGGACCCCAGTGATGTGGGATTAAGACCCACACTAACAGCCTCACTTTTACCTAATTACCTCTTTAAAGGCCTGTCTCCAAGTACAGTCACATTCTGCAATACTGAGGGTTAGGCCTTCATGTGAATTTGGCTGGGGGACACAATTCAGCCCGCAACAGAGACTTGCCCAGGATTCTCCCGAATCTCCCATCAGAATAACTGGTAGACTTGGGGAGTTAAAGCCAGCATGAGGGTGTCGGCCGCCATCCGTCTCGGCTCCCTTGACTTCATACTCTCACGCCGGCCCACACTGCCTTCAGCACTTCTTTAATATGATCTATTTGTGTTATATCAGAGGATCTAGCCCCAGGTTAGCAAGTGGCTTGGGGCCAGCTTCTTCCTGCAGGCATCAGGTTTTCCATGGATTTTAGGTATTTGGTTGCTCTGTGACCTAGATTCTCTGATGGACCCAAGAAGCCACGAATTTAGTTTTTCAAGCTTTGTCCTTGCTGTGAGGATGGGATTTATGTTTTTCCCACTGCTATATCTCGAGCTGTACTCAGAAGTCTATTTCCTTCTGAGTAAATGTGGTTGTTATAGTTTTTCTAGGAATATGTCCATTTCACTCAAACTAAAATATAGTGGCATATAATTATGTACACTATCTTCTTGTTTTTAATGGCTGTATCATTTGTGCAGGTCTTTCCATTTCTGATCTTAGTTATCTATTCGTTTTTACTCTGTCTTATCAGTCTCATCAGAAGCATGTCAGTTCTTTTCAAAAAACTGATTTTTCTTTTTAAATTGTCTCTATTGCAAATTAATTTCAATTTCACTGCTTCTACTCTTAGGTTTATATTTCCTTTATTTATTTTACTATTTTTGGCTTACTTTGCTGTTCTAATTTCTTGAGGTGGGTAATTAGCCTTCACATTTTATCTGTATGTTTTATTATGAACATTTAAGGGTATAGATTTCTCATTAGTTCTTGAGTTTTATATTTGGTATATTTGATATACTGTAATTCAGACTAGTGTGAGTATTCAATATGATTGTTTCTTTGGCCTATGAGTATGTTTAGAAGTTAATTTTCAAATTTTCAGACATACGGAGTTTTTCTATTTTTTTCCTTTATTTCACTGAAGTCAGAAAACATACGCTGTACCTTTTCAAACTTTTGTAAATTGTTTTCTTTGATTATTAATTCATGACTTTTTAATACGTGTAATGCCTTCTTATCAATTTTAATCATTATGTTGTTGAAGCTTAAAGTGGCTTCTCGCTGGCCTGCTAGAAGCACCTTCCACCTGGCTCCTGTCTCCTCTGACATGACCCCATCAGTCTTTCATAGTTTACTTGGTTTCCAGCCAAATACAGTGTCCCAGACTCACCTGATACGTTTCCAATCCTTAGCCCAGAAATAGCAATTTCTCCTAAGAACCCTGTTGCTTCTGTAGAATACAAGCTGTGCTTACTATCAAATTGCTCTTACTTTTAAGCATTTTCAGTGTGTAGGGCCAGGATATTGGCATGTTTCAAACGAGGAGAAAATTGTGGTTTCATTGATTTTTTAAAAAAAATACAAATTTAGAATTATAGAACTTATATTTAACTTTTCTGATTTATATTTTTTTCTCTGACTTTGGACATCATAGTTGATAACAACATTCACAATTTTATTATTCACTTAATTCTACAATATATTCATAATAGGTTTGAAATAACAACACTGATAGTATTACTGAAAATAAGAAAATCTAATGATCTTAAAGATTTCTGTGGTTTTTCTTTTTATCTTTAAGGTATATCACACAGAGAATGTGTAGTGAAAATTCTATGTACTAAGGTTACATGGAATAATTTCTTTGTTTTACGTAATTGTTTTACCAGCTTGGTGTAGAGTTAGATTCATTTGTTTTCAATTTTTAGGTGTGAGTCTTTATTTTTTATATTTAATTTTGTTTGTATTTATGTCCTATCAATGGTCAGTTTTGGTAAATGCCCTATGTGTTTGTAATGAATGTATTTTGAGGTACTGGGTGCAGTATTCTGTTTAAGTTGTATGTCAGTTTTATTTATTGTGTTGTTCTAATTTTCTATTTCCAGTTGTTTTTTTGGCTGGTTGTATTGGTCACTGAAAGACATGTGTTAATATTTCTATCATAATTGCAGATTTGCATATTTCTACCAGTGGTCCTTAGTATTTTACCTGTACTTTAGCAAGTTTATCAAAGCTTGCTGGATGTATTTTGAGGCTGTGTGAATGTGGACTTGTTTTATCTTCATGGACATGAAATTTTATCACTAGGGAGTCATCCTTTTTGTATGCAGTATTGCTTTTTGTCTTAAGGTCACTTTTGTCTGTCATTGATATTCCCATGCCAGACCTCTCTGATTAATATTTGAATGGTGTATCATTTTCTATGTCCACATTTGGGTTTTAATCTTGCTGTAATTCTACATTTTTCTTTAGACATCTCTCTTATTAGAGATCAGAAATTAGTTGAATATTTTTATTTTAGTCTGACACAATTAAACTTTTATTTGGAGCTCTCAGTCACTCATATTTCGTGTAATCCTTGTTAGACTGAAGATAAACCTACCATCTGATTATGTGCCGGCTTTTAAATGTTTCTTTTATTTTTCTTTACAATCTTGGCTTCTTTTTATGGATTCGACTATTTAAAAAAACTCTTTTTTCCTATATCATTCTGGAGTTATAGAGTCTGATTTTATCTTTTAAAAGTCATCCTTGAAATTTTAATGTAAGTACTGAATCCCCTGCAGTCTAAAGTTCTGCTTTCTGCCTGGATTGTACAAGTGTCTCAGAGCAAGCATTCTGACTCTGGCCACTCCGTCACATGCATCTTCTGGATTTTTCTTGTATTTGATTTCTATCTTTTTAAAACTCTAAAAATATTATGTATTTGTTTTATACAATCAATATTCCTTTAGTTTTAGCCCAATATTTATCTTTTTGCTTTTTATTATTTTTCATATCCTGGAGATTCTACTCAGGATCAATTTTCTTCTGCTTGAAGTAATGCTTTAGTGATGTCTGTTTATGGCAGACTTTCTGTTTTTAGGCTTCAGTCACTTCCTGGCTCTGAATTCTAATGTGGCAGTTTTCTTTCAGCACACAGTCTGCCAACTTCACTGCTGTTACGGGGAGGTCTTCTGTCAGGCTTTTTTTTTCTCCTTTATTACTAAGAATTTTTTGTTTTGTTTTTTGTTTTCTGCAGTTGAACTATGTCTTTTCTGAATATCTTTTAATTTATTATTCCAGTTTGTCGGGCTTCTAGAATGTGTGTGTTCCTAGGTAGTAGTTCTTCAAATATTGCTTCTGCTCTGTTGTCTCACTCCTCTCATCCTGGAATTCCAGATAAATTCATTAAACCTTATCAGATGTGCTGTATATCTCTTTAGTTTGTACATTTTTGTCTACTTTTGCTGCTATTTGGATACTTTCTTCAGATTTATTTTCATATACACGAATTCTCTTTTCAGCTGTATCTATGGTGATATTATATTTGATTTAACTTTGTAAAAATCCTCAATGAGAGGGTTGGTCCAAGTAACATAGATCATGATTGTTGGAAATTGTGAGTCTTTGATTATGTCTTTAAATATGTTTTAAAAAATTTTATTTGGTTTATTCTCTTTAGGGACACAAGTATGTGTAATGCAAAATTGTTCTGTCTTATTTTCACATCTCCTGCATCCATTTCCTTCTCATTCTTTCTACTCTCTGTTCATTTTAACCATGCTCACTTTTCACTCCTTTTCTTTTCATGTCTCTCACAATGTTTATTTTCCTTTTAGCTGCTTCTAGTTTGGACTTAATATTTTCTATTTTATCTGCCTTAAAAAAATCTTTGCCAGGTCATATTTTAGCTCCTTATATTTTCTTATCATGTCTTCCTTGAGTACTTTTGGTTCTCTTTTTATGCTCTCTATTTATAGAAGTGATTGTTTCACTGGGATTTTTAACTTTATAACAATATTTTTGGGTCACTATTTTGACCTATGCTATAGAAAGTTTTTGGTGTTCCTCCTCTAATTTCTTTCCCTGTTAAAAAAGAAAAAAACTCTTTTTTATTAGAATTTTAAAAGTAGATTCTATTTTTGTTTCTTTTTTATTATTACTCATCTTTGATGGAGATGAGTTCTTATTGGCTCAAGGACTCAAGAGAAGTTGCTGTGAGAGACAGCATGTGACTGTGCTAACAATATATCTTAGTGGCATACTGCTGTAGGTAGGGATGAATTCTTATCTTTACCCATCTTTCTTTTTGCTTTCTCCATCCTCCCAGGGAGCCAGTATAGATGCAGGACCACTCCCAGATGCCTCACAAGCAGCAACTTCTTCCTCCTTATAGTTCTTATCTGTGATTCTTCCATAATTTTGTCCTTCTAAGCTTCTGACACATTGAATTATGTAAAGTGCATTCCCTTCACCAGCTTGTGCACCCTATTCTGTAACTGATAATAAATGGTTGGTATTGCACTATAGAGTACGCTTCTTACTTGGAAGAAATTTGTGCTGTTAGTCTTTCCTAAAATCTTCGACAAAGAGCATTCTCTCTCTACGTTTTTTGAACCCCTGATAGACCTTCAATGCTTTTGCACTTCTTCCTCCTAATTTATATTTTGAAGTTTCAGATGTCTCTTAGCTTCACAGAGGATGTTGTTTGTGTTTCCATTTCTCAGTCCTTATTTTGATTTGGAAGATTTCCAGGAGGAGAATATCAAGTCCACAGTATAATTTTAACACCGGAAGTCAGTCTTTCCTCTTGAATACAAATGGAAAATTAAGGATCTGTATTTATTTAATAAAATTTCACAAAGAGAAAATAATTAAACTACAAATGAAGAAAATGGAAATCAGGGAACATGGAGTTAATTCAGGCAACAGAATAGAGTAGTAAAAAGGCTTATTAATATGCATAGAGATATGAATAAGATTATACCTGAACAAGAGTGGGCTGTTAAGTAAGAGGGACAATCAGGGAACCAAAAACAACTCTTCAAAATTAAAAATCTAATATTTGAAATTAAAAATTAAATATAGAAGTTGGAAGGTAAAGATGATAAAATTTCCTAATATTACTTTTAGTATAAGCCAACAAAACATAAAAGAGACAAGATAAACGTCTTACAGCATTATTGTAGGAGACCCAGCATCGTATTAATACTGGCTGCAAAAAGAGTGGACAAAGGGCATGGAGGAAAGGAAATTGCAAATAACATAAGAATTTCCTTTAACTGAAGTATCTGTATGTCTAGATGAAAAGTTTACCTCAAATGGTAAGCACAGTAAGTGATGAAAAAGACCTAAACTGTGAAATTAGCATCCTACAGAGAGAAAAACTACAGGTCTACATGCCAAGCAAAAATAATTAGAATGGCATACGATTGTAAAATATTGGATAATAGGAAGCAATGGCATATGCCTTTAAAATTTGAGGCTAAATGAATTTTAACTTAGAACTTTATACCCAGTCTAAATATTAATTGTGTTGATAGCCAGACATTTAAGGACTCAGAATATTTATTTTCCACTCATCTTTTCTATGGGAGTGTTTGAAGGATGCAGGAAATGAGAGATGAAACCGAAGTAGAAGAGAACATAGGAACTGGAAAACATCATAATCCAAATCCAGGGAGCAGCTAACAAAAGTCCTGGGTTGACAACTCTTGGGCTTAGAGTGAGACCATCTTAGAGCAGCAGTATGCCAGAGGACTCCAGGAGTGCAGCTGAAAATGCATGCTGAGTGGCTGACATATCACCCAGAAGAAGCTCAGCTATGATCTTCCATTTTAATATCCATGGCACAGCAACAGCCAGGCCTACCGTAGAGGAGGTGTCACCTTTTAAAAACAGAATCTACGTTATTCAGCAGCACGGAAAATGCTAGGCTAGAAGTGGAATGCAGGTGTCAGGCTGAAAGCCTGTGGAATCTGAGTTTCTACATAAGGAATTGCGGTGAGGTCCCTGTGTATCCAAAACCCATTCTTTCAACACCAGCCTTGGGTGAGACAGGGTTGAGATTGCCGATGGTGCTTTCCAGGTATAGTGGGGAGGCACATGAAGCTGGAGACCGTGGACATTTAGGAGTGGAGGAACCAGAGCTGTGAATGATGGCCAAGGGTTGGGGGAAGACATACTGGATCAAAAAGGGAAAGCTCTGAATTGGGAAAAAGGAGAAAAGCATGAGTTCCTTAAGTTCTCATCTGTTGTATTCAGGTTTTCTGATTTTTCTTTTTTGTATTTTGCCAGACTTAGTGTTTGCTTTGGTTTGTTTTTAGAGAGAGAAGCCCCTTCTGATTATGGAATACTGGGTCGGCTGGTTTGACATATGGGGAGATAAGCGCCATGTTAAAGATGCAAAGGGTGAGTGTTTTGCAGTGTTTGACTCCAGGAAGAGATGGCCCCGGGTCCCATGAGAACTCATTCATACGGTTCTCTGCTAATTGATTCACTTGATCAGCCATAGATATTCATGCAACTTTTTACATACAAGCACTCAGCCAGACCCTGAGGATGCTCTGGTGGATAGAAATTACATGGTTCCCACCCCCAACAGAGTATAAGTTAGTGAGGTCCACAGATCATTACAGAGTAAAACAATCAATATATAGTTCCATGTTTGGTGGATACTTTGAAGCAAACAAACAGGGTGCAGTGATAGAAAAGACAGAGACCTGCCCAGGTAAGGTTAGGTGGCCACCGAAGCTTCTCTGAAAATGTGACGTCTCTGAGGAAGGTGGAACATTAATCATCTCTAGCAGTGCATAGGCCCTGTCTATGGCATTGTCAACTAAGCACTAATAATAGTCAGGGGACAACATGCAGCGATGGCCAAGAGCACGGATCTTGGAGCCAAAGAGATCAGGTTTTAATCCCAGCTCTGCAGTGCTAGCCATGGGACCTCATGCAGGCTTCCTCCATTTTAATTCTCAGTGACCTCATCCTAACGTGAGGATTATCATAAAACCGACCTCATGAGGCTGGTGTGAGGATTAAGTGCTGCCACTTAGAGCAATGCCTGGCAGTTGTTTACTTAATAGCCATGTGTGTCTACAGAAGATATTTTGAAAGAGCTATTATGAAAACAAGTCCACTTGTATCTGAAGTACAGAAAAACATTGAAAAATACTTGGGGACTGAGAAAAGCCTGTTTTGGGTTGAAAAGTAGAAAAAAAGTCAAAAGAAAATGCCACTATCACCACCAATGACACCAACAATAATACCATCACTACCATTAACAATAATGTCCGCAGCAATACCACCACCACCACCACCAAATAACAGTTTTCTGGTCTCTTGTATGGCAGGCACTGTGCCTTTTTTCCACATATATTACCTCATCAATGAATTTTCTCATCAGTCCCATGATACAGTTGGAATTAATACATTCATTTAACAGATCAGGAAGCAGTGGCGTTGAGAAAGAAAATAGGTTGCCCAAGGTCATACAAATAGTAAAGAGCACAGCCAGAATTGACTTCTCACTCTAAATGACTTTTAACCTTCTTCTTCCTACTGTGGCCAGTGGAGAGATGATTGTAGCTGTTTAAACACAGTACAAAATGGAAGTTTTTGTGACAAGATTAAGAGCAACCATTTGTGGACTATCGCAGTGTTTCCAAGTCGGTGTTCCCAGAAACATTATACTGGAAGGTAGTAATGAGGGTATACTAATTATACGTACGATTTCAAAAAACTTAAGGAAAATTGGATATTTTCCTTAAGAGTTCTTAGGTTATTATTTAATAGATGTAGTTTAGAGTCAAATTATGTCAATATTTTGGAAAAAAATGTTCAAAAATCTCTTGGGATTGACAGGATGTGGTGTCCTAGAGTAGTTCTGGCCAATTCTGCCTATTTCTTTGTTGGAATCTTTGTAGAGGTTGAATGAGAAAACATTTGCAGTAGGTCTTTAACGTCATCAGTAGGTTCTTGGAAACTTTAAACAAAATGATGCACAGAATATCCTCATATAATACTGTTTTCTTCAACATTGTTTCATTATAAAATTGAGAGAAAAATTGGTTTTGTTGTATATCATTTCACTTAAAGTCTCCATTCCCAAGAATGTGTATAGCTGTGAAGCGAGGAGTTACTGTAACTGATTGTGGAGTGGGGTTGGAAATGATGAGTTTGCCAGAGACTTCTGTCTCCTCTTAATTTCTGACATTCTCTATGTTCTCATATTCCCCTTTGCAGAGGTTGAACATGCTGTGTCTGAATTCATCAAATACGAGATCTCCTTCAATGTGTATATGTTCCATGGTGGAACCAACTTTGGTTTCATGAACGGGGCCACATATTTCGGGAAGCACACCAGCATCGTCACCAGCTATGGCAAGTGTCTGCTGGTGTAGTAGCCTCTCCAGCATGGGCAGTGCTGGGGCTTTACAGAGGAGGCTCCGGAAGCCTGTTCTGGCATCACTGGGTTCTTGAGCTATAATCTATGCTGAGTACTGAGGATTTTCCTATCTACTTTCCTTCCTTCTGTATGTTCATAATGCCCCAACAGGCTGTCATTGCAGTAGACAGGCTTTCCAGGACTTAGAGCTCTGCTTCACGCATCTGGTATACTGCCCTGTTGGCTTGAACCTCTGAAGAGAGGCAGGGTAGGAACGGTGACTGCTGTAAAGGCACAGACCTGCACAGCCGGGCGATACAGACTGAGCAAAGAAAAGAGTACCCGTTGCAGGGGTGTCCACTCTTTTGGCTTCCCTGGGCCACATTGGAAGAAGAAGAATTGTCTTGGGCCACATATGAAATACACTAACACTAATGATAGCTGATGAGCTTTAAAAAAAAAAAAACCACAAAATGTTTTAAGAAAGTTTATGAATTTGTGTTGAGCTGCATTCAAAGCCATCCTGGGCTGCCTGTAGCCTATGAGCTGTGGGTTGAACAAGTTTGCATTAGAAAGTGAAATGGGGACAAGCCCAGTGTCATGGCAGCCTCAGGTCCCCAGGGAGAGTTGTGGGGAATGTCCTTAGATTGGCATCACACACCCACGTGGGATGGAAGGCGTCTTCCTTTTGTCTCACTCTCAGTGGCCCTGGCCATCTCCTGCCAGCGGTGCTGAAACAGGGCCTTCTGCGGAGACTGCATGGCTGGTGACGCCCTGGTGTCTTGCAGACTATGATGCTGTGTGCTCACGGAGGCTGGAGATTACACGGAAAAATATTTCAAGCTTCAAAAACTCTTTGAATCTGTCTCAGGTACTCAGCACCCATTTAACTTACGGGCCAGCCCTCCTCATGAGGAGTCTCTGTTCTGTGGAAAAGTGAGGAAGGCGTGGGTCTCCCCTGTGGGCAGCAGTTGCACCGAGCTCCTGAGAACAAGGGCAACCTTAACTTCAAACCCTGGGCTTAAAATCTGTGTGATTTTTAAAATAAGGGGTTCTAAGCATTTTATAAGCCTCAGTTTCTTCACTGAAACATAAAGGTAGTAACCTTGGTCTCCTGTGATGACTGTGAAGATTGAGTTACTCTTTGTAAAGCTCTTAGTACCATGGATGACATAGTAACCCCCAATATGAAAGCAAAAGCCATGCTGGATAGGCATGGGGGGCTTAGGGAAGGCAGTGGTCATCTCAGGCACTTTTCACCCTGTGCCCCATCTCCATTGCAGCAACTCCCCTGCCCCAAGTACCCAAACTTACTCCCAAGGCTGTGTATCCCCCCATGAGACCGTCGCTGTACCTCCCGCTGTGGGATGCCCTACCCTTCTTAAATGAGGTGAGTGCTGCTTGGCCACAGGAGGTGGAGTGGCCACTGGAGGGATGGGAGGGATTCCTTCAGGAAACCTTTTTATCAGGAAGTGGGAAAACAAATCCTCTGCATTTCCTTCAAATTTAGAACTGTGGGACAAGAGCCACCAGCTCCTTCCGGGTGGACTGTGAGGGGTTTGACCTTGGAGTCAGTGTGCAGGGGAGGGGCAGCAGGATGTCGGAGGATCCTGGGTTCCCGCTTAGATGAACCTGTCTGGAGATGCTCTTGTTTGGACTGTGTGGTCCTTACGGAATCCATGCAGGAAAAGCTACTAAGCTGGGATTGGGAGACTAGCTTCTGCCCACGCTTCACCAGCAGCTGGGCCTGAACCTCCCGGGTCACTGCTCCTCCTCTTCCATCAGCCTTCCTGTCCTATTTTGAAGAAAGGTGAAAGGTGTTTGGAACTGAAACTGTAGCCCTTGGATTCACATTGGTTTTACCTCTGCTGTCACCATTTTAGAGAAAAGGTAGTGACTGGTACACTAAAGAAACTACATTTATTTAATGTAACTAAATTTAATGTAATGAAACATTTGCTTGGTGCATAATTCATTGCTAGACTTCAACTATTTTAGAATACAATTTCTTTACTGTTTTTTTTTTCTTGAGACAGGGTCTTGCTCAGTGGCTCTGGCTGGAGTGCAGTGGCACAATCATGGCTCACTGCAGCCTTGAACTCCTGGGCTTAAGCAATCCTCCTGCCTCAGCCTCTTGAGTAGCTGGGATTACAGGAGGCACCACCACGCCCAGCTACATTTTTAAGTTTTTTGTAGATGTGGGGTCTCACTGTGTCGCCCAGGCTGCTCTCAAACTCCTGGCCTCAAGTGATCCACCTGCCTCGGCCTCCCAAAGTGCTGGGATTACAGGCATGAGCTCCTGTGCCCCATCTATTTCCTCTGTTAACCAGTTCTTAGGATGATAGCGATTGCGGCCTCATCACCATGCCCTGCAGTTCCCTGAGTTTCCTTCCTGGGCAGTGGAGACATAAGCACAGAGCAGTGTCACATGCCATCTGTTTTATCATTTCCCATTCAAAGAACCCTTGGGGACCATTAGGTGGGACCACACCAAATGACAGAGTCTTAGGAAGGAGGATCCTGACTGCTCAGCCCTTGGACTTCTGCTCCTGCCATTTCTCCTCATAGCCAGTTAGGTCGCATCAGCCCGTCAACATGGAGAACCTTCCCATAAACAATGGGAGTGGCCAGTCCTACGGGCTTGTCCTGTATGAGAAGTCCATCTGCTCTGGAGGCCGCCTCCGTGCCCACACTCACGACATGGCACAGGTAGGGCCAGCAGGCTGTCTGTGTGGGAAGCGAAATGCGTCACCTCCCCATGCTGTTGGGCAGGGTAGTTGGTTGAGGATGCACGTTGCTGTTTGATGACCTACTATATGGGAGGCATTGGGACTAAAAAGTCAGGCCAAATAGACTTGCTTTCTGCTTTATCACCACTGAGTCTCTTGGGGCCTGCACGCAGCTTCATGCCATCTGTGAGCACCACGGCTGGTCCCTGCCTTCATACTGACCTCCTTCTGCTGAAACCATGGCCTCTCTTCTCCCTTTCTTCAGGTGGGCCTAGCAGTCTGACGCCGGCTCTTCTTTTGCAGGTGTTTTTGGATGAGACAATGATAGGGATTCTGAATGAGAATAATAAGGACCTGCACATTCCTGAACTCAGGGTATGTAATTTGAGAGTCCAGGTGATGCCCTTGACCCCCCTCAAATGCAGACGGAGCCTGGTCCTGAGACAGTCAGCCTCCCTTCTCCACCCCTGCTGTTGGTAGTGCTCCTCACCTGGGGCCGCGGCAGGAAGTGTGCAGGGCCGGAAGCCGAAGTGCCTCCCAGGCCCTGGCCCCTCAGGAGCTACTGCGTGCGTGCTGGAGGGGAGGGGGATTTCCTCACTAAGCCCTGAGCCTGTCCTCAGCCCCTGGTTGGGTTTCTGTGCCTTTAGAGTTGGTTAAAGGCACAGCCGAGTCTCTCTGCCTTTCCCAGTAGGATCAGCAGAGGGGGAAGGCAAGATTGCCTGTAGGAACACAAGGCAGTCCTTAGGTGAAGGGGAGACTGCGGGGCCCTGGAGCCTCCTTTTCTCCCATGTGTCTCTCCATGTGGAACTCAGCGAAAAAAATGAGTTGTCGGGTAGACGCCCTCCATGGCTGCGTGGTCTCCATGACCTGGCCTGTCCCAGCAGGACTGCCGATACCTGAGGATCCTGGTGGAGAATCAAGGACGAGTCAATTTTTCATGGCAAATACAGAATGAGCAGAAAGGTGGGCTCTGGCTGCGGCTTCTCCTTAGTTACTCAGAACCGAAGACCCGGGCTATGCACTGGAGTCGGGGGCGGGGAGGGGTGGGGAAACCAGCCGCTCAGCAGTGGGCTACCCAGGTCCTGGGAGCAGAGATGCAAAATCCGCCCCTCGCCCTTGCCTTGCCTTCCCTGATCTCCAGGACCAGAGGGTGGAGCCAGTGTGTTCCATGCTGGCTTGTCCTGAAGCAGGGCCAGTCTCCTTTTGGGAATTTCAGGAAACGTTCCAGTATTAAGTGGGGGAACTTTCTTGGTAGTATGGAAACATATAGCTAGAACCCTTCAGTCACAGCAGGTCAGACAAATGTTTGCCCTCCTGGCTGAGCCCCTGTCCTAAGGCATGTACAAGGTCTGCATTGCTTTGTCCCAGATGCTAGAGAATATCCAGTCCTGGCTCATATTCTCTTTCCTGCGTCCCATCTGCATCTGCAGGAATAACTGGATCTGTCAGCTTCAATAACTCTTCCCTGGAGGGCTTTACCATCTACTCCCTGGAGATGAAAATGAGCTTCTTTGAGGGGTATGCTCCGGCTGGCCCCCAGTGCACACTTCAGTGATCAGGAAACTCAGAGATTTCAGATTCCTCATTGCAGATAAAGAGTCCAAGATACAGAGACTGAGTCATGTACTCCAGGCTGTCGGGTGCTTCAGCATCAGAACTAGGGCCCTGGAACAAGTGTCCTGATTCTGATCTTAACGCATCTAGTCTACTCTAGCTCATTGAAAGAGAACTTTAGGCTCGGCCCAGGCCACCTGGGGTGGGCACTGGGAACTGGGTTGGGAAGGGGACTTCCTCTCCCCCTTGGCTTGGCCTTTCTTCCAGGCTGCGCTCTGCCACCTGGAAGCCTGTCCCAGACAGCCACCAGGGCCCGGCCTTCTACCGTGGGACGTTGAAGGCTGGCCCTTCTCCCAAGGACACCTTCCTGAGCCTGCTGGTAGGTGATGCCCTCTGCTGCCCTGGTGTTCCAAACGCCAATTTTATCTTGAAAGAGTCCTGAAGCAAAGCCAGTGTTCCTGGAGGAATACTTCCCTTTCTTCTTTTCCTCTTCTTCCTCATCTCCAACCAAGCCTTCCAACATTGATCAGTCTTCCTAATTTATCACCATTTAGAGAATAACACATCAAAACACAGTTAAAAATTCCAACAATAACAAGAGGGAGAGAGCAAAGCATGAAGTTCCCCTTTGAACCCACCCCCATTCCAGTTAGTCTCTGCTTCTCAGAAGTCAACACTGCCAACAGTGGTACATTTTTATATATAACTTTGCCTGAACACACACATACACAATTATTTTTACACTAATAGAATTGTACCGTGTATTCTGCAACTTGCTTTTTTTTTTCTGTGTGGGGTGAGTTGGTTAGTTTTTACCTAGAATATCTTTTTCTGTATAAATACACACAGATAACATAAACGTACAAAATGTGAATGTGCAGATCAACAAATGATCACAAAGTGAACACCATATAATTGTCATTGAAATTTAACAATATCGTTGGCACCCCTCCCAACCACTGTCCCCCTTCTCTCCAAAGGTCACTGCTGCCTTGACTTCTAACATCCTAGGCCAGTGTCTCCTATTTTGACTTTATGTAAATGGAATCATACAGGGCATCTTCTTTTTAATATGTTTTCTTTTGTTCAACATGGTGAGGTTGAGCCATTTATCGATGTTGCAGTGATTTGTTCATTTTCACTGTTGTATTGGGTTCATTTAGTAAATATATTATAATTTATTTAACCATTTTACTTTTTCTGAACATTTGGATTATATGTAGGGCTTGTCTGTGATAAATAATTAAGACTTCGTTTGTGTTTATGTTCATGACTGAGATCTCTTTGTCAGATTTTGGTGCCAGGGTTTAGGGCTCTCGTAAAGGATGTAGGAAGGGGAATTTGTGTAAGACTAGTATCACTTCTTAAACATTTAATGGAGCTCATTAGTGAAGCCTTCTAGAGCTGGCATTTTCTTTTTGAGAAAGTTTGTGAGTGTGGATTCAATTATTGAAAGATTAAAGTACTATTCACATTTTGTTTCTTTTAAAGTTAGCTTTGAGAAAATATATTTTTCTGGAAATTTTCCCATTTCATCTAAATTTTCAAATATGTTGCTTTTAAAATATCGTTTTTGATGTCGAGATAATTGGTAGTAACATTCCCCTTGTCATTTGTTACAGGGTATCGATGAACTCTTTTTTCTTGATAATTCTCACCAGAACACTATCAATTTTATTAATTGTTCAAAGTACAGTGTTTGGCTATGACTCTTACTATGTTACATATTTATTTTCTGATTCTTTAATTTGTCAGTATCTTTATTATTTTGTTTATTCAATTTCTTAGTTTGGGATTAATTTGCTTTATTTTTATAATGTCTTGACGTAGATACTTAGATAATGGATTTTCAGACTGTATTCCTTTTAATTATATGAATTTAGGTTATTAATCATCATTTAAGCATTGATTTGGTTGCATCCCATAAGTTTTAAAAAGATTTTTTGAGGTAAAATTACATAACATAAAATTAGTTCTGTTAAAGTGAACAATGAAGTAGCATTTCGTGCCTTCACAATGCTATGCAGCCACTATCTCTAGTTCCAATGCATTTTCATTATCCTAAAGGAAACCCTATAACCATTTGGCAATTACTTCCCCATTTTCCTCTTCTCCCACCCCCTGGCAACAGCAATTTTTTTATTATCTTTATGGATTTGCCTATACTGGAAATGAGTCCCATACTTTTTTTTTTTTACACATAGAATAAGAATACATTTAATATATTCTATTTTCATGACTGAGGAATTACATTTTTCAAAGCAAGAATTCAGAATGTACATAATTATAAGTCATATTTCATATCAGTGCATTATTAATTTTTATATTATACTTTCTATTATATGGGTAATGGTTCATATTGAAATACAGAAAAAATAAGTTGTAGTAAGACAAGCGATGTCTATATAGAAAGAGATGAATCATTTTAGTGTTTTATTAGTTGGATGATTGCTGCTTTAGGGTTGCCATGTTAGCCTAACATTTTAATCATAACTGCAAATTCTATCTAAAAAATAATAAAGCTTCCTTAACAAACAGCAGATACAAAGGTGAGCACTTCACATGTAGGTGCTTCTCAGGGTATCAAGTTGACTTCGGTATGGGCATTTTAGAATGTCTTAAAGATGATTTTGTAAGGAGCTGGCAGGCAAATTAAGCCCAACAAAAGAGAAGGTCTGCAAATTATCCTGCAGGTTAGGGCCAATCTTCTTGAGTCTACTAGGAATTATAAAATACCTACGCTTGCTCTTTCACCTCTAAGTTGTAAGTTGGAATTTCACTTTTCCTTCATACAGCTGTGTGAATTGTTGAAGGTCGCATGCTTCACAAGGACTTGCCCATAATGACAACTTCCATGTTTTGGGGGACATTGACAAGCTTCCCTGGGACCAGAACTTTGCTATAGTAGGGCTGTGCTTTCTTCTCCTATTAAGGGAAATAGTGTAGACTGAAGGTGCCATTTGGCAGGTAGTATTCAACCTAAGGCACTGGATGTCCTGGTGGCACTGTCCAGAAAGCTGCAGGCCACTCTGGGGGCCATGTTGTTGCTGGGAGAAACTTGATCTTTACCAGTAAGTTTATACTTTTTGTGGATTCTTGGTACTGTTTAAGGTCCTTTCTTTTCGAGTTGAAAGACTTCCTTTAGTACTTGTTGTAAAGCAGGTCTAGTGGCGATGAACTCCCTCAGTTTTTGTCTGGAAGTCTTTATCTCTTATTCATTTTTGAAAGACAGTTTTGCTGGATGTAGCATTCTTGGTTGCCAGTTGATTTTCTTTCAGCGTTTTAAATATATTGGTCCATTCCATGCTAGCCTGCAAGGTTTCTGCTGAAAAATCTGCTGATAGTCTCACACCCTACAGGTTTCTGTTTTATTGTCATCATCAAATAATTCAAATATTTTCCAACTTCCTTTGTCATTACTTGTTAAACTTATGGTTTATTTAGAAGTGCTTTTCTTAGTTTCCAAGAATTTGGATATTTTATAGTTATCTTTTTGTTATCATTTCTTGCTTAATTGCATTGTAGTCTGAGAAGTTTATGTGAAGACTAGTTTAACACAGGATCAAGCTTGTAAATATTCTGAGGTATACTTGAAAGAATATGTGTATACTGTAGATGTTAGACCAGTGTTCTATTATGTCGATTAGTTCAATTTTGTTAATCATTTTCCTTTAAATGTTTTATATCTTTATTGGTTGTTATTTGCTTTGCCTATTGACTATTGAAAGGTTGTATAAAAATTTCCCACTATGGTTGCAAATTATTTCTCTTTATTATTCTGTCAATTTCGCTGATATGTTTTGAATCTGTGCTTTCACCTTCCTTATGTATGTTGTATATACATTTATAGTAAATTAAGAATTTTACCGTCATGAAATGTCCCTCTTTATCTCTAATAATGCTTCTTGCCTTAAAGTGTTATTTTTCTGAATATTAACAGAGCTATAGCAACTTCCTTTTGGTTAGGGTTTATATATCTTTATCCATTGTTTTTCTTTTATTTTTTCAATACCTTATGTTTTTGATGCTTCTCTCATATGTAGCATATAACTACTTTATTTGAAATCTGGTCCAGCAACCTTTGCCCTTTAATTTGGAGCATTTCAGAGACTCCAATTTTATATGCTAGACTGTTTTGTTATATCCCAGAATAAGCAGGTGCCTCTAGTGGAAAAACTGCCTGGATGTCTCCTTGTCTCTCCATTTTCTTCTTCTAAATCTTGGTCCTGTAATTGTTCATTATATTGCAAGCAGATCTTTTAAAATGTGCAGCTTTTATATTAATAGCCACTGTCAGCAGTGGTGTTCATCATTATTACCTGATATTTATTTCTGGAAGTAGAAGATCTGCTTTTTAAAATATATAACATTATATATCACACAACAGGAACAATAGCAGCCTTACCATTAAAGGGTTGGTTCTATTTATGTTTTTCTCTTTCATTCCTAGACAGCAAGATAGAAGTTCTATAACATATCCCACTCTAAACTCACCTCCCTTTGAGTGCCATAAGGTATCTCAATCTTGCTGTCACTCCCCAAGTGCCTTAGGTTTTACCTTGCTAATGTGAACCTATTTCGAAATCTCAAGCCACCATTCCTTTCAGAACTGGAATTATGGATTTGTGTTCATCAATGGACGTAACCTTGGGCGATATTGGAATATTGGGCCTCAGAAAACACTGTACCTTCCTGGAGCTTGGCTTCATCCAGAAGACAATGAGGTATGTCACTCTGGTCTCTGCCTTGAGATCTCATAAACTTTGAGATCAAAATGTGACTTGCAGTGTCTTTTTCATCCTGTACTAAATAGGCTTCACCTTTCCCACTGTCAAACTTTCTTTTCTTCTCAGGTCATCTTGTTTGAGAAGATGATGAGTGGCTTAGACATCAAATCTACAGACAAGCCCATGCTGTAAAGCCGTGTCTGAACATTTTTTTTTTTTTTGAGATGCGGTCTCACTGTGTTGCCCAGGCTGGAGTGCAGTGGCCAGATCTCGGCTCACTGCAAGCTCTGCCTCCCAGGTTCATGCCATTCTCCTGCCTCAGCCTCCCCGGCAGCTGGGACTATAGGCGCCCACCACCACGCCTGGCTAATTTTTTGTATTTTTAGTAGAGACGGGGTTTCATCAAGTTAGCCAGGATAGTCTCGATCTCCTGACATTGTGATCCGCCCGCCTCGGCCTCCCAAATTGCTGGGATTACAGGCATGAGCCACTGCACCCAGCCGTGAACGTATTTTTTGGGTTGCTGGAGGTCATCTATAAGTCATTTTTGAGGAATAAGATTTATGTTAAGACTGTCAAACACAGTGTTGCCTACAATAGCAAAAATGTGAAAATAATAGCAACAACAGCAACAGCAACAACAAAACAGCAGAGGAATTGTTATGTATTTTGTAGTCTATCTATATGATGCCTATTTTTAGGCTTTAAAAAGTCTTCAAAATCTTTAATGACTGATTTATCTAGTTAAATGCTTAATCCTTAGCAGGCTCTTATTCTTTCATTAAACATGCCTTTAAGTAGATGTGAATAAAATAAAAACAAGTTTCATTTCTGCCTTCCATACTCAGTTGAAGGGAAGGGAAAGGTCTGTAGCCTGGGGAAGAGTAAGGATACTGATTTCCTCATGCCAGAGAGAGTATTGCATGTACTAATGGGCAAATTCACAGTCTCCCTCCTCTTTCTCTCTCTCTCTCTCTCTCTGTGTGTGTGTGTGTGTGTGCGTGTGTGCGTGCGTGCGTGTGTGTGTGTGTATGTAGGAGTAGGGGAAAGCAGAGGGCAAAGAACAATGTCTTTCATTTCCCTTCAACTATGTGTCTACAAGGTGACCCTGTGTGTCACATCTAATCAGAGAAGGGACAGCAATTTGGTCATTTGCTTCAGACACTTGTGACAACAAAGCTTAGCACAGGATTCTCTGTGTCTTCTTACTCCCTGTCTGGTTATAGTCAAGGCTACTACTGATAGTGGGTAGGTATTAGTGAGATTAGCCACACACGCATGAATATTCCAACCACTCTGAAAAGCCAGTGGTGCCATTTGAAAAAAATGGCACCATTGGGAACCAAGCCCTTTCTTATAGACAAAACACAGCACTTGGCCTAAATTCAAACCAATGCATTATAAGCAAATCTTATCACCCTGTTAAATGTAGTTCCTAGGGCTTTCAAGTAATTTAGTAAGTAATCTTGTGTCCAGAGGGAAGAGAACCCTCTGGATTGGAATGAAGATAAAGATGTCAGATTATCTTCTCTCCCACTAGTCTGAATGACTATTTCAATGGAGGAAACTTCTGTCAGATACCTCCACAATTCTACATAAAAGTTTATTCTCTGGGGATCTAGCCTCAAACCCATGAACTCTATAGAAAATGTAGTGTAAAGGAGGGAAGCAGAACTAATAATCGTGATGATCATGAGTACATATTATATTTCAGATGTAACATCTGCAGCATCTAAACTTAACAACAACCATGCAACATATCCATTTTACAGATGGGAAACCAAGGTTCAAAGAGGCATTTGAAATCATGTCTCTCTGATTGGCACCTCCTCTTTTGCTACTACCTTAGTTCCACACGTATGCCAGTCTTTTCCAAACATGAATGCAAAAATGCTATTCAGAAGATACAATGCTTTCAGTGCACTTAGAGAAAAAGAGCTCACAACTTAGAATTCTTTACCCAGCAAAACTATTTTTCAAGAAAAACAACAACAAAAAAACAAAATATAGAACTTTCTGACAAAAACCAAGAGAGTTATCATCAAAAGATCCCCACTAAATGCTGTTCTGTAGCAGCCTTTCTCAATGTCCCATAAGAGAATTAAACACTGCAGAAAGTGTCTTTAGTGATTAGTTTCTCATTGCATCATCTGGATGCAGATTAGAGACGTTAACTCGTTACATACTGTGGATGTCTTGGGGCATTACATCTTCATACTGTCAGGGAACCCCAGTTGAGAAGAAATTTCTAAAAGATATGCCACAAGCAGATGGAAAGTCTGACTTTTAAGAGAGAATGTGGAGTCCAAGAAGGATGCTGACATATGTGAGAGTGAATATGAACAAACGTTAACTCCATACAAATAGTGCCAATGTCTAACTTGAGGTAGCATCAGCATAAAACTCTAATACCAGGAAAAAACACTGTGTAAAGTGAAAGGGATTTGATGGCAAAAAAGTGATCTAAGATTTCTGTAATTCTCAGATATTAACTTTAGACTTTGTTGAATATTCATAGTTAATAAACTTAGCTTACTGTTTAAAGAATATACATAGAGCTTTTAACTTTGTAAAAAAATTAGGAAGATAAATAGAGTGAGAAAAAAACAAAATCCTCTAACCAATAAAAGACAAAAGATAGTAGAAGTAAAGAAGTAGAAAAATAAATACAAGTATAAATCATGCTGCTATAAAGACACATGCACACGTATGTTTATTGCGGCACTATTCACAATAGCAAAGACTTGGAACCAATCCAAATGTCCATTAATGATAGACTGGGTTCAGAAAACGTGGCACATATACACCATGGAATACTATGCAGCCGTAAGAAAGGATGAGTTCATGTCCTTTGTAGGACATGATGAAGCTGGAAACCATCATTCTCAGCAAACTGTCACAAGGACAAAAAAACCAAACACCACATGTTCTCACTCACAGGTGGGAATTGAACAATGAGAACACTTGGACACAGGAAGGGGAACATCACACACTGGGGCCTGTGGTGGGGTGGGGGAAGGGGGAGGGATAGCATTAGGAGACATACCTAATGTAAATGATGAGTTAATGGGTGCAGCACACCAACATGGCACATGTATAATATGTAACAAACTTGCACGTTGTGCACATGTTCCCTAGAACTTAAAGTATAATAATAAATTACAAGTAGAAACACATATTAAGACAGTAGAATAAATACAGATATATCAGCAACCATAGTAAATTTTATAAATGAGTTAACTAATTAAAAGGTAAAAGTTGTCAGACATTATTTAAAGAAAACTATAAATATTTGAGTTTTACAAGAGATACACCTTTAACATAAAGATGCAATGATTGAAAGTCCAAGGATAAAAAATATGCTATTCAAATTATAACTGAAGGAACTGTAGTAACCGTATTAACATCAGGCAAGTAGACTTAAAGACAGAAGGTGGTACTAGGTACAGAGGGTTACTCATAGTAATGGAAATTCAATTCCTGAGGAAGATATAATAATTTTGACTTGTTTTTGTCTAAAAATGTAGCTTCATAATATGTAAAGCAAACATTTCCAGATCTATATGTAGAAATAGAAAAATAAAAGTACCTTGTACTTGAGAAACATTTGTTCTACTTAAAAACTTGAGATATGATTCATATGCCATAAAATTTTTCAAAATGATTTGTAAACTCTTTTAAAGTCTACAGTTTAGTAGTTTTTAGTAGGACATATTCATGAGATTGTACCACCATCATCACCATCTGATCTAGGACATTTTCATCACTCCAGATAGCAGCCCTTAACCTGTCAGCAGTTGCTCCTGATCCCCTTTCCACCCAGCCCCTGGCAACTATGAATTTACTTTCTGTCTCTATGGGTTTGCCTATTCTGAACATTTTATGAAAGTGGAATCGAATATGTGACCCTTTGTGTCTGGCTTCTTTCATGTAGCTTAACGTTTTCAAGCTTCATGGATGCTGTAGCATGTATATTCTGCCCTTTTTCATGGTTGAATAATGTTGCATTGTATGGACACATAGCATTTTGTTTATCCACTCATCAGTGGGTGATTATTTGAGTTGTTTCCAGTTTTTGGGTATTATGAATAATGCTACTATGAATATTCATGCGCAAGTTTTTGTGTGGTCGTACGTTTTCCATTCTCTTGGTTATATACCTGGAAGAGGAATTGCTGGGGTGATACGGTAATTCTGTGTTTAACTTTTTGATAAACCATTAAACTGTTTCCAAAGTGGCTGCAGCACTTTACATTCCCACCAAGAAGGTATTAGGTTTCTAAGTTCGTCACATCCTCACCAACACTTGTTTTTAAGCTCTCTCTTTGATTACAGCCATCCTAGTGAGTATGAAATGTTATCTCACTGTGGTTTTGATTTGCATTTCCCTAAAAACTTGTCCTCTTAAACATTGAATCCAAACATGTAGCAATGTAGTCATGCAATTGGACTTTAAGATAACAAAAATTGGCTGGGCGCGGTGGCTCACGCCTGTAATCCCAGCACTTTGAAAGGCCAAGGTGAGTGCATCATCTGAGGTCAGGAGTTTGTGACCAGCCTGGCCAACATGGTGAAACCCCGTCTCTGCTAAACACACGCGCACACACAAACACACACACACGCACACAGTCTGGTGTGGTGGTGGGTGCATGTAATCCCGCTACTTGGGATGCTGAGGCAGGAGAATCGCTTGAACCCGGGAGGCGGAGCTTGCAGTGAGCCGAGATTGCACCACTGCACTCCAGCCTGGGTGACAGAGCGAGACCCCGTGTAAAAAAAAAAAAGTAATCTCTTAAATTGTATGTGCATTTCGGCTTTCATTTCCACAGAAAGGTGGTAGTGTTTTTCATCAGGTGTCATGGAAGAATAACTTCTCCTCTCTGGCCATAACAATGGGTTTGCTTCTTCAGCACATTCCAGCAAATAAATCATTAGTTGCTTGTAAGGCCTATGTTGCTGTTATTCTCTGCAAAGTATAATATTAAACCCTTTTTTTTCTTTTTTGCTGAAGCTTTTTAAAAAGCATGTATTAGTTGCTATTCAACCTTTCTGAACGTCTTGCATAAAGTAAAGAGACAAGAGAGTTTCAAAATCTTTTGTATGTCGTGTACTTTGTTTTTGGTTGAAGAGGCCCTACCTTATACTGTGCTGAAATTTCTTTCTAAATACAGAGCTAAAAGTCATGAATGAAGCGATTATACATCTGTAATTCCTAAGCCACTTATGGCCTTAGCCATGTCTGTCCTTTCTTTGCCAATGACAATTGCATGGCTACTTTATATCCTAATTTTTCATTTCATAACTATTTCTCGGGTTGCTGTGCTATACTCAGAAATCATGGCAAAGAATAGAGGAGAAGAATTGTTAAAGTTTTCGTTAATCTACCATACCAAACTTAATCTACCATACCAAACTTTAAGGCAACTTCTATTTGTTTCTGCGTGCCCAAATATCTGATATGCAAGACATGGATATTTTAATAGTATCACTGATTGATACACAGTAAAATATAATTCAGAAAAACATATTTTAGTAGCATGTTTTGTAGAAGGGGCTTTGTACCTTGAAGTCATAACTTGGGCAGATTTAAACAATTCTTTGGCAGCCAAAAAACTACTGAAAATACCAGCGTATAGCAATTATTCTGAGGAGCTTTTTATTTAGTTTCTGCAGACTCAAAGCTATAAGAAATTATCTTTTAAAAGTATTATTATAAATCTGTCTTTTGAAGTTGTGCCTAATTTTTGCCTACCACTATCATTTTTTCTTTGTACCTTGTCTGTTCTTTGTTCTGTCTGAATTGAAAATGATTTATCATAGATGTAGCTGCACATAATTTTGGAGATTTGCTTTCTCATGAAATTTGAGGTGGCAAGAATCCCCAAAGAAGACTTTTTCTTCAAAGATGCATGGCCTGAATGATATTAAATAAGAACAATAAATTTGGTATAAACCACATTTTTATAAAAAAGCATGCATCTTGTTTAGCGTTATAAATGGTACTCATCAAGCAATTCTAAAATGATAAAAATTGTGATATAACGTAATCTTTATTATGTTAATATATATTTATTATACATTTAAATTTATAATTCATAGCATATAAAATGTTTATATATTTTGTACTACATATTTTATATTTTAAAAACATATATATGTATATTTTTGAGACGGAGTCTTGCTCTGTCGCCCAGGCTGGAGTGCAGTGGTGCAATCTCGGCTCACTGCAAGCTCCGCCTCCCGGGTTCACGCCATTCTCCTGCCTCAGCCTCCCGAGTAGCTGGGACTACAGGCGCCCGCCACCACGCCTGGCTAATTTTTTGTATTTTTAGTAGAGACAGGGTTTCACCGTGGTTTCGATCTCCTGACCTCGTGATCCGCCCGCCTCGGCCTCCCAAAGTGCTGGGATTACAAGCGTGAGCCACCGCGCCCGGCCGAAAGTTCTTAATAATTGTTTTTGGACATTAAATCAACAGTTTTTATAATAATAATTGCTTTATTTCACTTTTTAACCTAAGTATAAAATTTTAGTGTTTCACTTTATGTTACATCTCAAATGCATACTTGCATTTCAAAGTGAATACAGTCATCCTTCAGTATCCGTGGGGGACCGGTTCCACCATGTACTATGAATACCAAAATCCGCAGATGCTCAAGTCCCTGATATGAAATGAGGCAGTATTTGCATATAATCTGTGCACATTCACTTGTATCCTTTCAATCATCTTGAGATTATTTATAATACCTAATACAATGTAAATGCTATGTAAACAGTGTTATACTGTATTGTTCAGGGAATAATGACAAGAAAAAAGTTCCTACATGTTCAGTACAGATGTGTTTTCTTTGTAGTTTTGTTTTAATTTAAAAATGTGTGGGCACACAGTAGGTGTATATATTTATGGAGTGCATGAGGTATTTTGATACAGGCGTGCGATGTGTAATAATCACATCAAGGTAAATGGGGCATCTATCGCCTCAAACATTTATCCTTTCTTTGTGTTACAAACCATCCAATTATACTCCCATGTAAACGGACTCTCTCTCTCTCTGTCGCCCAGGCTGGAGTGCAGTGGCACGATCTTGGCTCACTGCAACCTCCCAGGTTCAAGCAATTCTCCTGCCTCAGCCTCCTGAGTAGCTGGGATTACAGCCACGCTGCACCATGCCCGGCTAATTTTTGTATTTTTAGTAGAGATGGGGTTTCACCATGTTGGTCAGACTGGTCTTGAACTCCTGACCTTTTGATCCACCTGCCTTGGCCTCCCAAAGTGCTGGGATTAGAGGTGTGAGCCACCGCGCTTGGCCTCCCACAGTTATTTTTAAATGTATGATAAGTTATTGCTGATTGTAGTTACCCTGTTGTGCTATTAGATACTAGATCTTATTCATTCTAACTAAATATATTTTTGTACCCATTAACTATCCCCACTCCCTCCACTCTAGATGTGAATTTTTTACAAAAAAATATTTTTAATCCATGGTTGGTTGAATCCACAGATGCAGAACCCACAGATAGAGGGGGGTAACTGTGTTCTGATATTAACAACAAATTCCAATGACATGCCTCACTCTCACATCTGGCAGGGTTACGATGTGGATTTGAAATTAACCTCAGTGATCACTCTGTTGTCAAGAATGCGGTGAGGCCTTAAACTATCTCATATGCTCCAAACTAAAGCTAATCCCTTCACTTGGTCACCTTGTCCCTACACTTTACCTCCTCAAGGGTTTCACAACAGAAATTCTCTACGGTCTGCCCTGCCTCACCAGTTTTGTCTGCTGATCAAGATCACTATCGGCATACAAGCATGCTGTAGTAGAAATGAAAATAGAACCCGGCTCTTCATTCAGTTCCCTCTTCTGCCCCAGTTACCATCCCATTTATGTATTCCCTTTCTTATTTATTTTTGAGATGGAGTTTTGCTCTTGTTGCCCAGGCTGTAGTGCAGTAGTGTGATCTCGGCTCACTGCAACTTCTGCCTTCCTGGTTCAAGTGATTCTCCTGCCTCAGCCTCCCAAGTAGCTGGGATTACAGGCACCCGCCACCACACCTAGCTAAATTTTGTATTTTTAGTAGAGATGGGGTTTCACCATGTTGGCCAGGCTGGTCTTGAACTCATGACCTCAGGTGATCCACCCGCCTCAGCCTCCTAAATTGCTGGGATTGAAGGCGTAAACTACCGCACCCAGCCTATGTGTCCCCTTTCTAGCCTGTGTTCTGGAATGCGTCGTCTGCATTAACGGTCTTAGATTTCTCTTCAGCCTCCCTTCCCGATCCCATTCCAATTGGCTTCCCAAATCCCGTGACTCCCAACTCCACTCAGGCTGCCTGTGTCCAGTCACCAACATTTACCACATACTAAATCCGGGGGTCGATCCTCAGTGTTGCTTTAACCTCACCTATTGGTGGCGTGGTTCCTCGTCTTGACTCAGTGTTCGGTGTTCCAGAGCTTGTCCTCATCCCCTTTCTCGGTCTGCACTTTGTTAATTGCTGCAGGTTCTTGCCTTTAAATACCAACTCTCTGTCAACTCCTAAATTTGTATCTCCATCCCAAACCTCTTTCTGGACCATCAGGATTGATACTCAGCAGCCTGCGGGGTGTCTCCACTCCACTCCACTGCAATGCAGCAGGTCCAAGCTGAGCTACTGATGTCCCCCAGAAACTTGCCCCATGACCTTTCCCATCTCAGGTCACAGCGACCAGCACTTCTTGTTTCTCAGGCCCAGCCTGTGGGGGACATTCTTAAACCCCCTTTATTTCTCTCCCCCTACAAACAATCCACGAATTGCAACAACCCTCTCGTGTCTGCTTTCCGAATACTTCCAGAAATTCAACACTTCTCACTACCTCCACCACTGTCCCCTGAGCCAGCATCGTCTCCCATATGGATTACTGCATGGCACCAGTGATCCTTCTAAGTTATCATCACCGTGATGTTCAAATGTTCAAACCATGCAGTGGCTCCCATTTCATTCAGAGTCAAAGCCCTGCTCTTAAAGGCCCTGCATGATCAGGCCCCTGTATCTCTCTCTCCTCATCTCCTGCCTTCTTGCCATCACCTCCCACGCTGTCCTCCTAGCCTTTCCTTGGACACCAGGGACACCAGGTCATGCTCCTTCCTGAGGGCCTTGGTACGAGCTGTTCTCTCTGCTTGGACAGTGCTTCCTCCAGGTTCTATCTTGTTCGCTTGCGTGGAGAACTCCCACTGTGTTCCGATCTTTGTTCAGCTGATGTCTTTCCAGGGAGACCTCTTCTCTGCAGGCCCCTCCCCACTGCATTCCCAGGCCTCCTTCCCTTATTACTTTTTTTTTTTTCTTTTGAGATGGAGTCTCACTCTGTTGCCCAGGCTGGAGTGCAGTGGAATGATCTTGGCTCACTGCAACCTCCACTTTCAGGGTTCAAGCAATTTCTGGCTAATTTTTGTATTTTTAGTAGAGACGGGGTTTCACCATGTTGGCCAGGCTGGTCTTGAACTCCTGACCTCAAGTGATCTGCCTGTCTCGGCCTCTCAAAGTGCTAGGATTACAGGCGTGAATCACTGGGCCTGGCCCCCTTATTACTTTTTAAATTTTTGCAATGGAGTTTATTACCTTTGAATATACTCTACAGTTTACTTATTCATTCTGTTAATTTTTGTTGTCTTTCTTCCCTAGCTGGAACAGAAATTTCAAAGAGAAGAGATCTTTGTTTTGTCCACTGATACATCCCAAGCATGTGAAACAGTGTTCAGCATGTTGTTTATGGTCATTACAATTTGTCATTTACTTTTTAATAAATGCAATGTTGCAGAATTAGATCTTTGGCTATTAGGCCTTCAAAGGCTGAGCCTGAAAAATGATAGTTTAGGCCTCCTAAGGCTAAATATCAAGTTCTGTGCATCCCTATCGGATGTGCACAGGCCCCTTCCACTCCCACTCACATATCTCTGGGGCTGAAAAGCTTTGTCTACTTCCTTTAACTTAAATCTGCCTTCTCTTTTCTTTTTCCTAGGCCAAATCTCCATTCCAGGACTTTCTATTTTGTTTTGGCTAGGGTTGAAATGGCCCTCATTTATTCCCAGGAATTCCCCTTTGCTCTTAATTTCTTTGTTCAAGACCCCTGGCAACTTGACATCATAACTGGACTTTGCTCCTCCTGAGAGGAGGGTGGATGGGGGTTGCTGGACAGAGGTGTCTGTCCATAAGGAGGAGGTGAGGAGGAGAGGGCTATATCTTGATCCAGGGGCCCAAGTGACTGTACTATCATAGAAGCCACATTTTTCATCTTGTTCTCATGACTAAAAGAAATTTTGCCAATGTTTTCCTAAAATTCAGATATACTGTATTTAAAGCGTTAGCAGAGTGCCCTCAAAAATGAGTTACTTGAATGAATAACTGATCTGTAAACCTGTTACTGATTAAAAAGAAAAAGTGAAACAGCAAATGAGACTAGTTTGATATGATCGCCTTTTCCCACGTGACTTCACTGTACTGATTCTGAGCGAGCGTGGCTTTTATTCTCCTGTGTGTGCATTTTGTATGTGTTTCTGTTTCCCACTGACTATCTGTGATACAGGAATTTTCAAGGAAGCAACTGTGCCTTCTGGGTCTGTTGGAGCTCTGACTCAGAGCAATGGACATGGCACACCAACAAGATTTAATTTTTTTAAAAAGCATTTCTTATATTTTCTAAACCCTGGACACTAGAAAGAAGGCCTGGGAAGAGGATGATTCCTGGGTACCAGGGATTCATTACCAAGCCAAGCACCTTGCCAGACCACTTTGTTACACCACTCTTATGCCAGTTCATTGTAACTGTAGCTTTTGTTCCCAGGGATTTGAGTATTTTCACTGTCTGCTTTGGGTTAAGATCACTGAACATTTTGGAAAGGAGACACTGAAGGAGTATCTTGCTAATGTTTTAAAAAAAGTCTCAGGCCAGAAATAGTGGCTGACACCTGTAATCCCAGCACTTTAGGAGGCCGAGGCTGGCGGATTACTTGAGGTCAGGAGTTTGAGACCAGCCTGGCCAACATGGTGAAACCCCGTCTCTACTAAAAATACAAAAATTAGCCGGGCATGGTGGTGGGTGCCTGTAGTCCCAGCTACTCGGGATACTGAGGCAGGAGAGTGGCTTGAGTCCTGGGAGGCAGAGGTTTCAGTGAGCTGAGATTGCACCACTGCACTCCAGCCTGGGTAACAGAGTGAGACTCTGTCTCAAAAAAAAAAAAAAAAAAAAAAGTCTCAGCCTATCAGCAAGACACATCTGGGGTTAGTGCTAACTTCGTAGCATTCTGTGGGATCATTAAACCCAGATGAAGTAAAATTGTTCCTAGACGTATATTTTTCTCACACAAATAAAAACGAAGGATACAAGGGTGGGCCAAGGAGTTCGTGGTTTTTTCAACCCATGTTAAGTTTTTGCTAACATTTGAAGAAAAATGGAGATGCTGGTATTGCTTAAACCATTTGGGAATTCCCTTATGTTTGATAGATTCTGCTACTGCTCAACATGACCAGAAGTGAGAGGATGAATGTAGGGTGCATGTCTTTCGGATGGTCCCCTGCAGGCAAAGGGGCTAGCCTTCGACAATTTCTCCACACGCTTAGGGGCTAGCTGGTATTCCAATTAAACCAACATGTTTTCATCACAGACTTCATAGCCATCAAGCAATCATAGCCTTACCAAATGGAGAAAAGGAGCGTGCTTGGAGCGCGTCCACGGGAGCGCGCCTCCCTCTGCGCGCCTCTGGGAATGTTTGCGGTGCTGAAGTCAGACCCGGATTGCACCAAGCCCAGCTTATCCTCCCCAGTTCTGCCAGGGTTTTTTTTTCCTCTTGTTTGTTCGTTTCTTTTTCCCTCTCTTTGATTTAACTTTTGCTCCTTGACTAAATATGTGCTTAATGCTAGACAAAGGACACTTCATACCCAAGTCTGTGTCTTTGTTCCAAGATCTGCAATTTCATTTGGTTCCTGTCGGCTTTACAAGTTCGAAACTATGCCCCCGTTTAGGAAATGAATTCAAAGTATGCGGCAAGGGAGACATTCGACAAACCGGGATGCTCTGGAAAACATTGCCCTTCCTCGAGTTTCTTTCAGTAAAATCTGAATTGTGTCCCCGGGAGGAGTTGGGTTTGTGATTCCTACAGCGTAAGTTGCACCGAAATACTACATCGTGTTCTTTGGGACATACATTCTGTTTCAGAATAAGAATGATATTCTTCCTTTCCTAAAATGTGAGGACCTTTTTAAAATAAAAAATTGGAAGCCCTTGGAGTCAAGGCCAGAGTGAGACTCGCGGAAACCAAAGACAGAAAATATTTGGGCCCCTCGTACTCAGACATGAACCACACTGAAATGTGTCCAGATACAATTCTTCAAAATGCTGGCTTTTCACAGGATGATTTATTATTGAAAAAGTTGTTTGCTTCAGAATCTGAATTGTTTTAAAAGATTCTGTTGGTTGCCCCTGCTTTGCAGACGCCTTTTGTACGTTCTTCCTGATGCAGCGCTGCGAGGGGCGACTTTACCTCGGCGTTTGACAGGTACGCAGCATTCCGGCACCCGCCTGCGCCTCGCGAGCAGAAAGACGGCGAACTCTGCACCGCTCCACCACACTGGGGACCCGCGGGCCGCCCGGGACCCGCCCCGGCCAGACCCCTCCCCTACCGAGACCTTGTCCCCGCCCCGCCCCCGGCCGAGTCCCCGCCCCCAACAGCCCCGCCCCCGCCAGCCCCCTCTCCTACCGAGACCTCGTCCCCGCCCACCAGCCCCGCCCCGCCCCCGGCAGAGGCCCCGCCCCGGCCCCGGCCAGCCCCGCCCCTGCTTGCGCGAGGCCTAGGGCTGAGGGCGCGGAGCCGCGAGCCCCAGCCAATGAGCGCCGGCGGGCCGGTTGCCCAGGCGACCAGCGCGCAGCTCCGCCCCCCGCGCCGAGGCTCCCGCGCGCGGCTGAGTGCGGAGACTGGAGTGGGAACGCGGGTCCCCGCGCTGAGAGAACACGCGATGACCACGTGGAGCCTCCGGCGGAGGCCGGGCCGCACGCTGGGACTCCTGCTGCTGGTCGTCTTGGGCTTCCTGGTGCTCCGCAGGTGAGAGAGAGCTTCGCGCAGCACCTGCCGGACCCCACATTCCCCAGCCCTCCGCACCTCGGGTTCTCTCCTCCCGCGACCCGCGAATCCCGAGTTCCCGGGGGGAGCAGCCCCAGCTGCTTCTTTCTGGGAGCTCCCCAATATCCCCGAGTTCCCCTGCGGCTCCAGGCTCTCTACTCCTGCCTGGCGATCCAGGCCTCGGGGCGACACCTGGCGTGCCCTCGGGAGCCGGCGTCTGTGCCCCGAGCCGCCCACCCCGCCGCGCCTGTGATGCCCGGCTCTGCCCCTCGTGGACGCCCGCTGCCCTCCAGCCGTCAAGAGCCCTCTCAGACGCACCCCATCGCGGCCCCGTCCCCACTGCTCCGCGGAGAGCTCCCTCTGCTCTTCCCCCAGGCCCCCCTTTTCCTCCCAAGCCTCTGGGAGGCGCCTTATTCCGCAGAGGCCGGCGCTTCAGCCTGGCAGCTATGGTCTAGCCAGCTCGCCCGGCAAGGTCATAAGAACAATGTCCGTGGGCCTCCAAGATCCCGGGCCGTGATTTATTTGCACAGTTCTAGGACGGATAGGTCGTCTCTCTCCACTTTCCCACCATTCACCTGTTACCAGCTCACCCTTTCCTCTCCCCCTTTTACAAAATGTTGTTTATGGCAAATGAGTGGCTTCAGTGATACTGTGATTTACCCACAGCCTGTGAAAAAGTTTTCTGGGTGCCCTAGCTCAGCATTTTTCTAAACTGTGCCTGTTTTAAGGATTCTACAGCCCTGACCCTATCTTTCAGGTCAGCACTTTCCATATTCAAAACCTCCAGTGGGAAGCCGACCGGCAGTATCGAATGAACTGAACGGTTGGAACTGGGGGCAGGCCCTACACCGCTCAGCTTTGTCATTCGCTTCTTTTTTATCCCCCTTCTTAGTTTCTCTGAACTTCCCCTGGGAGATAGGGAAGTTTTTGATGGAGATAAATATCTGGAAGTCTTTTGTGGCCACAAGAACACATTGACAAACTCTATGTTTACATCTTGTCAAGACTTGATTCTTGTTTCTGAGATAGTGGGGACGTCATAATATTGTTTGGGAGCAGGACGGATTTTCTTCTCATTCTGGGGCCCAGAAAACTTCAGGCATTTAATTTCTCCAGTTGTTCCCAAGATGTTTTCTGTCCTACCTAAGATCTCTCAGCCATTCCTCCCTGAAGATTGGCCCTGGCTCCTGTGGGATGCTCAGCTTTCCTCCCTGTGCAAGGCTTATGCAAACCCCAGAAGAATTACTCAGGGCAGCGGCAGCAGATCCTCCTGCACACAGCAGGGTAGCAAGGCGCCCAAGCTGCCAAGAGAAAGGCTAGCGGCTGCAGGCCTGTTGTTGATCAGGGATACAGGAGTCCGTGCAGGGGACCCAGGCAGGTCACTATTTGGGGCAGCACTGTGGGCTTGAGATGGGCCGAGTGGCACACCCAAAAAGTCCCCAGGAAAAGGTATGCGAAGGAGGCTGAGGGTTTGCTATTGTTTGGTGGGACAGAGGTGAGGTGTCAGGGAGCTGACCTAGCTGGGAAGAAGCCTGAGCTTCCTTGAGGTGAGGTAACCGTGTCCCCACCTAGGTGGGGTGGCCACACTGGGAGTCAGTCTTGGGCCATTGGAGCGGTGTGGAATGGCAACAGAGAATAAACAGCGGCGACCAAAGCCTGTGAAAACAGTTTGACATGCCTGGGAAAGATGTTTTTCTTGCCTCTCCATCCTTCTAGCAGGTAGGACAGAAGCTCAAGGAGCTCTGAACCAAGTCCAGGACCGTCTCTTCGGATCCTGCGGAATACGTGTCTTTTTGGCGTCTTTTTGATTTTTTCACCCTCATGGGTACCTTCTGCCAGTTCCTCCTGTCTGACTTGGGCTGGACACCAATGATTATGAGTTGCTGTAATATCTCTGGAGGCAGGAGGAGAACATCCTCTTTGTCTTTCCCTCTTCCTGTCTTGCCCCCGCTCTGACTGGGTCATTAACTGAGTGGGAGGTGGAGCCTCTCCCAGCTGTTACTGGGGAGTGTTGAGGTGGCAGGTGGAATATAGGTCACGTGGAAACTGGCCACCAAGTTCACTCTTTGTGGAGCCGAGCTGTCAGGAGCAGCCCCTTTCCTGTAGCAGAAGGCAGGTATTTGGACAGTGGCTGGCATGGGCTGGGGGGATGTTTGGCTGTAGCTTTTCTTTTTTTTTTCATCAACTTTTCCTTGGGCTGGTTCATGGTCAGTCATAGCTGGTGGGTTACATCATATCAAAAAACTAGGATGACCAGGTTGACTTTTGGGGGGGATTTCAGTCTTAGAATTTTTATTTTTATTTTTATTTTTTTTTAAGCTTAAACAGTGGTCTTTCTTAAAAATTACCTTTATTGGAGTTTAATTGTTATGCAACAAACTGCACATAGTTAACACATACAATTTGATACGCTTTGACATATACCTAAATCCAGCTGTGAATCTATCACCACAGTTAAGATTGTGAAAACAGCCATCAGCCCCCAAAGTTTCCATGTACCTCTCTGTCATCCCTCCCTCCTACTCCTCCCTGCTCCCCAGCCCCAAGCAACCACTGATCTGTTGCTTTCCGACACGATGTATTGGTTTGCATTTTCTAGTGTTTTATAGAATTGTAATCTTAAAGCATGTTCTCTTTTTTGGTCTGGCTTCTTTCACTCAGCGTATTATTTTGAGGTCTGCGATGCATGTATCAGTGTGAACCGTGCCTTTGAGCCAGTTGCCTTTCATTCTCTTTCCTATTCCCACTCCATGAACACAAGAATGCCTGCTTGATATTATCTAAAGGCATGGTTCTCATTCATGATTTTTTCCTTTATATAAATGAATCACCGAGCAAAAATACAGTCAACGCTGCATCTCTCATACCTGAAATTTTAGCTGGGAAAGTTGGGAGAGGGGAAAGCCTTCAGGGGGGCAGCCAGCATCATGCTTCTAAGAGGTAAGTTCATTTCTTCTCTGAGGTCCGTCTCACACACTGCCCTGCCCTGCTGTTTTCTTTACTCCAGACCCCAAATTCTTCCTATAGAAAGGAAAAGGAGGAGATGTATCAAACTCCTTCTCCTGAACAAGGTGACTAACTTAGCAATGCGGGTCGCCTTTGTTTTGATGTGAATCATGGCCAGTGCTGTCTTCCAAGGGTATGTGGCCAAATCATGCCTCTCCTTGAGCTTCTGGGAGGTAATTGATTTTATGGGCCTTGCCTATTCTAGACTCTTCTCTGCTTGGGGCCTGAGTCATATTTCATGGAATGTTCAAACTCTTTGAACAGTGTTCCTTTCATCTTGTAGTAGTAAAGTTTTCAGCATCGGGGAAGTGTCTCTTTCAGCAGGTGATCAACTGTTGGATACAGGTGGTGAGGGATGTCTGAGCCACCCTGTGCTAGGAAGATCGAGTTGGCTCTGGGATTCTTACAGGACCGTGCTAGCCAGCAGCAGAAGGAGACCAGAGTTGTCTTGGAGCAGCCATAGTATTGGTATAGGTGCGATTCAAGGGAGGGACTGGGCTATCAAGAAGACTGGGGACAAAGAGCCTTGGCTGCAGAAATAGCAGAAAGTTGACCAAAGGGTTCTTCCCACCTTAAGATAAGGAAGGGGCAAGTGAAATAAAAGCATGTAGTCCTTGATGACGTGATGCAGAGTTCCACGAGGTCATGTCAGACGCCCTTCTGGGAAGAATTCAGGAGATGCTGCAGCTTGCGGAGAAAGATTGAGAACATTTGGACCTGAAAAGGACTCTGGGGTCTAGGCACGTCCTCCCTCCCTCCCTCACCACTATCACACAGCAGGGGCAGGGTTTTTTGGTGTCAATGTTGGGATATTTGCTGCTTCCTCTCCACTCAGTTTTAGCTTTTGCTTAATCTATTGCCCTGGGTATTAAAGACCGTATTGAAAAACAGTTCTCATGGTGTGGATGTCTCCTGGGATAGAAAGGCAGCAGGTGTTTTTAGAGGCTCCTGCTAATGAGGTAGATGTTTCTTGACTGGTGTCTGCCTGTTAGAGACTCCGTGTTGATACAGCTTCTGTTCTTTGACACTCAGCAAAACAGTTAGTGGGCTTGTTCCTTTCAAGCACAGATTGTATTTTTTTCCCTTAAGAAGTTATTTTGTGAGTAGGTAATTTATGAACACGGTAAGTATTCAGAGTGTGAAGGGGAGTACAGTGAAAAGAAACTGCCACTCCTGGCCCCTAGGCTAGGCACCCTTCCCTATCCCCTCTTCATATCAGCCGTTATTACTGATAATGGCTTCTTTCAGAGATATTCTATGCATATACAAGAAGAGAGCTACACATATTATCCCACTTGTCCATTAGACACATAATTTATTTAAACAGTCTTCTATTGATGGACATTGATTGTTTGCAATCTTTTAGCTACTGTAATCAAAGTTGCTGCAGATACCTGTTGGATGTGTTTCTATAAGTAGAACTGCTGACCATAGGACAGATTCATTTTAAATCTTGATAGACATTTCCAAAATAGTGCATTTCATTTCTGTTGGATCAGTGCAAAGGAGATTCTGAGCCTAACTCGACAGGGCCGAGTCGGTTCTTGAGTCTTGGAAGAACCAGTGCATCTCTTGTATATCTTCGTAGATAAGTCCTATGTGGTGGATTAAAAAAAAATTTAACACAGTTATGTTTTTCCGTATTTGTGAGATCATTTCATTTAGAGTCTACAAGCATCTCGAAGATCAGGGGCTTGTTGTCAAGAGTAGAGGCCTTGCGTTATCTAACAGAGCTTTCACTTCTCTCTGGGTGAGACACAGTCCTTTTCCTCTTTATGATGCTGTCCACGGTTCCAAACTACTGCAAAAGTACAGAGTCACATAATGTTAGAACACTTTTTGTTGTTGTTATTGTTGTTATGTGGTTGATTAGAGTGAGGGGTTTTTGTTACTTTACTATTGGATCTCAGGCCGGGCGCGGTGGCTCATGCTTGTAATCCCAGCACTTTGGGAGGCCGAGGCAGGCGGATCATGAGGTCAGGAGATCGAGACCACGGTGAAACCCCGTCTCTACTAAAAATACAAAAAAAAATTGGCCGGGCGTGGTGGCGGGCGCCTGTAGTCCCAGCTACTCGGAGAGGCTGAGGCAGGAGAATGGCGTGAACCGGGGAGGCGGAGCTTGCAGTGAGCTGAGATTGCGCCACTGCACTCCAGCCTGGGCGACAGAGCGAGACTCCGTCTCAAAAAAAAAAAAAAAGAAAAAGTACTATTGGATCTCAAGGTTTTGGTCTAGTAAACTCTTCTTCATGTGCTCACTTCCTACAGTCTTTAGGAAATACTGCTCTCTGAACCACCAATATTGCTTCTGGGTCAGATCCTGGATGTGAGGCCAGGGTTCCTGGCTTAGCTGGGAGCCTTTTCAGAGGAAAAAACAGAGAAGCTAGGATTGCAGGAGTGCTGTGGACCTCTTGCTGGGGCCCTCACATCTCTGCAAAATGCATATACTTGCCTTGGGAGTGGCAGGCCCAAGCCCTTGGGCGTATTTAATGCCTCTCCCGGCAAACAGGAGTCCAACACCTTGGACCCAGACCAAGGAGCACATATAGAAAGCTGGGCCAGAAACAGGGACCGACTTCCATTTCCCTGAGGCTGAAGTTCTTGGAGCCCGGGGAATTGGTCCAGGAGGCGATATTTTGGAGTAGAGGTGTTAAGGGCACTATCTGGGCCAAAGAGTGAATAGTTCCTTCTTCAGGCCCTCAAATTCTTTTGCCGAGGGTGGAGAGAACATGGCTGAAGGCTGCTGGGACCAAAATATCTCCAAACGGACAGTTTAGGGCGGCAGGATGTCCAAGGAATTTGAGCCTCATGGGAGCCTAGAACTGAACCAGAATCTTGAGAGTGATGAATAGAAGTCTGCACTGAAGACAGATCCAAGTGAGGAATTCCCATGTGTTTGACGTCTTTGTGGGCAGCTGAACACACCGTCAGATGGTGGTCTCTGGCATGGCCACTTGGAGGAGGGTGGAGGTGAGTGTTTTCTTGGTCAGGATCTTCACAGGATGCCCTGAATTTGGATTCAGTTGAACCTCTGTTTAGGGAGGCCCTAATAGGGCCACAGTGCACCTAAAAATTGAATTTGTAAGCTGTCATCTCAGATGAACAAGTATGTGAACACGTTATGTTATAGTGTCAAAATAACCAGCCTTTGGGGCCGGCAAGGACTTATGTTCTGGGAATCGAAGGACAATGATTGCAGTTCCTGACTCAGATACTAGCTTGCGTATGCCGGTGGCCAGCCTTGGACTGCGTGAGTGCTGCCTGGTCTCTGCCAGCAGTCATCGTACTCCGGACGTTCATGGCGCTGTCTCTACTGTGCCCAGTTGCATGGATCCTGTCCCATCTGTGTCTGGTCATACTCTGCATGGCAGACCAGAAAGAGATGACTGTGACCCTAGTGAGGCCTCCCAGCCCTACCATGACCCCAGTTCCTGATGAGCGTTTGCAGGATTGACAGGTGATGCAGGGATGCCTGCTGGCATGGCAGGATGCATTTCAAGCCTGGCACACCTCACTCAAGGAGATCCTTTCTGGTGGTGACAGGATCTGGCTCACCTCCCACCCAGCCACCCTGCAAGATCCCCTCTGAAACTTGACAGCCAGTCCCATTCCCAGAAACAGATGGTGACCTTGCCACCTGCTCATCTGCCTTCTTCCATCCACTCACATCCGCGAGCACTTTTTACTACACCCGGAATCTCCTGCCTGCTGGGGCCTGCCCTGTACCCTTCATCCTCAGGACCCACCTCACCAGTCGACGAGAAATTACTCCAGAGGGCTCCACCTCCCCCTGCTTCCTCACCACGGGGCACAGCAGAACTTGCTACCTATGTCCTCTGCTTCAGGTTTCCATTGCAACCAATGTTTGTGTCTGCAGCTTGCACAGCCTTCAGCACGAACAGTGCGTGCCCCTTTTCCACTTGCCAAAAGGGAATTGGTGAGGATGGCCTGGAGAGGTCTTGTTAGGTTGTGGGAGGCCCCTTCACAAGTCCTGATGTGCCTGCCTTCCTCCAGGAACCTCGCCTTGGACCATGACCACGGCCACCCTCTCCGTCCAGGTGGAGGAGCAGAGCCTGACTCTGAGCAGAGCAGACCGGGGCACTGAGCACTGAATTCAGGCCGGTGGCCAGGGTCTGCTGTCCAGACTCTTCTAAGGCGGAAAAATCACTGTGGATAAATGAAACCAAGATACACAGGCAACAGAAATTCTAGCAGAAGATGTTAACATAAGCTCCAGTTCAAAAGAAGGCAGGTGTTCCTGGTTTCATCAAATAAAGATCCATCATGGATGAACTGCTCCCCAAGAAAAGTGACAGAAACACGCTGGGCTTCCTCAGGATTTGGTTAGCTGCTTGGTATCAAGCCTAATTTAGGAGTAAAGTCTTGCTGACCTTTAAACCAAGCAACTCTAACCACACAGTTGATATTTCCTTTATTTTATTATTACCGAGTTACTCAGGAAATCATGGGGTTATTCTCCATCTTATGATTATTAGTATTAATGATCAATATTAGTGTTAATAACCATTTACATGATGCTTCATTGTTTATGACGCTCTAACTCGCATGGTCTCATTTAATTCCTTGGGGGAACCCAACACTTATCATCCTCATTTTCTTGGTGAATTCATCCCTTTTAATAATGTATTGACAACTTCTCTAGTTGTCTAGTAACCTAGACAGAAACCTAGTAACCTACCAGAAAATTCCCATGGAGAAACAGTTGAATTCTCCAGAATTTGGAATTGGATAACAGCTAGATTGTTTTTTGTTCTTGTTGTTTATCTCATTCCTCTTGATATGCACTGAGAAGACGTTTTATTCTAAAAATATAGAAAATGGTGTGTTATAAAGACACTAGCAAAGACAAGCTCTGTCCAGGGAGGGAGTCTACTTAGTGTCCAAGGAGAAGATGCAGATTGGGCTTCTCAAGCTGTAACCTTGGGATTGGTTAGAATGCAGATTTTGATTCAGTAGGTCTCAAGGAAGGCTTCAGGTTTATGCATTTCTGACAAGCTGCGGATGAAGACCTGGAAATCTGGTTGGTGGATAGAAGTTGTTGAATTGGGATGCCTCTTTCCAGGTGTCTGCACTTTGAGTTGAATTGGGGTGCCTCTTTCCAGGTGTCTGCACTTTCCAGGCGGCTGTGACCCTGAGGGAGTTCAGAGGTGTGGTTGTCTGCAGACCACACCTGGAGAAGTCAGCCTAGAGGGAGGTTTCCTGATCCTTAGTCATCAACGAATCAAGGGGAGAGGTTAAAGGTGTTGGCTACTAGCAGGAACTGTGTTGGAATGTCGGTCAGAGAGGCTTCTCCAACCCTGCCTACACCTCTGCATTTAGCAGGGTGGGGAGTGGAGGCTCTCGCACCCATTAATAGACGTTAGGATAAGTAACGTGTGCTTTAATAAGAATTGGAGATTGTGCTTTTGAAGTTCTGGCTGGAGAATAAGGTTTGGTTCCTGGTGGAGTGATTGCTGAGTTGTATTGTCACTGTCTTTAAAAACAGTGATATTTTTGTGTGTGTGTGCATGTGCATGTGTGTGTGTGTATTTTCACCACCAGATTGTCACAATGCCCCTGTTTTTAAGAAAATAATCTGTCCATCCAGTTCTTCCTCATTCTGGCCTGGGGTGAGCCCTGCATGTGCCTCTGAGGGAACCAGGGGGAGAACCTGTGTTGCCGAGGGCAGGTCAGTCTGGTGAGTACCTGGGGCAGGGAGGGCTGAGCAGGTGGCAGGGTGTGTGCTTTGGAGCAGGTGTGGCCTGAGCAGTTGTGAGCCTGTAGCCAAAGCAAAGTGCCTGGTGAGCAGAGCAGGCGGCACCAAAGGAAGGCCCGGACGGTGGCCCAGAGGGGCCGAGGCCTTGTCTTAGCAGTCCAGGGCTTCATCTGCAAGGATGTGGGCCAGCAGAGTTTCTGAGAGAGGGCGGATCACACATATTTTCAGCTTTGCAGGCCACGCAGTCTCTATTGCAAGTACTCAACTGCAAAAAGCAGCCGTTGGTAGATGGTGTGGCTGTGTGCCAATACAACGATTTATGAACACTGAAGTTCATATAATTTTTTATGTGTCCCAAAATATTATGCTTTTGATTTTTTTTCCAACCATTTAAAAATGTGAAAGCTATCCTCAGCTTGCAGGCTGCACAAAGACAGACGGCAGGCTGGATTTGACCTGAGGCCCAAGTTGGCCCACCTCTGTCCTACAGGCTGTGTTGGTCTAACAGGATCTCAGGGTACAGAATCTTTCACTGTCAAATTTTAGAAATTGTCATAAGATGGCTTGGCACAAAGTCTAGCACATAAACTATATACCACCATGGGGAGAATGGAGAAGTTGGGGTTATTCCACATTAGGGACATAAAACCCACCTGTGGCTATTCTCTCTAAAGCTTTCTCTTTGGAGAAAAAAGTGTGGTGAACAGGTTCCCATAGCTCTCTAATATGCAAACACATGCTACAATAAAGTGATTTCAGACAGAGATAAGACTTTGACTCACAGCAGAGAGTGTTGCATTTCTCTGGGACCCTCACAGCAGCCTTTCTGAGCAGTTGGGACAGGCATTAGCCCCGTTTTATAGAGGAAGAAGCCCCTGCCCACAGAACTGGTGTCACTAACTCAAGGCGACAGTTCTACCAAGCTGGGGGCCGGGTTCACATTGGATCTTCCTATTCCGGCTAGCGTTTTTGTTGTCACTCTCTCATACAGTCTTTTGGAAGAACTGTGTCCTAAAATGTCATTTGCAAGCCATTTACTAGAACCTGGAAGTTTTCTCTTTAGAGAAGGGAAAATGTGGTGAACAGATTCCCAGGTTGCCCAAGATGAGATGACCCTTTCATCTGTAACACAGCAGAACTGTAGTCCTGGAGCTTCAGTGTGAGTTCTAAGGCCCTGGGGCTGTGAGAAGTAGGAAGGAGTAGGTGAAAAAGCAAATTTCTTTGCCTGAGAGTGGCCCCAGACAAAATTCTCAAGAGGCTGGCGATGTCCGAGCTGTTTTCTGTCCTGTGGGCACCCTGCCCCCTCCCCGTCTCTGGCCATCTGGGCCCTCTCCCTTGCTCCGTGCCTCAGTGACACTCAGCTGAGGGGGCGTCTCGTGCAGTGGGGCCCGGCTGGCCACCGCCTGCTGGTGTCAGGGCAGGAGCCAGCGCCGGTGAGGACCAAGGCACAGCCAGCACCAGCTCCTGCCCCAGACTCCGCCACGCTCTTGTTTCATGCCTGCAACTTTCATGAACGTCTTGACTTGAAATGTGGGTCTCCCCAGCTTCTCCCACGGCTCTCGGGAGACAGGGTGGGAGAGAGACCCACCCAGCAGCACCGAGTCGCTGGGACCCAGCCGAGGGGCTCCGTGGGGCCGACCCCGAGAGATGCCGAGCGGAGCTTTCTCAAGCACCGAAGCCTTCGACAGCCTTCCCGTGGGGGACTCTGCTCTAGCTGGGTCACCTCTTGGCGGGGGCGCGATCTTCAGAAAATAATTAAGACCCGGAATCGGGTGGATGGATGGACGCCGCTAACGCAGACCCTCTTTCCAGGTCTCTGCTCCTCGAGTCGGGCGGCTGCGACCGTGCCGGGGCTCGGAGGTACTGCGTGAAGTCGCTGCCGCTGTCGCGTTTAGCCGGTGGCCGCAGAGCCGGCCGTGGTGAAGCCCGTGCAGCGCCCGCCCCACCCCGGCCCCAGCAGCAGCCTCTCCCGTGGCGGGACGGCTGTCCTCTCTCCTTAGCCCGCGAGCCTTCATGCCGAGTGCTGTGTGTGTCTTGCTCCTGGCTGCAGCCTCGGCTTGCCCTTCCCCTGCCGCGGGGCCCCGTGCTGGAGACAGACCCCTTCCAAGGTTTGGCTGAGGCGGAGGGGAGCTTTCCCAGCCACCTGCACGCAGGCCCTCTTTAGCAAGAAATGCCGAGGACCCGCGAAGGGGCGAGGAAGCCGATCTCTCTGCACCCTGGGCCCCGCGGCCCGGAGCCTCTAGGCTCCAGAATGCCTGTGTCTTTCCAGGTTGGAATGGAGTACCTTGGTCCCTCTGTGGCTCCGCCATCGACAGCTGGGGCTGCAGGCCAAGGGCTGGAACTTCATGCTGGAGGATTCCACCTTCTGGATCTTCGGGGGCTCCATCCACTATTTCCGTGTGCCCAGGGAGTACTGGAGGGACCGCCTGCTGAAGATGAAGGCCTGTGGCTTGAACACCCTCACCACGTAGGTGCTGCCCCTGTCCCCACGGAGCCTGGTTCCTAAGTAGGGCGCCTGGTGTCTGCATGCGAAAAAATATGAGAGGAACCAGCCCAGGTGCTCTGCCCGGGGCGAGAGAGCCAGGGTCTCCCTCCTCCTCCCCACCACAGAGCTCCTGACTCATGGGCGTGAAGGGACATGAAATGGATGTAGGGTCTAGAGGAAGTGAAGTAGCAATGTCGCACAAAAGAGTCTAGTGAAGGAGGTGAGTGCAGATTGAGGAGGTGATTCAGTGCTAGCGAATCTTTTTGTGTAACAAGCAGTCTTCCCGCTTCCAGTTTACACAGCCAGTGAACGCAGCCTTCTTCAGAAGAGCTGCCGAGGCTCTCTGGCCCCAGTTTTCAGCACTCCTCTTGGGCAGGGCTCTTAGAATGCTGCGGTGTCATCCCAGCCTCTGTTGCGATGACTGGCACATGGTAGGCACGCAATAAAATGTTGAATTTGCAAATCATTTATAAAATGTGCTCAGTTGTGAATAACCTGGATCTTTTCATGGGTTCCCCCCAAATTGCCAACTGATACTTCACTCTAAGTCTATGAAGTAAAGGGGGTGATCAGGCTGGACTATTCCATGTTTAGGCAAAAATATGTGATTACAAATCAAGGAGATGGCTTTTCATGGGTGGTTTATGAACTGATTTTGAAGACAGTTCCTCAAAGACTTACAGAAACGTGCTGAGCCTTGACAACTTCCCAGAAAGGACTCCTGAAGGTTGTGAGGGCACTGCGGACTCAGCACTCTGACCCGCAGAAGCAGCACCAATGATACTTGCTGAAAGGCAGAACTCGTGTGTCTGAGTTGGAAGCCAGGCAGCCTCTCCTCCTTCACCTGGGAACATTCTTTGTAGTGGGCAGTGGCTCTGCTAAAGCCAGCGATGGGGTGGGGTCGGGAGAAGAGCAGCTGTCATCGCTGTGTCATCCATGGGTTGTCCCTTCCGCCTCTCGAGTTGAGCCTGTCCATGAGCCTGCTCCGTCCCTTGTCCTGTCTTTAGAGTTGGAAGCTTCATTCTGTTGCATGTTTTGGAATCCTGGGGCTTCAGTAAATATAGGATGATCACCGAGCTTTCCTCTTACTCCTTGTAGCTGTTTTTTCTGATAAAGTTACATTTTCTTCTCCAGTGGGGCCTGGGCATGGTAAGCTAACTGGGGTCAGAGCGCCTGACCTTTTACTCAGCCGGTCTTATGCTTCATCCAAATCTTGTTGATGCAGAGGGAAGAGGGCTTGCCCTTGATTCTGGTCCAGAGATCAGTTCACTTAGTTCTTGGTTCCAGTCCTAAAATCATGAAGAAACATATCTTTAGCCATCATATTGGATTTTTGGGCTAAAGAAGGTAATGTGGGAGGTGAAGTGGAATGAATGACATGCTGTAGCCTGTAATTATCATTTCTGTTGCAGCTATGTTCCGTGGAACCTGCATGAGCCAGAAAGAGGCAAATTTGACTTCTCTGGGAACCTGGACCTGGAGTACGTGGTGTTGCTGCTTCTGTGAACTGGCCAGGGGCAGGGGCACAGAGATGGTTACTTGGGGTGGATTAGCAACCAAAGAGAACCAGGGAGGGACCTGGGTCTGGAGCCCTGTTCTAGGACTGTGAGAAGCCCTGCACCCAGGACCCAGACGCTCCCCAGCCGTGACCTGTCACCCAGAGGGGCTGCGCCTGCATCCTCTGGGCTCCACCTCTCCATTGCAGCCCAGAGGGGCAGAAGACCCCGGGAGCCACCCGACTGTCCATGGGGTCCGGCCGCCTGGGCTGGGGCATGGCGGCCCCTCTAGGCTAGCAAGGCTATTGGGTCAGGTTCAGTTAAGACCCCTGTGCCCTGGCTGTTACCCTTCCTCCTCAGGCCCCCAATGGGGCTGTGCAGAGGCTCTGAGGCTGGGGGCAGCTCAGGCCACCGACCTGGTGTGGGAGTCCCCGCTCTTTGGGGGTGGGGCCGAGTCATCCCTTCACCCCACTGGGCAGCTCCTCCACCCTGTGATGTGTGTGGCCCCCACCCAGCCTCATCCTGGGCCGCTGTGGGAGGGGCTGACGATGTGGACCTCCCTAGGGCCTTCGTCCTGATGGCTGCGGAGATCGGGCTGTGGGTGATTCTGCGTCCAGGCCCCTACATCTGCAGTGAGCTGGACCTCGGGGGCTTGCCCAGGTAAGCGGGGTTGTGAAGGGTCCTGTGTGCTGTTGCAGAAAGCTCACAGACATAGGTCTAGTTTTGCTTCTGTGTTCCAGTTCCCATTCTGTACTGAATTTCCTTTTTAGGAAAAGCAGCACCCAGAGGGGATTGCTTTCAGTGATGCTGCAGTGAGTGCCCTCACGGAGCCCTGTGTGGGCTGCTCGTGTGACAGGCAGCAGCAGGGCTGGCCCTCCTGGCATGTCATGCTTCAGAACTCTGCTGTGGAGCTGGGAGCCCTGGCAGGTCATTCACCTGCATGTCTGCAGTATGGGAAAAATCAGACCTTCCCTGTCTGTTTCTTTTTTCTGAGACAGAGTCTTGCTCTGGCACCCAGGCTGGAGTGCAGTGGTGTGAGCTCAGCTCACTGCAACCTCCGCCTCCCGGGTCCAAGCGATTCTCCTGCCTCAGCTTCCCGAGTAGCTAGGGTTACAAGTGTGTGCCACCATGCCCAGCTAATTTTTGTATTTTTAGTAGAGACAGGGTTTCACCATGTTGGCCAGGCTGGTCTGGAACTCCTGACCTCGTGATCTGCCCACCTCGGCCTCCCAAAGTGCTGGGATTACAGGCGTGAGCCACCGCGCCCGGCCTTCCCTGTCTCTCTTAGGAATGTTACCAAGCATATTTTGAAAAGTCCAAGTATTTTGATAACGTATAAGAGAAACGAATTCTTGTTACGGTTTTGTCTTCCTATCTCGGCCCACGTGTGTCATCTTCCCAGTGCTAGTCTTGGCCGAGGGTGGTGCTCTGTGGTTGGAGTGGAAATCTGGACAGGAATCAGCTGGGACTTCATTCACTCCTCATCCTCAACACTGTGGCCTTTAAGATGTTCTTGTTAACTGGCGTAACCTTTCTCAGCCTCCCAGTGTACCAGCTGGTTAGGCCCAGACTGCCTCAGGGAAGAGGCTGATCCTCGTCTCCCCTCCCCCGGTCTCCGGGTGAACCCTGGGCTTCTTTTCCTCCTGGTTTCCAGCATGACCTACCCTTCCCTTCGGGGCATAGCTTCTGTCTCCACTACCCAGGGTCACTTCTCAGGCACTGATCCATTCAGCCTGGTAGGCTCACCCTTGTCACGAACACAGCCGGGGCAGCCTCTCCAGTCCCTGCGGATTAGAAAGCTGTGTGCCACCGTCAGCGATTTCCTCGGCTCAGCCGGGGCCGGGCACAGGACGACGAAGGGTTTAACAGTCCTAACTTAGAAGCAGTGGGGAGACTCCCCCTTCTCACCCCGCCCCTGTGGCACCTGGCCATGCATGAGAGGGGCATGTGGGCACACCTGCGGAGGGGGAGTCTGGGCGGGAGTGAGAAAGCTAACCTGTCAGGTGGGGTTAGAATGTGGGGGTGTCGGTCTAGAGGAATCTGCTCTCTCCTCACCCCTTGTTTTACCCACAGAAATGGGGTAATTTCCTGACCCTGTTTAGGACTTCCAGACCAGGGCAAGAGGAGCCTTAGGGCCTTTTGTTAGAAAATATGTGTCTTCTCAGAACCTGAAGTGAGAAGGTAGAGCCCTGACTCCAGCTTTGGAACCAATCCATGTTGCTGTGTTCCTCTGGGGAGCTTGGGATCACAGCAGCAGGGTGGAGGGAGAATCCAACTCTAGCTCACCTGCTGCTCTGCACAGCCCACACCACTGATGCCCAGGCGTTAGCCATGTTGGCAAGGATGGGGGCTGCCCCCACTCAGTCCCTTGCAGTCTCTGTCAGGCTTGTTTTTTGGGGTGATGCTAGAAGGTTGTGTCTCCTCCTTCCACAGCCTCAGCGATTCCTAACCCTGTTGGTTTCACTCTTTGTAATGGGATCGTAGAGCAAGTTCTTGAAAACTAGGCCTGGAGTCCTGTGAAAGCCTTTCTCACTGCTGGCAGCCAGGCCCTGCAGCTGTGGAGCTGGAAATGAACTTCCGCCAGGCTGTGTCCTTGGGGAGGGAAGCTGCAGGAGTGTGGGTGGGTGCTCGCCCCAGAATCGGTTTGCATAGTCTCCCCACTTCTGGGCTGAGTGGGGTGGGGGAGGGCACAGGTCATTCTGGAGCGCTGTGGGGCCTTCCCTTCTCACGCATCAACAGCCTGCTCACAGCAAACCCACTGTGACACTAACATCCTTCCTTTCCCCCTGTATACTTCAAGCTGGCTACTCCAAGACCCTGGCATGAGGCTGAGGACAACGTACAAGGGCTTCACTGAAGCAGTGGACCTTTATTTTGACCACCTGATGTCCAGGGTGGTACCACTCCAGGTACAAGCAAATGGGGTCTTCTTTGATCTTGGCCTGTCTTCCTCTAGGTAGTGGATCATTCTTGGTTAGTTCTCAGACCAAGGGTCCTCCAGTGTTTTTGAACACAGGAACAGGCTCTTCCCCACTGCCTGAGACTGATAACTGAGGGGCTTGCAATAGTTGTCTTTTGAAAGATCTGTGCATTTCAGTGTTGTCTCACTTGGGTGCGTTACTAAAAGGACAGACAGATGTAAGGGCTCACATTGCCACATATGGCACTGGAGAGACAGGGATGCCGTGATAGCCGGGAACACCCATCCACTGGGGCCTCCGTGGTGCCAGAGAGACGGGGATGAGGTGATAGCCGGGAACACCCATCCACTGGCGTCTCCATGGTGCCAGAGAGACAGGGATGAGGTGATAGCCGGGAACACCCATCCACTGGCGTCTCCGTGGTGCCAGAGAGACGGGGATGAGGTGATAGCCGGGAACACCCATCCACTGGCGTCTCCGTGGTGCCAGAGAGACGGGGATGAGGTGATAGCCGGGAACACCCATCCACTGGCGTCTCCGTGGTGCCAGAGAGACGGGGATGAGGTGATAGCCGGGAACACCCATCCACTGGCGTCTCCATGGTGCCAGAGAGACGGGGATGAGGTGATAGCCGGGAACACCCATCCACTGGCGTCTCCGTGGTGCCAGAGAGACAGGCATGTGGTGATAGCCGGGAACACCCATCCACTGGCGTCTCCGTGGTGCCAGAGAGACGGGGATGAGGTGATAGCCGGGAACACCCATCCACTGGCGTCTCCATGGTGCCAGAGAGACGGGGATGAGGTGATAGCCGGGAACACCCATCCACTGGCATCTCCATGGTGCCAGAGAGACGGGGATGCCGTGATAGCTGGAAACACTCATCCATTGGCGTCTCCATGGTGCCAGAGAGACAGGGATGAGGTGATAGCCGGGAACACCCATCTACTGACATCTCCGTGGTGCCAGAGAGACAGGGATGAAGTGATAGCTGGAAACACTCATCCACTGGCGTCTCTGTGGTGCCAGAGAGACAGGGATGCCATGATAGCCGGGAACACCCATCTATCTACCAGTGTCCCAGTAGCACTGTGGCTCAGTTCTGCACAGGGTGGAGCACATATGGATTAACCTTTGCCTATAAGACTGCAGGACTTTTTATAAATTATGAAATTCCTGTCACTGACTTTACGAGATACTTCCCTCTGCTACCAAAAAGGTGCTGCATGGTACACACTTACTATTTAAAACATGCGTTAAAGTAAATTTTGGGGGAGGAAGTATCTTAATATTTTATATAATAATTGGAAGCTGTGGAAAGCAGGAATGGGAAAAATCAACCAGTTGCTGTGTAAAACCAGAAAGAATGACACTGAGAAATTAGTACATCAATAAAAAATTAGTTCAAGTCAGTGGTATGGAATACTCACCAGACACATAAATCAAAGGGAACTGCCAGATGAAACACAGGATGCTCAATTATATTTGAGTTTCAGATAAGCAAGGAATAATTTTTTAGTGTAAATAGATTCCAAATATTGCATGGGTCATACTTACACTAAAAAATTATTTGTTGTGAATTCAAATTTAACTTTATGTCCGGTACTTTTGTTTACTAAATCCGGCAGCCTCAACCATGACAGAAGCAAGAACTAGGAAGCCATTCGCCTGGATCTTGCTGGGAAGCTGGGGATCAGCAGGTTGTAGGAGTCAGCTGGGCATCAGGAAGGCCACCCTGGGAGCAGGCTCAGAGGCACTTGCAGACATGCAGTGGGTCACCAACGCATCTTTTTCAAATAAATGATAACATAATTATTCTTATTTAACATATTTAAATAATCACATAGTTATTTGGTTTTTGTGATTATGGTATAGTACATGTAGCATAAACTTTGCCATTTTAACCATCTTTAGATGTACAGGTCAGAGGCATTGAGCCCACCCACACTGTTGTGTGCTCATCTCCACAGCCTTAGTTCAGGCTGCCACAACCTAACACCTAGACCGAGTGGCTGACAGACAACAGAGATTCATTTCTCCCGGTTTTGGAGAGTGGGAAGTCCAAGATCAAAGCACTGGCAGATTCGGCGTCTGGAAGGGCCCCCTTCCAGGGCATATACGGCCATCTTCTTGTTGCAGCCTGACATGGCAGAGAGCGTCAGAGAGCTCTCTAGGTCCCTCTTATAAGAGCACTAGCCCTGTTCGCAAGGACTCTACGCTCATGACTAATCACCGCCCAAAAGTCCCACCTCTGAATATGTCACAGTGGGGGTTAGGATTTCAACCTGTAAATTCTGGGGGAAGACAGTCTATTGCAACCACTGTCTATCTCCAGACCTTTTCTGTTTTCCCCAACGTAAACTCTGTGCCGTTAAACCCTCCATTCTTCCTTCTCTCAGCTTCTGACAACCATTCTACTGTCTGTCTCCATGCATTTGATCATTTTAGCTACCAAATATAAGTGAAATCACATAGTACTGTGACTGGATTATTTCACTTAACAGCGCCCTCAAGGTTCATCTGTGTCATAGCCTGCATTAGAATTTCTTTCCTTTTTAAGACTGAATTCTGTTCCATTGCATGTATATAACACGTTTGTTTATCCTTCATCCATTGATGAACGTTTGAGTTGCTTCTGCCTTTTGGCCACTATAAATAAAGCTGCTGTGAGCATGGGTGTACAAATACCTTTCTGAGCCCCTGCTTTCGCTTCTTTTGGGTATATACCTAGAAGTGAAATAGCTGGATCAACTTGTCATTCTACATTCAGATTTTTAAGGAATTGCCATACTGTTTTCCACAGAAATGGCACCAAATCACATTCCCACCAGCAACACACAAGCATTCCAATTTCAGCCCATCCTTGCCAACACTTGTTATCCTCTTTATCTGGTGAGAGCCATCAGTGGGTGTGACGTAGTCTCTCATGGTGGCTTTGATTTGCATTTCCCTGGTAATGTTGGGCATCTTTTCATGTGCTGATTGGTCATTTGCATATCTTGGAAGAAATGTTTATTCAAGTCTTCCGCTCATGTTTGAATCTAGTTGTTTGTTTTTATGTTGTTGATTATAGGAATTCTTTTTACTTTCTGGATATCAATTCCTTAACAGGACCTGCCAGGACTGGGTCCTTCCCTTCAAGGCAGCAGGTTCCCTTTCGGCTCAGGGTGTGTCTGGAAGTGTCTGGAAGGTAGGGCCTGGAACGGGGGCCTCTGCCCTTTCCTCCTGTGGCTGAGCTGGATCCAAGATGCAACTCAAAGTCCTCTTTACTCTTTGCTCTCCTCTCCTTAAGCAGAAGGAGGAGGCCACGTTTGCTGCTGTGAGCTGCACTACCTGGGCTTGGGGGAGGGATGTGCAAGAACTCCCTTAGCCATGCCAGCTGGTGGCTCCTTAGGCCATGTGCCATGCTAGTACACTGGGCAGTTCCTCTCTGGCTAGGGCTGGTCCAAATGCTCCCTCTACGTGGATGCTGGCTGAGCCCAGCACGGCTTTATTCTGTGCTGTGACAAGGCAGCACTGAGCTCAATGTAAAGTTCCCCAGTCACTGTGCTCTCCCTTCCGCAAATGCACAAATCCTCTCTCCTCACCACTTGGCTGCCGCTGGGAGATGGGAGAGGGTGGCGTCGGTGGTGGAAGGCTGTCTCTCTTGCCTGCCTTAATGCGTCTTTTGGTGATATGAAGTTAAAACCAGGTACTGTGACTGGGGGCTTGAGTGTCGGTTTTTGTGATGGTGCTTTTCTGTGTGCAGATCATTGTTAAAATTTCGTGTTCCAGCAGGACGGATGAACCGTGCAGGCTTCTATTCCTCCATCTTGCTCCACTGTCTTTTACTTTTAGTTTTTTTTTGGTAATGTACAATCAGTGTACAAATATTTCACCTCCTTGATTAAATGTATTCCCAAGTATTTTGTTGTTTTTGATGGTGTCGTAAATGGAATTGTCCCCTGATAGTGGATAAAAACAATGGATTTTTGTGCATTGATTTTTTTTATCCTGCAAGCTTACTGAATTATTAGCTGGATAGTTTTTTTTAGGGGTGTGGGGATCTGTACTGTTTTCTGCATTTAAGATCATGTTGTCTGTGAACAGAGATAACTTCTTCCTTTCCGATTTGGATGCCTTTATTTTTTTCTTGACTAATTGCTCTGGCAGGACTTCCAGTACTATGTTGAATAGAAGTACTGAAAGCACGAATGCTTGGTTTGTTCCTGATCGTAGAGGAAAAGTTTTCAGTCTTTCACCAGTGAATATGATGTTGACTGGGGGCTTTCTGTATGGCGCCTTTATTATGTTGAGGTAGTTTCCTTCTGTTCCTAGTTGACTGAGTGTTTTTTATCATGAAAGAATGTTGAATTTTGTCACTTTTTTTCTGCATCAATTGAGATCATCATGTGGTTTTTCCTCTTAATTTTGTTAATGTGGCATATTACATTGATTGTTTTCTTCTCTCTCTTTTTTTCTTTTTTGAGATGGAGTTTCCCTCTTGTTGCCCAGGCTGGAGAGCAATGGCGCTATCTCAGCTCACTGCAACCTCCTCCTCCCAGGTTCAAGTGATTCTCCTGCCTCAGCCTCCTGAGTAGCTGGGATTACAAGCACCCACCACCATGCCCAGCTAATTTTGTATTTTCAGTAGAGATGGGGTTTTACCCTGTTGATCAGGCTGGTCTCAAACTTCTGACCTCAGGTGATCCACCTGCCTCAGCCTCCCAAAGTGCTGGGATTATAGATGTGAGCCACCGCTCCTGGCCTACACTGATTGCTTTTCACATGGCAAATCATCCTTGCATTACAGGAATAAATCCCATTTGATCATGGTTTATAATTCTTTTAATATGCTGCTGAATTAAGTTGGCTAACATGTTGTTGAGGGTTTTGGCATCAGTATTCATCAGGACTGTTAGTCTGTGTTTTCTTATAGTGTCTTTTGTTTGTAATAAAAGAAAAAAGTGTCAACTTTTTTTTGACACTTCTATATCCAGTAAAACTCAAAAACGAGGGAAAAATTAAGAAATTCCCAAAGAAAAGTGAAAAGAGTTTATTACTGTATTCTACCTTATAGAATAAGGTAGGAAGTGTTCCTTCCCTTTCAATTTTTGGGAAGGGTTTGAGGAAGATTGGTGTTAATTTTTCTTTAAATATTTGGTAGAATTCACCAGTGAAGCCATCTGGTCCTGGACTTTTCTTTGTTGGGAGGTTTTTAGTTACTGATTCAGTGTCCTTACTAGTTATAGGTCTGTTCAGATTTTATATTTCTTCATGATTTAGTTTTGGCATATTATATATTTCTAGGAATTTGTGTATTTCATCTAGGTTATTTAATATTTAATTTGTTGGTGTACAATTTGTTCATATTCTTCTTCTGTAATCGTTTTTATTTCTGTAAAATCAGCAGTAATAGCCTCATGTTGTTTCTGACTTTAGTTGAGTCATATCTTTTTTGCTTAGTTTAGCTGCAGTTTATCAGTTTTGTTGATCTTTTCAAATAACCAACTCTTGGTTTCATTAATTTTTATTGTTTTTCTATTCTCTCATTGTCTATCTCTGCTCTAATCTTTATTATTTCCTTCCTTCTGCTGCCTTTTAGTTTGTTTCTCTTTTTCTGGTTCCTTAAGGTATAAAGTTAGGTTGTTGGTTTGAGACCTTTTGTCTTTTAAATGTATTTATAGCTATAAAATTTCCCTCTTTGCACTGCTTTCACTGTAATTCATCATTTTATTTCCATTTTCATTTTTCTCAATATGTTTTCTAATTTCTCTTGTGATCTCCTCTTTGGACTATTGGTGAAGATTTTACTTCCACACACTTGAATTTTTCAGGATTGTTTTTGGCTGTTGATTTCCAGTTTCATTCCATTGTGATTGGGAAAAATAAAACTGTGAGATTTCAATTTTTGAAATTTATTAAAGCTTGAGGCTGGGTGTGGTGGCTCATGCCTGTAACCCTAGCACTTTGGGAGGCCGAGGCAAGTGGAACACTTGAGGTCGGGAGTTAGAGACCAGCTTGGCCAACATGTTGAAACCTGTTCTCTACTAAAAAATATAAAAATTAGCCAGGCGTGGTGACGGGCACCTGTAATCCCAGCTACTTGGGAGGCTGAGGCACAAGAATCACTTGAACCTGGGAGATGGAGGTTGCAGTGAGCCAAGATTGTGCCACTGCACTCCAGCCTGGGTGACAGAGCAAGACTTTTTTTTAAAAAGAAAAATGTATTAAGGCTTGCTTTTTGGCTTACTATATGGTTTATCCTGGAGAGTGTTTTATGTGCCCATGGGAAAAATGTGTATTGTGCTACTTTTGGGTGGAATGTTGTGTATATATATGTTTGGTCCAACTGGTCCATAATATTGTCCAAGTCCTCTATTTGGTTACTAATTTTCTGTCTGGTTATTCTATCCATTATTGATATTCAGATATTGAGTCTCCTACTGTTGTTGTAGAGCTGTCTATTTTTCCCTTTAATTTTGCCCGTGTTTGGCTCATATACTTTGGAATTCTGGCATTCGGTGCATATATGTTTATAATTGTTATATCCTTTCGGTGAACTGACCCTTTTATCATTATATATATTTTATCATGTCTTTCTTTGTCTCTTGTAACAGTTTTTGATATAAAGTCTATTTTGTTTGATATTAGTAAAGCCACCCCTGCTCTTTTGATTACTGTTTGCATAAAATATCTTTTTCCAGCCCTTCACTTTCAACCAATATATATCCTTAGATCTAAAGTGAGTATCTTGTAGACAGTATAGTTGGGTATTGGTTTGTTAAAAATCCATTCTGCCAATGTATGTCTTTTGATTGGGGAGTTTAATATGTTTACATTCAAAGTAATTACTGATAGAGAATCACTTGCTTTTGCCATTTTGTTGTTTTCTGTATGTCTTGCAGCTTTTTGTCCCTCGTTTCCTTATGACTCTGCTTTACTTTGTATCTAGTTGATTTTTTTATAGTGACACTTTTTTATAGCGATTCCCTTTACCTTGGGATAAGGTAAAGGATATATAATATCCTAAAGTTGTGACATTCTGTTTTAAATTGATACCAACCTAACTTCAACTGCACACAAAAACTCTATTCCTTTACAGTTCCACCCCTCCACTTTATTTTGTTAATGTCACAAATTATGTCTTTATATTGGGTGTACCCATTAACTTAGATTTATAATTATTTTATGTCTTTTAAAATCTTGTAGAAAATAAAAAGCCACATTGTAAAGAAAAATTATAATAATATTTTTATTTTTTTTTGCGTGTCTATCTTTGCTGGAGAACTTTATGTTTTCATATAGCTTCAAATTACTCCCTAGCATTTTTTTTTTGAGACGGAGTCTCGCTCTGTCGCCCAGACTGGAGTGCAGTGGCGCAATCTCTGCTCACTGCAAGCTCCGCCTCCCGGGTTCACGCCATTCTCCTGCCTCAGCCTCTCCGAGTAGCTGGAACTACACGCGCCCGCCACCATGCCCGGCTAATTTTTTTTTGTATTTTTGGTAGAGACGGGGTTTCACCGTGGTCTCCATCTCCTGACCTTGTGATCCGCCCACCTTGGCCTCCCAAAGTGCTGGGATTACAAGCGTGAGCCACCGCGCCCAGCCTCCCTAGCATTTTTTCATTTCAATTTTAAGTGTTTTTTTTTCTAGGAAAGGTCTAGTGGTAATGAACTCTCTTAGCTTTTCTTTGGGAATTTCTTAATTTTTCCCTCATTTTTGAGTTTTGCTGGATATAGAAGTGTCAAAAAAAAAAGTTGACACTTTTTTCTTTCAGCACTTTGACTATATCATCTCATTGCCTTCTGGCCTGAAAAGTTTCTGGCTGAGATATCCTTTATAGTCATATTGAGGATCCCTTGTATGTGACCAAAACTTTTTCTGGCATTCAAGAATCTCTCTTTGTCTTCAATGGTTTGATTATAGTGTGTCCCTGTGTGGTTCTCTGGAATTTTTTGAGCTCCTTGGATTTACATAATCATGTCTTTTCTCAAATTGGAGACGTTTTCAGCTATTACTTTGTAAAAATAATCTCCCTGCCCTTTTATCTCTCTTTTTCTTCCAAGAATCCCATAATTCATATATTATTCTGCGTGAAGATGTTGCGTAAGTCCCTTAGGCTCTGTTCACTTTTCTTTATTCTTTTATCTCCTCTGATAACCTGTGTTTAAGTTTGCTTTTCTTTCTTCTACCTCTTTGAATCTGCTGTTGAACTCCTCTAGTGAATTTTTCCATTTATATATGGTATATTTCAGCCCCAGAAAGTCCTTTGGTTCTTTTAAAAATAATCTGTTTCTTTGTTGATATTCTCTTTTTCTTCATATATCACTTGCCTTGTTCCCTTTAGCTCCTTGAGCATATTTACAACAGCTGTTACAGATCTCGCTCTACTGAGTCTGGTGTGTGTGTTTCTTCAGATACTGCTTTTGGAGATTTATTTTGTTCCTTTGATGAGTCATACTTCCCTGTTTCTTTTTATGTTTGTGTTTTTTTGGTTGAACATTGGGCGTTTGAAAAAACAGACACCTATTTCAGTTTTTGCCTGTTTTCAGGGGAACCCTCACTAATTAGTGGGCCTGTAAGCCTGGAGATCAGCCCAGCATGAAGACTTAAGAGCTGATCCTTTCTGGGCATGTGTTCTGTCTGTATCTGTGTGTGTGCTTCCCTCCCTCCTCCCTGATCACTTTCGAGTGTCTTTAATTCCCAGAGTCTCATCCCATCTTCTTCTTGTGGCCTTAGATGCTCTTCATTTTCTTTTGCTATAATTCCTTTCCCCCAGGCATCCAAGGGTTTATAGTCCTCTGGCAGTTTTCATATGCTGCAGAACCTGCCACTGCCATCTTTAGCTTCCAGCCTGAAGTCCAAACTATGCTGACGATTCCTGTTTGAGCTCCATGTCAGACAAGACAGAAACCAGTACGTTGGGCAGAACAAGTTGGAACACTGTAAACAAGTTAGAACATTATCAACAAGTTCCGTTTTGCTTCTTTCCCATGAGGGACCTGGGAGTTGGGGTGCATCCTCCTGACCACACCACGCTACACTGGGGTGGGGCAAGAACTTGTGAAAACATCATCCAATTTTGTACCATTTTGCATCTGACTTTTTGTTTTGATTTGGTGGTTGCTTGTTTGGTTAGACACTTGAATGGTTTCCAGAGCTCCTAGTAAGTTATTTTAGTCAGTCTGGAGTTGTTTTTTGATGTTTTCATGGGAGAACAAGGGCCTAGTGCTTCCTCCACTGTCTTATTGATACTAATCTTTTGAGATATTAGTTTTCAAATGGGATATTTTGCTAGTCACTGGTGATGGGCGTGGCAGGGTTGGATACTACGATTCCCCTGCACACTCAGCTCCTGGTTGTCTGTCTTTTCTCCCCAGTACAAGCGTGGGGGACCTATCATCGCCGTGCAGGTGGAGAATGAATATGGTTCCTATAATAAAGACCCCGCATACATGCCCTACGTCAAGAAGGTAAGAGTCCTCTTGGTGCGTTTCTTTAGATTCCTTCCTCTGGAGTATGCTATGGGCTGTGGTGTGACATGTGGGTCTAATATTTTTCTCATATTACTATATCCTCCAACATCATGTATTAGTGAATTTTCTGTTGTTTATTTCAACAGGGTTGTCGCTTATTTACCCTTGACTGAGTTTCGTCTGGGAATTTCAGTACACAGCTGGCATTGCACAGGCTGGGAATAAAGGAATTGGCTTAATTGTGTGGTGATGATTAGGAAGCCTTCCTGGAGAGGCGGCTCCAATTCTAAAGTCTAAAGCAGTGGTTCCCAGCCCAGGCTGCACACTGGCTCTATCTGGGGAGTTTTAAGAAATCCCTGCACCCAGGCCATGTACCATACCAAGCAAATAAGAATCCTTGGGGTTCTCAGACATCTGGTTTCAGTGTGTAGGGAAGGCTGACAGCCACTGACTCAATGCATGACTGACCAGGGAAGGGCAGAGCCACACTTAAAATAATAGGCTACATTCAGATCTGCTTTCTGTCCCTTAGTAGCTGAGACCTCGAACAAATGCCTTGAGTTTTTTCTAAACCTCCTTTTTCTCTTCTATAAAGTGTGACTAATAAGAGTATTTACCTCTGCAGCTCGTGAGTATGATGTGATATCCCACAGCTCAGTACTGTTGTAGTAAGCTGTCAATAAATGAGACCTTGACGGAATCATTGGCATTTGTTGTGGAGGACCTTGGAGGTCGGCCGTGGTGTGAACTGAGGAAGTGTAAGTGGCCGCACTGACTCCACCCGAGGGCCGGACGGCTTTGGGCCCTGACGTCTGGGCAGCATCCCTTCTGCTATGATGTGCAGAGCATTTTCCGTCTGAAAATTAATTCAGTCCCTCCACATGGGAGACCGAGGCTCAAACCCTTCAGCTTGTGGGTTCTTGCGTACTCTTCCTCCTTCTCACCTGCAGAAAGCCCTCTTAGGAGGAAGCAAGGCCGTGTCCAGGAAGGGTGGCATTCCTCAAGCTGGAAAGGGGCAAGGTCCATCCTGATGGCCATGCCCAGCCATGGCCTGGAGTAGGGCACTCCTTCAGCTTCCTACAGAAAGATCCCATCCTGGCACAGGACTTGAAGCGTCTCCTGCTGTACCCCATTCCTGCAGACTGTCTCTTGGCCCTGGGGCCTCTCAGCGGTTGTTGACTTAGTTACTCAGCTGCAGAGAAGGAGAGCCCCACAAGAGGAGAGTGCAGCTCCCTCAGGGACGCCCCGCTGCACTCATGCTTCCCTGGTGTCTGGGCGGAGGTGCCCATGTGTGACTCAGGTGGGCAAAGAGAAGCAGCAGCGTCCAGCCTCTGTGGTCCTGAAGCTCTTGGGAGAATTCCCCAGCCTCTCTCTGAGGCTGCTGGGAGAGTGGTGTGAGAGCAGGTGCCTGCTCCAGCCTAGCTCTGCGGATCTCTGGTGCCCAGGAAGAAGCAATTCTCCCCTCTGGGGTAGAGTCAGTAAATGAATGCCCAGGAGATGTTAAGTGTGCGTGTATGTGGTAGGAACCTAAGTAAGCACTTGCTAAATATCAGTGAATGATAGTGTGAGGTGGTAGATGTCGGACTCTTGATAAGTCCCACCTGGGCTCACGGATGGAACTCTGCAGCTCCCTTGTGCCTGAGACAAGAGCCCCCTCTGCTCTTTCCCTCCCAGTGTGTGGGACTGGACATGAGCCTTATTCGCCCAGCAGATGATCTCGCTGCCTATCCACTTCCAAAAGATTTCAGCAGAAATAAACAGTCTTGGCATAATATCTGCAGGGAAGATTACAAGAAGACCCCGCTGCTGGGGTTTCTGATCCAAAAGATCTTAGTGCCTCAGCACAGGGCCTTTGGCTCTGGGTTCAGGCCCATGTTGCCGGGGGCCCTGTAGCCTGTGATTCTTGCCTCACCCCTCCGAGGCGCGTTTGTACCGTGAAGACATTAACTGCAAGGCCTGCACAGGACAGTCTGTGTATGAGCGGAAGGCCTGGCGCGGCAGTGACTGCTCCGTGGATGTCAGGGGATGCTCTGAGTGGTTATTGTCATCACTGCCCCACAAGCACAGCGTTTCTTCCACTTCACTCTCTGCTTCACAGCTGGGAGGATGCTTCCTGCTGTTCTGGGCATGGGCAGTACACCATGGGCACGCGGCGGCATGGTGGGCTCTCCTGGGCCTTGCCATTCCCCAAACCCACACCGGCCAGCGTGGGGAAGGGACAGGCCTGCTGCTTGTGGTGTGAGTGAAGGGAAGGATGTAGGTGTCATCCTGGAGGCCTGACCTACTCGCTGGAGCCCAGCAGGCAGTGGCGGGTGACACGCGGCAGCAGGCTTCCCTGAGCCGGCCTCAGTGTGGACTCGCCTAGGCATGCTAGCTGGCCCACCGGGCACCTTCCAGATCCGGGCTGCCCGAGCTTGCCAGCCCTGCCCCTGCTGTGATGGGAATTCATGCTGATCGGAGCTGTGCTGAGCATGGCCGCTGCAGATGGCAGGAGACTTTGTGTTTTTGGCAGAGAAATAAACGCTTTATTTGGCATCTCTCCCTCCAGCTCTTCGGGCTACCCAACTGCCGCTGTATGTCACTGCAGAAGCTCTGAGGAGCCAGGGCAGGCGAGCGCTGATCTCATTTCCCCCACAGGCACTGGAGGACCGTGGCATTGTGGAACTGCTCCTGACTTCAGACAACAAGGATGGGCTGAGCAAGGGCGTCGTCCAGGGAGGTAACTGCACTTGCGGTGGGCGTGGGGGCTGGCGGCGGCCCTGGGCTGGCTGTGCACGCGCCCCCTGCAGGACTGCAACCCAAGTAGGAGTTTCTCTGGTGCCTGTTATTCTCCTGTGCATGTGGCACTGGGCTGCAGACACCTTGGGTTCCATGAGTGGGGAGGGTCTGTGTGAGACCGTGGTGCGTGGCTGGCTGGGTGGCTGTTCTCCCGCCCTGCTGGGCACTCGGGCTCCAAGGGCACTCTGCAGATGCCTGCCTGCCTCATGTGCGGGCTTCCTGTCTTCAGAACATCGCAGCTCCGTTTTTCCCAGCTGCATGGGCCCCGAACCTGGTAGTGACTGTGAGCTCCTCTCCAGTCCACCTGGCACCTGAGCCATTGTTTGCTTTATCTCCCAGTGCTCCTGGAATCCCTGCAGGCCTCAGCAGTTGCCTGCTGGCAGCACCCCTGGCCTGCATTGCTGCAGTAGCATTTTCACTGTTGAGTCCATAAGGTGTTCTCAGCATATCAGCCTCTGCGTGCCTCTGAAAATGTCATCCAGATTACCCTAACCTGCTGAACGCCAGGCGTCCCTGTCTCACTCAGAGTGAAGTGCAGGTTCTGGGAATGACCTCGAAAGGCCTCTCCACTTGGCCTCCAGGACCCAGCTGAGCTCACCTCCCTCTCCTTCCCTTTGCTCACACCGTTTCACCCTCTTTACTGTTCCTCCAACATCTGGACCCCCAGCATTGGGGGCTTTGCTCTTCCAGAGAGCTACACGGCTGTTCTCCAAAGTTAGCGAGGCTTTCTGTAGCACCACACTTGAAATGGAACTTCCTCCTTCGTGGGGCTCACTCAATCCTTCTCCTGGCTTTCTTTTCACCCTCTCACCTTCGGGGTAGTTTATTTATGTCACTGATCTGTTTCACCCAGCAGTACTCTTGGCGGGGCTTGGGCTTTGGCTGATTCAGGCTGTGCTCAGGGGCCCAGGTGTGGTTTTTGCCTTGGTGAGCATAGCGCCCTCCCATCGTTGCAGCGGGGCCCTTCCTGTGGCCTCCTGCACCCGTGCTTGTGTCTGCTCTGGCACATTCCGCGCTTCCTTTTCTTTCTTTTGCATTTCCCTCCACAGACCGAGCTGCTGGAAGATCTCTCTATATCCCTGCAGCAGCGCCTGGCTGGCACCCAGGGAATGAAGGTCCATGAATGGGGAGGAAAAGGCTTTTGTCCCCAGGCACAGTGAGTTAGTCAAGGACCCAGACCTTGTGTCTCCAGCAGGGGGAGGACCAGCGGTGATTCCCACGGTTTCCACGCGGTGGCACTGTCTCCCCACGGCTGCTTCCAAGGCTGCTCCAGGCTGCGGAGGGCTGTGGCTGTGTAGGGAGATTCCTTTTGATGCTGGAGCACATTTTAGCGCTTGGCAGCTCCCGGTTTTAGGCCTTGCAAGGAAGCCCGGGAGTCTCCACTGCTTTTCCCTGTGGCCCTGCCACCTGCAGGCACCCACCTGCGTGCCCCTGTTGCCACCTGCTGCCTGGAATAACCTTTTTTTTTAAGCTAAAAAAATTAAATTGTTTAAAAGTAAAATAATCAAAAATGTTGGCAGAGAAATACAGTGTTGCCTACTCTTCATTACATTCTCCAGAAATGACCATTTTCAACCCTTTGACTTTTTCTTTGGATATTTTCCTTCTTATTTCTAAATACTGTGAACATAGAGCCCTGCATCATTTGCTTTAAAAATTCTGCCTATTGGCCAGGCGCGGTGGCTCAGGCCTATAATCCCAGCGCTTTGGGAGGCCAAGGCGGGCAGATCACCTGAGGTCAGGAGTTCGAGACCAGCCTGCCGAACATGGCGAACCCCTGTCTCTACTAAAAATACAACACATTAGCCGAGGCTGGGCGCGGTGGCTCACGCCTGTAATCCCAGCACTTTGGGAGGCCGAGGCAGGCGGATCATGAGGTCAGGAGATCGAGACCATCCTGGCTAACATGGTGAAACCCTGTCTCTACTGAAAATACAAAAAATTAGCAGGGCATGGTGGCTGGCGCCTGTAGTCCCAGCTACACGGGAGGCTGAGGCAGCAGAATGGTGTGAACCCGGGAGGCAGAGTTTGCAGTGAGCCCAGATCGCGCTACTGCACTCCAGCCTGGGCGACAGAGTGAGACTCTGTCTCAAAACGAAAAAAAAAACATTAGCCGAGTGTTGTGGCGGGTGCCTGTAATCCCAGCTACTTGGGAGGCTGAGGCAGGAGAGTCGCTTGAATCCCGAGAGGCAGAGGTTGCAGTGAGCCCAGATCGTACCACTGCACTCCAGCCTGGGTGACAAGAGCAAAACTCCATTAAAAAAAAAAAAATTCTGCCTATTGACTTCTTGTTCCAGTAGGTGATGAGTGTTCTTTCCTGCCAACATGGCTGTTCAGCCCTGGTAGGCGCCAGCGTGGGCCTCGCGGATGTGTATGACAACGGTTCACTGCAGTCACCTGTCTGTGAATTCTCAGGGTGCCAGCCGGCCCTCTTTGCAGTGTGCTTAGTTTTCAGTATAATTATTCTGTTTGTTTTTCTTTTCATTTCAATTCTCTTTCCTCCCCTCAACTCCTCTGGTGCTGCTTTCTCTTTTAAACAAATGCTTTGCCAGAGATGTCCCAGATGCCTGTGGCTGGTGTTTCTCAGGTCCTGTACCTGTCCGATTCTGTCTGGGTCTGATACGGCTTGTCTGGAGGCCTCGCTCTCATTGTTCTGGCCTGCATGGTGGGGGGGGTCTGCTGCTTGGCTGCATCCCGCGTGGAATCCTGCTTCCTGCAGTTCCAGGAAACAAGATGTTTCTTGTTGCTCCATGGCTTCCCCGCACCCGCTGTTGCTGCTTCGGCACAGGACACTCCGGCTTCCGAGCGTTTCCTGGGTCTTCTTCCTCTTTGACCCCTGCCGTGTGTCTCAGGGAGACCGCCCTCCCCTTCACATGCTGCTGTGCATCCTGTGAGCTGGCACAGTTACGCCCACCGTGGTGGGCCGTGTGGGTTTTGCGTGTCTTTGATGGTGTTCCACCCTCTTGTCCTCGGGTCGTTCGGTCATCCTGGCGTTTGTGTATCGGGTGCCCCTATTGATTGTCTACGTCTTACTATTCTTTATCTCTTTGCCTTTCAGTTCTTCTTTCTGGGTGAGTTCCTGAACTTTCATCTTCCAGTCCTCCCGTCATTTCCTGGGTCACATTTTTCTTGAATGTATTTCTCTTCTCATAGCATACTTTAAAACGGATACTGCCTTTCTTATTTCTCTCCGAGGGTAGTTTGCTTTTTACAGAAGCGCTGCCTGTGTTCCTTCCCCCGCGCTGCCTGTGTTCCTTCCCCGCGCTGCCCGCGTTCCTTCCCCCGCGCTGCCTGTGTTCCTTCCCCGCGCTGCCCGCGTTCCTTCCCCGCGCTACCCGCGTTCCTTTCCCCCCGCGCTGCCCGCGTTCCTTTCCCAGGGCTGCCCGCGTTCCTTTCCCCGCGCTGCCCGCGTTCCTTTCCCCGCGCTGCCCGCGTTCCTTCCCCCGCGCGCTGCCCGCGTTCCTTTTCCAGGGCTGCCCGCGTTCCTTTCCCCGCGCTGCCAGTGTTCCTTCCCCCCGCGCTGCCCGCGTTCCTTTCCCCCCACTCAGCCCGTGTTCCTTCCCCGCGCAGCCCGCGTTCCTTTCCGCCCGCGCTGCCCGCGTTCCCTTCCCCCCGCGCTGCCCGCGTTCCTTTCCCAGGGCTGCCCGCGTTCCTTTCCCCGCGCTGCCCGCGTTCCTTTCCCCCCACGCAGCCCGCGTTCCTTTCCCCGCGCTGCCCGCGTTCCTTTCCCCCCACGCAGCCCGTGTTCCTTTCCCCGCGCTGCCCGCGTTCCTTTCCCCCCGCGCTGCCCGCGTTCCTTTCCCCCGCGCTACCCGCGTTCCTTTCCCCGCGCTGCCCGCGTTCCTTTCCCCCCACGCAGCCCGTGTTCCTTTCCCCGCGCTGCCCGCATTCCTTTCCCCCGCGCTGCCCGCGTTCCTTTCCCCGCGCTGCCCGCGTTCCTTTCCCCCCGCGCTGCCCGCGTTCCTTTCCCCCGCGCTGCCCGCGTTCCTTTCCCAGGGCTGCCCGCGTTCCTTTCCCCGCGCTGCCCGCGTTCCTTTCCCCGCGCTGCCCGCGTTCCTTTCCCCCCACGCAGCCCGCGTTCCTTTCCCCCCGCGCTGCCCGCGTTCCTTTCCCCCCACGCAGCCCGTGTTCCTTTCCCCGCGCTGCCCGCGTTCCTTTCCCCCGCGCTGCCCGTGTTCCTTTCCCTGCGCTGCCCGCGTTCCTTTCCCCCCACGCAGCCCGCGTTCCTTTCCCCTGCGCTGCCCGCGTTCCTTTCCCCGCGCAGCCCGCGTTCCTTCCCCCCGCGCTGCCCGCGTTCCTTTCCCAGCACTGCCTGCGTTTTCTTCTGCGGGCTGTTCCCCTCCATCTCCTGCGCGAGGGCATGCTCTGGATCAGCCGCTACCCAGCAGCTCAGGAAAGAGGCTCTCGGCTGCCACTCCGAGCGCTGGGTGTGCGAGAGGCTGTTGACAGGAGTTCTTCCCCCTGGGATGACTGGGCCGTGGTGGCTTTTTCAAGAAGGGACACCCACTTGTCGGAGTTTGGGGCTATGTCTGCCACTGTTGAGTGTTTCTAGAGAAGTCCTGTGTTCTTGCCGCGGCTGTTCTGGGCCAGGCTGGTGGTGGACAGGAATGTGCTGTGGAGACTGCCTGCCTTCCTCTTCCCGCCCTCCCCTCCACCTGCCACACACACCCAATCCCGCAGCAGCTGGGGCCCAGCTTTCTCAGGCAGGATGGCCCCCCAGGAGGGGATGGGCCCAGGTGGGAATGAGGCTGCAGGCTGAGGACAGGGCATCCTCCCATCTCATGGTGATCAGGGCCTGGGGCTGGGGGTGGGTGAGGCCTTGGGCTGGAGCTGGAGCCGACTGTCACCCCTTCTGCACTCCTAGACCATTTACTGTTCCTGTGTCCTTCTCAGTGTTCCAGGATTTGCCAATGTCTATTCTTGTTGCTGTTCCTCGTAGCCGTCTACCTGTCCACCCTCCTCTTGTATTTGTGAGAGGTGTCAGGAAGGACAGGACAGAGATGCTTGTGTTCACTTAGCCGTGTGCATCCTGTGGACTTTGAGTTCAGCCTGCTCAGTTTCAGACTGACCTCCTGTCTTCAAAGGGCTTCTGGCTTGAGGGGAGGGGTCTGGGTGGAGGGTCCCACCTAGTGGGCTGCTGGAGGGCAGAGATAGGGCAGGGCTATGGGGTGGTGTCAGGGAGACCCAGGTGTGCAACCCCGCTCTGCCGCTACCTGAGGCCAATTATTGTGACCTAGAGGCAAGTTATTTCACCTCCCCAGAGCCCCAGCTGCCGCTTGCATTTCTTCACTGGCAATCAGAGGCTTTCGTCCTGCAGCAGAGTGTCAGGGTGGCCCGGCTTGCCAGGCTGCCTTAGCCTCTCTCGTGTGTGCCTAGGCGGTGCCTGTGAGCTGACTGTTAGGCAGACAGCAGGCAGGTGAGGGCCCCAGGGTAAGGCTGTGCCACTGGGGTGGGCACGGGCATCCCGCGTGTCAGCCAAACAGAGCGCACCTTTCATGAGCATATGTTTCACTGATAGAAAGCCACTGAAAATAGCGTTTTAAATTTTAAAAGGAACACGTTACGGGGTAGAATCCAGAATTAGCCCTTATCAAGAAGTCAGAGAGGAATCCTTGTTTACATCATTACCTTGGACCGGATGCTTGGGGTGCCAAGGAAGGATCAGGCTCTGGTTCCTACAAAAGAACAGGGAACAGAGTGCATGCTTGGCTTGTAGAAGTCACAGTTGATCGAGATCAGGTGCCCAGCGAGTGACTGCCTCTCAGCTCTGTGCTGCTGTGCCGGAGTCTCCAAGACAACAAGATAAGTCTCCTGACGTCCTGGCTGACTTACTTACTTATTTATTTATTTATTTATTTATTTTTGTGAGACACATTCTCACTCTGTCGCTCAGGCTGGGGTGCAATGGCACAATCTCAGCTCACTGCAACTTCTGCCTCCTGGGTTCAAGTGATCCTCCCACCTCAGCCTCCCAAGTAGCTGGGATTACAGGCATGCACCACCAACCCTGGCTAATTTTTTTGTGTATTTTAGTAGAGAGGGGGTTTCGCCATGCTGGCCAGGCTGGTCCCGGACTCCTGGCCTCAAGTGATCCACCCGCCTTAGCCTCCCAAAGTGTTGGGGTTACAGGTGTGAGCCACCGTGCCTGACTGTGGCTGACTTCTAAATGGAGGTGGGAAATGGTGTCAGGGCCGGTTACTTTATTGTGTTGGTGGATTGAGAAGGGTCTGGGGTCACTAGAAGGTCCCTGGCTTTGAGACAGTGCTTTGTCTCTCTCTCTCCTCTTCCCTTGAACAGTGTTGGCCACCATCAACTTGCAGTCAACACATGAGCTGCAGCTACTGACCACCTTTCTCTTCAACGTCCAGGTAAGTCCAGTCCCAGGGAAGCTGCGGCCCGCCCTGCTTAGTGGCCTATGGGAATTCCAAATGCCTGTCAGCGTGCTCAGCTTCCTTCCCCAGCGCAGGGAGCTGGACTCAGGGCTGTTGGCCTCTCGGCCCCCAGCCCATGCCACTGTGTGCCTGCAAGGCCTGCTGCCCAGAAACAGCTCTGAGGGCTGCTGTGTAGGCTGATGCAGTGTGGACGTCACCCACTGCCCTGAGAGGGGGGCCCTTTTGGTGCACTCCTAGAGGACTCGACTTTTGTGGCCTCAACTAGCTGCAGACTTGCTCCCAGGGATTGAGGGGGGAAGAAAAAACTTCCCTGTCCTACACTACACAGGTATCTGACCTTAACCTGTGAGGCCCCTGCAATCCTAGAAAGATTATTGTCATCAGCAAGGCAGGAAGCCTGGTGCACTCCAGGTGCGGAGAGAGGGAGGAGTTTCCAGATGTCCCTCAGTATCTGTCAAACTGATGGGCATTTACGCCGCACTGCAGTTCTGACTGACCTCTTTCTCGAGCTTGCGTGCCCCTCCAGTGCAGGTGGATGGACAGGGCCATGCTGCCGCCCCCTGCAGACCTGAGAGGCCCCAGCTGTCCCCTGGCTCACTGAGGGGCGTGAATGCTCCAGACTGCCCCCATGCTGCATGGTCACACTGGTCCTGGGCCCGGAGTGGAGCTGTGTTTGGATGGACAGGCATGGATGCCTGTGGAGATGCTGGGCTGCTTTCCATTCCAGCTGATGGTCTTTCAGAGCAGGGGCTGTGTCCTCAGGCACATCTGCGTGGAGCCACCACAGCCGTGTGGGGCCGTGTGTGTGTTTGATGTGGCTTCTCCTGGAGTTCAGGTGACCAGAGTAGGCGAGGAGGCTCCCAGGAGGAGATGGGGGGGCTGGCCCCGCTCCCAGGCAGGCTTCTGTGAGGCAGATCAGGCGCGATCCAGCTGGGTCTCTGCCTTCTTTTCTCAGCATTTCCTGAGTGCCTGCCCTTGTGTGCAGTGGAGTGGGGGGTGCCTCTCATTGTTGTGACTGAGATGACAGGGTCTCCTGCCTTGTGCTGTGTGACCTTCGGCAAGTTACTTAACCTCTCTGTGCATCTCTTTCTTCTTCTAAGTGGGGATGATGAGAGTACGTTGCCTTATGGTGTCAACTCACAGGGTTGTTTGAAGATTAAATGAGGTAATATTTGGAAAGTGCCTAGCACAGCAGCTGATACAGCAGAATGCCTTATGTTTAGCCTTCAAGGTCATCCTTAGAGAGGTACCCATGTCCGAGCCTTCCCCGGCCAGCTGTCCTGCTAACAGAATGGTCCTGCTGAAGGGCTTTATGCACACAGCCCAGAGATGTCTGTTTTCCTGAAGGAAGGGGACTTGGACACCTCCCTGTTTAAATCAAGGGCTCTCTGAATGCACAGCACAGGCCCCAGGTGTGCTCCTCGTGGCAACGTCCGATAGCACCTCATTCGTCCTCTGTGTCCATGACCTGTGATGGACAGAGCTATGCAAGTGTTTCTTGAGCACCTCCTACCTGCCAGGGACAGTGTGCAAAGGGTGTTATGTGCACTCTCTCATTTAATTCTCCCAATAGTCATATGAGCCAGTGAAGGAGACAGCTGTAGAGTGTATAAGGCACCCTGTAAGTAGTGGCTTGGGAACTGCAGCACAGTCTCACTGCAGAGCCCCAGCTCTTAGCCAGCTGTGCAGTGCAGTGGCCTGGCCCATGGGTGGACACCCACCTCCTCAGCTCTGGTACCCCCAAGCCAACAACCTTGCTTCTGGCATGGGAGAGTTCTGACTTGAGAGACTTTGAATCTGCTTCTCCCTTTTTGGTGATTTAAACGTGGTGTGGCATGTCTCCTTCTTGGAAGGGAGGTGGCTTGTAAAGAAAACCAGCCACCAGTCCTGCTAGAACAATTCTTGTAACTACTTTGGCTTTAACCTGGGTATGGCTGGTACCTTCTACTCAATGGACTGTAAGTTTGTCCCATCCCCCTGGATCAGATTTTGTTGCTGTGTATGCGGTATCCCTCTAAACATAAGGCTGTCACTGACCTAGAGATACTTGACAAGCTGTCACTGAATGAGTGAGGAAGGCTCGCTCACACAGAGCCTGAAATACTAGCGTGTTAGTCTTTACACCTGCCCCAGGCGCTCTGGGCTTCTGCAAACATGGCAGAGTGGAGCATGGTCCCAGGAATGATCTTGGCCTCCTTGGGGCAGTCCTATGCCAAAGTCAGGATTCAGAAAGAAGATTTAAGATTTGTTGAGTGGCCCAGCCAGGGTATAAATCCAAACTGTCCGTGCAGAACCTGCACCATGAATAGCTGCGCTATAAGACCCTGATTTTCTGGTTCAGAAAACGCTGCAAACTGCTGTTTAAACTGAGTTGGACCTTGAAGAAGGCCCACTCTGCAGCGTCTGATTATTCTGCTAATGGAGCCAGCACCTGGGGGGTCTGGGTCCACAGCATCCCTCTCAGATATGGAGTTGTCCTGGGTAGAACATCCCCCTTCCCTGGCAGAGGACAGGCAAAGCTTGGCTTGATCCAGAACCAGTGTCTTCTTGCTAACACATATGCAACATTAAAACCATCAGGGTTTGCTGTATCGACTTTGGGAGCTTTATCTGCTCTATACCTGCAGGTGTGGAGTCCACATGTGGCAGGAGAACTGGTGTGCAGGCGAATTTGGCCCTCACCTATGCCCCACCTCCAAAGACCTCTAAGGCAGTGGGTATGCAGCCAGGGAAGAGTAGAGAGGGCAGAGATCCTGGGGCTCCCGTCCACGAAGGGCTTCCCTCTTTTTTGTCTGGCCAGCCTGCTTGTCTAACTCTCATTTTGTGGTGTCCAGGGGACTCAGCCCAAGATGGTGATGGAGTACTGGACGGGGTGGTTTGACTCGTGGGGAGGCCCTCACAATATCTTGGATTCTTCTGGTGAGTGCTTGCAGTTACTACATCCAGCATGTGTGCTACTTAAGAAGTGAGGATGAGTTTCAGTCACCTGCTAACTAATGTAAGTCAGCCATAGGGGGTGCAAGGCTGCTGGGATTATCTGTGTGCAGAACTTGGCTCTGGATATTCCTGAGCCATTTTTCTTGACACTTTGATGAATGAGAGGGCTTTTAACATTGCTTGTTCGTGTTTTTGTAATTAGAAGGGTAATGCATGCCTATTGCAAACATCCAGAAAATACAGAAAAAGTATAGAGAAGAAATAAAATTCCCAGAGCCCAGATAAAACATTTGGATGTATACCATGCAGGCAGTTCTCTATGTATCTCTGACAGCTGTATACGCACACACAGATAGAGACAGATGCAGTCACACTCTGCTGCATGTCACCTGCTTGTGCCAGTTAATGCACATACGGACAGCTTTCTGCATGACCAAATACAGATTTACATGACCGTTTTTGAGAATGTGAAGAGCCCCATTCTAAACCACGCTTTGTGGACACAGTCCCTGGGGTTGTTTCTGGTGGTTCTGTTACGCGCATGCCATCTCGGTGGGCATCCCGGAGCCTGCGCTCTGCGCACCTGGCTTTCCCTGTCATGAGCGGCACAGCTGCTCCTCAGCACCGTGTAGATGCGCATGCTCACCGCTAAGCCCCCGAAAGACGGCAGCTTCAACCGCCGCTGAACGGGTGCACCCATTTCCCACAGACTCAGCAACATTGAGTATTAAAATCACTTTCAGTGTTCGTCTACTCAGTACATCATTGTTTAGTCTGCCTTTCTTTGATTTATATTAATAAAATATATATTTATTAACCATTTGTTTTTCTCCTTTGCTATGATCTTGTTATGTCATGGTTCATTTCCTAACAAAGGTAGAAGAGGGGAGGTGTCAGAGTTTTCTCTCTAAGCATGCATCCCGTCTTTGTGCATTTGATGCACCTGGTCAGGCAGACTCACACGGAGACTGTGCTGGCTGGAAGGCCATGGCTGACCTGGGCTGCAGGTGGTCCACATGGAGCCCAGAGACTTGACCAGGATTTACAGACAACTGGAGGCTCGAGCTCTGGGGCCGTGATTCTGGCCCACACTTTCTCCTCCACCCCTAATCTTCTGTGATTGGGGTTTTAGTGAGAGCTAGAAGGACAGTGTGACAAAGTTGGCCTTGAGGTGGGACTGGGAAAGAGGAGAGTCGTGAAGGGACCGGCTCATCTCAGACTTTAACTCACTCTGCACATCCCCTTTCTCCCTCCTCTGGCAGAGGTTTTAAAAACCGTGTCTGCCATTGTGGACGCCGGCTCCTCCATCAACCTCTACATGTTCCACGGAGGCACCAACTTTGGTTTCATGAATGGAGCCATGCACTTCCATGACTACAAGTCAGATGTCACCAGCTACGGCAAGTATTCGTCAGCACTGCTCTCCCTGGTCTGCCCTGCATGGGCGTGGCTGGGGCTTGCTATGGAGAGGCCCTCAGGGTCAACTTCTGGCACCTTCAGTATCTTTGGCAATAGAGTACCTGGAGAAGGTAGGGGCTTCGCCTGGAGGGTCATGTTACACTCCCAAAGGAGGGAAGCCTCAAGGCAGGTGGTGTGCCTGTGAGCTGGTCACTCTGCAGAGAGGCCTCTTTGGCAGAGGTTGGCCAGAGGAAGTGGAAGGAGACCGCCCTAGGGGCACAGGGAGGGACGGCAGCCTCCCCTCCCTGCCCAGGCCCTTGAGGAGGTGTAATCCTGCCTCCTTTAGGTTGAGAGTCTCAGAAAGTAGAAATTACACCTGCAGCTAGAAATTTAGGACCATGCTGTGATCATGGACAGTTTGTGTTTTTTTGAATTTGTGAGAGAGTATCACTCTGTCACCCAGGCTGGAGTGCAGTAGTGTGATCATAGCTCACTGCAGCCTCAAATACCTGGGCTCAAGTGATCCTCCTGCTTCGGCCTCCTGAGTAGCTGGGACTACAGGTGTGCACCCCACCCCTGGCTAATTTTTAAAATTTTTTGTAGAGGTGGGGTCTCACTATGTTGCCCAGGCTGGTCTGGAACTCCTGGCCTCAAGAGATCTTCCTGCCTTGGCCTCCCAAAGTGCTGGGATTGCAGGTGTGAGCCGCTGCACCCGGCCTCATGGACAGTTGTTGTAGTTGCATGGCCTTTCATGTTTACAGCATTTCGACTGAATTCAAAAGTGTCTTGCCTCCCCAATGGCTGAGATGAAGACCTGCGGCCCTTCCGAGCTTCTCCCTGTTCTTCGTGCTGCCACTTGTGCTGTGCTGGGGACGGGAATGACCATGACAGGGCCCGGTGTCTTGCAGACTATGACGCTGTGCTGACAGAAGCCGGAGATTACACGGCCAAGTACATGAAGCTTCGAGACTTCTTCGGCTCCATCTCAGGTACCCAGCAGACAGCAGACTCAAGTTCCAACTCAGGCCCTCGCTTCTGCTCTCAGACCCCTAAAGAGTTACTTCCTGACTGTCCCACCTCGACCCCGGTTGATCTGTGTGCAAAAATGTCCTAGACAAGGACAGGGAGGTGTGTGAGGCTGTTTCCGTCTTGCCGGCTTCACCTGTTACAGATGTTAAGGCTCCTTATCTCCCATGGAGGACGGGAGAACGCCCCTGGCTTTCCCCCAGGCCTGGCCTTCCTCCCCTGGCCTCAGCAGGTACTGAGAGCTGGCCTGTTGTTCCTCTTGGTGTTGGGACGCGGGAGCACATTGGGTCTGTGGATGGGAGCCGGGTGGGGAGGACAAGCAGGCAGTGACATTTGGGTCCGTTGGGGATGACCCTGTTTTCTGTGTGTTGCAGGCATCCCTCTCCCTCCCCCACCTGACCTTCTTCCCAAGATGTCATATGAGCCCATAACGCCAGTCTTGTACCTGTCTCTGTGGGACGCCCTCAAGTACATGGGGGAGGTGAGTGCTGGGGGCAATCGTCGGGGCAGCACGGCCTGGAACCCCTCCAGACAGGGGTGTGGGGGGAGGCAGGCCAGCGCCTGGTGGCTCTGGGGTCTGCTCTCCGGCCTTGGAGCTCAGAGGGACGAGGACAAACTCATGCTGGAGTGTGAAAGGGGAGAAACAAAGTCTCTGAGGAACAGCAGGTGGCCCCGTGGGCCTTTCCTTCCTCCAGCCTCAGAGAGGAGAGTGAGGGGCAGAGGAACAGGCTGTCCCCTCCCCACGAAGGGGGTGCCTCCTCCAGTGGACTGAGGCTGTGATGTGTGTCCCCTGCCTGCGGACTGCTCTCTGCTGGTGCACACCCGTTTGTCCCACCCCTCTTCCCCGTCACCCTGGAGAGTTGTATGTTTAGTGCAATGAGAAGTCAAAACAGAAAACACCCGCCAAACCTCCGCTTCCACCCCAGTGCCAGCCCCCAGGCAGAGTCTGTCTGTGACCCCGCTCCTCCTCAGCCTGCCCGCCCCTCCATCTCTTCTGTACGCAGCCGATCAAGTCTGAAAAGCCCATCAACATGGAGAACCTGCCGGTCAGTGGGGGAAATGGGCAGTCCTTCGGGTACATCCTCTATGAGACCAGCATCACCTCGTCTGGCATCCTCAGTGGCCACGTGCATGATCGGGGGCAGGTAGGAGCTTCTCTTCTAAATTCCCGTGACTTTCTGGTGAGCAGCTCTGCAGCAGGCGTCTCATGCCCTCCCCTGAGAATCAGCTATTACCAGTGTGTGAAAATGGCCCCTTCTGAGTCAACTCTGTGAGCCTTCGTGGGGGCATCATGTCTGCTCTGCCCACTGGCCCCTCATCTGCCCACAGGCACGCAGCGCTGCCCTTCGTGTCCTAGTGGAGGCCCCGCTTACCCTCCTCCTGTTGGTCATGGATGTTCCTGTCTGTTCCCTTTGGCAGGTGTTTGTGAACACAGTATCCATAGGATTCTTGGACTACAAGACAACGAAGATCACTGTCCCCCTGTTCCAGGTTCGTTGTTTTTGGGAGCTGGGTGACAGCCCCCGCTGCTTCGAGGAAGTTTGGGGGGAGTCACTGAGGAAGACCTGGGAGACCCGTGGCTCCTCACCCACAAGCTGTAGGTGGAGAGGGCGAGCATGGCTTTCTGCCCAGCTGGGATGTGCACTCCCATCCTCAGAGCGTAGGGAAGAACTGGGGTCCACAAGCAAATTCTGAGGGGCAGCTGTGGCCTTCTGACAGCCCCGTGTTCCCGGCAGGGTTACACCGTGCTGAGGATCTTGGTGGAGAATCGTGGGCGAGTGAACTATGGGGAGAATATTGATGACCAGCGCAAAGGTGGGTCCCAGAATGTGTGGGAAGGAGAGTGACCGTGCTGGACACTAGGTGGCTACTGCTTCTCTATGCTAGCAGGCCTCTTGCAGGGAGGTGGAGGCTGGGTTGTCCCAAACATGAGGCCAGTTCTGAGCGGGCCAGAGAAGCTCCACTGGGCTGTGGCCCCCGTCCCGTTAGCACTGCACGTGTGCGTCGTCTGCGTGCTCGTGATAAACGCTGTGAACACTGAGCTGGCCTCTTGTCTCCCCTGGGCTGCAGTCGGCTTCTGCAAGGATGTCTGCTTGGGGGACGGCAGTGAGGAGCAATGAATGGGATTTCCAGGGATCCAAGGAAAGGCACCTGCCTTCTTGGGCCTCCACACACTGAATTTCTCTTCTTGATCCATCTTGGGAAACCCACAGCTTATCTCAGATGTCGGGGGAGGAGGATGCGGGACATACAGCAAACAAAACACCTCTTGACAGCGCACCCCTCTGGGAATAGGCTGCCAGTTTGCTTTATGTTTCCTGGCCTACTAAATCTTTTATGCTTTAATTTAGCCCTTTCTTTTTTTTTTTGAGACGGAGTCTCGCTCTTTCACCCAGGCTGGACTGCAGTGGCGCTATCTCAGCTCACTGCAAGCTCCACCTCCCGGGTTCATGCCATTCTCCTGCCTCAGCCTCCCGAGTAGCTGGGACCACAGGCGCCCGCCACCGCGCCCGAATTTAGCCCTTCCTTTTAAAAAAAAATCTAGCTAAATGTGGGTGGTTTCAGGTGTTATAAAAAAAGAACTCAGAAAAAAATGAATGCGACTGTGGTGAGCAACACTGGTGACCTCCCAGCTCTCTCATGGTGTCTGCGTTTGTAATGGAGGAAACTTGAAGGACTCTTACTGGTCCACATTTCATCCGAGAGCCGTCTGGTAGCCTTCCAGGAAAGCAACACTGGGGCCTGGATGCTGGGGATCAGGGCCTTTCTAGATGGGCCTCAAGAGCAGCATCTAGCACCACCCAGGTCCACACTCCTTTACCCTAAACAGCTCCCTCTCTGGGTCTGTCCTCACTTCCGTTGTTCTCCTGGGAGTTGGAAGGAGCACTAGCCTGACCATTGTTCCTAACTTTGCTTCCCTGAGCCCTTGTTGAGGGTCCCCTGGGCCCCATACTGTGGAGTCCTGTCCTCTAGATCACAGTTCAATGTCTGTAAGTCACAGACCTCCCTTGAGAAATGTGTGTGCCCACATACACCTGCACCTGCCATTTCAAAGTCTGTAGGCCCCTCGAAGCCTCTCCACAGTCCCCGGCCTCCAACTTCCCAAGCTAGCCACTCAGCAGCTCTGCAATCTGAGACTGGCAGGGCTGGCCCAGCCCTGGGACACTGATGAGTGGCTCCTCAAGGGGACACAGCTCTTCCCTGTTGGATGCCCGAGGGAGTGTGCCATCTGCTCACAGTCCAAACACTCCTAATGCACAGCTTTAACCCGAGGTGGCAGAGATGACTCTGGCTGAGTTATTAGGTCTGTGAAACTGGCCCTGCAGCTAGGCCGGAACCCTCTCGGTCATCTGGAACTTCCTTTGGAGAGAGGCCAGAGGCTGTTCTCGCCCTGTAACGCCTCAGCTCTATGTCCTTCCCATGGCAAATCTTAGGGTCTTCCTCCTTCCCATCCCCCATAGAGTTGCTAGGGAGCCTTGCTTGCAGGCGAACAGCTTCTCAGGGAGCGTACACTTCAGCACCCCTCACCCCAGCTTCCCAGAGCTTCCCCTCGTGGCCCTGGCCCAGCCAACTCGGCCCCTGCCTTTGGGCTACCCACGTGTCCTGCCTCCCTTCCACAGGCTTAATTGGAAATCTCTATCTGAATGATTCACCCCTGAAAAAATTCAGAATCTACAGCCTGGATATGAAGAAGAGCTTCTTTCAGAGGTGGGTCCCTGCCCAGCACCAGCGCGTGCACTCACAAGTACGGTGCTGTGCGGCGGGGCCCTGGGGTCCTGGTGCACCATAGCCTGGCCCGCACCCAGGTGTGAATGTCCCCAGGGGTCAGATCGGCTGGCCGAGGTGAGGGGTGGCACCTGCACTAGAAGCCACATTTGCAGACCAGGAATTCCCAGCATCCTACCGTGCCGCCATTCTGTGTCCTGGTTAAGAGGTGGGGGGCCTTGGATGGGGAATTAGCTGCAGGACTGGGACCAGATCTGAGGAAGGGCCTCCTCCCTCTCCTGCCCTGTGTTCTGTCCTTAGGTTCGGCCTGGACAAATGGAGTTCCCTCCCAGAAACGCCCACATTGCCTGCTTTCTTCTTGGGTAGCTTGTCCATCAGCTCCACCCCTTGTGACACCTTTCTGAAGCTGGAGGTTGGTAACGCCCTTTTCCCTGCCACTTTCTCCCACCTCCCTCCCGCCTTGGCTCTGAGCCAAAGCTGCATGAGCTTGGTGAGAGCCGTTGGTGGCTTCTGTGCCCAGAGGGTCTGAGAGGGCCACTGGGGCCTCCCTGGGCCAGAGGAGTGGGCTCAGAGCAGAAGAACCACCTCATGCTTCCCACGTGCAGTCTGAGCTTGGGGGCCATGCCTGGGAGGTGTGGCACTAGGGGGACCAGAAATAGAGCATCCCACCTGCTCACCCTCATGGCTGTCCAGACACAGCTCGCTTTGGTCTCCTGGACCTGAGAGAAACACGCATGTATGTCTCCCTCCACTTTTGCTGTGGCTGTAGTGGTAGATGAACACCCTTCCCACTCTGTTTCAAGGGCTGGGAGAAGGGGGTTGTATTCATCAATGGCCAGAACCTTGGACGTTACTGGAACATTGGACCCCAGAAGACGCTCTACCTCCCAGGTCCCTGGTTGAGCAGCGGAATCAACCAGGTGGGAGCTTCCAGCCCCTTCCTGTTCCCCAAGACGCCCTGCCCACCTGCCCCCCAGGGAGCCTTCGGTCAGGGTGGAGGGGCGTGTCAGCGGGTTCTTCCTCCCTCCTCCTCGCTGCGGACAAGTTGTTGGTCCCTGTCCTTTCCAGCCTGGTTCTCAAACCCTTTCCTTCTAACCCTGCCACCTCTCAGCACCTCCCCTGGCTCCAGGACAGACCTCAGCTGCCCTCCCAGCCAGGCCCTCTCTCCACAGGTCATCGTTTTTGAGGAGACGATGGCAGGCCCTGCATTACAGTTCACAGAAACCCCCCACCTGGGCAGGAACCAGTACATTAAGTGAGCGGTGGCGCCCCCTCCTGCTGGAGCCCATGGGAGACTCTGCCGCGTCCTATTGACCTGAAGCCTGGTGGCTGTTGCCCCACCCCACTCACTGCAGCCTCAGGGACTGGGGGCTACAGGCTGCCCCTGCCTTAGCTCAAAACCCTAAGCCTGCAGGGAAAGGTGGGATGGCTGTGGGCCTGGCTTTGTTGATGATACCTTTCCTACAGCCCTGCTCTTGTGCCGAGGCTGTTGGGCTGTCTCTAGGGTGGGAGCAGCTAATCAGATCGCCCAGCCTTTGGCCCTCAGAAAAAGTGCCGAAACGTGCCCCTGCGCCGGACGTCACACGCTGCAAGCATCCGCTGGACTCGGGCGTGCTCTCTGCTGGTTCTTGGGAGGCTTGGCCACATCCTTCATGGCCCCTTTTTATCCCCGAAATCCTGGGTGTGTCACCAGTGTAGAGGGTGGGGACGGGGTGTCTCACCTGAGCTGACTTTGTTCTTCCTTCACAACCTTCTGAGCCTTCTTTGGGATTCTGGAAGGAACTCGGCGTGAGAAACATGTGACTTCCCCTTTCCCTTCCCACTCGCTGCATCCCACAGGGTGACAGGCTGGGCTGGAGGAACAGAAATCCTCAGCCCTGTGTCTTCCCGAGTCAGCGAGTGTCTCTGGTGTTCAGTGAGGAGGACATGTGAGTCCTGGCAGAAGCCATGGCCCACGTCTGCACATCCAGGGAGGAGGGCAGAAGGCCCAGCTCAGCAGCCCCCGCCCCCCGCCCCCACGCCCGAGAAGCAGGGGCGGAGCAGCCCTCCTTCGAGGTGTGTCCACGTCCGAATTTGAGCCTTGTTCTGGGGCCCAACACCTGGCTCGGGCTCACTGTCCTGAGTTGCAGTAAAGCTATAGCGTTGAATCGCAGCCCCTCTGGTGATAGTCTCTGGTCATGTGTGCCACTCTTGCCAGAGGGGAAGGCTGTCTGAGAGCTTGGTTTTCTCGGTCAGGTTCCCACTGGGCCCCACTTGCCGCCTGGGGATCCAGACGGGGACCGTCCCTGGGGTGGGTGGGCCATGATCCTGGCCTCATAACTCCCCTCCTGACCCCGACTTCCCTTCAGATGTCGCTGGATTGGAAGTGCCCTGGAGAAGACAGGTCAAATGCAAATTCATTCTCATGCTGGTGGGCGGGGCTGAGAATCTGCCAGACAGTCAAGGGCGCTACATATGAGTTAACTGCGGGGTTGAGTTATGCTTCACAAACTACATCTGGCATCTACTGCCAAAACCAAATTATCTCCAGTAAGAGTCAGACAGTCAAGTAGCGCACACATCCCCTGCACAGCGAGAGCTCTGGGAGCCCGTGAAGGTGGGCTGGGGGATGGGGAGCCGTGGAGCTCACTGAGGCCGGCAGGCTTGCTGCCCGTGTGTGGCTGCCCAGGGGGTGTGCAGCCCAGCAGCTGAGCCGGGTCAAGGGCTTATTGAATGGAGCTTATTAAAGGGAAGTTTGTGGACAGTGGCTTGGGAACAAGATGGGGCAGAGTCCCTGGTTTTGCCCAAACTCACCAGTTCTTCTGGAACTGCCTTGGAATGGCAAGCATGGGGCTAAGATGTGGATGAGACCCAGGCTACTTGGGTGTGGCCTGAGCCACGTGCAGGGTCTTCTGCCCCACTTTACCTGAGTGTGTGCCTCTGCGAAGCTGTGTATGAGCTGGGTTCTGTCAGAAAGCGATGGAACTGGAATGGAAGCCCCTTGGATCACACTTCCACGCAGACTGAGCAGGACACACTGGTTTCCTAAGGTGAGGTCTTCCTACACCAGCTTCTTATTCTCGCCCTTCTTTTCCGCCAGTTAGTTGCTCAGCTTCTCTATCGAAGTACCTCTTGGCAGAGCTTACTCTCCAGCGTTGACTAAAGATTCTTCCATTATCTTCCACACGGTATGGCCTCATCTAGGTCTCTTTGGAGGATCCCTCTTCATATCCAGCCTCTGAATGCTGGGGGTCTCTGGCCCACTCCTTGGGCTGTTTCTTTCCTCTGTCCACACTCACTGCATAGGGTATCGCCCGTGCACCTGTGGTTTGCAAACAGGTTCGACACCCGCGCCCGCCGATGCTGCCTGCCTCTGAGCTCCAGGTGTGTGGGCCCCTTTTCCTCTGCATGTGTCTAACAGGTACCTGACACAGAGCTCCCTTTCCCCACATTACCCCTCCTGCATGCAGCCCCGTATCTGGAAACGGCAGTGCTGTCCTGTGTCTCGGGCTATTTTGGACCCCTCTCTTTATCTCCCACATCCAACCCAGCAGCAGATCCTCCTGGCTCTGCCTCCTAGACTTGGCCAGAATTTGACTGCTTCTCTCTGCCCCAACCCCATGCCCCCACTCAGCCCACTGCATCTTGGCCTGGATGATTGCAGCAGCCACGTCTCCACCTGCCCTTGCCCTCTCCATTTATCCTCCGTACAGGAGCAGGGCAGTTCTTCTGAGAGATGGATAGATTATGTTAGTCCTCCGTACTGGACCACCTATTGCCTTCTGGTTTCACCTGGTGCCTGGGGACTCCCTTCTCCCATGCCCACCACATCCCTCACTGCTGTTGCCCCCAGCAGCCCCCGCCCAGTCGAGCCAGATGGCCTTCCTGCTGATCTGTGAGCAGGCTGAGCAACACTTGTTCCACCTGGTGGAGAGTTCTTTCTTCTTGGACCCAGGGAGCTGCGTGTCAGAGTGTTGCTGCTTTGCTCAAGTGTCACCTTATCAGGGAGGCCTTTCTGGCCACCCTACAGAGCACTGACCCTTCTCCACTGCTACCTCTGTCTCCCTGACTCAGCCTCATCCTTCATACAACGGATTGCATCTGAAATAACATGCATTCGTTATTGCCTGTCTCCTCACCAGTGGGGTCAGTTCTTTGAAAACGAGAGCCTTGTTTTCTCACTGCTGTGTGTCGGCTCCTAGAATAATGCCTGTTCATAACAGGCACCTGATAAATACTTGTTGGGTAGCTAAATTAATAAATGAGAACAAAATAAGGCAGGGCTGAAGAGGATTAGGACTGTTAAAAACTGTATTTGACTTTTAATTTTGAAAGCAAATTAAATACAGTTAAATTAAAACAGACCAGATGCAGCTGCCTGGGTGCCCCCCTCACCCCAGCCTCTGTTCTTGGAACTCCTAGCCCCTGGCCTCACTCCTGTGTGGTGGGGCTTGCCAGTGAGGGGGCAGGGAACAGACTGGGTTTGGAAAACAATCATCATCATGGACCCATTTCTGATTTATAACAAACTCATTCCCAACAAAGATGAAGGCTGCAGTCCACCAGGGTTATAATTATAAATAAATATACATGCAGCTAAAAGAGGATATTAGGTGAAAACAACTGACCTAGCATCTGCCAAAAGAAGTCCCCATTTTGTTGTTCATTATCAATGTCCTGAAAATGAACCCTGGGTTTTTGGCTAAGAGGCCTCGGACCAGCCAAGCTGACCTTGGCACTCCGCTGGCTTCTGTGAGTGAGACAGTGGAGTGCCCACACATCAGGTCAGCCCTGTGCCCACCTCCTCCCTTCTCTCCCATGCCACCCCACTTGCTTCCAGGCTTGGTTTCTAAAGTGACATCCAGGGTGTAAGAGGCTGGGGAAAACGTCCTGCAAGGTGGCTGAGGGATCTGATTCCATCAGGTGGTCTCATGAATACTGCAGGAGATTAAATCCGTCTCAGAATAGGCAACCAATGCTATATTCTGAAGGTTAGGTCTCTGGACTGAGTCCCACCCACCCACCCACGCGGGAGTGGGTTCTGAATGGCCCTCAGACCTGTCCTGGTGAGTCTTAATGGGGTGGGAGGCCGTTAGTTAAAAAAGAAACACCTCTTCAGTAGGCTGGGGCCCTTTCCTTTTCCTCCAGTTGGGGGAAAATTGTGCTTCCAACTTGCAGGAGAATGAGCCAGATCACCACTAGAGAGCCCGGCCGGGCCTGGGGGAGTCACAGCCCTTTCTAGCGGGCCAGGGAGGCCTGGGGAGGGCAGTAGTTTGAGGCACACTGTTCTTTCTCCAGGGTGGAAAGTGCACAGCTGGACATGAGGTGGGCTAGCTTTGCATGCTCCTGACTTAGGGAGAAGTAACATTTTCTTTCCCTTTTTTGTGTTTAGAATAATTTCCAAAGCAGTGTGCTCAGGCTCAGTGTCCCATCAGCCCCTGCCCCCTTTTCCCCAGCCCCTCTGCTACTCCGGAACCCCTCCTCCTCAGACCAGGGGCAGGGGGGAGTTAGGGAATGGCCTTGACCTCCCTCCTCTCTCCAGGCTGCTGGAGGTCCCACCTTGCCCACCACCCACCGCCTTGCCCACTGCCCACCACGGACTCACTCCACCCTGAGGTCTGTGGCTCTGAAGAGCTGCAAGAAAAGGTGCCTTCCCTCCCCAGTCCAGTCCAGGCGAGGGGCCCAGCAGCCGAGGGGGGCGGTGGGAGGCAGTGTGTGGACAGTGGGGCTGTGGGGTTCTTAGTCCAGGTCAGGCAGTGACCTGTGCTGGCTCTAGAGCCCACCCCTTTGCCAGTGCTGGAGGAGAAGGGGTAAAGGAAGAGGGGCCGGAGGAGGGGACTCTGCTCCCGCCACAGCCTGAGGTACAGGGGGTGCCTATTAGGCCCAGGCTTCCCCCATGCAGGGCTGGGTGCCTGTTGGGATCAAAGACAGCCTTATGCTCTGTAAACATGAACCAGGAGAGCCACAGAGGTATGTCTGATTTGGGGGCAGCTCTCGGGAAGAGCAAGGGCCCAGGAGAGGAGCAGAGCGCTCGTGATGCCCGTGGGCTGCTCTCTGGTCTTCAGAATTTCCTGGCTGGGTGTCCTGTGTGGTCGTGCTGAGCCCAGGGACAGGGAGCCAGGAAAAGCCACATGCTCCACTTGACTGCGGGGTCTTCTCATCTCCCTCCCACCCCACATCACTGCAGGGCCGGTGTGGGCGCCCACTGCACCTGCTCCTGCAGCCCCGTCAGTGCGGGGAGCTCTGGGGAGGCGCGCTGGAGCACCGGCTTGGCTGGTGCTGGACACCCCACCCTGGTCATCAGGTCTCTCGGGTCCTGGTCACGCTGGATGGAGAGAACAACAGGTCTGGGATTTCTGTGCTTAAATTCTCTGTCCTTTGTTCTGGCATCAGGCTGGGCTCTCTCAGAAGCCCCCAGAATAGAAAGGAGGGTGATGGTGATTCCTTAGGAGTCGGCCTTGGAGGGACCGTCAGCCGTGGGGAGAGGATGGAAGGCCAAGAACAGGGTCTGAGGAGGAGGCTCCTGTGAGGGGAGAGGAGGAATGAGTGAGGTGTTGGCTGAGTGTGGGGCCGGGGAGGGAACGGCCAGGCAGGGCCACCAGGACCTCTGCAAAGCCCAGGCCCCCAGGTCCTGTGGGGGCCTTTCTAAGGGGCAGGTGGGGGAGGTGCTTCCAGTGAGGGCAGTGAGGGCAGGAGGCAGAAGTGAGGCTCCGTACAGATGCATTCTAAGTGGCGCTGGCCAAGGTGATTGAGTGACGCCCTGTGGTCCCCTGCGGGCAAGCGGATGCAAACACGATACAGAAGCTGTTGCTTAGCTCCAGGGCAAGGGGACAAATGTCTGTCTCAGGCCTCAACCTCTGTTTGGCATAACCTAGAGTAGGGAGTCAGGAGTACCAGCTGCTTTTAAGAGACAGGATAAGATCACAGAAAAGCCCCTGAAAATGCCTGGCTTTGCCAACCACTCAGCACAATTCACTTGTGCCAGTGTGTCACCTTGGAACATTCATTTAGCTTCGCTCAACATCATTTCTTTGCCTCTGAAGTGTAGGTGGATCCTGTGGCCTACTTCCAGAGAGGGCTTTAAAGACTTGAATAAAAACAGCCACACTGATGAGATTTAAGTGCCATGAACTGTTCTAGGTGCCCTCAGCAACCTACTTCACAGATGAAGAAACCGAGGTCCAGGAAAGTCAAGTCAGGTCAAACAGTGAGGAGCAGGGGTCCTGGGAGCTGAGGTGGGCTCTGGGTCTGTGCTGTCACTCTGTGCTACCTCTCACTGTGACAGCCATGGGCTCATTGCTGTGGAGCAGCGAGTCTGTGAGTCCTCGCCACGGCCACGTGGTGAAGGAATCCACAGAGGAAGAGGCAGACTTGGGGGGACAGACCCTGGCCAGTGAAAGTCTGAATGGCAGTGCCTTGTGGGGTGCAGGCGTCACTGCCAGCAGAACAATCAGCAAGGTGTTTGGAAGGTGACGCCTTCTGAAGAGTCCGGTGGCAGAAGGACCCAGCTGTGTGGGTGAAAGTTAATGCCTGGGGACTTTCAGGTGGCCCAGTGGGAAGGGGACTGTGGTGACGCCCTCCACTCCTGCCCACATCTGCCCTGTCCTCCACAGTGAAAGCCCAAGAGGAAAAGCATGAGACAGTTGATTCGGCCCAACCTGGTGCCACCCTGCCCAGTGTGTGGTCCACCCTCGTCATGCCCATACCTGCATCCTGAGGCTCAGATCTCCACCGAGGGGTCAGTGAAGCCCTTCTTGCCCTCATTCACCAGCACTGGCTTCTCTGTCCGTGTGTGCCACACCAGGATCTGTGTGCCCAGAGATGCAAAACATGATGGGACAGGCCCCTGACCTCTGCTGCCTCCCTGCTCCCTCCCACACTGTGTAAACATTTCTCCTGGCCCTCCTTTTCCTTAGAGAGTTTTTCAATTGTTCCATCAATATTTTCTCAATTGTTTTTTATTTTTTGTGGCTCTAGACTACCCCCTCATTTTTGCTGTTTGTACATGTGATGCCTTCAGAATACCTGCTGGAAATGGGAAGTCTAGAACTACAGAAAAGAGAAGCCCCAAGACTTCCCAAGTATGTGTGTGTGTGCGCGCGTGTGTGCATATGTATGCATGTTCATGTGCATATGTATGTGCATGTCTGTGCATGTTCATGTGCATATGTGTGTGCATGTGTGTGCACCTGCATGTGTGTGTGCACATGTGTGCATGCGTAGGCATGTGTGTGTGCATGAGTGCTCAGTAGAGAGGTCCTGGAGCACAGCTGTTCTGTGGGAGGTTATAACTCCTCGGTGGCCATTGCTCTCCCTTTTCCTGCCTGTCTGCAGTGTCGCTGCCTTGCAGGTGACAAACTGCCCCTTCCTGGGAGGGGGTTTCAGAAAGCCCAGGCTATTTCGAGGCCTCTGTTTCCTTCTCCCGGTCTGTAGGGAGGGTCTGGATGTACTTGCGACATTGTATCACAGCTGTCAGTTCTGCGGAGGGTCTCACCTTGGTGCAGTTGGCTGCCTTGGGCTCCAGGTCGTTGAGGGTGACAAGTTCTCGAAGGAGGCTGCTTTCCTGGTAGCCTCCCTTCACACCTCGCAGCTTGAAGTAGGCCTGGCTTCGCTGCAGAATGAGCCGCAGGTTGACGGCAAATCCAGCCATGTCTATTGCAAATGGCCGGTGGGGGTCAAACACCGTCTTCCAGCCGACCACCTTCCCTGCCCCGTTCACCCGTGGGGCCTCGTACCGCAGGCCACCCACGAAGGCGACGGGCCACACGGACACCCTCCTGGTGCTGCGCATCTACAAGTGGGGGGTCCAGAGTCAGGGCGCCGGCACTGCAGATGAGGACGGACGCGCGTGCCCATGGGGGGCACATCCTTCAGCGACCTCTATGCCCCTGGCCAGCCGAGGCCACCCGGGGGGTCCAGTACAGCCCCGCCCCCAGGGCCCATCCCATGGGTCGGGCACCTGACAAGAACCTGCCCTGGGCTGCCGGCGAGACCTGACCTCTCAGACGGCCTGGTCTTCACCTTTTCAACATGCCCTGCTGCTGTTTTCTCCCTTGTGTAAAACCTTTCAGTCTCCCCACTTTAGACTGTGAAATGACTCTGCTTCTCCTCCAGACTAACACAGCCCATATCCTCAGGCAAGCTCAAACTATTCCACCTAAGAGGTTTCTGGTAGTCACGTGGAATGACCTACCCGCAGACCCATTCAGAGGACACCTCTAGGGCCAGGAATATAGTTGGGGCTCCAGAGCCAGCTGCCTTCCCCCTAACTTGTGGGGGATGCTTCAGCCCGCAGTTCCATCCCTTTCCCTGGCTCTCTGCTGCCTGCCCCGCTCCCAGCCCGGCACCTCTTCCCGGTTTTCCCCCGCGCGTGCCTCCACACCCACGACCCCCTCCTCGGGAAGCCCCTCCACTCCCCGCAGCCGGAGGCCCCACTGCTCACTGTGGGCCTCCCTCACCTCCTCCCTCCCCGCTGCTCACTGTGAGCCTCCCTCACCTCCCCCCTCACCTCCTCCTTCCCGGCTGCTCACTGTGGGCCTCCCTCACCTCCTCCCTCACCTCCTCCCTCACCTCCTCCCTCCCGGCTGCTCACTGTGGACCTCCCTCACCTCCTCCCTCACCTCCTCCCTCACCTCCTCCCTCACCTCCTCCCTCACCTCCTCCCTCCCCGCTGCTCACTGTGGACCTCCCTCACCTCCTCCCTCACCTCCTCCCTCACCTCCTCCCTCACCTCCTCCCTCACCGCTGCTCACTGTGGGCCTCCCTCACCTCCTCCCTCACCTCCTCCCTCACCTCCTCCCTCACCTCCTCCCTCACCGCTGCTCACTGTGGGCCTCCCTCACCTCCTCCCTCACCTCCTCCCTCCCGGCTGCTCACTGTGGGCCTCCCTCACCTCCTCCCTCACCTCCTCCCTCCCGGCTGCTCACTGTGGGCCTCCCTGACCTCCTCCCTCCCGGCTGCTCACTGTGGGCCTCCCTCACCTCCTCCCTCCCCGCTGCTCACTGTGGACCTCCCTCACCTCCTCGAAGAGCTCCAGGCTGTAGGTGTTGTCGTCGTCCGCGAAGTAGACCACGCCAGGCTGGCTGGAGTTGCGCGGGAAGGTCTCTCGCAGCCAGCGCAGGGCCAGGTTGCGCTGCATGGTGCCCCGCGGGATGCGTGGGTCGCGGGCGTCTCCGCGCAGCTTGTAGTTGCGGGGCGTCTCCACGTGCAGGTGCGTGTAGTTGAGGCCGGTGTCGCGCAGCAGGCGCGCGGTCAGCGGCGTCCGGCGTGGCGCATCCTCCACCACCAGCCAGTGGAGGTTGGGCACGTGCAGCAGCGTGTTGGCCATGCGCGTCAGCTCGGCCTTCTGCACCGGGCGGCTGTAGGTGGGCGTCACCACGTGGATGGTGGGCAGCGTGTCGGACCACGGCGGGGGCCGCGTGTACACGTACTCGGTGCGTACCACCTCCACGATGTCGCGGTCGGACATGCAGTACTCCCTGGGGTCGGCGCCGGGCGCCGTTTCGCGCCGGGGGTCACTGCCCTCATCTGCGGAGTCGGGAGACAGGCGATGTGGGAGGACGGCGCTGGCGATGGCCCTAGATTCAGAGCAGGGCGCCACCCGCCCTGCCGGGGCACCCTTGTCCTCCTCCCCCGCAGGGGCTGCTCAGACCCCTGCCTTGCCTGACCTGTTAGCTCCAAGGTTGACATCTGCAGCCCTGGAATCCACTCTGTGAGGGTCCTAGTTCTGATGACACAGAAATAACCTCTCCCCCAGCTTTGCAGCCCTCTAGCTATTTGAGTGCGGTTGCCCATATTCCAGGATTGCATCCTCAGTTCCTGAATGTGCTGATTTCCTAGGAAGAGGCGTCCTCCCCTCCCCTCCCTGGCCCTGCTCATCTGCAGGGAGCCGGCCACACTGCTCTGCGCAGGGCTGGGCTAGAAGAGCCGGGCTAGCAGAGCACGTGGCACTGCCCCCCTGTGGTGTGGAGGCCACAAAGCCCCAGGGCCGCGCCGCTGCCGCAGCGCAGAGCACACTGTGAGCCTGCAGGAGCCTGAGGCAGCTCCCCGGCGTTCCCAAGCCGTCCAGTCAAGCGGGGCCTCTTCCCTCCTGGCCTTATGTAAGGCATTCTCTGAATCTTGGTGCAGAACTTCCTATTTAACCGCATTTTATTCTTGTGGGTTTTGCCCATAGTTGCCTAGCAGTCCTAGCAAGAGGAGAAATCAGGACCACTGGGATTCTTGTTTTCCACGCGTCCCTTCTCTCCAAATTCTGTCCTTCCATCGGAAGGGCTCGCGCACCAATGCCGGTGTGGCCCTCACTGTCCTAGCTCACTGGCGGGTGGTAAAGGTAAGAAACCCTGATGCCTGGGCTGAGGCCCTGCTCAGTTCTGCCATTACAAACCCTAACCCTCGAGCAAGCTGCTTAGCTTCTGGTGCCTCAGTTTCAGAAACTGTAAAATGGAGCTAATGATAGCATCGAACTTATCGAGTTATTTTGTGGATTAATGAGTCGATACATGCCAAGGGCTGAGAGCACCGCCAGGCAGTTTCCTCTCTTGCGGAAGGGCAGTGGCCAACTCTGCTTCCTTCTGGCTTCAGGCAATCCGTGGGGACAGAACGAGCAAGTCACACCAAAGGGGAGGACCGTGTGCATCAGCTGTTCTGCTGTCTCCCTCCAGCCACCACTGTCATCGGCAGCATGTGGGGTGTGTGGGATGCTAGCGTGGAGCCCATTTGAACAGACCCAGGAGACCTGCTCTTGGTTCTTCGGGAGTTCTCATGGGCAAATGGCACAAGGCACACAGCAATTGCTGAAGGTCAGGGGAGGCGACCAGCACAGATGCCGCCGCTCAAAGGGGACTGCTTAGAGGAGTTTGGGGTCAAACTGTGAGAAGAGCAAGGTGGAAGAAAGCGGGATGGGTGTCTAGGGTTCTGACCTGAATAGAAGGCCTAATTTATCCTATGGGCAGTAAAGTTTTGGAAACCGAGGCCTTCAGAAGAGGTTTAGAGCCATTTTGTCCACCTCTCTGCCACCCGAATCATCCCAAGCCCGCAGAGGACCTGTGCCCTGGGAAAGTCCCCATACATTAGGGCACGGCTGCTGCCTGTGCTCCTGGGCTCTGCCTTTCCAGTTGGCTTCAGGGCGTCTGCAATTTTGGGTCCTAAAGGCCTCCTGGTGACCCTAACTTCACTCAGCTGCAGCTTTCATTCGTTTGCTCTTGGCATGCTCTGGGGAGACAGAATGCCAAGTCCCCAGCCTCAGGCAGCACCATCAGTGCTTAGCAAACAGCCTGACGTCTCCAGCGCTGGAGCTCTGCCAAGAACGCAATCGACACGATATCATGTCGCTTTATATATAGTAGTTTTAACCCCTCTGGAGTGATGCATTTGCAAGATAACAATGATTCTAAACTGACAAGCACTGAGAAGAGGCGCTAGAGTCAGGAGGAGAGGATGACGTCAGGAAGAGAGGCGCCAAGTGCCAGCCATGGGCAGTGGGCTGCCGCAATCTTGAGCTTGGCTCTTCCTCATGGAAGCTTCGGGAACAGCTCGGGGTTTGCAGGACTTGGTATTTGACTGTGAGGAGCAGCATGACTTCAGGCTGTGATTTTTGGACACTGCCTGCATCTTGGGGTACAGGCACTCACCACCTCTCTCTGCATGGGCTTGGTGCCTTCTTGTTTATCACACTGACAGGTAATATCATGCACACTGCAAACGGAGAACAGCTGCCTGACCCCAGGTGTTGAGTCTGTGCATGTAAGTCGGGGAGGGGGCAGGAGAGAGCACGACACAAAGTGCTGCAGAGCTGGGGCAGCCAGCTGTGGGGTGCGTGGCAGGTTTGGGCGTAGAGAGCTCAGTGTGAGAGGGAAAGGCAACCCAGGACCCAGAGCCAGGGGAAGGGAGTTCTACCCCTAGTTCTTCCACTAGTTCTTCACGGGACTTTTCCTCTCTCCAGCCCTATTTCCACCAGGTACAGGAAAAGAAGGGAGGCAAACAATGTACTCTCTGTGAAAGGGTTTAAAGCACACTGCAGGCCAGAAATCCTATTCCTCCCCCACCATCCACTTCAGAATGCTCGCTTTCCTTGCATGTCATGAGATGGCATGTGAAGTTGTGCATGCGTGTCTTTCTGTGTATGTGTGTGTATTAATGATGTTTGTTTTTTAAGTTTTTCTGTATTTTAAGATGCGTTGACTTCTTGGGGGCCTTGCAGATATGGGGAGGGACTGCCCCTCCCAGGACTAGCTAATTCCTAGTGACAGCATACACCTTGCCTGCAAACACTTTTCATATGCAAACTACCTGATGCAGAGCTCACACCCACCACCACCTTTATGGAGCTCTCCCACCCAAGCCAATCTTCCGCTGCCCTAAACCACCCCAGGGCGATACCAGACAATTAGAAACCACGCCCATATCCTAAACCCACTGACATTCTTCAGACTATGCAATTCTGGGCCAGCTCAGCTGCTGACAGTGCGTCGCCCTTCCCTTCCTATGAAAACCACTTTCCTTCCTACCAAAACCACAATAAAGACTCCCAGTCCCTCCACTTCCCGCCTCCCACTCCCTTTACTTCCCACCTCCGACCTCAGCACTTTCCCAGCGGGCATGGTGTGCCCCCTCCTCTTGGGTGCTGAGAGTAACAAGCTCTTCTTTCAAAGCAGTTGTCTTGGTGTCTGCCAACCTACCATCCTGGACCTCTTAAAACTGTGTGGGTAGCTTCCATTAGCTTCCCATTCCCAAAGGGGTGCGAGACTCACGAAGGGGCCTAGATGATCCCGTGGTTCCTCCTAGCTGCTTAGTGAGTGCAAAGCAAGAACCCTGCGTGTCAGTTGTGGTCACTGTCACTACCAAGGCCCAGCGGGGCAGGCAGGGCATGCGTGCGTGCTCACCCTTATGCACGGCGAGCAGGGGTGCGAGGGTGCTCTGGTGCCAGACGGTGATGAGCAGAGTCCAGGGCAGCACGATGAGGACGATCGCTAGGATGTCCCGTCTCTTCGGCATCTCCAAGGCTGGCTGCACCCACGGCTCCTCATTACCTGAGTGGCGGTAAGTTCAGGAGAGGGGCGGCCACGGGCGGCGGCAGCACAGGGGAGAAAAGAACAGGCATGGGCCGGGCCGGCCAGGCATGGAGAGGACAGAGCAGCTGAATGTTGGCTAGCAGGTCTTACCAGCACTCACAACCCACCCATTGCGGAAGCAGGTTTGGAGAGTCCGGCCCAACTGGAGTCTGAGAAGGGGTCGCTGTCCGGGGGCGGGGGTCAGGAACCCTGGGGGGTGGACACCTGCAAGAGAGAGCAGAAGCGGATAGCCAGAGACCCAGGTATAGGAATGGATGCCAGCAAGGCCAGGCCCTGCTCTGGAACACACAGCATTGGGGGTTCCACAATGGAGCCTCAACCGTCCATCACCTGAGGACCTCTTTTGTCTGCCTGTTTGAGTGGAATGGGCTCTGTCCTTCCCACAGGCACAGGGCCATAGCGCTGCTCCATTTATGAAAGTCAGTAGGGTGCAGGGGTCAGAAGCACAGACTGCAGAGACACTGTGCCACCCACAGGCTGTAAGACCTTTGCCAACTCATTTCAGTTCTCCATGCCACAGTTTTCCCATCTATAAAACGGGGTACTGTGGATCCCTACCTCATAAGGTCATTCTCAGAATTAAACAGGGTAACTCCCGTGCAGCCCTAAAATGCCAGCTACTTATCAAAGCCTGGATAAAGGGGCGAGAGGTTTTTTTTTCTTTCTCTCTTTTTTTTTTTTTTTTTTTATCATATATGTACCATAAATTATTATATTAAAAATAATTTCAACATTTTAGATTCGGGGGCACATGTGCAGGTTTGTTATAGGGGCGTATTGCATGTGATGCTGAGATTTGGAGTATGATGAATCCCGTTGCCCTGGTACGAGCATAGTAGCCAACAGGTTGTTTTTCAGCCGTTCTTCATTTTAGAGTCCCCAGTGTCTATTCTTCTCATGTTTACAGTCATGAGTACCCAGTGTTTGGCTCTCACTCATAAGTGAGAACGCACCATATCTGGTTTTCTGTTCCTGGGTTAATTTGCTCAGGATGACGGTCTCCAGCTGCATCCATGCTGCTGCAAAGGCCATGATTTTGTCCTTTTTTTATGGCTGTGTAGTATTCCTTGCTGTAGATGTACCATGTTTTCTTTATCCAATCCACCACTGAGGGGCACCTAGATTGATTCCATGTCTTTGCTATTGGGAATAGTGCTGCAATGAACATATAGGTGCAGGTGTTTTTTTGTGTGAAACACTTTATTTTCCTTTGGATACATACCCAGTAATGGGATTGCTGGCTAGGATGGTGGCTCTGTTTTAAGTTCTTTGAGAGATCTCCAAATTGCTTTCCATAGTGGCTGAACTAATTTACATTCCCACCAACAGAGTGTTCCCTTTTCTCTGCAGCCTCACCAGCATCTAATATTTTTTGGCTTTTTAGTAATAGCCATTCTGACTGGTGTGAGATAGTATCTCACTGTGGTTTCAATTTGCATTTTGGTGACAGTCTTTTGAGGACAAAGAAGAGATGTTTCTGGGACGGGCCCTGGGGGGAAGTACGAGAGTGCCTTCCTCTTCCGTGTCAATAGGACGTCCTTGTGGAGCACCGCTCTGTGCAGGACACAGCACCAGGTGCTGGGCTGGGCAGCAGCAAAGAGAAGAGGGGTCCCCACAGGGGCTGCCACATTGAGGGGAGACAGTCCTCCAAAATGACAACAGGAGGGGGCCCAAGTGAGGAGAATGAGCCACTGGGTCCTCAGTCCTGCAGAGGGTCCACTGGTAGCATCCCTGGGAACTGTTCTCTCACATGGCAAGGACACTGGCTGAAGAGACCTCCTGACCACCTTGGAAACTGTCACATCCTCTTCTCCCCCCTTTTCACTTCTGTGCTGAGCACCATGCATGATGCAGCAGGAACCCGTGGGGGTGGTGGGGAGGGCAGGCAGCCTCGGGCAGCCCAGCCGGCCTCGCTGTGCCCACCTGTCCCAGTGTTGGACAGGGACAGTACCTCCCCTGGGGGCCGTGCTGCCTGCTCCTGCCCCAGCTCACGTGTGCTCACCATTGCAGGCAGAGTCGAGCGCTGTGGCCGAGAAGGGTTTTTAGCCCCTGAGTTTCCAAAATAGTGTGTTTTCCTCTCCTCACCGGGTCCTCTCTCCAAATAGTTCTGATGCCTGTGGAAGACCAGGATTTGTCTTCCATTAAGGAGCACTGTGGTTTCCTGGGACGGCTGGCATCCCCTGCCCACACCCTGCCATCAGAGACCCACTCTATCCAGAGAATCTCCCCCACCCATTCCCTGCAGAGTGGAAGACCCACTGGGGTTCAACATCACAGGCACGTAGGAGATAGTGGACATTCTAGGCTGTGTGTGTCTGTGTCCGCCCCCAAACTCCTCTTTGCTGGCCCAGTGAGGGACAGAGCCTAGAACCCCACATGGGATGCCTGCTGGGTCCTGTGTTCTGAGATGCAAGTGAATTCATGCCACATCCCCCAGATTTAGCCTGTCCCTCCACACCCAGGCCACTGCTCAGGTTGCACGGGACTGTGTGTCAAGACACGCTTTGGCAGGTGTGATCTTAGGCCACATCTGATGAAGGATGGGGAGGCTGGGCCTGGCTGGGGCTTCAAAAATGTCCAGCAAGATTTCTTCTGTGTTATCAGAGACTCTCGAAGGAGCTTTCTCAAGTGCTCCTGGTTTTGGTGAAGGTTCTAATACCAGGATGGAGAAAGCCAAGGAGAGAAGACGAGTGTCATGCCAGCCCAGTCCCTGTGGCCACTCCCTTTCCTTTGGGGCAGCCTCTCAGCCCTCGCCCACTCTGGCACCTGCTCAGCGTCCCTTGTGCCCGCTTGCACTGTTGTTCATACGAACTTTCCTATAGCATGAGAGATGTCTGAAGATGAGGCTTAGCTCTTCACATGCACCTGCTCCTGCAACGTCACAGCAGCCCTGTGCGGTAGGCATGGCTGTGGTCCCTGTGGGTTCATCGAGGCCAGAGAAGGGGAGTAACTTGCCTGAGGTCAACCATTAGGAAATGGTGGAGCCGGAATTGAGTCCAGGCCATCTGGCTCTATGCTGTCATCGGGGGCATAGGATAAGAGGTCCCAGGCCCCCAAGCCTCTCGAACCTGGGCCAGGCGCAGGGTGGGTAAGGGGCACACACAGGCCAAAAGCTTCCTCTGGCCTGGACCACAGCCACCCTCCTTTGCAACGGCTGCCCCCACTGCAGGGCCCTCACACCTGCTTGGAGGCTGGAGCAGGAAGGAGGGGCGGGAAGGGAAGAGAGGGGAGGACGGAGCCTGTGAGCAAGGGTGCCGTGGGGTGCTTTCTGCTCCCATCCAGTCTTTTTGGTCAAAACATCTATGAGAGAAAAGGGAGGGGGAAAGAGGGAGAAAAGCTCTAAAAATAAACTCAGCAATAAACCCAGTTGTGCATTAATTACTCTGGAAGCCATTATGGCTTGAAAACCCCATAACTTTAATGGAGGCTATTATAAGCATAGTAGCAAAACCGTGGAGCTAATTACCAGGCAGTTATCAGGCAGAACACAGAGAGCCCCCAGCCTGGAGAAGGCCAGCTGGCCGGCAGGGGGTGGGTCCTGGGACGTGATGCCTGGGCTGGGCAGGGGGCCTGGGGCCAGGCAGCGGGGTGGGCTGCACCTGCCCCCAGCTCTGGGCCCCAGTCTGAGATGGGGCTGCAAGGTTGGCCAGCACTGGTCCCCTCTTGCAGCCTGCTGCTTCTGCCTGGGGCTTGGAGGAGGGCGGTGTTTTTCTGTGGTCGCAGGCTGTCTCCAACAAGGATCCCAGAATGGCTTCTAGGCCCTGGGTCAGGCAGAAGAATCAGCACAAAGGTGCACGAATGGCTTGGCCACACCCAGGAGAGCCCGGGAGATGGGGGCAAGCGGGGGGAAGAATGGGGTGCTGGAGGAGGAGATGGGTGGAGGCACAAGGGGGACTTCGTGGAGAAGCAGGACGCGGCGTGGGCAGTGTGTGTGAGTGTAGGGCCCAGGCCTGCCGCGGTCACAACTCCCATCCTGACACTTGCACCATGTCTGTGACCAACCTCATGTCTCAGGCTTCTCAGCAAAGAGAGACACAAAAGGCTGTGCCCTGCCCTCCCCGGGTGTCCTCAGAGCCTCAGGTGGAAGCAAGCGCTGCCCTGTGGGAGAGTGGAGGGTGGTTCCCGAATGGGGAGCAGAAGCTGGGGCAGCGCATGGGAATGGGAGGGTGGTGGCCTGGATGTGTCCGGGAGGTGCTCCACGGGGACCTGGGTCATGTTGATTGCCCTCCTTGACCTCATCTTTACAATAGGGAGGGTGAGCTGAAGTTTCAACGATCCTGCCATTTTAGCAACTGGAGGTTACCATAGGGCTCTGCGAAGATGAAGGGGTGTCCTATGTGAGGAAAGTGTAGCTCAGTGGGCACCTAGGGCCAGAGGCAAGGCAAGAGCACCAACAAAACAGCCTCCCGTGGAACTGAGTCCTGACTTAAGGGCCAATATGCCTCTGGAGATCGGCCATGCTGGGGACACCGCTCTGCAGGAATTTGTGGCATTTGGTTTTGTTTTGAGAGACAGGGTCTCACTCTGTCACCCAGGCTGGAGTACAGTGCCATGATCACAGCTCACTGCAGGCTTGAGTTCCGGAGCTCAAGTGATCCTCCTGCCTTAGCCTCCCAAGTAGCTGGGACCACAGGTACGTGCCACCATGTCCAGCTAATTTAAAATTCTTTTTTGTAGAGACAGGGGGTCAATATGCTGTCCAGCTGGTCTCAACCTACTGGGCTCAAGAGATCCTCCTGCTTTGGCTTCCCAAAGTGCTGAGATCACAGGTATGAGCCATGGCACCTCCAGAGAGGAATTTATCTATGGGTTTTAGGGTGTTGTGGGCTGTGAATAAGGACTAGGGGGTGTCTGGGACTCAGATGGGAAGGCTCTGATTGGCCCAGGGTGGGGCAGAACATGTGAGGCTGGAGCATGTGCAAGGTTGGTTCAAGGCTGGCCGATTGCAAATGCATAGAAAGGTTTTCTTCTGAGCCTGCAGGTGTTCAGACGAAGGCCTCAGCAATGCCTCAGTCCCTGAGGAGAGGAGCTTATTTAATTTCACTCAACAAATATTAATTGAGCATCTGTGGCAGGTAAAGCACTGTGTTGGATTCCGTGGGCAATCCAGCAGTATAGGTGGGGAAGCTTTGCTCAGTCTGGAGGGGCAGAGATGACACAGCTCGCTCCAGTGCAGGTGACGTGTGAACGCAAAATGTTCCCAAAGGCCTGTATGCGTGTGCGTGGTAGGTTACAAACAAGCTCAGACACTGTCCAAGGTACTCATCTCTGGAGGACGATAAAAGCCTTTTTACCCAGTAAGATTGGGAACAGTAGTTAAGTGGTTAATCAAAGAAGTCCTTTAAGGCGAAGAATCTTTCCAAATGATACATACATGCCATACATTTCAATTTAAGTAACTTGCAGAGCCAGTTGTCCGATAGATGCTGTTTCCCCAGGACTGCACAATGCATGCTAATTTTTCCCAAATCCAAATGACCCATGCTTGCTGGCTCTCAGCACTTCCGCTCAGCCAATGCAGGTTCAGGGAGGTCTGTGCTGACCGTCTGACATCGGCCACGTCGCAGCACTCCAGTTTTGATTTCTTTAAAGTGATTCAAGAGCTGAAGAGCACTTGGTGAGCAGTCTGAGTGTAGTACCCTTTAGAATATGACTTTTCCCTACCAGTCTTTACCTAATTTGGAGAACTTTTTTCTGGACTCACCTTATGAAATTTTCATAGAAACAACACATTTACTTCAACACGCTGTTTCAACAGTTTACATGACATTCTGTGATGACAATAACAAGTGAGACGGTGAGTGCTGTGAACAGGCTGGGAACCAGCGTCACTGACTCTTGAGGGCGTGGGCTCAGTGGCGACAGCAGAGGGAGCCCCGGGCATCACACAGGCACCAGTCAGTGTGCTGTGCGGACCGGATGCAGAACACCAACCTGCTGGTTAAGACAGCTGCTGTTCATATCATCTCTGTCACCCAGGAACCCGAGTGCCCCCAAAGAGAGGGAAAGACAGGCTTTGTCCCACAGATCTGCAGGTGCCCCTAATGGGATCAGCGGATTAGTATTGATTCTGCAGGCGCTGCTCAGGAAATGCCTGATGCTACAGCTAATATGCTCCCAGCCCAGTCAATCCATACTTCATTAACCTAACCCCGGCCCTCCCGTCCCCACCACCACCCCCTCCCGGGCCCACCACGGCCCTGCTGGGGGGCAGGACACAGGCACTGACCTCACACCATATAGGGGCCACTTTCCCAGGCCCCTGCCCCTCCTTTGCCCTGGTCACCGACTGCAGAGGGTTGGGGAGGGTCCCATAGCAGATTCCACTCTCAATCTTACATTGAAACAGTAAGACTCCCTTTTTCACAAAGCCCAGTCCCTCAATGTTCAGAGTAGCCATGGCATGAGGCAGACACACAGATCTCGTCCCCATTTTGCATGTGAGGACCCCGAAGCTCAGACAGCCTGTGTGATCAGCCCAAGGTCACTGAGTTAGGTGCCAGCAGAGCTGCTCAAACTCGGGCCTTGGCCTCTGTGTCCAGTGCCACCCGTGCCCACACCACCTCCCCCTGCAGACCCTTCCCTGGCCCACCCTCGTGCCCACCCACTGGGCAACCCTGCTCCAGGGCCAGAGCCCCCTGACCTTTCATCCCCTGCATGGCCTACCTCAGTGGTCAGGCCGAGTGCCCCCCCGGAAGGCACTGCGGGTCTCCCCCCAACCCTGCTCTCGCCATGCTCATGGAGGAAGAGTGGCAGGCTGGGGCCCTGGGATGTCTGCGCTCTGCATCCCAGCCTGGGTCACTGCGGGCTCACACTTGGGACCGCTGATGGAAGGGCAGCATGAATTCCAGATCTCAAACCATCTTGTTCCGTTCTAACTGGGAAAACCCAGCCAAGGACTTGGGCAGAAGGAAGTATTAGTTTTGTTCTGATTTGGTGCAGAGAATACTTTCACACGTTGGTTTTCTTCCAGCATCAGAAATGTAATTCACTGACTTTTTTTTAGGTAGTTCCTTTGTTTTTCTTTTTTTCAGAAATAGTCTTTGGCTTTGATTTTGATTATGATTCAGTAAAAAATGAAAATTGGGGTTTGGCTTAGTATAGTGCTCTGCCAGTGAAAGTCCATTTGGCTAACTGCAGGAATCTGAACTGAGCACACTGTCGGCCCCAGCTGGTGTCACTGAAGTTCCCTGAATCATGTAGCTAGTGGTCTTCAGGCAGCAGTTCATCCACTCACCCCAGAGCCTCCATGCAGGAGGCCCTGAAGCAAGAATTGGGGCTTCATCGTGTGGCGACATCACATGCTGCTGCTCTCTGCTGGGGCACGCCCGGGGGCGGGTGGGGAAGTGGGGATGGGCACACAGATGCTCTGCAGGGGGATGGAGAGCCGGAGAGGGAGCGGCAGCTGGAGAGAAGGCTAGCTGAAGGAAACAAACCTGATAAAGGATTGTGGGACGCTGGACAGTGGTGAGCCAGGCCTGTGGAAGACCCCAGAGAGGAGCCATCCCACAGCAGGTCATGATGGTGATGGGGGTGGGGGCGCTCCCGCCTGGCCGAGTGGAGGAAGGCGTTCGGCAGGAATGTGCTAACCATGACCGGATGATGGTGCACAGAGCACCACTTGGCCACTTGGCCCCTGCCTGCGTGATAGGGATTACTGAGGCTCATGCTAACTTTGGGATTTGTGGGACTGGCAAGTAGTCCTTGTAAAGAACCCTGGAGCCCAGCCTGGGACTAGGGGAGAAGTCTGGTATTGAAAGGTGCGTGCTCCCCAACCTCCTTTGCCCTCCTTCCTTGCTACCTTTCCATCCTTGCCCTAGGCCCACTGTAAAAGACAGGCCCGCTTTTGGAAGGAAATGTCCCCACTCCCAAGACAAGTGTGTTCATTTCCTATCCTATTGCTGTCTAACCAATTCCCACACACTTGGCAGAGGACAGCCCCCACTGGCTCTCTTCAGTTCCTACGGGTCAGGAGTCCAGGGTCTCAGAAGGCTGTGAAGTACCGGCAGGGCCGTGTTCTCATCTGGAGGCTGACTGCGGAAGACTCTGCTTCCAGGCTCACTCGGTGGTGGGACTGCGGGCCGTGGCTGCCTGCTGGCTGTCAGCTGGGACTGCCCTCGGCTCCCAGAGGCTGCTTGCAGATCCTGCCACATCGGCTTCTGCAATGTGGCCACTTACTTCGTCAAGCCAGCAAGGAAGGGTGAGCCAATCTGCTAGCAGACGGAATCTTACAGAGCACAGTGTAATCCTGGGAGTGACGGCCCACTGCTTTCGCACAGTCTGCTGGCTAGGGGCTGGTCACGAATGCCATCCACACCAAAGGTGAGGACTGCACGAAGGCATGAGCACCAGGGGGTGGGGCTTCCAAGGATACCCGAGAGTCTGTCTCACACACCAAGGCAGATGGGCCATATCTGGCCCTCAGCTCCTCAGACCCTGCCTAGTCCCATAGCTACTGAGGGTGACGGCAGAACCCAGCCACAGTCATAGCCTTCTGCCACCTCCCTGCCACCACCTCTTTGCTCTCCTCTGTCCTGGAAGAGCTGTGCATGGAGGGGCCGTGCGATGCAGAAAGGTTCTGAACCCTGCAGCCAGATGACCCTGTGCACCTGCCAGCCTCTTTCCTCCTCTGCTATGGGATTCTGGTGAGGTAACCTCTCTGGGCCTTCATTTTCCCATCTGTAAAATGGGAATAAAAATACCGCTCCTACCACTAGGCTGTCAGGATAATTAGAAAAAAAAAAATCAGGCAAACCATCTACCACATAGTTGGGCCAATAAAGAGCAGCTGCTGTCACTGCTGACCTTGCAGCCTGGAAGGGGCAGGGAACGGGTCTGCTCGGCCTGGCTTCCCGCAGCCTCCTTCCAGCTGAACTCTGGCTGCTTGCTGGAGGGCAGATGGAGGCCACGGACCTGAAAGCCCCACGTCACCTCCAAAGAAGCGGCAGGTGGAGAGGAGGGTCTGGGATCACCAGAGGAGAAAACACCAGCACGAGGCCCCTGACGACATCCTTCGATATCCCTCGGCCTCAGCTTCCCCATCTCTCGCATGGAGCTGCTATACCCCTCTTGTTGTCTGGCATGTCCATTGTGACCTAACACACAACCTCAGATCCAACCACCATCTTTCCTCTGGAAGCAGCTCTCATCCAAGCCCCCTTCTTTCTGTCATGGTCCTCGCATGAAAACCTCAGGGCTGCCCTTGGCTCCACCTTCTCCCTGCATCGGCTGGGCCTCAGCTCCTTCCACTGCTGCCCCGGCCTAGGGCTCCATCCCCTGATCCTGGGCCAGGTCAAGTTTTTACCCGCAATGGTCCTTATGGTGATCTCTCTGACGCCTGCCTTTCCTCCTCAATTCAGAGTCCACACACTGTCAGACCCTCCAACCCCAACCTGCGGCCTGCTCAGATCCTCCTGTGCCACTCCCGACTGCAACGTACCCGGCCTGGCATTCAGGGAAGCCTGCCCTGGGCCCGCCCCACCACTCCCACCACGTCCCTCCTGTTCCCTGGCCACCTGTGCCCCCCGAGCTTCCATCCCTGAAATTCCAACATGACACCCTTTTCCTCGTCCTGTGGTGAGAGGCATCACGGCCCATGCCAGAGGGCAGTGCCCCATTCCCACCCAGAGCCGCGGGGGGCCAGAGCCAGGGAGAGGGTTCTTAAGTTGAGTCAAGATGACCAAGCACAAACCAGGCCCGGCCATTGCAAACCAGCATCCGTCTCGTTTCCTTCCAGCTGTCAACTGCTCCCTTGCCTGGGCCTCCATGCCCTGCCTGCTCCTCTCTGCCAGGCCTCGGCCAGGGTCCAGCACGTGTGGGGGTGTACCTGGGCCCGAGTGGCAGTTAGGGGGCCCCGCAGTGAGGAACAGCAAGCATGGGTTTGGTCCCGGCGTCCCCTCCCCCTTGCCCAGCACTCTCACGAGGCTGGTGATTTGGGGAGACGCCAGTCTGGCCACAGTGACTCAGGTGCCTGCTCCCTGTGCTCCCTGTGCTCCCTGTGCTCCTCGATATGTTGCTTGGAATTCGACTCAAGAAAACCACTGGGGTTGAGTATTCTGCTCCGACAGGTCATCGCGGCTGCGCTGGCCACCACAGAACTGCCCGCCCGAGTGACTTCACAGGGCAGCTGGCCTGCTGCTTGACACCCATGTGCATGCATGTGTGCATGTGTGCTCATGGCTGGCACCCCATGAGTGAGCACACGTGTGTTCACAGGCACGTGTCTGCACGCTCTTAGCTGGGTTTCGGTGTTGCTCTGTGCCCTGCTGACAAATCCACAATTGGGTCCCTGTTCAAATAAAAGAGTAGCTCATGTGCCTGCCCTTGGCACCCAATGGCTTCGGATGCTGGAACATAGATGGGGTGACGCCAAGAAGCCAATTCACTTTCTCTGCAGCACTGGGGTTTGCGGGGGCTGCTGCTCCTAAACACTACGAAACACAGCAGCTCACACTCAGTAGTGATTTGTGGCTTCCAAAATGATTGCACATTGGTTATCTCATTTAGTGGTTAAACCCGTGTAATCCCAAAGGTTTGTTCATGTTTTACAGATGAAGAAACTGAGGCATGAGGGGGTTGAGTGACTGTCTCAAGTGTCCCAGGTCCAGAGAGAAAGCAGCCATCCCCTTGCACTCCTCTGGGCAGCAGTGGCCAGGCAGGGGTCCTTGCCGTGCCTCTGTGCCACCTCTCCTGGCCCTGGGTCCACTGCTGGCTCCCTCCCGGGCCCTCTCCTGCCTATGGCCAGCTGGCCCCTGCCTCTGGGGACATACGGGTTTCTTCCTAGCTGTGTGCCCCAGGCAGGCCTCTGTGCTGCAGCTGCACACCCGGCTGGCAGCTGAGACTTCCCTGCCCTTGTTCATCAGAGCTAGTTTGACCTTATACTTCCTTATCCAAACCAGGATGCTTTTGAAAATGTGATGAGCTGATATAATAATGGATCGACAGCGGGTCTGTTCTGGGTGCAGCGGGTGGTGGGTTCTCTAACCAGATCCCACTGCTACCTGCGTGCAGGTACTGGCTGTGGGAGCCAGTGCCCTGTGCAGACTGGATGGTTTCTCTGCTTTGCTCCCTCCCTGGGGGGCCTCACTGTAGCCTTCATGAGCTGGTGACCCCAGAATGGCTCCTCTCACCTGCATGACGGGAGCAAAGGGGTTCTCACTTGCTCCTGTTCAGCGGTTTCCCCACATCCCTGCCCGCCTCCAGCCTCACCTCACCCGTCAGAGACAGGTGGGGTAGAATCAGCCGTGCACATCATTCCAGCTCTGTGAAGACACCACGCCAGGATTTGGATCCTGCCCTTGTACCCTGGTTCCAGCAAAATGCTCTTAACACACCAACCAACCTGCTTCTGTTCTGAGAGGCTCCCCAGCCAGCCAGCAATGTATGCAAACCAGGAGAGGCCTGTGGTTTGCTCAGGACACCCATGGGTGGAGTGCTGCCTCCAGTGGGCGCACACCCACCACAGGGCGCCTGCTCAGTGGGGGCCAGGCCCGTACGGCCCCAGAGCGTGAGGTACATTCTGCTACCCAATGAATGGCAGGGCCCGGGGGCAAGCCGTCGAAGCTGCTGCTGCTAACAGCACTGACCTCCCCTTTTGCCAGGCTGCCCAGCAGTGGCAGAGGGCAGTCCAGAACCCAGAAAGGCTGGGATGCCCTAGAATCCTGGACCCTGGAAGCTAGGAGGGCTGTGAGCCTCGCCTCATCTGACCCTCTCTACAGAGGAGGCCCAGCCCAAGGTTGTGCTGCTTGGGATCTGGGTGCTGGTTGCAGCAAGGGTCTCTCCTGATGGGCTGGACGAGCGTGTCCGTCCGCAGCATGGAGCCTGGCACAGGTCATGGTGACCGACTTGGTACCTGCTGGAGCCCAGCATGGCCTGGACATAAGCAAGCCAGGTGACCAGGTGAGTTCGGCCCTGGAACTGAGTGTCCGAGGCTTGGGTTAGCTGACAGCCCTGCAGAACCTCTCAGGCTGTGAGCAAGGTGGGGACATCCCAGAGGGAGGATGTGAGCAGCCAGCTGCCCCACAGTGCTACCTTCCTGCTGTCACGCTGCCCTAGGCTACTCAGTTTCCCTTGGTGCTGTTGCCTCTGCAGTTCTGGGTGAGGTGCTGGCGAGGGGAGACTCTCCTGGGCTCTGTGCCTTTGGCATTCCCTCTCCCACTCTGAAGCCTTCCCTGGCCCTGCCCCTGCCCTGGTCTGCTCACTTAAGGTGCCCACACCAATGGGGCTTCCCGCTCTGGGTCCTGCCTTTTGCCTGCGGCTTTCACATTTGCACCCTAGCCCCGGGCCAGGAGCTCCTTTGGGGGCGCCTGGCCTTACTCATCTCTGCATTCCCACACCAGGGCCCAGGGCCCAACCCAAAGCAGAGCTACGCCAATATCCCTGTGACTCAGTTTCCTCACCTTTAACTCTCACAGGGCTACTTTGAGATCAAACGAGGGAATCAATGGAAGACACCTAGCATAAGGCCTGGCACACAATTGGCACCATGAATGTTAGATCATACAGAACACAGTGGTAAATACAAACACCACCACCACCACCTTGTTTTAAGATTCAGCGGATTGCTAGCCACGTGCAGAAGAATGAAACTGGACCCCTGCCTCTCACCGTATGTGAAAATTAACTCAAGATGGACCAAAGATGTAAATGTTGTAAGACTTCAAACTATCTAAGAATCCCAGAAGAAAACCTAAGGAACACCATTTCAGACATCAGCCTTGGGAAAATTCTTACGGCTAAGTCCTCAAAAGCAACTGCAAAATACAAGCAAAAATCGACAAGTAGGACCTAATTAAACTAGCTTCTGTGCAGCAAAAGAAGCTCTTAACAGTGTAAATGGACAACCTACAGATTAGCATTCAACAAAGGTCTAATATCCAGAACCTATAAGGAATTTAGACAATTTAAATGCAAAGAACAAATACCAGCATTAAAAAGTTGGCAAAACACGTGAACAGACACTTCTCAGAAGAAGACGTACAAGTGGCCAACAAATATGAAAAAATCTCAACATCACTGATGATTAGAGAGATGCAAATCGAAATCACAGGACACCATCTCACACCAGTCTAAACGGCTATTATTAAAAAACCAAAAAACAACAGATGCTGGCCAGGCTGTGGAGAAAAGGGAACACTTATACATTGTTGGTGGGAATGTAGATTAGTTCAGCCACTGTGGAATACAGTTTGGAGATTTCTCAAAGAACTTAAACATCTGACCCAGCAATCCCATTATTGAGTGTCTACCCAAAGGAATATAAGTCGTTTTACTGTGAAGACACATACACTCATATGTTTATCGCAGCACTGTTCATAATAGGGAACTGATGGAATCCACCTTGGTGCCCAGCAGCAGTAGACTGGATGAAGAAGACCTGGTACACATACACCACAGAATACTACGTAGCCATAAAGAAGAATTAAACAATGTTTTTTTTTGCAGCAACATGGTTGCAGCTGGAGGCCATTATCCTAAGTGAAGTAACACAGGAACAGAAAACCAAATACTGCTCACTTATAAATGGCAGCTAAACATCGGGTACTCTTGGACATAGAGATGAGAACGATAGACACTGTGGAGTCCCAGAGGGAGGAAGAAGGGAGAGGGGAAGGGTTGAAAAACTACCTATTGGTTACTATGCTCAGTACCTGGGTAAGAGGATCAGTCATGCCTCAAATCTCAGCATCACACAATATACCCGGGTAACAAACCTGCACATGTACCACTGAATCTAAAATAAATGCTGAAATTATAAAAAATAAAAAAAAAGTAAAACTCAGCTGAATCCAAGTGCCTGGGAGAGGAAGGGCAAAGGAAGGAGGCACCCTGGCTCCTTCCTCATGGCTTAGTGGCGACCAGCCTTCGGGCAGCCTTTCGGGCACATCCCTCTCTCCCCAGTACGAGGCGGTGCTATGGCTTGGGCTCAGTGGAAACTGGGCACACCAGCATGCAGTTGTGACGAAAGGGTGTGGCCTGCAGAGGGCAGCCTGACCACTGTTGGGAGGCGGTGTCCCTGGAACCTGGCGCTGTGGCCCCGGCTCTCTCTGTTCCTGCTTGGAGCACGCACCCCTGCACAGGTGGGCCAGGCGATAAGGCACTTTCTTTTTTCTTTTTTTTTTTTTGAGACAGAGTCCCGCTCTGTCTCCCAGGCTGGAGTGCAGTGGCGCAATCTCGGCTCTGCAAGCTCCGCCTCCCGGGTTCACGCCATTCTCCTGCCTCAGCCTCTCCGAGTAGCTGGGACTACAGGCACCTGCCACCACGCCTGGATAATTTTTTGTATTTTTAGTAGAGACGGGGTTTCACCGTGGTCATTTCACTGTGGTCTCGATCTCCTGACCTCGTGATCCGCCCGCCTCGGCCTCCCAAAGTGCTGGGATTACAAGCGTGAGCCACCGCGCCCGGCCTAACGACAAGGCACTTTCTCATGCATTTTCCTGCTGTAGCCTCGGTGCAGCCACCTGAGATGAGGTGGGCACCCATCCCCTCACCCCGTTTTTTCAGGTGGGGAGACTGAGGTTTGGAACTGACACACTGAGCTAGAGTCAAGTCGCGGGGATGCCCCAGCGCATGGCTGCTGTTTCCCTCCCATCACCCTGCCCAGTCTGGTCCTGGGTCTCTGCCCAGCTTCCCAGAAAGACACTCAGGAAGGACGAGTGATTTCAGAGATTCCCCAACCCTCGTCTCTTCTCCTGCCTCCAGAGCTGTCAGAGAACTGACTTGTTGGTGGGGGTCCAGGACCATCACTCCCTGCCCCGTCTCCCCAGGATGCAGGCTCAGGCTCCCAGAGAACTTTACTTTCACCACCTCCCACTTCCAGGGCTCCCCCACCTCCCTCTATTACACCTGTCCTGCCCCTAAGGTCCCTCCCTCCTCTGGGGTGTCAGCTAACCCCACTGCCTGGAGAAGAAACAATTAACATAAAATGTTGAACTGGGCCAGGCACAGTGACTCATGCCTGTAACCCCAGAACTTTGGGAGGCTGAGGTGGGTGGATCACTTGAGGTCAGGAGTTCGAGACCAGCCTGGCCAACATGGTGAAACGCTGTCTCTACTAAAAATACAAAAATTAGCCAGGTGTGGTGGTGCAGGCCTGTAATCCCAGCTACTGGGGAGGCTGAGGCAGGAGAATCACTTGAGCCCGGGAGGTGGAGTTTGCAGTGAGCCACGATCATACCACTGCACTCAAGCCTGGGCAACAGAGAGAGACTCTGCTTAAAAAAAAAAAAAAAGTCGAAGGGGCTTGGGTAGGGGACTTGCCCCGAGCACATGTGTGAACCAGAGTGGGCAGTGTGTGCCCTCCACAGCAGAGGAGGTGTGGGTGCAATGGTCCCGTGGTCCTCAGTCTCAGTGCCCCCGACAGTAGAGTGTGCTGATCCTATCTCTGGGTTTCCTAGGCCACACATCACACAGTGAGCACCAGGGCGGCTACGGATCCACGGGTCCACCACGGACATGGAGCCCAAGGCACAGGCTCAAGACAGGCCTCCACATACCTGGGGGAGGGGGTCTCCAGGCTCTCCCGGGCTCCTGTCCCTAGGAGACTCTAGGAGTACCCGGCCCATTTCTTTCTCGGGGTCCCGGGAAGGCAGCAGGGATGAGAGCAGGAGGCAGGCATCCCTTCACACTGGTACGTTTGCCTGGGACATGCTTCCCTCCCTCACAGTCCCTCCACTTGCTGAGCTGCTTAGCCCCCAGGACCGGACCAGGTGCACTCAGCCCAGGGGCTTCACACTCAGGGCTGGGCACCACAGGGTGCCTGGGCAGCCCTGGATGCAGGAAGGGAGCCCCAGAGGCCAGACCAGATGCCAGGTAGGATGGGGTGCCTTCCCTCTTGATGCTCCCATGACACTGTGGCATGCCTCCCTCTGGGCAGAAGTATTTGCTGGGTGGCCCCTCTGCTCAGACATCTCCTGAGTGGGAAGGGCAAGTGGGGAGAATTTGCCATTTATTGAGCTTTTGCTCCATAGCCTGGCATCAAATAACCTGTCAACCAGATGACTGGATAAAGAAAATAAAGAAAATGCGGAGTACACATGCAATGGAATATTATTCAGCCTTAAAAAGGGAGAACATTTTAACACATGCCCTGACATGGACGAATCTTGAGGACACTACGCTAAGTGAAATAAGGCAGTGTTAAAGGGACAAATTTCACACAATTCAATTTCTATGAGGTATCCAGAGTAGTAAAATTCACAGACACAGAAACTAGGATGGTGGCTTGTGGGGGCTGCGACGTTGTGGAGAATGGGAGTCATTTAATGGGTATGGAGTTAATTTTTTTATATATATGTACATATTTATTATACTTTAAGTTCTAGGGTGCATGTGCATAACGTGCAGGTTTGTTACATATGTATACATGTGCCATGTTGGTGTGCTGCACCCGTTAACTCGTCATTTAACATTAGGTATATCTCCTAATGCTATCCCTCCCCCTCCCCCCACCCCACAACAGGCCCCGGAGTGTGATGTTCCCCTTCCTGTGTCCATGTGTTCTCATTGTTCAATTCCCACATATGAGTGAGAACATGCGGTGTTTGGTTTTTGTCCTTGCGATAGTTTGCTGAGAGTGATGGTTTCCAGAATGGGTACAGAGTTTCCAATGGCCAAGATGAGACAGATCTGGAGATCTGTTTCACAACAATGCAAATATACTCAGCACTACTGAACTGTGCACTTGAAAATGGTTAAGATGGTAAGTTTTATGTTATGTGTTTTTTTTTAAATCACAATGAAAACGAGTCTGTCATTCATCCAGAACATCTGTTTAGACATAGTCAAGGACGGCACACCCCTCGGGGCCTGCACCCTGGGCTTCAGTGAGCATTCACGGTGGGTTGGGTGTCTGTGTGTGATCTCAAGCATGCACCTTCCTGGGAATCACGGTGACAGGCACCAGGCATGCCTGCAGGAGGCCCCCGTCCAAGGCTCCAGGTATGCCACTTGGAAGAGTGTGGGTGTCCCACTGACGGCCTGCAACTTTCTCGCTGCCCTCAGGCCTGGGGAGCTGCAGAGACACAGCGCTGGAGCACTTGTTCTGAGAGAGAGATTTATGTGTGGGAGAAGAAGCTAATATGGACAGGCGATGAGTTAGGAGAGTAATACTTCAGTTCCGTGCAGAAACTCTCTGACCATGAGGAAAGCAGCTCGCCCAGAGGCTGTACTTCAGCCCAGGCAGGCTGGCAGAGCTGGGCCGGGCCTGTGTCGGTCAGTTGCAGTGTGGGTGCAACTGGCCGGTCCCTGGGCCTCTCTGGGCTCAGTGTCCTCCCCATGCCACGAGCGGCCGTCTCTCCCACTCTGTGGTCTGTGGATGAGGGAAGAGGAGGGAAGGAGAAGGGCAGGGGCAGGCAAGCAGGGTTGGGGGGTGTTGATACTGTTGAGATGCACCTACAGCCTGCCAGCAACACCACGGAGGTGGCATTTGCCACAGCCCAGCCCTGCCTCAGAGGGACTCAGCACCAGCACTCCTTGGGGGTCAGGACTTATCTTCAAGGGTGTCAGAGCAGTGGTGACCTCCTTAGCTTGGGAAGACGCCCCCAAGGGGGCCCCCCATCAGCTACGGGGACCCAGAGGGCTTCATATCCGGGCTAGGTAGGCACCGGGCAGCCCCAAACCCAGGTCTGAAGCCACGGAGGGCCCGCCGATGGTCACCCGCCTGGTGAGGTCCTTTGGTCAGAGTGCGTGGACACAGTCTGGCAGGCTAGCGATTCACGGGTTTCATTAGTTTGTATTTTTAATTTGCTGCCTGTGGCCTGAAGGAGCTGACCTTCCCCAGGGCTGTCAGGAATAGTTGAGGTTGGCTTTCCTGGGCCCAGCCGTCTGAGGGAGAAGAGAGGAGGTGAGGGGCCCTGGGAGTCTCAGTGTTGTGCCCCAACCCCGGGGGAGGCAGCCCCCAGCCCCCACACATCTGCCTGCTAATAGTACCAACAACCTGCCCGGGAGGGCACTGGGGCACGCAGCCTCTGCCCTGTGTGAAATTGCTCTGTGGCCCTAGACAGGAGCAGGGCTGCTCTGCCTGTCTGTCCCCTCATCTGTGAAAAGAAGGGAGTAGCCCAGGGTTGCAGAATCCTACTTCTCGGAGAAGGCTGGCCGCCAGGTAGCCTGGGGTGTCCAGCTCCTGCCCCTCAGGCCCACCCTCACCTTCCACCCCTGGTGGCTTGGCAGGCAGGCTCCCTCCCTCTGGCCTCTGGCTCGGGTCGCTGTGTGGAAGTGACTTTTCCAGGTGAGGAAACGCTCATGCGGCCCTGCCCCTTGTCTTAGATGAGGAAACTGAGGCCCCACCAGTGTCTGTGGCACAGTGAGTTGCAGACGCAGCTGGGACCGGCACCTGGGGGGCTCCTGGCAGCACAGTTGGCCTCTGAGACCTGCAGGTTCTGCTCCCGCCACTTCCCTCCACTGAGCCCGCAGCAGCCTCTGGGCTCTCTTGCCCTCCAGACCAGGGAGGGGTGAACCCAGGCAGGGGCCCCTCACATCCCTGCCTCCATCCCTGCTCGCCATGGTGCTGGCTGGTGGCAGCTAACCATGCCTCCTTTGCTGCTCTTATTCTGAAAGTACGGGGACTTAGCAGACGCTTTTTAGTGACAAAACAGAATTTCAGTTGCACTCACCTCCAAAAAGCGTCAGCCTCTCGATCTGGCTGCATCTGCATAAAGCGAGGATGCTTTTCTCATCTCATTCTAGCCCCCAGGGGTGTGTGGTCAGGAATAATCCCATCCTAGGGGAGGAGGTGGAGGCTCAGGAAGGGTCAGGAGGCAGCAAGGACTTGTGTTGATTGGGTGGGTGGGGGGGGGCGGCCTGGCAGAGTGGGCTTTTCAGTAAGCCTTTAAGTGAATTGTTAAATAAATGAATAATAAAAACGGCTTTCTATTTTCAAATAAAAAATAAAAAAGCTCTTGCTATTGCATGCTCTGAGTGATTAGCATGATTAACTGTAATGACTCATTTCCTCCTCAGAAACATCCTATTACCCTCATTTTAAAAGCGAGAAGTCTGAGGCACAGAGAGGTTAAGCAACATCCTGAGGCCACACAGCTACTAAGTGGCAGAACCAGGATATGAATCCAGCCAGCAGGACCTTGCACTTAGCCACCCTGCCAAAACACCTGTGCAGGCTCAGGTCCACAACACTCTGTCCACTAGAACTTTCCGTGCTGGCGGGAATGTTCTGTATCTGTGCCGCCCAAGCTGGCAGCCTCTAGCCACATGTGGCTGCTGCGCACTTGAAATGTGGCTGGTGTGACTGAGGAGCTGCTCAGGGTGCGGACGGATGCAGCCCCCCGTGCCCAGTGTTGGGCTCTAATAGTTTCTGAACAATGGCCAAATGAGTAGCCCAGAGTTCAACGAGAGACACATGACCTCAGAGGCCAGATTGCCCACCTGCCATAGACAGAGGAAGCAAGACGGGCAGAGGGGAAGGAGAGGACCCCGGCCCACACAGCCAGCCAGAAAGGACGGGCAGAGCCAGGCCTCCAACTACAGTGCCACTGGCACTCCCCACGCCGCGCCTTCATGTCTTCACTCCCCCGTCCCTCTCGGTCTTCTTCCTGTAAGCAGAGAGCTGGCTCACATTTCCCACCTATGAGAGGAGACAGCTCCTGCCATCCACGGCTCAGAAGACTGAGCCGTGGAATCCACAGCCCCCTGGGCAAGGTTAGTCCTCAAATCCAGTCAACTCTTGATCCAGACTCATACTCTCCACTTTTGGGCTTATCAGTGGCAGAGCCTTAATCCCTGCCAGGCACTTGGCGCGGAGGCTGCCTCCTGCCCTGCTGTCAGCTGGTGTGTGCGCAGGGAGCGCAGGCTCATTTTAATATTGGCTGGAGCTAAACCTCATTAGAAAAGTAAATTTGCTGTAGCTGCAAAAAAAAAAAAAAAAAAAAAGCAACCCACATAACCCTTCCAAAGCTAAACAGAAAACATTAGATTTGGATTTTTGGATTATTTGATGTTTCACGTTCCCAGCACCTGGTGCAGAGCCTCCAACACTGTCGGTGCTTGGTCAGTGTTGGTGCAAGTGAACTGAATTTTGGGGGCTCCCTGACCACCCTGTCACCTTTCAGCGTGGATAAGAAGGGCTCACAGATCTGAAATTTTTGTGTCACGATTTTTTTTTTAGACGACCGTTTGCTGATAAATTGTTACATTTAACAATAATTATACAAGAAAGTATTATTTTGTGTTTGGCAAAAGGACAAACTCTGAGCCAAGGCAGGCTCTGGGTTCTTTGGGTCGGGATAAGGAAGGGAGGGTCCAGCCCAGAGTCTGGAGGTGTGATGACTCAAGTGGGTGAGGTGGGAGGTGGGACAGCCTGCACCGATTCCAGTGGGATTGGCTCCAGGGCTGGCCTGACACTGCTACTCCAAATTCTAGAGCCATCCTCATCCTGGAAGAAAGGGGGTGAGGGTGTATAAAATAAACGATCAAATTAAAATTCACCTAGTATTTCTTCTAAAAACTGGTGAGATGACGGTTTCCCAATTTATAGACTGTCAGGAAGCCGGGGCTTAGAGAGCTCTGTTTTTTTCAAAGTCTACTCAGCTAGCCACAGATGGAGCTGAGACTGGACCTCAGACAGCCTGGCCAAGGGCCTGTCCCCACTGCACTTCTTCCATGTCCCCTGGCTAGTCTTCAGTAGGGTCCCCAAAGGTCTTTTTGCCTGGAGGTCTGGGGAGGGGGTGCATGACTTCTCTTCTTCTCCTGAGTGCCAGGTTTCCCCAGACCCCACATCCTTCCTCACTGCCCTGCATTCCAGGACCAGGAGGGCTGGGGCAGGGGCCAGAAGATGGAGAGGAACCCTCAGCACTGCGAGATGCTCAGGGGCGAAGGGTGTCCCTGAAAGTCCCTGCAAGCTCTTGATGTGCTTGACCTGCAAGATGTGCTTGACCTCATAGCCTGTCCTCCCTCTGCCTTTGGGCTTGCGTCTAAAAGACCCTTATTCATCAGAGCCACAGGAAAGACCTTCCTCAGTAGAATGTCCAGCTGCTCCAGTGGGGGGCCTCCTGCAGGGGTGGACAATTGCTGAGGTCGATGTAGGGGAACAGGAGGAGGACCCCAGCCCGCCCCAACTCACCACTCGGCCCGCCCTGACTTCTGCCTGTGGGCCTCCCTCTGCCGTCCGCCAGTGCGCCTCCGTGCCTTTGTCTCTGGTCTCACTGCCTCTTTCTCTGCCTGAGTCAGGCTCTCTCTCAGATTCCTCCTCCTCCTCAGCCCCTTCCTCTCCTCCTCTCCATTCTCATCAGAGAGGAACACTCATCCCTCTCTTCCGGACACAATGGAGCACCGTGCTCCTGTCCGCTCAGCCTTTCAGTCAGTGCATCCTCTTCCCCATCTCACACTCCCAGCTCCCGGCCTGCCTCATCACGCTGTGCTCCACAACTAGGAAAGTACATCTGACTTGGTCCCCTTATCCCCGAGAAACCACTAAGAGAACCTTCAGATCTCCCCCGAAGCCTAAGCTGGGGAACTGGGCTTGCCCCAGGGCATCCTCCCGTGAAGCTCCTTGGCTTCTGCCACAGGCTCCAATCCTGCTGCTGGAGCTGATCCCCTCAGTGATTCACCTGCCCCCTGCTTCTGGCGGAACAGTGAGTACCTGCCCAGTCTGAAACCTACACACACATATTGAACACAGCGCCTGCCAGCTTCCAGCTCACCTGGACCTGGAGTGATCCCCAAGCATCCTGGGGTCAGGCAAGAAACAGGAACATCGAGCTCCTGGCTCCAGTGCTGAATGGGGCACAGATGCATTAACTCTCCCAGTCCCATTAACCTTAGCAAGTATTTCTGCTTCCATCAAAAGGGGAAGAGGGAAAATGTCTCTAAGCTCTGGAACCTTTGGCAGTGCTGGGCATGGACTGGGCAGAGTGAGAAGTCTGTTTGAAGACCCTGGGAAAGGGTCTTCACCCCACTGGAAGAAAGGGAAGGCTTGATGTTTGGTCCAGTAAGGCCATTAATGGTCACCAACTGAGCAGACTCTGGGAGGAAATGTCTCAATCTCTGTCGTGGCTACCAGCAGAGGTAGGGAGACATAATGACAGAAGACAAATCTTAGAAAACCCTAGAACAACAGTCCTATGCAGCCACATGCCCCACAGCCCTAGTAACTTAGGAAGTGAGGTGCCTCCCATTTCCACACAAACACATCCAGGCATTGCACAGTGCTAGGCCCTACGACGTCCGTACCCCAACATTCTCAACAGTGCATGCTACACAGCCCAAGCTCTAGGCACCATTGGGCACCCCACCCATGCACTGGGCTAGCAACTGTCAGGAAAGGTCCCCTTTCTATAGGTCTGGAGTCCTTCAGCTCCAGCTTCTACAAGAATCCATGCAGCTAGGCCTGGCTGGGGGAGGAAGGGGACAGGGAGGTGGGCCAAGGCTCCCATGTGTGCATGTGGGGGTGGTTCTTGACATTAGCTGCTTGGTAAGGGGCTGTCACCTCCTTTCCTTGGCACTGTCGGACCCGGTGGCTTCCTTCCCTATTTCCTGCCTCAACTCTCAGCCTCCTTTTTCTGGAAGTTGTGTGCTCTGACTTTGGAGGGACTGGGACCTCAGACCTGAGCCCAGGCGCAGATGGGAGGGTGGTGAACTGGTCGCGCCTCCTTCCTCGTTGCTACACCGAAGGTCCCAAGGGCTCTGTGCCACCCTTGCAACCCCTGGGTCCCTCAGCATGCCCCGCAGAGCTCGGGCCCCCTCAAGAGAGTTAACTTGGCAGTGCCCAGGAGCCAGAGAGCGATCCAGAGAGGGCTGTTGGGCAGCAGGGGTGGGGAGGTGGGGGACGACTGACCCCTGACTCCTCATCCGGCCACCAGAAACCACCTGCTGAGGGGGCCAGGAACTGACGGCTGAGAGCCCGGGCCAATTGTTAGAACCTGCTGAGAACCAGCTCTTCCCCTAATCCCGGTCGACGAGGGCAGGTGGTGCCGGGTTTTGTTTCGCAGCCCCTCGGCAGCAGCGCCTCCCGGCCCGAGCTCGGTTCTCGGCCCCCTTTCCAGCTGCCCCCAGCGCGCGCAGCGCACACACACACACGCCCCAGCGCGCGCCCGGGAGGACATGGCGTGGGCACCGATGGGGACGCAGGAAGGGGCTCTGTGCGCGGCGGGGCGCCCGCGGGGGCGCGGGGAGCACTGACCTGCGGCGACGAGTCCGGAGCGTCTCTGGTGCGGTCCATCGCGGGCGACGGCCCCTATGCCCCGGCCCCGGCGCCCCTAGACTGCTGCCCTGGGCGGCGTGCGGCTCCCTCCCCGGGGACTCTCGGGCTCCGGGCCCCCGGGGGCCACTTCATAGCCGCGGGGTCCGCGCACCCGCCCGCCCGCCCGCAGCCCCGCCCGGCCCCGCCGCCCCGGCCCGGCTCGTTCTGGGCTCAGCGAGGCGGCGGCCGAAGGCTGGGAGCGCGCGGGAGGGAGGGCGCGGGAGGGAGGCGGGGGGCGGGGAGCGGGGAGGGGGGCGGGGGGCGGGGAGCGGGGAGGGGAGCGGGGAGGGCGCCGCGGGGAGCAGGCGAGGGGGCGAGAAGGGCGAGCGGGGCGCGCGGCCACAGCCGAGCCGACCGGGCCGGCGCAGAGTCCCCCAGGTGGCGGCGGATGTGTCGGTGCCGCCGCTGCTCTGCCGGCGCCTCCCGCCCCGCCCCCACCCGCTCTCCGCCCCCGCCCCGCCCCCGCCCCGAGCCCGCGCCAGCGCCGGCGGGACCCGAGCTGCTCATGGTCGGTACCAACCTCGCCAGCCTAGGCGGGGGCGCGGGGAGGGAGGCCGGCGAGGGGACCCCCCCGGGGGTTGGTATCACCTCCCCACCGCCCCCCACCGTCCCCCGGCACCGTCCCCCGCGGAGGCGGCTCCCGCTTCAGGCGCCGGAGCAGGGGTGGCGGGCAGGGGCCGAACGCACCCCCAGGTCTCGGCTCTCGAGAGTTAAAGCTCGGCCCCCGCCTGCACCCCCATTCCACCCCGCCTCCATCCTGGCTGCTCCTGGCGCCCAGCTTGGCAGCCTCTCTCAAAGGGTGATTGTTTCCGGCCGGGCTGCTGCAGGAGGGTGGGGGGACGGCTCTCTGGGACCAGGAGGCCGAGCTGGGGAGCCAGTGGGGGATGCAGCTCCGTCCTTGGCTTCAGGCACCCCGGATGGGAGGTGGCTGGTGGGGGCGGACGGTGCCGTGCCAGGATACGGGGTGCCGGTGTGGGGTGGTCGCGGGGGTCCTCAGGAGGCGGCCATAGGGCGGCCCCACCTGTGGGCTCTGCTGCACCGTGGAAGGGCCCCTGGAGCTGCCGCGCGTCAGCCTCACCCCAACCTCCCCTTCCGGGCCGGTGCACCGGGCATTCCAGAGAGAGGGCCTGGAGGCCTGCGTGGGCGGACAGGCGCGGGGAGGCCGGGGGCAGCGGGATCTCCAGGAATTTCCCGGGCCTCTGCCGCGGTGTGTTGGTGGGCGGGGGACGGAGGCCAGTGAGTGGGCGCGCTCTTGGACGTCTGTGGGCGCACTGGTAGGGTGGCTTGAAGCCCTCCATGGAGCTATATGTTCCAGGTACTCCTTCAGCTTGTCGGAGACTTGGAAGCCATCCTTGCACTCATTTTAGAGGTTGGCATCTCCCGGTGCTCTTGGACACCTGTATTCAGGCCACACCCGCTGTGTCCTCTTCACAGCCCCAGAAGGCCAACTCCCATGGCCGGGTTCGCGGCGGGACCAGGGACTGTCGGTACTTTCTTTACGGTCTCCCTCCTTCCCTGGAAAGCAGTTCCAGCCCCACTGCTAGGCACTGCTTAACCAGAGCTGTGCCCCCGTACTGTGGGCTGGGACTGAGGACCACGGGCCTCTTTTCCATCAGCTTTTCTGCCCTGTTAGGACCAAGCCGGGCCCTGCTCTCCCCACTGAGGATGTGCAGGTGGGGAGGGGGCAGAGGCTCCAGAATCAGCCACTTTGGTCAAGACCTTGAGCGGAGGAAGGCACCTCACCGTCCATATCATGCCACAGACATGTGAAAGTGTCCTTAATGACTATCTCTAGGGATAACTGCCCCTCCTTGTCGTGCGCTCTTTCCTTGTTGTGCTTAACAGCCCTCTTTGCTGGCAAGAAACTTCCTCTGAGTCTAACCTGAGTACATCCTGCTGCAGTTCAGGAGCGTTTCTCCCTTCTCTTAACGCGTGGGATCCCAGCCAGCCCTGCTACGCCTGCTTCTGCCCCTATTACAACCCTCTCTTCTAGGCTTTGCTAAGAGGCCTTTCCTAAGTCTGTGTTGTCTGCTATTTTCCTGGTCTCCATACTCTGCTTTTCCTTAGACTCCACACCAGCTGAAGGGAGGGGAAGGGCAGGTGCAGAAGCAGGATGGGCAGGGGCACCAGAGAGCACTGAGGAGGGGCCAGGCCGTCCAGGAGGGCACGTTGCCTCCCTCCTCTGCTAAGCCAGCCAGCCGCAGTCACACAATCACCAAATGGGAGGACAGAAATGACCATGAAGACTGTCTCGTTCCAGACCCTCGTTTTACCAACAGGGAAACACTACCATGAGGGGTGAGCTCAAGAGAGCTCAGGGACATGGCGACGAGGAGGCCTGGGTTTCAGGCCGGTTCCAAAGGCGCTAGCAAAAGACTTCCCCTCAGGGCTGGTTTCAGTAATGAAACAGGGGGTTGGACTAAGTGGGCTGCGGTCCGACTGGTCCTGCTGGGCTGTGGCTCGGAGATGCTGTCTGCAGGGGTTCTCGGCTTTACCTCAGCATTCTGGCAGGAACAATTGTGATAATGAAGCTGCTTTCTAGGGACCTGTCTCGCATCTTAGTCCCAGGCTCTGTTTACAGAATTTTTAATATTAATTTTTAGAGCCAATTTAAAACAATAATAGGAGATTAAAATTAGCATGATAAGGCTCAGTGAAGAGACAACAGCCTGCCATTCGTTTTGGTGGGAAGTTTTGGCAACATCCCAAGTGTATGGACACACACAAATGTACTGACATCTACGCAGGCACAAAACATGCACACAGAGGCAGCTACACATGCAAATTCACCCACATGAGCACACACACACACACACTCTGAAATACATCACGTGCACATATAAATGCTTGCACACGGATGTACCTGAAGCACCTGCACCCACACAGACACGCGTGTACACATGCCATCCTCCCAGGTCAGCCACATTCCCACCCCTATCTTCCTGCTTGGCCTCTGCAGCTCTGTGGAAATCCTTCCCTCCCATATCTGGACTTGGTGCATCCCCACAGCTTGCCGCTTGCTGCAAACATCTGGAGCACCTCTAAGGTCTCCCTGAATGATTGATCTTCCCCTCCCCCTGCCTTCCCTGCCAGTAGTGAGCCCCTCTTCTCAGAGGCCCCCAAAGCCTAGCACCAGCATGTTTAGTATGCAAAGCCCGGGTTTGTCCTCTGGGACAAACCGTTATGTGTTTATTGTGTAGTTAAGCAGGACGGGAGCCCTGCCCCCGCTCTGATCCTGGCCCACTTCCCATAATCTGAATCCCAGGAGAGTCCTGTAAAACCGTCATCTGCAATGCAAAACCCGCAAAACATCTGGGAGGGTCTGTAGGTTTTCTCCAAATCACCTGTGCCCTAATTTAATATGAATAACAATTAGTTTACTCTTATCAGTTAATTGTTCCCCTCGTGGGTTCTGTCTGCCCTGGCCGCTCTTTCAGCAGGAGTTTTGGTCTGCTCCAGACTCCTAATGATACACTTTTCAGCTGAGCCGTCCTTCTTAGCTACCACCCAAGAGAAACAACGCAGCTGCGCTGCTTGCCGCCCTGGCCTGCGGGGCCCAGGCCCTCACCCCATCCATCTTAGCCAGTCTGATTGTTGGGGGCCATCCAATCTCCCCTTGCCTTCACCAGGAATCTATAGCAGTGATTTTGCTGATGTGAGTGGAAAGGTCCCAGTGGGATTCTTCAGTGAGGAGCCCCATCCCACACAGTGCCCGTCCTCTCCCGTCATTGCCCTGGCAAGGATGACAGCACATGCACACGTGTGGGCTCACCAAGATGCCGCCAGAGAGCGAGGGGAGTGAGAGGAAGAAGACCTGCCTTCTGCCTCGGCAGGCAGGGTGGGCTCCCCAGGGACACAGCCATGCTATCGGGCATGTCTGAAATGTTCCCACAGTGGCTCCTGGATGGATGTGTGTGGATGTGCTGTTTTGGGTGATGGAGTTCATGACCCAGATAGAGAAAGAGGAGGAGACCTTTTAACTCTTCCCTTTCATTAGGTTTCTGGTCTGAGCTTCGAATCTTGAACACCCTTGTTTGTCCATAAAAAATTGAAAATGGTCATGTGGTCAACAGGTTTCCCTCTGCCCTCCCCTCTTCTCAGAAGCCAGGTCGGCATCTTTCCTGAGCTGGTGCAAAAAGGCTGACTCCTGCTTCTCTCCAGTCTCTGCCTCCAGGGAAAGGGTGCAGTTACATGGCTTTAGAACACTTCGGTCATGTCATTTTGTTTTGCATCCTTTCCTCTGTGGCTGAGGGAGGGATGAGAGGTGATAGGAGCAGAGCCCTCAGACTTAGGGGAGCACCTCCGAGGCTAACCTGGGACTGTTCTTTGTCCTCTTGCAGAAGTGAAAATAACCCAGATTGCCCTTTGACCTCCCCACTCTCCCCAAACTACTCTGCAGAGCCCACACCTCCAAAGTCTCACTGAAGCCTTTCCCAACCTGAGCTCTGTGGCTTGTGCTGTCTCCTGCAGCCCTCCTGACCCTCAGGCACCTCTGGCTGTGAACTGCTCTTCCTCTCAGTCCCATAGCACTTTATCCAGACACGTCTGGAGGCTCTTACCCATCTTTGCATGCTTTCCTGTGTTCAATTGATATTTACTGAGCTCCAGTCATATGCCAGGCACTGTGCTGGGCACCAGAGACATAGCAGTAAACAACAGCAATTAGGAGTGGTAACTTTAATTAGGCCATTTATATGTATGCACCAGGTTAGGTTCCAAGTCTTCATGCACGTTAGCTAATTTCATATGTAAGGTGTTATTTACAAGGTACTGTTTGTGACAAGGTTCGATTATAGTTTCCATTTATAGGTCAGGAATCTGGGGCATAGTATTTAGGTAATTTAATTAAGGTCACATGCCTAGTAAGTGACATAGCCAGCATTTGAGGCAGGCAGCCTACTTACAGGACTCAGGCTCAGCATCAGAGCACAACGCAGGGATTATATGCTAGTGGTCCATAGATGGACAAATGCACAGAAAAAACAGAGGTGGAGGAGATACAGGAAGGGAAGAAATAGGGTCAAGAGCTAGAGAGAGTCCTGGGAGGGCAAGATCAGGGAGAGGCTCTTTGAAGAGGCCATGTCTGAGCCAAAACCCGGGGGAATATGGGCCAAGCAAGGAGGACAGCAATAGGCGAACTGAGGGGTTTGCAGGAGGCTTGGTGCGCTTGAGGAACATGCACAGCAAGTGAGGCTGGAGAGTGGAGAGCAAGGAGAGAGCCATGGGGAGTCGAAAGGACACTCTCTGCTTGGAGTTTGAGGATTCGTGTGCATGAGTGACCTCCTGCACTAGCGTCTTCTGGAGAGTAGCTGTTCAATAAATAAGATGGATGGAGTCGTCTAATTTCCTGCCCAAAATCCCCTCCACAGCTTGGGTGATGGGCAAACATCCTAGACCTTTGGGTATTAGTAGAGCGTCTGCAGAAAGGACTCCTTACCCTTTCCCTTTGGGATTTGGAAGAAAGAAAAAAGGTGCTAGGGGTCCTGCCGCATGGATGTGTTGATTCCATTCATTCATTCATCCAAATTCTGAGCAACTCCTATGGCCAGGAATTTTGAGAGGTGTGGGAAAGACAGAAATGAAGGGCCAGCTCCTGCTTATGGTCCCATGGTTTTCTCCAGCCTGAGGTTTCAGTGTTTCACTTTTACTGTCTGCCCTTCCCCCTGTGCCTACCACGGATTTTTCTGCAGGGGAGAAGAGTTGGGCAGAAGGCTGAACTATTGAGGATCCAGACTGGGACCTGGGCAGGGGCTGCTGCAAATGCCAAAAACTGGGAGAGGCGGAGGGGTCTCCTGTGTGCAGCAGCCTTCGGAACCTTTTTGTGATCACCCAAGGGGTTGGGTTACAGTGGCTTTTCGGATGGAAGAGGAAGAGAAGACCATAGCACTTGTTGGTGAATTCAGACTTACAACAGTGGTTTTTGTTCAGGCACATTCTGAAAGAAAGGCTGCACACTGAAAGGTCTGAGAAGCATAATCCAACATATTGGAAGATCTTGCTCCTCCATTCGAAGATGACTCAGGCCAGTGACTTTCTTTTTGTTCCCCTGGAGCCAAGAGGGTGGCAGAGTTGGGAAGAAAGACACATGGAATTACTGGACATTGATGTCCTTTGCCCAACGTGCGTGTGGTCTGAACTATGTGTCAGAGAGCGAGGGGAGTGAGAGGAAGAAGAGCTGCCCTCTGTCTTCTTCCCCTCATGGGTTCTGTCTGCTGGGTTCTGTAGGAGTGTGGATGCCTTCGCCTGCAGGCTTCCTTCTAACTCAAGGGTGTAAGATTTTTAAATTCTGACTCTGCCATTGCCTCAGTTTCCTCCAGGGCGGAAGGGAGCCAGAACTCATGCCCACTGGTCATCTTCGCTGGTTTTGAGATGGCTTCACCAAACATGGATGCCATTGTGGGAGGGCAGAGTACAGCAGAGGAGAGGGACAGGCCCCACAGATCTGATGCCAGATAGGAAAAGAGAGAACTCACATCAAATACTTCCTGGCAGATTCCTGGCTGGTTGTGGGAAGCTGGCGGGACTGAAGAACAGTTCCCTGTTGGCCTTATGAGACAAGCAAGAGTCTGGCAGGATTTCTGGGAAATGAGAAAGAGGAAATATGGACCTGTGAATAGAAAGCATGTTGAGTGTTAGGGACAAAGCTCCTCCCTCCTTAGATATTGAGAAAACATGATGGAGCTAGGCCACTGGAAACCCTGGGCACTGCTCTCATCGAAACATGAAACGGTTGGTCCTTCACTGAGATCCCAAAGATGGAAGTCCTGGGCCTACTGCCCAGACAATCAGCTCCCAAGCCTCTGTGGCTGCACCCATGCCTGGAGCTGGAAAAACTGCTTTTTATCTGATTACGACTTCCTGGCTGAAAACACTCAGGGGCTCTGTAGGGAACTGGTGATCTGTCCTCCCATAGCCTAGTGATAGATTAAGGGTCTAGGGAGTTAGGGAGAGCTTTAATTGGGCCCCCTGGGTTTGAGCACACATCTGACAGTTCTAATTCTCCAGCTATGTTTTCTGCAAACGGATGGTCATTTTGGGCTTTCTGGTCTCTAATCCCTCATTCAGCAAAGCAAACACCCTAAATCCTCAATAATGCAGGTTTTACAGTCTCATATATACATATCCATGTTTCAGCACCGAGGCCAGCTCCACTCATGAGCGGCATATGTTCCTGCATCTGGATGTAAGCAGTATCAGGACTCTGGAAGCCGAACTTGGGTTTGGCAGGAAGGCATCGCATTGTGGAAGCCAGGTGACATCTACACGGAGCCCTTTTTCCAGGCCTTGTCATCGTGTTTCTTTGAAAGAGGCAGGACCTTCTTTAAAGTGACAGCTAGATAAGGCATGTGAGTGGAAACAGGGTGTTATTTGGGGAAGGACTGGAGAAGGTTAAGAGGACTCATGTTTCCAAGGAGGGGGCTGAGCTGGATCTGGGATGGCAAATCAGTTTTCTCCTGGATGCAGATTTCAGTAAACTAGTTGTAGATGGGTGAAATGTACTGAAGCTACATCTGTGGTAAGCAGCACAGGGCACCATGACGAATTAGTGATGTCTGCCTTGAGTGGGTGGCAAGGTAATCACACACACACACACACACACACACACACACAGAGAGAGAGAGAGAGAGAGAGAGAGTGAGCGAGCAGGGGGGCCATTTCTGGTTGCTAGGTGATATTTAAGATCCTTTTAATTTGTAGTATTATATATCTGTAAAAATCAATAGTTCTATATGTTCTCATCTTTCAGTTCCTCCATTTTTTGTTTGCTCACTTAACCACCATCTACTGGGTGCCTGCTAGATGCTTGTTACTGGGCAGTACATCTTACTTACCCTTGATGAGCTTACGGTCTAATAGGGAGAAGGAACAATGGAAGAGTTACAGTGCAGGGGGAGGAAGACAGTGTTCTGCGGGGCTGATGGCAAGTTCCTGGTGTAGAGAAGGTATGACGGAGTCCTGGTTCCTGGTCTTCAAATCAAGGTGCAGTTGTCTCTGTGCGGTGGTGGCCCAACTGGCAGAACTGAAAGCTGATTTCCATGAGTTAGTTCTGATGTGCAGTGAAGAGGTCCCTGGCTCCAGGCCACCAGTTGTTTGATAAACCTATGCAAGGCTTTGTTAAGTGACATTTGCCCGTTGATGTAGCTGGAACAATCACACAGTCCTCTCCTAGGCCTGGCCTGGTGTGGCCAGCCACAGACCACCTGGAGATGTCCACGCTTGCTGGGTAGGAAGGCCCAGCAGAGCCTCAGTGTGAAACTACCTTGAGAGCTGCAGTGTTGTTTTGCCAGGGACTGGAATGTCTACATTCTAGACTAAGGATTAGGGGCAGGATGGGAGTGTCCTGGCAGTGAAAGCACCTGGGAAGACCACTAGAGATGCTTCTGGAGACCTAGTGTGGGTGACTTGTAGGAGTCTCCAGGAAAACCCACTTCTAATGACCTGTAAAACCACCATTATTATAAGTCTCAGCAGATTGATTTGAGATAAACCAGGCTTGAGAAACCTTAGGCAGTGGGAAAGTAGATATTTTAACTTTACAACTGGACACATTGAGGCTCCCAGAGGAACGAAAGTGGCCAGGCCACATCTTAGGGCCTAGCCCTCCAGCTCCTTCCTCCACAGGCCTGGAGAGCCAGGACATGGCAGCATCAGGAGGCCTCCCAAGGTTGACACTGAAACCCCATCCATTCAAGCCGGTGGTGAATGGTGAATCTCTCTGCCTCTTTTGAAGATCTCACAATTAAACAGGCAGAGGAATGTATTTCATAAAATATGCATATGTTTGCTTTGTACAAAAGCATTTTAATGTCTCTTAGCTCGTAGCCAAGATGAGCTACAGGAGGAACAATCTTTTACTGCACATGAAGATCAGCCACCAGGCAGTGGTGCCTTTGTGGAGGAATGTCCGTTATCACCGCTGTCATCCCCACCGCCATCCTCACCATCATCATTCTTACTTTTTATGGTCAGGGCATAGTTTCACTTCAGTTCCTTGGACGTTCAGACTGTGTCTTGTTCATTAGATTGGCTGCTTTGCCTGGCACAATGTCTGCCACATGCCTGATGCCTAATGAACATCAGCTATTGTAAATGTTTATTAAAAGTCAATGAATTATGTTCTTTTTCGTCACGGAGTACAATCCCGTGAGATGAGGAGCAGCAGGTGCCGTCATCTCCCAATCGTGTATAAGGAATCGGAGACAGACAGGTGTATTGTATACACTGGTGCACTCACAGGTGCATTGACACGGGCCCTGTCTTGTGGTCTGACTTGGTAGAGATATATTATCCTGCTCTGGTCACATTATCCCCCAGCAGCAGAGTCTGGTCCTTGTCCTCCCTTCCTCTCCCTCTGGTGCTGGCCTGGGTGCCTCTCCACTGTGCGGCTCCTGTGTTCTATCAGACCAACCTCACTCCCATGGATAATGGCTCCTCGTCAGTGCGAGAGCCAGAGGAGCAAATTCTTCATTATTGCATGGAGCTGACGTGCAAGAACAATTGGACTAAATTGATTGTATTTTCCAAATCATCACCCGGCTTCTAATTCTATCTGTGAGATGGACTAATTTGAACGAGAATTAGCTTCTAAATTGAGAATCCAGGCCCTTGACCAGGAAGGGAGAAAGGGCCCTCCTGCAGTCCAAAAGGAATGAGGTTTCCAGGCCTGTAGTAGACGCAGAGGCCTTTTTTGGAAATGGTCTCTGTGTGACAAGGGAATAATGTCGTCCCTGCGGGGCCTGTCACTCTCCTCTGCCGTACTCTGCCCTCCCACAATGGCATCCATGCTTGGTGATGCCATCTCAAAACTAGCGAAGATGACCAGTGGGCATGAGTTCTGGCTCCCTTCCGCCCTGGAGGAAACTGAGGCAATGGCAGAGTCAGAATTTTAAAATCTTATACTCTCGAGTTAGAAGGAAGCCTGCAGGCAAAGGCATCCACACTCCTACAGAATACTCTGTTCTGTACGACGTCCTTGAAGAGTGGCCATTCTGCTTCTGCTTGAACTCGATGGCAGAGGTCCTTACTGCCTTCTAGACAACCCATCCCATGTTTGGTCTGCTCTATTTGGTGAAAAGTTCTTTCTCTCTTTCAAAACTGAAACCTGCCTCCCTTTGACACTTTGGGCTGTGTCCTCTTGAGCAGTGCCTCTCAAACTGTAAAGCACTTAGGAATCTTCTGATTCTGACTAGAGTCTGAATAGAGTGTAGATTCTGATTCTGGAGGCCCCGGAGGCTGCATTTCTGAAGAGTGCTCGGGTCCACAAAGCTCACTTGGAGTGACCAAGGTTCCTGCTTGCCAGACAGGATCTAAGTGTGAAAGCAGCATCATGTCCACCTTTTGATTTCTCTTTACCAAGATAAGAGTCCTACATTCCATTAAGTTCATAGTAAAGAATTTGTATAAATTCACTGGATGTCAATTCTGGGTGAAATCTTCTCCAGAAGGAATCTTGTCTGTAATTTGATTTATTTTACAACAGAGGAAATGCAGGCCCAAGAAGTCCCAGAGAGTTGCCTAAGGTCATGAAGCTGGTAGAGCTGAGAATAGCTAGAGTTAGGGTTTGCTGACCTAGGATCTTCTCTTAAACAGTGCCACCTTTGGATATTGGAAGCAGGAGCAGCTGAAGGGAGAGTGATTGACTGCAGTCCCCCTGCTGCTGCGTGAGGCAGGAGCACAGTGGGGCGGTCCAATCCTGCCAGGGAAACGGGGATGGAGTCAGACAGATGGGTGAGAGGAAGGAGAGAGTGGGATGCCCATGGGGAGTGGGACAGGGAAGATGCAAGGCTACTGGGGACTCCTGCTGAACAGGAAGAGTAAACGAAACTTCAGGGAAGAAAGTAGGGGTTGGATCCTTCACATGAATCAGAGGGGATGGGCAGCTATCCCTTCCATCCCCACAGTACTTGGCCCTTATCCCTGTCTACAACTGGCCCTGTGTGCAGAATTCCCTGTTGAGTTCCACGTTTTCATACCTTCATACAATAAGCATCTTGAGGGCCATGTTTTGTTCACCACTGTTTCCCAAGCACCTAACCCAGGGCCTGGCATTCAGTAGGTACTTAATACATATTTGTTGAGTGCATGAGTGCCTAAATAAATCATTAGAAGTAGGCAGTCAAAATCCAGGACTGTACAGCCTAATTAAGAAAATCTGATTACTGTATACATAGCAAATACCTTAATGGGAAAATGTGGTAATTAGACCTGGGATAACCAAGACTTGGGTTTTGGATGTGCATGGTGAGGGAAGTCAAGGACTCAAGGGAAAGGCCTAGGTTTGTGCACTGGAGAAGGAGGGGAATAGTGGGAGGAATAATCAGATTTCCTAGGAAAACCCAAGGGTTCTGTTTTGGATGTTAAGTTTGATATGAATATTAGCTAATTCAGGGAAGATTCTAAGTAACAGTTGGATACAACTGGTCTCCCTGGACCCAGAGAAGCTGCGGGAGGTGCTATGGGTGGGCTGAATCCCTCCCCACCGCTGAAGCTGAGAGAATGCTGCGGAGGCTACCAAGGGATAGAAGCAGGGTGGCTTCGTCCTGGAGTCCCTGTGGAGGGCGGGTGGCTTCCCACGAGGACTCACAGCAATCACAGTTCGCTGCTCCTCGAGGGAACTCAACAGCCTGCCAGGGCCCACAAGGTAAACGTGGGCCAACTAAGGAAAAGAAAACACACCTATGGGGACCTTCAGACGCAGACAGGAGAGCAGCTGGAACACAGAGAACAAACTCTGACTATAGTGATTATGAAACTAGAGCACGAGGGAGGTTAAACCACAGCACAGTGAAGACTTTCTGGAAGACAAAGTCCTGCTTTCCAAGTTGGAAAATTCAGTAACTACGTTAAAGGAGATGGCAAGTACAGAGAAGTAAATCAGTGCCTTAGAAGATCACGTGGAAGACAAATCTCAAATATGCAGCAAAAATGAAGAGTTGGAAATTAGGAGGAGAAATAAGGTACTTGGAGGACAGATTCTGGAGGTTTCATATGTAAATAGTAGGCGTTCCAGAAGGAGAAAAGTGAACAGATGGAGAAGCAATAAATAAAGAAATAATACAGGAAAATCTTTTTGGGTTTGCCAAATACTTGTGTCTGAAGGTTGAGAAAGCTCACTGAGTTCTAGGTGAGACTGACATAAACATACCGCAAAGGCGCAGATTGGGAAATGCACAAAGCATGCCTTCATCCTCTCTGGTCTCCCTGTATCCCGGAGACGAGTGTCTTTATCTAGGTATGTCAAAACTCTTAATACCGGCTGGAGAGGAGCTTGGGGAGGGGTTCCACGGGTCCCATCACTGGGGTGATGGGATGATGGGGGAGAGGAGGGGCTTCAGACCACAGGCTGCCAGGAGTGACTGGATGCAGGTTGATATCCATCCATCTGTCCACAGAAACACACAAAAAGCCAAATCTCAGATACACGTTGGAGAGGAAGATGTGTTAGGAGCCAGTGTCTCGGTTCAAGCTTAGGCTCAGAGGACTGGGAGCCGTGGGCTTATTCCAAACACCTGGGCCTCTTCAGCAGAGGACAAACTTGCTTCCAGGTGCATGTCTGCCAGTGGTCCTGAGTGGCCCAGTAACACATCACAGCACTGCGGGCAACCAGGTTTAAGATCTGAGCCAGGATGCCATGTGCTGGCCCATCGCGGTTAATGTGTCAGGACAGAGATACCACAGCATCAGTTTGTGTCCTTCCTAATATCAAGGTACCAGGCAGAGTTCTTCAGAACAAAATACATGGGGACCACAACAAATTCATCAGACAGAGCAGGGCCTTTACCAAAAGCTTTAGTACTGCGGACATCCTGAGAGTGATGTAGCTGCTGACTACCCGGGATTGATGTGTTCCTGCAGCCCAGAATGATTAACGGTATTCAGGAGCAGGAGTGCAATGTTAACAGGGGACAGATAGAGTTAGGTGCTACAGTGAAAGGATCCCTTGGCTGGGCATTCAGAAGTATCACTGTGGTCTCTCCAGCAGGAAGACTTGGGTCGACCTAAGGGTGGCCTTCTGTTGTGCTTTTCACTGAGCTGAGAGCCTCAGGGCAGGTCGGGTGAGTAAATGAATACCGACATGCAGTAGTATGCAATCTGGCCACACAACACAAACTTGGAGAGCCTGACAGAACAGAGAGGTCATCTGGTCTACCACCCTCCTCCACCTCTTGGACTCACATATAGGGGTCACAGGCATGTTGGCTAATGTACATATCAGCCCCTACAGTTTAGAAATCACTATCAGGAACATTATCCATTACATCCTTGCAGTACTTCCATGAGAGAGTAGGGGTGGGGATTACTGTGCATCCATTTTATAGATAGGATAATTGGGAATTGAGAATCTTTTGCTGATAAAGGAAATAAGAAATTGTAGGGATCAGTGGGCCCCAGTTCTTCACTCCTCTGTGTGTTGATCCACATCCTTTGAACCTGTGACTGACTGTGCAACTTCCTTTGGACATTGCATGGGTGGAAGTGACCACGAGCCTGTTCTAACATCAGGCCCCAAGGCCTCCTGGGTTTCCACATTGTCTTCCTCCACCTTTGCTGTGGGAAGAGTTGTTGTGCCCTCAGCCCGGGACCCAGAAAAAATACACGTGGAGCAGCCCCCAGCCTCCTGGCAATCCAGGGTCTACAGCTGGAAACTGAGCTGCCTCTGCTTCCCTGCTGATCTGTGAGAACAAACGACTGTTGTTTTACACTATTGAGAGTTTGCGAGTTTATTTTTGTTATGCAGAATTATTATAGCAATAGCTAACTGAGGCTCTTAGAGGCAACATGTCACCTCACCCCTTGTGTGCAAAGGAATCACCTGAGGTTCCTACTAAAACACTGACTCATTGGGCCCTAGTGGATTCTGATTGCTAACTCTGGAGAGGGATCTGGAATCCTATTTTGTGTTGCTCATATCTGTGGTTCTTTGAGGTTGTTTGCCTCCCTCACTGAAGGGGAAGACCTATGTTATTTGTTTCACATTCACCAGTGGCTGGTGGGTACGTGGCGCACTTTCAAGAACAGGGCATTTGGCAGTCAGAGTCCAAATATTTCCCCCTTTGGCCAGGCTGCAACAGGTGGAGAATGAGTGTGGTGGGTGATTGCGAGTGGGTATAGCCTGAGTATTGAAACTTGGGGCCCTCCTCTGTGTGCTGTGAATGGCATAGTTCTAATCTCACAGATTGTTCCAAGAACTTGGTTGATGCTGTTCTCTCAACTGCTTGCAGCTGCCGCTTCCTGGAGTGTGCCACCCCTCCCTGCACACACACACGCCCGCTCGCTCATGCATACACACACATGCAAGATGGCACTTTTCTTTCTGCAAAGATCAAATTGGCCTCCTTGTTGCCGGCTCAAAGCAGCTGTTTATTTGTTGTTTTCGTGTTTTCAACTGTTGTGATGAGGTTTGCTTCCTTCTCCTTTAACTGAATTACGTGTCATTTAGCTCTTCAGCGCAAGCCACAGATTGAGCTGGAACCTTCTGTCATGTGGGGCTTCCGATTTCTCCTCCTCCTACAACCCAATTAGACCAGCACAGCCATCAGGCACTGGGGCCCTGAGGCTCTTCACATGGTGTTTCTTTGGCTAGGACTCTTGTCCTCCCTCCTCCCTGGGAGCTCAGCTTTGCAGGGAGGACAAGGCAGGAAGCTGAGGTTGCCGACAGAAGCATATTCTCTCTCCCAAACTTGTCCTCAGACCCACAGTCTGTGGGTGGTGAGGAATTCAAGAACTAGATCTGATTTGCCTTAGTTTATAGGTCCATTGGTGACATTGAGTTGGACCATGTTAGTGTTTAGTTGGGTAAGTGAGAAAGAGAATAGAAACAGGATTGCCAAAGACATGGTGAGGACACAGACATGGCTGGAGGCAGCGACATGGACCAAATGTTTTCAGAACCTTTCTTTTACGTGGGACCCAAGTTCCATCAACACTAACTTGGAGGGGCCAGAGAAGCTAGCCACTGGCACGTGTTCATTTTCCTGCTGCTGAGCCCTGGACTTCACACCTGCCATTGAGTCCTGTTTCTGTCTCTCAGCAGGACTATACCTAGATCATCAGTTGGGTGAGGAGAAATCAATATTGCTTTTGTGAGTGATTGGCTTGCTGTGTGACCACTGGCAATCATTACCCCTCTCTGAGCTGGAATCTTTTTAACTCTGAAATGAGGTGGGTGGGCTGGATGAGCTTGGTCTAAGATTCTTGCTGCCTCTAAATGCCTGTGGTTTGCATGCATGGCTGTGTCTAAACTTAGTTACTTCTTGGTAATTCTGCAGTGAACTAGTTTAGCATCACTGTGATAAAGAACCTTGATCCTAAGGTAAATGAGGCATAGTGCTGGGCTTGATAACATTCAAAGGGAACTGGGCAGACTCTGGAACCAACATCCTTAGACCTCAGGTTTATTTGGCAGCTGGTGTGCCTGGGGACGGTGGGGTCGGGAGACTGAGAATTGCAGGGAGGTCATCAGGGCAGGTTTCAGCAGCAGAGAAGCCAGCCAGATGGATTGCCAATGCTGGGGAAAGTTGGGGTAGGCTAAAATCTTGGCAGGTGGGGACTGCTTGGTACAGAGGCACCCAGGAGAAGGTCAGCCTGGCAGGCAGCGGTTGCAGGAAGGCCAGGCAGCTGTGAAACAGGACTTGCCATAGGGACTGAAGTTTCCTAGTGTGTGGAAAGGTCACAGAAAACGCGAGGAAGTGAGTGCTGAGCAGCGAACAGAGACAGGGCCCCCCGTGGGAGGATAAGCATGAGCTGCCGCAGGTCCACAGGGTCTATAGTGTATTGGGCCTGCAGGTCCCCCCTATCCCCACTATCCCAGCCTCTCATGAGGCGAGAGCATCTTTAGGTGTGGGGACCTACACTCTCCGAGGCAAACATTCTGAGGGCAAGGCCCAGGCACCTTCCCTTTCCTGGGTGTCTATCGGCCTGGGGTCCTGCTGGGCGAGGCAGGGCTGGTCCTCCCCAGCATGCTGGGTCAGGTCTGCAGGGGCAGTGGGCATTCCCCTCCCTGGCCTCCCCTGCACCCAGCACTTCAGCAGGGACAGGGAAGTGTCCTGCTAGGAGCCAGAAGCTCACTGCCCTCTCCTGAGCCCCTCCTAGGTAAATTGCAGCTCCTCACAGCAGGATTAACTGATGCAGGAAGATCATATAGTTTTCCTTCTTAATTAAAACTCTATGAAGAAATAAACCCCAAACAATTCTGAATAGAACAGTGTTATTTCTTAGAAGCAGGAAGCCAGTGCTTTCTCTTTGTAGCAGGAAAGGAAGGAGGCACATCCAGGCAGCTGTCCGTGGTGCCCCTCCATTCCCTGGGTCTCAGGTGGAGCTCAAATGCTCAGGGCAGCCTCTCCGAGGGCCTTCGGTGGGTCAAACTCATGTCCAGCCAACTGAGAGGGACCTGAGGGAGATGAAAAAGCAAATTTCTTCTCTCTGTGGAGCCTCCGGGGCACTGGGAAGGGGCTGTGAAGGAGCCTGGAGCCCTTGTGGCCCACTGCTGCGGGGTGGGGTCGCACGGGTAGACCCCAACTGGTGGTGAGGACCTGGGGTTCCTCGCTGGATGTTAACCTGTGACACTTTATCAGTTTTGCTGAGGGTCGCTTTACAGCCTGAATCAGAGCAGCAGGAAGTTCGCTGTCTGCCTCCCCCGCTCCATGGAGATGCCTTTTCCTCTTGGTGGAGCTACACGTGCTGCATTTATAAGGCTCTGTTGATTTCTCACGATTGTATTCATTTCAATAAAATGGATCCCTTAAACAGGACACCATTTTCCAAATTTGGTCTAGAAAACTGGTCACCATAAGTAGAACTCAAAATTCAGGAATTTTCTGGCCCAAGCAGGGCCTTGGCCCTCCCAAGGTGAGGTGGGTGCCCCTAGGTGCGCCCCTCCTGCTCCCCGCTGCTCCATCCTGCTCCGTTTTCACTCCCAAAGCGAGTCCCAGCCACTCTACCTAGGTCCTCAGCACATGGGCATCCAGTGGAGCTTGGGTTTGCTGGAATTTGTTTTCAACTGAGTGCCTACTATGAGCCAGGCACTGGAGGCCCAAACAGGAGCAAGATTCAGTCCCTGCCCCCCAGAAGCTCACTGTCATGTACGGAAGAGGATTAGAAATGGAGAGACCATGCAATGTGGCAAATTTGCAGAGAGGCTTCTGAGCACCTGGAACTGAGTCTTCAAGGAGCAGCTACACAGGAGGGGGCCTGGGCACAGGAGTCCTATACAGGGGGAATGACAGAGGCAAGACCCATAGACCCAAGGGGCATGTCACCTACATTTAACTTTTTTTTTCAGAGACTCAGGGAGTACATCTTCCACCTCTGATCCTATTTTCCTAGAAAATAACATTGCAGTGAAAAAAAACCATCCCACAAGAGTCCCCTGGTTCCAGCCCAGAGGCGGCTGCCCAGCTGTGAGAGGCAAAGCCAAACCAGAAAATAGCTCGTCTGCCCGTTGCCCAGTGATGGAGAGCACCCCGGGGAAGGTTAGCACAGGAGCATCATCATTAGATCAGCAGACAGTGGCTCCGCTCCCAGGCCCAGGCAGCCTGCTGGATCCTCTCTAATGATGGGAATGGGCAACAAATTACCATGAAGTCACCCCGCATGCAGCCACACAGCAACTGCAGGCTCCGTGGAATCAGTAGGCAGGTTCTCCTCTCCTCCGTTCTCTAACAATGAGAGTCTTCGCTTGCCTTTTCACGACACTTTGCAGTTGATAAAGAACGTTCACGACCACCGATTTCTTATTTGCTGTGGGTATTATTTTTCTCATTCACTGGTGAAGAAAGGAAGGTTCAAGAGAGGATCAAATTTACATTGTTAGGAGGTGGGGGAGCTGGGATTCGACATTGTTTTTCGACCACATCTCTTTCTGGTTTATCGTGTGTCTGGCTTGGGAAAAAAGAAAGGAAGAAAATAACACGTATTGACTACCTTCCATGCGTGAGGCACTTTACCTCTGCGAACTCATGTAATTGATAATACCCATTTTATAAGTGAAGAAACTGAGGCTCAGGGAAGACAAACGATGTGCCCAGTGTTGCCCAGCTGGTGAGTGGTGAGTGGAGACCCGGCTTCAGGGCTGACTGCACCTTTCCTCTTCCTACGACATCTCCCCAGGCTCTCCGCCTGTGGGTTGAGATTCTGTGGGGCTCTCTTAGGTCTGTGCAGTTGAGCCTTGCAGAGGGGTCTGTGATTTTATTTCCTCCCTCCAGCACCACACTTGGTGGGCTCTCTGCAATGTCTTGTCTGCTTGGGTGCATGGGGGTCTCAGAATTAGAATTCACCTCTGCAGCAGTGAGGACCCTTTTTCCAGACATCCCTGTGGGTCTGCTGCTAGGCTTTGTCAGGGTGTGCAGGCTCACCTGAAAGGCCACCAGCCTCCCTGCAGTGTCCATGGCCAGGGCGCTTGTTATTCAGCCTTGATCCCAAAGACCCGTAGCCAGCAGGAGACCCCTTAGACTCCCCCCTCTTTCTCCAGTTTGTACTTCACTATTGGGAAAAAGCACCAGGAAGCCGATTCAATGTCTTAACAGGTGTCTCATCTCCTGCAAGTCTGGGATATTTGGTTTGACCTTAGAGCCACAGATAGTAATGCAGAACTCAGATTGTATATTATATAATTGGAGTTATACAATTGGGCTAGTAAATGAGGCCTCCCAGAATTTGTTAGTCAGTAAGCAAATGCAGACATGATAGTTTGCAAATTGGCTGGTAAAAACCCAGAGAAAAAAAGAATTTCAGGACCACCTGGTTTAAACTCTTCACTTGACAAATGCAAAACTGAGGCCTGGAGAGGGGAGGGGTTGCTTCTGGATATGCCAGTGACACACAGGCAGGCTGAGATTAGGGTTCATGTGTATGGGTGTCTTTCTTTCTTTATTTGAAAAAATTATGCCATAATGTTGCTACTCTCTACATCTTGCTTCTCATCTTCATTTTGGCCCAATTTACCAAATTAATTCAGATCAAAATGTTCATTCGGATTGTAAATTAGCTGAATAATTGCTGTATGGATCTCATCCTCGCAGCTCTGTCAGAGAACCCCACAGCTTCAGAGAGCCCTCAAAGCCAGCATGAGCATACTCTGCCTCCAGGGGTAAAAGCCCTGCTGGGAAGGAAAGGCCAAGTGCTCCCCCATTACCCACATGTCCCACCCAAACACCACCCAGCACATGCAGGGAGAGCCTGAATAACAGCGGGAAAGGAGAAAACTGGAGATCGTGAAGACGTTGATTCTTCCAACATTAACTTAGAAGTTTAACTTTTCCTTAAACTGTTTTTTTTTTTAGGAGGACAAAAAGACTTGAAAAAATAAATTTTAAGTTTATCTAAAAAATACATAGATGAAAATAGCTAAGAATTATGACAGAGGAGTTGAATGAGGGGGCTTGCTTAAACATATGTCAGAACATATCATAAATCATTACTGACCATGACAGTGCGGCCGTTCAGAGAGGTGAGAGATCTATTGAGGGTCACCTAAATAACCACCCTTTATACAGGCAGAATGGTAGCTCAGTGGGAGGGAGGGGCCCCTGAATACCTACCACTGGGAAAAATGGCTTTTTCTTTGTGAATAGAAAATTTTAGGACCCTGATTCATACCACAAAGCAAAAGGGACATAGGGGAGAAAAAACATATTAAAATTAGAAGTGACAATTTAAGTCAGTGCTTGCCTCTAGGTGTAAAGGACATTCTAAGCATGAACGTGATGGAATTAGTGATGGTGAGCATATTTTCATATGATTGTTGGCTGTGTGTATGGCTTCTTTTGAGAAGTGTCTGTTCATGTCCTTTGCCCATTTTTTAATGGGGTTGCTTGTTTTTTGCTTGTTAATTTGTTTAAGTTCCTGATGGCTTCTGGATATTTATTTACAACAGATTTGGCTATATATTTTTTAAAAACATCAGTACATCAAAAGGGCCCTACAATGAAAAGGCAAAGGTTACAACTATCAAAGACAAATAATAAATTATGTGAAGGGTTCTTACTTATATTCATAAGAAAAACATTAAGGGCCTGCTATAGTTTGGGTGTTTGACTGCTCCAAATCTCATGTTGAAATTTCATCTGTATTGTGTTGGTCTTGGGAGGTGGGGCCCAGTGAAAGGTGCTTGAGTCAGGAGGGCAGATTCCTCATGAATAGATTATAGCCCTCTCTGGGTCAAGTGAGTCATCCCTCTGTTAGTTCCTAGCAGAGCTGGTTGTTAAGAAGAGCCTGGTACCTTTCCTGTCTCTTTCGCCTTCTCTCTCTCCATGTGATCCGTGCACTCCAGTTCCCCTTCACCTCTGCCATGAGTGGAAGCAGCCTGAGGCCCTCTCCAGATGCCTCATCTTCCAGCCAGCAGAATCCTAAGCCAAATAAGCCTATTGCCTTTTCAAGTTACCCAGTCTCAGGTATTCCTTTATAGCAACAAAAATGGACTAGGACGACGTCAATAGGAAAATGGACAGAAGGTTATATATATACAATTTGAAATGCCAAGGACTAAGGAACATAGTAAAAATGTTAATTCTTTCCAGAAACAAATGTGTTAAAAATGAGAAACTATTTTTACATACAATATTAGTAAAGATTTAAAAGATGTACTTTTAATTGGTTTCAAAGTGTTGAGGACTACTAGTAGTCTTCTCAAATGGCAATTGCTGATGGAAGAATAAATCACTGCCTTTAACTGAAACATTCTGAATACACATGTTGAAGCTTTTATACATGTTCAATTTGATTAAATAATTCTCCTTTCTTGATTCATCCACAAGAATGTTTATCACAGTGTTATTTACAATGGCCATATGTTGAAAACAATCCAAATGTTCATGCCTTCTTTAAATCATTTATTAAATAAATACCAAGATCTGTTCTGTTCTAAACACTGCATTAGATGTTGGGGACACACTGGTGAATAAAATGTATGTGGTTCCTGCTCTTTGTGGAATTCATCGTTTAGTGGGAAATACAAGCAACAAATGAATTAACAAACAAGAATTGTCCAAAAATTATGGTTGAACAATGGTATTATTGTTCAGTATGTTCCATCATGTTATATCCTTCTAATAAAATACTATGGGACCATTAAAAGTGATGTCCATAAAGAATGACATCTATCCATCCATCTCTCCCTTCGTCCATCCAACAAATGTTTATTGAATACTTAATATGCACCAAGAACTGGGGCAGGCACAGAGGATGCAATTGTCAAAACAAACACAGCCCTCACATAAGCAGGAAATCATGATCCTGTTGCTAAGGACTGTGGTGGAAGTGACAGATTTAATCCAAGAAAAAACTAACTCTGTGGTCACAGTCCCAGGTGTCCTAAAATTTGGCTCTCGTTGACTTTGTCCTCTTCTGGAATATGCTCCCCTTCCCACAGGTTACTCCTTATGGCCTCCCCTTCTTCATGTAGTCTTTCCTGATCACCCCAGTTCAAACAGGCATTCTTCTCCAAATTTTCTGGCATTTACCATCAGAAACACTCATTTGACATTTATCACATTTTGTCCTTTATGGCCAGTTATTTGTTACTGTGCTTGCAATGTCCCTGCCAATGTGATGATAATACTGTCCTCTTTCCGTAGAACACTCTCTTCTCCCCTTTCCAGCTGTCCAACTCCTACTGAACACTCCCAGGTGCGGCTCAGTAGTCATGCCCTTCCCTGGGCACCCACAATGGCTTTTTGTGCATCATAATTTGAGTCAATCAAGCAGAATGTATTCCCTATAAGGCTAGAAAATCTATCTGCCTTGTCTTAGCATCTCTGGAGGTGTCTAGCTCAGTGCTGGGGTCAAATAGGTGAGGCCATCAAATGTGGAGTGAATGAGTGAATAAGGAATGAATTGAGGGCATTTTGAGGATGGCTTTAATGTGTTATAGATTATAGGTTGGCAGTGTTATGCTTTTTTTCATATTTCATACAGAGTACTATGCACATAGCAGGTGCCTAATAAATATAAATTGTTTTATTAATTGTGATATATGTAATGATAACTTTGTTATTAACATTATTGTTCAATACTGCCATCCCTGCAAGGAATCTGTCACAAAGAAGCAGGGGCTTGGTCCATTTCCCTCTCACCCTTAGGGAGGAGAACTTCCTTCTGGGGCCATGTCTGTCCAGAGAAGACCCTTGTCTGCATCTGGGGGCAGGGCCCGTGACTTTTGTGCAGACTCGGTCCCCAGGCGGGTGCGTTCATGACACGCCTCACAGGAGGCATGACTCCCACCCAGGGTGTCACTCCGTGTGGCGGCTGCAGGTGGCAGGGGCAGACACCTGAGTCTTCCTGCAGTCTGTGCACCTGGATGGCACATGTACCTGTAGAGACATTGGAGCAGCAGTCAAATACCTGAATAGTCCTAGAGGGTGGAGAGCCCGTTACTAATGGAGAATGCCTATTTTCCCACCCGACTTACCTGCTAAGACAGGAGTCTGAGCTCAGGGCCTAGTATCAACCTAGGTGGTTTCTGCCGACTCTTTAGCAGGAAGCAACAGCCCCTGCTTCCCTCCTCCTGCAGAGCGGTGCTGTCTGCACCCCACAGTACCTCCTCCAAGCATCTCAGCAAGGAGAAAAAAAGGCACAACAAAACAAAACCCAAATATCCAGTTTAGCAGAGTCGCGCTGTCCAACTGGCTGTATATATCCTGACAATTTCGGTCCCTGGTCTTTTCCCCTTGAGTAAAGCTGTTCTTTTGATCCCAGCAACTCTGAGAGCAGCACCGCACTGAGATAACTTTATAAAAGTTGCTGGCGCATCATAGCCACGGAGAGGTCGAGCCCCTAAGACAGCGATCCTGCTGAGAGAACGTCTCCAAGGCTTTCTCTTCCATCCTTGGTGCATGGGGCTTGGCTCTTGTGCCTGGTCAGAGGCAGTGCGTGAGGTGGGTACAGGTGCCCAGAGTTCCCAGGGTGGTCCCTGGGTGGGACCTGGCTCGTGGTCTTAGCTCCTGGGAAGGGTTTGGGTCATGCCATTGTGATGTAAAAAAATCCTGGCGGTTGGGGGCGTGGGGCAGGCATGGTGGCTCATACCTCTAATCCCAGCACTTTGGGAGGCCAAGGTGGGTGTATCACCTGAGGTCAGGAGTTTGAAACCAGCCTGGCCAACATGGCAAAGCCCCATCTCTACTAAAAATACAAAAATTAGCCGGGCACGGTGGTGGGTGCCTGTAATCCCAGCTACTTGGGAGGATGAGGCAGGAGAATCACTTGAACCCAGGAGGTGGAGGTTGCAGTGGGCCGAGATTGCACCATTGCACTCCAGCCCAGGTGACAGAGCAAGACTCTGTCTCAAAAACAACAACAACAACAACAACAGCAAAAAACAAGACAAAAAAACTCCTGGGGATATATCTGGAGGCCACCAGAAAGGGGCTCAGGGTAAAGGGATGAGGAGACGGAGTGGGAGATGGCAGTGCCTGGGTGATGGGAGAGAGCAGGGGAGGGCGAGTCGGGGGAACAGCTGCTGATTTCATAGGGAAGCAGCTGGGATGGGGCAGTGGAGCAAGAACTAGGATTGTCCCACATACAATACAACTGCATATTGGACATACAACCCAGACAATTCCTTCTTCTATCAAATCCACCACCCTGGAGAGTGAAGCTGAAAAGCTGATGACATAAAGTCCGTCTGGGATCAGGCATGATTCTGGGTGCCCAAATGGAGCACAGATCCCTTCCTTCCCAGGGTGCCAGGCTGGCTCCTCAGCCAGGCTCATGGTGTAGGGAGCTGGCCTTTCTTGGCCCTCATTGGGACCTGGCTGTCCTTGAGTGGGCGGAATTCTGGAGCCTAACTCTTTGGGATCTCTTTGGCTACATCCTCTATTCGTGGGCCATGCCCTTCCTTCAAAGGCTTCAACCTCACACAGATCTGGGCTAGAACACGGGCTTGCCCATATGTCTTGACAGCTCACTGAACCTTCTGAGCTTTTATTCTCTTACCTATTTAATCAGAGTGGTGTGTGAGGGTCCACCAGGTAATCTGAGTGAAGCCCCTCGCTGCCTCTGTCCCCTGTGGGTCATTCTGCCCAAAGGGGTACATAGCCTCAGGACCACCAACTCCTCCCAGAGCGCTGAGGTCCCTGCTGCCCAGTTAGTGGGTCCCAGGGAAGCCACGTGGCATTTGGAGTGGCATTCCCATCTTGCACTTTCAGGGCCCCCTCTGTGGTTCTGAGATGAGGAAACAGCTCTAACCTTGGTGATCCCGACTGTGCTGGGCCCTGGGTTGTGAGGCAAATGGAGCGCAGAGGCCCTGGGGAAGGACACGTCCCTCACCACAGTCACTCCCCAGTGCAGCAGTCAGGGGATTTCCCAGGGTGCACTGGGCCAAGGGGCCAGATCTGAAGTCCACGGGGTTAAGGTCTCCATGCCAGCCAGGTGACGGCAGCCTCCGCGCCTCGCCCAGACAAGAAAGCCTCGATCCAATCTCACTCTGAACTTTTCCCAAGGCTTTTGCTGTGCTTTGCTGTAGCTCCAAAGCCGCATTAGTGAGTGCCACGCTCCTTTATAAATGGTCTGTGACCCCAGAGGTCTGCTCGCTGACAGAGGTGTCTATTTTGGGGATTGTGGGTGGAGGGGGCATCTCAGAGGCTTCTGGAAAATTCCTGAAGGGATTGTGTCTGTGTTCTGTCTCAAGCCTCCAATCAACAGATCAGACAGCTTGTACTCACAGGCCAAGGACACGTGGAAACAGACTCAGTTTTCTAGATGGATGGTAACAGCCATGACCTTCTGTCCTCTGGGTCCCCACAAGCCTGGATGAACTCAAGATCTGACTCAGTGGCACAGTGAGGAGACCTTTGAGGCCTCAGTGACCATCCTTGGACTTCACCTCTCATGGCTTTCAGGCAGAGAGGCCCTCCCATGCCCACAACAGGCCAAGCGCAGCCTTGCTTGGGGTTTGCCTCCAGGCCTGACTTTTACTTCCCTTTCTAAGTGGTAAGTAGCTTGGTGATGGTGGATGAGAAAGAAACAGAGAAAAACCATGCCTCACAGGCAGAGCTGCCATAGTTCTCAAAAGACCAAAGTCACAAGGGCCTGTGGGTGTCTGCATGGCTGCCCAGAGGGAGGGTGACGCCAGCCACAGGCCCATTGCCTTTGTAGGCCAGGGTCCTGCAGTGCTGGCCCACAGTGCTGGAAGGGAGGGGGTGGCTCTGTCCACGTGTGAAAAGCCCAGGGTGGCTGTAGCTTGTAGCGGACGGCAATTCTCAGTTTGCCCGTTACTCCCCGGACACATCTCCCTCTGGCCCCTTTTCCTTTCTGTCTTCAGTGGGGGTCGGGAGGCGGCAGCTGCAAAGACTTCTCCTCAGCACCTTGTCTTTTCCATGGAGGTTCCCATGCAACCCTTGTTCCTGTCCCTGAAATTCAGACTTCTTTCCACTGCGCAAAGCCTTGGGCCTTGAGAAACTGCAGTGAGCAAGGTGAACCCACCCCCAAGCTAAGGCAAGAATGCTGGCTCTTCCCTCGCTCCTAAGTTCGGGGCTGACCTCTTCCTCCAACTCAACATATTCAAAATGAAACCCAGCATCTTTAGCCCACCCTCCTTCCCCGCTGCCCCTGCCAGGGCCATAGCCACACTGACCCAGGTCCCCCGGTCACACCTCCAGGCCTGGCAATAATACTGCCTGGACTCGTTGAGAACTGCAATCAGATTAATCGTCCCAGAGCTCCGCTTTTATAATATCATTTTTATAGACACATAAAAGGAAGCATTTAGGTGTTAGTCATGCTAAATCTTAACCATCTTTACAGATTTTTTAGTGCAGCCCATCAAAATTGTCACCAGTCCTGAAGGTCCTACATTTATGGTGTCCATGATAACACCTCCTATGCCAAAGGCACCACCACTTGGAGATGCTGCAGAGCTGGCACTGCAGGAGCTGTCCTCGCCAGGCCTGATCTCACAGCCAGGGCTGCTTCTCCTGGTTCCGCACAAAGCCCATGGTCACCTCCTGCACCTCCCACTCCAGAGGCGGTAATGTGCAGTCTCTCTGGGCACCATCAGCACTCCTCTGCGAGGTGACAGATCACAGCTTTAAAGATGTTGGGCCATTGGGCATTACCTTTCCAGTCGCTGGGTGCGAGGGGGCCTGGGAGTTCTTGGCAGGGGCTGGCATGGGCAGGCTGGTCGGGCTTCAGCAGCAGCTGTGGGCCAAACAGCATGGGAGCAGTTGTGCCAAGGCAGAGACTGGACTAGAGGGGAACAGGAAGCAGGACCAACAGTTTTGATTCACGGGCGTTGTGTTACAGGTGGTTGTTTTGTGTGAAAGCCCCATTGATATCACAGTGATGTATAGTAATAATTAAAAAGACAGCACTTGTAAAGACATAGAGGCAGTGATGAGCTTTGTGGAGCTGGACTCCCTGAGTTCAAAACCCGGCTTCCACACTTACTGGCTGTATGACCACCCGACCTCATCTCCATTTCCCCGGGAAGCCTTCCCTGCCTGCCTTAGTGTGCTGTCAGCTCGGTGTCTTCTGGTCTCCTAGGACTGACCTATTGGGCCATGTACTTGGTGTTCTGTGTATGGCTTCTGTGGTTGTGTATACACTCACGTGCATAAGACGTGTTTTCCCAACTAGTTTGTAATCTCTGAGCGCACAGACTTGATTTAAATTTCTTCTTGACCCTGCAGTGCTCCGGGAATGCTACTTGTTGCGATTTTACTCCTGTGGCCTGTGCTAGCTGCCTGGTTGGCCGTTGGGAATGAAGCGTTGCTCATCCACTTGGTGCACTGACCGCAAGCCTGGCACCGGCCCTGCCTTTGTTCTCCCATGAGTCCTCTTGAAGGCAGCCCACTCGTGGTAGGAGGCATAGAGTCCAGCAGGGCTCTTGCCCCTTTTGCCCTCCTGAATCATGGAGGAAGAGCTCGGTTCCTCATCCATACAGAGAGAAAAACAAATGAGCAGTTCCCTTGGGCAGAGTCCGCAGTCCAGCCTGCTTGGCTGCCCGGGGGAGGTGCCGACTGCAGAAGGCATGGGCCCTTCCAGGTGTGGACTCGGCCCCTGGGCAGTACGACCTGTGGTCTCCTTACCAATGAAGAGGAGTGGAAAAGAGGCTCTCTCTGCTGCTCATGGCAGCCTCAGCCCACACAGGCTGCTGGCATTTCTGTGCTATTAAATAATTAACTTGGTACTACACAGAGTGAAACAGGCATTGGTCTGGTAAAAGGCCTCAATTAATTGCTTTCATGTTAGCTGTGTACTGTGTCTCCAGGAGGAGATAAGAGGTGGGAACATGGGTTTTGAAGCCAAGCTGAGACACCCTCACAAAAGGTGACAAGTACCCCTCTTCCCATGCAGTTGGGTCTGTTCAGTGACGCAGTGCAGAGGTGGCAGCTGCCGCCAGTTTTGGATCTGGTTGTCTTTGCGGGAGTAGGGAGGGGGACATGGGACCCGACTCCCTGCTGATGGGTGGTGTGTGACTGGCTGCCTCGGATGGGCCGACCCAGGCTGTGACAGGTGGTGGCAACATTGGGCTGCTTTTCCGACACTGCTCTTGGAAAACACTCTGAGTCATCACACACCTGCCTTCTGCACCTTCCAGAGGCGGCCTCTGCTGACTGCATGTGGCTGTCAAGGCTGGGGACATTCATGGCGCCTGCAACGCCACCTAACACACGCAGTGACCGGGAGGCGTTGTCTCATGGTAGCTTGCACTGTGTGGATTGGTGCCCACCCCACCATGCTGCCCTCATGTGGTGTAGTGTCCACCTCCCCACAGGATGTCCCGTCTTCAAGGGCAGAGACTGCTTGATTCTTGTGTTTCCCGCCCCAGCTCCGGGTCCAGGGCCCCTGCCGCTCGCCAGGACTGTGCTGAGCTCCTGCAGGTGGGGATGCAGCGGCCCTGAGAGTAGGCGCTTAACAATGATTTCAAATAAATGATGGACGTCCTCAGATGTGCCAGAGTGCCCCTTTGGTTTTAGGGACCGTTGTGGGCAGTGAAGTTACAGTTAGACCAAGACAGACCAAAGCTCCCTCATAGAGCTTAGATTTTGGTGAGAGGAGATGTGCAGTAAACAAATACGAAAGGAAGAGACACAGGATCCTGGGTGGTGATCAGGAAAGGACAATGGAACCACAGGGCGTGGGGGATGGGAAGGAGCTGCCATTTCTTTTTAATATTTAATTTGTGTGGGTACATAGTAGGTTTAGATATTTACGGGGTGTGTGGGGTATTTTGATACTGGCGTACAATGGGTAATAATCACATCAGGGTGAGGGTGGGTGTCCATCCCCCCCCAAGCATCTATCATGTATGGACTGATAGATGGATGGATCTCTCTATCCATCCATCCATCCATCCATCCATCCATCCATCCATCCATCCTTCCTTTCTTCCTTCCTTCCAGTATTTAGTGAGCCCCCACTACATGCCAGGATGTGTTCTTAACACCAGGGACACAGCCTCGAACAATGCAGGTATAGTTTCTGTTCTCAAGGGGACAGCATTCTAGTGATTTCGATCCAGTGATATGAACCAGAATTTAAGTTAAATATTTTGGATGTTGATTACCTCAGAAAAGAAAATATCAAGTCTACAAGGAGCCTTAAAGATCATTTAGTAAAACCCCTTTGCTTTACAAGTGAGGACTCTGCGGGCAGAAAAGAAACACTGGGTGGCCAGGGTTCCCCTGGCTGGACAGCGGCTCAAACAAGATGCAGCCCAAGTCTCTGACTGGAGCTTTTCCCATCGTGTGGGGCAGCCCTCACAACCTGTGATTTCCGGGTTTACACTTGGCATCTGTGGGTGGCTGCTTTATAAGGCTGATGTGTACACGCTGAGGTCACAGTTGGAAAAGGGAATACAGAGACATTTCAGGTGACTGAAATCTGGGTGAGAGGGAGCACTTCTAAAATAGAAATCCTGTATATGGGAGGGACACGTGGTCATGTCTCAGGGAGGGGTGTCTGCAAAAGCCTGGGAGGATTGCCCCAAGGGGGAAGAGCAGGTAGGTGCATACAACTGGCTCTGCATCGTTCACCTGGATTGCATTTGAACCCCCAATCCAGGCTCCCAGGCAAGGCCAACAAACCCTACATGCCTCTGTCCCCACCCAGGCCTGCTGGCTTACGCCGCCCATGACTGCGCCTCAGGGTCGTGCCCCTGCAGCCCCCTGCTTTTCCCACAGTGCGGCTCCCACCTGGGGGGCTGCTTCTCACACGCAGGCTCTCCTGGGAAGGCTATTGAATCGCAGGTGCCCTGGCTCTGCCCTGGCTCTGGCTCTACACATCATCTTTTATTCATTTCTATCTGATTCCACAGATCTTTCCAAGCTTGCTGCTTTTTCATGTCATGGCATGCACAGAAAATAATATTCCAGGGTTGCACTGGAGCAAAGTGGAGGGGACTTGGGGTTCTGTGTGGGACCTGGTCAAAATATTCATTACATTTTTTTACATTACTTAAGGTTGTTGAAAAATGTTAAAGCACACAGTTTAAAAAAGATATTAAAAATAAATTCGTGTGAGAGTTCTAGAAATCTATAAAATTATTTAAATGAGAAAATTGAGGGCTTTCCTGAGTGTAATTTTTTCGTGTATCAATTTTGATGCTTAAAAAATGCCTGCAATGCAATTTATGCCTCAGACTTAGTGATAGTTTGTTCAATTTCCTGATAGGCACCACTGACTAGAAACTTTGCTCACACAAGTAGGTGATAAAAGTTTTGAAACCATTTTTTTAAACAACCATTCAGAGATTTATGACAGTTGAATTTATATTTACGGTCTCAAACAGTTCTTCCTTTTCTTTTGCCGACAAAAGTTATGTCGAAATTTCTTGTAATGGATTTCTTATTGGACTTTTTTATATCAAGTATTTTGAAATAATGAATGCATGTGCACTGTGAGGGCAGTTAGTGTGCTCCCTGCTGCCAGCTCAGACACACCAAAGGGCACATCAGACAGACACAAGCAGGCAGATGGACCCAGGGCGTGGGTAGGGAGACTACGGCCTCTGTGTACAGCTGCACCTGCCAGAAGCCCCTGTCAGCCCCGCTCACAGGCTGGGCCCTTGGGTGCTGGCACAGACTCCTCCTGTGTTGACCTGGAGCTCAGCTGCTGGAGAGGTGTGGTGGCAGCGGGGCACCCCCTTGGCCGCACATATCGTGCTGCTGGTCCCGTTGTGCTGCAGTGTGCTGAGCCACCCTGAGATGCCACAGCGCGGCCGCTAGAACTGCAGGTGCTGACCAGCTCCTCTGTCCTCAGGGCTGGTGGCTGACAGTGCCCTGGCCCTCTGATCTGCCCCAGCTCTCAGCCGGGAAGCTCTCCTTAGCATATTGCTCACAGGGGTGTCCACAGCCTCCCGATGTTGCTGACCCCTCCAGCACTTCCCCCACCTGCTGCATCTTTGAGCAGATGACATTTTTCTCCTAGTCATCTGCAAAAGTTGAGATTATTCAGTAGAACCTCCATTTCTCTTCTTTTATATCTCAAATTCTCTATTCCTCACTTCCCTCCCCTCTCTTTCTTTCCTTCCATTTTCATTTGCAGGTATTTGCCCACCACTCTATATTTGGTGGTGGGTGTGGGTGTTGTGGATGAAGAACAGGACAGATCTCTTCTGCTGGGGACTGCCCAGCCTGCTGTGGGAGGCAGCTGGGACTCAGCAGACTCCCCTTATGTAGGTCCTCTCTCTCCAGCACCTCCCACACATCACTCCCCCACATCTCCCCTCTGACACACTCCCCGGGTTCCCGTTGTCTATACAATCTCTGTTGCCCCCTTTTATTACTTTGCTGCTGCTCCCTCTAATTCACTGCCTAGGTTCCTAGTGCTCCCTGTGGTCCTCCTTGCCCACTCAGCCTTCAGTTCACCATCTGGATCCCGCACTCCCCACAAAACAGAAATTGCCTTCTCAAAGGTCACCAGAGACAGAAACACCAAGTCTACTGCATGCCATCGGCCCTCGTCTCCCTCAGCCTCTCTGTGTGATCGCACCCTGATGGTGGCCTTTATTCTTGCCATCTTCCTCCCTGTCTTGGGGATATCACCTTCTGCTGGCATCCTCCTGCCTCGCTGGAGTTTCTTTTCACTACTGTGGGAGAGACAGGCCTTGAGAAGCAAAGGTCACTGTGGTAGGAGCGCAGGCCTGGGCCAGGGGAAAGGCAGGCGCCAAGCCTTCCATGTACCAGGATTGCGAGACTTCTGTGAGTCACTGTCAATATTTGAGTTCCCCTTTGGTTTTCACCACTCACCATTACTGGTAGTGAGCACCCTCAGGCAGCAGAAATGTGCTTCATGTTTGTTTAAGAAGCAGTAGGGAACAGGTGAGGGGCCAGATCCTGTTTTCCGGGTCAGTCATTTGGATCAAATTCGAATCTCCAGAGGCAGCTCACAGCATGGGCTGTCCCTAGAGTCTCCAAGGTAGAGAAGCCACACTCCTCTGTCTGGCACTCCGAGGCCTTCTTGGAACAGGCCTTGTCTGCACCAGAGCAATCCTCCCTCTCCCGCCTGATAAAGCGGGCTGAGCAGAGCCCCTCTCTTCTGCCCTCTGCTCCCTCTCTGACATCCCCCCATCCCAATGGCTTGAGCCTTCTCTTCTCTGCAGTTGGAATCCTAATCTGTAACACTCTAGTCCTTGTCTTACCTAGGTTTTTCCCAAAAAGGGCCCAAGAGAAGGGCTTGGCAACAATCCATTTATTTGGACACTGAGACCAAGCAACTGGAGTGAGGGCCGGGGCAGTGGCCGGGCAAGGAGAGCTTCTCCAAGGGGACATCGCTGAGCTAGCCATCCTCAGGGCCTCTGTGTAGGGTGCATCAGAAAGCCCCCTAAAGAATAGGGTGGAGAAGTCCAGAAATGCCCCATGGGCATTAGTATGCTCCCCAACTGATTAGAGGGTGTATTAGTCCGTTTTCATGCTACTGATAAAGACATATCTGAGACTGGGCAATTTACAAAAGAAAGATTTATTGGACTTACAGTTCCACGTGGCTGGAGAAGCCTCACAACCATGGCAGAAGGCGAAAAGCACTTCTCACATGGCAGAGGCAAGAGAGAGAATGAGAGCCAAGGGAAACGGGTTTCCCCTTATCAAACCACCAGATCTCGTGAGACTTATTCACTACCATGAGAGCAGCACGGAGGAAACCTCCCCCATGACAACCCACCAGATCTCGCGAGACTTATTCACTACCACGAGAGCAGCATGGGGGGAACCTCCCCCATGACAACCCACCAGATCTCGCCAGACTTACTCACTACCATGAGAGCAGCACCGGGGAAACCTCCCCTATGACAACCCACCAGATCTCGCGAGACTTGTTCATTACCACGAGAGCAGCAAGGGGGAACCTCCCGCATGACAACCCACCAGATCTCGTGAGACTTACTCACTACCACGAGAGAGCAAGGGGAAAACCTCCCGCATGACAACCCACCAGATCTCACAAGACTTACTCACTACCACGAGAGCAGCAAGGGGGAAACCTCCCGCATGACAACCCACCAGATCTCACGAGACTTACTACCACGAGAAGAGCAAGGGGGAAACCTCCCCCATGACAACCCACCAGATCTCACGAGACTTACTCACTACCACGAGAGCAGCAAGGGGGAAACCTCCTGCATGACAACCCACCAGATCTCACGATACTTACTCACTACCACGAGAGCAGCAGGGGGGGATCCTCCCCCATGATTCAGTGATCTCCCACTGGGTACCTCCCACAACACTGGGAATTATGGCAGTACAATTCAAGATGAGATTTGGGTGGGGACACAGAGCCAAACTCTATCAGAGGGTCAGAACTTTGAGCCCCTGTGAAGGGAAGCCAGCCTGGAGACTCATCTTGGTAAAAACATTTTTTTTTTTTTTCCTTTTTGAGACATTGTTTCATTCTTGTTGCCCAGGCTGGAGTGCAGTGGCCTGTTCTGGGCTTACTGCAACCTCTGCCTTCTAGGTTCAAGCGATTATCCTGCCTCAGCCTCCCGAGTACCTGGGATTACAGGTGCCTGCCACCATGCCTGGATAATTTTTTTGTATTTTTAGTAGAGACAGGGTTTCACTATGTTGGCTAGGTTGGGCTTGAACTCCTGACCTCAGGTGATTTGCCCACCTCGACCTCCTAATTACAGGCGTGAGCCTTGGCGCCTGGCCTCATCTCGGTAAAAACTTGAGCAACACGGTTAGATGAGCTCGCAGGCTGCTGAGCTCCCAGGTTGCTGACCATGTGCAGGTGCTGGAGAGGGGCACCCAGAGAGCGTGCAGCAATGTGTGTCCCCCCCACCCCCACACCTTGTGCACCTCTGCATCTGGCTGCTCCTCTGTAGCCTTTGTAATTGTGAACCAATATTCAGTCTGTATAATCAACTGGCAAACCTAAATAAAATGTTTTTCCAAGTCTGTGAGCCGTCCTAGCAAATGATCAGACCCGCCAGGGGGTTGTGGGGTCCCTGATTTATAGTGGGTTGGTCAGACACACAGGCCCCAGCCTGGCACTTGCAAGTGGCATCTAAAGTGGGGCAAACCCCATGTGACTTAGACGGAAACCTGTGGGATCTGATGCTATCTCCGGATGGCAGTGTCGGGATTGAATTATTAGACACCCAGCTGGTGCCCACTGCAGAATTGCTTGGCATGCAGGGAAAACCGCAAACACATCTGGTCACAGAAGCATTCTATGTTGAGTGTGGGAGAGTTCGTTTTTCCCTTTTCACAAAGTGACTTGCCCAAGAACCCATTTCAGTAGCCCAATCCTGTCCCCTACTCTGGAACTCACTGGGTGAGACAGGGCCAGCAGTTGGGAGAGAAAGGGCTGGTGGTGGTGGTGGGTGGGGGGCTCATACCAAGGGTCAGCAGGACCCCTGGTGGGAGGACACCCAGGTACACATTCAGTGAGCTAGGTTCAGAGAGACAAAAGCGGCTGCACTTGCAGAAGGTGGGAAGGCGAGCCGAACCTTTGACAGGTGTCGGCGGGTAAAACCATGGTATCAGCAGCTGTACTTTGAGTCTGCACGAGTGAAGGTGGAGGAGAGGGTGGCAACCCAGCATCGTGCAGTCCACCTGGGTCTCCAGAAGAGGTCCAGATGGGATCAGAGACGATGCTGCCAAACACAGGGCTTGAGAGGGTGTTCGGTAAATATCAAAGAAACATTCTATGTAGTCTTCATAGTGAGGAAGAACTGGAGCTGGCACCACAACCATACAGTGTCTTTATAGTCACTGCATGTCACCCTGTGGGAGAAACTGTGTATTTCCCATTACAGAATGTGGCCTCAGGTATTCTCCAGAAACCCTTTTGCTATCTCCCTAAAGTCCTGAGTTCAACAGCCCCTCTAGTTATTATGATCCATAGACCTCTGGGCTCCAGACCCTACTGGATAATGAGTCAGGGGAAAAATACTGAGAATTTTTTTTTTTTTTTGAGATGGAGTCTTGCTCTGTTGCCTAGGCTGGAGTGCAGTGGCATGATCTCGGCTCACTGCAACCTCCGCCTCCCGGGTTCAAGCGATTCTCCTGCCTCAGCCTCCCAAGTAGCTGGAATTACAGGCATGCACCACCATGCCCAGCTAATTTTTGCATTTTTAGTAGAGACAGGGTTTCACCACGTTGGCCAGGCTGGTCTCGAACTCGTGATCTGCCCGCCTTAGCCTCCCGAAGTGCTAGGATTACAGGCCTGATCCATCGGACCCAGCCAAATACTCAGAATTTTAAAGTAAAACTGTCATTTGTAAGGACTGCATTTGAAGAAGGGAGAAGTATCCTCTCCAATCAGACTCTGAGGACCAACACATACCAGCTTCTGAACGCATGATGATTACAGGCTTTTGCTCATACAGAAGTTCAGTTTGAGACCCCTGCAGGCATTCCCTGCAGTCAGCTGTCGTGAGAGGACTTGTGACACTCAGGCTGGAGAGGAGATGACCTGTGATACTCATCAGGTGAAAAGGAACTACATTGTCATTAGCACATTTTTAAAGGGCCACTTGAAAGGCTTTTTGAAAGATATAATATTTGTCTAGTAACATCTTTGAGGCCGATAATGATTTCATAGTGTTTATCCAGGGGAACAAAACATTCATACCCTTTTTGTTAGTTGAGAATTTGACTTTCTCTCTCTCCTACTGGTGTGAAGCCCTGCCTCATTCAGGGAGGTATGTGTGCCAAGTTCCTCATCAAAGGATTCCTACGCCCAGAAGAGGAGAAGCAGAAGCAGTCTTCAGGTTCGCTGTGTGCGAGGCTGACGCAGCTTGTTTTGGGCCAGGTGTGCTGGATGCGCCCTCGCTTCCCTGCGTGGGGCCCTGGTGTCAGAGCCCTAGCGCAGCCATCTCACAGGTAGAGATGCCCGCGCGGGGCACTCACTGCCTCAGACTCGGCCCTTCTGCTGCGGGGCCCTGCTGTCTCAGGTTCCCCCATCAGTTTTAGGTAGGATTATCAGAACTCTTCCCAGGAGCGTGCTTGGAGCGCTGTGGTCACTATCCTCTCCTAGCACAGGTGGCGCGGTGGCTTGGGCAGGCCGGCTTGGGCCACTTGCTCGCTTCATTCCCTGGCTGTTGGACACCAGGGCAAGCTGCTTCACTCCTCTGCTCCTTCTCATCGCACCTGCGAGGTGGGCACGATGGCAGCACACCCTCAATATGTTTGTTGTGTGGGTTAAATGTGGTCATGTGTGTGGGGCTTTAGGCCAGTGACCACCACATGACAATAACTCAGTAATCACTTGGTATAAATGTGTTTCCTTGGTTTGGAATACTCATTTCCTTCCCGAATTTTAATACCTTTGCAATAAGAACATGCCACCACTCCTCACAGTGGCTTCATCTAGGTGTTGGCCATGAAGAGTGCCCACTGCTGGCACTTGAGTAAACATCACAGGCTCCAGGCCCAAAACTTGCAGAATGGGTGTCAGTGGCCTAGAAAACCACCCAGAGGACAATACAGGTGGATTTTCTAGGCCCTAGCAATCAGACAGCTGTGGGTGATAGTGAATTAGGCATGCTTAGCACTATTCCCAAAGCAAGAGTGAAAAGTAGGCTAGCTCTTCATAATTGCAAAACCCACTTAAGTGCTCCCAGGGGCTTCTAGGTCTCATATTGTTTCCTATAAAACACAGCACCAGCCAGACTTGTGATGCAGAGACAACATTGAGTGGAAAGATCTGAACATCACCGGCTCTGAATGCAAAAGTGGCACAGCAGACTTTGATTCTGAATGTGAACTTTTTTTTTTTTGGTTGCTTCCAGATTTATTTATTTATTTATTTATTATTATTATACTTTAAGTTTTAGGGTACATGTGCACAATGTGCAGGTTTGCTACATATGTATCCATGTGCCATGTTGGTGTGCTGCACCCATTAACTCGTCATTTAGCATTAGGTATATCTCCTAATGCTGTCCCTCCTCCCTCCCCCCACCCCACAACAGTCCCCGGAGTGTGATGTTCCCCTTCCTGTGTCCATGAGTTCTCATTGTTCAATTCCCACCTATGAGTGAGAACATGCGGTGTTTGGTTTTTTGTCCTTGCGATAGTTTACTAAGAATGATGGTTTCCAGTTTCATCCATGTCCCTACAAAGGACATGAACTCATCTTTTTTATGGCTGCATAGCATTCCATGGTGTATATGTGCCACATTTTCTTAATCCAGTCTATCATTGTTGGACATTTGGGTTGGTTCCAAGTCTTTGCTATTGTGAATAGTGCCGCAGTAAACATACGTGTGCATGTGTCTTTATAGCAGCATGATTTATAGTCCTTTGGGTATATACCCAGTAATGGGATGGCTGGGTCAAATGGTATTTCTAGTTCTAGATCCCTGAGGAATCGCCACACTGACTTCCACAATGGTTGAACTAGTTTACAGTCCCACCAACAGTGTAAAAGTGTTCCTATTTCTCCACATCCTCTCCAGCACCTGTTGTTTCCTGACTTTTTAATGATGGCCATTCTAACTGGTGTGAGATGGTATCTCACTGTGGTTTTGATTTGCATTTTTCTGATGGCCAGTGATGATGAGCATTTTTTCATGTTTTTTTTGGCTGCATAAATGTCTTCTTTTGAGAAGTGTCTGTTCATGTCCTTTGCCCACTTTTTGATGGGGTTGTTTGGCATGGGCAAGGACTTCATGTCTAAAACACCAAAAGCAATGGCAACAAAAGCCAAAATTGACAAATGGGATCTAATTAAATGAAAGAGCTTCTGCACAGCAAAAGAAACTACCATCAGAGTGAACAGGCAACCTACAAAATGGGAGAAAATTTTCGCAACCTACTCATCTGACAAAGGGCGAATATCCAGAATCTACAATGAACCCAAACAAATTTACAAGAAAAAAACTGAATGTGAACTTTTAAGAATATCTTACCTTACTTTACAGATATTTTTTCCTTTTACCTATGTAGAAGAGTATATATAAGAAAAAGTTGGCTCACGCCTGTAATCCTAGCACTTTGGGAGGCCGAGGCGGGCAGATCATGAGGTCAGGAGATCGAGCCCATCCTGGCTAACACGGTGAAACCCCGTCTCTACTAAAAATACAAAAAATTAGCCAGGCGTGGTGGCGGGCGCCTGTAGTCCCAGCTACTCGGCAGTCTGAGCCAGGAGAATGGCATGAACCCGGGAGGCGGTTGCAGTGAGCTGAGATCGCGCCACTGCACTCCAGCCTGGGCGGCAGAGCAAGAGTCCATCTCAAAACAAAAAAAAAAAAAGAAAAAGAAAAAGAAAGAGCATTACCCAAATAAGCCCAAACAACTCTTTGAATAAATATAAAATAAAAATTGTCACAAGAATGCCTCATGTCCTACTTTAATTGGCAATCTCTTTTAAAATAAATAACATGTAAAACAATATAATACATTTGTAAGTGTCTTACAAAAAGAATTCAGGCTGATATGCTAACGCTTCTTTGAGAGTTTCTTGTGTCAGCTCGGCGAGGCTATGGTGCATGCTGTTTGGTCAAACACTGGTCTGGATATTGCAGTTGGATATTGTAGCTGTGATTAACATCGACAATCAGTGGTCTGTGAAGAAATAAAACAGATTACCTTCCATAATGTTGGGTGGGGGACCTCATCCAGTCAGTTGAAGGCCTTGGGAACAAAACCTAGGGTTTCTTGAAGAAGGAAGGCTTCAACGCTTACCTAAATTTCCAGCTTGCTGGCCTGCCCTACGGATCTCAGACTTACAACCCCCTATAATTGCTTGAGCCTATTCCTTAAAACAGTTCCGTTTCTCGGGAAACCCCTAATATAATCTTTTTAAATAGGTTGGTTAGAATTGAGCAGTATGACCCATGTAAAACAAAGTTATATTTAGAGATAACTTGCTTTTCTTAATGCAGACTATCTTTTGCACCAGCTTTCTAGGTGGCTGGTTGCCGCCTGCCTAGTGACTCTCACTGTCAACTCAGCCTTTTCCCTGTGCTCACGTGACTGGCTTTTGGAGTCCCATGTGCAGGACCTTATATCCACCCCAAGCAATTTCCTTTTCACGAAATTTGATTGATTACTTTGGCCATCCTTCACTTCTCAGGGGTACATCCTCTGGCACCACCTTCCTGTCTGTGGCAACAGTGGTACCTGGAAGGACCCAGGTATGTGCCCCTGCAGGTTCAAGTGAGGTGGTGCCACTGACGTCATCACTACCAGGCATGGAGCAGTCACCTCGGGTCCTTGCAGTGCAGCCCAGGGTCTCCGGAGTCAGTGGCTCTGGGCTTGGGCCGCACATGGGCAGCGACGAATGAGCAGTATTAATAGTTCTTCCAGCACAATCCATCATCCCTCAACAATGCATTTCTGGCAATTAATTAGAAGCCACACTGTGGAATAACAAACACCATGTTTAGAATTACAGTCTATCGCTAAACAGATCAGACAGCCCATGGCTGCCCATAACCCTGGATGTCTTGAGTGTCTGCCCCCAGTGCCTGTTGAACCCTCTTTAGTGACTAACCTGCAGAGTGGTTCTGGATGGCTTAATTGCTTCTGAGGCTGGGATGCTACCTGGGCAGGGGCAGGAGCTAAAGGAAGGAGGAAGCGGACTCAGCACCTGGAGAAGGGAAACTGCTGGTTCCTAGGGCAGCAAACCAGTGTCTTTACCTGGTATCCAACGCTCCGACAGGAAGCCTTCTGCCGCGTTCTTGTTTGAGGGCAAACCAGGTTCGCTGTGTTTACTCCCACAATGGGACACCCTCAGGGCCTCTCTGTACCCCGAGGTGGTTCCCGGAGAGACTCCAAGATTAGAACCCAGCTCCACAGCATGGATTCACCCTGGTTCCTACTCACTGTGGGAAATTCAGCTTCCTCATCTGTGAGAGGGGCAGAAACCACTGCATATTTCTTTGATTGCTAGAAGGGATAAATAATGTAATCATTTAAAATCCTTGAATAATTGCATAAAGTATCCTGTCTTACACGCAGTAAGTGATCAGTAAATTTGTCCTGTGTGTGTGTGTGAGAGACAGAGCGAGAGAAAGAGAGACAGAGAGACAGAAAGAGAAAGACACACACACACACAGTTCACTTTTGTGGTCACTCTTTTTTTTTTTTTTTTTGAGACAGAGTCTCGCTGTCACCCAGGCTGGAGGGCAGTGGCACGATCTCTGCTCGCTGCAAGCTCCGCCTCCCGGGTTCATGCCATTCTCCTGCCTCAGCCTCCTGAGCAGCTGGGACTACAGGCACCCGCCACCACGTCCGGCTAATTTGTTGTATTTTTAGTAGAGACGGGGTTTCACCGTGTTAGCCAAGATGGTCTCGATCTCCTGACCTTGTGATCCACCCGCCTCAGCCTCCCAAAGTGCTGGGATTACAGGCGTGAGCCATCGCGCCCGGCCAGTCACTTATTTTTATCTGCAGTTTCCCCACCACAGGCGGGAGCTGCATACTTGGGGGACAGGGCACCTTCCTTTCATGCCTTGGGGGTGGGTTGGACATGTTTCCAGATTCTATTCTAGTGGACGAGCTCTTTGCTAGCCTAAGGACAGTATGTCTCTAAATAAGTTTAAGAATAGGTAAGAGAAAACCAGAGTTTATTTTATTCTAACCACTCAGGCTTGGGAGCAGGGTTGCAGGGAGGGCCGTGGTATGCTGATAAATGCTTATAACCCGGCAGGGAAGGAAAGCCTTGGTGTAGAGATGCTGGTTTCAGTGGTGTAAATACTCTCACCATGGCTGACGCTGAGATCTTGGAGTTGGGATGGGCACGAGCAGCTCTTCTGAGTGGGTCTGAGTCTGCTCCTGACACCCTGGGGAGGGTGGATGCAGGATAAGTGGGGTCTGGGCTGCTTGGCTGGCTGAGTTTCCCCTTATGAGTTTCCTCCTGCCCCACGCCATGCCAGGCTGTCAGGCCACCTGGAAGCTAAGGATGGCTCCTCCTCCAGTTGTTGCCTAAGGCCCCTGCACAGGTCTGCTTGATAGGCCCACGCTGCAGCCCCAGAGTCTCAGAGCCTGCCTGGCTTAGCCTGCACGAGATCCCCTGCCGGATGGCATTTTACCCACCTTTGTAACCGCATTCCCAACCCTCCCACCCTCTTCCAGCCTGCAGCCTGGCATGGTGTAGGCGTTTTGTGAATGCCTGTTCAGTGCAGACGTTTTCAATCACGAGGCACACGTGGGCACAGGCAACGAGAATTAAAGGCCCTTTGAAGCTCCCCTTTGCCTGAGTCCTGGAGTGGTCTGAGGGCCTTTGTCTATCAGCATTTGTGGGATTCTCACTCAGTGGCTGTGCTTGTTCCTCTCCGTATCTAATAGCAATGTGCAACTCAGAACCTCTCTGCTCATAGGCAAGCTGAGTATAGAGTGGTTCTGCCAGACTCACCACATTCCCTGTTAGTGGATGGAAGGATTCACAGGCCCTTCCCAATTCACCAGACCAGGGCCTGACCCAGAGAAGCCTGCTGGGTGGACGGGGCTCCGTTCCCAGCTCTTGGCTCTGCCAGGCAGGAGGAAGACACACTTGGATGATTCACAGTTGCAATGCCTTGCTGCGACTTTATGAATAAATTGGGTGCTTTGCAGAGAGATCACTGTATCTGCGATGCAAATCCCCACAAGACAATAAATATAGATTCCTTTGTCGTAATCACAGCAGCATCTTGATCTGCCTGCGGTGATTAAAGTGTAACCAAACTGCCATTTAATTTCATTCCAGGCCATTTCAAATTGTGTTGTGTTAAGCTATCCTGTTGCAGAAATACTCCCTGCAGCTCTGGCCCTGTGTGAGACTCCAAGCTGAAGATCGTGGCTTCTGCTGAGGAATATGCGTAGGTTGTACGTGAACGTCAACAACCTCCATCTCCTGTCTTTGGCTCTCTCCACAGAGGCCATTTTTGGTCTATGGTTTGGAAGCCATCTCCATCCTTCTATCTAGGGATGAGGAAGTTCAAACATCAGTTCAGAGAAGCTCAAGCCCTCGCCAGGTCTGCTGAGTGCCTGCTCAAGAACTGTTTTTAGGAAGGTCCCATGGCTTTGCCCCCAGTGGGAAAGGCCATTGAACAGGGCCTATGAGCATGGCTGTTTCTGGGACGGCTGAGCTTCTGCAGAGACTGCTTCAGCACCGTGGGTCTTATCCATGCCAGAGGGAAAAAGGCAGAGGCCTCTGGGCAAAAGGGAATTTTAGGCTTGAACTAGGAGGGATGCAGAAAGGAAAGCAGGAGAGGAGGCTACCAGAGCGGCTGGTGAGGGTGAGCCCGTGACCTCTTCCAGCAAATTGGTGGGGCTGGCCTGTGGGCGCTGCTGTAGCTGCAGTGGCAGCCAAGCAGACTAATCTGATTTCCTGGCAGTGACGCATCCAAAGTCACGAGGCCCCAGCTGCACGGCGGCTCTGGCCAGCACTGTGCCAGGGGGTTTTGGGAAGGGGGCCCCAGTTAAATTGTGTGTGTCTACAGGTTGACTGGACATGATTGTGAGCTCCCAGGAACATCTTTCCACCCTGTTGGCACTGAGAGGAGACGGAAATGTGACTGTGGTCTAGGTGGCAGGAGTGTGCGATGGGCTGGGAGGTGGGGGTGGGCTGGGGTACTCCTGGGCTGTTACAAACTTCTGCTTGTCCATTCAGAAGAGGTTGCTTTTGATTACGCAAGGTCCTTACATATCTGCGATCCCATTATTTTTAGCCTGGGCCCCAAGGCTTCCAAAATAGGGAGCAAGGAAAGAGGGTGGTTAATAAACAGGGAAGCATGTCTTATGAAGTTGCTATGTGTTTTAGAGGAGAAACTGTCCCTGCTTCTGCTGCTGCTGCTGCTGCTGTGTGTGTGTGTGTGTGAGAGACAGCATGCACACAACTAGGTGTGAGCACTCTAATGGAGACAGCAGGGACAAGAGCTTGGTTGCCCGGGTCCAGGATGCTGGGAGGGTTCCATTCCGGAGTTGCCACCTGCAGTCCAGGACTGAAGGGAGGTCTTAACGGGAACTCTGGGCATCTTATTTATGCAGCTGCAGCACCTTCCCTATTCCTAACTGCCTTCTTTCAGGGCTCACCAGCAAGGCATGGAAGCTCACTTACAGCAAGACCAGGCTACACGGGAAGGCTGCGGAATGGCCCTGGACCCAGGACCACCAGGATCCAATGGCAGGGAGGCAGCCACCCAGGCCGCGGAGCTGAGGTCAGTGTGGCAGGGAGAGCAGGTTCAAGGCTGGCTTCCTACTAGCTGGGCAGTCCTGAGCGACTGTATCTTCTAGCCTCTCTGCAAAGCACCAGCTCAGGGAAGGGCACATGGAGCTGCTCAGCATGTGCTGGTTGAGTGGACAGAGATCCAGACCACAGGTCAGGTAAATAACATGTTGGAACCTAAATGTATGTTCCTTCCTATCTTGGCGAACAGCTCTGCTCTGTACCTGATCACCAAGGGCGTCCTTTTACTCCTCTCCCACCACACCCAATAGATTTCTGATATCTACTGATTTGACATCCTGAATGTTCCACAAATCCTTCACTGCTCCCATCCCTAGCATTGTCACTCTGGCTCCAGCCACCACTATTCCTTGCCTGTTTGTCACAGCAGCCTCCTAATAGGTATCTGTCATCCTCCCACCCCTTCTCTGTGTTGCATTTTTGGTACCTTTAAGTTTGTGGATCTGCTCATGTCATCCATTCGCTCTAGCTCTTTTCATGGCTTCACATTGTCCACAGGATAAAGGCCAAGGCAAAAACCTCTAGGTCTGTCATGACCTGATATCCAACATCATTTCCCTCTCTCCACCGCCCAGGCCTCCAGCCAAGTTAAACTCCTTGCAGTTCCTAGAAATGCTGCCCTCTCTTTTGTGCACGGACATTTGCGTCTTTTGTTCCGTCTGCCTGTCATGCCTTGAATCTCGTCTTGGCTAACTCCTCGCCTTTCAAGCCTCCCTTAGACATCAGCTTCCCCTGACAACTGCACTGGTGTCCCTTCTGGGTGCTCCTAAAGACTCTGTGCATCTCCCCTCCAGCCCTTCCACGTAGCTCGTGAACACCCCACCTGCTCACGGTCTCTTCCATTGGCCTGTGAGCATCCTGAGGGCAAGAACCGCCCTGGTTCTGTCACAGACATTTGAACCACAGCAACTCCATCTTGAGTAGGGCCTTGCTGAGACCTGTTGGGCTGCACTGACATAGGTTAGGCATTCTAAGTCACAGGATGAGATAGGAGGTCAGCACAAGATACAGGTCATACAGGCCTTGCTGGTAAAACAGGTTGCAGTAAAGAAGCTGGCCCAAACCCACCAAAACCAAGAAGGCAATGAGAGCAATCTCTAGTCATCCTCACTGCTACACTCCTACTAGCACCATGACAGCTTACAGATGCCATGGCAACGTCAGGAAGTTAGCCTATCTGGTCTAACAAAGGGCGGAACACCCAGTTCCGGCAATTGCCCACCCCTTTCCAGAAAACTCATGAATAATCCACCCCTTGTTTAGCATATAATCAAGAAATAACCATAAAAATGGGCAAAACTAGCAGTCCTTGGGACTGCTCTGCCTATGGAGTAACCATTCTTTATTACTTTACTTTTTAAATAAACTTGCTTTCACTTTATGGACTCACCCCAATTTCTTTCTTGCACGAGATCCAAGAACCCTCTCTTGGGGTCTGGATTGGGATCGCTTTTCAGCAACAGTTCTGATGCCTCACACAGTGCCTAGCCCAGAGCAGACACTCAAATGCTGCACTGTGTTTTCTTGCTTCTAAGGAAATTCCATACTGTAAGACATTCCATCTACCTGCATTTTAGGAGGAAACAGAGGTGCCCCATTAAATATATGCCAAATTTTTTTAAACAGTGAAATCCTGCGCATGTATTAAGGCCAATGCATGTCTTTTTTTCAGAAAGTGTTGAGATGAGTGACTGGATCTTCCTTCTCTGCACTTGGGGTGGGTGCTTCTCCAGGGGCTGCGGCAGCAGTTCTGCAGAGCCTCAGATGGCCACTGCGTTCCTCCGGGCATGCTTGTCAGGGACTCCTAGAGCACTCGAGGATTGCCAAAGTAATTTCAAGCGTATTGAAAAATGCCATGATTTCTTCTGCTTTTGCCGCTTGATTAAACTTAGTTTTTCATTTTTTACCTATATTGACTTATATTGCTAGAAGTAAAACAGAATCTCAGGAATCAGTGTGATGCGTTTGACAGATGCTGTTCTGCTCCTGAGTGATAGTCCCATGAGACCTGTGCACTTTCCCCCTTCCAACCCCTCTCTCCTACCACCATGCTGTCTCCAGGCTCAGGAAGGGGTTCTGTGGTCTTTATCAGGAATGGAGGTACTGCAAGGTCTGGTTTTCTAGCCTGATGCTCCATTAACTACTAAGAGTGACAACAGCCTCATCCTGTCGCTTAATTCCATCTTCTCCCATTGAGTTTCTTCCACTTTTGAGGAGCTCAAGCTCTGTGGGCCATGCGAGCTCTCCTCCTTTGCGAGCACACATGTTCCCTCATTTGTCAATATCCACTTAGAGAGGTGAGAGGGGTGTTTGTCTTTAGAAGACAATGCTGGCAGGTGGGAGGAGTGGGGGTTCAGAGGCCCTTCTGTTAGTGCGTGTGGGAAGGGGCAACATTCTTTGCAGTGTGAGAGGTTTGTATTCTTGTCTGTTACAAATCTTATCTCTCTCCCACCTTGATCATAAATGTAGCCCTTGCATAGCCTTCCCTTCTGTTTCTCTTCTACCCATCTCTAGTTGGTCTATTTTCAAGAGATTCCAGGACATGAAAAGGCCTCAGTGAGTTGTAATGTCTAGGAGTGCAGTGTGACCTAAGGGACAGAAAAATCACTTAAGGGATAACCTGCTTGAAAAACAAAATAAAGCTAAGCAAAAAACCAAAACCACTGCTTCACTGTGACTCAAACCTTGGCTTTAAATGGCTGTCTTTCCTCCTAAGACCTTTCATAAGTGTGCTGTCACACCACCCTTGCCTAAGGCCTCTGTCTCTGTGCTGTCACACCACCCTTGCCTAAGACTTCTGTCTCTGTGCTGTCACACCACCCTTGCCTAAGGCCTCTGTCTCTGTGCTGTCACACCACCCTTGCCTAAGGCCTCTGTCTCTGTGCTGTCACACCACCCTTGCCTAAGACTTCTGTCTCTGTGCTGTCACACCATCCTCGCCTAAGGCCTCTGTCTCTGTGCTGTCACACCACCCTTGCCTAAGGCCTCTGTCTCTGTGCTGTCACACCACCCTAGCCTAAGGCCTCTGTCTCTGTGCTGTCACACCATCCTCGCCTAAGGCCTCTGTCACTGTGGTATCACACCATCCTTGCCTAAGGCCTCTGTCTCTGTGCTGTCACACCACCCTAGCCTAAGGCCTCTGTCACTGTGCTGTCACACCATCCTCGCCTAAGGCCTCTGTCACTGTGGTATCACACCATCCTTGCCTAAGGCCTCTGTCTCTGTGCTGTCACACCACCCTAGCCTAAGGCCTCTGTCTCTGTGCTGTCACACCATCCTCGCCTAAGGCCTCTGTCACTGTGGTATCACACCATCCTTGCCTAAGGCCTCTGTCTCTGTGCTGTCACACCACCCTAGCCTAAGGCCTCTGTCTCTGTGCTGTCACACCATCCTTGCCTGAGACTTCTGTTTCTGTGCTGTCACATCACCCTTGCCTAAGGCCTCTGTCTCTGTGCTGTCACATCACCCTTGCCTGAGACTTCTGTCTCTGTGCTGTCACACCACCCTTGCCTAAGGCCTCTGTCTCTGTGCTGTCACACCACCCTAGCCTAAGGCCTCTGTCACTGTGCTGTCACACCATCCTCGCCTAAGGCCTCTGTCACTGTGGTATCACACCATCCTTGCCTAAGGCCTCTGTCTCTGTGCTGTCACACCACCCTAGCCTAAGGCCTCTGTCTCTGTGCTGTCACACCATCCTTGCCTAAGGCCTCTGTCTCTGTGGTGTCACTGTATTTTTGCTGCTGGAAAACACAGGGAGAGAACTTGTAAAGATAACTTCAATAATAGTACACACTTTGGCTGGGTGCAGTGGCTCGCACCTGTGAACCTAGCACTTTGGGAGGCTGAGTTGAGTGGATCACAAGGTCATGGGTTCGAGACCAGCCTGGCCAATATGGTGAAACCCCGTCTCTACTAAAAATGCAAAAATTAGCTGGGAGTGGTGGCACGTGCCTGTAGTCCCAGCTGCTTGGGAGGCTGAGGCAGGACAATCACCTGAACCTGGGAGGTGGAGGTTGTAGTGAGCCGAGATCACGCCACTGCAGTCCAGCTTGGGCAACAAAGTGAGCCTCCGTCTCAAAATTAAAAAAGAAAAAATAGTACACACTTGAATAATTATTTTCAGATTGCAAACCACTATTATTCATTGTATAATAACTGTTCCTCACATCAACCCATTCACTGTAATTCTCTTTTTACAGGCCTGGATTTGGTAACTTATGTTGATTTATTCATTTAGGTATGTATTCATTCATCTATCCAAAATACATTCCCTGAGTCTATAATATGTACATATTATTGAGCTGAATTATATGAAGGATGCCCTCTAAGAGCACGTAAACTTGTGGTATTAATATTAATAATGTAATAATTAGCAATATTATATGAATAATATTTCATATTAACATAATAATACAAAAATGTAAAACTAAAAATAGTATAGCATAAGAAGTGTCGAGGTGGAGTTTGCTGTGGGATCACACAAAAAGGGGAATGAAATTGGGTGGGAACTGTGAGAACTGTTTATGGGGTGTAGGACTTAGTACTGGGTTTGGGACCTAGGGTTGTTCAAGGATGGGCTGATGAGGCTAAAATGTTCTGTGGGAACTGCGAGGGAGCAGGTTTTGAAGTGCCAGGCTCGGCATGTGTCATACTGGCTTGGAGGATGCTTCAGGGGAAGCCAGGGCCTGACCCCCTGGGGCAGCGTGGGAGAAGTAGGAAGTGAGGGTGGCCTGGTGAGCCGGCAGCCCCTGGTCAGCTGGTGCTGGGTGAACATGGAAGCACAGAGTGTGCGCTTCTTTCCACTGACCACAGCTACCTTGTTCTTGGAAAGGTCCTGTTTTATAAGCAGGGACATGGAGGCATGGGGAAGTTGTGAAGCTCCCACCATTGCCCTGGGCTTGGCAGCAGTGAGACATGGCCAGCGGCCGCCCTGTGCTCTGGCCTGAATGCCCAGCCTGGGCAGACGTGCAGCGGTAGTGCAGGGTCAGTGCCCTCTCATGGCCCCTCGCAGGAGGCTGCTTGCTGAGTGGTGCCAGCTCAGCCAAGTGTTCTCCGGGTCTTTGCTCAGGCTCCGCTTTCTCAGAGGGCTGGAGGAGGTGGATGATGCAGAGAGCTTCCCTGTGGCTCCCGGCCCTCCTCAGGGCCTGCCCGGGCATGGAGGTGACAGCATTCCCTGACAGATCCCACCCTTCTCCCACACAAAGTGGGCCAGGGGTGAGGGAAGGGGTCCCTCCAGCCCTTACCTCTGCGTACTTGCCCTGCAGAGCTGCTGCTATTATCTGTCAAGGCTGATTTCTCTGAGGTGACAGCTTTGACTTCAGATCTCCTTCTTTAATTGAGTCTTTGTCACTCCATTGATGGTAATTTACACATCCAATAACTATTGCTAATGTAGGATGGAGGTGTAGGGATGTTGACTGGGGCGAGGGAGCTGCTGAGGCTGAGACCCGGTGGGAGGAGCCTTGGAAGCTGGGCTGCTGCAGGCTGTGCTGCCCCAGGCTCAGGCTAGGGTGCTGCACGGTTCTGTCTCTCATTTGCCAAACATTTTCTGAGCTCAAACTCAGTGTAAGGAGGGCGAGGACATAAGAATGAATGATAGAAGGTCCTTGTTTTTGAGGACTTTCCAGTCCCATGAGAGAAAGAGACATACACAAATAACTAGATTGGAGACTGCATGGGTGGTCAGTCACAGGCGTGTCTGCACGTTGGGGTCTGGGAGCCGAACAGCCACCTGCAATTCAACTATATTCAATTTAATTGAACCATCTGTTCTGGGCACCTATTTCTGGGTGAGCCCAGTGGAGTGATGGGCTGGGGGTGGGGAGGAACAAAGGCACAGAGACTGATGCTGCTTTCCTCCCTGCTCTCTCTTGCTCTCTGTCTCCCCACCCCCCACTCATTCTCATCACTCTCTCCCTGTCTTCCCTCCTGCTCTCTATCTGTGGTGTGCCGGAATGTTGACCTGAGACATTCTCTTTCCTTGTCCTTGTGGAACTTACTGAAGTGTGTGGGAGATGCAACCATTCATCAAATAAGCACCCGTGTATGTAATGGGGAGCTGTGCTCAGGAGGGACTCAGGGAGCTCTGAGCATGGCCCGCGGGACCCAGGCTCATCCGTGGGCCTCAGGGAGCTGGGCATGCACCACCTAACTGTGGAGCAACTGAAGGCGTCTTGTTTCTTACTGCAGGTATAACTGTTATATTTATACATTGGTATACATATACTTTAAATATATTTATATAAATTAAATTGTAACCTACAGAATAGGACTTCTGGTAATGAGAATGTATCTGCTCAAAAAGCTGAACAGCCATAGAAAATGGAAATTCACTCTCAAAGGTTTTACATATTCGAAGGAGTCCAGAAAAATACTGAAGAAAACATGAATGAATGTTTGTATAATCTTTGGTGGCTAAGGCCTTCCAAAAACACGAAGGAAGATAGATCATTCTGATCACATAGAATTGTAAAGCTTTAGAAAACCACAAACAAAGGTGAAAGACCACTGAGAACCTGGAAGCCTTCTTCCTCACATGCCAGGCCGGTGAGGGCTGCACAGCTGGTCTTTGAGTTAAAACACGATAGCCCCCACCACACCAGCTGGCAGACAGCTGCCTGTCTGAGTCTCCCAAGGCTGTGGACCCTGCCACTGACTTCCCTGGGACCAGCTCTACCTTTTTCCACATTCAGGAATTTATAGATTAATGTCTGCTCTGGTTTGAATGTGTCCCCCAAGGTTCGTGTGTCAGAAACTTAATCCCCAAAGCACACTTTTGAGGGATGGGATCTTTAAGAAGTGATTAGGTCATGAGGGCTGAGTCCTCATGAATGGGTTAATGCCATCATCTTGGGAGTGGGTTAGTTATCCTGGGAGTCAGTTACAATCTCAGGAGTGGGTTAGTTATCCTGGGAGTGAGTTACTTGTCTCAGGAGTGAGTTAACTATCCTGGGAGTGACTTACTTGTCTCAAGAGTGGGTTAGTTATCCTGGGAGTGAGTTTACTCATCTAAGGAGCATGTTAGTTATCATGGGAGTGAGTTACTCATGTTGAGAGTGGGTTACTTATTGTGGGAGTCAGTTACTCATCTTGGGAGTGGGTTAGGTATGATGAGAGTCAGTTACTTATCTTGGGAGTGGGTTAGTTATTGTGGGAGTGAGTTACTCATCTTGGGAATGGGTTAGTTATCATGGGAGTCAGGTACTTATCTTGGGAGTGAGTTAGTTATTGTGGGAGTCAGTTACTCATCTTGGGAGTGAGTTAGTTATAGTGGGAGTCAGTTACTCATCTTGGAAATGGGTTGGTTATCATGGGACTGAGTTACTCATGTTGGGAATGGGTTGGTTATCGTGGGAGTGAGTTACTCATCTTGGGAGTGGGTGAGTTATCATGGGAGTGAGTTACTCATGTTGGGAGTGGGTTAGTTATCATGGGAGTGAGTTACTCATGTTGGGAATGGGTTGGTTATCATGGGAGTGAGTTACTCATGTTGGGAGTGGGTTAGTTATCATGGGAGTGAGTTACTCATCTTGGGAGTGGGTTAGTTATCATGGCAGTGGGCTCCTAAGGAAAGGATGAGTTCAGTCCCCCTTCCCTGTCTCTTGCTCTCTTGCACTCTCTTGTCCTTCCACCCTCCACCATGGGATGACACAGCAAGAGGGTGCTTGCCAGACGAGGTCCTTTCGGCTCCCGGAACTGTAAGAAATGAATCTCTGTTCCTTATCCATGACCTAGACTGTGGTATTCCATTGCAGCAGCACAATACAGACTCAGACAGTGACTTCAGGATGCTGCTCCAGTACTGCAGCTGATTTCCATCCTAATGGGTTGATGCCCATGCCACACAATTGTCAGAACACCTTGACTTTCACCCTATCCTTAACATAGTATTGTTGAATACTTACTGTGTGCCAGGCACTGGCTTATGGATGTTGGACTCGCTAACACATATAATGCTCACAACTCTAAGAAGGAGATATCATTACCATAATTACTATCCAAGATTACAAATAAACAAACAGAGACATGGAGAGCTCAACTCTTGCCTGGGCTTATGCAGATTTAAAAAGATGACAGGAGGTTGAATCTGGATAGTCTAACTTTGAGCTCATGCTCAACCACTGAACATCATTGCTTCTTCCAAATCAATAAGAAAAGAACAAGAACAACCCAAAAGAGAAAAATGGGTGAAGGGTTTGAACAGGTAATTTTCACAGACAAACATACAAAAGAGATACAAATGCACAATTAGTCTATGCAAAGATACTCATCCTCACTAAAAATTAAAAAAATGCAAATACCAACAATAATAAGGTATTTTCTCTTATTGTATTGAAAAAAAATTTTAAATGGACAAAACCCAGTGTTAGAGGTGCTGTGAGGATTTGGACAATCTTAAGTGCTATTAGGGAGAGTTGTCATAACATTTTGGGGGCAGTTTGGTACTATGTATTAAATATAAACGTGTTTACTCTCTGAATCAATAAGTCCACTTCTGCATTTACCATAAGTAGAAAATACAGTGGTATAAAGAGATACATACTCAAGGATGCTCATGAAAGTATCACTTATAATTGTAAAACAATGGGAACATCCAAAATGCCTATCAATAGTGAATTGGTAGAGCAAATTATTGGAGATTCTTACAATAAAACATTAACCCTTTAAGATAGTGACGAAAATGAAAAGACTTGAATGCCTTTTTTCATGAAACAGAATAATACAATGGCGTGTATAGTATCCTATAGCCTGGACAGTATCCTACAATGCCCATTGTATAGTAGGATATATCCATGTCTATATGTGAAAGGGAGTATTCTGAAAGAGATGTCACTAAAAGTAAGTGGTAAGGATCTTCAGGTCTGAGAGAGTTTTTTTTTCTTTTTTTTGGAGGATTTCACATGTTTGAATTTTTACATGGAAAATATGTCATTTTTATAAAAAGAGTAAATACATTTAGTTAAAAATAAACTACCTGTACGATATCGGCTGTGGCGTCTCACTGAGTCTCCTGGAAAGCTTTACGTTTCTTTAGAGCAGCTTTTTCACACTGCAGGTTAAGACCCATGACTGCTTGTGAAATCAGTTTGGTAGGTTATAGACAGCATTAAGAAACAAAAAAAGTGTAAAAAATTGAGCGTTACTTTGTGAAATAATAATAATTTGATAAATACGTCTGTGAGTCCCATTTGTGAAGTAAAATGCTATCTTTTTCTAGGGCCAGGAGCCCTGCTTTGGAGTTTGCTGCAGCTGTCCTCCAGAGCAGCCAGGTTCCCAGGGTACACTGAGGAGCCCTCCACACCCTTGAAGTAAGGAACACGGGGGCCCGCAGGGATGCCGGCTTTCTCCTCATGGCTTACGGCGTCCACACTGGCACGCACGTCTCACTCTTTCTCCTTTCTTTTATCCGGGGCACTGGATGACCTGTGCTTGTTGAAACTGTAGGATAGAAACACAGCTTTCCATGCACACCAGCTTGCTGAGGGCCGTGCTGCTGGCGCCACAGAGCCGCACCCTGGTGAATGTTGGAGGAGAATGTGCAGGGCCCCCTTGTGAGGTTCTGTGGAGGATTCTTTAGTGCTTCCTCTGGACTGAATTTAACATTATGTTGATAATGACTCAAAAGAAGGGTATGGACAGGAAGGCCACGTATAGAAGTAAGACTAATGATACTACTCATAAACCCTTTATAACTCAAGTGCAGTATGACCACCGGAAAGAGTTTTATTAATTATGTTTTTATTTTCTGCATTTTATGATGCCCTTGAGGACCCACAGAGAGACTGCCTCTCCCAGGCTCTGCTAATTCCTGGGGATCACAAACAACTTGCCTGCCAGCAGGTCTTTGATGTGCAAACCCACCAGGCTGGAGCTCCTCTGATCAGGATCCTGCAGTCTGGGACACTATCTCCCTGCCCTAATCACCCCAGGGCCAGGTGCTGGGCAGCTAGAGACTGCCTGTGTAGCCAGAACCTTCTGGAATCCCAAACTACCCAGGCCTAAGCCTGCCCAGCCACTCCCCCTGCCTCCCCATTCCTTTTAGCCACTCTCAGGGATTTTGCCCAAGTTCTCCTCTCGTCCCCACCCCTGACTGAGCCTGTTGCTTCTCCATGTGGCCCTGAGCGGGTGGTATGGACTGCCCCTCCTCTTGGGAACTGTAACAAACTATCTTTTCAAAGACAAGCGTCTCCTGATCTGTTGGCCTTGTCGTGTCCAATTAAAATACATCCTGGGTACATTTTAAAATCAGGGTCGGTCACCTCCAAGCTTTCCAAATTCCCAGATTATTCAGAAATATGAACAGCAGGCTCAAGTCACTGAGGATTTACATCCTCATTTTGCTAATAGATTTAAGACCACAGAGAACTTATTCTGCGAGCAGAGGAGCCACCTGGAGGGTGAATGGCATTTAAAACACACCATAATAAAGTCCTGGGATGGGATAGTCACGGCCTTAGTGTTTCGTGTGAGAGTTAACTCAAGAGGTCTGGATGAAGATGCTCTTCTGTGCTGCATATTTGCAAGAGCGTTCATCTGTGGCCCCGAGTGCAAGGTGGGATCACCTCTGCCCGCGATGAGTTGGGAGTGGAAGCGACGCCCTCTAGATAATCATTTCTCACAGGCCTCTCGCTGAAGGTGCTCGGCCTCCCGACGCCCTTTCCTGTCACAATGAGCACATACCTGGAGCTGTGTCACGCATGGCTGTGTGTACCCTCTCACGGAAAACCTTCTCATCTTCCTTGCAAAAGGATGGCGTAAAAACTTTCAGGCCAGTTCACACCAGGGAGAGTCTATGCTGGACACATTCATGCTGCTAGAACAATTTGACAACAGGAAATTGTCAGCTGATTTCTTAAGCTCCCAGAAGCTTACAAGTGGAGCCCAGGATCCCTCCTTCTGGATTTAAGCACGATACCAAGTCACTTACAAAAGAGAAATGCTCTAGGAGAACAGGAGTGACGTACTGAAACACCACAGCAAACAAGGTAGTCAGTGCTTTCCCGTGTCTGCGGGCTGATCGCAGTGGCCCTTAGGAGGAGATGCTTTGTGGATTCCGCAAGGGCCCTGTGAAGCTCTCCTGTTTCCATGCACAGCATGCTGGACCTGCTGGGGCAGGACGGGTGGGTGGAGTGGAGGCCATATGACCCCGTATACGCCTATGCCTAACAACAGAACTTCTCTAGACCCTGATTTCCTGAATTTTGGGAGAAGCCATGTTTCAATTATGTCTCGATGATAGGTAAAGTAGGGTGGTTGTAGGGAAAAACACATGTTGAGAATTGTCCCAGCAAAAAACAACCCCTGACCTGCCCTCACAGTGTCAGGCCTGCATTCTCTCTGCACTGTAACTGCCCATACGTATGGGGGGGCTTACCAAGTAAGTGCTTAGTTCCAGCCACGTGTCGCCTCTTCAGTTCTTACAGTGACTGTGTCAGGGTTATTATTACAGCTTACGGGCACGGAGCCTCGCCCAGAGGTTGAAGAACTTATCTGAAGTAAGCGCAGTGAGGGTCAGGGTATGGATTTGAGCCTGGTATGTCCCACACTGAAGCTCACACTCTTAACCCAAACCACATTGCCCCAGTGGCCCCATACCTAGCCAAAATTCACCACGCGCTCCTTCTACACAGTGAGCAGGAGGGTCACACTAAAAAATTGGTTACAGTTTGTTACGGTTCCCTTCTGGAAGCAATTCAGTTTCAAGCGTATTTTCCTCTCCGCAGAGGCAGCCATGACTGGCCACTTCATGTGCTCCTGGAGACGGCTTGCACCAGCCGTTTTCAGGAAAGTCAAGCAGCTGTTGACTCCGGAGTCTGGGAGAATTTGTGTGAAGAGCATAAGGCACTGTTTCTTAACCAAAACGCTTCCTCTTGCAGTGCAGATGGGATGTGCTTCTCCACAGGAGGCCCCATGGCTTCCCCACCCCTCAGAGGGGCACGGTGCGTCTGTGTGGAGGATTCGCAGCTCCGGCAGGCTGCCCTTGGTCCTATGTGGCGACGCCTGCCTTCCCCTTAGTTATAGCCGTGAGCCGCCCTGGAATCACGGCAGCTCCCGATGGAGCCTGGATGCCAGAATATAGCTTTAGCACGGGGCTGCAGGACAGGAGTGAGCGAGGGGCTGCAGAGCCGGTGGCCGTGGTGGGCACCATGGAGGGGGCTGCCCTGGGCAGCATGGGCAGGAGTCTCAAGGCCCAGGTTTGAGTAACAGGCGTTGAGAGCTTACTTACTTTTCCTGAGACACAGTTTCCTCATCTTGAGAGCACGGAAAATCATTCCAACTTCAGAGGACTGTTGTGAAAGTTAAAGGAGATTAAGGAGATAAAGCCCATAACGTGCTTAGCTCATGCTTGGCTCTCGGTCAATGCCAGTTCGTGCTGCATTTTCTCCCCTCTCCCTCCCTCCTTCTCTCTTTCTTTTCTTCTATTCTCCATGTCTGTTTTCTCCCCCACCCCACTCCCCAAAGCTCTGCGTTGAGAACCAGATGCTGTCTAGTGGGTTAGGGCCAGAGGAGGAAAAGCTGCCCGCCTTGGGCTGCACCCATACCCTCTTCATTCCAATGACTGAGGGGAGGGGAAAGGACAGAGGTAGACTGTCCTCCCCCACCTCCTCCCAATACAAATGGAATTCCTGGAACTGGAAAACAAAGAATACCCCCATAGAAATAAGACAGTACTTCTGCTGCAGTGTAATCAAGGGGAAAGTAACCCTCAATGTCAGGAAACTGTGCACCTCCCGGCTCATATTTGTGTGGAGGAAAAGTTAAATATTAAATTTGTACTCAGCTGAATGTGGACACAAACAGTGGTCACCAAGTCCCGGAACAGGTTGTGTGAGCCTCTTCAGGGGTTCATCCAGCACTGTTTCGGAGAAATCTCTATTTCAATTTATTCCTATATGTTAGTTATTGAAAAACAACAGACAATCACAAAAGCAAGTTGCCCTTTTTGTGTTCCTTGAGCCCAGTCACGAAGTGCCCTCATGACTGGGCCTCATAACAAACAACCTGTAACAAGTAACAACAGAGCTAGGGTCCCAGACCACACTGAAGCTTCGTGAGACCTCTCCTCATCTGTGCACGAACAAATGTCCAACTCTGGAGCCCAGCCTGCTGCTTCCCAGTCTGGTGGTGAATCCTCTGTAGTCTGGCGAGTGTAAATATATATATCTCTTTTCCCTTCTCCCCTTCCCATTGCAATTTGCTTATTATATTATTTTCATATTATATCCGCATTGCCATTTACGTGAGATAAAGCTTGTTTACCCCTCAGGGTATTGTATGTGTGTCTTTTCTTCTCCCCTAGTGCATTTCCCTCACAGAACGATTTGAAACCAGAGGTCCTTACTGCTGCTGACTTACTCTTTCCAAGCATTAATTTCCTTTTTTCTTGAGAGGGAGGTTTGCTCTTGTTGCCCAGGCTGGAGTGCAATGGCACAATCTCGGCTCACTACAACCTCCGCCTCTCAGGCTCAAGCAATTCTCATGCCTCAGCCTCCTGAGTAGATGGGATTACAGGTGAGCACCACCATGCCTGGCTAATATTTTGTATGTTTATTTTGTAGAGGTGGAGCCTCACTATGTTGGTCAGGCTGATCTCGAACTCCTGGTTTTGAGGAGTTTGACCTCAAACCATTCGCCTGCTTTGGCCTCCCAAAGTGCTGAGATTACAGGCATGAGCCACTGTGCCCTACCTTCAAGCATTAAGTTTCTATTATGAATAAAATTGATGAGCTTAGCCAGTTTCTGGTGCCCATAAAGTTGTTGCTTTTCATTACCAAGGTTAACAGCCTGCTGGTGATGCGGCCTCTGGCAGAGCGCCTACAGGGATTGGTACTGGGCAGATGCCGCTGGCTGGGGCAGAGAGGAGGTGAGGAGGCGGTGCTCACAGCTGACCTGCATGCCTCTCCCTGGCCCTGGGACCCCAAACTCCTGCTCCTTTCTCCTCACATTCTGCCAAGCTCCCCCTGTGTTTGGCCTCTGGCTTGAAACTTCCTTCTCTGGCGACTCCTGAGCAAGTAGTGTGAGCCCCTGCAGTATCCTCCTAGCACCTGAGCACAGAGTCTGTGCCTGCGCCGAGTGTGACAAAAGAGACGACTGGGCGATGCAGCACGGCGCCGTGGGCTTGGGGCCGGAAGGTTTTCTGAAAGGTGTGGTAGTTAAGCGTCTAGCCTGGGAACTGTAGGGTGAGTAGGAGTTAGTCCAGGGAGATGGAGTGGGGGTGAGGAGGAAACGCCCATGCAGGGAGTGTGCAGCTGCACACACCCTGTTCTGAGCCCAGGAAGAGCACGGTGTTGAGGTGCTGAGCGCTGGGGGACAAGCTGGAGGGGGCACAGGGGCATCTGTGACCTTCTCCGGGCGTTGGGACAGATTGCTATAGAACTAGGGCCTCCTCCATGTCTCTTTTTCATCTTTTCTCACAGGGCATCCCTCTAGGTGGGGGATTGGCAAACCAGGCCCTGCTGGCCAAAGCCAGCCTGTTGCCTTTTGGTAAATAAAGTTTTATTGGAATACAGCCATGTTCTTTCATTTACACATTGCCCATGGCTGCTTTTTTTTTTTTTTTTTTTTTTGAGACGGAATCTCGCTCTAATGCCCAGGCTGGAGTGCAGCGGCACGATCTCGGCTCACTGCAAGCTCCGCCTCCTGGGTTCACGCCATTCTCCTGCCTCAGCCTCCCGAGTAGCTGGGACTACAGGTGCCCGCCACCACGCCCGGCTAATTTTTTGTATTTTTTTTTTTAGTAGAGATGGGGTTTCACCATATTAGCCAGGATGGTCTGGATCTCCTGACCTCATGATCCACCTGCCTTGGCCTCCCAAAGTGCTGGGATTACAGGCGTGAGCCACCGAGCCCGGCTGCTCATGGCTGCTTTTATGCTCTGATGGCAACATTGAATACTTGCAACAGAACCCATATGGCCTGCAAAGCAAGAATGTTTATTATAAGGCTTTTTACAGAAAAAGCAGGCTGACCCTGCTCTAACCTCTGCCTGCTGCTTGCAGCGAACCTTCCTCATCTGGGCCTCAAATATTTCTGTTCTTTATTCTGGTGCTTTGAGTCTATCTGTAGCTCAGGGTAAGGTGCTGAGAATTAGTAAGATTACAAACTGCAAAAGCAAAGGTTTGGCTGTGAGAATACTTATGTTTTGATCTTGGCTTGACCTAGTCTTTAGTGATTACGTAATAATAATAATAATGCTACTAGTAATAGTAGTAAATGCAGGAATAGTTTCTATTTATTCAGCAACTATTATGTGACAGGTTTGGAGCTGGACTTTTAAAATATGTCATTTAAATTCTCACAAAGAAGTCTTGGATATAGGTTTTTTTTTTTAATCCCCATTTTACAGATGCTAAAATTGACACCAAGAGAGTAGGTGATGAGCTTGAATCAGGTAAGAATTATATTCTACTTCCAGCTAAAGAAGGTTTGTTTCTCACCCTTCCTGAATAGAAATCTGGCAATGAGCAAACATGGTAGGTAACATGGCAGTTTCACTGATATTTACGTTTTGTGTTCTTGTCACATTATTTTCATTTACAGGTCTTCTCATGGACTAAAACAGTGACAGTGAGTGCAACTCCACCTATCATGTTCATATTCTAGGTAGAAACTGGGGAAAAGAGAAAAGGGAAAAAAAGGCATTTCACTACAAAGATCACACATAATCTTCTGTCTGCCTCTCATTGGTCAGCATTTAGTCACATGGCCATAACTACGAGCAAGGGAGACTGGGAAATGTAGTTTTTTGATGGCACATTGCTACCCTTAATAAAATAAGGGTATGCTACCAACAAAGAATGAATATGGGAAAGGCCCCTAGCAATGTCTGCTGCATCTGCCACTGTGGTTTTGTCCAATTTCCACAGACATTGCTATTCCACATAGAGTGCATTCTGATTCCCAAGCCACCACTCCCAAATCACACCCAGTTTCTGCATCTAGCTTGTGTGTGGGCAGTCTCCTCCATCCATCCCAGATGTGGCTTCTTATGGCTGGCAACCCATGAACTAAAAGACAGGCCATTTTTTCCCAACCTACCCTACATTTTCTCCTTGAGAGGAAAGACAAAATAACCACAATTTAAAAATGTCAATCTTCCGTTCAGAAAATGGAGGAAAGAGAAACACAGAGATCACTGGTTTACAGTGATGGACCTGCCCTGCTAGGCAGGAGTGAAAAGGCCTCTCCATCCGGCAGTGGACTGGGTTCCTTGGCTGGCCCATGTGGCCCCCACCCACTGTCTCCAGGAGCATCTCCTTGAACTGTGTCTTCATGGTTTTGGCTCCGCCTTCAGAAGGGTCCTCCTTGTCAGTCATCCTCCATTGCCACCTCTGATGTGGGCACTAGGGAGCTGGTCCTTCCTAGAGGATGCATGATTTTGACACTGTGCAGTGTGGGATGTGGCACCAGGGAATCCAGCATATTTTCAGGCTTTTGTAGTCTCAGACTGGGCCTGAGATTTCTTTAGAAAAATATTAGCGTTTCCTTCAACACTCCAATGGGCATGTAGCCTATTTGCTTCTGATCATTGTAATGTGCAAATAACCACAGCCCCATTTCTTTGTGTCCAGATGCTGTTTTTAGGCCTGAATATTCATCTGTTTTACGCACTGGCCTCTGTCACTGAGTCCGTCCCCTTAGCTATTAAATTAATGGTGACTATGATAACACTCTTCACCTGATCTTTGCTAGTGCAGTGACTTGCATTGTCTGCACCGAGTTCTTAAAAGATGCTTGGTAAAGTCTTGGGTCACAGTTTTAACTTCTCCTGGGGTTCCTGCTCCACAGCCCTCATTCAGAACTGTTTCACTTTGGCTATTGTTTAGCTTTTGGCCATATCTGGCTATTTTTTAGCTTTGTAAAAATGCTTATTTAACTGACACAAGGCCTGGGTTAGAAAATGTAGTATTTCCTTCCCCCTCTGTTTGCATAGGAGCTAGCGCTAGTGGAAGCCCATCTCTCCCTTGCAGGATTTTGTGGAAAGTGATGAAAATAACTCAAACCACACCAATGTTCTGCTTGATTTCCACCATTCTTGGATTCTATAACTTCAGGAAGCACATGATCTAACTTCCCAAGGGACAGCAGGGCCTCGACCAAATGCCGTCGTGCTGAGGGCTGCCGGCTGTCCCTCTAGGCTGCCCCACCCACCCTGTGTTGCCCCACACCTTGCACAGAGCTCAGGCAGCATTCTAGCACCATCAGACAAATTCTTCATGAATCAGAAATCGCATCTGTCTCTTAATAGAGATGTGGCCTCAGGTGGCTGAAACACACAGGGTTGAAATGATGCAGTGCCTGCGCTCATTTTGCAATGAAGCCGTAGAGTCAGCGCTGAAACCCAGGGCGCCTGCCTCCTGTCCGCGCAGGCACTGCACGGGGTCGCCGGGGCAGCTTCACTCAGCTTCAACGTCTCCGTCTGCAGAGGAGGAGTAATCCTGTGCTGTCTCATGGGGCTGTTTCAAGAAGGAAATGAGATATGGTATAAAGTGTTAGATGAATTTTTAGTGTTATTATTGATGTGTTTTCTCATCTGGGAAAATGATTTGCATTTTAAGCAGAACTTCAACATTTGGACTCAAAGGAGTAATGTGGATGGGGAGAATTTCAGGCATCGTACAGGCTGGCATTAGAAATGCTCATCAGAAATGGAGCACAGGCAGCAACTTCAGCCCCTAGAATTCCTCCCCCTATGTCACTTCCCTCCCTCAAATCCTTTCTGCAGCCCCTGTCCTCTCTCCTGCAATGGCAGTGAGCAGGTGCTCTCCTGGTGTCTCTGGAAAATTCCCATATGGAGTCCGGTTTGAGATGAGCCGGAAGGCCAGGAAGGAGCCTACAGTCCCCGTGTCTCAGGGCCCAGGAGGTTTTTCTAATGGAGTTGGCATGCAGAAGGTGGGGCGTACCCTGGGAGCAGCCCTGTGGCTGGATGAGGGATGGACAGCAGCACTGGGAGGGTGGAGCCGGGTGCGAGGTCCCCACAGCCTGCCTCCCAGTCCCACTGGACAGCCCAGGTAGGTGCTGAAGACAGGCTTCCTCTCTGGCCAAGCTCTGGCTAGCTTGGCAAGTGCAGGCAGGACCCTGGACGTGCCATATGGTGGACGTTTTGAGGACATCATTAGCAGACTTGGAAGGTTGTGATTCTGGTTGTGGGAGAGAAGGAAGCTGGGAGTTGAGCAGGTGGTGGGTGGAGCTATGCACGCAGCTGAGTGTGAGGAGTGCTTCGGCCATGCTGGGGGCTCCTCTGGGCTGGAAGCCTTGTCTTCAAGAGGGATGGGGTAGGAGGCTTTTTATTATAGTGGGAAGCCTCAAGCCTGGACCTGGGAAAACACTTTCTGGGTATGAGGAATTAAAATAAACCTTGAAGCACTATTTAGGAAGAGCATAGTATCACTTCATAGATATTCCCCCCCGCAAATGGTTACAAAGTAAAATGGCAGAGGGACAAAGAGGAAAATGAAAACCACTCAATCCCTTCCCTGAGCGATGGCCCTGTTATCCTTGGGCTCTGTGGCCATCTGACCTCTCTCTAGGGACGGAAGTACAGGAGGAGAGGGGCCACTTCATGAGACGGAGATGCTCTGTTCCTGTTTGCTGCCTCTGCATCATGCTGGGGATGTATGTCCTCATCAACTAAGAGACCTATGTAGACTGCAGCTCTGAGATCTTCTATTTTTGTAAACAGAACAGTTTGTAGGGAGACGGGAGATGTTAGGTGGTGCTGGAGAGCCTGGGCTTTGTCTGTTTGGACAAGGCTCCATCATGGCATCCTTTGTCTGACTGTGAGGCATCTTGAGGGCTCTGGACCCAGAGCTGGTCCTGCAAGAATCCTGTCTGAGAGCCCAGGCCCCACTCCACTAGGAGGGATGGGAGGGAACAGAGCAAAACTTGAGTCCCTTCACCTACCCAAACCCATACATGTTTCTGGAGCAGAGTAACTGCTTGTGAAACAGACCATCAGAGCACAGGGCAGCCCCGAGCTGCGTTCTGCAGGGCTCGGTCTGGGTGATCTGGAGGGCTTGGGGAGCTGGCTTCTCCCCTCATCCAGCATGTAGCTACCCACAGCCACCTGCATTTCACAGGGCCAGTGCCTAGGGACATTGGGCTAGAAGCCAGAATTTCTTTTTTCTTTTTCTTTTTTCCCCTCTAGCATTCATTACTAGTGCAAGCTAGTGCATCCCAAAGTTTTGGCCCTGCATGGATAGTCAATCCACAATTTATCTTCCATCTATTGCCAAAGTAATTTAGCTAAAATGCAGATCTCAACTGGTCACTTCCCTGCGTAAAAGCTTCAATAGCTTTCTATCGCCTACAGGCAAAAGTCCCTCTTCCTAAAAGTGGCTTGCAAAGCCCTAGTAGCCTGGCTCCATGCCCCCCAGCAATATGTGGCCTCCTCAGATGCATCTTCTAGCAAAGGAGAGCTGCCCAGTGACATCCACAAACCGGGCTGCTTCTCTCCTGCCTGTTTTCCTTCTCTTTGGGATGCCCCCCGCCCTCACCTTCTGCTTCTGGCTGACTCCTAGGCATCCTTGAAGGCTTGGCTCAGTATCCTCTCCTCCCGGAAGCTGTCCCTCACCCTCTCTCCTTTCTCTCCATCCCGGTCACCAAGCACCACACCCATATCCCCATTTTATCCTGCAGCTACCTTGTGCCTGCACACGCTGGGCTGGGCATGCATCTCTGTCTCTCTCAAGACCTGGATCCCTTCACTTTGTGCCTCTGGACCCCTCAGTGTGCTGATAATGAGGTTGGAACCCACCATGTTTCTCTTGAATGAGTTAATGATGAGACTGCTCTTTCTCTAACTGTTGCCTTGGAGGCCGTGTCACCTGCTCATGGAAGACAGCCAGGGGAGTGGAGGTGACTCTTGTTACCCAGAGGACGTGGCGTCTGGATACTCGTTTCTGCCACCTGCTATCTGCCAGCTTCTTTCCGGTCGGTAGCTTTGAAGCCTGGGGCAGCTGGGGCCAGTTCCGAGCCTGGGCTATGCTGGGCAGTGGCAGGAGCACTGTCTGGAGCTCTCCTGAGGAGCCCACAGATCCAAGTCCCCAGGCCAAGGCTGCAGCCTGGGCAGAGACGCAGAGGCCTGGAGGAGCCTGTGGCACATGGCCTGCGGGCTGACTGGGCTTCAGAGTTCGTAAGTGCAGGAGCCTGGGGCACGTGGCCTGCGGGCTGGCTGGGGTTCAGAGTTCGTATGTGTCTGGAGTGACTGGGCAGGTGTTCAGAAATGAAGGCTGGGACTGCCAGGTAAGGCCCCTCCCTCCCTGATGTGAGAGCCCTGGAGCCACTGCAGAGGCCCACTCAGATCTCTGTTCTCATTCTGGCTGGGTGTGAAGGATGAGGAGAGAGGGCCCAGAAAGGAAGGCAGACTGTCCAGGCCCCATGTCCTCTAGCCCGCGAGGCCCTCCTGTGCCTGCTTATCTTAAAGAATCTGGGATAAGAGGTGACTTGGGCCCTGGCTGGGAGGCCCCTCCTCAGCTTCAGACAAGGAGGGAGCTCTGGGCATGAGGACACTGAGCAAGAGGCGACGGCAGTGCCCACAGCTTACCCTCAGCTCGGCTCTGTTGGGTCCGAGAAGTTGCGTGGAAAGAGCTCCTTGGGGGCCAATTGTCAGTAAGCTGCAGAAGTCTGGAGCCGGCCAGGAAATAACCACGGTGTAGGAGCCTTCTCAGCTGAGAGGAAGGAGGACTCATGCGTGGTGAGTGCCTGCTTGGAGCCAGGCACACGTTTGAAAGAAGCTGTTTCATCTTGATGCTTATGACAAACTCCACATAGTTTGCTCCTATTTTACAGATGTGGCAGCTGAGGCTCAGAGAGGTTAAGCGACTTGTTCCAAATGGCATTGTCAATCAGTGGAGGGGCTGGGATTTGAGCTAGTCACCTGCCTCTAGGTTCAGGGTGTTTTCGACTCTGTTCCCCTCCATGCCTCCCCGACCCTTTGCTGATGACACATTCCTGAGATCTCAAAGGAGTCCTGCTTTGAATCATGAATGGCCTCGCGTTTCCCCAGGGCATGACGCAAGCTTTGCCACCTCACTCCCACCCTCACCACTTGCTGGCTCCCGTTAAGAAGATGCTGTTTACAGGATCATGCAGGAGCTCAGGCCACCACTATTGCCACTGCCCCTGCTCTTAACCCCCCACCAAACCGCAGGTGGCTTCCCTGGGAGACTCAGGGCAACACCCTCTTGTCCCGTGTGAAGCTTGTACCTTTCTCCACCCAAATGAGTGACAGCTGCTGGGGTTTTTGCACCGTGGAATGGGGTACACAAAGACACTGGAGTGAGGAGGCAGTGGCATGGCCAGTCTATGGCTGGGAGGTGGTGGCTCCACCTTCCTTGTGGACTCAGCTTTGGAGTCATGCAGGCTGCTCTCTGGGCACCCCTGTGAGCCATTTCTTCTGCTGATGGGGAGGAACGTCCCACTGCCCCGAGATGGGTTCTGTGCAGAGTCTCCCCAGGGTCAGGACAGGAGCTAGAATGTATGTCATAGAAGGATGATCTAAATGGTGACTTCGGGCTGGTGGCGTCTTGCTGAAGTAAGCACGGTCAGCCTCCCCCCTGCACCCTGTGGAGGTGGCTTAATGCATTCCCTTGACTGCAAAGGACTCCTTGCCAAAGAGAACTTCTTCCCCATGAGGCTGAGGCCTCCTAGGACCCTCAGTGCTCAGGAAATTATAACCAGCCACCCCCATCTCTGTTCATTGGAGAAGGAGTGACGGCCGCCTCAGTGCCATTAATTCTGTGCTGTGATTAAATGAATCCCAAGGAGACTCCTGCTCAGGGACACCGCCCTGCAGGACAGATGCCAGGGCTGGGCTTGCAGCACAGTGCTCTATTCCTTTGGTTATGCACATTCCTCGGCAGAATCCACGCTTACCAAGAAGGAGTCACTCTGAGCTGCTTGCTGCCAGTCACACACCTAGCAGTAGAAGATATCTTGTGCTTATCAGCTGGCTGTGAGTGAGAGGGAAGGGGGCCCAGGGTGAAGCCAGGTGGGACGGCTTCTGCGGGGCAAGACACCCCACTGGAGGAGGCAGGGGTGCGCTGTGCAGGCCTCAGCACCAGCTCTCGCTGCTGCGGTGGGATCTCAGGTCAGTCGCTTTGCCTTTTTGGCCTCCGCTTTCTCATCTATACATCATGGATTGGGATTAAAGGATTTCTGAAGATTTTACTCATTCTGAGATTATGGTCCCTGGAAACCTTTAGGGAAAAGGGAGCTTCTTCTCTTTATTATTTTAACATACTTGATCTTTTATCTTCTTTGGTAGGGAGAGATGATAGGTAGAGAAGAACCAGCTCAGTGAAAAAGTTGAAAGGCTTGTGGAAAAATAAGTTAAATTGACCCACTGTGACTCCAGGGACCTGGGGAGACTTTGATGCCCGTGTTTTTGATTACACATCTCTCCTCTCAGAGTGAAGATGTGCAGTTCTAAGGAATTACACCCAATGGCAGAATTGGCAAGGGGCAGGGAACTGTCCAGCAGAGAAGCTGCTAAAACCCATCAGGGAACATTCCATTCCACCAGGGCCTGGCTCTCACCCTGTGCTCTGCAGCGCATCTGGTGCTGAGGAGGGAAGTAGCGAACGCTGACCTTGTCCCTAAGGAGCTTACACGCAGGGAGGTCAGCACAAACACTGGAATTTCTAGGACTCTGCTATGGAAAAACACAATTGCTGGCATATGGGTTCAGAAGACAGAGAAGGAAAAGAGCTGTAAGGAGTTGGGTGGGCTGAGGTTTGAAATGGGCTTCAGTTGTGACTGGACACAATTTGGTGACACATGGGTGAACTTTCAAGCAGAAGAGGTAGCATGAACAAAAAGGAGTGTGCAATCTTTGCGAAGAGAAGGGGGAGGGAGTGGCAAGGGAACAGGACAGAGAGGAGGAGGAGGGAGAAGAAGCCAGAGATAAGGAGCCAGGGGGGAAGAAAAGGGAAGAAACAAATGTGAAGGAGATTCTGAAGACAAGCCACTGTGGTGGTCCTGGTGGTTCCATGGTGCCGCGCCAAGCCAGGGACTTGGAATTTAGTCTGGGAAGAGGGTGCTGAGTAGAGATGAAGAAGGAGAGAAATGGAGAGGGGAGAAACGGGAAGGAATTTTACACTGATTAAGCAATCTCCTCACAGGGCTATGACTTCTCCCTTCTCAGAAGCAGGTGCCCTGTGGCATGACTCTAGGCCCAGAGTTAAAGAGCTGGAGCCATTAGGAGCAGCAAGGGGCTGCCTCCCCTTTGTCTGGTTACTTCTGGTTACTTCTCCCTCAGGGTAGGTCCTCATGAGGGATCATCTCTGCCCATGGAGCTGCTTCCTCTGGCCCTTAGGCTGGTGTAGGAGGAAGGTTGTGTGCTGGAGGTAGATCTTGCTCCTAGTTCACCAGCAAAATACATCCAGCTATTTCTGTGCCTGAGTCTCCCTTCCCCACAGTGATCTCTTTATTCCCCTACTACCTAGAAATGGAAGGGAGACAATGGGGTGGGAGATAGAGTTTTTTGAAAGGTATTTTTCAGATAAGACAAAGGCCTCTTAGAGCAGAAATGGCTATTGGAATGGTTTCCTTTTGTTATTTGATGCCGGGGCTTTCACACAGGAGTTTAGCTCAGCTTTTAAGTCTTCAGTATCAAATAATAGTTGGTGTCACCTCCCTGCTGAAATACAGCCATGAAAATGTTTCTTAGTGATAGATTTAGGTTGTACTCCTTAAGAAAAGCCCAAATGTCAAGAATCGCTTCCCACTGGTACACTTTATTAGGGAGAAGGGTGTCTCAAATAGAAGGATGGTTGGTCTGTCTAGAAATGGTAAGAATAGTACAGGTTAAAGGCAGTGGTGGTCTGGACTAAATGACCCCTGAAACTCGGATTTTATGGTGTTTTCAATCTCTGGCCGAGTACAAGTTCCTCCCTCTCCCTTTGTGCCTCCTTGGGGACCTGGGCTATTTTCTCCTCTGTGAAAGAGAATGGATACATCCATTATGAAAACCAATTGATATAATTTGAGCCTGCATGCAGTTAAAAACTATATTAAGAAGGTGTATAAAATCTAACCTTCTCGCTTAACAAGCCTGATTCTCAAAGTGGCCTCTCAGACCCTGGCTGAGGGATGGTGGTGAGGGGTTGCAGAGGGACCCGCACAGCTGCTGAGGAGGCTGTGGGACAGGAGGCGCTATCACTGTCTACCTCTTCCATCCATGCACCTGTGTGCAGGTGTGAGAAGGGCACCGTGCTGCAAAGAAGGGTCCTTTCCACCCTCTGCGGGTTGCTGCCGGCTCCCTGATGCCTGTCTCTGAGGCCCAAGCCTGGGGTTGGGGAGGGTGCTGGCCTCACCTCTGGAGGATACCGCCTCAGTGTTTCAGCCTGACCTTGACCCCCCACCTTGTCATCACTGCCTACTACAGACCGGAGGGGACAGCCACAGAGACTCTGCAACCATGGGCTCTGCCCTTCTTCCTTCTGCCTGTGTATCTGTGAAAAAAAATTTTTTTTTTTTAAATGGAGAAAGCTACCTTGACTTCTCAGAGAGTTGAATGGGGTCAGGGGACAGAATCTATATTTTTCAGGTATGGGCACTTACCCGTATTCAAAAAGATTTGAGGAGGCTGGCAGAATGGAGCTGGGAGAAGAAAACCCTCCCCTGGGAGGAAGCTGTCCTGTGCATGCTGGCCAGGCTGCCTCTTTGATTAGGGACAGTGGAAACCGGCCTGAGGGCGCGGATGAAAGCAGTTGAGTGTAGAGGAGGCACGGCAGCAGAAGCCAGAGGACAGGGGAGCCAGTGAAGACGCACAATGAGTCAGAAAGGAGGGATCTTTGCAGCCCCGAAAGTAGAAATTCTTTTCATCTACTGCAAAGGGCAAAAGTTGAAAATTGGTCTGATTTCTATCTAAATGTGCTTACATGTTCATGTTCTGTTAAATACTTCTGTAACCTGTGTGTCTCACATAAATGCAGCTTTCTTTAGTTTTGGAAATAAATCACATAAATCCTGAATAGTAGTCTTTAATAATTTGCTTAGTTGTAGGGCAGTGTTGTGTTTTCCGAAGGCAAGTGTATTTGCTAGAAGAGTGAGCTGGGAGGTGTGAACCACATCATCACGTCTGCTGTAAGCCTAGCAGTTCATAATATGGAGTTACAGTTAGGACACGTCGCATTGAAGAGTTACCGTTGAATGTGCGCTCATCAAACGCCTGGCAGCGTCCTCCGTGCTTCACCTGCCGTCGCCGACTGTGGCTGACCTCCCATGCCTGTTGGCTTTTCTTCCTGTTGGATCAGGGATACACGGCCATGTGTGTTAAGAAAAGCTGGCCTTAACCTACAGGGCTGGCCAATGCCGGTCACATGTTTCTAGTAAGGCATTGCCTTACATAAGGGTAACGGCATGGGACGCTATCTTAGCCAATGTGATAAAAGTGGACATGAGGTGAGAGGCTTCAGAGAGAGGTTTTAAAAAGGAGACAAAAGCAGGACATCACCTCTCTTCCTCCTCTCCACGTGTCCTACCCGATGTGAAGCCAAAACAGATGCAGCTTTACTGCAACCATGGGGAACCCAGCATAAGCACAGATTCAACAGCAGAAGAGTGGCAGAGGGAGAAGGTGAAAGGAACCTAGGTTTTCCTGTCGTTGTTGAGTCATTCGATTAAAAATCCTGGAATTTTCCTCTCTCTGGCAGTGTGTTTTGTGGGATAATGAGTTGCCTTATTGCGGTTGGCTTGCTAGTCAGGTTGTTTTGCTCCCATCAACATCCACACGCTTGCTCTGTGAACCAATGACCTGATGAGGTAGTATTAGCACCGCCATCATTATGCTGAGGATGAGATTTACGGCACAGTGGTTTAGTAGCTTGCCCAAGGCCATGCGGCTGGTAGGTTCTGGAGGAGGGTTCAGAGCACCCCCTGAGCTACCTCTGCTGGCCATTGCACCACCCCATAAAGCTGCTGGCAGTCACTTCTCTGAGGGGTTAGCACGTGAGAAATGTCCTCCGGAATGCTGGCCAGACAAATGGAAATCTGCCAGGGTTGGGTACCCCCATGACAGCAGCCGGCCTGCCCTCTTAGTCCCCAGCTGCAGCGACAGCATCTGTGATTGCAAAGTGTGACAATTTATATCTCTCATTTCATCACACCATCTATCAGCAGACAGTCAGCCTTTAAAAATCAATCCCACACCGACTCAGTCCCCAGCAGAGCTGGCCTCTGACAACAGTATCCACACCGCAGGCTGGACAAGGGCCCTATTAATTTTGAGACTCAGCCAAATTTCCTTCTCACCCCAAGCGGGTGAATCCCTGCTCCTTTGCTGTGGTTGGGGTTGCTGTGAGCTGAGGCTGTGATCCGGTTTGTTCCTATGGCCTCCGGGTGGCCTGGGCCTCCATCAATGGGCCACATGGTCATACTGACTGCTTGATTACACTCAGAACTAGCAGTCATCTGGGCGCAGCTGGTTTATGGATCACTTTGTCACAATGTTCCATCCTTCCAGGTCCCCATCCCCGCAGTGGGAAAACATTGCTTTAGGCTGTGCTAGAGGACTTCAGCAGGCATTGGTAGCTTCTGGATTCAGGATTAGAACCAAGGAGGAGGAGTCACAGCAAAGACAGGAACAGAAGGCAGAGAGAAGAGACAGATGGGGGTGTTTGAGAAGGAGGGCCTTTGAGACCTCAGGGAGTGGGAGACACTGGTCGAGAATAATAATAATGGCAATTTCTCTCATCTGTGTTTTCAGGGCATGGACAGGAACTCCCAATAGCCCTGACATGGGCTGAGTCAGCGTGGTCATGAACATGTGACAGGTAGCAATGACCATGGCAATCTCTTCTTGAGTCCTTATTTTGTGCCATCATTTTACTAATTACATAGATGATCTCATTTGATCCTCATAACAACCCTGTGAAGTACATACTATTACTGCTTCCATTTTATGGATGAGTAACTGAGACCCAGTGGAATTAAGTTAGTTTTACAAGGTCGTATAACTGGTAGACATCAGAGCCTGGGAAGGAACACAGATCTTCTGTTTCCAAGTTTAATGGGCTCCCAGCTAGCCTAGAGAGACGGTCCTGTTCCTGGGCCCTTGGTATACATTTGCCTCTCACACCCAGAAGTCGGTAGAAATGCCAGAGAGTTGCACCTTTCATTAGGAGGCAGAGAGAAGAGTCCCTGACCGGGATTTGCTTGTGCAGTTGTTGATTAACTATCTGGGCATTTTGCTGAAGGTGCAATTTGTGAGCTGTTAATGGTAATGAAACTCCAGCAACTGTCAGGAGACACAGGGGAAGCCAAGGAGAAGTGAGAGGTGGCTGCCAGCTCCCTGAGCTGCCCTTTGCGGGGATTAATGAGGTCTGTGTCTTCTCCTGCTTTAGACAACTCCCGAAAATGTCAGGTGCCCCCTAGACTGTCCTGTGAGCCTGCAGCCTCTCTTCCTGCCACACCAGTCATTGGAGGAGAAACTGCCATGACGTTATGCCTTTGCCGTTCCTTCCACACTTGAATTTGGGGCTCTGAGGGCTGTTCAGGCACACATTGTTTAATTCCAGAGCCAACTTTGAGTCCAATTGCTGGACCTCCAAACTCTTGCTTATTTAATGGCCTGTGTTGCTTTGTACAATAAGGGTTGAGAATCAATCAAATCCCTAATGAGGGGAAGCTAGATTCTAGGCATTCAATGTCCATTGAGGTCCTCACAAGCTACGTATGGCTGTGGAGAAGAGGGAAATAGGAGAGAGCATGCACCAGCGGAGAGCCTGAGCTGAGATCCCATCAAGCAGCCTCAAGCCTGGGCTCCTAGGGTGCAGGTTCTGAACGCTGGTTAAACTCAGAGACCTGGGGCCCTGCCTCTTTGGGGTTAAAGGACCCGGAAGAGGCCACAGCAATAGCTTTCAAAGTTGTCCTCCACTCTCAGCCAAGGGTGTAGGTCTGCATCATTCCTTCCACTGTCACTGGGCACTTTTCATGGGTCAGCCTCTCCTCCAGTCTGGGGAAAGAGCACCGTTTAAGATGCAGGGCTGGAGTCCAGGAACTCCGTCTGGTGGCAGAGGTAGACACGTAGCCAAGTTCATTTAAGGAGGAACAGTGGTGGCCACTGCTGGGAGGGAGTACCCAGGGAGGAGAGAGAAGTACCCAGGGAGGAGAGAGAAGTACCCAGGGAGGAGAGAGAAGAACCCAGGGAGGAGAGAGATGAGAGGCAATGATTCCACCTGCGGGGGTCTGCAGAGCCCTCAGAGGATTGCCACTGGGTGGGTGGGGGGCACTGAGGATTCCCTCAAGCAGGGAGATGGGGAAGAGGTGGTGGAGGGTGAGGGAAAGAAGGTGGGTTGCACAGCCTCAGAGTGGGCACAAATCTTGGTTCTGAAAGATACTTGCTGTGAAACCTGGGCATACTCATTAATGGGCCCAAGCTTCAATTTCATCAGCAAAAGGAGGGTGAGGCCCATTTTTTGTGATTGCAGTCAGCATGTAATGTGGATGAGGCGTCGGTCCAGGTGAGCACATTTCTCTGAATGCTGGTTTCTTCTCTACATTCCAGGAGGCAGCAGAAGTTGCAGAGAAGAGTGAGGCACGTTTGAAAAAGGCTGAAAAATGTTTCTGTCCAGGCAAGGGTGTGTGCTGAATGATTCAAGGGTTTTGTGGGTATGTCATTTCCCATTTCTCACCTCCAAATAGGACTCCACTTCTCATCTAAGCATTTGTATAAATATTGATTATTGGTTAGTGTGTATCAGAGTCCTATTGAGTAGAAATTATATCAGAAAAATTAAGTGCGAAACAGAAATCCCCAGGAAGGTAAATGCTCAAAGTTCACCACACACCACAGTGAGAAGTGTTGGGGGCCCAGGTCTCTGAGGCTGCGCAGAGGGGCTCAAGGTTTGTAGTGAATACAGGAATCAGCTGGAAGCTGTAGGCCATGTGACCCTTGGACTCCCATTCCAGGAGCAGGTGAACAAGTCTGGGCAGGACCCCGGAATCTGCATTCCCAAGGGAGTGCCTGGTGATTCTAATGCAGCAGGGCCTGATCCACCCTGAATCCATTGCCCATCTCCATCAAAGCTTCCTTTCATCAGTCAAGCCCCTGGCTGGGGAAAGGTCTGGAAACAGAAGTGGAGAATAAAGTTCTGGGAAGAGTTCTATACCCATGGCCATCTGCCAATAGGAAGCCTGCCAATGTCCTGGTCTCAGGGATGTTGGGTGTGGCCCAGCTGGAGAAGCATCCCTGGGGGTGGTCTGGAGGCTTCTGGCTTCTGGGCCTTTCTGCAGCCAATGCCTAAGGCAGCGAGGCCAGCCCTTCCCAGAGAGCCAACTCTCAGGCAGGGGGTCAGCTCCCACACACAGTGGGACTTGAGGGGCACTGGAGAGTTCGTTTTTCCAGAGTTTCTCCCCCTCCGGCCTGAAGTTCTGTCTAACTGATATGGGTTAAAATCCCGAAGGTCCCCTGCCTGTGTGCAGGTATGTTGTCCCAAAGGGGCAACATCTTAGACCAGCTGCACTCAGAGAGCTGCTCTAAGTAGAAGTGAGCTGGGCACCGGAGCCGTGGACCAGGACACAGAGGGAATGACACATTCAGATTCAGTCTGAATCAAGAAGAAAAGTGTCCAGATAGGTATGAGTTATTTTAACCTGATGCATTTAACCCACTATTTATTTGGCTCTGAAATTGGTTCTGTGGAAAGACAGTTTCTGCTCCTATCCGGAGCACCCAATTAGCCATAATGCTGGGAGACTCAAATACATGTCAATAGGAACGTTGTGTAGAGGGTGGTTGAAGATGAAGGCCTGGCATCTGGGTGAAGTATTGATGGATGTGCAGAATTCTAATGGCAGAAGTGAGGTGTGTGTGCATTGGTGGGTGCGTGTGTGAGTAAGGCGAGGGTGTATCTCTAGAGGAGGGAGTGGCCTAATAAAGTGCAGTTGAACTGAATGAAGGATCCTTACAACAGGCAGTTAGCCTTGGGGCTTGAGGAACTCCTGAATGCCAGATTCAGAAGTCTGCACTTCTAGGGGAGCAGCTGGGGTTTCTGACCTGGAGACTGACATGTGCTTTGAAAAGCTGATCTGGTGGCATAAGATTGGAGAGGGTCTGATGATGGCGGCACAGAGAACAGTCATGAGGCTCTTACAGCTGTCTAGCATGGTGAAAGCTTGCCCCAGCAAGTGGCCTTTGGAGAAGAAATACTCTGAGGTAGTGCTCACTAAGTGCCTACCATAGGCAGAGAGTTTACGTTGGTAACTCTAATTGTAGCAATCAGCCAGTCGGGTAAAGGTGATTCCCACTGTTCATTCTTCCAACTCAATACGGATTGAGTGCTTCTTTGATCCACTTGTGGGATAGACACAGCCTTCACTCTCAGAGAGCCAACCTTCTCATATCTTTTGTATGGCTCTTTTCAGAGAGGAGAAAACTGAGAGAGAAAACCAGCAACTTGCTCAAAGCTCACCAGCTAGTAATTGATGGGGTGTGGATTCAAATGTGTGTCTTGCTGGCTGCAAATGGTCTAAAACCACTCCTTGATATTTCCTGATCATTTCCTGGGCAAGGTGATCAGTGGGTTATTATTTATGTGCTATCATTTGATCATCATAACAACTTTAATGAAGGAGGTATTAATTATAACCCATTTTTAGATGATGAAAGTGAGATGCAGAAAGGTAAAGCTGTCCAAGTCACAGTGAGTGGAAGAGCCAAAATTAGATATCTGTGGCCAGGCACGGAGGCTTATGCCTGTAATCCCAGCACTTTGAGAGGCCAAGGTGGGTGGATCACCTGAGGTCAGGAGTTCGAGACCAGCACGGCCAACATGGCGAAATCCCATCTCTACTAAAACAAACAAAAATTAGCCTGGCATGGTGGTGCACACCTGTAATCCCAGCTACTTGGGAGGCTGAGGCCGAGAATCACTTGAACTGGGGAGGCGGTGGTTGCAGTAAGCAGAGATTGAGCCATGCCCTCCAGCCTGGGTGACAGACTGAGACTGCATCTCAAAGAAAAAAAAAAGTTAGATATTTGCTTCCAGGCCATTTGATATCCGGGCCTTCCTCTTAAGCATTGCACTCTCCAAAGGTCCTGTCTCCCTCCCTCCCTTCCTGCTTCCCCAAAGATGCACTCTCCAAAGGTCCTCTCTCCCTCCCTCCTTTCCTGCTTCCCCAAAGATGCACTCTCCAGACCTCCTCTCTCCCTCCCACCCTTCCTTCTTCCCCAAAGAATTCAATATGGTTTTGGCAACCATGTGCAGTGTGCGTGTGTAGGTGGTGGTGGGGAGGATAAAAAGAGAAGAGTCGAAGGTGGTGTTGGGTTCTTAACCCTGTGCCCCTGGCAGATAGGGAACCGGGAAGCAGAGCAGGCCTGGGTGGAGGTTTGGGGAAGGGGAGCCAGGAGGGAACCCTAGTGTGTGGCCCTGGGCATCCAGGGGCAGCAGGAGGATGTTGGGTCCTCTGGAGGAAGAGAGACCGAACGGAGAGGAACCATGAGTGGAAGACTGTTTTCATCTGTGGCCTGTGTTCAGACAGCTGCAGACTGAGGTCCTGATAGGAGAAGACATTGTCCAAGAACACACAGCTGGACAAGGTGGGGGTGTTGCTCTGACAACGAGAAGAATTCTGGATCTGGAAAGAGGACTAGCTCAGGTGTGGGAGAGGGGCAGCTGTGCATCCCCACATGCCGAGCTCCCTGTGTACAGGCAATATGGCGTGTCTGAAGGTGCAGCCCCTGCTTTCAAGCCTCCATTATCTTCTCCCCAGGGCAGGGACGACTGTAACTTTCTAGGCACCACCATCCAACTCATGTGCTGTGACCATCTGTATGACGTCTGTCTGTATGTCTGTCTTCCCAGAGAGAATTGGAGTGTCTCAGCACAGGAGACCATGTCTGAAGGGCTTTGCATCCCTCCTTGGACATGTCTAACACCTAGCACTCAGAAAGCATCCAGTAAATATTTGTGGAAAGAAAGGAGTGGAGAAAGGGAGAAAAGGGGAAAGGGAGTGGGGGAGAGAGAGAAGAAAGACGGCTTCTTGCCCAGGGCCTGGCATGGGGCAGAGGCAGAGCAGTGGGGTCCTCAGCTATGTCCCACTGTGAGTGCACACTGAGTCCTGACCTTCAGAGGGTGCAGCCCAAGGGGCCCTGGCCTGTCTGAAAGGTGCGCCAGCTGAGTGGCCTGCCCTGACCACTGGGCTCACCCGTGACTACCTGGGTGGCTACAGCAAGTTCCTGACAATGAGTACAGCACTCAGTTATTGGGGCCCTTCCACCCACACGCTGTCCACTTCCTGGGGCCCTGCTGTGGGCATGTGAGTGCTTGCTCCCCAGCTCCACTAGTGACACTGGTGGCTCCTTGGTGGGGCCTTCCCTGCCTGCTCTGCTCCATTGCCGCTGCTGGGCTCCTCACGTCTCTCCTTGCTGCTTCCTGCACTGGGGTGAGGAGAGTGGGGCTGGTCCCCTTGAGACCGGAGAAGCTCCAGGCTGTTAAGGAAAACTGCCAGGGACGAAGAGAAGATATCACTTCCCCACGTGGTCGGCTTCCAGGTTCAGAAGGAAGGTCTGTCCTTGTGGATTCTGCACCAGGTGACCCCAGATGCTGTGTCAGTACTAGGTCCCTGTGGCTCTGGAGCCTTTGCTGGGTCTGGGCAGCGTCTCTTCCTCTCCAGCTCATCCTTGGGTCTCTTCACCCTCGCCAGGGGCAGGCTTTCTGGTGAGAGGTCGACGTCCTGCATGAAGGCTCTCAAGAGGCCAGTTAAAAGCCAAGCTCCGGGTCTGTGCCTGTGGGGCTGCTCCTCGATCAGGAGATGGTCACTCCCCTCCTGGTCTATACCCGTGGGGCTGCTTCTCCATCAGGAGATGGTCACTCTCCTCCTGGTCTATACCCGTGGGATTCTCCTCCATCAGGAGATGGTCACTCCCCCTTCTGGTCTATACCCGTGGGATTCTCCTCCATCAGGAGATGGTCACTCCCCTCCTGGTCCATACCTGTGGGGCTGCTTCTCCATCAGGAGATGGTCACTCCCCTCCTGGTCTATACCCCTGGGGCTGCTCCTCGATCAGGAGATGGTCACTCCCCTCCTGGTCTATACCCGTGGGATTCTCCTCCATCGGGAGATGGTCATTCCCCTCCTGGTCTATACCCGTGGGGCTGCTTCTCCATCAGGAGATGGTCACTCCCCTCCTGGTCTATACCCGTGGGGCTGCTTCTCCATCAGGAGATGGTCACTCCCCCTTCTGGTCTATACCTCTGGGGCTGCTCTTCCATCAGGATATGGTCACTCCCCTCCTGGTCTATACCCATGGGGCTGCTCCTCCATCAGGATATGGTCATTCTCCCTCTTGGTTGCTCAGTCCAAAAACAACCTCTATGGAAAACTGTGTGGAATTTTTTTAAAGAATTGAAACTAGAACTATCGTTTGATCCAGCCATCCCCCTACTGGGAATAGACCCAAAGAAAAAGAAATCATTATATCAGAAAGATAGAATATGCATGTGGATGTTCATTGCAGCACCATTTACTATAGCAAAGACGGGCAGTTGAGCTAAGTGTCCATCAGTGGTAGACTGGATAAAGAGAATGTGTTACACACACAGCATGGAATACTACTCAGCCATAACAAAGAATGAAATCATGCCTTTTGCAGCAACATGGATGGAGGTGGAGGTCAGGAGTTAGAGACCAGTCTGGCCAACATGATGAAATCCTGTCTCTACTAAAAATACAAAAATTAGCCGGTCGTGGTGGTGTACACCTATAGTCCCAGCTACTCTGGAGGCTGAGGCAGGAGAATCGCTTGAACCCAGGAGGCAGAGATAGCAGTGAGCAGAGATCACACCACTGCACTCCAGCCTGGGCAACAGTGCGAGATCCTGTCTCAAAAACAAAAATAAAAGCATACAAAGCACAGGAGCTCCTCTTGGTCCCCCTTTGGCTTTCATTCCACCTCCAGAAATCCCAGCAGAGTCACCTTCAAAAACTCCTAGAATCCAGTTTTTCCCCTCCATTGCTACTGCCCTGACCTGTGCCTCCATAACCCTCACCCAAATGCTTCCTAAATGTATCCTGGCTGGTGCTGCTGAATTCCATGTCTTTCCAGCTGCCCTTTAAAATATGGTAGGTGGCAAGTCTTTTCTCAAAACCCTCCAGCGGCTTCTCTCTCAGAGTTGAGATCCTGCAGTGGCCTTCCTGACATCAGGTCGTGTCTGCTGTCCTGTACCCTCGGCCACTATACTCCAGCCACAAGGCTTTGTGTTTCCCTTGGACATACCCAGCATGTTTCTGCCCCATGGTTTTGGCACTTGTTGTCTTTTCTGCCTGGAGCTCCTTCTCCTCCCTCTGCACTGCAGACCCTCCCTTGCTTTCAGGATGGCAGAGACATTATGCTGCCATAACCACATTCCATATTCACCCTTACACAATGTGTCCCTCTCTGGCCAGCTAAGGGCTCAGCTCCATGTGTCCCTCATCCTGGCAACAAAGCTGGCTGGGGCGGCCACCTGAAGTGTGTCTCACGGAGCTGACTCAATGAGAGACACAGTGCATTCCACACACAGTCCAGTGCCACAGTAAGTCACGTGGCTGGCCCTGACTTCACCTGCACAGGAAGAGCCTGCACCCACCACCTGCGGAGAAGGAGCCAGAGCTGGAATGACCGTGAGCAGGATGCTAACAACCTCAAAGTTCTTCTTAGACCTCACCTCTCGAACAGCCCTAGGCAACATAGCAACGCACGCCATGACAACACCACAAGAAGGCAACCCCTCCTCTGACAGCTTCTGGTGACAAAGTCACCCCTCTTGTCACAACCTCAGGTCACACAGCAGCTACTCCCCTGACAACCTAAGGCCACACAGCAACTTCTCCTTTTAAAGTCTCAGGTGACACAGCAGACTCTGCCCTGACAACCTCAGGTCACAGAGTAACCCTTCAACTGACCTCACGTCCCACAGCCACCCCTCCCCTGGCAACCTCAGGTCACACAGTAACCCTTCAAATGACAACCTCAGGTCACACAGCCACCCCTCCCCTGACAACCTCAGTCACACAGCCACCCCTCTCCTGACAACCTCAGGTGACACAGCCACCCCTCCCCTGACAACCTCAGGTCACACAGCAACTCCTCCTTTTAAAGCCTCAGGTCACACAGCAGCCCCCCCTCCCTCACAACCTCAGGTCACACAGCCACCCCTCCTCAGACAACTTCTGACATAGCAACTCCTTGCCTGACAACCCTAGGTAACATAGCAACCCTCCTTTGACAACCCCATGTGACATGGCAACCCTTCTCCTGACAGCCACATGTTGGCAACCTCTGCCTGACAACCCAGGTGACATAACAGCACCCCCCGACAACTACATGTCACCTTGCCACCCTCCCATACCAATTGTGTGTGGGTATCCCCTCCTGCCCACCCTTCAGAGCCCCATGTGAGGTAGCCAGCCTTTCCCTGGGCCTGGGCCCTCCATTTCTGCTTGCTGTCGCCTCTGTTCCTCCCAAGAACTCACTGCTGTACCGTGTAATCTCTTGTTTCTCTGCTGTCTTAGTCAGCTTGGGCTGCCAGAGGAGCACACCTTGGGCAGGGAGGCCTAGATCCACCTGTCCATGGTTCTGGAGGCCCAGGGCTGCAGAGCCTTTGTGTGGTGGACTCTTCCTGCTTTGCAGGTGGCTGTCTCCTCACTTGTCCTCACGCGGCTGTAGGCAGATGGAGAGATGCGGTGTTTCCTCCTCTTTCTCAACATGGGGGCTCCTCCCTGATGACCTGATTACCTCCCAAAGACCCCATTTCCAAACACCATGGCACTGGGCATTGGATTTTGGTGTGTGCATTCTGGGAGACACACTTCTGTCCATGACACCTGTTTTTGTGTACTTTCTCTCCCTTATCAGAGTGCAGTCTCTAAGGGAGTCTTTGTCGATTCTGTTCACTATGATGTTGCAGCCTCTAGAACAGTGACCAGCATGTAATGAGTGCAGAATCAATATTCTCTGAGTAACTGTTACAGCCTGAACTGTGGCCCTTCTGGTTTACATGTGAAAGCCCTGACCCCCAATGTGAGTGTATTTGAAGATAGGGTCTTTGAGGAGGTCATAGGGTGGGGCTCTCATTGGATAAGGCTGGTGTCCTTTTAAGAAGACGAAGAGACACCAGGGCTGAGAGTGTCACGTAGGGAAGGAAAGACCATGTGAGGACACAGTGAGAAGATGGCCATGTGCAGGCTAGGAAGGGAGCCCTCACCAGGCATCACCCTTGACCTTGAAGTCCCAGCCTCCAGAACTGTGAACAATAAACGCCTGTTTTTTTTTCTGTTTTTGTTTTTATTTATTATTATTATTCATTATTATACTTTAAGTTCTAGGGTACATGTGCACAACGTGCAGGTTTGTTACATATGTATACATGTGCCATGTTGGTGTGCTGCACCCATTAACTCATCATTTACATTAGGTATATCTCCTAATGCTGTCCCTCCCCTCTCCCCCTACTCCACGACAGGCCCCAGTGTGTGATGTTCCCCTTCCTGTGTCCATGAGTTCTCATTGTTCAATTCCCACCTATGAGTTAGAACATGCGCTGTTTGGTTTTCTGTCCTTGTGATAGTTTGCTGAGAATGATGGTTTCCAGCTTTATCCATGTCCCTACAAAGGACATGAACTCATCATTTTTTATGGCTGCATGGTATTCCATGGTGTATATGTGCCACACTTTCTTAATCCAGTCTATCATTGATGGACATTTGGGCTGGTTCCAAGTCTTTGCTACTGTGAATAGTGCCGCAATAAACACATGTGTGCGTGTGTCTTTATAGTAGCATGATTTATAATTCTTTGAGTATATACCCAGTAATGGGATGGCTGGGTCAAATGGTATTTCTAGTTCTAGATCCTTGAGGAATGGCCACACTGTCTTCCACAATGGTTGAACTAGTTTACAGTCCCACAAACAGTGTAAAAGTGCTCCTATTTCTCCACATCCTCTCCAGCACCTGCTGTTTCCTGAGTTTTTAATGATCGCCATTCTAACTGGTGTGAGACGGTATCTCATTGTGGCTTTGATTTGCATTTCTCTGATGGCCAGTGATGATAAGCATTTCTTCATGTGTCTGTTGGCTGCATAAATGTCTTCTTTTGAGAAATGTCTATTCATATCTTTCACCCACCTTTTAATGGGGTTGTCTGATTTTTTCTTGTAAAATTGTTTAAGTTCTTTGTAGATTCTGGATATTAGCCCTTTGTCAGATGAGTAGATTGCAAAAAATTTCTCCCATTCTGTAGGTTGCCTGTTCACTCTGATGGTAGTTTCTTTTGCTGGGCAGAATCCCTTTAGTTTAATTAGATCCCATTTGTCAATTTTGGCTTTTGTTGCCATTGCTTTTGGTGTTTTAGATATGAAGTCCTTGCCCATGCCTATGTCCTGAATGGCATTCCCTAGGTTTTCTTTTAGGGTTTTTATGGTTTTAGGTCTAACGTTTAAGTCTTTAATCCATCTTGAATTAATTTTTGTATAAGGTGTAAAGAAGGGATCCAGTTTCAGCTTTCTAGATATGGCTAGCCAGTTTTCCCAGCACCATTTATTAAACAGAGAATCCTTTCCCCATTTCCTGTTTTTGTCAGGTTTGTCAAAGATCAGATGGTTATAGACGTGTGGTATGGCTCTGTTCTGTTCCATCGGTCTATATCTCTGTTCTGGTACCAGTACCATGCTGTTTTGGTTACTGTAGCCTTGTAGTATAGTTTGAAGTCAGGTAGCGTGATGCCTCCAGCTTTGTTCTTTTGGCTTAGGATTGTCTTGGCAACGCGGGCTCTTTTTTGGTTCCATATGAACTTTAAAGTAGTTTTTTCCAATTTTGTGAAGAAAGTCATTAGTAGCTTGATGGGGATGGCATTGGATCTATAAATTACCTTGGGCAGTATGGCCATTTTCACAATATTGATTCTTCCTATCCATGAGCATGGAATGTTCTTCCATTTGTTTGTGTCCTCTTTTATTTCACTGAGCAGTGGTTTGTAGTTCTCCTTGAAGAGGTCCTTCACATCCCTTGTAAGTTGGATTCCTAGGTATTTTATTCTCTTTGAAGCAATTGTGAATGGGAGTTCACTCATGATTTGGCTCTCTGTTCATCTGTTATTGGTGTATAGGAAAGCTTGTGATTTTTGCATATTGATTTTGTACCCTGAGACTTTGCTGAAGTTGCCTATCAGCTTAAGGAGATTTTGGGCTGAGACGATGGGGTTTTCTAAATATACAATCATGTCATCTGCAAACAGGGACAATTTGACTTCCTCTTTTCCTGATTGAATACCCTTTATTTCTTTCTCCTGCCTGATTGCCCTGGCCAGAACTTACAACACTATGTTGAATAGGAATGGTGAGAGAGGGCATCCCTGTCTTGTGCCAGTTTTCAAAGGGAATGCTTCCAGTTTTTGCCCATTTGGTATGATACTGGCTGTGGGTTTGTCATAAATAGCTCTTATTATTTTGAAATACATCCCATCAGTACCTAATTTTTTGAGAGTTTTTAGCATGAAGGGCTATTGAATTTTGCTGAAGGCCTTTTCTGCATTTATTGAGATAATCATGTAGTTTTTGTCTTCGGTTCTGTTTATATGATGGATTATATTTATTGATTTGCATATGTTGAACCAGGCTTGCATCCCAGGGACGAAGCCCAGTTGATCATGGTGGATAAGCTTTTTGATGTGCTGCTGGATTCGGTTTACCAATATTTTACTGAGGATTTTTGCATTGATGTTCATCAGGGATATTGGTCTAAAATTCTATTTTTTTGTTGTGTCTCCACCAGGCTTTGGTATCAGGATGATGCTGGCCTCATAAAATGAATTAGGGAGTATTTCCTCTTTTTCTATTGATTGGAATAATTTCAGAAGGAATGGTACCAGCTCCTCCTTGTACCTCTGGTAGAATTCAGCTGTGAATCCATCTGGTCTTGGACTTTTTTTGGTTGGTAAGCTCTTAATTATTGCCTCAATTTCAGAGCCTGTTATTGGTCTATTCAGGGATTCAACTTCTTCCTGGTTTAGTCTTGGGAGGGTGTATGTGTCCAGGAATTTATCCATTTCTTCTAGATTTTCTCGTTTATTAGCATAGAGGTATTTATAATATTCTCTGATGGTAGTTTGTGTTTCTGTGGGATCAGTGGTGATATCCCCTTTATCATTTTTTATTGCATCTATTTGATTCTTCTCTCTTCTTCTTTATTACTCTTGGTAGCAGTCTATTAATTTGTTGATCTTTTCAAAAAACCAGCTTCTGGATTCATTGATTTTTTGAAGGGATTTTTGTGTCTCCGTCTCCTTCAGTTCTGCTCTAATCTTAGTTATTTCTTGCCTTCTGCTAGCTTTTGAATGTGTTTGCTCTTGCTTCTCTAGTTCTTTTAATTGTGATGTTACGGTGTCAATTTTAGATCTTTCCTGCTTTCTCTTGTGGGCATTTAGTGCTATAAATTTCCTTCTACACACTGCTTTAAATGTGTCCCAGAGATTCTATATGTTATGTTGTATCTTTGTTCTCATTGGTTTCAAAGAAAATCTTTATTTCTGCCTTCATTTTGTTATGTACCCAGTAGTCATTCAGGAGCAGGTTGTTCAGTTTCCATGTAGTTGAGCGGTTTTGAGTGAGTTTCTTAATCCTGAGTTCTAGTTTGATTGCACTGTGGTCTGAGAGACAGTTTGTTATAATTTCTGTTCTTTTACATTTGCTGAGGAGTGCTTTACTTCCATGTATGTGGTCAATCTTGGAATAAGTGTGGTGTGGTGCTGAGAAGAATGTATATTCTGTTGATTTGGGGTGGAGAGTTCTGTAGATGTCTATTAGTTCTGCTTGGTGCAGGGCTGAGTTCAATTCCTGGATATCCTTGTTAACGTTCTGTCTCATTTATCTGTCTAATGTTGACAGTTGGGTTGTTAAAGTCTTCCATTATTATTGTGTGGGAGTCTAAGTCTCTTTGTAGGTCTCTAAGGACTTGCTTTATGAATCTGAGTGCTCCCATATTTGGTGCATACACATTTAAGATAGTTAGCTCTTCTTGTTGAATTGATCCCTTTACCATTATGTAATGGCCTTCTTTGTCTCTTTTGATCTTTGTTGGTTTAAAGTCTGTTTTATCAGAGACTAGGATTGCAACTCCTGCCTTTTTTTGTTTTCCATTTGCTTCGTAGATCTTCCTCCATCTCTTTATTTTGAGCCTATGTGTGTCTCTGCATGTGAGATGGGTCTCCTGAATACAGCACACTGATGGGTCTTGGCTCTTTATCCAATTTGCCAGTCTGTGTCTTTTAATTGGAGCATTTAGCCCATTTACATTTAAGGTTAATATTGTTATGTGTGAATTTGATCTTGTCATTATGATGTTAGCTGGTTATTTTGCTCATTAGTTGATGCAGTTTCTTCCTAGCATCGATGGTCTTTACAATTTGGCACGTTTATGCAGTGGTTGGTACTGGTTTTCCTTTCCATGTTTAGCGCTTCCTTCAGGAGCTCTTGTAAGGCAGGACCGGTGGTGACAAAATCTCTCAGCATTTGCTTGTCTGTAAAGGATTTTATTTCTCCTTCACTTGTGAAGGTTAGTTTGGCTGGATATGAAATTCTGCATTGAAAATTTTTTTCTTTAAGAATGTTGAATATTGGCCCCCACTCTCTTCTGGCTTGTAGAGTTTCTGCTGAGAGATCTACTGTTAGTCTGATGGGCTTCCCTTTGTGGGTAACTCAACCTTTCTCTCTGGCTGCCCTTAACATTTTTTCCTTCATTTCAACTTTGATGAATCTGACAATTATGTGTCTTGAAGTTGCTCTTCTTGAGGAGTATCTTTGTGGCATTATCTGTATTTCCTGAATTTGAATGTTGGTCTGCCTTGTTAGGTTGGGGAAGTTCTCCTGGATAATATCCTGCAGAGTGTTTTCCATCTTGGTTCCGTTCTCCCCGTCAGTTTCAGGTACACAAATCAGGCGTAGATTTGGTCTTCTCACATAGTCCCATATTTCTTGGAGGCTTTGTTCATTTCTTTTTACTCTTTTTTCTCTAAACTTCTCTTCTCGCTTCATTTCATTCATTTGATCTTCAGTCACTGATACCCTTTCTTCCAGTTGATCAAATCGGCTACTGAAGCTTGTGCATGTGTCACATAGTTCTCATGCCATGGTTTTCAGCTCCATTGGATCATTTAAGGTCTTCTCTACACTGGTTATTCTAGTTACCCATTTGTCTAATCTTTTTTCAAGGTTTTTAGCTTCTTTGCAATGGGTTCGAACATCCTCCTTCAGCTCAGAGAAGTTTGATTGTTTGAAACCTTCTTCTCTCAACTCGTCAAAGTCATTCTCCATCCATCTTTGTTCCACTGCTGGTGAGGAGCTGCGTTTCTTTGGAGGGGGAGAGGAGCTCTGATTTTTAGAATTTTCAGCTTTTCTGCTTTGGTTTCTCCCCATCTTTGTGGTTCTATCAACCTTTGGTCTTTGATGATGGTGATATACAGATGGGGTTTTGGTGTGGATGTCCTTTCTGTTTGTTAGTTTTCCTTCTAACATTCAGGACCCTCAGCTGCAGGTCTGTTGGAGTTTGCTGGAGGTCCACTCCAGTCCCTGTTTGCCTGGGTATCACCAGTGAAGGCTGCAGAACAGCGAATATTGCAGAATAGCAAATGTTGCTGCCTGATTGTTCCTCTGGAAGCTTTGTCTCAGAGGGGCACCCAGCCGTGTGGTTGAAGTCCCCCATTGTTTTGTTTTGGCAGCTGATTTAGTAAACAAACAAGAATGAAGAAGGAAACCACAGCTGAGTGGCAAAGAGTGCCTGGCTGTTTACACAGGATGCTGGGGCAGGGCTCCTGGAGAGGGACATGCCAATCAGATGGGCCAAGGCCCAGGAGGAAGTGAAACTGCTCAGGGACAGAAAGGAGACACGAGAGAGGTGAGAGTGGCAGGCAGGAGCCAGGCCTTGGAGGCTGGGCCACCAGGAAATGCATTTGAATCTTATTGGGAAGCCACTGGGAAGCTTGAAGGAGGGTGACAAACTTTAATTTTAGAGACCAAAAAAAGGGTTCCTTGGTGCCTGGGTGGAAGACGGGCTTCAGAGGGAGAAACTGTGAGCTCCTGGAGTGCAGGCATGAAGGCAGGAGTGTCCCCGCTCCAGCCCTGGGCATGGGCCTAGCTCCTTGGTGCCCAGTGTGTAGTGGGGGCCTGTGTTAACTGGAATGGTGCTTTGCTTTTGTTCTCTGTACTTCGGGTGGTGGGCAGCTCTCCTCTGTGGTGCTCTTTCTTCTTCCCTTCATATTCCCAGGGGTCCATCCTCTGCATTTACCTAGGAGGGAGCTCCTTTACCTGCAAGGGGCTCATAGCCCTAGGCAGAATGGGGGCTCCCAATGCCAGCTCCCAGGGCAGGAGCGACAGTCTCAGGAACCTCAGCACTCAGATCTGTATCACAGTCCCAACCAGAGCCTTGTTGTTTGCAGAGCCCTCCCTCTGCAGTGAAGAGCTGGAGGAAGCCATGTTCTGGCTGAAGCCGGAGTGGCTGGCTGAGTCTGGGCTCTGGCACTGAAGCTGCCTCCCGGCTCACCTCCCAAGCAGCAGGGCATCCTGGGGGAAGGCAGAGGCAGCCCGTGGTGCTTTGCTCTGTCTCTGGCTCCTGGACTGGGCTCTGAACCCAGGCAGTTTAATGCCACTGTGGACTTCATTCCAGGAGGTGTGGGGACCTCTGGAGAGCTCCACAACCCCATGGGGTAGGGCGCCTGGTGCTGGTTGAGGCCAGGCCTTCAGCTGGACACGATTTTGTCATTGCCGCCACTGACTGCCATCTGGGTTGCTGCTGTCAGTTCCCAGTGGGGCTCAGCTCCCCTACAGATGATCTCTGTAGCTCACCCCAGCCTGCGGTTGGAGAAAAACAGTAGACCCTGCCTGAACACGCTTTGGGAGCAGCCCATGGTGGCCTGGGGGCTCTATAGGAGCTTCCCCTCACCCTCCCACCAGTGAAGAGGAAGGAGCCACTGGCACCCGAGAGTGTTGCGTGTGCCCCCATGCCTCCCATGTGCAGCCTGGCTGTGCACGTGGGAGAGTGGGTGAACATGCCCACATGTGCACGCAGGTGTGTGTCCCACAAGACACCCGTGCTCACATGCACACTCCTGTGTGTCTGCTCATGTGTCTGTGTATGTACTCGACTCAACCCAGGTTTATCAAAGACCTGTTATTGAAGGTCTGCTATGGGCCAGGCCCTGTAGGGTACTTGGGGACTGCAAACTCGATGCTTTTTTTGCTCTTATGGACTGTTTAGTCCAATAGGAGGGGCGGATATGAATTGAGCAATTAAAGGTTACATGTAAACAGACAAATGTGAGACACGCTCCTGTCAGTTTTCATGTATTCGTGAATGTACGCGTCTGAGGGGCATCAGTGTCCCTGGGAGGAAACTTGTGTCTGCTGGTGCTCCCATGTGTGACTGTGCACATCAATGCTGGTTCTTGCACACACCTCGTTTCTATAAGAGGGCTGCAGAAAAGAAGGCTGGATGTGCACGGCATATTGAATCTGAAGATCTGGAAAGAGAGAGCAGGGAGCAATGTCTGAGCATGTCCTGGAGACTCTGTTGATGGGCCCCAGGAGACCAAGCCATGCTCGGGACTCTCAGGTCCCTGAAAGAGCGGATGAGTGGCCTGGTGAGACCACTCAGAGTCTGGCCATCACCCTCACTCTGCCCCAACCTATGATATAATCTCAGGCTGTCGCCTTGGTTTTCTCGTTCGTAAAATCATGATCATAGACTAAACAGTCTGGAAAGTGCTATTGAACCTTGACATTCCATGAGTCTGGACATGACCCCTGCCCTTAGGGATTGTATCTTACAAATAGGGGTCAAAGAGATACCTAAGTACATAACCGCACACACACACACACACACACACACAAACAATCACACACATACACTCTCACACACATGCACACACATGTACACACGTGCATGGGCATGGAAATGTATAAGGTTGGGTGAAGGAGCTCCCAAATAAGTAGTCAGAGGAGGCCTTTTGGAGGCATTAAAGACATGATTGGAAAGCCTGATCTTGGCAGGGAGGGGAGAGGAGGTGGTGAAGGAGAAGAGAGAGCTGCTGGGGACATGGCGGGCTGCCGGTGAGTGTCGGTGGCTTGGAACCTGCTGGGCTGTCGGTGAGTGTCGGCGGCTTGGAACCTGTGGAGGGTGGCGGGGGCTTAGTTTACACTTCCAGTGTGGAAACCAGAGGTGTGTGAGTTGGCTCAGGCTGCCCTACGATGAACCTCCCAGGGGTTGGGCGGCTCAGCTCTCAAAATTGTGTAAGGAGCTCCCAAGGCTGGAAGTCTGAGATCAAGCTGTCAGCAGAGTTTGTTCCTTCTGAGGCTTCCTCTCCTCTCAGCTTGCACGTGACTACGTGGCTATCTTCTCCCTGTGTCCTCACGTGGCCGTCCTTCTGTGTGTCTGTGTCCCAGGCCACTCTTCTTAGGAGGATGCCAATCATCCTGGATGGGGGCTGCTCCAATGACCTCCTCTTGCCTTCATGGCCTCTTTAAGGTCCTGTCTTCAAACACAGTCACGTTTTGAGGCATTAGAGGTCAAGACTTCAACATATGAATTTTTGCAGGACACAATTCACACATAACAGGAGGGGTGGCAGAAACTTCCTCCTGTGAGTTGAGACACAGGAAGAGCAGCCAGACAGGGGCAAGTGTGGAGGAGAGTGGCCTCTTTCCACCTGTGGATGTGGAGTGTTGCCCAGAGAGGAAGGTGAGTGGGGCTTGCCCAAGACCTGGCCAAGGACCAGCCACTGAATCCTTGGTCTCTATAAAATGAGGCTGAGCCTGCCAGCTTGGCCTATTACACATGGTGGTGGGGTGCAAAGGAGCTAGTAAAGTTTAGAGTGTTATGAAAGAGACAGTCGTCAGAATAATGTGAGTAATTCCTTGGTGCTGAATGCACGCCGGACTGTGCTAAGAGATGTGCCACGTGGCAGGGTGGATTTGCAAGTTCTTATTCTCACAGGTAGCCTGACCTGATGGAATGGGGAATGCAGCTCAAGGCCCAGACAGAGACCCACACTCTTTTTCCAAAATTATATAAATGTCAGAAGTAAGGCTCAGATGCTTGAAGTGATTTGGAGTCACCAAGCTGGTATCCAGTGCTGATGGTTTGTACATGCTTCTGGATTTTGTGTGGGCTGCAACTGCACTGCATTTATTTTAAGATGTTTGAGAGATGCATTTATTTTATAGTTGTTAGATCTTCTGCTTTCCTAAGCAGATGGAAGAGGGGACAGAAGTGCACAGAGGGAGCGCCGTGCCGTGGGCAAGGCCGAGGAGCGGAACGTACAGTCTCGCTGTGGGGGTTCCTTTTGCTGTTGATGCTTCATGATGAAATTCTAGACATTTGAGGCAGTTTTAATGGGGGAGAAATTTGGGGCAGGTTGAGAGGAGAGTTTTTGGCATCCTGGAAGCGTGCTGTCCAGAGGTTTCCCTTTCCACAAAGGATGCGTAACACACGTGCGCTTGAGCGAGGCCCGTGAGAGGCCTTGCATTGCTTTTCCGCTCTGGAGTGTAAGGACGCTGCTGTACACCCCAGCCCTGGACAGTCTTGAGCTCTGCCTGACCTGGGGGAGAACTGCTCTTCTCTGCCCTTATTCTTCCCCAGGCCAGGCAGCTTCCAGCTAACCTTGTCCAGCAGGCAGGGTGGCTGCTTTCCTGCCCGTGAATGTGAAGAGCTGATTTTTCCAGCAAGTAAGGCTTTGGTGTAGGGCTGCCCTGTGTTCCCCTCTCAGCATGCTCTAGCAGCTTGTTGCACGAAATCACTCACTTGAGTAGCTTTCAATGCAGCCTAAAGGTGTGCCGTCCAAACCAGCCCCTTTCCGTCTTGACCGTCGCCATCTCACCCCAAATCCAGTGGCCTCAGTATGCCTCCTGGCCCTGCATGCCACACTCAGCCAGAGTCTCATCACCTGGCTGAGTGTGGAGGAGCATGGCCAGGCGTCTGAAGGGTGGGCCAGGTCCAGGGGCAGAGACTGGGCAGGGACAGGGAAGGCAGGCTCCTGCTGTGGTAGGGAACTGATGGAGCTGCAGAGGGTGGGGCCAGAGGCAGGAGGTGGGGGCTCCTGTGTCTCCAGAGCCTAGGAGGGACTTAGGAGGTTCCTGCTTGGGGAGAGCCGGACCCTGGAAACAGGACTCTTCCTATCCAGGCAGGCTTTGGCAGGTCATCTTCCCAGCACTGCTTGGTGGTTAAAGGAAAGATTTTAAACCCATGCAGACCTGGGCTCCACATTAAATGTAGAACCCTAGGTGGCTTCATCACCTGGGCCTTGTTCCATCCCATAGCTATAAAATGCCAGTGATGCCAGTTCTCAGGGGCTGTGTGAGGCTTCAGCAAGGTGTGCATGGACGGGGCGGTGTGTCGGGCAGGGCATGGATCTGGCTCTGGGTGTGCTTATTTGGGGGTGCGTCAGAACTTCCAAGCACAGCGGGGGCCCTTCAGGGTGCTGAGGTGGGAGAGGGAGGGTCTCACTGCATGGGCCTCCTTCCGTCTCTCTGCTCCGTGTGTCACGCCCTTCTCGTCTCTCCATTTCTGCTGATTGGACTGTGGGGCCTCTTCTCCCTCGCAGACCCTGCCCGGGCTCCTGCTGGTGCCTGGGCCTCCCTCGTGGGTCCTGATCCCACATCCTCCCCGATTTCCTCCTGAAACCCAGAAATTATTTCCCAATGTGCTTTCCAGACTCAAATGACCCCACCCCACCTGCCCCACCAGGACTCTCCTCAAAGGAAACAACTTTAGGAAAAAAAAAATGAAGCTGTTTTAAATATAAATGGCCAGGGCACAGTGGGCTCTTATTAAAATACAGGGAGATTAACAAGGTCTCATTCCCCTCAATTATTAACAATGTACTTGTTCTTCAGGAAAGTGCCATGAAAATTTAAAACAGATGAAAACGGTTGTTCACTTAAACCTGCTCAGTTACTCTGTGAGTCATGTTTCATTCAGCGCATTAAATGAACAGCGCGACCCTGGACACCTGCTGGTCCATCACCCCAGGGCCCGGGCAGGCACGTGGATGAAGACAGATGGAGAAGACGAGGCACGAGACTGTGGAGAGCCCCCCCACCAGAAACGCCTGCCCGATTCACCGTCCAGCCCACACCTGTGCATGCACAGGGACCTGCAGGCAGGGAAGCTGCTGCGTCGCCAGGAGAAGGGGCCGGGAGGGGAGGGGAGAGGCCTGTCTAGCCCCTGTGGCTGTTACCATGGGCGCCTCCTCACTGGCCAGTGCGGCTGCGCCTCAGCTTCATTCACAGGGGAGGGGGCCCAAGAGTGGTCACCTCCAGGCTCGGGCAGTGGGGAGGTAGGCAGGAGCGGCCGCTGGTTTTTCAGACCCCCCAGGGAGGCCGAGGAAGCGGCCCGCCGTGGAGTAGGCGCGGTTCTGTCTTCGGATGGAGGCAGGAGGGTTGGGCTGTGTGGGACGCTGGGCCCTGCCGCTTTCTGGAGGATGTGCTGTCCGGGGCTGCACGGGTTGGCTGTGTTTTTGGATGCTTGATATTTTGTTTTTTCTTCTCTTCACTCTGTCATGAAACTGGCAATAGTAGTTTGTAAATAAGTATCTGTTATAGATGAATATTTGCTATGAGTAAATTAATAAAGGAGTGAATAAATGAACAATTGATGTAGGGCCTGTCCTGTCTCAGGGAGCCCCACAAAGTCCTGCACGGTGGTCAGAGCCTGCCATCCTGCCAGGGTTCTGGGACGCCACTCTCAAAGCTGCGGGACCCTGCTGAGGAAGCCTGGTCTCAGAAAACTGAGCGGCTGCTTCTGCAGACCCTGCAGCCTCCCCTCCCTGGAGAAAGAAGCTCTGACTGAATCCTGGGACTGAACCCTTGGGTGCCACAGAAACGGGCTTTGCTGCCTGTCAGTCAAGCGGCAGGAGAAACAGACCTGGAGGGGAGGAGGCCGAGTGGGTGGTGTTTTCTGCACAGCGACTTGCTCCTTGGCCTGGTGCCATGTATCTCCAAATACCCTGAAGGTTGAGCCCAGGTTGAAGATGTAGAGGCAAGTCTTGGGGGGATGGAGTGGGCTTGGAGGGATGCTGGCGCCTTAGCAGGCTGTGCCCCTGAGGTGCCCAGTGTCTGCGGCCCAGCTCTCGGGCCACGTGCACAGGAACATGTTGCCGAGGGCATTTGGGTGCGGGTGGGGTGGGGAAAGGGAGACAGGGCTGTCTCTTAATGGGTATCTGCGAGCATGTGATTGTAAGAAAGGAAGAAGTAGAGGAGGAAGAAGGCCTCCTTGGGAGGTGTGTCATCCTGAGGAAGGCTGAACAATGAGGGTCTTGGAGAGTCAATTCAGAAGCACAGCCGTGCAGAGCAGGCAAAGGCAATAGGGCTTCTTGAGGCTGCCCGGGCGCTCATGCAATCACCATTGCCTGCTGTGAATGAGCCTACATTTTGTTGGGGAAGAGAGGCTACGACGCCAAACGATGGACTCTGAGTCAACGATAAGATGAAACAAAATTAAAACGAAGTAGGAAATCAAGAGTGGCTGCTGTGTGGCGTTGCGGAGATGGTGTTAGCTTTGAGAACTGGACAAGTGAGCCCCTGAGCTGCATCTGCACCCAGAGGCTGAACCGGCCTTGCAGCGGGACTGGCCTGGGCTTGCAGAGAAGCACGACGGCCCCAGGCCCGGAGAAGCAAGGGTGGGAAGGGGGCAGGCCAGCTCCTGCCAGGCTGGAGAAGGACTCGGACCTCGTGCCACCTGTGCCTGGGTGATTGTGAACACGTAACAAATGTGATCTTATTTATGTTTGGAAAAAGGCAACACAAACCAACAGGAGCCCTGTGAGGACCAGGTGACAGCCGCCCAAAAGCAGGGAACAAGGCTGGAGGAGCGAGGATGGGTGCTGTGAAGGAGGGTGTGCAGCCGGGCCCGTGGTCGGACCTGGTGAGATCAGAGGAGGGGGTGCCGCCGGTCTGGGGACGAAGATGAGAAGCTGGAAGAGAGCAGAAAACAGGAGGCTGCCACTCTCCCTCTATCCCAAAGTCACTCCAGGAGCAAGGGTGTCATTTACTGAAATGACAGACTCTCCATTTCACATTTTTCCCCCAAGTGCAGAATGCAGGGAAGCAGATGGGCTAAATTTTTAGAGTCAGGGTTATTAATGTATACTTTACATAGTAAACTTTCCCCTTTTAAGTGTGCAGGCCTGAGGTTTGCCAAATATGTGTAGGCATTTAATCACCACCATGATCGAGATGCAGAATATTTCCACCATCAAAAAGTTTGCTGTGTCCCTTGATGGTCATGCCCCATTCCCCAGCCCCAACCCCAGCCCTGGAGGTTGCTGTCTGCTTTATGTTCTGGTGGTTTTATCTTTTCCAGACTGTCACGTGAATGGAATCAGATGTATGAAATCCTATGGTATGGGGTCTTCTGAGTCTAGCTTCTTTTATTTAGCGTGATGCATTTGAAATTGATCCATGTCTCAGGCATCAGGAGTTCATTTTTCTTTTCTGCTGAGTAGTATTTCGTTGTATGGATGTACTGCAATTTGTCTGTCCATTCACCTGTTGATGTCCATTTGTGATTTTTGGCGACTATGAATAAAGCTGCTATAAACAGACATGGATTTTAGGTAGAGAAATGTGTTCATTTCTGTTGAGTAAATAACAAGGCATGAGATTTCTGGGCCATAGGGTAAATATGTGTTTCACTTTATAAGAAACTGACAAGCTGTTTCCAAAGTGGTTGCTTCATTTTGCATTGTGTGAGCATTTTAGGTGTTCTGCGTCCTTTCCAGCACCTGGTGTACCCATTTAAAAGAATTCAGCCACTCTAAATAGGTGTGTAGGACTGGACTTAAATTTAAATTTGAGAGGCGTCAGTGTGTGTGTGTGCCTTTCACACCTCCACAGTCACCGGCAACATGCGCTTGTGAGGAGTGAATACACACAGCAGCTGGGAAAGGTCTGAGCAAAGGGCCGTGGGCAGGGCACCCAGCTAGACAGAAAGAAATCAAGGACCGTGCTCTATGGTCCAACCGAGAAAGGATTTTAAAAAGAGAGAGTGAGCTACTGGCCAATTGTTGCTGAATGGCTGCATATGATAAAGAGTGAAAATTGAGCGCTGGATTTAGAAAGAGGGTGGTTTCTGCTGACCTTGACAAGAGCAGTTTCAGGGTTGCAGCAGTGATGAGACCCGCATGAGAGGGAGTTCAGGAGGGCAGGGACTTGGGCGATGGGGCTGGCTCCTCATCCAAGATAGCTCAGTAGAGTCTGCAGGCTGCATCTCCAATTTTCTCCTTTCTCCTTAGTAATAGACATCTAAATTTATTTAGGATGGCAATGTGCCCAGATGGAAAGACTACATTTTCCAGCACTCTAGAAAGACAAGCTGATGACATTTGTTGAATGGACTTCCATGAAAACTCAGTAAGAGTGGGGAGGTGATAGTTGGCCATGATCCACTTGCCTTTCCCTGCCCTCCTTCCTGGAATCGGGGGGACATACTGACTGCAGCCAGTGGTGATTACGGGACCTTCAGCTTAGATGACCTTGAGGGTGCAAGCCAGCTTGAGGATGGCAGAGAAGAAAGACAGGAGTTGTTGAGCTCCCTGATGGTTCTACTGAACTGCCAAGCCAGCCTCCAGCCTGCTCCTCCTTAAACCCACATGTGGCTAAGCCAATGCACTGAAGTCCATCAACTGTTGGACAAACCTCCTAACTGAAGCAGGCTGTAAGCCTCAGTATTAATGCGTCAATTCTCTCTCTTTTTTTTTTTTTTTGAGACAGAGTTTTGCTCTGTCGCCCAGGCTGGAGTGCAGTGGCCCGATCTCGGCTTACTGCAAGCTCCGCCTCCCGGGTTCACGCCATTCTCCTGCCTCAGCCTCTCCGAGTAGCTGGGACTACAGGCGCCCGCCACCATGCCCGGCTAATTTTTTGTATTTTTAGTAGAGACGGGGTTTCACCGTGGTCTCGATTTCCTGACCTCGTGATCCGCCTGCCTCGGCCTCCCAAAGTGCTGGGATTACAAGCGTGAGCCACCGCACCTGGCCTCAATTATCTCTTATTAATCTATAAATTTAATTTGATCTTCAAATATATACAGAAATAGCATGTTTTGGATTTAGTCAAGCTGTTGCTAAAATTCACATAGAAAAATGAGCAAGTAAGAATTGTTCAAGAAATTCCAAAACAGAGGTGTATTAGTGGGTGACGAGGGCTACAGCTATATATTTTAAGGTATAATAAATAAAACTGTGTGGTGCCGGTGCATGGATAGGGAATCTGGTCAAGGGAACAGAATATAGAGTCCAAAAATAGAACCAGTTATAGGAGGAAACTGAAAGTTGTATGATGATTCTTTCTCAGATATTCTTAAATAGTGGGGAAAAGATGGGTTATTTGGTGAACAGTGTTGGGACCATAAAGCAGCCATCTGAGGAAATTACTGGCCCATAACCAGGCTAGTGATGGACATCTCCAACTGAGATATATTCCAAATGAATCAAAGATTTAAAGGTCAAAAAAAAAAAAAAAACCAAAGACTTACTACTCTAAAAATTAAAACATAGGAGAGTTATTTACAGTCTCAGAGTAGTAAAGAACTATGACAGTAAACAAAGAAAGAAACCCCAGAAATCATAAAATAAAGGCTTGATAAGTTTGACTACCTAAAAAAATTCTGCATGACAATATCTATCCATAAGCAAAACCAAATAATAAACAACAAACTGGGAAACAAGTTTGGAACTCTGATCACAGACTGAGGTCGATTTCTTTAATACATAAAGAGCACCCACAAAATAAGACCAAAAATTCAAAATAAAAATAGGCAAAGGATTCACAGAGACAATTCACAGTAAAGGAAATACAAATAGCTCATAAATGTGAAGAGACGTCCATCTTTACTGAGGTGAAGAGAAACACAAACTAAAACTCCCTGGAGATGCCCCTTTCTCATCCAACAGATCCTCAAGGATCAGAAGCTGGGTGACACTGCGCTGGCCATGGTCTGCACATGCAGGCCTTGTGATACTTTGCTGATGAGAGTGTAGCCTGGCAGAACCCAGGAACTTGACCAAAAACTCCTGCTGTTAGAGCATCCCTCCCCGGCGTGCTGACCGCCTCCCTCCCCAGCGTGCTGACCGCCTCCCTCCCCGGCGTGCTGACCGCCTTTCTCCCCGGCATACTGACCGCCTTTCTCCCTGGCATGCTGACTGCCTTCCTCCCCGGCACACTAACCGCCTTTGCATGTTGTCCTGAGAGACAGGGGCTCCATCTTTACTTCCCAGATGAGGACAGTGAGGCTCAGAGAGGCTGGAGACAGTTAACTGGGGCTAAACCAGGAATGAACTCAAGCCATGGTATCCAAAAACAAGAGGAAGGATGAGTGGAAGAGTGAAGGGTACCCTCAGCCTGTCTTTCTCCTTTCTTCTTCTCTCTCTTTGTTCTGCCTTCTCTCCCCTGCAAATGAATACAGGGGACTTGACTGACCTGTGCACAAAGAAGCATAATTAAGTCCTGCCCTCAGGCTTCCAGCTGGTTTCCTACAGATCTGAAAAGCCGATGGCCCAGGCCGGTGTAGACCGTGGGCCCCCTAAGCGGGGCTATGAAAGAACCTGGGCTGTGTGGACTGCTCTTTCCTTGAGTGTTGCTGAGAACCAGGCTGCCTCCCCACCGTTCTGAGAAACAGACTCTTCTCTGGATGCCGTTGGAGGTCCTGGAGTCCAAGACGCCATCCACGAGCCAGTCCAACCGAAGCTCGAGGTGGAGACCAGGGTCCTATTTTGACTTTGCTGCCACTGAGATGCAACGTGACCCGTCTGGCCCTTGATATTCTATGGGGGGAGGGTCCTCTCTCAAAGAAGAGTGGGGCCAAATCAGCTGTTTTGGGAGGAAAGAGTAGAGCTTGACCACCAGGGAGTCAAAAGGCTCATCAGCAGTGGGTCCCAGAGGGTGAAGGGATGGGGAATGGGGGCATAGGGGATGCGACCTGCCAGGTCCCCCGCAGGGACCAGATATGCTGCCTCTGCCCACCCCCCCAGGTGTGAGGAAGCTAGCCAGGGAAGGCCTGTGGGTGAGGTCGGGAGAACATGCTGGGAGGTGCATGTGCCGCACGGGTGCGGGAAGTGTGTGAAAAGTGGTTGTGTGGAGGCAGGGTGAAGGCCTAAGAGGCAGCTGCCGTTCACCAATCTCCCTGTAGTTGTTCAGTCTTGTACGGCAGCTCCCTTTAGCTTCCCTCTTCTCAGAAATATGCGTAGTCGTGAACTCACGCTTTCCATAATGTGGATTTGGGGTTCACCCGCTCAGCCAGCCACTGGCCAGCTTTTAAAGGCTTAGGGTCATACTCTTCAGCTCTGAAAAATGTTCCTAGGAAAATGTATCACTTTATTTGCTTATGCAGCAGTCGATCAACGAATTGTGTGTGTGTGTGTGTGTGTGTGTGTGTGTGAGTGCGACCAGGGTGGGTGTGAAGGAGTGGGTAGAAGACGGATTTTGCTCTTGAGGAACTCACAGTCTAATTCAAGAGGTCAGACACTTGTGCAGATAATTGTAGTCCATGGCGGAAAACAGTAAGCCCCAGAGGCCAGTGAGTGGCCCTGAGCTGGACAGGTGGGGGAGGCCATGAGCATCATTGCTTTCCTTCCCACGAGGGAGGCCACGGAGCTTTAGCTCTCTCAGGTCCAAGAACTGCACTTGGCCAGGGGTGGTCCCTGAATCCCGATCATGAAAGCCACCGCTGGGCGGGCAGATGTCTTACCTGGGGGCCCCCAAGCCGCAGCTGGGTTCAGATGTTCATGCCAGTGCCCTCAGCCAGCCACGTCCTGGGTCTGCCTTTCTTGCCTTTCTTGCTGATGCCCCTCCAGCTCCCAGGGCAGACCCTGTGCTGTTGGCTGAATCTGGAGACACCTCACACCTGCCTCCCCTTGCCCTCAGCCCCAGCATCTCCACCTCTTTGTGGGGTGGTTTGCACCTTGCAGGTGCCGCCACCACCTCCCAGCTGTCTCCTGTGAGCTGCCACCTCTCCCAGCCGCATTGTGCCTTCCTTGAGGCCAGGACTCCAGCTACGCCTCTCCGTGGCCTTGGCAGTTCTCTAGGTAGATGCTTCCCAACTCACTGATGGGCCAGGAGTGAGGTGTGGGGCTGCCTCGCTTAGCCCAGGCCCTGTGGGGACTGCAGTCTGAGAAGCTGGGCCTCTGTGCAGAGGGGCCTCCTGGTAGTCAGAGCAGCCCGCCCCTGTGGCAGGCGTCCCTCCACAGCCTCAGCTCCCAGGCTGGCAGTCCCCTGACTCTGCCTGAACACTTGAGTGGCAGATTTCTCACCATTTCCTGGGGAAGCGATTCCAATTTCAATGTGAGAACGTGACTCCTCTTAATGAGTCAATATCTGTCTTCCTGAATCTTTCACAAATTGGCTCTTGTTCTCTCTTCTGGAATCTCACAGGAAAAAAAAATCCCACCCCCGCACCCCCGACAGCGTCCAGTGGAGACACTCACGGAGTGGAAGCTCTCCGTCTGCAGGGCAGGGTGGGCGACTCACACCTGGGGGTTCTGACCCCACCTTGGTGGGAGCCTTCTCTCACCGCCCACAGACAAACACAGTGGAACCAGTGGAACCAGCAGCCTGCCCTGCCCAGCCAGCAACTGGGGGAGACTGGGAGCACCGGGGTTAGCCTCTGCAGGAGGCTCCTGGCCCCACTGGCCCTCTGACAGGCAAATGCATAGGAATCTCACCCTGTTCAGACTTGGACAAACACACGCTCTCAAGACAGCAGCTGGTGGAGAAGGAAGTGAGCCTAGAAGTCCATGTCAAGCCCACGGTGCCTCCTCCACCCAGCCTGGCATCCTGCCTGGGGGCTGAAGGGAGACTAGTGTCCAGGGCCTGCTGGGGCAGCTCAGCCACCTCTGTCTCTAAAGGACCCAGGCGCCCCACAGGCGAGGCTGAGGCTGGGGGCCGGGAGTCCCGGTCGCCTCCCACACACAGCCCTCCCTGCTCCTCCAGCTGCCCCTGCCTGTCCCTGCTCACCCTGCCCTCGCCCCCCACTCGCTCATAGACCAGAAACCACGTGGCGAGGCTGGGTGCATATTCACATGAGAGAGAACGCCATAGCAACCCCGAGACAACAAGAACACTTTCCTGAGAGACGCTGGAGACGCCCCTTCCTATGGGAGTGTGTGTGAGCCCTGGAGCCACCGAGCCACAGGGGCAGGCCGCCCTCTCTTTGGTAAAGCTGAGGGCATTGGCCTGCATGGATTTTGAGGAGGCAGGTTGTGTATGTGTGGTGAATGGGAAGTCTCTGCTGCAAGCTGGCTTCTGAGTTGCCTTGTGCCTTGGAAAGCAGAACCAGTTGCTGAGTTCAAAGGCAGGTGGGAGGGGAAGCTGCACACTGAGAGGCAGTGTGCTCAGTGTGGCCAGCAAGGATGCTGTGGGCATCAGGAGGCATCAGCTCTAGCGATGGCTTTGGGGTTTGGGGTGCACAATCTTGCTTGGTATTTTCTAGAGACTAGACATCTGACTTAGGAGCCCAGAGGCCTGGGGCTCTGACCTGACAGCACACAGCTTGTGTGGATTAAGATCATGGGTTCTAAAGTCACACTGCCCTGGGTTTGTGCCTGTGCTGTGACTTCCCATATGGCCTGGAGGACGCCTCTGGGCCAACGGTACACTGTGGGATAGTAGCACCTTCCTAGGGGGTTGGCTAGGACACAGGCTCAGTCAGGGGCCCTGTGACTTTGGGCAGCCACTCCACCTCTCGGTGCCCAGCTTCCTTTTCTTAATAAGGGAGGCAGAATGGAACCTGCCTCATTGAGGAGCCGTGAAGATTAAATGAGATGAATCAGGTAGGGCTTTGAATAGTTCCAGGTCCACTGTACGTATCTGATACATGTGAGTTATGTTGAGGAACTCAAAGGGTTGGGTGGAGGTGAAACAGACCTTAGTGTGTGTGCTGTAGCACATAATACACACTCACAACTGATGATGAGGATCATGATTGGCAGTAATAGCAGTGCTATGACCCATCTCCTCTTTGTTTCTCAAGAATAAGGCACATATCTATCTATCCAAAATTTCTACATGCTTTTGGGGAACATAAACCCAGAAATACAAGACATTACCACATATAACAAAATCTGCTCTGCACAAAATAAGAAGCAAATCCCTCAAGCCTATTTAAATAAGACAGAATCCTCACTCTGCTTGCATGAGAAGAATGGAAAACAAGAAGGGAGAGTGAGGCGGTTCTCTCCCTGCCGAGAGGGCTTCACCATCTGGAAGGAAGAAAAGGGCTCTGAATTAAGAGCAAGGAAGGGAAGGCAAAAGGGGAACCGAGGGCCCAAGTGGGGAAGCCTACGGGACTCCTGCGTATTGGGAGTTGGGGCACTGAGCCCCCAGTCCCTCCCACTGGCTGGCAGCGGTGCTCCTGCAGAGAAGGGCCTGTCAGTAGTCCAGGAACCCCAGAAGGTTCCACAGCAACTTCACTGAACAGCCACCTGACCCTCCTGGAGTCTCCAGCACCCAGGATAGAGTCTATAGTGTTCCAAGTGTGACCCCTGGACTGACGGTGCCAGCACCACCTGGGGTCTTTTTGAAATGCACATCCCTGGGCCCCATTCCAGACCTACTGGGGAAGAGCCCCCCGGGGTGGGCCAGCAATCCTTGTTTTAACACGCCCTCCCGGGGTTGCTGATGCGGGTCAGTAGGAAGACAGAATTGTGGACATCTTCTGAATTTAAGATGGGGCAACACCACTGCTTTCCTGCATCTCAGTGTGCAGAGAGCTTGAGTTTGGGTGGTGGGCAAATTTGAGTTCAAATCCCATTTTAGTCTCTTGTTTGTGTGATTTGGGGAAGCTGGGCTCCTCTGCTGTGATATCTCTAAAATGGGGTAATAATGCCTCGTCTGAGGGTCCTCATAGGGATTGGAAATAACATATGGGAAATTCTTGGCACAAGTTCTTGTCAAATGAGAAGACAGATGAAGAAGCCCTCCTCCATCTGTACGTCTTCCCCCTATTTTCCCCAGAACTTGGAATGGTGCTTTGCCCTTAATTGGCAATTAATATATAAACAAAATTAATTGAAAGCATTTTAAGCACTTGTCATCTGGAGCTCATTCCACTGGTTGGTTCCCTGTCTTCCCCACTCACCCCAGCAGACACTGAGCACAGGAAGAAGCCGGGGTAGCTGTGTGGGACACACTTCAAAAACAGAAATCCAGCGCAACTTCTAAGGCATCGCTGCCTTCTCGTCCCATTTTATTTCCAAATCCTAATGCAGTTTTGCCAAGAAGCACCCAACATTCCTCCAAAATCTTCTTCCAACCCAACCAGCCAATCCCCACTCCAGCCAAAAACCAAACCAAACTAAACCAACTAGCAAACCAACTACACGTGCACACCTGCACACACACCTGCACACACCTGCACACACACCTGCACACACCTGCACACACCTACACACACACCTGCACACACCTACACACACACCTGCACATACATACATGTGCACAGGTGAAAACAAATGCCTGTCTTCTCTCTGGTCCTGTTCAGGGTGGGTGGCTTTCCCCAGCTCCGCAGGTGATGTTCTTGCCTGTACCAGCGAGAGCCGTGTGGGGCTGCAGAGGAGCTGCCCTTCTTTTCCAGAGAGAGGAGCCCCCGGAGGTGATGCACTGCTCCAGGGCAGGACGGTGAGGGCCGGATGGGAGCGTGTAGCTCCAGCACCCTGTCCTGAATCGGAGCCAAGGGACGGTCGGCAAGAAGAGCCAAGGGCATTCTTGTTCCTGTTTTCAGCGCCACGTTGGGTGCAGAACGCCAAGTGGACAAAAACACTGTCAATACATGCCAAGCTGTGAGGGAAAGTGCAGCTCACTTAGCTGCCTTGACATCGATTTTCACCTGCTTTTGTTGATGAAGCTGCATTCGTAAGAGTGATAAATCCATTAGACAAACATGGCGCTCCATTATTCACAGTGTCTGCCATGCAGGTGTGAGGGGACGGGGCTCTGCCGGGGCTGGCCAGCCTGGCCAAGGGGTCAGAGCCTGCAGACACTGGCTGGGCAGTGCAGAGGAGGGGTCTGAGGTGCAGGTGGTCCCAGTGCTTTTCCCCAGGTATGGCCAGGTGGGCCTTGTGAAACTTACCTCAACCTTTCTGAGCTCCAGCTCTCACCTGTCCCTCAAGGCTCGGAGAGGATGGCTGGAGAGAAACCCAAGCACAGAACGGATTTTCCTCCACCTCTCCCTGCCTCTCCTCACAGTCACTCTGTGGAGCAGGTGGGAGGAAGCCCTCCCACTTACAGACAGGAAGCTAATATTCAGAGCTAGGAAGTGATTCACTCAGGGCCTCACGCTACTGCAAACCAGGGCCTAGAACCGAGGGACAGAGTTTCTGATGCCAGCTCCAGCTGGATCCACAAGCAGCTGCCTCTCAGCTCCGTGTGTTGCCAGAGCAATGCTGTTCTCTCCTCATCAGTTGGGACAGGGACCCAGCTGAGAAGCTTGTGGTCCCTGGGAGCAGCCTCAGGGCAGGGACCGGAGTTCCTCGCTAGAGGGGATGCCCATGCCAGGGCTGTTGGCACAGCGACCAATGCAGGCTGCCTCTCCAGGGAGGCGGTGCTGGGTCTCCACTGGGGGAGATGCACCCTGGTGGTGGATATGTGGCTGCTGGGGGCAGTGCCAGTGAGCCAGGGCTGGCCTGCACGGGCCTGGTGGAGCAGAAGTGGAGAAGCTCCCAGCACACCAGGCTGCTCAGGTGCTGGGCACGGCGGGTGCCTTCACAGTCCTGGCAACGCCCACCAGTCTACACAAGGCCCCCGAGTGTGTTAGGGGTTCGCCAAGCCCCCACATCCCCCTGTGGCAGAGCTGGAACTTTACTTGGCACTCTCCCACTCCCGCCTCCTGACCCTATCTGCTGTGCTCAACTACACAGAGGGCTGGGGGCCCGGAGTGAGGGCATGATGTCCGACTTGGGCAGGTGAGGCCACTGTCTGTCCCAGGCGCCTGGGAAAGCATCCAGAGGGCTGGGAAGGCTGAAGAAGCAAGAGGGCAGCTTGGTGGAGGGAGGGGCACCACTGGGCCTGGCAGTGAGGCTGAGGAGGGCTGGAGGCTGCAAAGGTCAGGCTTGCTCTGCAGGCACTTGCCCCCAGGAAGCCTTCTCTGATTTATTTCACACCCAGGTCGCTCAGTCCTGCAGCCTGGTGGGCAGACATCGTGGAACACTGATTTGAAGGGCTGCTCTTGCCCTTTCTCCTCGGCGGGAGGGTGAGCCTTTGAGGGCACAGAGGGGACGCTCTGGGCTCCATCTCCTCTCCTGCCTCTGCCCTGCGCAGCTTCCCCACCTCAGCACCACTTTGACACTGTGGCAGGGAACCTGAATCTAACAGGGACTGCAAACAGAAATTGACACAAAGAAGGCGGCGGTAGCAGGTGGAAGGTGAGGTGGCGGTGATAGGGACTATTCCCTCCAGGTTTTCACAGATTCCTGGGGAAGACGGTAGTTGGTCTTTGCACACCCCTCCAGGGTCCCCCAGGCCTTTTAGCCTGTCTTGAGAGCACGGAGTATGCGCCAGGCAGGACCTCTCAGCCCACTCAGAGCTCTGGATCCACCAAGGGCCCTGAAGGAGAAGACGCCCTGGATGCTGATGTTCCTTCACACCGCACCCTGTGCACCCAGCACTGAGCACCACTTTGGGGCTGGGGAGGGCACGCTAGTGTCCCTGCCTCTCGCTACCTGGTAACTAGGCCGAGGGTTACCTGCCAGGGCCTGATTCTTGCACAGTAATTATGCCCTTAGAAGCCGGCCTGCTAATTGCTTTTGCTATTTCTGGACTCTGCCCCTCCTGATCCGTCCTCCTGCTGGAGACAGAAATAACCAGACACTTGGTGGGTAATTACTGCATAGCAGCCCCAGCATCAGCAGTGCTGAGCAGCAGATGCAGACCCCTGACTCAGCGCGTGGGTTTGGGGCTGGGAATCACAGGGAGGTGCCCGACCCTGGCAAGGGGGGCACACCTGGAGCCTCCTCCCCTGAAGACGTGCTCCCGCCTTTCTCCCGTGCTGAGCTGGTCTTCCGGCAGCCCTCTCTCTGTCCTCTCCCATCACCTGCACCTCCTCCTTCTTTTCCATGTCCCCACCTTATGGGATAGAACAGCAGGAACTGATTCCTAATTGTGTCTTTCCCCCCGCATTGGTCCCCACTACCCTTGGAGAGGAAATAGGAAGTCAAAATACCATGGTTCATATTTGCAAATACGCTTTTACTTTTAAGAATGAAGGAATGACGGCAATGGTGGACAGACAGTAAGGAGGAGGGGTTCAGAGGAAGGTGAGAGCCTCTGGGGTGCAGCCCTGGCAGGCTTCCTGAAGGAGATAAGGCCTGGGCTGGCTTTGAAGGGCAGGCAGCCCCTGGATAGACAGGACCATGGCTCCAGCTGTACAGAGAGACTGGGTGGTAGGAAAAGTTTGGGACACCAGGTTTGCAGGTCTCTCGGGGCAGTGTCATAGGCAGGCACAGAGCCTCCTCCTTCTTCAAGCAGGGCGAGCCCTTTCCCTTCACACCTTGGAGCCTTAACTCTGCAAGTGAACACTGATAATAGGAGGAGGAGGCTTCTATTGTTGCCCAGGCTGGGGTGTGTGTTAAAGGAAGCAGAACTGTTTCTTGGCATCTGAGGCCGAGCCCCTCCCTAACCCCACTGCTGGGTCCTCCTCCTAATTCCCAGAGCAGAGGATACATATATGTATAGTTGAACAAGCAAGGACCCCGAGTAAATCACTGTCCTCATCCTTGAGGGCACTGGGCACTCAGCTTGTGGTTTGATAGCCCCTCGTGGCTGCACTGATCACCGCGCATGCCGTGGCTTCACCACCTGAGCTGCATTTTGGGCGTGTGGCATCTGCCAACTGGGCTTTGCACCATCTCTTTCTGCCTAAACCCCAACTCCCCAAACAGATGAGAGTACCTCAAAAGCAGCAGCTCCTTGCATACCTCTCGGGGCCCCCTTGCCTGACACAGTGCCCAGGCTCCGCCCCCAGCCACCTGTTCTGCAAGAGGCAAGCCTCCATCCGTTCACAGTCATCTCTTGAGCACCTGCAGCATGCCAAGCACTGTGCCATGAGTGAGAATAAGGGTGGAGAGACACAGTTCCTGCCAGCAGAGAGCTTGGAGTGGAGAGGGGGTCAGCAGTTTCAATGAGGGACCGGGGAGGAAACCCAGGGAACCCCGAGAAAGAGCCTTTCATTCTGCTCATGCCGGGCTGGGGGCAATGTCACGGGGATGGAGGACATGGTAGGGTTTAAACAGATGCAGAGGGAGAGATGCTTAAGGGAGCTCAGGGAGGCTACAGCTTTGCCCCCGGTGCCCACTGGGCACACCTGGTCATTGACAGAACTACAGACAGTCCCCAACTTATGATGGTTTGACTTACAGTTTTTTGGCTTTTCAATGGTGCCAAAGCAATACGCATTCAATAGAAACTGTACTACCGACACAACAATTCTGCCTTTTGCTTTCACAGTATTCAAAAAATTACTTGAGATATGTAACACTTTATTATGTAATAGGCTTTGCGTTGGATGATTTTGCACAATAGTAGGCTAATGTCAGCTTTCTGAGCATACTAATGTAGGCTAAGCCAAGCTATGATGTTCAGTAGGTTAGGTGCCTTCATTGCATTTTTGACTTAAGATATTTTCAACTTATTGTGGGTTTGTGGGGACATAATCCTGTCATTAAGTTGAGGGACATCTGTGGGCCTATAACCTCGGGTTTGTGACTCTGAGACCGGGGGTGCCCTTCACCTGCCTGTGCTGTAGGTTGTGTTGGGGCTGATGCTACAAACCCAAGAAAGACAACTCACGTGGCTTTGGGCTTCTGCTGACACAGGGGCCCGGTGGAATCCCGGACACCTCAGATGAAGAGTTTGCGCAGGACTTTGACGGTGCAAACAAAATTTGCTCCACTGCGGAGTGTGACGATGGAGGAAATTTAGTGCTTCTCACGCTCTGTTCCCTACAATGTTGACACAGGCTGAGCTCAGATGCAAACAACAGAAGCAAAGCTGATGCTTGGGCCTGCCTAGGGACTATCCCTGTCTCCAGGAAATCCGGCAGGGGACCCAATGTTTATGTTCCTTCTTTCCTCAAGTCTGCTCTCATCCATGTTGAGACAAAGGTCTGAGGCCAGGTGAGAACAGAGAGCATTCAGGTTTACCTCCCAGACTTGTCCTCATCAATAAATGCTGTGCTTCTTATTGGTGCTGCCACCCCAGGCTCCCACTGGCTCCATCTCAATTACAGACCCCATTGGAAGGATGCCAGCACATGCCCAGTTCCCGTCACTGACTGGAACAGGCAGGAAAAGCCAGCCTGTCATTTAAGGCCCAGGACCTCCTTATCTTCTGGTCATTTCACTCTTTGGGACTGGAAGGTGCTACCTCTCAGACCTACTAAAATCAGGCCCGAGACTGTGGGGACTGGAGCTGGGAGAGGATGGGCCGTTTTTTCTCCTAGGAAGACAGTAATTGCAAATTTGTCACCAGCAGTGACATGGCGGTGAGCAATTAATTCTGGGGGACTCCCTGCCTGTCACCAAGTGTGTCTTCTGCCCTGAGCAGCCTCTCTTGCTTAGAAGCCTATCCCACCTTTCAGTAGACGAGCTGATTTGCTGTAGACCCGGTTCCCTGGGGGCAGCAGGGGTCTTGCAGCTGAGGGTTTGATTTTGGTGACATGGCCGTGTGAGGTAAGGAGAAGAGATACAGACAGAATGCTAGCAATGGCTAACACTTGTGTAGAGCTTGCTATGTGACAAGCCTGCTTCCAAATGTGTACTGATTATAATAGCCCTATAGGGCAGGCACTATTATTATTTCCATTTCAGAGATGGGGAAATCGAGGCACAGAGGGGTTACTAATCAACTAGCCCAAAGTGGCAGAGCAGAAGTCCCCTCCAGCCGGTCTTGCCCTGGAATGTGTGGTCTTAACTGTAGCGCTGCACGGCCGTTCCTTGTGTGTGCCCCAAGGAGCCGGTGAGCATACTAGAACCAGGCCGGCTGCTTCAAAGCCAGAGTCGCTCTCACGATGTGTGCGTGCCTGGGCCAGTCACTGCTTTTTCTCTTAAGCCTCAGTTTTCTCATCTGTGAAACGGGACAGTGGCGCCCACTTCAGAAGCTCGTCGTGAAGGCAAAATGGCAGAAAACCACGCAGTCTCCTGACCCCGCCCCGTTCCTCTCCCAGAACCCGCGCCTGCTTCTCACCCTGCTTGGCACGGAAAGCATCACTATTACTTCCCCGGTGCCCCGTCTGGTAATCACTGTGTACTACACTGTTGCCAAGAATCATGCTGATTTCCGATGCCAAAGGACAACGTCTAGAACTGAACGCCATAGCAGTCCGGACCCCTGACTTCTGATGACATGGCCAGCAACAGTGAGGAAACTCATGCGAGCAGCACCAGCCCTGATGGGGTGTGCCTCCTGCGGGCTGCCTGGAGGTCTGAGGGTGCAGAAGCGCTGTTGGCCCTTTCACCAGGAGCATCACAGGGCAGGCTGGGAGTGGAAGGGCCACATGGTTCTCTGCAATCTGCCAAGGTGGGCTGGTGTCAGAGAGAGCAGATTATCCAGGGAGAGGCTGGAAAACGTATGTGTCGGGTTGGAGGAAGTCTTACTTTCATTATTATTATTATTATTTGAAGCTCATATCAAAGTAAGCTATGAGCTCAGGCACCAGCTGTCCAGGGCTGGGTGCATGAGGCAGAGAGGGCTCCCTCTGGGGTGAGGTCCCATGGGTCCAGGCCACACGGGGCTCCTGGGCAGGACCATACATCCAGCCCCGGGTGCACTACTTGATGGGATGACCTTCAGTAAGACACTTCAACTCACTGGGCCTCAGTTTCCCCAGTTACATACCTAAAAGTTTGAATCCCGTCTCTAAGATTTAGCTTTCCTTCTAGCTTTTATCTCCCATAAGCATTTTGATCTATAAGCTCAGTGGAGGTTTAAGGGCAAAGTGCACACCCTTGGACCCAGAAAGAGGGGGCCCATTTGCATTTGAAAGATCCCAGAACCTTATGAATTCTGCCTTGAGTGAGGCTAGAGGATGCCTGGCATCCCCAGCACGAAAAGCAGGTTCCAGGCCTTCCCCCAACAGCAACTGACCAGAGCGCAGCAGATGTTTGCTGCTCCAAAGCTGACTTCTTTCTCTTCAGAAGCCTCCTGGGGACCTCACGGAGGACGTCTTTCCCTCCCTGTCCCTCTGGCATGGGCTGTGGTTGGAAACAGTCACAGCAAAAGCAACTAGCTCAACTAAGAGCAGAACGAGGTTCTCTCCACAGCCAGGAAGCAGGCTGGGATTGAAGGGAAGGTGAGATGGTGAGATGAGCCATTTTGGTAAGAGGACACTGTGGCTCCTGTGCTGTTTTGCAGAACTCAGGGTTAAGGCGGCATCAGTCTCTGTGTTGGGGCACATGGATTGGAAGGTTTCTGTCATGTTTGTGGTTTAGTTAGGAGGATTGTGACGGGGGGGGGGGGGGTTGGAAGAATCAGGCCAGTGTGGTGCCGTGTGCTCCTGTGGATTGGTCCAACTTCCCATCGCCTGTCTGCCTCTGCCCACCCCAGGGAGAGGGAGCACAGCCAGATGGCCAAGAACTTTGACTTTTCATTGCAACAGCTGGCTTGAGGTCCTATCTCTTCTTCTCACAAGCTGTGGGATTTGGACAAATCGGTTAACCTTTCTGTGCCTCAATGGGATAATAGAAGTGTCTCCTCACAGGCTTGTTGGGAGGTCTAAACGACAGGGGGCTTGTCAACTGCTGGTTATAGGCCACAGCCCGCAGATGTGAGGTTTGGCACCATCCACCCATCTCCCGCTGCCTGTGCCGGTTACCCATTGCCTATCATTTATTCCCACAAATTAAAAAATATTCTTTATACTAATTTTCTTGCCAATTTTTATGTTTTCATTTATTTCTTAGGTTTCTATTGATTTTATTATTTTTGGTCTATTTCTCTACTAAGACACTATTCTCCAAAACCAGTTACAATATATATCTTAAATCAATCAATCATCCGTCTATGTATCTATCATGTATCATCCACCTATCTGCCTCTGTCAATCTATCCTCAACTATATTAAAAGCAGGCTCATTTGCAGAAGGACACACATCTTGCAGACAGGTCCATCAGTCCTGCCCCAAGCAGAGGAAAATCTCGTTTTCAAGGGAACATTTAACTGTGACGACGGTGTGCAGGTGAACAAGCCATCAACACATGGTGGCAGGTGTTTGGAGCACCAGGCTTTTAGAGTCAGAGACACACGCCAAAGCCTCAGCGCCGGGCCCCTTAGACAGGAGGTTCATCCTGCATCCCAGCAAACAGATCCGCCTCCCAAGGGCCGATGGGCTGGAGAGGGTCCCTCCTCTGCAGGTAGGGTAGAGGGGCCCCATTTTCAGACGTGAGCCCTTCACAGTCCCGGCGTCTCTGGAATTGCACCCACGCTGAGTGGAGCCCTGCAGAGGACAGCTCACTGCCGCGCTATAAACATACATGACCAGTGGGCTTTCCGTTGACAGGTGATATTCTCCTTGTGGGCCTCTCAACGCCGCTGTGGTGACTTCAGCCACTGTATCTGTTTCATTGGAGGATTTCCTTGTTTCACACATACCCTTTTCTGTCTCTTTTCTGGAAAAGCTTTCCATCCACCTTCCCCACCTGGGCTGAGTCCCAGTGCCACCTCCCAGCCTCACGTTGTCAATAGTCATTCTCTCCACATACCACGCTCCTGCCTTGGGATTTCCAGGGCTGCCTCAGTCCACCCGGAAGCACAAGCAGTGCAGACCCCTCCTCTCCCTGGCCGCCCCTTCCCACGGGCCAGCGGATTCCCCTTTCTCCATTGCATTGACTGTGGAGTGATTCCCGTCCATCTGCTCTGTCTACAGTGTAGACAGAGTGCAGCTTCTTCCACACTGAGCAAGCAGTGGGGCCTGGAGTGAGGGCAGAGCAGGGAGACAGATCCTTCTCTGGAGGCTGTGGGTTACAGGCTTCCTCCAGATCTGGAGGAAGGGGCCCACTCAGGGAGTGGGGGCGGGCACCAGGGAGACCCAATATCTGTGCTCACTTCCTGGATGCCGAGGTTAGCACCAGGGAGGGGCAGAATGTGATGACATGGAGCTGGGAGTCCATAGGCATGCACCCCCACAGACACACATGCACAGACCAGCTCACACACACACACATACATGCACAGATCCATTCACACACAGGCGCACCCACAGACACACACATGCACAGACCAGCTCACACACACACACAGACACATGCACACACACAGATACACTCACACAGACTCATGCATACAGACACATGCACACACATACTACACACAGACACACACGGATACAGACACACAGATCCACTCACACACACACAGACACCTGCAAACACAGATGCACACACAGAGACACCTGCAAACACAGATGCACACACAGAGACACCTGCAAACACAGATGCACACACAGAGACACCTGCAAACACAGATGCACACACAGAGACACCTGCAAACACAGATGAACACACAGAGACACCTGCAAACACAGATGCGCACACACAGAGACACCTGCAAACACAGATGCGCACACAGAGACACCTGCAAACACAGATGCGCACACACAGACACCTGCAAACACAGATGCGCACACAGAGACACCTGCAAACACAGATGCGCACACACAGACACCCACAGACACTGGGGTACTTGTGACCGCTCCCTGTGTGGGCACCATCATGCACACTGGATCAGAGCCACGGGCATCGTGGCTTTCTTGTGGACGTGGTGGCATTTGCTGACATAAAAAGAAAGAGCGAGAGGGAGGTGGCACCCGTCTGAGGAGCACAGGCACTGATGAGGAGTGTGGCTGATGGCACAGGCAGTGAGTGAGCAGTCGGGTAAGCCTGTTTATAAATCAGGAGGAGCGCAAGCTTGTCCTCGTGTGGATCTGCTGTGTGCACAGGGGTGCACTTCGTGTACACTTGCCCCGGGATGTTGGTCATGGGTGCTAATGGCAGGCATGTGTTAGACACAAGTGCTGCCTGTCTGTCCTTGAATACGGGTGTGCCTGTCCTGTCATATGTCCTCGGTGCTTGCTGGAACTGCTGCTCAGCCCCTCTCACCTCTGGCCCACCTCCAGTGCCTGCCCTGAGGGTCCTGCATCCCACACTCACACTTGCACCTGCAGATTCCCCAGGGCAGCCGGCTCCAGTCCCCGCAGGGCTCCTAATAGCTGATGGTTGTGGGAAACACCTGGCCACTTCTGTCTAAGCCAGTGACCTTTGATCCAATTGATAGGAGCACCTTGGAGGGCTGCAGGGCAGCAGAGAGTGGGGATAGAGGGAAGGTGGGTGTTTCCTCCCTCCCCCTTCCCACCTCCCCGGCAGCAGGTAAAGATAGTGATGGATGAAGCTGGAGGAAAAGGCAGATTGGTTTTGGGTCCTGATGAATAAAGTCTTTCATGCTTCCTGCAATTGCTGGACTGCCGGGCGAACACAGCCGTTGCAGAAAGCTCTGGGATTTTCCCCTGATTGGTGGCCCCAGGGGAAGGACTGACAAGTGGTTATGTCGTTTATTGTTGAAGGGAGAGAAACGAGCTGTCTGGTCTTGTCCATTCTGGGATGTTCTGGCTCTGACACGGGGAGGCGCTCTGGGGATCCGGGGTGGCTGGCCCGGCAGCAGGGAGGCCCAGTGAGAATTGGCCCGGCTCCCGCCTCAGAGCCCTGCGGCAGCTCTTGCTGCTGACTGTGGCACCCCCTCTGCCTGGATCCCAAGGCCTCTAACCGAGGCCTACTTTCCCTCCTGAACCGTGTCCCCCATCTTCTCAGAGCCACCTTGCCTCTGCATAGACTGCTCTTAATTGCCCCCAGCCCAGGAGAGGCCAACTGTGTAGCGGTTTCCACCCAGGGCTCAAATCTAAGCCCACTGATTTTCTAGCCATGTGGCCGTTGGTGAATTGCATGCCTCCTTAGGTCTCGATTTCCTAACTGCAGAATGGGTGTCGACACTGATCTCATTGGGCTACATGAGGATTAAACGGAATAATGTGTAGAGGACTTAGCTCAATGCCCAGCACCAGTAACTGGTAGTTAAAATGTTCTATTTCACCTCCAATGGGGCTTGCCCATTATTTAACCTGCTATTTCCTTCTGAATTTTCCAGGCCTAGTTCAAGTGCCATTTCTTTCTTGAAACGTACTCTGACTAATATACACTAAATTGGATTCCTTTGCTTCCTTGAGAACCCTGTTGAGTTTGAGCCTAATGATTATCCTGTATAATTAATCCTGTATTGTATAATTAATCCAACTAAGTCATCATTGAGCACCAACCATGTGCCAGACATTTTCCCTAAGAATTTCCTCCACTGAATGTCAGTTCCACTAGAGGCGGGAACATGTCTTACAGGCCTGCTTGTCGGAGCGTCTGGCATAGTGCTGGGCACTGAATGCTGCCTCAGAAACCGTTCAGTTGTTGGGAGGGTGGTTAGCAGGGATCGTTGGCTCTGTCCAAGGAGTTGTGGGACTGGAACAAAGAAACAAGAGCCGCCATGCCTTAATGTTGGATGCCTAACAAAATAGATGACCTCACCAGGTGATGCCGGAGAGCGCAGCAGGCGTCCAGTGGGTCGTGTCCTGGAATCTATGATTCTGAAGGGACTGAGAAGAATTCTACCCCAAGCTCTCACCCAAAGTGAGAAGCGCCCGCTGTCCCACGCTGCCTTGAGCACTGACATCCCTTTGGCCTGTCCGAGAGGCAGGGGGCTCATTACGCACAAAGAAGCGTATACGTCTGCACACGGCATGATTGATAGTAGTTCTTACAACTCCAAACAGGGTGGAGCTTGTCCTTTGGAGAAACATGAAATAAATCGAATCTGGCTTCTGTATAGCAACTCCTCGGATGCTCCCAGACCACCGGCCACACCCAGCTTTGTGCTCTTTTTCCCAGGCCCCATAAGAAGTGGTTTCTAGATCTCTTACTGCCCTGACCCCTCTCCTGTGCGCACACCCTGTTTGTGCACAGCCATCTCTCTGTGGGTAACTGGAGCAGAGCAGAGCACGGCCCCGAGTGGCTCGTCCCTCCCCTACCTGAAACCATGTTCTGCAAATGCCGCCTGAGAAAGAGACACTGTCTTTATTTATTCATTTTGTTAAGCAATGGCATGAACATGGACAAAATCACACATGAATGTATGGGCAAGGATATATTCTGCAAATCGAGTACACAGATGAAGGCCTGCACAGATTCAGGATTGAGTAAAATGTGATATATGCTCACGCCTGTAATCCCACACTTTGGGAGGCTGAGGCAGGCAGATTACCTGAGGTCAAGAGTTTGAGACCAGCCTGGCCAACATGAGGAAACCCCCATCTCTACTAAAAATACAAAAATAAGCTGGGAGTGGTGATGTATGCCTGTAATTCTAGCTACTCCAGAGGCTGAGGCAGGAGAATCACTCGAACCTGGGAGGTGGAGGTTGCAGTGAGCTGAGATTGTGCCACTGCACTCCAGCCTGGGCAACAGAGTGAGACTCTGTCTTGGAAAAAAAAAGTGATATATGTATGTGCCCAGTTTTTCAGAGGATGCAAAATATCTGCACTGATACTGTTCAAAGGGATGGAAATAAGTGAAATACTCCTCTTCAAATTGTTTTATTGTGAGAAAATATACATAACATAAAATTTAGCATTTTACCCATTTTTAAGTCATTCAGTGGGATTAAGTACATTCACATGATTGTGCAATCATCACCAATATCCATCTCCAGAACGCTTTCATCTTGTAAAATGAAACCTTTGCACCCATTAAATACGGACTTTCTATTTTCCCCTGCCCCCAGTCCCTGGTGACCACTGTTCTATTTGCTACCTCTATGAATCTGACGACCCTAGGTAGGTTCTCATAAGTGGAACCATAGAGTATTTGTTCTTTCCTGACTGGCTTATTCTCCAGCACAATGGCCTCCGGTTTCAACCGTGTGGTAGCAGGTGTCAGGATTTCTTTCCTCTATGGGGCTGCCTGATGTTCCACTATACGCATAGACCACATTTGGCTTATCCACTCACCCGTCTATGGACGCCTGGGTTGCTGTTTTGGCTATTGTGAATAAAGCTGCTGTGATCATGGGTGCACATATCTGTTTGAGTCCCTGCTTGCAGTTCTCGTGTGTATCTACCCAGAAGTGGAATTGCTCGATCATGTGATAATTCTAAGTTTAATTTTTGGAGGAACCACTGCACTTTTTCTCACAGAGGCTGTAGAGTTTTATATGCTCATTAGCAATGTACAAGTGTTCCAATTTCTCCATATCATCACCAACACTTACAAGTTTCATTTTTTCTGATAATATCCTAATGGGCATAAGGTGATCCCTTGTGGCTTTGATCTGTATTTTCTAATGACTAGTCATGCAGAAGGTCTTCCCATGGGCTTATTGGCCATTTGTGCATCTCCTTTGGAGAAATGTCTACTCAAGTTCTTTGCCCATTTTTAAGTTGGGTCGTTTATGGGCGTAAACGATCTTTGAAATAAGTGTGAAGGTATTTTTTATAACCATGTTTAGATTACATTGTGTTTTATTGGGTGAGTATAAAATATTCAGTAGAAAATATTCTCGTCTCTTCAATACATGTGATTTTAAAGGGGAGCATCCTTTAGCAAGAGGATCAGAACATGTCAAATAGAAGAAAACTTTCCTGTTCCCAGTGCAGTGCCACTGACAGAGAAAGAGCGTGCCAGGTTCAGAGTCCCAGACAAGCAGGCCCAGGCGAGCCCAGGACTCACAGAGAAAGAGCACACCAGGTTCAGAGTCCCAGACAAGCAGGCCCGGGCGAGCCCAGGACTCACAGAGAAAGAGCACACCAGGTTCAGAGTCCCAGACAAGCAGGCCCGGGCGAGCCCAGGACTCAGGATGGGGTGCCAGATACAGCTCAAACTGCCCAGCTAATCTGAATCTCAGATAAACAAGGAAGAACTTGTTAGTACAATATGTCCCCAATAATGCATGGGACATTCTTGTACTAAAATGTTATTTGCTGTTTATCTGAAATTCCAGTTTAGTTGGGTGTCCTCTCGTTTCATTTGCTAAATCGTGGCCCCCTACACAGTGTGGCCCAGGGCAGGTGTTTAGTGAGTCACTGTCACCGGGAGGCACCAGACTCAAGAACAGCATCGAGAAGGCCGTGTGCCCCGCTGAGTTCCACACGAGTATGGCTCTGCCTCCAGAAGACTGTAGACATTCTTTCATGTGAACTGCGTGGTTTTAAAAGAAGCCCAGTGGGGGTCTCTCGGGGGTGGTCTGCCTTTGCCAGTCAGAGCCATTTGTACTATGGAAAGGTTCTTGCGCACACATTCCTTGCTGGGGCTGGCCAGACCCCACCCTTTCCTTAGAGGAAGGGTCCCTCTTTGCCAACCACACGGTTTGAGGTGGGGGTCGCTGATCAGCGTGCTCCCTTCTGATGCGGACGCCACATGGTAGCACCACCCACCCCAGTGCCCCCGATCCTGCCTGGCCTGACCCATCCGGGGACAAGAGTGAACCAGTGTGGGACCAATCCCAGGCGCCCCTTGGCATTTTCTAACCAGAGCTGGTGGGGGAGGCTTCTCTGCTGTCTGCTCTGGGCGTGTAAGGATGTGCTGCCAGGGTGCAGCCTCGCAGGGACAATAGCTGGCCCACAGGGAGCGAGACGCTGTGTGTGTCTGTGTGTGTGAGAAAGAGAGAGAGACAGCGACAGAGAAAGGGAGACAGACAGGAAAAGACAGGGAGGAAGAGGGAGAGAGATGGGGAGAGAGATCTGAATCAAGCCTTGCGTGCAGCCCCCACTGAGGCCGGATCTACCCTTTCTGGCCTTTCCCTTTCTACAACTTGATGCTAAGTAAATCAATTCCCCCTTGGACTGAGCTGTGATGTGGCCGTTAGCTGCAGAAACATAGCCCTCTATTCCTTTACATGGACTGAGCTGTGATGTGGCCGTTAGCTGCAGAAACATAGCCCTCTATTCCTTTACATGGACTGAGCTGTGATGTGGCCGTTAGCTGCAGAAACATAGCCGTCTATTCCTTTACATGGTCACATTTGGTGACCCGTCACTACTCCCCTGCACTGGACAGGCTAGGGAGAGGCCGCTCAGGATGTCTCTGCTCAAGATAGAGGGCCACACACCACAGGCCACAAACTACAGCAGATCGGCCAGAGCCTGCAGGCGGCTGCAGAATGGTGAAGTCCCAGCCTGGATTGGGTGGGGTGGCTGGTAGAGGAGGCTGGATGCCCCCAGTTCTTAACCCCCTTGAGGATTTCTTCTGGAATGGTATAGGCACAGATGTATTTTTGAAAACAGGTGACCCGAATCGTATGCGGCAATGTCTCACAGATGCATGTGCAGTGGTGTTGGGGAGGTTGCACCAGCTTGCAACATGCTCCTGGCAATTCTGCGCTGCGTTCTGCACTGCACATTGTGAATGCAAGATAACATCCAGAACATAGCCTGTGTCATCATCCAGTCTATCTCCTGCTGCCATATCAAAGCCATTTACTACCTACAGTTACCTGTGCTTTCGGAACTTACGGCCACACTGTAGCTTGTTTCTGTCCCTTGAAACACAAGTTTCTAGATCTCAAGTGCTGAGCCCAGGTGAGTACTGAACTCTGTGGATGACACAAATGCTTTGATGAGAGCAACGAGGCCTCTGGGACAGCTCTGGTGCCTCTGAGACTCCAGGCCTTGGGTATCCCAGGGCAGTTTATCTTTTATCTAGAAAAATAGTGCTAATTACTTATCATTGTCCTGATACTCTGTGGGCATCGATTGCCTTAAATGTTTCAACTAGGATGCAGAAACCAAGTAAGACAAAGCCCATGTGGCCCAGAGTCTGTAGCTCCTGACTTGCGGGCAGTCCTGGGACAAGTTAGCTGCTGCCGATGCAGTGGCTCTCAGGCTGGAAAGGCTCTCAGCTCACAGCAGCTGCTGCCTGGATTCTTCAGAAGCCGGCCTACCCTCCGCTCACCATGCACTGTGCAGAGACCCGTCCTACTGGCGGCTTCCTCTGGTCCTGCTGATATGACCACCTGGCCCTCCTTACTCTGAGTCCTTAGCAGGAATTCTCAGAAAAGATGTGAACACACACACGGAGCTCTCCCGCAGAGCCAGAGTAGCTACAGAGCTCAGGGACAGATCCTGGAGGTGCACTTGGGAGAGGCTTTCGAAAAGAAGGAGAGGTCTGCAGAGGGGCAGCCAGCCTAGAGCTGAAGGCAGGTGAGGGAGGAGACCCCTGGGGCAGGGCCGTGCACCCCCGTGGAGAGGCAGGGTGAGGAATGGGAGATGTCTTGTGGATGCTGGTGGGGACCAGAGCCCAAGACCTCCACGCTGGCTGGGAGCACCGTCTCACAGATGGTGGAGGGCTGCAGGGGTTTGGGCAGCAGCACAGCATGAATGAGGAGTCTCCTCTGCTCGACCTGCTTGGGGGGCCTGCAGCCTCTGCCTCCCGGAGAGCTGACCGGGTCAGGGGGTGGGTCTGCAGGATCCCGCAGGAGGAGCATGAATAGGAGTTTCAGAGTCAAAGAAACCTGGATTCCAGCCCCAGCGTTGACTGATCTGAGGCTCTGGGCAAGTCCTGCAAGGTCTCAGTGTCTTCATCTGTAAAGTGGGACTAGAGGCACCTTCTTGACAGGGCTTAGGTGAAGCGAAGTGGGATAAACACACCCGGCTTTGATATCAGTGTGTGGCACGCACCAGGCACTCAGTGAGTGTGGCCTGCTTCATTCCCCCCCACCCGTTCCCCACCCTCCTCCCTCCCCTCCACTATCTTCCCCTCTTCCTCCCCTTCCCCATAGTATCTATTCTGGCTGGTCTGTCCTCCTCAGCCTCCCAGGGGAAGGTCAGATTTCACATTGCATATATATATATCTGTGTCTGTTTTCCTTTCTCTCATGGTGAAATCCTTCAAGGTTAGCTCCAACTGACAGCTCCAACTACTCCCCTTGCTGGGGAACAAATCTCCATAGCAACCAGTTCCTGGCTCTGTCCTTCCTTCTTCCCCAGGCTGAGACCTCAGGCCTCTTAGGGTGCAGCTACCCGAGCTGCTGCTTCTAGGGGACAGGCCAGTCCCTCTGCCCAGTGACGCCCATGACAGTGGCAGGATTGTCCAACTTAGGGTGGTCAGCCAGAGAAACTCAGATCCCTTGGATTTCTGCCCAAAGCCACTGGAAATGCATGCCCTATACTCTCTTTGTGAGCCGTGGATGCTGAAGGAGGCGTGAATGGCTGGGCGCATTTGGCAGCCGGGCAGGGGATGTGGTGTGGTGTACGTGGTGGTGCACAAGCTGTGCAGCAGAGGTGCAGGCCTGACTCTTCACTGGAAGCTCAGCATCTCTCCTAAGGATGCCACCTGGGAAAGGGGGAGGCTGTCAACGAGAGATGAAGCTCTCTGTTCTGGGCCAAATTTAAGCCAGTTTTAAATAATGCAATTGGCTTCGGAGGCCCCAGAGTCTCCAGGAGGAATTAATAATGGATGAGCCTTTCCTCCTGCATCCCTCCTCCCTTCCAGGGCACTGCAGAGGATCCTTTCTGCCGAGAGCCTGCCTGGTCCTGTCCTGGCCTCACGCGGGGCTCGCGGCGGGCTGGAGGGTGCCCAGCTTGGGGAGTAGGCCTGGGCTGGTCTGCGTGGAAGCAGGCAGAGGCCTCGCTGCTGCATGGAAGAGCCTTTCCTGGGCCTCTCCTGCTGTCCATCACCAAGTGATGGCCATGTCCCAAGGGCTGTCCTCACCGCCTCCCTCTCCCCCACATCCCCTGGCTGCCAGGTCCTGGATTCTCCTGCTCTGTGACCTCAGCTCACCCTCTGGTTTCCTTCCCTACAGCCTCTGCCTGCGTCCTGGCCCTCACTGCACCCCCAAGATTAAGGCCGTGGCCTCTGCAGCCCCCCAACTCCAGTGCAGCCACCTGCGTGGGAGTGACCTTCTAAGACCCATCTGACCCTGCAGCGGCCTCACTCAGGGCCCTCCTCTGGCCCCCATTGCTCCCGGGACCAAGTTCGCCCTCCTCGGCTGCTGTGACTGCCCGCACCCCTGCGCCCCTCCTCGGTGACGAGCGTTGTCTGTCCCAGTCTCCCAGGTCTGCCGGACCCTGCTCCTGCCCTCCTGTGCTGACCCCCCGATCACTTCAGGCCCAGCTCAGGCCCCTCCCAGACTGGCTGGCGGCTCCTGCCCATGGGCTTCTTTTGGGGACATTCAGGACAAATCCGTGGGAATGTCTGTTTACGTGCCTGGCTCTCTCCTGAACTGCAGCTTTTCAAAGCAGGCCTGTGACCTCTCATTGTTTCCTGAGGGTCCAGGGCCTCTCCTGGCATGGAGAGGGCTTCGCAGAGTTGATGAATAAATGAACCATGGGTGAATGAACTCAGGGGCAGCGGAAGGAAGGGAGGAGGGAGCGAGGAATTAGGAAGGCAGGGGGGCCTTTCTCCTCTCCTTTGGAACAAGCGATGGACATGGGTTGTGTGTGCCAAGCCAGCAGGCTGGCATGAGCTGGAGGGCTGCGCTGAGCCTGGGTGCAGGGGAGACTCAGCGGATTAGCTCCAGGCTGTCCCAGCGACCACTCAGGCTAGCAGAGTGCACTCACCTCCCACCTCAACTCTGCCCAGACCTCCTCTAAACAGTTGGGTGTAGGAGGAACCGAGCGCTGTCCCTATGCCTCTCAAGGTATTTTCACTATGGGCCATGGGGCAGAAAGTCAGGGTGCAAGTCTTGCTCCTCTGCAGTCAGGGCCCAGGGGGCACCCTTCCCCCAGGCAAGGCTGGGCTGCCCCTGGGCATGGATGCATTAGCTGAGGGGCAGGATGGGAGATGATGACCTTCAGAGCTGGCCCTTTTGCAGGGCCTGGGCAGTCCTCCTGCTGCCTGGGAGGAGGGTGGCTTGGGCCCAGTGGTCTGGTGTGCTTGTGCTCTCAGGGCTTGTCTGGCTGCCTAGGACCCTGCACTGGCTCTGCCTGTGAAGCACTTTCCATTCTGCTGCACTGTAGAGACGTGAGGGGCTGCTGCTGAGGGCACAGGGGCTGCCCACCCGGAGGCCCCGAGCACTGCAGGCACATCCTCCCCAGGCTTGGGGCTGGCAGATAGCAGCCGTGCAGCGCACCAGACCAGCCCACAGGTCAGGGAGGGTCAGCAGGAGACCCTGCCTGAAGGCCACGGTGTAACCGGGCAGAGTTGGCTCAGGTTCCGGCCCAGGAGAGCGTGCACACTCTGGTTCCCAGGCAGGGGCCGAGGTGTGCCGCCATGCTTCTTTTGTTTGGCTGTGTGTCGTGGATCTGGCTGCCAACCACCCTGGATGCCAGGGCCTGATGCTGGGATCAGGGGTTCAGGCTGCAGGGAGAGCTGGGGGTGCCCAAGGGCCAATGTTCTAAGTGACAGTTGTGCCAAGCTGGCCCTGAGTACCCTGTCTCCATTCTCTTCCTACACAGTGGGAGATCTGGGCTCAAGTGTCCCCTCAGTGACCATCAGATGGCAACAAAGAGGCCTGGGAGACCCTGGGGAGCCAAAGCCCTGCTCTGTGGCCAGCTGAAAAGGGCACAGAGCACATCGCACCCATAGAACACACAGTGTGACTTCCGGCGCCAGCCCCAGGGCCCTTGGGGGCAAGGGCTGGGTCTTTCCCCAAACAAGCTTACAGATGTGTTGAATGGATGACCACACACATGCTTCACATGTACAGGTGAAGACACAAGAAAGAATTTCAAAACCCCAGATGCCAACAGTAAAAAGTCACCAACAGCCAGCTCTGTGGGAGCGGGAGATGATGCTCAGTGGCTGTGTGCACACAAGTGTGCATGCCTGTGCATGAGTGTGTGTGCATACATACGTGCACATGTTTGTGTATGCGTGCACATGTGTGAAAGCTTTGGACTCTTATCATGCAGGGATGGGAGGTGAGGGCTTGAGTCTACTCAGGGAAGGAAATGGAAAGGGAATCCCCAGGATACAGCAGGATGGCACAGCTCTGCCTGGGATTCTGGTGGGAAAAACTCTCCTGTGAGACAGGGGTGTCCTGAGCCTCTGTTGTGAGCTGCTTTGGAGCTGGAGCTGGCAGTTTCCAGGTGGGGCCAGAAGTCCCAAGCACAGCAATGATCATAAGAATCAGTCTCAGGCCTGGGATACCTCAAGGCGCTAGGAATAAATCAACAAAACACTTAGGTCTTGTAGGATTTATGTTGAGAAGAAAGTCTTGATGATTACCAGCTCACAATACAGCTTGAGCCGGATTCCACGTGTTTCTTTGTGAACTCAACTCAGCAGCCCAAGAAGCAGGAGTATTGGACTCTAAGCGCTGAGGGTAATGCGGCACAATGGAAGAGTAATAATGATGGTTATTAAAGAGCTGGGAGGAGCACAAACCCTAAAGGGGGAACAAGACATTATGATACAAGAACAGGAAGGTTTGAAAAAATGGACCTCTGAAGATAACATGGGTAACGCTGAAATGAAACCCTTAACAGGTGGGTTCAACAGCTCGTGAAATACAGTGAAGAAAATCACGAGTGTAACATGGGTAACGCTGAAATGAAACCCTTAACAGGTGGGTTCAACAGCTCGTGAAATACAGTGAAGAAAATCACGAGTGTAACATGGGTAACGCTGAAATGAAACCCTTAACAGGTGGGTTCAACAGCTCGTGAAATACAGTGACAAAAATCACGAGTGTAACATCAGTAATGCTGAAATGAAACCCTTAATAGGTGGGTTCAACAGCTCGTGAAATACAGTGAAGAAAATCACGAGTGAAGCGGAAGATTGTTTAGAGGACGTCACCCAGGCTGTGGCATGGGGAGGCGGGATGAGAAATACAACAGAAGGCTGGGTGCCGTAGCTCACACCTGTAATCTTAGCACTTTCGGAGGCTGAGGCTGGAGGATCCTTGAGGCCAGGAGTTCGAGACCAGCCTAACTCTCAGACATAGCAAGACCCCATCTCCCCACAAAATTAAAATTAAAAAAAAAAATTAGCTGGGTGTGATGGCAGGCATCTGTGGTCCCAGCTACTTGGGAGGCTGAGACGGGAGGATCACGTGAGCCCAGGAAGTCAGGGCTGTGGTGAGCCATGATCATGCCACTGCCCTCCAGCCTGGGTGACAGAGTGAAATCCTATCTCTAAAAAATAAAAATAAAAGGAATACAACAGAGAAGTTAGGAGACACAGAGGAGAGGCTTAGCAAGTGGGGTGATAAAGAGGGTGGGGGAGATGCTGTACTCGTGAGAAAATGGCTGAGGAATTAGCAGGACCAATGAAAGACACGAGTGTTCAGATGGAGGAAACAGAAGCACGGAAATCGAAGAACTGTTACATTACTGGGCTGAGTCAGTTTATTCACATAGCAAATATACTCTGAGCACCTCCAAGACATGGGCATGGGTGCGTTAGCAGAGGCGCAGGAGGGAGATGGTGGGCCTGGGCATGAGCATTTGCTCCAGATTACAACAATCTGTGCAGGAATATTGAATGCAGGAGTAGCGCTGAGAAAGGTTAGATGATTTGCCACTGGTCCATGGGGGAGCAGCATGGCTGAGCTGGGGGCCTGGGCTGTCTGCTCCCTGTGGGCTCTCTGCTCACTCTACCTCTTGTTCCAGAGGGGCCAGAGCCAGGCAGCAGAGGGGCGAAGGCACCCTGTGCTCCTGACACCTGCTCCCAAGACATCCCTTCCTTCTCCGGTGGTCTCTCTTGGTTTCTAACAGATGCCTTCCTCTGGGCTAGAGACTGGCCCATGTCCTGAGGCCCGGCAGTCCCAGAGCTTTGGGGCCCCCTTCCCCACACTGTGTGGGGCCCTGCCTGCTCTTGTCTATTGGGACCTCTTTGAAGGCCTCGAGGCCCTGACCCTGGACCCTGTTCCCTATGAACGACACCCCTGGCAGCACCTGCTTGTACTCCAGGCAGAGTGGAGAAGGTCTTGTGCACGCGGGGAGCCAGGTTAAATGTGCATTTCAGATAACAGCACTTGAAAAATCCGAAGTGTGTCTTCCACACCGCAGGGCGCGCTGTGTGTACGTGCACGTGTGTGTATGTTGCATGGCCACACGGTAGAGGCAGAACACTGGGTCAGCTCCCAGCATCACAGGGTGTGGACAGGGGCCTCACGGGGATGGAATAGAGGGGTGCAGGCTGCTGGGGAGCCCTTCCAGAGCAGAGCTGGAATGCTCCCTCCTACTCCGACTGGGCTCCATGCTCCTCCTGTTGCTCTTACAGCTGCTCAGGTTCCCACCAAGCTCCCAGCGTGAAGAGGTACGGGTGCTGCCCGGGGTTCTACGCCTGGAGCTCTGTGGCGCCATGCCTGCCCTTCCTCTCTGAACCACTCTTCTTCATCTGTAGAAGAAAGCTTTGGCACAACAGCTTCCTTGAAGCTCCCACAGTTCATGCTTCCTCACAGGGAGGCAGGCAAAGCCTGGGGGAGAGGCCCACCCGTGAAATTTCTCTTTGGAAAGAGAAGAAATTGCATCCATCACTCCTGGTGAAGGCGCTGTGAAGGGTGGCCACGGCTCCCAGATGGGTCCGCTGCCCATCTCTCAAAAAGAGGAAGAGGGAGGCTTGCCAGGGTGAGATAAGGGAGTGTTTCCCTGGATGGCCCCGGCCATTCATTACGTGTGTGGCCAGGACAGGAGAGCATTCATCCTGGGCCAGGCGACGCACTCTCCCCAGAGCCTTCAGTGTGGCCACGAATTGCTCAGCTCAGGCGCAGACAGCCGTGGTGTAGGGAGTGGGGGAGGAGAAGGCAGGCCCAGAGCAGGTGGAGGGGGCAGCGGCGCCCAGGATACAGGCAGCGTGGGCAGGGTGCTCTCGGCTCCGCAGGCCATGCACAGCATGGCTTTTCATGTCCTGTGAGCATTCGTGGCACTCATGTGCCAAAGGCGGTGCTGGGCACAGTCACACCCACCCTCTTGTTCAGTCCTCCCAGAAACTCCGTAAGGGATATGCTACTATTTTTAGTGACAACATTATTTATTGTCCGAGCTGAGACTCTTGGAAGAGAAAGAAGTGTGATGGGTGATTATGTGGGGACACCAGAAGGTTCACTCCAAGGCCGGGCCAGCAGGCTAGCGGGGCCCCATCTCCGACTCAACTGGGGAAGTGCAGAGGCCACAGGCACTTCCTGAAAGGCAGCTCACCATCCCCAGAGGTTTGGGGTCACTTCCTCCCTGCCTGAGCCTTCATTCACTGGCAGCCTAGTGCTGCTCTCTTTATTTTTTTTTCAGTTAAAACAAATAATGAATCAACTTTAAAGCTCTCATAGAGAATATAAGCTAAATTACAATGTGAATTTAAATTGTAATGTGTCAGAGGCACATTACCCCAACGGCAATATTTTCTAAAATGTCTCTTCTTTTTTTTTGCGACTGAGTTTTGCTCTTGTCGCCCAGGCTGGAGTCCAATGGTGCGATCTTGGCTCACTGCAACCTCTGCCTCCTGGGTTCAAGTGATTCTCCTGCCTCAGCCTCCCAAGTAGCTGGGATTACAGGTGCCCGCCACCACGCCCAGCTACTTTTTGTATTTTTAGTAGGGATGAGGTTTCACCATATTGGCCAGGCTGGTCTCAAACTCCCGACCTCAGGTGATCTGCCCTAGCACTGCCCTCTTTCTGGGTCAAACCTGACCAGGGGCAGATGGCAGTTCCCTCCACGGACTGCCAGGGCCGGGCTTGCTGGCCACCCAGGAAGCTCCTCTCCCCCGCCGCCCCCACCGGTTCTGCTTAGGTCAGTCCCTCCGCACTCAGATACGCAGCTCTGCGATGCCGGCCTGTGTCCCTTTGCTCGTTCCTTGAAGAGTGATTTGTTTGTCTAATGTTTTCCTTTTCCCAGCATGTGACAAATTTTTCTCCTGGAGTGTGGCTTCCTGAGCATAAAGGTTAGGTTTCCTCTTGCTGGGCCTCCCTACCCACACGCCACTTGTATGTTCATGCATGTTTAGATACATGCATGCATGTGTGTGTATATAAATAGATGTACATTTTCACCTGTTTTGTTGTAGACAAATTATTTTTGAAAACCTGTATATATAGGTTCTGAGGATACAGTTTTTGTTTTTTAAGATTTTATAAAGCCTATAACCCAAATCTGACATTTTATTGGAGGACACAGGCAATAACCAAACAAAAAAATACACTTAAAAATATTAGATAGTTTTAGGTGTTATGAAGGCAAATAAATCAGGATTAAGGGCTACAGTGACAAGGTGCAGGTGGAGGGACCACTTCACCCAGGGCACAGGGAGGTCTCCGCGGTGAGGCCGTCTGAGCAGAGCCTGACTGAGCTAAGGCAGTGAGCTCTGCAAACGGCTGAGGGCAAAAAGGGCCCAGCCTTGGCTTGACTTACTCCAGGAATACCAAGGGGCCAGTGTGAGAGACTGGGAGAGGCAGGCAGGGGATGGAGCTCCTGGGGCCTTGAGGGCCATGAGGCCTGACTTAGATTCTGTTCTGAACATCACGGAAGCTACTGGAGGATATTAAGCACTGAGCTAATGAGAGCTGATTTACATTCAAAAAACTGACTTGGGTGGGTATGCTGAGAAGCTGCGAAGATTTAGCAGAGAAGCAACAGGGGAGGCAGCAGGGACGGCGGGGCAGAGGGAGGCAGGAGACTCTTTAGCTTTAGGAGGCCGCGGTAGGATCCTGGAGTGGAGGATGGTGCCTTGCCACAGCGGCAGCCAGCAGCCTTGAGGAGGTGAAGAGTGACTTCCCAGGGATATCTTAATGAGGAGCAAGCAGCGACTTCCTGACGGATCGAAAGCAGGTGTGAATGGAAGAGAGGAGTCAAGGACGCATCTGGGATTTTGGGCACATTGGTGAAAACTAGTGCTGTGCATGGAGAAGCAAGTTGGGGGGTGCAAATCAAGAAAGCTGTTTGAAGTGTGGTGCCTTTGAGATGAGTGGTGAGCAGGTGCCTATTCGACAGAAGACAGTTCTCATGCGATGCTGGGGAGGCTGGAGAAATGGCTCAGACGCAGGGGGAGAGGCAGGCTGGAGGGAGGGGGCCTGGGAGCAGGGCCAGGGCACGCTTCGGGCACACAGGCAGCGAGGAGCTCCAGACACTCACGGGGATGCCCAATGGGAGAAGATCAACGGCCGGGCAGTGGGGTCTGCTGTGTGAGGAGTGGCTGACCGTGCAAACAAGCCCTGGACAAAGAAATCTGTGAAGAGTTGAAAGGAGCCTCCTGGGAGCAGGGGAGCAGCTCCTGCCTGGATCCCCGGGGTGATGCACGGGCAGTTGAGGATCTTAGGGAAGGAGTTCCGCTGCTTTGACCCTCTGCACTGGCCAGCAGCCCTGCTGAGCTCATTGCAGGCGTCCTTCCTTGGCCTGCTCCCCTCTCAGCCTGCGGCCACGGCTCCCCTCCCTCATCTTTTAAGACCATAATCTATTTGCCGCCTCCACTTTTGTGTCACTTACTCTCAGCTCCTTGCAATCTGACAGTAAGAGGAGGGGTTAAGTGCCCAGGGCCGGGAGATGGAGACAGCCTTTTCCTCTCTCTGCCCCAGCTCCTTGAAAAGATCTTGGGTAGCAATACAGAGGTGTGACTCTGATCAGGGCACTCAGGTGCCGGTGCCCTCTTCTAGGATGGCCCTGGGCCTGTTCTTCCAGCCCTGCCCACCCGATGGAGGCCTTACTAAAGAAAAAGCACACTGTTAGGACAGCCTGTCCTTATAACACTCAGGGAAGTGGGCGTAGGACTAGCTTCCCAGGTGGCCCCAAGGATGGCTGGAGCCAGCACAGTGCGGGCACTCAGTGGGTGCTCATTAAATATTAGCTGCTATTGTCAGTTGCTATCGTGAAGCACGTGGCAAGTGCCTGATACCGTGGTGAGTGTTTTACAAAAGTCTGTCTGATTTTATATTCACAAATTATTTACAGGGCATATATTACTGTATTGTTCCATTTCTATAAATGAGAAAGCTGAGGGTCAGAGAGGGTGGTAAGTGCCGCAGTTCGTGCGGTTATTACAAGGAGGGCTGCATGACAAGAGTGTGTGCTGTCTAGGAGGCTGGGAGTGGAAGGTCTCGGTCAGCTGCACAGAAGAGAGCCATGTGCCTCCACTCCTCTTTCTGGGGGCTGGGGAAGAGCATGCATGGGGCCACATTTCACGGTGAATTATGGAATTACGCCTCACAGCAAACAGCAGTCACAGTGCAGTTGGATGCAATGAAATGAAGTTTGTATTGGAATCTATTATGGTCCCAACATAAATTAATTATAACCCTTCTGCTGGAGGGAAGCTTCATATGGAATTAAAGTTTGCTGGAGGAGGAGGAGGGAGTGGGGAAGGGCGGAGTAACAGGGAGCCTGAAATGGGCTCAGGTTGGCAGGGACCCCAGCCGTCATCCCCCACGTTGGCTGCAGTAATGGTGCCTCCTCCTGAACCCCTTTGATGTCAGTATGCCGTATACGTTGCCTAGCTTGATTTTTGAAACACCCTTGTGAAGTACGGCTTGAGTAGTTGTCCCCTCCAAATCTCATGCTGAAATGTGATTCCCCAATGTTGGAGGTGGGGCGTGGTGGGAGGTGTTTGGGTCATGGGGGTGGATCCCTCATGAATGACTTGGTGCCCTCCCTGTGGTTATGAGTGAGTTCTTGCTAACAGAGTTCTCTGGAGAACTGATTGTTAAAAAGATTGTTAAAAAGAACTTGACTAACTGGGCATGGTGGCTCATGCCTGTAATCCCAGCTACTCAGGAGGCTGAGGCAGGAGAATCACTTGAACCCGGGGCAGAGGTTGCAGTGAGCCAAGATCATGACACTGCACTCCAGCCTGGGTGACAAGAGCTAAAACTCCGACTCAAAAAAAAGAAAAAAAAAAAAGAAAGAAAAGAGCTTGACACTTTCTCCCCTCTTTTCTCTTCCCCCTTCTCTCACCATGTGAAGCCAGCTCCTCTTCACCTTCCACCATGAGCAGAAGCTCCCTGAGGGCCTCATCAAAGTAGAGGTGACTGTCATAGGTCACACAGTTATTATGAGGGGTCTGTGTGAACTCCTAGTCATGCTGGCGCCATGCTTCTTGCACAGCCTGCAGAACTGGGAACCTAATAAACCTCTTTTCTTTGTAAATTACCCAGTCTCCAGTGTTCCTTTATAGCAAGATAAAATAGACAAAGACAGGCATCATCAGCCTAGTTTACAGATGAAGAAACTGAGGTTAAGGGACTTACACAAGGCAGCACTGCCAGTGAGGCCTGCTAGTCTCCAAAGCTGAAGCATGACCGCCTCCCACCTCTCAGCCTCAGGCTGCAGGCCACACTTAAACTCTTCCCCACTGTATAATTCTGATCAAGCCACTTAGTCAACTCTCCAGGCCACAGCTCCTTGCTCTGTAAAGGAGAGCTCATATCTAGCTAATCACCAGATCTGCCTAATCATGGTGAGGCTGGAGGAATCCAAAGTGGGCATGCACTCTGCACTCATTTCTTTATTCATGTGTGCCCATCCCAACAAGCAGGGGGCCCAGCCAGGAGGGACCCTCAGAGATGGCACTGATGGGCTGTGCTCCATTTAGGAAGCGTGGACAGTTGTGAGATGGGTAAGTCAGAACGGGCTGCCCACCTCGGCCGAGAGGGTCCCATGGGTTGGCACCATCTGGGCCTGGAGAGCTGCTCAGGAGGCTCTCTGGGGCTGGGTGACCAGGGCTGGATGACAGTAGCCATGGGAGCAGGTGCTTATCTGGGGCTGTCCCTGAGCAGGGGCTGCATCGGGTGCTCTGTGAGCACACACTTCTCTAATTCACCCGAGTCCACCGAGTGACGAGAACACCCCTGTTTTGTAGATGAATCTGAGCATGGGGAGGTTGAGTGGCTTGCCTGAGCCACACAGCAGATGTATGGCGTAGCTGGGACCTGAGGGCAGGCAGTCCCAGCCCGAGGGCTTCCCAAGGTTGTGGCAAACTCTGACAGCATGACCCCAGGGAGCACCCATCTCCTGACCCCAGGGATCACCCATCTCCTGACAGCATGACCCCAGGGAGCACCCATCTCCTGACAGCATGACCCCAGGGAACACCCATTTCAGCTCTGGTCAGACACTGTGGAGTTGTGTTGTAACCCACACAGCTGGAGACAGCCACCCTGGCCCCACCCTGCTCCTCTTCCAAGGGAACCTGCCCTTTCCCTTCATTTTCCTCTTACTGCATTGAGGGACCACATAGTGTGGCGGAAGGAACATGGGTTCAGGACCCAGACAGACTTGCTTCACAGTGCAGCCCTCCCGTCCTCTTGCAGAGTGCGTCTTCCACTGTGAAGTTGGGACAGTCACACCAGCTCAGCACTGCTGGGCCCGTCACACGGCGGGCAGGCAACAGACGGCAGTCACTGGCCGTGGGTCTGCAGAGGTGGGGTCCAGAAGGGCTGGTGGAGAGGTGCTAGTGTGGCCTGGATCAGTGAGTGAAGGTTGCGTCCAGGGTGAGCATGAGGAGCCAGCTCAGTTCTTCCTCTTGGCCTCTTAAAGGTTCCCTGAAAAATCACTCACATGAGGCTGATTGATTAATAGGAGAAGAGGCACACAAATGTGTCTAATGTGTGCACACAGGAGCCTTCAGGAAGAAGACCCAAAGATACAAGGAAAATTGTCCGTTTTCATGCTTAGGTTCAGCAAAGTATGGACAGTCATGTAGAAAGAGGACTGGACGAGAAGGGTGGGATCTGATGCCAACAGAGTGAGTGGGGAACCCTGCGAGGCCTGCCTGTCTAGATTCTTTCCGCTCTCTCCAAGCAGCATCCCGCGCTTCCGGGTGTAGGGCAGGGCCCTCTTTGGAATAGGGGTCTTATGACCTACAGTCAAACAAGGCACGTCAGGTCATTTTTTTATGGCCAGTTTTAACACAGAAGTTCGACGGCTGGCATTGGCGAAAAGGGGTTCTGGTTTCTATGACTCGCCTTGGTAAAGAGGGATTCTAATTCGTATGGCTAGCCTTTGGGGAGAATGGGACGGCTTGTAAGGCTGAAGCCTGCATTTTTGGGTACTGTTTTCTGAGCCCCAGCGTGTGCATGCATATGAACATATGTGTGTGTGTGCAGGAGGCAGCCTTGCAAAGACGCTGAGTGGGGAGTGGGCCTGTGGGTCAGAGGGTAAGGGGGTGCAAAAGGGACACAGTGGGCTTGGAGCCCAGGGCAATGGGGCAGGGGAGCCTGAGGCTGGTTACAAAAGGCCTGGCTGCTGAAAGTCCCTTCTCTGCCTCCTTCCCAGGCCAGCAGCCTGCACACCTCCTTTGCTCTCAGCAGGAGGGAAGTTGCTTTCATCACCTGAGGTTCTGCTGCTGGAAAGTCTGCCCTCCTTTCCTCTTCTCTCCCATCTCCCCCTCTCCCAAGGGTCCTCTGCCTCCCATGCTCACACCATGCTTAGCCCTACAGGTACAGAAACAGCCAGCCAGGGTGTTGCCCCAGACATGGAAAGATTTCTCTGTAATTTTAATGAGCATCTAAGGTTGTGAATCATTGCTCTTCAAGAATAGGACACAATGGGGCACTCTGCCAAATTTATTACATATCCCTACATTTTACTCCTTGTGCCTGTCAGAAGGGCTTATGGATGAGGTACTTTTCCAGCCAGGTTTTCTTTCTCAGTGCTAGTGTGATGGGTCCAGGCAGCCAACCCAGGGAGACACAGGCCTTTGGTGAGATCGACAACATCATTGATTACACTGGAGCTGTGTCGTGAGCTGACTGGCTGGCTAAGGAGATCATCTTGTTTGCAAAGTGTTCACCTGGCTTTCTTCATAGGATAAATACTGCTTTCTATTATCATTATTAAATGAAGGCAGATAGACTTTTTCCACCACACGTGCCAGGGAATGAATAGCTGTGAATTCTCTCAGAGGCTGGTGGAGGGGCCCCAAGTCTGCCTCCCACTCCGCTCCCCACCCCAGCCAGCAGGAGTGTGTGGAGCCCAGGGCAGCTGCTGCAGAGTGAAGTGGAGAAGGCAGAGGAAGAAAGAGAAAAGGCTGACAGAGAGTGATGGGGTGGCTGAAGAAAGAAGAGAAACAGAAAAGGGGAAGAGGCAAGCGGTAAAGAGAAATAGAAGGAAAAGGAGGTACAGGAAAACTGGAAGGAATGATACCTAATTTGGTCTTAGTACTTTGCAGTTTTGCCAGGTTTATGACTGTATTTGACACTCTACATGGCCTTTGGAGGTAAACAGGGTAAGTGCAGTTGTTACTATGTCATTTCCATGAAGAAACTGGAATTGTGGCGGGATGTTGAGTCATTTTACCTAAATGCCTAAAGCACGTCTCAAAAGAATGGAGGTGAGGCAATACTGCTGTGTACAAAATTTGAAATGGCCTTGTGTAGAGAAGGCTGAGCTTTAACTAATCATTCTCCTGCTATGTGGAGGAGACATAAACTTACTTAGTCCTCACAATATAAACACATATAAACTTACTGAGTCCTCACAATAGCCATTTTGAGGTGGAGATGATTATTCCTGCTGTACAAATGAGGACAAATGAGTGCCCAAGAGCACATGGCTGCTGGGAAGGCTGAGCCCAGGTCCCCCAACTCCTGTTTTCCCCATATGACCTCCTATGGGTGGACCAGAACCTATTGCTCCAGGGTACTGGGAGATCCATTTCAGATCAGTCCAACGAGTGAAGTCCTTACCTCAGAACTGCTCACGGATGAAAGGGTACTCAGGGAAGAAGTGGGTTCTTGGAAGGATCCAAGCATAGGCTGGACAAGCTGTTGCCTGGTATGTGGGGTAAGATGTTCGGGCTGTAGATGGATGAGGAGACCAGGTGCCTTTCCTCCCCATGCTGGGAGCCTTTGCCTTGGGAAAGTGTCCTGGAGTGCATTTCTCCAGGCTTGCGTTGGGCATCTGAGCTGGGACTAGAGGGTGGGTGTCCTGATGCCTGCTGAGAGCACCTTATACTTCATCTGGAGGCAGTCGTGAAGGCAAAGGAGAAAAGCAAATGCTGGGAGGATCACATGAAGGAAAACATAGAAGTAGCGCAAAGATCCCAGAGAAGAAGAAACGTGGAGAGACGCGGGCACACAGGCAGGGCATCTGCACGGCAGGGGCAGCGTTCGTACCCACCACCCTCCACCTCGATACTGAGATAGGAGGACTCTCTTCTTAAAATTGTTTGTTTTTCTTAGCTGACTGGGAAATTTCACCTTTAGGAATTCCTTCTGTTGGGCGTTAAGATCTTCTGTCTATCAGAATACCCTGGTTAAAATGCAGATACCTCTGGGAGAAGTAACACAAGGTGTCACCTGGAGGCACTGTTTCATCAGTTTCTTTCCCCAAAAGACTGCAAAGTGGTCTGGAAATGGAACCCAGACTGGAGGTGGCGGGCCAGGGAGGCGAGGACGGGGCAGGGAGGGGAGGGACGGGGCAGGGAGGGGAGGGACGGGGCAGGGAGGGGAGGACGGGGCAGGGAGGGAGGGAGGGACGGGCAGGGAGGCGAGGACGGGGCAGGGAGGGAGGGACGGGCATGGAGGGGAGGACGGGGCAGGGAGGGAGGGACGGGGCAGGGAGGAGGGTTCCAAAGAAGCATGTTGCTGATTTCTAAGCATCACTCCTTGTGAGGACCAACAAGGAATATTTTTGCTACTCTCACCCTGACTAAAGTGGTTCTTAAGTGAGTCTGGGTCCAAAGCATTGAGGAGACCCCGGGGGGAGTTGTCAGAGGGTCTCAGAGGAACCTAGCTCAGAAGGAGAGGCCGAGACAATCAAGATGGTTTATCTCTACAAAGAGAAGGCTGAGGGGATACCTAGTGTCTTTCTTTAAATATCTGAAATTGTTCTTGAGAGCCGCTGGTGAAGATTCCACTTAAAACCTTGGATCAAGGACTTCTCTCAGGCATGAGGAAGTGCTCCCTTCTCCAGAGGGATGCAAATGCTGGCATGGAGTCTGCAGGGGACCTGGCTGCTTCTGGGGCATGGTGAGTGTGGGGAGAGGTCCTGGCTCTGCTGGATGACCAGGCACAGCCCTGCCATGGAGGGGGTAGACCAGATGGCCTCCTGGTGGGGCCTGGGATCCACTTCGGCTGCTGGACCAGCAGATTCTCCCCCGTGCTGCTGCTGTGGTAAGTTACCCAAGCACAGAGGTGGGTTTCTCTGGGGGCCGGGGTTGGGATCCATGCCAGACTGATGGCGTAGATAAGAGGAAGTGTGACTCCAGCAGACAGCATCAGCTTTGCTGTAGGACTGTGCCAGCTTCCAACCTCATTGCACCACTTGGCTCTGTGACTCTGAGAAACTTACTAACATCTCTTACCTTGTTATCCCGTGTGTTAAATGGCAGCAATGATAGCCCCTTCCTCACAGGGCTGTTGATAGCAATATCCCAGCTGAGGACAGGAGGTGAGGCTGAGAGCAGTCCCAGCACTCAGACATGGAAGCAGCGCTACTGGGAGGCTTGAACATCCATTGTATCCCCAGTCTCTGGACTGGCTCCTCCATGCCCCCAAGGCTGGTGTGTCAGAGATGAGACGTGAGACCTCAGGCTCTCCCTCCCCTGCTGTGTGGCTGCCACTTTGCATGCAGCTTTGGTCTGAACTCCACCTGCTGCTCCAGACCACAGTTGGGCCCAGCCCACGTCCTCCTTCTTCCTTGGTGTGGAGATGGGTATCCTTCCGATCAGCCTGACCAAGGAAGGGTGTAGCAGCAGGTTGGCCTGGGGAGGGAAAGGCTTTAGGTAGCCCTCCCTTCATCCCCCTTTCCATACCTCAAAACCACCAGCCCTCAATCAGGAAGCTCTAGGTCTTCCTTTCTGTCTTCCAAAGAAGAGAGGGACAGGGACAGAGGCAAACAACAGCCGCAGCCACCACCCTCCCAGCTTCACTGTGTTTGCTTGAATGCAGGGGCATATAAAAATAAAAAATAAGTAAGACTAACCTTCTGGCCAATCTCAGTTTAGATACCCTGCAATTAAGCAAATCCACAAACCCGCAACACATATTTACATCTCATTAGCAAAAGCCAAATGCAACAACGGCATTAAAATTAAGAAATTAGGCACAATTATCCTGTCGGCAGCAGTTAGGGGAAGTTGTCAAGGGCTGGTTTATTCATTAGTTTGCACAGAAGTTCAGCAGCTCCCTAATTGTGTGCTGCTATTTTTTACCCCCTCCTCCTCTTGCTTAAAAAAAAAATTTGTTTGAGGTTTTATCTTTCTGCAGTGCAGCAGCTTACGAGAGGGGGCCAGCAGGGCCCAGGGAGGCCTGGAAAGGCTGTCTCCTCTCTGGCCTCTGTAACCTCAGCCCCCAGCTGGGCCTGGCTGAGCGGCAGTGGCTGGTGGGTAGGAAGGCCTGGAGAACACTTGGTGGTGGTGCCCACAGATCCCGGTGGACGCCCAGGGAGGGCTCTTGACCGCTCGCAGCCTGTACTGCTGCCACGGGGCTGGAGCTCCCTGGGGCCAGCTGCATCTCAGGAATGCATCCTGCTTCCCTTGGGCAGGCAGCTGTCCCAGGCACAGCCCTCAGGCCGGCTCTGCTGGCCCACGGTGGGCCTTTCAGGAATGTGTGTGGGGTGGTGAATGAGAATGTTCTGGTCACAGCCCTTTACTGCAGATGAGGGGGATTCGTGGGGCCCCAGGCTGTGCCCAGGTGGGTGGGCTTGGGCTCCAAGGGGGGTTGAAGCGCACTGGCTGGCTCCAGGGAGAGGCTTTGCCTGGACGCCCTCCTTTCTGGAGGGAGTCTTGGAGTGGCTGGCACTAAAATTGCACAGAGCATCGGTTTTCTCAGCTGTCAAATGGAGTAAGTGAGACGCCTTCCTCCTCCCTCAGGGATGCGTTTTGAGGTGCTTTGCAAGTGTCCAGGGCTTGTTTTATTGTTGTCCAGCCTCTCGGTCCCCACCGGGAAGCCTGGGCCCTCTCCAGGGCAGGCCCATCAGCTGGGACAGCAGGGTTGGTCACTGCCCTCAGGGCGGTTTGCCTCTCCCTATCAAAGAGGAGGTTTCACAGGCTTCCAAGTTACTGAGCTATGGATTTTCCTAGAGTCTGCAGGTGAAGAATTTTGTAAATATTCTACTTTATTTAATATTTGTGTCAAATCAGTACTTACAAACACACATTTCAAACACAACTAGAAATAAATTATATTAGGATATTAATCAACAAACCATCAAATGCGACATGAATTTAGTGACTGTTACAGGAAATGCAAAGATGCCCTGCCCCTCTTCCACACTGCCACACTCTGCATGTTATAGGAACTGCAAAGATGCCCTGCCCCGCTTCCAAGCTGCCACACTCTGCGTTAGAGGCTGTTGCCATTTGGAATGGCTGATGATGAAGGGGTCTCACCCCAGGATTTTCTCACATCAGGGATGCAGCAGCTCATTGGCCCAGGGGTTTGGGGGAGGGCTTGGGCTCTTTGTTGCGGCTTCAATTCTTTTCTTCCCAATCTTACCCTGAAACCTCATTCATGCATTCATTCATTCGTCTAATATTTATTGAGAAACTACTCTTTTCCTGGTGCCATGGTCAACGCTAGGGTTGATGAGGCCACAGGATCCCTGCATTTGAAGGCCAGTGGCAGAGAGAATGACGGCAGGGTGTGGTAGTGCTTAGGTGGGGCTCAGCCAGAAGTCACTGCCCACGGAGCTCAGAGAACAGCTCTCATGCCTTTCTTAGGGGTCAGGGAAAGGACAGCCTGGGCTGGGACTGCCCACTCTCCACGCCACAGGCGACACCACTGTGCCTGGCAGCTTTTGTCCCAGGCATCTCATCTCAGGGTCTAAGCAGCTGCCTCTCCCCCTTCTGGGAGGAGGGGAAGGGGACTGAGGCCCACAGGAGTTCCTGGAGTTGACATCATATGAAGGCAAAGCAGGGAAAGGAAGCTGAGCCTCTTCGGATTGAAAAGCACAATAGTCACAAGGAAATCCCTCTTTCTAATCTACTCACTGTGGCTACACAGCCCCACTGCACTGGGCCCCACATCAAGGATAAAATGACACTATTGATATTTTCCTGAGACTGCTCTACCTAATTAACATATGATAACTCTTTCATCCTTCCAAAACCCTACCAGGAAGATGCTATTATCACAGTGTCCATCTTAGAAAAGGCAAAAGAAAGGCCCACTGAGGCTGTTTAACTCGCCCAGGGCCACAGAGCTGGAGGCCTCTGCAGACGGAGCCCCAGGCTGTGGGTGGCTCCCTGCCTGAGGCTGCTTGCACAGAGTGGCAGTTAGAGTCCACTCGCTCGTGGCACCACAATCCCCTGGTGTGTGTTCACGGGTGCTCAGGAGCCCTCTGCAGGGGAGAAAGGCCCCACCAGCTCCCTGGCATCAGAGTGTCTCTGCCTGTCCCCGCCTCTGTGGCTTGCCCCTGGGAGACTCCAGGCTGGCGAGAGAGTGCACTGCAGTCCCACTGCCCCAGGTCGCTGCCCAGCCCCTCCTCACCAGAGGACGTGGTGGTCTGCCCCGGGCAGCCAGGCAGTGCTGGGTGGTCTGACTCCTGCTGTTCACAGGGGGTCAAAGTGCTGCTCTGGGCCCTTGGGGAAGAAAGTTCATTTCAGACTGGAGCTCAGCCGGCTCAGGTGGTGGGTCTGAGGAGCCTCCAAGGGAGGTCCAGGGACGGGGCCTTCCCTTTAGAGAACTGCTGAGAGGAGCTGGAGGACAGGGAAGGCGAGGCTGATTTCCAGCCCTGACATGTGGTGGGCTTCTGAGCGTTTCTTCCTCTTTAGCTGGATTGTGCTGTGAAATGTGCTCCTCAAGGAAGGGGATGGTGTTTGTTCATCATCTCAGTGCCTCCGGCCCCATAATGAGGACTCTATGTTTTAATGCTTGCTGTGAGTTATCTGACATGGCATTTAAAAACAGGAGACTAGAGACACCTCGTGTGCTCCTCACTGTAGGCACCATCTTCAGAAGAATGATGGAGCTTCTGTTCTGTGCAGGAACCACTCATGTCCATTGTCAGCAAGCCCACAGCCAGCGCAGGGGGCAGCGCAAAGCCATGAGAGCTATTCCACTTGGTGAGAAGGCCTGGACTCAGAGGCACTCAGACCCGGGTTAAAATCTCAGTTATAGCTGGATTTGAGACTTTTTTTTTTTTTTTTTTTTGAGATGGAGTTTTGCTTTTTGGCCCAGGCTGCAGTGCAGTGGTGCGGTCTTGGCTCTCTGCAACCGCCATCTCCCGGGTTCAGGTGATTCTCCTGCCTCAGCCTCCTGTGTAGCTGGGATTACAGGCACCCACCACCATGCCCAGCTAATTTTGTGTTTTTAGTAGAGATGGGATTTCACCAAGTTGGCCAGGCTGGTCTTGAACTCCTGACCTCAGGTGATCTGCCCACCTTGGCCTCCCAAAGTGCTTGGATTACAGGCATGAGCCACCATGCCAGGCCAAGACTTTGGATAAGTTATCTAACTTAGGGCTCATTCTCTTCATCAGTAAAATGGGGATAATTAAGGTATCTGCCTTGCAGGATTGTTACGGGTATTAAATTAGACAAGCTATGTTATTTAAGGCACTTAGTATGGTATTTCATATGTAGTAAATGCTTAAAAATTGAGAACAAAAAAGAGAACTAGATGTGCAAAGGCTGGTAAAAGCATAGCAGCAGGAGTGAAGACCCAGAAAGACTCCTCAGGAGGGGTGACATCTGTGTCAGATTGTGGAGGAGGAGCCGGAGGGGTCAGAATGCAGGAAGATGCAAGAGCAAAGAGCATAAACCAAAGCTTAGAGAAGCCAAATAGTGCACCTTCTTCAAGTGTGGGGAGAAATTCTGTGAGGCCGTGCCCAGAGAAGGGAAGCAGGGAGTGAGGCCAGTAAGGCCAGTGACAACCCCATGGTGACAAGACCCTCTGCTGGGCCTCAGTGGTTGACTTAACCAGCCAGCCACATGGGACCTTCAGGAATTTGAAAATGAAGTTGACATAATAAGATTTGAGATTCTTGGGGCCAGCTTGGCCGATGGGTGTGTGTTGAAGAGGGAGAAGATGAAGGCCAGTGTGATAAGTCCACAGCAATGACGATAATGATGATGATGACAATGATGACGAAAATGACAATAATAATGACAATAATGATGCTGTTGCTGAAGGTGATGATGACAATTATGGTCACGATAATGATGGTTTTGATGCTGATGATGACAATGATGGCGATAATGGCAATAGTGATGATGATGTGAACCCGGAAAATCTGAGACAGATCTCAATCAATTTACAAAGTTCGTTTTTCCAAGGTTAAGGACACGCCCGTGACACAGCCTCAGAAAGTCCTGACGACATGTGTCCAAAGTGTTTGGGGCATAGCTTGGTTTTATACATTTTAGAGAGACATGATACATCAATCAATATATGTAAGAAGTACATTGGTTCGGACTGGAAAGGAGGGGCAACTTGAAGCAAAGGCAGGAAGACTTGAAGATCTGAAGTAAGGAGGGGCTTCCAGGACACAGATAAGGGAGACACAAATGGTTGCATTCTTTTGAGTTTCTGATTAGTCTTTCCAAAGGAGGCAAATTAGAAATGCATCGATCTCAGTGAGCAGAGGGATAACTTTGAATAGAATGGGAGGCAGGTTTGCTGTAAGCAGTTTTCAGCTTGAGTTTTCAGTAGTGATTTTGTGGGCCCAGAATACTCTCCTTTCACAATGGTGACAGTGACGATAATGATGATGATGGTGACAGTGATGATGATGAAGGCCAAGGGGAAGCAGAAAAAGAGACAGATTTAAGTGACTCTTAGATGAGGCCTGTAGAAACAAGGGCACTGTTAAAATGTTGTACCTGAAAAACAAGAGTATGAGGGCTATCAGGGATGACGCCAAAGTTTCTAGTTTGGGCAAATGGGGAGAAAGAATACCAGAGGAGAAGTAGGCTTTGGGGGTGGGAGATAAGCCTGATTCTGGATGTGTTGGGTTTGGGGCACTCATAGAATGTTTAAGTGGAGCCTTCATGTCTCATGCCTTCACACTCAACCCCTCATGCAGTTGTTCAAAGTGATGTAATGTTGGTAGTGAGAATTATGAGAGGAAAGAGTAGGAAAAAATAATGGTGAGGTTTATTTGACTTTGACCACCTAGGAGCCAGCCTTGAGAGCTACTCACTTATCCCTGTGGCTGTACTTTGCTCTACAGAGTTTGTTGGCATCAAAATTTTTGCTTCTAGGAATTGGACTGAGGGAGACATAGAGCCCCCTAATGCTAAATCTCTTCCCTGTGCTGAAGAAAACTCCAGACATCCCAGCCACTGGAACTAAAATTGGGTAATTTTTCTCCGAGACATTGGAAACAATTTCTAATATTTTTCAGCCAATGAAAAAGGCCAGAGAATTCTCTTTCTCTTTTCCCATCACCCACACAGCTATGACTTTGTGGTCCTATCTGGATCACTTCTGCAGCCTTCAATCCCAGCCCCAGCAGCCCCATCTACTGCCTTGGGCGTTGAATAGAGTCTTGTCCTGCTGAATACCACATGCTGCTCAGGCATCCTGCTAGGTGTTTTAGGGCCAGGGCAGAGGAGAGAAGAAAAGAGAAATTGCAGGCTTACAAGCATCTTCTCTGCCTCTCCAACAGCTAAGAAGCCTACATTTCCAATCTAATTTATTTTGGTTTCTGCTCTGAAACTTGGAACCCAGGTACATTGACAGATGCAGGAAAGGAGTGGCTGTTCCTTGTACATTCAGTGTGAGATGCTGAGAATGGTGGGCTTAGGAAAAGGGCCAGATGACACTACCATCTTTGCATTCATGGGCTTCTAATGTATACTTTATCTATATTTAGTATCAATAAAGTAAAAAAAGATATCCATTTTAATTTTTGGTAACTATGCAAAATCCATAGGTTTTTTGTTAAAATATTAGAGAATAAACATAAATAACAGATGAAAATATTTTTTACAAGCTCATTTTCCATTACCTTTGGCATTTTGGTAATGTAATTTTCCAAAATGTAAACATTTTGATGATGCTTAAAAGTGCCTTTTAAAAGATACATAAAATATGAATGAATAAAAATAGAACAGTGTTGAAACCTTAAGTTTACATTCCCACATTCTGAACACACTTAGGTAATGAGCCCCTAGATCAAGAAACAGAATATCACCAGGATTCCATTTACATCCAATGTTTTTACTGAAGTGGGCGGGTTTACAGTTACTTTGTTACTATTAATTTCTTATTTCTACACACAAATTTACGTTTATTTTCCCCTCAGTTTTTGACTTCCTGTGAATCCATCTCATATTTTTTATTATTCCATTGTTTAAAGTTAGCTTGTCATGTATCTTTCTTTTGTTATTTTTTTCATAGGTACTCTAGCTAGTACAATATACATCTTCGATGTCTTCCTTTCTAATACAAGTTGTATTTTACCACATCTGTGGTGTTGCTAGACCTTTAGAACCTTTCAGCTATTTATACCACTGCCACCTTTTGCTTTAAAGTTACTGTCCATTTTAAGTCTGCATATAGTTGAAACTGTAAAAGCCATTACTATTATTGTTGTAATCCATGGTCGATATTCTTTTTTTTTTTTTTTTTTTTTTTGAGACGGAGCTTCGCTCTTGTTGCCCAGGCTGGAATGCAATGGCACAATCTCGGCTCACCACAACCTTTGCCTCCCGTGTTCAAGTGATTCTCCTGCCTCAGCCTCCCGAGTAGCTGGGGTTACAGGCGTGCACCACTGCACCCAGCTAATTTTGTATTTTTAGTAGAGACGGGGTATCTCCATGTTGGTCAGGCTGGTCTCGAACTCCCGACCTCAGGTTATCTGCTCGCCCCGGCCTTCAAAAGTGCTGGGACTGCAGGCGTGAGCCACCGTGCCTGGCCGGTATTCGTTTTTATTTACTCACATATGTTCACTTTCTGATTATCTTCATTATTCATGCAATTCTGTTTCCATCTACAATATTTTCTTCAGACTGGTTAATTTCCTTTAGTATTCATTGTAGTTAAGATTTGCTGGACATCAATTTGCTCACGTTTTGTTTAGCCAAGGCTTATTTAAAAAATTTAATCATTTTTTAATAAGATTTGCATTTTTGTTTAAATCTTTTGGCCCTTTAAGAATAACATTTCATTATCTTTCGTTTCCTGAGAAGTAAGCTCCTGTTGCTCTTTCTTTCTTTGAAGGAATGTTTTTAACCCCTGGTTGTTTTAAAGTATTTTAAAAATCAGTTTTACTGTAATATGCCTGCCGGTAGATTTTGGGGTAATTGTCCTGCTTTAGGTTTACTGATTTTCTTTAATCCCTGTGTTGCTGTCCTTCATCAGTTTTCAATCTTCATCTCTTTGAATATTGCTTCTGGAACGTGTCATCACTCCTATTGTTTCAGTATTTCAGTTATGCTCACTTTACTTATTTTTAGACCTACCAAGTGTGTCCTGCCTGTCTCTTGATCTCCGGATGTATTCTTAGTTCTTTTTCCTCCGTGTGCTTTTCTCTGACTTCTTTTACAGTTCACTAATTCTGTGTTTGTCTAAATCCAATATGCTCTTAATAATTGATCAATACTCACATATTGCATTTTCACTTCCTTATAGGTTCCAATTATACATGTCAAAATTTCCATCTTTTCATCTATGTTATCATTTTTTCTTCTATTCATAACACTATTAAATCAGTTTTAAAAGTTTTTGCTGCTAATTATAATACCTAAATCATTGGTCTGCTTTTTCTCTTAATTAGCAAGTATAGTTTGTTATGGTATATATAGCAGATATATACTACATACCATATATATATATATATATAGACAAATATACACACACACTTGCTAATTAAGTATATATAGACTTAAGTGTATATATATGCTAATTAAACATATATACTTAATTAAGTACATATGTGATAATTATATACACACATACATACTTAATTAGCTTTTGTTAAGGTTACTATAGTCTTTAGAATATGGTCTAGAATATATATATATATAGCTTCTTTGCCAGCCTAGTGATTTTTTTGTTTTACTGTGCACTGTACATTGTCTATAAAAGACTCAGGTGATAGATTATTCCTGCAGTTTCACTTTCTTCTGTTGGGCAGAAGGGCGATGGGCTTATCTCACTTTGGTAATGACATGAGCTGAATTTGGGCTAGGCTGCTGGTTTTACTAAGGCTCAGATGGCAGAGGATGGGAGCAGGGGAAGCTGCATGGGGAGGTCACAGAGATCTGTGTGGAGGTGTCTCTGAGCTCTTTTCCAATGGCTAGGATGCTTTTGATTAGGAAGAGACTATGGGGAGTCTGCTGTGGAGCCGCTGCTATGGATTTGGGAAGAGAAGAAAGGTGCTAGAGGTTAACAATGGCATCAGAACGCTAGCCTAGCCAGATGAGAGGAACTTGTATGCCCTGGGCATCTGACTGAAACACCAAGGAGCCCAGAGAGCTGGAGTAGGGACCTTATCTAGAGCCAAGACTCCTTTACAGTCACCTTAACAAAGTCTAAAATTAATGAAGCATTTTAAAAATGATTTAGGATTTGGAGATTGAATCTTGCCAGCTAGAAGGGCTTGGATTTTCACAGACCTACACCATAATAAAATATGAAAACAAGACTGCATTTAAAGGCAGTCCACTTGTAACTGAGTTAGGTTCTAGAAAAAACATCCACGGTCTTCAGATGGTTATAACAGAATTCAGAATTTCTAGAATGTGTGATCACAACATCCAACATACAATAAAAATATTATTAGCAAAGCAAAGAAATAGGATGGCCCAGGTGTTGTGATTAGAAAACAAAACTTCAAAGCAGTTAATATAAATATGTTAGAGAACTTTATAAAATTAATTTTAATGAATGAACAGATATGAACTGCCAACAAAGGAATGGAATTTATAAACAAGAATAAAAAGAAATTCAGGACTAAAATCCTTAATAATTTAAATGAAAAATTCATTGGATGGGTTAAATGGTAAACTGGAAATAAAAGGAAAAAATTTTGAAATAATAGGCAATTCAACAAAATCATGCAATCTGAAGAACACGGAAGAAAAAGAAATGGAAAAAATGAAGAAAAAGATGTCACTAACCTACGAGACAACATAGCACAATATCCTTGAGTCCCGGAAGGAGTAGGTAATAAGAACGTGGTAGTAAAAATTATTTGAAAAAATAATAGGCAAATATTTCCTGAATTTGAAGAAAAACATTACGTAGAGATCTAAGAAGCTTAGCTATAACTTAGTCGGATAAATACAAGGAAAATCTCGTGTCTATGCAGATTACATTAAAAAACGAAGATGAAGATCAAACCTTGGAAACAGCATAAGCAAATAAACCTCCAGAGGGCCAGCAATGTGCACGACAGCGACTTCTCATAAGAAACAACAAAGGCGAAACGACAATAGAGCAACCCTTTAAAGAACTGAAAGAAAAAAACAAAAATGATGCCAACCCAGAATTTTATATCCAATAAACATACTGCTCGAATACAGGTGTAAAAATAAAGGCATTTTCTGATCATCAAAAGTTGTAAGATTTTGTTTCCAGCAGAGCTGCATTGAAATAAATACTAAAGAATGTGTTTGTGGCCGAAAGGAAACTATGCCAGATAAAAATTGGTATTTACAAGAAGTGAGGAGTTTAATACATTAAATGTTTACTACATTAAATATATGGTCAATATAAAAACCATCTGTTTTCTTCTATTAATTTTCTTCATAGACAGATGATGTGTTCAAGGCAAAAATAATATGACTCCAAAGTAGGGGACTTAACATGTGGAAGTAAAAGCTATAACAGTAACAGCACAAAGGATGGAGCCAGGTTAATAAAATTGAAGCTTTTCAAAGTTCTTTCTTATGTGAAATATGAAGTAGGAAGAGTGGAGGGCCAGGTGTGAAGTGATACAATATTAATGCTAATTATACTGGGATAAGGATGAATATTGTAATCCCTAGAGAAACTACTAATATAATAACAAAGAAGTCTAGCCTAAAAGCTAATAGAGAAGACAATGGAATGCTGAAAAATATTCCGTTGACCTAAAATAAGACAGAAAAGGAGCAACAGAACAGCAAAAGCCAAAGGAAAAAATGGAAACAATTGGTCAGAAGGCAGATTCACACCAGCCCATACAATTAGATTCCGAGCAAATGGACTAAAGGTTCTAATCCGAAAGCAGAGATGGAAGCCTGGATTAAAAGGTAACGCCCACCGGCATAGCATCTAGACAACATGAATTTTAAATACAAATATGCGGAATGCAGAAGAAAGGAAAAATACAAACTCAGCCTCTCTCTGGTTTGCCCTTGTTCGCCTCAGCCCTGAAAGACTGTGAGATGTTCCCTGTTGCCCTTCAGGGTCCCAGAGCCTAGACTCCAGCCTCATTGTCCAAGAAAGCTCAAAACCTAGTGAATATCTTGATGGGAAGACTTGCAGTGCTTTTGAGGCAGACCCCCTGACCTCTGGCCCACCTTTGTTTCCTGAACACAAGACTCCTCAGGTGATTTCACCTGACTTTTAGAAGCATCAGGCCTAGCTCTGAGCTGCACCCCGAGTCTCCTTGCCTGAATCAGCAAAGGTCCCATGGCAGAAACCAGTTGTGTGCTGAGGTAGCTCCAGCATCCAGCTCCCTGCTCCTGCCCTATTCAATGGCTGCAAGCTTCACTAGTCAGAATTTCCTCCAGCAGCGCTGGGCCAGGCACTGCCGCTGATCTAAACCCAGAATCAGCAAATGTGCCATTGAGAAAGAATAGCTTGCAGGCCTCAGCTCACCTGGGCAGGGCTCTTTTGGGTCTGGAATTTTAGTGCCTTTAAAAATATGATTTTTAAAATTTATTCTGCTTATTTTAATTACTGCAGAAGAAGTAGTTTTCTGTTATGACCTACCACATTCTACTCAGAAGAGTAAGTTAACATTTTTCTTTTCATTCTGCTGTGCCCCTGCAAGGTGGAGTGTGTTGCCTTTGGCTGATGGTGCAGATGAAGGGACAGCTGGCTGGGCAGGTCAAGGTATGAGGTCCTTCCCTTAAATGACCGTCCGGTGTGCACCACAGGATTCAGCGTTAAGGACATTGGATAGGAATGTGTGCGGAATGAACATATGTCAACTCAAGTCTGTAGAAGCCTTCCAGAAACTTCCAGGGCAAGAGGCAGATAGATAACAGAGATTCCAATTTATCCAGTTCATGCTTTATCCACAGCCATGCTGTCTGTCTGTTGGTTCAGTTTCAAAAGACATTTACACTAACCGGAGAGAACCGCTCCTTTCTGGTTGGGGGAACATGTACAGTCCCTGCGGCATTTTGAATGAGAGGACTTCGGTTCCGTTTGCAGCTCTGTAGTTTGAGAAAAGGTATGGAAGTCTCTGCATCCTCTGTTTTTCTAACTGTTAAATGGAGAAAAGAGAATTGTGTCTCTCTCGGGGTTGTAGTGAGGGCTAAACAAGTCAGAGTTTGGAGAAGGGCCCTGTGAGTTTTGCAGCCTTAGACTAATAAAGATCTGCTTGCCTTTAAAGCGCAGACACTTCTGTTCCTTAGGCGGACACCCACAGAAGACTCGCCCCAGGAGAAATATTGCCTCACTCATTTTTATTCTAAATCGGTATTCAATTTCAGGATTCATTTATTTGATTCGAGCGTTTTTCTTTTGGATCCAAACAGCATCCAGAGGTCCAGCCTTCAGATGTAACAATCTTCAAGAAAGCGGACACAGCTTGCGCTCCCTCAGGACTGACCAGAGGCCGTGCTTTGGGGAACTCGGGCCACTGGGGAAAATCTGAGAAGTCATGACCGTTCCAGGACTGATCTGACCACCCGGGGCGTCCAGCATGATCGGTCAGGGTCCTGCCCGCATCCTCTCACCCCTTCGCGCAGAGGCACAGTGGGAGAGGCCCCTGCCCACCCTGGATGAGCCTGACATTCCAGCCTGAAATGAAGTTGCTGAAAGGAGCCCTTTCCCCAGCCACGCAGCAGCCTAGCTGTTTTACCACTGAAATAAAGTGTCCAATTTATCCTCCCATTTTGAGGAAGCTGTTTTCAGCTGAGACTCCAGCTGGATTTATTTTTAAAAAAGATTATTCTGCAGACCATGGCCAGAACGTGCTGAGAGGTGCCCTGGGCAGCTTTCCCTCTGGCCGGCTGTTATCTGTCCTCCCCAGCACGGGGAGATGAGGCTGCCTCAGGCGGCCCAGGCCAGGCAGCTGTCAGGGAGGCTGAGCAGGTCTGGGGTGTGCCAGGCAGCTCTATGCCCAGCTTAGCTGGGAACCTGACCCAGAAGCTGCTGATAGGGCTGGAACCAAAGCCTCACCCTCTCCTGCTCCATTCACTGTGGTCGAGGGAGGAAAGAGACCTGGTGGCTGGGCTTGCAAACAGGCTTCATGCCCTCATTCCTCTTCTCAGTTCTCGTGTATGCCTGGTGGGGTGTTGACAGGCCCCACGGTGGCTGTGCTGTTTGGCAGACTGCCCTGAGTCTCCCCAGTGCCCATCTCCCTGTAGTCCATGCTGCCCTGGCCTTCCTTGGCCTCCTGATGGCCCCTGAGTTTCCTGGAATCAAAGAGCAACATAGGAGGCTCAGCACCCTGTCTGCTCCAGGTCTGAGGCTTCTGCTGTGAGTGGTGGTGCGCATCACACCAGTTGTTAAATATCTTGAATATGACCCTGCTAGGAGCTGTCCTTGTTCTAAGACTGGGGATGGGGGCAGAGGAGGCAGGAAGGGGCTGGAGCTGCTTGTGGTGGAGAATGGAGTCCCCGACCCTCTCTCAAGGCCAGCATCAGCAGACTTCTCCTGGAAAGGGTCAGAGAGCAAATATTTCAGACTTTGTGGGCCATATGGTATCTCTCACAACTACTAAATGCAGTCATTGTAGCAAACCATCCGTAGACAGTCGCTAAAAGCGTGGGCTTGGCTCTGTTCCTCGTGGCCTTGCGTTCTCATAACACTTTCTTCATAGATGCAGGTGGGAGGCTGGATTTGGTCCCAGGTTCCTGCCCACACCAGCCCCATCATGGTGCACGCTACAGGAAGGCCAAGGAGGGGACCCTCCCAGTGTGACAAGTGCACAGGCTGTGAGGAGCATGAGGATGGCTGATGCTGCTCTCTGGGAGTGGGAGAAACCTGCTTTTCTGCATCCTAGCTTGTGACTTGTCACGTGCCCATAATGGGACACTCTGCCTGCCTCTTGCCAAGGCCTCCCGCTGGCCACCTCCTTAGAGTTCACCGTCCAGAAATACGAGGAGCCCGTGGTGGGAAGGGTCCTCACCGCTTCTTTCTCCTGCTCTCTCCGCTTCCCACCCATGAAACCCTCTCCCTATCCACACCCATTGACTGGCTTCTTTAAATTTTGTTTCTTTTAAATTGTTTAGAGGAAATTTAATTCCATACAACACGCATGTATCAGATATCTATCTTGTGTTATGCAGTGAGCTGTGCATTGGGGGTACAGCCAGGAAGCAAAACTGTAGTAACAGCAGTGAGGTCAAGACAGTAGTGAAGTCGCTGCTGAAGGCACACCGCTGGCTGGGGAGCTGGGGCCAAGCAGGCAGGCCTGGATGCTAGAGGGTGGGCCTAGCCCCTTCCTGCTGATCTTCCAGGAAACTGGGCTTCTGCTCCATTCAGAGCAAAACAAGGCATCAGCAGGTGGCTCACTGTGTCCCTGGCCCCCACTGGGACACTCCCTGTGTTGTCCCTTACCTCACAGAGGTGTGTCTGGTGGAGCTTTTCCACTTTCGATGGCTTTCACACACTGTGGTGCTCTTGGGCCTGTTACTGGCCCAGCCGTGTCACCTACCAGCGATGCAGCCTTGGAAATGCGAAGTCAGCTCTCTAAGTCTTGGTTTCCTCACCTGCAGGTGGGGATCATCGTTCCTGCTTTGTAGTGTTGCTCTAGGATGAAATGAAGTGATGTGTGTGGAGCTCTTACGTGGTACGGAGCTTTCCTGCCACGTGGCAATCACTCAATCTGGGGAAATGGCCACTGCTGTAGACTGAACGTTGGTGTCCCCCAAATTCCTATGTTAAATCTAATGCCCAAAGCGGTGGCGTTAGAAGGTGGGGCCTTTGGGAACGATGAGGCATGAGGCAGAGCCCTCATGAGTGGGATGAGTGTCCTGATGAAAGAGCCTGAGAGCCCTCGTGCCCTTTCTACCACGTGAGGACACAGCGAGAAGACGGCTGCTTATGAATCGGGAGGTGGGCCTGCGCCAGACACTGAATATACCGGTGCCTTGATCTCGAACTCCCCAGCTTCCAGAACTGTAAGAAATAAAATTTCTGTTGTTCTACCCAGTTGACTGTATTTTGTTTTGGCAGCTTCAATGAGCTACGACAGGCCTGACAGCCATCCTGTGAGGTCTGCAAAGCATGTGTTATCTTCTCCTTTTTACAGAAGGGTTAATGGAGACTTAAGAAGAAAGCAACTTGTCCAAGTTAACAAGTGGCTGAGTTTCCACACAGATCTGTTCCCTTAATAGAGATAAATCATTGTGTTATATCCATAGAATAGCATACTTTGCAGCTATTAAAAAGAACTGGGTAAACACTCTGCCTGTACTGACATAGAGCCTAAGAGTGTGAAGCCCATATAGCATCTAGGGTCATCACGCCCGCCCTCCAGCCAAATACCCTACTATGTCCAGTCAGGCCGTGGGGGTTTCAGGGCAGGCCCTGCCATGGGCTTGTCTTAGAGGCTGATTTAGGGGCTGTTTCCAGCACAAGAGACAAAAGGGGAGCAGCAGGAGGGGCGGCCGCCTCTGCTGGGAAGGAGGGGAACCGTCTTGAGGACAACAAATTAAACCTAATTAAATCTATGGAAATATTTGATTACGCCAATGTAATTTATTATGCAAAGTTGCCCTTTCTGACAAATGGAAGCTGCTTCGACAAGTGGGATTGTAACAGAAGGGTTTTCGTCAGGCAAACAAACCCAGCTGGGAGCCTGCCCACGGCTGTCCTCTCTCAGCATGATACCCCATCGTGCAGACTGGGGGAGAGTGCCCAGGGGAAGGGAGGCTCAGTGTCCTGCATCCATCGGCAAGCCATGAGACCTTACGCAGGTCCTCTCTCAGCTCTGGAGCAGCCCGTCCAGCCTTCCTGATAAGAAGGGTCCTGCCATTTGCCCAGTATTTTAACATCCACGAAATGCCTTCACATCCATCATCTTTTCTGATCGTCATCATAACACAAAGTTTAAAAAGCCCCTTACCATTACAAAGGTTTTCACTGGACCAGTGTTTGTATATTCTTAAAGCCCTTCCTGATAGGTCCTTGCAACGTATCTGTGAAGTTATGGAGGCTGAAGCTCTCCGATCCTTGCTTGATGATGAGAGTAGGATAGGAGGGGCAGAAGGGCGGAGAGTCCTGCCATGTTACCCAGAAGAGCTGCCCCACCATGGGGCTGAGATTGGAGCTCAGGGATTCTGTCCCTGTTTAGTGCCCTCCTTCTGCTGTGCTCAATCTAAGTCACTGCCCTTTAGCCAGCATGGACTTCTGCTCAGGTCCTCTGCTTAGCAGGGTCTAAGGGGCGGGAGGAGCAGGTGCTGTTTCTTTCCAGAAGCATCGCATTGCTGTCGGAAGAATAGGGGTCTCATAGGACTCCTGGAGCCTGGTTTCAAGCCTGCGTCAGTTGTGAGAACTGTGGTGTTGAAAGTACCCATCACTTTTGAATGCCCACATGAGTTGGGTGTGGTCCGTGTTTCCTAACACTGTGAATCATTGCTATGAAGCCTGCTTTCCCTATAAGGAAGCTGAGTGTTTGAATGGGAGGTGGTTTGCTCAAAGCCCCAGGCAGGCTAGCAATTGTGGAGGCTGGGATTTGTCCCGGGGCGTCTTTGGGCCAGGCAGCCTCCTCGCTGCACCAGGCCTGCAGGAGCTCCAGAGCTCAGGGCAGGGGAGTGGGGGCACTCCAACACCCTGGGCCTCCTGTTCCCTGGAGGAAGCTGAGGGACTTGGCCACAAGGGCCGGCAACGTCTGCTTCAAGTGGAGGAATGCCCTGAGGAGAGCAAGAGCCCTGCACTGGGCTTGGGGAAAGCTTTGGTGATGCGCTGGCCCCACATGGCTCAGTGAGTCCCTGAACCTGCTGGGTGGGCCTGGGGAAGGCGGCCTTTCTTCTGCTGGCTTTAATCAAGACAGGCCCCACTCACTCAGCAGACAGGAAGCCTGCCTGGCCCCATGTTAGGAAGAGCAATGCATTATAGATCATCTCCTGAGACTCTCATCTTACTTACAAAGGCATAGAGGCCCAGAGAGGTTAATTAATTTGCCCAAGGTCACACAGTAGGTTAATACCTGACTAACAGAACCAAGAGCAGGCCAAGGTGTCCTGGCACCTGGTCAAGAGATGTCTCTATTACCCAAGCTTCCAGATACCTCCCCTCCCCTGGTGGTAAAATTGCCAACAGAAGGGGCGAAGCTGTAAAGGTATTAGGACAACTCCATTTAAACCAGGGTTTTTGACACACAGTCTTTGGAGGATCTCGTGTAGAACACTGTCCAAGGCTAACTTCAGTGCAAGGCGTGGAGCTCTCTGCACTCCCCATGCATCCCCAAAGATCCCCTTATTCCGGGATCCAAAACCTGCTTCTAAGCCTCAAAAACCTGCAGCAGGACCAGGCCCCGAGTTCTTCTAGGACAAAGAACAGAGAGAAGAGAAAGCGCGTTCTGGGACTGGAGTTGCATTTGCCATAAAGGGGAACGGGGCCTCTTGACAAGCGCGGGAACCAGCTATAATCCATTGGTTTAATTGTTTTCCTTTATCTCGTCTGTTGATGCTTATTATTCGGCTTGTTATCTGATGGTTATTTAATCTATATTTTGTAATTACTCCCCTTCTGTCTTTCTCTTGGATGGTCATGCTTTTTTGTTGTTGCATTGAGGCACTGACCTACATTTTCACAGGCACAGAAGCCAATTATTTCCAGTGGTGTTTTGTGAGGTGACTCCCTGGCTGTGATTTGGGGGCCCTGTCCCCCTGGTGTGCAGCCCTCCCCGAGCTTACTCCACTCATTGGGACCCCCGAAGCCTAAGAGGCCAAAGAAATGAGAAGGACTTGCCTGGCTGGCCCCTCGCTTCCCAGGGGGTGGGAGGCCTATGGTAGGGATGGGAATAAGAGAATAAGCTTGGCAGGCAGGGGATGGGGGGTCTGGGGAGGGGCACGGCAGCATGATGGTTTCAGGGGCTCAGTTCTCAGCAGGCAGAGTCTCAGTGAGCACTTGCAAGGCTGGCCATGTCTGCTTGAGCTGTGCCTTGGAAGAACCGGGACCGCGTTCTCCAAGCGGGAACTGTGTACATTCCAGTGCACTTACAGGCAGAGTGGAAAACCTACTTAAAATTGGGGCTTCTCAGAAAATCCAGGCCACGCTGTTGCTATTCTTAGGTAGCCCCTTGGGTTTCTGAAGGGAGCACAAAGGGAGAGACAGCTCTGTGGCTGAGCTGCAGGCCTGGCCTTGCCATTCCCATGTGGTACAGTCAGCCATCACTCAACCTTTCTGAATCAAAATTGGGATTTATCATGAGGATGTTAATGCCTCAGAGATTACTGTGAAGATCAAATGGATTAAACCGCAACTAGCCCTTCACTCTCCTGGGCAACAACCTTAGTATCTGAACTTAGGAACTAAAAAGATTAACTAAAATGATATTTTTTTCACATCTTAAAAAAAGTCTGCTCTCTTAGTACTTGCTATCAGCAGATCCAGATAATGCTGCCCTTGTTACCACAACCCTCACTCTGAAGCCAGGAGTCAAAAGGAGCTGGAGTGTGCAGGGCCTTATGTGTGAAAGTGCTTTGTGGACTCAAAGTGCTCACAAATATTGGTTTATGCATTCAGTCACAGAACACGTTTGTTGAGCCCCTGCTGTACCAGAAGCATCCTGGCGAGAGCTGGGAACACAGGATAAAGGAGATCCCGGGGTCCCTGCTCTGCTGCACTCACAGGCGCTGGGGAGAGACTGACAGGTGAAGGAGATCCCGGGGTCCCCGCTCTGCTGTGCTCACAGGCGCTGGGGAGAGACTGACAGGTAAAGCCAGGCAGTGGGGCCACAGCTCCCAGAGGACGCGTCCAGCCTTTCTGCACCCCTGGGGGCGTCTGTGCTGAAGAGATGGTGAGTAGGCAGAGGCAGGGCATGGGAAGGTCTCTAGGCACACAGATTCATTCATTCATTTGTTCACTCACTCATTCATTCATTCATTCATCCAAAAACCATTTGCTGAAACCTGCTGTGTTCTTGGTGCTGCAGGTAGGGAGGGTGTGGTGGGAGAGGGAACTGTGTTTGCCCCAAGGAGCTTACTTTCTGGCTGGAGGTATGTACTTGTTCAGGTAATGCCAGGTGCTGTAACAGATAAACCCCCAAATCCCAGTGGCAGATTGCTACATAAATTCGTTTTGTATTCATGTAAAATTCAGAGCGTGTTCGTGGAGCTCATCTGCCTGAAGATGGCAGAAAGGGAAAGGGAGCCTGGAGGACTGTGTGTCTCCTGTGTGACCCTTTGCAGGGGCCTCTGTGGGTGTCTCTCTGTGTGACAGTGTGATTGCCCCAGGACACTGCAGCCACCTGCTGGTGCTGATCTGGGAGGCCAGGCCTGCAGGCGCCCTGCACAGATGCAGTGGAGCTGTGCCGGGGATGTGCTCCCAGGAGTAGGGCCGGAGGTGAGGGTCTGGGGAGGTGCGGACCTTTATTGAGTTTGACAGGCAATGCCTTCCTCAGGGATCTGTTTCCATCGCATCCCAAGGTCTTGACAGCGTGGAGGCTGCCTATTTGTCATTTTGGGCTCCCTTGTCCTGGGAAATCCCTGCACAGTAAGAACACAGCCACTTGGGGCAACAAACTGGTGGGGTGTGTGGAGAGGGGATGAGGGACAATGGGGCTGGCTGCCCCTCCCGCCACCCTTCCCCACCGCGGCAGCCCAATGCCACGCACCTCATCCTGGCTGTCTCTTCATATTCCGCGCTATGCAGAGACCATTGTGAGGCTCGCTAAACTCACCCATTCTGAAAGTAAATGAGATAAATAACCCTTGACAGGGCAGTGGTGGCAGCACACCACATCAAATCTGGCGGCTCCATCATTCACAGAGCTGGAGGAAAGTGCAGTCCCAGACAGAGGAATCCAGCAAAGCGTGTTCCAGTGCTGACTCATAGGGTGCTGTATCTGAGCCTTAACGATGATAGATCAATGGTCTAGAAAGTACAATCCTTTTCCTAGTAACCGGACAGGCACACATGCTCTCCAGACTCCAGAAGGTAAGCACCAACAATTTTCAATTAGTATTTTATATCCCACTACGTTATAATTACAAACAATTAGATCAGAACACAGCACAGGTGACATACACGCAGCCGCGCCTGCAAAGGAAGTGGGTCTGGCAGGGCTCGGTGCCAGCACCCTCGCTGCAGATGGAATCTCTCCTGGAGCAGAGGTCTGTAGGTGGGGAGCTCTGAGGGGTGAGCACTGTGGAAGGTGCCTCATGCAGGTCCAGGGTGGCAGGTTCAGAGGAGGGCTCAGATACTGCCGAGGCCTGCAGGGAGCTGTAGGAGGGGCCGCCACTCCTACCCCCTGCCACACAGCCGCACCCAACTGTGTGCCTGAAGACAGGAACCCCAGCCCCGTCTCTGTCCTGGTCAATAAGGTGCCCTCTTCTCAGCCTGAGGGCCAGCCTCCAGCCTCAGAGTGGGCATCAGTATCCCTCCTTTGTGTCTCCAGGGGCTCCTGGGGGCATCGGGGCAAGCCATGGGAGTGGCAGCCTGGTCTGCATCCAAGTTGGTGCTTCTCAAGGGGAGGCTCCTCAGGCCACCTGCGTTAGCTGGTTGGGTACTAGTTACACCTGCCAGTCCCTGGGCCTGGCCCCAGACACACTGGGTCTGAATCTCTACAGGTGTGACCTGAGATTTCCCAGACCAAGTTCCTGGGGTGGATCTTTCACACACATGATGGGCAGAATAACAGCCTACGGAACCCCACTAATCCCAAGAACCTATGACTATGCACCTTACATAGCAAAAGGGGCTTTGCAGATGGGATTATGGTTACGGATGCGGATTACCATGGATTAGCTGGGTAAACCCAATCTAATCACATAAGTCCTTAAAATAAGAGAAACCTTACCAGCCTTGTTCAGAGGCAATGGGGAAGGTGTTTTGAATGACACTCTATCAATTTAGCTGGTAACTACTGTCCCAGCTGCTGAGAGGCTCGGAAGAAAGAGCACCAGCGGGGAGTCCGTGTCCACGGGGCTCCTGGGACCTCACCAGCCCTCATGGGTTAGACTGTGGGCATGGTGTCAATGACACAACCCTAATATGAAGGTTTAGGAGTTTTTGGCATTTACAGATCGAGGGAGTACATGCTACGTAGAAATCAGGGGCACAGGCAGAGAGAGAAAAGAGACCTCTTGGCCAATGCCTTTGTTGGGCCCAGTGCGTTATCCAAACAGGTTTCCTGTGGGAGCTTTAATCGGTGGGTTCAAAGCAAGCAGGCACAAGTTCCAGGAGGTCACACTGTGAATGAGAAGTGATCCCTTTAAGTCCAATGGCAAATGTCTGAATGGTCCTTTTAAAGAAGTGCGGGAAAGCAAGACCCCAGCATGGCAGGCAGGACAGATGCCTCTTCTTTATGAGAAAGTTAAACTTACTATTTTTTTTTTTTGAGATGGAATCTCACTCTGTTACCCAGGCTGGAGTGCAGTGACCCATCTTGGCTCACTGCAACCTCCACCTCCCAGGTTCAAGTGATTCTCCTGCCTCAGCCTCATGAGTAGCTGGGACTACAGGCACGTACCACCACACCTGGCTATTTTTTAATTTTTAATTTTGCTATGTTGGCCAGGCTTGTCTCAAACTCGAGACCTCAGGTGATCTGCCCACCTCGGCCTCCCAAACTGCTGGGATTATAGGCATGAGCCACCATGCCTGGCCTAAACTTACTATATAAGCATGAATGTGAAGTCAGCATACAATTACAAGCACTCACTATAGAAGGGTCAGAGATACAACGTGAGAAGGACCCCCTGACCTTGCTGGCTTTGAGGACGGAGGAAGGGGCCAGGGTCTAAGGATGGAGGGTGGCCTGTAGAAGCTGGGGCAGGCAAGCAGAGTGGGCTCTCCCTTAGCATCCCCAGAAAGAGATGCAGAGACCTGTGCTGTGCACGCACCTGAGACCCATGCTGTGCTGGACTCCTGACCTGCTGGACTGCAGACAGGGAGTGTGCAGTTGTAAGCCACTGCACCATGTGACTTGCTGCGAAAGCAGCAACGGCAACCAGACACACATACTGGGTTCCTCCTGCCCTCCCCGCTGCCAAGGGTACATTGTACATTTTTTAAATTAATTAATTTATTTTAATAGACTTTACTTTTCGAGCAGTTTTAGGTTCACAACAATACTGAGTGGAAGGTACAGAGAGTTTCCAGATACCCTCTGCCCCAATACTGCACAGCCTCCCCCAGTAGCAACATCCTCATCACGGTGGAACATTTCTTACAAGTGAGGAATCTGCACTGATGTCATCATCACCCAAGGCCCATGGCTGACATCAGAGCACACTCTTGGTGCTGTGCATTCTCTCGGTTTGGTGGAACGTATAATGGCATGGATCCACTGTTACAGTCTCGTGTGAGACTTTAAGAACCACAGTTTCTAGATGGACTAACGTAAGGGTCACACCTGAGGTCTGGACACCCTGAAAACAGCCCCATGTCACTGAGGGACAACAGTCCTCATTTCCTTCTTCCCTGAGCAGACACATCATCCAAACCAGTGAGCACTCACAGCCCTGTTGACTTAATGAGGGTTGTGCTATCTGTTTCCTTCGTGGGCACGCCAAAGGTCCTAGAGGGTATAAGCACTGTGTAGGTTACCTTTGAACCCATTTGATTGTTCACTTGCTCATTCATTCATTCGTTCATTCATCAGGAGTGACTGAGCAGAGGCTGGGCGCGGCGGCTCACGCCTGTAATCCCAGCACTTTGGGAGGCTGAGGTGGGTGGATCACCTGAGGTCAGGAGTTCGAGACCAGCCCGGCCGACATGGTGAAACCCCATCTCTGTTAAAAATGCAAAAATTAGCCAGATGTGGTGGCTGGCACCTGTAATCCCAGCTACCGGGGAGGCCGAGGCATGAGAATTGCTTTAACTTGCAAGGTGGAGGTTGCAGTGAGCCAAGATCGCACCGCTGCCCTCCAACCTGGGTGACAGAATGAGATTTCATCTCAAAAAAAAAAAAAAAAAAAAAAAAAGGGAGTTACTGAGCAGAGCCCATGAGTGGAATAGATAGACTGGGCTTGGCGTGGGGCGAGATGCGAACATGAGAAGGTGAGGTTGCAGCACACGCAGGTAGACCATCTCTGAAATGAAGGCATTCGCGTTCAAAGAACAGAACTGGAAGCTGGAGAAATGTGCTGTCCGGAGCTAGATGTAATCAAGTGACTACGTGGTGGCCTGGAGGAAGTTCAAGGGGGAAGTGGTGAGGTCTCTAGATACAGTAGGGTTTTCTAAGAATAGAAAGTGTCAGGGTGCACAGGCAGCAAGGGCAGAGGGAGCAGAGGTGCCCAGGCACAGAGGAGGCTGAATCTGTTGCCACTTGCCTGCTTTCTTAAAGTTGTCCCTCCATCACCCCACAATGGGCTGAAAACAGCAGACTTCACTTTTCCAGCTGCTTTTCTGGCTCGGTCATGGCAGCATGCCCCATCCTGAGCCAAAGGTTGCTGCAAGAAAGTCAGATGGGACTTTTGGAAAAGATTTTCTCCTGGATAAGACAGTGGGAAGAAAACACTGCTCTTCTCACTCTTGGACGTGGCCATGTCTACATTCCGAGCTGGGAGTGGCTTCAGCAAACACGGAGGGAGAGGGCTGCAGTCTCTGAGGGCAGCAGAGCAGAAGGCCTATGTGCAGCCCCTGTTGCGACCACTCAGTGGCTGCATGAACCCGAGCGCTGGCCTGCATCCCAGCGTCAGCTGGAATCTGAAATAGTGATTGTGCCCACAGATTGTGTCCCCGTTATGGGGATTTCCTGTGACCTGCAGCCCAGCAGGTGGAAAGATGACGACATGAGGCAGGCTGGTGAGGAACCTCTGCAGTCGACACTGGAATTGGGTGTGGTCACTGGACCTCACAAGGGGTGTGTTGGGCGACACCATCTGAAGCTGCCGCCCTCTTTGAAGGCCTCTTGACACCTCACATCCCACCGATGCCCTATTTCAGATGTCAGATTTCATCGACAATCACTGTGTGTGGTGTTTGAGTCTGAAATAAGTGCTGCCCCTGCCTCAACCCCACCCCCCTGCTGCCTCCCCACACAGGGGAGAGAAGCCAGCAGCTCCAGCTCCCTCCAGCCAAGGGCAGGCCTTCTGTGAGGGCTCGGGAGACACACACTCATTCTTGTTATCTGTTTATGAATTCAGGAAGAATTAATTTGCTGATTGAGCAAGCAATCTCTCTCTCTGTCTTTCTAGAACATTAGCTGCCCTTTATTCGTGTGTCTTCGGTTCCCTGAAATAATTAAGAACCAGAGCAACAGATGATTTGCGGTTTGATCTTGATGGCCACTGCTTTGCAATGTGGTTTTTGGAAAGTCTGAAGTTTGGCCGTAGAGCAATTTTAACCCTGAGTCACAGCGCCAAGGCACATCAGGGCCAGGCCTCTGCACCTGCCGGCCCTCTCGCCGCTCTGCAGCTCACATGGTACAGCTTTCTTAGGGGATTCCCGATGCTCTGTGAGGCTGAACCAGCAGGCAGGGCTGAGGATGAAAGGGCTCCCCCTCCTCCCCAGCACGGCTGCACCCACAGCCGTCCAGAGTGATGGGAGGTGACACTGTCCCTGGGCTGAGAGCCCTTCCTTCTCCATGTCCTACTTGGTTTCTTACCAGGACCTTGGCAATGTCCCATGAACAATGGTTCTTTGTCCCTGGCTGAGTTCAGCCATTCGATAAAGCAATCTTCTCATCTGAGCCTCCAGAATTCCTTTACTATTGCTGTCAATTTTTCTTTCTTTCTCGGGTATTTTTGTTTACCTTTTGTTGCTTGTTGAACAAAACGTTTCTCTATAGCCGGCGGCCCACACCCGGCGGGAGCTGTTTCTGCCCAGCCCCCAACTTCTGCATTCCGACCTCAGCATCACTCCAGCAGTGGTGGCTGTTGACTTGGTCACAAGGCCTGGCCATAGCTCTGCTTGTGGTCTGGCCTGGGGAAGCCCATGGAACTGTCTGTTTCTCTGCCTTCCTGGAGACCTTGGCATGTTTTAGCCATGTGACCTTGACGAAGCTGACTCCATGGTTCTTAACTTATGCTTCAGTTTGACCCTAGTTGTCTCATAGGGAAAGTCATGTGTACGAGGGCTTTGTGTGGATTGTGTAGAATAACCTGTAGCACAAAACGCAAGTGTTTGGTTTTATTCCTGTTACAGGAAAAACAGGAAGGATCCCTCAGTTATTTCTGGAGAAGAAAGGAAGCCAGGCCAGTAAGCAGGGAGTAATTCGTACTCAGGTGAGGGAGGGTCACCCACACTTTGTTGTGTTTAGAGATCCTTCGTGTGCCCAGACACACTGCTACATGCCCTTACCACACACAGAGCAAGGCCCCTTGTGACCCAAGGCAGGTAGGGGCCTGAGAGGTGGGAACGGAGGGGAGCATGATAGCGAGTGCTGAGACACAGCAGCTGCATGCCCGGCATCGATGCACTCCATCCTCCCACGAGCCCGCAGGCCGCACACGTTTTGACCTCTGTTCTGCTGGACACTGCAGCAGGGAAGCCGTGTGTCCAGGCTAGGGCTGCACAGCTAGCAACCAGGGCATCTGGGGTGTGTGCCCAGGCACTCTCACCCCAGAAAGCACCCCCACCCAGGCAGAACACTGCCTCTGAGATGCTGCACCATCTCCATCTCCTCAGCACAAGCCCCTGGGCTCCAGGCCCACGGACATCTCATCTGGGTGATTGGCCAGCGCCTCCCACCCAGGGACAGGGAACCCTCATTGCTTTTCTCCAGCGAGGAGGCTCAGGTGCTGGCAGAAGCTGGCTCAATGCATGGTAAGAAAACTAAGGCCCAGACAAAATGGGCCTCAAAGTGGGGCTCCCTGACCCCTAACCTCTCTCACATCCTGCTGCAGCTGCCCCACAGCCAGCCCCAGGTGTCAGCACCCAGTTCCCAGCCCCTCATCCTGTGCAGACAGGGGAGCTGTTCTCACAGAGTTAACAGGAATTCTGGGTGGAAATACAGCCATAATTACACACTAATCAGCCTGCACTTTGACCCACTTCCTTGTAGGCAAAAATCAGTAGATACTGCCCATGCATATCCCAGTCGCTCCTGTAGACATGGTCTCTCACATTAGGGTGGCACGGCTTTTGTTTAAGAATTGCTTAGACAGACCCTGAATGCCAGTGGGACAGCCAATGCCAGCCAGTTTGAAGACCCCCACAGAAGGACAGAACCAGCCTGTGAACACAGCTTCTTCCTCTCCCCATCCCAGGACCCCACCCTGCACTTTTTGACCAATCAATTATCTCCGCACTTCAGCCCACTTCCAAACCCTTAAGAACCCTAGCCCCAGACTCCTCAGGGAGACGGATTGGAGGTTTCCTTTTTTCTCCTCAATGTGGGGCCGTATAATTCAACCTCTCTCTCTGCAGCAACCCGTGTCTTGGTACATCGCCGGCCAATGGACCTGTTACAATTGCAAGAGAGGGCGTGGAGGCTCGGGGAGAAGGCAGAAGGCTGGTGACTGGCAGGAGAAGAATCTCATGAAAGCAGGGTGGTGAGGGCTGCAGGGGAGGAAGGAGCAGGGCAGAGGGCGCAGTGCAGCAGTGCGGGGGTCCTGAGGCTCACGGGACACACAGACACCAGAGGGGGCAGGAGACAGTCTTCATTCTCTGGAGAAAGAATCCTCACTAAATAAGCATATCTGCCTGGACACTCAAGGGACCCCTTAAACACCCACTGCTTTGAAAATGGAGCAGCCTGTCTCAGGTGCCTCCTGACCCATCAGGGCTGGTGCTTCCTTGGAAGGAGCTATTCCTCTTTCTTGACACTTCTAATAATTCTGCTTGACCTGATCAGAGACAAACCCGGCTTGGGAATTGAATTGTGGATCTGTTAATTGAGAGCTGGCAGCTTTCAAATGCACCCCTGAGGTGAGGAAGCACTTCCTACCTCTCTCGGCACCTCTTCTCTTTATTTCACATTTCCTTCAACTCATAAAATGGTTCCTTATTATCCAGGTGCTGCAAAGAGCAGTAGTGGTTTTCCACATGTTACGAGTGGCAGGAAAAGGTGAAGGCTGCCACCGGTGCACCTGCCTCCCAAAGAATGACAGAACTGGACAGACGCTGGCCTGGCGTTGAGAGACAGGCACTTTGTGAGGTTACAGGGGATGCTGCCGCTCCTGGCCTCACACCTGCTGGGAGCACCACCTGCCTGTCACTGTGCATGTGAGCACACACCCGCAGAGGCTGTGAAGGTGACGGCTTTTCCCTACCATTTTACGAGATAAGTCAAAATATTCTTTATAAGCAAAGTGAAAATAGATGGGTTGTTTCGTTTCCTCCAGAAACAAAACAAAATAGAACAAAACAAAATAAGCCTACATAATCTTCAGGTGGCCTGCATGTTACCTGTCCTGCTGCTCCAGACTGTGGTTTAGCATCTATAATGATAATTTAGTGTCCTTGATGCCAGAAACCTCTGACATTGAAACTGGAATTGTCGGATTTAATATAAGCTCCTTTCTAAACATAGATGTAACACACTTCATCTGCCTTGGGGAACTGAGCAGACCTTGAGAAGACCTCAGAGAAGCTAGAGGTTTGAAACCAGAAGTGGGACTCAAGAATTTTGCCTTGTAGATCACGTTTTCTGCAGCTGGCTTAAAATATTTAAACCATTTCAATATCTCTGGAATCCATAGTGTTTCTACCTTGATTTACCTCAGGGTTGGAAATAGAACCATGATTTAAAATAAAGGAGAATTTAGTGTCTAAATCTGGTGGCTGAATCCAGCCCCTGACACCCGCAAATGGGGTGTGAGTGGCCAGTTGACCTGTCTGCGGCCTGGGGTCAGCATCCGGGCCACGGGCTGGTTTCCCTGCCACGTGCTGCATCTGCGATGTGAACACGTGCTGGATTCCCTGCTGTGTGCTGCATCTGCAAAGCCTGAGAGACCATTGCTCACCAGTTAAGGTTGGTGATCTAAGTAAGACGACATTCCATCAAGGTCTGCTCAGTTCCCCAAGGCAGGGGAAGTGTGTTACATCTATGTTTAGAAAGGAGCTTGTATTGAATCCTACAATTCCAGTTTCAATGTCAGAAAGAGAATGGTGGTGTGTGTCCTTAAAATCTAACTGCAGTTATTTCTGTGACATTTAAACCTACCTTCCTTCACTCAGATCTCCATCAACAGAGAGCCACATTGCTTTGCTCTGCCTCAGTACATGGCACACGCCCCTCCCAGGAAACTGCTTGCCCATTACTTCCACAGTTAGATGTTGCTGCTATTGTTAACCAGCTTTATCAAGGTGTAACTTGCACTTAATATGAGTTACCAGCCTGGGTGTGGGGCTCACACCTGTCATCCCAACACCTGGGGAGGTCGAGGTGGGAGCATCACTTGAGGCTAGAAGTCGAGACTAGACTGGCCAACATAGTGAGACCCCATGTCTACAAAAAAATTAAAAATTAGCTGGGCATGAAGTTGCATGCCTGTAGTCCCAGCTACTCAGGAGGCTGAAATGAGAGAATCGCTTGAGCCCAGGAGGTTGAGGTTGCAGTGAGCCATGATCACACCACTGCACTTCAGCCTGAGCGACAGAGTAAGACCCAGTCTCTCAAAAAAAAAAAAAGTTACCAATGTTAAGTGTGTCAGTGGATAAATTTTGACAAATATATATGGTAGTGGACCTATTACCGCAATCAAAATAGAGAAGATCTCTCTAATGTCCCATTTCAGCATTTCCCTCCCCCAGTCCCTGGTTCTTGGCAACCACTGATCCATTTCTGTCACTAATTTTTTTTTTCTAGAATTCATGTACATGTAGTCATACAGTATAGTCTTTTGTGTGTCTTCTTTCATGCACCATAATGCTTTTGGGATTCATCCATGCTTTTGCATGCATTAGTTCCTTCTTTTTCTTTGCTGAGTAGTATTTCATTGTATAGATGTGCAATATTTGTTTTGCTTTTTACAATTTTGAGCTGTAATGAATACAGCTGCTATGAACATTCCAGTAGAAGTGTTTGTGCAGATATACATTTTAATTTCTCTTGGATAAATACATAGAAGTGGGATTGCTGGGTCATATCATAAGTGTAGGTTTAACATTATAGAAAACTGCCAAATAGTTTTCAAAGTTCTGTACCATTTTTGCATTCCCCCCCAGTAATATATGAAAGTTTCAGTTGCATCACCTCTCCTCCAAAGCTTGATATAGTCAGTCTTTTAAATTGTGGCCATTCTAATGAATGTGTAAGGGGTTTCTCATTGTTTTAATTTACATTCTACTGGTAACTAATGAGTTTGAGTATCTTTGTCATTTTTTTTTGCCATCAAGTATCTTTATCATATCTTTATGGATAAATATCAGTTTGCCCATTTTATTTTATTAATTCTATTATATTATTTGTGCTCTTATTACTGAGTTGTAAGAATGTTTTAAATGCACAGACATCAAATATACATTTTGCAAACATTTTTCCTAGTCTATGTCTTGCTGTTTTTTTTTCCCTAACAGTGTCTTTTTTTTTTTTTTTGTGAAGTGTTCACAACTTTTTTTTTTTTTATTATACTTTAGGTTTTAGGGTACATGTGCACAATGTGCAGGTTTGTTACATATGTATCCATGTGCCATGTTAACAGTGTCTTTTAAGGAACAAAAGTTTTAATTTGATGAAGTACACTTTATAGAAAGTTTTATTTATAGCTTATATTTTTATGTCATATTTGAGAAATCTTTGCCTAACCAAACATAAAAATGTTCTCTCTATTTTCTATTTCTTAGAAGTTTTTAAAGTTTAGTTCCTACAGTCAGGTCTATGAACCATTTTTTTTTATTATACTTTAAGTTCTAGGGTACCTGTGCATAATGTGCAGGTTTGTTACATATGTATACATGTGCCATGTTGGTGTGCTGCACCTATTAACTCGTCATTTAGCATTAGGTATATCTCCTAATGCTGTCCCTCCCCCTCCCCCCACCCCACAACAGTCCCCGGTGTGTGATGTTTCCCTTCCTGTGTCCATGTGTTCTCATTGTTCAGTTCCCATCTATGAGTGAGAACATGCACCATTTTTAAACTTCCTTTTGCATATGATGTGAGATAAAGGTAAACGTTTGTTTGTTTTTGCATATAGCCATCCAGATTTATAGCATCATTTGTAGAAATTACTATATATGTCCATTGAATTGCACTGGCACTTTTGTAAAAATCAATTGACAGTATAGGTGTAGGTCAATCTGGACTGTTCCATTGACCAATTGCATATTTTATTGATTAGTATATGTTTATTATGAGCCTAGGAATCACATAATAAAAGGTCTTCATTTTTGTTTTTACTTTTCAAGGTTTTAGGGGCTACATTAGGACTTTACATTTTCATATACAATTTTTAACAGTGTTATGAAGATATAACTTACTACCATAAAATTTACACATTTAACATGTACAATTCAGTACCTTTAGTGTATTACAGAGTTGTGCAATTTCCACCACTAATTCTGGAATATTTTCATCACCCCAAAAAGAAACCCCTTACTCATTAACATTCACTTCCCATTCTTTCTCTGCCAGCCTCTTGCAGCTACTAACCTAGTTTTTAGGTCTATAGATTTGGCTATCCTGAATGTTTCCTATAAGTAGGATCATGCAGTATGTGTTCTTTTTTTGTGACTGGCTTATTTCACCTACCAGAATGTTTTCAAAATTCATCCATGTCTCAGCACATGTCAGTACTTCATTTATATCTGATACCACTTCAGTATATGGCTAGATCACATTTTGTTAATCCAGCTATCGATTGATGGACACTTGTATTATTTCCACTTCTTGGCTATCAAGTACACCTTTCTGGGTAGGAGTACATTTTCATTTCTCATATTCCTAGGAGTAAAATTTCTTGATTATATGGTTACTGTATGTTAAGCATTTTGACGAACTGCCAAACCATTTTCCACAGCACTGCATCATTTTACATTCCCATCAGCAATGTGTGAAGGTTTCAATTTTTCTAATTTCTCCTCGTCAACACTTAAATTGCCTGTCTTTTTTACTATAGATAGTGGGCATGAGGTAGTATCTCATGGTGATTTTGATTTGCATTTCCCCAATAACTAATGATGTCAAACATCTTTTCATGTGCTATTGATCATTTATTTATCTTCTTCAGAGAAATGTCTTTTCAAACAATTTGCCAATTTTAAAATTTTTTGCCTTTTTATTATTGATATTCTTTTAAAAATTATTTTTATAAACATCCCTTATATAGTCTGAATGCAAGTCCCTTATCAGGTATGTGGGTTTCAAATACTTTTCCTATTTTATGATTTTTTTGTTTTCTTGATAGTGTCCTTTGAAACACAAAACATTTTAATTTTGATGAATTCTAATTTATATATTTTTTTGGTTGCTTTTGCTTTAGGGGTCCTATCTAAAATCCCATTGCCTTGCCAAGATCATGAAGATGAACACTGTTTATTTTCCCTAAGAATTTTATGGTTTTAGCTCTTACATTGACAACTCAATCCATTTTGAGTTGATTTTTGTATGTTTTGAGGCAGCAGTCTGACTTCATTCTTTAGCATGAGGTTATCTGGTTGTCCTAGCACCATTTGAATCATGTTAGTGCCATTGTTGAAAATCAACGGACCATAAATGTAATGGTTTATTTCTAGAGTCTCAATTCTTATATATATATACACACACACACACACACACATAATATATATATACACACACACACACATAATATATATACACACACACATATATGCTAGTACTATACAGTCTTGATTGCTTAGCTTTGTGATAAGTTTATAATTGGGACATGTTCTGAATATCTTCTGTTAACTCTGTTGCTAAAGTGGGGAGTCACATCCTAAAGTATGAGATGGTTGACCATACAACATTTGATACTGAAGAGATGAGATGACAGCAGCTTATTAGTCACATATGCTCACAGTCTGGGAAGGAAGATGCCACACATTATTCAGGGCTGCAGGATGATTGCACAAAGAGCAGAGTGAACCAGCAGGGGGCAGTGCAGGTAGGCTGTGTCTTACCAGAGGATGGGCTGCCCCTCTTGCCACAGGAAAATGGGGTTGGCTTGTTTGAGTAATTTCATGGGCTGGCAGGGAACTGAAGCCTTTAAGGTTAAAAAGCCACCCAACCTGGTGAAGCTGGTTTAGTTGGCAGGAGAAGTAGTACAGCAGAGAGCCTTTCCTGATGGGTAGGGGAGCATATCTGCTAAGAGCAGAGAGACTCATGGGCCTGTATGGCTCAGAATTGTCAGGCAGCACTTGAAATTTTAGTTCTGAAAATACAGAAAGTATAATCCTCTTTTCCAATGTTGCTCATCTTTTTCTAGATGTTATGGCTATTCTGGGTTTCCTGAATTTATGTGTGAATTTTAGAATCATCTTCCCAATTTTTTTAAAGAAGCCAGCCAAGATTTTGATATTGTGTCAAATCCATAGAGCAGTTTGGGGCTTGTTGACATCTCAATATTAAGTTCTCAGATCCATGAACATGGGATGCCTTTCCATTTATTTAAGTGTCCTTTAATTTTAATAATCTTCAGACTGTAAGTCTTGCATTTCTTTTAAAAACATATCAGATAAATTCCTAAGTGTTTTATTCTTTTGAGTGCTATTGCAAATCAAATTTAAAAAAATTATTTTTAATTTTTTTGTTGTTGCTTAGGATTTTCTGTATATAAAATCTTATCATCTGCAATAAGAGATAGTTTTACTTTTTGCATTCCAAACCAGATGCCTTTATCTGACACCTTCTCCCCAATTGCCTTGGCTGGTAACAGCTGAAAACAGCAGACATTCTTGACTTACTTCTGGTCTTGGGAGAAAGCCTTCAGTCTTTCATTATTTAGTATGATTATTAGCTTGGGATTTTTGTAGATTCCCTTATCAGATTGAAAAAGTTTTATTCTATTTCTAGTCTGTTGATTGTTTTTATCATGGAAAGGTATTGGATTTTGTCGCATACTTTTGCTGCATCTATTGAGATAAAAATGTGATTTTATCCGTTATTTTATTCATATTGTGCATTACATTAATTTTTACGTGTTAAGCCAACTTTGCATAATTGGGATAAATCTCACATGATCATGGTGAATTTTTAAATGTTGCTAAATTTGGTTTGCTACTATATTGTTAGAAACTTTTGCATCTCTCTATAAGAGATACTATTGATGGTTGTGTTCTTTTTCTCTTCCTTATGGGTCACATGTACCTGCTTCTTTGCATGTTTACTAATTTTTGATTGCGTGCTGGTTGCATTATATGTTACATTATGACTGCTTGGGTTTTATTGTCATCCTTTAAAGAGTGACAGACTTTGTTTTACAATCAAGTCATTTGTAAGTCAGTTTGATCTTTTTGAGGTCTATCTTTAAATGGTCTTAGGGAGAGTCTACAGTAATCTTACCTCTAGGAAATTCAACCCTACAACTAAGGTATGTCTCCTCTGGCTCATCACCAAATGTCTTGGGTGTTCACTAAAGACTCTTCACTGTGGCTGGTTGAAATTTACTGTAGACTGCATGTTTGTGTCCTGTCCTCCCTCCTGCCAAATTCATAGGTTAAAACCTAGCCCTTAATGGGATGATACTAGAAGGTAGGCCCTTTGGGAGGAAAGTGATCAGGATGAGTTAATCTCATAAATGGGATTAGTGCCTTCTTACAAGAAGAGACAAGAAAGGACTTGCTTCCTCTCTTTCTCTTCCCCACCATGTGAGGATATAGCAAGAATACAGCCATCTGCAAACCAGGAGGCAGGCCCTCTCCAAACACTGGATCTGCTGGCTCCTTGATCTTGGACATCCTAGCCTCTAGAACTGTGAGAAATGAACATTTGTTGCTTAAGTCACCCAGTCTGTGGTAATTTGTTATAGTAGCCTGAACTAAGATAGAATTGTACATCTCTCTACCCTATACCAGCTCTGAAAATTGTTAGCTTCTAGCTCCATGGTAATCTCAGCCAGCTTTGTGGAGATTCAATCAAACATGCACATCCTAATACTCATCAAACTCTTGAGAGGATACTACACAAATTTCTGGAGCTCTTTATCTGTGAGTTCTAGATGAATCTACTGCTCTAATATCTAATCTCTGCCTCTCAACTCAGCGGGGCCAACGGGCTGTGTTTGTATGTCCCTTCCGTCACCAATCTTGAAATTCTTTTCAGGTAGAATAACAACACAATCATAGGGCTCTTTATATGTGCTTCTGTCCTCTCAGAGATCACAAACTCTGCAATAACTGTTATCCAATGTGTCAAAACAGTTGCTTTATATATTTTGTCTTGCTGTTTATGGCAGGAGGTTAAATCCACTCCTTGTTACTCCATCACTGCCCCGAAACAGAATTTGATAATATTTCCTTAACTGTAACCCTTGTCAAAAATAATGAGAAGCAATCTTGGAAGGTAAAACGGACATTTCTAAGCACCCTAGGGGAGGGAGCCTCTATACTCCGGGTCTGGTAGGCTTGTTACTGGGAATAGGGGTGGACGTGAGAGCCAAACAATTAATGCCAATGTGGAATTTGTCTCTTTTTTTTTCCCCCTTGGTGAAATGCTAACTGATTTGGGTGTGTAACGGATAAATGCAGCAGAGAGAGAAACAAAGACAGAGACTTGAATATGGTCTCAAGGAGTGTTGAAGATGCTTCTTAGTCCCTTATTGGAAATGTGCTCCATTAATAGTAATTGACTGAGTGGATGAACAAACAAGTGCCTGAGTGAATACATAGGCTACGAGCCCAAACCCTACAACAGAGGGACCTTGATACTTTAGAAAGCTTCCCCACAATGACAGGTGACTTAGGGTGGGAACGTCATCACTAATAATGCTCTAAATAATTCATTTTGTCCACTCCTACCATTTTATAAATAGGGAGGTTAAGTGACATGCCCAAGGCCACAGGCTAATTAGTGAAAAATCAGGACCCACTCCAAGTCTCCTGATGCCCATTTTAGCACTTTTTCTAGAGCATCAGCTTTTAAAGGTCTCCTAGGTTGCAGCCACCGCCTAGGGTCTCAGGGGGAGCACAGGGCTGGAGATCAATGTGCCACAGACCCAGGGTCTGATCTGTCTTGATTAAGGCACTATCACTGTTCCATGAGAAATATTCCTCTCCTGTCACTCCTCAGTCCCCAGTGAAGTCAAATCATCCTTGTAGAGAGAGGCCTTTTGTGATGGTTCTTGCTATTTTTCATGTGGGCCCTTTCCCTGCCACTATGTCCTTATTTCTATCTCTGTAATAAGGATTTATGACCTTCGAATAAGAAACATGAGGGTCATTGCTGCTAAAGCCCCTCCTCCCTGCTCCCTTGGCCCCTATGTACAAAGGCAGTAATGGCCTGATCCGTGGGATGGTACAGCCTTCCCGGGGGATAATACGGGGAATTTGCACATGAACTAAATTTGTATGGGAGACAGAATTTATCCTACTCAGGTGGTGGACAACCGAAGTGTATTGCCTATGCTGGCATTTTTTCTCTTAGAGGTATCTTAAAACCTGTTTTCATTCAGCATCTCTAAAGAACAAACCTTTTTTTTTTTTTTTTTTTTTTTTGAGACAGGGTCTTGCTTTGTTGCCCAGGCTAGAGTGCCGTGGTGAGATCTCAGCTCACTGCAGCCTCTGCCTCCTGGGCTCAGGCAATCATCCCACCTCAGCCCCCTACAGGCACACGCCACCATGCCAGACTAATTTTTTGTAGTCTTAGTAGGCATAGGGTTGTGCCATGTTGGCCAGTCTGGTCTCAAACTCCTGAGCTCAAGTGATCTGCTCGCCTCAGCCTCCCAAAGTGCTGGGATTAAGGCATGAGCCACCGCATCCAGCCTAAGAACAAGCATTTAACTAGATAGCTAGGTCTGTAGTTAAGAATGAAAAATGTGTAGGTGAATTCCCAATCTCAAATTCCCTACAATCCAGTGAGCTCCTGGGGCTCAGAGGAGGGTTCTGCAGCAACCTATTTGGGGCCTTGCCTCATCCACAGAGGCATCTCCTCAGCCACCCGAGAGGTTAGCAGCTTTGAGGAGGTTTTGGGCCAGGTGCTCATCTCTTGACAGTTTAGGTTTATGGGTGGGGAGTCCCAGCAGGCAATCTAGCACTGGCCACCAACAAGAGAAGGGAGGTTCTTGGAGATGAGCCCCTAAAATGTGGATGCCCTTAGCGATTGTCCTAGGGTTATTCTCTATCGTCCGCTAACGCATTAGCTGCTGCTCGGCTGGCACATAACACTTAGGAGTCCCTGGAATGGGAACCAGGAGTGGGGATGAGGACAGACTGATGGGACTGAAAAATCTCTCCTATTGGAGGACTAGGCAAGAGGAAAAGAATCGTGGCAGTGTCCGAGAAGGCCCCAGACATGGCTCTCCTCATCATCATTGTATTTATTTCATTCGGCTTAGAGCCTGCCCTGGGCTGTGGATGTTTTTCTAGACAACCCAGTTTGTACCTCTCTACACTGTTAAGTTCAATACCCGTGCCTGATAGAGTCTTGTCCATTCTTAAAAACCTTCTTGGAAGAATTCAGATGCCCCAGGGTATCCTATTTTAGAATCTAATAAACTTTCTTCTCTGAAGAGGAAAAAAAGCATTTATTTGATTGTCTGTTTATTTTTATATTTATTAAATATGACCTGGATTCCCTAATGCTAATGTTGCTCGCTTCTTCCACAAATGGCCATAGGCCCAGCTCTGGAAGTGATGCCCGACGTCCTTGCGTGTGACTTGGGTTTTAAAGCCAGCATGCCATAGTTCAAATTCTGGTTCTGCCCTTTATATACCTCTTCTGTTAGCTGTACTGCAGCCAGCAGGGTACAATCAAACTTAGGGTAGATTTTCTGCACTTCACAGCAAGGCGTTCTAGAAGACCACAGGCAGCAGAGCGCCCGGTGCAATCTAAAATAGTGCAATGAGTTTCTCCTCATGCAGGCGTGGGAGGGCGGGCTGGGCAGGGATTCCTGGAGCAGAGCTGCCACTTGCCTGTCAAATGCCTGGACCTTGCACACCCAGGCTGCAGTCCTCAGTCCGTCGTGCTGAGTGCTGTATGCTTGCACTTGCTTCACTGTGCTGACTGCGTCCATCTACCCCTGCTATGGACAGGGAAGGGCAGCTGTCCCCTCCCTGGGAGTTCCCTGGGTGCCCTGCACCGACAGGCACTCTTGCGCTCTGGCTGCCAGCTGGGCTTCAGAAATGTAAAGAACTAGCAATAGTGGAGATGAGGGGGGCATGGGCCAGGACATGGATCCCTGTCTTCCTCCTGGAGTGTGTGGGCTGACTGCTTCTCTGCATGGAGGCACAGCTCTCTCCAGGTGTCTCTTTCCACAAAGCTTGCTCTTCCTCTTGTATGTAACCTCCAGTGGGGCACTGCATTTTCCCAAGCTTCCATTTTACTGATTGTTCCCTCCTCAAAAAGCCAAGACATAATGCAACCCTGGAAGGTAGATGTGACCTCCTCAAACATTTCAGACACAGATGACACTGCCCACGTTGGAGCTTAAGAACACGTCTCTTTTTTGTAGTGTTTCTTGTTTTCCTTAAAGCTTTATAGCAATTGCTTCTAAGCAGTAATATTCAAGTGGAAATTCCTTGTACTTGTTTCAATAGCAAAATGAAAAGAAAAAAAAAAGAATTACCTTCTAATCCCAACATGCCTTGAGCTTCTGAAGCAGATTCCCATCCACTTTGCACCATTCTCTCTGCCCAAGGTTCACAGTCTCTGCTCATAGGGCACATTCTCAAATGTTGGCACCCAGACACCTTTCGGGGGGCTTCAGCACGGGCCTCCAGTCACTCTTTTTTCCTTCGTCCCATCTGGCTTTTCTTCCTACTTGACTTTAAATTGCATGTTCCTCATTGTCTTCCTTCTCCCACCAGAACGTGGGCTCCTGGGGCCAGGGACTGCTCCTGTTTGTTTGCCTCTCTCTGGAGGCTTTGGAGATCAGATCATCCTTTTGGCCCTCTGCATCCACCTCGCCCCTCTCCTCTCTGCTCTGGGCAGCAGGAAGTTGAGCCATTTGAGGGCAACAGTGGGGACTCCTGACTTTGGGCTCCAGTCAGCTCCAAGGGGAGCCCTGTATGAAGACTGGAGGGTGGGAGGAGAGTGAATGCAGGGTCTTGATTCTCTCTGGCCCTGGTCACTCCCCTTGGGGCCTAATGGTGTTATAGCTCCCCCACACATTGATTGACAGCCCTGGGAGATCTCAACATCCACTGTGGATTTTCCTATTGAATATTTCTATTCCTGATTCCTAGTCCTTCCTATCAAATTGCCTACACATTTGTCAATATCTCCTTTATTAATTATTCCTTATATTGCTCCTCAAACTGCCTGCCCATTTGTTTCATGCCTGAAACCTGACTGATCATGGTAACCATTCTTGGCATATATTAGGGGCTCAATAAATATTTATTGAATGTTTTCCAATGACTGGAAACTAGGAATGGTAACTTGTTCCATGATGGCAACAGGAGCACTTTCTTAAATGAAGAGAGATGATCAAAGTGTCCACTAACATATTGATGGGAAATGAGTTTCCAAGATATTTCATAATTTAGAAAAACAGTTTCTAACTAATTACATTTCTTGTATTTCTAATCAATCAGAATGAATAATGAATTTAAGGATGAGGCTTGTTCAAAATCTCCGAACTTTTAGCAGGAAGAACCGTTTTTGGTGCTTCGGTTACCACTTTTATACTTTTTTCTCATCTTATTCTGTCTTCTCCTAAACACTTCAGACACAGATGTTCTCGTACAGGCTCTCATGAGCTGAATTAATGCCTGGTTTTCAACCACATCTAAAGCAGAGCCCCCAGCAGCCAAAGGCAAACAGCGGGCCAATTTGAGCAAAGCAGCTGTCACGAGGATGGGTTTGGCTTGCTCCAATTCACAAGTGAAGGTCAGGGGCCTTTGGTGATGTCTGCCGGGCCAGAGCAATCTGGGCCTTGTGAACTGTGAAATCTAAGCAGCTGAAGATCCCTTCCAAGGCAGAACACCACGTGGCTATATAACCTCCTGGGAAGAGCAGTCAACCTAGCAGGGCAGGATGGGACCAACGGGGCAAATGAATGCAAGGTCCAGATACAAGAGGGGCAGAGACAGAGCCAGGTGGCCACAGGAAGTGCTGAGTCATCTTTTCACCCACTTTCCTAAAGTAACAGAAGAGGAAGCTTTAGGTGTGAAGCTGGGAAGCTTTTGTGATCTCTCTTCCTGCTAAAAGCTGAGGAAAATTAGTTTCATATAAAAATCAGAAAGAGAAAAGGATGATGGTTGAACCACATATAGGTTTTTCAAATTACAGTTTATTTTTATTGTATATATTTAAGATGTGCAACATGTTTCCATAAACATTTGCACAGTGAATGATTACTATGCTCAAACAAATTGACATGTCCATCACCTTCCATGGTTATTTTTTCTTCTGTGGTAAGAGCACCTAAAATTTACTCTCAGCAGATGTTTAATATACAGTGCAACAATATTAACCATAGTCTTCACGTTCTGCCTTAAGTCTCTAGATCTGCTTAACCCATCTAACTACCCTTGGTACCCTTTGACCTGCTTCTCCCTGTTTCCTCCGCCCACCACGCCTGGTGCTTCTGCTCTGTTTTTATTTTTGTGAGTTTTTTCATGACGATTTCTGTGCTCCCATGTTGAGGCAGCATTACTGACGAGAGCCGAGATATGGAAGCAACCTAAGTGCCCATCGATAGTTGAATGGATGAGGAGATTGTGGTGTACGTGAGTTACCCCTTTCCCACAGGGGAGACTTGCTGAGACCTGCAGTGGATGCCTGAAATGGTGGATAGTAACGAACCCGTAGATACTATGTTTTCCCATACATACATACATACCTGTGACAAAGTTTAACTTATATAATAAATTCAATAAATATTGATATATTAGACATAATAAGAGATTAAAACAATAACTAATAATAATAAAATAGAACATAATAACAAGATTCTGTAATAAGTGATGTGTAAATGTGATCTCTGTCTCTCTCTCACAATTTCATTTTCTTTTTTTTGAGACAGAGTCTCGCTCTGTCACCCAGGCTGGAGTGCAGGGGCATGACCTTGGCCCACTGGCTCACTGAAAGCTCTGTCTCCTGGGTTCACGCCATTCTCCTGCCTCAGCCTCCCAAGTAGCTGGGACTATAGGCGCCTGCCACATGTCCGGCTAATTTTTTGTATTTTTAGTAGAGACAGGGATTCACTGTGTTAGCCAGGGTGGTCTCGATCTTCTGACCTTGTGATACACCCGCCTCAGCCTCCCACAGTGCTGGGATTACAGGTGTGAGCCACCGAACCCAGCCCACAATTATTGTACTGTATTCACCTATTTTTGGAATACAGTTGATGGTGGGTAACTGAAACCACGGAAAGTGAAAACCACGAATAAAGTGGGATTCCTGTACGTATATAAAGGAGCATTATCCATACTTTATAAAAGGATAAATTTCTATCTACAACCACATGGATGAACCCAGAGGACATTGTGCTGAGTGAAATAGGCCAGACGCAGAAAGAAAAATGCCTCATGGTCTCACTTATATGAGGAAGCCACATAATGTTTTTTATAAGAATTTAATGAGAATGAAGAACAGAATCACATTCTTACAGCCATAGAAAGAATGTCAGAAATACATGTCTACAAAACAAATAAAAACTTTAACCTTATATTTCAAAACAATCTCTAGATACTTAAGAAAATAATAGAAGACATGAAAATCATCATTAAAAAGTTAGAAAAATTCAGAAAGGAGGAAATGAAATAATTGAGAAAATAAGTAGAAATACAACAAAAATAAACATTAAAATGAAGATTAAACTAGAAGGAGACTTAAAAAATAAACCGAATAGTGGCTTAAGAGAAATAAAGAGTGAAAAGAAGGGGAAATTGACTGTAGTCTTTAATTCACTCAACAAACAAAAATAATTTCCAGGATTATGGACTTAAATGTGAAAAATAAAATAATAAAGAGTCTAGCACATATGAGACTATCTTAATAAACTTAAGTAGGAAAGCATAAAACAGGAAGCAAAAAAGCAATAAATTGGATTACAATAAAATGAAGACTCTGTTCATCCAACCATCATGAGAGTGGAAAGGCAGGCCAGGATGTGTCAGAAGATATTTACACCACTTACACTGAGCAAAGAATCTTTATCCAGAATATATACAGAGCTATCAAGTCAATAGAATAAAGGGCAAAGTACTTGGATAGACATTTCACACATCAGCATATCCAAATACGCAACAAATATACGAAAATGTGCTCAAATGAGTTGGTTATCAGGGAAACACAAATTAAAGGCACAATTAGATAACACTATGCACACACCGCAATAGCTGAGATATAAAATGCTGACACCATTAAGTGCCAGAGAACACGTAGAACAACTGGAACCTTTATTCTGAGGGTTGGCGTATGGCTTGGTAAGACCATTTGGAAAACTGGCCGACAATGTCTACTAAAGGGTAGTGTATACATTCACTGTGGTGAAGCAGAAATTGCACATCTTGGTATGTACTCATCAGAAACACAAGACGCAGCAAAATCCAACCATGTACAAGACTAAACATGGCAGCATGATTCTTAACAGCCTCCAATGAGAAACAATTCAAGTATCCGTAGAAAACATCGGCTGTGCTCACGTAATAAAATGCCGATAGACTGCAGCTACATGCAACAACCTCAGTGTGTTTTACAAATAAAAGGCTGAGCAAAAAAGCCAGACACAAAGCTTCCATGTACTGTACTGTTCTGCTGTACTTTTCTACTTCAAGATCAAACCAGCAGAACTAATGTGTGTTATTAGGCATCAGAACAGTGATAGCTTTAAAGAAGATCTAAGTAGTGGCTGGAACAGAATGTAGGGATTCTATTCATTATTTTTGGTGGTGGTGGTTCATTTTGTGTAATTCATCATAGTATACACATATTTGAGCATTTTATGTAGGTGTGCTATTAGTTAATTTAAAAGTTTATTTTAAAACTATGAATATTTAAATATATCTGTATCTCTGTGACACTTATGTAATCATATACAACTGTACTTATTTACTTAAAATTAGATTCTTCTCACACTCTGTCTACTGCTCAATGTAGACTATCAAATAGGTACTGCCATTAAAAAAACCCAAACCTAAACAACTCTATAGGAATCTATTATCAGTGCTTATTAGAATTTAAGCATGCATCAGTCAGGTGCCCACTAAGAAAGCTTTTAGACGAAAATTTCAAGGTGTTAATTGATCCTTCATGGGCATTTGAAGTTCACTTTCCTTTTGTAGTTTCTTTGAAGCTTTGATTGTCTTCAAAAAAGAGGCAGCCATTTATGTAAGTTGAGTCCTTGATTTAATTGATTGAATGTATAAAAGATCTCAGTGAATATGCTCAAAGTGAGATTGACCTGCATTTTATGGAGTTCACTAAATTTTCTTTTCCCTAAGATGTTTGTATTTCTTTTACTCTCAGGAATATTTTATTGGGTATGGATTATACCATAGTACAAGTTTTAGGTGACCTGGCAAGCTGGAGCTCCACCATGCATTCAGGCAATGGAAGAGCACACAGCCTGGGGCTGGAGACAGGAGACCCTCTCCGGAGCTGATACATTCGAGTAGGGTCAAAAGCGATGTGGGCTCCAGAGCTCTGTAAGATCAAACTTTTTACTGAGAGCCTGGGAATATATTACCTTAAAGGGAGTTGATTCTATATTCCTATCTCAGGAGTGAGATAAGTAAGTTACATAATTCAACAGGCACAAACACTTGCAGTGCCCTTTTCTAAGCCATCTTTTGCCAGATGCTGGGGATAACAAAATGAACAGTTCTTCCCCAAACAATGAATCCATCATACTGCAGGGGAGGCTTCTGGGCAGGCCTTCCACTAGAGTGACACAGAATGAAGGCTACCACTGTGCTGGGCACAGATTAGTCACTGACTTGCTTGACATCCTCCAAAATATCTGCAACATAAAACTTTCTATCCTGTGCTACAGTTTGGATGGAGGAGTGGTGCCAGGCCCTATGCTAAGGGCATGAAAGTGTGTGTGAGAAAGAGAGACAGAGAAAGAGAATCTCCACAACAAAACTACTTACTAACTTTGAAAACGTTATGTGACTTCTGGTTCTATGTTCATGATCATGTTGTTTACAGATAAAGTTTCTTTCTTTCTTTCCCCTCCACATGAATTTCATTTCTTTATCTTGTCCTAAGCACTGACTGGCAACTCCAATACAATATTGAATAAAGGAATAAAAGGCGACATCCTTTCCTTGTTTTTTCAATAATTCAGTGTAAGTATGCTATTCATTTTTGGGATTTGATTTACAAGAATGGAAATTTCATGTGATTCAACAAAATAGATACAATTTATAAGATTCATGACATTTCATTGTATTTCTAACTTTCTAAGATTATTTTATTGTGAATTTTAACAAATGCTTTTAAAACATTGTGAAGATTATGTAATTTTTCTCCCTTTTCAGTTAATGTCTTGAATTACATTGGCACCATCGTACCTGGAAAGCCCTGGCTATGGAGGATTTTTTATTTAAACAAAATAACAAAACATAAATAAACATATGTTTTAAGAAAATTAGTAGACTTTATTTTGTAGAGCAGTTTTAGGTTTATAGAGAAATCGCTCAGAGTGCAGAGAGTTCCCACACACACCCCCTCCCCCACAACTGCGGCACACCATCTTCTCTGTTATCAGCATCTTACATGAGTGTGGTCCATCTGTTGCAATTGATGAGCCTCTCTTTTTTTTTTTTTTTTTTTTTGAGACAAGTCTCACTCTGTTATTCAGGCTGGAGTGCAGTGGTGTGATCTTGGCTCACTGCAACCTCTGCCTCCCAGGTTCAAGTGATTCTTCTGCCTCAGCCTCCCGAGGAGCTGGGACCGCAGGCAGGCACCACCAAGCCTGGCTAATTTTTTTTTTTTTTTTAATGGAGATGTGGTTTTGCCATGTTGGCCAGGTTGGTTTCAAACTTCTGACCTCAGGTGATCCACCCACCTCAGCCTCCCAAAGTGCTGAGATTGCAGGCGTGAGCTACTGCACCCAGCTGAGGAGCCAGTCTTGACACCTGACTACTAACTCAAGGCCATGGCTTACATTAGGGCTCACTCTTTGTGTACAGTTCTATGGATTTTGACAAATTATAGTGTCTTCCGGAACAGCTTCCCTGACCTAAAGTTGCCTGAGCTCCACCTTCCCGTGATCCCCACTCTCCCCCAACCCCTGGCAACCACTTGTCTTTTTACTGTCTCAATAGCTTTGCCATTTTCATAATGTCATCGTGTGAGGCTCTTCTTGCTTTGCTATAAAGAAATACTTGAGACTGAGTAATTTATAAAGAAAAGAGGTTTAATTGGCTCATGGTTCTGCAGGATGTACAGGAAGCGGGGTGCTGGCATCTGTTAGGCTTCTGGGGAGGCCTCAGGAAGCTTACAGTCTTACAAAGATAAAGCAAGAACAGGAATCTCACATGACCAGAGCAGGAACAAGGGGTGGGGAGGTGTCACACACTTCTAAATAACCAGGTCTCATGAGAAGTCACTCACTGTCACAGCACCAAGCCAGGAGGGATCTGTCCCCATGACCCAAACACCTCCCACCAGGACCCACTTCCAACACTGGGGATTATAACTCAATATGAGAGTTACAGAGGACAAATTCAAACTGTATCAGCCATGTAGTTGGAATTATGCAGTATGTAGTGTTTTCAGATTGGCATCTTTACTTAGCAATATACCTTTACTTTTCCTCCACATCACCTTTTCATAGCTCAATCACTCATTTCTTTTTAGCACTGAATAATATTCCATAGTCTAGATGTACCACAGTTTATTTATACATTTCACATGCTGAAGGGCATCTTGATTGCTTTCAAGTTTTAGAAATTATAAATAAAGCTGCTGTAACCATCTTTGTGCATGTTTTGTGTATACATAAGTTTTTAACTCATTTGGGTGAAACCAAAGCAATATGATTATTAAATCATATATTCAGAGTATATTTGACTTTGTAAAAGATTGCCAAACTGTCTTTCAAAAAAGTGATGACAGCACTGTGCATTCCCACCAACAGTGAATGAGAGTTCCTGCTGCTCCACATCCTCATCAGCATTTGGAGATGTCAGTGTTTTGGATTTTGTCATTCTAATAAGTGTGTAGTGGTATCTCATTGTTTAAGTTTGTAGTTTCATAATGGCATATGATGTTGATCATCTTTTTATATGCTCATTTTCCATCTGCATATCTTCTTTGATGAGGTGTCTGTTCAGACCTTTTGCTCATTTTTAAACTGAGTTAGTTACTTTCTAATTGTTCAGCTTTAAGGGTTCATTGCATACCCAAGTCCTCTATCAAGTATGAGTTTTGCAAATATTTTATCCCAGTCTTTGGCTTGTCTTTAAATTTTTTATAGCAGTCTGAATGAACTAAGACACTAGTGATGGGCTCTTACAGGCATCACCTTATTAAATACCAACACTACTCCATTATAAACCCATTTTAAGGTTGTGGCTTCAAGAGGTTACATTAAGTAACTCATTCAAGATCAGGTGTGCAGGCTGCTCTCTGGAAGTCGAGATTTAGGCTGGAAGTCCAAGATCAAGGTGCCAGGATATTCAGTGTCTGGTGAGGGCCTGTGCCTGTGTATGTGTGTGTATACACACACAGTGGAATATTACTCAGCCTAGAAAAAAGAAGGAAATTCTGCCATTTGTGGCAACCTGGATGAACCCAGAGGACATTATGCCAAGTGAAATAAGCCAGACACAGAGAGACAAACACTTCATGATTTCACTTAGGAGATGACTAAAACAGTCACATTCACAGACACAGAGTAGAACAGTGGTTGTCAGAAGCCAGAGGAGGGAGAAACGGGGAGTTTCTGTTTAAAAGCTATACAGTTTCTGTTATGCAAAATGAAAAACTTCTGGAGGTCTGCTGTGCAACATCAGCCAATGGCTCCATTATTGTACTGTGTACTTAGCGTTTGTTAAGAGGACAGATCTCACACTGTGTTCTCACTACAGTAAAAATGAGAGGCGCAGCCTCTGCCATTCTTTCACCACACTTTGCTGGGTGCTCACTACCTACGTGCTAAGCGCTCTGCTTGGTGCATTGCTGAGCTGCCTGCTGAGGAGTCAAAGGGTTTGAAGACCCGTAATGTATTTACATTGGGAAGGAGAGATTGGCAGTTTCACCCTCAGGTACCCCAGTGTCATCTGGGGCCCTGGTCTCTGGTGTCCACCAGAGTTTTCTGCTTTCCCCCGATACCCTGCAGACATGGAAGCATCGGTTACATCATCCCCCAGAATCCCACCAGGCTGAGAACTTGGGGAGCTGCCTGCACACCTGATCTTGAACAAGTTACTTAGCCTCTTGAAGCCACACCTTTAAAACGGGTTAATAATGAAGTTGTGTTGGTGTATAATGAGGTGGTGCCCGTCACTAATGTCTTAGTCTGTTCTGGCTGCTATAGCAAAGCACCTTAGCCTGGGCAGCCTGCTGATGACAGACGTGATTTAAAACAGCTCTGGAGGCCGGATGTCCAAGATCAAGGTGTCAGGAGACCTGATGCCTGGCCAGGGCCTGTTTCCTGATGACATGTTCAAGGGTGAAAGGGGTGAGGGGTGCCTTTTTTTTTTTTTTTTTCTGAGATGGAGTCTTGCTGTGTCACCCAGGCTGGAGTGCAGTGGCATGATCTTGCTCACCGCAACCTTTGCCTCCCGGGTTCAAGCAATTCTCCTGCCTCAGCCTCCTGAGTAGCTGGGACTACAGGTGCCCGCCACCACGCCCGGCTAATTATTCTGTATTTTAGTAGAGACGGGGTTTCACCGTGTTGCCCAGGCTGATCTCGAACTCCCGAGCTCAGGCAATCCACCCACTCGGCCTCCCAAAATGCTGGGATTACAGGCGTGAGCCACCTCGCCCGACCAGGACGTCCTTTTCTAAGAGCGTGAATCTCTCTCATGAAGATGCTGCCCCATCACCTAATGACCTCCCAATGTGCCACCTCCTAATGCCATCACCCTGGGGTTAGGGTTTCCACCTAGGACCTGGGGGAACACAAGCACTGGGTCCATAGCACCTGGCAAGTACTCAGTAAATGTTGGCGCCTGTGTTTGTTGCATCTTGGAATCGGACTCGCGATGATCCACTGCCCCCAGTGTTTCTCAGAGCCCCAGCTCCACGCTGAGAGGACGGCATTCCGGCTCCTCAGGCCGCCTCCTGCAGTCTCACCTTATTCTTGTTTTCTGGAAGTTTTTTTCTAATTTTAAGCCAAGCACCACTCGTTGATATTTTAAGTATTTTCCCCCCTTGCTTCCCTCCCACCACTTCCAGAAATAATGCAGAGCTGCCAATCCCCTTCCCTGCCTAGCAGCTCAAGCTTCTTTGCGTTGTTAACACATGAACTCCAGCCTCATCCCCAGCGCTGCTGTCAGGGACCAGCACAGCAGTGCAGGAGCTGGGTCAGAGAGAGGAGGCCTGGGGCCCCTGCCAGGTACAGGTCGAGAGCCCCATTGCAGGCTGCCCCCCACCATTGTTTCTTAGGAGCAGTCCCAGAGCCCCAGCAGCCTTCAGCCTGCCACGGGTGATGGTCACGTGTGCCGCAAGTGGGGGAGCCCAGGCCTGGGCTGATGAGCTCATGCTGGGAAGGTGGACCTTCTTGGGGGCTGGGGCTTACCTCCACGCAGCAGTATCTGTGTATTCCCTGAAGCAGGGAGCCAGAGCTGAGAGAAAGATGGGGAGACCTGGCTCTGATGTCTAGACTGACCTGTGCTGTTTCAGTAGCTGTGAGACAGCAGCCATGGGGAAGCTGACAGACCAGTGCCACCAACAAGAAGAAACAGCCCTTCCTGCAGAAAAAGGCTGCAAGCTGGCCTGTCTGCGCTGCTCAGGCCCTGGAGGTGGAAGGCCTCCGCTGATGTTCTGACCCTGCTGTGGCCTCTAGATGCCTTCTCTAGCAGGGATGCTGGGTGGGAATCCGCTGTGCCTGGTGTAAACTCTGGTGGGCTTGCCCTCTTTTCAGAGCCAACACCACACAGACAGTGATCTTGGCAGGCCAATAACCTCTCTGGGCCTCCTTTTCCTTGTCTGTATACAACAAGTAGAACAATATTCAGCTGAATTTGATAATGTGAGTGACAGGGCAGTATCCTCATAAATTTTCCCATTCACCTATTCATTTCATTTGTTCGTGCATGCATCCGTTAACTGGCAGGCCACACTATGCTGGGTTTACACACTGAGGATTCAACTAGAAACAAGATAGATGACTGCTTGCTGATTTGAAGTTTACATTATGGGGGACGCGATGATAAACAAATACATGAGACAGGGAGTGCTCTGCGTGTGGGTGGAGAGCCACTGTGCTATGTTGGAGAAACCTGTGTTTGCCAATCATGCCATCAAGCTGGACACTGCTGCCTCCCATGCCCAGTGCACAGGGCCTGGGGTTGATGGCCCTGAGGACTCCACGGCTGATCAGTCTTGGGGTCTCTTTAGCTAATGTCCTGCTGCTAGCAGGATGTCTGGTGCTTGGTCAGGCCCATGCAGGGTCCTCTGGAGAGAAATTTGCCCTGAAAACCAGTAAGATGTGATTGTTCAGAGCAGGAAATTTGCTGTCAGAGCTCCGCTGCATACTAATTGCATAACCTTGGGCAGGTTCCTTATCCTTTTGAAGCCTCAGTTTTCCTATCTGCAAACGAGAGATGAGGATACCTAACTTCACAATATGTGTGAAGCACTCAGCGAGGCCTCTGAAGGTAGTGAGTGCTCAATACATGTTACTCCTGTGTCTGTACTATTATTATTATTGGTACCAAGTGAGCAGTTTTAATAATATGCTTTTTTTTCCCCTTAAGTTGATGTTAGGGTTCACCCATGGTATTGTACATTCTATGGGTTTGGAGAAATTTGTAGTGACGTGTACTCACCTGATAGTGTCGTACAGAATAGTTTCACTGCCCTAAAAATCCTCCGTGCTCTGCCTTTCCATCCCTCCCTACCATGTAACCCTTGACAACCACTGATCTTGTTCTTGTCTCTGTAGCTTTTCCTTTTCCAGAATGTCATACAGTTGGAAACATACAGTCAACAGACAGCCTTTTCAGACTGACTTCTTTCATTTAGTAATGTGCAGGTTTTTTGTTGTTGTTGTTGTTTGTTTTGTTTTGATTTTCAGAGTTTCACTCTTGTTGCCCAGGCTGGAATGCAATGGCGTGATCTCGGCTCACTGCAACCTCCACCTCCCGGGTTCATGCGATTCTCCTGCCTCAGCCTCCTGAGTAGCTGGGATTACAGGTATGTGCCACCACGGCTGGCTAATTATGTATTTTTAGTGGAGACAGGGTTTCTCCATGTTGGTCAGGCTGGTCTCAAGCTCCTGACCTCAGGTGATCCGCCCACCTCGGCCTCCCAAAGTGCTGGGATTACAGGTGTGAGCCACCGAGCCCAGCCAATAATATGCATTTAATTTTCCTCCGTGTCATTTCATGGCTTAATAGCTCATTTCTTTTATCACTGAATAACTGTCTGGATACACTGCAGTGTATTTAACCACACACCTATGGAAGAGCATCTTGGCTGCTTCTGAGTTTGGGCCATTATGAATAAAGCTGCTGTAAACATCCGTGCAGGATTTTGTGTGGACGTAAGTTTACAGCTACTTTGGATAAATACCAAGGAACAGTAACACGCTTCTTTAAAAAGACAATTTTCTAAGTTATTTTAAAACTACAGTTGACCTATTATTCATAACTATTCATTGCTACTTTAATCAGACTTACTGATTCAGATTGATTAGGGGCCTTACTTCTTCATTAATTCAGCCAATTATTTACCAAGCTTCTCACCAGGTATTGAATATGGAGCTAGGGATAGAGACATAAACAAGCTATCACCTCTGCCCTCAAGACTAGCCCAGAAACGTAGACAAGGAAGCCAGGGAGTGGAATACGAGGCTGCCGTAAAGGAATGAGTGGGTGTGCACAGGCGTGTGGAGCACAGAGACCGGGTCTGCATGGCGAGGCCCTTGAGGGAAGGGGTTAGAGGGGAGACCAGGTGGGAGGTTCCCTGTATATTGAGCCTCCTCCATGTGTCCCCCAAGCCCCCTGCCCTCCTGAACTGTCGCACATTGACGGATGTGTAAGATAAACCCCTAACAGTGAAGCCTGGGTTCACAGAGGAGCAGAACGATGGGAAATGAATAGATGAAGCCACAGGCATTTCATGGGTGGAATCCACAGGAGTCAACGATGAAGAGCATAGATTTGCAGAACTGACAGAAAAGAAGACTAATTTGGTTTTGTCATTGTCCTCTGCATCCAGGCGAATCTGATGTGATCGTGGCTGTGACTTTTCGTCGGGTGACATGCAGTTGGTGTCCTAGTTGCTGACACCTCCTTCTGGTTCATCAGGCAAGCATTTCTCGCTCTCTGTGGGGCAGGGGATGAGTTTCTTGTGGCATTCGTGACCAACCCTCTGCTCTGGTGTCTCTGAGGGGCACCTCCATGCCCTCACTCCACTCATTAGAAGGAAGAGCAGGCCAGGTTAATGAGCCCGGCCTGGAAGCCAGAGGATGGTGGCTTCCCTTTCTCCTGCTGCCCCAGAGCAGCCCCTCGAGTGAGCTGTGGCCAGTGTCAGTCTCCATTCATAGCTCCATCTAGTGTCACTGGTCTGTGATTCCTCTCCACAAAGGTACTAATTACTTCAATTCAGGCTTCATGCTCAGGCATTTAGAGGAAGCTTCAGATGCAAAATTGTTTACAAATTCAACCTTTCTTGAGTCTGAACTCTGAATGTAAAAAATATATTTGCATAAATCTGAGTGCTAAAAGGCAGGCACAGGTTCCATTAAACACTCAGCTCCCACCTGCTGCAAGTGTGCTGGGGGAGTGTGGGTGGCTCCTCACCCTGGGCATTGCCATGCTGGGGTTAGCTGGACACATCTTGGGATGAGATCACCTGTGCTTCCTCTTCACAATCTCCTCAGACCCAAACTGTCTCCCATAGGGTAAATCATTTCTATGCTCCGCCCCACCCCATCACAATCTCACTCCTTATACAAAGTCTCTGACTCACTCCTATCCACACTTGCAGTATAAGACGCCTCCATGTACCTCCTCATGTCTCCCCAGCCCTGCCTGCCTCCCAGTCCCACAGACTCCTGCTGTGCTCGGCTGACACTTGCCAGCCCACTGCACTTGGCTCGGAGACGCTGCTGTGTGGTCTGCCCAATGTCTCTTCCTGGCTTGCTGGGCCTCCCTGGCTGTTGCTGTGAAGCCGTGCCCACTCGTTGCATTGCTGGGGCTCTGGCCTCTCTGCCTCCTTTCAGACTTGGATGAGCTGCTGTGGCCCAAGGAGGGCCTGCCGCCGAGGTCTGCCCACTCCCCATAGGGCCAACTAGACAAACGGACCTGAGGGTATGGGACAGAAAGGAGTTATGTTCCTCCCAACCTCCTCTCCCACGGACTGCATCACAGTTTGATTTTATAGAGCACAGCCCATAGGAGGGGATCCGTGGACGTGAATAGATGAAGTCTCAGAGTGACCGATCACCTTCTCAATGGCTCACCAACCTCCTCTCCCACGGACTGCATCACAGTTTGATTTTATAGAGCACAGCCCATAGGAGGGGATCCGTGGACGTGAATAGATGAAGTCGCAGAGTGACCGATCACCTTCTCAATGGCTCACCATGAAGCAGAGGCCATAGGAGGGGATCCGTGGACGTAAATAGATGGAGTCACAGAGTGACTGACCACCTTCTCAATGGTCACCATGAAGCAGAGGCCATAGGAGGAGATCTGTGGATGTGAATAGCTGAAGTCGCAGAGTGACCGATCACCTTCTCAATGGTCACCATGAAGCAGAGGCCAGGGCAGGATCCCCTGACCTCGAACCACTTATCATTCTTCTCCACCTCCCATTTATTTCACACATGTATCAGGATTGCTTCTACTAAACAAAGCCCAAGTCTAAATCCTCATATCTGGCTCCACTTTTTAGGGGAATTGGGCTGCATGAATTGTATCAGAGTTGTTCTGAAAGCCAGCTCTTGGGGTGAGATTTTGGAACTGGATGAGCAGCTTGTGAAGGGCAATCGGAGCCATGTGGATGATTGGTGTCAGAGGGGATTACCCTGGGCAGGCTGGGCCCTTGCTCGGTTTCCTTGGGAAGCAGAGAGCCCAAGACCCGGCATTGAGTGCAAGTAGTTTTATGTTTTATGTTTGAGATGATAGCAGGAAGATGGAGTGAGGAGGAAGGGAGATTAAGAAAGACCTGAAGAAAAGCCAGTGTAAATGTGTGTTACTGAGGGAACTCCCATGAGAAAAAGTGACTAAAGTTTGCTGAGACCTCTGATAATTTTTCACATAAAGATTACTGGGATGCACATTTAGTCACTGAGGCCCATCTCACTTGTTTGAAATTTGTCTCTAGGGACATTAACTCCCACAGCTGCTACACTACTTGTCCTTGGGCCAGTGATCCAGGGGAGAGCTTGGTCAGCGCCACACAACAGGACCTCCAGGACCAAGTGCCACAGGCTGAAAGAAGCTGAGGCACAGAAAGAGGCTGTGGTGGGGGAGGAGGGCCCTGAGGAAGAATGAGGGAGGAGCTGACACACGCTGCTTGAAGCAGGGCATTTCCACCGAGAACCTGAACTTGGTTGTAGTTGTCTATATCTCAGGCAGCTCTGAAACCAGCGCTAGGTTGAAGACATGCTGTGGGAAACCAGAGACATCTGCCACAGTCTGTGCTTTCCTCATTCAGCTAGGCTGTGTCTTCGGCCATCTCCCTATTAAAGTCACCCTCCTGGCCCCTGTACTAACAAACTAGATTGGCAGTTGATGGATAATATCATAAGCTTAGCTAGGGGGAAGCTCCAGGCACAGCTACTCCTCTGGAGTGGTGTTCTTACTGGAGTGGATTAATGTGCCGATCATCATCCCACTGCCTCCCCACTGGAATCTGTCTTCCCTTGGCCTGCTTTGTGATCCCTGAGCTTGGCCCTGTGGCCATGTCTCCCTGCCAGCGGGTGCAATGCTATGCTTTTTCAGTAGTCAACCCTGGAGGGAAGTTACAAGGTACAGCAGAGGTTGAGCCCTCGTTCCTCATTCCTGTGTGCTCTTTTTCCTGTTGCAGCATGGCTGGCATTCCGGAGTCCTGGGGTGCCCAGTGAGCTTGTCTGGCATGCCAGAGGATGACTTCCCATGGACCATCTGCCCTGCCAGCACCTCAGGGGACTTCTTTTCCACCCTCAGGTAACAGCCGCAGGTCTGACTCTTAACTTTGGGGCTGAGTGAGCCCTTTTCCTCCTTGGCTGTCCCACTCAGTCCTAGAGGTAGGCAGAACTCCCTGCATTTGCCAAGTCTGTATTCCTTTGAGTTATTTTTCTCTTACCCCTTTTAGTAGTTCACTATGTTACTGTTACTAGTTAGTAATTCTTTACATTAAATTTTCCCTGTTCTAATTACAGAAAGTTGGCTTCTGTCTCTTGACAGGACACTTATAATAAGACACAATCTCTGAATCCTGAGAGGCAGCTGCTTATTTGGTGAAATTTTTTTTGCCAGTTCTCATAATGAGGAAGAACCATGGAAGCTTGCTCTTGCATAGCAAGGACAGCAGTACGGTTTTACTCTTGTGCACCATAGCTCTGCTAACTTTCTTGATCTCTAATCCATATGCAGTCCAGAGGGATTTAACTGCCTCAACATTCCAGGGCTCATCATGCCAGTCACATAAAAAACACCACACTCATTGGACCTGGAGATTAAGAAATGTGCAAATAGTGATATGCGGGCATGCCGGGAATGGGAGGACAGAATCATGACAATACACTCACCCGTATGAAATTTTGAGGGTCTAAGGGACTATGTTACGGTCCATCTCATTTAAGAAAAAGGACAAATTGCTGCTCCTCACACTTCCTTCAACTAAAAAAAAAAAAAAAAGGTGTGCAGCTGTCTCTGGATCTTAGGGTGCTATTTTCTGCATTTGCTAGCACTTCCCTGATGACAGCAACTTGTGCTGTGATTTGTGACACTTGCCCTCATTCTTCCAGATCTGCTCTTGCCCTGTTTCTTCTCTGGCTTCTCCACTCCTAGCTCTGTGGCCCACCCTGTGATCAGGTGGGTGAGCTTGGCCCCTGGGTTAGATCTGAGCTCTCCCCAGAAGACTGTCTTGCCTGAGGCTTTGGCTGTTAGCACTTTCGATGCCTGCACTAAAAATTCTGCACTCCAGTCCCGGTCCTAGGACTCATCTTGGCAGGGCTGGTAGGGTCTCTGTGAAGGACACTTCATCTGGGCTACTTCTGGAGCTCAGTGCAGGGAGCCCAGCTTCAGCAGGCTCTTGTTGGGCAGGAGGAAGCCCCAGATGGCATCCCCAGCTGCCCACATGAGTGGGGATTTTTGTGGCTAGAAATCAGAGAGCCGGTGCAGGGCCCACGTTGCAGCTGACAGTGCACCTGACACAGGAGCCACTGCAAGAGTAGAGGGAAAGGAGGACTTGGAGGAAAATAGAAACTGCCTCCAGGGATGACCAGGAGATACCCCAGCCTCTGGGATTTCCCATTTTGGAGAGGGTACTGGGCTCCCACAGGTCATGATGCAGCCAGTCTCATCTAGAAGCTCAGAGGCAGGGTGAACTCAGAATATATCTGATTTCAATAAAAACTGAACATTTAGGTCAAATCACTGTTTAAGTCCTTCTAGTCTCAGCTTGGGTGATTTCATGAGCCCTCTTCTCTAGCTAAACTCTGAGGTCCAGGCCTGGGGTGAACCCACCTGCAGCCCAGCTACTGGGGTCATTCCAGCCTGTCCCCATGGCCTCCCACAGGGAGGGTCACTGTTCCCCCTGAACTCTGAGAGCAGCCCTGCTGTGGGACAGCACTTTCTCCCTGATTGAGTGTGGATTGTGACCCACCCCAGCAGTGACAGAAGGGTGTGTCACATGAGCAGAACCAGGGACAGAGAGTAACATTTGGAAAAGTCCACATGGAGACACCAGTATGCCTGGCAGGGTAAAGGTGGGCCCTGGAGAAGGGTGCGGCTCCCTAGGGAGAGCACTGGGTGGCGCTGGAGTCGAGGGGGCAAAAACCAACCCACCCGTGACTCACGGGTCCCTGGAAGCAGAACGATGCGCCCCAACCCAGACACTTGGGCTGCGTCGGAGAGGACAGAGCTGCCGTCCTGACCTGCTCTGGGCAGTGTGGCTACGGCAAGAGACAGGCCAGCTCTAGGGGGAAGGCTCAAGCTATGAAGCCAGGTAGCCCTCACCTTGTCACTACCTGTGTGACTTTCAGCAGGAGTCACACTCTGTAAGCCTTAGATTCCCAATCTGTAAAATGTTTCACAGGACTATTGGTGAGGGATGAATGATGTAGAATGTATTGAAAATTTAGCCGGGTGCCTGACCCCGAGCGAGTGGGTGCTTGCTGAGTGTGAACCATTACTCCAGTTCAAGGGAAAGGCAGGTCAGAGGTCCTGGAGAGGAAGTGCCAACACCCCAGGTGTCTAAGGTGGCCCCTTCCCTCTCCTCCTCCCTATGGGGACAAAGTGCTGAGGTGGGAGCAGGCTGGAACGAGATCCAAGCAGCCTGGGACCCGCCTGTGCCACCGCCAGCCACCAGCTCTGGGCAGCAGGGGCACAGGCACTCCCAGGAGGAGAGGATCACAGGGACAGGCAGGAAGGAGGGGAATTCCAGAAAGCTTCCCAGGGAGATGCTGACCCTGGGGTTCCTGTCTGGAAGGGGAGAAGGTGGCAGTGGGTACCAAGATGGGGATAGCCTCGGGGGCCAGGCGTGGTGCTGGCTGGGCCACTATACATCAGGGCATGGCCCCTGTGCTCTGAGGCAATTCACAGAAGCCCCAGGCCTCTGGGCAGCCCCCAAGAGAAATGTTTCCCCAGTGTCCACAGGCCGCTGTTGGGACATAATTCATGAGGCAGATCTGAATTTCCAACAGGACACAGTGCAGAATGGCTGTTTGATGCGGGTGGGGAGACCGGGAGCTGCTGTGAGGAAGTGCAGAGGAAGAAGGAGCTCAGCCTGCCCTCAGGAAGCTCCGGATTCACGGGAGGAAGGTGCTGCCCATGTCACCAGTGCTGTGTAGGCTGCCGTGGAAGAGAAGCTTCACTCGGGAGACCGCTGGACATCCTGGGAAGAAAGCAGGACACTCTGTAACCAGAAATCTTGGACCCACTACCTATTGCCATGGATCCTTGAACAGGCCTTTTACCCTCTCGAGAATTAGCTTCACTGAGACTTTTTGTTCCTGCCAGGGCCCCAAGCATTGTTGGGAAGTTGGGGAGTCCCTTGGCTCTGTGATGTGTCATTGGCGCACGGTGACAATTTATGACCTGACAGAGAGAAGCCTTCCCATGAGCTTCTTAGAAAAGGTTTGGAAACTTAGACCATGAGCGCTTCTCTTTTCCAAGTTTCCCGTAACCCATAGAGGTCAGGGCTTACATCAGAAGAGCTTCCAGAGTATGCCCTTATTATGATGCTGAATAGCTGATTGCCCTCTGCACGTTCGTTAGTTTCCTCATCTGTAAAACGGACTCACAAGCTAATTCTGAGGCTCACCTGAAGTGAGAGGGGTGAAGCGTGTCTGTAAACTTGAAAGTCCTATGCGGATGGTGCTGCTAGGAGGGTGACAGTATGAGCCTGGTCACCGTCATCCCTCAGGCCTCCTGCTTCTCCTTGAAACTCACCACCACTAGGTCATAGCTGGAGGCTGCCTGGGTTCATCTTGTGACATCAGAGCAGACACACAGGCCCAGGCAGAAAAATGAAAATGCTCTATAGATGCTCCCAAAATGTGGTCCCTACATGTTGCCATGACCAGAGAACTTCCTGGAAACAGCACCCAAGGCATTGGGTAGCTTTTCTTTCCCACAAATAGCATCTCCGGCTGTGTGGCCCAGAGTGTCCTGAGAATCTCTGCCGCCCAGACCCCCCTTCTGGCTCCTCCTGTCAGGTGGGGGGCAGGCTTGGCAATACTGGAGAACAACTGGCACCTGCAGACATCAGCAGCGGCTCGGTCTGAGGCACACTCTGGCTCGGTGCAAATGAGCCCAGCCCCTGGGTTCCTAATGTGGCTTCTCCAGCATTCTTTCTAGGAGCTGGCTCATTTCTCAGTCTCAATCCTGGAATGACAGAAGTTTCTCTCCTCTAAAAACCCACTTTTCTAGGCACTCTGTGTTGAAATCTCAAACTCCTGGACCCAATCCAAAGGTGATGCTTCCTGATACACCTGACCCTTCCATTTTGAACACAGCACTCCAGCCTCTTGGCAGCCTGGGACTTGGTTCGTAGCTGCATTGCGGTACTTTCCTCCTCTGGCCAGGTGTCATTGCCATCTGGGCGTGTGGGCATCTCCTGTACATGACTGTGACCCTACAGGATAAGGAGCCTCTCCCTCTTCCTGCACCTTCCACAGTGAACCGAGCACTGCGTGGGATGAGAGACTCAGGCTTTCAGACTCACTCAGTACTCACAGTACTGCCACTCATGGTTTGCTATTGAGCAGTAGTTTATAAACCAGTTTCATACGTACATTTTTTTTTAATTTAAACTTTCCTGAAATGTCATCTCCTGCATCAGGGAGACTGCAGGAATGAGAATGACTATCAGATCCTTTCCTTCCCAGGTCCCAGTGCAGTGCAGCACATCGGAGACACTGCAGAAGGGCCTCTTCAGTGAGTTCTCAAGGTACTGTTCTCATTATGGAGGTGGGAAGATGGAAGCTCACAGAGTTTAAATGAGCATTCTAAGGTTTAGTAAATGCTAAAGACCAGACACAAAGCCAGGTCCTCTGATCCCAACACCAACTCTTTTTCCAGTGGAGGAGAATCCAAGAAGAGCTGCAATCATTCTGATGCTGAAACTGCGCTTTTCAGCTCCCTCGGTCACTTGGAGACATGATCTTTCCCACCATGGTTCCTGGCTTCTGCCTCCATTCCAGCTTAAACACTCTACATACTCGAGCACTAATCACACAGCCAACATTGGGACTTTCTGACAGGGGCGCCATGGCAGCCTGTTGCTCTGAGAGCTGGTTCACACCTGGGCTGAGATGTGGATTCCTCCTCTCTGCAGGTGGAGACTGGGACTGCCATGGGCCTCCCCAGCTGGCCCCCTTCAGGCAGCGAGTAGCAGCCCTATGGAGTGATGCCAGCACGCCCTGGGCCGTGGCAGTACTCACACCCTCCACGTATGCATGCCATGAATGAAAGGGGGCTGGGCAATACCCTGTGCCCCACACCCATACCCAGACCACATGCACCCTCTCTCTCTCCTGCTCCCCTGAACAGCTCCTGCTTTCAGAAAGCTTTTCCTAAACAGGAGGTAAGGCGTTTTCCTGCTTGTCTGCCTGGCACCCAGGCTTTCTTAACAAAACCTCCTCGTTCACTTATCTTATCTCCCCCAGGGTCACTGGTGGACCCTCCCCTGCACTCAAGTCAGCAAATCCCACAGAGGGTTAGAGAAGAGGGGGCGGCTTTGCAGTGAGACAGACCTGCGTTCGAATTCCAGCTTTGGTTCAAACGGCCAGCTGTGTGCCCTGCGGCAAGTCATTTGTTTAGTTTTTTTCATCAACTTCCTCCTCTGTAAAATGAGAATGCACTTGAATAAAAACATGCCTGCGAAGTATTTAGCAAAGAGCCGGCACAGGGTAATCGCTCAGTGCGTAGTTACTACTGTCCTGGTCATCATCATGACAATTACCAGTCACTCTCTGTTTCCTTCATGACTTCAGTTGGCACATCTAAAACCCCCACGACAACATCTGACACAATGTAACCAGATTGTAGTGCTGTCTAAGAAACAACTCTGCAAAGCAGCCACAAACCAGGCTCTCATCCCGACGATTTGAGCACCCTGGTTACATGGAAGTTTAATTTCTTCCTGGCTAAATCTAGAATGTGGGAAATTCTGCAGAAATAAATGACCTAGTTTCTTGAACAGAATAAACTGCATAGGAAGAGGGGAATGCAGGTGCGACAGGTGTAAAGAAAGCAGCCGGTGTGCGTAGGCCCTGGGTGAAACCTGATTGAAACACAGTGACTGTAAGAAGGTCCCTCTCCCCACTTTTTTGAAAACGTCGAGAAATTTAAGCATAAGCCAAGTATTAGTTTAATTGTTAGAAATCTTGTTAGATACAATTGTAGAATGGCAGTTATGGGCTAAATATGTTTATTCATTAAAAATACAGGAGGAAGTGCTTTCAGGTAAAATTGTAATGCCTGGGATTTGCTGGAAAATCTCCGAGGAGAAATCTGAGGGTGGGGAGATGAAAGAAGTCAGCCGTGAGCTGGGGGGAGGGTACAGAGGCTGAGGTTGAACATCCTTCACTCCTCTTTCTACTTTCACGTAATGCGGATGTTCTATAATGAATAATTATAAAAGTAAACAAAAGCTCCCACTAACCTAACTGTGTCCTGGTTTCTGAGGTTCCCAGTTCCAGCTCAGCGGCCTGTGTTCTGGGCAGGGGCCCTCTCCAGCTGAGGGATCCGAGGGGACTGGCTCCCTCACACACACACACACAGTGCACCCTTCCCACAGCAGTACCTGCTGCCCTGGCACTCAGGCAGCCTCACACCCTCTCTGCCACGCCAGACACGCAGGACCCTGGGCCAGTGACCTAACCCCTCTGCACCTCGGAGCCTCCCTGTCAAACTGGGCGTGGGGATATCAAGCCCCTAGGCTTGCGTCTGCTGCATAAGAAGCACTCCAAAAGCATTGCTCCGCCCCTCTCCCGGGCTCTGTTCTCTCCCGGTCTATCTAAACCTCAGACAGCTACAGAAGCCCAGCACTCCGTGAGCCTGTCAGGGGAGCTGATGGCCCCCGTGATGCAGGCCTGGCAGTCTGGGGTGAGGAAGACAGTTCCAAGCCCAGTCACCTCTCCCTTCCTGTGCCTGCCTGTGAACTAGAGCTTCAAGCAGCTCCAAATAAACTCGACAGCTCCTGGCTATGCCACATTGGCCTCGAAGGGGGAAATTTGAGCCAACTTAATATCTTCCTTGAAGAATCTGCTAATTTTGATGCCAGGAGCACTTCACCAGCTGTCGATAGCTCCAGTGAGAAATGAGCCAGAAGAGACACGTTTGACCTGCTGTGGATTCAGATCCAACCACGCGTATGGGACTTGGGAGACAGGCACGTGGGTGGGCACGTTGTCAGCAGAGGCTGGCTTCAGACTGAGGCTGAACAAATACAGGAGCCCAGACCAGGTGGCCTTGGCCCTTGTAGGCGATGGTGAGAATACTGATTTATATTAAGAGGAATGAAAGATTTGGAGAGTAAACAATTCTCATTTTCACCATCAAATGATAAGAACTGATCTTCTGCGTTTAAGTAGTTATAATTAGGTCATTGCAAAATTAACAAAATTAATAAGCTTGTATCTAGAAGACTTCCTAAGACAGCAGTGTCCAGCTGGGTAATGGAACGGATTATGCCCACACAGCCCGGCCACTCTACTGGGGAAGCAGCCGCCGTTGGGACAGCCTAGGGAGAGGGTGCAGGCATTCCCCATCAGCTCAGCAGCTTATGGCCCAGTGGGTTTAGATACTGGTAGGAAGCTCCTCACCCTCTTGCCCAATGTCTACAAAGGGTTGTTTGGTTCACGATGTCCAGAGGTCTAGTTGCTCATGACGGGTGGATAAGTCCAGTGACTCCACTGGGACCTGAGCCAGAGTTGTTGCGGCACCTTCTTGCTTCCCCCGTTCCCTCCTGTATCCCAGGCAGGTCCTGGCTAAAGATGTCTTTTTCCAGCTGGGTGTCAGGGGTAGGGTCTTGCCCCTCAACTCCTGGCCACAGGGGGACTTTCTCCTTATCTACAGCCCAGGCCAATAGTCTCTTTCTCTGTCCTTAAGGGATTTAGCGAATAGCCGGTCCTCTCCCACCCTCGAATGGATCACATGTTATTGATCATGTCACCACCCGGGGTAGGTTTCTGTGGCCTGCATCCAACTCCAGGCGGGCGCTGCTCCTCGTCTCCCAGGCTCCACAGGTATTTTCCTCCGTGTGCACTCCAGAGGCTCTGGTGGTGGGTGTGTGGAAAGAGCCTGCACCCCTTCTGTGTCAACTTCATCGCCAATTAAGTAAAGCTTGGCATCCTCAGAGGAAAGATTTCATTATAAATTCTTAACGTATTTAGAAATATCAGCATAATCATTATAATGCATTATTCAGTTAGTTAAATGTGCTTTAAAAAAACACCATGAAATATATCTTCATTGTACAGGCATCTGTTGTTTCTTGCAAGCGATTAGCTGTCACTGAATCATCAATTTTTTATTTTATTGTGTGTCTAAGGCTATTTATTCTAATTAAGGCCCATGCATGGTGCCAAGCAGGCTTGCCTGACTCTGGAAGGGGCTCCCATCCTGCTTTGTCTAACAGTCCTGAATGTGCTGGACGGGCAACCCCAGGAGTGACAGGAGTCAGGATTGTGGGACAGGCATGTCAGGGGTGTGTGAGCCCAACCCCACCCCTGCAAGAAGGTTTCTGCCCACCAGGACCCACAGCCCTGTATGCCTGAGTCCCACCCTCCCTTCCCCACCTGATGTGCCTCTGACACCCAAGAAAGGAGGCTGCAGAGAGAGCCCTGGCAGCTCCTGTCCTGCTCTGCCAGGGAGCCACACAGGGGACAGTGGCAAGCCCTGTGGTGGGCACCCTGGGTTCTGCGCCAGGTGGGAGCTGGGACTTCAGGGAGCGAGGGCTAGGAAGGAGGCAGTTCCTGGGACTGGCATTCTTCCCTGGAGATATAGGCTGACTCTGAGCCTCCTCTCCTGGGCTCCGGGTGCAGACAGGGAGGGGTGGTGCTGGGGAGATGGAGGTGGGGAGAAAAATGAAGTTTTATTAAGAGGTCACTATGTAATGAGAGGGATTTATAGATAATAAGGCAAAGAAAATTAAGAGTGAACATGATGAAGAGCTGAGACAAGAGGCTTTATGATTTTCCCTCTGGCCACATCAAGTCTACCAAGCATAAAAGATGGGAAATAAAAGCAGAAAAGGAATTGTCCCCTTCAGAGTGCTCTAAAGTTGGCACTTCTCATAGGGGGTTTGATGTTGGCTTCACACTATAGACTCCCTCTTTCTCTGTCCCTAAGCATCCCCCACCCACCCCTCCCAGCACAGTTCCCTCCAGTGAGATATCCACCCTGCCCCCATCCAGTAGCCACTTCCTTTTAGCACTCATAAATCATAACATTGTTGAGTTGTGTGTGTGTGTGTGCGCACGCGTGCACGCATGTGTGTGTGAAGACAGCAGAGAAAGAGAATACACTTCATCTACTGTGGGGTCCCTGCTCTCAGGGATGTGGTGCTGCAAGGCACAGGACCCTGCCTGGTGCCCCCTATATGATGAGAGCGGCCCTCATCCGGGTGTTTTGAGGGTGAAGTGGAGGAGTGAGTGCAGTGATGACTCAGGCCGCCAGCATGCGATCTGCCTTCCCCGTTCGTGCTTGGTGCTGGGGGTGGTCTTGTAGAATGAGTGTCAGCCTGGCTCCCCACCTCCTAGCTGTTAACCTTCAGGAGTAGTTGTGAGCACGAGCACTTCAAGGCATTTCTGTTCTCCCCAGTTAGGGACACGAGGCAAACACAGGCCTTTGGTTTCTCCAGGATTGATATAACCCAGAAGTGCTGGAAAGTTGAGTTTCCATGGGCTTAAGGAACAGTGAGAGATGGAGAAGGGAAAGAGAGTGAGCAAGATCATTCGTGTTCCTCCCGGTCCTGGCTTGCGGCAGGTCAGATGGCCCCGGTGTGGCAGCGTGCCCCTCATGTCTCCCTCCCCTCTCCTAATTCCATCACTCCTGCCTCCCAGGGACACATATCCCAATGAAGTGTGCACGTAATGTTTTTGCTTTTAATTTAACTTTTTATACTGAGAGAATTGTAGATTCACATGCAGTTGAGAAAAATAATACAGAGAGATCCTCATTCCCTTTACTCAGTCTCCTCCAGTGGTAACACCTAGTAAAACTATAGAGAATATCACAACCAAGAGATTGACCTTGATACAGTGAACACCTTCCTTCACCCTTTTGTAGGCATGCCAGCTTCCCCCCATTGTCTCCTCCCTGTCTCCTGGCAACCACTAATCTCTTCTCCATTGTAAAATTTTACCATGCCAAGAATGTTATACACATGAAGTCAAACAGCATGTCACCTGTTGGGATTGGTGTTTTCACTCAGCCTAAGCTCTGAAGGCCCGTCCACTTTGTCGTGTGTGTTGGTAGCTTGCCCCTTTCCATAGCTGAGTACTATCCTATCAGATGGAAGAGGCACAGTTCATTTAACCATTCACCTGTGGAAGGATGTCTGGGCTGATTCCACTTTTTGACTATTATGGATAAAGTTGCTTTGTCTGTGTAAACATAGTTGTTTTGTTTTCTTATAAAAATGCCCAGGAATGCAATTTCTGGATTTTATGGTACTTGGATGCTCTGTTTATTGAGACACTGCCAAACTGATTCCCAGAGGAGCTGTATCAGTTTGCATTCTCCCCAGTTTAGACTTCCAATCTACCGGTGATCCAGCTTCTCGGCAACTTTGCGGCCATTCCATGTTGTCACTAGTTTTTGTTTTAGGCATTCTGACAGGCGTGCAGTAATATCTTCCTGTGGTTTTAGTTTGCATTTTCCTAATGGCTAATGATGTTGAAACTGTTTTCATTTGCTTATTTACCCTCTGTGTATTATCTTTAGTTAAATGTCTCTTCATATCTTTTACTATTTTCTAATTGGATTGATTGTTGTTTTGAGTTTTGAGAGGAGCTTTTCCCAGGGAAAAAGTAGTTAATTTTGATGAAGTCTAATTTATCCATTTTTTCCTGTTATGGATTTGCTTTTGGTATCAAGTCTAAGAACTTTTTGCTTAGCCCTCTGTCCCAAGGATTTTCTCCTACGCTGTTATGAGTATTTTACAAACAGTTTACAGCTTCTATTCTATACTAAGCTAGTGGTCCATGTGGAAGTTAATTTTTGTATGAAGTGTGAGGTTTAGATCAGTGTTATTCTTTCCCTGTGGATGTTCAATTGCTCCAGCACTGTTTGTTGACGAGATTCTCCCTCTTCTGTGAAATTGCTTTGCACCTTGGTCAAAATCAATCAGGCATATTTGTGGGGTCTTTCTCTGGATCCTTTTTCTGTTCCATTAATCTGTGTGTCTATCCCTCCACCAATACTACACAGTCTTGCTTACTATAGCAATATAATATGTCTGAAATTAGGTTAGAGTGATTTCTTCTAGCTATTCTAGTTCTTTTCACTTCCTATATAAATTTTAAAACAATTCAGCCTGTATTTATGAAAAACTTGCTGGGATTTTGATAGGAATTGCCTTAAACCTGCATACCAATTTAGGGAGATTGACCTGTTTAATATTTTGAGTTTTCTAACCCGTAAATATGGTACGTCTTTCCATTTATTTAGATCTTCTATTATCTCTTTTATTAGGATTATGTAGGATTTAGCATACATGTCCTATACATGTTTTGTCAGATCTATATTTTTCATTTCACATTGTTTTGAGTGATTATAAATGGTAATGCATTTTAAATTTTGCTGTCTGCTATGTACTAAATTGAGATCCCCCTCGAATTGATATGTGGAAACCCTAACTCCCAGCGTGATGGTGTTCAGAGATGGGCTTTTGGTAGGTGATGAGGTTTAGATGAGGTCATGAGGGTGAGGCCTTCGTGGTAGGGCTAGTGCCCTTATGAGAGGAGACCCCAGAGAGCCTCCACATGCTCTCGGCAGCATGCTAGGGCATGGAGGAAAGTGCTGTCTACAAGCCAGGAACTGGCTCACAAAATAAAGTGAGCTGTGTTTCCACCTCCTCTATATTTTGGAGGACATTGTGAAGAATGTGTGTTAATTCTTCTTTATGTGTTTGGTACAATGTACCAGTGAAGCCTTCTTGTCCTAACTTTTCTTTGTGGAAACTTAAAAAAAAAACTACTAAGTCAGTATATTTATTTGTTTGTTTATTTATTGTTGACACAGGTTTTACTCTGTCACTTAGTCTGGAGTGCAGTGGTACAACTGTAGCTCACTGCAGCCTCCAGCTCCTGGGCTCAAGTAATCCTCCTGCCTTAGCCTCTTGAGTAACTGGGACTACAGGTGCACACTGCCATACTCTTCTATTTGTTTTATTTTTTATTTTTTGTAAAGATGGGAGTCTCACTTTGTTGTCCAGGCTCTCTTTGAACTCCTAGCCTTAAATCTTCCTGCCTCCACCTCCTAAAGTGTTGAGATTACAGGTGTGAGCCACAGTGCCTGGCCTCTATTTACTTGTTAGAGATCTTTTCATATTTCCTATTTCTTTCTGAGTTAGTTTGTGTAGTTTGTGTCCTTCTAAAAATTTATCCATTTTCACTAGGTTATCTGATTTTTTGGCACACAATTGTTCACCGTATTCTTTTATAGTACTTTTTATTTCTGTAAAGTTGATGGGAATGCTTTCACTATCTTTTCTTTTTGTAATAATTCAACCCTGTTTTTTTTTTTTTTTTTTGTAGTCTAGCTAAACGTTTGTCAATTTTGTTGATATTTGGGGAGAAACAACTTTTATTTTTCTTGATTTTCTCTATCGGTTTTTATTCTTTATTTTGTTTTTCCCACCAGTCATGACTTCCTCCCTTCTAATTGCTTTGGGTTCAGTTTGCTTTTCTTCTGCGTGTGTGTGTGTGTGTGTGCGCACGCAGCTATCTCACCCAGTGTGTGTGCATGTGTGTGTGTGTGCAGCTACCCCACCCAGGGCCACAGGGCCAACTTCCTCCCACAAATATAGGTTATTTGTAACTCTCTCTCTCTCTTTTTTTTATTTGAGACTGAGTCTCATTCCCTGGCTATAATGCAGTGGTGCTGTCTCTGCTCACTGCCTCCCAGCTTCAAGCGATTCTCCTGCCTCAGCCTACTAAGGAGCTGGGATTACAGGCACCCGCCATCACGCCAGGCTAATTTTTGTATTTTTAGTAGAGACTGGGTTTCACCATGTTGACCGGGCTTGTCTTGAACTCCTGACCCTCAGGTGATCTGCCCACCTCGACTTTCCAAAGTGCTGGGATTACAGGTGTGAGCCACCTGGCCCAGCCAGTTATTTGTAACTCTTTAAAACATGGCAAGCCTTGGTCAAGTCTATTGCAGAGTCATTACTGACACCTCTCATCTGCCCTATACTGTTTGGCATTGAGGGCAGGAACACTGTAGACCTGTGCCTGTCCTCAGGGAAGTTTTATTGTAATAGAGGAGAAAGATAAAAAGAAACTTATGAGGAGAAAATGTGGCACCTGCCTTGAAGAAAGCAGCAGGGCGCTGTAAGAGAGGATCCCAGCCCACCCCATGTGTCACCAAGCACCACTGTGATGTGGGCAGGTGCAGGAACGGCGCCCCTCTGAGCATGGATTCCGGCTGTGTGCTCCCAGGGCCTCTCTGGCTGCCTTGTGGGGGATACCCTGCAGGCTCCAGGCTGGAAGCAGGGAGCCCTCTGAGGTGAGGCTGAGATTCACAGAGCTTGGCCAGGAAATTGTGAGGGGAGGGTGTGCACTTTCTCATCTCCACACCCTTCCCACCTCCTGTCTTGGACCCCAGGGTTTGAGCAGACGATGGGGACCCCTTTGTGGTCCTCCATTGTGAGATGGAAGGACTGGAAGCAGGAGCTGAGCTCAGGGCCTTGAGTTCACAGGGGGGGACGGTGCAGGGTGGAGAAGGGGCCTGACTTCATGGCAGAATGCCTGGGACACTGGCTAATGGGTTAGCCTCTCTTCATTCCAGATTTCTCTGCAGTGAAGAAAAAAAAAAGTCAGGATCCTAACATCTGCTTTCTTCAACAGGTTTTTTGTAGAGCAAATGATATAAATGCAAAGTGCTTCAGACATTTTAAGAGCAGTACAAATCTAAATGTAAATGTAAATCCAAGTTTTTCTTCTTATTTTAGTCCTAGCTCTCTCCATCTTCCGGCTTTGATAAGATTGGAAACTTTCTTCTTAGATATTTAAAACATTTCCCCCTTAAAATATGATTTTTTTTTAAATTTGGGAGAATAATTTTAGATGTACAGAAAAGTTGCAAAGACAGTGCGGAGATGCCCGCATGCCCTTTGCCTGATTTCCCCTGATGCGACTATTTTATGAACCTTAGTACATTTGTCAAAACCAAGAGATTCACGTTGGTACCTTACTATACACTAAACTCTAGACTTCATTTGGGTCTCACCAGTTTTCCCCCTGGTGTCTCTTTCTGGTTTACAGGTTTAATCTAGGACGGCACTGCCTGTACAACCTGTTCTTTCAAAGTGGCCGGTGGGGCTGGGAGAGGTGGGGCTGCAGAGTGCTCTAGGACCAGGCAGAAGCTGATGCCTAGCTCCTGTTTTCAGACTGCACTGGGGAGGAAACTTAAGGGAAAAAAACTCAAGTTTTAATTTCAGTAAGATATATTTAGGTTAAATAATTTTAAAATGCATCTAAATAAGGCCTGACCAAGGCTTTGGGGAGATGATCAAGGCAGCCTGGGAAGAAGCATCTCCCTTGGAGAACATCCATGGGAGACAGAAAGGAATTTCCTTAGAGGCTGGAGGACAGATGGCCACCTGCTGCCCACATCTGGACTGTGGATTCCAAAAGCCGTGGGAGCAGGTGAAGAGGATGCACAGAGTAATTTGGTGGATTGCAAAGCTTCTTTCAAGTGGTTTTATGCAAGGGAGGCTGCATGCTGCCTGTTTGACATGGTTTGGATGTCTGTCTCCTCCAAGTCTCATGTTGAAACGTGATTCCCAATGTTGCAGGTGGGGCGTGGTGGGGGTCACTGGATCATGGGGGTGGATCCCTCATGAAAGACTTAGTGCCATCCCCTTGGTGATGCGAGTTCTTGCCCCAAATCTGGTTGTTTAAGAGAGTGTAGCACTGCCCCCTATTCTCTCTGGCTCCCTCTCTTGCAGTGTGATGCACCTGCTCTTGCTCTGCATTCTGCCATGAGTGGAAGCTTCCTGAGGCCTCACCAGAAGAAGATGCTGCTCTCTTTTCTATACAGCCTGCACAACCATGAGCCAATTAAACCTCTTTATAAATTACCCAAGCTCAAGTATACCTTTGTAATAATGCAAATGGACTAATGCACTGTTCAAAAGAAATCCGGTTGAAACTGGGTTTTGCATAACTAGATCTCTGACCTCTTGTTCTTTTGGGACTGGGGAGGGCCAGCCTGCTCACTTGGGGACCTCCCCCTGACAGGCTAGGTCTCAACACTGGGGACTTCCAGCCCCAACCTGTATTAATCCTCTCCCTCTTTCATGGGAGCTGAGCTGCAGGATTAGAGCTCTTGATAAGCCATTCCAAAGTGTTCTGTGGAAACCATGAGCTCTCTGGCAGATTCCCTGCAGGCTTAGGGACCAAGGATCCTCCTCACAACTGTTGTATGTCTACACCTCAGATCCCTGTCACAAGACCCAAGGAGGTCCCAGTGAATGGATGAAAGGCTTCCCGAGGAGATTTCCTTACTATAAGACAGACCCTGCACTAGGCTGGATTCTTTCATTTTTTTGCCACACCGCAATGTCAGGAGAGGAGCTGAAGGTCATACCCTCAAACAGGTGGGAGGGTCAAAGTCAAGCCTATTTTGGAAGGCAGTGTGCTCACAGAAACATCATCCAACTTTGAGGTCAAGGCTGGAGGCTGGAAGAAGGTGCCAGTCATGACAGATTTTGGCTCCCGTGTCAAGGGCAGAAGCTGCAGATTCCACTGTGGAGGCCGCAGCTTTTTCATAAGAAAAGTGCAATTTACTGATGATCAAATAGTTCGTTTAAGAGATTCCAGTGAAGAGCGGAAGATGAATTGAAGGAGATATTAGAGATGACATTCATGAATTGAACAGAGAGGAGTTACCCAGATGATCCCTGAGATACCTTATAAACCCCAGATTCTATGACTATATGACTTTTATCTGAAGTGACACGAGCTGAAGCAGGCGATTCACACTTGAGGTGTTTCAGGTTCAACTCTGCTTCAGACAATACCGGGTATGAATAAAAAAAATCTGTATTATTTAACAACTCCAGGTGCCACCCAGTTCATCCCTTGTTTCCCAGGAAACAACAGAAATATAACTAATTGACCCATCTTGTTAGGAACAATTCATTGTCCTCATGGTCCCATCCAGTGGTGCTCATTCTCTGCTCTGCAGTGGAATCACTTATGAGCTTTTTAAAAATACAGACGCTTTTCCCCACCCCTAGAGCTACTGGGTCAGAATCTCTCAGGATGGGGTCAAGGATGTAATTTTGTAAAATTCCTACAGGAGATCCCAATGCACCAAGACTGGGAACCACGTCTGTCATCTGGATCCTTCCTGCTGCAGGGCCATGCTCTGATGCCCCAAGGCTGCCGCTGTAATTTTCTGCAGATGGCCCTGTGTCTGCCTTCTGCAATGGCTCCCCTCAAATGCCATAGAGCTATCAAATAAAGGCCAATGGCCTGGTACCCAAAAGTGATTTAGTGGAACAAGAGGTAGTTAGCGGGGCTAAATATGTGTCAGAGACAAAGGGGGCACAGCACAGCAGAGTGAGGTAAGGACAGGGAGCGTCCAGGGTCTGGGTCCGCCGTGGGCCTCTGCCTTGTTTGATTGGACACATATCTGGAGAAAATGCAGGCACCAACTTAAAGCAGGCTTGCATGGGACTGCACTCTGCAAACCTGGCTCATTTGATACTATGTTATTTTTTAATAGATGGACAAATGCAGCCTCTGTTTCGAGAAGAAAACTCCTTCCTGAGTTCACAGACCATGGCCCAGGAGGGCCTGTGTTCTGTCTGTGGAGTTTGGAGGTGGCTGGAGGCAAATGTTTTATTTTTTTGCTTAAAACCTCATGGAGCAGCATGCCAGTTTTTACTCATGAAAATGGAAATAAAAACAGAGAGAGGGGTACGGGTTAATTAAAGAAGCTGAGAAAACAACCTGATACATTAATTCTGTTGAGTTGTAGGCCACAGTTAAAGGCTTCATTGAAAAGACCAGAGAAAAACTGCTTATGAAGCTTGCCTGGGTGTCAGATTATTAAAATACCAATTCTAGATATGTTCTCAGAGGCTTCTGACTCTAAGAAAGGATCGTGTGTGAATTATGCACTTTACTGTAACGGAAACTAAATTCTGATTTTAAGAGTTCATAAGATGAGAAATTATCTTACTCAACCTAGGAGTTTGTATTTCTTTCCCGTCTGTGGTGTCTCACTTTCCTCCAAATCTTTCTAGAGAAGGAATGTTATTCAGTGTGTTATTAGTAGTCATTGTGGAAAGGCTGTGCTTCACACTGTTATGTTCCATTTCTGCATCCTGAAACTGTTCCTGTTCATCTGCTGGCCTCCATGCAGGCTGCAGGCTTGTCACCTGTGAGGACATTCAAAGCCCTGGGTGCTTCTTCCCCATCCCCAGCACAGTGGGGGACGGCAGGCTCCAGCATCCTGGTGTAGAGGTGCAGGGGTTTTCAGTGCCCAACCCCACAGGCAGGGCCACACTGTGGTGCCCTCCCTGCACACCACGATGAGGCCACATCCCAGGGGCTGTGCCTGCATAACGCTCAGAGCTGTGGGCATGTGTGAGGGGGCTGGGACCTTGCAGAGGCTGGCAGAAAGCAAGGATGACTGGGGCCCACTCAGGAGACAGGTCATTGACTGAGAAGAGAGTTCCGAGGAGGCGGCTTTAGATCCTGCGGATCGAGGTGTCTGGAAAGAGAGATCTGGGAACAGAAGTTTTGATAAAATCTCCCAGACAGGTCTCCATTCCAGAGAGTAAAAGCTGCAGCCCTGGGCAGCTTCTTCTGGCCGCCCACCTGCAGGTCAGAGGCCAGGGCAGGCTTTGCAGCAGGGAGGTGGGCGCAGGGTGGTCCTTGGCAGGCGGCTGGATCTAGGTCCAGGGCAGCTTTTGAGCTGTGCCTGCAGGGCCTGAGAGGTGGGGAGGAGAGGAAGGGCCAGGCCAGCAACCCAGGACAAGGCAGTGGGGCCAGGCCTTGCCTTAGAAGGTCTGTGCTGCTGTCACAAAGTACTACAGACTGGGAGGCCTCAACAGCAGACACTTACTTCCCACAGAAGCTGGGAAGTCCAAGGTGACGCTGCTGGCAGAGTTGGTGTCTGGAGAGGGCCCCTCTCTGGTGCACAGGCAGCCCTCTTCTCCCTGTAACCTCACACAGGGGAGGGCAATGAGAGAGATCTGACGTCTTCTTGAAAAACACAAACCGATTCATGGGGGCTCCATCCTCATGACTCCATCACCTCCCAAAGGCTACACCTTTTCAATACTACCACATCGTGGGGAGGATTTCAACAAATGAATTTTGGGGCGACGCACATTCAGGCCATAGCAGGATTCATTGCACAGTTTGGGAAACCAAAGTCTAGAGAGACAGGGCTTTCCCCGGCTATGGATGGGCCTGGAGTCCAGTCAGCTGCCCGAACGTCTCCACGACTCTGCTCCTCCACAGCCTGCAGCCCTTGCAGGGCAAGCACCATACCCTTCCTCTTGTCTAGCTGGGGACCACCCATGTTCTAAGTGGGCGAATAAGTCCTGGGAACCTTTTATGTCCCTCTTCCCTACGGGCAGAGGCCAGAAAGGCCACATGAGTCAGGACGGGGGTCTGCTGCCCACTTCACACTGCCATTGTTGTTACCAGGGGCAGCTTGTAGATGTGGTAGACACAGGAACACTGAGTTAAGAACCAGGATTCCTAGTCTGAGGGCCAGCTCTGCCACTTACAAAGCTCTTTGGACCTCAGTATGCTCATCTGTAAAATGGGTATCCTAACTATGCCACTGCACTGCCCATTCATCCATTCCGTTCTTCATTCCCCACATTTGTTAGCTCCTCCTGTGCCTTAGACGCCAAAGTTACAGCTTTGAGTGGGAGAGTAAGAGACTCTTGTCTTATGCTACACACGTTCTGTTCACACTGCCACACACCCTCACTCATGCACTCACTCCTCCTTCCTCCTTCCTGTGCCCAGAGCCTTGGGTGGTGGCTGTGGAGAGAGTGGCAGAGGGATGCACACAGGATATGTGTCCCTGGAGTGCTTATCCAGCTCCCATGACAGCAGGACACTCCACACGAGAGCCTCGGGGACAGGCAAGGACTCAGCCAGAGCAGGGAAGCACAGGGTCTGCTTCTGCAGGTCACCCACACGCCGTCCGCCGAGGGCAGGTCACCCACACGCCGTCTGCCGAGGGCAGGTCACCCACACGCCGTCCGCCAAGGCCTGTGGAGGTTGCCAGCAGAGGATCTGTGCAGGAGATTGTGTTTACATCGATGGGGTTGTGGTTTGTTTTCTGGTCACAGACACATTCAGACATGTGTACACCCCACCAGACAGTGGTGGTTTGAAAGGGAGAAAGACTTTTCTCATTTAATGACTGATTTCTACCCCAATGGCATCGAATGAGAAAAGAGCCCTGGCTGGATGGGGAGGATGAGGGCAGCAGGGGCAGCAGGGGCTCTCACTGGAGCAGAGGGGTGGTCTCTGCATCATTCAGGCCTTCTCCTTGGCGGGCAGGGCTCAGCCCTTGGAGTCACACAGGGAAAGGGTTGGAGGAGGGGAGCAGCTCTAGGCGCCAGGCTTGTGCTCCTGAAGGACAAGGATGCAGTGCTCTGAGAGCTGGCTGAGTCTTCCCATAGCTGCCTGAGCTGTGCCAAGTGCCACAGGCCAGGCTCTGAGGTTGGGAGCTGACTGGGGCTGGGCCAGGGCAGCTCAGCTTCCCGTGCATAGGGGTGCTATGAGCAGCAATGACAGCCAGGGCTAGGGAAGTCTGGGGATGTCAGGGGACAGAGGCTGCTCTGCTGGAAATGTGGAGAGGGCCTGAGGCACCAGGAAGGTGGTGGCTGGTCATCCCGGGCTATAGAATGCAGTTGAGTGTCCTGAAGAGAGATGGCAGGAAGCCAGGGCTGGAGATGAGCCCCTGATACCAGGGCACCTGTGTGTGTTCGGGTCTCCCAGCCAGGAACCGCAGGAGCAGCGGCCAGGTACTGCCTGTATCCTGTTCAGTGCTGCTGGGGTGCATGGCCCTGGTCCGGGTTTGAGGGTCAGATGGTGAGCCCTCCTTCTCTCCGTGGACACTCACAGGAACTCCAGGAAACCTGGAATCAATGTCTCCTCCCCATCATCACAGCCACCTCCACCTTTGCCGCCACCTCCTCCTCCCTAAGCCAAGAGAGAGGCCACAGGTGTAAGGCGGAAAAACAAACATTATTGATGCCTTCTACACAGCAGACATTCTACAAACCAGCTACCTTCCTTAACCTTCACCAAAACCATCCTACCCACTTCACGGAGGAGAAAGCTGTGGTCTGGTGCCTTGCCCACGGTCACACAGCTAGTGAAGAGCCTCGCCAGAGCCCAGGCTCACATCCTCACCTTATTGGCGACCTCTCCTCCTTGCACTGCCGTGTGACCGATGACCAATAATGCCAAGAAAGAGGACAGGGAGAGACGCCCAGTTCCAACCATCCTTCCAATCCTCCGTTCTCTATCCCCCCACCCACCTGGACGTGCTTACATAGAGATCCCATCTTGCCCTGGAAAGGAGGATGATAATCTTAACACCTATTTTCGAGGAGTATCCATTATGTGCCAGACAAATTTGAGATGCCGGAATGCATTACCTCATTGTGGCATCACAGCGATTCTTTAACTAGGAGCCATTACTTCCCTTCACAGCAGAGGAACGCGAGTCTCACTGAGCTGGCTTTCTTACGTTGGGGCATCTGCTAAGTGACCGAGGCAAGAATTTAACCCAGGACTGCTGCATTCTGAAGCCCACTCTTGACCTCTATGCTATGTTATTCTTCTTGCCTGCCATTGTATTCCCTGTCCCCGACCAACTAGAGGGCAGAGGAAAGATGGCCATGGCTCAGTGTAGGGTCCTCATCTGCCCCTGAGACCGGGGGTCTTTGCTGCAGTGTTCAGTGACTGCCTGGGTTGGAGGCTGGCCTGGGAGAATGGGCAGCATTGAGGGCCACTGCTTCAGGGGTTGTTGGCCAGCACTGCTGCTCAGCTCTGCACACACTCAGATAGCTGTCTAAGAGCCTCCATCCCTGGCAGTGAGGCTAAAACTGCATGTACCCATCTCCATCAAATGCAGGTGGTGAGTAAAGAAAGGGAGAAAGACTTTTCTCATTTATTGACTGATTTCTACCCCAATGGCATCGGATGAGAAAAGAGCCCTGGCTGGATGGGGAGGATGAGGGCAGCAGGGGCAGCAGGGGCTCTCACTGGAGCAGAGCTCAGCATTCCAAACTAGCCAGCTAGGCTGCTTGGGGACTTCATTAGCTGTGTTTCCAGAACATGTTGAGTTCTGTGAACAGCAGGTGCTCACAGCTAGCCATGGGGAGACAACACGGCCACCTTCTCCTGTGGGGTAAGGAAAGCTTGTCTTTTATCTTGTGCATATGGACCCACAGCTCCTCCTAATGCCAAATGAGAAGTGGGCGGGGGTTGATCATCTGCCTTTGGTGCTCATTTCTCAATAACGCAACCACAGCCACACTTTGCAGGGCATCAAGGGTCTTACAGGTTATATTTCAGGCTGAGATAGCAGGGAACTGAGGGAGGTGCAATGCTGGCTTTCCCAAATCCCACTTGGGCCTAGCACTCTGGAGATAGTAGTCCAGATGACTTGGGAATGAAAGCAGCAAGTGGGGGCTAAGCGTAGTGGCACAAGGCACTTTAATCCTTCAGTCCACTCCTCTTGTCTATGGACACTGTGGCCTGGATGCTCGTGTCTCCCCAAATTCCTGCGTTGAAACGTTGACTTGGAATGTGATGGTGCTGGGAGGTGTCACCTCTGGGAGGTGGTAAGGCTTAGATGGGATGGTGAGGGTGGGGTCCACACAATGGGATTAGTGCCCTCGTAAGAAGAGGAGGAGACCAGGCTCACTCTCTGCCGCGTGAAGACACTGCAAGAAGGGAGCTGTCTGCAGGGCCGGAAGAAAGCCCACACCAGATACTGTCTCTGCTGGCTCGTTGATCTCATGCTTCTGCCCTTCAGAACTGTGAGGAAGAAATGTCTCAGGCATAAGCTACCCAGTCTGTGGTATTTTTTGATAGCAGTCAGAGCTGACTGAAGCAGTCGGCAAGGACGTGAACCCTGAGAAGGGAGGGGCTTGCCCAAGGTCACACAGCAGGCTGGCGCAGGCTGGCAGATGCTGGGCTGAGTCTGGGGCTCCTGTCTTGTGCTTCCTCCCCTTCTTTCTCTTTATTTGACTTGTGCTTCTCAGTTGGCGTATGCTGGGCATTCAACAGGTTTTCAGAAAGGAACATTCAATGGATGGAGTGACAAGGAGTTAAAATTAGATCCCGTGACCTTGGAGGCCTAGGACCTCACTTCGCAAAGGTGCAGCCTTTGCAGTTTCTCGGTGCTGTGGACAGTGCCTGGGCTGCTCGCCGGACTCCCTACTGCTTGCGGACTCTGAAGGTGCTGTCCAGCGGGTCCCTCACTTCCACCCCAGCCCTTCCTCGCTGGCACCGCATGGCTGCCTGGTGTCCCCAGGCCCTCTCCCTGCACTTTTGCTGCCCAGGTTGTCTCAGGCAGGGCAGGTGCCCTGGACCCACGTGCGGGACCAGGAGTGAACAGGGTCAGGGAGAAGCACAGGCCCAGGATGTTAGGGACAGCGTTTCCCTGAGGCTTTCTGACACTCCTCTGCTGCTGTTGTTTTCTTTTCACTCCTTTCCCCCCATGAATGCTGCGAGTACTGAAGCATTAGAAGCCCCAGAGAGGCTGCACTTGCTTCTTAAGCAGGAAGGAAGAGGAGAGTGTGAGGGTGCTTCCCAGGGGTCTGAGAGGGAAGCCATTGGGGGTGGAGGTCTGCTGGAAGCACATGGGAAGCTGGCCGTGTTGGAGCACCCAGGCCTGGGGGCGCACAGAGCGGGTGGCAGGCAGGTGCACCAGCCAGAGCCCGAGCTCCATGGCTCCCGAGAGGCTCGCACTCACTCCCGGCCCTACGTCCTGTGGCTGCATGGAGGGGTGGCCATCTGTCTGAGAAGAGGATGGGCCTCCCAGGAGCCCGTGGAAACACGGTGTGGGTAGGGCTGACCCGAGGCCTTGGGCTGGCCGGCCTGCTCCACCCCGATGGCAGCCTTCTCTTCCATAAAACAGGCATTATAATCTCCACCATTTCTTCAACTAGCAGGGCACCCCGGATATCACCGTGTATGCAAATATCACTGATTCATCATGATCACTGCTATTCCCAATAGCGTGAAGGAAGGAGGAATAGGGTGAGAGACTGACATGCTCTAATTTGACCAGGATAGACATAAACACTGCTCTGTTGTTTTTTTTCCCCTTGAATTTTGTTTCTCTCTTGAAGGATGAAAAAGAAAAATCTATTGTGCTTGGTGGAGCATTTCCAAAGATGCCACGGGACGGTTGGATTTGTTTCCATTTGCAGGGGGTGAGGACGCATTTCAGTGCTTGCTTGTAAAATAACCCACACATGAGATTTCCTCATAGATGTCTGAACATGACCTAAGTCATTCCTTCTGTGGCACCACGTGGCCTTGGCTCCACCTGCAGATTAAGGAGCTTGGAGTCTGGGGGCAGGGGAAGGCCTGGGCCACATGGAGGGTGGTCGTCAGTGAGTCCTACCATCAGGGGGATCTGATGTGCTGCCTGGGGCTGGCCTGGGTAGGGGAGTGGATGCATGGCTTGGCTGTCCGCAATATGTCCTCATCTTCACCCTGGGACAGCTTGAGATCCAGGGCTCAGGATGGGCAGGGCAGGAGTGCAGCCCATGAGGGCAAGAGAGACAGTCACAGCGGCAGTCATAGCAGTCCCTGATGGTCCGGAGCTTGTGTGACCTGTAGATGCTGGCATTCCATGCTCAAAGCCCATTGTAGTGAGCCTCACATCCCCGCGAGAAAGTGCCCTGAGACACGGGCTTATTGGCCAAGACCCTCTCAACACCAGCCCTTTCTGTGGGCCCCTACCCCCATAACGCTGCCTGTGGGAGAAGGGGATGTGTCAACTCTGACCTGGTGAAGAGCAGGTCAGAGCTGGGTCTATAGACGTGCTCCAAGTCCCACGTAGTTTAGACTCTTACATATCTAACACGTGGTTTAGATTATGGGATGAGTAGGTATATCCTGCTCTTCCATTTTTTGAATTGGAAACTGCTTCTCTACCTTGATCTTCCTGGGCGGGGGGCGGGGGGTGATGACCGCAGGAGACAGGAGAGGAGAAGAGGAATTTTGAGCCCAACATTGGTGCCTAAGATGCTAACTGTGGGTAGGGTGAGGGGTGGTTTTAGAGTAAACTGCAGAACCCAGCTGTAGAGTTTTGGAGCTATTTGTCTCTGCAGGTGAAAAAGCCACCGCAGGTAACTGCACCTGCCCTTCCATCTCTCTGGCTTGGCCAGCTGTGCAGTTCCTACCCACCTTGTGGACTGGGACACTCCCTTTTTCTTGTACCTCACTTGTCTCCATCTACCAGCAGCTGAGTCCACAGTGGGTAGTTGCCCAGGAAGTAGGACTTCAGATGCTGAAATGGGAAGTTGCTCTGACAGAGTGAAGAAGCAGAGGAAGCGAAATCTACTGCGTCACCCTGGACATCACCCCTGTGTGCACAGGGAGGAGGGAGGTACTGCATCCCCCATGGACATTGCCCCTGTGTGTGCACAGGGAGGAGGGAGGAGGAGGGGCAGCAGAGTTGCTGAGATTCATCAGGCTGGGGCTTCTGATGAAGGTGGAAGGAGCCCTCAGGGCACATTCAAGGAGTGTCCTGTGAACACGCTCCAGGGGACAGTGCCCAGATGAGCAGTGTCGCAACCTGCATGACCCTGGACTCCCGGGACCGAGGTGTCGGACTCAGTGGCCACAGGGCTTGGAGTGCGGGTATAAGCCTCCCAGCTTCCCCTCAGTGGTTAATTCAAATATGCTTTTGGTTTGATATTTCTTCACAGTGGGAAGTAGGGATTTTGTCCTGGCATGACTACAAACTGAAGGCCTGTGCAAGCCTTACCTGTAGATTTTTTCTCTAAGAATGTTTATCCCTGGATGGCTTCACAAGAAGTGAAAAAGTAACCAACTGTCAAAAGAAAGCTGCAGAGCGTTGACGCAGGAAAGCGGCCCAGGGAGTTTTCAGCTCTGGGGAACTTTCCACACCATGCCTTCCCACACCATGCTGGCTTAGGGACTGCTCTGAGCTGTGCCTTCCACCACGGGATTCCACTGCACATACTACCCGGGCACCGTCCCAGACCCAGCATCTCCCTCCAAGGTGCAGGGCAGTTTTTCTCCTGTGAGGTGCTCAGGTCTGTCTGCCAGCACTCCTGCAGGAGCTCACAGATCTTCCTAGGCTGGTAATATGGTGTGAGATACATGCAAGGAGCTGAAAGAATTGTGTTACCCTGGAGAGTTGAACAGATCCCCTTCACGAAGAGCTTGCTGGAGGTGTGCCCCTGGCAGTTCCTTCACTAGCCAGTTTTCCTAGAGAATACCCTGGCTTTGAGACATCAGCACACCAGGGGAGGGGATTGCATGGGATGAAGGAGAGGCTGAGGGTGACCTCCGCTTGCCTGGGGCTCCCTGTAAACCAGCCTGGTGGAAAGCCCAGGCACCCGAGGTCTCTGTCTGGCGAAACCTGCCCTACGCTCTTGATGGAGCGGAGGGAATGGATGTGTCTTCCTCAGTCTGAGATGAGGGTGGGTGGGCTCAATGGTTTTGGAAGGTCTTCTTTCCCAGGACTGCTGCCTCTCATCCCTCTGGTGCTAAAAATTCCTTTAATGGAAAGAAACCCTCATGAAGAGCTAAAGTTCAAAGTGTGAGTCTTTTTAGATGGAAATTCAGTGAGTGGCCTTTGCAGTGACCTGAGGGGTGTGTACCGAGGAAGGAGCGGGGCAGAGAAAGGTGGGCAGGACACCTGGGATGCACTCCTCTCGAGGCTGAGAGCCAGCCTGAGACACACCCACTCGGAAGGGCTCTTTTCTCCTCCCCTGGACCGGCGGTTGGGGAGCCAGTGCATTGCTTAGGACGAGCATCAGTGCCTTGAGGGGCTCAGCGGTTCGGGGGTTTCCCTTGGCCCTTCTAGGCCAGCACACATTCTGCTTCTGTGGGGACGGAGATGTGCTCTATCTGCCTGTCTACTGCAGCAGCCACGGCTGCCTGAGGATGCGGAGCGCTCCAGAAGTGGCCAGGGGACTGAGGAACTAGAGTCTAAACTGTATTTAATTTTAATTATTTTGAATGCAAATAGCAACATGTAGGTAGCAGTTACCCCATTGGACAGGGCAGCTCTTGCCTCTTCCCTGAGAAGTGTGAAGATGGAGAATCTGGAGCTCTCAGCCAGAGCCCTCTGTTTTCGTCCATTTGCTTTGCTATAAAGGAATGCCTGAGGCAGGTAATTTATACCAAAAAGAGGCTTATTTGCCTCACGGTTCTTCAGGCTGTACAAGAAGCATGGAACCAGTATCTGCTCCTTGTGAGGCCCTCAGGGAGCTTCCAGTCCTGGCAGAAGGTGAAGGGGAGCAGGCTTCACACAGCTAGAGAGGGAGGGAGAGAGAGTGGAGGGGGCTGCTGGGCTCTTTTCAACAGCCAGCTCTCAGGGGAAACTCTTGGGGGAACTAAGAGTGAGAACTAAGTTCTTACTGTGAGGGCAGCACCAGGACATTCATGAAGGATCCTTCCCCATGCCCCAGACATTTCCCCTTAGGACCCGCCTACACATGAGGGGGCATATTGGCCCTTCCTGCCTTGATAAATGTTCGTGAGAGTTTGAACATCTGTGTTGCCAGCAGCCAGCTGAAGAAACAACATGATCAGGGCCTGAAAGCTCTGCTGTCACTCACTATGACAGCATCTACCCAAGGATAAACCCACCTTGGCTCCCAAAAGGAGCAATCAGTTTTGCGGGCGTTTGAACTTAATATAAGTGGATCGTGCAATATGGACCCTCTTGGATCTGGCTTGCTTTGTTTAACACTATTTTGTGAGGTGTATCTGAAGTGTTAGGTGTAGTTGTTGTTTACTCGTCCTCACTGGTGTTTGGCAGCCGATTCTGTGATTATATTTTATGTTATTTATTCATTTTTCTGTTGATGGGCATTTGGAAGTTCCTAGTCGGGAAGTACTATGGATGATGTCTCCAGAACCTTTTATTTCCTGTCTTTGGGGAATGTAATTTGGCTGTATACCTGGAAGGGGAATTGCTTTCAGGACAATAAAATATTTTTGAGAAGGGAGGAACTAGGAGGAAATGCATGTTTTCTTGTCCTCTCATAACTGATTTCAGAAGCAGTTGCTCAAGAGAATATGTATACAGTATAAAGGTAGGTCTATAACATAGAAGCCTTAATATAGATGTAATATACTTGCCAATAATAGCACAAAGAAGGTGAGTGGGAGAAAAGTTATATTGGATTCAGAAAACAACTGCAGATAATAAACTAGTGCTTTTAACAATGTATTGTATGGTTTGTAACATTTGTGTATATAATATTTATAATAGTAATACCACAGAAAGGGAGAAAAGTTGATAGAGTTATATACAATTAACATTTCTGCAAATTACTATGATAAAACTAATGCAAATATAACACTGATTCCAATAAAATGTTACTTTAAACTTTAGAGCAACCACTAAAATTTCTCAAAATATAGTAAAAAATTATTTAGAAAATGTAAATGCTACATTAGAAAGTAGTTACTTAAAAGAAAGAAGAAAAGGATAAATATAAGTAAAAGGGGTGAGATAGATAGTAAACATAAAGTGAAATGGCAGATACAAATTCACTTTTATCAACAATAATGTTAAATTTTAATTGATTAAATAATCCAGTCAAAAGGAGAGATTGTAAGACAGAATTCAAAAAATGATCGAACTGTACTTTTTCTACAGGAGACATTTTAGATGCAAAGATACAAATAAATTGAAAGTAAAAGGACAAAAAAGATACATTATGAAAACAGCAAACACAAGTAAGCTGGGATGCCTACGCTTATATCAGAAAAATAAACTTTAAAACAAAAATGTTCTTTAGCGTAAAAGAGGAACATTTACAAATAATAAAAGGATTAATACATTCAGGACAATATAACAGTTATATGTACCTGATAACAGAGCACTAAAATGTGTGAACATTTTGGTTGATGATAGATGCATAGATAAATAAACAATTCGAGAGTGACAACTGAAGACTTCAATAACCCTCTTTCAACAAGGAAATAAAAAAAACTTGAGCAACACTATAACTCCACTTAGACCTAACAGACATATAGAAAACACTCCACTCAACAATAAAAACATTTACATTCTTCTCCAGTGAACATGGAGCACTCTCCAGGACAGACACTATGCTAAACCATAAAAACCTCAGTAAATCATAAAGAAAATGTATAATGTAAAGTATAGTCTCCAATGAAAATTGAGTGAATCTAGACATCAATGGAAGAAAATAGTTGTGAATCTCACAAATATCAGCAAACTAAATAACGCATTCCCAAATAATGAATGGGTAAAAGAAGAATTGTAAGGGAAATTAGAGGGCAGTTGAAAATTTTGAGATAAAGGAAATGAACACAAAATATACCCAAACTTCTGGGATGTGAAAGCAGTGCTTAGAATGGAAGTTGCAGCTGCAAATGTCATTACGAAATAAAAAAGATCTCAAGTCAATAAACTTCTACATTAAAAATATTCAGAAAAAAGGAAACTAAACCCAAAGCATCCATAATGAAGAAAATAACAAAGGTCAGAGTAGAAATTGATGAACCAAAAAATAGGAAAATAAAAGGAAAAAAAACAATGAAACTAAAAGCTGTATCTTTGAAAAGATCAGCAAAATTGATAAATATTTATCCAGATTGACCAAAGAAGAGAGAAGACTCAAATTGCTAGAATCAGAAATGAAAGAGGAAACTACTATTGACTCTACAGATATAAAAAGAGTGCTATGAATAATTGTACACTAATTAGATAACTTAGGTGAAATGAACAAAGTCCTGGAAAGACACAGATACTGAAGCTGACAAAGAAACAGACAGTCTAGAGAGACCTACAAGTGAAAAGATTGAAGTAGTAATTTAAAAATACCCACAAAGAAAAGTCCATTCCCAGATGACTTCACTGCTGAATTCTGCCAAGCATTTAAATCAGAAGTATTACCGATTTCTCAAAATCTCTTCCAGAAAAGGGGACAGACTACTTCCCAACTCATTTATGAGGGCAGTATTACCCTGATATAGAAAACACAAAAGATATCCCAAAAAACGAAAGCCACAGACCGATATCTCTAATAAACAGGAACATAAAAATACTCAATAAAATAGTGGCAAATTGAATTCGGTAATACATTAAAAAAGTGTACATCATAGCCAAGAGGAATTTATCTGAGGAATGCAAGGTTAATTTAAAACCCCCAAATCAGTATAATACATTAAATCAGTGGAATAACAAAAACTAATAATTAAATGATTATCTCAATAGATTTGCAATAATAATATTTAAAAATTCAACACCCATTCATCATAAAAATAGGAATAGGAGAAAACTTCCTTAATCTGATAAAAGGCATGCACAAATTAAAACAAAACAAAACCCCACAGCTAACATCATACTTAATAGGGAAACACAGGATAGATAAAGATAATACACAGGGTTTCTTTTTGAGTTGATAAAATATATTCTTAACTTGATAGTGGCTATCACTGCACATCTTTCTGGGCATACTGAAAAAACACTTTAAATTGTACTCTTTAAATGGGTGAATCATATGTCATATGAAAGCCGTTAAAGAAATAAATAACACTTTATCTCTAATAATCCTGGCTTTCTGGGTACTATTTTATCTCTTCCTTTTCGTGTGTGTTTTCATGTTTCTGTCTGCTATCCACCTCTTACTTTTGGTGTGTTTTCCTTGCAGCTGGCATGTGTTTCTCATAAATATCACGTGGTTGGGTCTTGTCTTTTTAAAAACTAGTCTGATGTTGTGTGTTAGCTGGAGAGATTATTCCAATTACCATGAATGTAATTACTAGTATACTTGGGTTTAATTCTATCCTCTTCATATTTTTTCATTTGTCTCCATAATTTTATTTCCTTTGTTCCTCCTTTTTAACCTTTTTTTGAACTAAGATTATTATTTCAATTTGGTTCTCTTATTTTAGTTATATTTTATATCATTTTTAGTGACTACCTTTATATATTCTAATGAAACTTAGTACCTTACTCTTTTATGAACAACTCAAGAATTTTCAACAGTTGTTACTACATTTATCATTTCATCTCCTCTGTTTACAATTTTGTCATATTTGTTAATTGTTCATATGTCATGGAGTTGCTTTACACAGTCACTATTATTTCACATTTACTCACATGTTTACCTTTCATAGAACTTTTTATTCTTCCTGCAATCATATGCTGCTTTATTTTCTATAGTGAGGGTAGCTGGTGAGAAATTCTCCCTGCTTCCGTTTGCCTGAGAATATCTTAATTTTACATGCTTTTTTTAAGACTGTAATTTTAGAGGGGCATTTCTATTTTCAGCTCTTTAACTCCATAATCCTCTTATCTTTCGGCTTCCATAGTTTCTTTGGAAACTGTCACTCTTTCTTCAGCTGTCATTCTTACGACTTCTGAAAGTAACAGTTCTTCTGCTGGTTGCCTTTGAGATTTCATCTTTTATTTATCTTCTACCCATTTGCCAATTATTTGTGTTGATATAGTTTCCTTCATGTTTCTCCTGCTTATGTTTTGCTGAGCTTTTTGACTGTGCAGGTAAATGTCTTCCAACAGTTTTGCAATGTGCCTGATCATTGACGCTGTGAGGGTCCTTGTGAGGGTCGTGGAGGGTCCTTGTGAGGGTCATATAAGGGTCACTATACGTGTGAGGATCGTGTGAGATTCCACGTGTGGGTCTCTAGAGGGTTTTGTGAGGTTTATGTGAGGATCTCTGTGAGATTCTGTGTGTGGGTCACTAGCAGGTTGTGTAAGTGTCACTAGAGGGTCATGTGAGGGTCATGTGAAGGTCCTGTGAGATTCTGTGAGTCACTACAGAGTTATGTGAGGGCCATGTGAGGGTCATATGAGGGTCATGTGAGGGTTGTGTGAGGATCTTGTGAGGGTTATGTGAGGGCTGTGTGAGGGTTGTGTGAGGTCATGTGAGGGCTGTGTGAGGGCTGTGTGAGGGCTGTGTGAGGGTCGTGTGAGGGTCTTGACTCTCAGGCCACTCAACTGAGACAGGAGGGACAGCAGCCTCCACAGAGACGCAGCTGCAGTCCAGGCTGCTCTGGGAAGAGTGAAGCTCTGGCTGCAGTGGGGCTGCTGAGTGGCTGGAGATGAAACTGGAACCCTGGGTTGGGCTCAGAGTGTGACAAGGCTAAGGCCTTGCGTGGGGTTTCCAGTTTTAGTTCTTAGGATAGGAGCTCCTGGAGGCGGACTCGGCTGGAGCCTGGGCAGTTGTAATGCAGCCCTCAGTAGCCGTGAGCTTCTGCCGGGTCTCCAAGGGCTCAGCCTGAAGGGAAAAGACGGCAGCTGATGGTCAGGGGCCAGGGTTCCAGTGCTGCAAGGCCCCTGAGATGGTCAGCCATGTGCAGATGAGGGAGGAGTTGTCCCTCCAGCAGCAGCTGGCCACAGGCTGGAGGCCTCTGCCTGGGCAGCTCAGACAGGGCTTAAAGACAGCCTCTGAGTCCTCATTGCTCAGGGGAGAAGGTGCCCAGGGTGGTGGCCTGGAAGGTGAGAGGCTTCTCTGCAAAGCTGATGAACGTGATTTCAGGGTAAATTTCCTCCTGTGATTGTATTTTATTCCACAGCCATTAGGATAATATTGCTATTCATTCCATGTCAGTGATATCGTGGCCTGATTTGCATTGTTCTGTGCGTGTCTCTGCTCTCGAGCTGAGGGTTGTCTGTGTCTGCAAGAGGTGTTTTGACAGGAATGGGCACAAAGCCGGGGTCCGGCAGCCAACTTCCTCTTGCCTCCTCTCTGTTCATCAGAGCCCTCTCTCTAGGCAGGAGGGCCTTCCTGGGGGCTGCCGTGTCCTCCCTCATGTCAGGCACCTCCAGGACTGACACTTGCAGCTGCCTCTGTGTGAGGAAGGGGTGTTCATTTTTCTAAGGTGCCATCAGATGACAGGTCCCTTGGTGCAGAGTGCACAGTGGTGCTCAGAGTGGCAGAACAACCACAGCTTCTCAGGCAAGCAGAGGCCTCCGGAGCGGCCCTGGCTGAGGGTCTGGGAGCCCAGAGAGGCCTTGGAAAGCACCATGGATCCATGGAGGATCTTGACCTGGGAGTCAGGTACAGACATAACTTGGTTCATATAAGTACCACATGCTAACCGATGGCCCAACTGAATACATAACTTGGTTCAAATATCATGCCACCACTGTGTGTGACCCTGGGCAAGAGACTATGAAGTCTCTGATCTTCAGTTTCTTCTTCTGAAATTTGGAGTGAACAATGCAACGGACTGTAGGGAGGATCCAATCATGCAGATGGAAGTGAATGAACTTGCAAATATAAAGCACAGCACAGATGAGCTCATTAAGGGGCAGTGTAGCATTGCGGTTCCAAGCACAGCCTTTGAAGCCACACTGTTTGGATTCAGTCCCAACTATTCCACTAATTATTCGTGTGCTCTTTGATGAGATATTTGTGCCTCCATCACCTGCCCTGGAAAATGCAATGAGTTGCCCAGGTCTTCCTCCAGGGAAGGACTTACTGGCCCATGGGGAGTGAGGGCAGCATGCAACCTCTAGCCCCAGGGTTGGCCTGACTGCAGGAGTTCTCTTGACTGAGGCCACAGCTCTGCCTGTGAAGTCCAGGAAAGCCTGGAGGTTTGGAGGCATGCCCATCTCGGCTGGTGTGGGACAACTTTGATGGGCAATGCCCACCCCAGAGCTCCCTGTTGGATTGTTCAAGCCATGACTGGGCCTGCCTTGTGGTCAGGGCTCCTCCTCTGCCCAGTCCTACTCCTGTCACAGGTGCTGATCCCTAATCAGCAGTTTGCACCCAAACTTAGGCGCGGTGTCTGCTTCTAGAGAGCTCAGCAGGTTCCCAGCAAATAAATATAAGGCGAAGCAAAAGGGTATCATGATCGTCAGATGAGTTCATAGAGTCTAAAGATGCTGAACAGTGTATGGGTCACGGTGCTATTATCAGTGTTAATCGTTGCTAATGATTTATCACTGTGTCCTGAATAGAGGGATTCTCATGTGCTCCCATCCTCTGCTTCAGGCAGACACAGAGGTGGGGTTTTGACTTCTCACTGGAGTCACTGGCCATGGGTCTTTGTGTGCAGCTCCTGTCACCAAGCACCCACCCACTCCATGCTGGGCTCTGTCACATCAGTCCCTTGGCCTCATCTGTAATCCTCACGGTCACTCCATAAGGTAAGTATCGTTATCCCCACTTTACACAGCCCACTTCCAAATTCCAGTAGGAGGCAGAGCTGGGACCCAAAGCCTTCATCACAGGCCCTGCAGCCTTCTCCTTACACACATGGGAGCCTGTCCCCAGGGAGGCGACCACAGGCTGGCACTCAAGACGCCCATCAGCTCAGCTGGCCTTGCTGCTCCACATGCTCCTTAGGCTCTGGGCTGTCTCTGTGCTTACTCATAAACAGAAATGCGAGGTCAAAAACCATCTTTGTTTGGGCACAGTGGCTCATGCCTGTAATCCCAGCACTTTGGGAGGCTGCTGTGGGTAGATCACTTGAGGCCAGGAGTTCAAGACCAGCCTGGCCAACGTGGTGAAACCTCGTCTCTACTAAAAATACAAAAATTAGCTGGGTGTGGTGGTGCGTGCCTATGGTCCCAGCTACTTGGGTGGCTGAGGCATGAGAATCACTTGAACCCGGGAGGCAGAGGTTGCAGTGAGCTGAGGTCATACCACTGCACTCCAACTTGGATGACAGTGAGACCCTATCTCAAAAAGGCAAAAACAAAAAACCAGACTATTTCTCTTCTCCTTACATTTCCCACCTGCTCTCCTGAGGTGTGCTTGGATTGTTTGTAATGTATCACTACCTGTCAAATGCCCTTGCTTGTTCTTGGGAAGCAGATCCTTCCCTTTCTGGGGTGGGGTGGTGCAGAACTGAGTGGAGGAGACAGGAGGAGGAGGGCTGCGGCTGGCCTCACCTTGGTCTTGCACCTTCAGGCTCCAGGAAGCACATTGAAAATATTAGGGGAGTGAGCCTGCGGGGGATGAGGGGTTTGAGTTCCTGGTCCTCCAGACAGTGAGGATCTTGATCATGCAGCCTCCAGGGAGCAAAAGCCCTGCCTTCCTCCAGCCTCTGTTTGGAAGGGAACAGTGGGCAGATGGGCCTTGCCTGGGAAAACTGACTTCTCTTGGTTCAGGTGAGTGTAGCCATTCATCTACTTTTGGCCTTGATAGATGTGCCTTAACTGGACATGTAACATCAATGGAATCAACACAGCATGGATTTCTGTGTCGGCTCCTTTCATTCAGCCTAATATTTTTGAGGTTAAACCATGTGTGGCGTGCATTGGTACTTTGATTCTTTTCATTAACAAGTAATATTCCTGGGACCAATTGCATGCATTCTGTATTTTTTAAAGAAGCATTTAGTTTCAGTTTTACTTAATATCTTGTGATTGCCCAATCTCCTAAGTGACCTTTCTAGTTTGTATACATTAGGTGCTATGAAGTTCTATGGGTTTTGATGAATGCCCAGCGTCATGTATCCAACGTTTCAATATCAGAATAGTTCCACTGCTCCAGGGTCCCCAGTGCTTCATGCATTCAGCTCTCCCCTCTCTGAACCCCAGCAACCACTGCTGTTTGCTGACTTACTTCTGTAGTTTTGACTTTCCCAGAATGTCATATAGTTAGAATCATTCAGGATGTAGCCTTTTCAGACAGATTTATTTCACTTAGCAATATGTCTTGGTAGCTCATTCCTATTTATCCCTGAATACTGTTCTACTGCATGGATGGGCTCCAGATTTTTAATCCATGCACCCACTGAAGGACACTGTAGTTGCTTTCCATTTGGGGCAATTATGAAAATATATGCTATAAACATTCATGTGCAAGTTTTTGAGTGAATATAAGTTTTCAAATCAATAGACTAAATGCCTAAGAATGTGATTGCTGGATCTTATGGTAAGACTATGCTTAGTTACAAAAAATTGTCAACTGTCTTCCAAAGTGGTTGTAACATTTTGCATTCTCACCAGCAACAAATGACAGTTCTGTTGCTCCACATTCTTGCCAGAAATTGGTATTTTCAGCTTCTTGTTAGTTTGCCATTCTGTTTGTAGCGTTATTGCATCGTTGCTTAATTTGCAATTACCCAATCACAAATGATGTTGAACATCCATATATATATACATATATTTTTCCATATGTATGTATTCTTTGGTGAAGTGTTTATTTAGATATTTTGCCCATTGTTAAATTAGATTCTTTTCTTATAATTTAGTTTGAAAAGTTTTTTTGCATATTTTGGAGACAAGTCCTTTGTCAGACATGTGTTCTGCAAATGTCATCTCCCAGTTTGTGTTTTGTCTTTTCATTCTTTTAACAGTATCTTTCACAGACTGTAAGTTTTTAAGTTTAATAAAGTCCAACTTATGAATTTTTTCTTTCATAAATCATACTTTTGGTGTTATTTCTAAGCCCTCACCACCAAATCCAAGGTTATGTAGATTTTCACGTCTATATTCTAAAAGTTTTATAACTTTGCATTTTACATTATGCTCTATGATCCATTTTAAGTTAATTTTTGTGTAAAATGTAAGGTCTGTGACTAGGTTCACTTTTTTAAGAATTTTAGAATACCTTTATGGTAAAAAATGCATAACACGAAATTTAACATCTTAACCATCTCGAAGTGTATAGTTCAGTAGGTTCACGTACATCCACTTTTTTCAGCACCATTTGTTTAAAAGACTCTTCTTTTTTCACTGAATTACCTTTACGCCTTTGTCAAAACTCACGTGACTTTATTTGCGTGGGTCTATTTCTGGGCTCTCTATTCTGTTCCATAGGTCTGTGTTTCCATTCTTTCACCAGTATTATTTTGTTTTGATTATTACAACCATCTGTAATTTCTCTGCGTCATTTTAATGAGCTTAGACTTTATTGTCTGGGTATAGGGACCTAATGGGATAAGCAATGTACTAAGGGTAAAAATTGAGTTTTGGTTAGATACACTTGAGAAAGTGTGGTAGGCATATTGGATAAGAACAAGACTGGGTATGGAAAGACTACATAATCCAAGTGCCAGACAACTGAGGTGGTGGCATTGGAACTGGAGAGGAGTCAGAAGGCAGATAGGGCAGGCTTGCTTTCTTCTGGAAGCCCCAGCAGGCAGGCATTTGTGTCCAGATAAGATGGGCTTGCCGGACCCTCCAGACTTTCTGTGGCAGAGCTTCAGCCCCTTGTAAAATTTTACTTCATGACACATTTTGATGTCCATGGATGGACAGCCAACTCAACTGAGTAACCACCACCTGCTTCCAACTGCCCTCTTCCTTGTCACCTCACACTATAGAGATTGGGAAGCCAAAAATCAACTTCCCCAGACTTCTCTGTAGCCAGGGTGGCTGTACGACCCATCTACCCAATGAATCAGAAAGAGGTATCTTCAGGGAGACGTTTGCTTCTTGATGAAAAGAGATACGTATAGTTGCAACTGTGGCCACCCTGGTCAGGCCTCAATACCCCTATTTTCATCTGCCTGTGGATGTGGGCCACTGTGGTGGGGGGTGACCCTGGGAGAATGGCTTTCCTGCAGGGTCCTGGAAGGGACTGATAGCTAAAAGCTGTTGCCAAAATCACTCCCAACAGTTGAAACAACAAATTTTCATTGAGGAAGGATCTGGGTCATGTATCACTGTATCCACCATGTAAGATGTGTTTGTCATCACCTTAAAAATCAAAAAGATAAATTGAGAGAGGTTAAGTGATTGTGCGAGGTCATATAATAATAGAAATAATAATAATAAATAATTACTGTATGCCAGGACCTTTTCTAAGCACATCGTTTACTTCCTCCAGCCTTGATATTTATTTCATAACTGGGGCCACAGAAGCAAACTTAAGTCAAGAGGGAGAGGTGAAGAGAGTCCCAAGAATCCAGCCTTGACAGCATACATTTACGAAAGCAATGCTAGGAGGCAACCACCCTAGACGCGGAACCGTATGAGGAAAACAGTTCTATATCTGCGTGGTCCCCAACTGGCCAGGTGCTCTGTTCTTTGCTGCTGAAGGCATTCCTAACAGAGATGCGTGACTCACTCATCACTGCCATCATCACTGCTGGCAACGCTCCCTGTGCCAGCAGCCTTGGGACCAGCGAGGATCTTACAGAACAAATCAGAGAATGCTTCCTCCTTCTACGTGATGCTAACTCGGAGGGGAGGGTTGTCGGGTGGGGATACGTGTGGACGGAAATGTCATAGACTTTAGGGATGTACCCCCTCCTGTCCCCTCACAGTCATCTTTCTACCTGTGCACACACCCTGTTAGGGTGTCAGGGTCATGCCAGGTAACTAAATAATATCCTTAGCTGGAAGCCATTGTCCCCTCTCCAAACCTCAGGCGGTGTTCCTCAATCTGGCCAAGTTCCTTCCTCTCTTATGGGACATTCTCTCTGTAGCTTGACTTCCATCATAGTAACCCTAGACATAGAGAGTTATGTCTGTGTTTGTCCAAGTTTCTCTTGTGATATGCATCAAGTATTAATTTTCCTAAGAATCAACTCATGTCCTTGTTCATCAGTGGATAAGGACAATTATCTGGGGGCATTTCTGACCTTTACTGTCTGGATATGTCTGAGGCTCAGCTCTGCCCCACCAGGAAATTCCACACGTGTTGATCTGCTTGTGTGTCTGTCGCCCATTGCAGTCTGTGGGCTCCTGGAGCTCAGGGCTGCCTCAGTTCAGTTATCAGATGCCTGACATATATTTTGGTTGAATGAAGCAAAGAAGGAAGAAACGGGGCCACTTCAGACACTGGTGAGAGGGCTTCTGCACTCTCCAGGAAACACAGGAAGCTTGGGTGGTGAGAGCAGCAGCTTCCTGCAGGATGTGGAGAACATAGAGGCTATCATTTCTGGGCCAAGATACTGATTTGTGGGGGATGAGGGGGAGAGTGGGCACTTATGAACAGTGTCTGAAATCCCCAGAAATGTAGACTTTTTCACAGAAGACGGGGGAGGTCACCAGAATGCTGAGAGCTGCTGAGAGGAGACTATTCAAAGAAGTATGAGGAGCTGCCAGACAGGTGCTGGGTTAGAGGAGCCAGGCCCACACTGCATGACCAACATGAAGGCCAACAGCCTGCAGCCCCTATTGCTGTGTCCTCCAGCGGGGGCATATACAGAACTCGGCCCAGGCGTGCCCCCTGTGTCGGGATGCTGGGGAGGCTGGAACCTTGGCTGCATTGGCGGAGAGCTAGGAAAATGGGAGAGCCTTAGACCCATGGCCCACACAGGACTCTTCTGACCTCTGGGAGCTGAACCGAGAAAAGCTGACCGGAGAAGTACTCTGCTTTGCTTTCTGTTTTGAGAAGAGTTTTAGCTCATTCTCTGTCTATCCCCAGTGCCTTCACATAGTCACAGTCTTGAAGATGCAGCTTAGCATGGAGGGGGCATGGCTTCACTGTCAGGAAGCTCTGGGTTCAAACCCCGCAGCAGCGGTATGAGGTGGTTACAGCATGGCCTCTGAAGTTGTATGTGCTCGGTTTCAAGCCTAGGCCCACCTCTTTTTAGCTGTGATATCTTCAGTGAGTTACTTATGTTTACTCTGCCTCAGTTTATTTATTTGTTAAAACAGGAATTACAATAATACCTATCAAATAAGTTTGTGGGACTTAAACAAAGATCCACGTGATGTGGTTAGAAAAGGTCCTGGCATACAGTACCTATTTATTATTATTGTTACTATTATTATATGACCTTGAACAATCACTTAACCTCTCTCAATTTATCTTTTTGATTTTTAAGATGATGACGAACACAGCTTATATGGTGGACGCAGTGATACATGACCCAGATTCTTCCTCAATAAAAAATTGTCGTTTCAACTGTTGGGAGTGATTTTGGCAACAGCTTTCAGCTATCAGTCCCTTCCAGGACCCTGCAGGGAAGCTGTTCTCCTGGGGTCACCCCCACCTCATTGGCCGATATCCACTGGCAGATGGACATGGGGGTATTGAGGCCTGACCAATTAGTTCAACTGGGAAAACTCTGGAGGACCTCATCTCCCCAGGAGCCCTCTAGGTGCCAGTGGAGGCTCCTGTTGGGCCTGCATCACAGCTGAGATACCTCTGTCTGCTCTTCCCCCTCTTCCTTCCTGCAACGGGCTTGATCCCAAAGTCAGTCTTCAATAATGTCAGCCTGAAATAACCAAGAGGATCAAAATCCAATTTTATTCAAGCACAAAGTTTGAAGACAGCCACTCAGAAACACACACTCCAAAATAATGGGGTCAGTTCCTCCCTTGTGAGGAAATTAAGATTTTATTAATGTAGACAGAAACAAAGAAGTTTGGCAGGATCACACCATTTTCCATACATGGCTGGTACACAGTTGCACGGATGTGATTGGTCACAGTTTGCTACATTCCAAGGAACAGTGCTCTAGCACTTTCTGAGGAGGGGTGACGATCTGAGGGGGTCTGCTCTCTGGTGCCACAAGGCCTCTTCTTATCATTTACAGGAAGAAACAGAAGCTGTAGCTGCATGCTACATGACTCAGGTCTCACAATTCACATTCCCTTTGAGGCTCAAAATACTTTAAAGTTCCAACAGCTTTAATTTGAATTATTTATCTTCACAATAAGCATTCTGCTTTCCGAACTCCATCTCAGAGTAAGCTTCCAAGGGAATGTAATCTCTGCATCTAACTTTGCAGAATTGTTGCCAGAATTAGGAGAACTAATTATGCATTACAATTGTTGGACAATATAGCCCCTCACTCCCCATTTCTTACAATATCATAGGCTAAATCTCTAACCCCAGTGTACCCTATGCTTCTACCTGAAATATAGCTTCCATGACTAACCTGAATCAAAACACACTTTCTTACACCAATCTAAGCCCACTGTGTTGCATTTCAGGGCAGAGTTTGACATTTGGCCCCAGATGATAAAAGTTCAGCTGGTTTAATGAAATCTTCTTACTCCCATCCCAAACACAAGGCCACAGGTTAAGGGGAAGATCACATATGTCCGGGTAAGGCCTGGTGCATCCATCCACGAGAGAGTTTCTGCTTCTTCATCCCAGTCTCCTTATCCCCCAGACTGAGTGGACAAGTTTATCCAGGATTCCAGTTGCTGCTCTCCCAGGAACCATGCATAATGACATCCCTGCATAATGACATTAGACAAGTGCTAATTTGCATAGAGACTGCCAAGACCCTTTGCAAAGCTAAGAAATGCACATTGTTAAACAGTTACTATAACACTGACTGCAACCATGAAAACAATTTCACAGCAGATTAAACACACTTAGTGAAAGAAGCCCAGTGCAAAAGCAATCTCAACACCAAATTAGAGTTTAGTCAGCAGCTAGCAGGGAGCTGAGGAGACAATGGCCAGATGCAGCACCCTGATGACCTCACTGGGTGATTTTCCCTCGGTGAGCGGGAGCACACCCCAGTTTGGCAAGATTTCCTGCCAGAGATGAGCGATCCAATTACAGTGAGGGAAGGAAGGAGGAGCGCTGAGCCGCAGAAGGAGCTGGAGGATGAATAGAGGGCATCAATTCTGTATAAACCGCAGGGAAACTTGTGTCAGACAAGCAGAAAAAGGCAGACATCAAGGAAGCAGAGAAGGATTGCTTTTATGATGAGTGATAACAAGTCTGAAAACAAAAGATTCCTATTTAGACATGAAAATCTCTGTTCAGATAGTAAGGAAAGAAAAAAAATCAGAATTTCCAATACAAAATAAATTTTCCAGTTTCATCTTGATCCCTCTCTTTCTCCAGCCAGGTTTGTTTTCATCCATCTCCTGCCTCCAACATGAGAGCTCTGCTCTTCTAGATGACCAGACCTCTCCTGACGCCCCAGCCCTGAACCCTCAGGCCTGCAACTTGCTGTCCAGTGCTGAAAACGTCTGTCTCCCAACACTGACAATCGAGCTCTTTTCATGTGTGTCCTGGGGAAATCTCAGCCAATGAATCTTACTCTTAATTTCACACTTGCTTTTCTTTATGGCAAGAAGCCAGGGACATTTGGGCACCTATAAATAATAAAAATAAATGACATTGGAAAGAGGCAAGGCCATCAACATCATTTAAAATCTCCCCATTCTGGGCTGACAACTAATCACTGGGCCCGGACTAGATGAGTGAATCTTGAAAAAGAGACAAAGGCACAGATTATACTGGGACTTCATCACCACAGACATCCAACAGATAAGCAGGTGTTTGCTTGAGTGATGGTCTCTCTGGCCAGGTGAGGCTCTCGATAATTCCAGATCACATGCCCTTGTATGTCTCACATTTTACTCATATCTGTCAGAATGCCTGGAGTTTTCAGGATTAAATAATCTCCTGTTCAAAGGCAATACTTCTGGGGAAAAGAAAATTATAATTCTGTTCAACTTAAACCTAAAAGCACAGGTAAGACAGGGGTAAGACAAAACTGTGGCATCTAGCTAAAAGCAAGTTTCCTCTTGATTGAGGTATAATGCAGAAGTATTAAAAAGAGCTACAGGATCATATATAAAGGGGTATTCTGGCTTGAATTTTGTGTCCCAAAGGGAGAAATATTGAAGTCTTAGCCCCCAGAACCTCAGGATGTGTCCTCATTTGGAAATAGAGTCTTTGCAGATTTAACCAAGTTAAGATGAGGTCATTAGAGTAGGCTCGAATCCAATATGACTGGTGTCCTTATGAAAAGGAGACATTTGGACCCAGATATGCACAGAGGGGAGTTGCTGCGAAGAGATATAGGGAGGAAGCCATCTGAATTTGGAGGATTTAAGTGACGCACCCATGAGCCAAAGAACGCCTGCACCTACCAAAAGCTGCAGAGAGGCACAGAGCAGTTTCTTCCCTGGCATCTTCCCAGGGAGCATGGTGCTGCCAGCACTGGGATTTCAAACTTTTGATCTCCATAGCTATAAGACAATAAACTCCTGCTGTCTTAAGGCAGGTACTTTTTTTACAGTGGCCCTAGCAAACTGATACGGAGTGTTCTAAAAAAGTTTATGGTTATGTTCTGAGAGCAAATGTCACTTAATTTTTTATTCTGCCTTGAGATTTACAAAGCCAGTTTCTCTGTCATCCTTGGAGTCAGCACAGTTGGTAGTACAAACTTTATATTGGGATCCTTTCAGGGAATAAAATGTACTACATTTTGCACTGAGGGTGGTAGAAAACTTTCAGAAGAGAAGGAAGGGGAGGAAGTGGGTGGGGAGGGATTCATGGAGGTGGTGGTGAGGAAGGTGGAGCGAAACGCAGCACTGAAGCGGGGAGAAGATGAGGACCTTTGGTGTCTTCTGTGTGTCGGCCTGCTGTTCCCTTCTGCGTGCTTTCTGAGTTCATGCTTTCCAGAACCACATGTGTTAGGCCATTGCTGATCTCTCTCACCAGCTCAGGGAGGTTAATAGCACGCCCAACTGCAAATTAATAAGGGGCTGTAAAAGTTAGAAGTGCATTCACCTGATTAAGAATAGACAAACAAAAACCACTTGCCCACAGTAACTTAAAACAAGTAAGGTTTACTTTTCCCCAAAACTTAGAAAAATCTGGAGGAAGGAAGATATTGGTAGTGATCTAGCCCTTAGGTGCTATTGAGACTAATATCCCTGTTATTCTATTGGATTTTTCTTCATACATGAGGTCTCACGGTCATAATATGGATATGGCCTCTGTAGCTCCAGACATTATGTCTGAAATCAAGGCAGGAAGGAGAGGGAGTGGTAGCATGAGTCTTAGCTGTTTCTTTTGTCAGGAAAGGCAAATCCTTTCCAGAAGTCCCCAAAATAACATGTATTTTACTGATCTAAACTGTATTGCATAGACACACCTCGTGATCAGTGTTTTGGGTAAATAGGTATTGAGCTTTCCAGGTGCTACAGTGGGCAAATGAGAGAAAATAGAATTGGTTACGCATCTTGTGTTAGCCAACAAATAGCATATGACAGAGTGCCAGAGTGAGAAGGCAAACCTGCATCTCTGGCCATGAATTCAGGACTCTCTTTGCTCACAAAATCTTATGGTGAGACTGTCAGCCTGCTTCCCGCAGATATGTCTTCTGTTCTATAGAAGCAGCCCCTTTGAATAAAGCTAGGTCTTTCTTGCAGGGCTGCTCCAGTATTTGGATCTAATTTCTTTGCATGGGGATAATATGGTATAATAGGTACTATACTACTTCAGAAGACAATTGGCCTAGGTTGTAATTCCACTATTGTCATAAATTTCCAGGTATTTTTTCCTCTATACTTTGGAGCAAAATGGAAGCAATTAAACCTAATATCTTCTATTTCCCTTCGTTTTGTGATGCACTTGAAAACAGTGTGGGAGTTTCCATATGAATTTTTGATTGGATTAGTACTTATAATATCACACGCTATCACTACTAATATTTTCCAAGTGCTTTATAGTTTAAAATTGCTTTCAAAATATATATTATCTTATTTGAGCCTCATAAGAAGCACTATCAAGTGGGCAAAGTAAGGCATCATCTAAAAGTAAAAGCTGCACATGTAACCATATTTCTCCTGTCCTCAAATTCTTGCCACAATTCCATTAGGGATCTTCCTATATTCTAAGGCCATTTTCCAAGTGCATTTTAAAATCACAGCATATCTCATACAGTACACCCATACAAAGGTTCCAGATCTATTTATACCTTCTCCCTTTCTGTGACTCTCTCTTAACCTCTAGCCACAATTCTTAAGGTAGCAATTGGCTTGATACTGTCTCCTGGGCTCCTTACCTAACTCCGACCAATTGACTCAATTTGGAGGACTATGTCTTCAAGCTGACAGGCTAAACCGCAGTGAGCCAAGGTGACCCAGTGCTCCGACCTGTGAAGCAGACTGAGCAGGGCGATGCATTTATGAGCATTTCAGCGACCAGTTGTAGCTGTTTCTTTTTAGGTTATTATTTCATTTGGCTTTGGTGATAAACATCAGAAGTCAGGGGCCCCAGGCAGAGTTCTCTTTGGTAAAAATGACCATCCTAAATGTGGATACTAGACTGAAACTTAGTACAAGTCCTGATACACATTCTCCAGGGAAATAGTTTTTGTTTTGTTTGTGGAAAGAGATGACCTTTTCACTGAAAGGTGAGCTTCCCACAGTGTCGGGCAGGATGGGAAGGCTGAGGGTGCTGAGGGAAGGAGAGACGGCAAACTCCTCACCTGCTCAGGTTCTTTCCAACTCACTGTGCCCAGAGTGATGCTCATTTAGAAGGTGGTGGTGCAAAACCGAGGAACCCTGGGCTTCACGGCATGGCCCCTGGAAAACTGCTCCATTTTAGTTATTGCCAACATGGCCCTGAAACTGAGCAGTTCTCTTCGTATCTTGGGCCTTTCCAGCTGCCCAAGAACCAATCTTAGATACAGGAAATCAGGCCTCTGAGAACCAACTTCCAAGAGCCTTCCTCCCAGGAGCTCTGCCCTGAAAAACAAGATCAGCTGGCACTGTGCACTCATTAAGAGGAAACATTCTGATGAGGACCTCAATGTCTCGTGGGGAGAAGTGGAGAGAGAATGAGCCTGAGGAATTGAGAGGATCTGTTCAGCACATGAAAGCCCTGAAGCCATTTACCCCCTCAGGTATTCAGTGCCAGCAAGCAGGTGAGGAGAGAGGAAAGCAGCTGGACCTACAATGCCCATCTTTCTGCTCACTGTCCATGTACCCTGCACACCCAGATCCCCTCTCTGTGGCCAGCTATGGCAGGGAGGAGAGGTTCCTTGTGGAGGGTGGTTATGCCTGAAATCATCTTTGATGGGAACAGGGAAAGTCATCTCCCTGGAACCTGAACTTCATTTCCCCCCAAATCCCTTCCATAGCTTGTCTTTTTGTTTTCTCTTCTGAGTTTTCCAATAGCCAGGATGACAGCTGCCTGAGTCCACACAAGGCTGTGTAAGGCCAAGAAGAGCGGTCCCTTCTTCAAGACGAGTTGTCGGAAGTGCTAACTCTAGGGCTTGGGGCTGGAATATAAGCGGAGACAACATGGGGTGGCTCAGGCATGTGCAGCTGCTATCAGTCATGTCACCTTCCCGGGCACTGAGAGATGGGAAAGGGAGAGTGCATAATACTGCTGTGGCGTAGGTTATTTTGCATCGTGAAATGTTTCAGAAAAGGTCAGTAATAAATTTTTTTGGACAAGTGCGTCTTTTATAAAACATTCCAGAAATCAGTTGAAAACTAAAATGGGCAAGAAGACAGTCTCCCTCTTCGTAATAAACTTACATCTGCAAGAAATGAAATTCTAAGGAACTAACATGAAACAGACGCTCCCTGATGCCAGAACAAAGCTTTTGTGTAGACAAATGGTATTCTAGACTCTGGGAGCAGTAAAAACATGTAGAATGTGCCTCAAATAAAAATGCTGATAATGGGTCTCAGAGAAATGTGTAGTCCTGGTAGGAGCTGCCTTGCTGTAAAACAAGGAGGTGGTGTTTATAGCACGGGGAAGCTGTCCATCACGCTCACACTGGGGACATAAGATGTCTCTGTTATATCTAATTCATGACACTGCCTGGTACAGAAACCTCATTTGAAAATCCTAACTTGCACCAAGGTCTGAGATGTTTCTTTTTATCAGAAATAAATAACTGGATTTAGTGTTCTCCAGCCTATGCCCAAAAATTATCCGTGTATTTGTAGGTAATTAACAAATTCATTAAGTTGTTGTGACATATATATATATTTCACCATATATACATATATATATGTTGCTACATATGTATATATGTATATACCTACACACATATATAGCTTGAGAGCTTCTCAATGTCAGATATTGCTGTAATTTATCTGCCTCAAGTCATGCAATGTATGTCAACTTTCTCTCTTCTCTTCCTTGTTAGTCTCCTCTGCCTGCCCCCGTTTCCGTTTCCTCTTCGTTCTTTCTCACTTTCCCCCTCTCCTCCCATGTCTCCCCTCCTCTCCCTTCCTCTCCATCCTCCTCACTCCCATGCTCCTCCCTCATTTCTACTCCTGGGCCACAGCTCTGTTTCAGCCTAATGAGGAGAGCTGTGGAGTCTGAAATACTTCAAGGGGAAGAAAAGGTTAGAAGCAAAATTCAAGAGGTTGATTCTGTCAAGACCTTCATCTGGGATTCTCCGGTCTGGCAGATTCATTATTTTGTGAAATGATAACTGATTGCATCTGAAGGAGCATGAGAGAGTGATTTAGATCAGCATCAGAAAACGAGACAGGGTAGCTGTGCAGCCAGAAACCCTCTAGAGTGTCCCTTTTCACCCTGGTCAGAAAGGGCTTAGCGACCAACACTAGATGATGTTTCTGATTTAACACCAACTGTTCATTTGTTAAGGTCATGATTTATCTTAACTGTTTATTTAGATGCATTTTGATGATTGTATTTATTCATAAAACTACTGCAAAAATATGGTACAGATTATTTCCATCACTGCAGCATGTTTGTTTGTACTGCTTTATAGAACTGTTCCCCTCCCAACAAGAACCAATATTCTGAATTCTATCACCATAGAATAAATTTGGTTGTTCTTCAACTTCATATGAGTGGAATCATAGAGAATGCACTCTTTTGTGTCTGGCTTATTTTACTCAGAATGTTTTGACATTCAGTCATGTCGTTCTGTGTATTAGTAGTTTATTCTTTTTTATCACTAAGTCATAGTGTGTTATGTGACTATACCACAGTTGGATTATTCATTTGTCAGTAGATGAATATTTGGGTGTTTTCAGTGTTCTGCTGTTATGAATAAGGCTACTGTAATCTTTTCCCACAATTCCTTTTGTAAACACATGTTTTAAATTTTCTTTGGTAAAAAGCCAGGAGGAGAATTGTTTGGTCATAGGTATGCTGGAGTTGATAAGAAACTGTCAAGGAGTTTAACAAAGTTAATGTTTCACTTTACACTCCTTCATCTATGTATGAAGCTCTAGTTACTTCACATTTTTAACAGTGCTTGGTATTGTCAGACTTTTTCTAATCAGTTGGAATTGGTATCTCACTGAGGTTTTGATTTGCATTACCATGATAGACGATGATGCTGAGCATGAGTTTATTTGCTTATTAGTATTCATGTGATTTTTTTGTTTCTTGTTTGTTTATATTTTTTGGCCATTTTCCATTGGGTTCTATTGGGTTCTTCACCTATTTATCATTGAATTGTATACAAAGATTGAGTCTCAGCAGACTTAAATGTCCCTGTCTGACAGCTTGGAAGACAGTAGTGGTTCCCTCAGCACGCAGCTTGAGATCTGAGAAAGGACAGATGGCCTCCTCAAGTGGGTCCCTGACCGCCGAGCAGCCTAACTGGGAGGCACCCCCCAGCAGGGTCAGACTGACACCTCACATGGCCGGGTAACCCTCTGAGACAAAACCTCAGAGGAATGATCAGGCAGCAACATTTGCTGTTCAGCAATATTCGCTGTTCTGCAGCCTCCACTGCTGGTAAACAGGGTCTGGAGTGGACCTCCAGCAAACTCCAACAGACATGCAGCTGAGGGTCCTGACTGTTAGAAGGAAAACTAACAAACAGAAAGGACATCCACACAAAAACCCCATCTGTACGTCACCATCATCAAAGACCAAAGGTAGATAAAACCACAAAGATGGGGAAAAAATAGGGCAGAAAAACTGAAAATTCTAAAAATCAGAGTGCCTCTCCTCCTCCAAAGGAATGCAGCTCCTCACCAGCAATGGAACAAAGCTGGATGGAGAATGACTTTGATGAGTTGAGAGAAGAAGGCTTCAGACGATCGAACTTCTCCGAGCTAAAGGAGGAAGTTCGAACCCATGGCAAAGAAGTTAAAAATCTTGAAAAAAGATTAGACGAATGGCTAACTAGAATAACCAGTGTAGAGAAGTCCTTAAAGGACCTGATGGAGCTGAAAACCAAGGCACGAGAACTACATGATGAATGCACAAGCTTCAGTAGCCAATTCAATCAACTGGAAGAAGGTTATCAGTGATGGAAGATCAAATGAATGAAATGAAGTGAGAAGAGAAGTTTAGAGAAAAAAGAGTAAAAAGAAACGAACAAAGCCTCCAAGAAATGTGGGACGATGTGAAAAGACCAAATCTACGTCTTATTGGTGTACCTGAAAGTGACGGGGAGAATGGAACCAAGGTGGAAACACTCTGCAGGATATTATCCAGGAGAACTTCCCCAACCTGGCAAGGCAGACCCACATTCAAATTCAGGAAATACTTGTAAATGTACTTAAATTAGTTGTAAATGTATATTGCAAGTGATAGGGCGATCACTAAAAATATTTAAAAAGAAGTATAATGGTATGCTAAAAGATGAGAGAAAATGGAATCATAGAATGCTCAATTAAAATGACAAGAGGCAGAAAAGATGGAAAGATAAAAAAGAAACACAAAAGAGAAACAAAAGAAAACAGTTATAATGTGGTAGATATTAATCCAACTATAACAATTATCACTTTAAATGTGACTAATCCAAAATAACAATTAAAAGACAGAGGCTAACAAGGTAGATGAAAACACAAGACCCAGCTACATGGTGTCTATAAGACCCAGCTACTTGGTGTCTATAAGAAACCCAATTTCAATATTAAAGTACAGACGGATTAAAAGTAAAAGGATGGTGAAAGATATTCCATGATAGTAGAAATTTTAGAAAACTCAAGTAATTATATTAATTGTGGACAAAACTGATAATAGAATAAGAAACCTTATCAGGGATAAAGAAGGGCAATAAAGGATAAGGAGACCAGCTCTCGAAGAAAACTTGATCGTCCTTAACGTGTGTGTGTGTGACTAACAGCAGAGCATTAAAAGAGGTGAGACAGAAACAGATAGAGCTGCGAAGAAATAGAGGCATATTCAGTTATGATTAGAGACTTCAACATCCTTCTATCAATAATTGACAAATCCTGGTGGGGTGCAGTGGCTCAAGCCTGTAATCCCAGCACTCAGGGAGGCCAAGACGGGTGGATCACCTGAGGTCGGGAGTTTGAGACCAGTCTGGCCGATATGTTGAAACCCCATCTCTACTAAAAACACAAAAAATTAGCTGGGTGTGGCCGTGGGCACCCGTAGTCTCAGGTACTTGGGAGGCTGCGGCAGGAGAATCGCTTGAACCTGGGAGGTGGAGGTGGCAGTGAGCCAAGATTGCGCCACTGCACTCCACCCTGGGCAGGACAGAGCAAGACTCCACCTCAAAAAAAAATAAATAAAAATAAAAATAAAATAAATAATAATAATAATTGACAGATCCAACAGGCAGAAAATCAGTAAGGACGTAACTGAATTGAACATCAGTGTCAACAAACGGGATCAAGTTGATCATTATAAGGTACTTTCTTCAATGACAACAGAGTAACATTCTTCATGGAAAACACACCTCAACAAAGTTTAAAAACAGATATCACACAGCATATGTTGTGAGAACACCATAAAATTAATGTAGAAATCAGTAGCAGAAAGGTAACTGGAAAATGCCAAATTAATTGAACATTAAGCATCACAGTTCAAAATAGCACACAAATCAATGCTAACAAACTTTGAACTGAATGAAAATAAAAATAAAACATCAAAATTTGTGGGATGCAGTAAAAACAGTGCTTACAGGGAAATTTATAACATTAAATGCATATAATAGGAAAGAAGAAAGGTCTAAAATTAATAATCCAAGCCTCCCTTTTAGGAATCTAGAGAAAAAAAGAGCAATATAAGCCTAAAGGATGTTAAGAAAATAAATAATAAAAATTAGAGAAGAAATAAAACAGAAAACAAGAATGCACTAGAGAAAATAAATAAAACCAAACAATGGTTTGCTGAAAATATCAATTGAAATAATAAATAGCTAGTCAGAGTAACTAAGAAAAAAAAGAAGACACAAATTGTGAATATCAGAAATGAAAGAGGCTATCACTACTGGTCCCATGAACATTAAAGAAATAATAAAGGAATATTATGAAAAGCTGTATGCCCACAAATTTTATAACCTAGATGAAATGGACCAATTCCTTGAAACATGCAGTCTATCAAAACTCCCAAAGGAAAACTGATAATCGGAATAGGCCTATCTCTATTAAAGAAATTGAATCAATAATTAATATCTTTCCCAAACAGAAATCGTCAGACCCAGATGATTTTCCTAGCGAATTCTGCAATCATTTAAGGAGGAAATTGTTCTAGTTCTCTACAATCTTGTCTAGAAACAGAAGCAGAGGGAATACTTTCTAAGTCATTCTATGAGACCAACATTTTCCAAATATCAAAACCAGACAAACACATTGTTAGGAATGACAACTATAGACCAATATCTCTCATACACATACATGCAAAATCCTTAACAAAATATTGGCAAATTGAATCCAACAATGTATTAAAAATTATACACTAGGATCAAATGGGATTCATTTTAGGCATGCAAGTCTGGTTCAACATTTAAAGATCAATCAATGTAATCCCTGTATCAACAGGCAAAAGAAGAAACACCATACAACCATATCAATAGAGGCAGAAAAAGTATTTGACAAAATCCAACACACTTATTCATGATACAAACTCTCAGCAAACTAGGAATGGAGGAAAATGGAATATTTTATAAAAATATCTCTGAATATATAGAATAGTTTATAAAAATCTAAGCTAATACTATACGTACTGGTGAGAATCCAAGTGCTTTACACCTATGATCAGGAACAAGACAAGGATGTCACCTCTCATGACTTAATTCAACATTGTGCAGTGAGTCTTACCTAATGCAATAAAACAAAAAAGGAGGTAAAAGGCATACAGACTGGGAAGGAAGAAGCGAAACTGCATTTGTTCACAGATGACATGATTGGCTATGTAGAAAATTCCAAAAAATCAACAACTATGCAGAGAGGTGTTTCAGGAGGAAACATGGGGAAAGAATTAAGACTCTAGCTTGCGAGTCACATAATTCACAGTGCTGATTTTTCTTTTGCTCACTCTGAGCTGTTACTAAAGTACTGTTGAAATATTCCAGCAGGTTTCAGGGATCTAAACTGGATTAATAACATTAAATGGAGTGCAGCATCCCCTAACACAAGAGTAGGATGAGGAGCAACAGTTAGTGAGAAATCCTCGGGATATGCAGCTCACAGGAGAGAAGAGGAGGCCTAGGTGGTCCAGCCATGTCCATGAGGAGATTCTCCCTCCACAGCTGACCCGAAGAGGAGAGCAGGAGACAGAGGGTGGACACGAGGCAGGCTTGGTGCCCTGGGTGGCATGAAGGACTGCAGTGCTGGGGTGCATGCTAACAGCTGTTTTAAGAGCATCTTGGCAGCCTCTTCCCCCATCCATATATTCTAAAGTACTTCAGGCCAACGTGCTTTGAGCAGCAGTTCCAAGGAAAAGCAAGAATCTCTGTCGCCAGCTATCTGTCCTAACCAAGAGACCTTCTGAACTCAGGAGCCAAGCTTCTCAGAACTGCTTTGGAGATGATGTTGATATTAAGAATTTCAACTCACCACCTAAGGACTAGAATCTCAATAAGAACTTAGATAGGCAAGCAGTAGACATCACATACATTTTTCTTGGAGAGTTGCAGTATGCATTTTCCCGTCTCAGTTATGCAAAATACAGCAATGAAACACTTAGGAAGGCATGACAAGGAAAAATTAAAGGCACACAGTGAGCAATAATAAGCAAGTCACATATTTTGCATCCCACTAAGTATTCAGTAGCAAAGCAATTTTAATAGACCCAGAAATGCAATCTGATATTTGAATGGAGAGAGAAAAATTAGCAAGGTGAGCTGGAGGAGGAGCCAAGGGCTGAATTAACTAGTCTAGGGCTTTTAAACCATATTCTGCAACCCTGCAGCTTTACAGAATACATTTCTCTTGTGAAACTGTTTTAATATAAACTCCATAAAAATGGAAATAAGTATATTATAAATTCACAACCACTAGCCGGAACTTTAATACCCTAGTAAATATATTTTGCTACTTCAGACTTCCTCTGTCTGTGATCATTTGCTATATAAATTTTGTTACAGTACCTGTTGTCATGTAGACAGTATTAAAGTTTAGATTCTTCCTTAAGTCTTAAAATCAGTTTTGTTGAAGGATAATTAATGTAAAATATAATGCACCCATTTATTATTATTTTTGAAACAGAGTCTTGCTCTGTCACCCAGGCTGAAGTGCAGTGGCACAATCTCGGCTCACTGCAACCTCCACCTCCTAGGTTCAAGTGATTCTCCTGCCTCAGCCTCCTGAGTAGCTGGGATTACAGTGAGCGCCACCATGCCCGGCTAATTTTTGTATTTTTAGTAGAGACGGGGTTTCACCATGTTGGTTAGGCTGGTCTCAAACCCCTGACCTCGTGATCTGTCAGCCTTGGCATCCCAAAGTGCTGGGATTACAGCATGAACCACTGCATCCGGCCAATGCATCCACTTAAATCGTATGGTTTGATGGGCTTTGCCAATGTGTACATCTGTGTAACCACCCTCACGGTCCATAGAGAAAATATTTTCATTACCCCAGAGTTCCCTGTTCTGCCTCAGTGCCAGGTGCCACCATCCCAACCCCATGAAGACTAGCCTCCTTCCTGCCACCCTGGGTTAGAGAAATGGAACCGTGACCATTTGTGAATCATTACTTTCACGCAACATGGTGATTCTGGGATCTGTCCATGTTGGTGCAGTTATCAGTGGCTCATCCCTTTTCATTGCTGAAAAATATTGCCCCATATGGATGTCCCAAAATGTGTTCATCCTTTCATGCACTGTTACAATAAAGATGTTTTGAACATCGGGGCTCGAGTGTCTGTGTGGAAATATTTTATTCTCATAGGTGAAGACCTGAGAATAGAATTATGTAATAATATTATGTATGCATGTTTAAAACACTGTGGGACAGTTCTCCAAAGTAGTGCTCCATTTTGCAGCACCATCAGCAATGGCTGGGTTCCAGCCGCCTCACCTCCTCACAGATGTTTGTCAGGTCAGGCTTTGGATTATGGCCACGCAAAATGGATGGCAGCTGCACAATGCCTTGGAAGGCAGTGGCAAGGGGGAGCTTCACCATGATGGCATGATGACACCATGATCCATGCTGTGTGGAAAGAGAAGAGGCCTGGCTTTAGTGTCTATATAGGTACACGTACATACATGTGTGATGAGGAGCCATGGAAAATGGCCTATCCTGTTGACCTTGGGCCTGGAAAGAAAAAATATTAGAAGATCAGGGACAAGAATATATAGGGTAAAAGGGATAGAGGCAGGTACGTGGACCTACTGGAGTGGACAAGAGGTGGGCTCTTTCTGCATTGTGTATGAAGGCCCATAGAGAGAGGCTACCATGGAAGAGACGCTAAGCCAGCAGCTAGACAAAATGGCGGCCAGTTGATGTCAGCCAGCCTCTGTCATCAGCCACACAGTGGCAATGGGCACATCAGTGAAAGGACCTCAGAGGCAGAGATGAGGGCACTGCAAAGGCCCCACTGAATGGCCTCTGCCTACCAGTGCTGGATCCACCGTCATTGTCCAATGTCCTCGGCCTGTGACAGAGATGGATGGCGAACCCCAGTGTGGCACCATTGCTGGAGAAAATCAATCACTAACTGCTGCAAAGTGACTACACTAGGTCCTCGCTACCCTCAAAGGGCGTTTCCATCAACCTAGAGAAACCTCCCCAAAACTCTTCCATGTTATGCTCCCCCACCTGGGAATTTACTGGGTGGCTGCATGAATGATACAAGCAACGTCAACAGCAAGAGACCAAAGTCCATCAATACTCAGTCCAGTGGGGACTCCCACAGGAGAAGGGGCTTCCCCAGCCAGAGGTTGATGGTGGCAAAAAAAATTGGAGGATAGAAGGACTGGAGAAACCAAAGCATTTATGTGCTACTTAGGGAGAGGCACATTTCCTGTGAGTTATTACCCTGTTGGCTGAATTTGAATCCTAATGGGCCCCTACAGGTGTCACTAAAAATGAACTTGTTTTCTAAATTTATCAAAGCCTTCCCTAAGGGGCACTTCTCACCCCAGCACACCTAGGATAACTGGGGTGTCAGTTAAGAAGGGAGGTGCCTTGGAAAAGCAAGCAGGAAGACCTCGCTGGGGCAAAGGGGACTTCTGTCAAGTCGTATGACTCAGATATCACAAACTGGTGGCCCCATGTCATTACAAAGGGCCAGTGGTTTGTTCTTACAGGAATAGACACTAATTCACACATGGGATCAGGTTTCTTCTCAGCAGGGGAGCACCACTGTCTGTCGACTCATGAGGTGTTCGGTCTACAGGCCTGAGGTCTCCTTAAGGCATCTCAGCTCCATGGGTCCACCTCACAGCCCAGGGGCCACTGGTTATATCTCACACTTGATAGACGGTTAAAATCACCTTCTACAAGTATACCAGAGATGCCAGCTTAGAGCCCATGCCCTGTGATGACTGGATGACACCCTCCAGGTTGCAGCATGTACATGGAATCAGACCTTCCTATGGCACCCTCCTCCTGGAGGAGAAAACACTGATATGGGAACCGATGGCTAGAAACAAAGTGGCTCCACTTCCCCCGATTCCATCACTCACAGAGGATGTGCTTCCCTTTCCTGCTGGGCTCTGCAGGTTTAGAGGTCCTGGTCTTCAAGACAGCATGTTTTCTCCTGAGGACACAGCAAGATTTTCAGTAAATTATGAGCTACTGCTGCTCCCTGGGAGGGTGGGTCATTGTGTCCAGGGACCAGCAGACAAGAAGTGTTGGCATGGGTGACTGACCCTGATCATCAGGAGGTGGCCGGTCTGATGCTGCACAACATGGGTAGGGAGAGGCACTCTTGGATACCAGGTGACCAACGTGGGGGCCCCTTGGTGATCTCTGGACAATTGTGACTGTGAATGGATAGGGAAGACAGCCTGGACCTGGGAAGAGGAAGGCTGGACAGGAGCTCAGGTACCTTGGAGGGGAGGCTCCAGGCCATGCCCTGGCCACTGAGGGCAGTCGCGGTGGCCACTGAGAGTGAGAGGAACCTAGTTTGGATGGTGGAGGGAGGGCAAGAGGAACATCACCTGCAGCTCCAAGGCCCACAGCAGTGGAGGCGCTGCAGCTCTCCCATAGCCCTTCTCATGTAAGTTTTCCCTCTGGAAGAGAAGCCCCTGGGAATCCTGGAGGAGCTCCTCCCCAAGCACGTGCGAGCCTGAGCAGTGCAGACGTGTGTTACGGCTTCAGTGTCTGTGTCCCCTAAAACTCACATCTGGAAACCCGAACCTCCAAGGTGCTGGTGTTAGGAGCTGGGCCTTTGGGAGTAATTCATGAGGGTGGAGCACCCATGAACAGCGTTAGGGTCTTTATAAATAGACACATGAGAGCTTGCTTTTTTTCTCTCTGCTGTCTGCCATGTGAGGATACGATGAAGGGTTCTCATGGCCCTGGGAATTTTCATGCACTGTGATGGGGTTTCTGGAGACCCGGGGGCCTGGGTTAGGTGCAGACCTGTGTTTCATTAGGGACTTTGGGTGTGATTTTCTTGACTACCTTATAAACTGGATGGAGAAAGACAGGCAGGATGATGGTGTAAAAGGTGGATTGAAATGCATGTGAGCATGTGAGCTGCTGTTGCCCTGCTCCCTGATAGACGTGGGTCAACATTTTCACGAGACTTTGAGTGATGGCTTAGAAGGCACTTTGTCCAGCATAGCCTTGGCTCTTCGTCCCAGCCCTGACTCAAGTTCCAAGCACCCCAAGCCCTACTTGACCACATTTGAATTTTAATTTTTGGTTCTTTTGTCTCTGGGACCACAGCCTTGGGCTTAGAATCCTGATGCCACCCCGTAACCTGGGTCCCCAGAGACTCGTACTTCCTCCTCTCCTCTCTAGGGATTTCTTGGCCCCTGGTTCTCTGGCATCATTTCGGGATAAGCCACCCTTCAGCCTTGGTGTCTGTGGGGGGCTTCCCTGTCTTACTCTCAGGCCTTTTTAACTCACCCCCAAATTTGCCCCTTTGGTTGGTGCCCCACCTGCACACTAAGGAAGGACACAAGTGAAACTTTTCAAACTTGCCAGTGACAATCCAGGAAGCAGAGGAGAAGAGGACCTGATGGCATTTAGAACACTCACGCATACACACATGCACAGATGCAGGTGTATGACATGAATGGCATTTAGAACACTCACGCATACACACATACACAGACACAGGTGTATGAAACGAACGGCATTTAGAACACTCACGCATACACACATACACAGATACAGGTGCATGAAATGAACGGCATTTAGAACACTCACACATACACACATACACAGACACAGGTGTATGAAACGAATGACATTTAGAACACTCACGCATACACACATACACAGACACAGGTGTATGAAATGAACGGCATTTAGAACACTCATGCATACACACATACACAGATACAGGTGTATGAAATTAACTTAGAATAGAAAACTTTTCCCCTGGGTAGAAGCGGCACCTGTGCAATGTGGAAAACTTCATATACAAATGAACTGCAGAAAAGACTTGGGAATTTAAACTGAACACAGGTTAATATCAGGTGGTATCAGCTAGCATTTAAATACCTCTTATTATGTGCCAGGCACTGCTGTAAGCACTTTATGTGTATTGATTACATAATCCTCACACTAAGCATTTGAGGTAGCTAATATTATTATGAACCTTTTACAGCTGTGGAAACTGAGGGATAATTAAAGTAAAATCATTTAAGATCCTTATTGACCTGGTAAGTCACAGCAAGAATTTGAACCAGGCAATCTGTCACTGTAGCTTATGCTTAACACCACCATGCTTAAGTGTGTAGGGTTCCCAACTCTAGCAAATAAAAATATAGCATTCTCAATTAAACTTAATTTCAGATAAGCAATAAATACTATTTTAGTACATATATGTACTAAGAAATATCTGAGACGCAATTATATTTTAAAAGTCATCGTCTATCTGAAATTCTTACTTACCTGGGCATCCGTGTTTTACCTGGCTAGTGGAGGAATGACAGTCTTGGTTATATTATGAGTGAAACTCAGAAATGCATAAATTCAGGCTGGCTAATCATTTTTAAGCTCTGAGTAACAATATTAATGACTGAAGTGGCCAACTAACATTGAATGCAGAGCTTGATAAAGATGATGTTGCACCCTGCATTTCAGGCTCAAGACCTAAGTGGGGTCCAGTAATTAACTACTCCTTCTAGTCTAAATCTAGATCTTCTAACTGTTCTGAAAGACAGATGGGGAAAACTGCACAGTCAACCTAACCTCCCACTCAGCTCCAAGCAGAGTGAAGAAAAAAAAAATCTAGAGGGGGTGACTTACCCTCTTCCCTTGCAGTTGCAAAGCAGGGGTCAGAGGAGCATAATCATATGACTGAATAAATGAATGAGCAAATTAGTAACAAGTTCTGGTAAGACATTTTCAGATTGAATAAAAATGTGGTGAATGGGACCCTGCCCCTGAGAGTCCCATGCCAGTGTCAGCAGTGAACACCCCTCTGTGAAGAGGAGTCCCCTCTCTCCTTTAAGAGCTGAGAGCAGCCTGCTTGGCAGGGACTGAGTACATCAAGGGGGCTGCCTCCCAGCGGGAGTGATCCAAGGAAAAAAACCTCACAATGGGAAAGAAGACACACAGCTATTCCCAGTCTCCTGGGGAAGGATGTGGAAGGAAAAAGCCCCTCACCCTTTTCTACAACACCTGACCAGGGAGAATAGGCATCCTTGAATTATAAAACAAGGTTTTATATTTCTCAAGTTTCCCTAGAAATAAAATGCAGCAGTTAAAGATGTATCTTTGTTTTGCCAGATCCTTGAAATGATTTGAGTGATCACAGTGATCAAAGGACATACCAGGAAAAACTGAAGCCAAGCTATCAAATAATAGTGAGATTCCTACTGGTAATAAGTTCAGGGTAACAAATCCAAACACTGATGTACTAGCTCCTTGAAGAAATTTATCTGCTCATTTATTTTTGAGATAGAGTCTCGCTCTGTTGCCCAGGTTGGAGTGCAGTGGCACAATCTGGGCTCAGTGCAACCACCACCTCCTGGGTTCAAGCAATTCTCCTGCCGCAGCCTCCCAAGTAGCTGGGACTGCAGGCACCTGTCACCACGCCCAGCTGATTTTTGTATTTTTAGTAGACAAGGTTTCGCCATGTTGGCCAGGCTGGTCTCAAACTCCTCACCTCAAGTGATCCACCTCCCTCAGCCTCCCAAAGTCCTGGGATTACAGGCATGGGCCACTATGCCCAGCTGGAAGAACTTTAACGAGAGAAAAAATACCAAGTCAATGCAGTTATCCTTAATTTTTCACTCAGATATTATGTATCTTTCATTAGAAACAAAACAGAAATTTGTATTGGGCATCATTAAAAATGTACAAGTAAACTTCCTCATTGACCAGGTTTCCTTCAGAATTGTTAAACAATTTACACGTGCCATCTTGCAGAAAGGCTTAATGGAAACCTGGCAAACTGGTTGAAAATATTTTTTTTTTCACAGTTCTCTAGCACTGTTCTCTCTAGAAATAGCAGGTGCTCTGTTGGATCACAGAAGTCTGGAAAAGTCAGCAGCATCAATCATTATTTTTGCTAATAATAAAATATAATTTTTATCAATTATTACATACACATTCTGGGCTGCAGTAGGCATAGGGGTAAAAAGGGAATGCTTTCCTCTTCACCCTCTGAGGGTTTGCTGAAAACGAACTGACAAAAGGCTGATTAATAAGAGAAAAAGACACATAAAATTATTTTAATGTGCAGAGCATGGAGAAATCACAGGGGAATAATTACCCAATAATCTGATGCATTCCAGATGCTATGTACCCTTCTTCATAGGCGAAGGGGAGGTGGGGGTGTAGGAGTAAACATTTTTTAGGGAGAATGAATGCACTCCATTTTCAGACAATGGTGAGTAAATAATTGTCTTTGAGAACTGAAGGAAAGCAGAGAACAAACAATGGTTTGGGACAACTGAACCATTCCAATTTCATCTGGGCTCTAGGTGTGATGTTCAATTTTTAGACTCTACCTCTGTGATATGAATTTTAATCTTCTCTGGTTAATGAAATATCAGAGAAGGGATAGAAGGGATTGTGTTCCTCTTTGGGGGTCCAGTTTCTGGGTATATAAGGACGTTTTGGGGAACAGGTTTATCTTGTATTTTGGAAGAGACAGAGACTGAGAGACAAAAGTAGGGAGAAGGTGAGAGGGATCTTGAGCCTGCTTCTTTAGTTTAGCAGGTCAAAGCACCGTATCTTGTGGTATTGGTTTCTGAGCCCCAACATAGGCATCTTGAAAAGGTCTAGATCATACAAAGTTTGCAGAAAATAATAGCTGAGAGCAAATATGGCAAGAAGGGTGCACCAATACTCAATTTACATGAGCACATGCACACACAAAATGTGGCATGGGCCAGGAGATACAGAAGGACGGGAGCCAGATAAGAGCCCTTCCTTTGGGTACAGAAGCTGGCCTTTCTCTCTGTTCTCTCCAGCCTGCCTTTCTACCAACTTCCTTAGAACCATTGCTGTGGTTTTACCTCAGCCTTTCTCAAAAACTTCAAAACAAATAAATGAAAAATGAACAGATCTAAAAGAAAACTAAATAAATCCATAACAATAGTTGGAGATTTTAGCAACCCCCTTTTAATAATTGACAGAACAATCAGACAAAATTAAAAATAGTCCACCTGAACAACATTATCAACCAATATGACATAACTGATCTTTTCAGAACACTCCACTCCACAATTAAGGAGCAAATGTGATTTCAAAGGGCACATTGGAAAATCATATACATTGCCCCTATATTGGGCCATGAAATAAGTATTAATACATTTCAAATTAAAATATTATAAAATATGCTTTGACTATAACTAAATTAACTATTAATAATAACGTTATATCCAACAATTTCTAACTTCCATGTGAAACAAAGATAAAATTATTATTATTATTTTTATTTCAGTATCTTTAAGGGTACAAGTGGTTTTTGGTTACATGGATGAATTGTATAATGATAAAGCCTGGGATTTTAGTGTTTCTGTCACCCGAATAGTGTACCCAGTAAGTAGTTTTTCATCCCTCATCCCCCTCCCAACCTTCCCCTTCTGAGTCTTCAATGTCTGTTATACCCCAGCCTGTATGCCTTTGTGTACCTATAGCTTAGCTCGCACTTATAAAGGAGAACATTTGGTATTTGTTTTTCTATTCCCGAGTTACTTCACATAGCATAATGGCCTCCAGTTCCACCCAAGTTGACATTATTTCATTCTTTTTTTATGCCTGAGTGATATTCATATATATATATTCATATATATCTGTGATGTGTGTATGTGTCTCTCTATATATAGGAGCTATCTCTTGAACATTAGTTATTAAATTTTATGTGTATATATATATATATATATATACACACACACACACACATAGACACATACACACACACACATAACATTTTCTTTATCCACTCATTGGTTGATGGGCATTTAGGCTGGTTCCATATCTTTGCAATTGTGAATTGTGCTGTGATAAATATCCATGTGCATATGTCTTTTCTGATATAATGACTTTGGTTTGGGTAGGTACCCAGAAGTGGGATTGCTGGATTGAATGGTAGATCTACTTTTTGTTCCTTGAGAAATTTCCATGCTGTTTACCATACAGGTTGTACTAATTTACAATCCCACCAGCAGTGTATAAGCATTCCCCTTTCACCACATCCGTGCCAACATTTATTATTTTTTGAATTTCTAATAATGGTCGTTCTGGCTGGGGTAAGACAGTATCTCATTGCGGTTTTAATTTAAATTTCTCTGATGACTAGTGATGTGAATATTTTTTCGTATGTTTGTTGGATGCAAACATCATGGAGTGTATGTCCACAAACCCAGGTGGCACAGTCTACTACACACTGAGGCTATATTCCATCCCAGCCCTGCAGGCTAGAATAACATCTGGCACATAAAAAGCACTCGATAAATATTTTTTAAAATAAAGGAATGATGAAAAGATGATCAAAAGGGCTTATGGGTACAGTTGGAGTCGAGTTGTGCTTTGAAGTATTGGTAGAATGTGAACAGGTAGAGGGGAGAGGGAAAAGAACAGCATCAACAAAGACACAGTAAAGTGCTGCATGACCGACCACATATATGACGGTGGTCCCATGAAATTTTAATGGCACTGAAAAATTCCTATTGCCTAGTGATGTTATAGCTGTCATAACATTGCACTAACATGTCATAACAATGCACTACTCACATGTTTGTGCCCAGGCTGGTGTAGACAAACTCACTGCACTGCTAGTCCCATAAATGTATCACAATACAATTATGTACAGTACATACTTGATGATAATAATAAACAACTATGTTACTGGTTTGTGTACTTACTATACACTATCATTATTTTAGAGTGTACTTATATTTTTTTAAAAAAAGGCAAACTATAAAACAGCCTCAGGCAAGTCCTTCAGGAGGAATTCCAGAAGAAGGCATTGCTATCCTAGGAGATGACAGCTCCATGTGTGTTATTGCCCCAAAGACCTTTGGGTGGGATGAGGGGGAGGTAGAAGACAGTGGATATTGATGATCCTGACCCTGTAGGCCTAGGCTTGTGTGTGTTTGTGGCTCAGTTTTTAATAAAAATGTTCAAAAAGTAAAAAATAAAAAAATAGAAAAGAGCTTATAGAATAAGGTTGTAAAGAAAAAGTATTTTTGTACAGTTGTACAAAAGTTTTACAAAGTACCGTTGTACAATTATGTTTGTGTTTTAAGCTCAGTGTTATCACAAAACAATCAAAAGGTTACAAAATTTAAAAGTTTATAAAGTAAAAAAGTTACAGTAAGCTGAGGTTAATTCGTTATTAAATAAAGAAAAAGTAAAGAAATTTAGTGCAGCTTAAGTCTACAGTCTTTGTAGAGTCTACCGTTGTGCACGGCAACGTTGTAGGCCTTCACATTCACTCACCACTCACTGACTCACCCATTTTCCAGTCCTGTAAACATAATTTTATAAGTGCTCTAAACAAGTATATTGTTTTTAATCTTTTATCCTTCTTTTAAACTGTGTATTTTCTGTCTTTAAATATTCTTAGCTACACAAATATCATTGTGTTACAATCGCCTATAGTGTTCAGTACAGCAACATGCTTTACAGGTTCATAGCCAAGAAGCAATGCTACAACACATAGTCTTAGGGTGTAGCTGGCTGTAGCATTTTTGTAAGTGCACTCTACGATGTTTGCACCACAATGGAATCGCCTAAGGACACATTTCTCAAAATGTATCTCTGTTGCTAAGCCATGTATGACTGTAGTTAGCAATGCAGGGCTGGATGTGCAGACTGGCATTCCACTGGACATAGTTCCTTATTTACTGCCTTCAAACAGACTACAAAAAAAATGTTTATCAGGCTTGGTCCTATTAATTGTTAATAGTTAACAATTAACTATTATAGAGATCAACCAAAGTGCAATCAGTGCTTTCACTTGGGTTGTTGTTGGGGCAAGATTACTGGGATTTAATAAGTCAGGTGGCCCTGCCATAGGCTCATCACTAAGAAACACAGATAAGACCCTGCCTCTCCTTCTACATCAGGAAATCAGAGCCACAGACCTAAGTGGGACCGTCACCAGGTAGACAAGCTAGGAAACATCCCTGGTGGGGTCACCATGCCTCCGCATCTCAACACTTCTTGCACACTCACTTTTGCATTCGAATGCTGCATTTGCAACCAGAGGCCTAAGTTCAAGCCTAAGTTGCATCATTTCTAGGCTCAGATCACCTTAGCTCAATTCCGGCTCTGCCAACTTTTACTAGTATGTGCTTTGAACAAACTGACATTTTTTTTGCTTGATTTTCCTGATCTCTAAATGGGGACCATTATAATATCTATGTCAGAGAGTTGGTGGCAGGGTTAAAAGTGGATATCGATGCATCTATTTAAATAGATAGACGTAGATACCTTTATCAGTCGTTACTTATGATATATATTTATATGTACACGTTTATACATCTATAAAGATATTCCTATGTATAATATGTAAAGTCCTTACACAATGCCTGCACATAAAATTTTCAACAAATTTAAATATTGTTATTCCTATTCCCCAGACATTTGAGATAAGAAGGATAAACCGTAAGCTACTATTTCAGCTATTCTTTCTTCACCTCTGGGAACCTGCAGTATACTGCCTTTATAAAAGGTAGGATCTGAGCCGGGATGTCTGCCAAATGTGGTTCTTTATCTCCAGCCTAAACACAATAGACCACATTCAGTGCACTGGGCTTCAAAATGCAAGCAAGCGAGATGCTCTTCTGCCAGGGCAGCCACACTGTGATGGCTTCGAGAATCAGATTCTGGGTTTCTCAAAACCTCCTCCTTAAGAAAATGCTTCCTTTGGTTGATGCCCGTATCAGGGCTCAAGTCACGTTTTGGTCACAAAAGACCTAGGATCTTTAAACTATCACAGCAGCTCTGCTACTCTAAGAGGGATTTTGAGCAGGCAGTATCTGATCCTTTGATAATTGGAAGTTTGCTTTCAAACAATCAATAAGAAATGTCACAAAGCTCAAATCAGTGCAGCAAATGAATTGGTGATATGTAATTTAATAACTAATGTTCAAGAGATAGTTCCCTTTTTACCTTGTAAGGACGTTTAGGCAATTAATCCCAAATGGGAAAATTATATTTCTAAAATGAGATGGCAACCTGGATACATTTACAATTTATTGTTTGAGAGGGTTTCCTGAAGTTATCACCAAACGAGTATTACGCTCAATAATCATGAAGTACAAAACAGGCTGTACAGGTAAGGCACAGACTGGGTACGACTATGGCTGCCTTTAGTGAGATACTTACCGCGCACGCACGCACGCACGCACGCACGCACACACGCACACACGCACGCACGCTCTTACGTTGTCGCGGATAGCAGGGCCCTGCCTACTGGCCCGTCAGGGGGTTGCGCGCGCAGCCTCCTCTGTGTCTGCCCTGACACCGGGCTCTTCTCCTGAGTCGGGGAGACTTGGGCCTCGTCACATGCTCTGCGCCCCAAGTGACCTCTCCTCCTCCTCCACAGACACCTCTGGGAGGGGTCATCCTTCAGACACGCTGGGCCTAGGCTGCCCGCCCTTCTGCAGCCCCGCCGTGGCCGGCTCCTCACGGCCCGCTAGGCCAGGTCTTCCCCACGTCAGGACCCTGCCACCCCACTCTGCCCCTCCGCCCGAGGCCGCCTTATCCTTTTGCTTTCTGTCTTAAATCCACTGCCCGTTACTGCCATTCTACCCTTTGGTAGGTGTCAACAGGTGTTCACACTTTCCTTTCTTTCTGATGGTGGTCGGGAAACCTAGCGCTCCACCTAAGGTGAAGAAGCTAGGCCTTTGTCTGTTGTGAGTGAGTGACAAGGGCGGAGGAGGCGTGCCAGGCTGGCTGCAATACCGTTCCCTGAGTCTGGCACTGCCTGAAGGGAGCCCTGCAGGTCACATCAGACGTTCCTAAGGAGGCCGAGGGTCCTGTCTGAGCCTCACCAAGTCGATGCATCCATTTACAGTGAGGGTGGTGCAGCACTGGGGTGACGAGGGAAGAAGCCTAGGTCTCCCCACTCACTTGTTCCAGTTTGGACGTAGACGTGGCCGTAACCAGTGTGGGGACAGGAGGAGAGTCACTGGGTATGGTGTATGCGGAAATGAATGAGGTGTGAACATCTCTGGAGTCCTTCACTTCCTTTCTTCCCCGAGAAGCACATGATTTCTCACCTAGGTTATCATTTCTTTACTAAGTAGTTCAATGATCTCCAATGCTTCTGGAATAAGTGTAAGCTCTTCTAGTGCCATAGAGCACCACCAGCGCCATGGCCTGGCCACTACCCACACTTGCTGCCTCTTCTCCTGGGGAGTCCCTGCAGTGCCCTCTCTCTGTCCACATGGAGCTGTCCCCTGCAAGGATGTGAGCTCCAGCAGAGTGGGCACCGTGTCTGCCCTGTGTTGCACAACACACACCGAGCAAGCTGCCCAATCAGTATTTGCTGAGTGCACGAATAGTGTCATCAGATTCCCAAACCTGGCGTGCTGGTGTCTCTGTGCTCTCAGGCGCTCTGCTGCAATGCGCTCCCTGCTCTCCCTGCTGCACAGCATGGCTGTGAGCTCTCCCCGAAGCCCACACGCTCTTGGTCACCTGGTCTTGCACACCTGTGCCATCTGTGGGCTGCTCAGTCAGCAGAACGTGCGGAATAGTTTCACGTTTGTATTCTCAGTGCTTCAAACGGTGCCAGGCATCTGCAGGTAGTGCTAAACAGGTACTTTTTGGGCAAGTTAGCTATGAGCCAATGGGCAGTCGTGGACAGCTCTGTCCATGTCATAAGGTTTTGCCGACAAACTTCTGCCCTCTGCATCCCGCCCTCGCCCCGCCTCCAGTTCCCTGACTCAGGTCGGGGTCTGCTGTCATAGGTAGCTTCCTGTCTGCCTTGGTACAAGTTGCTCCAGAGTGAAGGCCACTGTGCTCCTCCTTTCCTTCGGTGCTCCTGCCTGCCCCACTTCCCCTGCATACACCGTGTCCTTCAGGTTCCCAAATACCCTTCAAGACTTTGAATCATCTGCTTTGCGTCGATATTCAGCACTAGGTTCATCGTGCTGGCCAGGAGTTTGCCTATTACGTTTGTCTGGGTTTAGACTGGATATTTCATCTTGACCTCTGAGTAATATGCACATCTGACTTACTACCTACCTGCCAGGTGACTAACCTGCCACCTAGCTTAAAACACCCAACTCTGAGGTATCCTCAAGCAGGAGCTGAGCTGCCTTTGACTTTCCATATTCTACCAGACACAGACTAAAAGCTTTTGGCAGGGGCCAGTGGTAGGGGGAGATGAAGAATCAACATGGTGTCCCACACTCTGTTTATTATTGCCAGCTCCTAGATTTTAGCTCAGACTGCTGGCTCACTGCTTCACAGAGAGAGCTGCTCAAGTCCACACCCAATGCAGCATCACCTTGAAAGCATCCTTATCAAGGACAAAGCACCCTATGCTTGCCATGAATGTGGGCATCAAAATAAAGAAGGTCATGGGAAAATACTCAGTTCAGCATATCTGTTCACAGAAATAAAAACTGCTTCTCCACATAACGATTTTCACAAATTCCCAAATCCTAGAACAGTTTCAATTTTTCTGCTTAGAGATAAGAATTAGATTGGGGACCATCCACCAGGGACAGAGAAATGACAATCATTGGCATTTATTGATAAAACCAAGCTTGATTGAAATCCTGGGGGCCTAGCCCCCTTTTCCATTGGGCCTGGAGTCAAAGTTGCTTGCAGGGAGCCAAGTGAAAGTGGTGCCCCCACCCATTCTGCCCATTCCACCTCTTTATACTGATGAGAGAAGCCAAAGGGAGGGAACAAAGAAAATAAGAGAGACTGGAAGCTGGGATGATTGACAGACTAGAATGACAGCCTGCTGAAACTGAATGAAACCCCAGAAGTTATCAATTCATCCTTCCCTTTTTGAGTTTTTATTGAAGTATGTTATAATTATAGAAAAGTGCACACATCAGACACAGTTTGGTAAACTTTCATAAACCAAACACAGCCATAGCATCAGCACTCAGATGGAGGAACCAAGAGCGGCAGCACCCTGGGAGTTCCCGGAGCACTTCTGCTGTCGGACTCCTCCCCGGTAACTAACACAGTGTGTCTAACACGTATTGGTTTTGCCAGCTTTGTACATTAGCTAAATTGAGTGTCACAGTGTGTGTTTATATCTGGTTTCTTTCCTTCAACGTCATGTTTGTGAAATTTATTCACATGGCCGTGTGCAGCTGTGTTGTTCCTGCTCACAGCAGTTTTGTGCCCTTGGGTGAAAACACCACATTTTCTATTGGAGGCTGCATAGTCGTCTAAAGTTGCACATGAATGTGGGACCCAGCACAGGATGCCCAACTGGACTCCTGCCCAGTGCTCATGCCACTGCCTCACACTACCCACCTCCAACGTTAAGTTCTACATGCTATGCTGTGCATACCTGTCACATTCCTTTGAATCAGGATGGAAGCTGGATTCACCTCATGTGCAGAGTGGGGTTAATAAAAGCAAGTTTTGGCAATATACTCCTTCCATGGCACATAAACTTCAAGTCACAAATCTGGATGTGCATAAAGGTGTTAACACCAAGAGTTGGGGTAATATTTCATCTGCTCTGAATGCAATCTCTATTTCTAGATGTACTCACTTGGCAGGGAGTTTTGCCACTTAAGAGCTAGAGTCGATTCTCCAGGGAGGCAAGGGGATTTTTTTCCTGGAGAGCCATCTTGAGACTGAGAATACATCAACGAACTCTGCTCTTAGCAGTACAGGTCAAGTGTTGGAGGCAGTGGAGGTCAATGTCTTGCTGAGCCAATGTGAGCTTTCTGTGGGGCCTGGCAAGGCTAGACATTCCTTCTCTGCAGCTCTGCAACCTTTCTTCCCCCATAACGTGCCTCTCACATCCCGTCCCCAAGGAGCCACTTATTCTCATGACAGGTTTATGGTCTAGTTGAACCAGCTGCCCCTCTGGCCATGTGCACAGTTAGAAGGCAGGGGCCTCTAATCATTCTCTCTCCCTCTGCCCTGGCATCAGCCACAAATTCCAGCAGGCTCATTAAAGTGTCCACCTGTCTGAGCACCTCATCAGAAGGATTCAATGGCTGCAGAACCTCGCTGCTGCCTGCACCTGGAGGGGGGCTGACCCTGCAGTGGCGCGTTTGGCCTGAGCCCCTTTCGTTTTTACCCCCAGGAAGCTTGGGGGCTGCGCAGGCCAGGGTGCCTGGGCTCTGAATGCTGGAGAGAAGGAGGGGAGAGAGGAAGTGGGAGAGGATGTAGTAGTTTCCCCTGCCTACTTTCTCTACCTTCTTTTCTCCTCTACCCTCTCTTTCCAAGCTCAACTTCCTTGACAGTATTAAGGAAATACCTTTTTTAGTTACCAAAATAAGTTGCTCTGTGGAGAATTCCTGATGATCTCATGGTGATTTTCCTGCACCCGGAAGACACTTTGCTTTGCTTTGGGACGATGGATAGTCCTTGGGGCAGCCACCGAGGATGAATAAGGTGGGATTCTTACCATGTCCTCCAGCTCTTCTGAAACTTATCAATAGGGTAGTGTATTTGTTTTACCTCCTTGACAAGTTTGTTTTAAGAATAAAGTAAAATAATATTTCTGAGAGTGATTGAAAGTCCATATTCAGGAGAATGATTTTGTTTATTCTGAGTACAAGAGACATCAAGGAACAAAAAGATTTCCTTACTACCTAGAGAAGTTGTTAGCATTGTCACTCTCCTATTGGTTTGCTTTGAACATGTGGGAGTCAGATCAGCAGAGGGCATGTGTGCTGTTCCCTCTTTACAAACCTTCCTCTCCCACCCTGCACCCTTTTATCCCCCATCATCCTTCAAGGCTCAGATCATGTTGCTCTCTAGGAAACATGTCCTCACTCCTTTACCTTCCCCTACTAGGGTTAAATACCCCACAACCAACATTGGCGACTCTGCTCTGTAATTTTTCACTTCCTTCTCTGTGAAGGAAGGATGTTCCTAGGCTGTCACACAGTGCTTAGAATTATAGAAAGAACTAAAATGTGCTTGTGGAAGAAATGATAAAAAGAAACATACCTGGGCTTTGGTCCTCATTTTTCCACGTTGGATACCTGCCACTGTCCAGAGACGGTGCTCAAAGCTGTGAAGGAAATAGACATGATTAGGACAACAGCGATTCTTCTGAAGGCACTGCTTTCCAGTGATGGAACACAGGTAGGAATAGGTGTTACGAGGCAGGATGAAATTAGTTTGTAGACATGTAGCGCACATGTAAACCTTGTATTGTGAGTTTCCCCGGCTGTGTAACAAACTACCCCAAAATGTAGTGGCTTAAAACAACCAATTTATTATAACTCATAATTTTGTGGGTTAGGAATTCATGCAGGGTTCGGCTGGGTGATTCTTCTATTCCTTGTAGTGCTAACTGAGGTCATTTGTTGGTTCTTAGGGGCCAGAGAGGCCAGTCTGGATGGTCTGAGGTGGCTTCATTTATGTCTGGCACTGCAATAACAATGGTTAGATATCATTACCTAAAATGTAGGATATCACTATCCTAATCCAGAAATCATTATCTAAATCAGGTTCAGGAGCAGATGAGGCTCCTGGATGTACTTCCTCTAAAGACTTATGTCCTAAGGAAACAAGTTTTCTGCCCCCTTCACACCCAGCAGACAGTGGTGGAGCAGATACAGTAAATCTGCAGTTGTTCTCTGTAAATCTACAATAGACACTCCAGTTCAAAAAGTGGGAGAAGGCAGGGATCACAGCAGTTCTGAAATCCAGTCAGGCCCATTCTGCCCATTCCTCAGTGAGGGTGCCGTTCTGCTCCCTGGAATTGGCTCCTGGCTCTGCTTCATGCCTCTGATCATCCTTCCCTTTGTGAGAAATGACCTGTGTCTGCAGCTGGGCAGTTTTCTGAGCTTTTGTTGTGTCCAGAAAATGCTGTAGACCTGGAGGACTCTTCATCTCAAACAGTTTCTCTTTGTTCCTTTTAGTGCAAGTCGATGGTGCATCTACCAGTACAATTCTCTTGAAAACTTTGTGGGATTCTATGTTATTTTATATAAATATCTTGCTGTCTATTAGCAGAAGCACACAAATTTCCTCAAGACCTTTTCTGGCTTGGACTGAGAGATACCTTTCTATAGGCAGACACCCTTGATACTGTTAGAAGCATTTTTCTCTGTTTGTTAATTTGAAATCTTTCTTCTTTTTTAAATATAAACATTCACAGCAATACATTTCTGTCATATCACTGCTTTCACTGCATTCCATAATTTTGGCATGTTGTATTTTTGTTTTCATTTGTCCCATAATATTTTATAATATCTCCTGTGATTTTCTCTTTGACCCATTGTTTTTGTTAAGTGCGTGCTGTTTTATTTCCAGTTTCCAGTTGTGAATCTTCCGATTTCCATCTGCTGTCAATTTCTAGTTTTATTCCACTGTGGTTGGAAAAGGTATTTTGTATAATTTCAGTCTTTTAAAATTTATTGACTTGTTCTGTCTGTTCTGGAGAATATTTCATGTGCTCTTGAGAACAATGTGTATTTTGCTGTCTGTGGGGTGTTCAGTATGTGTCTGTGGGGTCTGATGCATCCACAGTGTTGTTCAGCCCATTTCCAGATGCATGCCTGTCTGGTTGTTCTATCTGTGAGTGATAATATATATATTATATTCATATATATGGGCATTGGAGCCTCCTATTCCTACTGCAGAGCTGTCTGTTTCTCCCTTCAGTGATGCCAGTGTGTGCTTTACATGACTAGGAACTCTGATGTTCGGTACATGAATATTTGTAAGTGTTTATCTTCTTGGTGAATTGATCCTTTGGGCATATGATGCCTCTTGTCCTTCGTGTTTTGTATCCGTTTTTGACTTGAAGTTTATTTTGCCTGACATTAGTGTTGATACCCCTGCTCTCTTTTGGTTATTATTCGTATAAACTATCCTTTTTTTATACTTTCACTTTCAACTTGTGTGTCTTTAAATCAAAAGTGTCTCATGATTTCCAGAGCTCCCATAAAGTTCTTTTAGCTCATCTCCAGTGGTTTATTTAGTATTTCTGTGAAAGCTCAAGGACCTGGAACTTCCTAGTCTGCCATCTTGCTGACACCTGTCTCCATTTATTTATTGTTAATAGTCCTCAGGGGTGCTGTCCTTTGGATCATGTTTTGCCTTTTCTCATTTTTTTCCTTTTTACCCCATCGCTCTGGTTGCTGAGGGTACATCTGGTTCATCACCTCTGACTATGGGGTAGTTTTCCTAAATGTTCATCCACCACATTTGATTTATATATTTCCATGGTTGTGCTGAATTCCTGACAGCAGACAATATTGCAACCACACCCTGATTTCAGCCAGACTTCAGAAAGAGCAACAGTAGGGTTTACAACCTACCATAGTAGGGTTACTATACACTAGAAGTAATTCTGGAGTGAAGTTATGTGTCTGTCCTTCCTGGAGCTCTGTAGGATATGGGCAGACACTCTGAGGTGATTGGGTAACCTTTGATGAAAGTTAACAGAGTGTTACTCCTCCTCCTTATCTTGACCACAGCATACTATGATTCCAGCCTAGTGTCCTAGACTCCTTGTTGTTTCAAAGCAAATGCCTGCCGGTATGTCCGTGCCATTTGTGTCCTGGTGATGCCCATTTCTTGCCAGGCATTAGGTAGATCTGAAGGGCTGCTTATGCTACACCTCAACCCACCTCACATTGCCTCCCCACCCTCCTGCGAGCTCAGGCACAGCTCTCCTCACATCGTGGTTTCCCCGTCTATCCAGCTCAGCACAGAAGGCAAGAGGCATGGAGCCAGCATATCTGGATGGAAAACAGGCAACCTGCCTGATGCCTTTAGATTCTGGTAAGGGAAGATAACCAAAATAGAGTCCAGGTGCTCCAGAAGGGTACAGGCGAGGCTGGGCTCACTCATGCAAGGTGCTTGCATCAGGATTAAATAAGCAGATATAAACCTTGCACCAAGGTAACAAGAAACTCAGCATTTTTTTTTTAATCACCTGAACTTTTGTGATTAGTTCCATTCTACTGGGCTGGCTGAAATTCCAACCTCATTCATTTTCATGGCTCTTCTCAGTGAGGTAAAGTTCCCACGGGGTATGTCTTGCCAAAGCCCTGGGGGGCCTTCCAGCCACTGGTCATCTGTTGGTACTGGTCTCTGCAGAAAGAGTGCACGTCTCAGTCCTTGCAGCCGTTCAGTGCTGGGGGCTTTGGGTGTCTTTATTTATTTTTAATTAATTAATTAATTTATTTATTATTACACTTTAAGTTCTAGGGTACATGTGCACAACGTGCAGGTTGGTTACATATGTATACATGTGCCATGTTGGTGTGCTGCACCCAGTAACTCGTCATTTACATCAGGTATATCTCCTAATGCAATCCCTACTCCCTCCCCCAACCCCAAGACAGGCCCTGGTGTGTGATGTTCCCCTTTCTGTGTCCAAGTGTTCTCATTGTTCAATTCTCACTTATGAGTGAGAACATGTGGTGTTTGGTTTTTTGTCCTTGTGATAGTTTGCTGAGAATGATGGTTTCCAGATTTATCCATGTCCCTACAAAGGACATGAACTCATCTTTTTTATGGCAGCATAGTATTCCATGCTGTATATATGCCACATTTTCTTAATCCAGTCTATCATTGATAGACATTTGGGTTGGTTCCAAGTCTTTGCTATTGTGAATAGTGCTGCAGTGAACATAGTGTGCATGTGTCTTTATAGCAGCATGATTTATAATCCTTTGGGTATATACCCAGTAATGGAATGGCTGGGTCAAATGGTATTTCTAGTTCTAGATCCTTGAGGAATCACCACACTGTCTTCCACAATGGTTGAACTAGTTTACAGTCCCACCAACAGTGTAAAAGTGTTCCTATTTCTCCACATCCTCTCCAGTACCTGCTGTTTCCTGAGTTTTTAATGATCGCCATTCTAACTGGTGTAAGATGGTATCTCATTGTGGTTTTGATTTGCATTTCTCTGATTGCCAGTGATGATGAGCATTTTCTCATGTGTCTTTTGGCTGCATAAATGTCTTCTTTTGAGAAGTGTCTGTTCATATCCTTCGCCCACTTTTTGATGGGATTGCTTGTTTTTTTCTTGTAAATTTGTTTGAGTTCTTTGTAGATTCTGGATATTCGCCCTTTGTCAGATGAGTAGATTGCAAAAATTTTCTCCCATTCTGTAGGTTGCCTGTTCACTCTGATGGTAGTTTCTTTTGCTGTGCAGAAGCTCTTTAGTTTAATTAGATCCCATTTGTCAATTTTGGCTTTTGTTGCCATTGCTTTTGGTGTTCTAGACGTGAAGTCCTTGCCCATGCCTATGTCCTGAATGGTATTGCCTAGGTTTTCTTTTAGGGTTTTTATGGTTTTAGGTCTAACATGTAAGTCTTTAATCAATCTTGGATTAATTTTTGTATAAGGTATAAGGAAGGGATCCAGTTTCAGCTTTCTACATATGGCTAGCCAGTTTCCCCATCACCATTTATTAAATAGGGAATCCTTTCCCCATTTCTTGTTTTTGTCAAGTTTGCCAAAGATCAGATGGTTGTAGACATGTGGTATTATTTCTGAGGGTTCTGTTCTGTTCCATTGATCTATGTCTCTGTTTCGGTACCAGTACCATGCTGTTTTGGTTACTGTAGCCTTGTAGTATAGTTTGAAGTCAGGTAGCATGATGCCTCCAGCTTTGTTCTTTTGGCTTAGGATTGACTTGGCAATGTGGGCTCTTTTTTGGTTCCATATGGAGTTTAAAGTAGTTTTTTCCAATTCTGTGAAGAAAGTCATTGGTAGCTTGATGGGGATGGCATTGAATCTATAAATTACCTTGGGCAGTGTGGCCATTTTCACGATATTGATTCTTCCTATCCGTGAGCATGGAATGTTCTTCCATTTGTTTGTGTCCTCTTTTATTTTTTTTTTTAAATTTTATTATTATTATACTTTAAGTTTTAGGGTACATGTGCACAATGTGCAGGTTTGTTACATATGTATACATGTGCCATGTTGGTGTGCTGCACCCATTAACTCGTCATTTAGCATTAGGTATATCTCCTAATGCTATCCCTCCCCACTCCCCCCACCCCACAACAGTCCTAGGAGTGTGATGTTCCCCTTCCTGTGTCCATGTGTTCTCATTGTTCAATTCCTACCTATGAGTGAGAATATGCGGTGTTTGGTTTTTTTGCCCTTGCGATAGTTTGCTGAGAATGATGGTTTCCAGTTTCAGCCATGTCCCTACAAAGGACATGAACTCATCATTTTTTATGGCTGCATAGCATTCCATGGTGTATATGTGCCACATTTTCTTAATCCAGTCTATCGTTGTTGGACATTTGGGTTGGTTCCAAGTCTTTGCTATTGTGAGTAGTGCCGCAATAAACATACATGTGCATGTGTCTTTACAGCAGCATGATTTATAATCCTTTGGGTATATACCCATTGAGCAGTGGTTTGTAGTTCTCCTTGAAAAGGTCCTTCACATCCCTCATAAGTTGGATTCCTAGGTGTTTTATTCTCTTTGAAGCAATTATGAATGAGAGTTCACTCATGATTTGGCTCTCTGTTTGTCTGTTATTGGTATATAAGAATGCTTGTGATTTTTGCAATTGATTTTGTATCCTGAGACTTTGCTGAAGTTGCTTGTCAGCTTAAGGAGATTTTGGGCTGAGATGATGGGGTTTTCTAAATATACAATCATGTCATCTGCAAACAGGGACAATTTGACTTCCTCTTTTCCTAATTGAATACCCTTTATTTCTTTCTCCTGCCTGATTGCCCTGGCCAGAACTTCCAACACTATGTTGAATAGGAGTGGTGAGAGAGGGCATGCCTGTCTTGTGCCAGTTTTCAAAGGGAATGCTTCCAGTTTTTGCCCATTCAGTATGATATTGGCTGTGGGTTTGTCATAAATAGCTCTTATTATTTTGAGATACGTCCCATCAATACCTAATTTATTGAGAGTTTTTAGCATGAAGGGCTGTTGAATTTTGTCAAAGGCCTTTTCTGTATCTATTGAGATAATCATGTGGTTTTCGTCTTTGGTTCTGTTTATATGCTGGATTATGTTTATTGATTTGCATATGTTAAACCATCCTTTCATCCCAGGGATGAAGCCTACTTGATCATGGTGGATAAGCTTTTTGATGTGCTGCTGGATTCGGTTTGCCAGTATTTTATTGAGGATTTTTGCATCGATGTTCATCAGGGATATTGGTCTAAAATTCTTTTTTTTTGTTGTGTCTCTGCCAGGCTTTGGTATCAGGATGATGCTGGCCTCATAAAATGAGTTAGGGAGGAGTCCCTCTTTTTCTATTGATGGGAATAGTTTCAGAAGGAATGGTACCAGCTCCTCCTTGTACCTCTGGTGGAATTCGGCTATGAATCTGTCTGGTCCTGGACTTTTTTGGTTGGTAGGCTATTAATTATTGCCTCAATTTCAGAGCCTGTTATTGGTCTATTCAGAGATTCAACTTCTTCCTGGTTTAGTCTTGGGAGGGTGTATGTGTCCAGGAATTTATCCATTTCTTCTAGATTTTCTAGTTTATTTGCGTAGAGGTGTTTATAGTATTCTCTGAAGGTTGTTTGTATTTCTGTGGGATAGGTGGTGATATCCCTTTTATAATTTTTTATTGCGTCTATTTGATTCTTCTCTCTTTTCTTCTTTATTACTCTTGGTAGCGGTCTATCAATTTTGTTGATCTTTTCAAAAAAACAGCTCCTGGATTCATTGATTTTTTGAACAGATTTTTATGTCTCTATCTCCTTCAGTGCTGCTCTGATCTTAGTTATTTCTTGCCTTCTGCTAGCTTTTGAATGTGTTTGCTCTTGCTTTTCTAGTTCTTTTAATTGCGATGTTAGGATGTCAATTTTAGATCTTTCCTGCCTTCTCTTGAGGGCATTTAGTGCTATAAATTTCCCTCTACACACTGCTTTAAATGTGTCCCAGAGATTCTGGTATGTTATGTTGTGTCTTTGTTTTCATTGGTTTCAAAGAACATCTTTATTTCTGCCTTCATTTCGTTATGTACCCAGTAGTCATTCAGGAGCAGGTTGCTCAGTTTCCATGTAGTTGAGTGGTTTTGAGTGAATTTCTTAATCCTGAGTTCTAGTTTGATTGCACTGTGGTCTGAGAGACAGTTTGTTATAATTTCTGTTCTTTTACATTTGCTGAGGAGTGCTTTACTTCCAATTATGTGGTCAATTTTGGAATAAGTGTGATGTGGTGCTGAGAAGAATGTATATTCTGTTGATTTGCGGTGGAGAGTTCTGTAGATGTCTATTAGGTCTGCTTGGTGCAGAGCTGAGTTCAATTCCTGGATATCCTTGTTAACTTTCTGTCTTGTTGATCTGTCTAATGTTGACAGTGGGGTGTTAAAATCTCCCATTATTATTGTGGGTGTCTTTATAGAGCTGATGCTGTAGGGAGCATGCCTCTGCTCTGCACCCATCTTCCTTAGACATCTCCCCGGGTTGAGACCGGCTGTTCCAGCTGCATGCCTCCACGTCTCTCCTCCCAATCTGTCTTCTCAGCCACCACCTGTTCTCCACATCTCCCCCTCTTTCTCCCTGACCTGGGTACTTAGCAGCATTTTTTAAATTGGTAGCATCTTTTACAATGGACAGGAATAGTAATTAATGACAGCCTTCTTTTGCTTTTTTTCTTGAGAAAAAAACCAGCCATTGAATGGTAACTAGAAAAGGGCCTGACTCTGCCTGAATAGGTGGGTGGGATGGGGAGGAAAAAAAATTAGAACACAGCACAAATTACCATTTTAAGATATGACTGTGTCTCATTGATAAATCACAAAGTGAGCCAAGGTGTGGAGAGGAAACGCTCTGCCTTTTAGAGAGAACCGCTTTCCATTCACAGCCCTGCTTCCCACTAGCTGAGAGACTGTGTAAGTTCCCTCACACCGGGAGCCTGCATTTCCCTATGTAGCATAAGGGTGTGTTAGGTAGTTATGAGGATTTGGTGAGACAGTGTGTGGCATGGTAATGCACACTGACTGCTTCCTCCAACTTACTAGATACACTGTCCTGGCATAAGTCAAGTGTGAGCAGGTCATCAAATCCTTGGTGTTGATTTGCAAGTGTTCAGCAAGGCTAGGAAGAAAGTCAGCCTCCGTAGCTGCACAGAGGATGGGTTTTCTGGTGGGAGGCAGCAGCCGTCTCGCTACCTTGTGGTGTTGAACAGCACTGTCACCTGGCAGCAGTCTCTGGCTTTGCTTCACTGGGACACCGGTCGTGGCAGATAAGACAATGTGATTGAAGCAGGTCTGGGCTGAGGCTAGGAGGTATTACTTTTTACAGTGATTCTATCATTTTTTTGAATCAGTGGCAACTGCACTGTGGCCCCACTCCTGAGTCTGGGCCCTGCCTCTGCTGGGGGCCCTGCAGGTGTTTCCTGTGATCCTGCCTATCTGGAGGGGATGCTTTGCTCACCCCAGGCATTGATAGGGGCCCCTGGAATCCTCTTCCAGATCAGCCCTGAGAGTCAGAGTGGGTGCCAGAGCAGACAGGAAGGCACCTGGTGGCTAAGATGGCATGACTAAGTGTGGCCTGAGCAGAGAAGGGGCATTAATACTCGTGCTTTCTGCATCACTCACAGGTAAATACACAAATAGAGATGTATTCAGGGATGTTGACGTGGCCAGTACTGCTTTGCTTCGTGCTCGCTGGAATGATTAGATTATAAACTCTGAGCCTAAGAGCTGACTTCTAAGGTTGGACCTGGGAGATTTGAGAGCTGAGAACAGCGTTGTATGTTGGATGCTAGGCTTTCAGATCCCAGGGAGGCCACGTGGGGCCGTGAGAGCTGGAGGAGGGCCTGAGGCCATGACCTGAAGGCTCAACATTCTCCCTGTTGCCCCTGATATGCCCGTCCATCTCGGCCTCCTGCCCCCGTCCTTCCTTCCCACATGACCATACCCAACCCCTGATGGGGGCTGCCAAATCCCCCCGGCAGGCCAGTGCTGGTGCTGCTGTCCACACAGGCAAGCTCCTGTGTGAGCCCCGAGGGACCAAGCTGCCTCGTGTGAGCTGTGATCCTGCAGGTGGGAGACAGGTGCAGATGGACTGAGTGATGGGGAGATGGTGGTTACACAGGGTTGGACCATTAGCCGTCTGGGTATGGGCATTTATTGGGCATCAACAGGGCCTGCACAGGCTGGGTGCCACCTGTGAGACAGGATGAGCACAGAGGCAGGACCTGAGGATAAGTGTGGGCCTGAATCCAGTTTGTCGGCACTTTGGCCTCAGGGGGCCTGAGGAGCATGACTGGCTGACTGCTCAGGCAGCTCAGAGCAGTGAGTTTAGGGGGAACTTGGCAAGTCTCCCCTGAGATGGGAACATGGCGTCCAGATCTCATGCTGGATGCAAACTTACAAATCACCAGTCCCTTCTGAGGCTGAAGTCTCTTTAAGGATTTTGGTATTTTCAGTGTAAACCCTGGATATATTCCAAACAGATGGGTTTTGGAAGGCTCTGTGGCATTTTGTGAGTGTAGCTATGGGAACACATGTTAAGTATATCTCTGTGAGGGAGGGTAGAGTGTTGCTCCACCCTTCTCTCTGCTCCCAGCCTTCGGCAGCTCACACAAGGTGGGTGTAGGGTCCTCCCGTGCGTCCCAAGCTCCCTGCCAGCCTTGCACCTGTGCAGCTCGGCAGTGCGGAAAACTCACCTGTCCAGCTCTAAGTCTGTCACTATCAGACACCTGAGAAGGGGGCCCCCTGCTGGATGGAGGAAGGGCAAGGCATGGCCGGCAGATCCGCTGTACAGGTCTTGCCCTAATTTTCCCACGAGCAAACCTCTTTCAGGATTCAGGGCTGGCGTGGGATTATTGTCTCCAATGTAACTCCCAATGCTGGCATTCTGTGGTCATATCATGCCAGCTACTATACCCAGGTGCTGCTCTGTGACCAGGGAGGCTCAGGAATTGGGCACATGCAATCTCGGGAAATACCTTTTGAGGATTAAATTGCAGTTGGACAGATGGCAGAAACGTAGGAATTCCATTTGTGATCACAAAAAGGATGAGGTTGGCAACACACCCAGAGAGAGGCTCATGGGACAGAAGAGAAGCTGCTCCTCACCTGACCTCAGCTGAGGTCACCAGGTGTGCTGTGGAAGCTCCCTCACCTGGGTCCTTCAAAGGGGAAGAAAGTCCTTTGCATGTGCTCTCTCTGTCTCTCTCTGTCTCTCTCTCTGTCTCTCTGTCTCTCTCTGTCTCTCTCTGTCTCTCTCTGTCTCTCTCTCTGTCTCTCTCTGTCTCTCTCTGTCTCTCTGTCTCTCTGTCTCTCTGTCTCTCTGTCTCTCTGTCTCTCTCTGTCTCTCTGTCTCTCTCTGTCTCTCTCTGTCTCTCTCTTTCTCTCTCTCTCTGTCTCTCTCTCTGTCACACACACACACACACACACACACACACACACACACACACACCATATAAAGAGTCAATTAGAGCTGACACCACTGAGTCCAAGCAGACAGTGCAGAAGCACCTGGGGAGAAGCTGCTGCTGCTCTCTGGCCTGAGGTCTCCCACGCCGTCATTCAGCAAGAATCTGTGGATCCCTGAGGGCCAGGGCAGCTGCATTTAAACTTTGCTGAGCATTAGCAGGCACAAGAGGAACTGATACACTGGACACACTAAGATGAAAAATTAGAAACTACTTTTGCTTTGAAAAAGAAAAGAAAAAAATCAAACCCTTGAACATGAACGCACCAAAATGCTCCTGTAGCTGCATGCCCTGCCAACAATGCATTTGCCCTCGGTTACTACCCTCAGTTAAATCTGTTAGTTGTTCTTTAAAGCTGAATTTTTTTAAAAAGCATGAAGATAAACTCTCTCTATTGTAACTGTGGGTGGATATTTACTTGAAAAATGGATAAACAGCTTGACTCTTCCTTTTCATAGGCAGGTCTTGTTAGATCCTACCTCAGTGATGTGGTGTTTTCTGCTGTTGTTCAAGACCCAGGAAGCCCCCAGTGACGTGGGTTCTGCTTCTGGAGTTGCACATTGGCCACGTGTCCGGTCTCCATCCCCCTCGGCTCTTTGACCACTGGCCACGCAGTTAACACCCCTAAGACTCAGTTTCCTCCTCTGTAAAATGGGAAGGATAACTCCTTTCTTTCAGTGTGAGAGTGAGTGTTGGCAAACAAATCTCTGTCATGTGGCTAGTGCTCGATAATTGTGGCCATAATGATACAAAACCACGATTCTGGCTCCCTCCAAGGCGAGGCTGTGGCAAGACGACTTCTTCTGCTCCCTGGGCGGTGAGTGAAGCTCAGATGCTTAGATGGGATTTCAGTGGAGAGCTAGTCTCCTCAGGAAACCTGTGAGCTCCCTCACCACAGGAAAAGAGATTAAAATGTGCCCAATACGGGCATCAACTGAATTAGAACGGGGCCTACTGTGGACCTGCTGGAGCCCAGGGCAGCCCCTGCCCAGGCACCTCCCACTCCATGCAGTACCCGGGGAAAGGGTCGCTGGCAGCATGTTCCCAGATGTACCTTCAGGCTCTGGCAGCACAAGAGGAGGCCAGGTTTCTCCGAGCGCCCCCAGGTGCTGCTTCAGGAGCAGATGGGAAACAGGGAATCCTGAGTCCCGCCCCTGGAGGGACTGGCCACCTCCCATTTGACAGCCTGCTTTGTCTCCAGGCTTTGCTGTTTGCCCATGGCTAATTCTTAAACTACTTCTTTTCTCTGGACATATTGAATACAAAAACCCCAGTGATCCTTTTAGTATGTAAACGCTGCAGACCTCGGGGGCAGGTCCCGGGAGGAGGCATGTTGCTTCTTTCAAAGCCACGACCTCCCGGAGTCTCCAGGACCTCGATTCCTCTCCTCCCTGCCATGCAGGCGACTGAGGGGTGACTCCAGCCCTGGGCCTGGTGGAGATCAGCCCTGCAGGGCTCAGGGTCCCCAGCACGGCGGTGCCCACCGCAGGCTCTTCCGAGGAGCCATGCTGCATTGCCCCCGTTGTGTGTCTCTGGGCCTGATTTACCTTTTGCTCCAGCCCAGTGGTGGTTGTGAGACCAACGCCGCAAGCACTCAGGTCAACCTCAGGGGGCCTGAGTTCACAGCACCTCATGTCCAGGCTGGCCCTGGGGACTCTAGCTAAGAAAGAGGGCAAAGTGCCCTGAGACCAGAGTGCAGCCCACCGGGGCCATCTGGAAGTGTGAGGGAAGCATGTGCCCTGGGTAAGATGCCAGCTTGAGGGAGACAGAAGGGGGATACAGTCTCACCTTTTCCCAGCTGAGGCATGGTCTTGAGGTGATGCTTGTATGGCGTGTCAGGGATGGTCCCGGGTACACATCCATCGGTCAGCTCCATGACACGTGTGTGTTTCGCTCATGCTGAAGACTGTGCTCCTTAGTAAGGCAACAGCACGTAAGCCCTGGCCTCGGAATCTGCTTTTTGGGAAAGATGAGCTGAAGCATCATCTTCATCTAAATGAGTTGGTCTCCTGCAAGCTACTCCAGATCGCAGTTCCCAATAAACTCCCAGGCCTCTCAGTGTCCCGTGACTGGCTTGAGGGGCCCGTGGCCTTGGCCAGCCGTGGGTCACGTTGCATGACCCAAAGCTCTGTGAGCTGCCTGTGTAGGCAGCAGCACTGTGGGCTTCCACGCACCAGGCTCTCCTGTTACCCAGCCCACCCCCCACCCCGCCCCTCCCAGGACTTCTCCTCTTTATTTTGAGATATTTTTCTTTGGTTCTGATTCCCAGGCTGTTTTCTGGCTACACAACTCTGTCTCCTCTAGGCCAGAATTCTGGTTCCCATGCTGGGTCTCAGGGACCGTGGCAAACGCTGCCTGTCATGGAAACTTCACAGGGCTTCCCACTCATCGTGTGACTGTCTTGAAGCAAGTGACCTCATAGAACCAAGCAGCAATGATTTCCTGGGTCTGTCATCCTGGAACCCCGATAAATTAGCGGCCTCTAATATCTGAATGTGCATATCCCATTAAAATGGTAAATGGCTTCTCCTGCTCTAGAGAGCTTACAGGCAGATGGAGGGGCAGGAGAGGCTGTCTCAGGAGAGGCGAAGCTCTAGGCTGGACATGCACGCTGGGACTAGAATTCAGTGACGGATGAACTCCGGGATGTTGAGGCACATGTAGGGTGCAGAGGAGGCCAGGGTTCTGCAGTAGGACCACGCCCTTGATTCTGGAGAGGGCCTCCATCAGCCGCCGGACGTCACTGGCTAAGAACCTTGGTTGGGGCTCTGCCACCCACATCTGTCTTGATCTTGAATGAGCCACTCCTCTCCAGGGTGTGTGCATTTGGGCTATGCCTCCTTCAGAGGTGGCCGCAGGTGGACTGGCCCTTTGAACACAGGTTCATGGTTGGAACACTCAGGGAAAAGGAAGAATCCTTCATTTTCATCCCCTATTTAGCCATCAGCAGGGCCCAGAGCCCTTCTCCATGTTGCTTGTGCAAACACAGTGTTTCCAGTTCATAAGGCAGGGCAGGTCTGGGATTTGCAGCCCCTGACTCTCCACCAGCTCCAGCACACCCTGGTTTCATAGGTGTCAGCTGCCTTTGCTGCATCATAATTCATGCTTGCTGATGTTTACTTGATAGGCATTTTAACAGTCTTGGAGCCAGGTGACTTGCATAAGGCCCAGTAAAATGGGACTCAGATGAGGCTTTGGAGCCTGCAGCTTCACCCAGGAGCACCTGTGAGTGGTACGAGAGGGGCAGGCTGTGAGAACAGAGGGCTGGGGCCTGGGGAAGTTCTTGGGAGCCCCCGCAGCCCCGTCTTGCTTTCTCTATCCTTGGTGCTTTCACAGCCTCTTTCCAGATGTGCCGGGGGCCCGGGGGCTTTTGCTTTCCCAGGGTCTGGATTTCTGGGTTGTGCCCCTGTTTTTTCTTTCCTGGGTTTCTCCCCATGGTAAGGTATGTTTCCTTCACTTTCCATTCCAGCAGGATACTGCTTTTGGTTTGCTGTCCAACGCTGGGGAAAATGAATGCATTAACTCACAAGGCAGGTTCCAAAGGTGCAGGTGGCTTCTGGGATATACGGCCCTGAGGGTAGCAGACACATGGGAGGGAAGGTATGAAATCCAAATATGGATTCTTGTGAGGAATTTCAGGTATTCCTGCAGGCTGACAGCTGAAATATTTAATTGAAAAAATGTTTCCCAGCTTCCTCAATTCACAGCACAGAGTTCTGCCCTCTCAGCCTAAACAAGAGGCAGGCCCTCCTGGTGGCTGCCCCTCTCCTGAACGCCTCACAGGAGCCTGTCTTGGTCTGGGGCTGTGCTGAGCTACCTCTTAGCAGTTTCTTTAGTCATTTTAAGGTAGGGTTCCCTGGGTCAGTCAGAGACGTTCATATCTAAAACGCTCTTATGTCTGCACGGCTAAAGGCTCATGATTTGTAAGGCTAATGAGGTTTTTAGAACATTTAACAAAGGTTTTTGAAAATTTGGAAACAATGCAGCTGTTGTCTTTCAGAGCATCCTTGCCCTTGAGTTTCCCGGCTGAGTTCTTCTCCCTGGGGTCTGGCTTCTCTCATCTCTGAATTGCGCACAGGCTCCCAGTGGATGGTACCTGCTGCCCTGCCAGCCCCAGCCAAACCTTCCTTGCTCAGTTTTATCCTGTTCCTAGGAGGAAACTGGTCTTTCCTTGGCCTTAATAAAAGCCCAAATCCATGCACTTCACAAGACCAGTCCCCAGCTGGCCCTTGTCCATGGTCTAGAATCTTTGGCCAAAAGTCGACTGTGTTTGTCATCTCCTGCTGAACTGTCAGCTCCGGGGCTAGAAAAGCCAGGACAAAGAAACAGAAGACGTTTCTTGCAAAGAATAAAAGGTATATATTCATTTATTTAATAACCATTGATGATGTGCCTACTACAAGCTGAGCACCGCGTGGGGCTGCAGATACCTTGGGGAGGAGGGGCAGAGGCTTTGCACCTGGATAACTCAGCATGTAGCTTAACAAATAACCCTGAGAACAATAGCCCACAGTGTGGGGCTCTCGCACGCCGAGCACTTGGAGCTAAAGGAGACTGGCAGGCCTCAGAAGCCGAGCTCTGACTGCCTCTGCCTCAGACCCATTCCCTGCTGACGTGAGTCACAGAAGCCAGAATCCTCTTCCCCATGGCAGCCACAGAAGCAAGGACCTCCTCTCCCACAAAGCAAGCCCTGAAACCTAGTGAGAAAGAAAATAAAGTTTTAATCGGAGGAACGTGAGAAATTATCAGGCCCTGGGAGGTGTTACAACGAGAGAGGAGTCATGCGGCACGCGCCTTGAGGTAAGTAATCATTTCAAAGCCACCTGGTGTATGGACTCAGGACTGAGTGTTGCCACCAATAGCTACAGATTAATCTAACAAGAATGGCCATCCCACACTAGACACCATAACTCACACCCTATCATTCAACAACATGTAACCAATCACTAATCAGTGTTATTTCTGCAAGCCAATTAGAATTCCTGACTAACAACTTGTGTAATCACCCCCTTTCCCGATTCATCCTTTTTTCTTTAAAAATTCGAGCCTCTCCTTTGTTCCCTGAGCGCTTCGCAGTGTGTCCCGGACCGTGAAGTGCTCACCCTCGGCCCAAATAAACTCTCTGCATTAAATTTGCCACAGTTTCCTTCTTCAGGTAGACAACAGACAAGTGTAAACCAAAAGGTATCTGAGACAGGTCCCCATCCACTTAGAGGTTTATTTTGTCCAACCACCTCAGGCACACATTCTGAGGCTGTGCCATGCGCCATGACACAGCCTCAGAAGAACGTGTGCCCAAGGTGGTCGGGTGATAGCTTGGTTTTATACATTTTGGGGAGACAGAAGTTCCAGGCCAAGACATAAATCAATACTTGTAGGGTGTACATTGGCAGGCCCAGAAAGGCAGGACAGCAAGAAGAAGGGGGTTTCCAGGTCAAGGGGGTATTCAAAGACTTGCTGATTGGCAGCTGTTTGAAAGAGTTAAGTCCTGCTTGGAGAGTGAAACTCAGCGTAAAGAAATACTTAAGTTTAGATAAGGAGGTTGCGGAAGGCAAGGTTCTTGTCTTATAGTTGAAGCCTCCAGGTAGCAGGCTTCAGAGAGAATAGATGTGGAATGTCTCTTATCACACCTTAAAAGGTGTCAGACTCTCTGGAAAGACCTAGTAAGGGAAGGAGACTCTCTATAGAATGTAGATTTGCCCCACAAGAGACAGCTTTGCAGAACCACTTCAACATATGTCAAATAAATATATTTTGGGATAAAATACTTTGACTTCCTCCAGGGCCTGCTGTGTGTCATGTGATGTTATACCAGAATCAGGCTAGAATTTGGAATCTCCTGGCTACAAACAGTCTGCCTGTCTGTCTTCAGATCTCTGTTTTCGTGTTAATGCTGGTCAGTTGCAACTAAACTCCAAAGGAGGAGGGGATAGCGAGGCGTGTCTGACGCCCTCTTCTGGTTACATCCTGAAGTAGTTTTTCAGGTTTCTTTGGGGTCTGCTAGGCCAAGGGGAGGGTCTATTCAGTCAGTGGGGTCTTCGAATTTTATTTTTGGTTATAAAGTTCACTCTCTCCCTTCTCCCTTGAGATCCCTCATTCCAGAAGGGTCCTGCCCGTATCCAGGAGGCCGAAATGCTATGCAGAAAAGCCAAGAAGAAGCCACACAGACAGGCCTTGGAGGCCTCATATAGCACCACAGACCATCCCCCTTTGTCCAAGCACATTTCTCCACAGTGTCCATTCTTTATGGAACCTAAGCATCCGAACAGATGGTTCCCCTGCAGCTTCAGATCTTCATTTCTTGAGGCACCTGTATAATATGAAACTTTAAGCAAATCTGTTATGCTTTTCTCTAGTCAACCTGTCTTCTGTTATAGGAGTGTCAGCTGTGAGCCTTAGGACGGGTGAGGAAAGGCATCACACCCTTCTGCCCAGGTGCCGTTCCTCCTTCCTCTGCTCCCTCAGATGGAACGGAGCTGGCTGCCTCTGTTCTGAGAAGCATGCGGCTGAGTGCGGGCTTGACATGAGATATTTATCATCTCAGGATGTCTTCCCTCAGATCGCTGGCTTCCCACCCCCAGACTTCTTTATCTTATTTTGCTAAACAAGATGAGTTTCTGTCCTTGCTAGAAGTAATTGACTTGTTTTTTAATATATATCAAGGCCCAGGTTAACAACTGGACAATGCAATGCATTTATTATTTTCTCTCTCTCCTGTTTATTCTAGTGTGAAATTGTTTTCCAGATAGTGATTAATTCTGCCAAAGCTTCCTGCCCTTGCTGGGTAATTTGCTGCATTTGGGAAGAAGATGCTAACTGCGCGGCTCTGCTATCAGAGGTGTCGTTACTGTTTTGTCAAACACTAGTTCCTCTATTGTCTTCTGCCAATCAGCCAAGCCTGTGGCCCTTCATTCACCTCCCGATTCTGAGTTTTCTGTGGGGAGGACTGAAGCTGGGTCTCTGGGGAGACTGTGTCAGGAGGCTGGGGTGGGCTGGGGTGGGCTGGAGAGGGCCCCCAGCGGTGGCTCCAAAGCGTCTCTGCAGCGATGGAGACCTGGGGTTCCTGGGTAGAGTGGTGAGCAATGGAGAAGTGGGGTTCATGGGCAGGGTGGTGAGTGATGGAGAACTGGGGTTCATGGGCAGCGTGGTGAGTGATGGAGACCTGGGGTTCATGGGCAGCGTGGTGAGCGATGGAGAACTGGGGTTCATGGGCAGGGTGGTGAGCAATGGAGACCTGGGGTTCCTGGGCAGAGTGGTGAGTGATGGAGAACTGGGGTTCATGGGCAGCGTGGTGAGTGATGGAGACCAGGGGTTCATGGGCAGGGTGGTGAGTGATGGAGAACTGGGGTTCATGGGCAGGGTGGTGAGTGATGGAGACCTGGGGTTCCTGGGCAGAGTGGTGAGTGATGGAGAACTGGGGTTCATGGGCAGCGTGGTGAGTGATGGAGACCTGGGGTTCATGGGCAGGGTGGTGAGTGATGGAGACCTGGGGTTCATGGGCAGGGTGGTGAGTGATGGAGAACTGGGGTTCATGGGCAGGGTGGTGAGTGATGGAGACCTGGGGTTCATGGGCAGGGTGGTGAGTGATGGAGAACTGGGGTTCATGGGCAGGGTGGTGAGTGATGGAGAACTGGGGTTCATGGGCAGGGTGGTGAGTGATGGAGACCTGGGGTTCATGGGCAGGGTGGTGAGTGATGGAGAACTGGGGTTCATGGGCAGGGTGGTGAGTGATGGAGACCTGGGGTTCATGGGCAGGGTGGTGAGTGATGGAGAACTGGGGTTCATGGGCAGCGTGGTGAGTGATGGAGAACTGGGGTTCATGGGCAGCGTGGTGAGTGATGGAGAACTGGGGTTCATGGGCAGCGTGGTGAGTGATGGAGACCTGGGGTTCATGGGCAGCGTGGTGAGTGATGGAGAACTGGGGTTCATGGGCAGCGTGGTGAGTGATGGAGACCTGGGGTTCATGGGCAGCGTGGTGAGTGATGGAGAACTGGGGTTCATGGGCAGGGTGGTGAGTGATGGAGAACTGGGGTTCATGGGCAGAGTGGTGAGCAATGGAGAACTGGGGTTCATGGGCAGGGTGGTGAGCAATGGAGAACTGGGGTTCATGGGCAGCGTGGTGAGTGATGGAGAACTGGGGTTCATGGGCAGGGTGGTGAGCAATGGAGAACTGGGGTTCATGGGCAGGGTGGTGAGTGATGGAGAACTGGGGTTCATGGGCAGGGTGGTGAGTGATGGAGACCTGGGGTTCATGGGCAGGGTGGTGAGTGATGGAGAACTGGGGTTCATGGGCAGCGTGGTGAGTGATGGAGACCTGGGGTTCATGGGCAGGGTGGTGAGTGATGGAGACCTGGGGTTCATGGGCAGCGTGGTGAGTGATGGAGAACTGGGGTTCATGGGCAGGGTGGTGAGTGATGGAGACCTGGGGTTCATGGGCAGGGTGGTGAGTGATGGAGAACTGGGGTTCATGGGCAGCGTGGTGAGTGATGGAGAACTGGGGTTCATGGGCAGGGTGGTGAGTGATGGAGAACTGGGGTTCATGGGCAGGGTGGTGAGTGATGGAGAATTGGGGTTCATGGGCAGGGTGGTGAGCGATGGAGAACTGGGGTTCATGGGCAGGGTGGTGAGCGATGGAGACCTGGGGTTCATGGGCGGCGTGGTGAGCGATGGAGACCTGGGGTTCATGGGCAGAGTGGTTGGCTGCCCCACCGTCAGCCTGTTCTGAAAGTGGGAATGACCCTCAGCTGAACTGAGATGTCGCTGGTGGAGACTCTGAGACTGTGGATTCTGACTCCCCAGGCTCGGGAAGGGCAGTGCTGGGAACAAGGGGCAGACAAGGCAAGACAAAGCTGGAGTGCCTCATACCGCCCCCATGAAAGCGGCAAAGGACTCCCAGAACCATTCCTGGGGGCCCGTGGGAGGGAGGACCTTGGGGGCACGAGGACAAGCTGAAGAAGTCTTCCTGATTGTGGCTGTCAGAGGGAGGACATGGCGTCACGGTGGGCCAGAGTATCAGCGTCAACTCCACCCGCCTTTCAGGCCGCAGTCTTCACCATGGCCGCTGTGTGCACTGGAGGGCACTTGGCAGCATCCCCAGCCTCCCCACTAGAAAACCAGATGCCAGGAGCATCCGTGCCCCTCCCCAAGGTGCAACCACCAAAAACGTCGCCAGACATTGCCAAATGTCCCCTGGGGGTGCGGACAAATGCCCCTCCTCCCCCTTGAGGACTGCAGCTGGAACTCAATGAAGAGCAGTGGTGAGTGTCTGTTGAAGGGTCTGTCCACGGCCATCTGGGTGGCTTCGTGGTGCACGGGAGCCCACGTGGGATCCTGAAGTCAGAGTCTGGGACCAGGCCTTGGCTCAGCTATCAGCTGCAAGGCCTTGGAGAAAATCATTAACAGAGCCGCACAGTTTTCTGGGGAGTGGAAAAGGCAGTGAGCCACGGAATCAAAGGACAAACAAGAAAAAGAGCACCTCCCCCTCCCTCCCTCACCTGTGTGGACTCCAGAGGAAGGCTCCTGGGAATGTGTCCTCCGTCCTCAGCGCTCAGTTACATGAGCGGCACCTGCCCTCCCCTCAGATGGTGTCCTGTTCTGTGCTGAGCTCTGCACTGAGAGTTCTGCCCTGAGGTTGTCCCTTCACAGCCCAGGCTGGTGCTGGCATGGGCCTGCCCCTGGGCTCTGCCTGGCTCCTGCACCTGCTCCTCCACGAGAGGCCACTCCATCTCCTCCCCAGGCCCCTCCACCTGGCACAGACACCCTCTGCCCCTGTGAGTCTTTGCCCCCCTCTGCCTGCGTCCCTGTCACCACTCCCCCATCAGCACAGCCACAGCACCTGTGGAATCTCCCTGGGAGGGACAGGAGGCACAGGCAGTCATCCCGAAGCCTCAGGCTCAGCAGGGCACAGCCTTGATGGCACCCGGTCTGACAGGGACCACGGCTCTCACAGGGTCCCTGCCCCAGTTCCCACCTTGGAGGAGTGTTCTTGCCATGACCATCACTGGAGCACAGGTGTCCTGGAGGCCCTGTGTGTGGACCCATTGCCTGTCCCCAGGGCTTGCAGGCCCAGGCACAGGGCAGATGCCTTCCCAGACCTCCTGCTGCCCTGGGAGCCATGTGCCATGGCTGGTGCCCCCTCTTTTCTCCCCAGGCCCCTGGGATGGTGCCTGGCATCCCCTGGCTGATCTGTCCTGCCCTGATCTTCCTTGAACAAGGGGCACAGGTCTAGGGTCATGCGTGTGGAATGCAGGTTTCTAAAGTTCCTGGTGCTGTTCACGGCAGAATGCTGGGCTTTGAGGTGAGGCAGGAGCTGGTGGGCCTGAGCCTGAGTGAGTTTCTCAGCTCAGAGGGAGGGCGAAGTGCATGGAAGGCTAAGCTGCTTCGCGAGGCAGCTGCACCCTCACCCCAGGTCTGGGCTGCAACCTGAGGCTTTCCTGCCTACTGTGCACATCCTGGGAGTTTGGGAAAAATCCTAAGAAATGAGGCCCAGGCTCCCTCCTCTCCACTTTCAAGCCAGAAGGGTGTAAAGAGTGTGGTCAGAATTAACATGAAGTGGCGCCTCCTGCCAGGGTCTGCCTGCTTCTTTCGCAGGCCTTCCATCACTTCCTCCCCAGGACAGCCGTGGGAGGCACCTGGATTCCTCCCACTTACTGATGCCAAACATGTAAAATGACTTGTCCAAGGCCACACATCTTAAAATCTCCCACTGTCAGTCACTAGACCCCATTTCTTCCAGAGGTGTGAGATTGTCTGTAGGCAATGTGACCTGTGCCATTAGAGTGTGTGCTCTGCGGACAAAAAAATCATCCTGAAGACGTTTAGATTTGGTCTCATTCTGTATTGATCTTTATCATCAAATTTGCCTTCCTAATGGAATTGTGCCTGTATCAACGTTAAAATGAGCTTGCATTCCTTGAGCACTCACAAGCGATGGCGTGTGTGTCTGTGTGAATCTATATGTCTTTCTGTGAGTGTCTGTGTGCATATCTGTAGGTTGTGTATGTCTGTGTGTGTGTGTGTCTGTATGTGTCAAAGTCTATACGTGTCTGTGTCTGGGCATGCGTGTTTGTATGTCTGTGCGTGTCAGTGTTTCTGTGTGTGTCAGTGTGTCTGTGTATCCCTATGTGTCTGTGTGTGCCTGTGTGTCTGTGTTTATGTCTGTGTGTGTCTGCGTGTGGTTTGGGTTGGAGCTGACGGAGGCAGGGTTGATAAGAGGAACTGGTTTAGGGAAGCTAGGAGCAGCAAAGCCGACAGGCCGCTCCTGGAGACGGTCGCCCTCACCCCTCACCTCCATGGGTGGACTGCCTGGGCGTGGGCAGATCCTGTACCCTCTTTACCAACTGCTGTGGCACAGCCTGTCTTGCTGACCTCGTTCCTGCTACTTTTAAGGCACCGTATGATGTGTACTTGTGAGTATATGTGTTGTGTATGTGTGTAGTATGTGTAAGGTGTGTGTATGGTGGGTGGTCTATGTATAAGTGTATGTGCATAGTGTGTGTGCTGTGTGTGTGTTTGGTGTGTGGCATGTATGTAGTATGTGTGGTGTGCAGGAGCGTGGTGTGTGTGGTCTGGTGTGTGGTGTGTTTTTGGTGTGGGTGATGTGTGTGGTGTGGGTGGGTATGGTGGGTGTAGTGTGTGTGCTGTGTGTGGTGTGTATTTGTTGTGTTTGGTGTTTGTTGTGTGGATGTGTGGTGTGTAGTGTTTGGTGTGTGAGTGGTGTGTGTGGGTTATGTTTGGTGTGTAGTGTGCATGTTGTGTGGGAGGTGTGTGGTGCGTGTGGTGTGTAGTGTGTGTGGTTTGTATGGTGTGAACTTGTGTTTGGTGTGTGTGGTGTGGATGTGTGGTTGTGTGGTGTGTGGTGTATTTGGTGTGTGTGTGGTGTCAATGGTGTTTATAGTATGTGTTTGGTGTGTGTGGTGTGTGTGTATGGTGTGTTGTGTGTGGTATGTAGCGTGTGTGGGGTGTGGTGTGTGGTGTGTGTGGGTAGTCTGTGGTGTGTGTGATGCATGGTGCATGTGGGTTGTGTGTGGTGTGTGGTGTGTGTGATGTGGGGGGGTGTAGTGTGTGTGTGTGGTGTGTGTGATGCATGGTGTGTGTGGGTTGTGTTTGGTGTGTAGTGTGTGTACAGTGTGTGGTGTGGGAGGTGTTGTGTGGTGCATGTGGTGTGTCTGCTGCATGTGTGTCTGGTGTGTGTGTCTGTGTGTGTGCTGTGTGTGGTGCATGTGTGGACGGCTTTTGAGTGTGGTTGTCTGTGTGAGCCTGTTTGAAGGCGTGTGAGGGTCATGGAAGGGCACCTTTGCACCGTGGCCTTGACAGGGACCAGGACAAGGAGTGCTCAGAACGATGTCAGCGGTACCTTCAGAAAATCCTTTTATCACTGACTCTTTATGGCATCAATAAAATGGTGATAAAAGTCACACGTGCCTCACAGGGTGGTGCTGGAGGTTAAATGACATAGGATGCATAAACCCTGCCATCCTATGATGGGGAAATTGTCTTCTCTGTTGAGCCTTTTCTTCCCTGTCTTTGGAGCATTTTAATTTCCCCCATAACTCCTTGCTTGCCTGCCGATGATCATGCTTCAGCTCCTCTAACATAAATGCTCTTATGAATTGTGCTGCTGTAAACATGTGTGTGCAAGTATCTTTTATGAATAATGACTTCTTTTCCTCTGGGTAGGTACCCAGTAGTGGGATTGCTGGATCTAATGGTAGTTCTACTTTTGGTTCTTTAAGGAATCTCCACGCTGTTTTCCATAGCGGCTGTGCTAGTTTACGTTCCCACCAGCAGTGTAGGAGTGTTCCCTGATCAGCGCATCCACACCAGCATCTACCGTTTTTTAATGTTTTGATTATGGGCATTCTTGCAGGAGTGAGGTGGTATCACATTGTGGTTTTGATTTGCATTTCCCTGGGGGTAGGAGAGGAGGGGGGCGAGGCATAAAAGACTACAAATATGGTGCAGCATATACTGCTTGGGTGATGAGAGCATGAAAACCTCACAAATCACCAGTAAAGAACTTACTCATGTAACCAAATACCCCCTGTACCCTAATAACTTATGGAAAAATAAATAAATAAATAAAATAGATGCTCTTAGAAGCACTCAGAGGAATCCTTACCTCCTGTTTGACAACCCACCCTCTCTGGCCACAGAGGAGTGAGAGGTCAGGTCAGAGTAGTGTGTGCTGTACTCAGTGTTGCCTGTAACCCTGAGGACTGATAGAAGTCTTCCAAATTCAAACACACAAGCTCTGCCTCCAGTTCAGATCAGCTTTTAAAAGGGGTGGACAATGTCTTATCTAGAGTGAAATTCCACAGTTGCTTGTTCTATTTCCATGTCTTGCAATACCAGGGTGGGATGAGAATATTTGTTTATTTTACATCTGAAGAGATCATCTTTATTTAGGATATGTGATAAAAAGGCTGCTTGAAAACGCCACATCCCAGAGGCAAGAAATAATATGTGGGCCTTGGAATCAGAAAGTGCTGGATTTGACAGTTTCACCATTGACTAGTGGTTTGTTTGTTTTTAAAATTTGGTAAAATACACTTAACAGAATATTTACCATCCTAGCCATTTTTAGGTACATAGTTCAGTAATGTTAAGTACATTCACATTGTTGTGCAGCCAGCAGTGAGGTTTTTACCATCTGAGATGTTAACTCTCTGAGCTCATCATCACCATCGTCATCCTCTCTGGCAATGCTAAATCTGGAGGCTCCTTGTGCCAGGAGTGAGGTTTATTGAGATTTGGTGTCAGAAAGAAACCACTAACATCCTTGAAGCTCTAAATGCGTGCCTTCTAGGCTCACAGCCTCACCACATGTCACTCTCATCTCACAGGCATTGGGATCTGTGGCTTCCAAAGGTTTATTACATATGACTTTTTTTTAAACACTCAAGCATCTGTGCACAAATATGTTAAATTATTTTCACATGACAGGTGCTGGGGAAACAGATATATATGATATTGTTCTGTTAACCTAAAATAATCAAAAATACCAGAATCCAATTTAAAGCTTTTATTCAAGTGAAAAGCTAGGAATGGGAGACAAGGCTCCAGAGAAATAGGGTCAGTGCTCTAAGTTAAAAGTTAAGTTCTTGCTTATATAGGCAGAGAGCAGAGGTTTAGCAGGATTATGACACTTTTTATACAAGGCTGGTTGATGAGTCACAGTAACTTAGATTTCTGCAGGTCTTGTTTTCTTTACAACTGGTTTTCATTCCCTTTCCAATTTACAAGTGTGTGTTTAATGTTTCTTCTTAGACACTGTGATAATCATGAAGTTTTGTGTGAGAAAGATAAGGCGGAAGTTAATCTATGATGAAGGTCAACAGTGAAGAGGGAGGGGGTTGCCCCTTGTGCTCTTTAGGCATTTGCAACATTTAACCAAACAGTGTATGTGAGGACTAAGGCTAATCTATAATCAGAGAAACAAAGCTTGCAGCTGCCTGTTACATGACTCAGGCGCCTTACATTCCTTTAAGGCTCAAAACAATTTAGAGTCCCAGCAGCTTAGATTTTGGTTTTTTGTTTTGTTTTGTTTTGTTTTTGAGACGGAGTCTCGCTCTGTCACCCAGGCTGGAGTGCAGTGGTGCAATCTGGGCTCACTGCAGGCTCCGCCTCCCGGGTTCACGCCATTCTCCTGCCTCAGCCTCTCCGAGTAGCTGGGACTACAGGTGCCCGCCACCGCGCCCGGCTAATTTTTTTGTATTTTTAGTAGAGACGGGGTTTCACAGTGGTCTCGATCTCCTGAACTCGTGATCCGCCCGCCTCGGCCTCCCAAAGTGCTGGGATTACAAGCGTGAGCCACCGCGCCCGGCCAGATTTTGAATTACTTATTTTCACCATCTAGTCAGTCATCAATAATATTTACTGGATGAGTGACCGCCCGGCCCGGTGTGATGGTGCTGGGATATCACTGGGCACAAAGTAGACAAAGCTGCTGCCTGTGGAGCCTGTGCTCTTGCTGATGGCTGGTGGCTGCTGCACGTGTCTGAGAGGAGGATCGGCATCTGCCCTTCTGCTCCTGACTCAGTTTCCCCTCCAGACCTCAAGGGTTCCACTGGTGAGAAGCTGTCCCCACGAGGTGCACTCCACAGCTTCCCCTTTCTGCCCCCTCAGGCTGCACCACTCTCCTTGTCCTGTGTGAATCACCCTCCCTTCTTATGTTCTCACATAAACAAGAATATGCTTGGCACAGCAAAATTAGAAATTCCGATGCCTATATTCCTCCTGATTCCCTTGCGGTCTAATTAAGATAGTTTGGAGCAGAAGGCTCAAAGTCAGGCTCAGCTCTGTGGCGCAGCAACAACTCCACTCCCCAGCAAGGTCCTCCAAGCAGCTGAGCCAAGTGTGTCCATACCCCGTCTTCTCCCCGTCTCCCACCATTTCCTCCCCATCCCTTCCTCTCACCAGGGTTCTGGTCTTCTGTGGGCACAGCCTAGCGTCAAGGTATTAAATTGCTGTGAATTAAACAGTGAAGAGTAATGGATGCTGTGCCCACTGGACTCCACGTGGCTTACAGAGAACACTCAGCTTCACCCTGGATGTGATGCCACACGCCGTGTTTGCAGTCCAGATCTGGGTGGGGGCTTTCATGCGCATCCGTGTGAAGAGACCACCAAACAGGCTTTGTGTGAGCAGCAAGGCTGTTTATTTCACCTGGGTGCAGGTGGGCTGAGTCCAAAAAGAGTCGGAAAAGAGAGTCAGTGAAGGGAGATGGGGTGGGGCCGTTTTATGGGATTTGGGTGGGTAAAGGAAAATTACAGTCAAAGGGGGTTGTTCTCTGGCGGGCAGGACTGGGGGTCACAAGGTGCTCAGTGGGGGAGCTTTTGAGCCAGGATGAGCCAGGAGAAGGAATTTCACAAGATAATGTCATCAGTTAAGGCAGGAACCGGCCATTTTCATTTCTTTTGTGGTGGAATGTCATCAGTTAAGGCAGGAACCGGCCATCTAGATGTGTACGTGCAGGTCACAGGGGATGCGATGGCTTAGCTTGGGCTCAGAGGCCTGACAGAGGCCACCATTTTGTAACACTTGGTGAACATGCTCCTTGGTTCTGTATTAAGAAAATGGAAATTCTGAGGAAATAAATGGTAAGGCTGATGCTAGAACCTAATGTGGGTGTTTACCTTTCCACAAGACACTATGAAGCATCTTTGAATGGGAAAAGTCCTTGCTCAGTACTTGAGAAAGATTTAAGCTCCTTTCTGAATAAAAGTGGTTTCTCTCACTCCAGGGGTAGCTTTTGGTTAGTACCTTTCATCAGGAAAACAATGACAGTGGAATTCATGGACCTGAGGTCCTTCCTGTCATCCCTGGCCCTAGGGGCTATTTGCTGCCTCGAGCTGTTCCCCAGCTAAGCACCTTCTCTCAGAGCTCACTGCTTCAGGCCTCTAGGGTGGCTGTGCCACCCCTGTCTCCTCTGCACAGGAGCAAGGGGAGTCCACTAGGACATGTGGTTCCATTGGGACAGGTCAGCAAAGTGGTGATAGACAGTATAGGTGGAAGACAAAGGTCAGCCACGAGAAGTGAGAGCAAAGGAGAGAAGGAGCAAGCTGGAGAAGTGGATGGACAGAGTGAAGATGCCCAGCCTTGGAAAGAAGCAGGGAGGGCATCGGGAATTGCTGAGAGAGAGAGAGGGAGAGGGAGATTAAGGGAGTAGAGAGAGGAAGCAAGGGGGAGGAGAAGGAGAGAATGGGAGAGAGAGGGAGAGGGAGATTGAGGGGGTAGAGAGAGGAGGGAAGCAGGAGGACAGGGAGGGAATGGGAGAGAGAGAGGAACAGGGAGAAATGTAGGATAGCCACACAAAAGAAGGATTAAGAAAAATAGCAATAGCAAGAAGGGTAGCCAGAACCTCCCCCAACCACACACACACACACATACACACACACATACACACACACAGAAGTAGGGACAAGGAATAACCATGGCATGGAATGTGACAGTTCTTATCAAATTACCATGGTTTTCAATATGCATGGTGTGCTGTTATCACTGGCAAGAAAATCTGAGCATTATCTATTCTCTTCTCATGACTAGATAATTTCACACATGGTACGACATCGAAAATCAACTCAACAGGCTCCAAACAGTCACTTATCCCTCAGAATTATTCCAGAATACATAAATCAATAATGAAGTTTATTTGCTATGGCCATCTTTCTCCTCACACATCACCTGCCCTCACTTCTCTGGTGAAATTCCCCATGCGATTTGATTTTAAAACTTGTTTTCTTCTTGTTCTTTTCATTTGTTTGTTTTTGGCGGGGGGAAGGCTGTGTCCTTTCTGCTTCCTCGGTTCTGCCAGGCACATCTCGGGATAAAGTGCCTGAAGAGGACTGAGTGGAGGCTCTGGCACAGAAGATTTTGGGTAAGACAGGTCACCCCTCATCACATACTACATGACAGTTACCTGTAGAGTGTGGGGGGGGAAGCAAGCAGTCGTGGGGTGTCACTGCTGATTGATTAGGACATGGACAAAGGCACCAAGAGCCCTGCGACATCCACTGGGAACAGGCTTGCTGGGGAGCTCTTCTGTGCCTTGGCATATGGAGAGCACCATTTGCTGGCCAAGAACCCCGGTAAACTCCCATCCCAGAGCCCACTCTAGTTCCTTTCTGCTACATACATTCTTTCTCGGAGCATTTTCACATCTACCTCATGTCTGCATCATGACAGTTTTGTGAATCAAGGCATGCATTACTTTTCCAATTTGGCATTGATACATAGCAGGAGTTCAGTCGATATTGACTACTCACTAACTAGGATAACTGAAACCCAAAGAGATTGAGAAGGAAAAGAAAACACCTAAAATCATGCTTAGAGTTATTGTTAGTGGAGATTGTGCCTCCACTCACAACATCACTTTACTTCCGTTGTGCACTGTAAACTTGGTCCAAACCCACTCAGCTGACCTTCTGTCTTCCCTCAATTTTTTAACCATGGGACTGCATAGAATGGTGGCTTTGTACCTGCACCAATATCAGTAGAAAGGTTTGAGTTCTTTCCAGCCCCAGAGTTCCCCAGCATGCTGGTGCCTAGGACCTTCAGTTGCCCTTGGGGTGGGGAGACTGGCTCATTTCTAATAGTCTTTTTCTTTAAAGCAACTGAGGCCTGGGGAGAGGGTTAGCGGGGCACTGGGTGATAGAAAGGGAAGAAGGATCTGCACCAGTAAAAAGGGAACAACTCCTTAATTAACAGGCAATAGTGGGAAGGACTGTTTATTTCCCAGTCAATTATACAACTTAGTGAACATGTTTCCTACTGATTTCTAAGGACTTCCCTTAATTAATAGACCTTTGAGGCCCTCATAGTTTCTTTTACAGAAAGCCATGTTGTGGTCAACATCCCATCCTCTTTACTACAACTGTCAGAAACTGAAGGATCTGAGACCTTACCCTACAGGGAAACTAACAAGGTAGCCTACCACATTTTCAGTCATGTGGTAGAAAACAAGAGACTCCTGGGTCAGAGACAAAGGACAGTTTATTACTCACAGCAAAAGCAGTAGATAGAATATTATTTGTGGCATTTTGTGCTACTTCCATGAGCTCCAATTTCCACAGGATGATGTGAAAAGGGCCAGATGACATTTGCACATGCTGTACATTGTATTACAGGAGAAGAACTCAGAACTCTTGAGTTGAGGGAACTGGAAACCTTTATAATAGGATTAACCATGCCTGTCTTTTGTTCCAGAAGGAGAGACATTATCTTCATTGCATTGGGCAATAAGACGCCTGCCATTTGCTCTAACAATAGATGACATTATTTTTATCATCCAAGGCTGTTTGCTGTACACACATTCTTGAAAAGATTGTCTGGAACAATGGTGATCACTCTTTTGCTTATAATATATGAAGTGTCAGAAATCCATGGAGAACTGTCTCCCAATGGACTTCCAACTCTTCACTTCCAAGAAACTTCTGCTTTCTTCCTGAGGTGTATTCCCCATGTCTGTGTAAAGTAGGAGTGTATCCTTGGTGTAAAGCTGGATACATGGTGATCGCACCCAGTATGATGTCCTGTGCTGTACTCCTCCAGCTCCTGCCTGCTTTGCCATCCTCTTCCGTGCCTTCAAACCTCTGTGTGTGTCTTTCAATGCTTTTGATTATTTTGTCAGAAGGACTAGTCTGATATAGGTTACTCTGCCATTGCCTGAAGCTTTAGTTTATTAGAGTCTGATTTAACAATTTTTAATTTTATTTCTTTCATGGTTAGTCTGTTTTGTGTCCTACTGAAGAAACTTTCCTATTTCAAAGTCTTAACGATATCTACAATGTTTGCCTCTGCAATCCATCTGGGATGGATTTCTGTGAATGGGATGATGTAAGTGACACACATAGGCATTGTCTGAGTACATATTATGAAAAACACTATCCTTTCCTGAGCTGCAGGGCAGTATTATTTTTTGTTGGAAACTAGGTGATACTACATGTGTGTACTTTTGTCTTAATTTTATGTCTTATCCCATTGGTTAGTTTGCTCACTCTTGGGTGAATACCATGTTGTCTGAATTAATTTAGCCTTATAACATGGCTTGATGGCTGCTCATATTTTTAACACTCTTGGGTGAATGGCATGTTGTCTGATATAACGTGGCTTGATGGCTGGTCATATTTTTAAATTTTGTTTGTTTTCTTCAGGATCATCTTGACTATTCTTAGTCCTTTGTGTTCCTATAAGAATTTTACAGACAGCTCATTAGTCTACAAAAATCATGCTGAAATTTTTCTTTGGGATACACTGAATCTAGGAAATCATTTTGGTTTAAAAAATCTGGATTTGCACTCTCAGGCCTCTCTCTCCTCTTATAAGATGGTTTGTGGAAAATGGGCTGATGTATTTCTTCCCAGTTTCATAATGAGAAGTGAGGGCTGTATTTCAGTTTCTACAACCTCATTCAGATGAACTAGCTGAGATTTTTGGGACTCTGGGCTGGCTTTTGCTGACTGCCATACACTCTTTCAGGTCTCACATGCCTCCACATCTCTGAGTTCATTTTTCTTCCTCTTTGCTACAGCACTGAGAAAAAGATGCTGGATCACTGTCTTACACAATAACAGCATGGTTCAACAGGTTTTCCAGAGGCATTCTGAAGCCTTCTTTGGAAGCACAGCATTTCTACCCCTTTATAAAGTGTTTAAGATAAACAGAAAACTAAAACACAGTCCCAGTATTAAGGGGGCAGGTGAGTTACTATTTTCTCCAGGAAAGGCTACAAAAGGACCCTTAACTGTCCCTCCTACCACACACGGAAGGCTGGGCTGTGTCTGCTTCATGAGTGGCTGTTTTCCTCATTTCTCTGAGGTTCCTTCTGGGCTATCTGGGACATGGTCATGCATGTAAGGGGCTCCTGGAACACCATGGAGTCCAAGCAGATGGGGCAAGAGGGATGAAGTTGAAGAGAAACAGTCCTTCCTCCTCACCTCCCAGGTGTTTTCATTCAGGAGTGAGTGTAATCTTGCCAGCTGCACAGACCAAACGAATTCACTGGGACAGATATTGCAGTAGAGAAAAAATTCAATTAATGCAGAGCTGGCCAAGTGAAATGACTGGATTTATTACTCAAATCAGCCTCCTCCAGAACTCAGAGGCTAGGGTTTTTCTGGATAAGCTGGTGGGCAGAGGGCTAGGGAATGGGTGCTGCTGATTGGCTAGGGATGAAATCACAGGGGTGTGGAAAACGATCTTCCTGAGTTGAGTCTGCCCCTGGGTGGGGCCCCAGGACTAATTAATCATGAGTCATGAGTCTGGGTGGAGCCAGGATGCAAACGGTTAAAAAACATCCCAAAAGACAAATCTTAGGTTCTACAACAGAGATGCTATCTATAAGAGCAACTGGGGAAGTCACAAACCTTGTGATCTCTTGTGGAGTAAATGATTATAGAAAGGCGAGCTATGCCTGCATCTTAGCAGAATTCAGAGCTCTCCCATAATCCTAATCTTGTGGCCTTTCTTAGTTTTACAAAGGCAGTTTCAATTACCAGACAAGGAGGGGATCAGTGTTAGGGAGGGACTATTATCATTCTTGATTCAACATTAAACTGTAAACTAATTCCTCCCATGGTTAACTTGGCCTGTGCCCAGGAATGAGAGAGAGCAGCCCACCTGTGAGGCTAGAGCAAGGTGGACTCAGCCAGGCTACAATCCTCTCACTGTTGTAATCTTTGCTCAGGGACATTTAAGAGGCTCCCTCCTGCAGCTCCTCGCTCACACGTTCCTAAACAGCTACAATTTTCTCAGTGACTACTCAGCCATGCTGTGGGTCCCTATCCACCCCCTGGCCCATCCTGGGTGTTCATCAGACAGTTCTTTCCCTCAGTAGCAGAAAGTAGTTCTTTCCCTCACATTGTTCTGCAATATGAGGTGACCTGTCTCCTGAGGCTCTGGACCCTGCCATCCTCCTCAGTTTTCTAGACACATCCCAGTAACCTGAGACAGTCCTGTTGTTTCTGTCTTAAATTCTGTTCTCCCCCTCACAAGCACATAATTAAGTGATTATAACTACTCTGGACACCTAATTCACATGCAGATGAGCTTGTCCCCAGGACCATTTGTACATTTTAACAAGTAATTAGCAATGTTAATAGCTGGCTCTCCCCTCAGGAACCTTGATGTGTGTGAAGGAGACTGACAGATCAGAATCAATCTCAATAGAAAGAGACTTGTTCCTTTCCTTTGCAGGCAGTTCGAGTCTTTCCAAGCCACTCAGCACTCATACTTTATTTCTTACTATGAAGTTTTTCCTCTAATATGTTTGACTTACCCTAGCTGGTCATTTGGTCCCCTCTGATCCAGAAAACAGTCACTCTGGGCTGGTGTAAAGGTTCTACTTTTGGGTCCTAGAGTTATAGGAAAGCTCTGTGAAGCTGGTGGTCTGGCAAGGTGGGCCAAGGAGTCAGCACCGGGTCAGAAGGCTCTCTACTGCCATACAGCCAAGGAGGTGAGTAAGCTCTCTACGCCACACAGTCAAGGAGGTGAGTAAGCTCTCTACTGCCATACAGCCAAGGAGGTGAGTAAGCTCTCTACTGCCATACGGTCAAGGAGGTGAGGGCTAAGATGGCAGCTGGTTTGTTGTTGGTGGTGGTGTTATGGCCAGCCAGTCGTGAGTCAAGGCAGTGTGGTATTGGAGGTGAAAGCCTGGGTTTTAGTCCTAATTTTGCCTCTCAGACCTTCAGTTCCTTCATGAGCTGGATTCCAAAATCACTGCTTCTCTAGGTTATGATGAAACTTCCTGAGGAAGCTATGTTGAGTGCCCTCCATGATGTGTGACATGATGACAGCAGTTTCTGCAGTCCCCTTGGGAGGAAGAAACTCATTCTTACCCTATTCTGCCAACAGACATCACCTGCTAGTGTCAGAGGAAGCCAACCCCTGACACCCAGATTCTCTTGGCTATTGAAATGTTACCATAATATTTTTGACAGAGAGAAACACGCCCCTCTGTTTTGGCAGTGGCAGTGTGAGAAGGGCAGCTCTGCTGCTGTGGAAACAGAGTCCAGCCTTTCATTATGGCAGGTTTGGTTGGGTCCCTGATGAAGGTAGTGCAAGGGCTGGAGGTGACTTTTCCATGGCAGCAGCAGTGTGAGAAGGGCAGCTCTGCTGCTGTGGAAACAGAGTCCAGCCTTTCATTATGGCAGGTTTGGTGGGGTCCCTGATGAAGGTAGTGCAAAGGCTGGAGATGACTTTTCCAACACATTTCCATGAGAAAATAAAACTTGAGATAATTACCTGGCTTTCCCCAAGAATCAACTGCTTTGCAGGATGTGGCTAAAATATCTGAGTAGTTAGCTGCCTCAACATTGCTTCTCAGTTTTGGCTTCTGAAAGAGATGTCATGAGGCTGTGCAAAGTAAGCCTGTGTACTCAGGTCCTGTCCCCTCACCTGGAGAGCCACGATGGCAGGGGTGGGGCCTGCATGTCCTGTCTACTGGGTGAGAAGCCTGGGGCCTGAGTTTCCAATCTCACAGACCCTGTGTGCCCCAGGCAATGGGGAGCAGAAACCTTCCGGACTTTTCTCCTTTCTCCTCTACCACGTTTGATTTCTTCATAACTACCTGCAATGTCAGTGAAACAGGACCCAGCTGATGAACTACTCTCCACAGAAATGCAATGGCATGCTTGGCAGCAAAAGTCAATTTTGAGTAAGGAAAAGAAGGGAAATAGGAGCCTAAATCACAAGCGGCCTGACCTGTCTAACATCATTCACCTCTTGTCTCTTATGCTACTCAGTGTGCTTACAGGCTGGAGTTTGGGATCCATGGGCTCCCTTTGTCCTCAGACTCCTCCCTATGTGGGGGCTGGTGGTTCTGTGGACTCCAGGCCTCTGTGGCAGTTGCCCACTCCTCCTGGGTGTCGCCATCTCAGTGTTACAGTCTTGCCAATGTACCACAATGTTGTAGTATTGTTGTTCAAGGTATACTTGCAGTTCTTTGTCCCATGACCAAGAAAATTAAGGAGTGTAGACACCAAGGGTGAGAGGTTGGAGTGAGAGTTTAATGAGAGGAAGAAGAAAGCTCTCTGTTGTGGACGGGGGACCTGAAAAAGGGTTGCCATTTATACAGCTGAATGCAAAGGCTTTTACAGAAAACTGAGGAGGGCTGGGCATCTCATGAACATAAGGTGCAAATTTCTGGTAGCACCACCCAATCCTCCTAAGGCAACTGTGGGCCTTTAACTTGAGTTACTCCATATTGCTTTGTTCCCCTCATTGTGCATATGTCAGAAGACAGAATTTTCCTTTGTGGGCATATCTGGACAAGTCATCTGTGTAGGCTTTCTTATCTGTGCAGCTGTGGGCATGTCTTAGGCAAGCCCCAATGTGCAAGTTCCTTTATTTGTGCCTGCAGCTTGATTTTCCAGGCTGTTCTTTTGTTTGAAATAATTCAACCGAGGTCCCCCCACAACTGCCTGTCTAACAGGTTTCTTCCCTTCTCCTCTCATCAGGAGACTGTGAGCTCCCTTGAGCAAACACTGCTCCTAAAGAGCTCTGTATCATTTATGCCAATTGCTGAGTATTTTTTGCCAGGCATCATAATGAGTGCTTTATGTGTGTTATTTATTCCTCATGAGAATTGCAGTTACAAAGCAGGTATTGTTGAGTCCTTTTTAAAATCAAAGACACCAAAGGTGACTAAGTGACTTGGCCAAGGTCTCATAGTTATAAGTTGAACAGGCAGGAGTCACTCCTGTGTCTGCAATAGGTTGATATTCCATGTCCCATCCCACAGAGCCTGCCGGCGCATCTGGGACAGACACAGATGTTCAGATGGAGGAATAAATGAGGAGAGGAAGATACTGGGAAGGGAGCAGGCTAGTTGTTTGGTCTGGAGACAGGAATGTGGCCCTCTGGGCAGAGGAGCTCAATGCTGATTGACTGATAACAGAGTGCAGGGTCCTGATCCCTGACTCCCTCACCCAAGCCCTCCCCGCTTTCCTGTTGTTCTTGCCTGGATGAATAACCCACTTTGGATGACTGAAGTCTGACTACTCAAGTGTTCATCTAGAGATGTTTGCAAGGATGATTTTTTTATTTTTCTGTAAGTGTCTCTGGAGGCTGGGAATGGTTCAGGAGCTCTGGGCTCCTAGCAGTCAGCCTGTTCCAGCCAAGCTGCCATTCCTGGTGCTTATTGTGGCTCCAGTCCAGAATGAGGAGATTTCTAGGGAGTTTAGGAGCAGTCTGGTGCTAGAAAAGGTAAGTTGGTCTTTATTTTTATTTTTATATATTTTTTGAAAAAGGTCTCACTCTGTCACCCAGGCTGGAGTGCAGTGGTGCAATCATAGCTCACTGCAGGATATAGTTATAATATATGTTCCAACCAAATCTCATGTTGAATCATAACCCCCAGTGTTGGAAGTGAGGCACTGTAATGACCAGAGTGGAAGCTAATGGAACAGTGGGAGGAATCTGACGTAGCTGACTCCATCTTGCTTCTGACCTTACAAGCCACTGTCTTGGCCAATTCATATATGTAGGCCAAGCTAATCATGGAAAGAATTTAGATTGTTGGTGTTTGGTTCATGAGGGTGAATTCCTCATGGCTTGTGTTGTCCTTGTCATAGTGAGTGAGTTTCTGTGAGGTTGTTTAAGTATGTGGCACCTTCCCCACATTTTCTCTCTCTCTTGCTCCTATTCTCGCCATGAGCTCCTGCTTCACCTTCTGCTGAGCAAAAGCTCCCTGAGGCCTCCCGAGAAACAGAGCAGATGCTGGCACCTTGCTTGTACAGCTTGCAGACCGTGGGCCAATTAAGCCTCTCTCTCTTTTTTTTTTTTTTTTTAATAAATTACCCAGTCTGGAGTATTTCTTTATAACAATGCAAGAACAGCCTAACACACTGCAGTACCAAACTCCTGGGCTCACACGATCCTCCTGCCTCAGCCCTGTGAGTAGCTGAGACAACAGGCATGTGCTACCATGTCCAGCCAGTTTAATTTTTTTTCTCTTTTTGTAGAGATGAGGCCTTGCTATATTGCCCAGGCTGGAAGTCGGTCTTTAAAGTACCCAGGTCAGTGGAGCCAGTGGGAGAGACAATTTCTGAAGCTTTCTGAACCTCTTCTAATGGAGCGGAAGAGAATGGGAGGGATGTGGAGAAAATGTACATCTGTCTTGACAGGAACAGGGATTTGCTCTTCCTCCCTGACCTGGTGATGGGGATGAAGAAAGACTCTATGTTCCTCACAGCACCGTGGTTGGGTTCTCTGCCTGAGCAAGTGCCAAAGGACCTGGTGTCCACCAAAGAGAGGAATGGACAAGGGCCCTTCTGATGTCTCCATGGCTGCTTTGTGATCTCCTCTGTGTACTCACTGTCCGTGGCTTGCATTATCTACTGGAAGAGAAGTGCCAGCCATGGACAATGGGGAGAGAAGTTGAGGGCAACAGCAGAAGCAGATGGAAATACAGAGTTCAACCCATGTGAGTAAGTTACCTGCTGCTAAAATCAAATGGCACCATGTGACACATTACCTCAAAAGTTAGTGACTTACAACAACAGACATTTTATTACGTGTCATGATTTTGTCAGGCATTCGAGCCGCGCTTGGTGAGGCACTGCTTTGATCCACATGGCTTTGACGGAGGTCCCCTGGAGGCATGAAGTGGAGGATGGGCTGGAATGGGGCTCAGGGCGGCTCCACTCATGTGCCTGGTGCCTGGTGAGGATAGAAGGCTGGGCCTGGGGGACTCAATCCCAGAGCCTGCCTGTGGCCTTCACGTGAGTCTTGGGCTTCTCAGAGCATGTGCTTGTACTCCCAGGGAGAAAAGGAGTGATCCTGAGGAAACATTCTGAGAGCAATCACCATAAGAGCCAGCAGTGGAAGCCAATGGAGCAGCGGGAGGAATCTGACATAGGTGACTCCATCTTGCTTCTGCTCTCACAAGCCACTGCCTTTGCTCATTCCTGCATGTAGGCCAAGCTAATCACAGGAAGAATTTAGATTGTAGTTTAACTTTAGAACTAATGACTGTCTTTCTGTTGAAATAGACCCCCGAGGAGATAGAGAAACACACACACACATAACAGTGCTATTTTAAAGATTTACAGGAATAAAGTAGATCTGACAAGTAGTAGACCAGGAACAAAGAGCAAAAGAGTTTTGCAACCTCTTCAGGCCCCTTTTGACATCCAGAGGTCACCTGTCACCTCCGGACCTTAGCCGTTCCCTGTTTGGTTGTCCTCTAACATAGAAGGAGCCTAAAAATGTATCAGTGTCAGATGGTTCTTCAGGGCATTAGTCCACTATCTTCTCAGTTTGCTGACTCCTAGAATAATGCCATCTTTCTTGCCCCAGCACTCTGCCTCTGAATTTATTGACTGTCATGCAGTGGGCAGTGTGAGCTTTGGACTTGGCAACAGTAACAGCTCCTGGAGATCTGGGCAGCAAAACAGACACACAGTCACTTCTACCATTCTCCACTGGCTGAGCTGTCTCACCGTCTGCTCAGGACAGGGCAGGGGACACAGTCCCACCTCTCCGTGGGGGGTTGTGCAACCCTTTGCAGTTATCTTTAAATTCACTTCACTGCTTTTTTGAGACAGTAACAGAAAAATAGTCACCATGAGGAAAGAAACCACACAATGTGACTGAGCCATGGGCTGCTCCTTCAACTCTAAAATGTGTTGCTGTTTTCAGCCATGGATGGAGCCTGACTGGAGATGCTCTGGGATATGGTTGTGTCCTTGTCCTGAAGACCCTCACACGCTAGGGAGGGAGAGGGCACCTGACCACTGGCCAAGCTTCAGGGTGGACTGCAAAGGCTGGTGTGGAGCCAAACCAGGGTTTCTAATTATTCTATACTCTTAACTCTAACCAGAGATGTGAGGTTCCAAATTCTGCATCTGGCCCACATAATACCTCAAGGACAGATTCTTTGGGAGAGGCTGCCCATTCACTTAAGGCCATTGTTCAACACATACTCAACTTCCCTATGCCTTGGCTGTCTGTTCCTCCACAGGCCCTGGAAATGGCCTCCTGCCGTGGCCTTGTCCTCTGCCTCCCTACTGGACACCTGTCTGTATGGCCACAGGGCTGGGGGACTCTCCCACCTCTCTGAGCACCTGGTCACTGCGACTGAGGATGTGCCCATCCCTGGAGCTTGGAAGTCAGGGTGGGGCCACCTCCAGCTTGGGCTTGTGGGCCTCTGGGCCTGGGCCATCCTGGGGGGCTCTGAGAGCTGAGTGCTGTGGAGACCAAGTGGGAAGGATTTCTACATCCTGGAGGATATTACTTCAACTTTTAAACTCATCTTCAGCCCCGGTAATGCTGTTTTTCAAAGAAACATGCTTTTGGGAAGAAACAGAATTGAAAATGAAGATGTTCCTGCTGCAGGACTTCTAAAAGGGATCAGCAGCAACAGAGTCCCCAAGGGTGAATGGAGAGGGGACACTGCTTCAGAAACGAGCAGGGACAGGCAGGAGGGTGGCTTTCCGAGGAGCGGCAGTGTCCTCTAGGGAGGGCAGCTGCGGTAAAGCCAGCATTGCAGGCCACCAAGGCATCAGTTTCAGGCCACAGTAAGCCAGAGCCTTTCCTTGAAGGTTCAATTGCCCAAAATCCTCCTCTCTTGATGGATTCTTTTAAAAGTGCCAGAGCATCTGCAATTCTCTAGTTCCTGAAACAAAAATAGTCTCCAATTCTCACTCCTCTCCTTGGAGATTTGCCCATCACCACCCAAGCCCAAGGAGGCAAAGCTTCCCAGAGGACATATGGCTTATTACCAAGGCGAGAGAAGATGGTCTTGTGATGGTTCCAAGTTATCCTCAAATCAGTCTCCCCATCGCAGAGGGCAGGTGTCTCTCCATAATGTCCTGGAGGTGACCTTTCTTGCCTCACAAGGAGCAAGACTTGACTTCCTCCAAATGCCTGGCAAGCTTCTGCCTGGGGGACTGTCAGTTCAGTGGCCCTGAGGGTGTCGGCTTCTTTTGCTTTTGCTTTTTATTTGCCCACAATCCTTCTCCTTACCTGATAGAATCTTCTAAAAGTTGTTGTGAAACTCTCAGACAGGCACCTTTCCCACAGCTGGGCACTGGCCTCTTTGCCGCCAGGGAGGAGATGAGAGTGGCTGCCGAGAGCCTCTAGCTGAGCAGCTCAGGAGAAGCTCTGCATCCTGCCGGGCAGCGCTGTGGATGGAACTCCTGCTCAGCCGCCTGTCTGGAGTTGGGGGAGGGTGTCTCAAGGCACCATGAGCTGAGTGTGGACCTCCGCTCCCCAAACCTGGCCCTTTCAGCGGTCCACCGGTAGGAGGGAGGCCGTCAGTGTCATCCATAACAGCTGCAGGAAGCCTAGGGCTCGCCCTTGACCTGTCTCTCCCTCACGCTCACCTGCTCCAGCACCTCCGAGGCCATCTCATCCCACTCCTCCCCCAAGCTCAGTCTGCACTCAGACAGCCTTCCTGCCAGCGGGGCAGTGGCCTCTGCCATCCCCTGGCCTGCATCCCCGCTGGTGGTGACAGTTGGCCCCGGCTCATGTTATCCCTGTCTCAAGCTTTCTATGGCACAGAGTGGCTTAACACTACGCAAAGATGACAGTTCTGTCGTCAGAGTTGGACGTGGGTCTCATGGGTTCCAGTCAAGGTGCCTGCAGGGCCGCATTCCTCCCTGAGGGTGCTGAGGGTCTGGTTCCTTGCTCCTTCTGCTCATTCAGGTCACTGGGGGAATTCAGTTTCTTGTTATAGGACTAAGGGCCTCTGACACACTCTTCTACCCTCCTCTTCCACCGTCATGTGACCGCATCCAGTTGGCCCACCTAGGACATCCAAGAGTACCCCCATCTCCAGGGACTTAGCACCACCTGTGTCTGCACAGCGCCTCACCATCTAAAGCAGTGTGTTCACAGGTCCTGGGGATTAGGGCGGGGACATTATTCTGCCTGCTGCACCACCTGGCTTCCACCCACCTGGAACTGAGGATGTAGTCATCCCTGGAGCCTGGACATTGGGTGGGGAAGGTCGTGGCCAGCCTGGATGTATGCACTGCACAATGGCTTGCCTTTGTTCTGAGGACAAAGAAGCACATCAGTGGCTTGAGAGGTTCCAGAAGATTCACTGCAATTGTACCATCCGTAAGTTTCAGTACCAGCATCACTAGGGAAGGCCTGGGCTCAGGACCTCTGTGTCTTCCTGGTGTGGACCCAAAATCTGTGTTCAGGGGTGGCTGAGTCCTCCTCACTGGGGCCATCTGACCCTCTGATCAAGAAAACAGAACGGTTTTTAGATTAGGCTGCCCAGTGTGCAGCACAAACAGTGTGTCTACAGGGACACAACCTGAATTAGGAAGCTGGCATCCCGGAAACCATGAGCGTCTGTGGGGAGTGCAGGGAGAACCGGGGGCCAGGAATGGGCCTGCCATGCATGCACATGTGTTTGTGTATGGGCTGTGTGTGTGCATGGTGGGGTGCACAGGACGCCCTGTGCTTCGTAGGCAATGCTTCTGGCAATTCTGAAACTTTCCAAGGTGAGTTCTGTGATAGCTTCTGCCTCACAGATAGAAACATGAGGCACAGGAAGTTAAATAGTGTGCTCGGGGCTGAGGGCTAGTAGACGCAGATCCAGGATCCAGCCTGGCTCCTGTTCCAGAGCTTGCACCCTTAGCCCTGCTCATGCAGCATCTGGACTGGGGCAGGTCAGCGAAGACCTTGCATAATAAGGTTGATTCTATCGGCAACAGGGAATCATGGAAGAACTTGGAACTAGGGGAGTGTGGTCAGAATAGTGCTCCAGGCAGCAGCGCATGGATGGATTGGGTGGGTCTAGAGACAGGGAGACCTGTCTATTTAGAGCAGGATGCCCAGCACGGGGGCGGGATGGAGTGGGGCACTGGGTACTTCAAGCCGAGTGTCCTGTGGATGAATGACCAGGACAAGGTTTGGGTAGAGCATGGGGACGGTTGGATTCTGGAGCATTAGAGCTCCCCACGGCTGCTGAACGGTTCCTCTCAGAGTCAGCATACTGAGTGGTGCCTTGTGAGGAAGGCGAGGCAAGCCGTGGAGCTATGAATTTACCTGCAGTGTCTTCTTTTGTGTGTGAATTCATTTGTATCATTTAATGCAAAGAATATCACAAGGAAATCAGGTGACCAGGGGAGGTGAGGCAGCAGTGTTCTAGGCAGCGCATGACATGTCAAGGTGTCTGTGACCCACATCCCTGCCGCTGATGGTCACTGGACAAACCCAGAGTTTTGGGAGTTCTCTTTGTTAAGACCATTGTAGTTAGAGTGTCACAGTCAGGAAAAGACTAGGAGGACACATGTCCCACCCTCGTTATGTTGGGGGAGAATTTCACTGTATCCATCCCGGAGAGCAGAGTTTCCTCTTTTGTAAAAGTGCGTATCAAGCAGAATCTACATTTTTCCTCTGTAGTAACACATTCCTTGTGTGTGGTGTTCTGCTGCAATCTAGTAACAATGTGGTGGAGAGAAAGGAGGAAAATAGGCCACACCAAAGGATTTACTAGTTATGCAATGTACATGAATCCAGTTTAAGTTCAGCTTTCTCATCTGGAAAAGTGGGGCAAGAATTTGCCTTTTGATGTTGGGAGATCAACTTCAAGTTCTTGGCTGAGGGAGGGTTTGGAAATTATAGATCACTCACAAATGTTATTGCTGTGGGTGTTGGCAGTGTTGCCTCCAGAAAGCACTGTGGTGAGAGAATAGTCCATTTTCTGAAGCTCCCTCTGTCTCATAAGCTAAATTACTCCAGTGCCCAGAGCTCTCTGATAGACTCCTTCTCCAAATTAGAATCTTCACTTCAGAATCAGAGAGTCATCCTGAATGGCATTGCTTCCCAAGAGCATGGCTGCTAAGGGTAACCCCAAGGAAGGGAGGCTTCTAGGGCCCTGACTGAGCAAGGAGCCACCCCCATCTGACTCCCCTCAGCATGAAAAGCATTATGTTTCCTCCACCACCAGAGGAGGGATCTAGCCCGTTTCTCCATTCACAGTCACAATATTGACTCCCGTGCTTTCCCATACTAAGGTTTCCGTATGTCGTAGTCATCACCATTGTCATTAGCAGCAGCTACTGTAAATATTTTTCAATGCCCTCGTATATGTCCAAGAGGTCAGCCAGTGATTCTTTGTCATGCTTGCATGGCTAAAAGTACAAATCTCTATGCCACAGACTTGGCCAATTGACTCAGAATAACTGTGGCTAAGTTGCAGACGTGATATTTCTTAAAAGCTCCCCCTGGTGATCCCAATAGGCATCCAGTGCTGAAAACAATTTCACTAGACTTTCAGAGGATACAAACAGATATAAAACACAAGAAGGAATTGCTGTCCAACTGGGGGAGACAGAGCTGGTGTATGCAGGGTCATAGGCACACAGGGCAGCCGATGCCCAATATCAAAGGCTGGCATTAGTGGACAGAGCGAGGGCATGCTGGGCAAAGTGAGGTCAGAAGGTAGAACTGAGCTGAGAGCAGGAGCAGAGACCCCCTTGACAAGGGATCCCCATGAAGGTGTGAGTTCGGAAACACAGACTTCGGTAAAGAAAGCAGTCTGACCCCCCCGTGAGATGGACGAAGGAGGGCATTCCAGAACTCAAATGTGCTGCCATGCTCTGAAGAGATGGGTGCGTCTTGCCTCTCGAGGCTGTATCATTGGCCCCACCCTGCTTTTGGTGTCTCCAGGAGTACTGAGGGGATTGATTTGTGTCACACCCTCCCAGCTCTGGAAGGGAGGGTGCAGAGAAAGAACTGGAACAGGGCAGAGCTCAGAGCCTCTGGTGGTGGCCACTGAGCAGGCCAGGGCTGGACAGAAGGGTAGGGAGTTCCTTCCACTGTCTCTGTGCCCTCTATAGTTTCTCTAGCACTTTATGCTTCACTCTGTAAGCATTTAAGGAAGGGTCTTTCTGAAAGTCTTGGTCTATTACAACTGTGCTATAGAAAAGCAAAGACAGGGCTGTTTGTTGACACCTGGGCCCTTGACATAGCCTATGATCAGCATAATCTCAGGGGTGAACAAGCTGGTGGATGCGAGAATCAACATGACAGAATTCTGGGATGGAGGGGACCTGGAGAGGGCTGGCTCTGACTGTCGCAACCTTAGCACGGTGTCTTTTTGGAATCCTTCTCATGTTGGGCCTTAGAGGACATGAGGTTTTGCTTCAGTTCTAGCAGGACCTCTCAAACCTCACATGCATCAGGGTTACCTGGAAGGTTTGTTAAGACACGCATTGCTGAGTCCCATGCCCAAGCTTCTGACTTAGTGAGTCTGGGGTGAGGCCTGAGAATCTGCATTTCTATGGGTGTTCCCAGGTCTTGCTGACACTCATTTGAGAACTCCTTGAGAACCTCTAAGTTGCAGAGAACTTTCTGTTTCCATGTGTCAAGCTCTGAGTGTCCATCAGCATGGCAAGGGGAGGGGTAAAAAGAAAGGGAGGAAAGGAAAGAAGGTTAGGTTCACTGCACCTCAAGTCCCAGCCCTTCCCCCAGCTCCATGCATTCACCTGGTTCTTTCCCTTCCAGAGCCTCTCCTTCCTCCTTCTGTGAGACAGGAATAATAGCACCTGTCTGGCCAGTTCACTGAGCTTTCCGAGTTCCTGTGAGACAGCATCATGGGATGCTTTCCTGAGCTGTAAATGTCTGTGCAAAAGCAAACAGCCACTGTGAAGTCACTGCAGTTTTCTGTGCTTGCTCTCTGTCCTTGATCCTGTTCCCTTGCTAGGGACAGGTGGAGAGCACATGTGTCTTTTGTGCCCAGTGGGCCAGGCGGCATCCTGAATCCATGGTACAGGCACGAGCTGTCTGCTCTCCAGGTTCAGCAGGGGCTTCTTTCCCAGGCCTGGCCCCAGAGGGTCCCCTGGGAGCCAGAGTGCTCCACTGAAAGGTTGTGGCATCTGGAGGGTCCCCCAGCCAAGCTTCCAAGACAGCTGGTCAACAAGAGGCTGATGGAGGCGGAAGGCCAGGTATCCGGCATCACTTTCACATCAGCAGAAACATTCCCTGTTTACAGAGCACCGCCCTCAGGGCGGCCAGCCCAAGAAAGAATCATAAGCTCATTTAGGAAGCTCTGATGAAATCAGTAGAAGAGACAGTTGCAGAGGGGTGTGTGGATGTCATTATTCACTGATTTCCTACTATGCACCACAAACCAAGCCAGGGCCTTCCACACACATCGCTCATCTGGTTCTCACTGCACGGCATAATGCTGAATGGCCACACATGACAGAGAAGAGAATGCTGGGTGCAGCCAGTTTATGCAGCTTGCCCGGGACCACAGAGTGAGGAAAGACTGCAGAATTTGTGCTGACCAGCATCTGGCTCCTCCGAGCCTGACATTGCATCTGCCTTCCCCCACTTCCCCTCCAGGCCTGAGGGTTCGGGCAGCTGCAGGGATTTGGGGGCTAATCATGGAGAGTCTGAATAAACTCTACCTGGTTTGGGTTTGGTGGGTATATTTATGTGGTTTGCAGGCATTCAAGTGTAGAGTATAGTAAAGACATATACGTCTAATGCAAATGATAGATAAACGCTTAGATTGTGAGATCATTAGTTATGAACCATTTGGGGGAAGAGCATAAATATCTTTCTGAGTTGACTAGATATGTTGCTATCAACAAAGATCACATAAAACATTAAATTGCAAAACGAGGGCACCCATGAGAAACTGGCAGGTGTGTACCATCCACTCCAATGGGACTGAAGACCCAGCACTGCACAGAGCTCAGCCCGTGCACAGCAGGAAACTGTGTGTGCCATCAACTCCAATGGGACTGAGGACCCAGCACTGCACAGAGCTCAGCCCGTGCACAGCAAGGCCTCATGTGTGCCATCGACTCCAGTGTGACTGAGGATTGAGCAGTGCACAGAGCTCAGCCCGTGCACAGCAGGACCCCATGTGTGCCATCCACTCCAGTGTGGCTGAGGATTGAGCAGTGCACAGAGCTCAGCCTGTGCACAGCAGGGCCCCGTGTGTGCCATCCACTCCAGTGTGGCTGAGGATTCAGCACTGCACAGAGCTCAGCCCGTGCACAGCAGGGCCCCGTGTGTGCCATCGATTCCAATGTGGCTGAGGATTCAGCAGTGCGCAGAGCTCAGCCCGTGCACAGCAGGAAGGTGATGGAGGGTTCCCCTAATTTCACAACAATCTGAAAAATGTACATCATTTAGTAATAATGAATTTATCAAACTCCAAAAAGCAAGTAAATTAACTATGCTAGAGCAAGGAGTATATTATCTTCTGTCCTGGTTGTGGAAAATTATTTTACAAAATCATTGTTGTAGGATTAAGTAATCAAAGAGTATTTAGCCAAACAAACAACCAAAAACGTTAGCAAAAGTGTCAGATATCTGATTAACTTAAGTAATGTTATTTTCTTGGTCTTATGAAGTTTCTTGGCCAGTTTTCTTAAATTAGTAATTAGTTGTGATTCTCTGCACTAAATATACTTACTGTTATAAAACTAATTTTTATTTATAATGTTTCTTTCTTTTCCTTTTTGCCTGCCTTCCCTCCCTCCTTCCTTCCCTCCCTCCATCCCTCTTTCCTTTTTTCCCTCCCTCCCTCTCTCCCTCCCTCCCTCCTTCCTTCCTTCTTTCCATCCTTCCTTTCTTTCTCCCTCCCTTCTTCTTTTCTCTTTCCTTCCCTCCTTCCTCCCTCCCTTCCTCCCTTTCTTCTTGAAGGAAAGAAAGGGGCCACAAGCCAAGGCCTGTGGCAGCACCTAACAGCTGGAAAAGGCAAAGATATGGGATCTCCTGGAGCCTCCAAGAGGAGCCAGCTCTGCACACACCTTGATTGCAGCCCAGCAAGGCCCACGTCAGGCCTCTGGCCTCCATAACTTGATAATAAAGTTGTGTTTTAGGCGACTAAATTTGTAGTTGTTTGTTACAGGAGCAATATGGAGAGGGACTAATGAACTGCCATTGTATTAAACCACTGACAATCAGAGTTGTTTGATAAAGCAGTCAAGTCAACCTAAGTAAAACACTTAAGGACCAAGAAATAAAGTCCTCACTTGAGGACAGTGAGACCTGAGAGCAGTAAAGCCACTTCCTTTTCGTGAGACCAACCCCTCTTGCAGACCTGCCTCTGGCCTGGCCCCATGGAGTGGCAGGCCCCCGTCCTCTGCTCTTCGGGTCGCACGTGGCCCAGCAGGCTCTGCGCACAGCATTTCGGCAGCACAGCGATGCCTAACTTAATACTCACTCTGGGAACAAGCAAGCTACAAGCTGTCAACGCTAAGTCTCCCTAAAGCTTTAATTGGTACTTACTCTAGTTAGTTCATTTAAAAGTCCCCACCTCTGCCAGATGCACAGTGAAGCTGACCCGGCAAGAGGGCCTGACGGTGGCAGAGCGATGTGATAATTAATGCGTCCTGCTTTCCTCCGCTTGAATTAATGTTTTCATGTCACTTGGACATCACTCCTGGAAACCTTTCTGGTTTTCAGTAATCAGCAGTTCTCCACCCCAGAACCCAGTAGATGATCAATAAGTGGTTGTTGAGTGAACGAATGGCTGAGTTGGAGATCTCGAAGGGTCAGATTTCACTTGGTTCAAGCCCCAACCAGTCTCCGAGAAATTGAGCCAGGGAGGCCTCAGGAGGCCTCGAGATGCCAGGGTATGAGCTAACTGTGGCTGGGAAGGTTGTGTAACGAGGAGTACAAAGCAGCCTAGGCATCCCAAATACGGCCACAGACGTGTCAGGGTGGCTAGGAGCCACGGCAAGTGCCCAGGCAGGGGCCACTCCCCAGCTGTGGGAGCAGAAGGGGCGCAGCACTGCCAGGTGCTCTCGGCACCACCGTCCTCCGCAAGGCCACGCCAGTGGGGGTTCAAGGCAGGGCTTCAGAGCCACACAGACCTGAAACTCACATCCCACTCAACCACCCCTCGCTAGACGGATGACTGCATGAGCTGCGTACTTCTCCAACACCCAGTTTCCTCGCATATAAAATGAGGATAATAATCATACCTACTTATTGGATTGTCGTGAGGATTAAACCAGGTGAATTGCTTGGCACGGTGTGTGGCAGAGTCAGTAACGTCTCAATAAGTCTTCCCCGGCACTGTGGTCCCCTCCTTCCCCCACCGAACCCCTGCGTCAGACACATGCAAGGTGGGGAGGGGCCTTGGCCAGCACAGAGCGCCATCCTGTGGGGCTTGCAGGTGAGCAGACTGAGGTCCTCAAGCAGCAGGTCCGGAAGCATCAGTGGACCCGGCTCTCCTGCCCCAGGCAGGGACTGCCCCCTGTACCACAGGCTTCCTCACCTGGTCAGGATGCCAGCAACCCCACATGGCACAGCCAGGACAGGGAGGGCCATGGAGGGTCTGGCTTCGCGTCCCTCGGAGCATGCCTCAGGGTGGTCCTGTGCGCCCTGTGTTGTGCCTGTGTGCCCTGTGTCCCCTGTGTGCCCTGTGTCCCATGTGCCCTGTGTGCCCCTTGTGTGTCCCTTGTGTGTCCCTTGTGTGCCCTGTCTGCCCTTCTGTCCTCTGTGTCCCCTGTGTGCCCTGTGTGTCCCTGTGTCCCCTGTGTGCCCTGTGTCCCCTGTGTGTCCCTGTGTGCCCGGGTGTGCCCCCATGTGCCCTGTGTGCCCTGTGCACCCCTGAGTGCCCTGTGTGGGCAGTTCTCCTCAGGCTGCAGGACAGAATTCCAGAGTGTGTCTGCCTAAAGCCATGATGCCGAATGTCAAGCATCATGGACCCTCAGGGCTTTTTTGTTACAGCTACGTATTAGAGCTTTGGGAATTCACCTAAAAGAAGGAGACAGAGGTTATAGAGGGGGCCGTCTTTGCTGATTCATTCTTCCCTCCGGAATGCAGACGCCAAGCCCTGCGGTTCTTTTGTCTGCTGCAAGGTTCAGTCAGGTTAGTCACTGTGACCTCCAAGGGGCACAGGGAGAGGTCAAGTGCTCAAACTTGGGAGACAGGGCCCTTGTCCATCTCCTTGCCCTGGAACAAGCCCGTGCAGTGACATATGTAGCTGTTTCTTCTAGGGCATGCAATATTTTTAATAGAAAAATCTCCAATCTAATTTGGGTCATGCTTTCTGCTTTCCTTTCCTCCAGCCAGGAAGTGACTGTGCTAAAATTTGGTTCATTTTCCTCCCTCAGCATCCCGTGTGAGTGCTGCATTATCCAAAAACTCTCAATTTTATATTTATCATGTGCTAATCGTGTTTTTGCAGTGAAAGCTATCTAAGAGATGAGTTGATGAATTTCCTTAATTTCTTAGTCCACCTCTAGCTAGCTCCTAAAGCTATGCTGATAGGCACTTGGGTGTGTTCATTTTCATCCTGAGCAAAATGAAAGGTTGTTCTTCCTCCCAATAATTGAAGTGGGCGGCGCTTGGCTACTTGCACAGAATTCTTTCCACTTATTCAATCATTTAGCGAAGATAAACGGAGTTCCTGCTCCTTGCCAGGGACTATGCATAGTTCTGAGCGTGCGAAGATGAACAAGATGTCCCTTCCCTAGAGGAGCTCACAGCGCAGCATGGAGACAAATGCAAACACTTTGCAAATACACCGTGAACAAGGGCCGCAGCAGCCCAGAGCAGCAGGAGCTGGCGAGGCGGGAAAGCAGTGGCTAGGCATTCCTCCTAGGAAGGGAGAACGTGAGACATGGAAGGAGGAGCAAAATGTGCCGAAGGAAGAAAAAGAACAGGAAGGAGCCCATCAGCCGGGGAAGAAAGTCCTCATTCATCCGGCAAACCGTTTCCGGCCTCTCCCACGTGCTGGGACGGGGGCGCTGGGCCCGTGTCAAACAGGCGGGGCGCGGAGCCCGCAGGAGTCGGCGCTCGGGTGGAGCCAGACCCGAACCCAGCAGCGCAGACTCCGCCCGGGGAGGCCAGGAGGGGGCATCTGAGTCCGGGTAGAGGAGAAGGCACCGGCCTGGAGAGGCTGGGGGAGGGATCTGCTGTACCAGGCAGGATAGTGAAGGGTGGGATTGCACAGAACGGCCTGGAGACAGGGAGTGGGAAAAAGGCCAGAAAGGGAGGGGGGTCAGATCGGGGTGGATCATGAAGGCAGCAGAGAGCTTCGGAGGAGCCCAAGCGAGGCTGTGCTGTGGCCTGGTTTCCTTCCGGTGCTGAGGCTGGCGGCGGCCACGGGCATGTGCTCCATGCTTCTGCGCGGCTCCAGGCCTTTGGGATCCCGCCTCTGTAGTGCAGAGAACTCACTGGAAGGAGATGAGAGAGGCGGCTGGGGCTGCACAGCTGGTGGGTGGGGACTGGGGGGCGGGTGAGCGCTGTCCTTGGCTTGGGAGGAAGCACAGCTCCAGAAGCCCGCCAGGGAGAAAGGAGGGCGCACCACAGCCAAGGCTGCACAGTGGTCCCTGCGCCTGGGGCCCGGAGAAAGTGCAGGAAGGAAGGAGAAAGCTGGTGGCCGCCTGCCTCCAGGGCGGGACTCCGAGCAGTGCCCTGTCCCAGCCACAGCCTTGCTTCTTTTGATCCTCATCACGACCCCTCTCCGGGCCAGACTGTGGGTGAGGTTCCCAGGCCTGCAGGGGAGAATCCGGGGTCTCCAGAGAGAGGTAACAGAGTGACCCTCGGCGCCGCAGCTGTCCACAGGTCTCTGACAAGCTGAGCTGACCTGCCCCATCAGTGAGGTCTCTGTTCTGTTATCACCTGCTCTGAGAAGCCTTCTCTGTCAGGGTGACTCATTATCCTGATTTGCCAGGACTCAGCGGGTTCCTTGAGCAGCCTGGGAGCCGGGGGTGGTGGTGGCTTTCCTGAACCCTGTCTTTGTCTAATGTAAGCCCGGTCCACACTGTTCGTTCACTCTGATCCTCAGTTACTTTACAGCAGTTAACACCTATCTGTTCTCAAAACGTGAGGTCCTCTTGCTCAGGGCTGTGTTCCTAGCATGCAACCCTTGCCTTACCCATGGCTGACAGTGCACATTTAAACGAGTAGATCAACTGCTCCATCTTCCCCCAGAAGCTCTGTCTGTCCTTCCACAACTTGGCTCATGCCATCTCTTCCATAAGCGCCGTGTGCTCTTCTTTCTCAGAAAAAAACTATTTGTTTCTTGACAGCTCAGCTCAAATATCAGCTTCTCTCGACCCCAGGCACTAGCATGGGTCCTGAAACCCTGGTGCCCTCCACAATGTGTATTCAATAAATGACTCTACATTTATCCCTGTAGATGTCAGTTTTATTAACTTTGGCCTATGTTTTCTGAATTATTTTTGAATCTTTATTTTGTGATCCAATCTATTGGTGACCCATAACAGGCTATGTCATCCACAATTAAATAAATGTGCACTCTCTGTATTCGTCTTGTCTTTATCTATTTAAAATAGGCTGCACAAAACAGGCCTAATAAATGTCATCTGTCATGCAGTTTGAGAAGACAAATGAGATTGACCTGGGCAAAACAGACGTTCAGCATACGCGGAATTACGTTGGACAAAAGCTCGAATCTTTCCTATACTCAGAGATTTTTCCTCTCTGCCCTCATAACCATCCCTGCTCACCACCGCCCTCATATCCTTAAAGGAACACCCTAGTGGTCACTAATGCCATGACATCTTCTCCGTTCTCCGAAGCCAAATCTGATCTCCTTTCACCTTAAATACTGTAGGCAGCCGGTTTACTCATTCACTCAATACATACTTACTAAGCATCTTGCAATTTTGCAGACATTGTACTGGATATGGGGTTACAAAGAAGGATGAGCTATGGGTAGGGCTTTGCTTTGTGTTATATCCATTCAGGTACGTGTCTTCATCTATACTCTGCCACTTGTGGCTTAGGCACATTATGCAGAACTTCTGAGCTTCAGTTTACCTACCTGTAAAAATTGGGATAATGTGTCCTGTTTCACGTAGTTCTGCAGGTTAGGTGATGCTAGGAAGCACCTAGCGCAGCGTTTGGTCCATGACAGAGGTCCTTCAATGCCCATTCTCCTCCTGCTACATGCCAGACTGTTCAAGAAGGCTCTCTCCCTTCCCTGCTGCATCCAGCATAGGACTTGACCCCCGGGAAGTCTGCTGGGGTTTATTGTTCTGAATTGAGTTGGAGATGGGGTGTGATCCCCAAGAGTTGGCTTCTTGCCTCCCTAGAGCAGGAGGGTGCCTGTCTCACAGTCACAGCTAGGGTGACAAACACCTGCTGTTGAGGTGGGAGGTCTGTGGTCTTGTCTGAGGTCCCATTGGGCAGGTTCAATGTGAAGGATCTCCCGTGGACTCAGAGCTGTGCAGGGCAGGGACTGGCTCCACATGAGCAGAGTTCCTCCAAGCTAATGGAGAGGGTGAGAGTCCCAGGCCTCCGTGGGTCCTGAGGTTGGTGTGTCCTAATGAGGTGGCCTGTGAAAACCCGAGGAGCTTGGCCACAGCCCATCTCTGGGGACCTGTTTTTTCATCCCCTTTTCCATTCCTCCCTGCCCTCTTCTGTCTATTGCTTGTTCTACTTTGTTTCTGTGCCTTCTCTGTTCTCCATCCCACTTCACCGCGGCCCCTCTTCTCCTCCCTGGGTTGGGCTTCAGCTCTGCCTCTAATTCCTTTTCTCCTCTGCCCCAACTCCTGTACTCAGGTAAGCACACCAGTGTGCCTGACTCTGTGCAAAGCACCCTGCAGAACAAACAGAACAAATATGTGTGCCCCAGTTTGGAAAAGCTTATGATGGTCTCTGCAAATTTCCACCTTTTCCCCCTTTTGAATGACCAACTTTCAGTGTCCCTTACCTCCTGCTCCCTCCGGCGCCCTTCCCACTTTCTCCCTCCCTCTCTGTCCCTCATTACTCTGTCTCTTGAAGGGGCATTAGAATTCTAGAAAAGAAATCTATCTCACATATTTCAGAGCGGCTTCTCCAATGATCTCATTGCAATGATATAAACATACTTAAGGCAAGTAAAAAGCTATTTAATGAAATAAATTATGAAAAATGTATAGGAAAGCCTTGAATTTCATACAAATTACTCAAAATGAATACTAAATCTGTTGGCAGCATGTAGCATGCCTGCTATCTATTCCTATAAGTTTTTAAAGCTTTGCAAATTAAGAGACAGTGGAATATCTTGTTTTTTGCACACCTGAAGTTTTCTCCACCTCTGCTGTGCTCCACCAGAAACAAAAGAACACACTCAATTTTCTTTAGACAGCCAATTAATCTGTGAAGACATTGCATTAACTCTGAATGCATTCAGTTTCTTTCACTTCTAGATTTCCACGGTCCTAAGATGAGAGATGGGTGAGGCCTTTTTCAGTGCTGGTCTTGGACCAGGTGGGGAGTTGTCTGCCTTGGGCCTGAAACCTCTCTGGGAACAACTGAGCTGGAATCCCAAGGGAGGCATGGAGGAGGATTGGGTGAAATCATGAGCCAAAGAGCAAAGGGACCTGCCTACACTGTTCTGGCTAAAGCTTAGCTGAAATGGCAAATTCCTGGTGGAAGGATGAGGCTGGAGGTAAGAGACTAGCATGGTGGTGGGGTGGCTGCTTAGATAAGGGGAGGATGACAGCCCTGGGAGTGGAGTCTAACTCTTCCAATGCCCTTCAAACGCTGCCTCAAATACGACCCTTCCTCCTCGCCCCACCAAATACACACTTTTTGGTTGACTACATTATTAGAAGTTCCTTCACCACACTCAGGCTTTTTAATTCTCCATGCATTTGCATCTGGAGTTTTTTCCTCCCACAATATCCTTTCCCTGTGATCTGCTGACTGCAGTTTTCCTTCTTGAAGTCTCAGCTGGAGTCACTTTCATGAAGTCCTCCTGCAGCTTTGCCTCTCTGTGCCCTCACCGAGCCCTGGATGATAGTCTTTCACCCGAGTGTCTCATGATTTTATTCTCTGCCCTCCTACCTCATGCTGTATATGGAAACTAATTCAAGACAGAGCACTGACCTAAATGTCAGAGCTAAATCGTAGAGCTTTTAGAGATTTTTCAAGCTATTAGGAAATATTTTTGAGACTTGGTGGTAGTAAATATTTTTTAGAGAGGATACAGAAAAGAATACATATTTAAATAATAAATTTACCTTGATTAAATAAAAAATGTTGCCCATCAAGGGAATATTCAGAAAATGTACAGGTAGATGACAAAAAAGGACAAAATATTCATAAAATGCAGCCTAACAAAGAACTGGTAACCAGAATATTGAAAGAACTACAAGTCAATAATAAAAAGACAAATAACCCAGTAAAAAGTGGACAAAATATTTAAGTAGATACTTCACAAACAGAATGTATTAGTGGTGAAAGAACATATGACATAAGCCACTTTTTCATATTATGATATTCAAAATGTTAATTTTCAAAACTGTAGTTATGAGGCATGCAAAGAAGCAAGAAAATATGGTCAATTTACAGGAAAAGAAAACAAAATAGAAACTATCCCTGAGGAAGCACAGATATTGGGCTTTCTAGGTAGCTTTTGAGTCAAAAGTCTTAAATGTGCTCAAAGAATTAAAGGAAACTATAGACAAATAACTAACGGACATGACTAGAATAACGCACGAACAAACAGCGAACATCAATAAAGAGACAGAAAATCAAAATGAATTGATTAGGAAAAATGACACAACGTAAAATGAAGAAAGGTGGCTGAATGGAACTCTCCAATGACCATCCTGCAGAAACATCAAATTGAACAACTATCCATGCAAGAAAGCCCCTTCATAATACTAGGTGAGAGATCACAGTATCTAGTTTTAGCATAACAGGGAAAGATGTATTGATGAGTGATATGGTGGGGATTGCAGCTAAAGTAGTGCAGAGACAATGAACACAGCCCTATTTCAAGGAGAATAAGGCCTGTGGCTGTCAGTGCTGCTTTGGCCTGAGAAAATCGAGTGTGTGGGAAGGGACACTGTCCTGCAGAGAAGGGTAGAGGAGAGCACCGCCCATGCCATGGGAGATAAATGGATTTCAGAAGAGGACAGTAACTGAACGATGTTTTGGTGAAGAGGATATGGGATTCATTCAGGGAGGTTTGTGGCTTGTTCATTTGTTCGTTTGGTTTTGTTTTCAAAGGATAGGATAAGTTTGACAGCAAAGAGTAGAAGTGGGAGGGACATTGGCTGATGGAAGACTGGTAAAGGAGACGACGTGGATGCATGTGGCGATGAATGACTGAATAATCTACTTTTGGGTCATGGCTGGTTTTGGAGTAATCAGGGTTGTGATTTGATGTCTACTTTGTTCATGGCTGAAAAGGAGCAGGTCAAAAATCAGCCAGTAACACTCGCTTTAAATAGCATTTTTTTTTTTTTTACATTTGGAGAGGTCAAATCACCAACAGCTCCTTATTTTCTATGTCTCTTATTTTATTTTTGAATGTTTCCTCTTTAGAAAAATAAATGAAATGTATAATAGCCCCGGTTCTGGGTTCGGACTGCTTAAGAATAAATCCTGATTCTCTTTTCGTTAACTGATGGAAGCTGGAAGCTGGTTCATTTTCTTTTTCAAGATTCAGTATCTCATTTGATGGGTTTGTTTGAAAATTCAATGAGATATTGTAAAGAAAGCACTTAGAACATTATCTGGGGCACAGGAAACACTTAATAAATGATGGCTCCTCTTCACCCTCCTCCTCCTTCTCCTCACTCTTTTTTGTCCTCCCCCCTCTTCTTTTGCTCTCCTCCTGCTCTTCCTCCTCCTCCTCCTCTTCCCCTTCCTCCTCTTTCTCCTTCTTCTCTTTCTTTAGGGGATTTCTTACCCACTGCAGGTAAGTTTAGGACATTCTCAAAACCAGACTTCCCAGTCTTCACTGGTCAATGTTAAGTTCCTGGATCAGCAGCCTCAGCAATTCCTGTGAACTTGCTAGAGATTCAGAAGATTGGGCCCCACCCAGAACTCCCCGGTCAGACCTCTCAACAGACTCACCAGCTGAGAAGCGCTGCAGTGCTGTGGATTTCCGGCAGGCTGCTTTGGTCTGACACTGACTTCATTGATGTTCTGCTCTGAATCCATTCATTCCACTCCCACGTGCAACAAATCAAAGAAAAATGGCAATGACAATGATAAAAATTACCTCAGAAATGACTCTTTCATTAAATGGTTCTTATGCTGAGAACAAAAAATATTAGTGAATTTTCCAATTTTTTTTATACATATTTCACTTGTTCCTCACATAAAGCTTGGAAAATAGAGAAAAGTGACTGTCCCACTTGCAAGTAAGACCAAATGCGCTGGAGATTATGGTAAAAATGTGACCCGCCCAGGCCAAATTTCTGTCCTCTCTGTGAATACAAAATCCTAGGGCAGAGAAATGTTTCTCCTTTGTTCAGAAAAATCATCTTGAAATCAATGTGAACTCAACAGGAGACAGGCAGGAATTCCACAGAGAGCAAACACAGGCTGAGAACTTGACTTCTAGGACTGCAGCTGCAGCCAGCTGTGGTCAGTGCAGAGTGCCAGAGCCTCCAGGACACTGGGGTGGTAGCCCTGTCTGCTTCTGGCCCTCTTCTTTCCTTTTTTCCACTTGCAGAGCCAGGCCAAGTTGTGAGCAACTCCCTGACAAAGCTCCCTGGGTATGGAGGCTAAGTAGGCATAGGAGAAATCGCTCCTCTGCTGATATAAGTCCCCACCCAGGTGGAAGACAGCAGAGAGCTATGTCATCAATTCATCCCACTTAGCACCATGCTCCTCAACTCGCTGACACTTTAATGAGCATGTCCAGATTTGTGGCCTGACTCCAGGGGAGAAGGCAAGGGAGAGAATAATTAGAGGCCCCTGACAAGGGAACAGAGAAATAACGTAAATGACCCAAGGGGTAGCAGGTTCAATTACAGTATAAAGCCCTCATTGGGGATTAACCAGTCCTTGGAGATGGCAATGATTGATTGGTGGGTGCTGGGTGGAGAGCAGAGGAGAGGCTGGGCTCTGTTCTGTCGGGTCTGCAGAGGGAGGGCCATGCTGTGCCAGCAGAGCCCCCTTCAAGGAGGCTTGGTTGGGAGACTCTGCTTGTCAAGAGGATGGCTCTGGCCTCCAGAATTTGTGTGATTGGTCACTCTACCTCCAATACCCTGACCTGTCCTGGAAGAGGCGGGAATGAAGGCTGGAGTCTCATTCCCAATGATGAATCTTAGGGAAGGAAATTCCCTTGCCTTCCTGGATAATTCTAAGGGGCATTGAAGAACAGACATTCTTGCTAAATATCACTTTCCACTAAAAATACCGTATTTGAGTTGGGTGAAAGATTATTGCCCCGATCCTTGGCATTGTGCACTTTTATGGAAGCCACTTTTGTTTCTCAGGGATAAATTCGCCAGAGAACAAAAATAGTCAATAACATCAAAATCAAGACTGAATGTATCCAGTTGCTTTCTTGAGCATCTTCTTCAACACACAATGGGCCCAGTTTCCACAAGAGCACGAGACAGCTTTGAACAGCAGAGTCTTTCATGGAAACCTGAAGTCGGGGAGACAGGGTGGGCCAGTGAACCTGGCATCCCGACCTGTCCTAGTCTGGGCCCTGTGCATACCTGGACAGTTACGTGACTTCTCTGGACCCCAGTTTCCTTGCCTGTACAATGGCAAGGGTGAATGAGACAACCCCCAGACCCTTCCAGTCTACTAGCCCGTGATCCTAGTTTGCCAGTCTAGCCCACGTCTAGTTTTCAATGCTTCCTATGCCTCTTTTGTCTCCATTTTCCGTCAGTATTAAAATCAGAGTATGAATTGAGGACAGAGAAGGGGAAGTTAATTCCGGGGCGTGGGGCCCTGTGAGAAGCCCTGGCTGGAGCTTAACGTGTAAAGGGTCCGGGGCTATAGCACACCACTGGGCCTGGGTTCATCAGGGAATGCTGACTGTTCTTTCCCTCCATCTCTCCAAGACAGTTCCCAGTCTAGTCCTTACTTATCGTCAGAACTATTGGAATTATTTTAGGCTTTGAGAGTTTGCCAAGATCTTAACATTAAGTGTAAGATTTATATTTTCTCTGAACAAACATGATGCGACTGAAGATTTGCTTCTCACCTTCTTCCCATCACTCCCCAAGGTTCAGGAAGAACTCCTGCTGCCCTGAGGGGGACGTGCTCTGTGACAATTGTTGGCTGTAGCAGGCATGGGTTCAGGTGGCACCATCTTTTCCTTAGTCCTCTTTGTGACAAAGTGAAGCAGGTGTGTAGAGTAAACCGTGTTGTCTGGAGGTGATGACTTAGGATATGTATATACTCTCCCTTCCAGGGCAGGACTGGAATACTCTGAAACTGGGGGAATGGTATCTTAAGTATCCACCCCTCAAGCCATGGGAACCACTAGTGTACCTTCTGAGCAGATTTCGTAACCTCTCTGTGCCGTGGCTTCTTCTAGAGTTAAAAATAAAAAACGTCTGCCTACTATTGTGGTGATTTAATGAGATAAAAACAATTAAGTGCTGAGACCAGAGCCTGGCATTTGGCAGAGGTCCCAGAAATTCCACTACTTTTAGCAAAAGGAATTATGCTTCCTCTATTTTACTAGGAGTACGAATTTTGTTTAAGTTTATACATTTCCCTCACTTTGAGACTGAGGGAATTTCTGACTGACAAATTTTATTTTCTCAAGAGTTTAGAGGCAACAGTGTGAGCTGGTTCCAGGTGAGGACAACTGTGGTAAAACTGGGAATCGAAGTAGAAGGAAGGTCCCAGGACTGGGTGCCAAGAGGCGTGATAGAATGAGCTAAGCGAGACCTGCAGCAGGTTCCCAGACTATTTTAGGGTAGTGATCACGGATTGGGGTTTGTTCCATAGGGTTTTTCTCTCGGTCACACCCATGTAGTCATGAAGAAGGTAGACAGTGGGGTTCTTCCAGGATCCAAAGTTTAGCAAAATAACTACAAAGGACATCGAGTGGGGCAATGGTATTAGCTTAATTATCAGGAGGCAATGGTAATGCTCGATTTAATGAAGATAATGAAGAAAACAAACAGTAGATGGCCTGAACAAGTAGGATAAAAGTTTTAGTTTTGGTGGGCTGAAAATTGTGATGCGGTGGAAGAATGGTTTCAGTCAGCTTCCATGAGTAGGTGGACAGCTGCTTGTGGTTCAAGTTGGCTATGGGACTTCATCTTGGGACCAAAGCTGTCCCTGGTGACAGAATAGGCCACGAGATGGGAGGGCAACCTCTATGGAGTGGGAGTCAAGGTGCCTGGAGATGGAGCTTCAGGCATGAGGGGCCAGGGAGCACGTGCATCCTGTAGATGGTGAAGGACCAAGAATGACAACTGGATCTGGGGTGGAGAGGACGCAGTGAGCAGGTGCTGGGGCTTCGCCGTGTGGGGGTGGGGTAGGATGACAATGAATGACAACAGTAAGGATGGGGAAGGCAGGGCTCTGGAGGGTCTGTAGGCAGGAGCTTTAAGGGGCAGAGGTCTCCACAAGATAGAGAGAGAGGGGTGGCAGTTAACACAGACTTTTGACTTTTACATCTATTACATACATGAGTGGTCTTTAGAATCACACCTTTCCTCTTTCTCCCCAAAACCATATGACAAAACCAGCTTCATGGACAAGGAGAGTCCTTTATTTCTGTCACTTTCTTACACATTCCCAACCTAGGTCAACCTCACCCATCTCAGCCAGATGGCTTGCACCCACCCCAGCTGACTTCCAGCATTAGCAGGTAAGAGGAAAAACGGGTTGCTGAGGGGAGCTCAGCTGTCCTCTCTCCTGCTGCTTCCCTCCTCTCTGCCTTCCCTGTGGGCCTCTGACAACATGTTTATCTTCTTCATATTTCAAGTTTGATGGTAATTTCAGGAAACACTTTTCATTCATAAAATGCAAATGTATTCAACATGCTCACTCACTAATATAATTTTCCCATTGATGTTTATACAGTCTGAAAATTCTTGCAAGTCTAAAAAAAACCTCTGGAACATTCATTTTAATTTTTCCTAAGCAATGCTAATGAAGTCCCTGAATAGAATGGAAGTTTATGACCTTTTTCTTTGATTGTTTGGACATAAATTATTTCCAATTTCCAAAAGATCAGAGTTTTCTCAGCTTAAAATTCAACTTCAAGTAGAAGTGAGTGAGTGTGCTTTTTAAAGTATTTTGAGTCCCTTGATGCTAAAATGGGGCTTGAACTGCAAAGTATGGCTTACCAAGTCTACCAAAGACAGCCTTCACCACTGGGAAGGTTTTCAGAAGCCCAGAGTCCAGTCCTTACAGGTGCCATCACGTCACACTGAGGCTGGATGGTGTCACTCTCGGGGGCTGGGGATGGGCACCCTGGCCAGGGTCGATAATATTCAGGCTGTCAGTTAAGAGATTCTTAGTCAATTTCCTGACCTGAGTAAAGCCATGAACTGAAGGCTGCTGGCAGGAGGGAACAGTGTTGGTTTTCTGACCTTTGTGAGTTCTGTGTCTTGAACATGGTGACTGTAATGACTCCCACAACTCCGTGTGCATCTGTAATGTGTAGGCCACTGAGCAAGTATTTTCCGGCACTTCACATTTAACGCTGAAATGACCTGCTAAGGTAGGTACTATCATTATGTCCATTTAAAAATACAAGTGTCAAGGTCCAGAGAGAGGAACTTACCTAGAATCACAGGGGCAGAGCTGGGGCTTGAGTCCAAGGGATCAAACTACAAAAGGAGACCCTGGGACTTGGGCCTGGGCTTTCAGCCTTCAAACCTCTTTGTTTGGTTATTATCATTGATGCTCTTGTCATTCAATCTGTGGGTGTGATCCCAAACAAAACTGACTGGTAGGGAGAGTTTGTGGACAGGAAAGCCCTCGGCCCCATCCACCTGTGTCCTGGCGGGTCAGCTGGGTTTTTCCTTCTGAAGGGAGAGGCAGCCTCCTGGGGGCTGTGATTCTCACTTTGTCCCTCCCAGGGCAGGGCAGGCCGCACATCACACAGCATGCCTGTGGTCGACCAGAAATCTGTTAGTCACCTCCTTACTTGGTGCTAGTCAGTTGATTCCTCCAAGGCTGAAATAAGTTCTTGAGACCAGCATTTGATAAAAATGTTCACTCTGGCACTTTCCACGGTATCAGCAGGACGCTGTGTTTGGCACCACTTCAGCTTAATGCCGGGGCCTGCGGGTGCCTTGAGGGAAAGGTACCTCTTCCCAAAATGAGTTCACCCAAGTCCAGGGGCTCCCAAGGTGGACCAGAATGCTCACCAGAGTGGGATCCTCAGGACCCCAGCATGTGCCTCCCTTCCTCCTGCATCTCAGACTGCCAGCCTCATGTCCTGATGCTTCATCTGGCTCCCCTTGGCCTCACCAGCCCTCTTCCTGTCAACTTTGGGAGGGTTCCTAGAGTCCAGCCTTAGTGGGAAGAAGGCTGCCATGCTGCAGGAAGGCGGCTTGCAGGTCTTCTCCCCACCTGTGCCTGGACAGACGGCACCTGCTCCCCACACCCTACCCTGGTTCTTTCCCGCTGTGCTCCTCCTCATCGCATCAGGACATCGCCAGGGAGCCCTCTGTGTTTTTCTCCACCCATTTATGCCACTGCCTCACTGATCTTCAGATTATTCCTGAGATCCCAGCCTTTCCCATGCCTGTCTCCAGATCTGCAGCTTTCAGGTGCACCAAGGCTAAAGGACATGGCATACAGACTACACTCAGGAGCAGCGGATGGCAGATTTTCAGCATAGTCACCAAACCCAGCTCTGCTGGCCACAAACAGGCATTTGTTCCTCAACCCCAGAAGAAAAGTAAATATCTCCATGCGCTGGTTCTTGAACTCAACACTCACCTCTTCCAAAGTGGTGTTCCTATTTTTCATGTCACATCTCTGAACAAAAATCCTCAGTTACATTAAGAAATATATGAAGTAGCTACTATATCTGATGTAGCTCAGAGAGGAGACCACTGATGGGCAGGTGCTCTGACCAGTCAAGGGCTGCTGTCCAGCCAAAACTGGGGCCTCAACAGGCTTGCAGAGGACCAGCAGCTCCCAGCCTCACTAGCTCAGCTGATGCTCACGAAAGGAACAGATGGTCATCCTTCCTCTTGTGATTTTGGATTAGGAGAAAAATATACAGACACTCTCCTCCATGTAGTTTACTTAATGAGGCTTGGGTTTACTGATGGGGAAGGTGGCATGTGCGTTGTAGACGTTGAGATAGTGGCATCGAAGAAGGGACTATTCCAAGTGGCTTTGAGTGTCAGCATTTTTACCACATATCTCTCATGGAACACAACAAAGGAAAAAGAGAACTGGAATCAGATTTTTCACCTGTAGTCAGAAATCATATTTTTTCCTAATTCTGGTATTGTTATTTCAGGTTGCCGTGTGTGACAGTTTTGTGACGGATTGTGATAAGAAGAAAATGATCAATTAAAGTGGTGTCATTGAGAACCAGGATTTTCAGCACAAGATAAAGAAGAATCAGATGTAAGATTGATGAAGTGAGGTAAAAACCCTGTAATTTATAAATGCATATTATCTATCTCCATCTACTGGAAGCTAGAAACAATGGACAATTCAGTAGTAATGAAAACCTGTGGCATCCAAATTGTGATCATTATACATCATTTATCATCAAACGGACCCAAGGCTCCTTGGAAAAATGGCTGATTATAGGTCTCAGGCAGGAAATGTACAATTTGAGCCTGAAACATTTTGTCCTACTAGAAAGCAAGGAGGAGATTACAGAATAATAAGATCGTGTCAGAAAGGCTCAGGAGGCAGCATTAAGAGGCTCCCACCAGCTGAAGATGGGACAATTTAAACATCATTAAATTTAATAACCATAATGAATGAAACCCAGCAAATATATTCGACTTCATTATTTCGTAATGAAATGTTAAAAAGAATATTAGGAAAACCAATTGTTGCCAGTGGAGGATGTTTGTGAACAAACAAAATAATTTCATTATTTTGAGAACTAGCACTAACCAAGCATTTATTTTTTTTCTGTATAAACCATTGTATAAAATGGTTAAATATAATATATGATAGTTATGGCATAATTTAATGTAATAGATAACGAGAACTTTTAGAACCTTCCTAACAGTGTTATTGTTGGTAGATTATGAAGGAACAATATATGTAGAGTATTACTATTTTGCAACTTCCTAATAAATTAATGGAACTAGGTAACAGCTGGTCAGATCCCAAATCAAGGATAGTCAGACATTTGGTGCCACATGACTGATGTACTTAGCCTTGCCTGTAAAGTAGGGTTACTGAAAACTGCATCTTATTTTTCAAGCCTTGAGTTATATCTACTAATATCTTCAAAATACAGAGATGGAGAAACATATTTCAAAAAAAGACCAGCAGGAAACACTCAAGAAAATCTACACTTTGAGAAACTGCAGGACAAATTTGCAGGTTTCTTCTGCAAATAAATTGAGGGGATTGGAGAGAGAGAGAGTTTGAGAAGATTAAAGAGGTTATGTGAGCCGGGCGCAGTGGCTCACGCCTGTAATCCCAGCACTTTGGGAGGCCGAGGCGGGCAGATCACCAGGTCAGGAGATTGAGACCGTCCTGGCTAACACGGTGAAACCCTGTCTCTACTAAAAATACAAAAAAAAAAAAAAATTAGCCAGGCGTGGTGGGGGGCCCTGTAGTCCCAGCTACTCAGGAGGCTGAGTCAGGAGAATGGCGTCAACACAGGAGGTGGAGGTTGCAGTGAGCCGAGATTGCGCCACTGCTCTCCAGCCTGGGTGACAGAGCGAGACTCTGTCTCAAAAAAAAAAAAAAAAAGTTATGTGGAAAATATGAAACTGATGAGTTAATTGATGATTTCAATAAATTACTGTTAACAATTTCAGGTGTGGTAATGGTACTGTAATTATGTTTGTAAGACAAGTTCTTGCTAACGTTTTTGGAAAAATTGGGAAAACGTGAATATGGATAGTAAGTAGACATCAGTGTTAAGCTTCTTAAATGGAACCATTGAAGTGTGAGTATGTATCGTAACACTTGTGTTTAGGAGATGGATGCTGGCACATTGAGGGCCAACTTGTCCTGATGTGTGTTATTTATTTTCATATACTTTAGACAGATGATTATATGCATGTGTATGTTTTTATTTTTTAATAATAATTGAAAGAAGATCTTTCTATCTTTTAGAGCTATATAACAAAAATACTTCCAAATACGATGGTGTGATTTGCTTCAAAATGATCTATATACTGTAGATCTGTGTACTACAGATCATGATACTAATAAACTGTATACTAAGTGGCTTTCAGTTACAAGGAAGCAGGTCAAAGTGCAACCTGATGAATTTTTAATCACAACGATATTTCTGCCCAGAATTCTTGTTAGCCCTGGAAGAGTGGCTTCACATCACGGCCGCAGGCAACTCTGAGAGCTCTAAAGGACCACGGCACAAGCACTGAGCCACCACTTCCCAAGCTGGACAATCAGTAGAGTGGGAGCCTGGCGAGCCTTTTGCCTCGCTCCCAGCCTAGGGCTGGGCATCCTGGAGCGCCGCCTGGGATGCAGGAGAGGGATGGAATCTTTAGGAGGGAGGCCACTCATCTGGCTCCAATCAGGGGACTGTCAAGGGCAGAAGTCCCCGATGCTCAGCCCCCCAGTGATGTGTGCAGGGTGCCTGCTCTGCAAGGTGCACTCATAACAGGATTTTCTTATTTTTTGAACTTTGTATGCTGTAAGATTTTAAAAATACACACAAAAAAGAGGGAAAACAGAGCAGTGAATCTTCTTGTACTTATCACGGAGCTTCAACAATTTATCCAAATTCTCCGTATTGGCCAATTCTGTTTAATTGACACCTCCATTTTTCTTTTGCTGGGGTATTTGAAAGCAAATCCCCAAACATTCTATCATTTGTTCTGTAAGCACATCACCAGGTATCTCTAACTAATCATATTTCCCCATAAACTCCTTTCCATTGTAACACTTCAATTTTTAATTATAAATTTATAATTATCAACTTTACTTCCTAAATGAAAGATTGAATTATAAATATCTAATCTGATACCAGCCCCGGTTCAAATTTCCCTGATTGTCTCAGAGGTGCCTTTCTGCAGTTGGTTTCTTAGCAGCGCCCAAAGCTCACCAATTGCATTTGACCACCTGCCTCTTCAATCTCTCGCCCTCTGAGACAGTCCCTGACCCCTCTCTGTTTTTCCCTTTGTTGCTGCTTTATTGGAGAAACGCCGTCATTTTCCACGTAGAAGGTCTCACGTTCTGGATTTGGTGGTTTGCTTTGCTGTGTAGTGTACCACGTTCTGGATTTGGTGGTTTGCTTTGCTGTGTAGTGTACCACGTTCTGGATTTGGTGGTTTGCTTTGCTGTGTAGTGTACCACGTTCTGGATTTGGTGGTTTGCTTTGCTGTGTAGTGTGTACCAACTCCTGTTTTCAGCCCTGCAGTTACCATAGTCGGATCATTGGAGCACAGACCGGCCGTGCTCAGTCTCCAGTTTCGAGGGCAGGGATGCCATCGTGGTGGTGCTGGGAACTGCCTCCCTCATCACACAGTGAGCCAGCTGCTGTCTGCTTGTATCACTTTCACTGGCTCGAAGACTGATTCCTTTAAAAAAATTAAAAGATGATCAGTGTGCTCCGTGTTTCTCTGCTCTCTCCATTATAAAATTCTGTCATTTTTTCCAATAGTGGTTTTAACATCCATCAATGGGTGTTATTTTATTTGAAGTTTCAAAATGTTGATTTTCCAATTCTATACTTTACTTCTGTATTCATAGGTTGCATTTCTTTAGAAAGAATAGTTTTGTATTGATACATAATAGTTGCACATATTTATGGGATACATGTGATATTTGGATACATGCATACAATTTGCAGTGATCAAACCAGGGTAAATGAGATCTCCATCATTTTAAACATTTATCCCTTCTTCATGTTGGAAACATCCCAAATATTCTCTTCTAGCTATTTTTGAAAAGTACAGTAAATTATTGTCAACCATAGTTGCCCTATTGTGCTGTTAAACACTAGAACCTAATCCTTCTATCTAGCTATAATTTTGTACTCATTAACCAACCTCTTTTCATCTCTCCCCCTTCCCCCACCACCCTTCCTGGTCTCTGGTACCCACTATTCTATTCTTCTATCCTCTACCTCCTTGAGATTGGTGTGTTTAGTTCATGGGTACAAGTGAGTACATGAATCATTTGTAAAGAGGAACATTTTTCTTCAACCCTGGCTACTTTGAAATACAAACTTGTAAAGTTTAAACTTGTAAAGTATAAATGTGTGTAATAAAGGTTATTTTCTTTTAGCTTTCAAATTTTGTATTAATGTGCTCATTTTATAACAACTTGGTCCATTAAACACTTAAATAATTTATTAAGAATTCGTGGATTTGTATATTTGATAATCTGATGTGTTTCAATCTGTTGCAGGCATTATTCATCGTATGGTCAAATTGTTACACCTTAGGCCCGCGGTGCTTTCTTCAGCAAATGACTATGTCTTTTTGTTTTCAAACATTTTATTTTGAGAAACGTTAAGCATGTTTCATGTCTTTTCTGACATGACACTAACAGGCTCATTCATCTTTATCCTTTCTGGCACAATAATAGCTTCCAGGCTTATCTTGTACATTCTCTGCCCAGACCTAGAAGCTGACATTTCCTGAAAGATTCCAGATCCCTATATGGTGGGAAGAAAAAGCCACAGGCCAGGTTCCAGATATGTGGAGTGCATTATTCTGTTTACTCTTTATGATAACCCTGAAATGTACCTATGATAATTATCTAACTTTTTTATAGATGAAAAATCCAAATTTCAATTTGATGCAAATTGTTGTCAAGATGACATTGATATGTGACTATTCATGGCAGTTTTACTCATCACAGCCAAACTTGGAAATAACCCAAATATCCATAAGCTGGCAAATGGTGAAAAATGACATATTCGTATACCGATATGCTACTTGGTAATAAAAAAAGGAACACACCGATACACAAAATGACATGGATGAATACCAAAAACAGTATGTTGGGATGTACGAACTGATCAATTCATACTGATTTGTTTGTGTAAAATTTTAGGGTTTGAAAAACTCATCTACATCTACAATTACCTGGAGCATGAATAGGAATAGAGAGAAATGGGCTGCAAAGGACATGAGGAACTTTTCAGGGTGAGGAGAAGGCTCTATACCGGGTGGTGGTCACACAGGTGTACGTTTATCAAACCACGTCACAGTGCATGGGTGTGTATAATCAGATGAAAGTTAGAACTAACTCAAGTTGATTTTAAAAAGCCAACCAAGGGTGTGTCCTAATGATGGCTGCAGTAGACCATGGGGTCTTCTCTGTAGGGGCCTCCGAGACCCTTACAGTATGACACCAGAGCTGTTTACCTGAAGGAAAGGAGGTGGGGATTTACACACCAGCTGCTGTCTCCCCTGGCTGAGGGTTGCCCCTGCAGGTGTCAAATTCCCTGTGCTTTTGAGCTGAATCTGCCTGCTTTACCATCAGGCCCGGCAAACCTGTGGTTTGTCCCTGAGCCTTTCCCAGCCTGTAACACAGCACACAGATGCAGCGTGTCATACTTAGTAATAATAACATCGATAATGCAGGCAGTAGCAACGACTGATGGGGCTAGCTCCTCCTCCCTCTGCAGAAGCTGCTCTTTCTGGGGACAGCATGATGGGGCACTGTCGGGCGAGGTTTATATTTCCAAACCCATACACCAACTTTTCATCTTTTCCTATCTTCACGTGTGACTTAGATGAATTGTCCAAGTCTTCTGAAACACGGTTGTCAAATGAGAAATGATATTTAAACATATCTTCATGACACTTGATAAAAATTAGTATTGTGTTCTTGTTTTGAAATATCTGCATTAGGAAGATTCGAGAGGCAGCTTCTGTCTCAACATATAATTAAAGCTAATTTTGAATTGACTTGCTATTTGATTTCTCATTAATATTCTTAGAGTAACAAGTTCCTAGACACCCAAGGTCCATTAACCTGCACCCATTACCAGCGGCTCACAGGCACCTCACCATTACATGGAGGGTGTGGCTTGAATTTGCCCTGCTGGATCCCAGGGTCACTGTGATTTCTTCCCTCAGATTTCTTCACTGTGTTTTAAAAAAAGCCTGTACTATGCGTGTGCTATTTTGTCTCTGAATTATTTTATGGGATTGGTTAACGCTGCTTGTTTAGGAAGCCGCTTAGCTGGCTCTCCTGCCGAGTGTCGCAAGGTATTAAGAAAGTTCATGTTCCCATTCTGCTGTTATGTTCCATGTGTTACCTCTAAATACTTATAAGCCTTACAATATAACAGTGTGATTCTTGCTGTAAGCGGTCACATGTATTTTAAAGAAATTAAGCAGAAACATAATCCTTTTAAAAATCACATTTTACTATTGAAGGTGGGTGCCACCTTTTAAGAGAAATGTAAAAAACATAAAATATTTGGCTGAGAGTGACCAGGCTGTGGGATGTGAATGCTGTGTCAAAGCTGAGGCTGTGAGGGAAACTCCAACTGTAAAGATGGCTTAGAACTCCGAGGGTCACACCCGTGCTGGCTGGTCCGACAGGCTTGGCTCCTGGGCTCGGGAGAATCTTGTCCCCACTGGCCATGGCCTGAAGGATATCGGACGCTCTGGGATGAGGAATTGAGGCCCAGCAGCTGTAGCCAAACTTTCTGGGTCTAAATGCCAACCCCTTGCCTTCAAGCCTCCAGCCCTGCCTGGTTCCAGCCTCTGCATCCACTTCCCTTCCCCGGACTCTCAGAAGGACTCCAGGTGAGACTCCCCCTCTGCATCCACTTTCCTTCCCCGGACTCTCAGAAGGACTCCAGGTGAGACTCCCCCTCTGCATCCACTTTCCTTCCCCGGACTCTCAGAAGGACTCCAGGTGAGACTCCGCCTCTGCATCCACTTTCCTTCCCGGGACTCTCAGAAGGACTCCAGGTGAGACTCCGCCTCTGCATCCACTTCCCTTCCCGGGACTCTCAGAAGGACTCCAGGTGAGACTCCGCCTCTGCATCCATTTTCCTTCCCCGGACTCTCAGGACTCCAGGTGAGACTCCGCCTCTGCACCGACTTTCCTTCCCCGGACTCTCAGAAGGACTCCAGGTGAGACTCCCCCTCTGCATCCACTTCCCTTCCCGGGACTCTCAGAAGGACTCCAGGTGAGACTCCCCCTCTGCACCCACTTTCCTTCCCAGGACTCTCAGAAGGACTCCAGGTGAGACTCCGCCTCTGCACCGACTTTCCTTCCCCGGACTCTCAGAAGGACTCCAGGTGAGACTCCCCCTCTGCATCCACTTCCCTTCCCGGGACTCTCAGAAGGACTCCAGGTGAGACTCCCCCTCTGCACCCACTTTCCTTCCCAGGACTCTCAGAAGGACTCCAGGTGAGACTCCGGGGGACTTCACATCCACCCTTCCCATGGTTCCTGGCCTGTTCCAGCCTAGTCTGAGGCAGAGAGGAGGGTTAATGTTATTGAAATAATTTGTTTACTTTTCTATAACAATCTTGGCTCACTGCAACCTCTGCCTCCGGGTTCAAGCGATTCTCCTGTCTCACTCTCCTGAGTAGCTGGAATTATAGGTGCCCAACACCACACCTGGCTAATTTTTGTATTTTTAGTAGAGACGGGGTTTCACCATGTTAGCCAGGATGGTCTTGATCTCCTGACCTCGTGATCCGCCCGCCTTGGCCTCCCAAAATTCTGGGATCACAGGTGTGAGCCACCACACCCGGCCATGAACAAACTCTTAGGGGAGAGGAGCAGAGGGGGAGTGAAGGAGGGAGGGTGGAACCTGCCTGCTCCAGCCGGCCAGCTCCTGGAGGCTGCACGGAGGAGCCCAGCAGGAGCTGGAGACTGATGTGAAGACTGCAAGCCAAGCCTAAACTGTATCCATAAATAATAATGACTTTATTTTCCCCCATTGCTAATTAGAAACAATAATATACAAGGAAACAGAAGTTACTTAATGTATAATTATTCAGTCAGCAATTTTCAAATCATAAATATGGATTGCTGTGAGTTATTGTGTTGCAGTCTTCTGAAATAGAACACAATATGCAAACGTGATTAACACAGCCGTGGCCCAGGCACTCTGAAACCTGCTTTTCCTTCCTTAATAAAATGATTGTTGCAGCCAGGCGTAGGTCGTTAGCACTGATAAGCAGTGGTCCCATTCCACCCCGTTTCCTGCCTCTTTCCTCTCCTGCAGATAGAAAGAGTGAGATGGGCCAGCGGGTTCCTATAGGATGAGCCCTCGAGACCGACCAATGCAGACCTGATAAATAATTGGCATTCTGTTTCAGGAGGCGGAGGGCTGATAAGCTTTTCAAAGGTAAGTGTGGAGCTCTGCAGAGCATTCTGGGAGGACAGCACAGGTTCACATCCCACCCTGGCCTCTCCCTGGGTGATCTCAGCCCCCTGCCCACCCACGTGGCAGCCTCACCCCAGCCCAGACCCATCTTCTGAGCTGCAGGCTCTTTATGTGACAGCCTCATCAGAGTAACTCACTGCCATTCCAAACGTAAAGCACACAAATGCAAGCCTTGATCCACGTCCTCCTTCCCTCATCGATCTCTTCCTACTTCAGCCTTCATTATCTCCAAAAATCACACCAAGCCAGAAATGTTAAGAACTGAAGCCAGAAATTGCTCATCAGAAATGTAAGAGTCACTTTGACGCCTCCTTTTCCTTTCTCCTCACTTCTAATCCATAAGCAATTTCTGTCATTTCCACCTCCAAAATAGACTCCCTTCTCTCTGTGCCTTCACAGCCACTGTCAGGACCTGAGCCACAGTCATCCTTCATGGCAGATCACGGCTCCCCCTGTGAGGCCTAGCCAAATCTCAGCACGGTTCCTTCACTGCTCCCCCTGGTTCCAACCTTATCTTCCTCTAATTCATTCACCATAGAAAATCCAGTGTGACCTTTTAAAATATACGTTGACTCGGGAGGCTGAGACAGGACGATCACTTGAGCCCCAGGAGGTCAACGCTGCAGTGAGCCATGATCCTGCAACTGCACTACAGCCTGGGTGATAGAAGGAGGCTTTGTCTCTCTCTCACTCTCAATCTCTCTCTCTCTCTCTCTCTCTCTATATATATATATATATATATACTCATTTATATTTATATAAATATATGTGTGTGTATATTACGAGTGTATAGTACACATATATCCATACATATCTACATATATTATACACACAGATAGATAAATAGATACATAGATACCATTTACTCTTTTGCTGAAGACTTGTCGGTAGCTTCTTATCGACACACTAAGCCCGGAGCCCCGACCTGGTCAACGTGGCCATGTGGCGTGGCTGCCTCCCGCTGCCCTCAGCCGACTGCCCTCAGCCGACTGCCCTCAGCCACCACGGCCTGCACTTGGTTTCCTGGAGCTGCGGTGCTTTCCTGCCTGGGGACTGAAACGTGCCACCCACCCTGCTGGACACAGCCTGGGTCCCCACCTCCTGCTGCTTTCCCATCTCCTCATTCAGAGCCCAGGTGCAAGTCACCTCGAGGGAGGCCACAGCACAGGTCTCCCCTGCCCTCTCCCACGGCGTCCAGACCTGGATTTTCCTGTCACCTCAACAAATCATAACCATGGATTTCTCTTGTTTTCGCTCATCATGTTTGTGAGTGAGCAGCATTGCTGTGGGGTTGGGGTTGGGGAAAGAAGCTCTGACCAGGATGCAGGGCCAGGGTTGCTTCCCACGGAGCCGCCACCTCTCCTTACACCTCTGGGAAGGCCTCTGTAACCCTTTTGACCAGGAACCCTTCCCTTATATGAGATAATTGAGACAGGCAGCCTTCATGGGTCTGAATTCAGAATAATAAGGATGTTTCCACTCCCAGCATCACTGTGTGGGCACCTGCTGTATGTAAAAGAGGCCCCATGGTGCCTCAGCGGTTACCTTGTAAAATGGGGACTTTGTGGGTGAAAATTTTAATCACGAGGCCTATCCAAGTCTATGTTTCTCTGCAGGGTCTAAGGGGCTGTCTGAAATTGCCCTGTGTGTGTGTGTGAACATTTGGCTGACAGCAGCGAGTGGGAGGGAAGACAGTGCTGTGTGCACCAGCTGTCGGAAGCTGAAGCCGTGGGGAATGGTTGAATTCACTGAGTGGGCAGCGGGCGCTTAGAGACTGACATTTTTCAGGAGCTCAGTGTGGAGTGACTGCGTGATTTTCATGAGAATGGGCAGTACTAACTTCAGAGCAATCGGGGAGCCCAGTGTCACGGATTCCTTCCTCACAAACAGCTGCGGGTGAGAGGGATGCTGGCCCTTTATCCAGGGTGGCCCCATGTGTCTGCATGAGGTCTGTGGTGTAAGCAGCTGCAGCAGGAATGAGAGAAACAGAAAACTTAGATGTGAGTGCTGAAATGTTAACTTTATTTCCTAAATGAGGTGATGCATGTAAGTGAGGGAGACAAAATGACCGACGGGAAGCTGCAAGCGACACCAGCAGCATTGCCTCCCCGGATGCTGGCAGGAGGCTGTGTCCAGACCACACTCTCTTTGGCCACTTCAGATACAGTTACCAGTTCTAACAGTAATGAACCTGCCAGCTGGAGAACCAGTCTAAATGCCCGTGTGCTTTTCAAGCTTCCTGGTTCTCCTCTTTGGCTTGAGGTACACGATTATAAAATAAGAGATATGGGAGCACCAAGACCATGTTTCCTACAGGTCCAGACGGGAGAAAGCTGAGGCAGCGAGGACTCGAGAACATGGGCCAGTCAGCAAGTCAGGGCAGAGGAAGGGAAGGAAACAGGGCAGGAGGAAGGGAGGGAGGGGAAGAGAGGGATGCGGGTGGGGTGGGGTACGGGTTGGACAGAAAGCAAAAGAAAGAGGATGAGCTCAAGAGATGGGAGAAAGAAAAAAGGGGATTGGACAGGAAGCAAAAGAAAGAGGATGAGCTCAAGAGATGGGAGAAAGAAAAGGAGAGGGAGAGGAGAGAGACATGGTGGAGGACATGTGAGAGGTGGGGTGGCTAAGAGGAGAGGGAGAGGAGTTTTGTCTGGGGCATGTGATTTGCATGCCCTCAAAAAAAGTGGAACCAGGCAGATAAAATCAATTACAGCATATATGATATTGAGAAATTCGCAATCTGTACACAAACACAGCAGCAATGTCATGAACTCATTAGCAACCTGCAAATACAAAGAGAAATGCATGTTTGCGGCCATCTATCCTCATTGTTTCATTACCCTGGCCCCAGCTCCTACGGACCAAAGAATGTCATTTCCTTCTGATGAAAAGTTTTTCTCTGACCCTAATGCTCTTCTCTATTTTCAATTTGAACAGAGTCTCCATTGCTGTACCTTACTGGGTTATACAATACCCTGTGAATGAAGCCTTTCAATCAACCTGAATGTAAGTGCGTTGCATAGCTCCTCAGCTCCACAGGCTCCAGCCTGCTTGTTGTGCAGTGACACAGCCTCCTCCAGCTCTGGTGGTTGTGCTATGTCACATTCCTCTGAAGGCCCATGGCCGGTGTGCAGCAGACTCCTCTTTTTTCTGGAATATCCTGCTCCTCACTAGAGGTTGCTGGAAGGGCACTGGTGCCTGCAGGCTGTTGTCTGTTACTTGCTTAGAATGTCATTCCACGAGCCTTTGTTAAGTCCGTGGAGGTACACGAAGACGAGGGAAGCTCATTCTTTGTGTTGATGTTGATCTCCACCTGACTCATGAAATAAATGATTCACAGAAGACTATTTTTAATCTTTAACAAAATTCGAAATATTATAGATTCACAGGAAGTGGCAAAAATACAATCCAGAGAGTTTCCCTGTATTATTCAAAAGTTGGATTTTATACAACTACACACAATATAAAAAGCAAGAAATTAACATTGGAATGATGTGTGTATAGTTCTCTGTTCATGCATCCTATGTGTAGATTTGTGTACTTGCCACCCAATCAAGATGTAGACCCGTTCCATCATCACTCTTTATGATCTCTCTCGTCTTATTCATTTATGGTCATATCCAGCCTTCTGCCCCCCACAATCCCGAATCCTCATCAACACTAATTTTTCTCCATATCTATACTTTTATAACTTCAAGAATGTTATAGAATCTCTATGTGACCTTTAAAGATTGGCTTTTATTCACTCAGAATTGTGCCCCTGAGAGGCATTCAACTGGTGTGTGTATCAAAGCTTTCTTTTATTTGTAATTCTCAGTAATGGTATGGATGTACCACAATTTGTTTAACCATTATCTTATTGTAGGGCATTTCGATAGTTTTCAGTGTTTGACTATTGCAAATTCATAGAATATAAGCACTTACATTCTGTGTTTTGTGTGAACATAGGTTTTCAATTCTCTCCAGGTGTGCAATTGCTGGATTATATGGTAAGTATATGTTAATTCTTTTTTAATTTCCAAACTGTACTCCACAGTACCATGCTATAACCCCACCAGCAATATGTGAGAAATGGAGTTCCTTCACATCCTCAGCAGCAAGTGTTACTGTAGCTATCTCTAATTTTTGTTCTTTTGATGGGTATTTAGTGATAGCTCATTATGGTCTGAATTTGTATTTCTCTGATGGCTATTATACTGAGCGCCTTTTCATGTACTTATTTTCGATTTGTACCTCTTCTTCGGTGAAATATCTATGTTTTTGCTAACTAGTTAATTGAGCTGTTTCTATTTTTACAGTGAGTTTTGAGAGTTCTTTATATACTCTGGATAGTAGTCCACTGTCATGTATGTGTTTTACACATGTTTTCTCACAACCTGTAGGTTGTATTTTATTTCTTTTGACACAGTCATTTGTAGAGCAAAAGTTTTAAATATTGATAAAGTCCAATTTATTGATTTTTTTTTAACAGATCAGGGTCTTGGTGCCATATCTAAGAATTCTTTACCAAGCTCTTAGTTTTAAAATTTTTCTTTGTTTTCTTCTAAAATTTTTATAGTTTTTCAGTGTACAATTATATCTGTGATCCATTTTCAGTAATTTTTTGTACAAAGAGTGTGGTTTAGTTTGAGGTTCATGTTTTCCCCAATGCTATTTATTGTTCAAGCATCACCGGCTGAAAAGACCCTCCTCCCTCCAGTAAGTTGCTTTTGCAGCTTTGTAAAAACTCAAATGGGCATATTTGCGTGGTTCCATTTCTGTTTCATTGATCTGTCTTTTGTCCAGTATCACCCTTTCTTGATTACTACAGATGAAGATGCTCCTCAGTTGATGATGTGGTTTTCTCCCAATAAGTCTAATATAAGTTTAAAATATCATAAGTTGACACCTAACCTGTCAAACATCAGAGCTTAGCCTCGCCTACCTTAAACATGCTCTGAAGACTTATGTTTGGGCAATATCATCTAACACAAAGCCTATTTCATAATAAAGTATTGAATATATTATGTAATTTATTGAAAACCGTACTGAAAGGAAAAGCAGAATGGTTGCATGGGTTCTCACCATTAACGTACACAGCTGGAAGCATGCTGGGCCTGAAGAACATTCAAAGCCCTGAACTAAAATTAATTGCTGGACGATGGTTGTGCTGCAGAGCCAGGCTCACCAACCTCTCTCCCTTCTGATATGGCTTGGGAATTGCTGCTGGAAGGCTCTAGGGCACCTACACTTGTTGATGGTTTAGCAGGAGTCGTGTTCTTTAGGAAGATGTCACGAATCAGTATCAGTTGCTTACCCTCGTGATCTTGAGGCTGACTGGAGCTGAGGCTCCCAGCTGCTGCCCAGCCCTGTGATGCTATCATAGGGCATATCACTAGCACAAGAAAAGATAAAAATTCAAAATTTGAAGTGCTGTTTCTACTGAATGCATATTGGTTTTGCACCATTGTAAAGTTGAAAAATCCTAGGTCAAGCCATCATTCGTCGGGGATCATCTGTATATTGTAGGTGTTAACATCAGATAGAATGACTCCTCCCACTGTTTTTCAAAAGTGTTTTAGCTATTCTAGTATTTTTTCATTTTCATATACATTTTATAACAATCTTTTCTGTATCCACAAAATAGCTTGCTGAGATTTTGTTGGGAATGACATTAGACTTGTATACCAGTTTGAGGAGAATTGACGTCTTTATTATGTTGAGTATTCCAATCCAGGAACACAGCATGTCTCCATGTGTTTAAACATTTTTTAAATTTTTCATCAGTATGCTGTAGATATCATCATACAATTTGCATATATGATTTATTAGATTTACATCTAAGTGTTTCATGTCTTTTGGTGATTATAAGTGGTTTTGTATGTTAAATTTTTGTTTCCACGTATCCATTGCTAGTATATAGAAATGCAATTGATTTTTGTATGGCTAACCTTGTAACCATGCTGAAATTACTTATTCGTTCTAGGGGGTTTGTTTTATTTTGCGGTTTTACATTCCTTGGGATTTTCTGTTGAGGTGATCATGTGATTTGCAAGTAGAGAGAGTTTTATTCCCTCCTTTTTGATCTGTATGCCACTTATGGCTAGAAGATCCAGTAGCAAGTGGAATGAGAATGGTGAGAGTCAACACCCTGACCTTGCTCTTGATGACAGGGAGAGGGATGCATTCAGCATCCACTATTTAGTGTACTGTCAGCTGTGGAATTTTGTGGATGATCTTTATCAAGTGATAGGAGTTGCCTTCTAGTTCCAGCTTTCTGAGAAGTATTTTTTTTACGAATTTAATTGGCACTGAATTTTGTCCAGCGTTTGACATAGTCATGTAACTTTACTCTTTAGTCTTGCATCCCATGGTTATTGTTTATAAATAAATAAGCAAACAAATAAAGGGATTATATTTGCTAATGTTTTGTTCAGGATTTTTACATCTTTATTTATGAGCTATTTTGTATTGTTTTATTTGACTTGGAGATCTGAGTGAGTAATACTGGCTTTGGAAAAAGAAATTAGGAATTAGACGTAAGTGTTCCTCCACTTCTACTTTCTGGAGAAGACTGTATGTAAGTGGTATTAATTCTTCTTTAAATGTTTGGTAAAATTCTTAAGTGAAGCCATTTGCGCCTGGAGATTTTGAGTTTTAAACTATGAACTCAGTTTCCTAAGTAATTTAGGCACTTTCAAATATCTGTTTCATGTTAGGTAAGCTTGTGCTTTATGAGGATTGATTCATTTGATCTAATTTTTCAATTTCTGGGTCTAGAGTTGTTCATGGTATTTCTGTATTCTCCTAATGCTTGCATGATCTACAGTGATATTCTCACAGGTAATTATTTTAATACATTACTGAACTGCCCCAAATCATAATAACACAAAAGCATTTGTCACGTCTTTCCCCTCTCTCCATGCTGACCCAGGCTCCCGACCAGAAGTAAATAATGGGAACCGCTGAGTGACCTGCGTGAGAGTCGCAGGTGTCAGGTGCCCTCCCTGGTGCTGCCCTCTTCCCACGCTCCCAGTGACTGGGAAAGGATACAGGGGTGATGGCCAACACACAGAGCTGGGTCTCCCTGTCAGGACTCAGTTGAGCTTCCAGGCTCCCACCCCAGAAAGTGCCTCCTCTTGTAGAGCCAGAGAAACTTGGTCCTGGATGAATGAACTTCAGCCCTACATAGCCCTACATGTATCAAAGCAGCTGTAGCAGCAACCACTCAAGGAGCTCAAGGAGTAGAAGCAAAGGACCAAGCAATGGAAAGGGTAGACAGAAGGAAAGGAGGGGGGTGGAGGCCTTGGAGGCTGACCTGCAGGGATGTTGAATGCCATGGCATGATCAGCGACTGAGATCCTTCCTCCCATCCTGCCACATGGACATGCCCTGGGGAACGGTGTGTGTGTGAGCAGCGAGGAGATGCTGTCGATGGAGGCACAGCTGTTCCACTCCTCCCTTCTCAACTTGCTACCCATAAAGAGCATCTCCGAGTGGATGGATAGCTTTTGAATCCTCTTATAGTTTTTCTTACTGAATTTTCATTAATAGCCTCCTCATCTCCCAGAAATGTCAACTTTTTCTTCTTTCTTGAGAATCTGGAACCTTCAGGATAGAGGCCTCCTCTCAGTGGCTGCTCAGGATAAATGAATATTTTGTTGGATTGAGGAGGACAACCCAGCTGCTCTCTGGGAAGGTGGTTCTGAGAATCCTCAGGTGCAATGTTTATGATTAGGGGACTGCAGTAGCTGTGAGGGGCAAAATTAGGAAGACAGAGTATGGACTCTTCAAAAACTTCTTGGCTGTAACCAAAGTGCAGTTCTATTACCAGGTCAAATCATTGTTCTCAATATGTCAGGTAGTAATTCCTTTTATGGCTGAATGGCATTCCATTGTTTGAATATACATTTGTTTATCCATGCGTTGTTGATGGACATTCAGGTCATTACAAATACAGCTTTTGTAATAGGCTGAAAAAGAGATGTTCATGTCTTAATCCCTGTGAATTAATCTGTGAATGCTATTTTATAATATATGGCAAAAGGGACACTGCAGCTGTGATAAACTTAAGAACTTTGAGATGTAGAGATTATTCTAGATTATACAAGTGTACCCAGATAATCACAACAGTCCTTATAAGAGGAAGACAGGAGGCATTGGAGATAGAGAGGAGAAGGTGATCTGATCATGTTCTGTGTGAATTCCATGTCCTTAATTTTGCTCCAGCTCTGAAATGTTGCTGAGTCACAGCTCTGATTTCTGGTAGAGAATCCCATCAAACTGGAGACGGCCTCTTATTTAGGCAAAGGGAATGGCCCAGGAAGGACATCCTGACTGTCACTTTTCTCCAGTGACCTCTGCCAGCAGCTAGTTTGCCCATAATTTACTTTCCAGATTGCGTTCACTCTGGGATCCTTTCTCTAAGTTTGTTTAACTTGATGTAAAATAGTTTTCACAATTCTAGTTAAAATTACTGTAACTGTTTATAAAATGCATTATCCTTGCTTCACAAAAAACCTTGGCAATTTCTGCAAATCAGTATCTTGTCTGACGCCATTAAGAAGAGTTCTGGGAAAAGTAATAAGAGGAAGATTGGATGACCTATGTATTTCTATCTGCCTATATCAGATGCCACAACATTTAGAGAAATTGACCTTAGGGCTTTGCATAAATTGCTAATGATATTTAATTAGCATATTTAATATGTGTATGTACCACACAGCCAAATGTTTAATAGCATCTTAAAGAAGCGGAAACAAGACAGATAATAACTGATTATAATATGACTGATAAGTAGAATCAGAAATAACTAGAGGAGTGAGTGTTACTAAGCCCATCCACTGATGAGCACATCACTGCTGTCACTGAGCATCAACTAGGTCTCCAGATTTGCTAATTAGAACCAAGGACAACCGGGCTCCATAAGGATAGCCATCTGTGGGAGCTCACTACCAAGTGGAGAGAGCAGCTTTGGGCATTTCCACATGGAGCACCTGCGCTCCTCATCCACGACTAAGCAAGCAACAGATAAGAAAGAGCTTGGTTAGAATAGACCCTACACAAGAAGAATCAGATCAAGAACATAAGGAGTCCAAAGTATATTAGGCACGAGAGTTCCTGAGGGAAACTTGAGAGATCATGAGTCCTGACAATAGCTTTGAATTAGCAATAAATAACTCATCAGGCTGGACAGCAAGACAGGGAAACGCTCTTCTACTGCGCACTCCCTCTGGAATCATGGCAAGGTGCAAACCTTTCAGAAGTTAATAGCTTTTATTTATTAGATCAGTTCTAGGCACACAGGAAAATTGAGTGGGAAGTTTAGCGTTTCCATATACCTCCTTCACTATGCAACATGGTTCAACCTTCCCTGACTATCTTGTATTAATGTGGTACATTTGTTACCAGCAATGAACCAATGGTGACACGTTATTAACTAAAGCCCATGGTTTACACTAGGGGTCACTTTGTGTTATGCATTCTATGGGTTTTGACAAATATATAATGGCATGTATCTGCTATTACACGGTCTTGGTACCTGTGACGATCGGTTCCAGGTCCTCCCACTGATACCCAAATCCATGCAAACTCAAGCCTGCAGTTGGCCCCAGGGAACCGAGGGGTCTAGAAAGCCGGCCTTTCTTATAGGCAGGTGTTTCTCCCTGAGAACACTGTAAATTCAATCAGCATCTGGCTGTGGATGTGGAGCCCACAAATGTAGAGGCTCACTATATTTATTTTTAAAAAATCCATGTATAAGGGGATCCACACAGGTCAAATCCACATTGTTCAAGGGTCAAAGGGTCATACAGAATAATCTCACTACCCCCAAATCTCCTGTGCTCCACCTGGTCATCCCTCCTTCCTTCACCTCAAGCCCACGCAAAAACATTTTTAAACTACTGAAGGAAAATAATCTGTCAACTAAGAATTCCATACCCTTGAAAACCAGCTTTCAAAAACAAAGATATTTCCTGATATATAAAAGCTAAAAGAATTCAATACCAGTAGAACTTCATTGCAAGAAATATTAAAGTAAATTCTTCTGACAGAAGTAAAATGATAACAGCTAGAAATCTGGATCAACACAAGGGACTGAAGATCACAGGGAACTGTAAATATGTGGTTAAATACAAAACATTGTCAACTCACTTTAAAGGTTAGAAAGAATATTGTCATATGGTTCTAATACTATTACTGAAGTAATATATTAATTGAAGGAAGACTGGGATTGACTAAAAATGTATACTCTGGACCCTGAAGAAACCCTTGTTTCTAAGGATAAATCTGATGTGATTCCTATATATATGTATGTATTCCCTGTAAGCATTATGTCTTTCCCCCACCTCTGGCTACTTTTTTTTTTTTTGAGATGCTCTTTATACTTTTATACATAAAAGAGTCTTGATCTCTCTGTCACCAAGTTTGGAGTGCAGTGGCACAATTTGTTTACTGCAACATCCACCTCCTGGGTTCAAGCAATCCTCCCACCTCAGCCTCCTGAATAGCTGGGCTTACAAGTGTATGCCACCATGCCTAGATAATTTTTGTATTTTTAGTAGAGATAGAGTTTCACCATGCTGGCCAGGCTGGTCTCAAACCTTTGGCCTCAAGTGATCTGCCTGCCTCGGCCTCCCGAAGTGCTGGGATTATAGGCATGAGCCACCGTGCCTGGCTGGCATTATTTCTTTACAAGTATAGACCTCAGTGGGAGGCCACTGGAACTGCACCCAGCTGAAGGAGGCAGCAGGCCTCACTGTTCCATCCAGGCCTCCTTAGTACCCTCTGCAGGTGAATGTATTGGGCTTGGTCCACTTTTTATAAATATGAGAAATAGGACTAATTCCTCGAAGCTCTAGATGACGTTTGACCTAATCTAAAATCCTCCAAGTCATATTAATGGGATAGATAATTCCACATATTCATTGTCCTTTGAGACCACTGCCAATAGATATATAAAGAGCATGAGAATTTTATATATATATATACATATATATATATTTGTCTTTTCTTCATTAATGGAGCAAGACATCCCTTAGCCTCGGAAATGTCTAAATCTACTAGAGCACTGAAAAATGCTTATTTGTTGAATGTTTAAAAGATATTACAGAACTAAATTGAAACACAACATGTCCTGGGGATCATTTTGTTCACTATATCTCTATGGGTCTCTTCCCCAGGCTTCATGGGTGTGGCTACAGACTTATGTCTCTTGAATGAAAGTGAATTGCTGAAGATGAGGTTGTTGACCTTCTTCTTAGAATAAGAATAAATAAATTTGATTTTTAGTATAAAATTAATATGACATCTCTGATCTGTTTGGTCTGCTCAATGGGATTATTTGCTTTTAGAATTCTTGGCTTATTGTTGAGTTTCTGACTCCCAGCATCGAGGGCCTCTTACTAAGCAAAACTTTTCTTCTCTAAAAAATTGAAAGTGAGTTTCTCTTTAGAGAAAGGTCACTCTTCCATCCACTGGAACTCTTAGCACTGATTTTACCTCATAGGGACTGTATGTCATGTGACGGGGAGTTCAGCTGGGTCATGGACCTGCTGTCAGACAGCAGAACATCTCTCCACCGCAGACCTCGCTTTGGAGACTTGTGGATTCACATTATACCATGTATGGCCTTGCATAGGAGATGGGGTAAACTGACTCATTAATACAGCCATAAGCATGTCATCATGGGTTATATGTTAAGCTCCATTCAGAAAGTTTCTATATATGGGAAACATTTATTGAGCACTTACTATGTGGCACAGCCTACTAAGGGGTTTTTATATGTTAATTCGGTTGTGCCTCATAACAAGCCTATGGTATAATATTATAATGAGCCTCATATTAAAAGTACTGAGAGTTTACATACTATTTTCCAGGTAACAAATGGCAGAGTCGAAATTTGAGCTGTTGTAGTCTTATTCTAGAGCCTGAACTCTTAATCAGAATACTGTTCTGGCTTTCACCATATGAATTACAGCTTCTCCAAATATATACTCAGGGTAGAAGTTGTTATGCAGGGGGCATTGGATGTGCTGGATGTGCCAATGAGTGGGTACATCTGCAGTTTTAAGTGTATGTGTTTATGGGTATATGCTTGCACATGTAAGATGTATGTGCATACATTTATTGACATGTTTATTTGCAGTAATATGCTTGTATTTATGTAGGTACATGTATGTATACAAATATACACATATCTATCCTGTGACCAGCAAAAGGTTTACATAAATGCATTGAATAAACAGACAATAGAAGGGCAAGCTTTTGGGAGACGGAGGGTGTATGGCTCATTTTCAGAAACTGTCCTTGTCAGAAGTTCTCTAGGTAATTTAAACTAAAGCTAATTTTCTTTTTACTTCCCTTGGGATATGAAGGCCTTGTCAAGGAGATAAAGCAAAAGAGAGTGAATTGGAGGAGGAGGGATGTGGGAGATGAAGGTGGCAGGAGCGGACTTCAGGGGGTGGGGTTGAGGGGTCAGAGATTGAGCTCTCCACCTGAACACAGAAAGACCGGGGCATTCATTGGTCGTGAGTTTCCGATATCACCAGGTTAAGATGAAACTGCAGAGACCTGGCTTCCTTCTACCAAAGCCAACCACATGACAATCACAAGCGTTCCACACGGGCAAAGCGTTGTCTTAGGGCCAGAGCTTAGTCACCCTTCATAGAAACGCCTCCACACAGCCAGCCTTGGTGCCGTGCTCCTTGACCCTGTCAATGATTTGTCAATACACGCAACGGTTACGTGAAGACTGTCCCCATCTTTCTGAAAAATGCAGCTGGGAACACTGCCAATATAATGGTGAGTGTCCTCTTACTTGATGGCCTTAGGGGTATTCTTAGAGGTCAGTTGTTTCTCCAGACCAAATGGTAAGTTGAGTTTTAATAATGCACACATACTTTAGAAAATCTGATAATTCCTAACGGATAATGAAGAAAATAAACCCCGCATAATCTTGCCACCAAGAGAGGACGATGCTTAGTGGCTGGGTGCATGTGCATCAAGTTTTTATCACAAAGAACACGTACTGGCCGGGTGAGGTGGCTCACGCCTGTCCTCCTAGCAATTGGGAGGCCAAGGTGGGCAGATTGCCACAGCTCAGGAGCCTGAGACCGGCCGGGGCAACACGGTGAAATTCTGTCTCTACTAAAATACAAACAATTAGCTGGGTGTGGCGGCATGTGCCTGTAGTCCCAGATACTTGGGAGGCTGAGGCAGAGAATTGCTTGAACCCAGGAGGTGGAAGTTGCAGTGAGCCAAGATCGTGCCACTGCACTCCAGCCTGGGCAACAGAGCAAGACTCTGTCTCCAAAAAACATACAAACAAACAAAAAAACATGTACTTCAGCCTGGGCATGGTGGCTCATGCCAGTAATCCCAGCACTTTGGGAGGCCAAGGCAAGAGAACTGCTTGAGTCCAGGAGTTTTAAGACCAGCCTGGGCAACATAGGGAGACCCTATCTCTACACATAATTTAAAAAATTATTTGGGCATGGTGGTGTGTGCCTGTGGTCCCAGCTACTCGACAAGCTGAGATGGGAGAAACCCTTGAGCCCAGGGAGGTCAAGGCTGCCGTGAGCCATGATTGCACCACTGCACTCCAGCCTGGGCCACAGGGTAAGACCCTGTCTCAAGAAAAACACACTAACAAACAAAAACAAACATGCATTTGGCAGTTGAGATCACTCTGTATCTACAGTTTTGTATCCTGTTCATTGGACCTAATATTAATTATAGTTATTTTTTCTATGTTAGTAAACATTTGCAGAAATTACCATTTCAAATAGTTTGTGGTTTCACTGTAATTTATGTAAACATTTCCCTTTAGCCTCTTCTTTATGCTATTTAATTCTATTTAACCCCACTTTAAATATATTCTGAAACATTTCTAATAATTTCTCAGTGCAATAATATGATAATTCTGGGTAAAAATATAAATGTTTTATGGTTCTTGATATAAATACCTAGTTGTTTTCAGAAAGGTTATAAAAATTTATGATACTCTCATCAATAATTTATGGGTATACTTGTCTTAGAGGACTGTCTCTGGCATTAAGTGGATAGCTATATATATGTGTGTGTGTGTGTGTGTGTGTATATAATATTTTATATACATCTACTATATGATATATGTGTGTATATATAATATTTTATATATAGCTACTATATTATATATGTGTGTGTATATATGTGCTATTTTATATATATCTACTATATTATACAGGGGTGTGTGTGTATATATATATATATATGTAAAGAGAAAGAGAAAAGAGACAAAGAGGGAAAGGGCTGGAAATTTGCTTCCTTTTGTTATATTGTTCTCTTTGCATGTGTTCAGGGTTCGTTTTTGCCTACAGCCTAGGACCTATATTGATATGAAATGCTGACCTAAATTTTTATAACTGTAATAATTATGTTCACTTGAGTTTTCTGCTATATGTTTGCTCACAGTGACATTTCTTGCACTGCCAAGCTAAGTTGACCCTTTGGAAGCTGAGACCCACTGATTCTCTGAAATGGTAAATATCCTATTAGTATCACCAGTGCCTTGGGCCTTGAAAAGCATGCCTTTGTGTTCAACCTTTATGACCCCACATTTATACTCTGTGGAGTACACACAGCTTGATGGCAGTGTTTTTGAAGTTCTTGTAGAAACCTAAACATAGGATCTGGAAGGCAAGTCCTCAAGAATCTCTTCTCTCCTTATCTTTTCATCTCCAGATGCCTTTCATGGGTCTTTGGTTTTGCTGGGGTTTTCCAAGACTATATAGGTGTATATATAGTGCTGCTTTATTGGGGCAGATTGGAGCAGGAAAGAGAAATAATGAGAATGTCATAATAAAGGGTCCTGACCTGGACAGAGGCAGCCTCATCTGGTTCCCCATCTCTCCTGCATTCCACACATTGGGACCAAGAGCACATGACTTTTCTGCTCCACTGATGATAACGAGTAGACATCTGGACCCAGAGCTTTCTTTTTTTTTTTTTTTAATTATACTTTAGGTTTTAGGGTACATGTGCACAATGTGCAGGTTTGTTACATATGTATCCATGTGCCATGTTGATTTCCTGCACCCATTAACTCGTCATTTAGCATTAGGTATATCTCCTAATGCTGTCCCTCCCCCCTCCCCAACCCCACAACAGTCCCTGGAGTGTGATGTTCCCCTTCCTGTGTCCATGAGTTCTCATTGTTCAGTTCCCACCTATGAGTGAGAACATGTGGTGTTTGGTTTTTTGTCCTTGCGATAGTTTACTGAGAATGATGTTTTCCAGTTTCATCCATGTCCCTACAAAGGACATGAACTCATCATTTTTTATGGCTGCATAGTATTCCATGGTGTATATGTGCCACATTTTCTTAATCCAGTCTATCGTTGTTGGACATTTGGGTTGGTTCCAACTCTTTGCTATTGTGAATAGTGCCGCAATAAACATACGTGTGCATGTGTCTTTATAGCAGCATGATTTATAGTCCTTTGGGTATATATCCAGTAATGGGATGGCTGGGTCAAATGGTATTTCTAGTTCGAGATCCCTGAGGAATCGCCACACTGACTTCCACAATGGTTGAACTAGTTTACAGTCCCACCAACAGTGTAAAAGTGTTCCTATTTCTCCACATCCTCTCCAGCACCTGTTGTTTCCTGCTTTTTTAATGATGGCCATTCTAACTGGTGTGAGATGGTTCTCACTGTGGTTTTGATTTGCATTTCTTTGATGGCCAGTGATGATGAGCATTTCTTCATGTGTTTTTTGGCTGCATAAATGTCTTCTTTTGAGAAGTGTCTGTTCATGTCCTTTTCCCACTTTTTGATGGGGTTGTTTGTTTTTTTCTTGTAAATTTGTTTGAGTTCATTTTAGATTCTGGATATTAGCCCTTTGTCAGATGAGTAGGTTGCAAAAATTTTCTCCCATTCTGTAGGTTGCCTGTTCACTCTGATGGTAGTTTCTTTTGCTGTGCAGAAGTTCTTTAGTTTAATTAGATCCCATTTGTCAATTTTGGCTTTTGTTGCCATTGCTTTTGGTGTTTTAGACATGAAGTCCTTGCCCACGCCTATGTCCTGAATGGTATTGCCTAGGTTTTCTTGTAGGATTTTAATGGTTTTAGGTCTAACATTTAAGTCTTTAATCCATCTTGAATTAATTTTTGTATAAGTTGTAAGGAAGGGATGCAGTTTCAGCTTTCTACATATGGCTAGCCAGTTTTCCCAGCACCATTTATTAAATAGGGAATCCTTTCCCCATTTCTTGTTTTTGTCAGGTTTGTCAAAGATCAGATAGTTGTAGATATGCGGCATCATTTCTGAGGGCTCTGTTCTGTTCCATTGATCTATGTCTCTGTTGTGGTACCAGTATCATGCTGTTTTGGTTACTGTATCAGAGCTTTCATGCAACAATTTGTTTAGGGGTAAGGTATGCAAGGTCTATGTGCACAGGGACTTGGGGAAGGAAACAGAAACCCCCAAAAGTCAGTGAGACAGCAGAATTTGAAAAGATAGCTCAGCCCTGTACAGCTAAGACTGAAGCATGGGAGAAAAATTCAGGAAGATGTTTAAATTACAGAGTATCACTCATGGGCAAGACGAGGACCAGTGTATGCAGGGGCACTGTGCTGCAACCTGCCAGGAAAGAATTAGGAGGATTCTAACTTCAGTGTCTGATTGTTGGGAGATGCTAGGACTGAAAATTTGGCTAAATGTTGAAACCAAATAAGCACAGAAAACAAAAACAGAGAAAAACAGCTGAAGTTAGGAGGACTGAGTCTCCCCAGCTGCTCTGAGCCCTCAATGAAGAAAGACTCTAGCAAATATGTACAAATCACTGAGCATGAATCAGGTACCACATATATTATGCACTTTTTCTTATCAAATATTTATACTAGTAATGTTTATTTGCATTAAAACCAAGGCACAGAGAAATGAAGCAACTCATTTAAGATTACACAGCCCACCAGTGGTACACCTAGGATTCAAACTCATGTGATACTCAGTGTTTGTCTCAGAATTTGCAGTTTACTCGGCTGTACATTCTCTCAAGTGATCCCTAGAGTAATTCTGCAATGCAAAGGGGACAGAAATGGCCATCCTCACTTTATAGATGAGGAAAGGAAGAATCAGGGAGTTTCACACCTCCAGTGAGTTGCTGAGGTAGGGCTTGAACTCATTTTGTTTCTGGCAATTGACACCAAGCCCGAGCTCCTTCTTCTAAGTCTGAACTTACAGGGGCCTCCCTAGGTACACAGCTCCGGGCTGTGGGCCTTTCCGGGTCTCTGTGCTTTGATTGTGTTTAATTAATTTAAAAGTGACCCTATCTCATATCGATCCAGGGTTAACTGGCGTGAGTGGGGAGCACTTCGACTTTCCAAAGAGCTCCCTGCCTGGGGAGGGCCCTGATGAGCGGAGAAGAGGAACCAGACGGTCCCTTGTCTGGCTTTGGCGAATGGCTTTATGCTGATTGCTTTCAAAGTGTCTTTTACTGACAGAGCAATTTCTCAGCACCAGAGCGGAGGAGCTCGCAGGACATGCAAATTAGGCAGAGGTGCCGCTGGCATGGAAAGAATGGCGGTGTCATCCTAACGGCTCTGGAACAAAATACAGTCATGGGGGAAAATTTACCCTGAAATTTCATTAGCTTTGCTGAGAAGCCTCTCTCCTACCCACCCAAGCCACAGCATTCCGGCAACCCCTCTCCCCAGGGACAAGGGGGCAGAGGGCTTCCTCAATGTCCATTTCAGGACACTGCAGTGATCTCCAGCCCTTGGTCAGTGGCCCTGGAGCTACAGATGCTGCCCCGGGAGGCTCTTTTTCCATGGGGAAGGCTGCCCTGCCTCCTGCAAGCTTGCCATCCACTTAGGGGCTTTGGCGCACATGCTTCCCTCCTGGTCTTGGTGGCATCAGCCATGAGCATTTTCCTTTGAGGCTGAGCCCACAGTGATCTGGAAGAAGCTGAAGGATGACTCAGGCTAGAGAGCAAATCCCTGTTTTCAGGGCTGAGGCCACTTCCGGTGAACCTGGTCCCTGAAAAACTAAAGTCAAAAACATTTTAAATGAGTCATTCGGCCACTTCATACTTGGGGATGTTTCCAGTTTTATCTTGGACCACTCGGAACCCCAGCTGTAATGAGAGGCTCCTGCCCCCCAACCAGGCCCCTCGTCTGTGTCCAGGCTGCCCTTTTCTCCTCTGCTCCCCCAGGAACTCACATGGAGCATCCCCTTCCCTCTGTTCTTCCTGGACTTTTCTCACCCTCTATGTAATGATCCCCTTCTCCATGCTGCCTTCATTACCCGGAACTTCCTGCATGGCATGAGTGGTGTCTCCTGTACTTGAGCTGAGGGATCCCTTGATCAAGGAATGACTTTTTCCTCTCTCTGTGCTCACAGATCCTCACAAAGCAGTTGGCTAAATGCACACTTTGGAGCTACACCTGGGCCTGTTCTGTGCATTCATCTTGTTTGCTGACCATTTCTGACCTAGCCTGAGCTCTGCAAGGTCCAGGCATGGCATGAGTGGCTGCTCACCACCAGGGATGTGCACACATCCACACACACACACAGGCCATTCCTTCCCACCTTGTTGAATCCTCAGCTGAGCTCTGTGTACTCCAGCCCTTCTGTAGTTGAGGGGATTACTGTCTCTGAATCTTCCCCTTCACATTCTACTCAGAGCACCAAGGCTTCTCCCAGACAGAGGTTTCTGAGTCCAGGTGGTGCACAGGTAGAGTAGGGCGTGGAAGATATACAGAGAGACTCCTGCGTGGCTGGCATGTGTGATAACTATTCCAGTGGATTTCCTAACTAAACTCGGTGCTCCAATCTTCATTCTCTCGCTAGTTGGTAACAGCCATTCCCCGGTAACTGGGAGACTGCAGAGATGAAGGACCCTCTCCTACTTCTAGCAACAAGTCAACTGTAGACACGACCCAGTGGCCAGGTGCCCCTGCTTCAGCCTCAGACTTTCCTGCCCTCTCCTCTGATGCTCCAGGGCTGCCGAGTGCTCACTAACTAGAGGCATCATCATTTCCACCAATTAACCACACCAAATGAGGCCGTGAGTGACTATTCCAGCTGCCTCTGAGGTAGAAACACACACACCTCCCAGAAGCGAGGTAACGAGCAGGAAGCAGGGAGTGAGCGGGAGGCCGTGACCTGGAGGAGTTACTGATCAGAACGAACTAGCCCAGAAGAGGTGAGGAACACGCTTGGGAGTCCCCAGATCTTTGCTCGTCCCTAAACGCTCCCTGGAAAAACATCTATTCCTACAGCTGTGAAGTGGGAAGTAGTCCAGGAGGCATCTAGATTTAGGGCATGTCCCTTACACCTGCTCCCTAGGGGCCTGCTTGCTGCACAGTGTGTGTTGCACAAATGCAGGTTGTATTAGTCAGGGTCCTCTAGCAGGACAGACTTAATGGAATATTATATATATTCTTTTTTTTTTTTTTTTTGAGACAGAGTCTCGCTCTGTCACCCAGGCTGGAGTGCAGTGGCGCAGTCTCAGCTCACTGCAAGCTCCGCCTCCCGGGTTCACGCCATTCTCCTGCCTCAGCCTCTCCGAGTAGCTGGGACTACAGGTGCCGCCACCACGCCCGGCTAATTTTTTGTATTTTTAGTAGAGACGGGGTTTCACCGTGTTAGCCAGGATGGTCTCGATCTCCTGACCTCGGGATCCGCCCGCCTCGGCCTCCCAAAGTGCTGGGATTACAAGCGTGAGCCACCGCGCCCGGCCTATATATATTCTATATATGTAGAATATATATTATATATATAGTCCACATATATATATTCCATGTATATGGAATATATATATATATATATATATATATGAGTTTATTAAGTATTCACTCACACAATCACAAGGTCCCACAATAAGCCATCTGCAGGCTGAGGGGCACAGAGAGCCAGTCCAAGTCCCAAAACTGAAGAACTTGGAGTCCAATGTTCGCAGGCAGGAAGCATCCAACAGAGGAGAAAGATGTAGGCAGGAAGGCTAGGCCAGGCTCTCTTTTCACATTTTTCTGCCTGTTTATATTCTAGCCGCACTGGCAGCTGATTAGATTGTTCTCAACCAGATTAAGGGTGGGCCTGCCTTTCCCAGCCCACTGAATTGAATGTTAAACTCGTTTGGCAACACCCTCACAGACACACCCAGGATCAATAATTTGTATCCTTCAATCTAATCAAGTTGACACTCAGTATTAACCACCACAAGTGCAATAAATGAGCCGACAATCCACTGGTCTATGACATGATTTCTGAGGTTCTGGATTGGAAAATAATCTAGCTTCCCCTAGGAATTAGGAAGGATCATCTCTTTGCTGAAGTGAAGTCCTATCTTAGTGCCACTGCCCTCCCCATGCCTCTCTGGGGAGGACGTGCAAAACATCTGGCACTGAGGGAGTTAGGACAGTCAGGTCAGCCAGTGTTGCTCAGTCCACAGTACGTGCCCCATAAATACTTTGCAGTAAATTTATCAATTATGCAGTAGGGTTGGCACTTACAATTCACTGGTCCTGGGTCTAATTGCTGTGGCATAATTTCTGGAATCTAGTGCAGTTATGGAAAGGGAGGGTGGGGCACAGAGTGGACTCACATCCCGACATCACTTAGTGATGTGATCTTGTGGAAGGGAGAAAAAACTTAGCATGCAATTAAACTCTCAGAACAATCCTCAAAATAGGTAGAACAGTATCCCCATTTTATGCAGACTGAAACGAGTCTCACAGAAGTGCGTGGAACATAGGCTGGTCAAGCTAGTCAGTGTGAGAGCTGGGTTTTGAATCCAGGTTTCTTTGACTTCAAAGCCTGCTATTTTTAACCAGATTATATACTGCTTTGGTGGTCTCATTTGTAACTTAGGGAAATGAATATCCAACTCATGGGTTGCTGTGGGGATTAAGCAGGATAAGGAGAAAAACAGCAAGCACAGTTCCTTGATTATAGAACTTAACAAGTCAAAATTCTTTGTCTGTCCTTCACTGTAGACAGATCCACAAGGTAGTATTGTGGCAACCTTGTAAAATGAGGTCAAAATCCATTATTAGTCTTATAATGTATCCACTAGCCTGTCTGCCTCATTTGTGTACTTATTTATAGCCTGACTTATTCACGAAACAATTTAAGGCAGCCAATAAACATGCACATAGTTCGACGAGTTAAATTGAAATTTAAATTATTGAGATAAAAAAGATACACACAGAGAAAACAAGGAAACCTAAGGGAAGGGTAGGAGTGAAATTAGGTGTGGAAGGCAAAGCCTGCGGCGCTCGTGCCGGGATGCTCCTGTGTGTCTCCTGTGTGCTGGCCCACCTTTGGCTCCAAGATTTCTAGATGCTAAAGCAAAGATGGGAATCTGAATATTTGTCATGGTGTCCACAAGATTATTTATTTTTCCTGAGAGAAGCACAGCCTCTTCTAAGATGGAGATCAAGAATGTCTCTCAACAGAGAGGATACCGTTTTTCCGCACACTCTACCACACAAGCAAAGCTGCCGCTGCAGGGAACACACATGTGCCCCTTTAGGCTCCTGATAGTCCAGACTGCGTCTGAGTGTGATTACCCAGAGTGGCCCCTTTCACTCTCAGGTTTTAGAGTGCATTATGTGGTCGCCCTGCTTATCACCTCCCATCCCCTTGCCTGCAAATTTCCCTTCTCTGTGCACTCAGAAACTATCTTCAAGTCCTGCCAAAGTGGCTAGTCTCCTCAAATAAAGTGAATTTTTCTTTTTTTCTGAACTCCCACAGTTGTGTTTGTATGTGTTGGGGAGAGGAGTGAGTATAGATTTGAATCTATGGACTTGAGTCTCCTGAATAATACATATTTATAATATATATAAGCATATATTTAAAAATATTTACATAATATATATGTATATGTGTGTGTGTATATATATATGTATGTGTATATATATATGTGTTTATATATATATATATCTGTTTTTAGGAGTGAATGTGCAATTTCTGGTTTAAGGCTCCATAGTTTACATCAGAAAAGGAACTTGTCACCACAGAATTCTGTTCTAGAACCTGCTCAAAGGCCTCTGGGCAAACATTGCCAACCCTGTGGCTCTTGTGTGGAGCTTCTCAAGATGCCTTGGATTTGCCAAGGGAGAGAGGTGAGCAGCCTTTTTGGGGTCATGCTGAAGATCAGTAGTTGGCAGGAGATGAAGACCTAGGTCTGTGGACTCCTGGTACAGGCCTCTGGATTCTCTACTCCTGAAATTCTCAAAAAGTAGCATAGAGGGACCAATGAAATAAGCAGAATCAATGGAGTCACTTCAGACATCAAAATAAACTTCTCTTACATTTACCTCTACAGGACTGGAGGAGGGAAAGGCACCATAATATTCTAGTCACAAAGTACAGCATTATCCTTTTGTTCTCTGACACCTTCTCCCCATTTTGGAAATATCCCCTTTGTTAAAATCATTTGAATTACCACCATCAAGTGTGCAATCTCTCTCTTGCCAGACTTGATTGACACAGACACCAATTTCTGTAACACATGTATGTACAGGAGCCAAATGAGATGATGACTGAAAATATGTAGAACTCAAAGACTCATATGAAGGTGACCACCCTTCTGCCCTTGAATCACATGTAACAATTCCAAACATGACATATGACCCATGTGAATAACAGATGATCCTAACGAATTAATCTGAGGTTAAAGGAAGGCAGGAATACGTGTTTTTCTCCTTTCTTCTCTTATTTAAAAAGCAATTGTGGCCGGGCATGGTGGCTCATGCCTGTAATCCCAGCACATTGGGAGGCCAATGTGGGTGGATTGCTTTAGGTCAGGAGTTTGAGACCAGCCTGGCCAACATGGTAAAACCCCGTCTCTACTGAAAATTCAAAAATTAGCCAGGCATGGTGGTGTGAGCCTGTAATCCTAATACAGGAGAGGCTAATACAGGAGAATCACTTGAACCCAGGAGGTGGGGGTTGCAATGTGTCAAGATCGTGCCACTGTACTCCAGCCTAGGCAACAGCATGAGACTCCATCTAAAAAAAAAAATAAATAAAAAATGAATAATAAAAAGCAATTACATAAAATAGTGTGCATATAATGTATCATTGTGCCTATAACATAAAGAAGTGTAATATATATGTAATATGTTTGCCTATAACAGCATAAAGGAGGTAAGTGAAAGCAAACCGTATTAAGCTGAGAAAATGGTAAAATCAAAATTAAAATACAGCTTATCAAAATTTGTAAGCTATAAAAATAGTGCTTAGAAGAAAGTCATAGGATTGAGCACATATATTAGAAAAGAAGAATGATCTAAAATCAATCACCTGAACTTCCACCTTAAGAAAAAAAGCAAAGTTATTTAAAGCAAGCAAAATAAACTAAATAATAAAAGGAATAGAATTGATGCTCCTGAAGTAAACCTAAACATCTACCATCAGATAACCTTTGGCGAAGCTCCAAGACCATCCAATGGAGACAAAATTGTCCTTTGAATAAACGGTGCTGGAAAAACTGGAGAACTACATGCCAAAGAATGAAGGTGGAGCCTGACTTCACACCTACACAAAAATTATATCAAAATGGATCAAAAACTTAAATGTAAGGACTAAGACTGCCAAACCCTTGGAAGAAAACAGAGGAGTAAAGTTTCATAAGCTTAAATTTGGCAAAGTATTCCCACATATTACATCAAAAGCATGAGCAAAAACAACAAAATTGACTTCATTAAAATGAAAAATAAATTATTGTTCAAAGGACACCACTGAGAAAATAAAAAGAATGCACAGAATGGGAGAAAGTGTTTACAAATCATATATCTGACAGGGGACCTGTGACCAGAATTTACAGAGAACTCTTACAGTTCTATGATAAAGACAATCTAATTAAAAATGGGCAAAGTAACTGAATAGATATTTCTCCAAGGATCACATATAAATGGCCAAAAAGCACATGAAAAGATGCTCAACATCATCAGTCTTCAGGAAAATGCTAATCAGAACCACAATAAGATACCATTTCAGAGTCACTAGGGTGATTAGAATTAAAAAGACAAATAGCAAGCACTGGAGAGGACGTGGAGAAACTGCAATCCACACACAGAGCTGCTGGGAAGGTAAAGTGGAGCAGCGACTTTGAAAAATAGTCTTGCAGCTCTTCAAATGATTCAACATACAGTTACCATAAGATCCGGAAATTCCACTCATAGGTACATCCCCAGGAAAAACAAAAATACATGTTTACACAAAAACTTGCACACAAATGTTTATAGCAGCATTATTCATAGTACCCAAGAGGAAAACAACCCAGATGTTCATCAACTGATGAGTGGTCGCACAAATTGTGATCTATTATTGCAATGGAATTTGTCTGGCCATACAAGGAGTGAAGTACTGATAGAAGCTACAACACAGATGAACCCTGAAAACCGTACGCTAAGATGCCGGCCAGTAAAGGCCACATACAGAGACAGAAGGCAGATTAAAGGTCGCTCAGGGCTGGTGGTGGAGTGGGGAATAGAGGAGCAGTGGGTGACAGCTAAAGGTATGGAGTTTCTGTTTGAGGGTGGTAAAATGTTCTAAAACAGACTAAAATGATGGTTGCACATATCTGTGAATATACTACAAAACATTGAGTGATACACTATTTTTTTTTTTGAGACAGAGTCTCACTCTCCTGCCCAGGCTGGAGTGCAGTGGCATGATTGGAGCTCACTGTAGCCTCAACTTCCTGGACTCAAGCGATCCCCCCACCTCAGGACCCAACATGGCTGGGACTACAGGTGCATGCCACCACACTCAGCCAATTTTTTGGATTTTAGTAGAGCTGAGTTCTTACTATGTTGCCCAGGCTGGTCTCAAACTCCCAAGCTCAACTGATCCTCCCAACTCAGCCTCCCAAAGGGCTGGGATTTACAGGCGTGAGCCAACATGCCTGGCCAAATTATACACTTTATGGGAAACTGGGGCTGCCCCACCTAAGTCCCTTTATGGAAACTCTTGGTGCTGGGCCCTCAGAGCCTCTGGCTTTCCCTTTCCCACCTTCACCCCAGCTCCCCATCGTCTTCTGTGTTTCCTTTCACTGGCTGCAGTCACAACTCAACTCAGCCTCCCGTGGTCTGTGATTGGTGAAGTCTCTAGTTTTGTTTTGCCGTCTGCATTGGGCTTCAGTTTGTTTACATGGGAACTCACAGTGCTGCAGCCACCCCAGTCTAAAGGCCTCCCAGTTGAAACAGCATTTTAACAGGAGCAATAAAGAACCATGAGGATCAGCAATGGGTACAATGAGCCCACCTCCTCCTGAAGGTGCCCTTGCAGGGGGAAAACTAAGCTCTGCCCTCCAGCTCCCCACCTGGCACAGACCTGGACCCCTGACCTGCCCTCTGGGTATGAAAGCCGCATGGCCACCCGCAGTTCCATCTGAGGTCCCCTCTGTCCATGGCATCTCCTGACTCCTCGAGTCCCATGCACTGATCCCCTCACATACATCAAGAATGCTCAGAGAGGTGAAGGCCTCGTTGGCTCACACAAGGTGGCCAGTATTTAGGTTTGTCGGTTTGTTTTTGTGGTTTTGTGGTAATGAGGAGTAGGAAGTGAGCAGGGGTCTGAAGACCAGAGCCCCAGGGGCTAGAAGCTTCATTTGATGGTTTGGAGGCTGAGCACACTTCAAGAAGGCCACACAAGCTCAGGTGGGCTATGTCTGTCAAGGTAGGCTTCCCAAATCACTCCACAGTTCCAGTGGCTGGGGCAAACCCAGGTGACCCCTTTCCATGGGGCTCAGGCTGGAGCTGCAAATGAAGGCCTGGATGAATACCAGCAGTCAGCACAATCACATTATAGCATGCACATTGCTACCAAGTGGCCTCCATTTCCCATTTTGCCAATAGTAATGGACCTGAGTATCCTTTTATTTTTATTTCAAAAGCTTCTGTTTTACAAGATTTCAGCTTCTAGTAACGTGCTCATAAAACACAATTCCAGTGCAAAGTGGCAATGATTAAATTAAAACTTAATGAAGCTTGAAGAGCTGGGGCAGTTCCTACTTGGGGAAAACAGAATCCCATGTGGTCTTTTTGATCAATCAGCCAGCCCATCATGAAAGCAAGTTTCTTCATCAGCAACTCCCATTGCAAACATTTCCAACTGAAGAACCAACTAAATCAGGGAGCGGTTTGCATTGGGAGAAAGGAAAGCTAGTGAGCTTGGAACTCATGTCCTCCTTCCTAATACATAACCATCATAAGACCTCGGCTTAGTGTAGCTGGTACATGCACCCACATGATTTCCATGGTGCTCACGGCAGCCCTTTGGGTTAGAAGCGATATTTGGTCCCCAGGGCAGTACAATGAGTGGTGGGCACCTGGACAGACCTGTTCCTGGCTCCACCTCCTCCACAACTAGCTGGGAGACCTTGGCAGGTTCTGGGAATGTTCGTCATGAGAAAAGTGCTGGTATAGGATTAAATGAGAAAATGGATGGAAAACAGCAGGCGTCCTCTCAGTACACGGCAGCTGCAGCTGCTGCAATTGTTTTATCATTGCATAGAGGCCACTGCCGCCTAGGGCATCATCTGCCTTAGCCTGCACAATTGCTTACCAGGGCGGGCTGTTGGACCCAGGTCCTGGGTGAGGCAGGGCTGAGGGCCCATTGAGAAATCCCCATTCTCAATCATCAGATTAAGAAGAGTCAAAAGCATGTGTTTCTAACTGCAGCTGGAGCCCCGGAGTCCGACACCACTAAAATTAACTCCAGCAGCAATGGGCAACTCAAGGAAAATTCTCAGTGGACTTGGTGTTTTCTGGAATAGCCTCAGGTTTCCAGCAGAGCCCTTTGTCCATTTCTTTCTCCGATCCTACCCTTCTCTCCCTTGCCCTTTTCACCCCCTTTAGAATTTGATATAAAGCTTGTCGCTCACCAAAGTGGCTCTGCCTGGACCTTTTCAGACCTTTTGAGAGAAATGGCAATTTCCCTCAAAATGTTTCCCATAGTACAAGTCCCTGGGGGCACACGAGGGGCCGAAGTAAGAGCGTCAAGACTCAGGGGCTGGGCCCAGTGCAGACACATTGGGGGAAAGAGCTTCAAAGCGAAGGTGCCCGCCTCCCTCCCAGCCCCGATCTTCTGCTAGGGGCATTGTGGCGGTGGGGAGTGGGAAGATGATGTAGCTCAGAAGTGAGGCATGTGAGTCAACTGAAGGGCTTCTAACGACTGCTTTTGTCATCTTTGGCAAACTTTCTTCTCTGGGCTTCAGTGTCCCCCTCTGGGAAGTGGGTGCCCCAGTCAGTGCTGGTGAGGGTCAGAAGAGGTTAAAGTACTGCTTCCTCACACCTTAATGCCTCTGCCTCATCACATCACCCTTAGAGTCTGGGTCTTCCCTGGCTGTGGGGAGGAAACCTGAGGTGGGGCCGAGGCAGCGGTGGTGGGAGAAGTGGGTTAGTTGGCTTCTCCGCAACTCTGTGTGGAAGCTGCACCCCAGAGGCCTGAATCCCCAGTTACTGAGACGGAGAGGAGGAGAAGCTCCTTCAGCTCCTCCTCCTCCAAGCCCAGGAGCTGGGAGGTTTGTGTTCCTGGAACAGCGGAAGCCAGGGTTATGCCTCCTGCCAGGGGCTTCCTGGCCTGAGGGCTTGGAGGTGGCTCACGTGCCCCAAACCTCACCCTCTGTCCTCCCTCTTCAGTGGGTCCAATCAGAGTCTGGCGCCAAGGTCAGCACCACCCAGGAACTTGCCATGAAGTCCCCAAGCCCAACCACCTGTGTTCACAGTCCCACCGAGCAGGGTCTGCAAAACAGAGAGGGCTTCACATGGACCAGTGAGGAGCTGCCTGGGCATCAAAGCCTTGGGCAGAAGCCGTGCTCCCTTGGCAGCGACCTCTAAGTTCCCAGCAGCAAACTCTTGTGAAAAGGCTCACGCACACTCGCTCCTGAGCCCTTCACAGAGGGGCACAAAGCTGCTGCAGCTCTCGGGCCTCCAGGGATAAGCGCCCCCTCAGAGCAGAAATGGGGAGTCAAGCAGGGTCAGGGCTCCTGACACCCACAGGGGAGGGCCCCAAGCAAGACCAGGAGCCCTCCTCCCTATGTTGCAAGAAATCCTCCAAGACGTACAAACCAGTAATAAACAATCTTTCTTCAAATTATCACAGGCCACGCAAGTATGCGATGGTCTAAATATGTCTGTTTAAAAGACAATAATTTACCACCTAACCAATAAAAATAAAATACTGCCTCGCCCCCCACCCCACAAAAAAAAATACCCAACCATCTGAAAGCAGGCACTCCTTCCTCAGAGCCTTTGCTGATGACCCTGCCTGCTTTTTGCCTTTAAACATGAGATGCCCTCTTGGGACATGTGTCCCCCTGTGTTTGCTGGAGCATTTTGAGGAAGGATTCTTAAGCTCTCTCCTGCTTTTTCGAAATTCTATACATTTTGCCAATTTTGTCAGGGGTGACGAGCCCAGGCATGTGGTGATGCCTTTCAGACTTTTCACAACATCCCAGGAAGCCTATGGAATGCCTCTGTGTGGAGATGCAGGGCTGGAACCCCCAGGAATGGGCGCTGCACAGCCTGCACACCCCCAAAATGGTTGCTCGTTTTCAGACTTCGGGCTTAGGTTGGCGAATCCACTATGACATGCTTGATTTTATTGCATGGGCCAAGGCAGTGACCTCAGTGGCGGCTGCCAGCTGAACGAGGAGCATTTTCTGGCCTCCTCTCTAATCCCAGGATGTGAGGAGGACTTTTAACATTAATGTGAACTCATATGGACTTTTTGACTTAATTTGCTGAATCAATTCTATCCAAGCCTCCTTTGAAAGGGTATATTTCAAGAAATGAGTTAAACAATACACAACTCTCAGAGCAATATCTAGCACACCTCTGTTTGTACTCTAACTTTGTTAAATTTTACAGTGTTTGATTGATATAAAGGATGCATATATTCAGTGCATACAATGTGGTGATTTGATCTGTGTATACATTTGTAATGATTGTGTAGTGATTACCACCCAGCTGTACTTTAGAGCCCCAGGACCCATTCATCTTACCACTGCAACTTTGAACATTTTGACCAGCGTCTCCCCCTCTCCCCCGAGCCCAGTCCCTGGCAGCCACCATTCTCCTCTCTTTGACCAGCATCTCCCCCTCTTCCCCGAGCCCAGCCCCTGGCAGCCACCGTTCTCCTCTCTTTGACCAGCGTCTCCCCCTCTCCCCCGAGCCCAGCCCCTGGCAGCCACCATTCTCCTCTCTTTGACCAGCGTCTCCCCCTCTCCCCCGAGCCCAGCCCCTGGCAGCCACCATTCTCCTCTCTTTGACCAGCGTCTCCCCCTCTCCCCCGAGCCCAGCCCCTGGCAGCCACCATTCTCCTCTCTTTGACCAGCGTCTCCCCCTCTCCCCCGAGCCCAGCCCTTGGCAGCCATCGTTCTCCTCTCTTTGACCAGCGTCTCCCCCTCTCCCCCGAGCCCAGCCCCTGGCAGCCATCGTTCTCCTCTCTTTGACCAGCGTCTCCCCCTCTCCCCCGAGCCCAGCCCCTGGCAGCCACCGTTCTCCTCTCTGCTTCCAGGAGCTGGACTTCTTAGGTTCTGCATGTCACTGAGATCATGTGGCTTTTGTCTTTCTGTGCCTGGCTTATTTCACTTGGCACAATGTTCTCCAGATTCATCCGTGTTGTCTTAAATGGCAGGATCTCTTTTATCACTGAGTAATATTCCAGTGTGTGTGTGTGTGTGTGTGTGTGGGTGTATGTGGGTGTGTGTGCATACCACAGTGAGATATTTCCTCACACCTGTTAGAAGGGCTAGTACAAAAAAGACAAGAAGCAAAGAATGCTGGTGAGGATGTGGAGAAAAGGGAACGCTGCTGGTGAGGATGTGAATTGGTATTGCCATTATGGAAAATAGTACAAAGGTACCTCAAAAACCCAAGAATAGCACTAGAACTACCATATGATCCAGAAATACCACTTATGGGTAATATCCAAAGGACTTGAAATCAGTACCATTGCAGCACCACTCACAATAGCCAAGATATGGAAAAAGCCTAAGTGTCCATCAACAATGTGAATGAGTGAAGCAGTTGTGTGTGTACTCCATCTCCAGGCTCCTCAGCCTCTCTGTTCATGACCCAGCGAGCCACCTTCGAGACACCCCTTTCATCCCCTTCATACTGTCCTCCAACCTCTCTCCTCTCAGTCCTACACCTGCTGGCTAGAAGGACCCCACTGATTCCAAGGAGAGCTCCATAGCACCAGAGCTGAGCAGGCTGATATCAAGGAGACATGATGTCAGGATTCTTGAGTTGAGCTCCATTTCTCCAAGGACAGAACGAGTGTCATGGCATGGCATTACAGAAGATGGATGTAGATGAGATCACTGACTCTCAGCCTTAGCTGTGCTTCAGGGTCAGCCGTGGAGATTTACACAATTATATTATTAAGCTCCATCTTGGGAAATTCTGATTCAGAAGGTCGGGGGTGTAATTCAGAGGGCTGTTTAGAAAATCCATAGTTGATTTTGCTGCAACCAAGTGTGAAAACCACTGGACTAGATCATTGGAAAATCGTATTGAAATTAAAATTGTGTGTCAGTTGAAGGTGGGCCAACATTTGGAGTGGCCTCATTGAATGGTTTTAAAATCACAGGGCATTCGGCTGTGTTTTTGTTTTTTTCCTAGATGCGGGGAAGGTGCTAGCTGACACTGGAGGCATTTTCTAGTCAGGATTTCCCTTGTATGTATCCCACAGTGCATGTCTGAGGGCAGGATTTGGGCATGCAGATGAAGATTTGGGTATGCCCATGGAGCAGCAGGTGAAATACTTGCTCCGTCACGTGCCCTTTCAGCTGAAGTCTCATGCAGTCATAGAATCTCAAGGGCGCAGGAAATCCTGAAAGTCACTTTGGTAGCTCCCTCCCACTTACCGCCTGAGTACTGTCTACATCTTTCTCCATTTGTTTTCCACTTAGCATGTTTACTTGCCTGAATTAAACTATGTATTTGATTTTCTGTAACGTGTGGCCCTCTTATAAACCAAATATAGACTCTTTAGTAGAATCCGAAACCCTCAACCTTGGCCATGTGATTCAAAATCTTTTACATTGGTGGACGATTCCAGCCTTCATCCTTACAGCCTGCTGGCTGCTGTCCCTGAGAGCCCAACACCTTCAGGGAGGATCTTAACCTACGGCTGCCCAATCTGAGTAAAGCCTGTCCGCACTTCTCCCAGAACTCCGTTGCAGCAGAGAGAGTAAGCCATGCCAGGCTAAGCAGTACTTTTCCTGGTTTAGAGGGAGTCAGAGTAGCCAGGGAAATGATTCACAGAGATCCCCTGCACCTGCGGCAGGGCTCTGAGGTGTAGAAACTTTCCCTCCTTGGCTCCCAAGCCACTGGGGAATCTGCCACAGAGCCTGCAGTGTCCACAGGAACACGTCAGGAAAGTTGAACATGAGTTTCCATGTTCCCGCTGCTGATGACGGGACACTCAGCAGGAGGGAGGCAGATCACCTGTGTGACGGACAGTTCATCTCCCGCTGTGCAGTAACAGCTCCCCCTGCTGCTCAGCCTCAATGGCCTACAGCCGGGCTACTCTTCGTGCCTGCTAGGCCCTTAACACAAGGAGTCCAAGAGGATTCTTGTTATGTCCCCTCAGAAAAGCCTGCTCATTTTAGGGACCAGGACTGTTAAACCCATAAATCCCACAGCTTCAGAAAGCAGGAGGATCCCGAATAGCGTCCTGGGAGTGTAAGCATATCTCCTCTGAGTGTACCCTTCATTTCTAACTTACTGTGCTTCCTGGGGTCACAGTACCATTTAAAGGCACCAGAGGATGATGCCCTGTGCTCTGACATGATGGACATTGACTCTGAGTTGACACAGTAGTGTGCCCTCAGCAGCCGTTTCCATTCCATTCCTGTGGTAGCTTCTGGGAGGCATGGTCAGGCGGATGTGTACTGAACTCCACAGTCATACGTCTGCTCCCACATCTCCTTACTGGAAATTAACTCTCTTGGTATGAGAATCTGATGCCAGTGAATTCGGCATCCCATACCTACCCAGGCAATGTTGCTCTCTAGTTCCTGCAGGCAGGAGAGGCAAACCTGTAGCTAGAATGTGTGTCTGTTCTATCTGAATGAACTGCTGGCCTGTCTAGGATGGAAGGGACCAGTGTTGCTACCAGTTGGCCAACTGGTCACATTCAGTGCTGGTATTGGCTGTTAGAACTATAGGCATTTGGCAGTAGGACTGGCTGTATCAGCCTTAGTGTGTGGGGTCCCAAAGTGCCAAACCCCAAATTGCCCCCATCCCTGCTACCATGACGGCTGTTCTAGGTGGCCAGCAGCAGAGGCTGAGTGACATCACGGGGCACAGTCCTGTATCACCTGGTTGCTCATCACCTGTTCTCAGATGGGCATTCACGTGGGATACAGAGGGTCTCCCACATGTCTGCCCACGTGACCCTCTCCTAGACTCACGTGCCCTGGGTCATCCAGCCTTTCTCCCTCCCAATTCCCGGACAGCTGGCCACACCATTCGCCCCTGCCTTTAAGTTCATGTCTGTTCTGTCCTGAGGCCATTTCTCTTCTGGTATAGAATGGAGGACCAGGTGTACTGCCTGAAGCTCCGCTCATTGGGAAGGTTTTTGGCCACCACCCTCTTTCAAGGCCACCCCTGAGTGGCTGTCGTGCAGTTGCAGCTGAGGCAGTCCCCAGAGGGCCGGGAACTGAAGCCTGCCAGCCGCATCCTCCCAGGAGCTGGTGCCGTGGGTCCTTTATTCCTGAAGAGGCGCTGGGGTGACGTGTCGTGGCAGCCACCAATGTCCTTTCCCTCAGTGCCCTCCTCTTTGTCAGACTGAGACCCTGTCTTCGTGAATCCCTTCCTGTCCTGACTGGTTTCTCTCCATAGCAGCTGCCTCCTTCTACTATGATAGCATTTGTTTTTAGCTCCTTGAGGTCAAGAAATTTCATAAGTTTAGTTCACAGCTACATCCCAGCCCCTGGATAGGAGCTCAAAGACATTTGCTAAATGTTTAAGAGTGAATAAATGCTACTTCCTTAAAGAGGTCAACCCTACTAGTTGTCCCTACCCTCCAAGAAAAACTAAACTAAACTAAGCTAAACTAAACTAGGTCTGCCCTGTGATTCCACAGTGCCTGTTCTTTTACATCAAAATAGCTTCCATGATTTTTAATTGTGTCTATGTGTTTTTATTTGTATCATATTTGTACCCACATTAAATGGCAAATTTTGGGGGGACAGGAATTGTGTCTTATTTATTTATCGCATGTCAGAGCTAACACTTTTTTTCTGTGAAGTTATCGCCTGATGCTGGGGGTCTATCCACACACACCCACACACACACCTCGCACATACACACATACCTCACACAGACACACACACACCTCACAGAGACACACACACATACACATAAACATACCACACACACATCACAAATAGATACACACACATACACACCACACAGACACACATACACACACACCACTCACACATAGACACACATACCACACATAGACACACACACAAACACGCACACCTCATTCATAGACACACATACCATACACACACGTCACTCACACGCACACCACACACATACACACATACACACACCACACACATACACACACACCACACACATACACACATACACACACCACACACATATACACACACACCTCACACACACACCCCACACATAATACATACCACACACATATATACATACCACACATACCACACATATATACACACCATATACACAGCACACACATATATACACACCACACACATACACACACACAGACACACACACACACACACACACACACACACTCCAGCCTGCCACCTGCTGACTTTTCAAGCTCCTGAGGGAATCCCTCCCTCTCACGCCATGAGCTGGTGTCAGGACTCGGTGAGAGGCAGGAGGAGCCCTTCAAGCCCTGTGGGCCCTCCCCTCGCTGTCTAGTGTGGGTACATTGCCTCCCAATGCGTCCTGCCTCGCCACTAGCCAAGTCCAGAACAGCTTCCGTTTCTTTCTTCAAGGCTGGCTTCATTTAAAAGGCCATCCCTCAAGTACTGGTGTTTAGGTGAAGTACCGTGAATGTGTATGTTTGCAGCAGAGAGAGGGACATGAAGTTCTCACGCTGAGTTTCTCAGGGCTCTTCTCTTAATGTCATACATGACCTCATTCTGTGTGCATCAAAGTATAGAAAATAAGGCAGACATGGCAGATTGCAAGGCCTGTGTAAGTGAGCACACACACCCTGCGTGTGAACACACATGCACGTATAGACACGTGTGTATGCACACACATGCACACTTTATTCTACTTCAAGAAGAAAGAAGTGTGGCCAGGATAGAGGACAGTGTTTGCCCACCAGGCCCTAGGGCATCCCTCCTGAGCTGGGCTCTGAGTGTGCACAGCCCTGCCCTGCAGGGATCTTGAGCGCCCTGGGAAGGTGACCTTCCACGGTGGTCAGGATGTGCTACTGAGGTCTCTGTGTGCTGACTTCAAACCACAGCCATCACCACCCCGAACTTTTCTCACCTCACTTCAGGACTGCAGCCACTCCAGAGCAGCCTATCTGGGACAAGATGGTCAGGCAGCCTCTTTACTGGCTGCCAAAGTGTGCCCAGGCCTTCCTTGCCCCGGGTTAACCCAGTCATGAAAGGCATGCAGGTGGTGAGCCATGGAAATAAAGTCCGGTGTCCCAGTGCTGCAGGGCTGAGGGGCCTGGGGACCACAGCAGCTCTGGCATCCTGGGTCTAATCAGCACATTTTCTTTTGGAAGCTTTCCCAGGACACATTTCTCTGTTCAGAAATGGGGCTACTCTGCAAGAACCTGACACGAGATGATGACAGTGTCACATCGTTGCAGACAGAATGCCTCTGCATGCTTCATACTCCTCCATCTCTGGTCCACACCCAAAATATTCTCTGTCCCCCTCAGCCAGCTGCCTGGGCACTGAGTGATCCTGATTTTAGCCTGAGTAGGCAGCTGGTTCCCCCAGCAAGGAGTCTGTCATCTCATCCAAACAGCCCCTTTCAGCTCCCATGACACTTGTGAATGTGGCCTCTATGCAAGCCAGAGGCGGTATCCGCGCAACAGTCACTCCCATTTCCCTCTCCCCTTTCCTTGCTACTTCCTACCCTCCTTCCCCATTTCTCCCCAGAGCAGCAGAAAGCTTCCGTAAGATGAACAACTTTGGTCCCCAAATGCTTTCTGGTCCCCAAACAAGAAGGCCTCCAGGGTGACAGGAGCTCCTTCTCAATTTCAAAGTGTTCCTTACCCTAGAGCAGGGCTGTGGGCACAGATGTTCCTTACCCTAGAGCAGGGCTGTGGGCACAGACTGGCTCCTCCTACCCAGCTGGGAGGGGCTCCCCAGGCAGGGTGCAGATCCCAGCTTTGTGAGAAGATGTTCTGAGCTCCTAGCTGGTCCTCCAGCTTCCAGCGAAGGCAGGGTTTGCTGTGGAATCGAGGGATCAGATTCCCACATCAGCACTGATGAGATGTTCCTCTCACCGAGAGATTGCAGTGACGTCAGTGCCAGTGGTGCACTGAGTCTCCAAGGCCCACTCGAGTCACACTGTGGCGGGAAGAGAGAGGGGAATGGCGGTGACAGGCTGGAATCAATCACAGCGGCCTTCAAAAGAGGTTAGAAAAAGGAACCCCTTAAATATGGCCCCCACACAGACACACACAGGTGGGGGAATCACAGGAAGTGGCATCCTCACTGGTCCCCATTCCTGGTGTATAAAATCTGTACCCAAGTCCCCACGTTCTCTGTCAGGGCGCTCCCAGTATAGATGTCAAGGAAGTCACCATGGTTGTGAGGAGGAATTTGGGAGACCGAAGGCTGGTGTGTGGAGCAGACCTGCACACAATGGCCCCACAATGGACCAGATTTTCACTCAAAGCCATTGAGAGGGAAAAATAGGTTCCTTCTGTGAGGTTCTGGATTTGCCAAGAGGCATTTGATAAAAGCCAGGGAAACACAGTAGTAAGTCTGTCACCGCAGGACTCCCATATCTGGCCCCACTGTGCTGATCTCAGGATGCCCAGCTGCCTCGCAGGTGTAACGGAGCTCAAACAGCAAGTCCTGTGGCCTGAACACACCCAGTGCAGAGAGCTCTGGCCTCTAGCCAAAAAATCCGTGCTGAAATCCACCTCATCATTCCTTACCATCATGGGTCAAATTCGAAGCCCCGATCAGACCCCACAAGCCAACATTCCTAAATCCTTTCCCTCACTCTCTAGCCCGTTAAAACTCACCCTGGACCCCTGATCTGGGAGATCAGATTTGAGCTGCATCTCTTATCTCCCTGATGGTCAACCTTGCAGTGAAGCCCTTTCTTTCCTTAGAAGCCCGTGCCATGGTATCAGCTTCTGTGCACGTGGAGCATGAGCCTCTTGCTCAGTGACATAGATATTTTTCATTCAAAGCTCCCATCAGAGCAGCAGGTCCCAGTAAAGGCCGGGGCCCTGAGTGCAGTCCTGTCTGTGAAAGGCCCCAGGAGGGTCTAGATGGCTCCACCCCGCATGCGTACGCTGCATGACTGCAGCTGTGTCTGCCTGGCATCGGTGGCACACGCTGCTCCCTGGTGCTCACAGCCACTGCATGACTGCAGCTGTGTCTGCCTGGCATCACTGGCACACGCTGCTCCCCGGTGCTCACAGGCTTGCTGCTTAGGGCCTGGGCTCTTCCTGTCCACCTGCTCCCCCCACAGCTCTCCAGGTTGCGGCCACTCTAGGTCTGAGAGGAGAGGGAGACAGTGAGATGGGCCATTTTTGTGAAGACTCAGCTGCAGATTCCTCCTGGGTAAAGAGCACAGCCATTCCTGCTTTTTCCCCACCTTTTGAGCTGGGTGGACTTGCAGAGCTGAGGCTGCCTCAGGGCAAAGCCATAACGCCTCTTGTTAGAGCTCATTCTCACCTCTCCCAGTCACCTCTCTGATTCTCTCACAAGCAGCAGCCTCTTCATAAAACTTCTCCCCTGCCCAAATCTCCCAGCCCTGCCCCTCCCCATCTGTATCTGGAACCCAGGAGAGGAGGCCTGGGCTGAGCCTGCATCTCTAGGGAGGAGTCCCAGTCCCAGGAACCACCTCCTTCCAGGCCCTTGGTCCCTGCAGTCTCAGCTGCCGACTGGCCCAGAACCCAAGGTGCCTACCGTGGGGCCTGCTGCTGTCCCCTGAGTGGTCTGCGCTGCAGAGCAGGACAGATGCCAGGGCTCTCTTTGCAGCCTCCTCTCTGGGGGGTCAGACGCGCAGCAGGCTGGGGAGGGAGGGCAGAGCTCAGGCGTGCATGGCTAGGGGTCCTGGTGGGCCGGAACCTTCCTGCAGGGGTGGGATTGAGCTCACCCACCCCCACATGCCTGTCCCACTATCCTGACTCCTATCACTCCTGGGAGTTGCCTGTCCAGCACATTCACGATTATTAGACAAAGCAGGACCAGAGCCCCTTCCAGAGTTAGGCGAGCCTGCTTGGCATCATGCATGGGCCTTAATTAGAAAATTCGTCTTAGCCACACAACAAAATAAAATTGAGGATTCAGTGACAGCTAATCCCTTGTAGGAAATGAAAGATGCCCTTACAATGAAGATTTATTTTATGTTATTTCTTCCCTAAGCACTCTTAACTGACTGAGTAATGTAGTGATGATTACTCTGATATTTCCACATGCGCTTTTAAGAATTTATAAAGTCATCTGTCTTCTGAGGAGCCCAGGGAGCTACTTGAGAGTGAAAATGGAAGAGGGGAGAGGCTCTTACCCTTCTGAGACTTCAGAAGGATCAATTGCAAAACAGCTCTTGGAGTTTGGAGACTTGGGGAGCAGGTGTGAGGATAAACTTCCCACAGAAGCAACCCTGGGATGGTGACTAAATATCCATCAAGTCAATGACAGGTGGCTTGGGTGGGGGTGGGGAGACAGTGCTCACCCCTTCCATGAGGCCAGAGCAACAGGCCTCTGAAAAGGGAATTGGATGCAACGTCAGGGAAAAGTCGACTTGGATGCCACCTCAGGAAAAAGTCGCCATCCCAGGGCTTAGAGAGGAGGGTGTGGCCCGGTCAGGGGAGGCTCCTGACCACAGCTGAGGGACAACACAGAGGGCCTGCCCAGGGTAAAGCACGTACTAAGTGGTCCCAGCAGCCCCTGTGCGTGTAAGTGTGCATGTGGTCATGTACACACATGTGCGTGTGTGGGCATAGCTACGTGAGTGCATGTGTGTATGTGCACATAAGTACATGTGCATGTGTGTGTAGGGCATGGAGGGTGTGGGATAAAAACGGAGGCACTGGCCCCTGAAGGCCTTTCAGATGTGGATCGCATAAGCACTGGGAAGCCAGGGAGGGCAGACGTGGAAGGCTGCAGAATCAGAAACGCAGCCTCCTGGGGAAGGGCCCTGGGACCCATGAGCCAAGCTGTTGCTCATGGCGCACTGCTGACTTCCTGCTGGCTTCCCCCGGAAAGCTCGTTGAGATCCTTCCCTCCAGTTCTCCCTGGCCGATGCCCTTCCTGCACACATACTACAGTCTCCTCTCCACTCTGCGAGAGCCAGCTCATCTCCACTGCCGCTGGAGACAGTCAGCCTGGGGAGCAGTCTAATCAAACGGTCACCAGAGGCGCAATCCCACAGTGTGTGAGGGGAGGAGTCCCGGCCTGCGGTGGGGTGGAGGGGTTAGTTACTGGGGCCTGGCAGGTGTCCACACAGGGCCGTGTTGTCTTCTAGATCTCCAGAGAAGACCTGGGGCTGCTGCCTCTCCGGACCTCACTGCTGCAGGCCTGCAGTAAAACTCTATGGGCCTTCCTAGGGTTTCAAGTGGGGCTTTTTCTAGGTTGTGTGTTCACTGGTTGCTGTAGACCTTGGACTGTTTTCCAGAGCTCCTAGAGGGTTCGCTCGGCCACTTCTGGTTGTTCCGGATGTTGGAAGTCAGGGGACGGGGGTTTGCAGTCTTCCAGTTCACCATGTTGACAATGTCTTTCCCTTAAACCTTTTACTACACAGACCCTCAAATCTTTCCTTTATCACATCTGTAACCACTTGGCACAGCAATATCTCTCTTTCTACGTGTTTTAACTTTTGACGAGTCAATCTGTGTTTCAGTTTGCTTTCCACACAACTTTAATCTGAAGGATTTGATGTTGTGTAGTCCCGGGACTAAAGTTAGCTGTAACGGCACTCACATAAACAAGAAAGCTGTGTTAGTGCATAGCTGCATTTGTAGACAGTTCTCTTTGCAGTTTAGAGGAAGTGCAGGGAATTGTCCAGTGCAAATATCCCCCTTGGGGCCACATCGCCGAACACATTTTGGATAGTTGTTCTTCTGTTTATTGGGCAAAGTGAGGCTTTTTTTTTTCCTTTCAATGGCCTTCTGCCTGTGAATCTGTGAAGCATGCTTCTCTGTCAGCGCCCCTATTCAAGAACACAGGCCTTTCTGGACATTTATTGAGAGATCCATGAGTGTTACTCTAGTTTGTTTACTTTGAAAACTACCTGGAAATGTCTAGTTATATTCTGTTTATTTTTAATTAAATAATCCAATTACTATGTGAGCCTGTTTATAAAAAGAGAGCGCGACTCTTCATCACAGAATATGATGCAAAAGCCGTCTGAGTCATGCCTTCTATCTGTGTTTAGTTTATATGTTGGGATCTGTGTTTAGTCCACACTCAAAAAAAGAAAAGTCTTCTCAAATTGTCTAGTGTGGTTATATTTACCTTTATCTCTGTCGTAACAAACTACCACAAACACAATGGCTTAAAACTAAACGAATTTATTATCTTACAGTTCTGAAATTTGAAAGTTAAAAAGGTGCCTCACCGGGCTAAAACTGAAGGCGTCAGCAGGGCTGGCTCCTTCTGGAGTCTCAGGAGAAGCTGTGGCCTTGCCTTTCCAGCTTCTAGGGCATCCGTATTCCTTGGCTGGTGGCCCTTCCTCATCTTCAAAGCCAGCAACCTTGGGTTGACTCTTCCTCAAACTGAATCACATCAACATGGACTCTTTTGCCTTCCTCTTCGAATGTAAGACCTCTGTGATTATACTGATCCCACATAGATAATCCAGGATAATTCCCCCTTTTTAAAATCAGCCAATTTAGCAACCTTAATTCCATCCCAATCTTAACTTCCCTTTGCCATGCAACTTAACGTATTTGCATGTTCTGGGATTGGGATGAGGACATCCTTGGGGCAGACAGTATTTAGTCTATCACAGTCTTATTTTTTCTACTTTTATTGTTTAAATCACTTGTATTACTTTTGAAATTTTACACATATGGTTGATTTAATCTTGTGTCTTTTGTCTTTCCATGTAATTCAACTGTTGTCTAGCATATAAAGATTCTAGGCCAGGTGTGGTGGCTCGTGCCTGTAATCACACTTTGGGAGGCCGAGGTGTGCTGATCACCTGAGATCAGGAGTTCAAGACCACCCTGACCAACATGAAGAAACCCCATCTCTACTAAAAATAAAAAATTAGCTGGGCATGGTGGTGCATGCCTGTAATCCCAGCTACTCAGGAGGCTGAGGCAGGAGAATTGTTTGAACCCAGGAGGCAGAGGTTGCAGTGAGCCAAGGTAGCACCATTGCACTCCAGCCTAGGTGACAGAGTGAGATTCCGTCTCAAAAAGAAAGAAAGAAAGAAAAAAATTCTAACAAAATCCTGAATTCTATAGAAAGAGAGATCAGTGAGGGTAAGTTTCAGAGGCCACGGAATCTTTAAGATGCATAATCTTTGAGTTAGAATGTTGAGATCCCAGCCTACCAATGACGAGGCTGACTTTTGGATATTTGGTGTTTTGACTCTTGATAATGTTGGAATTTCTTGTAAGATAAAAATTCAATCATCTTGACATTTCAAAGCATTCCCATAATAGCCATTGTTACAGTAAGTCTTTTAATTTTTATTGTCATTTATCAACACAGTACAAGAGCAAAGATTATAGTGCAACTTTATAAAGGAAGCAGAAGTGTTTCCAGGAGGGGTTAGGAAAATTGCTGCCAGTGCTCACTGAGTTACTGCCCTCAGGCCATGTCCCACCTGCCACCTGTGTTTGTAAATAAAGTTTTATTGGAACACAGCAAGACCATTTGTTTATGTATTGTCTATACCTGCTTTTGTGCTATAAAGGTGGAGTTGAAGAGTAGCCCCAGAGACGGCATAGCCCACAAAACCTACACTGTTTACTATCTGATCCTTTACAGAGAAGTTAGCTGACACCTGATATCAACAAATTCATGACAAACAAGAAAAAGACATTACAGTGTGACCAATGTGGGCTGTGAATGGTGTTTTGGGCTTTCAAACCAGAGGAGAGGAGGGAGCTGCGCAATTAATTCCTTGATAATTGCTGACTCCAAAATATGAACTTTTAGCAATTTTCTCTCACAAATTGACAAAAAGAGGCGTGCCCTCGGGAAGATCTTCTGGGGAACCCAAAGCAACGTTTGAGCAATTCTTAGTAATGAGTATGTTGCAGGTCTGATTTCTGCCCTTTCTTCCTAGGACAAGCTTGGAATGGATTGATTACTTGTATGTCTACCCTCCATCCATTCCCCATGGAACACTTTCTTAAACATTCAAAAGAAAAAGGACAATTCAGGACAAGATTTTATCATACAGATAAGCAAAAGCAAAGCAAACAGCAGGAAATAATCTGGTTAATAAAAGATATTTTCCAAATACTATATTTCCAAAACAAAACAGCTAATAACCTTATGTCAGCAGTTCACAAGTGGGGCAATTTTACACCTCAGGGAGCCTTTTGCAGCGCCCTGAGATGGTGTTGTTGGCTACATACGAGGAAGTAGTGTGTAGTGAGTGAGTGATTTTATGCTGCTTTTGCATCCATTTTTAAACACAGGTGTAATTTTTTATACCTCTGTGAAGCAGGGTTCAGTCACCCTCGACACAGTTTCCCATACTATAACCACCCGAATGGCAGTAGCTGGTGGACAGAGATAAACTGCAGAGGCATCTCTCCTGCCTGGCAGGCTGGGCCTCACTTTCCTGCCTTGCCTTTAAAAGGCCCATTCAGACATTTGCCTGAAACTTAAAGGTACCATCTCTCAATCACAACGTGACCTCCTGGAACTCATGCCAGCTGGCCTTAAACCCACCAATTCAAGCTTCCACAGGGCATCTCTTGGGAGTGGGTCCCTTCTCTCGTTGTGTCCTCGAAGCTGTGCCCAGAGTCCGACCCCTGAAGGCCAGCGAGGCCACCCCAAGAGACCCATGCCGGTGGAGTCCCTGCTGCTGCTCTTTTGTCTGGGCCTCCCAGCTGCTGGGAATAGCAGTTACCAGCTAAAGTGATACAGCTTCATTCAAAACAGGTTGCTGGTTGAATCTAGTGGGTAGAGACCAGAAATGCTTTTAAACAACCTACAGTGCACAAGACCACAGCAGAGATTTACCAGTCCAAAATAGTGGTAGTGCTGACACTGAGAAACCTGGCTTTATTCAAGACTTAAGTCTAATTCCTGAATGGTGTACTTCTAAATCAAAGTTCTAATTACCGAATACAAAGGCCTATGGCTAAGTACCCTTTACGATGGCTTAATTCTGTCACCTTTATATGAAGACCTGCTTGGTTACAAATTCTGGGACTTCAAAATAATCTGGTAGAATGTTTGAGAACTGTCAAAGGTTGATGAGGGCAACATTTACTATCTGAAATAAAAGGGTAAGGTTGAGTTAACTGCTTACTATAGTAAAGGAGAGCTATGTGAGTCAGGCACCGTCTCTCTGAGCAGTGTAAGGGGTGATCTCACAAAGGTTTTCAGTGGATGGAAAAGCACTGCTATCATCCTCAGATGCAGGGTTATTGCTGTCATTGGCTGGCACTGGAAGGCATGTTTATTGGAGGCATTCCAAGCCTGACTTTCTGGGTGGAGGGCCTGACCCTGGTCGGCTTGCAGAGATGTGTTCACTGAAGATTGTGGTCCTGACCGCTTGAGCAAATTTAAAATTAGTTTTGTGGGCAACTTGTAACCATGGCCAAGCAACGGTCTTTCCTAAAGTTGTAGGATTACAAAAAAATTATCAGATGCCTTCACTCTTAACTGCCTTTCAACTGACTTGGTCATAGAATCAAAATTTTTGCCATGGTCTACAAGGACCTCTGCAGTCTGGCCCTGGTCTCTCTCCCCTCACCCTCTCTGTCCTTTTCACTCATGATGCTCCAGTGTCTCAGAACAAGCCAAACCCTTCCCACCCTCAGGACCTGTGCACCTGCACATCTCTCTTTCAAGAATGCCAGTGCCTCACTTCATGTGGCTGGCAACTTCTCATTGCTAGATCTCAGCCCAGAGATCTTAGCATTAGAGAACCTTTTCTTGACCACCTGGGATTTAGAGGACTCAAGTCACCCCAAACCCAGGCGCTTTCTCTCCTGACACTGTGCACTCCTTGCTTTCTAAAGTTATTGTATTTGGGTCTCTGTCAACTCATCTCCCATCCCTCGAGACCACTGCTTCCAGATTGTTAGCCAGGTGAGGGCAGGGCCTTTCCTGTCTTATTAATGCATCCCCAGCACCAAGAAACAGCCACGCAGAAAGTTCTCAATATTTACCATGTCACAGTTCAATTAGAGAATTAATGTATGAGTACATAACTGGGTCACAGCTTCTTAACCTGAGAAATTAAGGTCTCCATATAACTCACCTCTGAGGTCTCTCGCAGTGCAAAGAGGGAAGAAGGTTATGCCTCATAGAACATCAAGAGAAACACACCGAGGTCCTGCCCTGCAGGGTCTGCCTGCCAGGTGGAGAGGGCGGCAGTAGGGGGAGGAACAAAGAGCAGTGGCAATGGAGGCGAGGGGGTTTGTGTAGCCTGCAGGGTGTGAGAGGGTTCTGGGGAGAGCTTCAGGCCAGGACCATCATTCCTTCTAGTTGGTCTTAAAAAATGTGTTGAACTTGTCTAGGTGCGGTGGTTCATGCCCGTAATCCCAGCACTTTGGGAGGTCGAGACAGGTGGATCACCTGAGGTCAGGAGTTTGAGACCAGCCTGACCAACTTGGAGAAACCCCGTCTCTGTTAAAAATACAAATTAGCCAGGTGTGGTGGTGCATGCCTCTAATCCCAACTACTTGGGAGGCTGAGGCAGGGGAATCACTTGAACCCAGGAGGCGGAGGTTGTGGTGAGCCGAGATCATGCCATTGCACTTCAGCCTGGGCAACAGGAGCAAAACTCCCTCTAAAAAAAATGTGTTGAACTTGACTGGGTGAATGATGAAGCCAGGCTACTCGAGGGAAAGGTGGGACATGGAGATAGGACTTAGAAGTTTCCTGCCACCTGAAGAGAGGAAACAGACTGGTAACAGTGGGAGCAGGGGTGGGTGGAGGGTCTGCAGAAGGAGCAAGAACCATGTGTCGGTCTGAACTCATAAAGCTCCCTTTCACTGCTGAGAAGATGCATCCGGAAGGCCTGGATTCTGCAGGCAATTCAGAGCCACAAAGGCTTTTATTAGAGGGGGACTTGCATTCTGGGGAAGGATGGTGGGTATTGTGTGAAGGATGGTGTGAATGGGGTGAGCCCAGTGGCTGGGGACCCCCTGTGAATAGCCCACAGAAATGATAAAGGCCTCAAATTTGCAGAGGCAGTAGGAATAGAGAGGGAGACAAGCTTCAAAAAATTAATAGAGAAACTTGACAAAATATGGTTATTTAATACACCTTTCACTCAATTGATTCTAAAATCCAAACTCAGTCTCTGAGATCAAACACTGTCAACGTGCCTGGCACAGCGCCTGGCTCCTGGGTCGGCACAGGTTGGTTGGACCTGAGCACGAATCAGTCCAAATGTGAACCTTTGGTTTGCTTCTTTTCAGAGGCAGAGAAAGCTGGCAAAGGACAATTGGAACCAAAAACAGCATATGTTCGAAGGAAGATATTAAATTGGCTCAGATATCTCATCTCTTGGCTAAATGAACTTTTACAGGCAAAAATCCTTGAATTTATGTAGAATTGCTTCTTGCCTGAGAAAGGTACATTTCTAACACCTTGAACCACAGAAAAGAGGAGGTGGCTGGACCCCTAACCACACTCAAGCTTGATCTAATGCCAGGCAGAACAGGTTGGCCTCACCTTCAATCTTAGCTCTGTCTGACACTTACAGAGTCATCAAATGCCTTGGCTGTCTCGCCGTCTGGTGCTGTTAGGGATTATCTAAACAGGGAGACTCTCAGGAGCAGGAGGGGAGCTGAAACACATCTCCCGCGTGCAGAATATACTGGGACAGCCCCAGGCAGGTGGGCGTTTCTCTTGCTGGAGGTGAGAATCCGAGAAATGAAGAGATTAGGCAGCCATCTCAGGATTGCAAATCTAGTGTGTAGTAGGAACGAGCTGGGGCTGGGAGTGGAGAACTGGACAGGCCCGAGTTATTATACACACAGTTCCTAAAACCCTGCCTGACATGTTCAGTATGAAAGGGGGCTTGGCCCGCTCCAGCCCCTCAGTGGGTCTCCCTCCCAATGGTGAGCATTTCCTCTTGGAAAGTTTGCTCTTGTACTACTTCATCAAAGGAACTTTGATAAAGCTATGATGATGGGGCATCTTACTAATTTTCATCTTGACAGATTTCTTATGGAGTTTATTTAGTGACCCTGCTTAGAAAGGTATTCTGGGAGCCGGTGCCAATTCAAGGGGCAGGGGCAGGTGCTTGTGTGTGTGTGTGTGCACGGGTGCGTGTGGGCGCACAAGAGCATGCTAGGCGAGGTGGGGGGCTGTTGGTGAGAGTTTGTCACTGTGTCTCCTGGCCATTTTCACATTATACAAGCATAGACAACATTAAGACTGGGCCTGTGTGCTTCGTTGTGACTGTTCCCAGGGTCCCAGCCACCTGTGCTTTGCTCAACCCCTTGGAAGCCTGGGGGGATCAATAACTGGGTACTTGGGCCCCATCCTCAGAAAAGGCACACAGCCTGGCATAGAGAGAGCCCCCTGTCAGGTTCTGCACCCTCCCTAAAGGTGAGCAGCAATGCCTTAGGGTAGAGAGGAGACCAGAAGCCTCAATAGAAACAAACCATGTTTGTTAATGATGATGGGGTCTCAGGAAAACATTTCTGGCTTTAAAATAATGATGAAAATTTTAAGTGGATTTCCTTTGATAAAAAGGGTACTGGATTCAGAGTCAGAAGGCCCAAGTGTGGGTATGTCCTATGAAAGGGAAATTATCGTGGGCTCCCAAAATCACTAAAGAAAACTCAAGCTGGAAACTGCTTAGGGCCAACCTGCCTCCCATTCTATTCACAGTCACTCTTCCTGCCTCCCATTCTATTCAAAGTCACTCCTCCTGCCTCCCATTCTACTCAAAGTCACTCCTCTGCTCACTGAGATCAAGGCACATCTGATCTGCCTCCTTTGGAGAAGCTCATCAGAGACTCAAAAGAATGTAACCATTTGTGACTCACCTGTCTATGACCTGGAAGCTCCCTCCCTGCTTCCAGTCTTCCTGCCTTTGCTTCAAGTTGTCCCGCCTTTCCAGATTGAACAATGTGCTTCTTACATGTTGACTGATGTCTCATGTGTCCCTAAATGTGTAAAACCAAGGTGTGCCCTGACCACCTTGGGCACATGTCGTCAGGACTTCCTGAGCCTGTCACGGGCGCGTCCTCAACCTTGGAAAATAAACTTTCTAAATTAACTGAGACCTGTCTCAGACTTTCTGGGTTCACAGTCCTAGAGAGTTGACTACTTGTCTCTTGATCTTTGTGTGCCGTGTGCCTCAGTTTCCTCTCTCCCATCTACTAGTCACTCAACAAACACTTCCTGGGCATCTTTTATCTGCCGGGCACTGTGCTGGGACCTAGGAAGAAACAGTTTTCGACAGGATAATATGGAAGGGGCGAAGAAGAGTCAAAGATAATTTCTACGCGTGGGTGGTTTACAATCTTACGGGGAGCTAATACGTGTACACAGATGGTAGTGACACACTGCCAGAAAAGATAAATCCATAAAAATGTTGTAAACAAAGTACAGTGGAACCAAGAGGAAGAAACAATTACTTCAGGATGAGAGAACACATGTCGGGAAGGATCCACGGAGGAGACAGTATTTCAGCTGACCTGGGAGGAGGAGAATCTCAATCAGGGAAAAGGAATTTGTAGTGAAGGGAACCTGCTGTCGTGCAGGGGCTGAGGCCACAGAATGGGCAGCTTCCCTGGCAGAGAAATCCCGGTGGAAAGCCAAGGGCATCAGGGCACTGCAGGCCCAGCAAGGCACAGGGAGTTTGGAAAATGCTTCCTGGCAGTGGTGCAGGCTGGGTCTGTGCCTGCAAGGTGGCTGGTGACAGCCCTGCAAAGCACGGAGGCCTCCTGCTGGTCGCGGTGAGCTCGATGACTCAGTCAGTCATCCAGTCCTCCTGCTGCCCGTGGCGGTCAGTGCAGGCCGAGGGTGGCTGGGACGTCAGTGCTCCACCCAGTCCTCCTGCTGCCCGAGGCGGTCAGTGCAGGCCGAGGGTGGCTGGGACGTCAGTGCTCCATGAGGGCAGCCCTTCTGAGGAGGGGTCAGGGACGGTCTCTGCTCCGGCACCTGTGTGTGCATGGCTGCCACCTGAATGAGGCCTCCGCAAACACAGAGTCTACTGTGTGCAGGGCCCGGCCCATGCCCCTACCTCAGTGATCCCCAGCCCCCACCTGCCCTTCACTAACATGTCATGAAGTTGCCTTCTTTTCCTGCCTGGCCCAAGGCAGTCACCATTTAGGCCATTCATCTGAACAGACAACATCCAGATGCGTCTCTTGGAGCTGGTTTGGAAAACTGGGCAGAGGAAGTCTGTGTTATCCGGGCCTTTTCCGCATTGTCTTATTTCACACTAATGGCTACCTCTCTCCAGGGCTCCAGGAATCCAAGCCTGGAGAAGACCTCCTTGTCCTCCCCCTGCACCTGCTCAAGGCCAACCTGGCCAGAAAGCAGGAGGAGGGAGGGCTCCGGGAGCAGCGTGAGAGGTGAGCTCCCTGGCAGCTCTGAGCAAGGATACAGGGCGGCCAATGCATGGCCAATGGCAACCAGCACTTGCAAAGCCTCTGAAGGCATGAAGGACTTGCCATTCCAAATATGCTAGATTGGGATACTAATTATTTCCAGTGGAAAACATTGAAGAAATTGTAGTTTCAGAAAGTGTGAACTGACCTGTCTCTTCCTACACGTGGAATGCCATACAGCTTCCTCTGGGAGAGGTACCCTGTCCACACCAGGGCAAGAAAATAGCCCCTGTTACCAGAGGCTGGGCATCGGGGCTGCAGTGGACTTGAATAAATACGCTGGCTGAAGTAACCCTCACCTTCCACTAGTCGTCCATCCCCATATATGTCTCCTCGTGACTCTCCTGCTGCCCCTAGCCAGATCCCCTGTGTCCTGTCGTTTCTTCTTAAATGCATCATGTTTGCCTAAAAAGTATAAAAGCATCTTGCTTTGGCCACTTCTTTGGATCCGTTGTGAAGATCCCCACGTACATGTAAAGTCTACTTAGTGTCAATTTGGTTTCTAGATCCAGCCAAAGAGCCCACATCACAGCTAAGGGAGGATGGGGAGCGGGTCTCTGGCTCCCCTACACCTCTGAAGGCTGCCCTGAAACCCACTCCCCAATACATGGCAACCTGGAGAGCCCAGCCCTGTCCCTAAACAGACAGAAACTGGGGGAAAGCAGCACAATTCATGTGTGTCGGAGAGATCCACATCTGGTGCAGAATGACACCAAATTGTTCCCGTACCAGTTTCTCCAGGGTTCCTGCTGAACCCGTGTGATGCCAAGTCTTTAATGATGAGTGCCACCTTCCACGGGAACGCATACCTGGCTCATGCTTAGTCTATCAGATTGACTTTATTGAGTGTGATAAAGGAAGTGTAGGGACCAGGAAGTTGTATATGTTCTCTTCACTGACGGCAGCCTGGGACAGGTGAAAACACCCGAACGTAAGCCAGACAGACCTGAGCCCCAACACTGCAATGTCATAGAAATGCTACCTGTGCCACAAGAAGTTTGAGAGAACTCAACATTCTACATATAGATGTATATAATATATGTGGCACCTGCTGTGTGCCAGACACTTTGCCAAGTGCTGGGGATGTAACGACAGATTAAACACATCTCTCAGTCCAGTATGGGAACAAAGACAAGTAAAGGCAACTTTAATGCAGGTACACATCACAGCAGCAGAAACCTAGCAAATGAGCAAGAAAATGAAGAGAATTCTAAGTGATAACCATAAAAATTTTAAAAAAAGAGGAAAAAAATGGAAGAAAATGAACCAGATGTTGACACACGGGTGATGAAAAGGAACAAACCATGCAAAAGTATTGGGGAAGAATTTTTAAAGAGCAGGATTAATTAGCGAGTGCCAAAGTCCTGCAGTAATAAAAAGTTGGTTGTGTTTGTCCCAAAGAGAGACACCAGCACAGCAGAGACCTTGTACATAAAGGGAATGGTGGCAGTGGCAGGAGAAGACGCTCGACAGGGAGGAAGGAGTTTTTCACCGGAGCCCTGCAGGTAATGGTAGAGACCTTGTGTTTTATTTGAAGTGCATTGACCCCGTGGAGGGTTTGAGTTCGGCATGGATGGAGCTAGTGGGAGTGGTCATGAGGCACATTGGAGCTGAGGTTGGGAAAGACTTGCTGAAATTAGCACCATACTGGATGTGCTCTCATCTTACAGCCTTCAAGGGCTATGGCGAAGGAGAGCCCACACAGGTGAGAGGCTGGACCAGATGCCTTCCAACGCCTCCGGCAGGCACCATTACATAGTGGTGATGCCAGCAGCCCTCCTAAATCTCACTGCTGGGATTAAAATGTTTGTTTCACCATTTCTTGAGCTTTGCAACCTTGGGCAATTTGCTCGGCCTCAGCTTCACTGTGTAATAGAATGGAGGTTTAGAGCTGCATGTATGAAATAGGATGTTAGAAATATTTAACATTATAAGAAATGGAAGTTTTTCAGTGCAGTGTCTGGCTCCCACTGTGGTTTAAGGAATGGCAGTAGGAGTTTGCTTTAGTCTGTTTTCACACTGCGATAAAGAACTGCCTGAGACTGGGTAATTTATAAAAGAAAGAGGTTTAATTGAGTCACAGTTCTGCATGGCTGGGGCCGTCTCAGGAAACTTATAATTATGGTGGAAGGTCAAGGAGAAGCAAGCATGTTCTTCACAAGGCGGCAGGAAAGAGACAAGTGAAGGAGGAACTTCTAAACATTTACAAAACCACCAGATCTTGTGCGAACTCACTATCAGGAGACCAGCATGGAGCATACTGCCCCCATGATCCAATCACCTTCCTTCCTCTACATGTGGGGATTGCAATTCGAGATGAGATTTGGGTGGGGACACAGAGCCAAACCATATCAGAGTTTGTGAGCCTGAGGTTGCCCCCACCTCACCTACCTGCCCCAGCTGCAACTATAGTTCTGGAAGGGAACCAGTAGCCTTGTTAAATTATAGAACACCAACCCAAAAGATAACATAATGTATAACTCTATTTATATGATACTAGGAAAATGCCATATAATAGGGATGGAAAGCAGATAGTGGTTGTTTGAGACTGGCTGTGGGGGAAGGGTTGGTTGTGATCTGAGAGACCAAAATAGACACCCCTACATCACTAAGACAGACCTAAGATTAAGAAAACAAAGTTACCTAAGGGTAGAGGGTTAGGGGACTGGCTGGAATGGCAAGTTTCTAAATTCATAGGGCTGTAAGAAAAACCACACCCTTGCTAAGCTCCCTAACACACAGGAGCCATCAGATTGATTTACAACCCAGATCATGGCAACTCTGATTGGACAGAGGACTGACCTTATAAACATTCTTTTCTGATGAGCAGTTGCAGACCTTAAGCCAGTTCCAGCAGCTTATAGAAGCTACCCACAAGGATCTTTGTGTCCTATAGTTCACCTTTATGTCACCTTTGATCTAAAAACCCTCACTTTAATGCTAAAACACTGTCCCAAAGTGAACATAGCTGCGTGTTACATACATGTTCACCCACTGCACATGTGCTTGGCTCCCCTCATAAGTATGCATAAGTTTCCCCCAAGACCTGCTGAACATGTATGACTCTACTGTGTAATACAGACTTGGGAGACGTAAAACCCAACCTGCCTTCCCTCTTAGAAGAGAGAACACTTTCTGCACGCTGGAGAATTTCTCTTCCTGGCTTGTAAACCCATATAAATAATCCTTCCTTTCTACAATTTAGCCATCCTGGGGTCTACAAAGGAAAGCAGGAGGGAATTTTTCAGGTGTCGGAAATCTTCTCTGTCTCGATTTTGGTAATGGTTGAATAACAGCATGTGTTTGTCAAGACCCATTGAAATTTTTACCAAAGAGAGAAAATTTTACTTTATGGAAATAAGAAAGTGAATGAGCAAAAGACTGTCTGAACTTTATGAAAACATGTGTACCCTAATGACCTAAAGGACACTTCCTTCATTTAGGGAAGGACTTTACTATTGCACTGCTTCACCATTTTTGGGGGCAAATCAGTGGATGTCTGTCTCCCTTCACAGTTCACTCATATATAAAGTGGTGATGTTGATAGTACCCACCTCACAGGGTTGTAGTAAGAATGAAGTAAGTTAGTCAATGTCAAATGCTTATGATATTGTGCAAATACAATGAGTATTAGGTATTAAAAATTAACATGTTGATGGGAAAGCAAAACCATATATATTTATTCTTACATGATATGAATGTTTAAGGAAAAATAGATGCTAAGAAACATCAAAGCAATACATCAAATTACCAAGTAAATATAAAAATATGTCGTATCAATATTTTAAAAAATGAATTGCATTTTGTATACTTTTAGCCAACAATTTTGTGACTTTTAATGTTTTAAATTATCTTTACTTCAGAATAATTAGTGCAAAAACTTCAAAAATTTTGAGCGTACAAGTTAATGAGTTTTACAATGTAGACAGTCATGTAATCACCACCACCTTTGTGATATAGAATACTTCCTTTACCCCAAACTTCCCCTCACAGCATTTTGTTCTATCCCTGTCTCCCAGCACCAGCCTCTGCCAAACAGTCTTTCCATTAGTAGTTTTGCATTTTCTAGAAGTGCGTAAAGAAATGAATCAGTAAGTATGCAGTCTCTTGCGTCATTTCTACCCCCTTACATACCTCGTAAAATGGTTAAAATTTTTTTAAAAAAGAAGATACAAAGTGTTAGAGATAATGTAAAACAACAGAAAATCATATGCATTGCTTGTGGAAACGCAAATCAGTATAGTCTTACTGAAAATAATTTGGCATTTAAAAAAATAAACATGTACCTTATGATACGCTGAGTCGCTCCTATGAATTTGCCCAAGAAAATGGAAACATATGGCCACAGAAGAACTTATACTAAATGCAAAATAAATAAATAAATAATAAAGCATTTTAGAACTAAATATAAGAGAATATATTCATGACCTTGGGGTACTCACACTAATCAAAAATTGATCACGGCCCAATCGCCCGTCACCTGGCAAGCGTCATATGGTTTGTGCTATATCCATGCAATGGAACGTCACTCAACAATCTCATATAGGCCATCTGCATGATCTAATTATCATACAGATCACCTATGAAAAAATACAAAGCAAATGTCATATTTTCTGGTATAAAACATACCAGTTGAGATTAGGAATTAGAAAAGATGCCTATCACTACTTCTGTTTAACATTGTACCAGCCTCTTCCCCACTGCCAAAGAAGCAAGTGAAAAACCAAAATGTATGAGGATTGAAAAGGAAGAAATCGAGTTGTCATTGCTGTTAGGAAACATGATCGTAAACACAGGAAATCCAAAAGAATGTTTGGAAAAACTTTAATTTTAGTGTTAACTTAGCAAAAAATGTGGATATAAAGGCTGCTTACAGAAGTATGCAGTATATCAGATGTTTTTATATACCATCATAAGACAAGCAGAAAATTCAAATGATGTTAAGTGATTTGACAATGGCATACAAACATTAAGTTCTTAGGAATAAAACTGAAAAGTGTGTGTAAGATGTCTATTCAGAAAACTATAAATGTTACTGACAAAAATTAAAGAAGACCTAAATAAATAGTGAGATGTTCCATGGTTCTAGATTGGAAGTTTTAATATTGTTAAAATATTCATTATCTCCATACTTATCTCTAGATTTAATGCAATCCAATCAAAATTCCAGCTTGTGTGTGTGTGTCTCTGTGTGCATGTGTGCTCAATGTGTACACACATATATGTTTGTGTGTGCACTGGTATGTTGATTCTATAATAGACATGAACATACAAGGGCCAAAATAGTAATATAATATTGATGAAGAAGAGCAAAGGTGGTGGACTTTTACTACCAGATGGTAAGATATATTTTAAAGCTATAATGTCGGAATAAATATATCTTTATCTTTATTTTTATCTAAGATAAAGATCAGGAATGGGTCCGTATGCCAATGGAGCATAATAGAGTCCAGAAAAAGACTCCATTGTATACAGTCAACTAAATTACCACAAAGGTAACACTGTAATTCTTTTTAAATAAGTATTTCTGGAACATTTGAATATCCACAAGAAAATGATAAATCTGGATTCCTACTTCACATCATACAAAAAATGAATTCCACCCGGGTTATAGATCCACACATAAAAGGAAAGACAATAAAGCTCTGAAAACAATTAAACATAGAGGAATATCTTCATCTTCATGGCCTTGGTGTGAGAAGATCTTTTTTATTTTTTTTTTTTGAGATAGAGTCTCGCTCTGTCGCCCAGGCTGGAGTGCAATGGTGCAATCTCCACTCACTGCAAGCTCCACGTCCCGGGTTCACGCCATTCTCCTGCCTCAGCCTCCCGAGTAGCTGGGACTACAGGTGCCCGCCACCATGCCCAGCTAATTTTTTTTTTATTTTTTAGTACAGACGGGGTTTCACCATGTTAGCCAGGATGGTCTGGATCTCCTGACCTCGTGATCAGCCTGCCTCGGCCTCCCAGAGTGCTGGGATAACAGGCGTGAGCCACTGCGCCCGGCAAGATCTTTCTTAGATAGAACCCATATCACTGCTGCTTACACACAGGAAGACAAGTAAACGAGGCAACCTGGACTGTGTTGAGATTGAGTTGCTGTGGATCAAAGACGCCTTTAAGTGAGTGAAAATGCAAGTGCATTTTCAACAGAGAGAAAGAAAATATTTAAATACATACATACAACAAAGGGCTGAGGATATAGGAGCTCATACAAATTAGTAAGAAAAAGGCAGAGAATACAGTAGAAACACAGTGGCTGAGGGCTTGGGTGGGCATTTCACAAGGAAGTCCATCCACACGGCTAACATGCCCATGAAAAGGTGCGCAACTTTCTTAGTTACAGGGGAAATAATCATTTAAAAGATAATCAGCTACTATTATATATCAATTATTATCAAAACGTACAAATTTAAAAACATCAAAATCAGCAAGTTACAATTATATGTTTTATTACCAAGCAGCACCACTGAAAGCTTCATCTACTTCATCTGCTTACAGAGATGTAAACTTGGGAAACCTTTTTCTAAAAATGTTTACTATTATCCATTAAAGCTGAACATAAAATATACTATCAGGGCCAGCTATTCCACATTTACTTATATGAACAACAGAAATGCTTATGTGTGTACTGAGAGGTGTGCACAAGAGTGTTCTCAACCGCATTCTTAGTAATAGCCCAAAGCTAAAAAAAATCCAAAGGTCCAAAAGAAGAGAAACTGATAATTTGTGACATATCCATGCAAGAGAACACTATATAAAAGTAATAATCAATAGATTAAAGTAGATCAAAACGAGGTAATCTGTCAAGCATCATTATTAAGAAAAGAAAGCCAGGCACAAAGACACATACTGAATTGTATAAAATTCACAAACAGGTAACAGACAATCTGTGATGGTTGGATTCAGGGGAGTTGTCATCTTGGATGGGGTCTTAGTGGCTGAAAAGAGAACGAGGGTGATTTTGGGCGGCTGGTGATGCTGTGTCTTTATCTGGGTGGTCACTACAAGGTGGTGCTCACTTTGTCATAATTAATCTAGATGGTTACTTATGGTTTGTGCACTTGTGTTAAGTAACCCTTCAACCCAAACAAAACACACTTCACATCCAGCCACATAAGCTTATGCAGCTCTTGCCCAGCTGCCTCCAACAACCATCTTAGCAAGGAAAACTATCCAGGTCGGGCAGAAATTACTGCACTGGCTTCTTAGTTCTGAGCTCTGTTCTTGGTTCCTTTGGAGTGGAGAAGGAGCTCACGTTCTGGGTATGATACGGGAGATATACTACCAACTAACCCAGCTTTCACCATCTGTTTAATTGAACACTGTGTGGAACTGGAGGACGCGTCATTTACGGTGTCTTTATGTTCCATTCTCACCTCCATCACCGCTGATGAGAAGTCACCCATTTCTGTTCCTCTGCATATGTGTCTTGCTTTCCTGAAGCTGCTTGAATATTTCATCTTTACTCTGTTTTATTTTGTCTTTACTCTTTTAATATTTCATTATTCTGTATTTGCCCTTATAAAATATTTAAAAATTTAATTAAAGATATTAAATTTGTAAAAATGTTATCTCTACTCTGATATGTGTGCTATGGTTTCCTCTGCATGTGTCCCACTTGTGAATTCCTGCGCTTCTTGGCTTGCTTAATTGTGAATTCCTGCGCAGACTTCTGAACCCCAGACTGACTCCATTTTAGTGTTCCGCCTTACAATTTCCAGCCACTCAAGCAGCCTGGAATTCTAAGCTCAGCCTCCTGAGCTCAGGTAGAGACAACTCACTCACTTTCCTGAGTTTTATGTCCTTGTGCTACAGCACGAAAATGCCCAGAAAGTTAAGAGGGTCATAGGAATCACCCCATCTTTCAAGGATGAGTCCTGGCTGCCTGCTGTGCAATGTCTAGACACATCAGCCTCACACATCATGCCCAGCATGCTAAAGGGGGCAAGTCCTCTGCCATTCACTCCATCGTGGCCAAAACCAGAAGCCTCTGTTCTTTGTTGTTATTGTTTTTTTTTTTTTTATTATACTTTAGGTTTTAGGGTACATGTGCACAATGTGCAGGTTTGTTACATATGTATCCATGTGCCACGTTGATTTCCTGAACCCATTAACTCGTCATTTAGCATTAGGTATATCTCCTAATGCTGTTCCTCCCCCCTCCCCCAACCCCACAACAGTCCCCGGAGTGTGATGTTCCCCTTCCTGTGTCCATGAGTTCTCATTGTTCAATTCCCACCTATGAGTGAGAACATGTGGTGTTTGGTTTTTTGTCCTTGCGATAGTTTACTGAGAATGACGTTTTCCAGTTTCATCCATGTCCCTACAAAGGACATGAACTCATCATTTTTTATGGCTGCATAGTATTCCATGGTGTATATGTGCCACATTTTTCTTAATCCAGTCTATCGTTGTTGGACATTTGGGTTGGTTCCAACTCTTTGCTATTGTGAATAGTGCCGCAATAAACATACGTGTGCATGTGTCTTTATAGCAGCATGATTTATAGTCCTTTGGGTATATACTCAGTAATAGGATGGCTGGGTCAAATGGTATTTCTAGTTCTAGATCCCTGAGGAATCGCCACACTGACTTCCACAATGGTTGAACTAGTTTACCATCCCACCAACAGTGTAAAAGTGTTCCTATTTCTCCACATCCTCTCCAGCACCTGTTGTTTCCTGACTTTTTAATGATGGCCATTCTAACTGGTGTGAGATGGTATCTCACTGTGGTTTTGATTTGCATTTCACTGATGGCCAGTGATGATGAGCATTTCTTCATGTGTTTTTTGGCTGCATAAATGTCTTCTTTTGAGAAGTCATGTCTTTTGCCCACTTTCTGATGGGGTTGTTTGTTTTTTTCTTGTAAATTTGTTTGAGTTCATTTTAGATTCTGGATATTAGCCCTTTGTCAGATGAGTAGGTTGCAAAAATTTTCTCCCATTCTGTAGGTTGCCTGTTCACTCTGATGGTAGTTTCTTTTGCTGTGCAGAAGCTCTTTAGTTTAATGAGATCCCATTTGTCAATTTTGGCTTTTGTTGCCGTTGCTTTTGGTGTTTTAGACATGAAGTCCTTGCCCACGCCTATGTCCTGAATGGTATTGCCTAGGTTTTCTTGTAGGATTTTAATGGTTTTAGGTCTAACATTTAAGTCTTTAATCCATCTTGAATTAATTTTTTATAAGGTGTAAGGAAGGGATCCAGTTTCAGCTTTCTACATATGGCTAGCCAGTTTTCCCAGCACCATTTATTAAATAGGGAATCCTTTTCCCATTTCTTGTTTTTGTCAGGTTTGTCAAAGATCAGATAGTTGTAGATATGCGGCATCATTTCTGAGGGCTCTGTTCTGTTCCATTGATCTATGTCTCTGTTGTGGTACCAGTACCATGCTGTTTTGGTTACTGTAGCCTTGTAGTATAGTTTAAAGTCAGGTAGCGTGATGCCTCCAGCTTTGTTCTTTTGGCTTAGGATTGACTTGGCAATGCGGGCTCTTTTTTGGTTCCATATGAACTTTAAAATAGTTCTTTCCAGTTCTGTGAAGAAAGTCATTAGTAGCTTGATGGGGATGGCATTGAATCTATAAATTACCTTGGGCAGTATGACCATTTTCACGATATTGATTCTTCCAACCCATGTGCATGGAATGTTCTTCCATTTGTTTGTATCCTCTTTTATTTCATTGAGCAGTGGTTTGTAGTTCTTGAAGAGGTCCTTCACATCCCTTGTAAGTTGGATTCCTAGGTATTTTATTCTCTTTGAAGCAATTGTGAATGGGAGTTCACTCATGATTTAGCTCTCTGTTTGTCTGTGATTGGTGTACAAGAATGCTTGTGATTTTTGTACATTGATTTTGTATCCTGAGACTTTGCTGAAGTTGCTAATCAGCTTAAGGAGATTTTGGGCTGAGACAATGGGGTTTTCTAGATATACAATCATGTCATCTGCAAACAGGGACAATTTGACTTCCTCTTTTCCTAATTGAATACCCTTTATTTCCTTCTCCTGCCTGATTGCTCTGGCCAGAACTTCCAGCACTATGTTGAATAGGAGCGGTGAGAGAGGGCATCCCTGTCTTGTGCCAGTTTTCAGAGGGAATGCTTCCAGTTTTTGCCCATTCAGTATGATATTGGCTGTGGGTTTGTCGTAGATAGCTCTTATTATTTTGAGATACGTCCCATCAATACCTAATTTATTGAGAGTTTTTAGCATGAAGGGTTGTTGAATTTTGTCAAAGGCATTTTCTGCATCTATTGAGATAATCATGTGGTTTTTGTCATTGGTTCTGTTTATATGCTGGATTACATTTATTGATTTGCGTATGTTGAACCAGCCTTGCATCCCAGGGATGAAGCCCACTTGGTTATGGTGGATAAGCTTTTTGATGTGCTGCTGGATTCGGTTTGCCAGTATTTTATTGAGGATTTTTGCATCAATGTTCATCAAGGATATTGGTCTGAAATTCTCTTTTTTGGTTAAGTCTCTGCCAGGTTTTGGTATCAGGACGATGCTGGCTTCGTAAAATGTGTTAGGGAGGATTCCCTCTTTTTCTATCGATTGGAATAGTTTCAGAAGGAATGGTACTAGTTCCTCCTTGTACCTCTGGTAGAATTCAGCTGTGAATCCATCAGGTCCTGGACTCTTTTTGGTTGGTAAGCTATTGATTATTGCCACAATTTCAGAACCTGTTATTGGTCTATTCAGAGATTCAACTTCTTCCTGATTTAATCATGGGAGGGTGTATTTGTCGAGGAATTTATCCATTTCTTCTAGATTTTCTAGTTTATTTGCATAGATGCATTTGTAGTATTCTCTGATGGTAGATTGTATTTCTGTGGGATCGGTGGTGATATCCCCTTTTTCATTTTTTATTGCATCTATTTGATTCTTCTCTCTTTTCTTCTTTATTAGTCTTGCTAGTGGTCTATCAATTTTGTTGATCTTTTCAAAAAACCAGCTCCTGGATTCATTAATTTTTTAGAGGGTTTTTTGTGTCTCTATTTCCTTCAGTTCTGCTCTGATTTTAGTTATTTCTAGCCTTCTGCTAGCTTTTGAATGTGTTTGCTCTTGCTTTTCTAGTTCTTTTAATTGTGATGTTAGGGTGTCAATTTTGGATCTTTCCTGCTTTCTCTTGTGGGCATTTAGTGCTATAAATTTCCCTCTACACACTGCTTTGAACGTGTCCCATAGATTCTGGTATGTTGTGTCTTTGTTCTCGTTGGTTTCAAAGAACATCTTTATTTCTGCCTTCATTTCATTATGTACCCAATAGTCATTCAGGAGCAGGTTGTTCAGTTTCCATGTAGTTGAGCCGTTTTGAGTGAGTTTCTTTTATGTATTTATTTATTTTTTGAGACGGAGTCTCGCTCTGTCACCCAGGCTGGAGTGCGGTGGCACGATCTCGGCTCACTGCAAGCTCCACCTCCCGGGTTCACGCCATTCTCCTGCCTCAGCCTCTCCGAGTAGCTGGGACTATAGGCGCCCGCCACCACGCCTGGCTAATTTTTTGTATTTTTAGTAGAGGCAGGGTTTCACCATGGTCTCGATCTCCTGACCTCGTGATCTTCCCGCCTCGGCCTCCCAAAGTGCTGGGATTACAAGCGTGAGCCACCGTGCCCGGCCTTGAGTGAGTTTCTTAATCCTGAGTTCTAGTTTGATTACACTGTGGTCTGAGAGACAGTTTGTTATAATTTCTGTTCTTTTACATTTGCTGAGGAGAGCTTTACTTCCAACTATGTGGTCAATTTTGGAATAGGTGTGGTGTGGTGCTGAAAAAAATGTATATTCTGTTGATTTGGGGTGGAGAGTTCTGTAGATGTATATTAGGTCCACTTTATGTAGAGCTGAGTTCAATTCCTGGATATCCTTGTTAACTTTCTGTCTCATTGATCTGTCTAATGTTGACAGTGGGGTGTTAAAATCTCCCATTATTATTGTGTGGGAGTTTAAGTCCCTTTGTAGGTCACTCAGGACTTGCTTTATGAATCTGGGTGCTCCTGTGTTGGGTGCATAAATATTTAGGATAGTTAGCTCTTCTTATTGAATTGATCCCTTTACCATTATGTAATGGCCTTCTTTGTCTCTTTTGATCTTTGTTGGCTTAAAGTCTATTTTATCAGAGACTAGGATTACAACCCCTGCCTTTTTTTGTTTTCCAGTTGCTTGATAGATCTTCCTCCATCCCTTTATTTTGAGTCTATGTGTGTCTTTGCACGTGAGATGGGTTTCCTGAATAGAGCACACTGATGGGTCCTGACTCCTTATCCAGTTTGCCAGTCTGTGTCTTTTAATTGGAGCATTTAGCCCATTTACATTTAATGTTAATATTGTTATGTGTGAATCTGATCCTGTCATTATGATGTCAGTTGGTTATTTTGCTTGTTAGTTGATGCAGTTTCTTCCTAGCCTCAATGGTCTTTACAATTTGGCATGTTTTTGCAGTGGCTGGTACCGGTTGTTCCTTTCCATGTTTAGTGCTTCCTTCAGGAGCTCTTTTAGGGCAGGCCTGGTGGTGACAAAATCACTCAGCGTTTGCTTGTCTCTAAAGTATTTTATTTCTCCTTCACTTATGAAGCTTAGTTTGGCTGGATATGAAATTCTGGGTTGAAAATTCTTTTCTTTAAGAATGTTGACTATCGGCCCCCACTCTCTTCTGGCTTGTAGAGTTTCTGCTGAGAGATCAGCTGTTAGTCTGATGGGCTTCCCTTTGTGGGTAACCCGACCTTTCTCTCTGGCTGCCCTTAACACTTTTTCCTTCATTTCAACTTTGGTGAATCTGACAATTATGTGTCTTGGAGTTGCTCTTCTCGAGGAGTATCTTTGTGGCATTCTCTGTATTTCCTGAATCTGAATGTTGGCCTGCCTTGCTAGATTGGGGAAGTTCTCCTGGATAATATCTTGCAGAGTGTTTTCCAACTTGGTTCCATTCTCCCCGTCATTTTCAGGTACACCAATCAGATGTAGGTTTGGTCTTTTCACATAGTCCCAAATTTCTTGGAGGCTTTGTTCATTTCTTTTTATTCTTTTTTCTCTAAACTTCCCTTCTTGCTTCATTTCATTCATTTCATCTTCCATCAGCGATACCCTTTCTTCCAGTTGATTGCATCTGCTACTGAGGCTTCTGCAATCTTCACGTAGTTCTCGAAACTTGGCTTTCAGCTCCATCAGCTCCTTTAAGCCCTTCTCTCCATTGGTTATTCCAGTTATCCATTCTTCTAATTTTTTTTCAAAGTTTTTAACTTCTTTGCTATTGTTTTGAATTTCCTCCCATAGCTCAGAGTAGTTTGATCGTCTGAAGCCTTCTTCTCTCAACTCGTCAAAGTCATCCTCCATCCAGCTTTGTTCCATTGCTGGTGAGGAACTGCGTTCCTTTGGAGGAGGAGAGGTGCTCTGCTTTTTAGAGTTTCCAGTTTTTCTGCTCTGTTTTTTCCCCATCTTTGTGGTTTTATCTACTTTTGGTCTTTGATGATGGTGATGTACAGATGGATTTTTGGTGTGGATGTCCTTTCTGTTTGTTAGTTTTCCTTCTACCAGACAGGACCCTCAGCTGCAGGTCTGTTGGAGTTTACTAGAGGTCCACTCCAGACCCTGTTTGGCTGGGTGTCAGCAGCAGTGGCTGCAGAACAGCAGATTTTCATGAGACCACAAATTCAGCTGTCTGATAGTTCCTCTGGAAGTTTTGTCTCAGAGGAGTACCCGGCCAAGTGAGGTGTCAGTCTGTCCCTACTGGGGGGATGCCTCCCAGTTAGGCTGCTCAGGGGTGAGGGACCCACTTTAGGAGGCAGTCTGTCCGTTCTCAGATCTCCAGCTGCCTGCTGGGAGAACCACTACTGTCTTCAAAGCTGTCAGTCAGACAGGGACATTTAAGTCTGCAGAGGTTCCTGCTGACTTTTTGTTTGTCTGTGCCCTGCCCCCAGAGGTGGAGCCTACAGAGGCAGGCAGGCCTCCTTGAGCTGTGGTGGGCTCCACCCAGTTCGAGCTTCCTGGCTACTTTGTTTACCTAAGCAAGCCTGGGCAATGGCGGGCGCCCCTCCCCCAGCCTCGCTGCCACCTTGCAGTTTGATCTCAGACCGCTGTGCTAGCAATCAGCGAGACTCTGTGGGCATAGGACCCTCCGAGCCAGGTGCGGGACACAATCTCCTAGTGTGCCATTTTCCAGGCCCGTTGGAAAAGCGCAGTATTAGGGTGGGACTGACCCGATATTCCAGGTGCCATCTGTTACCCCTTTCTTTGACTAGGAAAGGGAACTCCCTGACCCCTTGTGCTTCCCGAGTGAGGCAATGCCTGGCCCTGCTTCGGCTCATGCACAGTGTGCTTCACCGACTGTCCTGCACCCACTGTTTGACACTCCCTAGTGAGATGAAACCGGTACCTCAAACAGAGATGCAGAAATCACCCGTCTTCTGTGTCGCTCAGGCTGGGAGCTGGAGACCAGAGCTGTTCCTATTCGGCCATCTTGGCTCCACCTTTGTTGTTGTTTTAAATAAAACCCACAGTTCCTGCGATCCTGGTTCCATTCCCATCCCTCACTTTTGGACAAATCTTTAATTTTCCTTGCCCTTGTTTCCCCTGTCCTGTTCTATTCAGTGTCTACCTCCAGTCCAGTTTGGTTTTGTCTTGGAGCAGGATACTCAGCTGCTTCTTTCTGCGAGCTCATAGGACTCAACTGCTCCTGACATCTTCCTGCAGGATCCTTGGAATAACCCACACATTGGAGCAGGTGGACTCCACCGAGCACTCCTAGCTTCAGTTACTGTTCTCGAAAGGCCAACAATGGCTTTGGGTAGGCACCGGCTGGCCCTCTTGTGATCTAGTTGTCTCTGTTGTACTAAAGACCACATGATCCCCTCCACTTCCTCTCATACAGATGCTGGTTTTGCATAGATCATTTAGCTGTCAGAAGTCAGTCCCACCTGCTCATACTTCGGAATCCTTGGGGAGATAATTGCATTTGATTTCTTGTAGATGTCCATAGCTTGGTTTTTTTTTTTGTATCCTACCTGTGTCTAAGTTTTTTTTTCTTTTTTCTTTTTTCTTTTTTTTTTTGAGATGGAGTTTTGCTCTGTTGCCCAGGTTGGAGTGCAATGGCGTGATCTTGGCTCACTGCCACCTCCGCCTCCTGAGTTCAAGCAATTCTCCCATCTCAGCCTCCTGAGTAGCTGGGATTACAGGCATGTGCCACCATGCCTGGCTAATTTTTGTATTTTAGTAGAGACAGGATTTCTTCATGTTGGTCAGGCTGGTCTTGAACTCCTGACCTCAGGTGATCCACCCACGTCGGCCTCCCAAAGTGCTGGGATTACAGGCATGAGCCACCGCGCCCGGCCACCTGTGTCTGTTTTTCTAGGGCGTCTCTCTGAGGTTCAGATTTTCACTATAGCAATCATCTTCTTCTCAGAATTCTCCCAGCGGCATCTAATTTTCACTTTTCAGAGTCCTATAATTCAACTGATGCTCGCTGTGAGATCCACCAGGAGAAGTGACATTGGATGTTTTCAGTCTGATACACATCCTTCACTCGCGGATGATTCTAAACAATCTCTGTCCCCTCAAGAGATGTGGCAGTGGCACTTGGTTTGATTATCCACTGACATCCTGACTTGAATGATGGTGCTTTGTTAATAAAATCCATCTTAGTGAAGGAACAAACACATTAACCTACAAAATGTGGGCATGGCTAGCTGTCAACAGAGAAGATGTTAACACCGGAGAATTCCAGGGTGTATTTCCCTCCTGAGCAGGGGAATTGGGTACCCCAAATTGTATCAGTTTCACAGGGTAAAGGAAAGGTCCCTGATGGACACACCATCCTATTTGTCCTCTGGGAGGCCAGTGATGACTGGCCAAGCAGCAGGAGGTACCAATCACCCCAGGACCTGTGCCTGCGTCTGTGCTGACCCCGGGATGAAGTCTGTGCCAGGATTCATCCTCATGCTGACTCCTGGTAAGGATGCTTGAGGCTGACCGGGCTGGAAACCAGCGTGGGATGGCATCCCATCCAGACCTTGCCTCTTGCAAGGCTGTCTTTCGCTTAGCAGACTGAAGCCATGATGTCCTCTGAGTCTCTGGCTCTCCCCGGCCTCCCTTTCAGGGAGATCTTCCTAGAGTCTATCCTCAAGCTTTCTGTGGGCAGAGCACACTCTTCCCATCCTGGTCTACATCTCTGCAGCAAGGGCAGACCCTCCCCACACACCCTGAGAGTACCAGAGTTTAGCCTTGCACCTCTCCCATTGCTCAGACTCCATCACACAGAGCTGTCCCTGGGACAAGAACACACCTTTCCAGAGATCAGGTCAGCCTGGTTAGTCCAGGTGGCCAGGGATCCCGGAATAGAGTTGGGTGGTCGATGGTGGTCACCTTTGTGGGGAGGAGGTCCAGGTCTTCAGATCCTGTGAACCAGGCGCGAGCAGGTTCTGAGGCAGGGCAGCCCACGGTGCTGGGTGGTATCATCTGGCCTCACAGTGACCTGTCAAAGGCTCAGGGAGCCAGGGTTCCTGGCAAAAGCCAGCGAGGAGTCTGGGTGTTCTGGGAGGGGCTGGTCTGTCTGTAAGTTGGCCCCAGCTTTGATGTGGAGCTGCACGTTCACCTGGAGGCAAGGTCCTAAAGGCAGAGAGGCTGCTGTGCCCCTCCTTGCTCTTTCCAGGCCAGGCAAGGCCTGCGGGAAAGGCCTCACACTCGGACAGGCTGGAGAGGCCACTGTGGTTGGGGAAGGTTCCAGGGGGGCAGGCATGGAGGGAGCACAGGAACTGGAGGATCCCGCAGGGCACAGGTGCCTACTGCCACCAGAGAGATGGGGGAGTCCTGGTACAGTCCAGTGCCCTGGGGAGTCGCAGCAAGGTCCTGCCGTGCCCATGGCCTGCTGCGTGGCTCTCCACGGTATCCTGGTCTCTCTGAGTTCCCTTCCCCTTGGACAAGGCCATGGTGACAGCTCCATAGAAGCCTCCGGAGTGTGGGAACCTGAGACAGGGCTGGGCCTGGGTGCTTCAAGGTGGATCCTGGACCCCCAGACTGGCTGAGCGGGAGCCTCGATCTGGAGGGAGTGGCCCTTGCCAAACCCAAGGAAGTAGAGGTCTGGAGAAGCCTCACCTTGACAGGGGCTGAGGCTCTGAAGGTGGTGGGGAGGACTCTGAACCCCCTTGGGCCACCTGCCATTAAGAAATGGCAGGCACTTAAGCCAGTGTGCATGCTACATCTGGCTGTGTCAGCCCATCCCGGATCAGGCCCTGTCTGGGAACGCCCCACTCCTGTCTGTTGCAATGAGGTGAAGATCAGCACCTTGCCAGCATCCCCTGGCAGCCCTTTCTGTCTGTACTATAAATTCTGTCTCCCTTTTTCTTTTACCCAACACCATCTATATGGCTGTTCGTGCACAGGACTTTGATTTCTGTGGTGTACTCTGATGTGCATTGACTGTATTTTATCTATCCATGACTGCACTGCTGGCTCCTGCAGCCATCAGAACCAACCTTTAATTAACATCACTGTATATACGGCTTATAGATTCAAAGGAGTTACTGAAGTTAGTCTTAAGACAGAATCCAAATGATGGGGTTTTATGCACTAGAAATGGCCCTTGAGGGGAAGGATGAGATTACCATTCCTGGGGAACTGTGGGGCTGCAGTGGTGGAAAGGGGAGTTACTGGTAATCCCTTCCCTCATTCTCACCCAGCATGCATAAAATACCGCTTGCTTTCCTAGCACATGTGCATTCCAATTCCTCCATTCTAATTTGACATGTTTTTATCCAGGCACACATCTCCTCTGACAGGCAGGTGTCATTTGCTGGATTCTCTTTCTCCCTTTTCTCTAAAACCTTCACTCATTTGCCAGTCTTGGCAGACAGCTGGCATAATTTTTGTAGGTCCAGAATTTTATAATAGACTGGAATTATTTTGAGTTCTGGATGCCCCCGCTTTTTAAAATGTCTTAAGAAATGTCCCCGAGATATGGAAATGAAAACATGAAAAAGTTTAATTTCCTGCCTGAAATGGAGATGAAGAAGAGAAAATGTCAGAACAAACACAAATTAATTAATAGTAATATAAATTATCCTTTTTCTTTAATGAAAGAGGAATCATGTGTGGCAGATGTATGAGAGAAAATGCCTGCCTGGCTCTTAGATTTACAGAAATCTGAATTTGCATCCTGACATTGTGTGACCTTGAATAAGTTATTAAGTGCCTCTAGGCCTTCGTTTTTTAAATATATAAAATAGGGATGACTTTCTGCACTCATAGGACTTGTGTGAGGATTAAACAAGTTACGATATCAGAGGATACCTCATGTGGGTTCAGGCACTGATTAGTATCTGAGCTTTGTTCATCATCCTTAAGCTACAGATTGGATGGAGGAAGGTCAGAGTGAACCTCCCTGAGGGCTCCTGCAGTTCCTGTGCAGGGCTCACCTGTGGAGGGGGACAAAGTCATTCTTAGCACCCACGCTGAGGATGGGTTTCTCTGAGGCCCCCGGCTGACTGTGGACGCAAACACCCCCTGCTTCCCTCTCTCGCCAGGAGCTCCTGACCCTGTGAGCTCTAGGCAGCTCTTTACTGAACAGATCTTGATACTCAGGGGAACATTTCCTGAAGCAATTGCACAATTACATTTTATGCTTGGAAATTCCACTTAGGCTGTGCTCCTAGCAAAGGAGTCTGGACCCTGCCTCTGCCCAGGGGCCCTCCAGGTGCCGCCTGTTATCCTGCCTCTCTAGAGGGGATGCTGTGCTCATCCCAGGCATTCATGGAGGACCCTGGAATCCTCTTCCAGATCAAATTAGCTAAGAGCTACAGCTGGTGCCAGAGCAGACTGGAACCACCTGGTGGCTAAGACCATTTTCTCCAGCTTCTGTGATGGTGTGACTAAGTGTGGCCCGAGCGGAGAGAAGGGAATTAATAATTGGTTCCAAGGTAAATTAATAGAGGAGATGTAATGAGGAATGTTGACTTTGTGTGATATTGCTTGGTGCTCTTGTGCAATGACTGGATTTGCAAAGTCCGTGAGTCAGCTCGTTCTTTGGGAAATGAACCGATACAAATTGAGAGCTAATGAGAGCAGCCATGTTCCTCTGATGCCAAGGTTCAGATCCTGGAGCCAGCTGGGAGAAAGGCCATGAGAAATGGAGAAGGGTCTGCATCAGAAATGGCATGAGGGGCCCTGCAAACTGACCCCATTCCTTCTGGAATCCCTTCTCCTCCGGCTGGTGAGTGTGTACTTCTTTATCCCACAGGCTCCTGTTTGCCCAAGCGGTGCTGGCTCTGCTATCCACCCAAGGCAGCCGCACCTGTGAGCCTCCGGTGAGCCGGTCCACACCCTGCAGGCACAAGAGGGGTGCAGATGGGCTGAGTATTGGGGGGATAAAGACAGGAGGGAACTGAGAGAAAGGCAGGGTTGGACCGTGAGCCGGCTGGGCAGGAGCATTTATTGGGCACCACAGGGGCCTACACAGTCCGGGTGCTACCTGAAGTGTGGAGCAGGGTGAGGACAAGGAAATGGAGAAAAGAAAAATCCCTGCTGTTGGGTAGCTTAAGACTTGTGCTGGAAAATCAGTGGATCTGAGTGAGGCACGGAGGATGAGTGTGAGTCCAGGAATGCAGCAGTTGATGCTCCAGGCCTCACCGTGCTGGGCCCAGGGCCGGCTGACTGCACTGTACACCCAGACAGGGCAGCTCAGGGTGGAGTTATTGCAGGCCTCGTCCAATTCGAGACTCACAGTGTCCCCTACCCTTACTGTTCATGGTAACCTTATGAGTCACCAATCTTCTATCTGATGCTAAGTATCATTTTAATAGGTTTTGATATTTTAAATATAAACCATAGGTGCACTCAGAACAGATGATTCTTATTTTATCACGCGGCTTTCTGAACTGCTGTGCGTGTCGCTCTATGCAGGTAGATCTGGGTGAAAGCAAGGGTGCAAAGGGGCTTCTGCCCTTGCAAGCTTTGGCAACTCAGCAGAGAGATGCTGGTTCTTCCTCCCACCTCTGCTCCCTGTCAGTGCTGATCCTCAGTAATGGGCAGTGTGGTCCTCGCTTTTTCACCCGTGATCTGTCACTGACAGCAGCGAATCAGGCAAGGGCTGTGCAGAGCCCACACAGGGAGCATGGCAGGGCAGCGGCCCTGAGGCTGCAGGATGGAGCCAATACGTCTCGCATCTCAGTGAGTCAAGAGCCAGGGGTCTGGGCCCCTTTCCACCTTTGTACCATCAAGCAGTGTGGCCTCTTACAACCCTCAGTGCCCGTATGCTTGGTGCCTTCTGATTGCCACAAAGGGTCAGGAGTGGGGGCTGGACCACGATGAGAAAGTCCCTTCAAATTGTGGCCATTTGTGGTTAAACTGTGTGACTTACAGCACGGAGATTCTGAGTTGCTTTGATAGGAGCTAGAGTGTCAAGGTTAAAAACAGTGAGTACAATATTGAGATAAGTAGATTCTAGGTTCACCCTTGGAGACGGGCACAGTTTGTGGGTGTGGAGGAATCTGAGATCGAAGATGATCAGGAGGGAATAATTCAAGAGGAAAAGCTCAGAGGGTGGGTAGGTGTGGGGACAGGAGAGGCAGGACCAGCTCCGAAGAATACAAGTAAATGTGACCCGTCCTCTTCCGGAGCTGCTGAACACCCCGAGACACTGAGAGGAGAGGGGTGAGGTCACCTCCCCTTCCCAGGCCTGTGTGTGGGTCTGTCTCTCTCTCTTTCTCTGTCAAACACACACACACACACAAGCACACACAGCATGAGGTATGCATATGGTTTCAGCTGACATCTTAAAGCATGTGAGTGCTTTATCTGCACTGAGATCTCTCCCGCCACCTTCCTGGGAGAGGAGGAAAGCGGTGCTTTAACACAGCTGAGCATTAGGAGGCGCCAGAGGAGCTGATATCGGACTTGTTTAGAGGAAGATTTAGAAACCATTTTTGCTTAGAAAGGAAAAGCCGGAAGCATAAACACATCAAAAGGCCTCTGCAGCTGTGCTCCCTGCTAACGAGGGGTTGGCCCTGGCGGAGTCCTCTGGTGGCTCTTGGAGATTTCCACCCAGCACAAGAAGGTGCTGCCTCACCTCCCTTAGGAAGCCTGACTCAACAGGCCGTGCTTCTGCCCAGGCTCATACAGATTTTTTCCGTTTTCTTCTCAAAGTTTTAAGGCTAGCCCAGGGTCATACAGATTTTTTCCTGTTTTCTTCTCAAAGTTTTATCATTTTTGATTTTACATTTATTTCTATGATCTACTGTGAATCAAGTTTTGTATATGGTGTGATAAAGTTCATTTAATAACCAATTGTCTCAGCAATTTTTTTGTTAAAAAAATACTCTTTTTTTTTCTGCTGAAATGCCTTTGTACTTTTGTGGAAAATTAATTGTCTATATATGCATGGGTCTATTTCTGGCCTCCCTAGTTTCTTCCCATGGATCTATTTATTATCTGCATTTATGACAAGATCACACTGGTTTGAGTATTGCAGTTTTATAGTAAGTTTTGAATCAGATGTTAGGCCTTTAACTTTGTCCATTGTACTTTCTGATAAAGTTTAAAATAATGTTATTATGCATATGTTAAGTACTTTGATTTAGCCATTCCACAATGCATATACATTTATCAAAACATCTTCTTGTATACCACAAATATTTATAAATTTTGTCAATTGAAAAAATAAACAAAAATGTAAAACAAATTATTTTAGGAATTTCTTAAACAATATTTCTGGGACTTGGAATTGCATCAAATATATAGATCAATGTGGGCAGACTTGGTGAGATTATTGGGCCTTATGACCTATGGACATGGTGTATTTTCTCTGTTACTTAGGCCTTTTATTTTCACGCAGTGTTGCTTGATAGTCTTCAGTGTATAGGTGTTGCACGTCTTTGCCTGAGTTGATGCTAAGTATTCCTACTTTTTATCTTATTCTTAAGAGTATTCTAAGCATTTCAAGTTCCAAATATTATTTGTTAGTATTACAGAATAAAGTTTATTTTTTGTCATGAATACGTGCTTTCAAATAGGCGTTATTTTCTAGAACAGTTTTAGATTTACCAAAAAATGGAGAGGGTAATATAGAGAGTCCCCTACTCCTGCACCCAGGTTCTCCTATTGTAAATATCTTACATTAGCATGGACAGTTGTCACAACTGATGGGCCTATGCTGATGCAGTAACTAAAATCCACACTCCATTCCAGTTTCTTTCATTTTCCCCTAACGCCCTCCCCCGTTTAAAGATCCCATGCAGAATCCTAGGTTACTTTCAGTCATCATATCTTCCTGGCCTCACTTGGCTATGAGTGGCTCAGGCTTCCATCGTCGGACAATCTTGACAGTTTTGAGGACTACTCAGGTGTTCTGTAGAGTGTCCCTCAACTGGAATTTGTCTGATGTTTTCCTTGTGGCTAGACAGGGGTTATGTTTTTTTGGGAGGAAGGGGGATCACAGAGGTGAAACGTGCCATTCTCATCCCGCTGTATGAAGGTATGGACTCAATGCGAGTGTTCCCAACCTTAGTCGTGGGGCTGAGGCAGGGGTCACCAGCTTTCTCCACTGTAAAGCTGCTCCTTTCCCTGCCCTCGTATTGCACTCTTTGGAAGGAAGTTACTATGCACGGCCCATGCTTCAGGAGAGGGCTCATGCTACCCCTTCTTGAGGGCAGGGAATCTACAGGGATTTGAAATTCTTCTGCGTGGGACAGTAGTCTCATCTTCCCAAGTTACTCACTTATTCAATCATTTCTTTCTATCAGTATGGACTCTTGGATATGTACTTTATACTTTGGGCTATAATCCAATAATTGTTTATTTTGCTGCTTAATTGTGTTCTACTTTTGGCCATTGGGTATACATTCAGCTGGCTCCTGTGTTTCTTATCATCATCCATGTGGTCTTAAAAATGGGTTAGCTTTTCCCTTTTTTTTTTATTTTAGCATGTTTTAACTTTCTGGGACAATAAGATGTTTCAGGCTTACCTTTTCTATTTCTCTCCCCAGTCTTAGAATCAACCATTTCTGCAGTAAGCCCTGATTTCTTTTGTGGAAGAATGACATTAAAAACCAAGATCTGGGTGCTAGGTACAATTGACTTTTGTATAATGAATGTGTATCCTGCAAACTTGCATTCACTATTACGTGTGTGTGTTTTGTAGTTTTTATTATTTTTAAATTTAAATAAGCATGTAATCTGTGAAAATAGGCAGTTTATTCATTTATTTCTACTCAATCTGATTGTCTTCTTCTTCATTTTTTTCTAATTTAGCTGTTTAGAACTCCCAAAACAATAATAATTTTAGAGATAAGAACCATACAGTCTCTCCTGTTACTAATTTTAGGGGAAAATATAGAATGTTTCACCATTAAGTATGATATTAATTATAGGTTTTTAATAGATTCCTATTTTCAGGTTGATAGCTGAGAGATTTTACTAGGAATAGATGTTGGATTTTGTCTGCATCAATTGAGATAATCATATGGTTTCTCTATTTTAGTTTGTTCATATGGTGAATTACAATGAATGATTGATTTTTGAATGTTTTCTGACACTAAACACCACCACTTTAAGTGGTAAATTCCCAGAAAACTCTCCACATTCCAGAAACCAGCCACATTTGGGGTCCCCAGGCCACCTGCACTTCTGACTAATTGGCTACGAGTATAGAGTACTTCCCAATCTTCCTCAAATTCAGTAGTTCAATAAATGACTCACAAAACCCATATAAACATTATCATTACAATTGGATTCTAAAGGACACAAATCAAGATCAGCCAAATCAAGAGATACAGGACAAAATCTGCAAGGATCTCAAGCATACAGCTTTCGTGTCTTCTCCCTGTGGGATCAAGCATGTCACTATCCAGGCACATCAACTGGAAGCTCTACTAAGCCTTGGTGTCCAAAGTTTTTATGGGGCTTTATTAGGTAGGCATGATTGAGTCGTGGGTCAGGTGAGTAAACTTCATCTCTAGCCCCTTCACTCCCTGGAGGTCAGGCTGTCTTCAGGCCCCAACCCTCTAATTACATGGTTGTCTTTCTGGCAAAACCCCATCCTGAGTCAGTTCATCCTTAGCATAAACTCATATGTGATCCAAGGGGCTCGTGAATAAGAAGGACACTCCTATTACTTGGGAAGTTACAAGGATCTAAAGTCTCCCATGAACCGTGGAAGAGGCCAGTTGAATGATTCATTATACAATATAACATCGAACCAACTTTAAGGCCAGTTGAATGATTGATTATACAATATAACATCGAACCAACTTTAAGGCCAGTTGAATGATTCATTATACAATATAAAATCGAACCAACTTTAAGGCCAGTTGAATGATTCATTATACAATATAACATCGAACCAACTTTAAGGCCAGTTGAATGATTCATTATACAATATAACATCGAACCAACTTTGCCTTCCTGAAATAAGCTCCTCTAGGTTATGATGCATTTTTTAAAATGTATTGTTGGATTCATTTTTATAATTTTCCTTAGAAATTTTGTAGCTGTGTTCATGTGGGATGATGACTTGCAGTTTTATTTTCTTGTAATGTCTTAGTGTAGTTTTGGGATGAAGGTAATTCTTGCTTCAAAAAATCTATTGGGAAATAATGTATCCTTTTAATTTTTTTGCAGAGTTTATGACAGATTGGCATAATTTCTTCTGTAAGTACTTTGTAGAATGCACCAGTGGAGCTATCTGGGCCTTCAGTTTTCTTTATGGGAAGGTTTTAAAGTAAAAATTCACTTTCTAATATAGAGATAGGTTTGTTCAAGTTTTATATGACTGTTCTTACATTATCTTTGATAGTTTGTATCTTCAAGTAATTTTTCCATTTTATCCAAGCTCTCAAATGCACTGACATAAGGCTGTTCGTGATATTCCCTTATTACCCTCTCACTCTGTAATCTGCAGTGATGCGCCTTCTATCCTTTCTGGTCTTGGTAGTTTATGACTCTCATCAGTCTGATGAATTTTTATAAATTTTTAGTCTCATCAAAGCTCTTGATTTTCTCTTATATTAAAAGGTTTACTAGTTCATTTTTCCCTTCTTTTGTCTACATCATTTCCTGTCTTCAAATCACTTTGGATTTAATGTTGGGTTTTCCTTTACATCCAGCTCAAATTATTTTCTAATTTCAATTTTTATTTCTTTATTGGCATGAGTGGCTATTTAAATAATAAGTATATTATTTAGTTTTCAAACAACTGGAAATTTTTAAGAGATACTTTTATTATTGATTTTGAATGTACTTTTATTGTGGTGGGGGAACATATTTTGTATGTACCTGATGTGGTTTGGATGTTTGTCCCCTTCAAATCTCATGTTGAAATGCGTCCCTCAGTGTTGGAGGTGGGGCCTGGAGGTCATGACTGTGTCCTGGAGACAAAGCCCTCATGCATAGCTGGGTGCCCTCCTCATGGTGAAGCGTTGAGTTCTTGCTCTGTCTGCTCCTGGAAGAGCTGTTTGTTTAAAAGAACCTGGCACCTCCCCCCTCTGTCTCTTGGATTCTCTCTGGCCACGTGGTCTCTGCATACACAGGCTCCCCTTCACCTTTTCACTTTCCACTATGAATGGAAGCTTCCTGAGGGCCTCACCAGAAGCAAATGCTGGCACTGAGCTTTTTGTACAGCCTGCAGAACTGTGACTGTAACTTTTTCTTTATTAATTACCCAGCCTCAGGTTTTCCTTTACAGCAACACAAATGGACTAAGGCAATTCCTCTAATTGTTTTAAATGTATTTGAGACTTTTTCTGGCCTATTACATGGTCTATGTTGAAGATATTCTGGGTTCAGTTGAAAAGAATGCTTACTGTGATGTTTTAGCTGTTAATATTCACTAAATGTCAATTAGGTCAAGTTACTTGATAGTATTTTTCAAATCTTCTATATCCTCAACAATTTTCTATTTGTTCTATTAATTATAGAGAGAAGGATATTTTTGAAATGTGATTAAGCTTGTGGATTTTTTTCTCCTAGTCATTCTAAGAGTTTTTGCTTCAGCTATTTCAAAACTCCGTTACTAGGCAGTTATAAAACCATTAGGATGGTTATGTGCTCCTCATGAACTGATGGTTTTTCTTATAACTAGCCATATATTCTTGTTTCTCTGTGTGCCAGATACATTTTTATTGGGTGCCAAACATTGTTAATTTTACCTTGTTAGGTGGTGTGTGTGTGTCTGTGTCTGTGTGTCTGTGTGTATGTGTGTGTGTATACATATATATTGCTGTACATATTATCTGGCTCTGTCCTGTAATTCTGTCATGTTACTGGAAATTGATTTGGTCACTTTGAATCATAGGTTGAACTGGAGCTCTATTTGGTGTAGGGGTAGTTATTTTTCACTGCAGAGATAAGACCCTTCTATGTACTGTAGCTGATGTCTCATGTCCTGTGAGGTTTTCCAGCCTGGCTGGTGGAGGCAGACACTGCCCTTATTTCTGTGTGAATGCTGCTGGACACTGCTGCTGCCTCTAATCCTTTTGGGTATTTTCGTGACAATGGGTAACTTACTCACACCCATGCACTGATAAGCACCCAGTCATCCAGGTTTATTTTTAATACTAAATGAGAAAAGCAAATCTGGGAGGAATTTCACGCGCTCTTCTCAAAGCCACGTGTAAATTTCTACCTTTTTAGGGTCTCCAAGCCTTTGGTTCCCTTTCCCCAGTTAGACAGGTACTTGGTGACTGGGTGCGTATGTGAATGGGATGAGTCCTTCCTGCCACAGGTGATGGCACAGGAGGACAGAGTCCAATAGCACCTTGGGACTTGTTCTGGCTAAGGTGCCATATGTGACTCAGGCCACTGTATGCCAAGTGGGTCCCAGGCAGGGATCCATCACCCTGGAGGGAGGAGAAGGAGTCTCCTGGGACTTATTAATTCCAGTGTCTTATTAATTCTAGCTTTCTTGAAGATTCCCTTCTCTGTTAAAGCAATGTTATTTTCCTTGAATATAGACAGTTTTACTTATTACTTTCTAATACGTACGCCTTGTATTTTTCTTTCTTGCCTGAATGAACAGGCGAGGACTTTTAGCACAATGTTAAATAGAAAAGATGAGAGGGTACATTTTTTTTTTCTTATTCCCAAACACAAGGGTAATTACAAATATGTTGAATCAAATGAAAATGACGACACGTTTGAAAATCTGGGCTATGTAGTTAAAATAATGCTTCACAGAAACCTATACTTTTAGTTCGCATGCTTATATTAGAAAAGAAGAAACACGTAATGTTAGCACTTCAAAGGTGCAAAAAGAAAAGCAAAATAAACCCAAAGTGAGTCAAAGAAAGAAAGAAAGGTCAGAGTGGAAATCCTTCTGATCTTCTAGATGTTCAACATGAACAGTGGTTGATTATTAGCAACTTCATGTTAATAAGCTTGGCAATTTAGTGAAGTGGATGATCCTTGGCAGGACATAGAAGGATGTGCAGATGTGTTCGGGGGAGCCTCCAGCTCTTTCTGCAGGTGCAGCTTTTCTGTTCTTACAGTTGTGCCGCTTATGAGAGACTAGACTCTCCCCGTCTTTTCTGTAAGCTTCCAGTGGGTTTCAGGGAGATAATACCCACAAGAAAAGTGTGGCCTTTCCCCACATCTCCACCCACAGTGGCTTCGCCCTCTTTCAGCAGTGCACGAACAGGCTGCAGCAGTAGATCAGCTGCTCACGACGAACGCTTCTCCCTGGTGCCCCACTGCCTCCAGCCTGAGTCCAGTCAGTACTCACCTGCAAAAGCTCGTCTCTAAATCCCGGGCAATGTGGCTGTCCTGTCACCTCAGCATTCCAAGGGGGTCAAGGAAAGTTGTGAACTTGCTGTTTATCTGAGATTTTTATTGCAAGTTTGGGAACAATGCTCTTTCTAACTCTCCAAGCAGAAATAGGAAAGCCTCTGCATGCTTCTGGAGTACTTTTTGGCATCATTGTTTGCTCCTAAATAGTCTTATTCGCTAAACTCTTTATATTTAGTGATCTTCTTCACACACACACACACACACACACAACGCACGCACAAGTTAGCACAACTTAGCAGTCTAAGTAAACCACTTCCTGTAAAATGCTGGAAACTTATGAAATTGTTTCCATTTACACCTCATGTCCTTTGCACTGTTTCTCGTGATTTTTGTGCATGTTATAAATCCCAAATACATGGCTATTATTTTTCATTTAAACAGTTTATTATCTAATTTTTTTTTCCTGAGACAGAGTCTTGCTCTGTCACCCAGGCTGGAGTGCAGTGGCGTGATCTCGGCTTACCGTAACCTCTGCCCCCTGGGTTCAAGCAATTTTCCTGCTTCAGCCTTCTAAGTAGCTGGGATTACAGGCATGTGCCACCATGCCCAGCTAATTTTTGTATTTTTAATAGAGACGGGGTTTCACCATATTGGCCAGGCTGGCCTTGAACTTCTGACATTGTGATCTGCCTGCCTCAGCCTCCCAAAGTGCTGGGATTACAAGTGTTGAGCCATCACACCCGGCCTGAGTTTTTTTAATCAAAATTAAAAATAAGCCTTTAATATATACCTTCTTTTAAAAATACTTCCAACGTATATTTTCCTTTCTATAAATACAGTTAACGTTTGGTATAATGTCATTTAGTCCAAAGAACTTCAACAGGTATGCAGCAACATTTGTTCAGAATATTTTGTCTTAAAATGTTTCTATTCTATGTTCAGTTTTGAAGGCTATTTTTGCTAGATAGAGAATTTTAGGTTGACATTTTTTCTTTTGGTACTTCAAATACGCTCTTGCATCATCTTCAGGCTTGCATTTTTTTTGTTGGTAACCTGCAAACATTCCAATATTTCTCCTTTATAGAATAAGTCTATTTCTTCCTTCTGACTTCTAAGGTTTTCCTTCTATCACAGTTTTGTAGCAACTTAATTAAAATACACCACGTGTTTTCCATTGGATATATATTGCTTGGGTTTTATCAACTATCTTGATATTGCCCCACATGGCACAGCCCTGCAAGCTCCAGCAGCCTCCATATTCCTGGATTCTAACCTCTGTCTCCTCACTTCAGTGAGACAACTGTGCCATGCTTGGTTTCCCTTTCCTTGGAAACCAGAACGGGAAAGGGACTCCAGAGGGGAGGGCATCGCTCAGGTGTTGCAATCCTATGCTGGGTGTTGTCTGATTTGGGAGAAACTGTTACTTCATGTATCTGGCTCAGCTCTCTCAACGTGCATACATTGGGTCAAGTCTGGTACCAGTTACTCTGTTAGAGCCACAGCCAGGGGCTTGTCAATCACTCCTTAAGGACTCATTAGTTAGACATGCTAGTGCACACCTAGAAGGCTCTTCCCACTGTGTAACTATTGCCATGTGATATGTATCTAAAGCAAATGAGGTTTCTCTAGTATAAGGAAACTGGTTTTAAAATAAAAATGCAACCCTTGCCATGCCCTTGAGTTTCCCATTCTCTGTGTTGTTGGGGCTGCATCCGGTAACTAAATTTCTTGCAGGCACCAGCAGATGAGCCCCTCGTTGTCCCTCCACATGCCCCCTCTCCACTTGGGCCCATGTTTGCTCATCTGGACCCCTCTCCTGAGGAGAAACTGGCCTTTCCTCAGTTCTGATGAGAACATGTATCCCCAGCCAAGCCCATGGCACTCAAAATGACATGGACCTAAGCTGGCCCTTGCACTGGCTGGCCATGTCCTTCAGCAGAAGGCTCAGCAGGTCCTGTCGTGCTTCGCTAGGGTCAGCATGAATGAAAGGGAAGGCTCATAATTACGGTAATAAAACAGTTATATTCAGTCATCATCATTTTCATGTCAGATGGAGGTAATTATCGGCATTTATAGAGGGTCTGCCAGGGGGCAGGCTCAGAGCTGGTGCTGAGTTTACACTGGTGCATAAAACCAATGAGGTCTCTGATCCTGCAAAGTTTGGAATTTAGAATCTAGTTCAAGCAAAACCACTTTAATATTATTTGTCAATAAAATTTACTTTGTTTGTATTAGTAAATGTCATTTTTCCTCTTTAGAAATGATTTTGTTGTATATTAGAATAGCATTGGGCGTAGTTCTCAAAATCATCCAAAATATTTTAGCAATATGTGTTCACATAGACCCTTGACCGTGGCCAAACACATAACCGCTTCTTATGGCATGTCTCTGGCACATCCCTGGAAACAAATAGATGAGAGCATTAGGTAACGAACATCAGGGGAACACAGACTCAGATGTGTCAAGGAGATCTGGACACCTCCAAGGAACACTCTGTATTCAAGGAAGCATCCTATCTGTAATGCTTCCACTCTGTGACCATTTCTGTAGGGCTCTTGCACAGTGAAGCCATCCTGGCTCATTGTAAAGTCCTCCGCTGCCAAGAACACCATCTGACCACAATCCGCTGCTACCAGTTAAATGTAATGACTAGAATATCTAAGGTTCTTTGAAGCTAACATTAATTTTCAGTGGTGGAGAAGATCCTTTTTTTCCCACCGTGGGTCTAAAGTGATAAAAATCTAATCACCTTGGGATAAAAGTGTCTTATTTTTGTCTTTTGAATAATTTAGCATGAACGCAGAGTGCAACCATTCAGCAGAGAGAAATGGGAAGGAACCCAGGTTTATTTTTGAGAAACAAGCACATCTCTCTGCCTCTTTCTTTGATCCTGAAAGACAAATGTCTTTTCAAGATGCTGCACAGAATGCTAAGACAAAACGCTAACCAGTTCATGGAGAAAATGAGGTGCTTTCATTGAAATATAACTGTTTTGATATTTTCAACATAGAGTTCACAGTCACCCCCTAGTAGCCAATACATATTTCCTCTTCCTCCTGTTCTCCTGCAGCTTTCCTCTTTCCTCGGTTCAGGGAGTGTCAGCAAACTGGTTGGAAGGCTGCAGCTGGGCAAAACTTTGCAGTCAACATTCGCCATTCTGGGATATCATTCATTAGAACTGGCTGCCACTACCAGGCCTCCTTTTCTTATTTTGCCAAATAGGACAAGCTGCATTCATTGACAGAATTCACCGCTTTTGTCCTTCCCCCTGCCCACTACTGCCGCCACCTCTCTCTCTCCCTCTCTGTCTCTCTCTCTCTCTCTCTATTTAATACAGTGACTCAGGCTAAGAACTGGATGGTATAATGCATTTATCATTTTTGTCTCGTCGTTTTTATTCTAGTGTGAAGTTGTTTTTCAGGTAGTGATGAACTCACACAAGATTTCTCCCCTTTTTGAGTAATTTGCAGTGTTTATGAAGAGGAGGCTAATTGTGCCGACCTGTTACCAGAGTTGTCATTAGTGTTTTCCTGCAGTTGATTCCTATATTGTCTTCTGTCTCTCATGCAAGCCCATGCTCGTTTATTCTTTCTTAATGGATGCTTTTCCTGTGGGGATAATCACAGAAACTGACAGCTCCCTCGAGATTAAATGTATGACTTTGAATTTGTAGAACAAGGAGAAAGTACCAGGTGTTGAAGCCAGTATAGACAGATCCAGACCAGCATCATGTCCCCAGGCAGCCTCTTCACCTCAATTCTTCACAGAAGAAAAAAGAAGTATGTGTCACAGGTCAGTGCAGGACCAGCATCCCAGGGGCCCTGCATTGAAACTCCAGGTAACTGGCCAACACCCCACTGGGCAGGTGTGCCGCATCTGATTACCCCATTTGATTAGATCATATCTTGGGATTCATTAAGATGAACTGTTAGAGGCTGGGCACCGTGGCTCACGCCTGTAATCTCAGTACTTTGGGAGGCCAAGGCAGGAGGAACACGAGGTCAGGAGTTTGAGACCAGCCTGGTAAACATGGTGAAACCCTGTCTCTACTAAAAATACAAAACTTAGCTGGGCATGGTGGCTCACGCCTGTAATCCCGGCTACTCAGGAGGCTGAGGCAGGAGAATTGCTTGAACCTGGGAGGCAGAGGTTGCAGTGAGCCGAGATCACACCACTGCACTCTGGCCTGGGTGACAGAGCGAGACTCCATCAAAATAAATAAATACATAAATAAGATTAACTGTTAGAGCAGGACTTGGGGGCAGGGGGCAGGGCAGTGAGATATGCTAACCCTACTCTCCCACTCAGGTGAGAGGAGGGCAGCTGCTGATGCGGACGGAGGGTGCTCCCTGTCTCAGCAAGAACAGAGTCCACGGGGTGAGGCAATGGGGGCCTGTTGGAAGTCAGGCCAAGCGGAGCTCCGGGTGGACTAGAAAGGTGGATGTAGCTCACAGCACAGTGAGATTTGGAAGTACAGCATTTGGCGTGCAGGAATCATCTCCCCATGGAGTGGAGCATGCACAAGGAACTGAGGGCTCAGTGTGCAGGAGGAGCTGGTGATAACAAGGCTGGCCCAGGCCCAGGAGAACAACGGGGTATTAGGATGCCTCCTAAATAAGGTCTGGGGAAGAAATGCAGCTGTGAGAATTAGGCTCAGAAACAAAGCAAAAGCTCAGGGGCGTGTGGTGTGTCCCTACTGGTGAACTCTGGGAACAGGTCTGGAGGGTTAGAAGACCAGACACTGTGCTGCAGTCGAGATTGGTCCTGGTGACTGGGAAAGGGAAACCAGAGACCTCATTTTTGGGACAAGGGTCCACGTATAGAAGTTTACTACCGGAAGGGGCCTGATGATTTGTGTCACTATCACAAGGGCAAGGTCATAAGTTTTCTGTGAGGCCCTTAAATTAGTACCATGCCCCAGCCATAGACCATATACTTCATATTCGCTAGTTCACTTGGAAATCTATACTGAGGGTGCCAAGCCATTGAGTTTCTGAGACAGAATGAATGAAATGAATGACAAAATCAGTGTCGGGTACCTGCTATTTGTGCATCGAATGCAGTAGAATGAATGATCAGTAAAAACTCTACCAGCAGGAAAAATAATCAAAGCACTCCTTAACTGATCGGATGCTACACTGGAGTGTGGGTGATGAGGCTGACCTATAACAGAGGCCAGAATAAAAATCCGGTGGAATGAAGGTCTGTTTTAGAGACCCTGAAGACAAATGAGAACAGACATGGCTCTTGTGTTCTGCAATGCCTGTCACAAACGCGCCATTTCGCCTCTGCAGTGACCCCATTGCTATGCGCTGTCACAGACGCACCATTTTACCTCTGCAGTGACCCCATTGCTGTTGACATCATCACTCACATTTCACAGCCCAGGAGCCTGGGACTCAGAGTGATAGAACAACTGCCAAAGTTGGACCCACAGGGTAGACACATGATGGTCAGAGTGGTTCCTAAAGGCAGGACATGGAGGTCAGTTCTGTAGGAACACACCGGCAGCAAGGCAGGGGACCAGGAAGTCAGCACCAAAAACTCTAGAGGCAGAGAGAGCTGTGGAATTCGGTTCTGGACTGTGTGTCCTATAGTATGTAGGCAAGTCTGGGCCCCCAAGTATAGAGTCCATCAGAAAGTGAGCCAGAAGCTAGCCTGTGTTTGAGACAGGAAGATAAATGCTATTACTATTTCCAATTATACAAATACAAAGGAAGCTTTAGCTCTGAGATCTCAGTTATGGTTTAAAATTTAAGTCTAAATTCCAAATTTAAAGTTTCTTAAACTTTCACATGATGCCGGTGAAGGGCAGGGTGTCCATTTTAATATATTCTCAAATGGGGCAATATTGAGAGTCAGAGGGGGAGTTGCTAAATATGTGCCTGGAGTGGTGGCATCAGCATTCCCTGGCAGATCTGCTGGTGTCTTGTGGGGCTGCCCCGGGGACGCTGGAAGAACGGGCCCAGCAGCTCAGGACAGGGTTCCTCTCCCCAGGAGGCACGGCTCCCAGTTCCCACTGTGGACAGACACAGACTTTGTTTGAGTGAATCACTCCTACTAGTTGTGCAAAATCAGGAAGCCAGCCCAAAAGACCTTTGGATGCTGAGGATGAGGATGGGATCATTTAAATTTTATTTTTAAATGAAAGACCTGCCTTCTTTCCGATTCTGCCCCTAATTGGCCAAGACCCTCAGGCCTGCCCTGTTGTCTCTCCTTAGCATCACTTTGCTCATCTGTTAGGTGGGAATTGTGGCCCCTTTCCCATCTCCCTGCTGTGTTTTTCCGAGGGGCAAATGAAACAAAGCGTGTTAAAGCTCCCCATGAGGTGGATACTGCTACAAAGGCGTATGATTGACTCTAGGTGTTAACTTGACTGGATGAAGGGATACTCGGACGGTAAAACATTATCTCTGGGTGTGTCTGGGAGGGCATTTCCAGCACAGGCACATTGGAGTCAGTGGACTGAGCCAGATCCACCCTCACTCAGCGCGGGTGGGCACTGTCCAATCGCTGAGGTCTCGAGAAGAGCAAAAAGGCAGAGGATGGGTGAATTCTCTTCTGTTCTCTTTCTCTTGGAGCTGGGATGACCTTCTCCTGCCCTTGGGTATCAGAACTCAAGGTTCTCTGGTCTTTGGACTCCAGGGCTCGCACCACAGCCCCCAGATTCTCAGGCCTTTAGCCTCAGACTGAGAGTCACGCCATCAGCCTTCCTGGTTCTAAGGCCTTTCGATTTGCTTGGAGCCATTCCACACCAGCTTCCCGGGGTCCCCAGCGTGCAGACGGCCTCTGATGGGGCTTCTCAGCCTCCATAATCATGCGAGCCCATCCCCTGATCAGTCTCTTCTCATGTATCTGGCAACGACCTATTTCTATCTCTTTTCTTTTCTTTTTTTTTTTGAGACAGAGTCTCGTTCTGTCGCCCAGCCTGGAGTGCAGTGGTGCGATCTCGGCTCACTGCAAGCTCCGCCTCCCGGGTTCACGCCATTCTTCTGCCTCAGCCTCCCGAGTAGCTGGGACTACAGGCACCCGCCACCACGACCAGCGGATTTTTTTTGTATTTTTAGTAGAGACGGGGTTTCACTGTGTTAGACAGGATGGTCTCGATCTCCTGACCTCGTGATCCACCCGCCTAGGCCTCCCAAAGTGCTGGGATTACAGGCGTGAGCCACCGCGCCCGGCTCTATTTCTGTATTCGTATCTAGATCCCTTGTTTTTTCCTCTGGAGAACGCTGACTAATACAAAAGGTAAGAGCCCATCTGTGAGGCATCGTTTCCTCTTAGCAGCAGTGTCAGCTGACAGGGGTGCACCAGGGCTTGAATGCTTGTCCCTCCAAAACTCATGTTGACATGTGTAAGTCACTCCGACCGCAATAGTACTAAGAGGCAGGGCCTTGAAGAGGTGATTAGGCCATGAAGCTTCTGCCCTTGTGGGTAGGTTTTGTGCTTTTACGAAGGACTCTCAGGACTGGGTTCTTTCTCTCACCCTCTCACCTTCCACAACAGGAGGACGCACAAAGAAGGCCCTCACCAGATGCCAGCACCTTGATGTTAAACTTCCCAGTCTCCAGAGCTGTGCAAAATACATTTCTGTTCACTATAAATTACCCAGTTTCAGGTATTCTGTTATAGCAGCACAGAACAGACTAAGACAGAGTGAAAGTTTGTTGATTTTCCTTTGGTGAGGCTGTGAGCTCTGTGGATGGGTGTCTTGGGGAGAAGCAGGTCCTTCAGTTTGGGAGCACTGAGTTGAAAGAGCAGCAACAAGGAACCAAGCAGGTGCTGTCCCCAGGACTCCTGGCTACCGAGAGGCCAGCAGGAAACAGAAACGCCGCAGGAGCTGCAGATGGATAAGCAGATGCCTCGCAGGTGTCAGTGTTTTCTGTCTTAGCTCAGTAGCAAATAAACACATCTCAGTAATATTCTTCTCCCTGGCTTAGAGAGATGCTGGGGGAAGGACCATTTCCTCCTCTCAGGTTTTAAAACAGCACATCAAGGAGCATGATGGGAAATGCTCTGATTTACTCCAGGGCTAGAGGATTTCAAAGATAGGGGATGTGAAGGGAAGTCGGCCGCTTCCAATGCCTGGGGAAGGGTGGGCCAGAGAGCCAGCTTAAAAATGGTGGAAAAATGCGAGGTGGGACTCCTTCTGCCTCATTTGGTTTTAAAAATAAGGTATTTGTATTCCTAGAGCTAAGTCTCAAAACAAACTGAAATTTACATTAGGGTACCTTGTCAAATATTGCTGTTTAAAATGGCCTTTTAAATTAAAGCTTGATTTTTTTTTTAAATGGGGATTATTGAGCCAGAGAAATGTAAATTCTTCAGCCCTTGCTGGGAAAATGGGTCACTGCAATTAAATATCAGATAAACTCTTTTCAAGGACAATTATTCTTTGTTCTTTAATGATGAAGTTTCGATGATCAGTATAAGAGATATTTCTTTTCTTTCCCTCCATGTGGAAGGAAAGTGAGAAGAACCTATAAGAAATAAAACTTGGAGTGATCATCTGCAAGCAGGCAGTCATAGCCACAAAAGCAGCAATCGCTTCAGTGGCAGCACCCGCAGCCAGGGGCTTTGAGGTGTTTCTCACCAAGGTGCTCTGGAGACACGGAACAGACGCTACATGAGGGATTTTGTACCTCGACAGACTTGATGACCTTTTTTCTTAAAAGGCAGGGGCAGGGGAGCTGGACAGGGGAGCATTTTAGCCCTAGCTCGGGCTTGAAGGTTTGGTCTAAACAGAGTGATGACTGGTAGAATAACAGCAAACACTTACTGAGCTCTTACTACCTGGCACGCTCTCTTCTGTGTTCTTTTTACTTTATTTATATTTTGAACTTTTATTTGAAGTTCAGGGTACATGTGTAGGTTTGTTATATAGGTAAACTTGTCGTGAGGGTTTGTTGTACAGTTTATTTTGTGGTACTAAGCCTAGTACCCATTAATTATTGTCCTAATCCTCTCCCTTCTTCCATTCTCCAGCCCCAGTGTGTGTTGTTCCCCTTGATGTGTCCACGTGTTCTTATTATTTAGCTCCCACTTATAAGTGAGAACATGCAGCATTTGGATTTCTGTTCCTGTGTTAATTTGCTAAGGATAATGACCTCCAGCTCCATCTGTGTTCCTGCAGAGAACATGATCTTGTACATTTTTATCACCACATAGTATTCCATGTGGTGATAATTCATCGGCTCTTTATGACACCGTGTTAGCCAGGATGGTCTTGATCTCCTGACCTCATGATCTGCCCGCCTCAGCCTCCCAAAGTGCTGGGATGACAGGCGTGAGCCACCGTGCCCAGCTGTCATTTCAGTTCTTGCCTTTACCTCGAAGACAAGCCATGGAATCTCTGTGCATCTCTGAAAAAGGAACACCAAAGCATAACATTGCTCAACACCCACTTTCCCCTTAATTCCCACAAACACATCATTATGCCTTCTTCCCCTCCTACCTTACAAGTAAAACACATCCAATCCATCTCTAGACATAAGATCAAGGTCATCTACTCCTCATTTGTGTGCCCAGGAAAATGTGTCTTTCTCATATTCTAAGTTTCTTATCATGCATGACTAGTGCCTGGGTAATACAGTTGGTGAGCACATATTATTTGACCACAAATCCATGCTAGTCTGAAAATTGTTCTTCTTTTTACCCAGGGAGAATGTAGTTCCATTTTAGAAATGTCTGTCTGATAAAATTCAGAGTCCTGAATCCTAGGTCTAGCTCAAATATTGGTTTGAAGTATGAGCCTGGCTGTCTTTAAGATGAGGAATAGAACCTCATGAGTACCACAATCTGCTTCCACTGTGAGGCTTCGTCCCTGGCAGGAAGTTCTGTGTGATTCTCATGCCAGGTGGGTGCATCTCCCCAGAACTCAGGGCCCAGGGCAAAGACATGAGTGATGGAAACACTGGAAGCATGGGGTGCTGTCTTCATCCTTCTCTACACAGCTGTTCACTCTAAACCAGACAATATCTCAGAGCAGATGGCCAGGATGGATGAGTCTGTATACCCTGCAATGTTGCCAACAAACGCTGTGCAAAGGCTTACACACTGCACGCTGGCAGGGACCTTTAGAGAAATGTGGGGAGGGAGAGGGGTGAGGCATGGTAGGATAGGGCGTTCTGGAAGGTTGAGCGGGTTTGAGGGGACCATGCTGTGATCCATCCTCTCCAGGCATTTCTGTGGCACCCCCGACAATGCCTCTCACTCTTGAACTTTAGTCAGCACCTTCCTCTGTTAAGAGAAGCAGTTACTCCTGAGCAGGAATGTGTAAGGCTTTCCTGAGACAAGACTTTGCAGTCACAGCACTGGCCAGATTCACCCATTCTTCAAGGCTGAGTGCAGGAAGCGGGTCATGACTTCTTGTGGATTACGTCCTTCTTTGAATTCCTGTATTGTTTTTCTATAAGTCATTTATTTTAATGTAAACTGTGGTCTGCCTTGGATTATTGAAATGCCTGGTGAATGTATCTAATTTCACCCTCTGGGCTTCAAGCTCCCAGGCTTGGCAGGCAGCGTGTGCTACTCTCACTCTGTAGCGCTCTCTCCTCCCACACGTGTACTCTCAGCAAAGTGATCACGGTTGAGGGGTGTTTGGTAAGTACCTGCTGACTAATATTATGGTGAGTGATCAACTGACCATTGTGATCATGGAGAGGAGGGAAGAGAAGGCATCCTCCTGAGGAAAATCGGTCAACCCCGTGCGACACACCTCAGCAAAGGTGCTCGAGCCACTCTGCTTCCCCATTTGGCAGAGACAGCACTGACTTGTGATATCGGTGGATCCGTGCTGTGGCTTGCCTCCTACTGAAGCGGGGCTCCAGCATCTCTCTTGTCTGATTGCTTGTTGGAAGCTCCCTGCTCACCTGTTGGGGAAAGAGATGTACACCCCCAGCCCCTGGGAGCTGACGGACTTTCATCCCATGTTTCTGTCTGGGTGTTTTATTGGTTGACATTTCACCTTTGGACCTGCAATCCATCAAGAATAGGCTCTTTATTGTCATTATTGTATATGGCGAGAGGCAGGAAGCAGATTTTCCTGACAATGTGCAGTTGTCTTTGGATTTCAGGCCCAAAGCTTTCTTACAGATGTTTGATTGTCTCAGCACAATGTGTTGAAAAGGCTGTTCTTTCCCCACTATACTGGTTGATGCTCTTGTCACAGAAAAGCCGGCCGTGTATTCATACATCTCCTTATTTATCCTATTTTGTTCTGTTGGTCAGACTTTCTACCCTCACATCACTAGTATACGGAATAAGCCAGTACTGTGTTGTAACACACCTGGGTATCTGCAGTAGCAAGTTACTCAGCAGTGTTTTTGTCAACATCACTTTGGTTATTCTTGGGTTTTGTATTTCCATCTAGATTTTAGAAATAGCTTATCACTTTTACATGCACACACACGCACGCATTGCTGAGAGTTTGATTGAGATGGCTCTGAATCTGTAGATTAATGTAGACGGGCAGCCTTGTCTTTTATCCCTTTACTTGGCAAGGCCGGTTTAAAGCAAGGAAGTTATCCCTGTTTGAGGGCCATTAGTACAGTGGCCAGCTATACACACAGCAGGACTGCAGCAGACATGAGGGCAACACAGCTTTAGTGCAGCACACGCCGACTGGTGCGTGGCTGCCCAAGGCCCTGCTGGCTCCATCCTTGGCCCTTTAATTTCTCCCATTTGCCAACCCATCAGGGGACACAGAGATTTTATTGTTTTCAATTAGAACACTAAATTCGACCAAGCAGGGTGCACAAATCTATTTCAGAGTCTTCATTAAAACTATTTAATTCTTGTTTTAATATATTCATAAGCAATTTATATTGAAGACAGAAAAAAAGAAACACAGTCCCAAGCATCAAGGAGCCAGTCATATTATTTTTTACAAGACAGGTGGTAGAAATTTAGCCCCATAGGCTTTTCCTTTAAAATGACCTCCGGACTGTGCTCTCTGCTGTGTGAGGGTGTCTGTTTTCCTCGTTTCTCCCCTCCTCTCAGCCTTTTGCTGGGCTGACCAATCGGATGGCACTGGGATGAGGCTCAGATGGAGCAGCAGGCAGGCCACACCAACAGGAGCTGGGGGGGATGGAAGTGGAGGATCATAAGCAGCCACACACCTTTATCTCCAAGGCCCTCACCCTCAGGAAAGAGCACAGGTGCTCCAGCCTGTCAGATTTGCCCTGAGTAGCACCTTCCTGCAGCACATCCTCATCACAAACAACGATTTGCACAAGTGTCCTCCCAAAATAACACAGCCAGGGGCCCAGGGGCCCAGGGGCCTGGAGCTATCCACATTTAGGAGAAAGCTTTTATTTTTTTTGGAAGAAATGTTCAAGCATTGGAAGTTGATAGAATTTTACAGTGAACAGTGATATACTCAGCAGGTTCCATCATTCACATTTTACCATATAGTACCCATCACATATCTATCCATTTAGATTCACATTTCTCCATCTATCACATCATCCTGGCTTTGCATTTCAGAACCAGACATCTAAACATGACATGACCACTAAAGACAGGTAGACATCAAGGACTTTCTCTTCATCTAAGATGGAGTAACAGGAACCAGGCTTACCCTCCTGACTGAAATAACAACAACAGCAACAAAGGATGAAACAGATGAAACAGAGGTTTGCAGGCACTCTACAGAAGGTAGCACAGAATAATAATCTGAGAGATGTGGAAGAAATGGCGGCCTCTATAGTGAACCTGGCTTACACCTTGAGAGGGTTTCCAGCCTGTAACACAGAGTGACAGAACCCAGGCAGAGCCTGGCTGACTCCCTGAGCTGGAGATGGAGGTGAGAATCAGGGAAATGAGACAGAGTCCACAGGACTGAGAGCTGGAGAGGAGAGAGTTGGGCAGAGACAACCCCTCGAGGTCCGCTGCAGGTCCCCTTTCAGAACTGAGCTGAGCACCTCTCAGTGCATGGATGTGAATAAACAGTTCTGGACCTCAGAAAGAACACCTCAACAAAAACTAGAGATAACAGTGCCTGGAAGAAATGCAAAACCAGAAGCGTTAACTAGCCCTGCCAGTCAGAAACCCTGAGGACTCACAGGGCATTGGGCCGAGTGCCCAGAAGCCTGGAGCACTAAGGTTTTCCCTGAGTTGTGAGGAATGCTCAGACCTAGACTCAGCAGTTGTCTGCTCCCACTCAGTACATCAGAAAAGCAAGGATTGAAAAGAACAAAATGTTTTCAGGTGACTTAGCTGTGATCCAGAGCAAAGCTCAAGACTAGCACTCAAATGTAAAATTCAAAATGTCTGCAATCCAATAAAAACTACTCTGCATAAAAAAATGTAGTAATAGTTATCCATAATGAGAAGAAACCAATAGATGAAGACTAACTTAGAAGCAACTTAGATGTTAAAGTTAGCAGACAAGGACAATTACTATAATGGGATTTCATGGAGCTATAAAAACGTTCAAAAATTACATAGTGACTTGGAATATATAAAAAAAGCCAAATTAAACCTTACAGGGAGGAAAAAAAATGTGAGAAAAAAGTACATAGAATGGGATTTACAATGGATTAGGCATTGCAGAGAAAAGATTATTTGAACTCAAAGACATACAGACTAAGAAATAAAAGGCAAAGAGAAAACAGACAATGATAATATTAAGTATTCGAACAAAGTGTCAGTGAGCTGTGGGATCACTTTAAGCAGATTAATACGTGTGTGGTGAAAGTCCCAGAAGGAGAGAAAGAGAGGACAGGAAATACATTTGAAGAAAATGCTCCCAATTTTTCCAATTTGGTGAGTATTTTGTGCCAGATATCCAATAATCTCAATTAACCCCAAGCAGAAGAAATGTGACTGAAACTATACAAAGCACAACATAATCAAATTGCTCAAAACAGGTGATAAAGAGGAAATCTTTAAAGCAGCCAGAGGGAAAAAAATGACACGTTATGTACCAGGAAAAAACGTAAAGATTACAGCAAATTTCCCATTGAACAGAATGCAAGTGAGAAGAGAGCAGTACAACGTTTTCAAACTACGGAAGGGAAAAAAAGTAAAATTAGAGTTGCACACCCAGTTAAAATGTTTTCAAAAAGAACAAAACACAATAAGATTTTTCAGATATTCACAAGCTGAGGTTGTAAACATAAGCAAAAGTATAATGTGTGACCAAGTGGTACAAATGTTGGAGGAGAAATGAAGGTTTATACTACAGCAAGGTTCTTATGCTACAGCAAGGTTCTTAGGCTACAGCGAGGTTCTTAGGCTACAGCGAGGTTCTTACGCTACGGCGAAGTTCTTATGCTACGGCGAGGTTCTTATACAGCAAGGAAAATTGTACAATGCCACTTGAAGGTAGATTATGATCAATTAAAATTGGTAATATCAATTATAATGCAACTGCAAAAAACTAAAACAAAACAAATAATTGTAGGTAATGGTTTAAGCCAGGTAAATAGTAGGCTTTACCCAGAAATGCAAGTTAGATATAACATAGGTAAATTGATCAATGTAATTCACCATTTTAACAACATAAAAAAGAAGAACCATGTAAGGATCTCCATTAATGCAGACAAAGCATTTGGCAGAATGCAACATGTATTCCTAAGAAAAATTGTCAACAAACTATTAATGAAAGAGAACTTCTAAACTCAATAAAGGGCATCTAGAACAAAACCTACAATGAAAACTTTATTTAAAGGTGAAGACAAAATGATTTTCCTCTAAGATCAGAAGTGAGGCTCTCTGCTCCCACTCCTATTCAGCATCATACTGGGGCAATAATACAAGAAAAGGAAATTAAAGGCATACAAGTTGGAAAGGATATCTTTATTTTCAGATATGATAACAGTCAATGTAGAAGCTCCAGTGAAATCTACCAAAATGAAAGAAAAGCTACCAGAATAAGAAGTATTAAAAGGTTACAGAATACTATGTGTTATAGACTGAATGCTTGTGTCCTCTAAAATTCATATGTTGACATCCTAACCCACAACGTGATGTGATAGGTGGTGAGGCTTTTGGGAGGTAACTAGGTCACAAGGATGGAACCCTCATAAACGGGATTAGTGTCCCTAAAACAGGGACCACAGAGAGCTCTTTTGAGGATACAACAGGAAGGGGGCAGCCTAGCACCCAGAAGCAGGCCCTCACCAGAACTCCACCACACTGATACTCTGATCTCAGACTTTCAGCCTCCAGAACTCTGAGAAATAAATTCTTGTGTCTTAGGAGCCAGTCAGTCTTTGGTACTCTGTTAGAGCAGCCCAAAGTGACTTAGACACAGTGTCACTATATCACAATGAGAAATCAAAAACTAAAAATTTTAGAGTACCATATAAAGGAGCATCAAAAATATGAAAAAGAGATACATCTGTCAAAATGTATTCAGACCTGTCCAGTAAAAACTACATAATATTGTTGAGATAAAGAAAACTAAATAAATGAGAGATTTTCCATGTTTATGTCTCTTGAATTGTTAAGATGTTAATTTTCTCCAAATTGACATAGAATTGATGCAATCTCAATAGAAAATCATTCAGGCCTCCTTGTTGAAACTACTAAGCAGATTCTAAAAGTTATATAAAAATGAAAAGAACCTGGAATACCAAAACAACTTTGAAATCGAACACAGTTGAGGGACTAATACTAAGAGTTTTTTTAAGACTTTTCATAAAGTTATAGTAATCAAGGCAGTTGTGTGTCATAATCAACATAAGTAAATATCGATGGTCCAGAATAAAGAGACAAAATAGACAATCCATGGGACAAGTTATTTTTGACATAGGTACACAGGAAGATTGCTGGAGAAAGTATAGACGTTTTAAAAAATGGTGCTGGACAATTGGATATACGTATAAAAACAAAACAACAACAACAAACATTTCAATCCATATCTCCCAACATATATAAGAATTTACTAAAAACAGATTTTGATCTTAAAATGAAAAATCTAGAAATAAAAACTTCTAGAAGATAATAGAGGGAAAAACTTTTAGATCACTAGTTAGGCAAAAGTTTTTGAGACATGACACAAAAAAACACAATCCTTGAAAAAACAAATGAATAAACTGGACTTCACATACACACAAATACTCTTTGAAGAACACTTCAGGAAATGAAAAGACAAACCAGAGAGTAAAAGAAAAAATTTGTGAATCAGGTATCTTACAAAGGAATCATATCAAGAATATAGAAAGAAATCACAGAATTCTACAGTAACAAGTAACTTACTTTATAATAGGAAAATATTAGAATGGATTTCTCTCAAAAAAAAGATACAGGTTAGCAATGAAGCACTTGTGAAGATGCTCCTACCATTAGTCATTAGCGTATAATTAAATTAAAAATATAATTAAATACATCTATATAGCTATCAGAATGACCAAAATTTTAAAAGGCTGATCATACAAAGTTTTGGCAAAGATATGGAGAAAATGAAGTCTCAACAGTTCTGATAGAAATGCAAAATTGTGCAACCATTTTGGAAAATAATTTAGCAGTTTTCTAAACATTTAAATATGCACCTACCACATGACTCAGCCTAGGTATTTACCCAACGGAAATGGAATATATGCTCATATAAGATTTGTACACAAATGTTCTTGGCTTTATTTATAATAACAAAACTTTGAACAATCTCAGTGTTTATCAAAAGTAAATTAAACTGTTTATTCCATACAATGAAATAGTTCTCAGCAATAGAAAAGAAAGCACTGTGACGTAACTTGGATTAATCTCAGAATAATTATATTACGTAAAAGTAGTAAAAAGAAGAGTGCATCCTGTAGGATTCTGCTTATGTAAGGTTGAAACTAATTTGCAGTTAGTCATAGACTTCCAGTTTCTGATTCAATACATGGAGAACCTGAACATCATCAGTACCAACCACACATCAAGCAAAGACCAGAACAAACTGATTGTTCACAATTCTTATATCAGCCAGAGGTTACAAGGCAAACACCTTCTGCAAAAGCTGGAGAGAGAGGCAGAGACTGAGAACTGCAGCCTACAGATTGCAAAAGCTTAAGAGCAGAAACACAGCACAGGAGCCAGTATACGTAGGAACATTCAGACTGCAAATGACAAATCGCTGGAAGCTGAACACAGACTACATAAAGAGTTAAAAACCTCAGGAACCCAGTCATCGAGGCCCTGCATGTTCCTGTTTTACCTCCAGGAATTCCATCAGGTCCTCAAGTTGAAGATGAAAGAAAAATCCCTTCCTGCTGGTAGTGAGGAAAGGGGGAAAAGCATAACTACTGTGAAATGCACCTAGAGCATTATGTTCTCCTTGACAAACAAAGCTATTTAACCAGACGTGAACCCACTTGGGTTTACTGGAACCCAACTGACCCCATGGTGCGGACTTACCCAACTGCAGCCCTCACTAGTTTCCTGTCTCAGTAAGGTGGGGAAGATCTGAGAAGCACTGTGATGGCCATAGCTAGGGGCACAGGCTCACTGAAAGACTAAACCTAATAATAGGTTTATAAAACATTTGCACTCCCCATGTCTCAGTAAGGTGGGGAAGATCTAGAAGCACTATGATGGTCATAGCTAGGGGCAAGGCTCATGGAAAGAGTAAACCTAATAATAGGTTTATAAAACATCTGCACTCCCCACATATCTTACCACCGCACCAGTCAGGCTCAGTATAATGAGCAACTGAGCTGGGTTGCAGCTGAACAGCTAGCAAGGATCAGACTCTATTTCAGGAGGCCCTAAGGAAACATAAAGACAACTGGGAAGACAAAAACAAGGACATTCCAGGAAATTTAGCCTCTGACACATCCAGCTACAGAAAACAGTAAACAAAGTGTCACTCTTAGCGAGATAAACATAAACTTCATGCTAAAGGATTTTTTACTTCAGTTTATCAATTCCTCAAGTCCAGGTTTTAACCAAAAACTACAAAGTATGCTAAAAGGCAAAAACAAAAAACAAAGTGAACAAAACCAGTCTGGAGAGGCAAAGCAAGCCACAGAGCCACACAACTCAGATATGGCAGAAATTTTGGAATTATTAGACTAGAAACCTAAAATAAGTATAATAAACATGCTAAGGGATCTAGAGGAAAAAGTGGACAACATGCAAAAACACATGGGCAATGTAAGCAGAGAGATGAGGAGTGTAAGAAAGGGTGAGAAGTAAATGATGGAAATTAAAAGCACTCAGCAGAGATATCGAGTGCGTCTAATGGCCCATCAGTAGACCCAACACAGCCAAGGGCAGAGTCAGTGAGCTTGGAGATGAGCCGATGGAAATATGGAATAGAATATCCCCAAACTGTGAGACAATTGCAAAAGGTGTAACATATACAAAATGGGAATACCAAAAGGAGAAGAAAGAAAGGAAGAAATAGAAGAAGTATCTGAAAGAGTAACAGAGGAGTATTTTCCAAAATTAATGATAGTCACCAAACCACAGATCCAAGTAGCTCAGAGAACATCAAGTAGGAAAAACACCAAAGCAAAACAAAAACGAAAGCATGTAAGAATATCATATTCAAACTTCATAAAATCAAAAACAAAGAGAAAACCTCGATAAAGCTGGGAGGCGGGGGAAGAAGCCTTTTATCTGCACAACAACAAAGGTACAAACAGCATCAGGCTCTCCCCGGAAACCATACAAGCAAGAAGAGTGATGTGAAATATTTTCATTGTTGCAAGAAAAAAATGGGCCAACCTAGAATTTCGTATTCTGTGAAATAATCCTCCAGAAGTGAAAAAGGGCATCTCAAACCAATACAAATTGAAGGAGTTTGTCACAGTATACCCATCTTGAATGATTGTTCAAAGAAATTTTTCAGGTAGGAGAAAAGTGATATAGGTCAGAAACTAGAATCTATGTGAAGAAAGGAAGAGGGCTTATTTTTTGGTTTCACTCTGTTTTGCTTTTGGCTTGCTTTTGTCAGTAAGTATTTTTATGTTGGTTGGGTGGAATACTCAAGGAATGGAACCGTTAGGTGATAGAGTCAATGTGTGCTTAGTTTTGTGTGAAATAGGCAGAACATTTTTCAAAGTTTCATCTTATCCTCCATCAGTAGCAGGTGAGAGCTCAGCTGTTCTGCAGCTTCACAATATTTGGCATTGTCAGTGGGTAATTAACAGTTGGTATCTTGTTGTGATGTAACTTTTTAACTCAGGCCTAAACTCTCCATCAACAGCTTACATACCAGTTTCTACATAGGACGTGGTCTATAGCAGGAAGTTACCAGAAAAACATTGCTTCAGGAACATAGGAACTAGGGAAGTAATGTCTTATACTTTGTGGTTCTCACGTAACCATCCCCAGCCATTGCCGTCTTTCTTCCCATCTGTTTCCCAAACACATCCCAAGTTCTCTGAGACAGCCTTGCTGATTCTGCCTTAAATTCTACTCATCTCACACATAGCATATTTAATGGAATGATTATAATGACTCTGGACATCTAACTCACAGGCAGCGGGCTCTTCCCTGGGAACATGTGAAGATCAGAACAAGTAATTAAGGATTTTAAGAGTGGCTCTATTCTCCCGAGGCTCCCTGTTAAAGCAGACCCTGTGGTATTCCAGTCACTGAAAAGAAAGTGGGTATGTTTGTTTTCCTTTGAAAACAAGTATTACCATTTTGGGCACTGGTCAACAATATATTTTCAATGCTCTTCAAGTTTTTCTAATTCCATTTCTCTTGCTATGGTTGGCACTGTGATCATGGCCACTTGGCCACCTTGCCCTAGTGTAGAAAAGTAGAAAGGCTCTTCTGTCAGACTGCACCACGCATGCATGTCGTTGGATGCCTCCAAGGAGCTGATGAGGCCAGTGGGGTGGGCCAAGGAGGAAGCATGGTGCACGAAAGCGGCCATGATTGCCTGGCAGGAAAGCACAGAAATCTCATCTTGAATTGTACTTCTTATAATTCTCAGAGAGCAACTGCCATGACAGTGATGGTAATGATGATGTCATTGGCTAACATCGCCTTTGCCATCCAGGAGTGGGAGGCAGACAACCATATTGCAGTCTTGTTTCTGCCTTCATGACCCTCTGTTTCTTCATCTAAAAACCGGCTTCAGAAATAATTATTTCTACTGATTAACATGTGTCATAATGAAATGACTTAGGTTAAAATGACTAACAGGGTCCCTGGAACATTGTGGTCAGTTATGATATATTACTTTTCCAAAGCCCCTTTGGGGATTCAAACCATTCATTTTTCCTCTATAGCAATATCAGGCAGTATAAATATGTACAAATCAGTAATCAGCACCTGGCGAAGCTGGTGTCCTGTCCCAGGACTCTCCTAGCTCCTGAAACATATGTTTAACTGTGGAAGCAATAACAGAAGGGATGCATTTACACCTCCTCACAGGCGAGGTCCGCCTGCTCGTGGTGGCATATGTGGGTTCCTGGGAGAGCTGAAACACAGCATGTAAAGTAACCATGTCAGAGGCCCTTGCTGCCCCTTCTCCAGAGCCACTTTACTGAGATGGTCCATGTCTCAGATGCTGTCCACTACATCTGCATTTTTCTCTGGAGGACTGCTCCTTGCAGATGGAGGCTGCCTGCCAGGAGACAACACTGGGGCTGTCTGAAGCCACTGGCCACTCATGCCAAAATATAAACTTCCAATCACTGTCCCAATATGGGGCAGGCTTTGTGATGTACTTGGTGCCCCAGAACTCCTCATGAGACGGGACTGAGGCTGGACTTTGGAAGTGATATTGATATGGTCTAACTGTGTCCCCACCCAAATCTCATCTTGAATTGTACCTCTTATAATTCTCGCATGTTGTGGGAGGGACCTGGTGAGAGATAATTGAATCATCGGGGGTGGTCTTCCCTATACTGTTCTCATGGTAGTGAATAAGTCTCATGAGTTCTGATGGTTTTATAAGGAGACACCTCTTTCTGTAGGTTCTCATTCTTTCTCTTGCCTGCTGTCATGTAAGATGTGCCCTTCACCTCCTGCCATGATTGTGAGGCCTCCCCAGCCACGTGGAACTGTGAGTCCATTACACCTCTTTTTCTTTATAATTTACCCAGTCTCAGGTAGTCTTTATCAGCAGTGTGAAAATGGGCTAATACAGTAAATTGGTACTGGTAGAGTGGGGTGCTGCTGTAAAGACATCTGAAAATGTGGAAGCGACTTTGGAGCTAGGCAAGCAGAGGTTGGAACAGTTTGGAGGGCTCAGAAGAAGACGGGAAAATGTGGGAAAGGTTGGAACTTCCTAGAGACTTGTTGAATGATTTTGACCAAAATGCTGATAATGATATGAACAATGAAATCCAGGCTGAGGTGATCTTAGATGGAGATGAGGAACTTGTTGGGAACTGAAGTAAAGGTGACTCTTGCTATGTATTAGCAAAGGGACTGGTGGCATTTTGCCCTGCCCTAGAGGTTACTGGAACTTTGAACTTGAGGGTGATGATTTAGGGTATCTGATGGAAGAAATTTCTAAGCAGCAAAGCCTTCAAGAGGGCACTTGGGTGCTGTCAAAAGCATTCGGTTTTAAAAGGGAAACAGAGCATAAAAGTTCAGAAAATTTGCAGCCTGATGATGCAATAGAAAAGAAAAACCCATTTTCTGAGGAGAAATTAAAGCAGGATGCAGAAATTTGCATCAGTAATGAAGAGCCAAATGTTAATCACCAAGACAATGGGGAAAATGTGCCCAGGGCATGTCGGAGACCTTTGTGGCAGACCCTCCCATCACAGGCCTGGAGGCCTAGGAAGAAAAAAATGGTTTCGTGGACTGGGCCCAGGGCCCCCCTGCTGTGTGCAGCCTATACACTTGGCGCCCTGCCTCCCAGCCACTCTAGCTATGGCTAGAAAAGGCCAAGGTGCAACTCAGGCCATGGCTTCAGAGGCTGAAAGCCCCAAGTCTTGGCAGCCTCCACATGGTGTTGAGCCTGCAGGTGCACGGAAGTCAAAAATTGAGTTTTGGGAACCTCTGCCTAGATTTCAGAGGATGTATGGAAATGCCCAGATGTCCAGGCAGAAGTTTGCTGCAGGGTGGAATCCTCATGGAGAACCTCTGCGAGGGCAGTATGGAAGGGAAATGTGGGGTTGAAGCCCCCACAAAGAGTCCCCACTGGGGCACTGCCTAATGGAGCTGTGAGAAGATGGCCACTTTCCTCCAGACCCCAGAATGGTAGATCCACCAACAGCTTGCACTGTGCACCTGGAAAAGCTGCAGACACTTGACACCAGCCTGTGAAAGTGGCCAGGAGGGAAGCTGTACCCTGCAAAGCCACAGCGGCAGAGCTGCTGAAGACCATGGGAACCCACCTCTTGCATCAGCATGACCTGGATGTGAAACATGGAATCAAAGGAGATTATTTTGGAGCTTTAAGATTTGACTGCTCCACTGGATTTAGGACTTGCGTGAGACCTTTAGACCTTTTGGGTTGGCCCATTTCTCCCATTTGGAATGGGTATCTTTACCCAATGCCTGTACCATTGTATCTAGGAAGTAACTAACTTGCTTTTGATTTTACAGGCTTATAGGTGGAAGGGACTTGCTTTGTCTGGGATGAGACTTTGGACTGTGGACTTTTGAGTTAATGCTGGAATGAGTTAAGACTTTGGGGGACTGTTGGGAAGGCATGATTGGTTTTGAAATGTGAGGACATGAGATTTGGGAGGCACTAGAGGTGGAATGATATGGTTTGGCTGTGTCCTCACCCAAATCTCATCTTGAACTGTAGCTCCTATAATTCCCATGTGTTGTGGGAAGGACCCAGTGGGAAATAATTGAATCATGGGGGCAGCCTTCCCCATACAGTTCTCATGGTAGTGAATAAATCTCATGAGATCTGATGGTTTTATGAAGAGACACCCCTTTCACTTGTCTCTCATTCTCTCTCTTGCCTGCTGTGATGTAAGACGTGCCTTTTGCCTTCCACCATGATTATGAGGCTCCCCTGCCATGTGGAACTGCGAGTCCATTAAGCCTCTTTTTCTTTCTTTCTTTTTTTTTTTTATAATTTACCCAGTCTCAGGTATGTCTTTATCAGCAGTGTGAAAATGGGCTTATACAGACGTGTTTACTTCATCTCTTTCTCTCTTACCTTGCCTCCCTCACTCCAATGCAGGCATTTCCTCAGGGTACTTTCTCAATAAGTTGTTTGCCCAAGAATCCCGTCTCAGCCTCTAGGGAAGCTGACCTAAGACCAGATAGAGGGTCAAAAGTCTGATTGAAGAAGTAAGACTTCCAACAACTACCTGTGCATTTCCAAGCTCCCTGATACTTTGCCTTCAGCAGTCAAAGTATCTGGATGTTGCTCTCAGCTTGGCTTGTCAGCATTCAGCATTTATTTTTAAAGAGGCCACAGGGACCAGGAGAAGTCACCTGATTTACCTTTTGCTCACAGCCCTCTTAGGGCGGCATGGTCAAAGGCACACGCAGAGGGTCTTTTGGGGTGGTGGGCAGTGTGGTATCAGGGAGATGTTTAGCCTTTGAGTCAAAAACCTTTATGTTAGGCCATTGGCCCATTACTCCTTAGCATGGGACCCCAGATCTGCAATTTTCTTATCTACAAATTGGGAATGTAAATGTTCACCCTAAGGTGTTTTTCAGAGACCTACTTAAAATAATGAATATATTTGCACTTTTATATTATAAAATGTTAATGTAAATGTGAGAGTTTCTTTAAGTCATATACTTCAGACTGCAGTGGGTTGGTTATAGGCTAAACGTCTTTGTCATCACTGGGTAATTAATGCCAATTTTTCCCTAAAGTGGTCCTATTAATTTACATTTCCACCAGCAGCACAGGCTCATAACAGTGCTGGATGGCTGAGAAGCTTGCTTCTGCTTGGCTCACTTCTTGTATTAGGGTTATACATCCCGACCTTTGTTATGTGACCTTGTGATCTCTCCCTCTAGAGCAGGCACAACACATGTCCCCACCCAGTTGATGCTGGGTTTGAACTATGGAGTGGTAGCAGATGCACTGTGGGTGAGGGCCTTTAATCTGCTTGCCTGGCTTGGTTTAGCCAGTGTGCTCTGGTGGTCCCCCCTGAGAAGCATAACCATGCTGCAACTGTCCCTTCGGCCTGGGGGCAGAACTGACCCCTAAGGTAAGCCTGGAGTCCAGGCTAGCTCAGGCTCCATGAGTTGAATCATAATCGGCTTGCAAACTGTTGAGAGTGAATATAAATGCTGGAAACGATTGAGATTTTGAGATACAGGAGTCTTCCTGCATCCATATTTTCACTTTCCACAGCTTCAGTTACTGTGGTATGAAAATATTAAGGTATTTTGAGAGAGAGATAGAGTCCACATTCACATGATTTTTTATCACATTTTATTGTTATAATTGTTTAATTGTTCTCTTATATTGTCAGTTGCTGTTGATCTCTAACTGTGCCTAATTTATAAATTAAACTTGATCATAGACATGTGTATGTACAGGAAAAAAACAGTATATAGAGAGCACAGTACTACCTGCGGTTTCAGGCATCCCACAGGGGTTTTGGAACATATCACCTATAAATAAGGGGGGCGGGAGATGCTAATGTAATTTGCTATACATCAAAAACTGACAAATACATCTGTTAACATTAGAGAAATAAACTATCAAGGTGTCATAACATGGAACACTGGAAATTGGTGAAAAATGAATAAAATAGAGCTACGTGTGTCTGCATAAACAAATACCCCAAACACAATATTATATACTAAAGCAAGTTTTAGTATAAAATGATAGCATTCACAAAAAGTTTTAAAATAAAAATGATACCTATATGTGGTAAAAAATGTTATAAAACGGCTAGTGGTAGTTACCTTGGGAAAATGAATCATTCAGGAGTTGATGATCAGGGATTTAGGCATGGTGACAATGTTTTTTTTTTAAGCTGTGTGATAAGCCTATAGGTTATCATGTTATTATTCTTGTGCATTTTATACTCTTCAATATTACATACTGAATTTTAAAATATAAGAATGTAAGTTTTTGAGATAAGTTTTATGCCTATGAAATGTTATCCAAATGTTAATCCTACGTGTTATTTTTGAGTCTCGGTCATGTAGGCATGTGTTGGTAGGAAGTGTGATGTTTTTCATTCTGCCTAGGTTGTGTTTTGGTCCACACCCATGCTAGTTCTGTTGGACTAAAGAGCTCACTCAGGAGGTTGATTCTTTACCACTAGAAGTCCTCACGAGGTCTTCTCCTGGAGATCAAAACTCATAAAACAGTTTCTGGGTTACCTCTTCTCCCTCGTCCCACCCGAAGGTTCATAGGGCACTGTTGTCAGTAGAATCACTTTGTTCTCCACTGGCTGGACTCACGCTGCAATCAGCTGACATGAGATGATAAAATTGAGACTGTTCTTATCTTGGATTTGTTGAGATCTCTCATGTTTTTTATTCTCTCATCTGTTTGGTCTGGTAAGTACAGGAATTAAAATATACTTTTTGTACCTCATTGAACTTGTTTTAGGTTTAATCTACTTTTCCTTTTCTAGATTCTTCATACAGAAGCTTAGATAATTCATCGTAGACCATCTTCTGTTTTTCATTCAGCATATAAACTTCTATCTTAGCAATGCTTCAGCTGCACACTACAAATCGTGAAGTGTCATGTTATTATTTTCATATAGTTCAAAATGTTCTCTAATTTCCCCTGATTTATCCTTCAACTCACAGGTTATTTATAAGGATGTTATTGAAGTTCCAAATAATTGGTGATTTTTGAAGTATATTGTTGTTGGTTTTTAATCTAATTCTGCTGTGCTCAGAGAACATACTCCACAAGACTTTGGTGCTGTTAAATTTATTGATATTTATTTCATAAACCAACATATAGTCTTTCTTTTTCTTTTCCTTTTTTTTTTTTTTTTTTTTTGAGACAGAGTTTCGCTCTTGTCGCCCAGGCTGGAGTGCAATGGTGCGATCTCGGCTTATTGCAATCTCTGCCTCCCAGGTTCAAGTGATTCTCCTGCCTCAGTCTCCTGAGTAGCTGGGATTACAGGCACCTGCCCGGCTACTTTTTTTATATTTTTAGTAGAGACAGAGTTTCACCATGTTGGCCAGGCTGGAATTGAACTCATGACCACAGGTGATCTGCCTGCCATGGCCTCCCAAAGTGCTGGGATTTCAAGTGTGAGCCACCACGCCCAGCCCATGTAGTTTTTCTTGGTGAAGGTTATATGCATATTTGAAAATAATATGCATCCTGTATTTGGAGGACAGAGTGGTCTATAAATGTTGATTAGGTCATGTTGTTTGATAGACTTGCTGAATTCTTCAATACCACTGTAGATTCTCCGTCTATATGTTCTATCAATTACTGAGAAAGGAGTACTTCAGTCTCCAAATATAATTGTGAATTTGTCTCTCTCTCCTCCCACTTTGTCAAATTTTGCCTCATGTATTTTGAATCTCTGTTATTTGGTTGCATACACATTTAGAATCATTATGTCTGCTTGGTTTATTTACTCCTTTATTATTATAAAATGTTTTTGGGCCCTGACGTAGCCCTTTTCTTTTTCTAGCTTTTCTGGTATTATCTTTGCCACTCAGAGCTCTCATGTATAATGGTCCCATAGTGTATCATTTTCTGCTCATTGACTTTTAACATTTCTCTGTGTTTATGTTTAACACGATTTTCTTATAGACACCTCATACTAGTGTCTTGGTTTCTCTTTATAATCAATTCTGATAAACACTTTTTTATGGAAGTATTCAGACTATTTTGATCTAATGTTATTAATATTTTTCAGTCTTAAAACTGTTGTCTAGCTCTATTTCTTTTTATTCTTTGTTTTGGTTTTTATTATAAAAAGTAAATATCCATTAAGTATTTAATATTTATTAATAATTCCACTGTGTCTTCACTGTTGGCTTATTAGTTATATCATCTCATCTTGCTTTAATTATTTAAGAGTATTTAGGAATTACATGTGTACCTGGGCTTTTCTTTGTGTGAAGTTTATTTTTATTACTAATTCACTACCTCCTTGTTATAGATATAATCCAATTTTCTATTTCTGTTGATGTTGTTTTTGACAGTTTATCACTTGCCAGAAATCTTTTCCATCTCGTCTAAGTTGTCTATTTTGTTGCACACAATTTTTTATGGTATTTCTTTATCATTCATAGAGAATTCTATAAGGTTGAGATTGACTGTCCCCTACTCTGTTAATGATTTTAAGTATTTGAGTCTTCTTCCTTATTTTCTTAATCTGTTTAGCTAAAGATTTGCCAGTTTTTGTTAATCTTTTTCAGGAACCAACTCTGGTTTCATTAATGTTCTATATTGTTTTTCTATTCTCTAGTTCATTTATTTGCCATCTAAACTTCACTATTTCCTTCTGTTTTTTTTCTTTTTTTTTTTTTTTACTAATATATTAAGGTGTATGGTTGAGTTATTGGTTTGAGATAATTTTTCTTTTTTAAATAGAGTAGATTAACAGCTATTAATTTCTATCTAAACACTGCTCCAGCTGTACACCATAAGTTCTATTATGTTGCATATTCATTTTTATTTACCTCAAATTGTTTTCTAATTTTTCTTGTGATTTTTTTTTCTTTGATCCATTGGTTGTTTAAGACTGTGTTGTTTAATTTCCACAAATTTGCAAATATTTGTTTTTCTTCTGTTATTGAATTCTAGCTTTATTTCATTATGGTCAGAGAAGATACTTAGCATGATTTCGCTATTTTTAAAATTATTGAGGCTTGCTTTGTAGCTCACCATTTGGTCCACCGTAGAGAATATTCCAACTGCACTGGAGAAGAACAGGTGGTCTACTGGATGGAATGTTCCATATTTGTCTGTTAGGGTTAGTTGGTTTATAATGTTTTCAGGTCTTTTGTTTCTTTATTGATCTTGTTGAGTTTTTCTACACGTTTTGAAAGCTGAGTATTGAAGCTCACAACTACTGTTGTTGAGTTGTCTGTTTCTCCTTTCCTCGTTGTCAGGTTTTGGTGCATGTAATTTGGCACTCTGTTATTACGTGTCCATGTTTAAGATTGTTATGTCTACCTGGTGATTAACTCTTTTATCATTATAAAATGTCTGGTCTTTCCCTAAGAATTTTTGTGTCAAATTCTATTTTGTCTGATATTAGTATAAGCATTCCAGCTCTTTTTGATGACTATTTGCATGCTATATCTTTGCTTTTAATCTTCGGGTGTCATTGAATCTCAAGTGTTCAACTTGTAGACACAAGATAGTTGAGTTTTTTTCATTTATTCTGCCAATTTTTGCCTGTTTATTAATATATTTAGTCTATATTCAAAGTATACCTTTAATATTCACCCCCATAATACATTGTTAGTATTTTGGCTTTAAATATCGACATTTTAAAATGAGAAGCATACTTTCAAAATGTAAGTCATGATTTCAGGGACTTTTTGTTTGTTTGTTTTTTTGTTTTTCTGTAGATACCCTAGTTCTACCTAAATAACTTTATTTACCTTTACTATAGTGTATCCTTGCTGGCAACATATTTCTTCGGCTTTAATACATTTGAAAAATGTATTATTTACTTTCCTAGGGATATTTTATGGGATAGAGAATTCTGGAAGTATGTCTATGTTTCTTTTAACTCTTTTATTATGTTGTTCCATTGAATTTTGCCTTACCTAGTTTCTAACCACATAGCTATGGCCATTCTTGTATTTGTTCTATTGCAAGTAATATGATTTTATTTCTTGATATTTTAAAGATTTCTCTTTATCATTGTTTTATGATGTAACTTGCTTTGATTTGGTCTTTTGGTTTGTTTGTTTCTTTTATTTTGTTTTTCTGCTTGGAATTCTTGGCTATATGGTCCAATTGCTTTTATCAAATTTTAAATACTCTCTGTGGTTATTTCTTCCTATATTTCGTTTTCTACCTTCTCTCATTGGGGTTTCCTATTATGTGCACATGAGACCTTTTGTAATGTTTCCTAAATCCCTGTCATTCTGCTTTTCTTTCCTACTCTTTTAATTTTCCCTGAATTGATTTAGGATAGGTTATATTGTTACGAGTTTAAGTTTACAATCTTTTCTTCTGCACCGTCTAATCTGCAGTTATTCCTATTTCTATCTCTAGATGCTCCACGTGGTTCATTTTTATGTTTTGCTTTTCCCCTCATTATATTGATGTTTGCCTTTAAACTGTTGCACGTATTCAGTGTGTGTATTACAGCTGTTTTCCTAACTTTGTCTGCTAATTTCGTCATGCCCGTCTCATTTCTGAGTCTTTCTGCTGATTGAATTTTCATTTGGTCATGGATCACATTTGCTGTTTTTTGCCTGACCAGTTGTTTTTTATTGGCTGAGTACTGTATTTTGTTGTATTTCTGGAAAGAGTGGTGGACTTAGTTCTTGTAAACTTAGGTTACTGGTTCATCAGTTTTATTTCTCAAACTGATGCATGTCTGTATACCTGTCTTTTAAAATGTCTAGAATGCATTTCAGGGAGGCCTTGCTCTGCTGAATATCACCTTTATTCAATGAGGTCTCTTCACTGTGGCTAATTGGCACTTGAACCTTTCTCAGTCCTCTGTAAGCTGTGGGTGTTTTATAGCTAATATGTTTTCCTTCCTTAGAAGTTATTTTTTATTTAGACTCTTGATGTTTCTCCCTGTGGGTATGCAGATTGGCATATCCAAATACTACAGGGGAAGCTATGCAGATTTCTTGGCATGGCTTCTTTCGTATGCTGCTCTGCAAATTCTAGTTACTCTGGTCCCTCAAAACTCTGATCTCCATCTCCTCAGCACAGTGATTCTTCTGGGCTCTGTTTGGCTTCGTCTTCTGCTGTGGTCCTAAAATTACCTCCAGATATAAAGCCAGGGTATGTGTAGTGCTGACTTCCTATGTTTTCTTGTCTTTAGGATTAGTCACCCATTGCTTGCTGTCCAGTATATACAATTTATTGTTTCATACATTTCATGCAGTTCTGTAGCTGTTTATGGTTGAGATTAACTTTGAAATCTACAAGATACTTTTAAATAAAGGACATCGAACTCCAATTCAAAACACATGTGTTCAGTCTCTATTTATCCACAGTCACAGATCTATTTCTGAAATACGGGTTTCCAAACATCTACATCCTAGTTGTGGGCTTATGTGTTCCATCCTCAGGAGGCCTTTTCTTATATCATGGGCTGGGCCTGCCTTTCTGCCATATACTTTTTTATATGCTGGATCTCATGTTTGCTATCTGTATCCCACTTGTACTAACGTGTTGAGTGTCTCCCTAAGAGACTGTGAGCTCTGAGAGGGCAGAAGATGTTGTGTCAGTCTTGTGCACCTGCTCTCCCTGCAGAGCCCAAAACATGGCCTTGTGCCTAGGCTTGCAACAAGTATTTATGAAATCCATATGTATACATAAGAAATAAATGTATCATCAATTAATATTACCAGTTTAGTAGCCTTGGAAAATATCTCATAAAAACTTTACGTCAGAGTTTCCCTTATCCGGAAATCAAAGAGATGAGCCAATATCATTAAGGTTTTTTATACTCTAAAATTGTTTCTCTGATTTTCTTTGATTTTCACAACTATCTGCTGAGAAAGAAAGATACTCATTTTAATTTTCAGATTATAAGTGAGAAAAACATTTTTCAAAAGGATTAAGCAATCTGTTTAAGATTGCATAGCTAATTAGTAAAAAGGCTTGGGCTCAAAATTGTTTGACTTTATACTTTATTTTGAGAAATACATTATTATATGGAGAAATCCCTTCTACTGTAACTTAACTCCTCCTTTAAAAAGGGAAAACAAACAAACACAAAGTATCTATGTGTTTATATCCTGCTTCTTCAACAGATTGTGAGCTTCTTGAAGGCCAGAGCTGTAAATCATATATTTTTGTGATTTCCCCAAAGCCTCAAACGTGTTCTATACAGTGCAGTAAATAATTTGATATAATTCTCTGCAGGAAAATTGATCTAGTGCTGAAAACCAGTAAACAATTCTCATTAACTATCTCTGTACTTCACGTGTCACACAGAATTTGTCTTATGGTAAGTGATCAAACCCGGTTGTTAAAGCAATGAATGATTTATCTAGCAGAATGTCAAGTTTTGAAGCTCTCCCACCTGGACCCTTCAGCCTCAAGGCTGCCATACCACAGCCCAGGTTCTGTCAAGAAAGATGTTGCTGGACAGTCTAGGTGTGGGTGTAGAATTTGCCCTTCCTAATTTCCTAATTTGTTTATCCTCCTCCAATCTTCATTGCATCCTTTATCTGGCAGCAGATTATCTTTCAGGGGTTAAAACTTCATGTGCTTTCTAGGGCTAGATAGGTAACGTGAATGTATAAATCTGTGGTCATAAAACAATAGGGTGGGTGATTCCTGTAGAAAACTAGAGCTGAGAAGGCCCTATGTATAGGTAAAAATGAATTTTTAAATGCTAAAATCACCCCACCTTCCTGAGCAAATAAAATGTCTGTGCATTGAGCTAAGCCCGGGGCCTGCAAGTTCATGTCCCCTGCTTGGGGTCATTCCACACCTTTGCTCAGATGTTTGCCGTGTAATCCATCCCGCTACACAGACACATTCAGACTTCTCAGCTGGGCACACAGGCTGCTCCAAAGTCTGGTCCCAGCCCAATTTCCCAGCTGCTTCTCCCCTCTGCTCCCACACACACCCTCCCACACTCCCGTCCACCTCTACTGTGGGCTGTCCCTGAGCCTGACGCTGTGCATCTCACCCGCTGGCCTGCTCCGTGCTCTGCATGCTGGAATCTGACTGTTGGAATCCTGGGCTGCCTCAGCTGCACTCTCCACAATGAGGCCTTTTTGACTGACTCCTGCAGGGTGCATGTGGACCTTTCTCTTTTGTTTGCATAGCCCCGGGAGGCTATTTATTTTCACTCTCGAAGCCATTTTCTATACCTTCACCACCAGTTTGCACTTGAGGAAACTAAGACATTGAAAGCTAAGTGAGCTGACCAAGGCTGCATTTTGAGAAATGGCTTTTCTTTACAGTACCTGCACACTTGATAACCGCATACCTTCCCTACTGGTTTAAAACTATCTGTGGGCCCTTGTCCAATGTTTGTACTGTCCACCGCACTTTTCACAGTGTTTGGCACACGGTAGATGATCAGTGAATGTCTGAAGGTCGAATGGAGTTTATGCTGAATAGGTGTGCGTGTGTGTGTGCGTGCGTGTGTCTGCATTTCAGGTAATAAAGTCTCAATATTCCTTCACAATAGGCTTTGGTATTTGGAATTGACATCCAGAGCTGGTTTCCTTCAAACTCATTTTTTACCTTTAATTTCCTCATTGATGATGATGACATACACTCACTGGCCCATCTCTATCTTTAACTGACCACTGGATCCATCCTTTTCTCTTTCTTTTAACCTGCTTGAATGCAAACCAAGCCTCTGATGCAATGACAGCTTTGCTGATGTACACGGTGTCGGTGACGTCACGGTTTCCTAAGTAACAATCAATCTGCTGTGCTAAAACTCTACGGAAGAAAGCCATTAAAAAGGATTGTGTGAGTGGTGTGTGTGTGTGTGTGTGTGTGTGTCTGTGTATACCTGAAAACAAACACACTAAGTGTCCATGCACACACACTGGTCATCTTTTCAAAGAATATCATCAACAAAATTTCACTGTAGCAGCATCAGTGAGATGAGTCCCAGTGGATGAAGTGGTTTCCATGGAAATGTGTTATCGTGCTTTGGAAAAGCAGCTTGTTCTGCACATGAGAAAGATGTAAAATAGGGGCTCAAATCCCATGTGAACTCACACCACCGCAAATATAGCCTCTAAGCACCTGGAACAGACAAAGGCAGAGGCCGGAGTTTAAGAAATAGGGTCTGTTCCACCAGCATGCCCGGGACCTTGGCTGTTGTCATTTACTTGTTCCTTGTTGTCAGAGACCCCAGAAGCTGGGAGGTCTCCGAGATGAGGCACTGCACCTTGAGTCATCATGGTTGTTACTATTTTATATTACTTATCAGCCATGTATAAGTGCTTTACATATATTATCTCATTTAGTTACCACACAGCCTTAAATACGAGTTAAGTGTTTTAAGTCCTGTCTGTAGTTAGGGAGGTCAGAACTATGTTTAATTGCCTCGGGGCCTTGCTAATGCCTGGCTGCTGGTAGGTGTTTAGATGGATAAATGGATGCAGGAGTGAATGAGGCAGTAAGGGAAGATGTGGGAGAAAAGGCAGGTTGTTACTGGGAAGTCTCTGCCCAAGCCTGAGGAGCAGCGTACGGGATCGGAACCATCAGACACTCACGCTGATAATGGGGGCCGAGGAGCTTGGGGACTGAATGGCTTGACCACATCTTTCCAGCACCTCCCTAGAATATTGGTTGACGGCCTCCAAGAGAACAACCCATTTAGGTCAGCTGAAGCTGAACCACTCAATCTCAATCTATAAGTCCACTGAGGAATACATTTTTTTTTCTCCAGCAAGCTTTAATGCAAGAGCCCTGAATTCTCAGCCATAGACCCTGTTCTTCTCAGCCTGTTTTTCTGGCTCTGGCTGAGCCCCAGCCAGATAGAAGATATTTCTGAACATGGAGGGTGGTTTAGGAGCTGTCAGCATCTAGTTCACAGAAATGGCCAGGAGATACCAGAGCAGAGGGGACAGTGGGAAGAGACATTTTCAGCAACTATGGGCTCTTCCTCTGAGATTAAAAAAATACAAAAGGCAAAACTCCTTTTTTGCTCGATGTTGATAAGAATGTACACTTCTGGCCGGGCGTGGTGGCTCACACCTGTAATCCCAGCACTTTGGGAGGCCAAGGCAGGCGGATCACGAGGGCAGGAGATTGAGATCATCCTGGCCAACATAGTGAAACCCCATCTCTATTAAAAACACAAAAATTAGCTGGGCGTGGTGGCGCATGCCTGTAATCCCAGCTACTCGGGAGGCGGAGGCAGGAGAATCCCTCGAACCAGGGAGTTGGAGGTTGCAGCAAGCCGAGATCGCGCCACTACACTCTAGCCTGGCGACAGAGCAAGACTCCGTCTCCAAAAAAAAAAAAAATGTACACTTTCTTCCACAGCCTTTCAGTTATTACTGTGCTTTGGGACAGCAAAAAGGCCCACTACCCAGACTGAACGTGGTCTCGCTCAACCCAGGGGTAGAGAGCCCTGTGGCTGTCTCTACTTCAGCCACAGAAGGTGGGGTTCATGTCCCCCACTGAACCAGGCCAGGCCCAGCCACTTAAGGCGTAAACCAGGGAAAGACCTGGTGCTGCCAATTAGTGCGTGCATGGGGCGTGCATCCCTCTGGCTCCTCGCTGTGATTTCATGGTTCCATTCCGTCCAAGACTCCTCAGCACAACTCGCCGTCCTCACCCAGGAAGTGGCAGAGGGGACTGAGAACAGCCAGGACAGAGGGGGCTGCGGGACCCAGAGGGCCGGTTCCTGCTTCTGGAGAAGCAGCCAAGGGGGCTGTTCCTTCCTCTCCAGACAGCTGCTGGGGTCCAGGCCATGGTGGAGAGAGGAATGGAACCACGCTTCTGAGAGTTTATAGTGTAAAAATCAAGGAACATTTTTAGGCCATTGCTATGGGCAAAGTTCTGGTGAGGTTATTTTTTTATTAACTGACAAATAATGATTGTATATATTTTGGGGTGCAATGGGACTTTTTGGCATACACATACATTGTGGAATGTTTGAATCAAGCCAGCTGACATATCCATCACCTCACATACTTAACATTTTTTTGTAATGGGAACGTTTGAAATGTACTCTTTTAGCAATTGTGAAATATGTGATAATTATTATTAACTATCGTTCTTTGCTGCACAGTAAGTCACTGAAACTTACTCTTGGGTGAGGTTTCTTGATCAAATCTTGCCTTAAATATTCTTACAACCTATGTGGTAGATAGACATATAAAAGCTAAATTTTTTCAGGAAATAATACGTGGTTGAATTTAGGCCGAAATCAAGTTCTTCAAGTGATTCATCTTCATTTCAGCTGGAAATTCTGTGTTTCAAATCCCTTCCTGTTTTCATGGGCCTCAGGGAAGCCTGTTCACGGAACCCAAGAACGTTCTTCAGCTTCCACTTTTGCAGTGTACTTCGCACTTGGCTCTTTCTCAATGTGCTCTGCTACTAAAGTCTCCCCAGCCGCCTCATCTGTGCTCCAGCACAGCCAACTCCACGCAACAGTGGTGGATGTGGACCTGCACCTGCTCAGGTGTCCTCCTCCTGTGGTGAAGAGGAAGATGTCTGCAGAGACCTGCACATCTGGATGGGCAAGGCCCTGTCCAGTCTGGGCCTCTGTGTCCCTGGACCATGAGGTTTCTCCTCCTCCTTGTCTCCTCGAGCCAAGCCCATGCAGGATGATGGGGCTGGGCTACCCAAGCCCACTGTGTCCACACAGGGAATTGCTTTGTTTTCTGTGGGAATAGAATGGAAGGATTTTTATTTCTAGAAGACATTATCTCATCTCCTGTATGAATCCGAGATCTAGTAATGGCATTTATGACCCAAAAATATGCCTTTGAAATGAAGCAGTCATCTATTGAAGAATCTTTATTTCTAATGGAGAACAGAGCTGGACTCTGACAAGTTCCAGAGTGTCTCAGGAAATAGCAAATCTATCCTGGAACAGGAGCAAGAGACGTTTGAAAACAAACAGCTGAGGATTCCAGGTGCAGGAGGCACCCTAGGGAAGGTGGCTGGAGCCAAGCCAGTGTCATCTGCCAACAGTGGCCACATTCTTAGGACAGACCTGGGAAAAGGAGGCCTTTCTTGTAACCTTGTTCACCCCAAATCTTCATTCCCACTTGCTGAGATTGTTTTAAGTACCAAATTATCTGTGATTCTAGATGTTGACATAAAAATAGCCTTTAAGCTTCACCCAGTCCTTGGGAGTCTATGCGGCAACGTGAGCTGCTGAGGAAAGGCTGTGGCTGAGCTTCCTCTGGGAGCTGCGGCAGATGCTCACTGCCAAGCCTAGGGGGGCGATTCTGGGATGGGTCCAAATAAACATTCAATAAACTTGTCAGCCCGCAGTGGGAGTCCCTGCAGAGGACAGGCATGTCCCCTGTTTGCGGTGTCCTGGCAGTGACCTCACTCACTTCATGGGGGGCTGCCCCAGCATCTCCTCCCATGGCCACGTTCCTGCCCAGGAAGCGTGTGACTGGGGGCTCCAGCTGTGCTGATTTTTATTTTGTGGCAGGAAATCAGCACTCCCCAGGCTGGGTGAGGGTGGAACGGTTCAGGGGAATAGCACAGCTCACGTCTGGAGTATGAGTAAACCTCTGACTCTCATGTCTGTCTGACTTTGTTTTTAAGAGTTTTGAGGAAGCTGGTATTCAGGATGGGTCTTGACTGGCAGTGAGCAGCACGTGCGGGCACTCGGGAGGCAGCAGGGAGCAGGTGGAGAGATGGAGCAGGAGGTGGGCCAGACAGAACAGGAGGCGATGAGGAATGCAAGGGGGAGACAGGGATGAGAACGGGGCAGACAAGAGGGAGAGCAAAAAAATGGGAACTAAAAGGGAAAAGGGAGGGCAAAAAAGGATCAGAAAGTGTACTGTGTGGAGGACATGAGGGAAAGTCAGGGAGAATGCAAGGAGACAGCTCTGCCCAAAAGATGAGATGAAAAGAACTGATGGCAGAACCTGAAATGTGAAAGGAAATGCATACAAAACGGAAGAGTGGCTCCTCTGAGCGCGGACAGCGGGAAAGCAGCCAGCACGCGAGTGTGCTCATGGCGGGGGGTGGGGGGGATGCGGGGGCTGGACGATGCCCCTTCCCTGCTGCCCACATTTTGCTCGTCTGAGAAGCTCCACAGCTGAGGTAGATGACCAGGCGAAGACAGGTGGAACTCCTCCCACCCATCCCCAGGCTTCCTCATGGTGGCCATGCTGACATGTCAGTAGTGAACCCGGAGGCTCCTTCTCCAACTTTGCCTCTGGCATAGAGATCATCCAGGGGCCGGAACGCAGCCTCTTCCTGAAGGTCAACTGAGGCTACGTCCTTTGATGGCCCAGGAGCACCTGTTGAGGTGGGCATGCCCTCCTTGAGGGCTGGCAGGCTCTAAGCCTCTGCATGCTGGCTCAGAAGTGCACCTGAATGGCCAGGAGCAGCGGCTCACGCCTGTAATCCCAGCACTTTGGGAGGCCGAGGTAGGGGGATTGCCTGAGCTCAGGAGTTCACGACCAGCCTGGGCAACACAGTAAAACCCCGTCTCTACTAAAATACAAAAAAATTAGCTGGGTGTGGTAGCATGCACCTATAGTCCCAGCTACTCGGCAGGCTGAGGCAGAAGAATTGCCTGAACCTGGGAGGCAGAGGTTGCGGTGAGCTGAGATGGTGCCACTGCACTCCAGCCTGACAACAGAGCAAGACTCCATCTAAAGAAAAAAAAAATGCACCTTAATGAGCAAGGATGCCCTTTGCTGCACAGGAGCTCCCTGCAGTTCCACTCTTAGCCTACCTTCAGCCTTGCAGGGAGGTGCTGGGTGCCCCTAGCATTGCTCCCAGAGCCAGGTCCTAGGGAAGCCAAGGGCTCTAGGAAGGAGTCTGGAGGGAAAATGAGGTGAGGCGAAGTGTCCTGAACAGGTGAGCACAGCAGCAGGTCTTGATCCACAGAGAAACTGAGACTCAGCACTAAGCACCAGTGTACAGGCAGTGCGGCCCATGGACATTAAGGAGGCATGAGCGCACCTCCTTCAGGGGGCACGCTTCTCCCTGGAGCTTGCTCTCACTGTCTCCGGGCTTCTGAGCGGGGAACTGCAGCCTGGTAATGCAGGGGGATGGGGACCAGCCCCTAAGTGAACAGGGGATCTCAGGTTGAAGGCGGGGACTGCGGAGGTCCTCAGGCCCAGCCCACTGCTCTGGCTTTACCCAATGCCCCCGGGCTGGGAAGGACAGAAGTGCAGGGCTCTGGGAGAAGAGGAGGGGAAGGGTGGAGCTACCAGGAAGGAGATCCCCTCTGCTGCATCCCACCAAGCCATTTGTCCCCATAAAATAACAATCTTGGTTATAACTAGAGACCCAAATATGAGAAAAAATTCCAAGGTCTGTTATCCCTCAGTTTGTAATTAGAAAACCCATGTTTGAGCCCAAGCTCTGTCTTTTACCAATGGGATCAATTTTATTAAATTACCCAACCTCTCTGAGCCTCAGTTTCTTCTCCTATAAAGTGTTGCTGATGGTGCACACACTGCAAACTCACTGTGGAGAATAAGGATAACATAGGGCTACTATCAACAACCCTTCCAGAATGTACTTTGTGCTAAGACACGAAAGCTTTTTTTTACCATTGCTGTGCGTAAAGAATCTGATTATCTGAACAGCCAGTCATATAAACCATATTTCAGTCAATTTGATAACCAAGAGGAAACATGCCTTTCACTAAGAAATATTGTTCTGGGTTATGCTGCATCTGTATGCTCCTCCACCCCACCCCTGCCCACATTTGCTCACACTCTGCATTGCGGAATGCAGTAGGTGGGTCCTCAGGGATCTCTGCAGTTAAGGACAAGCCTTTGGCCGTACATAAGGCTCTTCCGCAATGGCAGGAGAGCTCATTCTCCCACTCCCCCTCCACTCGAGTGACTAAAATTGAATCAGTAGAATTCAGCAGATTAAGAAAATTGGTGTCATCCCACAGCTTCGTTACCTTGCAGGAGATAATACACCTCCAGATCCCAGAGGGCAATTACCAAACTATAACACATCATTCATGAGCTAACCACACATCCGCCCCTCCCTGAGCTGAATCCCTGCCACCCGCCCTTGGTGCAGAAGACTTTACTTCCAGAGAGCACCCCCAGCCCAGTAGTGCCGTGACATCCCTCCCCCGACACTTCCCAAGCATAGGCAGACGCAGCCGCTCTCTCAGCCTTAGAGCATGAGGACCTAGTTGCAGGTTGAGTGCCTGAACCCAAAATGAGATAATACCTTTGCAAAAACTGTCATTTATTGTCTTAAGAAAGCAAATTATAATCAGGGCTGGGGTGCAGCTATGTCTAATAAATGACTTTATATAGGACACTGCAGGCCACCAGGAATATCCCCATCTTTCATTTGTGTTTCCTACAGAGAACTTCTGTCTCTCAGAGAACTTCTACATGGCTGAATTCCACATGGGCCCCACATGTGTACCGCAAGTGGTGTGGTACACAGTGCAAACTTCATCACCAGTGAGGGACTGAGACGAGCTCTCTTATGTCTCAAGTTAAAAAATAATAATAAAGATTTTTTTTAAAGCAAGGGTTTTCAAGGGCCTTCCAGGCGCTTGGGGGAGAAGATATGTATTTTCTTGGATAGGCAAAGCAAGACATATTGATTATGACAATGCAGTGATTTTTGGAAGCAAATCTAATGAGAATAGTTTCCTTTTAATGTCAGGCCACCCCAACTGGGATTTCCTGGTTTATCATCCCTTTTTGTTTACCCTTTGTAATCACTGAGGCTCATGGGTACTGATACTGGGTGATTTAGAGGAACAGGAAAAGTAAGTAATTCACCAACTGAAGACACAGCCACTCTGATTTTGCAAGCTCATCCTCTTCTATTTAAACCTGTACAACTAAGGTTCTTCAAGGCTAGGTTGTAACCCTCTTTTTCTCATTTGTCCAAACTCTTCTATGGAGAATCATTCAAGTCATTATATGCTAGTATAGCAAGTGTGAATGACATACATGTATCTTCAGCACCTACACGTCTTCTGAGCTCCAGACCTACATATTCAAGTGCCTTTCTGATTTCTCTCCTTGGATGTTTCCAAAGCACTTCAAACTGGTCATGTCAAAAGCTCGATCAGTGACCCCTCACTGACCACTCCCCAACCTGCTCATCCTCTTCTGTGCCCATAATGCTGTGCACTCAATGGCAAGACACGAAGCATAGTAGTCACCCGTGACCTCTTCTCCTTTAGCTGCACGTTTAGTTCCTTACCAAGTCATCTGCTAACCAAACATTTATTAATCACACCCATTTCTCTATGCCTCAACCATAATTTTAGTCGAAGCTATAATCATTTTCTGCCTGAGCTGCTGAAATTGCCATCTATATGGCCTGGTGTCCAGCATCCCCACCCGCACCAAGTGACCTGTTCAATCCTTAACTATGGTGACGCTGACCACATTATTAAACATTATTCAATGGCTTGTCATTAGTTTGAGGATAAAGCGAAACATTTTTCATGCTGTCTGTGAAACAAGTAAAGGCTGACATGCACCCTCATGTAGATTCCACTGCAATGAATCCTGTGCACCCCAGATGGCAACTTCAGCACCAAGGTCACAAGAAAATATTCGGGGCATAGAACATTTATCTTAATTGGCTATGTTAAAGAGATAAAGGAAGTCTTTGATCTTTGGGCTTCTGGCCCTTCCAATCAATAGCACATAAAATATGAAAAGCATTGCTGTTGGTTGACAGTAAGAACAATAAATCCACAATAAATTACATTAATGAGAAGTCCTCAATTATAGAAATCAGTAAGACTCTCAGAGGTAATGCAAACATAACTCAGGAAACTGGAATAAACTGGGACATGACTATGTATTTCTATGCATATGGAAGTTATAAATATGCATGTGAACACTGGGTGGGGGTTATCCAAAGATGGTAAGAAACTCCTATAAATTTCAAATCCCCTAAAAATAATTTTGCTGTGAAGCCTCAACTCAGCTGATATTAATTATTTAACAGCTAATTTAACATAGTGGTTAAGAACATGACTCTGGAGCCAGAGAACGCAGCTCGTATTCTGACTTTACTAACTCATTCTGGTTCTCTGGGCAAATTACTTAACCCACCTGTGCCTTAGTTTCCTAAATAATGAGAAGGATTGTAACAATAGTACCCACTTCATTAGAGCTATTGAGGAGAATTAATTAAATTATATACAAAAGACATTTAAAAGAATATCTAATATATAATAAGCACTACATAAAATATTAATATTGCCTATGTTTTTATGGGAGTATGGTCAGCAGCATAATGCTTCCTCAAAGGACATTCCCTGTCCCAAATCCCTAGAATCTATGAATATGTTGCCTTGTGACAAACGGACTTTGCAGATATGATTACAGTTTAATACCTGAGATGGGAGATATGAGGTGCTGCATGTGACATAGACCTTGATGACGAGAGCTTTTAGGCCTGGCCTTGTGAATAGCTGTACATATGCTTCTGCTCCTCCAAATGAAACTAATTTTTCTCCTCTGAGTTTGATGTGGTTTGAAGGCATTTTGGTTGAGGAAACAGCAAGGGTCAAACCAGTAACAGTCTGGCTATGGGAGAAGCCTGTGGAGGACAGGCCAGAATTAGGGGCAGGCAAATTTAGGAGTGGAAGGTTGCTCTGGGGAAGTAATAATATTACAGTGTGTTCATTTTGTGCTTATTATAGACTAGGTGCTTCTTACCCCACTTAATCCTTAGAACTCTTAATTATTTCCCTAAACAGATGGAGAAACTAAGGTATGGACCATGTCATGCACAAGGTTGCATGGCTGGTGAGTTGCAGGTTTGGTAGATCTGAGATTAAAGCCTGCACAGTCTCGTGCCAGAGCCTGCACCCTTGGCCCCACCCTGCACTGCAAATTGACAAGATGTATCGTCGAGGCAATGGGTAAGTGTACAAAGGTATGGATAGGATGTGGCCATATCAGAGATCTGCTCCAGGAAGACTGCTCTGACATCGATGCCAAGATACAGTCAGTGGACCATGGGAAGGAGAGACCAGCTCAGAGCAGGATTCCCAATGAAGGAAAGGAAGAAGAGGCAAACAGTGGAGTCTGTGAGGGGGTGGTGATATTTGTGCTGGAAGAGGTGTCTGAGTTGCTTATCTGGGAATCACTGTAGAGAATTGTCAGGCCAAGTTTTGAATTAAGCACAGGGAGAAATAATTTATGTAGCTATAAAAGCCCAGAGTGGGTGACTGAGTTGGTGGCTTACATGGCCTCTAAATTGAGTAATGCTACGTCAGAGACAGGAAGGCAAAGGCGTCTCAGCCATGGGATTCATCTGTGATGTCTTCTTCAAGGCGTAAATATGTTTTTATTAGCTTTATGCATATAACCATAAGGAATTAGAACATCAGAGAGAAGACCCTCATAAAATTGGGATTTTTTTTTAGCACAGGTACCAGGATGTCGGGCATCAGGTCACTGTAAGATGATTCACTATAGCGTCCCTTTCCTTGCTGCTGGTGGTCAGTCTACACAAGGCCAGTGGGCAGGCTAAAACCACCAGTCAGCAACCCAGGACAGGGGAAGGCAGAAGCCTCTCTTTCCACTCTCTTTCCCAAGGTATTGGGAGAGCTAAACCATCCAGGGCATTGGTCTTTCCACTGCAGATAATTTTTCTTCCCCAGCCAAGGACCTTAACTACTAACCCAATGGATGACTCTTTTTTTTTTTTTTTTTGAGATGGAGTCTCGCTCTGTCACCCAGGCTGGAGTGCAGTGGCGCGATCTCGGCTCACTGCAAGCTCCGCCTCCCGGGTTCACGCCATTCTCCTGCCTCAGCCTCTCCGAGTAGCTGGGACTACAGGCTCCCGCCACCACGCCCGGCTAATTTTTTTTGTATTTTTAGTAGAGACGGGGTTTCACCGTGGTCTCGATCTCCTGACCTCATGATCCGCCCGCCTCGGCCTCCCAAAGTGCTGGGATTACAAGCGTGAGCCACTGCGCCCGGCCCTGGTGACTCTTGTATATGGGACCACTAGGTCCCTCACTGCATGGAGATTAGTTATCAAAGGCACTGCCACGCTGAGCAGTCTGTTGCAGAACTGACTTGGGTTTGATGTTAGGTCGTTTGACTTTATCCTTAGAAACAGCTGCTGAGAGTGTCGGCCAGTTTTCTACACTGTGCCGAAGAAGCCAGCCAACATTTGTTTACCCTGCCTGTACCTTCAAATCACTGGGGAACCTATGCCTCACCCAAGGCCGATTGACACAGAAGGGCTTTGGCTGAGACACAAGTGTTAGTAGTCTTTAAAGCACTCTTTGCTAACTCTAGTTTGCATTCAGAACTAAGAAACACTGTGCTAGATTTTTTTAAAGATGCACACAGTTATATGCAATGATTCTTCTTCTGGTTGAAGGAGACAGAACTTGTGAACACAAGAATTATCAGCCACAGGAGGTAGCAGATGCCAAATGCTGAGCGCTGTCACTAAGTACCAATCATGAGGAGACATGAACTAATATGAGGTGATGTAGGAAGGCTTCCTAGAGGAGGTGAGACTTGTGACGGGAAGGGGAACAGGGTTAGGACTTAAACAAACGGAGGGGCATCTTTGATGTCAGAATCCCAAGAGCAAATGCACCAAGGCTGTACATATAAGGTGAAGTCAGGAACTGACCCTCAAGCCCACCTCTGCTGGGGGAAACAGAAGGTGGTTCAGTGTCATGAGCACTTTTTCCATGCTGAGGGGACTGGGGAGATGAGACGGCCTCATTGACCTGCTAGGGATGTGTTAGTGGCTCCAGTTCCAGCTCGTGGTCCACCCCGAAAGGACTGTGGGCTTAGATCACGCCCTCCCCTCCCTCCTCATGGATAGGTGAGGGCAGAGACGAGATGGAGAAGGAGGAGAGTTGAGGGGCAACCAGCAATGTCCCTGGACGGGGCCCTCAGAAAGGCGTGGCAGCCCAGACTCGTGCAGGGAGAGCAGTGAGCGATCGTGGCCCCACAGGCTTGGAACTAATTCATCCGTGAGCCCTTCGTGTTTTCTTTGGCTGGCCGTTCTCAAACTAGACGGCCATGAAACGGAGCCCTGAGACCCACTGTCGGGTTTCGGATTCGGTGAGTCTGGGGCAGCGTGGGGTTGTGGACAACCAACAATCTCCCACATGACAGTGATGCTGTGGCCTGACTCTGGGAGGTGCTGGGTGCATTTCATCCTGCGCGCTGAGTTTGTATTGAGGAAAGATCTTTTTGAAAGTTTCCATGTTAGCTGTGCTGAAGGAAAATGAAGACAGGGGTGTCTGCTCACACCTGGATGATCCAAACAGAGAAAGCTGATCCCACAGTCCTGAGGGCTGGTGCAGTGGCAGCCGAGGGATAAACAGCAGGTGACTCTGTGGGTAGGGAGATGTGGGCTACGTATTGGCATCATCACAGCCTTGAGTATGCGGAGCTTTGCTTCAATGATGGAAACAGTTTCCTTCCCATGTGTCAGGGATTCCAGGGAGTTTGTTGTTGTGGCCAGACATGGGGTCCTGATTAGAGAGGAGATGGATAGAAGAAGGACAGACTGAGGCAAACTTTCTAGATAGCTTTAGACTAGAAACTTAGGGGCTTAGATTTGAATTAATGTTCTAACGTTTGGCGGCACTGTGGTTTTAATCCTGTCATTTATTCTCCCTGAGCCTTGTGTCTAATCTTTGAAATGGAGATGACGATGACAATGATGATGATGATGACGATGACAGCAAATAGTTGTAGCACAAACAAGAGCATGAAGCCTGCACACTCTGCAACAGGCCTGCGTCTCCTCCCAAAGCAATGCCCCAAACACATCCTGCGGACATTCCCTGTCCTGGGTGGCCAGAGGGCAAGCGAATGAGCTGTCCTTGTGATCCTGGATCCCTCCCCTGGGATACCTGGGGTGCTGCATGAGGAGGTCAGGGTGGTTGGTGTCAGGAGAAGAATGTTGAGGAACTGGTGAGGGCGTGAAGGAGGAGGAGAGTGGAGGAGAGAGGGCATCCTGGAGAAAGTCGCCCTGGAGCTGAGATGGGAGCAAATGATGGCTTGCAAAGCAGTCAAGAGGGAAGGGCGCTGTGCGTGGAGACAGTGTCATATACGACTGCACCAATATTAAAAGACCAGGAGGGCACGGTCAGTGAGTGTCACAGTGTGTGTGCTTGCTGTTGGAAAGGAAGGGCTCTGGGTGAGTCAGTGAGGGCCTTGCGTGCCCTGCCAGGCAGCCGTGGGTGCCGAGCAAGTATCAGCTGTTGCCCTTTATCTAAGCAGGTGCACCCTGACCATGCTAGCCTGACAGCCCCTCCCCACTGCAGGATGCTTTTGCCTATTTCAACTCCAATTTGGGCTGTGGCAGTGAACGTTGTGTCCTCTGGCTGGTGCTGGAAGGTCAGGAGTGATCTTTTCTAGTCGGGATGGCTGGGCCTCTTTTCTGCTGGGGTCAAGTCCCCACCTCTGAATGTAGTGAACCAAACATGGTTAGTCTCCTGCAAGCCAAGGACCATAATGGGCACAGCGGGGAAGAAGAGGATGTCCAGAGCAGCCTCTCTTTCATAATCCTGTGGAAAAGACGAAGGGAAAACTGTGTTTACGTTTCTGCCACGTGCCAAACCCTGGGACAGGGCATCACTGAGATTTTATTTAACGTGAAAAACAATGCTCTAAACCAGTATCATTCTTCCCATTTTATAGAGAAAGAAACGAAAGCTCAGGGATGCTCCATAACCGGCCCAAGCCACGGCTGAGAGAGTGTGGGCCAGACGTCTACAGAGGAAGATGATGAAAGCCAGCCCAGCCCCTGTGACGCTCTTGATCTTCATCCATGGCGTTAAAGCAAGATGAAGAACTCGCATGGGAATAAAGTTTTCTGGGCTTGTAAGGGGAAGGACGATAAATTACGCTGTGGAAAACGGGGCCAGTGACTCACAGCTGGAGGTGAGCTCCGCTGCCAGCCACTTCCCTGCTGGCTCATGGCACAGCGCCCGTTCCCTCCAGGAGCAGCCTCTTGTGTATCTGACTCTGGTCTGGCCCAGCATACTGTCTACACTGCAGACAGAGAGCACGTGGCCTTAAACCTGGCACAGAGTGAAAGCTCAATAGCCAGAGCTCTTGTTGTTTTAAATGAGAGTGTGAATCAGGGAAGTTTCTCTCCTTCCTGAAGCACCTGCTCTTACTTTCTGGTGCCCTTCATAAGAAAACCCCCAATTCTGGCCTCGCCCACCCGTCCACCTTGCTCCCTGTTTGTCAGGCTGAACTGCTGCCCTTCTCCACACGGCACACTGCTCTCTTCTTTGCCTTCACTTTGTGCTCCGTGAATTCCTTTGTTCTCTAATCCATCTGACCAGCTTCTCCACCCAGATGGCACCTCCTCCTAGAAACCGTCCCTGACCTCTAGCCTGGCCTCTCATTCTCTGCACTTTGTATTTCCTTCTCCCTAATGCTCCTCATAGCCACAGGGATGGTTCAGGGGTCCTTCTCCCCAGGGGCTAGGGCCTCCTAAATTCAGGCTGTGTCTTACGGAGACTCCATCCCAGTGCCCTGCACAGCTTAAGATCCTTCGTGAACGCTCAGGAAATGTTTGCAGAAGGAAATGCTTTCTCCAGCAGGAGCCTCCTTTCTTTCTTCACGTTCTGCCTTTGTCAAGCTCTCCTCCCGCCGCTCAACCTTCCTGGCTGGGCTTGGTCTCCCTCCTGGGCCGTGAAGCCTCCTCTCCACCCTGCCCTCCTCCTGAGGGGCTGTGCACTCTTGTCTCTGAGGTCTCTGCTCCTGGTTTCTTCTGCTGGTACATCAGTTAAGTCGTTGTATTGTTTGCCATTCTGCCTCCCTGTGAGCCTGTAAAGGGCAGGGGCTGTCCTGTTCATCTTTATATGCTCAGCACAGAGCCTCCATGGTCAGGACTTGGGGAACACTTGCTGTTTAAATGATGGACTGGTTGAGTAAATGAAAAGCAAGTCTGCACTAGTATTCGGAATGGATGCCACTGTGGGTGTCAGGAGGAAGGGAAGCCACTTTCTTCTGTTCAGAATGAAGAGCAAACAGACCCTAATGTCTGTGTGTGCTCCACCGTGGTGCTGGCTTTTAACATGGCACACGAAGGGAAGAGGGATGGACATGCACCAGGGCACAGCCACCCCGCCCCACGCACCTGCTGCCAGTGGAACACGGCTTCAGCACATGCTAATAAGAGATCAGGACACTGCAACAGGGAAGCCCGCTCCCTTTCTTGAGGAACTTGAAGCCTAAAGAAAATTGGAAGGATTGTCTCCAAATAGATTTGGGAAGGCATTCCCTGGGGGCAGACGCCTTCTCTGAAAAGCATTGTGTGCTGAACAAGTTAAATGTATTTATTTAACCTTGCTGGCTTGCTCAACAGGTGCTGGGATGATCTAGAAGAGCTCAAGAGGCTCCCGTCTCCCAAACTGAAGACCTGGCCCCTCTCCTTCAAGTTTACAGTGGCTGATGCAGCTGAGTGAGGTGCAGCTCTGGGGCCTGGGAGGGGAACTTCTCACTACAGGCAACTCCGGCTCCCCACTGCTGAAGAAGCTGGAAATGGATCTCTGTGGTTTTGAGCCATTGCAGTTTCAAGTCTGCTGATGACAGTGGCTGAACCTACAGTAACACACACAGAATTCTGCCAACAACAATCGCTCTGGGACATAACTACAGACGGCCTTTTCCTGAGACTATGTGAGGTGTGTGTGCCTGCAATAGCTTCACCTAAATTCTAAGGCCTGGAAGAGCGGGGCTGTGATTTGTGCTTCAGTGTTTAGGACAGCATTTGCCTTTTCCCCTAGTTTAGTTATGGAAGCATTTGCTTAAGTCCTGGGTTCCTTCTTCCTTAAATGTTTGAAAGGATTCACTGGAAAACCCTTTCTGGCCTGAATTTGTGTGTGTGAAGGTTTTCAATCGAGTATTTAATTTCTCTAATACTTATTACAAGCAATCTGTCTGATTATTCTGCGTCATTCTAAAGCACAATCTTTAAAAAGTTGTGCTTTTCTGGGAATCTGTCTGTCTTATCTGATTATGCAAATTCACTGACATAAAGTTGTTCCGTTATTAGAGATTTTATGAGCTGCGTGGTCTGTACTGATGTTACCTTCGATGTTATCTTGGTAGCTGAAATTGTCTTTTTTCTTTTCTTTTTCAAAAAAATCAGTCCCTCCAGGGGTTTAATTATTTAATTAATTTGTTTTAAGAAACAACTCTTGACTTGATTGACCGTCTCTACTAACCACTTGCTTCTATTTCACTGATATCTGCTTGTGCACTTATGTTGTTTTCTAATTCTTGTACTGTAGCACTTAGCATGGTGCCGGGTAGAGAGTAACTTCTTCATAAATGTTAGTATCACCAGTGTAAAGAAAAGCCTCAACTCAGGGTGTCTGTTATAAGAGATTGTTAAACATTAGAACTTTTACAACTTATTTGGTGATGAGGTCTCAGAAAACATTAAATCCATTTGACCCATTCAAACTTTTACTATTATCATTATACATTTAAGTCCATGTATATTTGAAAGCATACGAATATATATATATTTGAAAGCATACAAATAAATATAAATTTATTAATATAATATGTATTGGTATTTAATATACATATATTCTTTTCATTACTTATTATTCCTTATCTTTGTGTTTCCACCTGGAGATATAATCCCTCTGCTGAAAAATCCCCTTAAGTATTTTATTTGCTGTGGATCTTTCAGTAATAAATGATCTGCTTTTATGTGTAAAAATGCTTTACTTTCACCTTCACGTCTGAAACATTTGGCAGGAACATTCTTTTACTGCTTTGAAGTGGTTATTTGTTGCCTTCTAGCTGGTATTATTCTGTTGAAGCATTAGTTAATTGTATTATTGTTGCTTGTTTGGGAGGAAATTGCTTTTCTTTGTTTGCTCTTACATTCTAGTATTTGATAGTACAATAGGAAAATTACAGTAAATATAATACAATTTTTTAGTAAATATAGTACAATTTTTGTCTTCTAGTTATTTTGAGATATGTAATAAATAAGACATAATACATGCACAGAATGTGTAATGACCACATCAGCATAATCGGGATCTCCATCACCTCACACATTTATATTTTGTTTGTGTTGGGAACATTATTATTTTTCTCTTCTAGTTATTTTGAGTGTATAATAAATAATAATTACATATTTAAAATATTATGTATAATAATTATATTTTTCAAAATAACTAGAAAAGAAAAATTGAAAGGTTCCAACACAAGGAAAATGTGTCTGAGGTGATGGAGATCCCGATTACACTGATGTCATTACCTGTTCTGTGCGTGTATCACAACCACACGTATCCCCAAACTACGTAAAACTGTATCAATAAAAATATAAAAAAACTTAAAAATCATGTTTTTATATTTGCTTTTTAGTAATTTAGGTTTGAGGTGACTGGGTATCTTTTAAAAAATCTTTCTTGGAGTTCTTTATGCATCTCTAGCCTGCGTATAAATATTTTTTAGTGGTTTTTAAGACAATTTCAGAGAATATCTCCTCGTATAATATTTGTACCTCATTCTCTCTTCTTTCTGTCTCCACATGCACACACATATACATATATATACCTTCACTGGTTCAATATTATCTCCTAAGCTAGTTTCTATATTTGCAGTCTTTTGTTCTATGTTTGAATCTGGATATATCTAAATTCAATAATCATGACTCCTCTGTGTTTTCCGTTGTATAATTTCTATTTCTTTTATAAATTCAGCTTCTCAGATGAAATTCTCTACCTGGCTATCTTGTAACGTCCTGAATATGTTTGTTATTTATTTTAAATCCCATGTCTGATACCTGCCAGCATCTATTTATTCAGTGGATCTCTTTCCCATGTTGGCGTTTCTCTTGTTAATCTGTCATGTGATCTTGTCTCCTGATATGCTTGGTAATTATTGATTGACTAGCAAAAATGTGTATGAAAAATCGTACAAATAATTTAAGTCTCTGGGTGATGTTTTCGTCTGTGGGAGTGAAGTAATAGTTGCTTCTGGCAAATCACTGTGATTAAAGGGGATAGCCCCACTGTAATCAGAAATGGAGCCTGTGAAGCAGAACCTCGGGCTTCCTGAGGGTCTTCTCTTCCAGCCCCCTCACTCTGAGTGCGTGTTCCTTTGTGGGCCCAATGGAATGTACGGGCGTTTCATGGACCATCCCATTCTGGTGAGCTGTGAGCCCTCATTTTAGATTCCTGTCTCCTTCAGACCTACAGACGCTCCCTGTGCCTTCCAGACTTGCCATTGGTCACACTTCTGATCAGTTTTGCAGAAACCCAGCCCCAATTTTGGAAATGGCGAATGTTGGGGAAAATCAATATTAAATGTTGTCTCTGAGCCCTGTTTTTTCCCCCACCCCTAACCAGGGATCTTTTTCCCTCAGTTATTCTCTGATGCTTTAGAATGTTTTTTTTCTCCTCTCCCTTCTTTATTTAAAAAGTTTTTCTAGCCATTCTTAACAGATGGCTTATTCTCCTAATGTTCATCTATTATTACCAGAAGCAATTGTTATTTTCTAGTCTAGACCATAGAAAATCACAGGAATTTTGGTATTATGGAGATAATATAATAAAAAGAGTATTTCAGAAAGTCAAATCTGGTGGTTCATTTCAGAAGGGTCACTGACAGTAAAAGCAAGTTAATAGACAGTGGCCACAGATGGAATAACCAATGGTTCTTATTAGGTATTCGGAAGATACTAAATGCTCAGTGGTGTATTTCTTCTCATTTTCATATATTTCATAAAAGGAGTTCAAAGAAACTCGAAAGCTATCATCTGGCCCTAAGCTTCCAGGGTAAAATAGGAACTATTGACTGAGACATAGTTTGAAACTAACATTCTTGAACTATTGTTATGAACAAGAAAATATTTAATGGACTTGCATGAGGAATTAGAAAGCTTTTGTGTTTCTTTTCTAAGTCAATATCATATTGAAGAGTAAACTAAAGGAGCCCTCTCAGTAGAATGAACATTTGAAAAAGGATAGGAAGATAGACCTTAGGTAGAGATAGATGGATGTAGACACGGACATAGTCATGGGTATAGATAATAAAGACATAGACACAAATGTGGACATGCACGTGTGCAAACACACACACACACACTACTGAACTAGAAAGAAAGAGGAAGATTGGGGAAAGAGTCTGAGAGAACACAAAAGGAGTGGAGTCTGGAAGGAGGAGTAGGAATTACAAATGAAGAAGAAAAACTTTCCATCTTTAACTGTGGAAAAACCTGTCAAAATCTGGTTGTAAATCCAAGTTTTCCAAATCCTTAATTTTCACTTGAAATTTCAGATTTCTCATTGGCAACTCGCACATGAGTTGTTTTCCTTGAAGTTGCATTATTTTTTGAGAAAATATCCATTCCATGAAGAAAAAAAAATCTACGTCAGCTTGCAACGCAGACACCTGCAGGCACAGCTCTCCCTGCGACAGTCAATGCGCTTCAGCAGCCTCAGAGGGGAACTTCCCATTTTGCCTCATGGAATGTTACAAAGTTATGCACTCAAGGAATAAAATCAGTAAGTTTTACTGCTTCATCAAGGCAATTTTTAAGTGGAATTGCCCACGCTTGCTGTGCATGCACGGCCCTCAAATGATGACAGAGTATGGAGCCTCTGCCTTGACTGGTGCTGAGGCCTCAGCAGTTGTCTCTGTCTTTATTTTTGCATCATGAGTGGAAATGTCAGCACAGAATTAAGAAAACAACTGGGTCTCAAGGATCCTTCCATGGTGCAGAGACCACAGTTTGAAAACCTTTGATGTGAGGCTTAAGGCGTGGGAAGAAGATTCTTCTTTCCTCCTTTTCCTGCTCCTACTGTTGCTGTTCTTCTCCTCCCACTTTGTCATTGCTCTGCCCTCCGTGGGTTTCTTTGGGGCCTGTCCTAGGAATAGGAATAGGAAGGGGCAGATGCCACTGGGGCTGCATGGAAAGCTAAAATCTCTCTGGAGTGATTAGGGTTTCTGGCCCACCACTGTTCTGGTTCCTTTTGCTGGTGGCTTTCTCTGCACCAACTCATCCAACCCCCACACTGCCAAAACAAATAAAACATAACGACAAAGCTAAAAATTCTTCAGGAATTAATGTGTATACTCTTTCTTCTCTGTAAAAATTCCTGTGCACAAATTAAGAATTAAGAAGCTTTCAGAAAACTCCCATATGCATTATTTTTTACTTCATCTTCACAGCAAGCTTGAGAGGCAGGTAAACACATATCATTATTACCATTTCACTAATGAAGAAACCAAGGCTCAGAAGGGCTGAGATCATGCTAAAAATCTAACCTTAGCCACACACTAGTTTCCCCTCTGAGGATCCAAGTTCTCCCGGTAGGGAAAATGTCTGTCCAGCTCAGGAAAATCATTCTGAAATCCCTGTGCAGTCAGCAGTAGGAAGGGGAGAAGTGTTACGTGAAGTCTTCCGTGTAACTCCTAGGAGCCTCTCCTCGTGGTGCCAAATCCTTGTCCCTGGCACATTCCCGAGAGCTGAGTTTGGGCTGGAAAGCTCTGCTCTGCTGTGGTGAGTGTGGAAACAGAAGGCTGCAGCTCCAGGACCTTGGTGTAGCAGACAAACCCTTCTTGCATGCCTCCTCTCTTTCTCCTTCCCCACAGCTTCCAGAGCCCAGCCAAGTCTCTAACTGGGCTCACTAACTAGGCTCAGAACAAAAGACTGGTCTGTCCTGTAAGTTGGCACTCCAACTGGTTCAACTAGACTATCAATCCTTCATGGGAATCAATTGCTCCTCAGCAATGGCAGGTGATTGGCAGGTGCTGGGGGAGGCAGAAGGGAGTGGGGAGAAGTTGTGCAGAGCTGCAGGGAGTGGCACCCGCGTGGCCAGGGTCTGCAGCAGGTCACTAGCTCTGCTCTTCAGAACCTTTAACCTTTTGAAATGACAGATACAAAATTACTTGCTGGATTTGAATTTATTCCTTTGCCTTCAACACTAGCGTTTTCCTGATAGAGATGAGGGTTGATGCAAGTTTTCCAGACTTCCAGTCTCTGAACACTCTGAGAAAAGAAAATCTCTCTGACTCTTTGGAAAATAGGTCCTAATAAGTTTCAAAGGGCTACATCCCTGTCAACACCTTCATCTACAAACACGAACTGTATTCAGAGCAGGTGGAAAAAAGTTCTCAATCCTTCAGGTTATAAACCTTTATGTGGGACAAATATTGTGAGTCTGTGTTATTTTTACAGAATATAGTGACAAAAGCAAAACAGCAAGTTCACAAAGTTAGCATCTCCCTTCATATGTGGCAAGTCTGGCTTCCATCCTGTAGGACATTGATATGGCTTGGATGTCCCACCCAGATCTTATGTTGAATGGTGTGTCCCAGTGCTGGAGGTTGGGCCTGGTGGAAGGTGTTTGTATCATGGGGGCAGATCCCTTGTGAATGACTTGGGCCATCCCTTGCTGATGAGTGAGCTCAGGCTTTGAGTTCACATGAAATCTGACTGTTTAAAAGTGTGTGGCACTGCCTCTGCCTCTTTCTCTTCCTCTTCCTCCTGCTCTCACCATGTGACATGCCTGCTCCTGAAATACAATGTGCCTGCTCCGGCTTGGCCTTCCATCATGATTGAAAGCTCCCTGAGGCCTCACCAGAGGCTGAGCAGATGCCAGCGCCATACTTCCTGTACAGCCTGCAGTACCTTGAGCCAGTCAAACCTCTTTTCTTCATCAATTACCCAGTCTCAGGTATTTCTTTATAGCAATGCAAAAATGGCTTATTATAAGTGTGCAGGTCATTTAGGAAGAACTTGAGCAGGAGGAAAGGTAGGGAGTAGAATGAAGAGAAACAGAGGCCACATTGTGAAGCCTCACCTGTCACCACCCTCTCCAGGTGGGTGCCCTTGGTGTTGGAGTAAGAGGGATTGGGAACCTCACCTCGAGATGGCTGCGATTTTAGTCCATCCATTTCTGCGGATGCTGGCTTCCTTTCCTTTTATAGCCCCCGAATTTCTGACTGCTTTTGTGATTATAGCAAGGTGAATGGGTGGGATGACAGGGAGATTTAACTATCTCCTGGCCCCTGGAGCATCCCCAACCTCAGACTTAGCGGGAAGGGGCTGGGCTGTGGGTTGTAGCCAGCCTGGGTTATCGGGGGTACCTGTCATTCTAACCCCTTTATCTATAGCAGACAGGTTCACACCTAACCCTTATCTCACTTAGGCTGGGGGAGTTTGTGAAAACCCTCCTGAGCAAAGTAGCAATGACTCTTTTCACTGAACAGGCACAGCGAAGCTAAATATTTCCTTCTTACCTGCCTCTTTCCTATCCCCAGTACTCAGAGGGAGGCCGTGAGCCCCGGGAGCGTTCCCTCAGTAGGGTGTGTGTTTTCATCTTGGTTTTCCACACCGGGGGTGTGTTTGTGTTGTCCTCAGCACCTTCTTTTTTTTTTTTTTTTTTGAGATGGAGTCTCGCTCTGTTGCCCAGGCTGGAGCGCAGTGGCACGATCTCGGCTCACTGCAAGCTCCGCCTCCCGAGTTCACGCCATTCTCCTGCCTCAGCCTCCCAAGTAACTGGGACTACAGGTACCCATCACCACACCCGGCTAATTTTTTGTGTTTTTTAGTAGAGATGGGGTTTCACCATGTTAGCCAGGATGGTCTCGATCTCCTGACCTTGTGATCCACCCGCCTCGGCCTCCCAAAGTGCTGGGATTACAGGCGTGACCCACCGTGCCTGGCCTAACACCTTCTTACCTGGTGTCTTTGTGACAAAATGAGGAAGCTGGATGGGAGAGGGAGACCCATTTTCTGGAGCTATTGAATAAAGAGGGTCTTTCCTCAATTGTTTTGGTTGAGAGTTTAATAATATGCACTGAAAGTCAGGGAGCAGTGCTGAATTGTCCTTCCCTCCTACCAAGGAAGTACCAGGCTTTGGGCTGTCTGTGATAGAATAAGGGATAGCTCCTGAGAGCCTGGCAAACCCAAAGTAGGGGTTTGATGCAGGGTGGTTCAGCATCCTGGCATGTGAGCAGTGATTCAAGTTGAATTTGCAGTGGAGTGATAGGTGAGCGGAGTTATCAACTCAGGAGTCAGGTTGACACGCAGGTGTTCCGGTGAAGGCCAGGGCAAGCCAGGTCAGGCAATCCAGCCTGCAGAGGAGCCTCTCATTGGATGCTAATGCAAAGCAAGTGGCAAGCCTGGCCAGGGCCAAGTCCTGAGCACCAGGAGGACAAGGACATGGGACAGACAATTTATGCAAGAAAATCATGGAGAGATGTGAGTGCCAGGGGCACCACCACTACGAAGTTATACCCTGCCTCAGATCAGCTGCTTCTGTGCAGTGTAAATTTGTTCTTGATGACTTATTTGTCATTCTATTCCCAGAGCCTTTCTGGTACAAAACAAGATTAAGATTTTTGGTTCTGGAATTTTTAAAAAAGGATCTTGCTCTGTTGCTGGGATTGGAGAGCAGTGGTGCCATCATAGCTCACCATAGCCTTGAACTCATGTCCTCAAGCGATCCTCCCACCTCAGCCTCCTGAAGTGCTGGGACTACAGGCCTGAGCCACCGTGCCCTGACCCCCTCATTTTCCCCAGGCACCCTTTCCTCCTCCAGCATCTCATCCAGGAAACCACATCATACTAGCTGTCGGAGATCCCTAGAGTCCTCTTGGCTGTGCTGTTTTCTTGGGCTTTCCTAGTTCTTGCTGACCTTGACTATTTTCGGGAGTGCTAATTCGGTAGAATGTTCTTTTATTGGAATGGTCCTGATGTTTTTCTCATGATGAGGTGAGTTTATGGGTTTATAGGAGGAAGAGCACAGTGGTAAAATGCCTGCTCATCACACCAAGTCAAGGGTACGTGCCAACCCGACTGACCGCTGTGCATACGCCCTGATCGCCGGCCAGAGGAGCACTTGCCAGGGTGGTTTCTCCACTGTAAAGACCCCCCTTCCACACTGTACTCTAGGAAGAAAGTCACTACGGGCAGCTCACATTTCAGAGTAAGAAGGCACGTTCCTCCTCATTGAAGGCTGAGCAGCTACAGAAATTATTTGAAATTTTTTTTGCATGGGAGATTTGACTCTTCTTTCCCATGCATTTATTTATTCATTTATTTATATCACTACGGACTCGTGGGCATTTGTTTTCTATTTTGTAAAGTAATCCAGCTTGTTATTTTGTTGCTGCAGAGCTCAGGGGTCGAGAGCTGTTTCGTTTCGCAGCTGTGTCCCTCTCACTTCCCCGCATCACTGTGTGTGTGTGTGTAAGTATGGTTATATGAGTGTAAGTGTGGGTATAAGTGTGTGTGTATGTGTATGTGTGTGTATGTGGGTGTGACTGTGGGCATGTGAGTGTGTGTGTGTGTGTTATTGTGTGCGAATGTAGATATATGTGTGTGTGCATGTGTGTGAATGTAGTTATATCTATGTATATGTGTGTGTGTGAATGTGGGTGTGTGTGAGTGAATGTGGGTGTGTGTGAGTGAATGTGGGTGTGTGTGAGTGTGGGTGGATGTGTGTGAATGTGGGTGTGCATGTGAATGTGGGTGTGTGTGAGTGAATGTGGGTGTGTGTGAGTGAATGTGGGTGTGTGTGAGTGTAGGTGGATGTGTGTGAATGTGGGTGTGTGAGTGTGTGAGAGGGTGTGTGAATGTGAGTGTGGTTATGTGAGTGTGTGTGCACTCTCATGTAATATTTTATTACTTGCTGGCACAACAGGATGCTCCAGGCTCTTTTTTTATTTCTTGTCTTAGTCCTACGAAGTCTTAGTCATCCATTTCTATAAGGAACCTGCTTTCTTTTATTGCAGAATATGATCATAAATGAAGACCTGGGTGTTAGATGCATTCCTTACTACTGGGATGTCATTGCTTCTAGGCCTTCTCAGCTGACAGAGACATGTATATGCTATCCTGTGTATATGTGCATAGTTATAAATGTTTCTCTATGTAACTATCTGTGTATAAATTAAAGTAAACATGAGTTGATTCTGATATCTCCGACTCTGATTCAGTGCCACAGGAATTATTCTAGTCTCCTCCCCCTCACCTACGTACTTCTGCTCCTACCATGAGACAACTAGCTGCTAGCATCTGCCGTCCATTTACTTAATGGTTCAATTCCAGCATACATAGGTTTGCTATTTTAATAGGAAAAACACAATTTCTTTTATTAAAAGAAAAAGAAAAGACAGGTAAGGTGCAGAAAAGGGAGTACAACCCCTTTCAACACGAGAACACAAAGAGAATTCCAGATTCCTGATTTCAATCATTTCAGTACGAGAAAGGCATTAGCTAATGCTCAGAGTGGGGATGAAGGAGAGATTGTTGGAAGTTTAAATAAAGGGAAAACTTCATGACATGGGCAAGCTTATTTGCAAAAGATGCAAGATTGCTAACCAGCATTGAGGTAGGTTTCCATAGTTAATTGCTAACCAGCATTGAGGTAGAGGTAGGTTTCCATAGTTGATTGCTAACCAGTGTTGAGGCAGGTGATCATAGTTGATTGCTAACCAGTGTTGAGGCAGGTGACCATAGTTGATTGCTAACCAATGTTGAGGTAGGTGGTCATAGTTGATTGCTAACCAGTGTTGAGGTAGGTTTCCATAGTTGATTGCTAACCAGTGTTGAGGTAGGATTCCATAGTTGATTGCTAACCAGTGTTGAGGCAGGTGGTCATAGTTGATTGCTAACCAATGTTGAGGCAAGTGGCCATAGTTGATTGCTTACCAGTGTTGAGGCAGCTATCCATAGTTGATTGCTAACCAATGTTGAGGCAGGTGGCCATAGCTGATGGTTAACCAGTGTTGAGGCAGGTGGCCATAGTTGATTGCTAACCAGTGTTGAGGTAGGTGGTCATAGTTGACTGCTAACCAGTATTGAGGCAGGTATCCATAGTTGATTGCTGACTAGTGTTGAAGCAGGTGCTCATAGTTTATAGTGCAACTAATCTGCTGCTCTGTGTGATTTCTCTTCAGTGATGGCCAGTCTTGCCAGTATCCAGATAAAGAAAATTTGGTTCAGGTCTTCTAAGGCAAAGGCTTAGCAACTACATTGGAGTATAGGTTAGAACAGAAATTTAAGCTTAAATTTAACTAAGTGATTATGAAGATAGAACAAAGATTTAAGATAGAAGGACATTAGGAATGAAGGAAAGGAGTAATCTGCAACTATAACAAGTTACATAACTATAACATGGTAAATATCTATAACACTGATATAGACAACTAGAAAGCCATAAGATCAATGACAGGAGGTCGTGGTGAGGTTGATGAAGCTACTGAAATAAGTAGTCTGGAAGCAGAAGGGTGTGCGATGAGAGTGGGCTGTTGGAATTCATTTTGGGAGTGAGAGAGTTATTGGTGATGACAAGCTATGACCCCAGCAGTGGCTGAATACTGACTCCCCTCGGGTAGATGAGAAGGAAATTGACAACGTGGAGGTTAAAGCCCTGTGAATCCAGGTACTGTGTGTTACATGGATAGTGAGCCACCAGGAAGGATAGCAGGTGCTGGGGGTGAAGAAGAAGAAGAAAGTAAGCAGGGGCTACACGGAAGGGTGACCAGAATGGCAGTGGACTATAGTCACCAGGAGTGGGGAGCAGGCAGGTGGAAGAGCAGCAAGGGGAATGGGCTTTGCAAAGAGACAAGGAAGGCTGGCATTTGATATTAAGGGATTTAGGTGTTGAATGATGACAACCGTTGAAAAAAAAGTGAATGACTCTTCAGCACACATACACAAATGCAGACACACACCTTGAATAAAATCAACCTATGGGGCAGGATAGAGTTATTTCTATTTCATCAGTTCTTTCCTTCACACTGATGCTAAGCCTAGCCCAGACAGACCATCTCACTTGGCTCACACCCAGGCTGAAATTTGGTATCACTGGACAGGAGGAACACAGGGATTCCTCCACAGGCAGCTACAACCATCCCCTCACCCCTAATTGCTGCCTTTTGCATAGCTTCTCTTTTGACTGCATGATTATTGCACTTAATATTCAAGTTTCATGGTAATTTCAGGAAGCAATTTCCATTAATAAAATGCAAATGAATACACCTGGATGTCTCATTTACAAATAAATTTCTCGTTGATGTTTACTTTGTTTTTATATTCTTGCAAGGTTAAAAAGTTACTGTTTCTTGAATATTCCTTATTAATTTTTCTAGACATCATCAATTAATTTGTTGAATAGATTTAAACTTTATGATTTTTTTCTCGACTTGTCGGAAGCAAATCTTCAATTAGCAAAAGTTCAGAATTTTCCCACACAAAATCCTTATAGAGTAGAAGGGATGGTGGGGCTATTTAAATATCCTTGTGTTTCTGACAACACATGGGCTCCAAGGTGTGGTTTTTAGAATTAACCAAAGAAAAGTGCTGTCCTCCCGGGAGAGCTGTTAGAATCTCGCAAGCCAGCTCTCATATCTGCTGTCTTGCTGCCACCTTGTCAGAGAGGCGTCTAACTAGCTTCGAGTTTGGGGTCAGCACCCTAACCAGGTCTATTAACCACATTTGGTAAATGTCCTGGCCTGAGTGTCCCATCCTGCTTTTACAAGGCACAAACTGAAAGCTCCCAGAAAGGAGGGAACAGTGGCAGCTCTGACTGTTTTCATCTCAGGTGTATATGGCATAGTAACTATAACAATAGTTACAATTAGTTAAGCAAGAGGCATTGTCAAGCACTAAATATTTATATTTAATGTACAGCGGGATCTTCTAAGGTAGCTGTTACAATTATTCCTGCTTTAGAAATCCAGAAATTGGGAGGCCGAGACAGGCGGATCACGAGGTCAGGAGATCAAGACCATCCTGGCTAACACCGTGAAACCCCGTCTCTACTAAAGATACAAAAAATTAGCCAGGCCTGGTGGTGGGTGCCTGTAATTCCAGCTATTTGGGAGGCTGAGGCAAGAGAATCACTTGAACCTGGCAGCTGGAGGTTGCAGTGAGCCAAGAGTGAGACTCTGTGAAGAAAGGAAGGAAGGAAGGAAGGCAGGAAGGAAGGAGAGAAAGAGAAAGAAAGAAATTGAGGTATGGAGAATTTAACCTGTTCACAGGCAACCAAAGTGTCAGAGCCAGGATTTGAATAACACTGACGTTATGTCAAGCGACATATGCCACTCACAAAATAACAAACACTGCATGATTCCATTTATATGCAGTATTTTAAATAGCCCAAGTCACAGAAGCAGAGTGGAAAATGGTGGTCGCCAGGATCTGGGAGGAGGGATGGGGAGTTGCTTCTCCCAGAATATGAAGCTTCCTTTATGCGGGTGAATCATTCTGGAGATTGGCTGCAACATCGTGCCTGCAGATGACACTACTGCACTGTGCACTTGGAAACCCGCTCAGAGGGTAGAGCTCATGTTGAGTGTCCTTACCATAATAAAACTTTAAAAAGAGAAAGAAAAAAAGATACTTTGAGACCTAACTCTTCCAATTTTTGTTTGGCAGTCCTAATACACCCACCAAAGTTCTTCCTTTTACAAAATTTCGCTGTAAACAAAACAAGAAAAGATAGTCAGATTTCACAAATGGAGAAGTTATAGCTACAGCCTTCCAGCCTGAAACCTGGTATTCTTTCTATTCTACCTTAAGGTGATTAAAAAGCAACTATCTGCAAGAAATGTCTAGGAAAATAAGGACACCTGGCCCTCCTCACCCTCTCCCCGGCTGTCTGCCAAGCACGGCGTTGTGTGAAGAGGAAAGGCAGCTTCAGGAGGCTTGCGGTGAGTCTCCTGGGTCAGAAAGGGGCAGGCCTGTGTCTCTTGGCATGGGCCCATGCTGCTCCGGTGCTTGCTATTTCTTAGTCCTCTCTACTCCACATTGTCCCAAAGGAGCGAGTTTACTGCACTTGAGTTGATCCCTCCCATACCAGAAGGAGCTCTTAGGTCTGTTTGGATCAATATCCTCACTTTGGCCCTGTCTAAGGCAATCAATGAAGAGCTGTCTGGCTGAGAACACAATCTGTGCATCAGGTCTGCATTGCACAAGGGCTCCCACCTCAGCCTTGAGCTCGGGGCTAATGGGGCCCTAATGTGGTTCAGATCTGTGTCCCTGCCCAAATCTCTTGTTGAATTGAAATCCCCAGTGTTGGAGGAGGGGCCTGGCGGGAGGTAATGGGATCAAGGGGCTGATTTCCCCCTTACTGTTCTCAGGGTAGTGAGTGAGTTCCCACAAGATCTGGTTGTTTGAAAATGTGTGGCTCCCCACCTTCACTGTCCTCCTCCTGCCCAGGCCGTGTAAGATGTGCCTGCTTCCCCTTTGCCTTCCACCATGACTGAAAGTTTCCTGAGGCCTCCCCAGCCATGCTTCCTGTACAGCCTGTTAAGCTGTGAACCAATTGAACCTCTTTTCTTTAAAATTACCCAGTTTCAGGTATTTCTGTGTAGTAGTGTGAGAACAGGCCCCCAGGAGATGGGGATCTCCTCCAGAAATAACTGAATCAGTCTGTGCAAGAGCTCACAGGGGTGTCTAAGGGACAGAATATAGTCATGAGAGCTCGCAGGGGTATCTAAGGGACAGAAAACAGTCATGGGTTCTTGGTTTCTTACCCCCAAACACAAGTGAGTTTCACATTGCGAGAGAGTCCCTGGTGGAAGGGGCTTTCAGGACCCCCACATTTGCCTTATTTATCCCTCCCTTCATATCTCCCATGTTTGGGCCTGAAAACCTTCTCTGGTCCCGTGGAAACTAGCCCTCTCCCTCCCCATCAACTTATATAATTTTCTATTTCACCATAGAATATTCCCATATTTTTGAGGGGGTGTGTGATACCATGATACAATAAGAAATATGTATTTGATCTCTGTGCCTAGTTCCTGGCACAGAAATCCTAAAATCCTGGTAGTTTTCTGAGCAATGGGGTTCAAGATACATCTTTGGTTCTAGTATTTTGTCTTTTACCCCCTGTATCTGACACAGAGCTCCTCATCATTTTACATTTCCTGGGTGATAGGAGCATCTTTTGTTTTAACGAGGTGACTCTTGCTTGGCTCCTGGGTGGAAGCTGGTCCCAGAAAGACCAAGCTGGGAACATTCAACTCTACTCCTCATCCTCTGGGAAGGAAGCTACCAGTAATTAATGTTTTATCGAAAGGGCTCTGGCACCAACCTGAAGAAGGATCTCTGTACAAAGATAAGACAGTTGAGCACCAGCAACTGCAGTGGATTAAAGCACATAAACTATGTTAACATCCATGACAGCTTAATAACCTTAAAAACAAACAAAAATGCCAAAGTACATAGTGGCCATTTAAGGATGATATTGAACTAACTCAAACTTTTGAAAACTGATAAATAAAGGGAAAAAAGTCAAGCATTTATCCTACTTTCCCGTTGACACTCTGCCTTAGATTAACCAGATAAATGATGTGAAGACAAGAGATGGCATCAGAACCAGATAGCCCACCTGCGTTCAGGGCTGAGCTGGCTCACTCTGCTCTGGCATCACAGTTCCCAGCAAATGGAAAAGGCCATGCTGCAAGTCACGAGGACCAGGTCAGCCTCTGATGGGAGCTCTGCTTGAGACAAATGAGATGGATCCGTCAATCATTTGGTCCTTTTCAGGCTCCTGGGGCTGGGCTGGCTGCCCAGTGCAGTAGGGTCCAGAGAGGGATAAAGAGAAAGATGGGGAAAGTGGAACAACTGAGATCTTATCTGAAATCATGGGTGTGGGCACACCAGCTGGCCATGGAAACCTCTGTAGGAGTTAACTAACAAGTCTTTCCAATCACAGGCCAGGACTATCTGCTACACTGGGAGACAGGGATAAGGGCAGGGTGGGAGGATGTCCTGCAGGTGTGTCTTGCATGGAACGGAGGCAGGGAGGAGCAGGCCTTCACCCAGAAAATTCTTCTTTGCTATTGATTTATTTTCTGTGCTAACCTACTGTCTTAATCAGTTTTGTGCTGCTATAACAGCGTTCTTGAGGCTCAGTAATTTATAAAAAGAAAAGGCTTATTTGGCTCACAATTCTGGTGGCTGGAAGGTTCAAGATTTGACAGGTCCATCTGGTGAGGACCTCACATGGCTTCAACTGCTAGTGGAATGCAAAAGGCGAGTAAGTGTGGAAAGAGACCACAAGGCAAGAGAAGAAACAGGAGAAACCAAGGGAGGCAGGCTCTTAACAACCCACTCCAGTGAAAACCCATCTACTCCTGAGAAAGCAAGAGTGGGAGCTCACCCCCACAAAAGGACATTTACCTATTCAGGAGGGATCTACCCTTATGACCCAAACTCCTCCCACTAGGCCCCACCTCCCAATGCTGCCACACTGGGGATCAAATTTCAACATGAGTTTTGGCAGGACCAAACCACATCCAAACCACAGCATGTACCCTAATATCCCCACTGTAGGCAACTACAGGAACTCACTGTGACCCAAATGTCAGTGTCATACCCCCTCCCCAGATCCTGGGGATCCTCAGGATGGGGGCAGAATTGCCTGCTGCATTTACCCCTCTCCTTCCAGCATCTGGAGCAAGGGGATGAGGATGGGTCAGGAGGCTCTGGGAGATGGAGGTGTTCCACAGTGAGGGCCTCGTCAAGGGCAGAACTCCTCAACTATCAGATCCTTAACAATAATAGTGACAGTGACAGTTTTTGAAGCCTCAGTCTGTGCAAGAGCTCACAGGGGTGTCTAAGGGACATAATACAGTCTTGGATTCTTCATTCCTGTTTCTGGTGGGGCCAGTAAAACTCCTTCCTCATCCCTCTTTTCCACTTATCACTAGAGACAGAAACTAAAAACCATGGCTTCGGGCTGCTAAAAGCCTAAAACAAAACAACCACCACAAAATAAGGCGGGTTGGACAAGCTTGGGTTACTTTAAATGATATTTTCTAGCCTTTGATTTTGCAAAATATCTGAACACAATTAAAAGTTGAGAATACAGTATGACACAGGGCCTTTCTTCCGAGCTCTCACAGTCAACAGCCCCACACACCTGTCTTCCTTATGCACATGCATATACACACACAGAAATGCAGAGAAAGGGAAGATGAAGCACAGTGCAGAGACAATGCTGCTTCTGGCAAAGTCCTATAGTCAGCCTGCTGTAGTCAGCCACTCTGTGTGTGGAGTGGGAGGAGCAGAGCGCCCCTTCCTGCTGTTTTTTCTTTTCTTCCTTCAAAGTTGCAAGCCCTCAATGACCTGGCACTGGACCTTTCCCATTTGCCCAGGACTACATGCTTCAGAAGGTGATAATGAATGATATTAATAATAACAACAACACAACCACCACAACCAAAACAACAATCATAATTGAGGCCACCAACTTTAGATTTCTCAGGAGGAAGATGAGCTGCTGTATATTAATATAAATTAAATAGATGTATCTTTTGGTGGTGATCTATAAAATTTCATAAATTCTATAAAATTTAATAAATAATAAGTACAATGTGATTATTATTTTTAATAACATTTAATAGCAATTAGCCACAATAAAATTAGCTTTAATGTGGATTCTCCACATTTTGGATATTGGAGAGGCACCTTCTGCCAAAACAAATGGTCGAAGGTAAATTTCAATGTATCACCCATAAATATCCTCTAAGGAGCAAACTCACTGATGTCATAATCAAACATACTGCACTTATTATGTAGCATTCAGCAGGAAACTGACCATTATTTTGAAGAGAAATTTTTAGTTTGTCCCAGCATATCATGGGATCACTCTGATTACCTTATTCTAGTAGTTTCATGGCTCCAGAAAAGAGCAAATTCCAGTGATTACTGTTCAGAACCAATGTCCAGATGTCTTGGGGTTAGGAACCACCACTGATTAGAGGAAGTAGCTCTCTCCTGCTGCTTCTCCCTGGCTGGGGGCTGCAGGGTACACCGAGGGCTGCTTCTGTCCTGCTTCCTGCTGTTTGAAGCTGGGGACCAGCTGTGATCTTCCTTCCCGCACAGGCCTTTGCTCCCTCAGCAAAGCAGGCAGTTCCCACTGACACCCTCAGGCCTTTCCCAACAGGCCGCTCTGCCTCTAGAAGGCTCAGGGAGCGCCCCCTGGTGGGCTGCTTGCCTGAGCCGGGGGAGACACGAAAGGGAAGCTGGTTCCTTTTCAGCAAATTTTTCTTTGGTCTGAACGTTTTTCACAGTAATTTGGTATTCATTAATTCATTCATTTTACCATGTATTTGTTCAAAGATCTGTTCTACAAATATGTATTGTGTGACTACTATTTGCCAAGCACCATTCTAGGTGTTCAAATAATGACTTGGGGAATAATAAAAGTGGAAATAATAAAATTAACAAACTCCATTTGTTTAAAAGTAATGGCACTTAAGATATTTACATGCATAATCTTGTTTCTTGTTCAAAAGAGCACTAGGCAGGTGAATGTTATTATCCCTTCCCTTGAAAAGATGAGAAGCCTGGAGCCTAAATTCAGACAGGCAGCACCTGTGAGCGGAGGTGGTATTTGAACACATTCGCCTGCAGTGAAGTCCAGTGACGCTGCTGTGCTGTCGGCGGCAGCCGAGTCCCCGGGACCCTCATGCTTTTGTTGGGACTATTTCCCGCTAGCTGGATGGCGGGATTTATGTTTACAGTCAGTCATTTACCAAACTCTTTGCCCGTTTTCTTCCTATTTATTCCATATTAGAAACCCACCTCCATTCTGCCTTCTCCAATAACATAGAAGGGAAGGTGGCTTGCACTTTTCACCCAGGGCAGGAGGCTGCAGAGCCCTGCACAGTGCAGTGGGGAAGCCCCGCTGCTCCCTCCTGTCAGCCGTCCCTCTCCTCCCGGAGCTCTGTGTCAAGGCCTGCCTGACACCTTCATGGCCCCCAGCAGGGAGGCCCCTTTGACTGACAGGGATGCAGGAGACACAAATGCAGGGAAAGAGGCCACCCTGTGGGAGGGGGGGACCAGGGACGCAGCTGGCCACAGGCAGTGGCCAAACAGCCTGGAACTTTATTTCAGCAGGGGATTTGGTGGCATAGGTGAGGTGAAGGGGAGTCCTAGACTTCTGAGCAATCCTTAAACTGAGAAAATAGTGTTACTTCCTGAGGTATTCAAATAGAGAAAAGTGTTAAAGGGAAAATACGCAGTCTCATGTCCCCTACCCCGATGTCCCAGCACTTATGGGAGGAGAATGTGTAGGCCCCTCTCTGCTGCTGTCCTGGAGGGTGGGGCGACGGATACGGAGATGATGCTAGGCATTTGGTAAGGGGAGAGCTGTTCTGTTCTGATTGCAACCCTGAAAATAGCCCTTCACTGCACTCTGCAGCTGTCTCTACTCCGATGACCAAAGTCTGCTTATTTCCTGGATAGTGGAGCATTTCAGCCAGCACTGTATAATGCTGCTGATTGGTTTTGTTTCTGCTCTGGCTATGTTCACCTCTCCTGGGCCAAACACACCCCATGCTAAGTACAAAGAAAAACACCAATCTGCCTGAGCTCCTCCTCACCTCCATCCCAGTCCTCCTAGTCCAAACCTGGACAGGTCAGCTGAAGGACCTGGGCAATGATGCCACTGCCCACACCCTGCACATCATTTGAGAGAAGGCCCCTGTGTAATGATCAGGTGGGGGCTGGAAGTGGTCTTGGGGGCTTCAGGCGTGGGGAAGAAGGCCTGAGTGCTAGCTTCGCCGCTGCCTGCCAATGCCCTGGCCATCACCTGTTGAAAACCAGAGCTACATCCAAAGAGCAACTCTCAGTTTAGGGAGTCCCAGTACTGTTTTGGCTTATGTTGCTGGTGACCCATTTATGAATGTCTTCAGCCTGGACTTCTATCCTGAACATGTTTAAAGATGTACTTTCCTGAACCTATTCTCCATCCAGGAGACCATGTAATCAGTGCTAGGGGAACATCAACGATTCATAGGGAATCCTAGTGCAATTTGACAAGAGTGCGGGGAAGGGAAGCTCAAGTGAGGAGCTTGTTTGGACCATGATCATCCATGGATGGATCTTCCACACTGGGGCCTGGGGGCGGGGTCAGGGTTCCGGCAAGCTGAGGATACTCTCCATGTATACACAGAGAGCAGCATGTGGTTCGGACTCTTTGCACACCCAGCTTGGGGGTGTGTTTCTCATCTAATCACATAGAAGCTTGTGAGCCTCTCGCCTGGCTTCTTTGTGCAGACCCCTTCTCCTCCCATTGCCTCCCTGGCCTCTGAGAATGGAGGAGTTTATTATAAACCACCAGGCTGGGCGCAGCGGAGTCAGAAGAATGACTCACAGGCAGGGTTGCAACCACCAGGGGGAGGAGCAGCGCGGCCCTCCCAGCAGGGGCGTGTGATTAAAGGGAGGAAGGGCATGAGTGTGCGGCTCACGGAAGAGCCGTGGTTTAGATTAGTGGACAGATTGGCACAAAATCTGCAATTATTATTTTCCAATAGAGAGAGGAAAGGGGCTTATAGGAACTGTTCACTGAACCAGGCAGAGAAAAATATTTTTCAAGGTGTTTTTTTAAATGGTTTCAGTCTTTTAGACACAAGTACTTTCATAGAAATGTCTGTGTAACTAAGACAACACACACATTTTTAAAGTGGTTTATTTACACAGAATGTAGATTTCTTCATGTAAAAAGAAATTCCGACAATTGACTGCAGCCTTTTTGAACTCCAGAGACTGAGGCCAGGGTGTCCACACTTCGGTGACCTTTCTCAGTTCCCATCCTGGGCTTCGCTGTTCCATGCTCACAAAGCCTCTTCAGAAAAGAAAACCCTCGCTTAAAAGAACAGCATCTCTTCATCTAGGGTCATAGAGTACAGACTCCGCCAGCGTTCAGTTTCAAAGAATCTCACACGTCCCTTTTTATAAAGAGTAAAGCTTTTCTAGTTCCATTGTCATTTACACTAGTTTATTTTGGTTTGTGGAAAAAAATGTATTATCGTATAAAACACATTTCAGCAGACAGCATCGAGCACTTTGAGGCTTCATTTGCATAATAAACTGCCCAGAACAATGATAATCCATAAAAGGGTCTCATAAAAAGACCGTTCAGAAGGTGGCTGAATAAGTGAAAAAACAGGATGATTATCACGGCCACCAACAATGTCACCAGGAGTGCAGCTTAATAAACAGCTTGTCAGTTAGTTAATTAGTTGGGGGTGAAGGCCACAGCTGGGGCAAAAAGCCTGAGCCAGCCAGCCAGTGTGGTTGCCAGACACTGACCCCAGCCAAGATCACAGGCAGAGAGGGGGCAGCGGGGCTGGAGGGAACGCTCAGGTTTGACGCAGACACACCTGGATTTGAAACCTGTCCTCACATTTCCCGGATGTGTCATTACACAGAGCTTTGGTTTTCTCATCTGCAAAGCAAACATAAAAATACCTACCTTATAGGGTTGATTTGGGCAGAGGTTGGGTAACGGCGGAGTGGGGTGGGGGCACCACTGTTTCAGGGCCACACGCATTGTAATCATCATCCTTGTGGATGAGGATGTTACAGATGAGGAAAGTAAGGCTCAGGCAGATGAAGTAACCTGTCCAAGGCCACTCAGCGAGTAAACATAGAAACCAGAAGCCCCACCCCAGTGGGTACACATTGAAACCGGAAGCTCCGCCCCAGCAAGTAAACATAGAAACCGGAAGCCCCGCCCCAGCGAGTAAACATTGAAACCGGAAGCCCCGCCCCATTCTGCTGGTCTCTCCAGCCTGGCCCCACTTCTCCCTCCCAGTGCTGCCTGTCTTTGTGGTGTCTGGGGGGTGCTCCTCCCTGCTCGCCAGGTGATCACATAGTTCTGCTTCGCAGGCGGCTCGTTTTTCCTTCCTGGACCTGAAGCTCCTTGAGGACAGTGACAAGATCATAACTGTCTTCGTAAACACTGCTCTGCCTGTTGATAGCTCCCCTTATCCTGAGGACTCCCCTGAAGGCAGCTCAGGAGCAGCAGCTTCCCTGCCAGGCTCTGCAGAGCCTGAGAGAATCTGCATCTGGTCCAGGCCTGTTCGCTTCTGGATGGAGCCTGCCTGGCTGCCCTCTGCCTGCTCACGGAGGTCTCCACTGCTCAGACCTAGGCCCTTGGAGGCCCTGGGAGAAGAGTTGACCAATGGGAAGCAGGAGAAGGGGAAGGGATAAAAGCAAGGGGAAGCCAGACAGCAACGAAGAAAAGAGGTGGGAATAGTGTTTGTGCCAGGAGCAGGGTGCCCCGCCTGCCCTCAGAGCTCAGGCAGAGTCCCCACGGCAGGGGCTGGGGCTGGGGAGGAAGCCAGACAGATGCCACTGCCTCCCAATTAGAACAGCACTGTGGCTCAGAAAACCATAACACCAAGAAGTGCCAGGAGGGCAGGGACCTACTGAGGGGCAGCAGTGGCATGGCACCAGGGCAGCCTGTCAGCACCTCGGCCTGACTGCAGTTTGGGGGGTGGGAATGAGGTGAGGTGTACGCTGGAGATGGGGCAGGGGCCGGTCCCGAGGATGCGAATGTCTCAGGTGCCAAGCAGGAAAACCCAACCACAAGCAGCTTAAACATGATAATGGGCATTTATTGACTTGACCACCTAATAAGTCTGGGCTCAGCCAACTAGGTTGTCAAGTGACATCACCAGGTGCTAAGGTCAGCCCCGCCCACCCACTCATGGGCTGAGAGTGGGGAGAACAGGTTCTGCTGAGCAGGAAAATAGCAAATATTCACCATGCAGGATATCAAAAAGAAAAAGAATAGAGAGGAACATGATTGGAGAGAAAGCTGAAAAGAAAAAGGGAGCAGGAGGAACAGGGAAAAACGAGAAGCGGGGAATCAGGCAAGGAGTTTCAAGACAGGTCATTGTAAAGGTTGGGCAAGAAAGACAGACAAATCTGCTCCAGCAGATTTGCAGGGTTTATTGTAAATTTGGCAAGAGTTACACAGAAACCAAAAAGAACGTGGTTCTGCTCCTGGCCATGGTGCGGTCATTGCATCACCTTCAACCCGGCTTTCGGCAAAGCTCACCTCCCACCCCGCCCTACCCTGCCCTTGGAGGTGAAGAGCAGCTGTTCTTGGTTGCTCACTTCCTAGTCCCATCCATAGCTTGGCTCTGGAAATCCTCTCCTCAAAGCTCTAGCAGATTCCACCAGCGTCTACAGGCTGTGTCCCAAAGCCATGCAGCTGAGTGTGACGAAGTGGCTCCACACCTCCCGCTCCAGCTGGGCAGACACTGCTGCTTCACTGCCAGATCCAGGATCATCACCCTCCAGTTCATTCTGGGCAAAACCATCTGCCACCCATATGCACACTTGTCCTCAGCCTAACATGGGCCCCACGGCTTTCACCACCCCAAACTTTGGCTCCTAACCCTTTGTTCAGACAAACCTGGTTGCAGACCAAGATGCTTAATCTGTGATCATGCAAGAAACTCTTATCACTGCTTTTGCCGTAATCCCTCTTCTCTGTCTTTCGAAGCACGCTTATTGAGTTGGAAAGCAAAACTAAATGGGAAGAACTAATATTCATTAAACTCTTGCCATGCACTGAGCTCTTTCTATAGTTTGCTAATCCTCTTTTTCCTTTTCTGCATTTGCTGTTTCTTAAATTGAGTACTGTTTTGTGCAAGACAAAATGTTTCCATTAAGAAATCCTCTTTGTTTGTGTTAGATGGGTTGCTGGCACCACACTGGCTGGTTCTGAGTGGAGGTGGGCATTCTCAGTCAGCCATGGAGACCGTAGGGCTCAGAGAGCTGACCTGGCTGCCCCAGGCCATGGAGCAGTAAGAAATAGAATCACAATTCAAACCTGGATTTTGTCTCCAACTCCAGCAAATCTGAACTGTGGCACTATAAAGAAAAACATAAATAAATAATTTATCTGAAAGGACAGATGAAAGCACTTTTCTTTCTGTTGCAAATAACGTAGGTTAGAGTTCAGATTTTAAGTGCCAGGGAGGTTAAGTCCTGTCAGGAACTTTTTGTCCAAAAAGGGGTGAAAATTGCCATGGTGTGTAGAGTAAAGGGGGAGGGGTGCAAAGCTGAGGTGTAGGAAAGAAGATGGGAGGTATCTGTGCCCCTTCCCTGAAAGGAGGTGTGGGCAGCAGCATGCGTGGGGTGGAGAAGTCCTGAGAGAGGCCCGAGAGTGCCCTCTGGATAGGAAACCGCATCACCGAAGCCTGAGTTGGCCCCCGCTGAGGGCAGGAATACCTGCAAGCCCAGAGGGCCCCAGGGCTGCCTGAGCAGTGTGGGCTGAGTCAGCTCCTTACTGGGCAGGGTTAGACTGAGACAGGAGCTCCAGCCCCAGCAGGCTGGAGGTGTTTGGTGGGCAACTTCGCATTGCGCCCAGAGGGTGACTCCAGAGCAGGACTGTCTTTCAAACTTTGGAAAATCTTGGGACCTTACTCTTACACAAAATTCACAGATTTTTAGCAAGAATAATGTTTCAATAATGTCTGTAAGACATAATTTAGTAGAAAAAACTTATATAAATCCATAATCGATGTTTGGAGGATATTGGAAAAGCAGTATGGATGACTACATTAGGGCATTGAAGTTGGTGGTGAAATTGTAGGACTTCTAATAACATTTCTTTCATTTTTATGATTTAAAAATTATTGTCAAGAAAAACTTTCATTCTATAGAACTTTAGAATTCCTAAGCAGGATGGAAAATCTCAGTCCAAATTAATCTTGCCCTAACTCTTCCTGCCAGCTGAGATCATTTTGGTAAAAGTAGATTTAATTCCACTAAAGCTGCTTTACTTTTCAGTGTTTAATGGGATGCAAATGTATGTAATTAATTTACTTATTTGTGTAATAAATATTCCCATATTTGCTGTGTAATCCCAAGTGTTTTGTTATTAATTATGTTTTTAAAAATCAGAGAAGAAATATGAATGTTGGTAAGTATTAAAAAAGCATCTATTCCTGTTTGTTTCTCTAAATTCAGTTTGGGATTAGTGGCCCTTAGCAATGGATTAAAAATTTGCAGTGTACAAGAATGGGTCTGAGAAGCTTGGCTCCTGAGCTCAGGAAAAGCCTCCGGCTAAGATGGAGGTGGCAAGATCCGTCCTGAGCTCTTCCTGCACCATCCCTGCTTGGAGCTCATTGTCCTGAAAGAAAATGGAATATACAAGCAGGGTGTGAGGAAAGCAAGCAGGCCCTGCACTGTGCTGTGCCCACCCCAGTCCCTCATGTTTTCACTAAAGGTTCAGACCCTGCCTGGGTCCAGCCTGGGTTTCCCTCCTCCTCCGCAGGGAGGAACCACTCTATTCCCACCTTCCCACTCTGTCCACTGTTTGGCAGATCTGCCTGACCTCAGGTAGAAAGAAGTTTTCATTGTATTAAAATATTTTCTCCACCACAAAAGCAATATATAGTTATTATGCAAAATGGGTGATTCACAGATAAACAAAAGGAAAAATGCAAATTAACTATAATCCCACCATTCAGCAAAATTTATTTTTAACACCTTGAGATGATCAGCGTGCCTTTAAGTTTCCCAGAATTAAATGTCGGTGGCCAGATCCTTTGGAGAAATCTACATGTGAAACTGGCTGCAGATCTTCCTCCAAAACTCACTTGAACACAGAATCTTCATGTAGTAGTTTTTAACATAACTTGTATTCTGTGAGACAGGTTTTGAGAAATTCTAGTGCAATCTCTGCTGGTTCCTGGCAGCTGCCCCCTAATGCCGTCTCTGTCAGGCTGGTGGCCTGTCTGTCCCTGCAGAGGAGAGAACAGGACCTTGCACTGCTGTGACCGCCAGTTCCCACGCCCTGTGGGATGAGCCATGTCCTCACGGCAACCCTGCCTTCCTGACCTCTGGGTCTGTCTCGTGGCTATTGTCTCTTTATTTTTCAGCTACCTCTTGTCTTCATAACATTAGTGTCCTTGCCAGTATATGGGCACAGTTTGATTAGGGGAGAATTATCACCCTTTTAATGCAATATACAACCAATGTGAGATGGAGAGACACTGAGTCTTGTTTAAATTATCTTACAAATCTGAGGCCAGGCACAGTGGTTCATGCCTGTAATCCCAGTACTTTGGGAGGCTGAGGCGGGTGGATCACCTGAGGTTAGGAGTTGGAGACCAGCCCAGCCAATATGGTGAAACCCCGTCTCTACTAAAAATACAAAGATTAGCCGGGGGTGGTGGCAGGTGCCTGTAATCCCAGCTACTCAGGAGTCTGAGGCAGGAGAATCATTTGAACCTGGGAGGTGGAGATTGCAGTGAGTCGAGATCGTGCCACTGCTGTCCAACCTGGGTGACAGAGTGAGTCTCCATCTAAAAAAAAAAATTAATTAAATAAATAAATAATAATTTTACAAATCTGAGATATGTGCCTGAAAGACACATCTTAGGACTCTCGCCAACTCATTAATCAAGTCACCTATCCACAGAACAACTGAGTCAGTCTGCAGTCTTCACCCAGGAAAGTGATCAGGTCTTTATAGCTCAAGGCTGGGTTTGCTCGTAGGAAATCCCTGTGGGGGCTGCATGATTCAAGAAGCATTGGGGATTTCTCCCTCAAAAATATCTTCTCCAGGCCGGGTGCGGTGGCTCACGCTTGTAATCCCAGCACTTTGGGAGGCCGAGGCAGGCGCATCACGAGGTCAGGAGATCAAGACCACGGTGAAACCCCGTCTCTACCAAAAATACAAAAAATTAGCCCGGCATGGTGGCGGGCGCCTGTAGTCCCAGCTACTCGGAGAGGTTGAGGCAGGAGAATGGCGTGAACCCGGGAGACGGAGCTTGCAGTGAGCCGAGATCGCGCCACTGCACTCCAGCCTGGGTGACAGAGCGAGACTCCGTCTCAAAAAAAAAAAAAAAAAAAAAAAAATCTTCTCCATGGATGCCCCAGGGAGCTCTCATGGAAGCTATCAGAGTGGCCTTTTGGCCAGGAGACGCAATCATCGTCATGGAAGCTATCAGAGTGGTCTTTTGGCCAGGAGATGCAGTCATCCACAGATCTCTTCTTGTTCTAGCCACCTCTCTCTCCTCTGTGGGCTAAGGAAAATACATGCATAGGCTAAACTGGCAAAGGAAAGCAAAGTAACATTTTATTATTAATTGGGGCTTTGGTTCCAAGCCTCCAAACAGAATTCCATTAAACTAGGTTGGATTCAATGGGGAATTCTTCATGAGAATTTATGAGAATATGCATAAGGCAGCTCAGAGCTTAGAAACAACTGCTGGGCAGTATATTCCTTTTTATGCACTCACAACCAGACCTTAAGCTTAACTCCATCAGCCAGGCCAGAGAATTCCTACAACAGTAGGAGGAAATGGAGTCACAGCACAAGGGACCCTGCTTGTCTGCAGTGCTCAGCGCAAAACCAGCCAAGCCTGGTTGCTGTATCAGGAAGAGAGAACATTCAGAGAGAAAGCCTGTCTGGCCCTTGGCACTTCTCGCTGCAGTCACTGGAGAGGTAAGAGAGAAAAGGGGCCACTCTGTTATGTGTTTTCTCTAAAAACAAACCCAGGACAGTATGGCTAAGCATTGACCAGAGCTTGGAATTTCCTGTCCTTGATGCCACAAGCAACTGCAAACTTGGCAATGTAAAATAGCAATTGTTTTATAGTGCTCTTGGGTTCTGCGAGCCAGGGATCTGAGAACAGCACTGTAGGGTGGCTTATCTCTGCTCCACACTGTCCGCATCCTCAGCTTGGAAGACCGGGAGGCTGGAGGCAGCTTGGCAGCTGGGGTGTGAAACCCCCTGCAGGCACGCTCCTTCATATGGCAGTTGATGTTAGCTGTTGGCTGGGACCTCTGCTCGGCTGCCAGTCAGAATATCTGTTTGTGGCTTCTCCATGTGGCTGTTTGGGCTTCTTCAAATTTCTTCTAAGGGTGAACACCCCAAGAGAACCAGGCTGAAGCCATATCACCTTTCGCATGCTAGCCTTGGAAGTAAAATCATGTCCTTCTCACTGTACTCCGTGAATCAGGGCAGTCGCAAAGATCCAGCCAGACTGAATGAAAGGCGACAGACACCATCATTCCATGGCTGGTGCGTTAAGCTTACAGTGTAAGAAAAGCATGTGGGATGGGCAGTGTTATTACTTGCCACCCAGCTCACCCTTGATTAGTAATAAAGTGTCTATATGGGCCACGTGGAAGCAAGGGGGAGAGAAATAAGAGTCCTAAGTTTCTCCCAGATACTGACTGATACTGGGAAACGTGCCTAAAACCCACTGCTAGAATCCTTCTCTGGATCAGAGCACGCAGCCTCAGGACAGTGAGTAATTAAGCTGTTATTGGCTGTTGGTGTCAATAGCCAATACTGACTACACACTTGGATTGTCTATTGGTCATATTAGAAAGCAGACAGGACTGAATATATAGACGGATAAATTGTTCTTTGGTGAAGGGTTTTGGGACACATTTCATCAATAGGTTCCTATCAGGCAAATGCTGAGGAGGCTGGAGATGAAAACTGAACAAATAACTGGAAGAAAAGAATGCAGAAAGGCCTTCTTTAAGCCTTGGCTGCTTCACGATTTGACCGTGACCAGTCCTTCCCAGTAGTGAGAGTCAGCTGGGCAGGAGTTTTGCCTCCATCAGTGGAGTCATTTTATCACCACCCAGTCTTAGAGTGCTTCTTTATGGAGGGGCAAACTCAAACACAAGGCAGGGGAGGTGACAAGTGTGTTCTCCAGGCCTGGGGTTTCAGGTGAGGGTGGAGGTGTGGGGCCAGGCAGGTGGTTGCTATCCCCTCTTCCCCATAAGGAAGATAACACTCACATGCAGGTTGATGCAGCTAGAGCAGAATTATGGGATGTTACATCTTACAGAAATATCAGTTATGTTTCTTTGTCAGTGACAAAAAGATATTTTTTTCTACAAATAAAAACGGCTGTATTTGGAATACTATGGAGCATCTTACAAAAGGAAAATTGCACCTGTACCTAATAAGCCATAGTAGCTCTGGGAACTGAATCTCGGGCACCAGGAACCGTCTCGCATGTCGTTGTAATCTGGACTCATGAGCTCTCACTTTCCACTGTCTTTGAGTCACTGAGCACCAGGATCAGCTTTCACAGAGGATCCAGATAATCAGCCAGCTTGAGTCACACTCCTGCAGCTTGGCTAGGGTAGGGATTCCTGACCAACAGTTCCATAAAATCTTATCCAGCCAAGAGGGACTGGCCCAATCTGAAGTGCAGCCAAGACCGGGAGCCACAGACCTGGAACCTGGGTGCTCAAAGAGTTGTCCACATACCAGCAGCACTGGCCCCTCCAGGAGCTTGTTAGAAATGTAGAACCTCAGAGCCTACATTAAAGATATTGAATCGGAGTCTGCACGTTGCATCTGAGAAGCCATGAGCTAAGCTGATGCCATTCAGCTGGGTAGCATCGCAGTCGCTGTGCAACTTTTAAACCTACGGCTGCCCAGGCCCACTGCAGACCTGCTAAATTCGAGCTCCTTGTGGTGGGGCCAGGGCCCTGGGACTTCACACAAAACTCTGCAAGTCATCACTGATGAGAAAACCAAGACTTGATGAGGTAAAGCAACTTCCCCCACCACGAAACCTAGTCCTGTGTGAGGGAGCCATGGGTATTTACATTTTCCTAATTTACATCCTTTTAAACTGCATTTTTCAGAGTCTCCTGAGCTCAGAGGAAGAAGCTGCATAACCAGCACACTTCCAGAGAGGACTGAGGAAGATAGTGTCGCTTCAGCTAGGGATCTGATTAGTCATGCCTGGTAGGCTCTGCTGAGCTGGGTGCTCATGGGTTTTGCTTGTTGAGCTGAATTAATGTATTAATGGATTTCATGTTTGACTTGCTGTTTCTTTCTCACTGTGCAGGAGCTAAAGGAGTGGAGCTGGGGATGCAAATATTTCTGTTTAGACAGCTGAAGTGGCCATGTGAGCCCACAGTGAGAGCTGCAGGAGGAGCTACTACAGGGAGTGGGCAGATTTTAGGATGCACAGCTTTGTACATGGTGTGCCTCGGTTGTACATTCAGGAATCTCTTTCCTTGTGATATATAGAGCTCCACGTGAAAGATGTTAGGAAAACAGCTGGGTGCAGTTTTGCTGGTTAGTTCTGAACAAACCTAAAGATGTGAGATTTGAACTCTGTAAGGGAAGAAAGCGAGGAGGAAGAAGGCACTGAGGCTGCCTGTCACCAGGAGGGTTCTCGGCAAAACGGGGTAGAGAGACTTGGGACAGTTCCTCTTAACGATAGCACAGGCAGTAGGGGTTGAGACACAGTGGGGTTGAGACTTGCTTAAATGTACGATTATTCGGTCAGCAATTTTCATAGAATAATCGTGGGTTGTCCTGAGCTGCCGAGATCACATGTTCTGCAGTGGAGCACTATTGCTAATGTGAGGTGTGAGTACACCCAGATTTCACCTGCCCTAGAAGGGGTTTTTTTTTTTTTTTTTTTTTTTTTTTTAAAGTAAAACAATGTTGTGGCCAGGTGTGGTCTGTTAGCTCTAAAAACAAATGGCCTTTGCTGAGGGCCACTTGTTTCCCTGTCTTGGCTACGGTGAGCAGTGCTGCAGTGGACATGGGAGGGCAGGCAGCTCCTCTACCCACTGACCTCCTTTCCTGTGGCAGCTCTTCTACCTACTGGCCTCCTTTCCTGTGGGTTTGTCCCCAGAAGTGGGACCTGCTGGATCATATAGAAGCTCTGTTTGTCATTAACTCAGGAACCTTCAGGCTGTTTTCATCCTGGCTCTACTAATTTACATTCCCACCCACAGTGAATAAGGGTTCACTCTTCTCCACATCCTCACCAACACAGATTACCTTTTGACTTTTTCACAATTGCCATCCTAACAGGTACGAGGTGATGACTGTTTGAGGTTTTAATTTGCATTTCCCTGATGATTAGTTGAGGACTTTTTCATATACCTGTTGCCCATTTGTATGTCTTCTTTGGAAAAATGTCTATTCAGGTCCTTTGCCCATTTTTAATCAGGTTATTATTCTTATTATTTTGCTACTGAGCTGTATGAGTTTATTTATTTAAAATATTAACCCCCTTTCAGATATATGGTTTGAAAATGATGTCTTTTATTCCATAGGTTGGCAGATGAATAGATTAAGAATATGTGATACACACACACACACACACACACACACACACACACACAGACACATGTACTAAAATATCTTTCAGCCTTAACAAGAAGAAAATCTTGCCATTTGCAATGACATAGATAAACCTAGAAGACATTATGTTAAATGAAATAAAGCAAGCACAGAAAATCACATACTACATGATCTCACTTATATGTAGAATCTAGAAAAGTCGGAATCATTGAAATAGAGTAGAATGAAAGCTACCAAGAGCTGGGGGTAGGAGAAACAGGGAGATGATGGTCAAAGGTCAAAGGACACAAACTTGCAAGTATAAGATGAGTCAGTTCTGGAGACCTAGTGTACAGCATGGGGACTCTAGTTAATAATGTATTTGACATTGGAACTTGGAAAGAGTCGATCTCAGGTATCACTACACACACACACACACACACAAGTGCCCGTGAGGTGAAGGATATGTTAATTTGCTTGATTGTGGTAATCATTTCACAATATGTGTCTATATAAAACATCATGCTGCACACTTTAAATACATAGAGTTGTGTATGTCAATTTTACCTCAATTAAATGGAGAGGAATGGTCTCCTTTCCTTGACCTGCCACCTGACCTGCTACAGTTCAGAGGTTTGAGGCAGGGCAGCACCACCACCAGAGTGGAGATGGAGGCAGTGTTTAAATAACACACAGTTGTGTTGGGAAGTCGGAGAGGGCACCAGGCTCTCTAAGGAAAAGCTTGGCCTCTTCAGGACATTCTAGGAGGACAGCACATAACCCACACCCCACACCATGCCTTTCCCTGGGTGATGTCATTCCTGCTGTGGCATCTGGATCATCCACCTGCCAACAGTGCCCAGAGCCTCACCTCCAGACCAGACCCACCCTCTTCAGATGGCCTACCCTGCAGACCCTCTCGAAGAGCTCACAGGCAACCCCAGAGAAGGTGTCCCAAATGCCGCCTTCTCTCACCAGCCTGTTCTCACTGAAGTCTTGGTTATGTTAGTAAATGGCACCACTACCCAACCAGTTGCTTGAGTCCACAAATGTAGGACTTACCATTTACACCACCCTTTGTCTTATTACTCAGTTTAAACACATCTGTCAGCCTTGACCATTTCACTTTCAAAGTATACCTTGAATCTCTCCTTATCCGTTTGTCTTTATGGCCACCATCTGACTCTAAGCCACAGACACCTCTCATCTAGATGTGACCACAGCCAGTGTCAGCCTGCCAGATACACACCCTGCTCCCATTCCTGCATCCCTCCAGTCTATTCCACTTGCACACACACATATACACTCACACACACTCATTCACATGCACACTACCACACACACATACACAGTACTGCATACACTCATACTCACTTCCATACCCATGACCACACACTCACACACGCACACAATCACATGCATGACCACCACACACACTCACACACTCATGCACATACAGTCACATGATCTTTAAGAAGATCACATATGTGATCTTTAAGAATGCATGTTATATAGCATTGTTTCTGCTTATGATTCATCAGTAGCATCCTGTGACATTTTATATTTAATTCAAACTTCCTCACCTGTTCCAGAAGCTCCTAAGAACCATGGCCCCTGCCGGCCCCCCAGGTTCCCCTGATACCACACCCTGCACTGCCCAGTCCCTCCACACTGACCCCCTTTAGCTGCTCAAAGTCTTCCTCTGCCACGTAGTTTCCACACAGGCCTCCCCTGCTGGGGTGCTCTCCCTGCCAGTCCTGGCCTGGCTACTCCTCTGTAGACCCCCTGATGGAAGGAGGCTGCTTGGACCCAGGCACTGCTCCTGTGCTAGTCTCCATGGGGCCTCGGTAGTGGACGGTGTGTCCATTGTTCACTGAGTGAGTGAGCGTTCACTTGCTTACGGTGTGTGTCCTACACACTGTGCTCCATGAGGGAAGGGACTGATTTGCTCATCACTGAAATGCCCAAGTTTCTGGTATTCCACATACGCTCGGTAAGACCTGACTGAACAACTCAATACCGTCTCCACTCTAGAGACACCCACAGAGTGCCACAGAGGCAGCCATGGGCCAATGTTTATGTGATTGAGTTTCTGATGCCATCACAGGCCCTAATTCCCCATGTGAATTTGGGCAAATTGCTGTACCTCTCTGAGCCCAACTTCCTCACCTGTATGTAAGAGGCATCTTTACGGCCCTGAATTCTGAAAACGTAAGAAGACTTCGCTTCCTGGGGTCTTTGGGGCTGGCCCGCTACTCTCCTGTAAATAATAAGCACGTGGGTGGTCACCAAGCACTGTAGGGTGCGCTAGACATTGAGCTAACTGCTGTGTGTCTTATCTTCACTGCATCACCACAGCCCTGAGGAAATATCCCAATCGCCACCTCTGAGAACCTGAGGCAATGGGGTTCATCAGGTTGACGGGCTTGCCTATTTGGCAAAGTAAACCCCTGTCTGTCTGTCTCTGAAGTTAGTACTTTATCTGCCTTCATGGCACTGACTCCTGTGGAAATGCACAGAAATCAGGTGTCAAGAATGGAAGAGGAAGGTGCATTTCCAACAGTGGGAACAGCATGAGCCCGGCAAGAACCCACAGGAAACCACTTGGCAAAACAAAATGTCAGTGTAACTGAAGAACCGAGAGCACAGAGAGGGTGCCGGGAGTGAAGCTGGGGAGAAAGGCTGGGCTGGAGACTGGGAGTCTGCAGAATCAGGGGCTGGGCATGGTGTGGGAAGCAGGAGGGGCTCGCTGATGGCGTTGCAGGAGGACCACAAAGAACATGGCCCTAATCTGTAAACAACTGCATACATGCTGAATGAAGTTATGGATGAATGACCCAAATGTCTTTTTTTTATTGGATTTATTTATTTATCTTGAGATAGGGTCTTTCTCTGTCACCCCTGCTGGAGTGCAGTGGTGCAATCTTCCATGCCTGGCTAATTTTTATATTTTTTGTAGAGACAGGGTTTCACTGTGATTCCCAGGCTGGTCTCGAACTCCTGACCTCAAGCCATCCACCTGCCTTGGTCTCACAAAGTGCTGGGATTACAGGCATGAGCCACCGTGTCCAACCTCAAATGTCTGGCTGACCCGGACATGCACTTGCCCTTATGCTCACAGCAGGTCTGCAATGGGGCACCACACCCCCACTTTGTAGGTGGAGTCACTGAGGCTCACAGAGTCCTACAAAGTGGGGATGTGGTGCCCCCTTACAGGCCTGCTGTGAGCATACGGGCAAGTGCATGTCTGGGTCAGCCAGAACCCCTGGCACATGGTGGGTGGCTGATGCACACCAGCTTTTATCACTGCCGTCTGTGAAGACCGACTGCCACACAGTCATGTGCTTCATTTGGACGTGCTTCATTTTTTATGGCTGCATAGTATTCCATGGTGTATATGTGCCACATTTTCTTAATCCAGTCTATCGTTGTTGGACACTTGTGTTGGTTCCAACTCTTTGCTATTGTGAATAGTGCCGCAATAAACATATGTGTGCATGTGTCTTTATAGCAGCATGATTTATAGTCCTTTGGGTATATACCCAGTAATGGGATGGCTGGGTCAAATGGTATTTCTAGTTCTAGATCCCTGAGGAATCGCCACATTGACTTCCACAATGGTTGAACTAGTTTACAGTCCCACCCACAGTGTAAAAGTGTTCTTCCTATTTCTCAACATCCTCTCCAGCACTTGTTGTTTCCTGACTTTTTAATGATGGCCATTCTAACTGGTATGAGATGGTATCTCATTGTGGTTTTGATTTGCATTTCTCTGATGGCCAGTGATGATGAGCATTTTTTCATGTGTTTTTTGGCTACATATATGTCTTCTTTTGAGAAGTGTCTGTTCATGTCCTTCGCCCACTTTTTGATGGGGTTGTTTGTTTTTTTCTTGTAAATTTGTTTGAGTTTATTGTAGATTCTGGATATTAGCCCTTTGTCAGATGAGTAGGTTGCAAAAATTTTCTCCTATTCTGTAGGTTGCCTGTTCACTCTGATGGTAGATTCTTTTGCTGTGCAGAAGCTCTTTAGTTTAATTAGATCCCATTTGTAAATTTTGGCTTTTGTTGCCATTGCTTTTGGTGTTTTAGACATGAAGTCCTTGCCAAATTTCTAAGCTGCTGATGGCCCTGTCATGATTTTTAAAATTTTATTGGGTTACATGACGTTAAATACTCTTCTTATTATTTTAGAGTAGTCTTAGAATAGAAATAAATGCAGAAAATCAGTTTCCCAGTTTGGAAGAGATTAAGGGAGTTCTTTGCCTTTGTTTGTTTGTTTTGTTTTGTTTTGTTTTTAGATGAGATCTACCTAAGCTTGTTTAAAAGCTTATTGTAATGAACAAGTACACAGAGAGACATATATATGAATGAAAAGACAATTATCAAGAAGAAAAATTGAGAAGGGATGGAATCTAAGCCGGGTGGGTAGAGTTGGCCTTCGGTAGTGTGATTAGATACGGTTTCTGGAGTCCAATTTTGTGCCTCCAAATTTTAACTCCAGCGTTTAATGGCTGTACAACCTGGGGGAAATTATTTCAACTTTGTTTCACTTTTCTTATTAGTAAAATTAGTATAATAATGATATCTCACAGCGTTCTTGTGAGGCTTTAATGAACAAATATGTGTCATCTGCTTAGCAAATGACTGGCACACAGCAAGTGCTACATAAATGTCAGCCGTTCCTCATAGAATGGAAGCCACTTCTGTTGTGTTAGGAGGGTAGAAAATGCACACAGTGCAGGAAGCCATAGTTTTTGTTTCTCTTCTGGACACGGAGGGAGTTCGTCTCGGATAAATTCTACCTTCTCCGTGAGTTGAGAAGAGTATGGCAGCTAAATATGTTGAATGTTTCCATGTGAGAATTCTTTCCTGTGATTTTTTGAGGAAATTTACTTGTCTTTTTTTTTTCTGATAAATGTACTGATAAATTTCCCTGAATCCCTAGGGAAATTATTTAAGTAATAAGCATTTTTTTTTTCTGTGAGAAAACCTAATAGTCAAGAAAATGACCTTGCTAGTTTGAAAGAATTCTCTGACACCCAGCCAAAAGAAGAACAGGAAACGCTGACACACAGAGGCAGCTAAGAGTGACATTTCTGGAGTCAGGGATGGGCACCCATATTTGAGGAAGGGCCCACCTAGTTTAATCAGCCATGGCTGCTGATAGCCGCTGCCATGCTGTGGGTGTGTGTTCACGGCACTGTCTGCTGCGAATACTGGCCATTCCTGAAATAAGAGAATATTCATGCCTTTATACACAAACATACTTTATACGAACCCTATGAGTGAGATATGCACAACTCCAAGAAATACCAAGTTTTAGAAAAAAAAAAGCTTTTAAATTAGCAATTTCAATATAAGCATTTTCTAGTGTTGTAATATGTAAGTTGCAACTAAAACGGTGATTATAAAGAAAATGTAGAGCTCCAAACCCTCATATTAGAAAAACAAGACATGTTTAGAAACAGTAATCCAATTTGTTCACTTTTAATAGCTGGAACAGAAAGAAAAAATTATACCTAAGGTAAGCAGAAGGACGGATGTAATAACACCAGGACTGAAAATCAGTAAAATAGAAGATGAACAAATAGTAGAATGCTTATTAAGTAGTTCTTTGAAAAGATTAAAAATTCTGATAAACCTTGGTTAAATTGCTCAAGGAAAAAAAGAAAATACAATTTACCAACACTAATAATGAAAGGAGAAACATTACTATATTCTTCAGACATTAAAACGTTAACAAGAAAATATTTTGGACAAGTTTATACAAATAAATTCAACACTGTAGTTGAAATAGACAACTCCCTTAAAAAATCAAAACCAAAAACAGTTTACCCGAACTGAAAAATGGTAAATTAGAAATTATGTATTGCCCTACATATACAGCAAAGGAATTGAGTTTGTTTCAAAAGAAAAAGGAATCTTCCTGGAGAGAAATCTTCATTTAGCTCAAAGAGCGTATGTGTGTGCCAGTACTGTGGTGTATGTGAGTGCTGGGTGTGTGCATGCACACGTGTGAGTACTGTGTGTGTGAGTATTGTGTGTGGGCATGCACACTTGTGAGTATTGTGTGTGAGAGTACTGTGTGTGTGCATGCACATGTGTGAGTAGTGTGTGTGAGCACTGTGTGTGCACATGCATATGTGTGAGTACTTTGTGTGTGTGTGCATGTGTGTCTTTGTGTTTGAGACTATGTGTGGATTCATTGCTGCATATCTTTTCTTTCAACAATTGCACATGTTCAATGATCCAGCACAGGAGCATTTTCCCATATGCTCAATCCTGCACACACTGGGTACTGTACTGTTGTGTTGCTATAAAGGATTACCTGGGGCTGGGTAATTCAGAAATTAAAGAGGTTTATTTGGCTCACAGATTTGCAGGGTATTGAGGTGGGGGAGCACAAGTTAATTATCATCCACTGATGTCCTCTGAGCTATACAAGAAGCATGGCATCAGCATCTGCTTCTGGTGAGGCCCTCAGGGAGCTTCCACTCCTGGTGTAAGGGGAAGTGGAACTGGCTTCACATAGGGAGTTAGAAGGAAAGAGAGAGCTGGGAGGGAGATGCCAAGCTCTTTATAACAATCAGTTCTCCCGGAACTCACTCATTATTGCAAAGGAGGCACCAAGCTATTCATAAGAGATCCACCCCTATGGCCCAAACACCTCTCACCAGGCCCCACTTCCAACATTGTGGATCACATTTAGACATGAGGTTTGGAGGGGACCAATATTTAAACTCTGTCACAGAGTAATAAGAAGAAGACTAAGAATTATAAGTAAATAATTGATGCTGTTTCAGGTTTCTCTGGGGGAAGAAAAGAAGAGAATATACTTTGAGAACTGAAGTATAAGATGCATATTTTCAAACCAATTCATCAAGTTTCCATTTTAAGCCTTCACATGTGGCACACGTGAATTGTTCTTTTTTTAGATGGGCACTGGTAAAGAAGTTTATGGATGTGTTTTAATGGCATCACAGTGTCACTCTCATGTTGGACATGTGGATTGGACACATTGTGAACCTGTGGGAAGTGCTTCATGCCCATGGAAATTCTCAAGGTAACTTAGCATTGTTGCAGTTTTATCATTCATCGTTGCCCTCTGAGCAACACATTCACAATGTCTATGATTTCTTCTCCTAAATTTACCATCCATCAGCCAGGAGAAACCTCAACATTATATGAATAGCCAGTTTTAACTTACTCTGGTGTGTCATTGCAATTTTTTTAAGTTGTTTCAAGAATCTGTAAATACAAATCATCATTAACCTGCAGGAGTTTTGTGTTTTCTGTTTTCTCTTTATCTTTTTAGGGTATCTTTGGGAAGCCAAGCACAGCTTGTTTAGGAAAACAGATTTTTTGTTTTGTTTTGTTTTGTTTTTTGAGATGGAATCTCGCTCTGACACTCAGACTGGAGTGCAGTGGCGCAATCTCGATTCACTGCAACCTCCGCCTCCAGGGTTCAAGCAATTCTCCTGCCTCAGCCTCCCACGTAGCTGGGATTACCGGTGTGCACCACCATGCCTGGCTAATTTTTGTATTTTTAGTAGAGATAGGCTTTCACTATGTTGGCCAGGCTGGTCTCCAACTCCTGACCTCAGGTGATCTGCCCACCTCGGCCTCCCAAAGTGCTGGGATTACAGGCATGAGCCACTTCAATCTGCCCCTGAGAACAGATTTTGCAGGCTATTGAGGTGGAGTAGCACAATTTTCATCTCAGCTCCCCCCTTTCTGAGCTTGGAAACAGCTGAGTGCCTTCTGTCTCACTCTCAAGCCTCTGTTCCTCACTCCTGCCCTGGCAGCCTTTGCTGAGCTCCTAAAGCAATGGAGAGGTCTTTCTAACAGCAGTGAGTTTATTGCCCGACTGTGTGGGGTTCTGGGGAACTGGATTGACAGATGAAGGAGAGAGGGCTCAGTCCCTGATCTGCAGATCTGTATTTTTCTTCTGATCGAAACATTTCTTTTGCTTTTTTATACTTTAAGTTCTAGGGTACAAGTGCACAACGTGCAGGTTTGTTACACATGTATACATGTGCCATGTTGGTGTGCTGCACCCATTAACTCATCATTTAACATTAGGTATATCTCCTAATGCTATCCCTCCCCCTTCCCCTACCTCACAACAGGCCCCAGAGTGTGATGTTCCCCTTCCTGTGTCTATGTGTTCTCATTGTTCAATTCCCACCTATGAGTGAGAATATGTGGTGTTTGGTTTTTTGTCCTTGTGATAGTTTACTGAGAATGATGGTTTCCAGCCTCATCCATGTCCCTACAAAGACATGAACTCATCCTTTTTTATGGTTGCATAGTATTCCATGGTGTATATGTGCCACATTTTCTTAATCCAGTCTATCATTGATGGACATTTGGGTTGGTTCCAAGTCTTTGCTATTGTGAATAGTGCCGCAATAAACATACGTGTGCATGTGTCTTTATAGCAGCATGATTTATAGTCCTTTGGGTACATACCCAGTAATGGGATGGCTGGGTCAAATGGTATTTCTAGTTCTAGATCCCTGAGGAATTGCCACACTGACTTCCACAATGGTTGAACCAGATTACAGTCCCACCAACAGTGTAAAAGTGTTCCTATTTCTCCACATCCTCTCCAGCACCTGTTGTTTCCTAACTTTTTAATGATCGCCATTCTAACTGGTGTGAGATGGTATCTCATTGTGGTTTTGATTTGCATTTGTCTGATGGCCAGTGATGATGAGTATTTTTTCATGTGTCTTTTGGCTGCATAAATGTCTTCTTTTGAGAAGTGTCGGTTCATATCCTTCACCCACTTTTTGATGGGGTTGTTTGTTTTTTTCTTGTAAATTTGTTTGAGTTCATTGTAGACAGGAGGACTAAGAAGCAGCCTGAGAGATGAATTCCTGTGGGGAGGGTGAGGAGGCTGGGGGTACAGGGGTAGGGGCAAGGATCTGGAGGAAGCAGAAGACAGATGTCACCTTCGCATGCTTCACCAGGGCCCTAGAGTGCTCTCAGAAATTTTGTTCAGACTGGGCAGGAAGTGTCAGTCATCCCATCAGACCTCCTTTGAGTTTCTCTGCACAGAGTCAGGCCCACTGAGGAGGCAGGGAGAAGTCTATGGGTCCCTTATGCCCTGGAGCTCTGTAAGGAAAACGTGAGGACAGGGTGTCCTTACATCACATAAGGCTAAACATCTTATGGAATATTATACATTCCAAGCTGAGAATACCAGTTAAGTTTCTTTATTTGAAGGTGGGAGAAGGCTTTGGAGAGATAAGGAGGCACTGACAGAAGCAAACATTCAGAGACCTAGGCTCATAAAAAGACAAGTGGCCCCAGGAATCTGGGTCTGAGCAGCCAATGACAGTGTTTTTGAGGGGTTGTCATAGTCACAACACATAAATCTCAACCATTTCAAGCTCAAGATTTGCGGATAAGGAAATCTGTTTGGCCAGATTTGCTCATCACTTGACAGAAAGAGTGGAAGGTTCGTTAGTTGTTTCTCCAAAATCCTGGAGGATAGTGAAGGTTCTTGATGGTTCTTTACCCAACAGAAAATCAGGAGCCTTTTTGGCAGGTTACACATTGAAAGTGGGGCTGAGCCAGCAATACCTGCTTCTGGGTACCCCAGGGGCACTCTCCTCCTTGATTGTTTTGTTGCCTGCAGCCAGCCATCAAGCCTGACCACAGTCACAGGCTCAAGAGTTGGAGAGGAGCTCCAAGTTTATCAAGAGCAGGCCGTGGGACCAAGTTTGGCTTGTTCAGTTGTTTGTTTGTATGTTTATCTCAATTTACAATCTATCATAGACTGTAAAATATCATAATAATGAAAGACAAAGATAAGATAAACAAGGAAGAGTAATTAGAAAAAAGTAAAACCAAAATAAAATTAAATGTAAAGAAATATTTGAAAAACAAAAGTTAATAAAGGGAAAAAATTTCCCTGATTAGTTGGAGGTAGCAGCAATGTCAAATTGCTGTAAAGGTTCCTCAAAACTTATCCCATCTTCTGTATGTATCTGGTCTAAGGATGGTAACATCACTGATCTTGGCCGCTAGTTCTCAACTTTACACATTAGGGTGACCTGGAGAGATCTTCAAAGTGTTACTATATGGGGCCCCTCAAATATGTCAATTTCATTAGTCTGTTGTGAGACCTGTGAATTATCATTTTTAAAAACTCTTTAAGTAATCACAATGAGCAGCAGAGTGAAAAGCCACCGATTTGGACTGATGTTTTTTAAGCTGCATAAGTGTGAGAATCACCACGGAAATTTATAAATGTACATGCGCACAGTTCCCACTCAAATTTTACAAAATTCCAATTTCTGGTGGTGGTTCCAGGACAGTGGTGCATTTACAAAACACCACAAGGGATTCTAAAGGATACTCCTAGATTAGAGCCAGAAATTCAGTCCAAATACCTTATTTTACTAATAAGGAAGCAGACTCTGAAAGGTGAAATGTCAAACTTGATCATTAGCAAATCTAGTTATCTTGTGAGAAAGAGAGGCATATTGAAGTTTTTAATACATTGCTTTTTAGCCAAATGTATCAGATCCTCTGAGGGTGAGGAAAGATAGCACATGCAGCCTTAAGCTGCCCTAATGAGGAGCCTGGAGACACAGCTTGCTGCAGCTACAGCAACTGAGCCGCTCTGTCTGTCGGTTTTGTTTGGTGAGTTGAATTGAAGCTAGTTTTTAATGAATTTTAGTTGTTGAGTTTGTGCAGATCTAAAGGGTAAGGAATGGAAAAGCAAATAGGTTCATTTAAAAAATGTTGTGCCCATGTTGTTCATAACAACAATGACACAGAATTCACAACAGAATTAGATGGTTTTTAATGTTGTGATCCAGGAGACTGCACCTCAATGATGAGATGTGTTGTGTGCAGAGTCAGGCCAGAGTGGAGGCTGGCAGGTTGCTTCTGAGCAAACTCAGAACGTTTGGGCTCCGTGGGGAACACACACTGAGGAGGCCTGGACACTTCTGCTCCCAGGGATGTCCTGGATTTACGGAGAGGGAGGTTTGCGGTTGCTGTGGCTCAGCGGTGCCACATGCAATAATCAGCAGTGAGAGTGAAGACAGAAAGCTGAAGAGGTAACAAGCCTTAACCGTATTCATAAATAATTTTATTTAATTTGTAAAATAATTTTATTTTCTCTCACTGCTAATTACAGGCAATAATATAATGACTTAATAAAAGCAAGGAAACAAAAGTGACTTACATGTGCAATTATTCAGCGATCAGTTTCCAAATCATAAATATAGATTGCTGTGATCCGAAGGGAGCTTGGTATGCAAATGCAATTAATACGTACAATTGTCAAGCTGCCCTGGGAAATAATTTGTTTTAAATACAATAACGTTGGAGCTATATGCAGGCCACTAGCACTGATAAGCAATGGTCTCCTCCTGTGAACTCTGCCTTGTTCCCCTGCTGCAGACTGAAGGCCAGGCCAGAGCAGTGTATCTCCACCCAGGAAACTGACAGCTGCACAGTAAATACTGTAGTCCCGTTTGAAGGATCAAAGCGGGCACCAGGATCTCCAAGGAAAAACTTGGCCTCTGTGGGGCATTCTGGGAGGACAACCCCGGATCCACATTCCACACCGCACCTTTCCTTGGGTGATAACATCCCTACCATGTCATTTAGATCATCCACCTGCCAACAGTGCCCGGAGCCTGGCCTCCCTGCCAGACCCAGCCCTCTTTAGATGGCCCACCCTACAGATGTGCTGGAGGAAGAGAAGCTCACAGGCACTCCCAGTGAAGGTGTCCTGAATGCCTCTTTCTCTCACCATTCTGTCTTCACTTAAGTCTTTGTTATCTCAGTAAACGGCACTGCTACCCAACCAGTTGCTTGATTCATGAATAATAATATATTATTGACACCATCCTTTTGCTTTCCCTTACTTGAAATCTATCAATTCTTGTCAAACTTGCTTCCAAGACATATCTTTTTTGTTTATTTATTTATTTATTTATTTATTTATTTATTTATTTGACGGAGTCTCACTTTGTCGCCCGGGCTGGAGTGCAGTGGCACGATCTCAGCTCACTGCAAGCTCCGCCCCCCGGGTTCACGCCATTCTCCTGCCTCAGCCTCCTGAGCAACTGGGACCACAGGCGCCGCCACCAGACGTATCTTAAAAGTCCTCACACCTCTAAGCAACAGCCGCCTTTACCATAATAGCCCTAGTTATTATGCAAAGATCTTAAAGTAGCCTTCCAACTGTTCTCTCTGGTTCCAGTCAAACTTACACTCGAACATGTTAGACCACAGCATTCTTTTCTGCTTAAGACAGATAAGTAGCTTATTGCATTCAAATTAAGTCCAAACTGCTTAATCTGGTGTCATGATTAGTTTTATGTGTCAACTTGGTCAGGCTATAGTATCCAGTTATTTGATCAAACACTAATCTAGGTATTGCTGCAAGGATATTTTGTAGATGTGTTTGACATCTATACTCAGCTGCCTTTAACAAAAGGAGATTGCCATTGACCATGTGGGTGTGCCTCATCCAATCAGTTTAATGTTTGAAGAGCAAAAACCTAGGTTTCCTGGGGATGAAGTGAATTACCTCAAGACTGTAGCATCACTCTTGCTTGACATTCCAGCTTGCCTGTCTGTCCTGCAAAATTTGGAATTTCCAGCCCTCACAATCATGTAACCCAACTTCTTGAATCAATCTCTCTGTCTAAATAAATAGGTAGGTGATAGAGAAATAGATAATGTATATACAAATATATGTGCATATGTCATACCCTTGCATACAACATGCATGTGTAAATCCTGTTGGGTCTGTTTCTCTGCAGAACCTGACTGATAACACCTGGAGCGTGAGGCATTACAGAGTCTGGCCTCTCCCTTCCACTGTGACCTCATCACATAAGCTTTCTCCACAGGTCACTGGCGTCCAGCTGCAGGGACCATTCAGTTCCTTGAAATCTACAGCTCTCCTGCCTCAGCATCTTCACACATGCTCTTCCCTCCCTCAGGAATGCAAACACGGTGCCCTCTCCCTGCATGTTTCCTCCTCACCATTCAGGGTGGCTGTGGTGAGTCACTATACCAAAGAGGCCATCCCGCCCTCCTGTTCAAAATAGGTCTCCCTGCATCCTTCCTCCCTGTTTCCTGACCTCTCTTGCAACACTTCCCATTGTTAGCTATTATGTTTTTATTCATTTATTTACAGTTTGCATCTGCCACCAGACTGTAAGTTCCACAACGGAACTGTTGTCACTGTTTCTATCATCTCAAAAAACCCAGCTGCCTACCCCAGTGCCTGGTACATAATAGGCTCATGAAATAAAGCTGAATGGATGAATGTCTTCTACTGTAGAGAAACCCCCCTCCCTGGATCTACTTTAGTCTTAGCCACCAACTCACTGAAAGACTTTAGGCAAATACTTTGCCTCTCCAGGTTCCATATGGAAAAGATTGAGAATTGTGAAATTATAAGAGTCTCCCAGGACTCTTATATTGGCCAGGCGCGGTGGCTCACGCCTGTAATCCCAGCATTTTGAGAGGCCAAGGCAGGCAGTTCACGAGGTCAGGAGTTCGAGACCAGCCTGGTCAACATAGTGAAACCCTGTCTATGCTAAAAATACAAAAAATTAGCCAGGCGTGGTGGCAGGTGCCTGTAATCCCAGCTACTCAGGAGGCTGAGGCAGAAGAATCGTTTGAACCCGGGAGGCAGAGGTTGCAGTGAGCCGAGATTACACTATTGCACTCCAGCCCGGGTGACAGTGTGAGACTCCATCTCAAAAAATATATATAAGAGCCACTTATAGAATTTTAAATATTCTAGTAGTCATAACTTAAAAGATATAGAAAAATAGGTGAAATTGATTTTAAAGTGTTTTATTTAATCCAATATATTCAAACTGATATTTCAGCAAGTAATCAACACAAAAATTATTGATTCACTGTTTTATATATTTTTTCTTCTAAATCTTCAAAACCCTGCATATATTTTCCACTTACAGGACATCTCAATTTAGACTGAAGACTTTCAGCGCTTAGTAGCATCCAATGACTAGCGGCAGTCATATTGAATAGTGCAGTTTTAGATCCCCCTTTCCAACATGCCCAGATGCCTATTTAGGTGCTTCTCGTTTGCACTTTATTCAAGAAGTAACTTACTCTAAGCTGCAGGACACATTTCTGTCCTATTCTCCATTACGCTTTCATGTTTTAGTTTTGGGCTGATGAAGGTGTGAAATGTAATTTCTACCTGGCATATTTGTATTTGAATAGAGGCCAGAAAACCTTTAGGGCCCCCAATATTACACATTAAATATGTGGGATTTCAGCCACTATAGCAGATGGTGACTAAGGTCACTTGAATAGCACTATCTGAGTTGGGAGAAGTAAAAAAGCAACATGTACTCGGAGGTCTAAAATGACCTGACCTACTCAGGGCACCACTGAGGCAGAAAGCATCACCCCAGCAAGTGCCCAGAAGAATGGATTTCCAGCACAGCCCAGATCTTGGTTCCTTCCCAGCACCCATCTTCTCTAGTCCAGCTGCAGTGATTACCTGTCAACCCAGAACAAGGAGATTTGAAATGCTGTCGATAGGCTTGCCTCTTTCTAATTTTTAAAATAATATTATTTATAGGTGTGTAAGCAACCCTGGCTATTTAAAACAGAGTAAAACATAAAATGTGTAAAGCTGAGAGCCCTGTCCCACTTGTTGACTTATGCCAAGCTAGCCATACTGGCTTGCTGATTGGGGTTGGCCAAGGACCATTTGTACCACGGTGCAGCAGCCAGCATGTGGGGTACGCAGAGCCTTGTGGGAGAACAGCTGAGGGTTAGAGGAGGGGATGGAATTCATCCTGCAAGAAGGAAGTGATAAACAAACAAGCTAGAGAGAGAGAAAACAGGGACTAACCAGGAATGGTGATTCCCATTCCTTGTGAAATCTTACTATTTTTCTTCTTTCCTAAGTATTGAAAAGATTTTTCTTGTGTTAATTTTTTGTTTTCAATATTGTCACCACCATATAATAAAAATTCTTCTTCTCCGTTTTTCTCCCATTTGCCTTTTTCTATTTGGCTTACATCAAGATTTGCCATGATCTATAGAGATTCTTCTGTGTCCTCTATTTTTTCTCAAATTCTGTATGTCTCATTGTATGGTTACTTTTATGTGTCAACTTGGCTAGGCCATCATAACCAAATATTTTATCAACACATGACTACATGTCACAGTGAAGACATGTTTTACACAAGAGTAACCTTTAAATCAGTATATTTGAGTAAAATAGATTAACCTCTGCACTTTAGGTGGGCCTCATTCAATCAGTTGAAGGCCTTAAGAGAAAACATGAGGTTCTAGAAGAAGAGGGAATTTTGTCAGTAGATGGCCTTCGGAGACTTCAGAATGCACTATCACCGCTTCCCTGGGTCTCTAGCCTGCTAGTTTACCCTGAGTATTTTGGATCTGCTAACCCTTGTAACTGCATGAACTAATTCCTTAAAGTTTATTTTCTCTTCTTCTCTCTCTCTCTTTCTCCCTCTCAACCTGTTGGAGTTCAGTCAGGCTTGCGGGAAAAATATTAGGTATAATGGCCACAAACCCTCTTGAAAGGCCTAAGAGTTTGCATAACTTTGGTAATAGATATATGGTTAAAGGCAACCTGATCTTTACCTTTAATTAAATAAGAGTAGTAACAAAGGAATGTGGAAATCATCTAGCTAGCTTGTTTACTCATGTGATCTTAAAACTAACCTTTAATGTACCAAGGGTGTTTAATTTAATTCTATTCGGGAAGTCCACCATGTCAATTATCCTCTAGTGGTGTTAACTCAAGCCTTTGTCAATTAATCTTTACGTAATAAAAGCAAGCCTCACCAACCGGTCAAGGCCACAGTCACAACTGTTTACGGTACTCTCCAGGGAGTCTGGAAGCAGCTCAAACACACTCAGCTGTACTGGTAAAACAGAATATCTGTGTGTCAGTGTACTTTATTCATCCATGGCTGGGTCAGGGATCTACAAGCGACAGACCCTCCCACAGCTAGTGCCCCCATGTAAAGAATGCTACCACACCAACCCCCACACAGCCCTACTAGTTCTTTCTCTCTTGGGAACTGTGACTAATACACTTGTCTTACAGGGGTCAGAAAAAAATGCCCTCCCCCTGCATCATCACAGCACTGATCTAGGGCTGGAATCTGCCCCTCTGAAGAAGAGCCCAACTAAGCTCAAGATGGTCAAATGGGTGGGAGTGAGTGCTCTGTCTACTCATTGACTCTCGTTCTCTCTGCTTGCTGTGGTGTGGTGCTACACACTTGTGGTCCCAGCTACTCAGGTGGCTGAGGCGGGAGGATTTCTGGAGCCCGGGAGGTCAAGGCTGCAGAGAGCTAAGATTGCACCACTGCTCTCCAGCCTGGGTGACAGAGCAAGGCCCTATGTCAATAAAGAGAAAACAAATTGTACCTGTTTTGACTTGGATTCATTATTTATTTTTGGCCATTTTATTAATTTATTGATTATGTTCATGTCCCTCTTTCTTGCCTCCTCCCTAAAAGGGCTTGGGGAAACTTACTATAGCACTTATAATACAGTTGATAGAAATAGAAAAAGGAAGAAAATCTCAGCACCATGGAAAAAGAGGAGGGAGCGTTATCACCCTTCTGTCTGGGAGGACATCTCCGCTTTACCAGATGCCAGTGTCTCTGAGCTTCCGAAGTATTCACAAGCACCCCAGGATCCATGCACAGTGCCCACCAAGGGGAAGCTCCAGAGGAGGTATCTGGAGGTTTCAGAGGTTTCTGACCTGGACTCCTCCTCTCTTTCCCCAAAATAAGTAGGAAAGATGAATTAGAGCAATGCCTGCTGAAGTCGAATGAAATCATGGATATGATCACGGCTTCAGCACAATCACAATTTACAGCTGATTTTGGTAAATTTTCAGAAATAATGAGACCAGCAATCGTGACACCAGTTTCCAATGGCAGTCAGCATAACGCCCGGGGCTGGCTGGTGAGGGCAAGGGAGCTGCCCTTCACCGCATGGGCTTGAGGGAGAGTCACACACTCACAGTATCTGACTGTGGCACTGAGTTGGCCGGCTGTCTCAGTCTCTGTGAGGCTGCTGGAGCAGCCAGGCCGGCCGGGGACATCTTCCTTCCCCTGTGCCCCGTGAATCTCACTAAAGAGGAAAGACAAGCTGGTTTCCCACGGGAGGCTTCCCAGCGGGCTGGGGAGCTCTTCACCTCCTCCCTCTACTGCATGAGGGCCGGTGCTCACTGTTTTCCTACTGAGGGCTTCCTGCAGTGGAAACATCAGGGGATTGTCAATCAAGAGACCTGGGTTCTGGTGCCTTCCTTGGTAAAATCCAAGGTCCCCTCATCTATTAAATGAGAAGTTGGAACTGGTTGACCCCAAGGCCTCCTTTAGTTCTGACATTCAATGAGTTGAGAGCAGACAAGACCCTCTTCTGGAAGCAGGTGGGGTTTATCTATATAAACAAATCGATTAACATCCCTGTGACCCGCATTCTTCCTCCTAAGCTTCATGATCCAAAATAAGCCTCTTCTTAGTTGTCCATGTCCTTTCTTGAGAAGCAGCCTGGCTTTTCTGTTTTGGCCACACCGTGACTGAGGGAAGAGATGCCCACCTCACCCAGAATTCAATAGGCTGAAGCCCCAGGGAGACTGGGCCATCTGCTCCCACCCCTTCCAGCAGGACCCACCTTTCCACCGCACTTAAGAGTCTCCAGTTTTCTGGAACACTTTGTGTTTCTCTGTCCAGAAATGACCCATAAGAATTTCTCCTCCTGGTATTTTTGGTGCAGATGCAGTTAATTATCAGCCCTTGAAGCTCCACATCAGAGCCCTGGAGAAGGGGCAGGCAACAGTGACCCATGCCCAATGGACGCATTCCTTGGGCGCTGCAGTCGGACAGTTCCATGGAAGCTGAAAGACTGACCCTCTAAGGAAATGATAGCTCTACCACTAGCATCTATTGTTCACGCCCTGGAGAGCACGTGGTGCCCTTGTGTGACCCCTAGAGCCCTATATTTATTTTGAGGGGGGTAGATAAGCAGTAAGATAGTGTTTGTGAGCTCAGAAATGTCTAGCAGGAACCTGACCATATTATCCTGGGTCCAAGACTCAAGGAGCCTCTCTTCCTGGCCCTCTGCTCTCTAGGGACTTTGGTGGGTACTGGCTTTGCTGGGTCTCCTGTGAGCGCAGGGATTTGATCAGCACCCAGCAGCCCTGGGTGGAGAGGCAGGAGGGATTGTCAGTATCCTGGACAGTGAGGACCCCAGGAGAGCGCAGGAGATGAAGGTGAGGAGCACTTGCAGTCAGCAGCAGCACATGTAGTGACACCTAGGTCCTTGGGAGGTCCTTGAACCTCGGATCCCAGGCTTCTGTGTAAGGGAGTCAAGGACACCCAACTCAGGTGTCTGGGGGCCTGGGCACAAGTCTGCAATGGTGAGTGCTGTGTCGTTTATCCTGTGATGGTCCCACAGTACTAATTAGACAAATGGTGATTACCACACTGAGTCCAGACCGGGGCAGCCAAATGGAGACAGGAGAGACCAGGAGCCTGGTGAGGAGGGAACAGGTGACAGAATAGACTGCCAGTCCAGACCCCTGTTTGTGAGACACAAATGGGATGAAGGAGCATGTGAAGGTTCTGAGTAACCCAACAGGTGAGGGCAGATGGCTCCCTAAAGAGACTCAACTGTGACATGCAGACTCTCACTGCAGCAAGAAGTGCTGGGGCAAGACACCAGGGAGAACTTCCACACCAGGAGGATTGAGAGGAAGCACCCACATAGAGAAGCATGTGCTTGGATTAAAAGTCCCCCAGCCCCTATCCACTGCCATGTTTAATAGTCCAAACCGAGCAGTGTGCAAGACAGAATACAGGGTGTCGTGGGCAAGAGGCACCACTGGGCTCAGCCGCATCTCTCAGGAGGCTGTATGTTTCCTCACTGGGTACTGATCAGCATCCCAGTGGCATCTGCCTCTCCAGCACCCCCATTCTTCGGAACCAGGAGATCGCAGACTTTTCTGCTCCTCTGAGGCAGCAGAGAGCCCACCAGGCTCAGAGCTTCCCTTCAACAACAGGCATCTCAGAGGGTGAGAAGCGAGAAGGGCTCGGTGCACAGATACATAAAAAATGGGAGACGGAGTCACACCTCAGAGGCAATGGGACAGCTGCCTTTGGAGCAGTGGGCTCAGTCCTAAATTCTGTTTAAAACACTACTGAGACAGATCACTGAGGTTGAATTTGGGCAGATGCTTATGATAATTGGAAGTTGTCTCTCACACTGGCAAGATCAGCAGCCACGTGTGCAGGAGACCATCTGTGCTCCATCTGCTAGAAGAGGAGCCAGAGAATAGCCCTGAAAAGCAGTGCAAAGACTGGAGTTAGCTGAGGGTGAGTTCTCGCTTGTGGGTGGGCTGGGGAGGCGAGAGCAGGTGTGTCACCAGCTCGTGCCCTCAAGTCTTCCTTTGTGACCTGCTAGGAGGTGACAAGTCCGCCAAGTTTCCACCACATGCCAGGAATTTCTGAGACTGCTCCTTTTCATTCCTGCAAGAGTCTGAGAGGCAGGTGACTGCCATCCCTGTAAAGAGACACTCCAGGTCTGCGCCCTTGCCTCTGAGAAGCCCCAGGTCGCCAGACTGTGGCTGAGGTGCAGGGCTAGGGTAAGAATGAGTCAAAGAGACCAAACCAGAGCACTCCTGAAGCTGCCTCTGCCTGCCTCCAGAACCCAGGGGCCAGGACGTGCAGGACGGTCCCAGATCCAGACCCCCTCCCAGACTGGGCCCCCAGCCCTCCCAGGATCCCGCGTCAGGGGTAGAGCGGAGGGAGGCATTGGGCCCTTTCTTCTTGCCCACTGGGAGGCACAGGAATAAGGAAGCCCCAGTCCTTACCCTACCTGTGGCCCTGCCATAGAAGCCTGAGTTGATCCACATGAAACCAACTCTGGGCACAATGCATGCTCAGCGAGGGCTCTCTGGATTCGCGATTTACGCTCCAGGCTCAAACAGTGCTCCTGTACCTCTCTCTGCTTGAAATGTCTGTCCCCAGAATAGGCCAGACATGCGTGCAGGCTCAATGTGGTCCTGCTTTCAAATTTCTCTTCTGCCACATCTGCCACTTGGTTATCGCTAAGACTTAGTTTCTTCTTACTGCAAAATGAGAACATTAATGAAAGCTTCCAAGGAAGCTATAGTGCTGATGACATCAAACAAACAAACAAAAACAAAAAGTATATTTCAGCAGTCAGCACATTGCCTGGGAAGCACTTGGTAAATGGCAGCTGTAATTTTGCTCTTAACATCACTGGAGACAGCCCAAGTGTTATCTCCAGGATTTGTCTCCGTGCGCGGGTTACTTCTCTCCTGTGTGCTATGAGTGCCCTCTAGCGCCAGCCTTGTGAGTTGCAAGGAGAGACCCTGAATCCTCAGCCCTGCAACTTCTACAAGTGCAGTCCTGTCACTTAACGACAGGTATACATTCTGAGAAATGTGTTGGAGGTGGTTTCATGGTTGTGTGAACACAATGGAGTGCACTTACACACACCTAGATGGCACAGCCTACTGCACACTAGGCTATAGGGTTAGGTTTAGGGTCGTGTAAATAATTTCACATTATTACTAATAATAAATTATTATTTATATTGCACTATTACTTAATTTAAAGGCTATTAAAACATGTTTGTCTTCAATGAATGGCCTTGGTTTCTGTGGGCAGTGTCTCCTCATGGAAAGGTAGTGCGTTCCTGCTAAATCAAGGACAAAACGGTCCTCCAGGAGCTGCAGGCTGCAGCAGCTTCTCCTCTACCTCCTTCACTGCCTCATACTGTTGTTGACTTTGAAAGCTTCTTTTGGTTTAGTTTTATCAACAGAGCTAGTATTTCATGAGGTTCTACTACATACCAGGTTCCAGAAAGCTAAATGCCTTTTGTTTGTTATTATTCACTAAATACAAAAATCACAGCTCTCTTCTCATTACTCACACAACAAAATTTAGCTGAGCGAGATTGAGTGACTTTCCCAGGGTCACACAGCTATTAAGAGCAGAGTCGTGTTTAGATTCATGTGTGAATACTGAACACAGAAATGGACCAGCGGAAACATCCTATGTTCCAGAAGCCTACTCAAGCCATTTGTTCTTATTTTAAGGAAAATCTTTATGCTAATTTTAAACTCCAAATACTTATGAATGGCAGAGATCTACAGATTTGATTCTGATGTAAGAAATGATGCTCACCAGCTGGTTACTGCTACCACCCCACAACCCTGAGCATAGTGGACAAATGTATAAGCTTCGTGGTTAGAATGAAGAAGGGATTTGCCATGAGACATGGGGCAGGAAGTTCTTGAGAGGCAGAGGGAGAGCATGAGAATGTTGGGAAGGAAGGAGAGATTCTCACACATCTGGGAAGATGACAATCCATCAGCATGTCCAGAAGGAAAATTAGGAGGAGGAGCAGAAATAGATGAGGCTGGATATAGAAGCAGGGCTGAAGCTGTGTCCATTGTGGTAAAGAGTTGTGATTCTATCCAGAAGGCAATAGGTAGCATTCTAAACAGAGATCTTTTAAAACCAGAGTCAGCAAATTATTTTCTGCAAAGGGCTAAATGTTACATATTTTAAGTTTTCCAAGCCATATGGTCTCTCCCTCAGTGACTCAGCTCTTCCATTATACCATGAAAGTAGCCAGAGACATTATAAAACACATGTATTGGCTGTGTCCCAATACAACTTTACTTACAAACGCGGACTGTGTCAGACATGGCCCATGCATGGTAGTTTGCCACACCCTGTTTTAGAAAGCTCAGGTTTATGATGTGATGGAGAATGCCTACGAGAGCTCTTGTTTTAAATGGTAGAGTGAACATACATTGGAATTCTATCCTGCTTGACCCAAGCTCTTGATAGCGAAAGGTAGAAAAGATAGATAATAAATAGATAGATAGATGATAGGCAGGTAGATAGATGATAGATAAAGAAAATACATAGCTGTTCCAGAAAACAGAAATGGATAACTTCATGAACCAAAAGCAGAGTAATATACTTTAGAAAGGAAGCAGGCCAGAAAACCCACAGTTGCAAAGCAAATAGAATTTCCAACTGCCTCTTGTAGCCCCTTCCTGGAAGTAGTCACAGCCCAGGGTGTTCGACTTCTTCCTCTGTTTTTTGTTTGTTTGTTGTTTGCTTTTCTAAAAAAAATTCCCTTTCCCTGCTTTTTTGTCACGCAGCCTTTGTCACTTCAAACAGCACAAGTGTTCTTTAAAAAACATTATATCGACCTTTCAATTAAAATGCAACATGTCTGAAACTTGGTATCTAGAGAGGTGAGATGGACAAAAGAGTCGTTGTTAATGCACATTTTCATTCTCCAAACTTCACCTTGCTCACAGTAACAGACAATGCACAAAGCCACTTCCTTATGGACTGATATTCTGAAATCCTTTTATGCCTGGCCTTTCCATCCTTCAACTTCCCCTCTCCCACGCTGTGAATGATTGTATTGGACATTTTTTTTTTAATCTCAGTGACAGGGGAACACAGGTAGCTGGAATATAGCTGTGACCCAGATGCTTCTGTTTCTAGCATGTATTTATTTTGCAGCAAACATTTACATCCATGGTTTTTCACTGTCTTTTGAAAATAATTAGGCAATATCTCATCTGAGGTAGGATGTTTCTAGTGGTTGTGTTCTGAGGGAGAGAAACTAATCAGTTCTCTTTTCACTGCATTCTAGGAACAGTAAGAGGACCTTGTGCATGAATAATTTGTTTCTACACTACAGAGTGGTTAACAAGCAGATTAGTAAAAACAATTCTGCTTCACTTCAGTAACAGCCTCCTCCAACTCATTTTTTCTCAACAAACTTATTTTTCCAGCAGAAGAATCCCAGACTTCTTAGAGAACCCAGTGACTTTTTGCACCTTAAATCTGTGAAATCCTCATGTTTTCTTCTGCTGTATCCATAGTTCAAACAAAGATGAGGCAAAGCTAGACGCATTCCTGAAGGAACCCAAGAAATTCCTCTCTTTCTCTCTCTGGAGTGAAATGAATTCTCTAGACCACCAGTTCTAACCTTTAAAAACCAAACCTGTTTGTGAGATCTCCTTCAAATACTACTGTAGACCCCAGTGTTTATTCATTAAATTTTTTAAATATTTGTTTTATTTGGAATCAAAGTTTTTGTAATTTTAGTATTTGTATTAATATAAGGGAGAAATGTTTAAATCTGTCTATGCCATATGTGCCTCTGGCTTATTGCCCAATTAATTGTAGCCTCAGGCTAAACTTTGGTTTCTGTTTTTCATTTTTGTCAGAAGAAATGTAACTGATCTCAAAACATCTGCTTTTATTGTAGGGACTCGTGCTGCCATCTCCATTCCTCTCTCTTTTCTTGCAATCTTGGTGGAAGTTCTTTAATATGAACATTTCAACCACCTTCATTCTACCATGTCCACTATCAGCACGTTCAAACTTATCCAGCCAAGGCTGTCATCTTAGGCCAGGGATTTTTTAGGAATCTATTTTGCTGTGATGTGGCTGGCACCCCTTTGACTCACTGTATCACCCCAGGATTCTTTTCATTTTACAAGCCCAAGAGGGCAGAAAAAGAAGTAGGTGAGCAATTAAACCCTCTGAGTCAGCAGCATCTCCCCTTGTGTTAAGCAATGTTGTAGAACTTTGTATTTAGTAAGCTCCTAGCAGATGAGCCACGTGGCTGCTGAGCACACATGCCTGCTTGCTGCTGTGAGCTCAGACACCCTCATCATTAGTCTTTTCCACCTCTGGAGGGAATTGTAAGGGCCACTTAATAACCCGTAAATCGTAGAGAGTTAAAGGTGTTTCCCCAAAACACTGATGACAGAATGAAAGGTGAGGAGTGTTAGCTACAGGTCAAAAGTGCAGGAAAGTCTCTCAGTGTGGGTTGTTGAAATGCAGGTCTTTTTTCTTTTGGAAGTCTCCCTAGAATGGGGTCAAGGACTCTGCCTATTCTAGGATGAAAAATTGGGATATTAGACACCCTCAGATATTTATCCCAAGCTTTCATTTTGGGCTCTTAATTAGTTTGTTCATCCATCGCAATCTCAAATGCTAAGCAGGGCATTTGAATCTCTCCACAGTCCAAATCAGCACCGTCTTTTAAAGTTGAGTTTCTTATTATTCTCATCTGATATACCTTATTTATCCCACACCCACCCCAATAACATGTCGTGCTCACTGTTATCTACACTGTGTTCCACCGGCAAAGAGTTCTGTTTTTCTTCCAGCAATTTGTCATTTTTTAAAGAGTTTATCAGTTCTAAGAGACATAGACCAGCTGTGCTATCTCATTGTGGTTTTCAGTTCTCTAGTATGTTGAGCACCTTTTCGTATGTTTACTTGCCATCTGTAGACCTTATTTGGTGAGGTGTCTGTTCAGATCTGTGTGCATTTTTAATTGGGCTGTTTTAACTTGTTGTTTAGTTTTAACATTTTTTTATATATTTTGAATACAAATTCTCAGATCTGTATTTTGCAAATATTTTCTTCAATATGTGGCTTGTCTTTTTGTTCTCTTAACAAGGTCTCTTCCAGAGTATAAACTTTAAATATTAAGAAATCCACATTGTCATTTCTTCTGTGTATATCAACCTTTGGTGTCATTTGTTAAAATTCATTACCAAACCCAAAGGCACATAGCTTTTCTTCTAGTAATTGTATAGTTTTGCATGTTTAGTGTAAGGATGATTTTGAGTGTTTATTTGTGTAAGTTGTAAAGTTTTAATCTACATGCATATCATTTCTTATGGTTTCCAACTAATCATTCCCTCACTATTTTGGGGAAAGACACAGGATAGTGAGTTCTGTTAGAGTAGACAGATAGCTAGACATGAACAGGAGAGGGAGCTCCTGGAAAAGGGAATGTCTGGGAAGGCTCACCTGGAGGGACCACCAAAAATTCACATATTAGTAGCATCTCTAGTGCCAGAGTGGATGGGCATTTGTCAGTTGTGGGTAGGAGGGAGAAGAGGTACCTATGCAGAAAGAAACACCCTAGAACTCCTCTTAACATGCCCCAATCATTGTTCACTCTGCAATAAAAATGTCAGAATGTTGCTAGCTACATGCACATAAGAAGGCCAAAGGGAACATTCTTAAGAGAAACCTGGCACCATAAGTACAGATTAGGGCAGAGATGGACATTCAAAAGAGATAGGCAGGCACAGTAGGTACAAACATCACCGCTGTCAGCCTGCCTGGGATGGCGGGAAGGAGGCTGGTGCCAGAGTGGATTCGGTTTCATCACCACACATGTACCTCAACCAACAGTGGGGAGGTCCCACATGCCTAAGTGGGGCAAGTCAGGGACCTAAGGCAGTAGCAGGAAAACCAAAGAAAACAGGCAGAGACTTGAGACAGGCAGGAATGTGAAGAAATCCAAAATAAAATTCCCTGCACTGGACTCTTAGGCTGTTTTCATGCACAATCAGTCCACTCCTCCTCATTTTTCTACAATAAGCTCTTCACACTGTATTTCTTTTCAGTGAAGTTATCTGCCATCTTTGTACTGCCTCTTGGTGAAAATCTTTCTTCTGAGTTAGACAAGAACTGGGACATCAGCTCTCCCCAGTAATAGCTCCATTTCAGTTTGAATTTACAGAACTGATGGGGCTTAATAACTGGCGCTCCAACTTTAAGTGGTGCAGGAGGTGGCCAGTAGTGTACCCCAGCTGTCTCACCGGGAGCAACAGGGCCCTGCATAGTCCCTATCTGCCTGCAGGTGGCATGCTGCCACGACACTGCCAGCAAGAGGGCCTGGCAGTGTTCCCAGCTGCCAGCAGGGGTATAGGACGACTACACCGTGAGCAAGAGGGCCCTGCAGTGTCCTTAGCTGCCAGCAGGTGGCGCACGGGCACCACAACATAAGCAAGAGGATCCTGCAGTGCCTTGGTTGCCAGCAGGGGGCGTGCTGCCACTACACTGTGAGGAAGACAATCCTGTAGTGCCCCCAGCGGCCAGAAGAGGTCGTGTCCCCACTACACTGCAAGCAAGAGGGCCCAGCAGTGTCCCCAGCTGCCAGCAGGGGAGCCAGCCGCCACTCAACTTGCAGCAAGAGGGCCCGGCAGTGTCTACAGCTGCCAGCAGCTGAACATGCTTCCACTAAACTGTGAGCAAGAGGGCCCTGCAACGTCCCTAGCTGCCAGTAGGTGGCGTGCCACCACTATACTGTGAGCAAGAGGGCCCTGCGTGCCCTGGCGCCACCAGGAGGCGCTGGCCACCAGTGTAAGCAAGAGGGCGCTGCAGTTGACCTAGGCGCCAGCAGGAGGCGCAGTGGCACAGCAGCGTGAGCAAGCAGGTCCTGTAGTGCCCGGCTTTTCAGATTACTAAGGTTCCACCTGTCTCTGCGGTGTGCCCCTGGCGACGGGCGTCTCTGTGCCAGCACCGCGTCCACCACGGCCCCCCGCCCTGCGGAGGGCGAATGTGCACCTGTGCGCCTGCACCACGCCCCCCCAACCCCCGGCCTGGCGGTGTGCATCTCTGCGCCTGCGCTGCACCCGCCCTGCCGGCGACCCGGCGTTGTGCGTCTCCATCCTGCGCCGCGCCTCCTCAACGGGGCCGCGTAACCGTGCGTCTCTGCGTGTGCGCCGCGCCCCTGGCGGAGCGGCGGCCCGCCGCGCCTCTCTGCGCCCGCGCGGGACCGCCGCGCCGCTCTGCGCCCGCGCGGGCGCGGTGCCTTTGCGAGGACGGAGCTGCGTTCGCCACAGCACAGACCCAGAGGACATCGCGAGGGCGGAGCTGCATTCTCCTCTGCACAGACTCCGGGGTACTGCGAAGGCGAAGCAGCGTTCTTCTCAGCACAGACCTGGGCGTGCGGGCCAGGGGCACCGCGAGGGCGGAGCTGCGTTCTGCTCAGCACAGACCTGGGGGACACCGCAAAGGCGGACCACCATTCTCCTCAGAACAGACGTTGGGGGCGCTGCCTCGCTTTGGGACAACTCGGGGCAGCATCGACGGTGAGTAAAATCCTTCCTGTTTGCAGCCCTGAATAATCAAGTTCAGAGACCAGTTAGAAGGGTTCAGTGTGCAAAATGGGAAACCAAAAGCCCCTCTGAATCCTGCCCACCAAAGTTCTCCCAAGCGAAGGCAAGGGTCCACAGTGCCAGGTCCACGCTGCAGCTTCGAAACACAAATGCAGCACTGCTAATGCAGACATGACACCCAAAATATGACACCCACATTACTCATGTCACAAGCACCTGTAATGCTAATGCACTGCCTCAAGAAAAAAAATTAATGTAAGATTGGCAATCCCCATGCTGCTGTGCAGTCCTCACACAGTAATCGTAATAATCCACATTAACAAAGTACATACAAACTTAGGAACCTAGGGTTAGGGTTAGAGTTGTCGTCAGGGCCCAGGTTAGGGTTAGGGTTAGGGTTGGGGTTAAGGGTTAGGGTTAGGTTAGGGTTAGCGTTCTAATTGCAACGTGAGAGAGTAGGACGTCACACCCAATATCGCAGGGAGTAGAAACACCCTTGTGATACTGTTCTTAATCTTCAGGGAGGAACAGGATGATATTACTCGAATACAGACGGGTGTACATCCTCTGTATAAAGCCGGTGTAAACCTGTCTGTGAAATAGTTGACAATTTCCAGAGAGGAAGATGTTATTACTGACAATATGGTAAACAGGCTGTGAGTCTGCCGCGGGTCCTAAGAGCCAGGGGGCAGAGGGGCTGGCTCTTACGCTTTGCCCCCCTGCGATGGGGGTCCTAAGAGCCCGGGGGGCAGAGGGGCTGGCTCTTACGCCCCGCCTCACGGGGGGCTCCTCGCTCCCCTGCGATGGGGGTCCTCCACCCCCTGGAGATTGTATTCGGATCAATATCGTCAGGTGGGTGTGCAACTATTGCGATATTGAAAGTAATACCATGCTCTCTCCCTCCCTGGACATTGGGAACACTATCGCAGGTGGGGGTACACCAACTGCGGTATTAGGAGTCATGTTAGTATTACTTGCTACTCATTTATGATTCACATTAATATGAATTACCAATATTAATGTTAAGAAAAAATTGCTAATAAAAAGTTTTTGGGTTATTAATATTAATTATTAGGAGCTAATATTACTGTGTTCTAATATGATCAGTCCCAGTTATTAATATTAGGCGTTATTAATAGTTAATATTAATAATTTATTGTTATCGTCAGTATGACTCTTGAATATTATCATTATCGGTATTGATATTAAAAATTTTATGATCAATTATTAATATTGATAATTATTAATATCAATTAATAGTTGATATTATTAATTGTCATAAGTAATATTGCGACCTTCCTCACAGTATTATTGGGAGTCATATCATCCTGTGGCCCTGAGGAGAGAAGGCATTTCTCTTTCTGTCTCCTGTCTCTGGAGGAGGAAGAAGTAAAAGTTGAAAACCAAGAGGATTGAAGTCAGTGGCAAGACCAGCCGCTGCCACTGATGAGCCGGCCTGAGGTGAAAAGATGAACCCCCCCTCCCCCACTCTAAGGACATGTGCTCTGAATCCATCAGGACCCTTTCACGTGGAACCTCTTAGAGTTGTAAGCCCTGAGAAAAGGCCTAGGAAGTCTGTCTTCCTTCGGGGCGCTCGGCTCTTAAGATGCGAGTCTGCCGACACCCCCGTCCGATTAAAAGGAACCTCTTCCTTCTTGAATCTGGCATCTGAGGGGTTTTTTCCACGGCTCGTCCTGCTCCAGTTTTTGGTTCACATGACCGGGAATCGAACCTGGGCCGTGGCGGTGAGAGCGCCGACTCCTAACCAGCAGACCACCGGGGAACTTCAAACTTTGTGGGCAATAGATTGCCCAACATTAGAAGTGGGTTGGCCGTCAGAAGTAAGCCTGGACAGGTCCCTTGTTTCTCAAGTGTGGCACAAGGTAACTGGGAAAGGATACCTAGACCGCTTCACATACATAGACACTTGGTGACAGCTGGTGCTAGACCCCCCACAGTGGCTAAGAGGGCAGGCAGCAGCAATACTAGTAGCCAAGGGACAGACAGCTAAGGAAGGATCCCGCTCCACCCGCTCAGGGAAATCAACTCCTCAAGTTCTGTTCGACCCAACATCAGAAGATCCATTGCAGGAGATGGCACCAGTGATCCCAGTGGTGCCCTCCCCTTACCAGGGACAGAGGCTCCCCACTCTTGAGCCCACAGTGCTTGCGCCTCCGCAAGACAAGCGTATCCCTAGGCCACCCAGAGGAGACGAGAGGGGGTGAGGCCTCGGGAGAAACCCCTCCCTTGGCAGCTCATTGATGACCCAAAACGGGGATACAAATGCCCCTGACAGAGCAGCGGTATACTGGGATAGATGAGGATGGTCACGTGGTGGAGAGGTGTGTTTTTCTCTACCAGCCCTTCACCTGTGCCGACCTTCTCAACTGGTAAAACCATACCCCGTCCTATACCGAAAAGCCACAAGCTCGAATTGATTTGCTCCCAACTATTATCCAGACCCACAACCCCACCTGGGCTGATTGCTACCGGTTGTTCATGTTCCTCTTTCACAGAGATGAAAGGCGAAGAGCACTCCTACCAGCAACTAAGTGGCTAGAGGAACATGCACCAGCTGATTATCAAAACCCCCAAGAGTATGGAAGGACCCAGTTACCAGAAACCGGCCCCCAGTGGGACCCAAATGAAAGAGAGGATATGCAAAGGCTAAACCGAGACAGGGAAGCTCTCTTGGAAGCATTCAAGAGGGGAGCTCAGAAGGCCACAAACGTTAACAAGGTCTCTGAGGTCATTCGGGGAAAAGAAGAAAGTCCAGCACAATTCTATGAGAGATTGTGTGAGGCCTATCGTATGTATATTCCCTTTGATCCTGATAGCCCTGAAAATCAGCACATACTTCACATGGCTTGAGTCCGTCAAAGCGCAGAAGACATGAGAAGAAAACTGCAGAAACAGGCTGGGCTTGCAGGGACGAATACATCACAATTATTAGAAAGAGCTAAGCAAGTGTTTGTAAACAGGGATGCAGTAAGCCTTAAGGAACACCGCACAGAGAATGAACGTCATGCCCGGTGAGACGCCGACCTGCCTGTTAGCTGCAGGAATCAGAGGGGTCCCCCCAAAGAGGCAAGGGAAGGGGGGCCCTGGGAAAGAAACTCAGCTTGGCTGTCAGAGTTGGCAGCGTAACCAGTGTGCTTATTGTAAAGAAATAGGACATTGGAAGAACAAATGCCTTCAGCTTAAAAGAAAACAAGGTGACTCAGAGCAGGAGGCCCCGGACAAGGAGGAAGGGGCCCTGCTCAACCTGGCAGAAGGGTTCTTGGACTGAGGGAGAGCGGGCTCAAGTGTCCCCAAAGAGCCTATGGTCAGAATGACAGTTGGGGGTAGAGGCGTTGATTTTCTCGTAGATACCGGTGCTGGACATTCGCTAGTAACTGCCCTGGTCACCCCCTTTTCCAGAAAGACTATTGACATCATCGGAGCCACGGGGGTTTCAGCAAAGCAAGCTTTCTGCTTGCCTGGGACTTGCACTGTAGGAGGACATACAGCGACTCATCAGTTTTTGTTCATGCCTGACTGTCCCTTGCCCTTGTTTGGGAGGGCCTTGCTTAACAAGCTGAGAGCCACTGTCTCTTTGACAGAGCACGGCTCTTTGCTGCTAAAGCTACCCGGAACGGGAGTCACTATGACCCTTATGGTCCCCTGAGAGGAGGAATGGAGACTTTTCTTCACTGAGCCGGGCCAAGAGAGAAGACCAGCTCCGGCTAAGCGGTGGCCAAGAGTAGGGGCGGAAGATAACCCTCCAGGGTTGATATGGGGAGTAATATCATCCTCTCCCTGTTGGGATATTCGGAACCATATCCCAGGGGGGTGTCCACCCTCTGCGATATTGGGAGTAATGTCATCCTCTGTTTCCTTGGATATTAGACACAATATCACAAAAAAGTGTACACCCCCTGCAATACTGGGAGTAATATCATACTCTCCTTCCCTGGATATTAGAAAACAATATCATCAGGGCTGAACACCCCCTGCGATAATGGGAGTAATATTTTCTTTTTTTTCTTCTTTTCTTTTTCTTTTTCTTTCTTTCTTTTCTTTTTTTTGAGACAGAGTTTCACTCTTGTTGCCCAGGCTGGAGTGCGATGGCACGATCTCGGCTCACTGCAACCTCTGCCTCCCGTATTCAGGCGATTCTCCTGTCTCAGCCTTCCGAGTAGCTGGGATTACAGGCATGTGCTACCACGCCCCGTTCAGTTTTCTTTTTTTTTCTTTTTTTTTTTTTTGTGTGTGTTTTTAGTAGAGACATTGTTTCTCCATACTGGTCAGGCTGGTCTTGAACTCCCGACCTGTGATATTTTCTTCTGCTGAGGCAGGAGAATGGCGTGAACCTGGGAGTTGGAGCTTGCAGTTAGCCAAGATCGTGCCACTGCACTCCAGCCTGGGCGACAGAGCAAGACTCCGTCTCAAAAAAAAAAAAAAGACAATGCAAAAAATTAGCTCAGCGTGGTGGCGTGTGCCTATAGTCCCAGCTACTCAGGAGGCTGAGGCACAAGAATCGCTTGAACCCGGGAAGCGGAGGTTGCAGTGAGCCCAGATTTTGCCACTGCACTCCAGCCTGTATGACAGTGAGACTCCATGTAAACACAAAACAAAACAAAATGAAACAAAACCAAAAAACAAAACCAAACAGGCACTTCTGACACTGGCTGCAACATGGATGAACCTTGAAGACATTATCATCAGTGAAATAAAGAAATCCCAAAAGGATAAACATGACCAGGCTGAGTGGCTCACACCTGTAACCGCAGCGCTTTGGGAGGCTGAGGCAGGCGGATCCCTTAAGGTCAGGAGTTCGAGAGCAGCCTGGCCAATATGCTGAAAGCTTGTCTCTGTTAAAAATACAAAAATTAGCTGGGCGTGGATGCGCACGCTTGTAATCCCAGCTACTCGGGAGACTGGGGCACAAGAATCGCTCGAACCCACGATGTGGAGGTTGCAGTGAGCTGAGATCACGCCACTGCACTCCAGCCTGGGCGACAGAGAAAGACTGTGTCTCAAAAAAAAAAAAAAAAAAAAAAACAGATAAACAAATTCAACACTGTAAGATTCCACTTCTATCAAGTGCCTAGAGTAGTTAAACTCATAGAGTTGCAAATCAGAATGGTGGCCCCCAGGGTGGGCGAGAGAGAGGAATGGAGAGTTTGGTGAATGGGTGCCATTTCCATTTTGAAAGATAAAACTGTTCTGGAGATGACGGCGGTGATGGTTGCTAAACAATGTGAAGGTACTTAATGTCATTCAACTGTCAACTGAAAAATAGTGGAAATTGTCAATGTTTATAGCGGCCATTCTAGATGAAATCATATCTATTTACAACTTTTAGTATTGATACGTGGTATATTTTCCCATAATAAAAGATGAAAATGAAAGCAGTTGGATTTTTAGAAAGAAAAGAAAGAAGCGAAGAATACACACAAGCTTCCTCCTGATTACAGGAAGAGCCCCAAAGCTTCTATGGACACTCCCTTTTCTCTTCTTCTTCCTGCATTCTTATGAGGAAGTCTTTAGAGATTGGGGAGCTTGGGCGACTTTGGCTAATGAGGAGCACTGTGCCTTGAGCCTCCCAGGCCATAGAATAGTCAATACTCAGTCTGTGCCTCCAGCCCTGCAGTCTGAGGTTCCAGTCCTGGGGGCTCCACACCCGTCACCTGTATCAGGAGGCTCATGTCTCACCCTGTCTTCTTGCCAGCCTTGAGGATGGAGTCTGAGCCTCCATCATGCACCACGCAGGGAGGGCAGTGGACCTGTTCTCCGCGGTCATGGCCCGGCAGGGGGGAAGGGCAGTTCAGCTGAGGGACGTTCGGGAGCCTTGCTTTGTTTCCTCATCCTCAGGACAAACAGGACAGTGCGGTGGGCAGATGGGAGGAGACCAAGCTGCAACCTGTCAGCTCAGCAGACTGTGGAGTTTCTGTTCTTGCTTGTGGTGAAGGGGCCTCAGAAATCTTATTCAAACTTTTGCCTTCCTCCCCCACTGAGTTGTCCTTTTCATAGACACCTCACCCAAGATAACAGGGAATGAGTCCCTCTAAACTATTCCCTAAGAACAATAAAGATGATGAAGGTGATGATGAGGATAAAGAGGATGAAGACAGACACCAGGGTATCATGAACCCTTACCGAGGGCTTCCAAAAGGCCAGGCTCTGAGCTCTGTGCTCTATGCAGCTTGTTTCATTTCATCTGCCTAGTTTCCCAGTTACGAGTGCACATTTCATGATGATTTTACGGACTAGAGAAGGAGCAACGCATTTTCATAGGACTTGTACCAGATCACGAAGTCAAAAAGGGTGAAGTCCAATTTGAACCAGGCAGTTTAAGTCCGGACACATGGCATTTGGCCAATCCTCTCCCTGCATCCAACCTGCCCTCTCAAATCCTTGTCACTCAGGCCGATGCCCCTGCTCACTGTGCCCTTCCCTTTGGGGGTTCCTTGTAGACCACAGCTAGACCAGTGGGTGCCACAATCACTGTGTCAAGTAGAGAAAGGGCAGCTGAGATCACATCAAAGGTTCCAGAAAGAATGGGCACAGGATCATTTGGGACACATCTCTCCCTTGCCCCTGTTCCTGGCTTTCCGTACAGCTCTCGACTGCCTCAAAGGAGTCATCGATTCGGAGTTTGGCTTCCATTCCTACTGAGGAAGCTGGAAAGCATTTCCAAAAATGCTCCTCAGACGTGCCTGTGGTTACGACCTCTGAGCTCTGCTTACAACTTTTGGAAGCTGGGCGTGGTGGCTCACGCCTGTAATCCTAGCACTTTGGGAGGCTGAGGCAGGCGAATCAGAAGGTCAGGTGTTTGAGACCAGCCTGGACAACACGGGGTAACCCCGTCTCTACTAAAAATAGAAGAAAAGGAGCCGGGCGTAGTGGTGGGCGCCTGTCCTCTCAGCTGCTCGGCAGGCTGAGGCAGGAGAATAGCTTGAACCTGGGATGCGGAGGCTGCAGTGAGCCGAGATCACTCCACTGCACTCCAGCCTGGGCCACAGAATGAGACTCCATCTCAAAAAAGCAAAAACAAAAGCAAAACCCAAACCACAACTTTCTGAGAGTTGGAAGACCATGAAGTAGAGTACCCGGGACTTAGAGTCTGGCCATGAATTTCGAATACCACCCTTTCTACTTCTCTGTATGGCAGGTGGTGAGATGTCCATCCTCTGAGACTCAGCACTCTCATCTGAGCTGATTTCTAGGTGATCTAATGGAAGTGAGCGATGATGAAACCGATCGTGGGTGCCCGCTGCGTGATCTCTCTGTGACGGATGTGGAAAGTCAAGGCAAAGTGAATCTCCCATACATTCATTACTATTTTAAGCTTCAGCTCCATACAGTTCAACGGAAATATCCCCTGACCTGAAGTTCCGGTTTCCCTGCATTCCAGACAGGACATTTTCTTTTGTCCTTATTTCAGTAAGTACTGAGTATTGTGAGAGGAACAAGTGAGTCTCTTTTGTTTCTGATTCCCCAGAGCCTGTATCTTGCTTGGCACAGAAGAGGCAGCAAAAGTCAAAATCTACGTTAATTCTTGAATTGACATTTCCTTGGTTCACAACCATTGGCTGTCATCAGTGTGACTTTGACTTACTTGATTCTTTTTGTTTTTTGTTTTTTGAGACGGAGTTTTGCTCCCGTTGCCCAGGCTGGAGTACAGTGGTGTGATCTCGGCTCACCGTAGCTTCTGCCTCCCAGGTTCAAGCCATTCTCCTGCCTCAGCCTCCCGAGTAGTTGGGGCTACAGGAGCCTGCTGCCATACCGGGAGAAGTTTTTGTATTTTTAGTAGATGCGGGGTTTCACCATGTTGGCCAGGATGGTCTTGATCTCCTGACCCCGTGATCTGCCCTCCTCGGCCTTCCAAAGTTCTGGGATTACAGGCCTGAGCCACCGCGTCCGGCCGAACATTCTGATGAAAACTCTAAGTCCACCTAAGCTAAGGACAGGAGTTGTAGCTGACGTGAATTTTCAAAGAAGACCTACCGATTTGAGGAAGCAATTACTCTCCTGCTGAAGGTGAAAAGTCAGAAAACGGAACGATGACATCACTAGGACCTAACCGGCATGTGGAACTATTTTCTGCTTATGAACTATCAACTTTCATTTCATTTCCAGCTGACATGGTCTCAGCTCTTGTTGCCCAGGCTGGAGTGCAATGGCTCGATCTCGGCTCACCGCAACCTCCGCCTCCCAGGTTCAAGCAATTCTCCTGCCTCAGCCTCCCGAGTAGCTGAGATTACAGGCATGCATCACTACGCCCGGCTAATTTTGTATTCTTAGTAGAGACGGGGTTTCCCCATGCTGAGGCTGGGTCTCGAACTCCTGACCTCAGGTGATCCACCCGCCTCAGCCTCCCAAAGTGCTGGGATTACAGGCGTGAGCCACCGCGCCCCGCCCCCCACCCAGTCTCAGCTGTTATACAGTGTTTATAAATGTTGTAAATCAAGGGAATTTGTATCAATCTAGTAGAATAAAATAAAGTATTTGAGTTCTTAATTTCCTTTAATTAGGATAATCTTTTTCTTCAAGTAAAGAGAACGGTTTTGTTATGTATTTTTCTTTGGACAAGATAGGCTGTATTTTCTAGCAGTTATGCATTTGTTATATATGATGATCTGGTTCTTGGAACATTCTTGAATCTAGTGTCTCTAAGGCAGGCGTGTACAGCAAGAAGTGAGGAACACAGAAATCAATGATGAAAGCATTAGAAGACAAGTGAGTTTGTCAGAACTGCAAAATATTGCTGAGCGTGGATTGCTCTGAAATCTGAAAACATTACTTGTGAATTGCTTCTATCCAAAATGCAGACACAATGCCGGGTGTTGGTTTACTTGTTTCCCATTTTTCAACCCCCTTTTCTAGGCAAAAGGTGTCCAGACCATGCAGACCCACAGAATCGAACCGATGTCTCTAGATTCCTCCTCCTAGAACTCTCAAGGGGTCCAGAAATGCAGCCGATCCTCGCCGAGCTGTTCCTGTCCATGTGCCCGGTCATGGTCCTGGGGAACCTGCTCATCATTCTGGCCATCAGGCTGACTCCCACCTCCACACCCCCATGTACTTCTTCCTCTCCAACCTGTCCTCGCCTGACATCGGTTTCACCTCCACCACGGTCCCCAAGATGATTGTGGACATCCAGTCTCACAGCAGAGTCGTCTCCTAGGCAGGCCGCCTGACTCAGATGTCTCTGTTTGCCATTTTTCGAAGCATGGAAGAGAGACACGCTCCTGAGTGTGATGGCCTATGACCGGTTTGTAGCCATCTGTCACCCTCTATATCATTCGGCCATCATGAAGCCGTGTTTCTGTGGCTTCCTAGTTTGGTTGTCTTTTTTTTTTTTTTTTTCTTCTCAGTCTTTTAGACTCCCAGCTGCACAACTTGATTGCCTTGCTAACGACCTGCTTCAAGGGTGCGGAAATTCCTAATTTCTTCTGTGACCCTTCTCCACTCCCCCATCTTGCATGTTGTGACACCTTCACCAATAACATAATCAAGTATTTTCCTGCTGCCGTATTTGGGTTCCTTCCCATCTCGGGGACCCTTTCCTCTTACTATAAAATGGTTTCCTCCATTCTGAGGCTTTCATCATCAGGTGGGAAGTATAAAGCCTTCTCCACCTGTGGGTCTCACCTGTCAGTTGTATGCTGGGTTTATGGAAGAGGCGTTGGAGGGTACCTCAGTTCAGATGTGTCCTCTTCCCCCAGAAAGGTTGCGGTGGCCTCAGTGATGTACACGGTGGTCACCCCCATGCTGAACCCCTTCATCGACAGCCTGAGAAACAGGGATATTAAAGGTGTCCTGCAGCGGCCCCACGGCAGCACGGTCCAATCTCCATATCTTTGTATCTGTTCCATTCCTTGTGTAGTGTGGGTTAAAAAAGGCAGTCAGGTCAAATAAGAATGATAACACAGGGTGAACACCCACTGTGACATTAGGAGTAATACCTCCTTAGGATATAAAAAACACTGTCACAGAGTATACACACAAGGGGTACACCCACTGTGATATTAGAAGCAATATCTCCCTATAATATGAAGAAAAATATCACAGGGTGTGCACACTCTCTGGTCTTAGGAGTAATCTTTTACCCTGGATATTACGACTAAGACACACGGGGTACACGCACTGTGATATCAGGACTTGTATCTCCCTAGGATATTATGAATCATATCACAGGGCATACACTCTGTGTGTACATCCACTGTGATATTTGAAGTCATATCTCTCTATGACATTACAAATAATATCAAAGGGTGTACACTCCTGTGACATATTAGGAGTAACATCCTTCTAGGGTATTACAGATAACGTCACAAGGTGAACACCTTCTGTGACATTTTGTACACCCTTTGTGACATTGAAAGAAACATCCCCCTAGGATATTACGAAGAATGACACGGGCGGTGTACACACATTGTGAAATTAGTAGTGAACTCCTGCAAGGATATTACGAATTTTATGACAGGGTCTACACGCCCTGTGACATTAGTAGTGACGTTTTCCCAGAATATTATGAAGAATATTAAAGGGTGTACAGGAACTGTGCCTTACGACTAACATTTCCAGAAAATATTACACGTAGTATCACGTGTGTACACCCCGTGTGACATTAGGAGTAACCTCCCACAAAACTGTAATGAAATATTTCACAAGGTGTACACCCTCTGTGACATTAAAAGTAATATTTCCCTAGAATTTGATGATAATATCACAGAGTGGACACCCTCTGTGATATGAGGATTGACATCTTCTGAGGATAATATGAGGAGTTTCACAAGGTGTAGAAACCCTGTGACATAAGGAGTGACATCCCCCTAGCATACGATGAATAATATTAAAGGGAACATAGCCCGTGTGGCAATCAAAGTAACTTCCCCTTAGGAGACTGAGAATAACACCCCACGGTGTTCACACATTATGATATTATTGTCCCGCTAGGATATTGTGAATAATATCGCAGTGTGCAGAGTCCTGTGACATGAAGATGAACATTCCCCTACATTACGGATATAGCAGGGTGTATACCCCCTGTGACTTTAGTAGTGGCATCTTCCCAGAATACGGAAAATCATGTCCCAGGGTGTCAACCAAGTGTGGCAGTAGAGAAAACATCCCAGGAGTAAAGGATTAACAGGGCGCCGCCCGCGATGGGGGGAGTAATATCACCCCCCTCTCCCCCCCTGGATATTACGAGCCACATCGCAGGGGGGCGAGGGCACCCCCAGGTACTGAGAGCCAGGAGAGGAGAGGGGCTGGCTCTTACTCGCCGTATCGCAGGAGGTGTCTACAGCCCCTGCGATCTTGGGAGTGATATCATCCTCTCCCCCGAATAGAAGAAACAATATCACAGGAGGATGTATACCCCCTGCGATATTGAAAGTAACATCATTTTCTCCCCCTAGGGATATTGGGAACAATATCAGAGTGGGTATGGACAGCCCCTGCGACATTGCCGCCACTATCTTCCTCTCCCTCCCAGGATAGAAGGAACAATGTCACAAGGGGGTGTACACCCCCTGCGATATTCGGGGTATCATCTTCCTCTCCTCCGCTGCCTATTAGGAACAATATCACAGAAGGGGTGTACACCCCCTGCTATACTGGGAGTGATAGCATCCTCTCGGTCCCTGGATATTAGGAACAATATCCCTAGGGAATGTACACCTCCTGCAATATTCAGACTAATATCATCCCCTCGCCCCCTGGATATTAGGATCAATATCACAGGGGTGGTGGGCACCCCCAGCGAAATTGGATGAAATATCGTCCTCTCCACCTTTGGATGTTAGGGACAGTATCAAGGGGGAGGTCTCCGCCCCCTGTGATATTGGGAGTCCTATCATCCGCTCCCAACCAGGATATTAGAAACAAGATGACCGTAGGGATGGATATCCCACCGCGATATTTTCAATAATGTCACCCTCTACCCCCTGGCTACTAGGAGTCACATCATAGTGGGGTGTACACTTTCTGCGATACTGGGAGTCATATCCTCTCCCCTAAGGATATCGGGAACAGTTTTATTAATTACTAATATTAATAAATACAATAACAATTAATAGTAATCATCGATATTAATAATTACAGTAGAGAGAGTAAAGCTTAATACGGATTAAAAATATTAATGATTACTATTAATTAATAGCAATATCACTATTAATTATAAAATAATGATATCAGTAATGAATGTTACCAAAATCAATCATAAGTGATGTTGGTAATAAAACAATGATCGATATTAAGATTAATAACTAATATTAAAAATGACATTAATAGTAATAATTGATTTTAATCATGCATAATCCTCTTTAAAATAATCATTAATGATTAATAACGTTATATACTATGAATTAATATTACCATTGATAATTATTGAGACTGATGTTTAATAATTCACAATATTATGACTCCTAATACCGCAGGAGGTGTACACCTGCCTGTGATATTGTTCCTAATATCCAAGGATAGAGAGCATGATATTAGTTTTAATATCGCAGTAGGTGTACACTCACCCTGTGACACTGATCCTAATATCCAGCGGGTAGAGTATGACATGACTGCAACATAGCAATAAGTGTACAGCCACCCGTTGATATTGCTCCTAACATTCACGGAAGAAGCGTATGACGTTACTCCCAACATCACAGGGAGTGTCCACCCCTTCTGTGATATTGTTCCTAGTATCCCGAGGGGGAGAGGATGATAATAATTCCAGCATCGCAGACTGTGTTCACCCACTCTGTGATATTGTTATTAATATCCTGAAAGGGAGAGGATGATGTTACTCCCCATAATTGATAGATATTCTTACCCATAATAGGGCGGGAGGTGCACATCCACCCTGTGATATTCCTGCTAATATTCAGAGGCCGAGAGGTTGATATTACCCCCAATATCGCAGGAAGTGTACAAGCCCGTGTGAGATGGTTCTGAATAATATTCCAAAGCGGAGGGGGTGATATGACTACATGTATCGCAGAAAGTGTACACCCCCCAGGGATATGGTTCCCATGATCCTGGACGGAAGGGGCTGATATTACTTTAAATACCACAGAAGGTGGACACGCCCCCACTGAAATTGCTTCTAATTGCAACGTGGGAGAGGAGGACGTGACACCCAATATCGCAGGGAGTAGAAACACCCTTGTGATACTGTTGTTAATCTTCAGGGTGGAAGAGGATGATATTACTCGAATACAGACGGGTGCACGTCTTCTGTACAAAGCCGGTGAACACCCGTCTGTGCAATAGTTGATAATTTCCAGAGGGGGAGATGATATTACTCACAGTACGGTAAACAGGCTGTGAGTCCACCGCGGGTCCTAAGAGCCAGGGGGGCAGAGGGGCTGGCTCTCAGTCCCCGCCTCGCCCCCCTGCCTCTCCCGCCCTGCATATTAGGAAAAATATCACAGAGTGGGTGTACACCTCCTGCGATATGGGGGGTAATAACATCTTGTCTTCTTCTGGATAGTAGGAACACTATCACACGGGTTTGTACACTTTCTGTGGTATTGGGAGTAATATCAACCTCTCTGCCTTGGAATATTAAGAACAATGTCACAGAATGGATGTACACCCCCTGCGATATTGGGAGTAATAGCAGCCTTTCCTATCCGTGGATGTTCGGAGTCATATTCCAGGGTGGCTGTACACCTCCTGCTGTATGCACCCTATTTGTTATCTTTTATCCCTCGCCCCCTCCCTATTAAATAATAGACAAAAAATAATGGGTTTAGAATAAATGAGTTCAAACAAATTGTCAAACATATGTGGGAAAATTGGAATCAGTTTCTGAGGAAAAGCAAAAAACTCAACAGAAATGCTCATAAAGCATCATCCCTTCATGGCTAGAGCTGCCAGGACACCAGAACACCAAAATCAGCTAGGGAAATTTTGTAGAAGTCCTACATGTACTAATTGTTCTGTGAATACACAGAGATGTAATTATAACTGTTACCTGCATGTACAGTAAAGATGAGAAGGCATTGGTCATGGTGGCAGCTACCTCAGGAGTTACATGGCAGACGTGGTTCCAGCACAGTATGTGTCAAGACAGAGGGGTCCTCGGAGGCTATTAGAAGCTGGTCATGGCACAGACATTGTAAGTCAGATGGTCTCATTACTTTCGATGACGAAACCAAAATTGCTTTTGCATCAGGCTAATACAACGGTCTGGCAAGAGCACAGGAAAAGTCCCTGTGGTGTTAGATGGGGACCTCTGATGCAGCACAATTCCTTCATCCCCTTCTCCAAAACCCCCTCTTCCAATTCCACTGAAGAGAAAATCTGATGGAAGTCTGGTGTAAGCAGGCTCAGATATATCTACCACCATAGATAGTAGAGGTGACTCACAAATCCAAGCCTATCAAATACATCACTAACAAATTACATGTTTAATTTTTTTTTGAAATTAGGGATCATGATATTAAAGTTATCAGAATCAAAACTGTCACTAATGTTTAAAAGGAAAAGAAAATCCTGGACAAATAGATTCAGAGAAGGCCTTGAAGAGAGGGTTCTCGTGCTTCTAGGCCTGATAACAAAAACTATCACAAAATACCACAAAAACCACAACCTTGCACAAAGGCCATAGCAACCTTACACAAAATACACTTCCGTGAGGACATCTATCCAGCAACCACCTGCCCAACCTTCAACTGACATCGACCTTGTTGTTGATCTGTATAGTTGAAGATAACTATATCGAAACAATTACATAAGCCTCTTCATTTTTCCTTTATTTGTTTCTACTCCCCCATGCTTCCAGGTTGATCGTTTTTCTGTTAAAGACCTTGTCTTCCTTCACCATTTGAATCTACATAGTTTATTTTGTCAGGCATGTTCCCATTGCAATGTCCTCCTCCCTTAGGTGTGTCTTTTTCCATCAGAGAGCCTTTCTCTGTTTTTTAGGTTTACAATGAGAAGGGGTCTAAAGCATTTTTGTAAAATTTTTACTGTCTTCCTAGGAAAAAATCACTGACTGACAGTATTGATATTGACTTATTTACATTTCTGGGGATGAGGAATTAAAGATTTCACAAATTTTCTTCTTGAGAATATCCAAGTTTTCACGTGAGCAAAACTGAATATGTAAATTGATATGTAAATTATGCTGCAGATAATATAGTCAAATGTTTACTTGTATTTAATTTGTTACACATGAATATTGCATATGTGAGATAATATACTAACAAATTATCACATTTAATGAAATGCTTTAATCAAATTCCCAATTGAATTTTTGATATCAATATCTTTTTCATTGTTTAATCCATCTTCAGAGTGAACAGGGCTGTCTAGGCAAAAGTCCTCACTTCTATCTACACTGTCTGAGTTACAGAACTTTTTGAATTTATTATGTTGTCACAGGAAGTTTCCTATTGCTTGTTTAAAGGAGTCTCTCTCAATATGATGCAGAATCCAAAAGCCCTGAAGGGCGTATATCCTGAGTTTCTGTTACCGGAGCCAAAGGTTGCCAATTTCTTGTAGATCCTGCTACAGTTAAACTTCATTTAAGTAATCATTAAAAGCTGCATTTATTCCCTCACTTGAAATTTTGATTTCACACTATTAGGACTAATTCTCTAAGTCTTTGTTAAGTAATGTTCCTCCTTTTCTTGTAGCTTCACTCTGATGATCTCTATATGCAACATCAATTGACATAAAGTACATTCGGGGCAAGAGAGTTTCCTTAAATATTACTTCGTTATTCAAAATAATCACAAAAGTACTCATCGTGGGAAAACTTGTGAGGATTCATATATAGGGAAATACTTTTTCTAAGGCATAATTCTGTAAAGAAATTCACCTTAATTTGAATATATATGGGAAAATATCCTTGTTCACTAGTAGTCTATATTCACTGTTTTCTTCCCTCATAGACCAGCCAGTTCACTATTATTCTCCAAATGATGTGTGCCTCTGTAGAGTCTAGGCTATCTGCATACCTAATTTTTCCCACAAATTACTGTTTTGAATTGCACTGAATTCAATTCAAGGGGATGTCATTTATAAACAGTGCAAATATATACTGCACAAGGGATCTTAGAAATCATATGCATGGTTTGATCCATAAGCTCATATGAGCGTGCAATGTCAACTTTTTTCATGTTTTTTTTAAACCCACTTAAATTCTATTTTAAGCCACCATCTGTCTGTGCTCTTAGGGCAGTTATCCTTAAATCATTTTAAGATGCTCCCCTCTAAGTACTGTGATAGTGATAGAGATGTCACCAGTCAGGTGTCCTAGGAAACCGACTCGGAGTTGGAGATTTGCATGCAAGGAAGTTGAAATGGATATTCCCAACACCTGCGAAGAGTGAAAGCAATAGGATTGGGCAGAGCAGGAAGCTGGCTGGAATGCAATCACTATCATGGCCGCAGCCCGCTCTACAGGGATCTTGGTGAGTTTACCTAATGAGCTCAAATTGGAGCAAGCAAGCCAGGCCATTATATTTCTGTACCAAGCAGTTCTCGGATGTGGGATGCCTTGAGAAGGGACATGAACTTGGATGAAGGAACTTTACTGTGCTGTGAGTGATGTTGCCAGGGGTCAGCTGTCAACACTCCCAGGAGACGGGGAATTATGTTTTAGTCACTGAGGTGACACCTAGTGCCAGACCACAGCCTTGTTAAACAGAGCCAGAATTTGGAGGATGGATGGTGGGTTTAACATTTGGGGCTTGATATCTTGTCCCCACAAGCTGCTGCTGGCCTATTCCTTGTCCATTTCTGTGTGGCCTGTTTAGGCCCACCGGCTTCCTGCTTCTTCTTTACCATATCTGGCATGCAAAAATCTACTCGTAATTTGGCCCATGGTCCCTTCTGCTTAGACATATCCTTGTAGCTATTTTTTTTTAAAGATGACTATGCCTTCTAGAATATTTCTAAGAAACTGCCTAAGTCACCACTGCTACCAAGAGGCCTTTGCTTTTTCCTCTTCTTAACTATGGGAAAGGAAGGTAGGAGTGTAGGGAGTGAGTATTTTCTAACCTGGAAAAAACTCATTTTACCCTATATAATTTTTGTTAGCGAATTCCTTCTTTGCACTTACTCCACAATCTTTCCAAATTCTCCCAAATGCTCAAGCTTTTAAAAAACAAAAGACAGAAATGATAGCAGGTTATTATTTTTTCCACCAAACCTTTTCTTTCTATTCCTTTACGTCAATGAGCTTAGAATAACTGCTCCTGGAACTGGGAAAGGGACTTGGGAAAAGAAAGAAAAAAAAAGCTCTCAAAGTTTAACATCACAGAACATTATAGTCACTGTTATTTTATATTTATTTATTTATTTATTTATTTATTTACTTATTTATTTATTTTTGAGATGGAATCTTGTTCTGCCACCAGGCTGGAGTGCAGTGGTGCAATCTCAGCTCACTGCAACCTCCGCGTCTTGGGTTCAAGCGATTCTCCTGCCTCAGCCTTCTGAGTAGCTGGGACTACAGGCGCCGCCACCACACCCAGCTAATTTTTGTATTTTTGGTAGAGATGGGTTTCACCGTGTTAGCCAGGATGGTCTCGATCTCTTGACCTTGTGATCCACCCGCCTCGGCCTCCCAAGGTGCTGGGATTACAGGCGTGAGCCACCGCGCGTGGCCTTGTTTTGTAATTTTTACATCATATATCCCGTGCGTTAGACCAAGAGCTTGTAAAAGCCAGAAGACATACAGCATTTGTAGTTCAATTAGAGATGTTTACTGATAAAACTGATTCTTCCATCTGAGGGTGGTATTTGTAGTTACAGTAATGTAGATGACAATCTAAGTTATGTTCTATAAACTGTGTCACTGACATCTCAATCTACAGCTAACTTTAATTTTTTACAAGCAGAGGAGTGGGTTGTATAGGTTTAGAAATACATTCATCAAGCTAGTTAAGTGAGATGGATTCAAACCTTCAACTCACTGGAATATTTACCAAATTGACTATTCATTATCTAAGGAGCCGTATAAACAAGGTACTTTCTAAAATTCAAAATTATGTAAGGTTTTATTTCCTTTTTATGCTGTTATGAATTGGATTGTAGAGGTTATAAGGTGAAATAAGATTACTTTTACAGTAAAACATACAACACATTGTCACAAGAGGGCAGCCTTTGAACATGAATTGCTTCTCAGGCGTCCTTGAAATTTTGAGAGTTACTTTAATTCACACAACTAAATAATAAAACACTACACAGGATCTAAGAAGATACTTTGACTTATGCATATTGTTACTTTTTTATTACTGCTAGTGGAAGATGTAATCTATAAGGAAGGCAAGGGCTGAATTTGTTTTATGTAAAAAGACAAATTTCTTTGGGTTGTAGCTTTCAAACATCAAGATAGTAGGTCAATGTCTAAATGAGTGTATCAAAGTTCTCACACTAGCACATGTAAATCCACCTCTTATCTACCCAAAATTCTAACCAAGCAAAGGCAAGGTGAAAGAACCAGACAAATGTAAGTGCCTAGGATACATAAATGCCACTGGATTTTATGTTTTTAATGTTCAACCTCCCAAGTTTCAATAAGAGACATGTTATTTGGAGAGGTTGCTAAATTGTAATTGCATGATGTCTCTGTGTACGGTTGGCCTGGACCTCTCTCTGTCCCGTGGTTGCCCTCAAATGGTTAGAGCCACTTCTCTAAAGATCATGCTTATGTCCCTGGAGCAGTCCACAGCACTATCAATGTCTGACCTCCACCTTGTTCCAATTAAGATTTCTGTACTTACTGAATTGGAAAACATACAGGTGTTTTCTGCCTGGTCACTTGTGGTTTTACAACACTCTCCCCCTCCCCACCACTGCCCCAGGTGATTTTGATGCCAGCCAAAGTGTGAGAACTACTGGCAGCTGCTGGCAGAGAGCAACAAAGGCCCAAACCCTCTGCGCGATTTCAAGACCCGTATCTGCTTTTCAGCTGTATGTCCTTCTCCTTCTCACAGCTGAGCCCACGCCTCCTCCCTCAGCACTTGCAGGCTATGCTGTCCAGCCTGTGTCCAGGATCAGTCCTGACGTAAGGCACATGGGGTTTAAGGAGTTCTCTCTTCAGTCTTGTTTCTGCACCATCTCTGACAGTTATATTCTAGTTGTAATCATGGGGCTTCCTCCTTTTGTTTCCAGTCCCATGCTCGTTTTCTCTATCACATTCTACCTTGTAATAACCTAAATCTTCTGGTGGGCAAGCTTCTTCCTCAATCCAATTCGTGTTTATGAGTTCCTGCTTTGGGGATTGGCTTCGTAATCCAGGTATTGCTACTGCCTTGAATGCGGAGACTGCGTCCTTCTGTCTGGATTTCTTGAGTTTCTGGATCGTAAACCTTATTAGGGCCCCTTTTTCCTAGAATTGGAGCCTCTACTTTGTTCTTGCTACTTTAGTTCACCCAGAAAGCGTGATCTCTGCCTAAATTTCAAAGTGTTGGCTAGTTTAAATATCCTTTTGTGAGACTTTTGTCTTCCTGAGGGGTGATTTTTTCATCTTACATACAATTGCTAAACCTTTTATCTTGAATGTAATTGAAATAGTTTAATCTGTGTTACCAGCAACAAGAACCCCTTTTATGAGATGGAGAAGGCAGGTCAGTCTCATAACATGTGTCCCCCTCTGTGTGTTGAATTTATGTCAGAGCCAGGCTCTTTCCTACCTGATGTCTCTCACCAAATTCCAGTGTTTATGTCCTAGGAGGTGCCCAATAAATTCTAGAGTTGATACAAGCTGTAATTTTAGAGAAATTCAATTAAGTTGCTTAAATTAAGCAACTTAATTGAATCTCTCTAAAATTAAGCCCAAAGGAAGTAGAATTAGATTATATACAACCTAATCAACTTTTTTTTTTTTTTTTTTTTTCTGAGGATGACCAAGATTTGGGCTTCAGTGACAACAGTTGTCCCCTAAATATTTATAATCAAAATCTGGAATCACCAGTACAATGTTGAATAGAGGTGACGAACACACACATCCTTTTCTTGTCCTATTCTATGTGGTTTAAACATTTACGCTTTCACCATTAAATATAATATTGTTTATAAGTTTTATTGTGGATGCTTTCCATCACTTCGAGAAAATTTCTTTTTCTAGCTTGCTGAGAGTTTTTTCTTTTTTAAATCAGCAATAGATATTTCTCCAAATGAAATATACAAATGACCAACAGGTACATGAGAAAAATGCTCAGCATCACTAATCATCAGGGAAATGCAAATCAAAACCACAGAGATATTGCCTCAAGCCTGTTAGAATGGTCTTATTAAAAGAAAAACATAATGAGTGTTAACAATGGGGAGAAATTGGAACACTTGTACAGTGTTTCTGGGAATGTAAAACTGTGCAGCCTCTATGAAAAGCAGTACGGTGGCTCCTCAAAAAAATTAAGAAAGTAGAACTACTATATGATCTGGCAATCTCACTTCAGTTTATTTATCTGAAAGGATTGAAATTGGGATGATTCTCTGATTCTCAGGCTCATTGCAGCATTATTTACACTAATCAAAATGTGGAAATAAGGTTAATATCTATTGGCAGATGAATAGATAAAGAAAATGTGGTATATTCATGCAACGGAGTATTATTCAGCTTTAAAAATAGAAAGCCCTGCAATATGCAACATGGATGAACCTAGAGGACATTAATGCTAAGTAAAAGAAATCAGTCACAGAAGGACAAACTGTGTGATTCCACTTGTATAAAGTATCTAAGATAGCCAAATTCATTAGAATCACAGATTGGAATGGTGATAGCTCTTTAAGCTGAAATCAGTTTTGCATTCCTGGGTTTTGTAGTTTTGGTATCATAATTCTGACTCATAAAACAATTTTGGAATTTCCCCCTTCTTTATTTCTGAAATAATTTAAACATTTTATTGTTTTTAAATGTTTGAAAGAATTCACCAGCAAAACTCTTTGGATCTGGAGTTTGCTTATTTTTTTATTTTCTTTAGTTTTTTCTTTTTATGTGCAAGTATTTGACAATTAATTACTTTAATAAACGTCAATTCTTATGTTCCATTTAATCTTGTGAATTTTTTTATAAGTTTTTTTCAAGGAATTCACCCTTTCATCCAAGTAATGAAAATTGGTATAAAATGTTTCACAATATTCCATTATCTTGTTAACGTCTCTTGTGTGTACAACTGTACAATCTCATTATTCCCTGATATTTATAATTTGCGTTTTCTTTCTTTCTCACAGAACTAACTTTTGGCCATGTTAATTTTCTCCTGTGTCTGTTTTCTGTCTCATTGATTTCTAATTTCTGTTCTATTTCCTTTCTTCTACTTGTTTTGGACTTAATTTGCTCTCTTGTTTTAGATTTTCTTTTTAAGGTAGAAAATTAGTTCACTTGTTTTGAACTTCTCTTTTTTAGAATAAGCATTTATACAAAAACTTTACTCTGGGTCTGCTTAACTTTATCCCACACATTTTGATATAGTATATTTTTATTTGTATTCAGTTCAATGTATTTTAAGGTGTGTCTCATGATTTCTTCCTTGAGCTAAAGGGCATTTTAAGGTGTATTTAAATCTTCCAGTAGTGTAGACTTTCCTGGGTAGCTTGTTTTAACCCATTTCAACTCATTTTCATTATGGTCAGAAAGCATACTTTCTATGATTACAGTGTTTTGAAACTTCTTGAGGGATATTTTGTGGTCTATAGTCTATTGAGAAATGTTTCACGTGTAGCATAATAGAACATATATTCTATCGTCTTGGTCAATATTGATTAGGTCAAGCTGTTGTCAAAATTATTTTATCTTAACTTTCTTTTGTTATTCTATCAGTTAGCAATATAGCACTATGTCTTCATAAGTACTTGATATTTTATCATTATGAAATAACTTTCTGTTGTAATATTGCTTGTTTGGAGGTCTACTTTTTCTTCTATTAATATAGCCACATAAGATTTCTTGTGCTTGTTGTTTCCATGGTATACTTGGAAATTATTTTACTCTCAGCTTATCTATATCGTAATATTTGGCATGCATCTCTTATAGGTACTTTTATTAATGTCTATTGGCAGATGAATAAAGATAATGTGGTATATTCATACAACAGAATATACTGGTGGACAATCTGTGTTTTATTTGGAGAATTTAAATTACATTTGAAATAATTATTGATAAGGTTGGATTTAAGCCTGCTATTTTGCTTTTTTTTTCTTTTTTCCTTTTTTGTTTTTTTTTAGACGGAGTCTCGCTCTGTCGCCCAGGCTGGAGTGCAGGGTCGCGATCTCAGCTAACTGCAAGCTCCGCCTCCCAGGTTCACGCCATTCTCCTGCCTCAGCCTCCCGAGTAGCTGCGACTACAGGTGCCGCCACCACGTCCGGCTAATTTTTTTATATTTTTAGTAGAGACAGCGTTTCACCATGTTAGCCAGGATGGTCTCGATCTCCTGACCTCGTGATCCGCCTGCCTCGGCCTCCCAAAGTGCTGGGATTACAGGCGTGAGCCACCGTGCCCGGCCTATTTTGCTCTTATGTTCTATTTGTTCCATCATTTTTTGCTCCTCTGTTCTTTCTTTCATGCCTTTTTATATTAACTGAACAATATTCGCCGTTCCATTTTAATTCCTTTATTGGCATTTTAGAAGAATGTCTTCATATGATGTGGTGCTTCTCTAGGGATTATAATCAGCATCCTGGGCTTATCGCAGTCCACTTACTGTTAACAGTCAACGTTTTCATGTAACATAAAGAAATGTTGCAGCAAAATTTTTGCGTTTAGTCTCCTGTCAGAGCTATTAATTTAGAATAGTTTACATACATTATCAACAGTACACTTAATTTTTTATTTAAACCATCAGTTGTTTGTTATAAAACTAAAAGAAAAAAGCCTTAGTTTTTCATGTTGATGCACTTGCCATTCCTAGAGCTTCTTCTTGCTTCCTGTAGTTCAGAATTTCCATCTATTGTTATCTTTCTTTAGCCTGAAAAATTTCCGTTTGCATTTCTTGTATTTAGGTCTGCTAATGACAGATGTTCGAAGCTTTCTTTTATCTGAATAAATCTTTATTTTCTCAAGAATTACTTTTTCTAGTTATAGAATTTGGAGTTGACAGGTTTTTTTTTTTATTTTGAAGATGTGGTTTCATTGCTTTTTAAACTGTCATTTCTGATGACAGGTCATCTGTCTATTTGTTTCCATGTATGTACATTATTTTTCTCCCTCCTTTTAGCTACTTTCAAGATTTACTCTTTTTTTGCCCAGTGGTTTGACTATGGTATGTCTGCATTTGATTCTTATTTTTATTCTGTTCTTTGAGTTTCTTAAACCTGTAAGTTGATATATGTTGACAATTAGGAAAACTTTTGGTCTTTACTTTTTCAAATAGCTTTTTCTGTCTCATTTTCTCCTTCTCTACTCTTTCTAGGACTCCAATTTTTTCTGCCATCTTTAATTTACTGGTATGTGCATACGATGTCATTTTTATATAAGATATTCTGTCCCTCAGTTCTAAAATTTGTCCCATGATTTCTTTATCGTTTTTACTTCTCTGTTGAGATTCTCCATATATTCACTCTTCTGACCATCTATTCCTTAAATCCTTGAATATGCTTACAATAGCTTATTTTAAATTTCTTATCTTCTAATCCCAGGGTGTGGGCCATTTCAATGTCTTAATCCATTGTTTACTTTTTTTCTTATGCGTCATATTTTCCTGGTTCTATGTCTAGACAGGTTAAGTTATATGTTAGATTATGTGGATGATATTTTGTAGAGATAGGTTCTTTTATTTTCCTTTGAAGAGCGACTCTTTTCTAATATTAGTCTTCTTTGTGTAGTCAAACACCAAACTTTTACTCCTGAGCTATATGCAATGGTTGAAATATCTGCTCTGTACTAGCAATTTAGCTGTTGTTTTCTGCTGGATTCTGTGGAGTCTCTTTTTATCAATGTGAAATGTAGCAGCCGTCATATATCTGAATGAAGTTTAAGTGCTGATTTTAGATTTTTACTCTGTGACATTCTCCTCTGTGACTTTCACTTGTGTGAGATTTCCTCCCATGTCACTCAAATTTCCCAGTTCTTCTTTTCTGTCAGCCTGGAACTCTGTGCTCTTATTCCTCAAGCTAGTAAAACTCACTGCTTTACTCGTAGACATGCAATTTTGCACAGACCAGGGAGTGTCATCAGGTGTGAAGCTGCATTGATGCAAATTTAAATCATTGCAATTTTTCTTTATTCAATGGTTAAAAACTTCATCAGTGGTCAAATATTCTACTATTTCTGCCTACTTTCTGTTTCTTATTACCATCAAATGTGTATTTTTTTTTTTAGATTTTATAGTTTTTTTCCCTGCATTTGAGTTAGACATGAGCTACTACCACATTTTGTAATTCAAACTTTTTGTCTAACAGTGTTTTAAAAAACTCTTTCTTTGGAGGGAATTCTCAAATTTATAAATCCTCTACAAACATTAGGATTGGGGCTCAAATTCCCAGTTTCCCTTGTAGCCAGATGTGCGTATGAAACATGGCCTCAGCTAATTAAGCATGCGCACATATTTGAAAGTAAGAAAAGTGTTAAGAGGAACTATAGATATCATTTTAGTTGATGCAAGGATGGAAAAAAAAAACAACCAACTTTCACTGGTGAACTTTGTCTTCAATTCTTGTTTTCCTGTGGGAAGTGGCTAATTTTCTGGCCTAGAGGTGGAATTGATGTGTTGGTAACAATTGATTTGATGATAACCTGCGTTCACCTTTTTTAAAATTGCTAATCCACCATTGTTTCTGGTCCTGTTTTATACTTATGCAGTGTATAATCTCTCATGCAAAATTTAGTTCTTTGTTTCTCAGCTTAAACTGGATTTTGATGAGCAGTTTTCACCTTCAAATGAAAGAAACGGCTTTGGTTGATATTAGACAAAAATAACAACAAGAGGGAATTAAAGAAATACGTTTGTCACCTTGTGACATTACATAGATGAAACTTTGAAAATTCAACAATTCTGGTTTATAAGAAAATAGAAAGTTTCTACTGTTTTTCTTTATTTTCAAAGCTATATCATTAAATGAAATTTCTGCCTCATGGAAGATTTTTAGAACTATGTAACAATAACATACAGACCATCAGGAGAGAAATGAATAAAGACGGAAAGAAGTGGGCACTGTGTGGTAACGTAGATGGCGCACAGTTGTGTGCCTGGAGCCCTAACACATTTTACCATGGAATTTATACAATACATGTTAGTTTCCTGTGAACCTGCTAATCAATATAACTTCTGCAGACATTTCATTAACCTGAGCAGTTGAGGTTTCCTGTAGACAGACTGCACGTATTCTCACCTTTAACCTTTCCATAATGTTCTGTAATTAGAGATGTCACTGGTTCTCAAGAGCAAAAGAACAGCAGTAGCTTATAAAGTTACATTGTTTGTTTTTTACTAATATGTGAAGTGATTTTGTCTTTCATTTCACATCTAGAGCTAATTATGTATTCTAGGTTAACAAAAATTCCAGATCATACCATCATGATTTTAAACTTTACAATGAACTCGTTATTTCCATTTATTACTAGCCTGCATTATAGCAATATTTAGCTAATGAATTCTCAAAATAGTTCTTGAAAGGTGAAAGAGTGCCTCAAGTAAATGGTGTAATTATTTATTTCTCAGAATTTTAAATTAAGTGTTCTGTTTAATCTCAAAGGGATACCAAAGAAGTTAGGGCGTAAGGACTCTGTGGTTAATAAAATGGCAAGAATTAAAAAGGATTATTACATTTTTTCCTCATACTATGATGGCTATAATTTTTTAAAACAGTAGAAATGTTTAATTTTTGAAGGCCGCTAGTGTCTATTTTATGCAAAGATGTGAGCTCCCCAGTTCAACTTGTTGTTTGAAATTTGACCAGCTTTTTCTTGCTCTTGTTCAGGACAGTTATTAAACAGTCCAGGCAGGCCTCCGGAGTTACATATATGTATGTGGCTCTGTGTATATATATACACAGAAGTACAAGTAGCATATAATCAATTTACATAAGACTTTTGCTTTTGATGAAAATTCTTCTAAAAGTGAATATAAATTAATAGCATATGGAGCCTACAAAAATTGTCTAACAGGCAAGTAGTCAAAGATAATCTGTGAACAAAGAGTTTGCTAAAACATACTTTTTTTTTTACATGTAATAACTTTGTATCGAAGGGTTTCCAGAAATACATAATGTTATAGGGCACTTATCCTGAGACACACAAAGGAGACAAGGGGTAGAGCTAGAATGGAAGGGAAAATAAAGGACAAATAGGGATAGATACTTAAGTGGAAATGTTTTTATAAGAAAATCATCAAACAGGTGGTAATTTTAAAACATGGCTTTTCCAGGCACCAAATTTTCTGAATTTATTGCAAAAGAAGATAAATCACGTGTCTACGTAGATCATGCCAATGAAATAAACAATAAAGGTTACTTATTAGAATATTGAAAGTGGTTGATAATAAATTATTTATATTTATGGTAAGAGCAATAAACTTGATTTTTAGGGGGTTCAATGACTTCCTGAAAATATCCTTTCACAGATTTTCTCAGAGTGTCTAGTTGGCAAAAGCACAGCTCCAAATAGCTATTTCTGTCAACGTCTACAGAACATTTACAGTTTGATTTCTGAAAGTTTCCATTTCTACTGATCTTACAAATTTGAAAAATGAATGCCCACCAGGACAAAATATTAAGTGATAAAATTAGTTGGATCCTACAAGTGAAAATCTAGGCAAGGAAAGTCTTCTTCCTTCTTAATGAATGATTTTTATGTCTCTTTATTCATGTCCTTCTAGGTAGAGCAACACTCTGCAGACCTTCTTTTGAGGCATTTCACCACCAGAGTAAGTGTGATGTATGACTAATTAGTCCACCCACAGGGGGCTGGTGAAATTAAATTGGAAGTCATTTCCTAACTGGCATATCTTGGAGTAAAATTAATCTAATAACAGCTCTCATAAGAGAGCATAAGCTTAAAAGACCATTTTTCATTCAACTTTACCAAACAAAGTGCAAATTTAGGACTCCAATTGTGAAGTTGGGTTGTGTGTGGATTGTACAGTGAAGGTACCAGTGGACAACAGTTGCTCATGAAGCAAGTTTATACAAAAGCTTTGGGACAAGTCCAACTCTAGATAAAATTCTAAAGGATTTCGTGCCTGTGTTCAGAGTTCCTTTTTCTCTCTCCAAGGTAACCCACATATCAAAAGACATATGGGTTGTGGGTAGAACTTCCTAAAATTGCTGGTGAGAAGTGTGCCATGCATGAACCTACTTCACTAGCTTGAATTTTCTATTAGTCTCACAGGCAACAATTACAATCCTGTATGTTGTTCTATCTCCACACACTCCTGTACATAGAAAGATCAAGTAACATCCCTGGTTAAGATGTGTACAGGTTACAAGACATGTCTCAATATATTCACCAAGAAGTTTATTATTTTCACAGTGGCATTCACTAAATCAGTTGTCAGTGCAGCAATACTCAAGGAATAAGCAGAGTCTTTACTTTATCAAAGTATGGAGTCAACCCCAAGTTAGATCACTGAAGCACATAACTATAGATAAGGTCACTCAAAAGCACAAATCTAGGTTATAAATATTCAGTTGTCATTTATATGCATTTAGCAATTTGAATGCTGGGAAGTGTAGCCCAGAAAATCAATTGACATGGAAGTATTGAAGAGGCATGCATGGCACCTGCACTTTGAATCTCTTCAGACTCAGGTTAAACAGGAGACACCGTAGCTCATGTATCCTGCAATAACCCTTCCTCATCGCCTTTTTATCTACGAACCTGCCCTTTTCAATGTTATCTATATGCCTGAAGGTATGAATACCCTTGATCTTGGTAAAAAATGGTACCACCCGTCAGCAAAATCTCACTGATCAGTGTCTATGTTACCTCACCGAGTTAGCCTTTTGTGTTGTTGTGGCCCAGGATGACAATGTTGACACAATCCAAACCAGTAATTGGAAAGTTAATGTTGGATGCGTCTTTGACAATTGATGGAATGACCTGAAATCAAATGTGAGGCAGTGGAGATTCAAGAATGCTATTCAGGCAGTTAGTGATCTGTGGAGATACTAAATGAAATATCTGGAAGGAATTGTAATCTTGCAACTATGCTGTTATGTGTTTTTTGACATAAACGGTTTCTATTTATGATGGAGCTGCAGAGTGCATTTCCCATGAAGTTCCCACAGTGTTAACTAACATAGTAATGTGTCACTTAATGACAGGGGTATGTCTGAGAAATGCATTGCTGGACAATTTTATTATTGTATGAACATCACAGAGTTTACTTACACAAACCTAGATGCTATAGCTGATTACATACCTAGGCTATATGGTATAGCCTATTCCTCCTAAGCTACAAACCTGTGCAGCATGTTACTGCACTGAATACTGTAGGCAATTGTAACACAACAGTTAAGTATATCTATATGCTTACTTATATCTATACAGTAAGTGTGTCTATACATGTCTAAACATAGAAGAGGTACAGTAAAAACACAGTGTTATGATTTTATTGCACCACTGTCATGTGTGTGCACCATCCGTGACCAAAATGTTGTTATGTGATGCATGATTGTAACAAAAGAATTAATTAAAGATAATATTGAAGGGCCTATTGAAATTTCAATGAAGGAAGGAATATTTGTAAATTCTGATTGCCTTAAATGGGAGTTGACTTTCTTCCTGTTTCCATGGCTGTTCTTGTGAAAGGGCATAGCTTTCCAAAGACCTGAAATCTCCGACAAATCTTGCAATTCTCTATTGCCTGCATTATGAAGGTCACCTGGTATCAAATGAGGCAAAATGGTAGATTATAAAGACCTGTACTTTCTTGTCAGTTCCTAAACATAGCAAGCATTGGTCTGTCTTGAACATTTCTGCGGTTATAAATTAGCCTTGGGTCATGATTTTCTACCTTTTTATCATAGGCAATATTTAATTTAGGAGATGTCCTTTTAATGTGTTATGTGAATAGTAAGTGCCACTTATGAAGCCCTATTTTCTTCCAGTCATTTTAATTTTCGAATCTATCCAGTCAAGATGCATTGTTAGAGGCTTCACTGACGACACCGTCTCTCTCTCTGTGTGTGTGTGTGTGTGTCTGTGTACATACATATGATTGAGCAGGATTTAATGTAAGTCAAAACAGCCTCAAATTTTTTCGGCCAATACAGCTTCCTTGGCCATTCCCTTGGAGCTTTGGATTGAGGAGCTGTTGATGTGTATTTCTTTTGTGTGTTCTACACGTTATCCCTATGCAGGCCTTCCTTGGGCTTGGTTTTGGAACCAGTGATGAGGAATATCATTAGAATTGTTGTGCTCAAAAAGATTCCTCCATTCTTCTGTATAAGCAATGGCAATTTCCCCAGACCAATATTTCTTCTTTTGAAATGGTAAATTTTGAATATTAACTGGTTAGTATAATCCCATAAAATAACAAAGTTTGAGTCCTATGAACTGTGTTTTATGCTAAATCATCATTTACTCCTTGTATGATCTTTTTTTTTTTTTTTGAGATGGAGTCTCACACTGTCGCCCAGGCTGGAGTGCAGTGGCATGATTTTGCTCACTGTAAGCTCCACCTCCTGGATTCACACCATTCTCCTGCCTCAGCCTCTTGAGTAGCTGGGACTACAGGTGCTGCCACCATGCCTGGCTAATTGTTTTTTAAGATTAAGGGCAAAATCAAAGCTGCTCCCCTATATTATATTCATAAACTGGAATGATTAAAACAAGCTATTTATTTATTAGAAGCACATACTCCAAATTTAGCATCTAAGACATGACAGCCCTTCAAGAGACATCAATTTACTTTTTAGTGTCTATAGCTATGTTTGTATTCATGTTATTGGTGTCCATAATATTTCATTAGATGTTCTGGGCAAATCGAGGCCTCCTGGAGGCCCCTTACAACTCAGCTGGTGAAGCAGGAATGCCTGGGTGTAATAGTGAGCAACAACCTTTCAAACGTGTTGGGCAGTTTCGAGGCAGCGGAATATGTATGCCAATCCAGGCAGCAAGATAAGTGGAGGCCAGTTAAAAGATCAGGTTGTGATTACATGTTTTTTTTTTTGTTTGTTTCTACTGAGGAAATATAACACTTAGTCATTGTTTTCTCCATCTATCCCGCTATTTTGTCAAAACCTTTCATGTAAGTTACTACCAAACACTGGGTTATCCAAGATCTGTGGGTCATATTCAATATTTGCTTTTCCCTCAACTACTAACACATTTGATTCCCTTTGTAACTTTCTCCCGTTTCTCCTTTCAGCCTGTTTTCTCCAACCACACTGAGGTTAGGAGCCTCTCTATGTACTCTCACACCCTGTTTCATCTCTAAGCTCCCTTGATCTAAAGAGATTTCCTTTTTCTACTATTGTACTCATCTCATTCCCTAATTTATTTCTTCTTATTTCTCTCTATATTTTTTATTCTTTTAGGCACAGCTCATGTCTCATGACTTTCAAAAAGTTTTTCTTCTGATATTCCCAGCTTGAATTAAGTACATCCTAATCAGTTTCCTTAGACTCACCACTCTGCATATTTGTTGCTTGCAGCCTGTCTTCGGCTGGGAATTAGCTGCTTGTAGGCAGGGGCTAGAATTTATTTACTCTTATGTCCATAATGCCTGACACAGGAACTGTTCCCACATACAAATTGTAGGGCCATAATTCCTGAGAACATATGTATATTGTAGTGACTCATAAAGGCTTGAAATAAATTTTTAAAATGATGAATTGGGAAGTCCATGAACTTGATATCTTGATGTAGAAGAAAAGCAAGGGCAGATGAAGAAGTTATACAGGACACTTGAAATACCAGAAGAATATAGTCAGAGAGCAATAATTCAATCCTAGATTTTTAGATGTGAAGAAGTTCTGAGAAATATTTGAAGACATGGCTCTAGGAATGAGTACATAACAGAGACCAGTAGCCAGAGTCAGAGCTTTTCAGAGTGAAGAAATTGCATTGCAGGGAGAAGGGCTGTTGTATACTAAACAGAAATTGTCATTAAATGGAAGACTAAGCAAGAGACTGATGATCTGTGGCTGAGAGATGCAAAAAGGTGTGGAGATAGAGGTAAATGCCATAATCTACAAAGAAGATATTTTTTGCCAGGAAGAAAGAATAGGTCTAGAATGTAATAAAAGATAAATAGGTAACTACATTGTAATGTGGTCTGAGAACTCACTGAAGGCATAGCCATTGATGTTAACTTCCACTTTGCTTCCAGACAAAAGATTTTAAATATCTTAAAAATTGCATTTGATATTGTATGATTCATCAAGACAGAAAGTAAAGCTGTAGTTGCCCTGGGAGAGTGGGGAATAGGGAGTCACTGTTTAATGGGTACAGGATTTCAATTTTACAAGACAAAAAGAATTATGGAGATGGGTGGTGGTGATGCTTGCACAACATTGTGAATACATTTAATAACACTGAATTGTATACTTAACAGTGGTTAAGACGCAAATTGTTGAGTGTATTTTGCCACAACTAAAAAATGGAAAACAATAGTATTTGAAGATATAGCCCATTTCATCTGGTAGCTAGCTGTATGTGTCTGCTCAGCTGTGGATAGATATTTATGCTGTCTCTGAACTGGAGGTTACTGGTATTCTCTAAGGTATAGGAAAATTGATCTTACGTGGCTAACTGAAGTGGGAATAGTTGTATCCGTCAGACAGTAGTGATATAATCATGATAGTTTACATTTAACACAATTTACATGTGTCATACTTTCGAAAGCACTTCATAGATATTATTACTTAATACCATTTTCCCGTTACCATATTTGTCTGTCCTTTCTCTGCTGACTTCAGAAAATGTCTCTTCCATACTACTCAATTCATCTCCTTATCTTTATCACAATTTTAAGCCTCAGAGTCTCCAGAAAATTCCAGACAAGTCTCATCAGCTTCCGGTCATTAATTAATCGATGCCCTTAGAGGCTTTCCCTTCCCCTTCTCAATTGAACATGGCTTCCAAATATACTTGCCAGGAAAACAAAGTTGTTTATAAGGTTTTGTATTTCTTCCTGTTGAATCATGAACATTTTTTCATATTGACATTGATTTCCATCTGGCCATGAAATACTCAAGGTGAAGAAAATGATACAAAATGGTTAAAATGTATCAAGAGCCAGGTAGTTTTAAGTGTCCTAGAAGCATAAACTAGTGTGATGCTCACCAGCTCATATGAGAGGCAAAAATGGATGAAACGATAAAACCAAGACACAGAGAGTTAAGGGAAATTTCCCAAGATCACACAGCCACTAAGGATATGAACTAGATTTTGACTTCAGGCTACTTACCCCAGAGCCTGTGCTTTCAACCATCATTTGTACTGCTTCCCTAAATTACACTCAACTAGACTGTGACATCAAATTTCACCTATGACACTGATTATCTGGGGAACTTTGCAACTTATTCTGAATATGACTCAGTTTTCTTTTCTGTGCAGAGATAAAGTCAGTATATACCTCTTAGATTCGTTATAAGGATTATATGAAATGACACATGAGAAGGCTTTAAAAGGAATAGGAAAGCAATAAGCTTTTTTGTTTTCAATCATTTTTCAATAGGTTATCAGTGTTGTGAATGGTTCATGAAAAATGACTTTGGGCTCAGTGAGAAACTGAAATGTTGATGCTTAATAGTGTGTTTATATTAGTATAATAGTAATAAATGTTGTTATTGTTGAGTAATAGTTATTTTGCTTTTCACTGCTTTTCTTTTCCAGTGCTTTGGTCAGAGACTTCTTAAGCCTCCTCGAGAGTGTACACATTTCTTAAATTTGTTGGAAAGTACCAAATTTGAGATATCTTGCATTTTTTTCTTCCTTAGTAAACACTAAATTCTATCACGCAGCAGAAAAAGGGCTCTGTGATTGTCGGTGCAATGGTTTCATATTCACTTTTATTCCCTGTATGGTAGTTCTGATTTAATTGCTATTTAGAATAAAACTTGTTCCTTATATGCTTCCATAATTATAAAATGTATGTTTTAATGCCTTCTACACATATACTGTGCTTTTCTTTATTTCTTTATATCTCTCACTGTTTCATAATCCTGGTATTTGAAATCTCATTAAGTGTTATTTGGGGATTTTCTGAGAATGTCATCTAAATAGTCATGTCTCAAGTTTGTGGCATCTTTAAAACGTAAGAGGAGATGGAATTCACAGCTGAGTAACGAGCCTCCCGCTTTAGGCAATGTATTTGTGATTGGTATGACTTCGTTCCCAGAGGGCAGTCAGCAACACAGTATTATGGCTATGTGTACAAGGAAAACAAACAAATTTTTAAAAATCTCCTTTAAAAAAAACAGTGCCCGAGCCTAACCAGTGTCATGCACAGAATCCGTTTCCACCTCTTCATATGGAAGTAGCTCTGGGTGGACGTCTAGAAAGTTGGATAACTATTTATCACATATGATCTGCAAAGGAAGAGATTTATAAGAAAGTGTTAAATTTAATCCATAGGAAAGCAAAACCAAAAATCAATGAATTTTCCATTTGTACTTTTCTCTGGGGCTCTACCCTCAAGATGGCTTAAATGCATTAGAATTCAATGTCTAGGCCCAAGTGTTTGTTAGTGACACCAAAGCAAGGTAAACATTCCTGCTGTGTGAGTCCAAGCACAGGGACACTTGGTTTCCTTTGGAAGGATATCATAAAGGCAATGGTTATGAGTAATCATTGTCTTTTCTTCTGTAGCATTCAATGGTATGTACTATAATTTAGAAACGAAAACTACTTAAAGACCACTTGCTAAGTTTCATGTATTTCAAACTCTCAGATCCTGAGTGTTTAAATATGCCTGTATTTCTTCATGAAAAAAACATAATCTTTGCCAAGTTAGAAAAAGTCATATTCCCATTTTTAACTAAATGTAGTCAGAAATTTGGACAGTTTTTAGCCTTCAATACATTATGTAATTTGGGTAATAGGCTGAAGAAAAGTAAGGAACTTCAGTTAAATTCAGAAAGAAGCTAGTAATTGTTTCTAAGACTCAAAGGTATAGAACAGATCTCTGATATTAAGGATAAGACCCTCAAACGCGACCCAAATTGGGTCATTGTGGGATTATTTTGGGAGGAATCATCATAGATTCTTACTGTTATAAATACAGTCAAATGTCAGATGAATATACTCCACTGAAATGTCCTCTAGGAATGATGTTGGAACCAATGTTGGTAATTTTGAAAGTCATGGAGAGGATTTCAGGTGATTGAAGTCGGGCAACTATCCTAGGTTTAATAAATAAGCAAATGGTGAATTCCAAAAATGCCGTATCAATGAGCCTCATATTGATCCAGAGCACAGTTTCAGGAAGGTCCATTAAATGGGTCTTTTGAGAACATTAGGATAAAAGGCTGGCAGCAGAGATTCACTAAGAGCAATGGTGCCAAGCTTGCCTCTTGGACATTGTTATCTGACTGATAAAGGTAGGCCATAGCGGCGCACAATACGGATATTTCCAGGGTAACGCTGTCGAGCTGCTATAACTTTCCTTGCCTCTTTGCTATCTTCTCCTATAGTCGACTCCCAAGAAAAAGATAGTTGACTTTTAATCCAGAAATGTATGTTAATTGGCAAAAACAAACAAATGAAGCCATAACCTATCCTTTAGGCTTCTCTCTGCTCAGTTATGAGATCATATGAATGTGCCCTTAGGAAACACAGAAGGTCCACATTATTATAGAGACAAATTTCTTACATTCTCTGCTGTTTAATGCTCTTCAAAAGACTTACCATACTTCACCAATTTGATTGCCAACTACTTGAACACAGGGACTTATTAAAAATTTTGCATATTATGAGGGCATTAACTTTTAAGTATTCGATTGTTAAGACAATGCATATTATTATAAACCATAGAAGGCACACTTATTACCTCCTTAAGAACCAGTCTTTATTTCTCTGGTTCATAGAACTCCCAGGTCATAGAGGGATTGGATATTTGTGTCTTCAATTGGCCCTCTTCAGCCCTAGGATAAATAGTGATTAATCTAAGCCAATGGTTTTCAGCTCTGTCTGACCCAATGCCTCTACTTCATAAGAAATTCTTCAAAGACCCCTTCACTATTCTAAACTATTACTGACAACATAATGTATGCATTCAAGTTGTTGAAAATATTAATGTTATACTGCAGCTAACAAAGGAGAAATAATTTACTGTCAATATATAATCCAAAATGTATATAATTGTGCCAGAACATTTACATATCAAATGCAATAGAACATAATGAAATTTTCATATCTTCACCCATACCTTGAAACATTGTAAATAAAAAGCTACAAATATAGTTTCATTGAATAACCAAATGCCAAAACTGCCGTTTCTATTGTTGACATGATTGATCTGCACTGGTAAATGTGATAGATACTTTCTGCTTGATCCTTATCCCCTGTTATACTCCCCTATTTACCAGCTTTTGTCCAAGTGGAATGGTCCATATTGAATATCTCAATAGGTTCCCTTGCTCATTGCCTTCTATGCATGTTCATGAGATTAAAGGGAAGGAGGAAATGGGATTGGGGATTATTGCCTAAACTCCCTCTCTGCTGGGTCTCTTTGACTTCTCTTTTTCATAAGAATATCAGTGTTTCCTTGTGTGATCAGGGCAGTTTACTCCCCGGAAATCTGCCGCTGCTACTAACCCAGAGTTATCGTGGGGTGTGATCTCTGTGATTCCTTCACCCTTCTCCCCTGACGTTTTCATAAGTAGTCTCTTTGGAAATAAACCCATGTTAAATTATCTTAGTTTGAGTGTGTTCTCTTTTTCCTATTGAGACTCTGAAATGAGTATCTAAACGAGAAATTCTACCATCTATTCTCATGTACATAGTAGTCTCATTCCTGCAAAATTCATGGCACATTAAAACCATGCAAAAGTACTTGGCGCTTAGGCAGTTACATTTCGGTTTGTATAATTAAACGAAGCAGGTTATTCACCTTCATTACGTTAGAAAGTCATTCAGGACATATAGCAATCCTTGATTAGGAGCGGTTATCCCATGTTACTGGACATTTGGCATCCCTGTTTTCCAATCCTTAAAGTTCCAAAATGCCCTCACTTATTCTTTCCTGCCATTGGATTTTGTCCCATTAAGCTGTAAGGCTGGGAATGTCATAGCCATCTTGAAAACAGGTAGAAAGATAAGAGAATCACAAAGACGTGGATCATGTTGAATTAACTAACCATTGATACCATCTACTTGTGCGATTTCATAAAAATTGCTCCTTGTTTTTTCTACAATTAGTTGACTATTCTGTTACTCGAAGCTAAAAACTTTTTTTTTTTTCTTTCTTTCTTTTTTTTTTTTTTGACAGAATCTTACTCTGTTGCCCAGGCTGGAGTGCAATGGCATGATCTTGGCTCACTGTAACCTCTGCTTGCCTGATTCAAGCAATTCTCCCACCTCAGCCTCCCAAGTAGCTGGGATTACAGATGCAAGCCACCACACTTGGATAATTTTTGTATTTTTAGTAGAGATGGAGTTCCACCATGTTTGCGAGGCTGGTCTCAAACTCTTGACCTCAAGTGATGCACCCGCCTTGGCATCCCAAAGTGCTGGATTACAGGCGTGAGCCACTGCCCCTGGCCAAAAGCATTTTAACCAATAGCAAAGCACATTACTTCATTTTTTCAAAAGTTGTTAGTAATTTCCATAAAAAATATTATATAACATGCTTAATGCAATACAAATGCTTTTCAATGTACAATGGGGTTGTCTTGATAAGATGATCATAAATTGAAATTACTGTAAGTTAAAATGTATTTAATATGCCTAACATACTGAACATCACAACTTAGCCTGGAATACCTTTAATGTGCTCAGAACACTTACATCAGCTGACAGTTGGGCAAAATCATTGAATACAAAACCCACTTTATAATAAAGTATTGGATATTTTATGTAATTTATTGAATATTGTACTGAAAGTGAAAAGCAGAATAGTTATATTCTATTCAAAGCTATCACTTTTGCTTCATCATAAAGTTAAAAACATCATAAATTGAACCATTATAAGTTGGTGACCATCTGTGTATATGTATGTGTGTGTGTATCTATGTAAATATGTATGTTTATATATATATTTGTGTGTGTATATATCCTCTGTGTGTGCGTGTGTGTGTGAGAGAGAGTGTCTGTGTATGTATGAAATTGTAGGAAAGTAAAATTTCGTATCTTATAGATACAGCATGTTAACATGTTGGTACCTATCCTCCTGAGATGTAAAACTTTACATGGATAGATGTGTGCATTTACAGTTGTACACAGAGAGAAACATATTCGCTAGGCTCTTTAGTTTTCTGTAGTTTCATTCAACACTATCTGGTTTATGTGGATGATTACAAATACAATGCTAGGGTGAAGGTTCTTCTCTATAACTTTGACACTTCCTTGATTATCAACCCTTGGCATATTCTTAGAATAGGATTTTATTTTAGAATTAAGATCCTTGTTTTAGGACTCTAGCCTGTTAACACACAGAGCCAATAATTATTCAGAATGGTTGGGTTAATTCACATTCCCACAGATGGGACATCAAATGTCCAGGCTGCACAGCCTCATTAACACTAGATTTTCTGGACATTTTATATAGTATTTCATCTGATATAAAAAGTAGAATTCTAATTTAATTATGGTTGTTAATTTATTTTTATAGTTTCAGTCATTATGAAAATGTTTAACTATATGAAAAGCCAGGAAAGTGTTGTTGTTTTTTTTTTAAGGTAGTACTTCAGAAATATTTGTGATACTTAATTTTTAAAAATTCACTCTAAAAGAATCTTGAAATGTCTCTTTAATGAAATGGGACATAAATACTCGTCACATTAGTGAAAAATATGTGTTTAAAATCTCTGCAGAAATCCTGTAAATATTAATAATTTTTTAAAAAATTGACATCTTCAAAATATAAATGTTCTAAACTTATAATCAGTTAAATATGCCTCTATTAATACATATAGATACATATATCTAAATAAATTTGAAGACTTCAAATTCCAGGTACAATATAATTTTTTTCTATCTTGTGATTCGTCATTCAGGATTTTGTAATTTGAACAGAAATATTTTGCCCTAACCACATGTCTTTTCTCTTACCTAAAAATGTTATTTTATGAAAAATTGTTTTTTTAAAGGTCAGTTTGCATGTTGGAAAGCATCTTGTACAATGTTACATAACATATTTCATATTTGGCTGTGTTGTTTTAACTGTGTAAATATGGTATAAATCTATGATGCTCTTTAGTGCCGATCATGAGGCAAAGCAAATTTATCTGTATGAAAGGCTCCTGTTAATTTTTAACTTTCAAAAGATTAGATACATTCACCCTCTTCTGAATTTTAATTCCTGATGCAAAGATTATGAAATCTCGAGAGGATAATGAATCAGCTTCTGATTATATTCTGGAATCACGATTTGGTCAGCCATCCAAGAATGCGTATTCACTTTCCTTTACATTACACACATGTGTAATACCATGCTGAGTGATGCTGGGAAAGGTGAGTCTTCAGTGATGCCTTCATGAAGTTACAGTCTCACCACACCGAGGTATTTTCTTTTTAACCCTTTCTTTTCTTCTGTGAAGAAGTGCCTAAGAGATGAACAAGTGGGAAAAACTGAAAAAGAACCTTCATCTAATTCAGTAACTAATGAATTAGATGTATCTTCTAAGAATTTTTGTCTCCAAAAAGCTCTAATTTCCATTCCTTCACAAGCTTTATTTCTCTCTCCTTTCCACACCAGACTTTGCTCTGTTTGTTTTCTCTACCTCTTTTAGAGACGTCTACGATAGAAAAAAACTATGACATATTCAATACATCTGAAAATTTTTCATTGCCATAAATAAGAATGAATTATCTGTTTATAAAGAAAAAAATAAAAATATGAACCAAGAAAGCACAGAAGGTAGTAACCACATTTCGACGTTTATCATGGAATCATATTTATAATCCATCTGTTACAACTCCACAGAGCAAATGACAAGTAATTGTGAAGTTTCCCCTCATTTTATAGATTTGGTCTTGTAAGGCATACAACACAAATTTTATTTACTTTTCTTTTTGGTATTTGGATCTTAATTTGGTCAGGTGACCACTGGGTGGATGATGGAGCCTCTTGGGACATACAGTCTTCTTCTAGTTTTGTTGATGTAAATATTACTGTGTGTTTTTCATTCACTTGTCATTTTACAAGGCATGCTTCATTAAAAATATGTCAGCATCACAGTGACAAATCACAAAATTTAAAAGGCACAATAAAAAAACAATTTATTTAAAACATTCCTGTGTAAAAGTAGTCACCACTCTTAGTATTCTTCAACTATTTTTATTCTATTTAAATGCAAGCCTAGTTTTATCTCGAGTGTCTGACCTTGATGATATGGTATTCTTTAAACTTAGAAAAAATTGAACTCTATTGGAAATTTCCTACAGATCAGCTTTTCTAGACGCCAAGTGCCTTGTTTTAGCCACGGTGATGACAGCAATTGGGTTCTCAGGGATTCTGGCCTCTGGCATCATCTCAGTTGTTTATAATTGAAGTTGGCTCTGATGAGAACTCAGCTTAGATGCATGGTTGGACTGCTGGGCTTAAGGCTGGCCTGCCAGGAGGTTGCCTTGAGGTGTAACTAGGCAAAGAAAGAAGGAGGTTGGGCAAAATTACCAACAATCTTCAACTATGAATTTTTATGAGTAGGGGCTTCCCACACAATCAGGCACTCTGAGCTGGAGAAACAAGGGATGTTGAATTGAATGTTTAGCTTTTTAGGCTTGATAGTCAGATTAGGGAAGTTTTGGGTGCACCTTTCCCACTCTAGAGTCCTCTCCCTAACTCAGGGCCAATTTGGGACGTGGGCCCAATGGAAAAGAGTGCCGAGATCAATTAGAAATATCCATCATGAACATAGGAGGCAGGCATTCTGGCCAAGGGGTGTGTCTTCCCACTTTGTATTCCAGAGTGCGATTTCTTCTTGCTATCTGTCCCTCCATAAATAAGCGTTGGGTGGAGAACAAGCTGGTTACAATTGAGGATGGAACGAGATTCTAGCGGAATTGCAAAATGAACTGAGAGCCACCAAAGTGTGCCTCTGTGAACCAGCAGAGAGAGCTGTGGAAGGCAAAGGAAGAGGAGCCAAGAGGCCAGATAATATTCCTGCTTCCCCTACGTTGTGAGAGTGAAATTGTCAGCAACCTATGTCAGTAATTAACCAGAGGCTTTTTAGAGAGTAAGAATTCTGATAGACACTTCAATAGCTGAAGTCGCTCTTCAGTACTGCACATAACCTGTGGACAGATTTTCATCATTATTAATTCATTTATTCAACAGATAGATATTAAATTCAAGGCATAGTTCTAAACTATGCAGTCAATTACAAAAAATAAATAATAATGAAGGGCATTAGCTCTGCTTCATAGGACGTTAAAGCTCTAGCTGCTAAATGAGACAAGTAGGGTTCCCACATCAAGTGCCTGGGCTCCTGTTATAACCTGGACTCTGCTTCCGATGGCTTCTCTTGTTTCCGTTTTGGTAAAGCCGTCATTTGGCTTAGTCCCTATCCTTGCCATGGTCACCCACCAGCAGGTGGACCTCCTTGACCGTAACTACACGCATAGATCTTTGATTGTTTCTTTTCAAATGTTTGCTTACTTTAGAGCTGCAGTCGAATGTTGTTTGGACCATAAGACTCTGAGGCTGTGTGTGGTAGAAGCTGTCTTGAGACTCAAAGAGCTATTGAGGAAGGGATTTGGTAGCTGAACTCTTTTGAAGTTTTTCTCTGTCTCTCACACATCTGGGGCTGAATAGCTGAATATATTGTTGAATTTCTACATCGATAATAGTTTAATAGGCATTCATGCAAATAAGTTCTGCTGGGAGTTTATTGTCCTACTCCAATAACCAGTAATGCATTCCTTGAATTCAGTGTAGGTATAAATTCTACATGGTAAGTGAAACTGTCTTTATGAATTGCTGCTATGGAGTATACTAGATTGTGTAGGTTTTAGTACAATCCAGGTAATTATCAAGCCTTGTAATATTTTCAGGAAAGTGATCCTTTCACTTCAGTTTATGGAAATTGCAAATTTTTCAGTTGCCACCCACTAGTTAATCATAAACTTAATTCTATGTATCTGAATTTATTTTTCTATTTATAAATGTATCTGGATGCTGTCTCAAAGGTTTCCCAGATTAAAAACTTATGACTTTGAAAAATTAAAAGAGAAGTAATTAGAATTGTGTTAAAAAACAGAATCAGGCTGAGCATGGTGGCTTATGCCTGTAATGCCAGCACTTTGGGAGGCTGAGGTGGGAGGATCATTTGAGGTCAGGAGTTCGAGACCAGCCTGGCCAACATGGCAAAACCCCACCTGTAATAAAAAAATACACAAATTAGCTGTGTGTGGTGGTGAATGCCTTTAGTCCTAGCTACTCAGGAGGCTAAGGCAGGAGAATTGCTTGAACCCAGGAGGCTGAGGTTGCAGTGAGCCAAGATAGTGCCACTGCACTCCAGCCTGGGTGACACAGTGAGATCCTGTCTTAAAAAAAAAAAAGAAAAAAGAAAAGAAAAAGAAAGAAAACCAGAATCATACAATGAGAGAGGTTGTATAGCCCTTTTAATTGTCCATAATGGATCCATTTCTTTTTCTGTGTAACAGTTTATCAGCATGAAAAAAAAAAGAGTCACTGAACACTGATAATTTTCTTCTCCCTCTCTTTTTTTTTCCTTTTTTTCGAGATGAAGTCTTGCTCTGTTGCCCAGGGCTAGAGTGCAATGGCAACATCTCTGTTCACTGCAACCTTCACATCCTGGGTTCAGGCGATTCTCCTGCCTCAGCCTCCCAAGTAGCTGAGATTACAGGTGCATCCCACCATGCCTGGATAAGTTTTTGTATTTTCAGTAGAGATGGGGTTTCATCGTGTTGGCCAGGCTGGTCTCAAACTCCTGACCTCCAATGATCTGCCCGTCGTAGCCTCCCAAAAGGCTGGTGATGGTTTTCATTTAACGGTGTTCTACAAAGTGAGTTTAGGCAGTGAAAGGGCACATGTCATCTATAGTTTACTGGTCACCAGCATTGAAGCATACTCCTAAACCTGGAAAATTTCTTCAGCTGCCAGAATTAATCTCAGATTTTAAGACTGGAGCAAAGACTAATTTGGTATGTGTTCATTTAGATTAGTAAATCTCCGTGGTGTTTGAACTGTATAATATCAAATCTAAAATAAGCCAAGAGAGTTGAACAATTTCTCATCTCTCAGAAAAAAAATGCATCATTTTCAAGAGATTTAAGATTGAATTTAATATCCAACTGCCTATTCCAGTGTATGTTTCTCCAGAATAAGGCCAAGCCCTAAAATTCTGGAGAGTGTCCTCCAAGTTGTGTTTAAGTAATAATTGATAAATCTATGGTTTAGATACGTATGGAATTCCATATAACTCTAGCTCCAGCCTTTGCGAGTAAAAATTGGCAGTGACCATGGCCTTAATGGAGGCATGTGGTTAATTGGAATTTTCGGTACCAAAAGTCTTCTTGTTACTAGGTTATCGGGGTACCCTATAATAGTATCCATAACTCATTGCCCACTTGTCTGTTTTGATTTCTTTTTTAAAAAGACAATTTTAGGGCAGGCGTGGTGGCTCACCCCTGTAATCCCAGCACTTTGGGAGGGCCAGGCGGGCGGATCACGAGGTCAGGAGATCGAGACCATCCTGGCTAACACGGTGAAACCCCGTCTCCACTAAAAATACAAAAAATTAGCCGGGCGTGGTGGCGGTGCCCTTAGTTCCAGCTACTTGGGAAGCTGAGGCAGGAGAATGGGGTGAACCCGGGAGGTGGAGCTTGCAGTGAGCAGAGATCGTGCCACTTCCAACCTGGGCTACAGTGACACTGCGTCTCAAAACAAACAAACAAACAAACAAACAAAGACAATTTTAAACTTGGAGGTTTTGTACCTCAATTCACATATGTGGCATATTTATAAAATAATCATGCCTTTGCATATTTTTCCTTTGATATCTTAGCTATATATCCAAGCCATTTATGTTTTTTAATTGCCACAAATATCACACCAAAATAGAGCACTAGGTACAAAAATGCCTGGTATAACATTTCTTCTTGTTCTTGAAAGTTATTTTAATCCCCATGTTTAAGATATTCCTAGACAGCTATATGTAACTATAATTACTTCTGCTAGGTAGAAACATCTCTGTGGTCAGCACTTGTGAAGTACCTTGTAAATAAAAATATGCTTGAGTAGAAATAGTATTTTGCAAATATAGCCCTAAATAGAGCTGCTGATTTTACCAAGAATTAAAGACTCCAAACTCTGTCTTCGTCTTTCAACTTTGGTTGATAGGAACATCTCATTACAATGAGCCAAAAGCCTATGTGATCATTAATGAGGTAATTTTAACACTTACAAATGACACAGCTAATTCTTACTGAAGTGCAAATTGCATGTTTCTGTTTAAATAATGAGAGTAAAATATGGACACTATTCACATTCTATATACACAACTAACCCCAACTTGTCTCTAGAAGAAAGGTTTAATTTTTCAGGTCTCATCCACAAAATGAAGAGTTAGTAAGCTGTATCTTTATTCTCACTTTAAGTGATTTTTTATCCACTGTATAACACTACTACAGTTTGTTTGGAGATAAAATAACTCATGGTGAGAAATCCAGTTCTTGAAAGAAATCATTTTACCTTCAATCACATTTAGGATATCTATGCTTTTAGGGTGAGGATGAAAATTTATAAACATTTGTTAAATTATGCAACTGTTTTTGAAGATGTTTCAAAATTACATTTTCCTTATTGTACAACTAGTTTTCATGTATTCACAAATGAGACACATGAGAATTATTAATGCAAAAGCATAACATATTGACAAAGTTTATAATGTAAATAGTTTAGTTAGGAAAGAATGTAATAAGTGAATTATCAAAGCTATTTTATTGGTCCCTAGATTTACCATAGAAGAAAATGAAGCACCCTTATAAAAATTTCTCAGCACTGAGTCCATTTAAGGTCTATTTTGTATGCCGTAAGCTCTAAAAAATATTATTGCCAATAAAAATAGAGTGCCTGATAATAAAACACAACCTAAAATTGTCTTTTTAAAGGTTCACTCTTATTCTTCTTCCCTTCCTATGTGTGCACAGAATACTGTCACTGTCTTGATTGGAACACTGTCTCTCTGTCTCAGAGGGTGTACAGTTGTAGAAGGGAGAAAATGTTTGTTCGTTTTGCTTCCTATAAGGTAAGGTCTCAGTGGTTGAAGGTCAATTAACAAACTTTTGTCTTCATACTACTATCTTGGAATTACCAACTGGCTTCTATTTAGATTTTCAAAAATGAAAGAAAAGAAGTAGCATTTGTTAGAACTTACTGTGTTCCAGAAACTTTATTGATACCATTTCTTCTCATTATCACATTCATTCTTTCAATTAGTATTATCTTTTCCATCTTAAGAAGGTGGGACCAGAGGTTTTGTAATGTCCACTAACCCACTGTGGATTTCATGGCTTGCAAGAAGAAGAAAGCGTGGTGGAACTCAGGTTTGTCTGATTCCAAATTCACATCCTTTCATGTCTTCATGAAAGATAGAAAAGATAAATTGGGCTCTATTCTAACAAGAGAAACACAATTTTCCATCAGATAAATGAATGATTCTTAAACCTCAAAAATAAAACACGTAGCAAAAGCTCAATTCAAGTGTAGACATAAAGGTTGTGACATGGGTAGTAGGGATATATGTCTAGTGACATAGGTTTGCTATGCATATCTGACCAAAAATCTCCCACATGATTTTCAAATCAGATGCACAACTGCATGTAATGAGTTTCACAAATCATTAATATCAGTCTCTGAAAACAAGGTTGTTAAAAAATATTAAGATTTTCAACAACAAAGATCTTATCTAAATAGTAAGGAGATTATATTAGATGGCTGGATTCCTGAGCAGTCTAGTTGACAATTCAACTTGTTCAAAGCTATAACATATGGCAACTTAAAAAATTATGAAAGTTTTTCTAACTTTGTGCTTAAGGTAGTTGGCCATTCTTCCTCTTGGGAATAAAAAGGGCAGATTTTCTGTCGAAGCATTTTGCTATTGTTTTTCAATTTCCATTTATGAGAAATAGATAAAATAGCAGTTTTTTAGTTACAAATTTAAAGTCAAAATGGAGATAATTAAGTATCTCCATTAATTAAGTAAAGATTAATTTTTTTAAAAATAGCATTTACTAAATTCTAATCAATCAATTGATTGACTATTTTTATCCCTGGCTCAATGTAACTCTCTTTGACATACTCTTGTCTCAATTCTAGTTTATGTCAACAATGTGTCATCACAGACGACTCTTTGTCATCTTGATCTCTCGGTTCTATGAACACCTTTGATCTAATGACAATGTTTTCCAATAGAATTGCTTCTACTCAAAATTCTGAGATCAAATTTGTGGATTTAGTCTGACCCCAATCAATTCTTCAACTCTCAGGACACCAACTGGTGTCCTACAATTCAATTCAATCCTGAGACTGTCTATCTGGAGACAGCATCAGATCCCACAAGTTCAGGGTTCAGGCCCACAAGACTGCTCCCCTCCACCGTTAGAGACGAGTTGTGGGCCTCCCATACTCCTGACCAACTGGCTATAAATTAGGACTTCCATGGATTCCTTCCCCAGGTTCTATAATTTGCTAAGACAGCTCACAGAACCCAAGAAAGCACTTTGCTTACAGTTACTGTCTGATACAAATCAGGAACAGTCAAATAGAAGAGACACATAGGGCCAGGTATGGTGAAAAGGGGCACAAAGAGGGCCGACAGTTTCAACCATCTAGTTAGGCCTTCATCTTTCTGGTGTCCAGCACCCACCCTGAAGCTCTAAGTGTCTCCAGCCACCCCTCATGTCATGTCAATAGCATAAACTCAGGTATGGCTAAAAGGGACTTATGACTAGTAAAGGATGGTCCTCTCATCTCTATCAGGAAATTTCAAGTTTTAGGGGCTCTGTACAGTGAACTGGGGAGGAAGACCAAATAGGACATACCCTAGACCAGTTGTGCTAACTACTGTGTGCCTCAAAATTGCCTACAGTTGTGTTAAAATAAGAGATTGCTGAGACCTGCTATTGGAATTTCAGATTTGGTAGATCTGGGGGTGTAACCTGAGAATTTGCAGTTCTAGTAAGTTCCCAGGTGATGCTCATGCTGTTAGCACAGGGACCACACTTCCAGAAGGACTGAGTGAAGCATCGTCATTACTTATAATAGCAACTTCTCTGTAGTCACAATTTCATTCATCCCATTCTCTGAGCTCCTCCTTTAATCATTCCCTTTCATATACTGACATAAAATTTTTCAATCTCTCTGAGACCTCCAAACTATTATTTTATCATATTCACAATGACCCTTACCTCCTTGATGTACTCTATTGCCTGTTCTCCTGCCTAAATTCCATGGCCAACCATTCCCAGGAAACTTCAACTTCCTTGTTTCTCTTTCACTTTGCTGAATCTAACCAGGAAAATAACCCTGCTTAGATCCAAATTTACACCAAATCCTCACATATATTTGAGCAACTAGCTATATGGAGCAATTTGAAAAATATCCCACTTGAAACTGAGAATCTCAGTGCCGCCTATCAATCAGTCATACTACATATGTTCCAATCTATTCACCCTCTAATTTACTTAGTTTTGTTTCTTATCCTGTCTCTAATCCCTAACACTTCCCCAGAAATCCTCATTCTCTTTTTGGTTGTGCTTCCCTGAGAACATTGCATCACCCAAAGACAACTTCCACAGACTCCTGAAACAATTTAAACTCACTTTCCCATGTCTATATCCACATACTCTTCCTTTTCACCTATTATTATCGTGAACTAAATGGCCCCTGTCTGTATATTGTCTGATGATGATTTCTATATTACAGGGTTAGAGCTACTTTCTCATCATAGCATAGCTTAGAATCAAATCCATGCAGTCCACCACTGAAACTGGGGTTCCAAGTCAGTGTATTTGGAGAGGGAGAGCTAGTAGAAAAACAAGGATGAAAAGATCCAGGATGAAGCTTCTGATGGAAGAAAAGGCCATTTTTACTATTATGAACCCCTTGAAGTAGACCATAAACATTCTCATCTGGACAAATATCCATTCATCCACACCAGTGAGCTGATTAAGTTTTAGGGTTTTAAGGGTCAATGAACAATTATTCCTCATTCAGCAATTAAAGAAGGAGTAATATGAATATTATCTTGAAGAAGTTTAAGTTAAAATGTATTTCGTTGATCTTTGGCAATTGTCTTCTATCAGATCATTACCAATCAATATGAGTTGGGAGGAAGGGAGAAAACCCAAAACTTAATCAGATGCCTGAAGTTAGGGAACATTTTATAACCAACCCAGGGAAAAAAAAAAGGCTCAAAAAGGGAAAGATGAGGACATAGAAAATACATTTCAAATATTTTAACTTTTTGACAAAATTTCAGTTCTGTGCAAGAAAAACTGATGATTGTGTGAATATAACTTTGTCATTTACATCTGCCAATGTGTTCAGAAATATATAACCTATAATTTTTTTAATAGTTTGACACAAAATTTATTCATCAAAGTATCTAAAACATTCTGAAAATACTAAAAATTTTCAATTTAAATATTAAGCTAAACAGCTCTGTATATATAAATAAGCTCAAACAAACATGCACGCTCCCCAACAATAACACTGCTACAGATATTGACTGGTGGTTTTGGTTTCACTTCATCTTATAATGGCAAATCTGGTTAAAACCTAGATTCTGGGCTGGGCGCAGTGGCTCACGCCTGTAATCCCAGCACTTTGGGAGGCCGAGGCAGGCAAATCACAAGGTCAACAGATCGGGACCATCCTGGCCAACATGGTGAAACCCCATCTCTACTAAAGAAACATTCAAAAATTAGCTGGGCGTGGTGGCACGTGCCCGTAGTCCCAGCTACTCAGGAGGCTGAGGCAGGAGAATTGCTTGGACCTGGGAGGCGGAGGTTGCAGTGAGCTGAGATTGTGCCACTGTACTCCAGCCTGGTGACAAAGAGAGACTCCATCTCAAAACAAAACAAAACAAAACCTCAGATTCTGAACTGAATCTCAGAATAAGGATCTCAAAGAGGTCAATATGTATGTAATCTATTCTTAAAGAAAAATTTTCTCCAATTGTTTATTGAACTGTCACACCGGCTCTGACTTTGTTTATACCCTTAAAAAGTATCTAGATTTATGTGTAGCTTTTGTAAAGTGAAAGCTCAGAATGTCTACTCTGTCCTGGTACCCCTTTAGTTTAGTTGCTGGAAAATATTTAATAAAAATGAATTGGTCAACAAATGGAAAATTTGAACTTTGCATACTAAATTTTTACTTCATATTATCAACTCTTGAAAACTAAGTGTGTATATTAGAAATGACACTCATTTGACTATACCATAATGCATTTCAGACTTTTTATCTTCAGCTACAGAATTTCTCCATCCTTTGAATCATGTTAGCTGGCTTTAGTTGCCCAGTGTTGGTGATCCGCCTCCACTAATTCACAGCTCTATTGTACTGCCCCCGGGGGTGCATTTCCATAGCTCTGCCTTGTTATGAGTGTCATTTTCTTCTTCTATTTTGTTGACTGCCATTCAAATACTTTTGGCTTTATCAGAGAGTTTCACTTTATTGTTTGTCATCTCCTCATTTTTTTAGCTTTTCATAATTTACTGTGTTATATCTGCCTGGGCTTTTGGTTCCTTTACAGATTTGTTTCATATTATTTTTAGCTTATGATACTTCTAAAGTCTGTACCCTTTTAATTTTCACTTGCTTCATCTTCACATTCTTGTGTTTTGTTTTCATTTCAAAATACCAGAAAGTAAAATGTGTCAGCAGCTTGGTGAGTGGAATAGTTTATTTATAATCCAAAGAAAACTCATACTTTTTGTGAGCTATCTGCTTATAAGTAAAAATTTTGTATAGAAATTCTTGAAAAAAAATCTTAAATTTCTGGGGGATTGAATGAGATTTTAAAAATCATTCTATACAACAACAGGTGCAAAATTTGTATTCCTCTACTCAAGAGAAATAATGCACATTTGTTATTAGTTTACTAACATCTAAATGTTAATGTATTCAATTATACATTATTAAAACACAATTAAGCTTAAGAGGTGGAAAAGTATAAAACAAACCAGTGCATAATTTACCTTTATTCATATGAAGCATCTTTTTCTCTCCTGAAAATAGAGATTAACCAGCGGTGTGCTGGGGCGGGAGGGGGTGTGTTGGAGGGAGAAAAGCCATGATTTGTACAATTTGCCCATTTCCATGTTTTAAATACTCCCACCCTGGCCAAATTCAAGCTACCAGCAATTTGATAGCCAGTTCACAACATTTTTGAAAATTTAATAATCAGCACTCAAAAGCTGGTACAGGCCAGGCTAAGCCAGCTTCAGCACAAAACTGAAAATGATTATTAATCTTTACTAGCTCCAGATATCTTTTAACATATATTGAAATCTATGACCCTTAAAAAGAAAACATATATACAGATTTTGACAAAACTTTGCGGTTCCACTCATGGATCCCTGTATAAGAATCCCCTTTCTATGTGTGTTTGCAATTTGAAGAGTTCAGACTTTATGATTCACAGGTGATAACTAATGATTTAATCTCAACACTTAGGCTTTTATAATTTGGGAGTCAGGTGTTTAACTGCTGTAGTAGTAACTGCTTCTTCTCAGAGAAACTTAGAAGCTAAGACCAGGGCAATATCCCTTGGTCTGCAACACACCTCTTCTTTCTGAACATATCGTATAAGAAGCTAACTTTGTCTCAAAGTTCGTATGACTTTTGCATTTTCAATTACTAGCTATTTTCTTTTGGAACTGTAGGACTGGCAGAACTTTCCCTCTACTCTCTGAAGGTATGAGAACTGAGTGTATGAAATAAATGGATAACAGGCATGTCAAAAGAAGAAAAGGTGTACACATTTATTACACACATAGGGAAATCACAGGTAAGAAAAGTGGATGCAAAACGCCACCAAGAAAAAACCCCAGTGAGATTTAGGAGCTTATAGGGAAGGCAGGAGGGAGAATGTAGGAAACGTAGGGGAGGGGAAATGACTTTTGGGAAAGATGACCAGACCCTTAGCAGAATAGATGACAGTTTGTGACAGTCTGTCTTGGTGTGGTTTGGACACTTAGTCTTCTCTCCTGTGATACGAGGAGTCAATTTTCCCCGGCTGATGACACTCCTAGGAAGGAGATGAATGTCTTTGTGCTGATAAGACAGTATCTTGAAGCTTTATTTTCCAATTCAGTTCCAAATCTGCAGTGTATCAAAATCTCCTCATTATGCTTTGGATGTTATGGTAGATAAATGGTATCTCCACAAAGATACATTCATTCTGGTATTGAAAGTTCCTTTTGGGGGGTTTCTCTTTAGGAAGGTAAAGAGAGTGCAGAGAAAGCATGTCCCGCATTTGTTGTTTTTCAAGTATTTTCAGTTCGATGTAATCAGTGCACCAAAGCAATCCACTCAGGGCTAGCATTTCCTGAACACCTTCAGAACTCTTTTCCATCCCCTGTTATTTCTATCAGATCATGTGATTTCAGAAAAACTTTTACTTGCCACTTACATATATATTGAAAAGGCAAACTTTCCTTTCATAGTTTGCTAATTTTGGCAAAGTACATTAACAAAAATTAAGTACGTGAAATTTTCTATTCTATTGTTTTGAAAACAATTCTAGAAACTGTCCTTGTAAGAACAGCAAAAAGAGATAAAAAAAAGATAATTCTCAACTGCTGCTTCAACCATTCTTTGCTTAACAAAGTATCCAATTAAAAGGCAAAACTCTCATTTCAGGTTTACATGTATCTATTGCTTAATTAGAAAGTAAATACTCCACCCCATATAATCTGGTGTCAAAAAACTTATAATAAAATTACTTTGATTTTGTTGCTGATAAGTTTGTGAATTTAAATCTCAACTTACAGTGTTGAATTTATTTGCTTTGTGCTGACAAGACAGTATCTTGAAGTTTTGTTTTCCAACTCAGTTCTAAATCTGCAGTGTATCAAAATCTCCTCATTATGCTTTGGATGTTATGCTACATAAATGGCATCTTCACAAAGATACACTCATTCTGGTATTGAAAGTGCCTACTTAAAATTCTGCACAAACAGTTTTATTGAAAAAATATGTAGACAAGCCATTAATTATACACAGTGACTTGGAACAAATTCTTATAAGCAGCATAGCATGTCTTCCATTAAATGTATACATTTTCTAAAAAGTTACTGAAAGTCTTCCTGAAGTTAAACAATAAATCTTTTAAATTTAATCACTGTGCTACCTCAAAGGTATTTTTTCTTTAGGACACTCACTTGGGGCATACAGTCAGATTTCAGCCTACTTTAAACAACTAGGCAGTATTTTTAGTGCATTTTTCTGTTTGTTAAAAAGTTAGTTTTTGAGAATAAGTTGCTCAATTATCTTCCTCCATTACTTTTTGTTTTGTTTTGTAATTATTATCCTATTTTGGTTTTCCTTTAGAAATGTGAAATATCTTGAATCAGAAATTGCAGAGAATATATAAATGAGTAAGCATGCACTCTGCAATCAAACTAGATCTCGAAAGTGTTTTGTTGTAGTTTATACCTTGAATTCAAAGTGCCATTTTATACAAGGCACTTGAAAATTTTTCAAGCTCATCTATTTCATAATAGTACAAAATTTATTGTTCTTTTATTTGCAAGGAGATAGAGCAGATAAAAGATCACTTTATTTCTTACAGTGTTGACTTTGATATTCTAACCTTCTCAGTTTATACAGGTTAATGAAGACTCCGTACATGTAAAATTCACTATAATTTTTTTTCTGGCATGAGAGTCCAAACAAATAGTCAAACAGGTAACTACATATTCAAACACGTAAAGTAAAAATATACAATAGCTTGACAAAAAATAAAAAAGAAAAAAGAAACCCCTATACATGCCTTAACATTCTTAAACTCTGAGGACCAAATCAGATTCAAAAGAAACATTTCTGGTGGGCAGGGAAAGGGCTAAAAAGCTAAAGTATATAATAAGTAAATTCCTCATTGCTATCAAATATATGAGCAGCATGACATTTCAACACATGTTAAAGTTTTCTGAAAAAAGTTCTAGGATAATAGGATTTCAACTTTGGATTCTACAGATACCATTCTTGGGATTGGTATGGGAGAATCATCCTCTTCATGTATTAGTGGATTCAAATGAAAAAAAATCAGGCAGCTAGTTCCTTTCCAAGAAGCCTTAGAGATTGTTGCACATAAAACTATGAACCATATTTCTGATTCAAACTTTAATTAGAGAATTCTCTTTATTCCCTCTTCTGCATAAAATTATGCACCGGCACTCTGCTCTCCAGACAAGTAAAACTTCCTACCTGCTATCATTTGAGATACCCAAGACTCAGAACATATTATTTCCTAGCTGAAATTCCCAACAAAGCTTCTCAGAACAAAAACAACAAAAAGTTAAATACACAGAGACAGGGTATAAAACAGTGGTTACCAGGGGCTGGGGGTGAGGAGAGAAAATGGAGATAGAGAATTCAGAGGATGCAAAGTTGCAGATATGTAGAATTAACAAGTTGAGGGATCTGATGCACAACATGAGGACTGTAGGTATTAATATTTACTGTATTTGGCATTTTACTAAAAGGGTAGTTTGTGGGTACTATTTCCTCACACACATATCCAGAAAAAAGGTAACTGAGATTTTCAAAGGGAATGCTTCCAGATTTTGCCCACTCAGTATGATATTGGCTGTGGGTTTGTGATAGATAGCTCTTATTATTTTGATATACGTCCCATCAATACCTAATTTATTAAGAGTTTTTAGCATGAAGGGCTGTTGAATTTTGTCAAAGGCCTTTTCTGCATCTACTGAGATAATCATATGGTTTTTGTCGTTGGTTCTGTTTATATGCTGGATTACATTTATTGATTTGTGTATGTTGAACCAGCCTTGCATCCCAGGGATGAAGCCCACTTGATCATGGTGTATAAGCTTTTTGATGTGCTGCTGGATTCAGTTTGCCAGTATTTTATTGACGATTTTTGCATCAATCTTCATCAGGGATATTGGTCTGAAATTCTCTTTTTTGGTTGTGTCTCTGTCAGGCTTTGGTATCAGGATGATGCTGGCCTCATAAAGTGAGTTAGGGAGGATTCCATCTTTTTCTACTGATTGGAATAGTTTCAGAAGGAATGGTACCACCTCCTCCATGTACCTCTGGTAGAATTCTGCTGTGAATCCATCAGGTCCTGGACTTTTTTTTTGTTGGTTATCTATTAATTATTGCTTCAATTTCAGAGCCTGTTATTGATCTATTCAGAGATTCAACTTCTTCCTGGTTTAGTCTTGGGAGGGTATATGTGTCCAGGAATTTATCCGTTTCTTCTAGATTTTCTAGTTTATTTGCGTGGAGGTGTTTATAGTATTCTCTGATGGTAGTTTGCATTTCTGTGGGATCAGTGGTGATATCCCCTTTATCATTTTTTATTGCATCTATTTGATTCTTCCCTCTTTTCTTCTTTATTAGTCTTGCTAGCGGTCTGTCAATTTTGTTGATCTTTTCAAAAATCCAGCTCCTGTATTCATTGATTTTTTGAAGACAGGGATGCTCTCTCTCACCACTCCTATTCGACACAGTGTTGGAAGTTCTGGCCAGGGCAATCAGGCAGGAGAAGGAAATAAAGGGTATTCACTTAGGAAAAGAAGAAGTCACATTGCCCGTTTGCAGATGACATGATGGTATATCTAGAAAACCCCATCGTCTCAGCCCAAAATCTCCTTAAGCTGATAAGCAACTTCAGCAAAGTCTCAGGATACAAAATCACTGTGCAAAAATCACAAGCATTCTTATACACCAGTAACAAACAGAGAGCCAAATCATGAGTGAACTCCCATTCACAATTGCTTCAAAGAGAATAAAATACCTAGGAATCCAACTTACAAGCGATGTGAAGGACCTCTTCAAGGAGAACTACAAACCACTGCTCAATGAAATAAGAGAATACAAACAAATGGAAGAACATTCCATGCCCATGGGTAGGAAGAATCAATATCGTGAAAATGGCCATACTGCCCAAGGTAATTTATAGATTCAGTGCCATCCCCATCAAGCTACCAATGACTTTCTTCACAGAATTGGAAAAATCTACTTTAAAGTTCATATGGAACCAAAAAAGAGCCCACATCACCAAGTCAATCCTAAGGCAAAAGAATGAAGCTGGACGCATCATGCTACCTGACTTCAAACTATACTACAAGGCTACAGTAACCAAAACAGCATGGTACTGGTACCACAACAGAGACATAGATCAATGGATCGGAACAGAGGCCTCAGAAATAATGCCGCATATCTACAACCATCTGATATTTGGCAAACCTGACAAAAACAAGCAATGGGGAAAGGATTCCTTATTTAATAAATGGTGCTGGGAAAACTGGCTAGCCATATGTAGAAAGTTGAAACTGGATCCCTTCCTTATACCTTATACAAAAATTAATTCAAGATGGATTAAAGACTTACATGTTAGACCTAAAACCATAAAAACCCTAGAAGAAAATCTAGGCAATACCATTCAGGACATAGGCATGGGCAAGGACTTCATGTCTAAAACACCAAAAGCAATGGCAACAAAAGCCAAAATTGACAAATGGGATCTAATTAAACTAAAGAACTTCTGCACAGCAAAAGAAACTACCATCAGAGTGAGCAGGCAACCTACAGAATGGGAGAAAATTTTTGCAGTCTACCCAGGGCTAATATCCAGAATCTACAATGAACTCAAACAAATTTACAAGAAAAAAACAACCCCATCAACAAGTGGGCGAAGGATATGAACAGGCACTTCTCGAAAGAAGACATTTATGCAGCCAACAGACACATGAAAAAATGCTCATCATCACCGGCCATCAGAGAAATGCAAATCAAATCCACAATGAAATAGCATCTCACACCAGTTAGAATGGCGATCATTAAAAAGTCAGGAAACAACTGGTGCTGGAGAAGATGTGGAGAAATAGGAACACTTTTACACTGTTGGTGGGACTGTAAAGTAGTTCAACTATTGTGGAAGTCGGTGTGGCAATTCCTCAGGGATCTAGAACTAGAAATACCATTTGACCCAGCCATCCCATTACTGGGTATATACCTAAAGGATTATAAATCATGCTGCTATAAAGACACATGCCCACGTATGTTTATGGTGGCACTATTCACAATAGCAAAGACTTGGAACCAACCGAAATATCCAACAATGATAGACTGGATTAAGAAAATGTGGCACATATACACCATGGAATACTATGCAGCCATAAAAAATGATGAGGTCATGTCCTTTGTAGGGACATAGATGAAGCTGGAAAACATCATTCTCAGCAAACTATTGCAAGGACAAAAAACCAAACACCGCATGTTCTCACTCATAGGTGAGAATTGAACAATGAGAACACATGGACACAGGAAGGGGAACATCACACACCAGGGTCTGTTGTGTGGTGGGGGGGTAGGGATAGCATTAGGAGATATACCTAATGTTAAATGATGAGTTAATGGGTGCAGCACACCAACAGGGCATATGTATACATACGTAACAAACCTGCATATTGTGCACATGTACCCTAAAACTTAAAGTATAAAAAAAAAAAAGGTAACTGAGATGATGGATATGTTAATTTGCTTGACTATTGAAACTATTTTACTATGTATATGTGTATCAAAACAACTTAAATATGCAATAAAAATGAATGAATATGACATTAACTTCTCATGTGCTGTCACTTTGGATCTAATCTTGCTACTGAATAACAAAAGGTATAGAGATATAATAATCACTCACCATCCTCTAGGTGTTATGGAATATGTTGGAGGAGGGGTGATAGAAAAATGGGTAATTCACAATTATTAACCTCAGGTTGCTTGAAGTTGATCCTATGTGCCCTGTAGCTAAATTTTCATTAATTCAAGGGATAATCCCAACTGATACAAACATTATCAAGTTGCCAATAGTGCCAGCCTTGAAGTGTTGGTCAAACTTTTGATTCTTGGCTGTATTCATTTGCAGGCTCCAGTTTCTGTTTTGTGTTTTATGTAAGTAAGTATATGGACGTTGGCCTCTCATTCTTTAAATTACCTTCTGTTATAAGCTTCTGTGACGCCATGTTTGCTTGGCTTACTTATGCCTCTAAGGTCTCCCATTGCTATTCTTTCTAGGCTTCTCTCATCAGCTCTTAAATTCTGGTGCTTCTCAGGAGCTGGCCCTCCATCCTCTGCTCTTATGCTCTATAATCTCTTAAGAGTTATTTAATTTGCAGCCATGCCTCCAGAAACACCTGTCATTTTATTCCTCTTGAATCTGTACCTATATTTTCAACATTCCTTTTCTGCTAGAGACACACATGGGCCTCCCATGGTACTCACGATCTCCACATGCTCATTATGGAACTCCTCCTCTTCTCTTCTCCCATGCTTCCTCTTCCAACTTACTCCTCTCCTGCTTCGCACAGGCAAGTTATGGGAATACGACACACCTGGTTATCAAAGCCAGACACTCCACCTTTTTTTTTTTACCTCCTGTCCATTCATCTCACCCCCTTCCTTCACTGTGTCTGTTACATCGCCAAACCCACTTAATTTTACCTCTGATATAATTCTACTCTATCTAGCCTCATATTCCCTACCATCATCTTCTCTCACGTGGACTATATTTTTTAAACTGGTCTTTTCCTCCTTTTCATTTTTATTCCTCTACAGTCCATCTTTTTGACATTGCTATGGCACTCAAATCTTCAGAATAAAACAAACTCTTTTTTGGAAGTTTAGGCTCTTCAGGATTTAGAGACAGCAGCTGTCATTCTTTGCTTGATATTCAGAATATCTGGGTAACATTTTAAAAACACAGGCTCACAGGCCACTCATCTGAAATTCTGATTTAATTGGTCTGGAATAGGGTCTAGGCATAAGTAAGTATTTCTTAAACAAAAAACCAAGGGATGGAAATATGCAGTAAGATTATATGTAACAAACCTGCATGTTCTGCACATGTATGCCAGAACTTAAAGCATTAAAAAAAGTTGTATTCATCGAAGAATAATGGTTCCCAGAGGCAGTGGGTAGGTGAGGAGTGAAGGAATGGGGAATTACTGGTCCAAAGTTACAAAGTTTCAGCTAGACAAGAGGAATAAATTTTGAGATCTACTGCAAAGCAGGATGACTGTAATCAATAATAATATGTTGTATATTTCAAAATAACTAAGAGTAGTTTCAAATGTATCACCACAAAAATATCAAGGAAGTGAAGTGATGGATATGTTAATTAGCTCGATTTAATCACTCTAAATTGTACACATAGCAAAACATCACATTGTACTATATAAATATAATTATGAAAAAAATCAGACCTGATGTTTGAAATGATAATTATTTTTATAACCTCATTTCAGATTTAACAATGTCATATTATATCTTAGTATGTATCCATATTACCCACATGGGAACTACATGTCTCTATAAAGTTACCTAGGTGTGGTATCCAAGATATTCAGTCAAGAGGGAGTGTATAACTGTTACTTTTAGTCTTCATTCAGGTTAGTACTGCCCAGCCACAGTTTGTACAATAGTTTTCCCACTTAACAATTTTAAAAACCTATCATTCTTGATTTTATTAACTTGCCATTCTATCAAATTTAAACATGTTTTCATTTTTTAAAAGACCATGTCCAAGTGGCAATTCTATCTGTATCTCCCTCAAAAAAGCATCAGTTGAAGAAATCTGAGAAATTTAACCAGCTCTGAACTCATCAATATTTCAATGTCTGTTATTTATTTATATTATTATTTTTTTGAGGTGGATTCTCACTTTGTTGTCCAGGCTGGAGTACAGTGGTGCGATATCAGCTCACTGCAACTTCTGCCTCCTGGGCTTAAGTGATTCTCCTGCCTTAGCTTCCTGAGTAGCTGGTATTACAGGTGCCCCCAATCATGCCCAGCTAATTTTTGTATTTTTAGTAGAGACGGGGTTTCACCATGTTGGCTAGGCTGGTCTCGTACTCCTGAGCTCAAGTGATCCACCCGCCTCAGCCTCCCAAAGTGCTGGGAGTAGAGGTGTGAGCCACTGGCCCAGCCCCAAGGCATTTTTTTAAACCAGGACTTCTGTATAATGAAACTTTTCTCGATATCTTTTTAACCACATCCTCTTACTTATTACATCCATTCCAACTACCTGTCTTCATCTCATCACACCGAAGTACTCAAACTGTCCACAGGCTGCAGAATGAATTCATTAGGACTTTATATCATTTTTCAAATCATGGAATTGCACAATCTTTTGAATATGGAATTGGAAGGCCTTTATAGTTCATTCAGTAGAAAACTGGAACATTTTTGAAAGGTGATCTGCTTGACACCTTTCAAAGAGTACAAAACCTTGTGAAGTAGCAGATGCAATGATTGCCAATATACTTTATGAAATGACTTTCAGAGTTTGAGATTAAATTGGCTTTTCTGAAATACGTAAGTATCTGGAAAAACACAACATTTCTAATCTTGCTTTGGAAAGCCTTTAAGTAAAAATCAATTTCTTATCTTCTTTGAAATAAACATGGAATATCCTAAGGTTTTATTCATGTTTCATGAATTTCGCAGCATTCATCATATTTTAAAGTTATTTTTGATGCTTTGCATTGTATTAAAATCTCTCTTGGAATGAGAGGCCTGAAAAACAATCGTAATATACTGTTGTTGTCTAACAATATATCAAGTTCTTAATGACTCTTACAATGCAATATTTTTATCATTCTTGTAGTTTATCCACATGTATTTAATATTACTAGCAGAAATTTGGATTTTAGTAAATTAATTCTGATCTTTGTAAAAGAAAACTATATCTATATCTATTAATTCTTTAGTCCATGAATCCATCTAACAATTATTATTGAACAAGTTCTAGGAGATAAGTACTATATAGTGGCTAAGAATTCTGAAAAATCATCTGATACCTATTATACAGAAGCAGAGCAAGACAAATGAACCAAAACTTACATAACACTGTGAATGTGTTTCAAGTTTAAAGATCTTAAAAAATACCTTTCATAAAACTAAAGATAAAACTTGATACTTGTTTCTACTACATTTGGTTTTATATACTTAGGCATATTATTTTTGAGTCTGGCATTAAATAAGCCAACGTATGTTTGCAGTCTATATCTTTATTCATGCCTTTGATTAAAATATTGAATAAGCAAGATCTAAAGAAAAGTAACATACTGAATATGCGACTAGAAACCTCTCTCCAAGTGACCAGGCTGGGCAAAATGCTGAAATCCCATCTCTACCAAAAAATAAGAGGTGGTGGTGCACCCCTGTAGCCCGAGACAGGAGGCTCACTCGAGCTCAGAAGGTAGAGGCTACAGTGAGCTATGACTGCCACTGCACTCAGCCTGACTGACAAAGTGAGACACTGTCTCACAAAAAAGGAAAGAAAACCTCTCTCTCAGATGAAAAAGGAGTAAGAGGGTATTTAACGCACACGTCCCCAATGAGGCAGTCTAAATCAATATGAGCTTAAAATCCTTCCTAAACAATATTTAGTTCACTTATATTGTTCTGTTCTACAAAATCAAAGTATTCCTCTTAGAAACAATATTTACCAAATTTTCCTTTAGCATACCAATTGTGGTACAATTATGCCACTTCTCTTTAATCCTGCCTAGTAGTCCATGCTATCTGGTATAGTGTTCAAGTGTGCAGGCTTTGAGCCACACCATATGGGCACAAAAATTTCTTCTGCCACTTAAAATTGGGTGACTTACTTCACCTTTGTATGCCTCAGTATGACACTAGTTGCTACCTCCTATAGTTGTGAGGATAAAATGTGTGTATACAGGCAAAGCACTTAGTATTTAAATATAACTTAATTATAGTCATAATTATTACTATTACTATGATTATGGTTATTATTTGATTAACTCCCTCGATGAAAACAAAGCATAGGGAGTTGAATTGGAAAAGATTAGAATGGTGTTAAAGTTGGGTCCTGTGAAGTAAACAGAAGAGTCATGATAATTCCTTTGGCAAGAGAAGCCTCAAAATAGAATCTGGGTTTCAAAATCTACCTCCAAAGTAGAGAGATATGAAAGCTGGAAATGACATAAAGCTGTTTAGGTAGTCAAGTGGGTTTTCTTCTAAATCCATAGCTTTCTTCTAAATCTATAACAACCAGATGAATTAACCCTTTTCTTTGCTCAGGTACCTATTCTCAAAGTTAAGCCATTCTGGATGCAAATTCCTTTGAGTTTTGAGATGATCATGATGGTCTTCACGCAGTCTTTCCCCCAGGTTGACACGTGGTTATTTCATTTAATCAGATTAAAATCAATACCTGGAAATACAAAGAAGTGTATTTTTTAATTTCTCAAAAACTAATATTCACCAGTATGGAATGAATAATTGCATGCCTAGTTCTCCGTGTACTTGATCTTTTAAGTAATATAGCTTGGTTTGCTTTCTTTTTCTTTTCTATCTACAATCAAATTCAAACTGCTATCACTGGGTCATACATAATCAATCAAATAAACTAAAAAGCTACTGAAAGAATTTTCCATCACTAAGCTGCCTTTTGGCGCCTGTATAATTGGTCTGCTTTACTAGACAGTCAAGTGCATGCAAATGCGTTAGTGCTCATGACTTGCTTCCAGGCCAACCCCAGGCTCACACTGCCAATTTTTTTGTCATTGTAGGTAGGTGACTTTATGTATTTTTGGACTTTTATTGTATAATAATAGGGACAAGAAAAATAAATGTTCACCTAGGCGTCAAAGATAATCGTTAAGCCACTATTTTAAGTGATAGTTAACTATGGGACTCTATTGTTTTGTGAGGAATATAGAAAAATGTTTTGAATAATTACTCTTCCTGGGACACTTTGAGGGGTCAAATGTATTCTGTTCTTAAGTATCTGTTAAAACGTCTTTTGCATTCTCTCTGATCTGAGTGTTTTGATGTTGTGTGCAATGAACCAAAACATTGCATTACAAAAAGAAATCTTTATACAGTTGACAGCTTGTAGGTCTCTGAGGAATCTATTCAATTAGTGTCATGTCCTGGTTCCCTATAGTATCAAAATTCACAGAGAATTGAAATGTCTTAGAAGTTGTGTCCAATAAACCAAGAAAAGCATCATGAAATTTTTTCCTTAAAATGAAAGATAGAAAAAAATGTGTTTCTGCATAACTCATGTAAAAACAGTAGCCTAGAATCTGGCACTTAGTTGTTCACCACTGAAATGTGTTATCTGGGTCTGCTAACTTGACGTTATATAGCTATAATTTAAATCAAACCTACCTTGACTTTGACTCATGCTGCCTATTTTTTTTCTGAAGGAAATCTGAGAAAATCCTATTTCTTGGGGAGGAAAGGACATCAATTTGATATTATAGATTGCAGTCCAGCATTGGGATCAGGTGGAATAGGATAGATGCTCAGTGTGGATGGGAATGAGTAGAATCTTCTGGGTGAATGTCAACTGCTATCCATGGAAGGCAAAGAAAATGAAGACTAGACCAGAAGCCATATTGAACTTTATAAAGGCCTTTTCTGCATATATTGAGATAATCATGTGGTTTTTGGGTTTAGTCCAGTTTATGTGATGAATCACTTTTATTGATTTGTGTATGTTGAACTAGACTTGCACCCTGGGGATGAAGCCTACTTGATCATGGTGGATAAGCTATTTGATGTGTGTCTGGATTTGGTTTGCCAGTATTTTGTTGAGGATTTTTGCATTGATGTTCATCAAGGATATTGGCCTGAAGTTTACTTTTTCTGTTGTGCCATTGCCAGGATTTGGTGTCAGGATAATGGTGGCCTCATAGAATTAGTTAGGGAGGAGTCCCTCCTTCTCAGTTTCTTGGAATACTTTAAGTAGGAATTGTTCCAGCTCTTCTTTATACCTCTGGTAGAACTCAGCTGTGAATCCTTCTGGTCCTGAACTTTTTTTGGTTGGTAGGACTCTCAATAAAGTAGGTATTAAAGGAATATACCTCAAAACAATAAGAGCCATACATGCAAACCCAGAGCCAATATCGTACTGAATGGGCAATAACTGGAAGCATTCCCCTTGAAAAACAGCACAAGACAAGGTTGTCCTCTCTCACTATCCCTATTCAGCATAGCATTGGAAGTCCTGGCCAGGGCAATCAGGCAAGAGAAAGAAATAAAGCATATTCAAATAGAAAGAGAAATCAAACTATCTTTGTTTTCAGACATGATCCTATATCTAGAAAACCCCATCATTTCTACCCAAAAGCCTCTTAAGTTGATAAGCAAATTCATCAAAGTCTCAGGATACAAAATCAATGTGCAAAAATTACCAGCATTTCTGTATGCTAACAACAGGCAAGCCGAGAGCCAAATCAGCAATGAACTCCCCCTTCACAATTGCTACAAAATGAATAAAATAGCTAGAAATACAGCTAACAAGGGAAGTGAAGGACATCTCCAAAGAGAACTACAAACCACTGCTCAAAGTAGAGAAGACACAAACAAATGGAAAACATTCCACGCTCATGAATAGGAAGAATCAATATCATTAAAAAGGCCATACTGCCCAAAGCAATTTACAGATTCAATGCATCCTATTAAACTACCATAGGCATTCTGCACATAATTAGAAAAAAAAACTATTTTAAAATTTATATGGACCCAAAAAAGAGCCTGAATAGCCAAGGCAACCCTCACCAAAAAGGACAAGGCTGAAAGTTATCACACTGCCCGACTTCAAACTATACAAAGGGCTACAGTAACCAAAACAGCATGGTACTGGTACAAGAACAGACAGACCAATGGAACAGGATAGAGAACCCAGAAATAATGCTGCACACCTACAACCATCTGATCTTTGACAAACCTGACAAAAACAAGCAATGGGGAAATGATTCCCTATTTAATAAATGATGCTGTGATAACTGGCTGGCATTAGTTGAAAAAACTGGAACTGGACCTCTTCTTTACACCATATACAAAATCAATCCAAGATGGAATAAAGACTTAAATGTGAAATGCCAAACTGTAAAAACTCTAGAAGAAAACCTAGGCAATATTATTCAGGACACAGACACTGACAAAGATTTCATGACCAAGATGCCAAAAGCAATTACAAAAAAAGCAAAAGTTGACAAATAGAACCCAATTAAACTAAAGCGTTTCTTCACAGCACGTGCGCATGCACACACACACACACACACACACAAAAAACAACTATCAACAGAGTAAACAGACAACCTACAGAAAGGGAGAAAATTTTTGCCATCAATCCGTCTAGCAAATGTCTAATATCTAGCATCTATAAAGAACTCAAACAAATTTACAAGAAAAGACAAATAACCTCATTAAAAAGTGGGCAAAGGACATGAATAGACACTTCTCAAAAGAAGACATACATGTGGCCAAAAACATATGCAAAAAAACTCATCAGTCATCATTAGAGAAATGCAAATCAAAACCACAATGAGATACCATTTAACACCAGTCAGAATGGCAATTATTAAAAAGTCAAAAATAACAGATGCTAGTGAGGTTGTGGAGAAAAAGGAACTCTTTCACACTGTTGTTGGAAGCGTAAATTAATTCAACCATTGTGGATGACGGTGTGGCGATTATTCAAAGACATAAAGCCAAAAATACCGTTCAACCTAGCAATCCGATTACTGGGTAATTCCCAAAGGAATATAAATTATTCTATTATAAAGATAGATGCACAAGTATATAATTGCAGCACTATTCACAACAAAGACACAGAATTAACTTAAATGCCCATCAGTGATAGACTGGATGAAGAAAATGTCACACATATACACCAAGAAATATTATGCAGCTGTAAAAACAAACCAGATCATGTCCTTTGTAAGGACGTGGATGAAGTTGGAGGCCATTATCCTTATAAAACTAATGCAGGAACAGAAAACCAAACACTGTATGTTCTCACTTATAAGTGGGAGCTAAATGATGAGAACACATGGACACATGGGGTGAGGAACAGCACACACTAGGATCTGCTGGTGGGGGGCAGGAGGAGGGAGAGAATCAGGAAAAATAGCTAATGCAAGCTGAGCTTAATACCTAGGTGATGGGATGATCTGTGCAGCAAATCCCCATGACACACATGTACCTATGTAATAAACCTGCACATCTGCACATGTACCCTTAAAATAAAAGTTGGAAATAAGAAAATCCATATAAAAAAAGAAAATGAAGAGTAGAGAAGTTGGCTTTACTACCAACATCAAATAATGAACAAAGTTCTATGAATGACATTAAAATCTTACCAAAAAGGTAGTTAGGGAGTTAAATATAGGCAGAAAACAAAGAGCAAGTAGCAGGAGGAAGCAATCCAGGAATATTTTGTTTTTAGCTCCTCAAGCTCACTTTAATTGGTTATTGTCACTATATTGTATAGCTTTTTGGTTATTGATTGTGTAATATTTGGTTGAAAGGTTTGGCATAAAGGTACAGTTTTTACGTAGACAGCTTCCTTCCCAGGCTGCAATGACTGCACATCTGCTCTCACCTGCTTGATACTGGCCTCTGCTCTTGGAGAATATAGAGCGACGGATGGCTGCTTATGGCGCCATCGATGCCCCGATGGCTTGAATGATTTCTGACTCTACCTAGACCCACAGTCTGACTCCTTCAAATCTTTTGATTTTTTTTTCCTTTCTATGCCTATGTTCTTCTAGTTTTTCTTATTTACTGCCTATTAGATAGTCTTCTTTGTCTCAACTTTCATTTCTGGCATGATGTCAATTCCTGGTTGCCTACTTGCCTTGTGTGCAGGTGTATCTTGATCTCTACTCTGTTATTGGTCCTGACTCTGCCCTATTCAAGTGGTCACAATTTATCAACAGCCTCACACTTCACTCTTCATTCAGTTAATGGGCCCACTATTTGCCAAATTTTCTTTTTATCTTATAATCCTAGAAAGTAAATAATTAAACAGCAAGCATAAAATACATTTTCTCCTTTAATCAGAATTTGGTACCTGGAGACTATAATAATGACTGTCATCCTGGCAAACAAATTGATGATTTTTGCTGGTGGGAGAGTTCTTATTTTGGAAATACTTTTGGCCAGAGATGCCTGATTTTCTAGCCTTGTCAATAGCAAACAGCCATGCATTTCAAAGATTTATGAGGCATGATTATCGGAAGACAAATGACTATATTTTATACCAAAAGTTACTCCTCCTGTGTATGTGATGTGACTCCATATGTGTTCTGGAGAACTTCATATTTTAATCTGTGCCAGGTGTATCCTCACAGCGTAAGAAAAGGCCTAGAGAGTTAAGTTCGTCGTGTTGGACCCATTTTTGTTTGTTCTTTGTATCATGATTAATTGTTTCCTTTGAATAATTAGTAATTTACATTGGATAAGCTTTCTGATTCTCATGATACTGAATGCACAATCTAATCCTTTTTGCATTACTATTTACTCAATATCGTTTTGCTGTTATTAATCAATGTCCACAGTTCTAAGGCTGAAATCTACTAAAATCTCCAAGAGTAAGATCGTTTCATTATAAAGTCCTGTCATGAGAAAATAAATCATTGTGAATATATGAAAGAACTTATTTGAGCACTGCAAGGCAGATCATGGCTTTTACTTGAAGTTACTTATTTTTAATATATAACTTCTGTAATCTCTCTCAGAAATATTCATCAAGAAAAACTACCAAGTATGTTAGTGCCATTTCTAAAAAGCTACCTTTTCTTTTTCTAGAAATATGGGAAAGTTGTATAAAATTATATTTCCTCAAAATTTTGGGTAAATATAATTGCATAATACAACCTATGGCAAATATTTAAATCTTTATTAATCCAAAGGAAAATAAATTTGCTTTGTCTAATAATTACTAAAGATCTACTAAATACTAGGACATGTGCTATGATTAACATGTGTTAATTAAATCTCATATGCCCCACAATTTCTTTCAGGTAGCAATTATTATTTATAGGTGAGAAAACAGATTTGAGAAGTTAAGGAGTAGGTAGTCCCTGGATTATATTCACAAAATGACAGAGGACAAGTTAAATCAGAGCTAGTTTAATGAATGCCCATCCTGTCTTTCCTACAGCATGCTATGTAATGTAACACTGATCTAAGCACACATTAGTATACGGTAAACTGGGAAAAGAGTTGCTCTGGATTCTGTACAATTATTAGAACATTTAATAATAATTTTATAGGAACTATTGATTTTTAGTTTAAAATTCAAAACAATTGATAGCAATTCATCTTTTAATATTTTAAATACATTTAGTTATATCTCTGTTTGTAACTGAATCAAACATTGTCAAATTAATTCCAACAAAACTATATTATTTATCATTTGATATAAATTATTAATTGTAATTTATTGATTGTGTGGTTATACATGTATTGGATTTGTTTTATTATTGCATAAGAACTGTAAACATGAAAAGTTTGATAGAGATTTATAAAAGAATTTAAATCAACAGTAGGAGCTGAGACTTTTTTTCTTTTTTGAAAAGGTGAATACCTTGGACATTTTCAGAAACAGAGACTAAAATTCCTTGTGCTTTGACAATTATGGTGGCCAAAGCTAAGAGATTACAATTTGGCAGGGAACAGAATGCTCAGGCATTTTGGATCTTATGGTGGTTGTTTCTCAATGCAAATCAACAATCTTTTAATTAAGTTATCTTTCCCAAATTTGTATATATTTTCAGTAGTGCCAGTTTCTTAGAGCCTGATTAGTTCTGGGCCTTTGTTTAAAAAGTGAAAGATGAGATAATAGAAAATAATCCCCAAATATTGTTGTTACTAGCCCACCTTCAACTCCATATTAAATTTTATACAAAAAGCTAAAACTTTCTAGGTTTTTAAAATGAGAAATTGAGGCACAAAATGTTTACTTCATCAAAATGGGGACATATGTCATACATGAATGGGGAAAGATGGAAGGGAGACAGGAAGCACAGGTAGAAAGAGAAATGCATCCTACAATTTGACTTGAATTTAGGCATTGGGATAAGGATGTTTAGGCCTTCGAGTTAAACAATCAGCTACCTGCTTTCAATATTTCTTCCAAGTCTGGTTTTGCTTTACGTGGATATTTGTTTTTCTAATAGAATGAATTAGTTTGAGAGAAACTACCACTGCTCAAAATTGAGCTATCATTTTAGCTATCATTAACAGCTAATAAAGTAGTGGTATTCTAAAATTCCTGCATTTTTAACTCAATGTAATATCATGATGTTTCAGAGAGGTGGGTACTGGGATTATGCCCATTTTACTGATAGAGAAGTAGAGAAATAGAAAGATGATGTAATTTAAACAGACTGTAGGCTGTGTAATTTCATAAATTCAAACCAGTGTGCAGCTCCTCAGTCACTATATTGTATAGACTTTTCCTGACCTGGCAAATCACTTTTGGCAGTCAATGGTTTGGCTTTTGTTTTGTTTTGTTTTTGAGACAGTCTCGCTCTGTCGCCCAGACTGGAGTGCAGGGGCGCAATCTGGGCTCACTGCAGGCTCCGCCTCCCGGGTTCCCGCCATTCTCCTGCCTCAGCCTCCTGAGTAGCTGGAGCTACAGGCGCCGCCACCGCGTCTGGCTAGTTTTTTGTATTTTTTTTAGTAGAGACGGGGTTTCACCCTGTTGGCCAGGATGGTCTCGATCTCCTGAGCCTCACTAGTGAACATATTTATGAACGATTTAGTTTAAGACGTGGAATCTACAATGGTTGCTATTAAAGAGTATTGATTGTCTGTTGGGCGTGTCACAGCTAACTGCTATTCAGTAACTAAAGCTGGTACGTGATGCCAAGGATTGAGCACAGAATGCGTGCCTGCTGGTCACTGTGATCTCTTTATAATACTATTCTAAGGACTGTGCATCAATATTTCATAATCTATAGGCTCAATATTTGATGAGATATTGTATCTCTATTAAACTTATTTTGCAATTAAAATTTTTTAAATAAATGGGTTATTATTTTGAGATTTATGCCATATAGGTTGAAAATGTTACAGTAATCCTCATGATTTTATGAGTAAAAGTGAGGACTGTTTAAAGTGGAATGACTGGGAATATGTACACACTGAGGCAGCTTTACGCCCAATATCTCACAAATCAGTTGGTAGAATTAACTTTTAACATGGTTAAAGTTTTGACTAAACCTACATCCTTATTATGATTAAAAATGGGCTATGTATGAAGTGCAGTTTATGTAAAGAAATCTAATCATACTTTATTTTCCTCATAGGAATATTTTATTTTACTTTGATTTGATTTCTATTTATAATTCATTTGTATCAAATAATGCTGCTTAAAATAATTATGATATTAATTAATGTAAATAAAGTATCCCAATCATAAATTAATTCTATTTTCCTTTGGTAGATATTTCAAACCATTTTGTCATTATTTACGACAGATACACAGATGTACATACACCTTCTTAATCTGTTAATTTTCCTTGTGGAGCCATCAGATTAAGCTTCTTTCTACTGAATTTCTAATTTGTGGTAGGTAGCCAGATGTAACTCTTTCAGCTGATTTAGTAGCAGGAGATAGATTCACCCACACTCCTTCTGCTAACATTATGGTGGTATAGTGAGAAGAGAGCTTACAAAAAGAAGCATGCATAGTATTATGATCAGATACTTGAAACAAATTATAATGCCAGTGAAAAACTCAATGACGCTTCAGTATCCTTATATTCATTTGCAAATGCAAGTACCTTTTATTCCTTCACACAAGTGTCATATCACAGCTATGCTTTCACCAAACCAATAGCTGGCAAACATCTACCTCTGGGAGTAAACTCAGTAGTTCCATCTATAAACAGTTATTTCTATATCAGCTGCTTGGTTGTTAAAATTATTTAGCTGTTGTTGAAAGATTATGATCCTTGTTCCATTAAATAAGTTGATATATATGTAAAACATTTTGACCAGTGCCAGGATATAGTAAGCAATATAGAATGTGATGTGTTATATTTCTTTCTCAAATTAAAGCTTGGCTCTTTTGGCAGATTTTAAGATGAGACAATACATCTAGCTTTCTAGATTTAAAATATCATACACACACTAACACATATTATTTAAAATATATCTTTTAATTTCATCCAGCAACCCTAATAGTGGGTATATCCCCTAAGGAAAAGAAATCATTATACCAAAAATACACCTGTATTTGTATGTTTATTGTAGCACTTTGCACAATAGCAAAGATGTAAAATCAACCTGTATCCATTAATGGATGACTGGATAAAGAAAATGTGGTATATTTACACAATGAAATATTACTTATATTAGTCCATTTTCACACCGCTGATAAAGACATACCTGAGACTGGGCAATTTACAAGAGAAAGAGGTTTATTGGACTTACAGTTCCACGTGGCTGAAGAGGCCTCACAATTATAGTGGAAGGTGAAAGGCACATCTTACATGGTTACAGATAAGAGAGATTTTATATGGAAACTCCCCTTTTTAAAACCATCAGATCTCATGAGATTTATTAGTGATCATGAGAAGAGCATGGGAAAGACCTGCCCCCATTATTCAATTACCTCCTACCGGGTCCCTCCGAAGACACATGGGAACTCAAGATGAGATTTGTGTGGGGGCACAGCCAAACCATTTAATTCTTCCCAACCCCTCCCAAATCTCATGTCCTCACGTTTCAAAATGAATCATGCGCTCTCAAAATCCCCCAAAGTCTCAACTCATTTCAGCACCAACTCAAAAGCCCACAGTCCAAAGTCTCATCCAAGACAAGGCAAGTCCCTTCTGCCTATGAGCCTGTAAAGTCAAAAGCAAGTTTATTGCTTCCTAAATATAATGTGGATACGGGTATTGGGTAAATATAGCTATACCAAATGGGAAAAATTGGCCAAAACAAAGGGGCTACAGGCCCTGTGCAAGTCCAAAATCCAGCAGGGCAGTCAAGTCTTAAAAGCTCCAAAATGATCTCTTTTGACTCCATGTCTCAATTCGAGGTCATGCCAATGCAAGGGATGGGTTTCCATGGTCTTGGGCAGCTCTGCCCCTGTGGCTTTGCCGGGCATAGCCCCCCTCCTGGCTGCTTTCATGGGCTGGCATTGAGCATCTGTGGCTTTTCCAGGTGCATGGTGTAAGCTCTCAGAGGATCTACCATTCTGGGGTCTGGAAGATGCGGGCCCTCTTCTCACAGCTCCACTAGGTGGTGCCCAGTAGGGACTCTCTGTGGGGGATTAGACCCCACATTTCCCTTCTGCACTGCCCTAGCAGACATTCTCCATGAGGGCCCCACCCCTGCAGAAAACTTCTACCTGGGCATCCAGGCATTTCTACATGTCCTCTGAAACCTAGCAGAGGTTCCCAAACCTCAATTCTTGCCTTCTGTGCACCTGTAGGCTCAACACCACGTGGAAACTGCCAAGGCTTGGGGCTTCCACCCTCTGAAGCCACAGCCCAAGCTGTATCTTGGCCTTTTTAGTCACAGCTGGAGTGGCTGGGACACAGGGCACCAAGTCCCTAGACTGCACACAGCAGAGGGTCCCTGGGCCCAGCCCACGAAACCATATTTTCCTCCTAAGTCTCAGGGCCTGTGATGGGAGGTGCTGCTGCAAAAGTCTCTGACATGCCCTGGAGACATTTTACCCACTGTCTTGGTGATTAACATTCAGCTCCTCTTTACTTATGCAAATTTCTGCAACTGGCTTGAATTTCTCCTCAGAAAATGAGATTTTCTTTTGTATTGCATTGTCAAGCTGCAAATTTTCCAAACTTTTATGCTCTGTTTCCCTTTTAAAACTGAATGCTTTTAACAGCACCCAAGTCACCAAGCAGCACCTCTTTGCTGCTTAGAAGTTTTTTCAGCCAGATACCCTAAATCATCACTCTCTACTTCAAAATTCCACAAATCTCTAGGGCAGGGGCAAAATGACTCCAGTCTCTTTATTAAAACATAACAGGGGCCACCTTTGCTCCAGTTCCCAAGAAGTTTCTCATCTCCATCTGAGACCACCTCAACCTGGATTTCATTGTCCATATCATTAATAGCATTTTGGTCAAAGCCATTCAACAAATCTCTAGGGAGTTCTGAACTTTCCCACATTTTCCTGTCTTTTCCTCAGCCTTCCAAACTGTTCCAACCTCTGACTGTTACCCAGTTCCAAAGCTGCTTCCACATTTTTGGCTATCTTTTCAGGAGTGCCCCATTCTACTAGTACCAATTTACTGTATTAGTCTGTTTTCATGCTGCTGAAAGACATACCTGAGACTGGGCAATTTACTAAAGAAAGAGATTTATTGGACTTACAGTTCTACTTGGCTGGAGAGGCCTCACAATTATAGGTGAAGGTGAAAGGCATGTCTCACATGGTGGCAGAAAAGAGAAGAGAGCTTGTGCAGGGAAACTCCCCTTTTTAAAACCATCAGATCTCATGAGGCTTATTAGTGATCATGAGAACAGTATGGGAAAGACCTGTCCCCATGATTCAATTACCTCCTACAGGGTGTCTCCCACAACATATGGGAATTCAAGATGAGATTTGGGTTAGGACACAGCCAAACCATGTTATTACTCAATGATAAAACATGGAATCATGTCTTTTGTAGCAACATGGATTGAATTGGAGGCCATTATCTTAAGTGAAAGAAGTCAGAAACAGAGACAAATCCCACATGTTCTGAGTTATAAATGGGAGCCAAATAATGTGTCCACATGAACATAGAGTGTGGAATAATAGACATTGGAGACTCAGGTGGGTGAAGTGGTGCTAGAAGCCAATGATGAGAAATTACTTACACAACCTACATTACTCAAGTGCTGAATACCCTAATAGCCCTGATGTCACACTGTGCAATATATCCCCGTAACAAAATTATACAGGTATTTCATACATTTATAGAAATGAAAAAGTAACAAAAGTAATATACATGAATTTATTTTGGATTTCAATGATTGTTTTCATTCATTTTTAAAACACTGCTTCTTAGGAAAATATGATTATGAATTTATTCCTTATGCCAGAAATAACTAACTCATGGGTATCATCTTACATAAATTTCATAAAACACAATTGTCTACTTTAAGTATAGCTACTTTTCTTACACATACAGTACACTTTGTGAGGGTGTTTGCCTTGTGAACCTATGAAGTAATTCTGAAAACTTTGTATAATTAAAACTTTCTAGATGCCTACTTTAAAAAGCATACTATAAATATTTTATATAACATTTCCCCTTTTCTAGCAATGAATTTCACATACAGAGATATGATTGGAAGAATGCATGGGTAAGCATGAGCATTGGGACTGTACACACTGTAATGGATATGTAGGGATTTATAAATAACCATGTGGGAGCTCTGAATAGAGATGAATTGAAAAAAAATCCTGCTTTGTGCTAGCCAACATGAACAACGGCCCAAACAACTAAAAGAAAGACTATATTTATAGGTTTGCTGACCCCAAACTGATATATAACAGAAAATTACTGCTAAACATGATGTCAGCAGAAGCTACCTCTAATTTTTTTAATTGCTTTTTGCTGAAAAAAGTCTGTTTTCTCAGTTTAAAAACTTAACCCTCAAAATAGTTTTAAAAATCCAGTCCCAATAAATTTTGATTATTACCTGCTAAAGTTTATTTAACTGTTAAGATAAACAAAAAGAGAACTCTAACATGGCATTTCATCGCTCATCTTTATTTTTAAAATGGTTATCTTGCAGTCATCCGATTTTTTTTATCATTATTATACTTTAAGTTTTAGGGTACATGTGCACAATGTGCAGGTTTGTTACATATGCATCCATGTGCCATGTTGGTGTGCTGCACCCATTAACTCGTCATTTAGCATTAGGTATATCTCCTAATGCTGTCCCTCCCCCCTCCCCCCACCCCACAACAGTCCCCGGAGTGTGATGTTGCCCTTCCTGTGTCCATGTGTTCTCATTGTTCAATTCCCACCTAGGAGTGAGAACATGCGGTGTTTGGTTTTTTGTCCTTGCGATAGTTTACTGAGAATGATGTTTTCCAGTTTCATCCATGTCCCTACAAAGGACATGAACTCATCATTTTTTATGGCTGCATAGTATTCCATGGTGTATATGTGCCACATTTTCTTAATCCAGTCTATCGTTGTTGGACATTTGGGTTGGTTCCAACTCTTTGCTATTGTGAATAGTGCCGCAATAAACATATGTGTGCATATGTCTTTATAGCAGCGTGATTTATAGACCTTTGGGTATATACCCAGTAATGGGATGGCTGGGTCAAATGGTATTTCTAGTTCTAGATCCCTGAGGAATCGCCACACTGACTTCCACAATGGTTGAACTAGTTTACAGTCCCACCAACAGTGTAAAAGTGTTCCTATTTCTCCACATCCTCCCCAGCACCTGTTGTTTCCTGACTTTTTAATGATGGCCATTCTAACTGGTGTGAGATGGTATCTCATTGTGGTTTTGATTTGCATTTCTCTGATGGCCAGTGATGATGAACATTTTTTCATGTGTTTTTTGGCTGCATAAATGTCTTCTTTTGAGAAGTGTCTGTTCATGTCCTTTGTCCACTTTTTGATGGGGTTGTTTTTCTTTTTCTTGTAAATTTGTTTGAGTTCATTGTAGATTCTGGATATTAGCCTTTTGTCAGATGAGTAGGTTGTGAAAATTTTCTCCCATTCTGTAGGTTGCCTGTTCACTCTGATGGTAGTTTCTTTTGCTGTGCAAAAGCTCTTTAGTTTAATTAGATCTCATTTGTCATCTTTGGCTTTCGTTGCCATTGCTTTTGGTGTTTTAGACATGAATTCCTTGCCTGTGCCTATGTACTGAATGGTATTGCCTAGATTTTCTTCTAGGGTTTTTATGGTTTTAGGTCTAACATGTAAGTCTTTAATCCATCTTGAATTAATTTTTGTATAAGGTGTAAGGAAGGGGTCCAGTTTCAGCTTTCTACATATGGCTAGCCAGTTTTCCCAGCACCATTTATTAAATAGGGAATCCTTTCCCCATTGCTTGTTTTTGTCAGGTTTGTCAAAGATCAGATAGTTGTAGATATGTGGCATTATTTCTGAGGGCTCTGTTCTGATCCATTGATCTATGTCTCTGTTGTGGTACCAGTACCATGTTGTTTTGGTTACTGTAGCCTTGTAGTATAGTTTGAAGTCAGGTAGCATGATGCCTCCAGCTTTGTTCTTTTGGCTTAGGATTGACTTGGCGATGCGGGCTCTTTTTTGGTTCCATATGAACTTTAAAGTAGTTTTTTCCAATTCTGTGAAGAAAGTCATTGGTAGCTTGATGGGGATGGCACTGAATCTATAAATTACCTTGGGCAGTATGGCCATTTTAACGTTATTGACTCTTCCAACCCATGAACATGGAGTGTTCTTCCATTTGTTTGTATCCTCTTTTATTTCATTGAGCAGTGGTTTGTAGTTCTCCTTGAAGAGGTCCTTCACATCCCTTGTAAGTTGGATTCCTAGGTATTGGATTCTCTTTGAAGCAGTTGTGAATGGGAGTTCACTCATGATTTGGCTCTCTGTCTGTGATTGGTGTACAAGAATGCTTGTGATTTTTGTACATTGATTTTGTATCCTGAGACTTTGCTGAAGTTGCTTATTAGCCTAAGGAGATTTTGGGCCGAGACAATGGGGTTTTCTAGATATACAATCATGTCATCTGCAAACAGGGCCAATTTGACTTCCTCTTTTCCTAATTGAATGCTCTTTGTTTCCTTCTCCTGCCTGATTGCCCTGGCCAGAACTTCCAGCACTATGTTGAACAGGAGTGGGGAGAGAGGTCATCCCTGTCTTGTGCCAGTTTTCAAAGGGAATGCTTCCAGTTTTTGCCCATTCAGTATGATATTGGCTGTGGGTTTGTCATAGATAGCTCTTATGATTTTGAGATACATCCCATCAATACCTAATTTATTGAGAGTTTTTAGCATGAAGGGTTGTTGAATTTTGTCAAAGGCCTTTTCTGCATCTATTGAGATAATCGAGTGGTTTTTGTCATTGGTTCTGTTTATGCTGGATTACATTTATTGATTTGCATATGTTGAACCAGGCTTGCATCTCAGGAATGAAGCCCACTTGATCATAGTGGATAAGCTTTTTGATATGCTGCTGGATTTGGTTTGCCAGTATTTTATTGAGGATTTTTGCATCAATGTTCATCAATGATATTGGTCTGAAATTCTCTTTTTTGGTTGTGTCTCTGCCAGGCTTTGGTATCAGGATGATGCTGGCCTCATAAAATGAGTTAGGGAGGATTCCCTCTTCTTCTATCGATTGGAATATTTTCAGAAGGAATGGTACCAGTTCCTCCTTGTACCTCTGGTAGAATTCGGCTGTGAATCCATCAGGTCCTGGACTCTTTTTGGTTGGTAAGCTGTTGATTATTGCTGCAATTTCAGAGCCTGTCATTGGTCTATTCAGAGATTCAACTTCTTCCTGTTTTAGTCTTGGGAGGGTGTATTTGTCGAGGAATTTATCCACTTCTTCTGGATTTTCTAATTTATTTGCATAGAGGCGTTTGTAGTATTCTCTGATGGTAGATTGTATTTCTGTGGGATCGGTGGTGATATCCCCTTTTTCATTTTTATTGTGTCTATTTGATTCTTCTCTCTTTTCTTCTTTATTATTCTTGCTAGCAGTTTGTCAATTTTGTTGATCTTTTCAAAAAACCAGCTCCTGGATTCATTAATTTTTTGAAGGGTTTTTTGTGTCTCTATTTCCTTCAGTTCTGCTCTGATTTTAGTTGGCCTTCTGCTAGCTTTTAAATGTGTTTGCTCTTGCTTTTCTACTTCTTCTAATTGTGATGTTAGGGTGTCGATTTTGGATATTTTCCTGCTTTCTCTTGTGGGCATTTAGTGCTAAAAATTTCCCTCTACATGCTGCTTTGAATGTGTCCCAGAGATTCTGGTATGTTGTGTCTTTGTTCTCATTGGTTTCAAAGAACATCTTTAATTCTGACTTCATTTCATTATGTACCCAGTAGTCATTCAGGAGCAGGTTGCTCAGTTTCCATGTAGTTGAGCAGTTTTGAGTGAGTTTCTTAATCCTGAGTTCTAGTTTGATTGCACTGTGGTCTGAGAGACAGTTTGTTATAATTTCTGTTCTTCTACATTTGCTGAGGAGTGCTTTACTTCCAACTACGTGGTCAATTTTGGAATAGGTGTGTTGTGGTGCTGAAAAAATTTGTATTCTGCTGATTTGGGGTGGAGAGTTCTGTAGATGTCCATTAGGTCTACTTGGTGCAGAGCTGAGTTCAATTCCTGGGTATCTTTGTTAACTTTCTGTCTCATTGATCTGTCTAATGTTGACAGGGGAGTTTTAAAATCTCCCATTATTATTGTGTGAGAGTCTAAATCTATTTGTAGGTCACTCAAGACTTGTTTATCAATCTGGGTGCACCTGTATTGGGTGCATATATATTTAGGATAGTTAGCTCTTCTTGTTGAATTGATCCCTTTACCATTATGGAATGGCCTTCTTTGTCTCTTTTGATCTTTGTTGGTTAAAAGTCTATTTTATCAGAGACTAGGATTGCAACCCCTGCCTTTTTTTGTTTTCCATTTGCTTGATAGATCTCCATCCATCCCTTTATTTTGAGATTATGTGTGTCTCTGCACGTCAGATGGGTTTCCTGAATAGAGCACACTGATGGGTCTTGAATCCTTATCCAGTCTGCCAGTCTGTGTCTTTTAATTGGAGCATCTAGCCCATTTACATTTAAAGTTAATATTGTTATGTGTGAACTTGATCCTGTCATTATGATATTAGCTGCGTATTTTGCTCGTTAGTTGATGCAGTTTCTTCCTAGCCTCAATGGTCTTTACAATTTGGCATGTTTTTGCAGTGGCTGGTACCGGTTGAATATCTTCAAATAAAAACTACACAGAAGCATTCTGTGAAACTACTTTCTGTTCTGTGCATTCAACTAACAGACTTGAACCTTACTTTTGATTGAGCAGTTCTGAAACACTCTTTCTGTAGAAACTGCAAGTGGACATTCGGAACGCTAAGAGGCCTATAATGGAAAAAGGAATATCTTCAAATAAAAACTACACGGAAGCATTCTGTGAAACTTCTTTCTGTTCTGTGCATTCAACTAACAGAGTTGAACCTTACTTCAGATTGAGCAGTTCTGAAACACTCTTTCTGTAGAAACTGCAAGTGGACATACGGAGTTCTAAGAGGCCTATAGTGGAAAAAGGAATACCTTCAAATAAAAACTACACAAAAGCATTCTGTGAAATTTCTGTCTGTTCTGTGCATTCAACTAAAACAGTTGAACGTTACTTTTGACTGAGCAGTTCTGAAACACTCTTTCTGAAGAAACTGCAAGTGGACATTTGGAGCGCTAAGAGGCCTATAGGGGAAAAACGAATATCTTCAAATAAAAACTACACAGAAGCATTCTGTGAAACTACATTCTCTTCTGTGCATTCAGTTAACAGAGTTGAACCTAACTTTTGATTGAGCAGTTCTGAAGCACTCTTTCTGTAGAAACTGCAAGTGGACAATCGGAGCTCTAAGAGGCCTATAGTGGGAAAAGGAATATCTTCAAATAAAAACTACACAGAAGCGTTCTGTGAAACTGCTTTCAGATCTGTGCATTCAACTAACAGAGTTGAACCTTACTTTTGATTGAGCAGTTCTGAAACACCCTTTCTGTAGAAACTTCAAGTGGACATTCGGAGCACTAAGAGGCCTATAGTGGAAAAAGGAATAACTTCAAATGAAAACTACACAGAAGCATTCTATGAAACTTCTTTCTGTTCTGTTTATTCAACTAACAAGGATGAAACTTACTTTTGATTGAGGAGTTCTGAAACACTCTTTCTGTAGAAACTTCAAGTGGACATTTGGAGCGCTAAGAGGCCTATAGTAGAAAAAGGAATATCTTCAAATAAAAACTACACAGAAGCATTCTGTGAAACTTCTTTCTGATCTGTGAATTCAACCAACAGAGTTAAACCATACTTTTGATTGAACAGTTGTGAAACACTCTTTCAGTAGAAAATGAAGTGGACATTTGGAGCGCTAAGAGGCTAATAGTGGCAAAAGGAATATCTTCAAATATAAACTAGACAGAAGCATTTTGTGAAACTTCTATCTCTTCTGTGCATTCAAATAAGAGAGTTGAACCTTGCTTTTGATTGAGCACTTAAGAGACACTCTTTCTGTAGAAACTGCAAGTGGACATTCGGAACGCTAACTGGCCTATAGTGGAAAAACGAATATCTTCAAATAAAAGCTACACAGAAGCATTCTCTGAAAATTCTTTCTGTTCTGTGTATTCAACTAACAGAGTTGAACCTTACTTTTAATTGAGCAGTTCTGAAACACTCTTTCTGTAGAAAATGAAAGTGGACATTCGGAGCGCTAAGAGGGTAATAGTGGAAAAAAAGAATATCTTCAAATATAAACTACACAGAAGCATTCTCTGAAACTTCTTTCTGTTACGAGCATTCAAATAACAGAGTTGAACCTTACTTTTGATTGAGGTGTTCTGAAACACTTTTTCTGTAGAAACTGCAAGTGAACATTCGGAGCGCTAGGAGGCCTATAGTGGAAAAAGGAATATCTCCAAATAAAAACTACACAGAAGCATTCTCTGAAAATACTTTCTGTTCTCTGCATTCAGCTAACAGAGTTGAGACTTACTTTTGATTGAGCAGTTCTGAAACACTCTTTCTGTAGAAACTGCAAGAGGATATTCGGAGCGCTAAGAGGCCTATAGTGGAAAAAGGAATATATTCAATTAAAAACTACACAGAAGCATTCTGTGAAACTGCTTTCTGATCTGTGAATTCAACTAACAGAGTTAACCCATACTTTTGATTGAGCAGTTCTGAAACACACTTTCTGTAGAAAATGCAAGGGGACATTCGGAGTGCTAAGAGGGTAATAGTGGAAAAAGGAATATCTTCAAATATAACCTAGACAGAAGTATTCGGTGAAACTTCTTTCTGTTCTGTGCATTCAACTAACAGAGTTGAACCTTGCTTTTGATGGAGCAGTTAAGAGACACTCTTTCTGTAGAAACTGCAAGTGAACATTCGGAACGCTAACGGTCCTATAGTGGAAAAAAGAATATCTTCAAATAAAAACTACACAGAAGCATTCTGTGAAACTACTTTCTGTTCTGTGTATTCAACTAACAGAGTTAAACCATACTTTTGATTGAGCAGTTCTGAAACACTCTTTCTGTAGAAAATGCAAGTCGACATTCGGAGCGCTAAGAGGGTGATAGTGGAAAAAGGAATATCTTCAAATATAAACTACAAAGAAGCATTCTCGGAAACTCCTTTCTGTTCCGTGCATTCAGCTAACAGAGTTGAACCTTACTTTTGATTAAGCAGTTCTGAAACACACTTTCTGTAGAAACTGGAAGTGGACATTCGGAGCGATAAAATGCCTATAGTGGAAAAAGAGATATCTCCAAATAAAAACTACACAGAAGCATTCTCTGAAACTTCTTTCCATTCTCTGCATTCAACTAACAGTGTTGAGCCTTACTTTTGATTGAGCAGTTCTGAAACACTCTTTCTGTAGAAACTGCAAGTGGACATTCGGAACGCTAAGAGGCCTATAGTGGAAAAAGAAATATCTTCAATTAAAAACTACACAGAAGCATTCTGTGAAACTGCTTTCCGATCTGTGAATTCAACTAACAGAGTTAAACCATAGTTTCGATTGAGCAGTTCTGAAACACTCTTTCTGTAGAAAATGCAAGTGGACATTCGGAGCACTAAGAGGGTAATAGTGGAAAAAGGAATATCTTCAAATATAAACTACACAGAAGCATTCTGTGAAACTTCATTTTGTTCTGTGCATTCAACTAACAGAGTTGAAACTTACCTTTGATTGAGCAGTTCTGAAACACTCTTTCTGTAGAAACTGCAGTGGACATTCGGATCGCTAAGAGGCCTATACTTGAAAAACGAATATCTGCAAATAAATACTACACAGAAGCATTCTGTGAAACTTCTTTCTCTTCTGTGCATTAAACTAAGACAGTTGAACCTTCCTTTTGATTGAGCCGTTCTGAAACACTCTTTCTGTAGAAACTGCAATTGGACATTCGGAGCGCTAAGAGGCCTATATTGGAAAAAGGAATATCTCCGAATAAAATCTACACTGAAGCATTCTCTGAAACTTCTTTCTGTTATCTGTATTCAACTAACAGATTTGAGCCTTACTTTTGATTGAACAGTTCTGAAACACTCTTTCTGTAGAAACTGCAAGTGGAAATTCGGAGCGCTAAGAGGCTATAGTGGAAAAAGGAATATCTTCAATTAAAAAGTCCACAGAAGCATTCTGTGAAACTGCTTTCTGATCTGTGAATTCAACTAACAGAGTTAAACCATACTTTTGACTGAGCAGTTGTGAAACACTCTTTCAGTAGAAAATGAAGTGGACATTTGGAGCGCTAAGAGGCTAATAGTGGCAAAAGGAATATCTTCAAATATAAACTAGACAGAAGAATTTTGTGAAACTTCTTTCTCTTCTGTGCATTCAAATAAGAGAGTTGAACCTTGCTTTTGATTGAGCACTTAAGAGACACTCTTTCTGTAGAAACTGCAAGTGGACATTTGGAACGCTAACTGGCCTATAGTGGAAAAACGAATATCTTCAAATAAAAGCTACACAGAAGCATTCTGTGAAGTTTCTTTCTGTTCTGTGTATTCAACTAACAGAGTTGAACCTTACTTTTAATTGAGCAGTTCTGAAACACTCTTTCTGTAGAAAATGCAAGTGGACATTCGGAGCGCTAAGAGGGTAATAGTGGAAAAAAAGAATATCTTCAAATATAAACTACACAGAAGCATTCTCTGAAACTTCTTTCTGTTACGAGCATTCAACTAACAGAGTTGAACCTTATTTTGATTGAGGTGTTCTGAAACACTTTTTCTGTAGAAACTGCAAGTGAACATTCGGAGCACTAAGAGGCCTATAGTGGAAAAAGGAATATCTCCAAATAAAAACTACACAGAAGCATTCTCTGAAAATTCTTTCTGTTCTCTTCATTCAGCTAACAGAGTTGAGACTTACTTTTGATTGAGCAGTTCTGAAACACTCCTTCTGTAGAAACTGCAAGTGGACATTCGGAGCGCTAAGAGGCCTATAGTGGAAAAGGGAATATATTCAATTAAAAATTACACAGAAGCATTCTGTGAAACTGCTTTCTGATCTGTGAATTCAACTAACAGAGTTAAACCATACTTTTGATTGAGCAGTGCTGAAAAACACTTTCTGTAGAAAATGCAAGGGGACATTCGGAGTGCTAAGAGGGTAATAGTGGAAAAGGGAATATCTTCAAATATAAACCAGACAGAAGCATTCTGTGAAACTTCTTTCTGTTCTGTGCATTCAACTAACAGAGTTGAACCTTGCTTTTGATGGAGCAGTTAAGAGACACTCTTTCTGTAGAAACTGCAAGTGAACATTCGGAACGCCAACGGTCCTATAGTGGAAAAAATAATATCTTCAAATAAAAACTACACAGAAGCATTCTGTGAAACTACTTTCTGTTCTGTGTATTCAACTAACAGAGTTAAACCATACTTTTGATTGAGCAGTTCTGAAACACTCTTTCTGTAGAAATTGCAAGTCAACATTCGGAGCGCTAAGAGGGTGATAGTGGAAAAAGGAATATCTTCAAATATAAACTACACAGAAGCATTCTCTGAAACTCCTTTCTGTTCCGTGCATTCAGCTAACAGAGTTGAACCTTACTTTTGATTGAGCAGTTCTGAAACACACTTTCTGTAGAAACTGCAAGTGGACATGCGGAGCGCTATGATGCCTATAGTGGAAAAAGAGATATCTCCAAATAAAAACTACACAGAAGCATTCTCTGAAACTTCTTTCCGTTCTCTGCATTCAACTAACAGTGTTGAGCCTTACTTTTGATTGAGCAGTTCTGAAACACTCTTTCTGTAGAAACTGCAAGTGGACATTCGGAACGCCAAGAGGCCTATAGTGGAAAAAGGAATATCTTCAATTAAAAACTACACAGAAGCATTCTGTGAAACTGCTTTCCGATCTGTGAATTCAACTAACAGAGTTAAACCATAGTTTCGATTGAGCAGTTCTGAAACACTCTTTCTGTAGAAAATGCAAGTGGACATTCAGAGCGCTAAGAGGGTAATAGTGGAAAAAGGAATATCTTCAAATATAAACTACACGGAAGCATTCTGTGAAACTTCATTTTGTTCTGTGCATTCAACTAACAGAGTTGAACCTTACCTTTGATTGACCAGTTCTGAAACACTCTTTCTGTAGAAACTGCAAGTGGACATTCAGAGCGCTAAGAGGCCTATAGTGGAAAAAGGAATATCTACAAATAGAAACTACACAGAAGCATTCTCTGAAACTTCTCTCTGTTCTCTGCATTCAATTAACAGAGTTGAGCCTTACTTTAGATTGAGCAGTTCTGAAACACCCTTTCTGTAGAAACTGCAAGTGGACATTTGGAGCGCTAAGAGGGTAATAGTGGAAAAAGGAATATCTTCAAATATAAACTACACAGAAGCATTCTGTGAAACTTCATTTTGTTCTGTGCATTCAACTAACAGAGTTGAAACTTACCTTTGATTGAGCAGTTCTGAAACACTCTTTCTGTAGAAACTGCAGTGGACATTCGGATCGCTAAGAGGCCTATACTTGAAAAACGAATATCTGCAAATAAATACTACACAGAAGCATTCTGTGAAACTTCTTTCTCTTCTGTGCATTAAACTAAGACAGTTGAACCTTCCTTTTGATTGAGCCGTTCTGAAACACTCTTTCTGTAGAAACTGCAATTGGACATTCGGAGCGCTAAGAGGCCTATATTGGAAAAAGGAATATCTCCGAATAAAATCTACACTGAAGCATTCTCTGAAACTTCTTTCTGTTATCTGTATTCAACTAACAGATTTGAGCCTTACTTTTGATTGACCAGTTCTGAAACACTCTTTCTGTAGAAACTGCAAGTGGACATTCAGAGCGCTAAGAGGCCTATAGTGGAAAAAGGAATATCTACAAATAGAAACTACACAGAAGCATTCTCTGAAACTTCTCTCTGTTCTCTGCATTCAATTAACAGAGTTGAGCCTTACTTTAGATTGAGCAGTTCTGAAACACCCTTTCTGTAGAAACTGCAAGTGGACATTTGGAGCGCTAAGAGGCGTATAGTGGAAAAAGGAATATCTTCAATTAAAAACTACACAGAAGCATTCTGTGAAACTGCTTTCTGACGTGTGCATTCAACTAACAGAGTTGAAACGTACTTTAGATTGAGCAGTTCTGAAACACTCTTTCTGTACAAAATGCAAGTGGACATTCGGAGCCCTAAGAGGCCTATAGTGGAAAAACGATTATCTTCAAATAAATATTACACAGAAACATTCTGTGAAACTTCTTTCCGTTCTGTGCATTCAAGTAACAGAGTTGAACCTTACTTTTGATTGAGCCGTTCTGAAACACTCTTTCTGTAGAAACTGCAATTGGACATTCTGAGCGCTTAGAGGCCTATATTGGGAAAAGGAATATCTTCAAATAAAAATTAAACAGAAGCATTCTGTGAAACTATTTTCTGATCTGTGCATTCAACTAACAGAGTTAAACCGTACTTTTGCTTGAGCAGTTCTGAAACACTCTTTCTGTAGAAACTGCAAGTGGACATTCGGAGCGCTAAGAGGGTAACAGGGGAAAAAAGAATATCTTCAATACATACAACACAGAAGCATTCTGTGAAACTACTTTCTCTTCTGTGCATTCAACCAACAGAGTTGAACCTTACTTTTGATTGAGCCGTTCTGAAACACTTTTTCTGTGGAAACTGCAAGTGGACATTCGGAGGGCTATGTGGTATATAGTGGAAAAAGGAATAACTTCAAATAAAAACTACACAGAAGAATTCTGTGAAACTTCATTTTGTTCTGTGCATTCAACTAAGAGAGTTGAACCTTAGCTTTGATTGAGCAGTTCTGAAACACTCTTTCTGTAGAAAATGCAAGTAGACATTCAGAGCGCTAAGGGGCCTATAGTGGAAAAAGGAATATGTATAAATAAAAACTACACAGAAGCATTCTGTGAAACTTATTTCTGTTCTGTGCATTCAACTAACAGTGTTGAACCTTACTTCTCGTTGAGTCGTTGTGAAACACTCTTTCTGTAGAAACTGCAATTGGACATTCGGAGCGCTAAGAGGCCTATATTGGAAAAAGGAATATCTTCAAATAAAAACTACACAGAAGCATTCTGTGAAACTTCTTTCTGATCTGTGCATTCAAATAACAGAGTTAAACCATACTTTTGATTGAGCAGTTCTGAACACTCTTTCTGTAGAAAATGCAAGTGGACATTCGGAGCGCTAAGAGTGTAATAGTGGAAAAAGGAATATATTCAAATATGAAATACACAGAAGCATTCTGTGAAACTTCTATCTGATCTGTGCATTCAACTAACAGAGTTAAACCATACTTTTGATTGAGCAATTCTGAAACACTCTTTCTGTAGAAAATGCAAGTGAACATTCGGAGCGCTCAGAGGGTAATAGTGGAAACAGGAATATCGCCAAATAAAAACTACACAGAAGCATTCTCTGAAAGTTCTTTCTGTTCTCTGTATTCAACTAACAGAGTTTAGCCTTACTTTTGATGGAGCAGCTCTGAAACCCTCTTTCTGTAGAAACTGCAAGTGGACATTCGGAGCGCTAAGAGGCGTATAGTGGAAAAAAGAATATCTTCAAATAAAATTACACAGAAGAATACTGTGAAACTTCTTTTTGTTCTGTGCATTCAACTAACAGAGTTGAACCTTACTTTTGATTGAGCAGTTCTGAAACACTCTTTCTGTAGAAACTGCAGTGGACATTCAGAACGCTAAGAGGCCTATAGTGGAAAACGAATTTCTTCAAATAAATACTACACAGAAGCATTCTGTGAAACTTCTTTCTGTTGTGTGTATTCAACTAACAGAGTTGAACCTTACGTTTGATTGAGCCGTTCTGAAACACTCTTTCTGCAGAAACTGCTATTGGACATTCGGAGCACTAAGAGGCCTAAATTGGAAAAAGGACTATCTTCCAACAAAAACTACACAGAAACATTCTGTGAAACTTCTTTCTTTTTTTTTTTTTTTTTGAGACAGAGTCTCGCTCTGTCACCCAGGCTGGAGTGCAGTGGCGCAATCTCGGCTCACTGCAAGCTCCGCCTCCTGGGTTCACGCCATTCTCCTGCTTCAGCCTCTCCAAGTAGCTGGGACTACACGCACCCGCCACCACGCCCGGCTAACTTTTTGTATTTTTAGTAGAGACGGGGTTTCACTGTGGTCTCGATCTCCTGACCTCGTGATCCGCCCGCCTCGGCCTCCCAAAGTGCTGGGATTACAAGCGTGAGCCACCGCGCCTGGCCGAAACTTCTTTCTTATCTGTGCATTCAGCTAACAGATTTAAACCATACTTTTGTTTGAGCAGTTCTGAAACAGTCATTCTGTAGAAATTGCAAGTGGATATTCGAGCGCTAAGACGGTAATAGTGGAAAAAGGAATATCTTCAAAAATAAACTACAAAGAAGCATTCTGTGAAACTTCTTTCTGTTCTGTGCATTCAACTAACAGAGTTGAACCTTACTTTTGATTGAGCAGCTCTGAAACACTCTTTCTGTAGAAACTACAGCCGACATTCGGAGGGCTAAGAGGCCTATAGAGGAAATAGAAATATCTTCAAATAAAAACTACACAGAAGCATTCTGTGAAGCTTCATTTTGTTCTGTGCATTCAACTAACAGATTTGAACCTTGCATGTGATTGAGCAGTTCTGAAACACTCTTTCTGTAGAAACTGCAATTGGACATTCGGAGCTCTAAGAGGCCTATATTGGAAAAAGGACTATCTTCAAATAAAAACTACAGAGAAGCATTCTATGAAACTTCTTTATGACCTGTGCATTCAGCTAACAGAGTTAAACCATACTTTTGATTGAGCAGTTCTGAGACACTCTTTCTGTAGAAAATGCAAGTGGACATCCCGAGCGCTAAGAGGGTAATAGTGGAAAAAGGAATGTCTTCAAATATAAACTACACAGAAGCATTCTCTGAAACTTCTTTCTGTTCCATGCATTCAACTAACAGAGTTGAACCTTACTTTTGATTGAACAGTTCTGAAACACTCTTTCTGTAGAAACTGCAAGGGGACATTCAGAACGCTAATAGGCGTATAGTGGAAAAAGGAATATCTTCAATTAAAAACTAGACAGAAGCATTCTCTGAAACTTCTTTCTGTTCCATGCATTCAACTAACAGAGTTGAACCTTACTTTTGATTGAACAGTTCTGAAACACTCTTTCTGTAGAAACTGCAAGGGGACATTCAGAACGCTAATAGGCGTATAGTGGAAAAAGGAATATCTTCAATTAAAAACTAGACAGAAGCATTCTGTGAAACTTCTTTCTGATCTGTGCATTCAAGTAACAGAGTTAAACCACACTTTTGATTGAGCAGTTCTGAAACACTCTTTCTGTAGAAAATGCAAGTGGACATTCGGAGCGCTAAGAGTGTAGTATTGGAAAAAGGAATATCTTCAAATATAAACTACACAGAAGCATTCTGAGAAACTTCTTTCTGTTCCGTGAATTCCACTAACAGAGTTGAACCTTACTTTTGATTGAGCAGTTCTGAAACACTCTTTCTGTAAAACTGCAAGTGGACATTCGGAGCTCTAAGAGGCTTAGAGTGGAAAAAGGAATCTCTCCAAATAAATACTGCATAGAAGACTTCTCTGAAACTTCCTTCTGTTCTTTGCCTTCAACTAACAGGGTTGAGCCTTACTTTTGATTGTGCAGTTCTGAAAGACTCTTTCTGAAGAAACTGCAAGTGGACATTCGGAGCGTTAAGAGGCCTATAGTGGAAAAGGAATGTCTTCAATTAAAAACAACACAGAAGCATTCTCTGAAACTGCTATCTAATCTGTGCATGCAACGAACAGAGTTGAACCCTACTTTTGATTGAACAGTTCTGAAACACTCTTTCTGTAGAAACTGCAAGTGGACATTCGGAGCGCTAAGAGGCCTATAGTGGAAAAAGGAATATCTTCAAATAAATACTACACGGAAGCATTCTGTGAAACTTCTTTCTGTTCTGTGCATTCAACTAACAGAGTTGAACCTTACTTTCGATTGAGCCGTTATGAAACACTCATTTTGTAGAAACAGCTATTGGACATTCTGAGCTCTAAGAGTCCTCCATTGGAAAAAGGAATAACTTCAAATAAAAAGTACACAGAAGCATTCTGTGAAACTGCTTTCTGATCTGTGCATTCAACTAACAGAGTTAAACCATACTTTTGATTGAGCAGTTCTGAAACACTCTTTCTGTAGAAACTGCAGTTGAATATTCGGAGCGCTAAGAGGCCTATATTGGAAAAAGTACTATCTTCAAATAAAAACCACACAGAAGCATTCTGTGAAACTTCTTTCTGATCTGTGCATTCAAATAACAGAGTTAAACCATACTTTTGATTGAGCAGTTCTGAACACTCTTTCTGTAGAAAATGCAAGTGGACATTCGGAGCGCTAAGAGTGTAACAGTGGAAAAAGGAATATATTCAAATATGAACTACACAGAAGAATTCTGTGAAACTTCTTTCTGTACTGTGGATTCAACTAACAGTGTTGAACCTTACTTTTGATTGAGCAGTTCTGAAACACACTTTCTGTAGAAACTGCAAGCGGACATTCGGAGCTCTAAGAGGCCTATAGTGGAAAAAGGAATAGCTTCAAATAAATACTATGCAGAAGCATTCTGTGAAACTTCTTTATGTTCTCTGCATTCAACCAACAGAGTTGAACCTCACTTTTGATTGAGCCGTTCAGAAACACTCTTTCTGCAGAAACTGCAATTGGACATTCGGAGCGCTAAGAGTCCTATATTGGAAAAAGAAATATCTTCAAATAGAAACTACACAGAAGCATTCTGTGAAACTTCTATCTGATCTGTGCATTCAACTAACAGAGTTAAACCATACTTTTGATTGAGCAATTCTGAAACACTCTTTCTGTAGAAAATGCAAGTGAACATTCGGAGCGCTCAGTGGGTAATAGTGGAAACAGGAATATCGCCAAATAAAAACTACACAGAAGCATTCTCTGAAACTTCTTTCTGTTCTCTGTATTCAACTAACAGAGTTTAGCCTTACTTTTGATGGAGCAGTTCTGAAACCCTCTTTCTGTAGAAACTGCAAGTGGACATTCGGAGCGCTAAGAGGCGTATAGTGGAAAAAAGAATATCTTCAAATAAAATTACACAGAAGAATACTGTGAAACTTCTTTTTGTTCTGTGCATTCAACTAACAGAGTTGAAACTTACTTTGATTGAGCAGTTCTGAAACACTCTTTCTGTAGAAACTGCAGTGGACATTCAGAAGGCTAAGAGGCCTATAGTGGAAAACGAATTTCTTCAAATAAATACTACACAGAAGCATTCTGTGAAACTTCTTTCTGTTGTGTGTATTCAACTAACAGAGTTGAACCTTACGTTTGATTGAGCCGTTCTGAAACACTCTTTCTGCAGAAACTGCTATTGGACATTCGGAGCACTAAGAGGCCTATATTGGAAAAAGGACTATCTTCCAACCAAAACTACACAGAAACATTCTGTGAAACTTCTTTCTTTTTTTTTTTTTTTTTTGAGACAGAGTCTCGCTCTGTCGCCCAGGCTGGAGTGCAGTGGCGCAATCTCGGCTCACTGCAAGCTCCGCCTCCTGGGTTCACGCCATTCTCCTGCCTCAGCCTCTCCAAGTAGCTGGGACTACAGGCGCCCGCCACCACGCCCGGCTAACTTTTTGTATTTTTAGTAGAGACGGGGTTTCACCGTGGTCTCGATCTCCTGACCTCGTGATCCGCCCGCCTCGGCCTCCCAAAGTGCTGGGATTACAAGCGTGAGCCACCGCGCCCGGCCGAAACTTCTTTCTTATCTGTGCATTCAGCTAACAGATTTAAACCATACTTTTGTTTGAGCAGTTCTGAAACAGTCATTCTGTAGAAATTGCAAGTGGACATTCGAGCGCTAAGAAGGTAATAGTGGAAAATGGAATATCTTCAAATATAAACTACACAGAAGCATTCTGTGAAACTTCTTTCTGTTCTGTGCATTCAACTAACAGAGTTGAACCTTACTTTTGATTGAGCAGCTCTGAAACACTCTTTCTGTAGAAACTACAGCCGACATTCGGAGGGCTAAGAGGCCTATAGAGGAAAAAGAAATATCTTCAAATAAAAACTACACAGAAGCATTCTGTGAAGCTTCATTTTGTTCTGTGCATTCAACTAACAGATTTGAACCTTGCATGTGATTGAGCAGTTCTGAAACACTCTTTCTATAGAAAATGCAAGTGGATATTCACAGCGCTAAGAGGCCTATAGTGGAAAAAGGACTATCTCCAAATAAAAACTAGAGAGAAGCATTCTGTGAAACTTCTTTCTGATCTGTGCATTCAAGTAACAGAGTTAAACCACACTTTTGATTGAGCAGTTCTGAAACACTCTTTCTGTAGAAACTGCATTGGACATTCTGAGCGCTAAGAGGCCTATATTGGGAAAAAGTATATCTTCAAATATAAACTACAGAGAAGCATTCTGTGAAACTTCTTTCTGATTTGTGCATTCAGCTAAGAGAGTTAAACCAAGTTTTGATTGAGGAGTTCTGACCACTCCTTCTGTAGAAAATGCAAGTGGACATTCGGAGCGCTAAGAGGGTAATAGTAGAAAAAGGCATATATTGAAATATAAACTACACAGAAACATTCTGTGAAACTTCTTTCTGTTCTGTGCATTCAACTAACAGAGTTGAACCTTACTTTTGATTGAGCCGTTCTGAAACCCTGTTCCTGTAGAAAATGCAAGTGGACATTCGGAGCGCTAAGATGGTAATAGTGGAAAAAGGAATATCTTCAAATATAAACTACACAGAAGCATTCTCTGAAACTTCTTGCGGTTCCATGCATTCAACTAATGGTGTTGAACCTTACTTTTGATTGAGCAGTTCTGAATCACTCTTTCTGTAGATACTGCAATTGGACATTCTGAGTGCTAAGAGTCCTATATTGGAGAAAGGAATATCTTCAAATAAAAACTACACAGAAGAATTCTGTGAAACTTCTTTCTGATCTGTGCATTCAAGAAACAGAGTTAAACCATAATTTTGATTGAACAGATCTGAAACACTCTTTCTGTAGAAAATGCAAGTGGACATTCGGAGAGCTAAGATGGTAATAGTGGAAAAACTAATATCTCCAAATAAAAACTACACAGAAGCATTCTCTGAAACTTCTTTCTGTTCTCTGCATTTAACTAACAGATTTGAGCCTTACTTTTGAAGGAGCAGTTCTGAAACACTCTTTCTGTAGAAACTGCAAGTGGACATTCGCAGCGCTAAGTGGCGTAAAGTTGAAATACAAATATCTTCAAATAAAACTAGACAGAAGCATTGTGTGAAGCTTCTTTCTGTTCTGTGCATTCAACTACCAGAGTTGAACCTTACTTTTGATTCAGCAGTTCTGAAACACTCTTTCTGAAGAAAATTGCAAGTGGACATTCGGAGCGTTAAGAGGCCTATATTGGAAAAAGGAATATCTACACATAAAAACTACACAGAAGCATTCTGTGTAACTTCTTCCTGATCTGTGCATTCAACTAAGAGAGTTAAAACATACTTTTGATTGAGGAGTTCTGAAACACTCTTTCTGTAGAAAATCCAGTGGACATTTGAGCGCTAAGAGGCCTATAGTGGAAAAAGGAATATCTCCAAATAAAAACTACACAGAAGCATTCTCTGAAACTTCTTTGTCTTCTCTGCATTCAACTAACAGAGTTTGTCTTACTTTTCATTGAGTAGTTCTGAAATACTCTTTCTGTTTAAACTGCAAGTGGACAATCACATCGCTATGAGGCGTATAGTGGAAAAACAAATATCTTCAAATAAAACTACACAGAAACATTCTGTGAAACTTCTTCTTGTTCCGTACATTCAACTAACAGAGTTGAACCTTACTTTTGATTGAGCAGTTCTGAAGCACTCTTTCTGTAGAATCTGCAAGTGGACATTCGGAACGCTAAGACGGTAATTGTGGAAAAAGGAATATCTTCAAATATAAACTACACAGAAGCATTTTGTGAAACTTCTTTCTGTTCTGTGCTTTCAACTAACAGAGTTGAATCTTACTTTTGATTGAGCAGTTCTGAAACACTCTTTCTGTAGAAACTGCAAGTGGACATTCGGAGCGCTAAGAGGCCTAGAGTGGAAAAAAGAATATCTTCAACTAAAAACTGCACAGAAGCATTCTGTGAAACTTCATTTTGTTCTGTGCATTCAACTAACAGAGTTGAACCTTACCTTTGATTGAGCAGTTCTGAAACACTCTTTATGTAGAAACTGCAAGGGGACATTCGGACGGCTACGAGGCCTATAGTGGAGAAAGGAATATCTCCCAATAAAAACTACACAGAAGCATTTTCTGAAACTTCTTTCTGTTCTCTGCATTCAACTAACAGAGTTGAGCCTTACTTTTGATTCAGCAGTTCCGAAACTCTCTTTCTGTGTAAACTGCAAGTGGACATTCGGAGCGCTAAGAGGCGTAAAGTGGAAAAACAAATATCTTCAAATAAAACTAGACAGAAGCATTCTATGAAACTTCTTTCTGTTCTGTGCATTCAACTAAAAGAGTTGAACCTTGCTTTTGATTGAGCCATTCGGAAACACTCTTTCTGTAGAAACTGCAATTGGACATTCGGAGCGCTAAGAGGCCTATATTGGAAAAAGGAATATCTACACATAAAAACTACACAGAAGCATTCTGTGTAACTTCTTTCTGATCTGTGCATTCAACTAACAGAGTTAAAACATACTTTTGATTGAGGAGTTCTGAAACACTCTTTCTGTAGAAAATGCAGGTGGACATTTGAGCGCTAAGAGGCCTATAATGGAAAAAGGAATATCTCCAAATAAAAACTACACAGAAGCATTCTCTGAAACTTCTTTGTCTTCTCTGCATTCAACTAACAGAGTTTGTCTTACTTTTCATTGAGTAGTTCTGAAACACTGTTTGTGTTTAAACTGCAAGTGGACATTCGCATCGCTATGAGGCGTATAGTGGAAAAACAAATATCTTCAAATAAAACTACACAGAAACATTCTGTGAAACTTCTTCCTGTTCCGTGCATTCAACTAACAGATTTGAACCTTACTTTTGATTGAGCAGTTCCGAAGCACTCTTTCTGTAGAATCTGCAAGTGGACATTCGGAGCGCTAAGAGGCCAATATTGGAAAAAGGAGTATCTTCTAATAAAAACTACATGGAAGCATTCTGTGAAACTTCATTTTGTTCTGTGCATTCAACTAACAGAGTTGAACCTTACTTTTGATTGAGCTGTTCTGAAACACTCTTTCTGTAGAAACTGCAATTGGACATTCGGAGCGCTTAGAGGCCTATATTGGAAAAAGGAATATCTTCAAATAAAAACTACACAGAAGCATTCTGTGAAACTCTTTTCTGATCTGTGCATTCAACTAAGGGATTTAAACCATAGTTTTGATTGAGAAGTTCTGAAACAGTCTTTCAGCAGTAAATGCAAGTGGACATTCGGAGTGCTAAGAGGGTAATTGTGGAAAAAGGAATCTCTTCAAATATAAACTACACAGAAGCATTCTGTGAAACTTCTTTCTGTTCTGTGCATTCAACAAATAGAGTTGAACATTACATTTGATTGAGCATTTCTGAAACACTCCTTCTGTAGAAACTGCAGTGGCCATTCGGAGCGGTAAGAGGACTATAGTGTAAAAACGATTATCTTCAAATAAATACTACACAGAAGCATTCTGTGAAACTTCTTGCTGTTCTGTGCATTCAACTTACAGTGTTGAACCTTACTTTTGACTGAGCCGTTCTGAAACACTCTTTCTGTAGAAACTGCAATTGGACATTCGGAGTGCTAAGAGGCCTATGTTGGAAAAAGCAATATCTTCATATAATAATTACACGGAAGCATTCTGTGAAACTCCATTTTGTTCTGTGCATTCAGCTAACAGAGTTGAACCTTACTTTTGATTGAGCTGTTCTGAAACACTCTTTCTGTAGAAATTGCAATTGGACATTCGGAGCGCTAAGAGGCCTATATTGGAAAAAGGAATATCTTCAAATAAAAACTACACAGAAGAATTCTGTGAAACTCTTTCTGATCTGTGCATTCAGCTAACAGAGTCACACCATACTTTTGATTGAGCAGTTCTGAAACAGTCTTTCAGTAGAAAATGGAAGTGGACATTCCGAGCGCTAAGAGGGTAATTGTGGAAAAAGGATTATCTTCAAATATAAACTACACAGAAGCATTCTGTGAAACTCCTTTCTGTTCTGTGCATTCAACTAGCAGAGTTGAACCTTGCTTTTGATTGAGCAATTCTGAAACACTCTTTCTGTAGAAACTTCAAGTGGACATTCGGAGCGCTAAGAGGCCTAGAGTGGAAAAAGGAATATCTTCAAATGAAAACTACACAGAAGCATTCTGTGAGACTTCATTTTGTTCTGTGCATTCAACTAACAGAGTTGAACTTTTCTTTTGATTGAGCAGTTCTGAAACACTCTTTCTGTAGAAACTGCAAGTGGACATTCGGACCGCTAAGAGGCCTATAGTGGAAAAAAGAATATCTCCCAACAAAAACTACACAGGAGCATTCTCTGAAACTTGTTTCTGTTGTCTGCATTCAATTAACAGGGTTGTGCCTTACTTTTGATTGAGCAGTTTTGAAACACTCTTTCTGTAGAAACTGCAAGTGGACATTCGGAGCGCTAAGTGGCGTAAAGTGGAAAAACAAATATCTTCAAATAAAACTAGACAGAAGCATTCTGTGAAACTTCTTTCTGTTCTGTGCATTCAACTAACAGAGTTGAACCTTACTTTTGATTGAGCCATTCGGAAACACTCTTTCTGTAGAAACTGCAATTGGACATTTGGAGCGCTAAGAGGCCTATATTGGAAAAAGAAATATCTTCAAATAAAAACTACACAGAAGCATTCTGTGAAACTCTTTTCTGATCTGTGCATTCAACTAACAGAGTTACACCATACTTTTGATTGAGCAGTTCCGAAACAGTCTTTCAGTAGAAAATGGAAGTGGACATTCGGAGCGCTAAGAGGCCTAGAGTGAAAAAACGAATATCTTCAAATAAAAACTACACAGAAGCATTCTGTGAAACTTCATTTTGTTCTGTGCATTCAACTAACAGAGTTGAACCTTACCTTTGATTGAGCAGTTCTGAAACACTCTTTATGTAGAAACTGCAAGTGGACTTTCGGACTGCTAGGATGCCTATAGTGGAGAAAGGAATATCTCCAAATAAAAACTACACAGAAGCATTTTCTGAAACTACTTTCTGTTCTCTGCATTCAACTAACAGAGTTGAGCCTTACTTTTTATTGAGCAGTTCTCAAACACTCTTTCTGTAGAAACCGCAAGTGGACATTCGGAGCGCTAAGAGGGTAATAGTGGAAAAAAGAATATCTCCAAATAAAAACTACACCGGAGCATTCTCTGAAACTTCTTTCTGTTCTCTGCATTCAATTAACAGTGTTGAGCCTTACTTTTGATTGAGCAGTTTTGAAACACTCTTTCTGTAGAAACTGCAAGTGGACATTTGGAACACAAAGAGGCGTAAAGTGGAAAAAAAAATATCTTCAAATAAAACTAGACAGAAGCATTCTGTGAAACTCTTTTCTGATCTGTGCATTCAACTAACAGAGTTACACCATAGTTTTGATAGAGCAGTTCTGAAACAGTCTTTCAGTAGAAAATGGAAGTGGACATTCGGAGCGCTAAGAGGGTAATTGTGGAAAAAGGAGTATCTTCAAATATAAACTACACAGAAGCATTCTGTGAAACTTCTTTCTGTTCTGTGCATTCAACTAGCAGAGTTGAACCTTACTTTTGATTGAGCAGTTCTGAAACACTCTTTCTGTAGAAATTGCAAGTGGACATAAGGAGCGCCAAGTGGCCTAGAGTGGAAAAACGAATATCTTCAAATAAAAACTACACAGAAGCATTCTGCGAAACTTCATTTAGTTCTGTGCATTCAACTAACAGAGTTGAACCTTACCTTTGATTGAGCAGTTCTGAAACACTCTTTATGTAGAAACTGCAAGTGGACATTCGGACTGCTAAGAGGCCTATAGTGGAGAAAGGAATATCTCCAAATAAAAACTACAAAGAAGCATTTTCTGAAACTTCTTTCTGTTCTCTGCATTCAACTAAAAAGTTGAGCCTTACTTTTGATTCAACAGTTCTGAAACACTCTTTCTGTAGAAACTGCAAGTGGACATTCGGAGCGCTAAGAGGGTAATATTGGAAAAAGGAATATTTTCAAATATAAACTACACAGAAGCATTCTGTGAAACTTCTTTCTGTTCTGGGCATTCAACTAAGAGAGTTGAACCTTACTTTTGATTGAGCAGTTCTGAAACACTCTTTCTGTGGAAAATGCAAGTGTACATTCGGAGCGCTAAGAGGACTATACTGGAAAAAGGAATATCTTCTAATAAAAACTACACGGAAGCATTCTGTGAAACTTCATTTTGTTCTGTGCATTCAACAAACAGAATTAAACATTACTTTTGATTGAGCTGTTCTGAAACACTCTTTCTGTAGGAACTGCAATTGGACATTCGGAGCGCTAAGAGGCCTATATTGGAAAAAGGAATATCTTCAAATAAAATCTACACAGAAGCATTCTGTGAAACTCTTTTCTGATCTGTGCATTCAACTAACGGAGGTAAACCATAGTTTTGATTGAGCAGTTCTGAACAGTCTTTCAGCAGAAAATGCAAATGGACATTCGGAGCGCTAAGAGGGTAATTGTGGAAAAAGGAATCTCTTCAAATATAAACTACACAGAAGCTTTCTGTGAAACTTCTTTCTGTTCTGTGCATTCAAAAAATAGAGTTGAACATTACATTTGATTGAGCATTTCTGAAGCACTCTTTCTGTAGAAACTGCAGTGGTCATTCGGAGCGCTAAGTGGCCTATAGTGTAAAAACGGATATTTTCATATATATACTACAGAGAAGCATTCTGTGAAACTTCTTGCTGTTCTGTGCATTCAACTAACAGAGTTGAACCTTACTTTTGACTGAATCGTTCTGAAACACTCTTTGTGTAGAAACTGCAGGTGGACATTCGGAGCGCTAAGGGGCGTAAAGTGGAAAAACAAATATCTTCAAATAAAACTAGACAGAAGCATTCTGTGAAACTTCTTTCTGTTCTGTGCATTCAACTAACAGACTTGAACCTTACTTTTGATTGAGCCATTCGGAAACACTCTTTCTGTAGAAACTGCAATTGGACATTCGGAGCGCTAAGAGGCCTATATTGGAAAACGGAATATCTTCAAATATAAACTACACAGAAGCATTCTGTGAAACTCTTTTCTGATCTGTGCATTCAAATGACAGAGTTACACCATACTTTTGATTGAGCAGTTCCGAAACAGTCTTTCAGTAGAAAATGGAAGTGGACATTCGAAGTGCTAAGAGGGTAATTGTGGAAAAATTAATATCTTCAAATATAAACTACACAGAAGCATTCTGTGAAACTTCTTTCTGTTCTGTGGATTCAAGTAGCAGAGTTGAACCTTACTTTTGATTGAGCAGTTCTGAAACACTCTTTCTGTAGAAACTGCAAGTGGATATTCGGAGTGCTAAGAGGCGTAAAGTGGAAAAACAAATGTCTACAAATAAAAGTAGACAGAAGCATTCTGTGAAACTTCTTTCTGTTCTGTGCATTCAACTAACAGATTTGAACCTTACTTTTGATTGAGCCATTCGGAAACACTCTTTCTGTAGAAACTGCAATTGGACATTCGGAGTGCTAAGAGGCCTATATTGGAAAAAGGAATATCTTCAAATAAAAACTACACAGAAGCATTCTCTGAAACCCTTTTCTGATCTGTGCATTCAACTAAGAGAGTTACACCATACCTTTGATTGAGCAGTTCTGAAACACTCTTTCAGTAGAAAATGCAAGTGGACATTCCGAGCGCTAAGAGGGTAATTGTGGAAAAAGGAATATCTTCAAATATAAACTACACAGAAGCATTCTGTGAAACTTCTTTCTGTTCTGTGCATTCAACTAACAGAGTTGAATCTTACTTTTGATTGAGCAGTTCTGAAACACTCTTTCTGTAGAAACTGCAAGTGGACATTCGGAGCGCTAAGAGGCCTAGAGTGAAAAAACGAATATCTTCAAATAAAAACTACACAGAAGCATTCTGTGAAACTTCATTTTGTTCTGTGCATTCAACTAACAGAGTTGAACCTTACCTTTGATTGAGCAGTTCTGAAACACTCTTTATGTAGAAACTGCAAGTGGACTTTCGGACTGCTAGGATGCCTATAGTGGAGAAAGGAATATCTCCAAATAAAAACTACACAGAAGCATTTTCTGAAACTACTTTCTGTTCTCTGCATTCAACTAACAGAGTTGAGCCTTACTTTTTATTGAGCAGTTCTCAAACACTCTTTCTGTAGAAACCGCAAGTGGACATTCGGAGCGCTAAGAGGGTAATAGTGGAAAAAAGAATATCTCCAAATAAAAACTACACCGGAGCATTCTCTGAAACTTCTTTCTGTTCTCTGCATTCAATTAACAGTGTTGAGCCTTACTTTTGATTGAGCAGTTTTGAAACACTCTTTCTGTAGAAACTGCAAGTGGACATTTGGAACACAAAGAGGCGTAAAGTGGAAAAAAAATTATCTTCAAATAAAACTAGACAGAAGCATTCTGTGAAACTCTTTTCTGATCTGTGCATTCAACTAACAGAGTTACACCATAGTTTTGATAGAGCAGTTCTGAAACAGTCTTTCAGTAGAAAATGGAAGTGGACATTCGGAGCGCTAAGAGGGTAATTGTGGAAAAAGGAGTATCTTCAAATATAAACTACACAGAAGCATTCTGTGAAACTTCTTTCTGTTCTGTGCATTCAACTAGCAGAGTTGAACCTTACTTTTGATTGAGCAGTTCTGAAACACTCTTTCTGTAGAAATTGCAAGTGGACATAAGGAGCGCCAAGTGGCCTAGAGTGGAAAAACGAATATCTTCAAATAAAAACTACACAGAAGCATTCTGCGAAACTTCATTTAGTTCTGTGCATTCAACTAACAGAGTTGAACCTTACCTTTGATTGAGCAGTTCTGAAACACTCTTTATGTAGAAACTGCAAGTGGACATTCGGACTGCTAAGAGGCCTATAGTGGAGAAAGGAATATCTCCAAATAAAAACTACAAAGAAGCATTTTCTGAAACTTCTTTCTGTTCTCTGCATTCAACTAAAAAGTTGAGCCTTACTTTTGATTCAACAGTTCTGAAACACTCTTTCTGTAGAAACTGCAAGTGGACATTCGGAGCGCTAAGAGGGTAATATTGGAAAAAGGAATATTTTCAAATATAAACTACACAGAAGCATTCTGTGAAACTTCTTTCTGTTCTGGGCATTCAACTAAGAGAGTTGAACCTTACTTTTGATTGAGCAGTTCTGAAACACTCTTTCTGTGGAAAATGCAAGTGTACATTCGGAGCGCTAAGAGGACTATACTGGAAAAAGGAATATCTTCTAATAAAAACTACACGGAAGCATTCTGTGAAACTTCATTTTGTTCTGTGCATTCAACAAACAGAATTAAACATTACTTTTGATTGAGCTGTTCTGAAACACTCTTTCTGTAGGAACTGCAATTGGACATTCGGAGCGCTAAGAGGCCTATATTGGAAAAAGGAATATCTTCAAATAAAATCTACACAGAAGCATTCTGTGAAACTCTTTTCTGATCTGTGCATTCAACTAACGGAGGTAAACCATAGTTTTGATTGAGCAGTTCTGAACAGTCTTTCAGCAGAAAATGCAAATGGACATTCGGAGCGCTAAGAGGGTAATTGTGGAAAAAGGAATCTCTTCAAATATAAACTACACAGAAGCTTTCTGTGAAACTTCTTTCTGTTCTGTGCATTCAAAAAATAGAGTTGAACATTACATTTGATTGAGCATTTCTGAAGCACTCTTTCTGTAGAAACTGCAGTGGTCATTCGGAGCGCTAAGTGGCCTATAGTGTAAAAACGGATATTTTCATATATATACTACAGAGAAGCATTCTGTGAAACTTCTTGCTGTTCTGTGCATTCAACTAACAGAGTTGAACCTTACTTTTGACTGAATCGTTCTGAAACACTCTTTGTGTAGAAACTGCAGGTGGACATTCGGAGCGCTAAGGGGCGTAAAGTGGAAAAACAAATATCTTCAAATAAAACTAGACAGAAGCATTCTGTGAAACTTCTTTCTGTTCTGTGCATTCAACTAACAGACTTGAACCTTACTTTTGATTGAGCCATTCGGAAACACTCTTTCTGTAGAAACTGCAATTGGACATTCGGAGCGCTAAGAGGCCTATATTGGAAAACGGAATATCTTCAAATATAAACTACACAGAAGCATTCTGTGAAACTCTTTTCTGATCTGTGCATTCAAATGACAGAGTTACACCATACTTTTGATTGAGCAGTTCCAAAACAGTCTTTCAGTAGAAAATGGAAGTGGACATTCGAAGTGCTAAGAGGGTAATTGTGGAAAAATTAATATCTTCAAATATAAACTACACAGAAGCATTCTGTGAAACTTCTTTCTGTTCTGTGGATTCAAGTAGCAGAGTTGAACCTTACTTTTGATTGAGCAGTTCTGAAACACTCTTTCTGTAGAAACTGCAAGTGGATATTCGGAGTGCTAAGAGGCGTAAAGTGGAAAAACAAATGTCTACAAATAAAAGTAGACAGAAGCATTCTGTGAAACTTCTTTCTGTTCTGTGCATTCAACTAACAGATTTGAACCTTACTTTTGATTGAGCCATTCGGAAACACTCTTTCTGTAGAAACTGCAATTGGACATTCGGAGTGCTAAGAGGCCTATATTGGAAAAAGGAATATCTTCAAATAAAAACTACACAGAAGCATTCTCTGAAACCCTTTTCTGATCTGTGCATTCAACTAAGAGAGTTACACCATACCTTTGATTGAGCAGTTCTGAAACACTCTTTCAGTAGAAAATGCAAGTGGACATTCCGAGCGCTAAGAGGGTAATTGTGGAAAAAGGAATATCTTCAAATATAAACTACACAGAAGCATTCTGTGAAACTTCTTTCTGTTCTGTGCATTCAACTAACAGAGTTGAATCTTACTTTTGATTGAGCAGTTCTGAAACACTCTTTCTGTAGAAACTGCAAGTGGACATTCGGAGCGCTAAGAGGCCTAGAGTGAAAAAACGAATATCTTCAAATAAAAACTACACAGAAGCATTCTGTGAAACTTCATTTTGTTCTGTGCATTCAACTAACAGAGTTGAACCTTACCTTTGATTGAGCAGTTCTGAAACACTCTTTATGTAGAAACTGCAAGTGGACTTTCGGACTGCTAGGATGCCTATAGTGGAGAAAGGAATATCTCCAAATAAAAACTACACAGAAGCATTTTCTGAAACTACTTTCTGTTCTCTGCATTCAACTAACAGAGTTGAGCCTTACTTTTTATTGAGCAGTTCTCAAACACTCTTTCTGTAGAAACCGCAAGTGGACATTCGGAGCGCTAAGAGGGTAATAGTGGAAAAAAGAATATCTCCAAATAAAAACTACACCGGAGCATTCTCTGAAACTTCTTTCTGTTCTCTGCATTCAATTAACAGTGTTGAGCCTTACTTTTGATTGAGCAGTTTTGAAACACTCTTTCTGTAGAAACTGCAAGTGGACATTTGGAACACAAAGAGGCGTAAAGTGGAAAAAAAAATATCTTCAAATAAAACTAGACGGAAGCATTCTGTGAAACTTCTTTCTGTTCTGTGCATTCAACTAGCAGAGTTGAACCTTACTTTTGATTGAGCAGTTCTGAAACACTCTTTCTGTAGAAATTGCAAGTGGACATAAGGAGCGCCAAGTGGCCTAGAGTGGAAAAACGAATATCTTCAAATAAAAACTACACAGAAGCATTCTGCGAAACTTCATTTAGTTCTGTGCATTCAACTAACAGAGTTGAACCTTACCTTTGATTGAGCAGTTCTGAAACACTCTTTATGTAGAAACTGCAAGTGGACATTCGGACTGCTAAGAGGCCTATAGTGGAGAAAGGAATATCTCCAAATAAAAACTACAAAGAAGCATTTTCTGAAACTTCTTTCTGTTCTCTGCATTCAACTAAAAAGTTGAGCCTTACTTTTGATTCAACAGTTCTGAAACACTCTTTCTGTAGAAACTGCAAGTGGACATTCGGAGCGCTAAGAGGGTAATATTGGAAAAAGGAATATTTTCAAATATAAACTACACAGAAGCATTCTGTGAAACTTCTTTCTGTTCTGGGCATTCAACTAAGAGAGTTGAACCTTACTTTTGATTGAGCAGTTCTGAAACACTCTTTCTGTAGAAAATGCAAGTGTACATTCGGAGCGCTAAGAGGACTATACTGGAAAAAGGAATATCTTCTAATAAAAACTACACGGAAGCATTCTGTGAAACTTCATTTTGTTCTGTGCATTCAACAAACAGAATTAAACATTACTTTTGATTGAGCTGTTCTGAAACACTCTTTCTGTAGGAACTGCAATTGGACATTCGGAGCGCTAAGAGGCCTATATTGGAAAAAGGAATATCTTCAAATAAAATCTACACAGAAGCATTCTGTGAAACTCTTTTCTGATCTGTGCATTCAACTAACGGAGGTAAACCATAGTTTTGATTGAGCAGTTCTGAACAGTCTTTCAGCAGAAAATGCAAATGGACATTCGGAGCGCTAAGAGGGTAATTGTGGAAAAAGGAATCTCTTCAAATATAAACTACACAGAAGCTTTCTGTGAAACTTCTTTCTGTTCTGTGCATTCAAAAAATAGAGTTGAACATTACATTTGATTGAGCATTTCTGAAGCACTCTTTCTGTAGAAACTGCAGTGGTCATTCGGAGCGCTAAGTGGCCTATAGTGTAAAAACGGATATTTTCATATATATACTACAGAGAAGCATTCTGTGAAACTTCTTGCTGTTCTGTGCATTCAACTAACAGAGTTGAACCTTACTTTTGACTGAATCGTTCTGAAACACTCTTTGTGTAGAAACTGCAGGTGGACATTCGGAGCGCTAAGGGGCGTAAAGTGGAAAAACAAATATCTTCAAATAAAACTAGACAGAAGCATTCTGTGAAACTTCTTTCTGTTCTGTGCATTCAACTAACAGACTTGAACCTTACTTTTGATTGAGCCATTCGGAAACACTCTTTCTGTAGAAACTGCAATTGGACATTCGGAGCGCTAAGAGGCCTATATTGGAAAACGGAATATCTTCAAATATAAACTACACAGAAGCATTCTGTGAAACTCTTTTCTGATCTGTGCATTCAAATGACAGAGTTACACCATACTTTTGATTGAGCAGTTCCGAAACAGTCTTTCAGTAGAAAATGGAAGTGGACATTCGAAGTGCTAAGAGGGTAATTGTGGAAAAATTAATATCTTCAAATATAAACTACACAGAAGCATTCTGTGAAACTTCTTTCTGTTCTGTGGATTCAAGTAGCAGAGTTGAACCTTACTTTTGATTGAGCAGTTCTGAAACACTCTTTCTGTAGAAACTGCAAGTGGATATTCGGAGTGCTAAGAGGCGTAAAGTGGAAAAACAAATGTCTACAAATAAAAGTAGACAGAAGCATTCTGTGAAACTTCTTTCTGTTCTGTGCATTCAACTAACAGATTTGAACCTTACTTTTGATTGAGCCATTCGGAAACACTCTTTCTGTAGAAACTGCAATTGGACATTCGGAGTGCTAAGAGGCCTATATTGGAAAAAGGAATATCTTCAAATAAAAACTACACAGAAGCATTCTCTGAAACCCTTTTCTGATCTGTGCATTCAACTAAGAGAGTTACACCATACCTTTGATTGAGCAGTTCTGAAACACTCTTTCAGTAGAAAATGCAAGTGGACATTCCGAGCGCTAAGAGGGTAATTGTGGAAAAAGGAATATCTTCAAATATAAACTACACAGAAGCATTCTGTGAAACTTCTTTCTGTTCTGTGCATTCAACTAACAGAGTTGAATCTTACTTTTGATTGAGCAGTTCTGAAACACTCTTTCTGTAGAAACTGCAAGTGGACATTCGGAGCGCTAAGAGGCCTAGAGTGAAAAAACGAATATCTTCAAATAAAAACTACACAGAAGCATTCTGTGAAACTTCATTTTGTTCTGTGCATTCAACTAACAGAGTTGAACCTTACCTTTGATTGAGCAGTTCTGAAACACTCTTTATGTAGAAACTGCAAGTGGACTTTCGGACTGCTAGGATGCCTATAGTGGAGAAAGGAATATCTCCAAATAAAAACTACACAGAAGCATTTTCTGAAACTACTTTCTGTTCTCTGCATTCAACTAACAGAGTTGAGCCTTACTTTTTATTGAGCAGTTCTCAAACATTCTTTCTGTAGAAACCGCAAGTGGACATTCGGAGCGCTAAGAGGGTAATAGTGGAAAAAAGAATATCTCCAAATAAAAACTACACCGGAGCATTCTCTGAAACTTCTTTCTGTTCTCTGCATTCAATTAACAGTGTTGAGCCTTACTTTTGATTGAGCAGTTTTGAAACACTCTTTCTGTAGAAACTGCAAGTGGACATTTGGAACACAAAGAGGCGTAAAGTGGAAAAAAAAATATCTTCAAATAAAACTAGACAGAAGCATTCTGTGAAACTCTTTTCTGATCTGTGCATTCAACTAACAGAGTTACACCATAGTTTTGATAGAGCAGTTCTGAAACAGTCTTTCAGTAGAAAATGGAAGTGGACATTCGGAGCGCTAAGAGGGTAATTGTGGAAAAAGGAGTGTCTTCAAATATAAACTACACAGAAACATTCTGTGAAACTTCTTTCTGTTCTGTGCATTCAACTAGCAGAGTTGAACCGTACTTTTGATTGAGCAGTTCTGAAACACTCTTTCTGTATAAACTGCAAGTGGACATTCGGAGCGCTAAGAGGCATAAAGTGGAAAAATAAATGTCTTCAAGTAAAAGTAGACAGAAGCATTCTGTGAAACTTCTTTCTGTTCTGTGCATTCTACTAACAGAGTTGAACCGTACTTTTGATTGAGCCATTCGGAAACACTCTTTCTGTAGAAGCTGCAATTGGACATTCGGAGTGCTAAGAGACCTATATTGGAAAAAGGAATATCTTCAAATAAAAACTACACAGAAGCATTCTGTGAAACACTTTTCTGATCTGTGCATTCAACTAACAGAGTCACACCATACTTTTGATTGAGCAGTTCTGAAACAGTCTTTCAGTAGAAAATGGAAGTGGACATTCGGAGCGCTAAGAGAGTAATTGTGGAAAATGGAGTATCTTCAAATATAAACTACACAGAAGCATTCTGTGAAACTACTTTCTGTTCTGTGCATTGAAGTAGCAGAGTTGAACCTTACTTTTGATTGAGCAGTTCTGAAACACTCTTTCTGTAGAAACTGCAAGTGGACATTCGGAGCGCTAAGAGGCGTAAAGTGGAAAAACAAATGTCTTCAAATAAAAGTAGACAGAAGCATTCTGTGAAACTTCTTTCTGTTCTGTGCATTCAACTAACAGAGTTGAACCTTACTTTTAATTGAGCCATTTCGAAACACTCTTTCTGTAGAAACTGCAATTGGACATTCGGAGTGCTAAGAGGCCTATATTGGAAAAGGGAATATCTTCAAATAAAAACTACACAGAAGCATTCTCTGAAACTCTTTTCTGATCTGTGCATTCAACTAAGAGAGTTACACCATACCTTTGATTGAGCAGTTCAGAAAGAGTCTTTCAGTAGAAAATGCAAGTGGACATTCGGAGTGCTAAGAGGGTAATTGTGGGAAAAGTAATATCTTCAAATATAAACTACATAGAAGCATTCTGTGAAACTTCTTTCTGTTCTGTGCATTCAACTAATAGAGTTGAATCTTACTTTTGATTGAGCAGTTCTGAAACACTCTTTCTGTAGAAACTGCAAGTGGACATTCGGAGCGCTAAGAGGCCTAGAGTGAAAAAACGAATATCTTCAAATAAAAACTACACAGAAGCATTCTGTGAAACTTCATTTTGTTCTGTGCATTCAACTAACAGATTTGAACCTTACCTTTGATTGAGCAGTTCTGAAACACTCTTTGTGTAGAAACTGCAAGTGGACATTCGGACTGCTAAGAGGCCTATAGTGGAGAAAGGAATATCTCCAAATAAAAACTACACAGAAGCATTTTCTGAAACTTCTTTCTGTTCTCTGCATTCAACTAACAGAGTTGAGCCTTACTTTTGATTGAGCAGTTCTGAAACACTCTTTCTGTAGAAACTGCAAGTGGACATTCGGACCGCTAAGAGGCCTATAGTGGAAAAAAGAATATCTCCAAATAAAAACTACACAGGAGCATTCTCTGAAACTTCTTTCTGTTCTCTGCATTCAATTAACAGTGTTGAGCCTTACTTTTGATTGAACAGTTTTGAAACACTCTTTCTGTAGAAACTGCAAGTGGACATTCGGAGCGCTAAGAGGCATAAAGTGGAAAAAAAAAAATCTTCAAATAAAACTAGACAGAAGCATTCTGTGAAACTCTTTTCTGATCTGTGCATTCAACTAACAGAGTTACACCATAGTTTTGATAGAGCAGTTCTGAAACACTCTTTCAGTAGAAAATGGAAGTGGACATTCGGAGCGCTAAGATGGTAATTGTGGAAAAAGGAGTATCTTCAAATATAAACTACACAGAAGCATTCTGTGAAACTTCTTTCTGTTCTGTGCATTCAACTCGCAGAGTTGAACCTTACTTTTGATTGAGCAGTTCTGAAACACTCTTTCTGTAGAAACTGCAAGTGGACATTCGGAGTGCTAAGAGGTGTAAAGTGGAAAAACAAATGTCTTCAAATAAAAGTAGATAGAAGCATTCTGTGAAACCTCTTTCTGTTCTGTGCATTCTACTAACAGAGTTGAACCTTACTTTTGATTGAGCCATTCGGAAACACTCTTTCTGTGGAAGCTGCAATTGGACATTCGGAGTGCTAAGAGGCCTATATTGGAAAAAGGAATATCTTCAAATAAAAACTACACAGAAGCATTCTGTGAAACTACATTTTGTTCTGTGCAACTTCATTTTGTTCTGTGCATTCAACTAACAGAGTTGAACCTTACTTTTGATTGAGCTTTTCTGAAACACTCTTTCTGTAGAAACTGCAATTGGACATTCGGGGCGCTTTGATGCCTCTATTGGAAAAAGGAATATCTTCAAATTAAAACTACACAGAAGCATTGTGTGAAACTTCTTTCTGATCTGTGCATTCAACTAACAGAGTTAAACCATACATTTGCTTGAGCAGTTCTGAAACACTCTTTCTGTGTGAAATGCAAGTGGACATTCGGAGCGCTAAGAGGGTAATAGTGGAAAAAGGAATATCTTCAAATATAAACTACACAGAGGCATTCTGTGAAACTTCTTTCTGTTCTGTGCATTCAACTTTCAGAGTTGAACCTTACTTTTGATTGAGCAGTTCTGAAACTCTCTTTCTGCAGAAACTGCAAGTGGAAATTCGGAGCGCTAAGAGACCAATAGTGGAAAAAGGAATATCTTCAAATAAACACTACACAGAAGCATGCTGTGAAACTTCTTTCTGTTCTGTGCATTCAACTAACAGAGTTGAACCTTACTTTTGATTGTGGGGTTGTCAAACACTCTTTCTGTGGAAACTGGAAGTGGACATTCGGAGCAATATAACATGAATATATTTTCACTTTAAGCATAGGAGTATAAGAGTAAGGGAACATGCCTGCAATTCCGCAAGCTTTGATTTTATCTTACATGTAGTTCGTTATCCAGTCAGTAAGTGTTTGTTGTACTCGATCCTGTGCCAAGTGCTGGGAATTATTGAGGTATGAGGACAAAGTTGTAGAAACTCGACCTATTGAGATTCTATTCAAAAGGCTTTCCTCAGTATAAGATAGTAATCACATAAATAGACGAGATATTGACATATTATAATATATGGTATGAAGAAAAATCACATTGAAGATTTTTAAAAGAGGTTGAAGGTAAAGTGAGATAAGGTGGGATCAAGAAAGGCCTGTTTGAGGAAATTAATCTCAGGCCTGAAAGAGGAGAAGATGACAAGAGATTTCCAGGCAACCAGAAGAACACATGACAAGGCCTTCTAACAGGAGAATGTTCAGCGTGTATGAGTAATTGAAGTCCATGGTTGCCGGAGCATATTAAGTGAGGGATGCATGACATGAGGTTATACACACATTTAGAGTTAGGGGGTCCGAATATGGGGTGTGAGCTTTCTTGCACAAGTATTGGGAAGCTTCTGCAAGATTTTTCTAGGGCATTGACCTGATGTTATTCCTTTCCTGTTTTCTTTTTCTTTTTCCTTTTTTTGGTGATTACTTTCTTTGCTTTCTAGAGAACAGATGGTAGAAGGGGGAAGTGGAAATATGCAGACACATTAGGGATCCATCAATATATTGAACTGAACTGATGGGTTTGGCCGTGGTTTGACCTAGAGTGGTTATTATAGAGAATGAGCAGAATGGATGCATTAGAGAGATTTCTCAAGTTTGATATGGTTGAGCTACAGATTGGATACAGGTAGGAAGATGGTAAAGGAAGGGATGACATCAGGTATACTTCGAGTTTGGTGTTGACAAGCAGGGTGCATGGTAGAGCCGTTTATGAGAAGGCTTCAGGAGAAAAAGGAGACTTGGAAACTATTCAGAAAGGTCAGAGACTGTGTTCTGAATCTCATGGTAGAAACAGGAAGGATTCTATTGTATACAGTAACAGGAAAAAGAATGCAAATGCAACTTTTTTGACCAGCTTTACAGAGTTCAGCCAAACAAGCCATACCTAGTTCAACCTCATGTTAGAGTTGAGCAAACTGAACTTCAGAACCTGTAAACAACCTGTCAGAATCAAAAACGAGCCAGAAGAATATTTCGCCCATTACATGATACTTTGTTTATTTAAATAGTTATAATTATTTTAGATATTTTACTTTCTTGATTTTATTATTAAGCACAAATAACATTGTACTTAAAGTTTATCTCTATTTTTCACTTTTCTTATTTTATCATAATTTCAGGTAAAAATCAATCAAAAAATTATATTGAAATTGAAATACTGAATTTTATACTAAAGACAAGGCATCCAAATGAAAATGAAATTTTCCAGGTGAAAATTTCCAAATCATAAATATGTAGGGACAAAAATCTTTATTTATAAAGAAAAAGATAATTCTAATTAATTGATGATTCAAAGGTTTACAACTTTAAAAGTAAATATTATCTTTGAAGTAAAGTCCATTTAAATTATTTATGCAGCCAAAGTTTTAGTAATTGTATATGTATATCATGTAAACTTTTTCGAGAAAAATGGAATTGGAAATGTTAGAGTATTATGTGGAAAAAATCACCTAAAGGAAAAGATTATCTCCTCATGAAGGATTACTTTAGCCACTTTGACAGGTGTAGGTAAAAGAACACTAAATGCACATCAATATGATTAGGAGATGCGCGCTTAGAAATACGTTATCATTGAAAACAGAATTGTATTATCAGGTTTGCAGGGGCCCTTCTTATCCTTCATATTTATGTAACTTTGTCATCTATAGAAAGATTATGGGAATTTTAAAAATAGCTGATAGTTAAGAAACATCACCATAACACTGTGCTGAATGCATAATAAAACATTTCCCTTCTCTCTAAAAGCCTTTTAAAATTATGTACCATAATCAGTATGGCCAGCAGAGGGTCATTTCCATGTTCAAGTTCCTCTGTTTCTCGAGGGTGGGAATCCTTCTATAGTCTTCTGAAGGTGACACTGTAGTGTTTTCTTAGCCTGATTATTTTTACCTATTTTTTCCGATCCTTTCCTTTGTATATTTACATTTTACATATTGAAAGTTATTTTTTCAAATATTTTATATGCAAGTTTACAAAGTACAACGACTGTACATTAAAATAACTTATTTATGCCATATGGAAGTTTAAATATAATTTTACAATATCTAATATTGATTGTTTAGTTTCTAATCATTGATACTTGACATGATTTTTCCCAGCATACCTCCAAATATTCTTCAAAATCCTGCGAATTAATTCCTGTAACACTTCTGAGGTGTATTAATAAGCTAGAGATGTAAAGAAGATTTGCAGAGAAAATTAGGTTCTCAAATTAGAAATTTTGTCCCACTATCGACTAGAAACCTCTTGAAATGATCAAAAACAATAATAATGCATGTCATAGAGGAAAACCAATAAGCCTGCTGCAGCATGACTACCTCTGTGACCTCAGACAAGTTACATGTGGGTCCCTACTTCTGTGACCTCAGACAAGTTACGTGTGGGTCCGCACTTATTTTCTTCATCTCTAATAAATATTTGACAAATCTCATTTTCAAAAGTCTTTTAAGGCCTTTCCACCTCTTTTTTTTGAGATGGAGTTTTGCTCTCATTGCCCAGGCTTCAGTGCAATGTCATGGTCTCGGCTCACACAACCTCCGACTCCCGGGTTCATGTGATTCTCCTGCCTCCACCTCCTGAGTAGCTGGGATTACAGGCGCGCAACACAACGCCCAGCTAATTTTTTGTGTTTTTAGTAGAGATGGGGTTTCACCATGTTGGTCAGGCTGGTCTTGAACTCCCGACCTCAGGTGATCTGCACGCCTCGGCCTCCCAAAGTGCTGGGATTACAGGCATGAGCAACCGCGGCCTGTGAGGGCTTTCTACTTTTAAGATTTCAGGCCGTATAGCATGGGAGGTAAATGGTAGTGTATATATATATATATATATATATATATATATATATATATACATACACACACACACACACTGTATATATATACATATATACGGTATATTATACTATATATACATATATACTGAATATTATACTCTATATATACATATCTACTGTATATTATACTGTATATATATACACATACACACATACACACATGAGACAGAGAGAAGAGATAGACAATTTCATGTGAAAATATAAACTGTTAACATAAAATTTTGCTTCTCTGAGGAATATTTAGCATTGTTCTCAATCTTCTCTGCAGAATTTAAGCATTTTTCTCAGAACTCACCAGATAGAATGAGGGAGGGGCCATATGATAGGAGCCAGAGATGAAGGGAGAACAATAGAGAGGGTGCTTTGGGAAAAATAGTACAGTAAGGCTGGGGAATACTTCTCTCCAACAAAAAGACCAAGGTCACAGCTATATCTCTTCAGAAGCCAAACTTTCTTTTAAAATGTCAATTTCCATGTATTTCTTGCTTCACAGACATTCCATTCATTGCTGGATTTAAAATAAAGCCTTTCCATATGCAATCTTTCTATAGAAAAAGAGAAATATGGGGGACAGTACAGTCTAAGAAGTGATTAAGAATATCTAGTGGACTTTCCCAGACTGTAAATCTTTACATATATCTGAGCCTAATGAGGTGATTTATTGTGCTATAATGCACAGTGAACTATACAGATGCTTCTTTTTGATCATGCTGCAGAATGGAACTAAATACTAAATACCAAATAGCACTCCCATGATTCTTATAGATGTCATTCATATGGCATATTTATGCTTTTTATATAGCAATTCTTATTCTTAGCTCTTAGGCAATTACGGAATCTTTTTTGTCATTTTAATAATCATGCTCCGTTTGAGTTATGCGAGGTAGAAATTCTAAGTAGAAAATCTTGTTTTTATTGAAAGTTTTTAGTAAACATTTTGGAAAAAGTCTGTTTTTTGATGCTACTTCTGCACGCTTTCTCAACATGATATTACTTGGTATTGTCCTTATTAACCATAGTACACCATATTCTGCAAATATTAGAGAGGGTTAAAAATCAGTCATGTATAAGTAAAGTTAATGAAATAGAAAGGAAACCACATTTAGGAAATGGAAGGCAGAAGCAAATGTATTAACCGTGAGTTAGAAACGGTTTAGTCTTTGGAATGAAGCAGCAAGAGTTTAAAAATCTTGTTTGTGATTCACTAGCTTTGTGACCTTGGAGAATTACTTCAGATTTCTGAGTATCAGTTTAGTAGGTGATATCAATTGCAACTTCGCAGAATTATCACAAGTATTAAATAAAGGACTTAGTATCTGGGAGAGCATATGAAATTATTAATAGTTACATTTTTGTTAATATTTCCATTATTATTATCATATGTATAGTATTTTCTTTCACTGACAAAGCATTTAGGACATAAGGAGAACTATAGAACAGTGCTTCTCCAACTTAAATGCAGAGCATGAATCACCTGGAGTTTTGTCAAAATGCGAATTCTGACTCAGTAGTCCTGCAAACTAACGAACTCTTGGTAACGCTGGTGCTGCTAGTTCACCAACAGACCACACGTTTTGCAACAGGTATATAGAATGTCCTGTTTCTTTTTTTAATCACAAAACATGGCAAGCTCTAAAATAAAGCAGAATAACAGATTTAAATGTTAATACTCATGTCCTCAATTTATAATTTCTCCCTCCCTAACAATGGTATAATTCTGATCAAAAATTAGCAAAGAAAAAAATGGAAATTAATCTTCCTATGTTTATTCTTTTAACAAATTCTGGGTGATTACTACTGGGTTACTTGCTGTAGGAAATAGAAAAATTGCTTTGACATAGATCCTCAAGAATCTGTCCCACTACAAGCTTATTTTTGTAGGAAGCTAAAAGATTTATATAAATAACCGTAATTAAAGAGACAAATGAAGAAGTGCAATGAAAGACGTAGGCAAAGTGCTAGAGGAGTTCGGGGTGGAGGAAAATTATCCTCAAATAATATCTATGCGTAACATTATGCTATCTTCCCTAACCAGCGCTTGACCAGATTGTCACAGTGAACTTTGGTCCTTTCTTATATCTTAGTTTTGGTTCCCACATCCTTCTGTTTGGGGAAGTTCTTGTTTTCCTCATGTAATGACAACAACACTTAAACAATGTATACTAGATAAAAGGAACTATATTGCTTGCTTTATTTACATAGTTAATTTAATTTGCACAATGAACTATGAAGTAATCAGCATTATTTCCTTCATTTTACATATGAGAAAATGGAGAATCAGCGACATTGAATCATCTCAAGTTTCTAAAATATCCACTCTCACCAGGCTGTTTACCCTGTTTTTGTCTGTATGCTGCTATAATAAAATGCCACAGATTGAGTAATTCATAAAAACAGAAATGTATTTCTCACAGTTCTGGGGCTGAGAAGTCCGAAATCAAGGCAGCGGAGATTTGGCAGTTGGTCCCGAGGTGGCACCTTCTTGCTTCGTCTTCACGTGACAAAAGTGGGCAAAAACGGACAATGTAAGGACATGGCAGAAGAGACTGAGGAGCCCGGCATTCCTCTAAAGCATCTTTTACGAGGACGTTTATCTCATTCATGAGGGTGGATCCTTCTTCACTTAATCACTTAACCAAAAGCCCCATCTCTTGATGTCATTGTCCTAGGATTTTAGTTTCAACATACAAACTTTGGATGGGCACATAGGTTCAAATCATAGCACCCTCCAAATTATAATGCCTCTCTCATGCCTGTTCTCCTTGAAGTACCCTCTGGTTTTGCTCTCTTCATTCTTGCCATCACAGTTAACCCTTCAGTTCCATTTCTTTAAGTAATCTCTAAATTTGTAAGATGGTTCCATCTTTTTTTTTTGTATATGGCAGTCTCTCAAACATATTTGTCATATGAACTAAGTAGGTAAATATGTAAATGCCTGCTAAATTTTAGTGAATGATATAACGGCCTAAAGATGTATCTACCCTTCAGCCAAATATATTTACTTTTAGCAGCAATTTCCTGTCATATACAAAGTCACGACTCTAGGGGTAAACATTTTAGTCTGTGGGTAAGATGTAAAGCAGTGGTATGTTATAGTGACAACCCACTGTCATAGCACTGGGCCATGCTCCTCTCTCTGCTACAAATTGAATCAACAAAATATATATGATTTTGTGAGATTTAAATGTATGCTCCTGTTAGTAAAATAAAAGTATGGGAAAACTTTACGGAGTAGATTTAATAGAAATGTTTTCCTGAGTTATCTGCCTTCTTTATTTTTATGTTATGCTTTAAGTCTATGGTCAATGTATAGAGCTATGATTGATGTGATTTTCCAATTCTGTTCAGATCAGACAGGTTAATTTTCTTCTTTTAAATCTTCTTGAATTTTGTCTAACACTTTTTGTTCCAATTTCTTACTAGATTATACTCCCTTCCCTAACTGCTTCATGATTACTTATACACAAACAATATTATGATATTTACACATTGAATTCATTTTAGGTGATGATTTTGGTCATAAACATGAGCAGGTTGTGAAGTGTTTCAGCCATCCTAGGGCATGACTGTCAGTCCCTTGTCTAATGTTTCAAAAAAATTTTGAATTTGTGATGATGCTGTTATGGCCCCTCAATATTCTTACACACATCTTTGCCCCTTGTTCCCTCTAACTTTCCTCTTCTGAGAAAAAAGCAAACACTGCCAAGCTCAAATGAATTTACATTTGGATGCAAGTGTCACTATGCGATGGTTGCCAATAAAAGTACACAAGGAATTTTATTATGGTGAATTAAAGGCAAACAGACTTCAGAGAAATGAGCACGAACATGAAAATGGCGCATTGTACGCGGATCTCACTGGAAAGTCATTCGGTACACAATGTTTTCACTAGAAAAATCCATTAGCTTTAGCTAGAAATTGAAATTACTTTGTAGGAAATCAGAATAAAATATGTGAAAACATTATATTCTGTGCAAGATTAATACCACGCATGGTGTTGAAAGGTTTGTGGTCTTGCTTCGACGATGCTAAAAGATCAGAAACCACAAAGATGCATATGTGCTGTCGTTTGCACAGTTACTAATTTTTCTCATTATTTCCATAATGCGATGTGCTGTTTCAACAGAGAAACCCTCTGGAGAGTGGCTTGCACTGTTTTCAGGCAGCTCTTTTGCTTTCATGTTTTGGCCTTGGCCAGGGAATTCAGACAGACTTTTCATTTATTTTCGACAAGAATGTATTCATTTATTGTTTTAAATAATAATAAATAGATTTTAAAATTACTGTACATTACTGCACTTTAAACTCCATGAGGTCAAGGACTCTAAAGTCTGGACATCATTGTATACCCTACATCTTGCAAAAGGTTTAGAAAAAATGGCATGGACACCTATTTTTTGAATCAATAAATGAATACATAAAAGAATTCCAAACTCTAGTCCAAGGTTTTAGATTAATAATGTATTAAAATGCGTAAAATTTATAGACAAAACTATTCTTATTTAGAAGTTTATTCTTTAGTTGGAGAGATAAAATATATGCACATAAAAGCTTAAGGAAAAATAATAAGGGTTTTGAAGTATTTACTATGTGAAAAATTTAGCATAAACCTTACATCCATTTATTTAACACATTTTATACGTTGCATTATTTATATATAGTGCTGATTGGTAGAATTCATATGTGAACGGAACTATAAAAATTTTGAGGATAAGCACTAGAAACACAGAATAAATAGAGTGTTAACATGCAAAACACAGAAATACTTACATTGACTAGGTGAAAGAAAAGATTTCTGGTTCCATGTACACTGATTATTGAGGGATGAGTATGACATTATTATGCCAGAATCAATAAATATTTTAAATAGGGAGAAAACTATAATTATATATCTTTGTGTTCAACAGGAGTAGCAGTATTGATAAAGTAGAAGTTTGTTATACCTTGTTTATAGTCTTTTAAAGTTGTTTATAAATAAAATCTACTCTTAGTTAATTAATGGTTGATGTTCATTGAAGTGTTTTAAAATTTTTGACCTCTGAATTGCCTTGTACATATGGAGAAATAAAGCTTGCCTAGCATAATTTCTTGAGTGGAGAATGAATGATCTGGATAGATTTGTTGACAATAAATATGTCTGTACTTATTTTATTAATTCTTTAATCTTCATGAAGAAAAATATAAAAGTCATATTCTAGTATTTTATACCATGGAAAAAATATCTTATCCTTTTCCTAAGGAAAAATACATCATGACACAAAAGTAAAGTTAATTAAATTACTTACTTTATTAATTAACTGTCTATTATTTCTATGGGTTGAAGTAAATTTGATACTCAATGCTATTTAATCTAATTCTAAAAGCTTGAATGAGTAATGATTTTTTCATGTAAGGTTAGTTGCAATAAATTATCACTGATTTTCAGATTTAATATTAATTAGCTATTGCATATTCTTAATGGGAAATAAGTGTTTAAAAAGCCCTTTTTGGTTGCAAAAAGACCACGCCCATTGTAGACTTCTTAGAATACATCACATCTGGCCTCTTTTTTAGAGTGGGGAATTCAACTCATAAGTGGCTGGACATTGATTCTGAACATTTTGAACATTATTTGCCTGTCTTCACTCATACTGGTTGCTGTTCTTTTATAAGTAATCACCATGTTTAGCATGCACTTGAACTATTGTTACTTAGGGTGCTTGACTATTTACAAGTCTCACTAGGATTCTAGGTATTCATTAGTCTCGTGGTGTGTATTTGCTGATGGTCCTATTATCTTTGTTGGTTCAGTTACACAGTACCATCCAAGATGCTGCAACACATTATACACAGGGTATGGGTTGTGGGAGCTACAGATTTCAGTTATTATTTAGGCTCAGAAACTTAGAATCTCTGCAAGGTTGGACATGTTCCTTAGTCTTGTTTTAAGACCGTCTTGATTTAAAAGTTAGTCCCAAATTCTTAAAATATAGAATAGGGGTGCTAGTAGTGCTCACAGAATTGTAGTAAAGATCAGCTGGGAAAAAAGAGCCTATTAAACAGAGCCTGGTATTTAATAAGTATCAGCTGCCTTCAATTAGGAATCTGTGTTGTCAATGATTAGAAGATTGCTGGTTTATTTTACAGATCTGTAAGTATAGCCAAAATATGTCAAAATAACAACCAGAAAGAATCATATACTGTCCCTTGAACATTTCATCCCTAGAATCTAGCCAGATTAGCATCCCTGTACTGACAATACTGTTAACACAGATTGTGCTCAAACCCCTCATTGACTTTTCAGCACCTGTAAATTACTGGAGATTTAGGAAGAAGTCTGGGGTTATGGCTTAGTTAAGCTGAGTGGCCAGAAAGTGTGAGATGCTGGATGCCTCCTCCAGTTCATTTCTCCAGCGGCCGCACCAGGCGTATCCATAGCTCCGCTCCCGGGAGCTCGTCTCCGGCGTGGGGCTTGTGCGCACCCCTGGCCGGGCGGAGCCAGGAGCCTGCTCATTAGCAGCGCGGGCAGCTCGTGCGCCCGCAGGAGGGAGGCGGAAGCACAGCCCTGCGCCGCCAGCAGGAGGAGGGAGCGCGGCGGCTGCAGGCAGGGGAGGGAGAGGAAAGAACGGAGGGACGGTTCCCGGACAGAGCGGGAGGAATCGGGGAGCGGCCGGTCCGGGGGGAGCTGCTCCGTGGCGCTGCGCTCGTTATTCACAGGACGTGGCGGCGCTTCCCGGGGCCGCTTACCAGTCCCCTGGGTGGAGGCTGCCGTCTAAACCTGACTCCAGGTGAGTTCCCAAAGAGGTGAACCGAGGGGTCTCGAACCAGAGACGTGGAACTGGCGAGGCTGCTCGGCTCCCCAGGCGCTGCTGCCTTGACAATTCCCGATTCACGGGAGGTTTTGGGGGCGGCTGCACAGGCTGGAGGGGCGGATGGACGGTTGCGATCCTCAGCCGGCGTGGGGGCGTTCGGGAGGAATTAGCTTCAGTGAACGGGGTTTTAGGAGATGTCCCCAAGGCACGCGCTATGTATGCGTTTCTAGACGAGCGTTTGAGACAGAAATTTGGCTTCCCGGATGCCCGTTTTGGCCTTCTGTCCTTCCTTTTGCTTGCCTCATGCCCAATTTTCCAAGCCCAGGAAAGGACTGGAAGGGCGTGGAAGTAGGAGGTCTGGGCACAGAATGCGGCAGGGCAGCCCTGGTCTCCAAGTTTGGGGGTGGGGGGTGGGACTCTTTTCCTTTCAGCCTAATTTACCAGGGGAAAACCCGCAGAGCAACTTGAGGTGCCTTTGCTCCGCACCCTCCATAAGCTTATTAGAGGGAACTTCAGGCTCGCTAGACAGCCTGTGACAGGTGACGGCAATTTAGCTTAAAAGCCATGTTGGTTCACTTCGTCTCCTCTTTATCCTTTGTTTCAAAATTGATACCTTTTTGGATTTCTTTAACAGCACAAAGTTTAAGTGGCTGGCTGACAGGAAATATTTCTTTTGAAAATTCTATGAGAAAAGTGATGAGTTAACGTTGAGAGAAAGGCAACTTTATTTTCTTGGAAGAACTTTGGGGAAAGAGATTGATAAAGAAATTCTGGGCATGAAATTATGGACATTTCCCACAGAACTTCCTTCATTTATTTATTTTTTTACATTTCCTTCATTTTTTTAATCGTGTGTGTGTGTGTGTATCAGAGAGACAAAATTCCTTGGAGGTATTAGGACTTTATTTTGTTCAGAAGTTTCTTTCTTACTAATAGCACTAATTTTTGATCATCATGATTGCAAGAATTTACTAAGTGTTTTGCTTTTAGGTGTTTTGGGTCTGTTTTTTTAAAAAATTCAATACTTACTTTGTGGGCCTTGCTGAATACCTGTCAATAAAATCGGTGGGCATACAGTTAGTCACATGACCCCTGTGGATTTAATAGCAGGTAAGTACACAAATGATAAATTTAGGAAATAAATGTCAGAATCAACATTTAGGTGTGAAATTGAAATATCTTTCAAATATTTACCAAATTCTCTTTTAGGATCCAATGTCATTTTATGGTCAAGAGAGCTTAAAGGTTTCTCAGATTGAGATATATGTATCTACTTTGTTAATCAAAATGTAATGTTTTATTTTGTTCTTTCTTTAATGACTGTTTGAATTCAACAAATAAAACTTGCATATTTAATGTAAGGTTCTTTCACATATATTACTTCTCCAATTTTTAATATAAATTTAAGGAGAAAAGCAATATTAATTCCATTTTGTAGATGAAGAGACTGTGTCACAGAAGTATTACTTTACCTAGATTTCTGTAATTATTATGTTATAAACTTAGAAATTACATATTATTATGGAACATATAAAATATATGAATGTTATAAACCATAAGAATTCAGATCTATGCTATTTAACTTCAAGTTTAGTTCTTTACCCAAACAATTGCACGACTACATTGAGACTACTGAAGTAATTATATATGAGCATGCTGTATGAAAAAATAAAACATTTCTTATTTTTCTCGTTTCTCTTTGATATAAAATATACTATAATTTTATGGAGTTATATTCCATATTTAGATGCTCCTAACTTCCAAATAACACCTGAACTCCTAAAAACTGACCTGTGTCCTTCTTAATAGAAGTGGCTTGACCGGGAGACTCAATTTTTACTAAGAATATTCTTGGGGTAATTTATGTCTTATAATCTAGATAAAGACAGGCCACATTTAGTTGTATTTTTAAACCACTTAGTGTGAACTTGCAACGCAGACATAACTTGCTTCCAGGCTACACTGCCAGCTTTGCAGTGAATAGTCTTTAAGATTCCGTGGAAACATTGGCAGATATAGCTAATGTATATCTGCTGTAGGATTTATGAGAAAAGGAGAGGTAGAAACTGAATGCTCTTATATTTCATATGTGACCACATTCATAAAACTTTATTGATAAGTACTTTGTTGTCTGACACGGGCTGATACAAATAGGCTTCTTCAAGAGTTGAGGAAGAAAACAAAATCCCTATAATACAGCCTTTTTCCTCCTTTTCTTTCTTAAGCGGTAATAGTTGATCCTAGCTTTTGTGTGTCTATGCATGCTCAATACAGTTAGGGGTATAAGGAGAAGTTAAGCAAGAATATTGAATGCTAGCTAGGAAAGTTTTTGGAGTCTCAAATACTTTGAAACGATTTTTCACATTATATACATAAAATTCATAGTTACATTTGGGAACTAAGTATATTATACACAACATTGCATCTGATTACAGGATTCCCTGTACATTTATAGCTCAGGTATTCTGGAAAGAGTCAAGATAATTAGTTTTATGGCTCTTGCCCGTATGACCTGTTTCTTTCTGGTCCTGATATTAAAAGGATGACTTAAATTTTCTGGAATGTCAAAATTTTCTCTTCTCTCGGATCCTACAAAATACTTCAAGCAGTGTATGTGTGATACTCGCTGTCATTCCAACATTTCCAATCCTCCTGAGAATGCTAAACAATGCCCTAGATTTCTTCCTTTGTAATTCTTTCAGATAGAGGGTTAGCTGAGTTAGGAAGAAAGGAGAGAGGGAGAGAAGAAGAGAGATGACATTTTATCCCTCAGGAAAGAACAAGACCAATTGTATTCCTAATTTAGAAATATTATTCTACAAACATTCCTGAACAAGAGGGCTTTGCATATACATTAAAGCAGAATACCGAGTCAACTTCTAGTTGTGCCATGTAGTGAGATGGAAGTAAGATGAGCAAGCCGAGATCATTTTTGTTGGAGAACTGAGACCACATGAAATAGGTAACAGAGTTACCCAAACTGGGGGGCAAGAGGACTTGAAAGTTTCCTCCATAAATTTGCAGTTAGTACAGGGCTGCTCCAGTGATCAGAGTCATGAATGCCCCAGAGTGTCTGTATAACCCTGTACACAGGCTGAGACAGCTCTAATGGCCCAGAAAAGCCTCTGGACAGAATCACTGCACCCTTGGACATTGTCCGACTGCATGTATGAGAATAGTGAGTGTTGAGGAGTTGTGGGTAGCTCGGTACAACTCTTGCTAAAGGAGTGTCATCAACATTCATTGCTGAAAGTGAATTTTTTCATTCACATATGTGATGCCTATTAGGTCATGCTTTCTTGGATACAAATTTGTACAAGATATGAATTAATTTTTGAACATCCTTTCTTAAAAGTACCATGTTCATATAGTTGCTCCTTTTAATATGAATAGTTCAGATGGGACATAATATAGTAAGGAGATGATTGAACATCCTAAGATCTAGTGTATATACCTTTGTTCATGATGAGATTCATCCCCTTTCCCCCTTTGTAGTGACACTGGTGGCATAAGGGAGTATTAGATGAAATTTAATGCAGAAAACAATGGGATATATGAATGGTAAATATGATTGACAACCACCATTTTCACTGAAGTTGTTTCAAAGCAAAGAAATTTGGGATAAATTCATTTTATTTGCTCCTGAAGGGTAATTAGGAATAAGTAGGAATTGTGAAGAGGCTGTAGTGTTGACATTAAGAGAAGTTTTTGATTCTTAAAATAGGATATATTACACAAGAGTGAACAAACAGAAGATACTGAACAAATATTCTGTCATAAGTAAGTGATGGATTATTCGGACTTGTTGAACTATGTTTTTAAATGTATTATTTAAATATTTAAATATTAAAACCTTAAATAATGTTTAAATATTATAAAAGTTATAGAAAATTATGTTTTGAATACAAATATACACTTATAAGCTATATTGTAGATATGGGAGTAAACAATGCAATTTTTTCTTACTGAGTGAAAAGTTTAGTTTTTTAAAATTCCAAATGGAGCTAACAGCTTAGTGTGATACATATTTTGAATTTCAAAATTTGTAACCAAATAGGACAAATGTGTTGAACTGTACTTTTCTTGAAGAACCGTGATAAGAATGAGCGGTGAAAATATTACAGCATACTTACCAGGGATCAAATACTTGCTTAGGGTTAATAAGAAAAATCTCAGCAAACGCTAGAAATGAGGTACACGATCTATCACAGACCCATGATTAAAGTGGTATCTTGTTAGGTATATGAGCTTGAAAAGAAACGGCATAGCTTCACTTTACCTCAGTTGCTTCTTTTGTAAAACGGGGAGACTAAGAGTTTGGTAACTCGAAATCCTTTGTTAATGATTTTCTTCTTAGAACAGTGCCAGGTCCAATTAGGATTAGATTGCTATTTTTATTATTGATATTTGCCGTAGTCCTGCCTTTTATTGACTGTGTGAAATTGGTGAAGATCCCTTTCTGAAGCTTTGTTTCTTACCTACAAGCTGGGAATAGAATACCTGCTATGAAGAGTGGTTGTTAGTACATTAGAAAGGCTGGATATTTGTTTATATAAGGGGCTCAGCGCATGGTAGAAATTTGATAGCATTTTTTTCTTGCCCTCCCATGTATTACTGTGGAGACATCCCACATACTATGTCCAAGTTTTTATTTTCCCCTCAAATGCAATGTCAAGCACAAAACATTCCCATCTCCTAATTCTCTTCTGATGTTCTACAACCATTAAAGTATAGAAAACTAGAATGAGTGTTTTTATAACTTTTGCTGTACTTAAGCATGTGGAGAGAAGAGCGCTAGATCACAGGACACACTTTGATAGGAAAAGGGAAATATTTACACCGCAAACAACTTTCTCCTCATGCGCTTAACAGTTTTATGCTGTCATTCTGTCAGCACCAAGTGAGATTTTTCTATTTAAATAGTTTTCTATTTGTGGTATGATAATTCATGTATGGACTTCATGTAATTAACATAAATATAATGGATGGTTGAGAAGTGGTTTATTTTTACCAAGAGGAAAAAATTTGTACACGATTTTTAAAAATATTGCTTTGAAAATATTTAAAATTAATTTTGATTCAGTTGGTGGAAGATAGCGTCACAAACTCACTGCTAGTGGTATTCTTGAGAAGTAATGTTTGAATTTTCTAGGTATTGTCCCCAGACTGGCTTAAAAGAATTTAATTTTAGATGTAAATTTTCTGCTTAACATGGAAGATTTTTCCCTGAAAATAGTAGCTTCATCAGATACACAGTTGCTTAGGGGTAGCTGCATGGAATTATGGGAAGGGTGAAATAGAAAAAAATTTTCATGTCTAAGTTATACATACTGGTGTATTCATATTGATTGGATGATAATGATAATTACAGCAATAATGTGATTGAAAGGGTAAGCAAGTAACATATACTACAGTTACTAATATAATCCTGTGATTGAGTTTACCACTTCGTTTCTCTTTTCTGGAATCCCTTAAGTTTGTCACTATTGCACTTTATTTCCTTTGCTTATTGTAGTGGTGTATTAGTTGTATTACTGCCGCTATAACAAATTACCACACATTTACATAACTTAACACATATTTATTGTCTTGCAGTTTCAAAGGTCAGAAGTCCAAAATCACTGTAATTAGGCTAAATCAATGTGTCTGCAGTGTGGGTTCCTTCTGGAGGTGCTGAGGGGAAAATCCATTCTCTTGCATTTTCTGCTTCTGGTGGCACCTGTCTTCATTGTCTTTTCCCCATTCCTCCATTTTCAAGGTGCGTTGCTTTTATTTCTGTTTCTGTCTCCGCGCTGTCTCCTCCTTTAACTTTGAGTCCTTCTCTCCACTTCATCTAAGGACTCCTGTGATTACTTTGGACTCACATGGATGATCTGGGATAATCACCTTGTCTCCAGATCCTTAAATGAATCGTATCTACAAGTCCTTTGGCTGTGTAAGGCAGCACATTCCCAGGGCCTGGAGATTAGGTCAAGAACATCTTTTGGGACTATTATGAAGCCTATCACAAGTGGTAATATCACTTTTATGCCTTGAGACCCTGAAATTAATGTACTTGCTTACGCATGGAAAAACAATGTATCTGTGGGGGTAACAGTTTATTTTTGAACCATTAGAAGGTATTGATGGGGAAGTTTTCATCTGACAACAGATACTGATAAATTAAATACCTTTAGATTTGTCAAAACTAGCTTTAGTAAAATATAAGTAAAAGTATTTGCACTGCTAGGGTCAAAAATATTAATTAAACCCATTATTTATCAAGGCCAAGTCCTGGATTAGTTAGGTTTAAATTAACATAGAACATTATCTTCCATAGTGCTTATTTGTGAAGCTTAGTTCTTCTTGACAAAACCTCATCCATATAAGAAAGCATGGAAAGATTGGTGTTTTTTTAACCTTTGCAGAATATAAATTTTCAAAGGAATGTTAGACAGTAGTTCCATCAGAATGGATGCAGTTCACAAACATTGTGAATATTTTATCTCATGAGTTATATCTATGACACTAATCAGACTTCGAGAAGAAATTTAGCAATGGTCATGTCAGCCTTTCAAATCTTTCTGTAACATAGAAGAGGATCATTGCATAAGATAGATTCATTTTCCCCTTTATTCCATTGTTGCCAGAGAGAACTTGAAATGCCCTGTTCAAATTAATTTAATGCAAATGAATTCTTGCTGCCTCACAAGTAGTTTGTCCTTCATTTTTCTTAAAATTATATTGAAAATGGATGTGACATGCTTTACTGGTTGTTGTGCAGCGAGCATTGTCCTTCCTAAAAGCTCCCTCATTTGTCAAAAAGAAGCCATTAAGAGTAAAGTAAATTATATTATCTGATCATAGTATCACAATTGACCTTAAAACAATAAATTTTATAATCAGTGCAAATTGCTGAATAGTGTTTGCAGCTGTAGAAATTTCAAAGGAAACCCTGGTTGAGATACAAAGCTGCTATAATTATTTTTAAAATCTTTGTTTTTCTTTTACTTTGGAACAGTAGTGCAATAAGTACTTTTGCCTTATTGTTCTCTCTGCCTTCCAGAAACCCTCATTCAAATATTCTAAGTTTTTAAGTCTTTTTCATTTCTTTTAATATTGTAATATTTAACAATGTCAAAGAAAGTATAATTTTTCTGGAAATCAAGCTAAAAATAAAGAGACGCCGATGTAAATGAACATCAAATTAACAAGATTGATTAGGAAAAGTAATTTTTGAAAAGGGCCCAAAATCCCTTTGCACATAAATGCAAAAGAATTTAGTGAAAGAAGGTGAAACTGGAGTAAAGACCTCTACGGATGCGTAAGTAACTCTTAATGAGAATGAGTAACGTACATGCATATCTTTAGCTCCCAGTTTCAGAGATACAGTAGTTGTACAACAAATGGTCCTTTCCTGCTGTTAAGGAAGCCTCTCCTCCTCCAGCCATGCTATTCCTCAGAGCAAGCTCTTCCACTGAATTTTCAGCAACCATAAGTAAGAAGGATGGTACGATAGGCTGCGTGTACATATGGCCCTCGTTAGCAGGCCAACTGTTTCTTTTGCCCACCCACATCACTGGGGACATATGGCGTTACTTTGTGGAAATGTGTATGTGGACATATCTTGGTATGAGTAAAAGACTGTTGATTGTCTTTCTCTTGTCGCTCGTGCAACTGTCTCCTTGTGGAGATCATATTATCCATAACACTAGATTTGAGGATGATAAATGACGTTGTTATTATTAACTGAATTTGCCTCTCTAGTTTGATCACAAAACCAGCGAATGTTTGCTTATGGAACATGTAAAGCTTATAGAAGATGGAAAGCTTACAGAAAGAAATGATGGCTTTTCTAAGCATAAGAGTCAGGTCTTTTTCAATCAAAAACTAACGCATTCAAAAATTCAAGAGTTATGTAAAACCAGAACAGCAGAGGGTTCAGAAATGCTATTGAGATCATTTATTATAAAATAGCCATTAATGAAATGTAATAGTCTGTTGTTGTGACTATGTGGAGAAATGAATGAGAAAATATAAGATAGGCTGGAATGAAGAGAGTCATCTGATCCCAGCATAATTCATTTTATATAGTTCACAGTATTGTAACTTTAAAAAAATTATGAATTTTTTCAGTACTGTGAATTCTGAATTTGCAATATGAGGCTTTTCAATCCTTGCAACAAGTGTGTATTTTTCAGTGGTTCTAGAATTATCGGGGCTTTCGAGCTGCTTCTGATAAGAAGGCAAGGCTAGAGGACTCGTGTTGAGGTGGCATTTGCACAGGACTTTAGATAACATACATCGATGATGTAGAGAGAAGAGCGGGTGATGTTGCTGTGGATTATAGGGGAAAGGCACCTTTTGCTCCCTCTGCTGACCTATTTGTGTATTCATCTGTGTAGCATATTTCTTGTATAATTACATAGTAATTTCACACACTACATTAAGAAAATCTGAACAATTTTACTAAACTCATGTTTTCTAAATATTAAGTAAATAAAACCAATATTTGGCTAGGTAACATGTATAAAAACAGGATTTCTAGATAGATGATGATAAATTTTCATCTATATCTATAGAGCTGATAAATTTTCAAAACCCTTTGAATATCACTTGTACTACAAAGTCTCGTTTCAGTTTCAGTGCCATGGCACATTGATTAATCACCACTAAAGCGGTACATGAAATATTTGGCAATATAGGTATTTGGTAATGGTGATTGATGCACAGAATACAGCTCCATTATTATGCACTGGCCTTGAGAACTTTAGTTTTCATCTTCGTTCACCTGATAGAGAACAAACTAACAGCTTTTTTCTTTCACCTTGCTGGAGAATAAACTAACAACTTCAAATTATCTGATCAATCCAAAAACTTATTTCCTTGAAACTCACTGATTTATTATTTCGGGGGGATCACTATTATTTGCTGTAGTAAAATATCAAATGATCGATGTTTTATACCAACATGGCAGCTCACATGGCAGGCAACAGAATGAAAACAAACAGGTTTACTACCAAGAATTATACTACATTACTTTTATTGACAGAAAAAGCATACAGATAATTTTATTCAGAGATTTTATGTGAATTATTTTGATAAGTGTACACATATATTTATAACTGACCTTTCTTTGTCAAGTGTGTGCCCACACACGTATTCATAACTAAATCAATCTTAGAGCTCTTATCCAAAGATTGAATTTCTTAAAGTGACTGTTCCAAATATGTATAATTTATGGCAAAAAAAGTCACAAAATGGCACTACAAGGAGGCATAAAATTGAAGATAAAGGGGGAGATGATGGTTAAAAACACCTGTAAATGAATAATTGATTTTGATTTAAATTCTCTTTAGTTCTTAGCTGATGAAATGAATACAAATGAAATTATTATGCAAAACACCTCTATTTGTTGTATATGCATGTACATATATGTGTTACAAATACAAAACGGATAGGATATTATTTAACATATATTCACACTCATAATGTGCATATATGTACATAATGAAAATGAGTGCTTATTTCATATATATGTATACACACACATACACATATTGCATACTTTCATTTTTTAAAATTTTACTTTAAGTTCTTGGATACATGTGCTGAACATGCAGGTTTGTTACATAGGTATACTTGTGCCATGGTAATTTGCTGCACCCATCAACCCGTCATCTAGGTTTTAAGCTCCACATGCATTAGCTATTTGTCCTAATGCTCTCCCTCCCCTTTCCCCCCACCCACCTACAGACCCCAGTGTGTGATGTTCCTCTCCCTGTGTCAATATGTTCTCATTGTTCAGCACCCACTTATGAGTGAGAACATGCAGTGTTTGGTTTTCTGTTCCTGTGTTAGTTTGCTGAGGATGATGGTTTCCAGCTTCATCCATATCCCTGCAAAGGACGTGAACTCATCCTTTTTTGTGGCTGTGTAGTATTCCATGGTGAATATGTGCCATATTTTCTTCATCCAGTCTATCATTGATGGGCATTATGTTGGTTCCAAGTCTTTGCTATTGTAAATAGTGCCATGATAAACATATGTGTACATGTGTCTTTAGAGTAGAATGATTTATAATCCTTTGGTATATACCCAGTAATGGGATTGCTGGGTCAAATGGTATTTCTGGTTTTATATCTTTGAGGAATCACCACATTGTATTCCACAATGGTTGAACTATTTTACAAGCCCACCAACAGTGTAAAAGTGTTCCTATTTCTCTGCATCTTCTCCAGCATCTGCTGTTTCCAGAATTTTTAATGATCACCATTCTAACTGGTGTGAGATGGTATGTCATTGTGGTTTTGATTTGCATTTCTCTAATGACCAGTGATAATGAGCTTTTTTCATATGTTTATTGGCCACATACATGTCTTCTTTTGAGGAGTGTCGGTTCATATCCTTTGCCCACTTTTTGATGGGGTTGTTTGTTTTTTTTTCTTGTAAATTTGTTTAAGTTCCTTCTAGATTCTGGATATTAGACCTTTGTCAGATGGATAGATTGCAAACATTTTCTCATATTTTGTAGGTTGCCTGTTCGCTCTTGTGATAGTTTATTTTACTGAGCAGAAGCTCTTTAGTTTAATTAGATTCCATCTGTCAATTTTGGCTGTTGTTTCAAGTGCTGTTGGTGTTTTAGTCATGAAGTCTTTGCCCACACCTATGTCCTGAATCATATTGCCTAGGTTTTCTTCTAGGGTTCTTATAGTTTTAGGTTTTACATTTATGTTTTTAATCCACCTTGAGTTAATTCTTTTATAAGGTATAATGAAGGGGTCCAGTTTCTCTTTTCTGCATATGGCTAGCCAGTTTTCCCAGCGCCATTTATTACATAGGGAATCCTTTCCCCATTGCTTGCTTTTGCCAGGTTTGTTGAAGATCAGATTGTTGTAGATGTGTGGTGTTATTTCTGAGGCCTCTATTCTGTTTCATTGGTCTATGTATCTGTTTTGGTATTAGCACCATGCTGTTTTGGTTACTTTAGCTTTGTAATATAGTTTGAAGTCAGGCAGCGTCATGCCTCCAGCTTTGTTCTTTTTACTTAGGTTAGCCTTGGCTCCACAGGCTCTTTTTTGCTTCCATATGAAATTTAACATAGTTTTTTTCTAGTTCTGTGAAGAAAGTCAATGGTAGCTTGATGGGAATATCATTGAATCTCTAAATTACTCTGGACAATATGGCCATTTTCATGATATTGAGTCTTCCTATCCATGAAGATGGAATGTTTCTCTATATGTTTGTGTCCTGTCATTTCCTTGAGCTCTGGTTTGTAGTTCTCCTTGAAGAGGTCCTTCACATCCCTTGTAGGTTGTATTCCTAGGTATTTTGTTTTCTTGATAGCAATTGTGAATGGGAGTTTACTAATGATTTGGCTCTCTGCTTGTCTGTTATTGGTATATAAGAATGATTGTGATTTTTGCACATGAATTTTATATCCTGAGACTTTGCCAAAGTTGCTTATCAGGTTAAGGAATTTTTGGGCTGAGGTGGTGGTGTTTTGTAAATATACAATCATGTCATCTGTAGACAGAGACAATTTGATTTCCACTCTTCCTATTTGCATGCTTTTATTTCTTTCTCTTACTCGATTGCCCTGGCCAGAACTTCCAATACTATGATGATAAGAGTGGGGAGAGAGGGCATCCTTCTCTTGGGCCAGTTTTCAAAGGGAATGCTTCCAGCTTTTGGCCATTTAGCATGATATTAGCTATGCATTTGTCATAAATAGCTCTTATTTTTGTGAGATATGTTCCATCAATACCTAGTTTATTGAGAGTTTTTAGTATGAGGGGTGTTGAACTTTATTGAAGGCCTTTTCTACATCTATTGAGATAATCATGTGGTTTTTGTCATTGGTTCTGTTTATGTGATGGATTATGTTTATTGATTTGCATATGTTGAACCAGCCTTGCATGCCAGGCATGAAGCCAACTTGATCGTGGTGGATAAGCTTTTTGATGTGCTGCTGGATTCTCTTGCCAGTATTTTATTCAGGATTTTCGCATCGATGTTCATCAGTGATATTGGCCTGAAATATTCTTTTTCTATTGGGTCTCTGCCAGGTTTTGGAATCAGAGTGATGCTGGCCTCATAAAATGAGTTAGGGAGGAGTCCTTCTTTTTCTATTGTTCAGAATAGTTTCAGAAGGAATGGTACCAGCTCCTCTTTGTACCTCTGGTAGAACTCGGCTGTGAATACATCTGGTCCTGGGCTTTTTTTGGTTGGTAGGTTAGTAATTACTGACTCAATTTCAGAACTTGTTATTGGTCTATTCAGGGATTTGACTTCTTCCTGGTTTAGTCTTGGGAGGGTGTATGTGTCCAGGAATTTATCCATTTCTTCTAGATTTTCTAGTTTATTTGTGTAGAGGTGTTTAGAGTATTCTCTAATAATAGTTTGTATTTCTGTGGGATCAGTGGTGATATCCCCTGTATCGTTTTTTAATGTGTCTATTTGATCTTCCTCTCTTTTCTTCCTTGTTAGTCTGGCTACCGGTCTATCTATTTTGTTAATCTTTTCAAAAAACCCACTCCTAGATTCATTGATTTTTTTTTTGAAGGTTTTTTTGTGTTTCTCTCCCATTCGGTTCTGCTGTGATCTTAGTTATTTCTTGTCTTATACTAGGTTTTTAATGTGTTTTCCATTGCTTCTTTTGATTGTGATGTTAGGGTGTCTATTTTAGATCTTTCCCACTTTCTAATGTGGACATTTAATGCTGTAAATTTCCCTCTAAACACTGTTTTACCTGTATCCCAGAGATTCTGGTATGTTGTGTCTTTGTTCTCATTGGTTTCAAAGAACTTATTTATTTCTGCCTTAATTTTGCTATTTACCCAGTAGTCATTCAGAAGCAGGTTGTTCAGTTTCCATGTAGTTGTGCAGTTTTGAGTGAGTTTCTTAATTCTGAGTTCTAATTTGATTACACTGTGGTTTGAGAGATTGTTTGTTATGATTTTCATTCTTTTGCATTTGCTGAGGAGTGTTTTACTTCCAATTATGTGGTTGATTTTAGAATAAGTGCTATGTGGTGCTGAGAAGAATGTATATTCTGTTGATTTGGGGTGGAGAGTTCTGTAGGTATCTATTAGGTCCACTTGGACCAGAGCTGAGTTCAAGTCTGAATATCCTTGTTAATTTCCTTTCTTGTTGATCTGTCTAATATTGATAGTGGGTTGTGAAAGTTTCCCACTATTATTGTGTGGGAGTCTAAGTCCCTTTGTAGGTCTCTAGGAACTCGTTTTATGAATCCTGGTGCTCCTGTATTTGGCATATATATATATTTAGGATAGTGAGCTCTTCTTGTTGCATTGATCCCTTTACTACTATGTAATGACCTTCTTTGTCCTTTTTTATTTTTGTTGGTTTAAAGTCTGTTTTATTAGAGACTAGGATTGCAACTCCTGCTTTTTTTTTTTTCTTTCCATTTGCTTGGTAAATATTCCTCCATCCCTTTATTTTGAGCCTACGTGTGTCCTTGCAAGTGAGATGTGTCTCCTGAATACAGCATACCTGTGGGTATTGACTCTTTATCCAATTTGCCAGTGTATGTCTTTTAATTGGGGCATTTAGCTCATTTATATTTACAGTTAATATTGTTATGTGTGAATTTGATCCTGTCATCATGATGCTAGCTGGTTATTCTGCACATTAGTTGAAGCAGTTTCTTCCTAGTTTCACTGGTTTTTATATTTTGGTGTGTTTTTGCAGTGGCTGGTACTGGTTTTTCCTTTCCATGTTTAGTGCTTCCTTTAGGAGCTCTTGGAAGGCAGGTCTGATGGTGACTAAATCTGTCAGCATCTGCTTGTCTGTAAAGGATTTTATTTCTCATTCACTTATGAAGCTTAGTTTGGCTGGTTATGAAATTCCATATGTACATCATGGAAACGAGTGCATGTGATACACACACACACACACGCACACACATTGCATACTTTCATTTTTGTGTCCATTTCTTTTCTGATTTTATCAGCAGCCAACTAAAGAAAATAGAAAAAAAAATTGGTAATTCGATCTTTCATGTTCTGCATCTTCCAGCTTCACAACTTATAGTTTTCTGTTTTTATTGTTATTGTGATCAGAATGAAAAAGTATACAATAGAATCAGAATCAGGTCAGAATCAACAAAAATACTATAATGTTTGTACATGCTTTCAATGCAGTTTGTCTCTGCAAAGGGTGTGTGTGTTTCTATGCACATGTGCATGTATACAAGTGTGTAAATAAGTGTTTTATTCATGATGGAGAAAGGCTGGTCAAAATGATTCTGAATGAGATAGCACCACTACAGCAGATAATTAGGTCTCTAGCAATAAAACAATTCATTAAACATGTTTCTAAGCATCTACTCAGTATCTGGCACAATGTTAAGTAGTGTAAATATAATCATTAGCAAAATTCAGCTTCTACCGTCAATGGTATATGTGTAGAACAAATTGGTAAAGCTGGAGTACATTTCAGGACCAAAAACAGTTTCTGTGTAGTTCCCACTTCATCAAGACCATGTTGTATACCTCTCATACACTTAAGCCATAGGAAAGCAATTATTCCATCCATCCTTTTACAGGATAGTGGTGGTGAAGAAGAGCTGACTGTCATGCTTGAATTCACATAATTTCATAATTAAATAATTTCATGTCACATAATCTCGATAAACCTAAAATCCAATATATGATAAAGATAGTGTTTCAAATCAGTGGATAAGTGATAAACAGTTCATAAAATGGTGTTCAGATAATTGGCTATATGTATTTTGTAGTTGCACAAAGGTATAATATGTCATTAATAAATATTAATTCCATAGTGGATGTCAAATACACTTTTTCAAAATATAAAGAAAAAATACCATAGACAAATATCACTTGCAACATTACGGTTAAAATTAAATATCCAAACATAGCCCTAACCAATAACAGAAAATTTAAAAAAAAATTTATGGATTGGAATTTGTTAAAATATAAAACTTTTCTCTTTCAGAGGATACCATGAATATGTGTAAAAAGCAAATATCAAATCAGCAACAAGTGCTTGCAATTCACTTGACGTATTTAAAATATGAGTAGTTCCAACAAATCATAAATAAATGATTAGTAGTCCAATAAAAAAAGACAAAGTACATTGACAGGAAACTGTATGAAACTCATGAACACTAAATGTCTTAGATTCTCTATTGTTAAACAAAATGCAAAAACAATAGAGAACATTATGAATATGGAGTTAATATTTAACAAAATTATTTTATCCATGTTATAAGTAAATATATACATCCAAAAACCCTTGTTTTCTCTGAAAGTTGTCACATATGAGTCTATTTTGAAAATGTTTAAAGAATAGTAATTAATTAACTTTAATAAATAGGTACTCCTATTGAGGGAAAACAGACATTTCCATAATTTTTCTTCTGTTTCTAATCTCGTAGATGGTAGGAAAATAATGACAATTGCATGTTCATACCTGGAGAATATGCATTCCATTTCTTTTAAACTTTTGCATTCTCAAAACTATATTGATATCTCAAAGCATACGTTTTGCTGTTGAAAACAGCCTTTCAAGTATAAAGACACACACATCTCTTTCCTTAAATCTTATATAAGGCAAGGGCCTAGATGCCTATCAGAAAATGTATTTCAAGAATGCTTTTTTAGTAGTTCCTGTGGCCTTATCTTATAGAGGAAGGTTTTTTTTTTAAACATACACACAGTATTTGATGCACATTTTTATTGGAAAGAGCTTTTATTTCCTTAAATGTTTTGTTGTCTAAGTGTGAAAAGTATCCTGCAGTGGAATTTAGTGGCACAGATGCTTATTGTGATAGATGAGATGAACTTGCTTCCCTAAGCATGCATGGGCATGAAATGCATCTGGCTTCTGTACATAAAAGTCAGTTATGTTCCCAAATGTGTCTCTGCATTTACACAGACGTTTAGGGGCAGACACCCTACTGTTCCCTCAAAAGGCGGCTCTGCTTAATTATGAAGTTCAAGTTAGACCAGAAGTTGGAAAATAGTAAATTCCACATTGCAGACAGAGCCTGAGCAGGTGATGTCACCACTGCATTCTAAGGTGGCAAGTCCTCAGAGAAGCCACTTATCACCTTACCATGGAGAAAAATAACCGTGTCCAGAACACAAGAGGATGCTTTAAGGTAGCGTACAATCAAGTGTGCAAACCTGTGCAATACATACCAGATGAAATCCAGTTCAGAGGCTCAGGAAAACAAACAAATGAGGATATGCTTTAAAAAATAGGACTTAATATAAACAGTCGTGAGAGTAAAACTATTGCTAAGCACATAGGAAACATAAACCAGGCTTTCAGGAAGGAGTTTGGCACATGTGTGCACTGGTAGGAGGTGTAATGTGCAGAAATCTGGCCTTTTGTGGCATAGCAACTAAAGTTCCTTTTCTATTGTCCAGACAACCTTAAATATTCCTTTATGCAGTACTATTTTAAAAAGGCCATCTACTGTGCACAATGTGTTAGCATCAAGGACATGTAATTTATCTGGAATATACCAAAACTTTAATCAATAGACTAGGACCAAAGCTTTTAAAAACAGGTTTTTGTAGATAAATCATTATAAGTTATTATTTCCTCGCCATAGGTAAGGCATGATAGATAAGTTTACTTTTTCTCAGTCACTTAGTGTGTAGGTAGAATAATGACCCTTAGCAGGATGACCTTTTGAATGTGTTGTTAGGCAGCATGGGAGCATTATGGTTAGAGGTGGAATTAAGATTGCTAATCACCTCACCTTAAACTGGAGCGATTATCCTGAATTATCTAGGTGGGCCCACTGTAGTCACAAAGAACCTTCAGACAGGAAGGCGGAGAGACCAGAGTGAGCAGAAGAGCTTGGGGAAACTGGAGCCGAGGCTGAAGTGATGTGCTGTGTCCAAGATGTGCAGAGGCCAAGAGCTCAGGGATACATGTGACCCCTCAAACCTGGTGAATTCTCTCCTGGAATCTCCAGACAAAATATACACTTGATGATACCTTGATTTTAGCACACTAAGACCCATTTTGGACTTGTGACCCCCAGAAGTATAAAGAAAAAAAATGTGTTGTTTTAAGCTTCTGAGTTTATGTTAATTTATTGTAACAGCAGTAAGAAACTAACACAGTAAGACGGCTTTTATTTTTATGTGATGTATAGAATTAAATTGGATATGCTAGGAAATATTGGAAATTTATTGATTTATTTTTTTGTCTGAGCTGGAGTCTGGCTCTGTCGCCCAGGCTGGAGTGCAGTGGCGCGATCTCGGCTCACTGCAAGCTCTGCCTCCCGGGTTCCCACCATTCTCCTGCCTCAGCCTCCCGAGTAGCTGGGACTACAGGCGCCGCCACCACGCCGGATAATTTTCTGTATTTTTAGTAGAGACGGGGTTTCACCATGGTCTCGATCTCCTGACCTCGTGATCCGCCCGCCTCGGCCTCCCAAAGTGCTGGGATTACAAGTGTGAGCCACCGCGCCCGGCCAGGAATTTATTTTCTTAATATAGTTCTTCATATTAGAATAATGAGAACCATCGAGTAATGAAGTGTTCTATTTTGTGAAGGATGATTATATAAACAGTACGAAGGTTAAAAACCGGGCGGGGCCGGCTGGACACAATGGCTCGTTCATGTAATCCCAGCACTTTGGGAGGCCGGGGCAGGTGGATCTCTTGAGCCCAGGAGTCTCAGATCAGCCTGGGCAACATGTGAAACCCCATCTCCACAAAAATACAAAAACCAGGCAGACGTGGTGGTGGCGCCTGTGGTCCCAGCCACTCAGGAGGCTGCGGTGGAAGGATCGGAGCCCGGCAGGTGCAGGCTGCGGTGGACCGTGATTATGCCACTGCGCTCCAGTCTGGGTGACAGAGTGAGACCCTGTCTCCATTAAATAAATAGATAAATAAATATATATATATAAGTAAAAGAGGAGGGTGTCTTTTGAAGGCTATTAAAGTCGTCTAAGTGTCCTCTGATTATATGAGGCTGGGATGGTGCATGGAAGGTTGTGTTGAATAACCTGATACAGTCTCTGAAACTATAGAAGCATTAGTAATTTTAGCCTGAGAGTGCTATAATCTGGGATAATTTGGTCCAATACTTCCAGGGAGGGTTGAAGTTTTGAGATAGCTGGAGTTATTTCAGTTGAAGACCAGAATATGAGGCAACTGGATACTCAATTATAATTCAATTTCTACTCTTTATATAAGGTAGAAATGGGTAACATGTGGGACACTGTGTTAAAAGTAATGCAGCCATAGTGTGGTGGTAGAAGCAGATGAAAAGTACTATAATAGTCGTATAGATGAGGTACTGGAAAGAAGCAGAGTTGAAAAATTGGAGATAAATGTCAGTTTTCCAGAGCCATGGGATGAAAACCAAACAGGATTACAACAGATTCAATTCACTCAAGATGTCTAACTTGGTAATAGGTCAGAAAACTAAATTTGTCGTATTTTCTTAAAAGTACACAAAAATGTTCCTTTCGATAAAACACGTGTAGTGCACCTTCGGATTTGATTTTTCTTTATGTTCTGTAAACTGCTCACAGTAAAACAGAAAAAAAGTCTGACAAATATGATGGTCCTTAAATCTTGTAGGAGTATGATGCTTCTCCAAAGAATAGAGGTTTTGCTAGGAAGGCCCTAAGCAAGGAATCAAATTTCCTTTTGCAAGAAATAAAATTCTCAAAAGTTCCCTGCACCTTGGAAAGGCTCTGGTTGAAATTAATAGCACAACGTTATTTATTTAAATTTTAACTTTTAAGTTCAGGGGTACAAGTGTAGGTTTGTTACAGAGGTAAGCTTATGCCATGGGATTGGTTGTACAGTTTATTTCATCACCCAGATATTAAGCCTAATATCCATTAGTTGTTTTTCCTGATCCTCATAGCAAATATTACCCCCATAAAGTTTTATGGTTACTTTTTTCTTATCTTCTGATTAATGCCATTAGATTCACCAATTGAAATTATTTTTCAGTAGTTTAATTCCCTCTAGAAGGTTTAAAAAATGTTTCCGAATTTCCTAAGTCTTCTTTCTTTGTTAGTCTTCTGAAAAGCTATATTCAATAGCATTCATGTGCTTAGGTACAGTTTCACTAAAAGCGTATCTTCAACATTTGACCTGTTTAAAGGTTCTTAAGGTGTTAAGGAACATTAGGTATCAGAGTTTATGGCATTTGATTAATCTGAATAAATCTTGGCATCAAATTGAATTCAGCAAAAGTAACAGTGATAAATCAGAGAGCAATATTTGAAATGTCTCCAGGAAACATTTTAAAACAATTTTTAAGTTCACTAATTTGAGTCATTACACTTGGCCCTAATATAGTAGATTTTAAGTGAAGCTCAGTCGAACCTGGCAGATATCATATACAAACTTTTAATAGTCCTAACAATTCCTGTACCTCATTTGGACAAAGATTATTTCCAGAGCATCAGTGCTTTGACCAGAAAGGCATTTATTATTCTGTAACACTTTTCTTGAGAAATTAGCATGATTCATCATTTGAGTACGCTCTCTCAGATAAGATTCTAATATTTGGGTGTGAATAAAACTTCAGGGCATTGAAAACAGCTGGAAGATAGACAATAGGGTGGTCATCTTCTCTTCTCATTCTCTATCAAGGTCCTCTTTAATTATTGGCCTAAACAGCTATAACTTTATGGTGAAAACAAACCGCTCGGATATAGCGTTAAAGGTTGAAATAATGAATTATACATAAATCGATTTAGTTCAGTTATATTCTGTTGAATTGGGAGAACATCGGATTTTTAAATTTCTCTGCATTTCTTGAAGTTAGGAATAAAAGCTGGGGTGGGGTCTCCTGAAATAATGAGGTCTAGAATAATTTCTGTTAAATTTACTTTTTAGCAGGATAAGTCTACTAAAATCAATATGAATGGAACCTTCAATGTACCACTGAAGATAATTAATCTTTGAGAGGTTAAGTAACCATTACAAGGTAATTTACCTAATTAGCAACTAAACCAACCAAATTTTAGATTTCTTAACTTTAAGACTATTGCTCACATAGTCACGTAAAGTATATCTTCCACATAGTCACAGGCAATCACAAGCTAACACGAGCAGTTAGCACAAAATAGATGTTCCACACAGAATGCAGAACAAAAAAAGACACTTTAAAAATCCTTTTCCCTTTTCCAAATTCATATTTAAAAAGTTTCTTGTGGAATTTCCAAAATGCCAGCATGGCCACATATAATACAGATTGATACTCAGACCTCTAATGAGAAACAGTTAGAATTATGCTAAACAAGGAACATTCTATATTGATTTAACAAATTCTCCTCTTTCCACTTATAGTTTCTCATAAAATGTAACATGTTTGTCTTGTGTGGAGTCTGTATAGAAAAAGTGTGATAACTGAAGATATAGACACACAGGTGTATGTATGTCTGTGTGTTCCTGTGTATTATAGCCTTTCTTTAATGGTTTTCTCTTTATATATATATATATATACGTATATATATATATATATATATATATACTTTAATTTCTAGGACACATGTGCACAACGTGCAGGTTTGTTACATATGTATACATGTGCCATGTTGGTGTGCTGCACCCAGTAACTCATCATTTACATTAGGTATATCTCCAAATGCTGTTCCTCCCCCTCACCCTACCCCATGACAGGCCCCGGAGTGTGATGTTCCCCTTCCTGGGTCCATGTGTTCTCATTGTTCAATTCACACCTATGAGTGAGAACATGCAGCGTTTTTTTTTTTTTTGTCCTTGTGATAGTTTGCTGAGAATTATGGTTTCCAGCTTCATCCATGTGTCTACAAAGGACATGAACTCATCCTTTTTTATGGCTGCATAGTATTCCATGGTGTATATGTGCCACATTTTCTTTTTCTTTCTTTTTTTTTTTTTATTATACTTTAGGTTTTAGGGTACATATGCACAATGTGCAGGTTTGTTACATATGTATCCAGCCACATTTTCTTAATCCAGTCTATCATCGTTGGACGTTTGGGTTGGTTCCAAGTCTTTGCTATTGTGAATAGTGCCACAATAAACATAAGTGTGCATGTGTCTTTATAGCAGCATGATTTATAATCCTTTGGGTATATATACATATATATATAAAAAAACTATATATATATATATTTTTGGGACGGAGTTTCGCTCTGTCACCCAGCTGGAGTGCAGTGGCGCGATGTCGGCTCACTGCAAGCTCCGCCTCCCGGGTTCACACCATTCTCCTGCCTCAGCCTCCAGAGTAGCTGGGACTACAGGTGCCCGCCACCATGCCCGGCTAATTTTTTGCATTTTTAGTACAGACGGGGTTTCACCGTGTTAGCCAGGATGGTCTCGATCTCCTGACCTCATGATCCACCCTCCTCGGCCTCCCAAAGTGCTGGGATTACAGGCATGAACCACCGCGCCTGGTCTCTATTTAAGTTAGCTCTGTCCAGGGCAAACCAGCATTTCAAAGATACAAACTGTTTTTGCAAAAAACAGGTATACACCTATCCATAGTGCAGATATTATGTCTACTTATTTCTCTCTAAATAGATCTTTCATTTTAACAAGTACTTCACCTTCACAAAACTTAGTTGAGTCAGTGAACTCTTATCCAGATGCTATATCTTGGCCAGATTATCGAGAATTAAGCCTCACAGATAGGCTGTTTCCATTTCCTTTAACAAAGTTTATCAGCCCTGAGTTACTTCTTGATTTCTTGCCAGTGGCATATAATGATGACTCAGCCAAGTCAGTTCCCAGAGTTGGACTCTTTTTTTTCTTATACACAGGAAACTTCTTTTCCAAGAATACTTGTTCCAGTTGCTCACAATCTTCATAGGTGATGATTATAGAATGACCTATGTACTTTCAATGTACCTTCAAAAATGAGATCTGCAGCTGGATAAGACGTGTGTGTGTGTGTGTGTGTGTGTGTGTGTGTCTTAGTAGACTTAAACCGTTCATTGAATAAGAAGCCTAGTTGATAGTGTAAGGTGAGAGTTAGAAGAACAGGGAATTATTTGGTTTAAGGAATTGTGAAGAAATGTGCTATGCCATTAAAATTTTTCTCTACTTTTGTGTTAAATCTTAATTTTGTGCAGAATTTACTAAGCTGCAGGAAACTGTCAAAATTGACTCTTGCTAAGTTCCATATTGGTTTGTAATTATCTTAAAACAAAAGTTGGTTGATACTAAAGTGCAATTTTTCCTCTAGCTTTCATAAATTGAGACAGGTCTTTTTCTCACCCTCCACATACCTATGGCTGTAAGCCGAGGTGGTTGTTCTTGGTTCCTGTTACAACTTCTAGACTGTTAATTTCTCCGCTCCTTGCAAATTAGACTGTTCCTTTGAAACTCAAACCCCTTGGAAATATCAGCCATGCCCCTTTGGTATTACCATCATCAACAGACCTCCCTCCTGGGCACTCTGGTCTTATTTATTTTTTTTTTTTTGAGATGGAGTCTTTCTCTGTCACCCATGCTGGATTGTAATGGTGTGATCTCGGCTCACTGCAACCTCCTCCTCCCGGTTTCAAGTGATTCTCCTGCCTCAGGTTCCTGAGTAACTGGGATTACAGTTGCATACCACCACACCCAGCTAATTTTTGTATTTTTGGTAGAGACGGGGTTTCGCCATGTTGGCCAGGCTGGTCTCGAACTCCTGACCTCAGGTGATCTGCCTGCCTCAGCCCCCCAAAGTGCTGGGATTACAGGCATTATCCACTGCACCTGGCCTCTTGCCATTTATTTAAGGCTTTAGATCTTTTGCTCAATATCATCTTCAGGCAAGTTCAGCCATCATTTTAGTGGCTCAGCTTTCACGTGAAAGGACCAGTACAAACTTCGGTTCCCCGTTTTTTGACATCTTTATTTCCATTACTTTTTTTCTTTCCTCCACTTTATTGTCATCAAATCTGAAACATTTTCTATAAGGGTATGTACCACCAGGATCTAGATGCAAATATTCTGCCTCCTGGACATCACTCCTTGCCAGCTCGTTGGCCCAGATGTCCTCATTCCTACAACCCTTCATTTTCACTGAGACTCTCCTTAGGACATAGCTGCTGCTGCTCCCTCACGATCCATCCGTACTCTCTTGCTTTCAGTGTCCACGTTTTCCTCCTCAAATGCCATAGTTCATTTTTAGCATTCCCTTGCAACTACCCTGAGCTTCATTTTCCCACAATTTATTTGTTTCTGTTTCTCTTCCCAAATTTTAAATGTTGATGTTTCTAAGGGTTCTGTCCTAATTGCTCTTCTTTTCTCTCCACACACATGCTCTCTCTAAGCTCTAAACACTACTAAACAGCTAATAATTTCCAGTCTTAGAGTTTGGTCCAGGCCTTTATTCTGGGAGTTGATGATTTACGTGACAATAGCACTCGAATAATTCAGAGGTTACATGTCCTGGTTTCCCACATGTCAGTAAGTGGCACTGCCAGCCATGCTAGACGCTTATAAGTCATTTTTGGCCCTTCCTCAATATTCTGACAATATCCAATTCAACATTCATTTAAAAAATATTTTGGTTCCAAATACATCTGTAATTTCCTCCACCTCTTTTGATTTCCAATGTCCCCAGCCTAGCCAGAGCCACATATTTTCTTACCTACGCTTATTTTCTTAGGTCATCCTTAGTCAACCTACTTGAATTCTTATCTCCGACACCCTGTTAGCTACAGAGAAACCAAAGTGATCTCTTAACATGTCTTTCGGTTTCCAACTCTCCCACTTTTCTGGTGTACTTGGACTAAGATTTATGTTCCTCATCATTACTAATGAAGACCTGTACTGTTTCACATATCCTTCTCTTTCAGCCACGTCTCACATTAGTCTTTCTCCCTTCTGTACTTCATCCAGATTCCTACTTTTCAGTTTTTCATTTCATCCAATTCACAGGTTTCTTCTACATGCCAAGATCTTGCTCATATATTAGGGTCCTTGAACACTGGGGGTTTTTCCTAAAAGACGAATCTTTCTGTATTGTATGAAAAGCTAACTCTTTTTATTCTCAGGTCTTAGCTTAAATATTCTCACTTGAAAGAAGTGGTTAGAATCTGTATAATCCAAATTAATATTTCTTTTTTTCTTTTTCTTTTGAGACAGGGTCTTGCTGTGTCACCCAGGCTGGAGTGCAGTGGCACAGTCTTGGCTCACTGAAACCTCTGCCTCCTGGGTTCAAACAGTTTTCCTTTCTCAGCCTCCTGAGTAGCTGGGACTACAAGCGCACACCACTACACCCGGCTAACTTTTTTATTTTTAGTAGAGATGGGGTTTTGCCATGTTGATCAGACTGGTCTCAAACTCCTGGGCTCAAGTGATCCATCCGCCTTGGCCTCCCAAAATGCTGGGATTACAGGCATAAGCCACCATGCCCAGCCCAAATTAATATATCTATATATAAAAATTATATGTATGAATCTTATATAATCTGAATTAAGATTATATCTAATGTTCGCCCCAACACCCTTGTTGTATATTCAGTCCCTTGCTTCACTTTGCATGTGAACACATTTTTTAATAATCTCTTCTCTTTGCTCAGTTGGATTTCTGTGCCTGTCTTCGTCTTCAGAATTGAAACCCTAGGAGTACAGGACTGTGGCTTTCTTATTCACCACTGCAGCTCCGTAACTAAGAGAGCATCTGATACATATGTGTGAAGGGAATTGGTTAAATATAGACCACTAGGTCCAGTGGAGTCCACAGCCTATTCACTTCATGTAGTTTCCAAGAAACAAAGGCTTCTTAACATATATTAGTGAATGAGATATGGGCCAGGGTATCTGGTCTGGCTGGAGATGGCTTAACTTTGAGTTCACTTGAGAGGGTATCAGTGTGAGCAGGAATGCTTTCACTCACTTCAAGAATTGCATGGTGTTGGCCAGGCGTGGTGGCTCTCGCTTGTAATCCCTGCACTTTGGGAGGCCGAGGCGGGCGGATCACGAGGGCAGAAGATCGAGACCACGGTGAAACCCCGTCTCTACTAAAAATACAAAAAAAATTAGCCGGGCGCCTGTAGTCCCAGCTACTTGGAGAGGCTGAGGCAGGAGAATGGCGTGAACACAGGAGGCGGAGCTTGCAGTGAGCCGAGATTGCGCCACTGCACTCCAGCATGGGTGACAGAGCGAGACTCCGTCTCAAAAAAAAAAAAAAAAAAAGAATTGCATGGTGTTTAGGGGGAAGAATCACCCTGCTTCTCTGGGGAGACATGAGGGCTCTGTGGCTCCTGTGGGCTCTCAAACTGTTGGAAGATGACTGCTAAACCTGAGTTTTCAGGTCTCCTAGTTATATTCATTTAAACTTATAGATGATTTGTCACTATTTTAAGTTGTTTTTCACTGAAAAGTCAGTCTGAATATAGAGCCTTATTTCATTCAGATCAGAAAAACTGGGTTTTGGTGAAATCTGTTTATCTATAATTTTTAAGTAAGTACAATTTTATAAACCAGTTATTCCTAACTTGAGAGGCCTGGAGGATTTATTACAATGTGTATTTCAGGGCCACATCTGCAGAAGTTTTGATACATTTCCTTACTAATCCCCCTGACAGCACATTTTAGCAGGCATCCTGTGTTATTCAGAAGCAGAACGTTTATGCACCACACTTTGGGAGAGAGAAGTGCATGTTATATTACCATTTAAAGATGCCTGGTTCTTGTGGGGCAAATTGGCAAATGATTTATCTGAACTAATGGCAGAGTGGAATTTTAATACTTTAGGGTTTTCAGGAATCTTAGAGCTGTTTTCATTTGTCTCATACCTACAGCCTGAACCTTGAAGACATTAATGAATTTGTCACAGAAATTAAATTGGGCCAAAATTTACATTTGCAACCCATGTCTGTGCTCTTCATTCTAAAGCACAATGGCCTAGAGTCATATTTTAACCTCTAAGTTTTATCTTATTAAAAAATAAAATAAAATAAATAATTGTAAATACATGCATGTATTATACCTATATATACAATTTATATACATTACAATATTAATTTGAATTACACATGACATCACTAGTAAAGGCCAGTTACAGTTTAGACTGAGATAAGCCCTGTGAGAATTTACTAAGGTCAAAAAGACTCCTTTTAATAGTGACTCAGTGGCACCTACTCTAAGGACAAAGGCTCCAGTATGTATCCTAATCTAAGTTATTACTGAATGTGAGTCCTGTGATAGCTTCTAATGAAAATTTTCCATTGAAAAAAATCAATGTTAATAACTGGAACTCGAGAGCTGTAATGGGTTCTGCTGTGTTTTTCGGGCTTAGACTGTGTGCTATAATATGCTAAGAAGAGGAGTTGATGACCTGTGAGCTCTGGTCACTTCCTGATCTCATTTGATTCTTTGGTCTTTAGTTTTAAAAGGGTGATCAGAGAGGTTGCTTTACAATGGAGAAGTTGAACAAAAGGACCATCAACCTGCAGGCTCACTGTCACAGCGCAAGTTTCACCGGATAAGCATTTTAGTAAACAGGACTATTGCCAACAGCAATACTTGCAAGGAAGCTTTGTTCCAGAGAGGATTTTTTTTTTTTAAAGAAGCTGCTAGGAAAACTGACACTAGAAGCTAACTAGAGTCACTCTTTCTAGATATCAATGAAATTGTAAGTCTGAAGACATTACTTACCTAGATACAGAAATGGACTTTATTTAAGAACCAACTTTATACATACCTAATATACCTAGGCTTGTTGATCAAGTTGGCTGGCTGGGGAAGAATAAAACCATCTAGAAGATCCATATGGTGAGAGAAAGCATTCGGGGAGGGCAGAGAGAGACATGATGCTGGCCACAGATAGAACCCAGAGACGCTCTGTGATTGAAGTGGTTCTAGTACCTGGAAGCTTCGATTTGCTCTTATAACGTGTCTAAAGCCATTTAATTCAAGACTACCCTTCCTAGTTGGTACCTGTAGATGTCATGCATCTCCTAAGGTATTAGTCTAGGCTCCACCGGACAGAACAACTACCTGGAGGTAGGTGGTGGAGCCTCCGGACTCCACGACACATTTCACAATGATGTTTACTCCAAAACACTGGCCTAATTGAACTAATCTAGCTATTGGGTAAGGCGAGAAGTAATACACGAACATTCTTGAAGTCTGTTCTCTTTTGCCTTGTGACCTTAAACATTTGAAAGACCAACATGAACACTATTGAATAGAATTGTGTTTCCATCGTCATAACTAATCTGAAAGCCTAAGTTATACCTCTTTCACTGCACATCCAATCTATTTTATGGGCAGAAGAGCACAATGGGCTCAGCTATCCAGGCTTTAGGAGTTATTTTAATCTTTAAAGAACAATAGACACAAGTAAAAGTACATACATAAAGTAGGCATTTTATATTTAATTTTTATTTTCATATGCATGAAAAGTGTGTTCCAAAAAAAGATTAGAGAAGTCCATGGCATGTCTTTCTGGTTAATGTTACTTTATTTTTGGTTCATCTACGCTACTACTTACAAGTTACTTGTTTTTTTTTTCATGGAAAATTTTTTTTAAATGAATTGATTTTACTTTTCATCAGCACAGTTGTTGACTAATACCAAAGTTAGTTAGAAGGTTATGATTTTTACATTTATAGAATGGCAGGGGCAGCATTTAGACAATACATCATAGTAACTTGGCATTTATGAAATATTAGTTTTCCATAAACATGAACTCAGAGAGGAAGGTTACATTTTTTTAAATTATAATAACATTTTGAAAACCATCTGTCCTTTAAAATGTTACTAAAATATATATTGGAACTGGTGTTTTAGATGCCAGTCCTTCCTGAAGAGTGTTTTGAGATTTTTTTCAAATACTGCCTCAGTTCTATATAAAATAGAAAATATTCTGCCTTGTAAAATGACTACTGGATGTAGGTAAGAAGAAGTTAAGGAAATATTACATAAAAGTAGATTTGCAAAGGTAATTTGCTGGAGGATTATTTACACTTTGATGAGTGGATCTGGATATTTTGATACTAAGTGAAAGTGGTTCCACTGGAATTAGAAGGGAACAGAGATCTGCAAGCAGGAGTGAAAAGAATGTGTGTAAGCCGGGCACAGTGGCTCATGCCTGACCTCAGGTGAGCCGCCCACTTCAGCCTCCCAAAGTGCTGGGATGACACGCTTGTTAAGTGGTACTCTAATTAATCAGTAACTTAAACCTCAAAAGAGATTCATTATGTACACAAAATTAATCTTGTGTAATCAAGTGTATAAGTAAAATTAATTGAAGAAATCAAAAAACGCAAGGTGGCTGACACCTGTAATCTCAGTGCTTTCGGAAGTCTAGGTGGGAGGATCCCTTGACTTAAGGAGGCTAAGACCAGTCAAGCAACACGGTGGGACCCATCTCTGTAAAAAAATTAGCCGGGGATGGTGGTGCATGCCTGTAGTCCGAGCTACTTGAGAGGCTGAGGCAAAAGTATCGCTTGAGCCTAGGACTTGGAGTCTGCAGTGAGCTATGATCACACCACTGACTCCAGCCAGAGCAACAGAGGGAGACAATGAGAACACGTGGACACAGGAAGGGGAACATCACACTCTGGGGACTGTTGTGGGGTGGGGGGAGGGGGCAGGGACAGCATTAGGAGATACACCTAATGCTAAATGACGAGTTAATGGGTGCAGCACATCAACATGGCACATGGATACATATGTAACAAACCTGCACGTTGTGCACATGTACCCCAAAACTCAAAGTATAATAATAAATAAATAATAAACCACAAAACACTTGTAATTCCAAATCCAGATATATAAACCACAGGAATACTTAGATAAACACACGTTATACACACATATAGTATATGTATGATAAAATATACTTGTATGTTCAACTTGGGAAAGGTTGATGATTTTAGAAACAAACTAATAATTCTATTGCCTTGTGCTCTAATGATTTTCAATTTGAAGATTTATTTGGGATCAAATACATGAGGCTCCATATACAAGACATCTTTCTTTCCCCTCTTCTCAGCACCATTTTTTGGCTGATTATTGGACTACAACTGGGAGATCTAGAACTAAATTCCTGCTTACTGTTTACTTGTTCAGAGCATAGGTTTTGAAATCGTCCTGTTTTGCCTCAGTCTCCACAGTGGTACCTACTAACCTCATGACTAGGGGATAGTGTAGCATTTCTCTAAGCCTTGTTTTCTTAGCTGTGAAGTGGTAAATTTTGGAAGTGCTTTGTTCATAGGATTTCTGTGAAAACTGAATTGGGTAAAGAATGTAAGGCATTTAGCACAGTCAAATAAACTGGATTACAATAACTTTTCAAGGAGTGTTTATTAGTACTTAAACTGCCATTGTCATCAAAATTCTGTTTTTACATATGAACTTAGAAATGTCATTGTAACCTTCTCAACTCATTTGGTCATTTAAAATAGAGAGGTTGAGTTAGGTGTTTCTTAAATTTCTCTTTAGCTCTGATACTATGAGTCTGACGTTAAGTAATGCAAAGTTGGTAATTAAATCTTCCCCTTTCGTGATGTAGGAGAAAGGCATAAAAAATTTCTGGGTGACTGGATTCCCTTGCAAGTTTATTAGAATTGTAATTACGTAGCATTTTGAATAAAGCGTTCATTCTGGAAATCATTAAGTTTATTTTTCTTAACTCCGTATTTTGTCAACTGTGGAAAAATTGGGATTTAGGAGTAACCTCTGATTTAAAATTCCACCTAGTAACCATTTAAATTGTAGTCTTGTAATTTCCTAACTTTGGTCTTGAAGGTGTTTATCATTCTTATGCGTTATTATACTGTATTATATATTTATGCAACATAAAATGTATAGTTTTAACGATTGCACATGTTTACATATGAAAGGTGTAGTTTTGAACTTATCATTATTAAATTTGCTAATTTTGCTTCACTATTCATTTTGGACACTTATCCATGTTAGTACATGCAACTCAAGTTTATTCTTTTGAGCTACTGTATATCATTCAAATGTATGAATAAATAACCTTGCTTTGGTGGACATTTAAGTATTTTCATGTATCAGTATGAAAAGCAGTTTCAAAATGAACATTCAGATATACATTGCATATATGTGTATAATATTTGTATATATGAAGGTTCCTGTGGGTCATATATCTGAAATCAAAATTACAAGTGTTTTGTACCTTCTATAATTAATTTTACTCTCAATTTTAAGTAAACAAGATTAGTTTTTGCACATGATGTATCTCTTTATTCAGTTAAAATTACTGACATAATTAGAATACCACTTAAAACTTGAGAATATTTTCAAGGGTATTTATGCAAAACTTACATAAATGTGTTGAAAAGTCCTTTTGTATATATGTAGAGATTACATGGTATGTTAAATTCATCAATTTGCCTAAATATCAAGTTATACTTAAGTAGTGTCCATACACCATGCTTTTGCTTGACTGAACTCCAATATGTATATCCGGAGTACTTTTTAACATTCATAGGTTAAGTGGCCTGTTTTGGAAAATGATATTAAAAATGTAATTCAGATGAATGCTTAAAGATTAAAAATGAATGAGCTTTCGTATTAATCATCAATATGACAACCCTAAAGGGAAGCATGATTTTCAAATGTACCTCCTTGTAGGCAGGATAATTCAGAAATGCACAGTGCATATTAGATATGGGATTTGAGTCATAGTGTATTTCTCTAGGAATGTAATTTATTGTACTTTCACATCCACCCCACTGAATATGCAGAGTTTAAGATGCAATGGCCAGAAGACATGAGCGTGTCACTAGAAGGCTGTGTACGTGGGCTCCGGGGCTGTTGATGATGACGGTGGTCTTTTGGGGTCATCTGGGGAATGGACAAGGCCAAGGTAAGTGCAAGGATTTTCTAATTCTTTGCGAGTTGGATGCGAATTTCACTTTGTGATGAAATTATGTTGAGTCTTTGGTTTGATGTTTAAGCAATTTGTTACAATCTTCCGTCAGGTTTTTGTTACAGGGCATTGTAATATCTCTGCACTAGTTAAATTGAAATAGAATTAGGTGTGAGTAAATGCATCAAAATTGAAGCCATCTTTCTGAAATTGGCTTTTCTCTGTTGTAATTGATAATATGTATATATATGTGAGGTTTTTTGAAGCCATATATATGCGTGTGTCTCTGTTGTAGTTGGTGATATGTATATATATGTGAGGTGTTACGAGGCCATAAATATGCGTGTGTGTGGGTTTTGGGTGGGTGGGTGTGCCTGTGAGTTTGTGTGTGTGGTATTTTACAAGAACACGTAGCATATAAAGTTGTCGTGATTTTGAAGAAAAGTTTTTGGACGTTTGTCTGTTTAGGGTTTTTATGTTTTTGGATGTTTGTCTCTTTAGGGTTTTTATGTTTTACATTTTAAAATTTCAAGAACCTATTCTTAAAGGATGCGATGTTCTTTAGAAATTAAATGAAAAATGTGACGTTTCTCATTCTTCTGCCAAGTGTATTTAGGGGAAATTAATGAGAGAGTGGAGCTGCAAGGTTGTGGCATCCTGAAATGTCTGTTGGAGCGTAGAAAAGGGCCATAGATTTTGGAATAAGGCTTTCAATACTGATTTCATCAATAGCTGTATGGAGTGGTTTGTGCCAAATCTAGTATCTGTGAATGTATTTTGTGATAAGTATTGTATTATTTTTGGAGGTGTGTTGCCTGCTCAGATACAAATTGCAATTCTGTATTTTATGTGATAAAACATCCTGACATCGCTGAAATTTTCTTTTCCTTTCGGGGCAAGTATATTCGGCATTGATTTTCTGCATTTTCAAGGCTTGAAATGAAATCTGTGAGCAGGAAGTTTACAGAGTTATTTCAAGGGATAGGTATATTTCTCCAGATAAAATTGAAAGTGTGCAGTGTTATTATATAATTATGATGAAGTTGAGCTTTGCTAGTTTGAAGTATCTAATAAAGTTTAACACTTTTTAAAAGATCCTTCAAAAAGATCAGTTTTCTTGCCATATGTAATATTGTTCAATGAAGATTTGAAATGAAATAGATATTTTTTCAAAACCACAAATGCATCTGTGCCTTTGTATATGAACAGTTGTATATACATGTAAGCAGATAATACATTTTGTTAATTAAGATCAGCTTTGATTTTAATTTTTCTTTCCTGTCATTCAGAATTTGTATTTGCATCTAATAGAATTCTCATTTTTCTTTTTTGTGATAAAACAAATGTAAAATATATTCAATACACATAATAGTTTTTTTCACCAAAGGTCTGAAACAAGAATATGTAGACAGTAGCTACGTTGGATTTCTGTGGCTATAAGAGTTGTCTATTTCTCTGGTAATGTGTAGAATTACTAAAATGCAGCATGACAACTGTTTCTCTGTAATAGCGATCCAACATGACATGTAGTATTACACAGGGTTGCTAAAACCTTCCTCTGACCATCATTTCCAGTAATTGTGGCTTGTTTTAGATGAGGAATAGGTTATTAGATATTTAAAATATTTGAGAAAAATAGGTATCTTCTCTCTTATTTACCCAAACCCTTTTATTTACTCAATATTGATGGCTCAAGTATTCTATCTTTCACTAGGGACCATCATTTATTAAAAAATGGCCTGAAATCAATTCCAAGTCTAGCTGTAGTGAAGCTTCTAGTGGGAAATGCAAGTTAAGTAATTTGTTTTCTTTCTAAAAGGATAAATTAAAATAGACAATGATTCAAAGAACAAAACAACTTAATAGAAAACATAATGGAATGCTTTGATATTATGATTCAGGGAATTTTGCTTCCTTAGTGGTAGCTAGATTGAGTGAAGGAGATTGCTTAGGTATAATGAGCAAATCTTATAATTGCAAGTATAACACAAGCTGCATATCATCATCTAGCTCAATAAGCCTCAATAAATATTAAATATTACCTTTTAACTTCTATGCAATTAAGCAGAATTTAAAAATAAAAGTTTTAAAAATTAAAGTTTTTATTACTAAGTATCTTTTAAAATACAAATCTCACAGCTCCTTATTGTCAAGAAAAGAACACATGAAAATTTATAAATAAGGTTTTCTCTCTATTAAGTTTACAGTCTTGCATTAAATATTGGTTATTGGGACCCACCATGTCCAAGATTATGATTAAGTATCAATGAATTGTGACTCTTGCAGCAAATATGCATGCAAATGTTATAAGATTATTTTCACATTATTTCACATAATTTCTTAAGCATAATAGGATAAGTAAATTATAGTTTCTACACAAGCTCTTCATATTTATGAATACACCATGTTCAAAATGTTTCAGTCATTGGGGAATCCCAATGTCATATTTATGAATGGATCATGTTCTAAATGTTTCAGTAATTGAGGAATCCCAATGTCATATTTATGAATGGACCATGTTCTAAAAGTTTCTGTCATTGGGGAATCCCAATGTCATATTTATGAATGGACCACGTTCTAAATGTTTCAGTCGTTGGGAATCCCAATGTCTTATTTATGAATGGACCATGTTCTAAATGTTTCAGTCTTTGGGGAATCCCAATGTCATATTTATGAATGGACCATGTTCTAAATGTTTCAGTCGTTGGGGAATCCCAATGTCATGTTTATGAATGGACCATGTTCTAAATGTTTCAGTCGTTGGGGAATCCCAATGTCATATTTATGAATGGACCATGTTCTAAATGTTTCAGTCGTTGGGGAATCCCAATGTCATATTTATGAATGGACCATGTTCTAAATGTTTCAGTCGTTGGGGAATCCCAATGTCATATTTATGAATGGACCATGTTCTAAATGTTTCAGTCGTTGGGGAATCCCAATGTCATATTTATGAATGGACCATGTTCTAAATGTTTCAGTCATTGGGGAATCTTCCTAGAGAAACCATGTGAGAAATTGTAGCTAAGCTCAAAAAATGGAAGGCAAAAATCGATTTAACGAGGAATGTAGATTAATGTCATAGTATTATCGCAACTGTGTGCAACCACTACTTATAAACAATGATAGAAGAAATGCAGTCTGAAATCTGAATTCCAAATAAGAATGTAGGGCCATTATCCGTCTTGGACCCTTAGGGTCAAAATAAGAGAAAAGGGATGAATGGTGGGTTGGAAGTAAGTCAATGATCCTTGTCAAATTTTGTATCTGTCAAGAAAAGCATCTGCTTGAGGACATCCATTTTCCTACTTCTGAATTACAGAATAATAGGTGCTTATCCTGAATGTGACATTCCCTGACGTGGACTCTGTGTCTTTGCTGCTTAGGTGGTGTGTGCATGAGAAAGTGCTTAACATCTGGAAACGGAGACAATCCTTAGAGAAAGATATTCATGAATTTTAAAAGGAAATATACCTACGATGGAAATAAAACAAACAGCATAAATATCTAGCTGTATTTTGTCTTTTTGGTAACTATTACAATATATACATTTTCAAACAACTAACTTCAGCACTGACTTTGGGAGAATCTAGATAAAACTGAACTGACATATAATAAGCATTGGTGTAATTAATAGCACAGCGGGCAGAACCATGGGGGTATTTCCTAAGGAAGAGGGACTATAGAGAGGCAAAAGAAAACCCAGCTCATTCTGGGGAGTGCCAGGAGCAGTTATTATATTCAGAACTGAGAACTTATTTCTGACTCACCAACCCATAGTTCTGGCTGAAGTGCAGTGGTGCAGTCATAGCTCATTCACAGCCCCAAACTCCTGGGTTCATATAGTCCTCTCATCTCAGCCTCCTGGTAGCTGTGACCACAGGTGTGCACTACTATGCCCAGCCAGTTTATTTTATATTTTATTTTCATTTCATTTGTAAAGACTGGGTCTTGCTATGTTGCCCAGGCAGGTCACAAACTCCTATCCTCAAGCAGTCCTCTAACCTAGGCCTCCAAAGTACTGAGATTACAGGCATGAGCCATTGCACCTGGCTCAAAAATATTTCTGTCTTAATGGCTTTAACTAAGAAGTGCTATTTTGGGGATATATTCAATGGTGTGCTGTTTGGGAGTGACAAAAAATAATTATAAGAAGAATGGAACGAATATGTCAGTATGTTTTCAAAAGCAAGTTAGCCCAAGTTTTTAAACAAGCATAATTTTAGAGTTTTTGTAACTAACTTAGGGTTTAAATGTAGCAAAAATTTTAAACATTATCATGAATACACAGAAAATTTTAATCAATTTGGTTTCCAGGATGAATTTACATGCTTAAATTCCTCATTTCAATTTGCTGCTCGATATGAGAAAGTTTGAGATTTTGAAGAAGCAAGTGGTTCTTACAAATGTAGCAAACTTAAATTTTGAGGACAATTTAATTTAACTTCCATTTTTATGACCAGATTTTGAGTCAACTGTTAAGCATTCAAAAAATAAAATCTGATAATATCTGGCAATTCCAATTTTCAGTTTTATTGAACTTCACCATGAAATAATATATAAGGTAAGGGGCAAAATTTTGGAAAAGCAGATCACTTTGTTGTCCTATTTAGCAGGTTCCCAAATTATGCCATCTTGGAATCATTTCAAGTAATTATACGAAGACAATATCTTGTGTTTTGTATTTCATTGTTACCCATCCAATTGTTCTCTAGAGATATCAGAGAAAACCCACTCAAGAAGGGAAGGTTAGGTAAACAGCCCTCTCTCTCTCTCTCTCTGTCTTTGCCTCCATTTTGTTCCTTATATTCATTTCCCAGTGCATTTCAAAGTTACTTTTATTGTTCCCTTCATTTACTCTTTCATTCCAGAAGTTTAAGTGATTGCATAATTCTTTTGACAGCTGAAGGTAGTATCCGACTTTGAATGAAATGTTTACAGCTACGGCTTTTCAATTAGAAAATCTCAGATCATGTGATCTATGAGTTTTAATATCTTAGGATCGCGACCAGTAAGGAATAATCACTTTGAAAAACCTTGATGCTACCTAGAGTTTGTGTTTTGTGAGGTTGCTTGGTAAATTATTTTCATTTGATAATTGAATATTGCTTCAAGAGAGGTGAGCTCAGACATTTGGCAATGAATATTGAATGTGACATTTGGCAATGAATATTGAATGTGTATTCCAAGAGACATGACCTTAAAATATCATCAAGCTAAGTAGTAGTGAAATTGAACTCTGCTGTATAATGGAAGTCAGTGTTTATTACGTCTTTGTGATATATAAATATTTTTACATTGTGGTAGATAATAATTTGTATGGGAACATTTAATTGAATTTAATTTATCCTATGGCAGAATTATGTTACATAGGTCATTTTAGTTTTTGATTTAAGCATCTTAAAATTATAAATGCAAATATTCAACACCTAAAACCCACATGAATACACACTCCCAAACATTTGAAATCCTAACAGTCATTTCCAACAGCTTTTTCCTACAAAAGAAGTCAGCTATTCTTAGAGAAGACATGCATTCCCATAGCTTGAGAGGTGCACACTATAAGGTAAACAGAGAAAGGATTAAAGCAGTTTAAGAATACCAGCGGATTTACTTTAAAGACAATAGACTTTTGAATTACTTGTCTTCAAAATTTGGTTTCTTGAGAAAATTATCTGTGTAGATTAATCATGCATTTCAGATACTTTCCAGACATCTGAATGTTGTTTTCTTAAAAGTAGCCAGCAAGCGATTTTATGCAGTCTGCATGGGAGATAGTAAGAGATGTGTATGCTGTATATCTACTAGTAGAGATTTGTTTTTGAGTGCTTCCTTAAAAAAATATTTTTTCTGAAGAAAGGGATTTCTTTTTTATAATTTAGATTAGATGATTTTAAATGTTTTTAGGTTTTAACCTCTCTGATCATCAGGGTCGTTGCCTTGGAAAAAATGCAAGTTATAGCATATTACATTTTTATAAGGAAGGAAGTTGATAATTAAGACCTTTTTCTTTTACTAAATTGAATTACATCACTCAATATTTGGATGGCATTAATTCACAATAGTAATAAATAAATCTTACTATTCAACCTAATAAAGTATGATTTCCTTCACATTTAACTTAATTTGTTCTTTAAAACATCTCCTAATGAAGGTTTTCTCATCTTCTGAAGCTGAATTTATTTAGGAAAAAATATTTTAAACACCATCCCAAGTGATATAACTATTTTTATTGAGCTTTGATGTTCTATTTGAACATATTTGAAGACTGTACAAGCACACAATTTAGAATTAAGATTTTATTTGGAGATTTTGTTTGTATTTGAAATCTGTTGTGGAATTAAACATGAAGAATACATCAATTTACTAGATGTCATTGTCTATGACACATTTTAGTCTTATCTTTCTGTCTGTATGTAAAGAGGAATAGAAATAATTGGTATAAACAGGAAAAAAGAAGTAAAGTGGTAGGATGAGATGTGAGAAATATATAAGCTAAGATACTCTTTGTTTGTTTGTTTGTTTTTTGTTTTTCTGAGACAGAGTCTTGCTCTGTTTCCCAGGTGGAGTGCAGTGACACAATCTGGGCTCACTGTGGCCTCCACCTCCCGGGCTCAATGGTTCTCCTGCCTCAGCCTCCCGTGTATCTGGGATTACAGGTACGCATCACCACACCCGGCTAATTTTTGGATTTTTAGTAGAGACTAGGTTTGACCATGTTGGCTAAGCTAGTCTCAAACTCCTGACTTCAAGTGATCCACCCACTTCAGCCTCCCAAAGTGCTGGGATTTCAAGTGTGAGCCACCAGGGCCAGCCTAAGCTAAGATATTCTAGAAGCTAATAACAGTAAAATATAATGTAAATTGTTTAAAGTTAATCTATATATGAATTTTTTTCTAGGACTTTCCTGCCAGAAACGTAGGAATAGAATGGCAGAAGGAACGAGGTTCCTTCACAAGGAGGCACACATTCTATTTCACATTATCCTGTGATCAGTCTCATAACCATCTCCTGGTGTGAAGTGCTAAAACTGTGCTTTAAGAATAACTTAAGTCCTTTATGTACAAACTAAAGTATGAGAGCCTGAACCTTGGAAACCAAGAGATTCCAAAAAGCCTTATGTGTGAGACTGGGTGTCACAGATCTTGGCAGAAATTACTGCTTATTCTTAATTCTTATTGTTCCTTTCTAACACTTCAACTTATAATGCCAATATCTACCTCAGCCTAAAGACAAGCTCTAGAATCACTTGTGTTACTTATTACATTTCTTTTAACAAAGTTGCCAACTGAGATTCCAAGTACTTGAAAAAAAACCTGGCACCTTTCCATTATAAAGGCTGTACGCAGTCTTCATAGTGTTTGTCTTTAAGGGACGTGCCTCATCCATCAGCAACTTTTCTTCCTTAAATCATCATATCTTGCCTAAAAATGTTTTCTCAAAAGTTAGGAAGCACTAAGATTTGCAGATTGTTATATCACATCTTAATCTACGTATCAACTTTCTCATTATCAAAGCATGAACTGTTCTGGGTTTTCATAGTTAATTATGTTTGTGATAATAACTGGGATGCAATTGTTTTTCTTATGATGATTTTCTACTTGCTTTTCTTATGGTAACTTCTGATGCTTGTTTGTAAGATCTTCCTCTCTTCTCTCCATCTGGTTATCTTCTTACCTTCTGTCCTTTAACTCAGATGTCACCCACACTGTGTGTCTTTCTGGATTGCTTCTTATTTAACTGTTGCTTCTCATAGTTTACATACCTCCTCCTATACCACACTATCGATATTTCTCAAACTGCACTATATGCTGGGATGTGTCTTTATTTATTTATAAGCTCCTTGATAATTCGGACTATATATTAGTATATTCAAAAAATACTTATGAAGTGTTTACTTTGGTTCAGGAATTATTGAGTGAAGGAAATTGACCAAAACTCTGCCATCATGAAGCTCGCATTCTAACTTAGGGAGACAGATAACAGACAATGAGCCACATAAATATGCAAAGTATCGTAAGTTAGATGGTGAAAAGTAATCCTGGATGGGGATCAGATAATTTTCAAAGGGTAACTTTTAACTGGGTAGTCAAGAAGGGCCGCACAGAGAAGATGGTAATTGGAAGAACAAGGTGGTGAGAACTGCTGAGTCTGGAGCAAACACACAATTTGGAGTAGTAGAAGATTCCAGAAGTAACAGAATAGAGGTGAAGAAGTGGGAATTGTGTGGAGTCTTACTTCCTGTTGTAATGACCTTGGCTGTGCTTTGAAGTGAGGTGGAAAGTTGCTAGGGACCTTAGTTTTCTTTTCAATAATTCATTATGAATTTTGAACGGTCACTATTAAAGACTCAATAATTTTGCTTTATTACTCTTGCAATTGACTACAAAATAGTGGATTGAAGAAATGTTAAATTCTAATTTAAACTGATTGAAATAGGTTTTTATCTTTTTATATTTCTCATCACTGAATATCTCATTTTTAATTAATTTGAAAGCATTCTAGGATAGTGAGCCAATGCAATTTAGCATAATGCATAACTTATTATTCATCAGATTTATATATTTAACTGAAGATGCTAATTAGGAAAGTAACTTGTTCTGTTGGGTGATTTTGATAAAGCTACTTTCAAATTATTATCACATCTATTGATGTCATATTAAGTTGTGTTTCTGGAAGCCAAATTTAGGCAGTGGTAATGAGTTAATATCTCTAAGTGGATACCTTTTATCTGTACAGTCAAGGATACTTGAAAGTGGAAAAACATACTGGCTTCAAGTCTTGGGAACTAGGACTTACCGGAAATGTGTTTGTTTGTTTTGTTTCCTGGTGGAATTGTCTTCTCGGAAAGATGGTGTTTCCTTTTCAATCGGAAAAAATTGATCCTATGCTGCTTTACTTTAATGCTTTGCTTTTGTCAAAATAGTGTTTTCTTAGGAAAATTAACCTATCATAATATAATGAAAAGAGAAATGCTGAAGACACAAAATGATGTCCATGTTAATATTGAGTAGGAAGCATCAAGGGGCATGAGAAGAGGGAAGCAAAGAGAGGGAGAAGAGAAATTTATAGTGTAACAACAATTAGTAAAAAGGATTAGCATATACATGTAGTCAATAAGTCAATAAATGGCTGTTTATAGAAAGCCTACCAGGCAGTAGGGGATATAGCAGTGAAGAAGGCGAAGACACAATTGGCTATACTGTAGTGAGGAGGGAAAGAGGACGAAGACATACAAATACCTAAACAAAGCAATGGTGTGAAGGGCTATAAGGTACACTACTACGAAGAAGATTACATGTGATAACATGTCTGAGTAAAACTGGCAAGGAGGAAGGCACTGATCTGGCTGTAGGTATTTCAGAGCATTTTTCTCTCTGAGGAGGTAATATTTCATTTGAGAGTTGAGTGAAGACAAAGAGGAAGGTACTTTGAAGATCTGGGGTGCTCTGAGCAGAAAGAAGGGCAGATATAAAGATTCTGTAATTTAAAAAGAAAGCTTGATAGTTTCTTACAAAGAAAAGAAGGCCGGTTTGGCTGGAATGTCCATGAAGGAAGAGCATGGAGAGAGATTACATGAGTGTTCTCAGGGACCAAATCTAGATCTTATATCAAAGTGTGAATATAAATTAACTACATTGAAAAGTGTATGATGGATGTGTGATACGATGAGGTTAGCTCTTAGGAGGGTGTACTATTGTGGAAGGGTACAATAGTGAAGGAAGGGGGTTCATTTAGCTGACTATTGCACCTGTCCAGTTGAAGGATGATGGTAGTTGGGATTATGAGTGTAGCAATAAAGTTGGAGAAAATCAGCTGAGATTGGAAGTTGATTTGAAGATGATTGAATTTACTGAGCAAGAATTATATAAAGGTATTTGGATTTAGGGACATGGGGGATTATGGTCACTTTTAGTGATATGGCAAAGTCTTGATGACATGAGGCAGTTTGCAAGTGACAGAGGTGTGGGTAGGTGCGTATTTGTGATTGATTTTACATTTTTTAATCTTAAATTAAGACGCTAGTTAGAATCCAAGTGGAGACATCAAGTAGGCACTGACAAGTTGACTTGGCTAGAGATGTGAGATCATCGTAGCCTATAGATCATGCCTGAAGTCATGCATCTAGGTGAGGGGTTGGAAAACTATTATAGCCCATGAGCCAGATCTGGTCTGCCGCCTGTTTTTGTATGGCTCATGAGTTATAAGTACGTGTGGCATTTATAAGTCTAAAATGTAAAATACAGGGAAATTTTTCAGCAGGGAAAGTTCCATAAATTTGCCTCTTGGCAACACAAAGCCTGCAATATTTACTATCTGGCTCTTTGTCAAAAATGTTGCTGACTCCTGATCTGGATGAAACCCTGTGAGGAGAGAGTGTTGATAGAAGAGAGAGAAGCATCATAGTGGAAATTAAAATTATGTCAACTCAAGTGTGTAGGGTAGAGAATTTAAGCCTGAGTATAACAGTAAGAGATTAAAATAACAGTAAATTCATTATCAGCGTGATCAATGAAACCTTTGGCAGCAAAGAGGAACTATCTTCATCAGACCTTTCACTCACTCATAGAAAGATCTTAGGCAGGAAATATAACTTGTTTGAAGATCTGAGATAAGGCTAATGTAGTTTGGACAAAGAAAGCCAATGGGAGGATGACATTACGTCTGGCCAAGGATTTAGGGAAGAGCCAAATACTTCAGGCTTTTTAAAGTGATCTTTAGATAAAGAGGAGGTCATCAAGGCATTCCGAAGTTGGAAGATCAAATCACATCTGATGGGAAAAAATCTGGCTGTATGTGCATCTAGGATGTAAGGAAGCCAACATGGATGTGAAGTTAAAATTGTCCATTGCAAATAATAAAATGAAGGCCCCAGGTAGCCTTGGCAAGGGCAGATTTGGTACAAAATCCTTATTGGAATGGGCTTAAGCAGTAACGGGAATACGGATCTAGCTGTTGTGTTTAGTGGAATTTTATCAGTCTTTTTGTTGTGTATGATATATAGATGGTCAAAATAAGCAACTTCTACATTTTCGGTTTTTGTTTTATTTTAATTGAGATTTGAATTAAGAAACTTTTATTTTCAAAATTGGAGACTGTGTTTAAAAAGTATAGAGTAGGGCTAGAAAAAAACATAAAACTTTCCTGATGAGGAGAGTGCTAATCATGACTCTAATAATAATAAAATACTTTTCTGATAATTTTTTGTGTGTTTCATTATTTATATATGTATGGGAAGTTGTACCCTAGCCACATGCCAATTCACCTGGTGAACTTGCTCTTCAATGTGGCACAAATATTTCCTTCTATCTTTAGCCTTCCGGGGTTTCTCACATGGACTATTGGCTCTTCCTACTTGAACCTGCTGGTAGTACCCTGTAGGAGACATGCTACTTCATGACAACAGGCACCACGCTGTAGGGGAATTACCACACCTGTCAATCACTATCTCTAGAATGTGGTCTTCCATGAGCCCTGAGATTTCATACTGTTTCTCTGAGCTGTAACAATATTTATATTGAAAAAATAAACATGTTCTTCTATCTTTAATATTTTATATCTTATAATTTGAATATCCCATTTTCATTATACTACTTAGCTGCTAAGTTATCTTATAAAAACAAGTTTTAATTATCTGCAAACACCTTCAAATCTAATCCTTACCGGTGAAGACTGATGTCTGGTTAACATCTGCTAGGACATTTATTTCCATAAAGTATTTATAGCGCCTTTTTGTTATTGATTGGTATGATAAATGTGTAACTCTTACACAAAGATAAAATTTTTAGATTTTTGTATTTAAAATACTGGTTATCAAAAGAAAAACCCAGATGTTATTTGTTTATGTTTCTGCTTGAGGTACTGAATCTATTTCAAGTCATATTTCTCACTATTTATATACTTAATTTTGCTGAAATAATAACACACTATCTTTAGCTAATTTTTTTCTCAGTATGTCTCCTCGTCGCTCACCATTTTCGCCTCATCTCATTTCTCATCTTTATATCTTTTTCTTTGGTCTTCTTTTACTTTGGGGATTCTTTCAATTTAGAAGTGTTCTTGTTTTCTGATAATTACTATTCTTCTTGGATGTACACAGATATCCTTTTCCGTTTCATTTGTGAATTTATCTCAAAGGCATTTTGTGTGTGCCTTTTACTCATAGCTTCTCAGAAGTCCCTTTCGAGGTTACCGATTTAACATGTCATGTACTATAAGGTTTGCATGGCATGGTGGAAGCTGACTTTTGCCTTTACATGGATTGAAATGTTCACTCAACATGGATTGGTAGAATTTTTTTTTTCCTTAAACATTACATTGCCTTGTAAACAAACAAAAGCAAACCCAAGACTCAAAACTGACATTACTGTTGGTGCCCCTGGAAATAGCTACCTTCTCACTAAAGTAGATTTTGTCATCCAACTTTATGTGTTGTTGAACACACATGGTGCTGTATGAGCACTCACTCACTAGTCTAGAAAACATGGCTGTGACCAGTTTCCAGAAAAATCAATTCAGATTGCTCTTCACATGCCACAGATGACCCTTCTGAAAGCTATTTGAATTCATTATAAATTATAGTTATATTAGTATGACTTTAATTCATTTGTAATCTGAACTTTATGTGCAATGCATTTTTTCTCGTGTTTAATCATTTTTGAATGCTAAATCGTTTGCAAACAAATGGCTTGTCCTTGAGAAAGAATTTAAGGCTGAAAGTACGTTAAGTACCATCTGGGTATCTGTGTCAATGTTTTTGTCACTACGTGTGTCTGTGTGTGTGTGTGTGTGCATATCACCTACTTTATCACATTTATTTGATAAAATTGATATGCAATCTCTAAATCATTGTGTCTCCAACTTGTGTTATCCCACAAATACAAATTTTTGTCCTAAAATTGGTGGTACCCTTTGTAAAACTAGAAGCTCTCATTTGTGCAAAGGAAGGAAAAATAAAACAAACAAACTCAATAAAAAAATTAAAGGTCAGATTTCTTTTATAGCTGCTGAGTTCCTTTCTTTCCTTGCCATCATCCTCACATTCCCAAATCTCTACAAAGTTAAGAAATTAAAACACACATCATGAGATCGTATGTTCACCTTGTTCAGGAACTGAAGGATTACATATACAAGACTATACCTTAATAAGTAGAGGGAGAAATAGGAAGATATAAATAGAATATGAAAATTTATTATACTGCAGTTCTATTCTAAAGTGTTTCCTAGGCAGGCTAAGAGTATGTTGCCAGGAAATTTTAAGAGACCCACTCCATTATATAGAAGAGGATGTGTGTAGATCTCTTAATTCTGAAATGTTTAGAACTGAGTACAACAGGTCTTCGAATAACGACGTTTCATTCAATGTCATTTCATTATAATGTTAATGAGAAAAAACAAATTGATTCCAATTGGGATTCACTGTCTGTGTAGAGCTTATGTATTCTCCCCATGTCTGCATGGATATTCTCTGGATGCTCCAGTTTCCTCTCACTTCCCAAGGCTGTGCATGTGAGGTTGATTGACGTGTCTATGTGGTCCCAGTCTGAGTAACTGTGGGTATGTTTGAGTGCACATGCAATGCGACGGCGTCCTGTCCAGGGCTGGTTCCCACATTGCGTCCTGAGCTGACAGGATAGGCTGCGGTCAACTGCAAACCTAAACTGAATTAAGTAGGTAAATAATGATTTTACTAGCTTTTATTGATCTTAAATGTATGAATAGCTGAAATTTATTTCAGCATTTAATATTAGAAGTGTTTTGATCTTTATTTACAAGTTTGTTGACGTTTTAGTTACCGAAAACCATAGAAGCTGAACTCTTTTGATGTCAACCTATGGTAAAATCGGTTTCGCTTACTGTATTTTTGTACCAATTACCATCCCCAATTTATCCCCCCGTATGCGTGTATCAAAACATCACGTGACCATAAATCTATATACCTATGACCAGTTTTCAAGCACCTGTCGATGATGTTAAGTGAAGACTTATTGTAGTCCTTTTTTGGCATAACAAAGATGTGTGTGTTTTGTTCAAGATTGGAAAAGTTCTTTGTGTAAAGAACTAGACAGTAAATATTATAGGCTTGGCTGGCCATATGTAGTCTCTGTCTCTCCTTCATCTACTCATTCTTCTTCTCCCCTTCCTTCTCCTTCTTTAAACACTTCAAAAATGTCAAAACAATTTTTAGCTCTCAGCCATATGAAGCAAGCCATTGATTAAATTTGGCTTGTAGGCCCATAATGTGTGAATTCCTTTACATCATCAGAATGCCGCATATATATGAAATGTTATCTATGAGAAATTAATGGTGCTCCCAGCAGAGAGAAATTAGCCTAAGTTAAGTTTGGGCTTTGGAATTCAGGAGAATGCCATGCACAAAAATGCTCTCCTTTTAAAACTAGTTACTAACAGTCCATTTCTGATATCAGAAATACATGAAAACTACCAATTGAACGGACATTATTCACTACTTTAGTGCTGCTAGTCATGTGTGGTGGATAAAGAATCCAGAAAGTTTTCCTTTCCGTTTGAACATTCATGCAATAAAAATTTCCAAATCTTTTTTTGAACAAATATTTATCTGATAGCTCTCTTGTGTACTTTATAAGTACCTTTTGCTGCTTATTCTCAGTAACTGTATCGAAACAATCTGTTTTCCTTTATCAATCAAAATAAAATAAGAAATTTAGCTTAATACTAATATTAAGCTGAAGTGCAAGATATATGAAAATAGAGAAAAGAAGCAGGATAAACTGACCTTTTGATAACTGCAGAGGACAGCAGATCAAAGACTGGACTTTAACGTCTTACATTTTCAGAATCTATCACAGTAAGTCCACTGGGTCCAGAAATAGGTTTTAATCCTAGATTGAAATGACTCACAGTGCTGTCATGACATTGAGTTTGATGGAAAAAGTGAAGTTAATGTTTTTCTCAATATTTTTTTAAAATCAATGATTGATTTAACTATAAAATGGACTGATTCTGAAGAACTCATTCTGACACTGGAGGTGAAAATGCTTTTACTCTAATCATTAAAATCAATTTCTCTAGATATCTGACTTTATTCTGCTTTATAACATAAAGAATGAAACTATATTTATTAATGAAGTGTAATCTAGCAAAGTGGCATAAGCATAATTATCAGTCACTTACTAAAATTGTGTGTTTTTTTCCATTGCATGAAAACCCTGCCTTGTTTTAATTTGTATCGACTTTTTAAAAGCAATTTTAGGTTTGTAGAAAGAAGTGAATAAGCATTCACACGTCATCCTCAGCCTCTACCCCAATTTCCCCGATTTTTAACATCTTGCAATAGTGTGGTACATTTGTTATAGTTGATGAGTCAATATTGGTACATTATTATTGACTAAAGTATGTAGTTTATATTAGAGTTTACTCCTTGTCTTATGAATTCTATAGGTTTTGTCAAATGTGTAATGACAAATAATCCTCACTACAGTGTCACACAGAAAAAGGGATTCACTATCCTAAAATTCTTCCTTGCTCCATCCGTTCATCGCTTCCTCTACTAATTTATGTAGAAGATAAATTAGTAGATTGAGATGATGGTTATAGGAGTTTAAAGCACAGATAGAAAACTAGATTGTCCTACCTATCCAGACTGTGCTTCTCACTCTCACTGTGCCCTTTCTTAACCTTTGGAAATGCTTTTATTCATATATAAAATAGGCTATAACTTCATAGAGTTGTATTACAAAAAGTTAATGCACAGAAAAAGACTTGCGCTAGGTATATGGTTTCTTCTCAGTTAAATGGAAGCCATTGCGTGTGTTTGTCAATAGAATTCGTCATACTTTATCTCACATATCTTTACGTCATTGTTGGCACATGACATGTTTAGACTGCACAAATCTCCTCCAAATCCCTAATAGCCACTGATCTCTTTACTATCTCCATAGTTTCGCTTTCTCCAGAAGGTCATGTATTTGAATCATACAGTATGTAGACTTTTCAGACTGGCTTCTTTCACTTGGCAATATGCATTTAAAGGTTCCTGTGTGTCTTCTGTAGCTTGACAGAATAATATTCCATTGCCTGGATATACCACAGTTTATTTTTCCATTCACTTCCTGAAGGATATTTCGATTTTAGTGATCATGAATAAGGCTCCTGTAACATTCATGGGAAGAAGGTTTTTGTGTGCATGTAAGTTTTCAAATCCTTTAAGTAAATACCAGGGAATGTACTTGCTGGGTTGTGCGGTAGGAGTATGTTTAGTTTTATAAGAAACTGCCAAACTGACTCCCAAAGTAGCTGTACTATTCTGCATTCTCACTAGCAATGAATAAAAGTTCCTGTTTCTCCTCACATTTGCCAGCTTTTGGTATTATCAGACTTTTGGATATTGGTCATTTTAATAGTCATGTAATAATATCTCACGGTTGCTGTGACTTGCAGTTCCCTAATGATACATGACTAGTAACTTCAATATTCCTATTTGACAGCTGTATTTAGACCTTTGGCCTATTTTTTAAATGAGTTGTTTTCTTTCTTATTTTCGAGTTCTTTGTATACTTTAAATACCACTAATTTATCTGTTATGTTTTGAAAATGTTTTGAATAGGTTTTGAAAAGATTTTCTCCCAACCTGTGGCTTTTCTTTTCATTCTAAGCACAGTTTGAATAACAAAGGTCTTTAATTTTAATGATGCCCAATTTCTCAATTTTTTCTTTTTCTTACCCAATAAATCAGAAAGCTTTTTATCATTTCACATGACTTAATATTCAGGCAAGGTCTATATAGGCCCCTTTCAAACAGTCATAAAGTTTAGAAGCTCTCACCTCACAAACAATAACAACAACAACATAGAAACAAAAATGACAGCTTTTGATGTTGTCTCAGTAATTTCTCAATTCAAGAACAGATTGCTGAGCTTTATAAGCAATACGTATAGATATCAATTTCACAATAAAATACCTTATGATATTTATCAAATCACCTTAGTTTTGGTCACTTATTACTATTAGACTAAAATATAATTTGTCAGACATGAGAAATCTTTTTTAGTATTTTTTAGAGAACCAAGTATTTATTTTAGCCTTTTCAGTTCTTCCCTTGCTATTTCTCCAGTATAGTCATTCCAATTGTCTCTATAGATGTATTAATACCAGGTACATAGTAAACACAATTATCTCCCACGTGTACCCCAACCCCCTTCCCTGTTCATGCAGTGAACATAAAGGAAGCAGGTCAAAAGGAAGCAGGTCATGTACCCTGTGATGTGCTGGGCTGTAAGGAAAGGTACACAATTAATTTACCATGTCTGAGTTTTCTTCTTCTCTGTATTTGTTCCATTTAATGCATGTATGTTTTTTATTCCTCAGGCCTCTCCAGTCCTAACACACTCAGGGATACTTGATACAGCTATAAGGCTGTGTCTTTTTCAGGTACTTTTGGGTTACCTCCGGCCAGGGGTGGGAAATAGAGGAAGTGAATGTCTGTATCCTCATTATGTATCACACAGAGCAGAAACATAAAGAAGCCTGTGCCATGAATGGGTCTCTTCTTTCTCCAAAAACCACCTGCCCCTTCAACTCTCACTGCTTAAAGGAAAATCTTGTATTAGTCTCCCCATTTTCTCCTCAAACTTGCTTTAGCAAAGCAGTTCCTAAACCTCTGTTAATGTATGTCCCCACCCCTAACTCAACACACAGTCTTATGTCACATCACAGAAAAGAAGTTCAAAACAAAACAAAACAAAGCCACAGTCTTATAAGAAAAATAGGTAAGTTTTACAAAAGTTGTGTACTGTATCTCTGCTTTGAATTTTGTCATTGGCCAAGGATGGTAAAACTCCTGGAAAACTATAAAACAGGAACTTACTTAATATGTTTTACTCAAGATTTTTCAAATATTTTTGGAAGGATACTTATTAACATCTTGCAGAGGTAATGTTACATGCAAAACTTAGCATAAGACCAATCAGGTATTCTATGCAATAATGCAGATATATGAAAAAATAATATAATGAAATAAATGACTTTTCAAAAGGCATTGATCCTAGATCCACATTCTTTTTTTGGTTCAGGTGAGGCAATTAGAATGTGAAAAAAAGAAGCAGAGAACAACTGTCTTATGAGAGGGACGAATGCTCCTGGGTGGAAAGTTATTAGAAGATAAATTAGTAGATTGACCTTTTTGCCGTCTATGTAGGTTTTTTTTTTTTTTTTTTTGTGCTAGTACCAATAGAAACAAATTCATTTTATTGTTTGTGTCACTGGAAATGTATAACTTAGTGGTAGCTATATAGCAAACTTTCAATATGTAATAATAAGAGATTAGATGTAGATTTAATATCATTATTTAATTTATTTGCTTGAATACCAGTGAGGAATTTCCACTTAAGCTCTCGTTTTCAAGATGAGTGTTTAATTGAATTCCAGAATTCATTTTGAAATAGAACTTTGTGTAGAATATGAATTTCTTTGCAAGAAAAATTATTTGTACACTTGGGTTTGAGAACAGTTTAATGTCAATATAACTTCTTTCCAGGCTTTCATTTCCTACTTTTTGATATGGGAATAATCTCATGGCGTGATTGTGAAAGTCTTAAAAGATAATGTTTGGGGGGAGGGGAAGGGATAGCATTAGGAGATATACCTAATGTTAAATGATTAGTTAATGGGTGCAGCACACCAACATGGTACATGTATACATATGTAACAAACCTCCACGTTGTGCACATGTACCCTAAATCTTAAAGTATAATAAAAAAAAAGATAATGTTTGCAAAGATACTCTGTGCACTCAAAGCGTGCTCTATGAACTTCATTGCTGTTCACATTTTGGGTTTATGAGGCTTCCATTTGCTGGCAATTCAAATGTGACTCTGAGTTAGATGCCGTGGTGTGGGAGATGATGTTTATTGGAGTTTAAAGCACAGATAGACAACTAGATTGTCCTGCCCACCCAGACTGTGCTTCTCACTCTCACCGTGCCCTTTCTTAACCTTTGGAAACACTTTTATTTACATATAAAATAGGCTATGACTTCATATAGTTGCATTGTGAAAAGTTAATGCACAGAAAAAGACTTGTGCTAGGTATACGGTTTCTTCTCAATTAAATGGAAGCTATTGCCTGTATTTGTCAATAGAATTCATCATACTTTATCTCACATATTCAGTGCTTTACATGATTTTTGGCACATGGTATGTTTAGACTGCAGAAGGGTTAATTACGCCAAATTTATCTATCTACAGTAAATATAGCCCAAGGTACCTTGTTTAGCTGAGCCAAAGTTTGCATTTATTAAAAATGTAAATTTTATCTTGAAATGATGCCTGATCTCACAGAACTATGGGTTCCAATCTCTAAATCACCGTGATCAGTAGTAAAACTATGTACTCTGTGTCTATCCTACTAGCTATATTGCCGGGATCTGGAGCATGACTTTTGGGTCTTTCTGTAATGCCTTACCTCTCATCAAAATTCACAAAATTCACAAGATCTGCTCTCTGGATTGTGAGACTTTTGCATTACAAAGAAAAAGGTGCTGTCCTAATGGCATTCCAAAGCCATTTGAAATGAGTTGCTTTCGTTTCCAGGGAGTCATTTTTATGTTGGTTATCATTACTTTACCTTTACCTTTTAATTTGGAAATGTTAAAATCCATTGCCATGCTCCTTGGAATATAAAGATCATATAGGGTCATTGAGATGAGTCTGAAAGTATCAGTCACTGGAGACCTTCTAGTGGGATAATGTTGTTAATATTGCTGATATTCTATTCTTCACATTTCCTCCAGTAAAATGTAAAGTGACCAAAATATAAGCGTCACGCAGGCAAAGATCCTTTTATTTGTTCAACGAACACTGCCTTCACATAGTTGTCAGTTAATATTCACTACTAGAATGCATTTTGAATGGCAGCTCTTTTATTTGCCATTACCGTTGGCCTACTTTATAGCAGTTGGACAAAAAAATTGGACAAAGTGTGTTGATCTTTTATGAAAAAATAGATATCTTTCTTTCTTTCATTGTTGCGTTTTCTGTGGGCAAGTTGATAGACACTGTAGTCCTGAGGGCATTTTAGGGCATGCAGTTGAAGTTACTAGATCCTTTAGAGTTTATTTAATTGTAATATGAAACTTTGAGTTTCTGTTTCATTATTAAATAATCTATTTTATGATAGTGTTACTTAACTAAGTGTGCAAGGCCTACAAATAAACCTAATAAATATCTTACAAATTACCTTAAAATAAATCTAACATTTTTTACTGAAATATTTTTAAACATGTTGAAGTTGGAATGCCAGGTAATTGTATACACACACACAGACACATAAACACACACTAGGTTTTCATTTGGTTTCTTTGTTCCTATTATTGAAATTCCTATGCTAATAACCATATCAATTTATGAAACTCATTTTGAGAAAAAAGGCCTAAAATATAACTCATTTTTAAAATGATTTTCTCTTAATTTATAATGTAACACTTTAATAAAATATGGTAGGGCAATTTTGTATAAATATTTATGCTAAGTTTTCTACATAAGTTACTGCATATAGTCTAATTTTTAATAGAAGGGTTTTTTTTTTGCTTCAGTATCCACTTTAAAGTCAATGACATTTAGTGGTTTTTACTTTACAGTTCTAAGTTACTTACGCTTAGTATTGCCTAGGTTTTCTTGTAGGATTTTAATGGTTTTAGGTCTAACATATAAGTCTTTAATCCATCTTGAATTAATTTTTGTATAAGGTGTAAGGAAGGGATCCAGTTGCAGCTTTCTACATATGGCTAGCCAGTTTTCCCAGCACCATTTATTAAATAGGGAATCCTTTCCCCATTTCTTGTTTTTGTCAGGTTTGTCAAAGATCAGATAGTTGTAGCTATGCGGCATCATTTCTGAGGGCTCTGTTCTGTTCCATTGATCTATGTCTCTGTTGTGGTACCAGTACCATGCTGTTTTGGTTACTGTAGCCTTGTAGTATAGTTTAAAGTCAGGTAGTATGATGCCTCCAGCTTTGTTCTTTTGGCTTAGGATTGACTTGGCGATGCGGGCTCTTTTTTGGTTCCATATGAACTTTAAAGTAGTTTTTTCCAATTCTGTGAAGAAAGTCATTGGTAGCTTGATGGGGATGGCATAGGCGTGGGCAAGGACTTCATGTCTAAAACACCAAAAGCAATGGCAACAAAAGCCAAAATCGACAAATGGGATCTCATTAAACTAAAGAGCTTCTGCACAGCAAAAGAAACTACCATCAGAGTGAACAGGCAACCTACAGAATGGGAGAAAATTTTTGCAACCTACTCATCTGACAAAGGGCTAATATCCAGAATCTACAATGAACTCAAACAAATTTACAAGAAAAAACAAACAACCCCATCAAAAAGTGGGCAGAGGACATGAACAGACACTTCTCAAAAGAAGACATTTATGTAGCCAAAAAACACATGAAGAAATGCTCCTCATCACTGGCCATCAGAGAAATGCAAATCAAAACCACAGTGAGATACCATCTCACACCAGTTAGAATGGCCATCATTAAAAAATCAGGAAAAACAGGTGCTGGAGAGGATGTGGAGAAATAGGAACACTTTTACACTGTTGGTGGGACTGTAAACTAGTTCAACCATTGTGGAAGTCAGTGTGGCGATTCCTCAGGGATCTAGAACTAGAAATACCATTTGACCCAGCCATCCCATTACTGGGTATATACCCAAAGGACTATAAATCATGCTGCTATAAAGACACATGCACACGTATGTTTATTGCGGCACTATTCACAATAGCAAAGAGTTGGAACCAACCCAAATGTCCAACAACGATAGACTGGATTAAGAAAATGTGGCACATATACACCATGGAATACTATGCAGCCATAAAAAATGATGAGTTCGTGTCCTTTGTAGGGACATGGATGAAACTGGAAAACATCATTCTCAGTAAACTATCGCAAGGACAAAAAACCAAACACCGCATGTTCTCACTCATAGGTGGGAATTGAACAATGAGAACTCATGGACACAGGAAGGGGAACATCACGCTCCTGGGACTGTTGTGGGGTGGGGGGAGGGGGGAGGGACAGCATTAGGAGATACACCTAATGCTAAATGATGAGTTAATGGGTGCAGGAAATCAACATGGCACATGGATACATATGTAACAAACCTGCACATTGTGCACATGTACCCTAAAACCCTAAAGTATAATAATAAAAAAAAGTTACTTACGCTTAAAAAGTCATCTGACTTTTAAGTTAATGTCCAACTTGATTGCTATCTCTCTGTATCTCATCGATGTGTTCTTGAAAGTAGTTAGATTTTGAAAGACATTACTAAGAGGGCTTTTTTCATCTTTGGAGCGTAACTTGGGGTAAATGGTTGTCTTTCGTCTTTATCCTCCCCTCTACCCACAACTCCCCATCCCAGATCATTAGCTGAACTTGTGTGCTCAGGTCAATGTTCTGTTTCACCTTTCTTGTCAAATTGCTAGATACAACTCTCTTCAGTTATATACTGTACAAACAGGATCTCATCTTTTTAATCTCTCTCTTTTAAACAAATGTGTTCACCCTCAGATTTGTTGTTATTTAGAACAGGACTTCCTATTAGGAATATAATAATTTTCATTCGTGTGGAATCTTCAATACAAAAAAAAACAGAAAAACACGTATCAATGGTTTGCATGTGTCATGCTGATGGTTGGGGGGCAGCTGATATTAGAAAAAGTGACACTGTATTTCTGAACACAAACCTTGTTTCATCTTAGAATTTGGTGTTGAACCAGTTTTGTACCTCATTGCTATAAACATTAATGAGTTGTTAATATGTGATTAACTGCCTTGGCCAAACTCAAAACCTTACTCACACATAAAATACACACAGAGAACTTATTTTTATTTGTTCAGTCACTCCTTTAGTCCTTCATTTATTTCACAAACATTCATTGACACTTACGTGGCAGCACTCTTAGAAGAATAGAATATACCCTGTTAAATCAGACATGATACTTGCTTTTGTGGAGCTTATGCTTTAATGGAGAAACAGAAAGTCAAGCAAAAACTCAAACTATATAACTTTAAATTGGATATGTGCTAATGAAGGAAAATGTGGCAGTGTAAGAAAAAATAATAGGGAGTTAAAGGATAAATAGGAGTTTGGTGGATGAAATTTATGAAGGGCTGAAGATTTCAAACAAAAGAAACTGATGCAGGAGGGTGCAGCTTTGGAGTCAAGAATGAAGTTCTAGGAGATAGCAAGGAAATGGTAGGAGAGGAGGTCAAAGTAGGTAGGATTTTATATATTATCAATGGGAAAATATTGAACAACCCTAAGCAGAAACGCAATGATATATGTTCATCTTCATTACAAATTCTTCTCTCTTTAGTAGACCTGTTTTCAGGCAAAATTTCATGAGAGAATAGTAACAAAGAGAAAAAAAGTGGTGTTCTCAGATTATCTCTAACTCGCCTGATGACTTTAAGTTAAATGACCTCAACATTTTGTGAGGCTTTTCCTTCTTATAAAGTGAGGAGTTTAGATGAGGTGAGGTGTCCAATTTCATTTAGCTTCAATTTCCTGTAATTTGACAGCTGTCAAGTCATGCTTTGATTTGTTCTGTTTGTGAGCCAGGGTAACTTTAAGGCAGTATATTAACTAGGAGAACTATTTCTTTACGTTTAAACTTCAAAATTATGATGACGTAAGTATTTTAAAGAGCATTTAGAAAGTAGACAAATGAAAAATTTTTAACATTTTGGAATGCTTCTTTTATTTCTTTTTGAAACCTAGGTTTTTGGTGGTAGTGGTGATATTTATTTTTGCCAAACTAACTATTCCATATAATTTTGTAGCATTTTGGGTTGATGACCACCGTAAGTCTAGTATTCCCATATGTGTTAAAATTTATCTTTACAACTAATATATTTTCACTGAATTATTTAATTAAAAATTAAACTACGATTTCTAATACATGTTCAGTGAGATATTATTAGGCATTACCTGAAAGGGATTTCTGGAGAAAGAAAGAATTTCTGGTTAAAAGCAGTTGAGCAGGTTTTCCTAGAGCGATTCTCTCTGTCTCTAGGATGGAGCTACAGCATAAAATATCCTATAAATTTACTTCACAAATTAGCCCTTAGATTTCATGAATTACTTATAATTTTTTTTGTAGACCACAGTTTCTTTGCTCTTCAGTATTACACTTGCTTATGTGAGTTTCTAAAACTAAGTTTAATTTTGGAAATTCTTAATTTTATGTTTATATTTTGAATTGTGTTTAAAATTAAGTTTAGTAAAAAGCTAGGTTTTTCTTTCTACCTACAAATTCAGTGTCCCGTCAATAGAAAAAAAATTCTCAATAATATTTTGAAGTTACTTTAGTCTTTGTCATTAAAGAATAAAAATTTACCAGGCAGAAATGCCCCAGAAGCTACCTATGGAGGAAATATTATTATTACCTACTAATATGAATATACAAAACAGTCAATTATGTGTATAGAAGTTAAATGTATATAAAAGTTAAATATTTATAAATGATACAGGACTCACGTATTTGTATGCTCTGACTGCTGTGCAGTCACAGTCTGATAAATTGATAAACAGAGTTTGCAGTAAAGAAGGAGTTTAATGATTGCAGGACAGTTGAGTGAGGAGATGCTAGCACCCTCAAATCTGTCTTTCCAGAGAGTAGTTGGTTGGGGTGAAGGGATTGTAGAGGACCACGGGCTGGATAAATGGGGTCACTGACTGGTTTGGGCTAGGGGGATTAAATCACCAGGATGTGGAAACTTCGCCCTTTAGTGAGTCAGCTTCTCCTGGAGCCCTTCGGAGGAGCTGATGTCAGTAGTTTCACTGGTATGTAGGATATGAAAGAATACCTCAGAGAGAAAACTTAACATTTCACAATGCTCAAGTTGTTATCTATGAGTAGTGAAGTTTAACTGTAATCTTGTGACAGGATATAAATGATTGTGGGACTGTACCTAATAAACAATTATGAGGAAGCAGGACAGATAGCAAGTTAACTTAATGTTTAAGGCTGGATGTGTTGGAAGCTTATTTTTATTTCATCCCCTCCCTCCTTTCCCAAATAATTTTATAAAGTTTATAGGGGTGGTTTATATATATATGTATAAATATCTTCTAATATTTTATCAGTTAATAAAAGCTCACATTTTCTAGACATTTTTGTTGATTAAGCTAATAAGATGGCTTTTACCAATGGATCTTGAAATGTGGTATGCTAAATGAATTTCTGTTTTCAAAAAGAATTGTGCATGATCAATAATTCACTAAAACAGTAGGCAAGTAAACTATATCACTAAGACAGTAGGAAAGTAAACTATATTTTCAAATTTACTAGTGGTGCAATCTTGTGCAAGTCACCTGACACTTTATGCCTTAATTTCTAAAAGAAAAAAGAGAACTTCCTAAATTACAGAGTTGGGTTCAAATATGAATGAGAAATATAAATATGAAGGTATTGGAAATATTAGAAATAGGAATATGAAGGTATCTGCTATAGTGTTAGTGACTGACATGTACTTAACTATCATTGACAAAATTATTATTCTTTTCTTTTTTGAAATAATGGAGACATAGTAGAGAAGATTTTGTTAATTTGAGGTATTTTAACTCTTTATTCAGTAAGTTCTTTGTAAAAATTTATAGGAAGAACTGAAGGGATATAAAGGGTTCATAATAAACACAGCAGATGATTTCTGATCCTTAAATCCAGAAACTGGGCCCTAGTCTATTTTACTTTCTTATTTCTAGCAAACTACCTAGAAAAAGTTGGAGAACGGCACTATTTTGCTTATTGATCTCAGCTTCAAAAATTTCAAAATGTAGTTTTTCATTAGTAGTAGTAATTCAAGCTAGAACATATAATATATTCAACATTACACTAAGTGATTTACTTTTATATAAGTTATTTCATTTAACCTTAAGAATACTTTGTGGATATATTTATATTTATTTTTACAGATTAATAGATTGTTATTAGCAGAGGTTGGGTAACTTGCCGAACTCTGATACATTGCTAAGGAGTGATTGACCTATAATTGAGCCAGGTTTCTTCTAAATACTATGCTCCACTGTAAATACATGAGATTACAGGTTAAAGTTTGAGAATTACTTCTAAGTAAGAAATAGCTCACTCAATTTTAATATTGATTCTGGTAAAATTCTTTATAAAGGGTTTAGCATTCTTTATAATGTTTGGGGTTGGGTCAGGGAGAATATAATGAAAAGAGAACAGAGCAGATAAGAAACATTTTGCACATCTGACTTCCAAACTGATCCTCTAAATAGATTTTTTTATGCTATCTCATCAAATTGAAACTTATTGATGGATATAGAAACAGAAAGTATTGTATTAAAAATATTGAGATAGATTGAGGAGAAAGAAGATTTTTTTCAATAGAATCAAACTATATTATTTAAGGTATATTTCTCTGTGAATCTTGAAAGTAGGGAAAGAAATATGTCAGCAAAAATACTAGAAGTAATTTATTATTTGATTGTCACAAAAACATTGATTGATTAATATGTAGCAATCACTAATCTAGGATGCTCTTGCTCTGACTTATATTCCTTTCCCAAATATTCCAAACCATGACCTTGTATTAATAAAAGAAGACATTAAAGTAGTATATTGATAGTTTACAAGCACTTAGAATTTATATTTTGAAATTTTGTGGTGATCTGATGAGTGACCTTGAGTCTCAAAATTAGAGAAGTTTCTAATAATTCTGGATTAAATAAAATGTGAAGGGAGTTAATCTTGAAACAAAAGGAAAAGAACTCATCCATACAAGGAAACGACTTTGTGATTAACACCTGACTTTTCATCAGAAACAATGATAGTCAGAACACAATGGGATAGCACATCCAAAGTGCTGAAAGAAAGAATAAGTGTCTTGTTCTGTTTATGTTACCAAAGTTGTAATGTGCGTAGGATTTATATTTAAAGGGGAAAAACTTTAAGAGGAATTAGACATAGTCAATGGAAAGTATATGACCAATAATATGCTCTAGATCTGGCTTTGTTAGATATAATGCGTTTAACTTTGGATAATTCAGGAATCCTTTGCAAATCTTTGTTTCTTTGCCTCCAATATAACTGGGCTGGAGTCAACACTAAAAAGCTTGAACTCTCAATATTGTGTATATCTGTTATTTCAAGTTATCTTTGCCTCTGATATAACTGGGCTGGAGTCAACACTAAAAGCTTGGACTCCAAATATAGTGTATATCTGTTATTTCAAGTTAGTATATTTTATGTTTCCTTCTTGATGGAAGCTTGTATTATTTTGTTCTCTACAGTCTGTATTTTTTTCTTTTCATAGTTCTGCAGCATTTGTTTTCCAAATATAAAAATAATTCTTTTGTGCTGTGTGAAAATATGCATCCTTTTATTTCAGCTGCCAGACTGATGTTTTATTTCAAGTGGGAGACTATGATTTTTCTCTATAGATGATGGGTGGGATTTTGTTGTTGTTTTTGCCATTTGTTTGTTTGTCTAACTTTACTAGTAGGTAGATTATTTGAATGACTGATCTGATTAACCATCATTCCTTCTAAATCTGTCTCCTTTCCTTCAGGTCTCTCATCTGAACACATTAGAATTTCTCAATACAGTTGGTATTGTGCCCAGCTAAATCCATCTGATTTTTGTTTTTAAAAATGGCAAGTTGATGTAACATTTCATCATACTATATAAAAGAGAAAAATCAGAACAAAATGTAATTGACAGTTTTCTGAGTTTCTTTTAGTCTTAAGTTTTGAAATTGTTTTTGTCTATTTTTATTTAGGGTCTCACTCTGTCACCCAGGGTGGAGTGCAGTGGTGCAATTATGGTTCACTGTACTCTTGATCTCCTGGGCTCAAGCAGTCCTCCCAACTCAGCCCCCAAGTAGCTAGAACTACAGGTGTGTGCCACCACACCCAGCTTTATTTTTTATTAAAGAAAAACAATTGTAGACCTTAGCTTTCATTATGTTGCTCTGGCTGGTCTTGAACTTCCAACCTCAAGTGATCCTCCCACCTTTGCCTCCCAAAGTGCTGGGATTAAAAGTGTGAACCACCTCACAAAACTGTTTTTTTAAATTATCATTAGAATACTTGATAAAATAAAATAAAATAAACATCTGAAAATGATGCTGACATAGTTGGGTGCTGGCTTTAAAAAGTCCATTATGTCCGTTTTCTAAGGTGACACTTAAACACATGCACACACGTACGGACTGGGTGGCTTAAACAACAGATATGTATTTTCTCACAGTTCTAGAGGCTGTAAATCCAAGGTCAAAGTGCTCCTCTGAGGACCATGATGGAAGGATCTGTTTTAGGCCTCTCTTCTTGGCTTGTAGGTGTCTGGCTTCATGGAGTTGTACTTCTGTGCATGCATGTAGCTGATTTTTACCCCTTTCCAAATTCTATTTTATATGGACTTCATTTTTGTTGGATTGGAACCCACCCTGAGGGCCTCATTTTAACTGAATTCTTATTTAAAACATCCAAATATGGTTACTTTCAGAAATACTAGGCTTTAGAATTTCACCATATGAATTTGGAGAGAGGGGAGCACAGTTCAGCCCATAACTAACACACGGTAAGTAACTATTGACCAAGTTACTCATGTTACTCAGGAGAGATAATTCACTTTGTTAATACAAAGCAATTTTTTTCCTCAGTAGGTGTAAGAGTGTGTCACACAGAAGTAGCATTTTAACATATAAGATGCGTAGCTGAGCTCTAAATATAGGAGACAGTATGATAATTTTTACATTTCAAATTCTCTGCCTGCATTAGAATAATTTTGCTGAATGTGTAAAACAATCTAATGAATTGATTGGAGTGTGTGGGAACAAGAAATATGGTTGTGGTTTTTATATAAAGCTTTTATATAGTTCCCTTAAAAATATAATTCTCATTTACCGATTTCCCTAAGGCAATGGGTATATTTTGTTTTATTATTTATGATCCCTTGATTTTTCTGACTATGGTTCACAAAAAAACCGTAAGATAAAGTACCATCCTGTACCTTATTTTCTTGCGACAGTTTTTTCTGCTAAATTAATATTTTGTATATTATTTTGTATATATTTGGTATAATTCTGTTAATATTTTATATATTTTGCATATTTGTATATGAGATGCAGATGCCTTAGACAACATGAAAATATCTTTGAACATCCCTATTTTACCAAGGAAGAAAGATAAGCAAAGCACATGATTTAATAGATTTTAGAATTAACTGGTAAGTTACACGAGTTTCAATTTCCCAGAACTCTAATATATATCCCTGCGTTCTTACCATGAAATATACAGAAAACACCATCTTGTTGCATATTGTTACATTTATTTATATTGTACATATAATCTCAAAGTTTATATTTTGCCACGATTTATGCATGAATTTTTCATGACAAATATTCCTAAGTATTCCCATTATAGGTATATGTTTCCCAGAATAGTGGTTTCAGGAAGTCGTACTATTATCCAACTGTCAATTTACTTATTTATTTATTTTATTTATTTTTTCTGTTTATTTTTAAGGCTAAGTGCGAGTGGAAAAGAAAACAAGAAATCTGTAACTGGTTGTGATTAATTAGTTTTGAACACCACTACATTTGGACTAGCCTGCTAATTTATTTTTCATCTATACTTACCTCATCAGCACTACCTAATTCTTGCTTATCTTAAGCAATTGAAATTTTCACCCAAGCTTTAACCTAGTTAGAAATATATTTTTCTAAAATTCAAACTCCATACTGTTAAGGTCATACCTTTCTGAAATGTAGTAATATTTTCACTACTGTTTAAATCCAAACATTTCTAACTCTGTGTTGCAGATATGGATATGAAGAGGCCTACTGCTACAAGTTTATATAGGCTGGGTATTTTGCACTTTAGTGACTGATTACTGTTTCTTTAGGAATGGACATATTTGTCTTGTTCTATAGTTACCATTCATTGAATTGTTAAATGTGCGGTCAATATTGTATATGACCTATTCAGATATGTGTGATGTGCACGTGCACAGGGATCTTTGTCCTTTGTGATTAGTATAACTGTGCATACCCATCTTTTTGTGAGTCTCTTGGTCATTCAAACTCAGCTACTCATCCTGTACTTTATCTTCATGCAACAGTTTTTTTTCTGCTAGATTAATATTTTGTATATTTTTATTTTGTATATATTTGGCATACTTCTCTTAATATTTTATATATTTTGTATATTTTCATATGAGATACAGATGCTTTAGACAACATGAAAATATCTTTGAACATCCTTATTTTACCAAGGAAGAAAGATAAGCAAAGCACATGATTAATAGATTTTAGAATTAACTGGTAAGTTACACAAGTTTCAGTTTCCCAGAACTCTAATATATATCCCTGCATTCTTATCGTGAAATATACAGTAACAAGGAATGAAATTAATGTATTAAAGTATCTTAATCTTTCCAATTAAACGGTATTTTGAAAAGGACTTTAATGCTCTTTTGACATTGAAATAAAGTGAGTTTATCTTGAGATTCCATAAGATAATGAAGAGCTGGTAATTACATCTTTACATTTTATTGCTCTTTAAATGGCAGAATCTTCATTATTTCTGCAAGAGGTCACAAGCATGTTCATCTTAACTTGACTATTATACCAATAAGGCTTTATTAATACATCTATAGAAGTAGCCAAATCATTCATTCCATGACTAGGCAATTAAGTAATCCTGTTAAGCTAAAGAAGTAATGACTCAAACGTGTTGGGTAAAACTGTAAGACACAGTGTCAGCAAGGTGAAGTAACTTCTCTTTAGCACTTTGCCTAAATAACGATTTTTTTTAAAGAGACATATGCAAAAAAAAACATGAATGTATCATGAATTAATTTGTGCATGGTTTCCCTATAAAATAGTCACAGTAGCAACCACAATTATGGTAAATTAAAAGTTGTAAAACTAAATGTTTTTAGATCAATAGTTTTCTCTTTAATGCTGTTTTCAATTTAATGCTGGCCTATTTTTCTGGGCTTCCATACAGACTTTATAATTAGTTGGATACAGTGGTTGTATGATTAATAAAATATAGACTGTGGTGCTGCCACGTTTGCATTTGAATCCTGCCTCAGCCACCCAATATGGCATGAGTGATGTGAAGTCAGAACCTGGGTTTTCTCATACAGAAAAATAGTCATAGAAACATCAATCTCATAATGTTTTGTGTTGGTTAAATAAGAAAGTTATGTAAAACTGTCAAAGCACAATAGCTACACATAACAGGCATTCAAGTATTAGTGCCTATATTCTGATCTCTGTTGCCCTCACTTTTCTATTCCCCCAAATGATAACAGAAGCTACATTTAAAATCACTATTCCACTCTATAATTTCTGTTGTGGAAAAATAGAGAAATCTGTATTTTCTTATGTAGTAACTTTTATCTGCATATCTTCTTGAGTCTCTAGAGTTATATAATTTTCATATATACAATTAATTTGACCTCCGGTCTCTACAGATAGTTTATCAACACACTGCTACACATAGACCCAGGTCTTTGATTTCCACAATGTGTGTGTCTGCATGTGTATTTATTAATATGCTTTATTTTCTGGCTGTTGAGTTGATGGGAGAAAAGTGAAGAAATCATAAGTAAAATTTTTACTCCACGATAAGGTGCTGATTTTTCTTTTAAGGAGTATACCAATATAACTATTTAAACTTGGAACTATTAAGCTATCTTTTTTCTCTTTTTTGTAAGTATCTCAAGCTGAAATGATGGTCAGCAGGATGAGGCACATGCCAATATATGCTGCCAATTTGAGATAGTTCATATCCCAGGACTTTTTTAGAATTGTCTATATGCCAGTCTTGAGAAAATTTCAGTTACTTGCAGAGTTTTCCTTTGTGCAGAAGTGAACTCAGTTCAGATATTTTGACTTCACTACTAAAAGTGTGTAAGTCAATTTTCTATAACTGGAGACAACTGACTCAACTTTTAAAATAATTCTAGGTGTCTCTAGGATTACTGAATATTAACGCAAAAAGGGTTATAACCACATACTACAATAACTACAATAATTAAAATAACATAAAATTACAAACAAATTCATGGCACTCAGATTTAGTAGGTATGTATGGCCCTTACACATTTATTTATCCTAATAATTTGTTCTGATGGCAAAAAGGTACCCAAGTAGGAAGAATAATGTTAGAAGGCATGGAATAACCTTGCATTATTCATTATAATTTCATATATAATTTCATTTTTCATATATAATTTTGTTTTTAATGCATAGTTACCATGCATTAAAAACCAACCTTCTTTTTAGCCTCTTTAAATAAACACAGTTAACCCAATCAAGATGGCAGAGATTTTCAGGGATCACCTTATCAAGTTGCCCATTTCTAAGAGTATTTGGAAGCAGATATTACTAAAAACAGTAGTTAGGGTGCCATAATTGCCTTGAGGTAATATTGACTATAAGTATCTTCAGTGTCCAGAAGTTTTCCTGAAAAATAACTTCAAATATAAACTTCACGTGATAATTTATTTTTTAAAATTACAATAGTTTATTTTTGTTTCGTTGTTTTCGAAAATGGTTGCCATCAAGGTGACACATGCATACATGATCAGAGAGGCAGTTAATTAGGACGATAGATGCCTGAATCAAGATTTGCTGTTCTGTTTGTGTTTCATATGTTGCAAAAATAATATATTCACAGCAAAGTTTTTGATGGTTTGGCTGTCAACGCTATGGATGTTATTACTGTCCCTCAGGCTTTGCTGATGAGTCTACATGTATCAGGTTGTCTCCGTCCTCTACTTATCTTCCGTCATTGCCGCTCTAATAGGATTGAAGTAATTGTAAATCTCTCCCATTGAGTTATTTTTTCAAGTTTTGAAATTTTTAGTGTATAAATTGTTAAGTTTTGATAACCTACATTTTAGTTTATTTACTTATTTTCATGGTACATATTTAAGGCATAAATATATGCCGTGAAATTATTACTACAATCAAGCCAATTAACATATCCATCACCTTTCATAGCTTTATTTTTATGTGATTGGCAAGAGCACCTAAAAAATATACTTTTAGAAAATTTTCAGTACAGAATACAATATTATTAACTATTGGTATCATACTATAGGTTAGATACAACTTACTCATCCTACATGACTGCCAGTTTGTACCCTTTGATCTGCTTTTTTTCGTTTCCTCTTAATCCTTATCCCTGATGACCACCATTCTACTGTTTCTGTATACTTGGCTTGTTTTTAGATAGCACATAGAAGTGAGATCATGAAGCATTTTTCTTTCCATGTCTGGTTTTATTTTACTTAGCATAATGCCATCCAGGTTCATCCATATCATCAAAAATGGCAATTTTAATCTTTTTTTAAGATTGAATACTATATACATAATATTTATATTATTATTACAGAGTTTATAAGATTATAATATGATATATAACTATATATCATAATTTGTTTATCCAATTGTATTCATAGCTTGACTATTGTGAAATATACTGCAATAAACATGAGAATACAGATATATCTTTCATACACTGATTTCAATTCCTTTGGGTGTATACCCAGCAGGGGGATTGTGGAGTCATACAGTAACTATTTTAAATTTTTGAGGAACCCTCATACCGTTTCCCAAAATGGATGTATCAGTTTACATTCCCACCAGCAGTGAACATGGGTTTCCTTTTTCCACACCCTCATCACACTTCTCTCTTTTTTATATAATAACCATCCTAACAGTTGTGAAGTGATATATTTGTTTTGATAAACATTTTTCTGATTAATGATGTTGAGCACCTTTTCATACACTTGTTGCCCTTCGTATGTCTTTTAAATAACGTCTATTCAGATACTTTGGCTATTTATCAGTCGGATTGTTTTTTGACATTGAGTTGTGTGAGATTTTTATTTCACATGTCAACCCTTATCTGACATATGGTTTGTAAATATTCTCTCCCATTCTGCAGGCTGTCTTTTCATTTTGTTGAGTGTTTGCTGTGCAGAAGCTTTTTATGCACTGCATTTTGATGCAGTCTCACTTGTTTATTTTTGCTTTTGTTGCCTGAGCTTTTGGTGTGATAGCCAAAAAACCATTGTCAAGGCCCATATCAAGGAGTTGTTTTCTCTGTGTTTTCTTCTGTTAATTTTATACTTGCAGGTCTTACAGGTAGGCCTTTAATCCACCTTGAGTTGGTTTTGTGTACAGTCTAAGATAAGGGTCCAGTTTTATTCTTTTATATGTAGATAACCAGACTCTCACTGTTGCTTCTTCACAGGAACCATTCTTTGCCCCAATTTTGGCCAAGTACCTTGTACACCACCTTCAAGTCTAAGTGCAACAGAAAATGCACCTTTCTCAGAAAAGACATTTATTGTTCACTCATAATTCGGTCTTTAATAGACATATCCAATAGAATATACAGTTTGCAAGATTAAAAACAAGGTTTATATTGCTTCATAAGGAGCAAGCACATTTTTGAAGCACAGGGTAACTCTTGACAATGAAACCTGCAACTCATTATGATTTTTAAGTTGTGTGACGTGGATACCCAGCATTTTCATGATGAGGCTGTGCTTTCTTACATTTTCAGTGATGAAGAAGACATGCCAACAGAGGGTTAGTTCCAGATAAAATGAAATGTTCCAAACAGTATATATTGTTTATTTGAATCATCTGTGGGGGAAGGAAAGACAATTTTCCAGAGGACATTCCTCCTAAATTCTGTCTTAAAGTTGTTTGTAAGTAGAAGATTGAGTTTATATTACATTACAAGACCATAATGTCTTTTTTAAATTCACTGTTCAATCTTTAATCAAATAAGTAAATGCATTATTTATTTCCAAGTTTGAAGCACACATTCTCTTCAGCTGAAATGCCAATTCTAGAGGAAAACATATCCAATTATATATGAAACTGAAGGCCATTTTTACTTTTTATTATTCTTGTAGCATTTAAAGACCAAAAGCCTGTCTTATATCTAGTTGCATGTTTTCAGGAAATATGCTTTTTGAAACTATTCTCATGAATATGAAATTAACCTCAATAAATAATTTATTTTTGAACTCTTATTTCTTGCTAATTAAATATCTTTGGCCAAAACATTTTTAATCCTCCTATTTGTTCTTTGAGAAATTTTGACAATAAATTCAAAACTTTTAATGGAGAATATTTAAAAGATCTTCTTAGAATAAAAAAAATTTTACTTTTATTCTTCATCAAAGTTGTGTATCCCTATATTTCTAATGTTTAGGACATAAACAATTAGGTGTGATTATGACCACTAAATAACTAAGAACAATATACATTTTTAGATTTCAGGCTTTAAAAGTAAAACACTTGTTAGAATTTTATGGTTAAATCATGTTCTTTGTACCATGAAAGAAAAGAAAATCATCGTGTTATATATCAAAATATAATAATGAGGTATCATCTCTCTCAGAGATCTCTGAACAACATCATAAAACCTGGACATGTTTCTTTTCAGTAATATTTGAGTGATGAAGGCATCAAAAACTTGGAACAAAATAAGATTAAAGCAGAATAATAGCTTAAAAATTAGGTCTAAATTCTAGTTCTCTTTCTTGTGGCAAAACTTTGGTCAAGTAAGTAACCTCTGATTTCTCATTTTCTTCATCTATAAAGACAGAAAAATTCAATTTATCCTACTTTGCCAAACTCTGTGAGAAAGCTGCATAACCTTGAAATTTTGTGGTGGCATAGAATTTTTTAAGCATCTAGATTATTAAAAATTCATTTAAAAATTAGCTGTTTTTTGAAGTACAAATTCTAATAAATTCTATAACTTTGAAAAAATAATTTTTCAAGTTTGGAAAACTTCAGTCTATGTGGCTAAATCAGAGGGCAATACAGCATGTATACACCAATATATATCAAATTTTTCTTGTAACATTTTAGAGATTCTTAAGTTTTACAGAAGCTTATTCACAAAAAGGGTTGCTACAAATTCAGAAATATATTCTTCAGCCTCTTCCATTAATTGGAAAACATTATATAATCAGAGTCCCACCTGTCCAAAGTACATAATAAAATATAGCATCCTGAAATAAGTATTTGTTATTTTTATTGCTTATGTTGTGAAATCGAAGCTTATTGCAAAGTAAATCAAATAAATTATTCTCTTCTGTGTTTATAAAAGTGAGATTTCAGACCCAATTTTAGATAATTTGCCATCATCATGGAAATGGAAAACGTTGTTCAGTCAGTTATTTGTTCTTTCTTTCCCTTCTCCTGGGGGTCCAGTAAATGATTATTGAAAAAGTGCTTATCAAAAAACTATTTTGAGCAACATAATTTAGAAGCAATATTATTAAGACACAAGCATTTTTAAGAGAGTTAAGAAATATGCATAGAAATGATCAATAAAATCAAAATGTGTGAAATAGCACACAATAGTATACTTGATTGTTATGGGGTTGCAAAGTTAAAGTATTCTAAGGTGAGTGTGAAGTTCTGGAAAGTACTTTTTGGCCATTGACGAGGACTTTGTTTCAATGAAGGAAGCAAGAAGGGAGTGTTGAGGCAGGGACACTGGGCATCATGTTGAACAAATAGTAAAGACCAAAGACACATTCTGGAAAACGGATGGCCTCTTGAGAGAAAAATTATGTTTGTGCTACCAGCTTGACTTATTACTCTTATATAAGCAACTTCTAAATAAATGAAACCAAATTTGATTATGTTAGGGATTGCCTGGACAGAGACTTGGATTTTGGAGAAATTCAGGGCATAATTTTCTTGGATTCAAATCATGTAGATCATTGATTCTCAAAGAGTGGTCTTTGATCCAACAACATCGGTGTTACATTGAGACGTCAATTCTTGGACCCCCAGATCTGTTGAATCAGAAACTCAGGAAATCTCAGCAGTCTCTTTTGCAGCACGTCCCCTGGGTGACTCCATTGCACAGTGGAGTTTGAAAACCACTGCTGTGGAAAAACAACCGAAGTCCCTCTAAGGCCGTCTGGCACTAGCTGTGGCAGCCCGTTAAGTGTGGCTCCTGCAGGACCATCCCTTGTTCACTCTGTCTATTAAAGTTTAGTGGCAGATGGAAAGATAACAAATGATAGGATACAATTTTGTATCTAAACCATAATCTGCGAAATAATCTATTTTCAATCTTCTAACTAGAAGGTACTTCACTTGAATTTAAGCTATTCTAAATAACAACATTTTTCTGAATTAAGAAGACATAGAGTCAAAGGACGAGGCAATCAATTACTAATTAGTGGTTAGTTAACAAGAAATAAATAAAACTATTATCAGAATGTCATTTACGTAGGCAAAGCATAGCCAGGTAGGTAGATCATATTAGAAGGATTATAAGATGAATAACTACAAATCTATTCTGTAACACTAGAAATTATAAAAATGACAAAAATTTAATTATCAAATGAACAAATATTGTAAGATTCCTTCACAGTGGTTTATCTTCATTATTGGAAGAGTGCTTTAGTACAAATTTTCTAGGCTCAGTTTGGCAGAATTTATCAAGAATTTAAAAAATATGACCATTGACACAATAATACGGTTAAACAATCATCTTAAGGGAATAGAAATCTAAGCCAAGAACTAAAGAACCAGGAACTGAAAAGGCAAAAGGGACTAAGTGATGGAAAGAGCAAGAGGGAGAGATGTGAGACCTTGCACCAAAGATAAAACTTAAAACTACAACAACGAAAAGTATAGCTAGACTCTGTTACCTGAATATGAACATAAAGGAAAAGTAACAGTCAAAATGTTGTCTGGAATAATAGAAATTTTGTAAAAGCAGGAGAGTAAGAAAAGGAACCTCATTTTATAGAATGTGAAGTTTGATTGTGGATCACTCTCTGATACAGAGAGTTCATCAAGCACTGACAAATAATTGTGTGTGTGTGGATAGACTTAAATTCCCACAAATCAGCACCATTTATTTTATGGCCACATGATGCCATAATATATAGACATAAAACCATGAAATCATAAATCAAGAAATAAGTTATACATGGAATTGTCAACTTTGTCAAAATAAAACATGCACAGAAAAAATGAAAAGTTAATTCAGCAAAACAATGCATAAGGCTGATTATCTCACACTGGCAGATTCATTGGTAATTACATAATCATAAATATTATTAGTATCATTATTGATTTGCAGCATAGTGTTGAACAGAGCACTCTCTAGAGACGGACTAACTCACATGAACCTTGATGCTGTCACTTTGTGGTGAACTCAAGTAATTTAGCCTCTCAGAACCTCAGTTTTTCCATCTCTAAAATAGTGATAAGGTAATGCCTATCGTTAATCAGGGCTAAATGGACAAATTTTTTATAGGGGTTGGGAAGGTGCTTGGTGTTGTAATTACTCAATAAATAAAATATTCAATAAATTTTTAAAAATAAAAGTATAAAAATTATGTAAGGTTTATAATCATAAAAATACTCTAATCCAAAGATATTTACAACACAACGATGTATTCTTTTTAAAAAATACTAACATGTAGGTTAGCTAATATTTGGTGTCCTGTATATGAACAACAACAACATAAGGCTACATGTGAAAGAACCAAGTGGATGTCCACTTCAATAAGAGTGAGGGGTCAGAGGAAGGTAAGTTTGTGCTTCGTGATAAATAGTGTTGCACGGAGGCAAGTTCAGGGACGTTTCTTAGAGGAAGTAATTTGGGCTTTATGGAAGACTAATTGTAAAGTAAGGTTGATAGCAAATAATAAGGTTGAGAGCAAGGGTATTCAAATGCTGAAACATGATCCATGCAAAGTATGAAAATGTAAAGGGTTGTCCAGGTGGCAATGTGCAGAGTGGTGGCCATTCGTGATGGCAGATATGGTTTTGTTTGCCATCTCTATTTGAGTCTAGTACAGCTGATTTTGGCCAGACTATCCAGGAATTTGATGATTCAATTAATGAATCTGGTGTCGGAGTATAAAGATAGAATTAGGCTTTTAGGAAGACTAACGTGGCAATAGTGTGTGTTATGAGCGACAGGAAAGAGGAATTGCCCTACAGAAGGCCTAAAAGCCCAGAAACTAAAAAGGCAAGGAATAGTGATGGAAGGAGCAAGAGGGAGAGATGTGAGACCTCGCACCAAATATAAAAATTAAAACAACAAAAAAAGTATAGATAGACGCTGTTACATGAAAGCAACAGTGAAAATTTTGTCCGGAATAATAGAAATTTTGAAAAAAACAGGAGAGTAAGAAAAGGAAACTAATTTTATAGAAAGAATGTTAATTTGATTTTGGATTACTGAAATGACAGCAGGCCATGGAAATGAAAGGAGCTAAGTAGCAGAGGGAATTGGTGATATAAAGTTTTAGATGGAGTGGCTTCCGACTCATCAAATAAAATAATAGTTGAGATTTCAGAGGTAGAAGAAAAGAGAAAATGTGAAGGCAGAAGATTAAAATTAATTACCCAGGGTTAGAAAAAAAACGTAAAAAAGAAGCCAGTAAAGATGGTGGGATAGGGCTCCTGAGTAGTTAAGGTAGGGATGAGGGAGGAGAAAAACCATGGTAATGTGGTTATATAACATGAGAATAATATGGAAGGAAGGGGTAATTATTTTACAGAAGAAAGTGAAGGAAAACAGCAATAGGTAATGGTGAGGACCAAATACTGCGAACAGCTTACAGTTTGCTGAAACTGAAGGGACATTGGGATTGACCATTGTGAGGTCATTATGATTGCTAAATATAGTGCATTTGGTGAATACAAAATGTAGAGGGTGAAAGAAGCAATGTATGAATATATTTAAACGCAAGAAAGAATAGATTCAGGCATTTGGTAAATGTAAAATATAGTAGGCACAAAATGCATAGCAGTGCATAGAAACAGATAGATAAGTATTAAATTTTTGTTCAGAGGCACTCAGTTACAAAAGAAATTATGTTTGCTGTTGCAATTATCAGCATAATAGGAGGAAATATTATGCACCCTGTATTTTGAAAGATAGGTGCATTTGAACAGTTGAGAGTAGCTATACTTCAAAGTAGCTATCATGGGAATGTTTCGGGGGTTAAAATCCATTAATTAAGTAAAATTTATCAAAAATTTGTCAAAGTATTGTTGGCATTAACAGACAATTTAATTTTATGAATTATGGCTTGTCTTGTAATTCTATGTACTGCGTCAAATGTAAATTTGGCTAAACAATGTTTCAAATTTTACTGTTAGCAGTTATTCTCTAATGTTAGGTAAACATTTATAATGTTTTCAATTATTTGAGTTTAATTTTGCAAGAGATTTATTGAAAAGTTTAGTGTGTTGTAAATTTCCATATTGCACAATAAGAGGCAGTTTTGAGAGGCTAAAATATGTAGATACATTTACTTTCACAACTTTTTAGACTTAAGTCACATTATGTTTATTCGATGGCAGTAGGAAAATAGTTTGTTGATGCCATGTAAAACATACAGAGATGTGTGTTTATACAGATAGTATTTTTATAAATTGATGAGCATTATTTTATTTTTGTCGGGCTATAACATATTTTTAACCTGTCCTCAAAATATAAATAATAAGTAAAACGAACTTGTTAACAAGTATAATAATCTTTTTCACAATGGCTGAAAAAAATGGAATTATTTTTGAGATTCATAATGTATGCTTAAAATTTGGAAGAAGATACATACTTTGGGATTAGAATTGGCTAGATATAAAATAGTTGGCAGATATCTAGACAATTATCACTGTCATATATTGGTTTATTTTGTAATTGGGTACAATACATGAATATTGGCTAATTGGGCAAATAAGGTCTTCCACAGATACAAATTTAAACATATTTGTACCAATTTAATAGTTTGTTGGTCTCTTTATGGGTAATTTTGCAAGGCCAAATTCTTTATCAAATTATTTATTTAAAAATGAATAATTTTTATAAATGACTAAGATATTTGAATATTTGAAGAGCAATTTCGTCTACCCTTTATTTATATGTACTAATATATTTTGGTAGCCTCTGTTTAGATCAATTTCATCTACTCTTTATTTATATGTACTCTTTATATATATATACTTTATATATACTCTTTATATATACTTTATTCATATATATTAAATATACTTTAGATATAAACTCTTTTTTTCCCATTATTTGGCTATCACTAGTTACCAATGTTTATTTTTTCAAGTAATTTGATCCTTGATATCAACAATTACGACATTCAATCAACAATGTTGTTGATACAAGCCTTAAGAAAATTACCTGCTCTGATTACTTCTCAGTGAACAGGAGATGATAACATGACCATATAGAAATAGTGTGTGAGAATTAAATCAAAGATTATGTGTGAATCTGTGATCTGTAATTTGTTAGCATAAAATCACTAAAGAGCAAAATCCCATCTGGCTATAATTGGGAGAGATACTCACTAATGGAAGACAGGAAGTAGTATTAATCTGATTTCTACAGGACCAGGGGGCTTTTTATTGGTTGAGCCTAATTTGGAGACTGTTCTATTCCCATCAAATCCCAAGGATTTGGGGCCATAGAACTCCAGTCACTGCCATGAAATTCTGAAAATCACTGAATAGCAACTCTCAGTGTACATGAAGCAGAAGTCCCATTGCCAGGTAATAGAGGTCTTTGGCTTGTGCCTATGAGCTTTCATTGGAGAGGAGAGAATAGTGTCAATATAAATGCAAATGGGAACAGCAGAAGCACAAGTTATAAAACTTAATTAAAAAGAAACTCTGCCGCTGGGCGCGGTGGCTCACGCTTGTAATCCCAGCACTTTGGGAGGCCGAGGAGGGCGGATCACGAGGTCAGGATATCCAGACCATGGTGAAACCCCGTCTCTACTAAAAATACAAAAAATTAGCCGGGCGTGGTGGCGGCGCCTGTAGTCCCAGCTACTCGGAGAGGCTGAGGCAGGAGAATGGCGTGAACCCGGAAGGCGGAGCTTTCAGTGAGCCGAGATCGCGCCACTGTACTCCAGCCTGGGCGACAGAGCGAGACTCCGTCTCAGAAAAAAAAAAAAAAGAAAAGAAACTCTGCCAAAAATTTACATGTGACTATGCATATACCATGACCCAGAAACTCAATAAAAATGTGTACATGTGTTTAAAAAACCGTACTGAAATGTTTGTGTTAGCAGTATTCAAAATAGCCACACACTGGAGATCACTCAAATGCCCAGAAAATGTAGAAGAGATAAATTAATTATTGCACATTCATGCAGTGTAATACTATTAAGCAATAAGATTGAACTACAACCGTGGGCTGTAGTTAAATGACTCTCCAAAATACAGTGTTGAGTGAAGAAATCTAGACACAGAAGATACATACTGTTTAATTCCACTTATACAAAGTAGAAAGGAGGGAAATTTTTTGTGACTCTTGGAGTGGAAGAGACGAACTTCAGAGATATTAGCAATATTTCTTATCTGATTTGACTATTGGCTACATGGGTATTAACGTATAATACATTCTCCAAATGTATTACATGTTAATAAAAGTTTAAAAATCAATTTTTCATTGTCACAAAGAAAGAATGGTCATTTTCAATAATTCATATTAAAAACCCAAATCTAAGGAAGTTCCATTGTGACACAGAGCATTGTAAGACAAGGAGGATGTAATATACGGAAGAGGAATTAGAAACAAAAAGAAGACTCGGAGGAAATAAAAGGGAGGGAAATCCACTTATGTATGGCACAAACCATGTTTCTTTGCCACACGTCTGTGGAAAGGGTTACTCAATACCATAGAATGGAATAATTAAAGACTCATTATCTATATGGTGTGTTTTATTTTTAGCTGGTTGCCTCTAAAGTTACGTTACCTATCAAGGAAATGGCTTAGTGTTTGCTTCCCATTATGTAGCTTAGGTATTCTCAATTATCCCTCCGTTCTTTATAATGTGTTGTGTTGGATCACTCTTTCATATAGTATCAAAGAATTGCAAAATAATACTTTTGTGCATAGAGTTCTACAATATGACTAAAAGCAACCATTTCAGGAAAACATGCTAATTAACAGATCAAACACTTAACGAAAGGAATTCTCGCCTGGCCTTACTCTGTCTCACAAATGTGCCTGGCAACGTAATAGACACTTGATAGGTTCTGATACGACTAGAGCACAGATCACAAGAAAGGTCCAAACATACACCAAACACATAGCTGAAAAGTAAAGTTGAAAAAAAATTCATGGTCTGTGCTTGGTAGAATGGATTATCTCAACCTACTACTACTTGTCGGAAATATCTAACTTAAAGTCAAATAGCTAATTGTAGACATAAAAAAGTTGCGTCTCCATATTTGGTTTTCAGTTGATTCAATGGAGAATAATTTTAGTTTTGAATCCATAAAGTTGAAAACTCTTCCTTTTTGAAAATGCTTAAAAAGGTTTTTCTGCCACAAGCAACTCTTTCTACATGCCATATTTTATAATAGTTAGAGCCATTATTTGAGTTTACTTAAAATATAAGGATATGAATTTAGCTAAATAAATGAGTAGGGGTATGCTAGTTGCAATTTAACTAGGATGGATCAATGTTCATGATAAGGAAATTTGAAAAGCGTGAACTGCCATATTGATACATACACATCAGCATATACTTTGTACTCAAAGATCCAGAAAAGGTAGAGTGACAAAGATAAATTGCACTATACATTATTTTCTGCTATTGATTATTTTCACTATTTACAACTTGTGGTATTTTGGGTTACAATGAGACATTCTTGTATACCACATGAACAATTTTGAAAACAATGAGTAAATTATTATAGCTTTAACATTTTCTCATTGAACTTGTCAATTTAGAGACACTATCCTGAAACCATCTCTATGGAAAGATGTTATAATGTAGAGGAAGTTAAATTAGCAAGAAGTAATACAACGTTAGTTCAAATATGTCCCAATTTTTCAAAATAATGATATATTACACATAAAAACAGTTTGTAAAGCTATATCTGAAAAAATCAGCAATAGTAGTTTTCTGTAGATATTAAATTTTACCGTCATAAATATGGTGTCGAGAATTATAGTTCAGAGTAACTTGAATTAGAATCATGGTGCCTCCGCTTAAAAACTGGTTGGCTTTTGTTAAACATTTCACTTCTTTGTTTTTCTGTTTTTTCATAAGTCTAGTGAATATAATAATGGGCTCTCCTTTTACAGGGCTTTGTAGAGCAGTCAATAATTTTTAAAAAGTACTCACAATGCCAAAATTATTCAATAGGGTTTAGTTATTATTTTACTAATATTTTATGTCAGCTAGTATTTCAAACTTCAAGATCTTTCATTTTTAATTTAATATGCAATTGATGGTGTTCAACAAAATTTTACCTATGTTTTACAAAAACAAAATATTTTCTAAATGCTTCACAATTTTAAAATAAAGCAAAATATTTAAAAAATTGATTAAAGGAACTGAAACAAAAAAGTAAAAAGCTGTCTGAAAATTTTAAAATTACTGTAGTTATATATTTTTAATATGCAGTATTTGGTATTCAGCTTATTAACTGATATCCGTCCTGAAGAGTTAATAATTGATCTGAACTCTCAACAGTAGTAAAACTGCACTGTTGTGGTGAAGACACATGCAAGTTTCATGAAAATTTTACCAACCAAGTGAATGACTTTACAGAATAAATAGACACAGTGATTTATACCAGTAATCTCTTTAAAGTGAGGTGTTGCTACAAAACTATGCCATTTTCTTGGCAAGCTCACATCTTGTTATTGAGTATCACTGGAATGGAGCAGAGCACATGTAGGATGGAGCGGGAGTAAGTGCTTGTGCATTTTTGCTTCCTCACTGGCTCCTCTCCCTCCACCGTGAGATCATACCTGGGTTAGTGTGCTAAAGAATGAGAGATTAGAACACAGGTGAATACTTTCAGCTGAGGGCAAACTATGTCAACCAATGTCTGCCTGACCCACCAGCTGAAAACCGATGCATGTGTAAGATCCACTGCTCCCAGCTCAGATAGGCAGAACCACTTAACTAATCTATAGACATTTGAAAAATAATAAGTGATTGTTTTAAGCCATTAAATTTGGAGGTGGTATGTTATAAAAAGTTATGGCAGTGATAACTAACATGCTCTATCATACTAGGATGGCATGATAAAGATATGTGGGACAGTAACTGTTGAAGGATAAAGGGATGAGTGAACCTTACATTTTTAAAGGAAGGGAATATACACACATATACAGAGAGAGATAATAATAGACTTGCTTATTTAATTGTATACTAATTATCTTATCCAAGACAGGCAGGGGAAGTGCTGTACAATGTCTTGAATAGGCAGGAGAGAATAGGATCAGCCCCAGTGGATAGTGTTGAAACCCACAAGAATGGATAAGTTTATCTAGTAAGTGTTTACGTTGGAAAAGTGCTTCCGAGGACAGGTTTTTTTCACACTCTAACCTATCGGGAGCACATGGAAATTCTCTTCTGGCACATAATTTTTAGAGTTGTTAATGGAGATTTAGGACATAACATGCATTAAAATGACTTGTCTACTGGTGTCCAAAATAAGTTGGGTGCTTTGTGTGTTTCTTGTGTCCCTTCAATGTCTATATAAACTTCTTAAGAGCCTCAGCATTGTGAAATTCAGATAATGACCAGTAAAACACAACCTTTATTTCTTCTAAGCCTGAAAGCTACATATTGTTTTAGTTAAATTCTTAATTTCTTCCAAAGTATAAATTTTGTAGAGATAATGTTGATATCCTTTAATCCAGTATTTAGGAAGTATGCCATTTAATTTTATGTAAGTTGCTTAGTTTATTTTCTCACACTGTTTTTTCAAGAAATTCCATTTCCTAAAAAATACCCATGGGAGCCTTGGATAAGGATGAAAATGCTAAATTATATGCATAAAATACAAAATTAAAAATCAGTGACGTTTTTCAAGTTACATAAACTTGTCTTCCATTTGTAGTAGGTGTTTCGTGTTACTATTAGCCGGATGAGTAGTAATACTAGTTGAAGTCCTCACGTTCCACATTTCCAAGTGATACAGGGCAAAGTATTTTGCCATCATGGACTTCAGATTTCATAAAGAAAGTGCTTCCATTTCTCTTATTAAATGAATTCTCTGAACTCCTAAAGTGTATAAACTTTATGAGTATGTGGAACATGAGCCTCCCTCTCTGCCTTCTGCTTTCAGAACGATGTCAGTGCTTGAAAACGGAAAACAGTTCAGTGTCTTTAGGGGTTCCTGATCCAACAATTACTTATTCCATTCATCTTCTATAGAAGCATTTCTGATGATGTTTGAATTTGACTTTCAGTCTGAGCCAAATGTATATGGCTTTTTTTTCTGCTTAGTATTCATTGTCACACTTACTCTTGAAATTATAAAAAACTGTTGTGAAGCAAACAGAAGTGAGTAAGTTACCTCAAATCTTTTCATGCGTCAGCATCCATGACTGTGGAAGAGGCAGCAGTTTATTTTCGCGTGAAATATGTCAAGTTTCTGTAGTCAAACTATACAAAGCTGTACTGCACCTAATTATTGGTATAAATTACATAAGGCATCTAAACAGTGATAATTTAGAAGACTCAAAGCATTGCTATTCACTTAAATCCGAAGAGGACCTGACTGGACACATATATCTCTGACAAAAAGTCCGAGTGCCATGTAGATGTTTATGTTGGCGTTCCTTGATTCTCGGCCAGTAACTTCTCCCCACCACTTCTCTCACTATTTTCTGAAGAATACACTGTTAAGTGCAGGAACAAACATTATTAATAAGATAGGGAATAATAACCATGTATTATAAGATACACATTGATGTTAAAATAAATTAATATTCACACTTCTATGTAGAAAATATTTTTGCAACTATTTTTACCATGTGAAGTATTCAAATATTATTTTGTGCAACAGAAACAAGATGGTTAATACTTTTTATATGATAACATTACAACTAGCTCAAATGTTAGCCAAGCATTTCTATTTTAATAACAGAAATGAATAAACAGATTATATTTGCCATAATGTAACATCATTTTCTGTATTATGCAAGATCAATGAAGACAAGGGCCCGTGTGTTTTTTCAGCAATATTTTAGAGCTTTAGCATTCACAGTGGTGAAGAAATTGGGCAAAATCATTACACAACCTTATATTTTATTCCTTGTTCTGCCATTTAATTGCTGGAAATAATTATTTAACTATTCAGTTTCCCAAGTTTTCCATTTGTACAAAGGAATTATCTATGTCCTATATTCTATATCTACATCATAGGGTTGTTGTGAGGAATAAAGTAGGATGTTCGTATATCTTGAAAGACAGTGTTAATTATATAGTATGTATTAAATGTTAGGTTTTGATTATTATTATTCACAAAAATTAACTGATGTGACTCTATGTTGAATGCCTACTATGTGTGAGAGATGTGGGTTGCAGTTTATATAAATATTTTAATTATTAAATATTAATATTTGTATTGATATTACACAAGTACTGTAAGACTGTAATATATATTTAAATTTATTTTATTTTTATTATTTTTAAATTTTTTGTGGGTACATAGTAGGTGTGTATATTTATGGGGTACCTGAGATATTTTGATACAAGCATGCAACGTGAAATATGTACATCATGGAGAATGGGGTATCCATTCCCTAAGCATTTATCCTTTGAGTTACAAACAATCCAGTTACACTCTTTAGGTGAATTTGAAATATACAATTAAGTTATTATTGACTATAGTCACCCTATTGTGCTATGAAGTAGTAGGTCTCATTCATTCTATTTTTTGTACCTATTAACAATCTCCACCCTCCGCCCCCTCCCAAAAACCCACTACCCTTCCCAGCCTCTGGTAACCACCCTTCTACTTTCTATGTCCATGAATTCAACTGTTTTGATTTTTAGATCCCACAAATAATTGAGAACATGCAATGTTTGTCCTTCAGTGCCTGGCTTGTTTCCAGTAACCTAATGATCTCCATTTCCATCCATATTGTTGCAAATAACTGACTCTCATTCTTTTTTATGGCTGCATAGTACTCCATTGTGTATATGAACCACATTTTCTTCATCCATTCTTCTGTTGATGGACACTTAGCTTTCTTCCAAATCTTAGCTATTGTAAACAGTGCTGCAATAAACAAAGGAGTGTAGATATCTCTTTGATTTACTCATTTTTATCTCTTTGGTATACACTCACCAGTGGGATTGCTGGATCATGTGGTAGCTCAATTTTTAGTTTTTTGAGGAACTGCCAAACTGTTCTCCGTCGTGGGTGGTTGTACAAATTTACATTCCCGTCAACAGTGTACAAATGTTTCCTTTTTTCCACACCCTTCTCAGCATTTGTTACTGCCTGTCTTTTGGATAAAAGCCATTTTAACTGGGGTAAGATAATATCTATTGTAGCTTTGGTTTGCATTTCTCTGGTGATCAGTGATGTTGAACATCTTTTCATAGGCTTGTTTGCTATGCTTAATGTGTTCTTTTAATAATATATTTAAATTTTTAAAGCCCCGATTTTTCAGTAGAAGAAAATAAGTCCCAGGATTCTGTCTTCCATTTCTGATTTCAATCACATCTATGTTTTACCTAATAAATCACTGCTGTTGTCTTCTTCCTAGGATGAATGCAAAAGTTTGGTAACACTTTTGACACTTGACTGTGGCAGTTGTCTGCTAGTCACCCTTCAACCTTGCCAGCAAATCCAATCAGCTTAAGAGCGTTTTAATGTACCTATGCAAGTCCTCAGCATTTAAGATTAGGAAAGAAAGCAGGTCTTGTGACCTTCATAAGTGGTATTTAATGGTTCCTCTGGAAATGATAAAATTAGCTTAATTTAAGCTGCAATTTGATGGAAATGTTTTCCAATTTTAAATTGGACATTCTACTAGCACCCAGGATGTGAGGAAGGTTATATGCTGTGCATTTCTAATGCAGTAGAAATGCAGTTGAGTCCAACAAAATCATTTGTCATCAGTAATCAGGAAAAGGTTGCCCTAGACGTTTTACATCCCAATTTTAATTTAACAAGAAAGCTTAAGTGTACAGTAGGATAGAGTATATTTGACTCAGATCTTTTTCCTTAGAAGAAAAGTGCAATATTTTACTTCATTCTGACCTTGAGTCAAAAGCTTTCGAAGTATGTGAAGAATCTGATTCTGAGTGGATTGAGGGTAAGCTGAAATGAAAAAGAAGGAAGAACTGCTTTTAACATAACCAGATGGTAATTTTTACTAGTTGGCAGTGTACTGAAAGCACATTTTCTGAAAGGGAAGTATACATTATAGACTGGCACAATGAAATGTGTAAAACCGCTCCCAAAATAGATTTAAAATATTCTTTAGTTTTAAAGTGAAGTTATGATAAACTTGTGTGGTGTATGTTTCTCTTTAAGGTAAAGATAGTAACAGACTAACTGTACAGTCAGAAGTCCTGTTGAAATTAGAATTGATTTCATGGTATTTAACATTTCACATTATGTTCTAAAAAGCTGAATTGTGCCCCTTACATTGCCAGCTTCAGGATAAATAATAAACTGTGTATAATAATTGAATATTGACTGTTTCCTTGTTCCACTGAGATCCTGGCCAGTCTCACTAACCCACATCCTGGTTTTCCTAACTAAGTTTCTGATGTCAACTGCAGTCATCACAGGGTAGACATTTTGAAGTCTGCATTTAAACAGCTTATTTCATTCCTTTATGCACATTCATAGAGTTGGCATGACGTTATCTGAAAACTATTAAAACTCACTTGTCAAAAGTCTGGAAAACACAGACATTTAATTACTGATTCATAATTAGTTTCGTTTGTCTTATTTTTGGCATGGCCAAGCTGGTTAGACACAATCACTCTGCCTGATCCTTTGCTCACTAATTCGGTTTATCTATGTGCTCCTTGAGAAATAATAGCAGTCTTCAAACCTTTCCAGTAGGGGGATACCTAAATATTCCCATCTGGAAGTGACTGAAACATCGTTACAACACACCACTGCAAGTGGAAGCTGGAACACGCCCACGTTTCCATAAAGGCCACTGTCAAACCTTAATATCACTGAACAGGTCAATGTGTTATTCAGAGATGTACAGTTAGAAGAATAATAGAGTACATTGTTGAGCAGCCACATTTGTGTTAATTAAAAACTCACTGCTTTAAAGGAGTTATTAAACTAATCACTAAGTTGATTTGCCTTTTACTTTAGTTTTTGAAATAACCAGTATGGTTAGAGTAAAGTGCCCATGATGGTAGTTTATTTCCCTTGTTTTTTAACTGTAAAAAACACAGAGTGATATTTATTCTTTGTTTGAGTTTTCAGAGGCAAGCTTGGAAAATGACTGTAACACAGATTCGGATCTCTGGATAAGCCAGTGATTAGCATCTGATAAAAAGAACTGAGAGCATTCGAATACTCAGTACTATGATATAAGCGTAAATATTTAAAATAAATTTGTAGCATAAATTTAAATTTTTATACTATGATCATTAACTGGAATGAACACAAATAGCCGAATAGGATAATAACAATACAAAACCCAGTATTTTTCAGCATGCTGTGTACATGCATATATCTATGAGTACATGTATTCGCATACTTAATTCTTGACAGAAATTTACGAGGAATGGAGAAGTTAACACTAGTGGTTAATCACACAACTGGTGAGTGATAGAAGACCTGAAAATCCAACCTGGAAAATCTGGCTTAGGGATCTATTTCTGATCATTACATAATTCTGCCTTTCTTAGATAATTAGAAGAATTTGGTTTCAGTTTAATAGTAGCATATTTTGTATAATGTATTGGTTTATTTTACAAGCATGATATACACTTGGAACATAAGGGTAATACTCTTTTATTTAAATGGACATCAATTCTACCAAAGCTTTCTAATCCCTATTAGTATCTGCATGTTTCCTTGGAGATCTTTATTCTAATCATATAAAATATACACACATATGTCATTTTTATTTAGATTTATCTAAATAGAATAATGTTGCATATACTCTTCTAAAAATTGTTATTCTTCATGTAATAATGAATGACTGTTCTTATGCATCGGATCTTGACAGTAAATTCTGTCAAACTCTCACTGCCCCACCTAACAAACTTTCCTACTCATTTTATTATCACGGCTCTCACCTGCTTCAGACTTTGGCCAATATCCGTAAGTGAAGACAGAGATGGTAACTTTGCAAAATAAAATACACTTAATGTGAAATTTATTATCTTAATTATTTTAAAGTAGACCATGCATCACTTAAAAGACAGTGATACATTCTGTCCATAGGTTACAAACCTGTAAAGCATGTTACTGTACTGAATATTACAGATAATTGTAAGACAATGTTAAGTATTTGTGTATCTAAACATAGAAAAGGCAATGCATTGATGCATTGTACTGTGACATGATAGCTTCAGTTTCACTAGGCAATAGGAATTTTTCAGCTGCATAACAAACTTATGGCAACAATGACCTGTAAGTGGTCTGTTGTTGACAGAAGCATCATTATGTGGTGTATGGCTATATATAGGTCAGTGATACTAAGTACATTTATATTGTGCAATAATCATAACCGTCCATCTCCAGAGCTCTTTAGTCTTGTGAAACCGAAGCTTTCGACCCATTAGTCAATATATATCTCTGGAAACTACCATTGTTTTTGTCTGTGATTTTCACTATTCTAAGAACCTCATACAAATGAAATCATACAGCATTTGTCTTTTGTTATTGGCTTATTTAATTTAGCATAATGACCTCCATTTCATCCTATTGTAGAATATCTCAGACTTGTATTCATTTTTAAGGCTGAATAATATTCTTTTGTTTGTGTACACTACATTTTGCTTATCCATTAATCCACTGACAGACACTTGGATTGCTTCCGTTTTAGCTATTTTGAATAATATTGCTGTGAACATGTGTGTACAAATATCTCTTCAAGACCTTGCTTTAAATTTTCTTGGGTATATACCTGGATTGGGGTTGCTGGGTTATATGTACTTATATTTTTAATCTTTACAAGAACTGACATACTGCTTTCTACAGTGGCTGTATCATTTTACATCCTCACCAACAGTGCACAAGTGTTACATTTTCCCACATTCTTGCCAACAGATTTATTTTCTGTTTTTTTAATAGTAACTATCATAATGGGTATGAGGTGTTATGTTATTGTAGCTTTGATTTGCTAATTGATTAATTATGTTGATTAATGATTAATTATGTTGAGGCTCCTTTTATGTACTTATTGACCATTTCTATTCTTTGGAGAAAAGTTCTTTGCCCATTTTTGAATCAGGCTATTTGTTTTATTTTGTTGATGAGTTTTTAGAATTCCCCATCTACTCTGGATCTCAGTCCCTTGTCAAATATCATTTGCAAATTTTTTTTTTCATTCTCTGGGTTGCCGTTTTATTCTGATGATAGTATTTTTTGAATACAGTTTTTTAAAAAAGTTTATCAACTACAATTTTTAAATTTTTTTCTTTTCTTGCCTGTGCCTTTGATGTCACATTGCAGAAATTATTGCCAACTCCGATGTTGTGAAGCTTTTGTTCTATTATTTCTTCTCAGAGTTTTATAGTATTTTTTGTATTACATTTAGGTCTTTGATTAATTTTGAGTCAATTTTTCCACATAGTGTTATACAAGGGTCCAACTTCATTATTTTATATGTGATTTTTCAGTTGTTCCACCACCATCCCACCATTTTATTTTTTTTTTTTTAAGATTGCTCTTTCTCTCATTGAATGATTTTGGACCCATGGTCAAAAATCATTTCACCATATATGTGAAGATTTATTTCTGGGATCTCGATTTTACTTCATTGGCCTGTAAGTCTGTCTTTATGCCTGTGGCACCCTGTTTTGATTACTGAAGCTTTGTAATTTTGAAACCAGAAAGTGTGAGTTCTCCAGCTTTGTTCTTTTTCAAGATTGTTTTGGCTATTTGGTGTCCCTTGGTTTTTCCATATACATTTTAGAATAGATTATTTCTTTCTATAAAAATTGCTGAAGTTTTGAAAGGCATAGCATTTAATGTTAAGATTGCTTTGGTTAGTGTTAACATCTTAAAAATATTAAGTCTTCCAACACATGGACATGGAATATCTTTCTGTTTATTTAAGTCTTCCATAGTTTTCATTTTACAAGTCTTTCATATCCCTGGCTAAGTTGATAAGTATTTCATTCTTTTTGATGCTATAATCAATGGAATTATTTTTTAAACTTTCTTTTCTGATTGTTCATTGTTAGTAAGTAAAAATGAAACTAATGTTTATGTGTTGCTTTTGTATCCTACTGCTTTCCTAAATTTGTTTCTTAGTTTTAACTATGTGTGTGTGCATGTGAGTGTGTGTGTGATCTTTAGAGTTTTATACCTAAAGTATTATGCTGTGTACAAACACAGATAATTGTACTTCTTCCTTTCCAATTTGGGTGCCTTTTATGTCTTTTCCTTGCCCGATTTCACTGGTTAGGACTTTCAGTATTTTGTTGAATACAAGTGGCAATGTATGCGTCATTGTCTTGTCTCTGATCTTAGAGGTAAAACTTTCAGTCTTTTAACAGTGAGTGTGATGTTGGCTATTGAATATTTATATATGGATTTTATTATGTTAAGGTAGTTTTCTTCAGTTCCTAGTTCGTTGAGTGTTTTTGATATGAAAGATGTTGAATTTTACCAAATGCATAATTGAGACAATTATGCTTATTTTTTCCCTTCTGTTAATATGGGGTATTACATTGATCAATTTTCGTGTGTTGAACCATGCTTAGATTCCAGGAATAAATCCCACTTGGTCATTCTAATATGCTGCTGAATTTGGTTTGCTAGTATTTTGTGGAGGATTTTTGCGTTGATGTTCATAATAGATATTAGTCTGTTGTGTTTTCTTGTTTTTTGTTTTTTCGCAACTTCTTTGTCTGGTTTTGGTAGTATGGTAATGCTGGCCTCACATGAAGTATTCCTCCTCTTTACGTTTTTGGAAACGTTTATGAAGGACTGGCATTATTATAGTTCCTCTTTAAATGTTTAGTATAATTCAGCAGCGAAGCTGCCAGGTCCAGGAATTTTCCTTGTTGCTAGATTTTTTATTACAGATCCATAATCCTAACTAATTATAGATCTATTCAGATTTTCTATTTTTCATGATTTAGTCTTGGTATGTTGCATATTTTTAGGAATTTGTCGGTTTCATCTGGTACATGCAATTGTTGACATATAATTTTTCATAGTACCCTTATAATACTTTTTATTCATGCAGAGTAAGTAATAATGTTCTCACTTTCATTTGTGATTTTGGTGATTTGAGTCTTCTTTATTTTAAGTCAATCTAGCTAAAGGTTTTTCACATTGATTTTTTTTGAAGAATCAACTTTTGATTTCGTTGATTTTTCTCTACATTTTAAACTCTCTGCATCTGCTGCCTTTGGGTTTTCTTTGTTCTTCTTTTTCTAGTTGTACAAATGGGTTCTTGATTTAAGATCTGCATTCTGTTTAAATGGAAGCTTTTTAACTATAACTTTTCTCCTTAGCACTTATTTTACTATGTCCCATAATTTTTGTTTTGTTTTTATTTTTATTCATCTCTAAGTATTTTCTAATTTCTTTTTATGATTTCTGTAATGATCCATTAGTTGTTTAGAGAGTGTTTTTAATTCTCAGAAATTGAAGTTTTCTAGTTCTCCGTTACTGATTTCTAACTTCATCCTCTGGTGGTTGGAGAATATATTTTGTATGATGTTTATATATTAAAATCTGATGATATATAATTTATTATGTCAGTTCTATTTTAACTGAAATATAAACATTACTATTAATATAAATTTAAAATCTTATATTGGATTTTTTATAAATCAAATGTGTAAGACTGATTTTTCTTGGATTTGTTTTATAAAGATACTTCACGTTAATATATATGTTAATTTTAAAAATGTGTTTTCGCTACTCTATTTTTCCATGAAGTATTGCATTATTAAATATTCGTTTTGTTGTTGTTGTTGTTTTGTTTGTTTTTGAGATGGAGTCTTGCTCTGTTGACCAGGCTGGAGTGCAATGGTGCGATCTGGCTCACTGCAACCTTCACCCGTCAGGTTCAAGCAATTCTCCTGCCTCAGCCTTCCGAGTACCTGGGACTACAGGAGCACGCCACCATGCCTGGCTAATTTTTGTACATTTACTAGAGATGAGGTTTCACCACGTTGGCCAGGCTGGTCTCGAACTCTTGACCTCATGATCCACCTGCCTCAGCCTCCCAAAGTGCTGGGATTACAGGCAAGAGCCATTGCGCGTGGCCAAATATTCTTAAAGGGGCTCTATGTTTTAGGAGCATTTAAAATTGATTAACCCAACAGTGTTCTTGCTTCTCAAACACAGCTCAAAAATGACTGTTTTCCAATAATACCTGGTGGATATTAAGCTACTTTATAATTTACAACAAGAAAAAATAGAAGTTAATAACTTCTTAGGAGTTGCAGGTTTTAAAAGAACACGTTAAAGAAGTATGGAGATTACCAAAGAAAGATTTGTTTCTCAGGTTTGTCCGTTCTCACTTCAGTTTTGCTGGAACCATGTTAATATAAGAATGATATCAATACAAAATAAAATTTGAAGCTGGCCTACAAAATTCACAGAGATATCAGAGGGGCTGCGGACAGAAAAACAGACGAACTGATGAGAAGTTATAGAAGTATGTGATAAGGATGCGTAACACACATTCTGTGATTGGTGGCGGTTTTGCATGTCAGCAATTGCAGGCCTATTTTTGGCGATGTTTCTGCCACACTGTTACTGATCACAGCTAGGAATTTCCTTTTAATTGGCATGTGTCTCTTTTTTCTTCAAATTAATAATTGATTTCTCAAGGTATAAAAAATATCTCAATTGTATTCATTACAGAATTTCTAAACTGTAACTTTTCTTAAAACCACTGTTAAAATCCTTTTAAAAATTAAATAAGCTCATCAATTATGTTTCTAGAAACATACTTAACATTCTCAAGGCATAAAGTATATCTCAACTGTATTTATTACAGAATTACTAAACTTTAACTTTTCTAAAAACTATAATTAAAATCCTTTTAAAAATTAAGCTTATAAGGTATGTTTTTAATACTTTGGTTTATCTCTCAATCACATGATTTCCTGAAAATTCCGCTTAAGGGCTAACAGAATTATAGAGATTAGACTTCATAGGGGATATAATTTGTTTTGGGTCACCTGTCTTTGAGTTTTGTCCACACATTTGTTGGGGACTGGCTCTGGAACAATAAAGGGGAAACTTAGGGATGACTAGGCTTTTGTGAAACGCACTTATAGAGTTGGCCTCTAAAAGTGGCTTATTTTTTGCTCCAGCATAGATTGAGGTGGAGTGCATTAATGCTCAATTTAATGTTGCCAAGGGTTCAATAACAAAATGATGATTTTTTTTCTAATAAATTACTGAAAGATAGACTAACCTTTTGTAGTCCATTGCTAAAATGGAAATAAGTAATTTAATTGTGAGCTTAAAAAAAAACACTCAGCTAGAATTACCACCATTGGAAGGTAAGGTAAGAGTTGTATTTATGCTTTAAACTAAAAATAGCCAGGTGCGGTGGCTCACGCTTGTAATCCCAGCACTTTGGGAGGCCAAGGCGGGCGGATCACCTGAGGTTGGGAGTTCGAGATCACCCTGACCAACGTGGAGAAACCCCGTCTCTACTAAAAATACAAAATTAGCTGGGTGTGGTGGCCTGTAATCTCAGCTGCTCGGGAGGCTGAGGCAGGAGAATCACTTGAACCCAGGAGGCGGAGGTTGTAGTTAGCCGGAGATCATGCCATTGCACTCTAGCCTGGGCAACAAGAGCAAAACTCCATCTCAAAACAAACAAACAAACAAAAACAAAAAAAAACTAAAAATAAAATATACATTAATCTTTTTGTTCTTTGTCTAGTCCTTGTCTTTTTCATGAAATATTTAATTTTTTGTGTTAACTTTATTCACCTAAGGAATACGCAGGGAGCTGGTAAGACATTATTTATGAGTGTGTCTGTGGGAGTCTTTCCATAAGAGATTAGTACTTGAATCAGTAAACTGAGTGAAGAAGATCTGCCCTCATAAATGTGAACAGGCATCTTCTAATCCACTGAGGTCCTAAATAGAACAAAAAGGTAGACTACGTGTGAATTTGCTCTAACTGGAAATTCATCCATGATGACTTTAAACATTGGCACTCCTGGTTCTTTGACCTTGAAACTGAGCCTGAATTATATGTAGTACCTGCTTTCCTGGTTCTTACCTTTCAGACATCAGATGGTGGGACTGGTGGGTCTCCCTAGCCTTGTGAGCCAAGTCCCATAATAAATCTCTTCGTCTATGTGTGTATGTATGTATCTATTTATTATTGGTCAATTTCTCTAAAGAACCTTGACTAGTACAATAATTATAATAAGGAAAAGATACAAGATGACAGTTGATATGGTTTGGCTGTGTCCCCACCCAAATCTCATTTTGAATTGTAACTCCTACAATTCACATGTGTCATGGCAGGAATCCAGTGAGAGGTAATTGAATTATGGGGTCAGGTCTTTCCCACACTGTTCTTTTGATCGTGAATAAGTCTCACAAGATCTGATGGTTATAAAACACATGTTCCCTGCACAAGCTCTCTCTTTGCCTGTTGCCATCCATGTAAGAAGTGATCTTCTCCTCCTTACCTTCCACCATGATTGTGAGGCCTCCCCAGGCATGTGGAACAGTAAATCTATTAAAATTTTTTTCTTCCCAGTCTCAAGTATGTCTTCATGAGCAGCATGAAAGCAAACTAATATAGTAAATTGGTACCAGTAGAGTGGAGTGTTGCTGAAAAGATACCCCAAAATGTGGAATCAACTTTTGAATTGGGTAACAAGCAGCGGTTGGAAGGGCTCAAAAGTCAGGACAATGTGGGAAAGTTTGGAACTCCCTAGAGACTTGTTGAATGGCTTTGACTAAAATGCTGATAATGATACAGACAATAATATCCAGGTGGGGGAGTTCTGAGATGGAGATGAGGAACTAGACTCATTTGGAAAAAGGTTACTCTTGTTATGCTTTAGCAAAGAGACTGGTGACATTTTGCCCCATCCTAGAGATTTGTGGAACTTTGAACTTCAGAGAAATGATTTGGAGTATCTGGTGGAAGAAATTTCTAAGCAGCAAAGCATTCAAGAAGTGACAGGTGCTGTTAAAGGAAGTCAGTTTTAAAAGAGACACAGAACATAAAAGCTTGGAAAATTTGCAGCCTGTCAATGAGATAGAAAAGAAAATCCCATTTTCTGAGGAGAAATTCAAGCCAGCTACAAAATTTGCATAAGAAACCAGGAGCTGAATGTTAATCACCAAGACAATGGGGAAAATGTCTCTAGGGCATATGAAAGGTCTTTGTGGTAGCCCTTCCCATCACAGGCCCAGAGGTTTAGGAGAAATAAATGGTTTCATGGGTGGAGCTCAGGGTCCCCCTCTTGTGTGCAGTCTAGGGACTTGGTGCCCTGTATCTCAGTCACACCAGCCATGACTAACAGAGGCCAAGCTCAGCCCATTGCTTCTGAGGGTGGAGCCCCCAATCCTTGGCATCTCCCACATGGTGTTGAGCCTGCAGGTGCACAAAAGTCAAGAGTTGAGGTGGGGGAACCTCCATCTAGATTTCAGAGGATGTATGGAAACATCTGTATGCCCAGGCAGAAGTTCGCTGCATGGGTGGGGCCCTCAGGGAGAACCTCTGCTAGGAAAGTGCAGAAGGGAAATGTGGAGTTGGAGCCCCCACAGTGAGTCCTGGGACACCACCTAGTGGAGCTGTGAGAAGAGGGCCACCATCCTCCAGAACTCAGAATCATAGATCCACTGAAAGCTTGCACCATGCACCTGGAAAAGCCACAGGAACTCAATGGCAGCCTGTGAATGCAGCCAGGTGATGGGCTAAACCCTGCAAAGCCACAGGGGCAGAGCTGCCCAAGACCATGCTAATCCACCTCTTCTATCAGCATGACATGGATGTGAGACATGAAGTCAAAGGAGATCTTTTGGCACTTTAAGTTTTAACTGCCCTGCTGGATTTTGGACCTGCATGGGGCCTTTAGCCACTTTGTTATGGCCAATGTTGTATTTACACAATACCTGTACCCCATTTTATCTAGGAAGTAACTAGCTTGATTTTGATTTTACAACCTCATAGGCAAAAGTGACCTGCCTTGTCTCACATGAAACTTTGGGCTGTGGACTTTTGGGTTAATGCTGAAATGACTTAAGACTTTGGGGGCTGTTGGGAAGGCATGATGGGTTTTGAAATGTGAGGACATGAGATTTGGGAGGGTCCAGGGGTGGAATGGTATGGTTTGGCTGTGTCCCCACCCAAATCTCATCTGAAGTTGGAACTTTCATAATTCCTGTGTGTCATGGGAGGGACCCAGTGGGAAGTATTTGAAACATGGGGGTGGATCTTTCTTGTGCTGTTCTCATAATAGTGAATAAGTCTTATGAGATCTGATGGTTTTAAAAAGAAGTGTTCCCCTGCACAAGCCAGCTCTCTCTTTTTGCCTGCTGCCATGCATGTAAGATATGACTTACTCCTGCTTTCCTTCTGCCGTGAGTGTCAGGCCTCCCCAGCCATGTGGACCTGTAAGTCCACTAAACCTCTTTTTCTTCCCAGTCTCAGGTATGTCTTTATTAGAAGCAAGAAAATGGACTAATAAAGCAGTAAATTAATTTCTAGGACTAGTCCCTTAACTATCTAAGCCCCTTTCAGTTTTTTCAATTCTTCAATTTTAGGTGGAAACTGTACCAGCTTTCTTGTTAACTATACCTTTTCACTTCCTGTAGAGTTTCTTGTCATTAAGCAGTGGTGGTAGGCAGAGAAGGTGTGGCAATGCAGACTTCTGACCTCTTGACTTAATACATTGAACCACCTCATGACAATGAGAAGAAATGACTGGTGGTCATGATATCCAAAAACACACAGGCTTCCAGTGGCCTGTTGATTTACCAGCTATTTTCTTTCTCATATGTTCTTGCTCTTTTTCTCAAACTACTCCCAGTCCCAACCCCTCCACCAAAGTTACATTAGGAGTGTGTATGCTGCTTTGTTTATCAATACTATTTACTTTATTTACAGGTTGCTTTTTTCATTCTATTCCTTTTAAAGCACAGGGCCAGCTGTGGTAATATCTAGAGCACTTTTAAAAAATATATTAAGAATATAAAGAAAAGGACAGCCAAGCACAAAACCAATGCAGGAACCTTCTAAGTATAGGGCTCTGTGGGAACTGTACAGGTTACATGTTCATAAGCATGATCCAATTAACATTAGGGGTTCATGCCAAATTTAATCTGGAGTTTCATCAGAGCAGCTTTTTCCTGAGATGAGCTTTTTGCTTCATTCATTCAAACTCCACCTTTGAAGGTGCCTTATTTCATTCTTATAATTTCAAAATTTGTCATCACTCTGCAGACTTTTTCAACACTTACACAAAAATTGATATGCTTTGGCTGTGGCCCAACCCAAATGAATTTTAATTCTCATAATCCCATGTCATGGGAGAGACCCAGTGGGAGGTAATTGAATCAGGATGGTGGTTTTCCACCATGCTGTTCTCATGATAGTGAGTGAGTTCTCACAAGATATGACGGTTTTATAAGCATTTGGCCTTTCCCCTTCTGGCACTCATTTTCTCTGTTCACCCTTTGAAGAAGTGGCTTCCACCATGATTGTAAGTTTCCTGAGGCTTCCTCAGCCATGTATAGTTAATGAAACATCTTTTCTTTACAAATTATCCAGTGTCAGGTATTTCCTTATAGCAATGTAAAAATGGACTAATATAGTAAATTGGCACCAGGAGTCGGGTAATGCTATAAGGATACCTGAAAATGTGGAAGCAGCTTTGGAACTGAGTAATAGGCAGAAGTTGGTACAGTTTGGGGTGTTCAGAAGACAGGAAGAGATGAGATAGCTTGGAACTTCCTAGAGACTTGTTGAATGGCTTTGTCCAAAATGTTGATAGCAATATGGACAATGAAGTCTAGGCTGAGGTGCTATCAGATGGAAATGAGGAACTTGTTGGGAAATGGAAAGCTTTAGTAAAAAGACTGGTAGCATTTTGTCCCTGCCCTAGAGATCTATGGAACCTTGAACTAGAGAGAGATGATTTCAGGTATCTGGCAGAAGGAATTTCTAAGCATTCAAGAGGTGACAAAGCATAAAAGTTTGGAAAATTTCCAGCCTGACAATGTGATAGACAAGAAAAACATTTTCTGGGGAGAAATTAAAGCCAGCTGCAGAAATTTGCATAAGTAATGAGGAGCTAAATGCTAATCACCAAGAGAGTAGGGAAAATGTCTCCAGGGAAAATGTCAGAGGTCTTCACAGCAGCCCCTCCCATCACAGGCCTGGAAGTCTAGAAGGAAAAAATGGTGTCCAGGGCCGGGTCCAGGACCTTGCTGCTGTGTGCAGTCTCAGGGCTTGGTGCTCTGCATCCCAGCTGTAGCTAAAATGGGCCAATATAAAGCTCAGGCCATTGCTTCAGAGGGCACAAGCCCCAAGCCTTGGCAACTTACATGTGATGTTGGGCCCATGGGTACACATAAGTTAAAAACTGAGGTTTGGGAACCTCTGCCTAGATTTCAGAAGATGTGTGGAAACACCAGAACGTCTAGGCAGAAGTCTGCTGCACGGGTGGAGCCCTCATGGAGAACCTCTGCTAGGGAAGTGCAGAAGGGAAATGTGGGGTTGGAGCCCCCACAGAGAGTCCCTACTGGCGCACTGCCTAGTGGAGCTGTGAGAAGAGGTCTACAATCCTCCAGACCCCAGAATCGTAGATCCACTGATAGCTTGCACTGTGCCCCAGGAAAAGCTGCAGATACTGAAAGCCAGCCCACAAAAGCAGTTGGGAGAGGGGGTGTACTCTGAAAAGCCTCACGGGCAGAGTTTCCAAGGCTGTGGGAGCCCACTTCTTGCATCAGTGTGTCCTAGATGTGAGACATGGAATTGAAGGAGATTATTCTGGAGCTTTAAGATTTAATTATTACCTCACTGGATTTTGGACTTGCGTGGGCCTGTATCCCTTTTGTTTTGGCCAATTTCTCCCTTTTGGAATGGGTGCATTTACCCAATGCTTATAACCACTTTGTATCATGGGAGCAACTAACTTGATTTGATGTTACAAGCTCCTAGGTGGAAGGGAACTGCTTTGTCTCCGGTAAGACTTTGGACTTGGACTTTTAGGTTAATTCTGGAAGGAGTTAGGACTTTGGGGGAGTGTTGGGAAGGCATGGTTTGTTTTGAAACGTGAGGACATCAGATTTTGGAGAAGACAGGGGCAGAATGATATGGTTTGTCTGCCCACCTAAATCTCATCTTGAATTTTAATTCCTATAATCTCTACATGCCATGGGAGGGACCTAGTGGGAGGTAACTGAATAGTGTGGGTGGTTTCCCTCATGCTGTTCTCATGACAGTGAGTGAGTTCTGATGAGCTCACATGGTTTCATAAGCATATGGCATTTCCCCTCCTGGCACTCATTCTCTGTCCTGCTGCCCCGTGAAGAGGTGACTTCCTCCATGATTGTAAGATTCCTGAGGCCTCTCCAGACATGTGGAACTGTGAGTCAATTAAACGTCTTTCATTTATAAATTACCCTGGCTCTGTTAGTTCCTTATAGCAATGTGAGAATTAGCTAATAATAGACCTCAGTGACTAAGACATCCTCATAAATCCATTAATTTAGGACTTTCCGTATCTATATCATGAGATGTATAAGATTTAAAAGTATTCGTAATTATTTGATTATAACTTTATTCTCTAATAGTGTACACTGTACAAATATTTCTTAATAATTTACCTTTCCCTCCTAAAGTAATGAATATTCTGATATATGTAAGTCATCAATTCTGATATATGTGAATCATCTATTCTGATATATGTAAATCATCAGTTCTGATATATGTAAATAATCTATTCTGATATATGTAAATCATCTATTCGGATATATGTAAATCATTACTACTCACTATGCTGCATGATCCTTGACAAATTTTCTGATTTCCTTGTATTATTAAGTAATAGCTGCATTCTCTTAGGATACTATTTCATGATCAGTACTCTTCCTTCAGGCTCTACTTAAAAATTATATAAGACTACTAAATCAATTTATGATCTAATTATGTCATTTCCTTATTTGTCTATTATTTGCCCCTGTAACTCAATTGTTCAAAGATTCAATGTAGGAATCATATAATTCAGCCTGATTAATATAAGTATTTGCTCTAAATGACATTGGAAATATATATATCCATTATAGCTCATTTTAGCACATATGTTAATATTTCTGTTGCAGGATTCACTCAGTTATATCCTCATTAAATGTTGGTACAGTTCAAAGATATCAAATGATATCAAATCAGCAATACTGAGCAGCTAGCTATATTTATGAATTTATTTGCTAGTTGAAGTTACTTATATTTGTTACAATCTGGGAAGCTCTTAAAAATCTAATTATGCCTTTAAATATACCTCTGCAAAAAAAACTTTTGGAAAGAATTTCTTTGGTGTCTCTGAGAACTATGAAGTCTTAAGTCTGAACGGAATTAAAGGCATTTGTATTGTTTGTCCATTCTTTTTTTCTTTTTCCTGAGACGGAGTCTCGCTGTGTTGCCCAGGCTGGAGTGCAGTGGTGCGATCTCGGCTCACTGCAAGCTCCGCCTCCTGGGTTCACACCATTCTCCTGACTCAGCCTCCCGAGCAGCTGGGACTACAGGCGTCCGCCACCACACCCGGCTAATTTCTTTTGCATTTTTAGTAGAGACGGGGTTTCACCCTGTTAGCCAGGATGGTCTCGATCTCCTGACCTTGTGATCTGCCTGCCTCGGCCTCCCAAAGTGCTGGGATTACAGGCCTGAGCCACCGAACCTGGCAAGTGGTATCTTTTCACTTAGTTTAAGTTTATTCAGTGATGAGGATATGAACATTTTTCTAATTGGCATTAACTTCCATAACTGTGAACTCTACCCAGTGACCAGTATCTGTAATGGTATTAAGCACCACCTGTTCAAGCTATTTATGTGTTGTAAATTAGTCCCTAATACCCCCTGTTTCCAAAGTCTTATGACATCTAAGGTGAAATGATAATAGATTATTTCATTAATTTATAAATCTCTGACTGAAGATGGGAGAAAGATCTCTAAACTAATTCTTTAGATTATATTTATCAAGAACCAGACAGATTCTAATCATTCTATATCTACATAAAATATATTGAATTAGATTTCTCTTCTAACCTTCACAATAAATTCTATATGAGCTCGTGTGTTTATTTAGCTACTGGAAAATGTTAGCTCTAATCTCCCCTATTTCATGCTATTTATGATTTAAACCTTGTTTCTGAATGTTTTGTTAATTTGAATTTTATTGGCCTAAAGCAATTTTTTCTTATAATAAACATAAATTCCATCGCCATAACTCATATGAAGTTTTCTTCCCTCTCTCAGAAAGTTGTGACCAAACAGGGTTTTAATACATTGCAGTTTTTGTAGAACTCCTCTACCAACAATTTCATAGCTAGTTAACTGTTTAAATGCACACTTACTGTGCTAATGGTTGGAGAATAAGAGGTCAAGATGGTGGCTTTTACAAGGAACACATATTTCTGAGCTTATGGCCTGCAAAGCTAAGATAAATTTTAAGAGAGAGAAAAATATCCTAAGTATTTATATATTTAATTATGTTATATTTGAAATCACATATTTAGGAAATGAAAGTAGGTGTTTTCAAACAATGTCAGTTTCTGTCAGCATGCAGCAGGCATATCCCTCTCCATGCACAGATGCACAGAAACGAGAGAAAAATTAAGTACTAAATTCTAGTGGCTATTATAGGATGATGCAAGTTTCAAGACGTGAAAGAAAACACAAACTAAAATAATTATTGAGGACAGTGATGTCCGATAAGGCAAGCAATGAATTCTCTCTTAGCCTCATCTTCTTCATTTGTAAAATTGTTAAATATTTTGCATGACTTCTTCATACTCAGACTTTAATTGTGGTTGGCTTAGAACTCTTTCTCTTTCAACATTGTCTTCATTTCTCCACCGTTTTACTAAACCTTAGTCGTGATTGTTGATATGTCCTCAAGTATCATATACGCACCACGTTCCTTGGAGGTGGTAGAGTGTAGTGAATGATCAAACAGGTTCTGGGTTTAAATCCTGCATCCTCTGCTTTCTAGCTGTGTGATTTGGGTCAGGCTAGTTGCTATCTGAGCCTCATTTTCCTCATCTGATTGTTTTAAAGACAAAATAGTATAGAAGACAAAAGAGTTAAACAATATGTGAAAATATTCCAGCCTCGGACACATCGAAATTCTCAAGAAATATTTACTGTTCTCAGAAAAATATTCTATTATATTCACAATAACAATTGTTAAAATTTTTATGCCTGTTCTAAGCTAAAATCTCTACCATTCCAAGGTTTAATCAAGAAACATTAAATGTCCCCCAAATAACTATTTCTATTTAACATACTTTAATTTTAAAACAGTTTTAGGTTCACAGCAAAACTGAGCATTGAAGAGTAAAATCTTTAAGATAATTTTTTGCCCTTTCAGTATTTAATTTATTTTATTTAGACCTGATTAATTTTAAAATTATTTTTCCTTAGCCATGGGAATTCAATATTACGTTATAAAGATATTTCAACTGGAAAGCCTTTTTTTTTTTTTTTTTTTTTTTTTTTTTGAGACGGAGTCTGGCTCTGTCGCCCAGGCTGGAGTGCAGGGGCAAGATCTCGGCTCACTGCAAGCTCCACCTCCCGGGTTCACCCTGTTCTCCTGCCTCAGCCTCCCTAGTAGCTGGGACTACAGGCACCTGCCACCATGCCTGGCTAATTTTTTGTATTTTTAGTAGAGACGGGATTTCACCATGTTAGCCAGGATGGTCTCGATCTCCTGACCTCGTGATCCACCCACCTCGGGCTCCCAAAGTTAATTTTTGAATATATTTCAGGTTTTGCTCTAGCATATTTAATGAGATATTAATGTCACTATACAATCTAAATTTTGGCATATCATTTTATGTCCCTCAGCATTTAAAAATCCTTTGTCATTATAGCTTGTACTCTCTGTCTTTTAATAGTGAAGTTAATCTATTCATACTAAATATGATTTTGACACATATGGATATATTTCTGCATCTTTAATAAAATTTCACTTTATTTTTACTTCTTTACTTTTTTCGTTTCTTTTCTGCTTTTCATTGACTTGATTGCATATTTTTGGGGGGTGTGTTGTTTGTATATTTCCTTTTCCATTTAATCTGTGTCGCTTTTCATTGCTCTTTAGTTATTAAATGTTGAACAAAGTGCATTAGCACTAATGAAGCAGAAGGTTGCATTAACAAAGTACAACTTGAATCAATCATCTCCTTCTACCTGAACAATTTAAGGGTTATAGAAAATTTTAGATATGATCATCTCTTCCAGTTTTTATATTATTGCAATTTGTAAATATAATTATGTATTGTTTTTTAAGTTCCAAGCTAAATAGTCATTATCCTTAATGTTATTATTGCTGTTACTTTGGTTATTGATTATTTAGATACACCAACGTGTTTTCAAGTTTCTGTATAACTCAGTGACACTTAGATCTCACTCTTTTCTTCTCATTGAAGCATATGTTTTGGTGCTCTTTGGTATGTAAACTCAATCATTTATTTGAATGTGTGTGTGTGTGTATGTGTCTGTGGCAGGGTCTCAGGCTGTCACCCAGGCTGCAGTGCTGTGGTGCAATCATGGTTCACTGCAGCCTTGACTTTCTGGGCTCAAGCAGGTCTCCCACCTCAGCCTCTTGGGTAACTGGGACTACAGGCATTTGCCACCACGCCCACCCCAGGCTAATTGTTTGTATTTTTAGTAGAAATGAAGTTTCACCATCTTGTCCAGGCTGGTCTTGAACTCTTGAGCTCAAGCAGTCTGCTCTCCCCAGCCTCCCAAAGTGCTGAGATTACAGGCATGAACAACCATGGCTGTCCTGAAAATTATCTTATTTTATATATCTTACTCTTAATAATTTAGAAAGGTTTAAAATAATAGATCGATGAATATTTTCTCTTAGCACTTTGAAGAGTTTAAAATCATAGGTTGATGGAAATTTTCTCTTAGCACTATTGTCTTTTATAATTTCAAGATACTTTCATTTTAAATTATGAGTGGAAAACAGAAATTACCTAAAAGGGCACAATTACTAGACTGACAGTGTTATGGGTTGAATTGTGTACCTTCAGCAAATAATGAGGCGGTAATTCCAGTAGCTGTGAATGTGACCTTGTATGGAAATACAGCCTTTGCAGATGACCAAGTCAGGATGAGGTCATTAGGATGGGCCCAATCCAATATGACTCTGTAGTTACAAAAAGGAGAAATGTGGACACAGGGAAAGATAGGCATACAGAGAAGGCGATGTGAAGACACAGGAAGAATGCCATTGATAAGCCAAGCGATATGGTCTGTCTTAGCTCCCGTAACTCCTATGTGTTGTGGGAGGGATCTGGGGGAGGTAATTGAATCATGGTTGTAGCTTTCGTAACTCCCATGTGTTGTGGGAGGGATCTGGTGAGAGATCATTGAATCACGGTGTGGTTTTCCCCATACTGTTCTTGTGGTGGTGAATGAGTCTCACAAGATCTGTTGGTTTGATAAGGGGTCTCCTCTTTGCTTGGTTCTCATTCTCTCTTGCCTGCCGCCATGTGAAATGAGACTTTCGTCTTCTGCCACGACTATGAGGCCTTCCCAGCACATGGAACTCTGAGTTCAGTAAACCTCTTTTTCTGTACAAATAACCCAGTCTCTGGTATGTCTTCATGAGCAGCAGGAGAACAGACTAAAACACCAAGAAACACCCAAAGCTGCAAGACATTAGGAGAGAGACTTCTCTGGAATAGCTTTTTCCTTGTGGCTCTCAGAAGAAGCCACCTTTTCAACACCATGATTTTAGACTTCTACCCTCCAGAACTCTGAGACAGTACACTTCTGATTAAGCCACCCACTGTGCGCTGTTTTGTTAGGGCAGTCCCAGGAAAGTACTACAGATACAAATCGTAAACAGAAACAAGAGCCAGGAGAAACCAGAACCTTCAACTCTCCATGCAGTACTCTATCCTTTCTTCCTGGAGGTTTTCAGAAGGCATTTCAAGGATTCAGCAGGGGGTTGGTAGACCATGCTGGGCCCACTGTGTCCCATTCCTGCCAGATACCTGCAGGAACTGCACGGTTTACTAGGTTACACTTTCTTTTCTGTTTATGGCTTCTCAGGTTGCACACTTGACCCTATGCCCTCTCTTAATCCTGGCAGCCCCCCATATTCTGCCTAAATAAATACCAGTGGACATAATTACCGACATGCCAAAGTCCTCATTATCTCATATTCCATGCAAGAGTACGTAGACAGGCTCTTTATACTGTCATAGATTATACCAGCCGGGTATCCAAGTGATGTCAACAGGGCCCCAATGTTTTTTAGACATTTTAATAAAAATTCCTTTTTAAAAAATCAGATTTTGCTATAAAGTCAGGCTTATAATCCCTATGTTCTTTTCTTGACAGTATGTTTTTCCAGAAGAATCCTCAGCCATCCACATAAAAACAGTTTCCATATATGCGAACTGGAAATTTTTATAACTGGTAGAAAGAGACTAAAAACTGGACTTTCAAAAAATACAGTTGGCCTTTCATGTGTACGAGCTCCACATTCACAGATTCAACCAACTATGGATAGAAAATATAGTATTCCCAGATTGGGCAGCCCAAGGATGCAGAGGGCTCAGTTTTAATTTTCCCAGGTTATACAGGACCAATGTTGGAATTTTAGCATTTCTGGATTTTGGCATCCATCAGGGTTCTAGAACTAATCCCTCATGGAGAACGTGGAACCACTGTATATACCAATGGCAAATAAGCAGTGAAAATTTGCTTAACGCCACTAGTCATTAGGAAAATGCAATTAAAACTGCAATGAGATGCCCTATACAGCTACTAGGATGGCTATAATAAAATCAAAGAATACGGAGTACTGATGAGGATATGTAGAAAATCAGTGGTATAGTTGCTTTGGAAAACAATAGGGAAGTTTCTTTTAAATTTAAATATACATTTATCATATGACTCAACTATCAATTCCTGGATGTTTACCCAAGAGAAATAAAAGCATGTTCATACAGAGACCCATTTGCTAATGTTTACAGCAACTTTATTTTCATGGCCTTAAACTAGAAATAATCCAGAGGCCCATGTATTAGTAAAGGTATAATCAAATGGAACACTAGTTTGCAATAAAAAAATACAATATAGACATATGTAACAGCATGAATAAATCTCCAACGCATTAAGTAAACTCAACAAAAAACAATCAAGGCTACATAGTATATGCTTCAATTTTTGTGACATTATTTAATAGCCAAAACTGTAGCCACCCAAATCTGAGTGGGGTAGACAGGGGCTAGGTGTCAGGTTGGGGGCGAGGACTGATTTCAAAGGGGCACTAGGTAACATAGTACTTTAGGTTGCTGTAACAGAATATCATAGACTGGGTAGTTTATAAACAACCAAAATTTATTTTTCACAGTTTTGGTGACTAGAAGTTCAAATTCACGTTACTGACAGATTCAGTGCCTGGTAATGACTCGCTTCCTGATTCAGAGTTGGCTGTCATTCTTTTGTGTCCTCACATTGTAGAAGGACGGGATATCTCCAGGGTCTCTTGTAAAAAGCACTGACTCCTTTGATTAAGTCTCTGTTCTTATGACGTAATCATCTTCCAAAGCCTCCAACTCCCAATACCATTATATTGGGTATTAGATTTCAGCATAAAATTTCAGAAGAATATAAAAATTGAATCTATAGAACAAGGGAATTTTTAGGATGAAATGTCTCCATTGAAGTGGTTGTTACACTACTGTAAACATTTGTCAAAATTCATCAAAATGAACACTTAGAGAATGCTGTTATATATCATTATGGTTTGGCTGTGTCCCTCCAAAAGGCATGTGTTGGAACATAATCCAATGAACCACTGTTGGGAGGTGGGGCCCAATGGGAGGTGTTTAGGTCATGAAGGCTGAAGCCTTGTGAACAGATTCATGCTGATTCAAAATAACTTAAGGCTGGGAGTTCAATCTCTTGCTGTCTCACCTTCCACCATGAGATGACACAGAAAGAAGGTCCTCACCAGACCCTTGCCTTTGCGTCTTGGATTTTCCAGTTTCCAGAACCATGAAGAATCTCTACAAATTTCCCAGTCTCTTATATTCCATTATAGCAGCACAGACTGAATGGAACTATACATGTATTGCATTTGAATGAATATTAGTAAGAAATTAAACATTCACCACAATAAAGGGATCTTTGAGCACTGGGTCCCTCTGAGCAAGGCCATGGACAGATGTTATGTAAGAGAAAGGACTGGATCAGAACTTTGAGAGCAGAAAGCATCAAATATTCTACAGCTTGAGCCTTCTGTAATGGTAGCAGTAGGAACTGAATATTCCTATGTTTTTGTTATCTTAGATGGTGAATTGGACTAAACTAATGGAGGGGCTTAAGATATGAGCAGCCATTTAGTTTGTATAAACAGTTGTGCAAAATGAATGTGCCAATAAACCATAACAAAATAAATTGAGAGAGCTTCAAATCTAATCCACCTTTTAGGAAGTCTATGATGGATAGACTTGACCTACAGAATCTATGCACACTTTTGATAAGCCAATAATTTCCTCTCTATATAGATACCCCTAATTCAGGCTTCAGGGGCTAAAAAGTGCTTCCAGAGTTGCAACAAAATGATCAATACTTGAACAATATTACACACACTACAAGATTCCTTACTTTGAATGTTGAATATGTGCAGATATAGAGATACTAACAGAAGAAATTAAAGTTTGGCAGCTTTTGAAAGTGTAGTCATTCAAATATGTCAGGCACTGTTTGATGACACAACCAAAAATAAAGTTTTCATATTTCTTTTTTCAGTATTTTAAATAATCTAGGGAGATATAAACTTCTGGCTAACAACAAAATAAATGTTTGCTTAGGAAACAAAAGACTCCCAGACTTAAAAATCGTTACAAAAATACATATGTGACCAGCTATGTTTGGTTTCTCCGTTGTCTTTTGGTTGCACTCTAATTTTCCAGCTTGAAGTATCTTGTCCTTACGCATTTTTGACATCCAATACAGAGGTAATATTTATTTATTCAGTATTTGTCACTTTGAGAGTACTATGTTTTCTCAGATGTGAATCATCAAGTTGTTCTTGAATATTATACATTTCATTTTCAGGGTAGAATAAACTTTGTACCGATTATATTTGAATTTGTTACTTAAAGTAGAAATTGTATGTGATAGCAGAAAGGCAGAGTGCTTTGAAATGAGTAATACTGGATAGTGAAATATTGGTTTAAATTCTGGATCTTCCAGTGATAGCTGCCATCAAGGACACATTTCTTATCATTTTTAGCCTTAAATCACTCACTTTGAACATGGAAATAATAAACACATTTTACAAAGTTATACTGGTGTGATGAGATCAGCATTCAGTAAAGGGAAGCTGATACGACTGTCAGTCAACGGATTCGTCTAGCTATTTACCTACCCTTCTTTTGTTTTCCTATCTGCAGCCAAAAGATTTAAGTTCAAATTCTGGATTGATAGTTTATTACATCTGTGACTTTTAGCAAGTTATGTACTTTGCAGTCTAAAATTTCACATTTATAAAGTATGATATTAATATTAAAGAGTCTATAAGAATCCAGTTTAGTGCCTGAAATATAGTAGGTGCTCATTTAATGACAGCTACTGCTATTTCAACTTTTAGAAATCACTATTACTACAAAACTGGCTTTGATATTTTACCTTTCTAAAATTTATTTTTTTGCTTCCTAAAATGCAGACTATCCTGCATCCAAACTATATTGGAAATTAAATATTTTAATGGAAAATAAAAATCACACACAGGTCAAGTAAGTTACAGTGGTTTTGAACAAAAGGCATACAATTTCTTTTTTAAAAAATATAAAAAGTATTAGGCCGGGCGCGGTGGCTCACGCTTGTAATCCCAGCACTTTGGGAGGCCGAGGCGGGCGGATCACGAGGTCAGGAGATCGAGACCGCCGTGAAACCCCGTCTCTACTAAAAATACAAAAAATTAGCCGGGCGCGGTGGCAGGCACCTGTAGTCCCAGCTACTCGGAGAGGCTGAGGCGGGAGAATGGCGTGAACCCGGGAGGCGGAGCTTGCAGTGAGCCGAGATTGCGCCACTGCACTCCAGCCTGGGTGACAGAGCGAGACTCCGTCTCAAAAGAAAAAAAAAAGTATTAAAACTATGTGCAACACGAATATACTTATATGTGTATTATATACATGCTGGAAATATCAGTTTTTAAGGGACTACATAGCAGCTACATGTTTTGATAATTGACATTATTCAGCAAATTTTTCTAATACATGAAGTATGTCAAATGATGAGTTCAGTATAACATTTTTATCTGCATTGCTTTGTTACTTTTGTGCATTACTATTAAATGCATTGTTATATGTTGCTGTAAGTTGTATTATTGCATATTAAAACCATTCTTAGATAAAATAAAAATCAGCAAGGTCATTTGCACAGCTCGAGAAAACGTTTTTATCATACAGAGATTACGCATTTTTCTTTTAGCACTTTTTTTGCATGAAATCAATTATTTCAGGGTTTTTTTAAAAAAAAAAACACATCTTCCAGGTAAAGTAAATATTTTCACTTTTAGTTACACATGGATATCCTCCATTATTTATGTTGTCATATACTTATCTTAGTAAAAGTTTTGCCTAAAAATAACTGCTTATCCAAAGTGCACTTATGTTAAGTGTAGATATATTTTGAGTAGATAAAAAGCAGGTATTTTTTTCAGAGATAATCTTAAAAATGCTTTTTCATGAATCTGGAGATTAAATAGCTGGAAATGAAATCCAGAACTAAATGATACCACTTGTAAACATACCTCTGACATTAGGAGTATACAGGAAATTATGAGAAGTGTCTGTTTTCATAGATAAATAAGGGTATCCCATGGGTAACTAAAAATGGGCATATTTAATGGAAGCCAAGTTTCATATTTTTAAAAGACATGGAGAAATTAATTTCATAAGCAAAATCTATTTAAAATGGAAAATCTTTGTAAAAAAACTACTCTTTTTAAAATCCTTTGCTAATGGCCTTCTTGAACTTTATCTTAATGTATATAAGAATTCTTCAAAAATCACATTATATAATTAATTAAGGATATTAGAGAAAATTAGAAAGATACTGCAATGTGTCAACAATGTTTAGAACTGATGTTAAATAGTCTGGGCGCAGTGCCTCACTCCTGTAATCACGGCACTTTAGTAGGCGGGTCACCTGAGGTCAGGAGTTCAAGACCAGCCTGGCCAACATGGTGATACCCCAACTCTACTAAAAATATGCAAATTACCTGGGTGTGGTGGTGGATACCTCTAGTTACAACTACTCTGGGAGGCTGAGGCAAGAGAATTGCTTGAACCTGGGAGGTGGAGGTTACAGTGAGGCGAGATCGCGCCACTGCACTCCAGCCTGAGAGACAGAGCAAGACTCTGTTAAAACAAAAAAGAAAAAAAAAATCGCTGCTAAATACATTTCTTGCTATTACTAATTTCTATTTGTGATGGTCTAATTTGTGCTTTTCTTTTTAATAAAGACTTGTTTTTTAAAAGAAAGCACAGTGATCTGGATGATGTCTTATGGTAAAGCCTTGGGGTAAACTCCAAAGGGTAAGTATTAGCAGTGTCGATGCCACCTCATTACAGTAACCACAATACCACATTTAAAGTGAAAAAAAAATCAGACTTTTGTGAAGTGTCTTGCAAATTCAAATCCTTTCTATGATGGCAAATAAAACAGGAATTTGGAGCACCAAACTTGCCCCTTCCTCTGCAATAACCTAAACACAAAAGTTTCAAACATGTTTTAGAATGAATTCCTAATTTGATACATCAAATGACCACCCTCTCATCACATTGAATACCTATGGTAAGAAATTAGAATTCTCTCTCTCGTCCTTCCTTGTTAGTGTAGGGTAGAAGGGATTTTTTTTTCTCATCCATCACTAGGTTCATGGCTGAAGCACCTATAACAAAAGACAGTTTAACAACAGAACAGCATACACATTTATTTAATGTAAATTTTATGTGACATGTGGACCTTCAGAAATGAAGACCCAAAGAAATGGGGAAATCTATGTATATTTGTGCTTAGGGTGGATGGGGAGTAGACAGTCATGAGGAAGCATGATTGAACAGAGGGAGTATGATCTAATGGTAATAAGCTGGGGGAACTTAGCAAGGCCTGTTTGTTCATATTACTTTCTGTGTCCCAGTGTGACATTCCTTGTCTCCAGATATGAGGGACATGAGGCTCTTATCACATACTTCAGAGGAAGATCAGATTCTTTTTATTTTTTTTTTTTTGAGACAGAGTCTCGCTCTCTCTCCCAGGCTGGAGTGCAGTGGTGTGATCTCGACTCACTGCAAGCTCCACCTCCTGGGTTCACACCGTTTTCCTGCCTCAGCCTCCCGAGTAGCTGGGACTACAGGCGCCGCCACCACACCCGGATAATTTTTTGTATTTTTAGTAGAGACGGGGTTTCACCCTGTTAGCCAGGATGGTCTTGATCTCCTGACCTCGTGATCCACCCACCTCGGCCTCCCAAAGTGCTGGGATTACAGGCGTGAGCCACGGCACCCAGCTGAAGATCAGATTCTTTTACAGCTTGCTTCAGAGAAGAAGGATTGGAGAAGGTCAGAGACCTTTGTCCTATGTGATTTTCTCAAATGCGAAGGTGCCATCTTCTGGGGTAGCACATTCTGAACCCAATGCTCTGGGGTAGCGTGTTTTGATTTGTAGAATATCCAGAGAATGGTGTTGCATCTTTCAGAAAACCCAGTCTAGAAAATCTTAGGAATGAAATATACAACCTAATTTTATACATTTTTCTAATTTCTATTTATGGTTAGTATTTGAAGAAACATTCCCTCATGCATATATAGTTTTAGTTTAATGTAAGTGGATAAGATACATAATAATGCTGGTTGCAAAGTTTTTGTGTTCCAGAAGAGTTCAATAATATTTTCCTTAAAGGTTGGCGTGTAAGAAGAAAATTTATTTCCAACATTTTAATCTTTGACTCTGCATTAGCCATTTTCAAGTAGATAAATTAATTTTTTTCACTTGAGTTATTTACTGAAAATTGGTGAACTTAATTGCTGCAAAGCTTTAGCTTTTGCTGTATACTTGTGCATTAAAAAATTCTCCAAATATGTCTTTAAAACTTAATTAAAAATATCAACTTAGAAACTTAATGTGCCTGGGACTTAGTCCAGAGGACAGTGGTATCAGCACAAACAGGAAGATAATGGAAGGGGATTTGAACTTTATGATAAGGACTCCTGGTCAGTTTCAGAAAGACAATGACAGGATCAGAATATACGTTACTGCCTGCTGTGTATATGCAGCAATAGTGGTTATACCTGGTTCTTTGTCTCCAAATCAGAGCACAGGCCCAACAAGAACAATCCTCGGTCCACTTATGAAGGAGGCTTATCCACTCAGTTGGAAGTACAGTTTCCCTGCATATTGCTGCCAACTTCCTGTCACTGCCCCAGAGGTTTAGAATTAGCATTCATGACCTTCAAACAGCTTAATTTCCCCAGAGTCATTGAACACAGCTAGTTGGCCCTACTAGGCTGAAAGCCATATGGCATCAATTGTAAATGTTTTGCTACCATTTCCCAACATAACCACCTGCCTGATTTACTGTTTGCTGGATGCTCACCTTGAATGTGAATATGTCCACATAATTTTTTTCTTTAAATTAAGAAATGTGGTTTAAAATTATGATTCATTTTTTCCTATTAAGATGTTGAAGGGGGATGCTGAAGAAGATTCACATTGTCAGTTTTGTATAAATCCACTTGTTGGAGAAAAGTGTTGAAATGAAATTAACAAAACCATCATATAAATATAAATGTGTAGATTGTTAAAATTGCAGTTTTAGGAAATTTGCAACATAAAGTACAAGGTAAATAAATATCTCATTTTGAACTCACATATTTAGTACAAAATGTTGCCCAAAATACATCCTAGGGCTTGGGGATATTTAGAAAAGAGAAGACCCCCAGAGCTATAAGTCATTAAAAAACCAGACAGCTTAACTTCAAAATGCATTTTTTTTTTAATCTTGGGTTTCAAGATAAAACCTTGAAGAAAACTGCAGAAGCCTTTTCTCTTAGCCATAAAATAGACTCCATATCCCTCCCTTTCCTACCATGTATACTCCCTTCACATTTATCTAATTCTATGCTGTCATCTATATGCCTTCTTAGAAGTTGCAGGGGCTAATCTTGAGTCTGACAAAGGAAGCTTGGAGACTCAGCTGCAAAATTCCCAAGATTACTGCAAGGTGGCTGGCTAGTCAACAACCCCGCCATTGTTGAGATGCTGCCAGCTCGTGATTCAGGAGGACTGAGACACAAAATAGCCACCAGAGCAAGACACACAGACATTGTACTCAGCACAATTCTTGCGCGCCTTCCATATCAATTTTTCCACACTTAAACCCCTACCCTCACCCCCAAAATTGAAGTGGTTGGTTTGGATGGGAATCCGGCCACATCCCCTTTACTAGTTTTGGTTAGTAAAACCCCTTTCTTTCTACCAGACCTCACTCTTGTGAATTGGACTCTGCAAGTGGTAAGCATTGAGATCTGTATTCAGTTACAACGAAGTGATCTCTCTGCAATGGATACAGAAAAGATAGGTTCAAAGGGAAATATTGGGGAAGAGGGAGGGGGAACTTAAATATTGGGGATAAATGAATTTGGGATAATTAAAAGCAGACATAGAGAAAATTCTGAAGGGAAACTGGTAATAGTGTATATGGAGACATTGTGCTCCTCAATGGAAATTTTGAGGGTACAATATTGTTTCCATGCATCTTCCTTTCAGCAATTCAGCCCAGTGACTTGATGCAATGACGTCACCAGTTCTCTTCTGAGGAAACAGTTTTAGACATTCAAAGCCCAGTTGTTCAATGTAGCCGAGATTCTTTAATTTCTATTTCAGCTAATTAGTAGCAATACAAACTCTTGCCAAACAAGAAATGTGAATGCTTAAAGATTAAATTTTATTTTATCTCTATCTAGAGGTAGGAAAACAATCTTTCGGGAGGCACAAATTAGGACGACAGCCAAAATTCATTTCTTCATTCCAAAATAAAGCCTTTATGTGTAATGAATTATTTTTCATAATTCTAGAAAGTGGCATGTTCCAGCAATTATAATTATAAAGTGTACTGTTTTTGGAGGGTAAAATAGTAAGTCATATCATTAAGATCAAAATGATGTTTAAAGGAAAACTATAACTATGCCTTTAGCATATTAAAATTAGATAATATTTGATACATCTGTCCCTGCAAAATACTTTTTATAGGTTTTCTTTGGCTCACAACTAAATTTGATGAGATAAAATATACAAATATTTGACAGGGTCAATTTCCTTTTCAAGTTGGATTTTAATTAATTCAATAACCATGTATTGATGACCTACTGTATGCAATATATTTGGCTAAATTTAGCATATCTGATTTTGCTCTATCATCATGGATCGTGAAGTTTGTGAAGAGGGGATGTTTGTGACTGGAAGCTTTTTTTTCCCATTAGCCAAATAAATAAGTAGTTAAGTGCTTAGATTTTAAAAAAAATCCACGTGGTGTTATTTTGAGAGGCATAGACTTTATCTAAGCTCCAGTTCCTTCCATTGGAAAAATGCATATTTAAATGAGGTAATATGTATAAAGGCAATGGCGGCTGGGCACGGTGGCTTATGCATGTAATCCCCGCACTTTGGGAGTCCCAGGTGGGACGATCTCTTTAGCCCGGGAGTTCAAGATCAGCCTGGGCAACAGGGAAAGACCCAGTTTCTACAAAGTATTTTTAAAGTTAGCTGGGTTCAGTGGCACGTGCCTGTAGTCTCAGCTACTTGGGAGGCTGTAGCAGAAGGATTGCTTTGGCCTGGGAGGTTGAGGTTGCAGTGAGCTGTGATCACGCTACTGCACTCCAATCTGAACCACAGAGTGAGACCCTGTCTCTAAAAATAAATAAATACATAAATAAAGCCATACATACATACATACATAAAAAATAAGGCAAAGAGTAGGCCCTCAATAACACGAGCTAATATCAATCTGTATTTCCATAAATTGGTATCATTCTATGTATCCATAGCCTCCAAACCTGTTATAGTCCAGTCCTCGGCTCCTTTTCCTGTGGCTTTAAAAATTTATATTAGATAAGGAAAAGAATCACACTATATACTTATCCTTAACTGTTTTATAGTTATTTTCAGATTTACATTTCCTGTGGTTACCAAATTACAAATGGCTACATGTAAAAACATAGCTTTCTGGACAGTTTAGTTTCTCAAAGTTCAGAGGAACTCATATGCACTTACATGTAAAAATTATATAAAATATGCATATGTTAACTTGTCATATATACTTGAAATATACCTAACAAAATGGAGAGTTCGCAATGGTGTTACACACATATTTGAAGTTGCAAATAGAAAAAAACAGATATCCAGAAATCAGGCTGAGTTTATACCCTAGAGATACTTGCAATTCTTCCATAATAAAGTGACAGAATTTGTGACTTTGAAGCTAAAAATTATGCATAACTGCATTTTACACAATTTTAGCCATCAACAACTTATATTAACAACTAAATTAAGTTATACATCAAGCCAGAAAAGATAGCAAATTTCTTATGTTCTGGTATGGGAAGAAGAAAGGCATTTTTAGTTTAAAATTTAGTATGTGACAAAAAATGGCCAGATGGTGCACACAATCCATTTGTTGCAGGGCTTCTAGTTCTTTCCATGCATTGGAAGAAAACCAGGTGACAAGTTAGGCAGCAGTTTTTATGTAGGACATTTCCAAATTGCATATAATAAGAGAATAAGGATCTAGAAGGTAACTTCCAACTAAAACAAGCTATTCTGACTCAAAGTCACAAGAATTCAGTCTTAATAATCACAAATGCTTTCTGTTCTCAAGCTTAAAAATCTATTCTCTATTTTCTTTGGACTCTCAGTGTCTTAGAATTTTTGCACACATAGTCTTACATTTTACTCTTCACAGAATGGGATTGGCAGAAAAAATGAGAGAACGTTTTGCAGTTAGTGATTTTTTCCAAGATCACAGAGCTAGTCAATACACCATGTGATTCACATAAAACATGAGAATAGCCAGTATGGGGTACCTAGAAATGAGGACCATTGCAATTATAATACAAACAAAAATTATACCCCATTTTACTAGTTTGAATCATTACCACAATAAACATGGATTCATAAGTTAGGCTGTGATAGAACCAAAAGAAGACATTTATGTGATTTTTTTTTAATGGCATGCATCTGCTCGGGACAGGCTGTGCTTTTTAGAGGAACAACTTTACCCTTCAGTAAAAAATTCTGGAGAAGTGTGATATCAAAGCTCGATTAAACTTGATATTTAAAGTCTTTATACCAAAATAATGAATCTATTCATGAACAATACAAGAATGAGATTTGACATGAAAGCTATGTCAGTATATCTCATGTCAGTGCCTAGCTAGGATGCTAATTCACAAGAAAAAATATTGTCATTCTCCAATGTCAGACAGTTATTTGAAGCCTGTCTGCTTTTTTTGGTAAAGATACTTTAAATAAGGAACCTGGGGAAAGAGTTACAGATATCTACTGGCATGAAGAGGAAGACCGTTTACTGAATATAATTGAATGGATTTTTTTTATGAGTATTGGTATTATTTCAATTTTCAATTAAAAAAATAAACTGGTATATGCAAAGTCTTCATGCTGTGGGCCATATTGAAAGATAGTAAATAATTGAAATAAAATGCCGAGATATTGGTGGGGACCCGTCTGCACCTACTAGGGTCTTGATGTTACCTGAGCCCCCTTAGGTATTTTAAATATGTGCCAGAAGACAGTGCTTCTCAGGACATGATTTTTCTATTCCTAAAAATAAGTTACAGGAAAAATAGAGAAATGAAGACTAAATGTTTCAAGAGGGAACCCATATAATTGGTTAAATGAGGCACAGGATAGCAGTGTGTGAGGCATTTTGTATTAGAGCTCATTTAAAATACCATCGGTTACATGAGGTTTCAGAAAAAAAGAAAACAGCCTGTGTTCTGCATAAACAACTGTATGCAATGTATTGTAAAATGGGTATGAGGAATTAAGGAAAGAATGCCTTTTCTTCTGGTGTTCATCTTCCTCCTGGTTCCTAGCCAACTACAACAATTTGTTTTATAATCTTGCTTATGGCACCTTCCATGGCAACAGGTGCTTACTCATTTTGACAAATGTCACTTTATTAACAATCGTGATGTATGCAAAGAGGACTAACAATCCCTCTAGTTATGCAAAGGACAGGCACAGTACCCGCTGGGGATCAGAGCCTACCAACTTTGTGACAGCTCACAGTATATTTTCACTATTGAAGCCAATGGAGTATATATTGAATATACACGTTGTTCAAGGATTGGTCCTGCTTTATGCTTGAGGCTTATGTTATTTTCAATGTGTCCTGATTTATTAAACTAGTTTTATGATGGGCACACCTAAAGAGCATCTGTCTCCTATACAAGAAATGGCCATGTTATAGTTACAAACTTGGCAATGTAGAAATAAACTTAGAAATGTAGGCAAATATGAGATGATACCTGAACATCATCTCAGCCACACCACAGTTATTGAGATATTGTTTTCTAAGGGTAAGGTCCAAACACTTTATCATATTTTTATATCTTGCATGTAGTAGATAATTTATATACATACCAATCACACACACACACACACACTCAATGTCATAGCAAACTAATTAGAAATAAAAGTTTCTAATCAAATAATGTGGAGCAAAACTATAAAATATTGTCTTAAGTTTTATAAATTTTTTAAAAAGATGATTCACAGGATTATGGAGGATATTGATCCAATTGAATAAAACATAAAGCCCTGAATACTACTCCACTCCTCCATTTTTATAGAAACTAAGAAGCAATTTAAAGATTTATTTTTTAATGTGAAGAAAAACTTTTTGTTAGATTTTCTGCTAAATGCCATTTAAATAATCAATTTGCCAACATTTAGGGAAATCGAGTATGCCACTTCTCTAAAAACTTGTGATTTCTCTTTAGGGTAACGTGTAACACACATGCATAGGAAAATTCAGGGATGTGCTTTGAAATACTATTAGTAGATAGCAAATGGGGGATAGATGGATAAAAATTTAATCTATATATTACAGGACAATAGTTAAAGGGAATAAAGTATCTCTATATACATGGGTCTCAGAATTGGCCTCAAAAATGATACTGAGTTAAAAAACACTAAGTGAAACATGGTGAATATCACATTTCCCTGTGCAAATATAAAAATAGAAAAAATATAACAATCATTGTTGATATATATTTAGGAAAGAAAGGATTAATAGTTTAATATTGAGAGTAGATTAGACACACACATATATTAAGTATATAAGAATTAGCCTTTGGATTTGTTAATCTTTTTGTTTTAATCTGCTGTATCTCTATTTACTATTTCATTCATTATTATTGTTGGTTTTTATAATTGCATTTCTTCTGCTTGGGTTTCTTATTTTTTCCCTAATAAGTTAACTGTTGAATTTATCTGTTTTCAGACTTTATTGCTTTCTTGTATGTTTTAAATATGCTTTCCTATTTCCAAATCTACAAATTTTTCAAAAAAAATTGTTTATCTCTGTCTTTGAACTTCTTTGTGCTTAGATAAATATATCTGTCTGATAATTCCTTGGAATTGGCTGATATGTGCATTATGTCTTTCCCACGTGGTTCGGCTTTCTCTGAAGCTCTGTGCGTACCTGAGAACACTGTGTATTCCTTGGTATGATGGGTTTGTTGACTTCTTTATATGTTTTGAGGCAAGTTATTAGAGGCATCAAAGTTGAAATCAGTGTATAATCATCATTGTTTTATGAAGTTTTCCATTCTATGTGATGCTTTGTGCCTTAAAGACTTCACTCTATAATATTAATATAGATACACCAGCTTTCCTTTGACTAATATTTAAGCTGCCTAATTTCTTATCCTTTGTGTATCAGTTTTCCCATGTTTTTATTTTCATGTGTGATTCTTCGATAGTATAATCCTGGATCTTATCTTTTATTGAATTTAACCTTTAACTAGTAAGCTAATTAATTTACATTTATTAGAATTGCTGTTATATTTGGATTCACTACCATCTTATTTCTTGTTTTGTATATTCCTCTTTTGCTTCATCGCTTTTACTTTTTATCACATTTCCTGCATCCTTTACATGAAGTTTTTATTTAAATTCTATTTCCCTCTTTATTCTTTTAATAGCTACCATGAAATTTTAACAAATTTATTTACTTAAAGTCTACATTAATCATTTTCTCTATTCCTTCCTTATATAACATAGGGACCTTAGAATTATAAAAATCAAATCACCTGCTATTTAGTCTTACTTATTGTCCCATATTTTAATTATATCCTTTCTTTACTCCCAAATTTAATATTTTTGTTATTTCACGCAGACTCTGTGGTTTATCTACATGCTTTCCACGTTCTTCACTCAACATTTCTTCTTGTATCTCCAGCTTTCCTTTTGTGGTTATTTTCCATCTTGCTGACATATCTTCAAAAGTTTGTTGAAGTGTGAATCTATTCACTTTTAGATTTCCTAAAGGGAGTTTTCGTTTTTCTTTTAGGTTTACTTACATCTTACTTTTGAATTATTTCAAACATGACAAAATATGTGAGAGGAGTACAAATATTAATACTTCCTATATACCTTGCGCCCACATCCTTTACTTGTTTATGTTTTACTGAATGCACTTTATCATTCTCTCTCTCTCTTTCTTCATCCTCAGTGTTCATTTTATTACCATGTTGACAGGAGGAGTTGTTCTTGATATTAAGTAAGGATTTTAAATCAGCTTATTATCACTGCAAATTTCCAAAAGAGAGAAAGAAGGGTAACAGTGTGAATCTCTCTATGGCTTCTAGTAGAAATGGAAATATTGCTTAGATTGGAGGAAGGTCATAGAGCACTCAGAAGAAATATGATCGCATTGCCATCATAGAAGCAATACATTTGTCTTTTGTCTCCTTACTTGTTTGTATTTTTTCAACTATTTAAATCAAACAATTTGAGGTGAAAGTTCACCACCACTCTCACCTATCAATAACAAGATAGAACAATGGAAATATTATTTCCCAAACATGTGTTTTCATTTTGATGATAGTCAGCTACTAATCTAGATGCTTGATATAAGAGACATTATCTAAGCTCTACCATACCTATATCAGTAGAATTACTTCCCTATTATACGTGAAGATATACAGGCATACCTTGGAGATATTGCAGATTCAGTTCCAGACCACTGCAGTAAAGCAAACATTGCAATAAAATGAGTCATACAAATTTGTTGGTTTTCCAATGCATAAAAAAGTCATGTTTACATTACAATATAACCAGCTGAGTGTGCAATAGAAGTATGTTTAAAAAACAATGCATACTTTAATTTTCAAATACTTTATTGCTAAAATGCTAATGATTATCTGTTCCTTCATCAAGTTGTGATTTTTCACAGGTAAAAGGTTTGGTCCCAGTGTTGGTAGCAGCTGACCAATCAGGGTGGTGGTTTCTTAAGGTTAATGTGGCTGTGGCAATTTCTTCTAACAAGGTAGCAATGAAGTTTGCCACATTGGTTGACTTTTCCTTTCGTGAAAGATTTTTTTTTTTTTTTTGTAACATGTGATACTGTTTGATAGCTTTTTCCCCACAGTAGAACTTCTTTCAAACCCAAATTCTGCCACTGCTTTATCAACTAAGTTTCTGTAATATTCTAAATTCTTTGTTGTTATTTCAGGAATGTTCACAGCATCATTACCAGGAGTAGATTCTATCTCAAGGAACAACTTTCTTTGCTCATCTGTAAGAAACAACTCCTAGTGCATTAAAATTGTATCTTGAAACTGCAGCAACTCAGTCACATCTTCAGGCTCCACTTCTAATTCTAGTTGTCTTGCTGTTTCCACCACATCCGCATTTACTTCCACTGAAGAGTTAAACCCCTCAAAGTCATCTGTGAGAGTTGGAGTCAACTTCTTATAAACTCCTGTTATTATTGATATTTTGGGCTCCTCCCAGAAATCACAAATGTCCTTAGTGTCATCTAGAGTGGTGAATCCTTTCCTGAAGATTTTCAATTTATTTTACCCAGATTCATCAGAGGAGCCATTATGGCAGCAATAACCTTACCATGTTTAGTTCTTATGTAATAAAACTTGAAAGTTGTGATTACTCCTTGATTCAGAGGCTACAGAATGGATGTTGTGTTAACGAGCTTAAAAACACGACTATCCTTGTTCATCTCCATCAGAACTCTTGGGTGTTCTGGTACATTGTCAATGAACAGCAATAGTTTGAAAGGACTCTTTTATTTCTGAGAAGTAGGTCTCAAGAGCGGGATAAAAATATCCAGTAGACCATACTGTTAACAGATATGCTGTCATTCAGACTTTGCTCCATTTATAGAGTACAGGCACAGTAGATTTAGCATAATTTTTACTATTTTAAGAATCGTAAATCAGTATTGGCCTCAACTTCAATTTACCAGCTGCAATAGCCCCTACCAAGAGTGTCACCCTGTGCACTGAAGCTTTAAAGCCAGGCATTGACTTATTTTCTAGCCATGAATGTCCTAGACAGCATCTTCTTTCAATATAAGTCTGTTTCATCTACACTGAAAATCTCTTGTTTAGTGTAACAACCTTCATCTATTATGTTAGCTAGATTTTCCAGATTATGTGCTAAAGCTTCTACATCAGCACATGCTAGTACTTCACCTTGCACTTTTTCTTTTATTTAGGGATGGCTTCTTTCCTTAAAAATTATCAGCCAACTTCTTCTAGCTTCTCACTTTTCTTCTTCATTTCTCTCAGCCTGAAGAGAATTGAAGATAATTTGGGCCTTGTTGTAGTTGGTTTGATTTTCTATCCAGACTAATACAACGTTCTTCATATCAGCAACAAGTCTGTTTTACATTCTTCATCGTTCGTTTGTTCACTGTAGTAGCACTTTCAATTACCTTCCAGAACTTTCCCTTTGTCTTCCTAAGTTGGCTGTTTGTTATAAGAGACCTAGCTTTTAGCCTCTCTCAGCTTTCAACACGCCTTCTTCATTAAGTTTAATCATTTCCAGCTTTTGACTTAAAGTGAGAGATGTATGATGCTTTTCTTCTCACTTGAACACTTACAGGCCATTGTAGGGTTATTACTTGGTCTAATTTTAATATTGTTGTGTCTCAGGGAATAGTGAGGCTTGAGGAGAAGAAGAGAGATAGAAGAACAGCTAGTTGCTGAAGAAGTGAGAACACACATGATATTAATTAAGTTCACTGTCTTATATGTGCAGAGTGTATGGTGTCCCACAATTACAATAGTGACATAAAAGATCATTGATCACAGATAACCATAAGTAATATAACGATAATGAAAAAATCTGAAATATTGTGAGAATTACTGGAATATGACACAGAAACCAAAAGTGAGCACATGCTGTTGGAAAAAACGGTGTGGATAGAATTGCTCAAGGCAGGCTGGCCACAAACCTTCAATTTGTAAAAAACACAGTATCTACAAGAAAAGTGCAATAAAACAAAGTACGCTTGCCATTGCTGCAGGTTACAGAGAAGAAAAGTGGAAGAGATTAGATTCAAATCAAATCTCTCTGATGCCAAAATCCATGATCTTAATCATTAAATACATTGCTTCCAATTTTATGTCTAGATAATATATATTTCATAGGTTTTATATAAAAATCTATTGTTTAACATCATCTCATTAGTTATATATATATTATATTATATTCAGAAAGTTTAAACAATGGTTGCTTAAATGAACTACTGCTTTATTAAGCAAGAAACAAATCTTAATCTGTAATATATATTTAGAAGTAGCATTTATAACATTAAAATAAGCCATGATGGTTTTTCCAAAATAACGAGAAAATGACCCCTTAAATCAATTATACTTTAAAAAGAAAGATGCCTGTTTTGTCTATCTTTATGAAGGAGATGAAATTTGGGAAGGCAAAAACTTGAGGTTGTTAAAAGAAGCAAGTTAACTCATGTTTATGTTTTATAACTTATTTTTTAAAACAACCTTGAGTTGAGTTTTCTTTGTATTTATTTTGTACTATTTTAAGATGTGTAGGTCATTTGCAAGTAGTTAGTTTCTGAATTTTCGGTGCAATCCAAATACTTAGTTTAGTATTACCTGTGGTTTACCTGCTAATTTAAACAGATGACTATAACATGCAAATTAAGATTATAACCACGCATTTTCCACTGCAAACTATATGGAGAGAGTACTCGATATGAAAAAGACAAAAAATAAAAATTACATAGTTTCTATTTTCTTTGCAGTTTAAAAATGAATTGGAAAATGAATTAGTAATAATGTTTAAAATGCATTTAATTGTGTTTTTTAATGTTGCATGGCATAAAATTTTGATAGCTCGGTTGGAAATGTATGTCTGAACTAGATTTCAGAGAAATTGTTTTCCTCTTTGTATTGGTGAAATACTAACTGCTGTGTCTTGATATGACCACTTGATGGAACTCTTTCATTTCGCTTTCAGCAATCTCTAAGCAGTGACAAACTTACCTTTCTGGGCAGGTATAAAAGTATATATATATATGTGTGTGTGTATATATACATATGTATGTATGTGTGTGTGTATATATATGTATATATATGTGTGTGTATATATATATGTATACGTGTGTGTATATATGTGTATATATATATATGTATGCTTAAAGGAATTCGTTATTTGGCATATTTAGTATTCCCTACCGTTTTTAATGTATGTGAATTTTATTTATTTCTATGGAGAACCACAGTGTTAGTAAGTCGATCTGTAGAAAAGAAATAAAATACTACTTCTTAAATAAGCTCTTGTTCTCATTTCCCTCCAAGAATTTTTTGCAGAAAATTAATTTTAAATAATTCTAAATATTTAAATATAATAATATCGAAGATGTTATTTTCTTTATAATCAAACTGAAACTCTATTTCTGGGATGCCTTCAAAATTAATAGTCAGAAGCATTCACAAGGTCTTGGGAATTAGAGGGTGTTAGGTAGCTGTGGGAACTTCCTAACAATTATCGTTATTAAGAAAGATAGCTTGAGAAGGTGAGAGATTGATTTTGAAGTGAACCTTTCAATAAAGTCATATAGAGCAATTAGGAAAAACTAGAAGTGAAGGACGGGGTGAAAATCGCCTTCTCTTCATTGAAAACATTCACGCTATAGGTCATCCAAGAGCTGTGGATTAGGTATCAATCATCTATTTGTGACCTTTCATTTAAACTTTCTGAAGTTTTGCATAAAATAGGAATAATCGTAAATCTCTCATGAGGCTCAGATACAATAAAACTCACTATAGTAATACATTTGTAAACTCTAAAAACATCGTGGAACTAGTAGTTGTTGGAATGATCACATTGTTGTAAAGAAAGCCCACATTAAGCATGTCAGCATATCTCGGAGAAAAAGGCCGTCTTCGGTAACTCTACCTTACAAAATATTTTCCATGCTCTGTAGTGTAGTGTCTGGCTCCTAGTCACAGGAATCCGAAGGAAGTAAGGCCTCTTTTTTGTTTGCCATTTATTCTAAGTGATCTCTGCCACTTCAGTGGCATCTAGTCCTGTGCTAATGGTGGCCAAATCATTTTTCCAGTCCAGAATCTCTACATGAACTCCACCATCCTATTAGACACTTTCTCCCCAATATTCTGGAAACTTAAATTTCTCTTTGTCTTAAACCAATCTCACTGTGTTTATTCTGCAAAACTGTTGCATACACTTGGCTGACAGAGTTTTTGGTTTTTAAATTGATGACCGTGATTAATTTCTCTTTTGGCTCTCCAGTACCCAGCCTGCAGTAGTCAGAGACCGATTAACCATTGAATGAATGAAGTATTTTGAAGCTCAAGACATAGATTTGACCTAATGGTGATAATTTCAAACATTAATTTGTTTTATTGTGACTCTGTTAGAGATTGGCTTGTACAATATTACTTTCCTACTGATTCTTGTTTTTATCTATTTTTGGTCCACACAAGGCATTGAAAATATAAGGCACTGAATGTGCCCTCATTTTCAGAGTTTAAAAGAAATTTCATTGCTGCACTAATGATAAAAATTTAATCAACTCTTTTTTAGGAATAAGTTATAAAATACTATTAATGCTTTTTCTCTATATACACTTTTTCTTCTTGAATTACTGGAGTGAGGAAACTCACTTAAGAGGAATGTCTTTCAATAAGAGCATCTGTAAGGAAAAAGCATATTTTCACTGCCAAGAAAAACTATCAGATAAAATACATTCATTGTACAAAAAAATTATGAACGATTTCTGTAGACATGCAATATGGTATGTACTATTGAATGTGTTGGGGATAAAGTAATAAACAAAAGTACGTGTTCTTACATTCTTTGAGCTTGTGTGGGAAACCCAATATAAACAAATGTGCTATTTATATTTTGGTTTAACTTATTTTATTTCAGGTTGCAACAGAACTATACAAAATGTGAAGTAGGGAAGGTGATGAAGTAACAGAGGCTGCTATTTTCTAATGGGTTGTCAGAGAAGATCTGTCTAAGGGGAGACTTTATATAGATATCTGAGTGAAATGATGGGCCAAGTCACTTGGGGAAGACATTTTGGATTGCCTCGAGAGGTCTCAAGAACCTTCCAGGGCTCTCCAGAACCCCTCTTCAGGGATCTCTGAAAAGATACTGATTACAGAGATGTCTGAGGACTGAGCTGGGACAATCCAACATTTGTAGTACTGATGCAAAGAAAGCCCACCAAAAGAGATTTAGATCATTTCTACAGTTCTATAAAAATATTTTTATGACTCCCAATTTTCATTTAGTTAGCGTATTTTTTCTTCTTCATGTCACGTTTACCCTTTTGTTGACTGTAAAGAAATCCATACACTTACGCAATGTATTCTGTGACAGCATAAGCTGTTTTCAATGATGGGAGCATCAATTTATAGGTAAGTATAACTCAATTAAAGCACATAAGTTCAGGTACTAAAATCAATACAAAGAGCATATTCTGCTACCTCCCAGTCGCCCGCCCCCGGTTTACATATGCTTAACATTTCTGGTGGACAGAATCTTGCTGCTTGTGTGGGATTCTTGACATCACAATATTCATCGTAGAGTAGGCATGCCATGCTTTTAATTTAAATCAATAAGGTAATTTCAAGGGGCAGGGAAGTGAGCAAAAGGGGGCTTATGACCCTTTTTCCTAAAGAGCAACCAATGGTCAGCCACGATTGATTGCTGCGCATGGCCACTCCTGAGATCCCAGTTCTAATATCATAAATAATCAAGTACATGAAAATAATAGAAAATGAAACCCATCCTTTTCTGACAACTGTGTCCTGCTTCTGGAGATAAAAGTAATGATTTTCCCAGAAAATTTTTAAGCACCATTTGGAGGAAAAGCTAAAGAGAGATTTGAATATTATTCCATTAGGACAGGATTGCCTGGTAACTTACAGGACACCCATTTAAATGTGAACTTCAGATAAGCTTGTAAGTATTTAAGATGTTCTTATACTAAAAAGTGATTTGTTTTTTACATGAAATTGAAATATAAGTAGAAATCCTCTATTTTTATTTGCTAAATCTGACAATCCTATGTTAGGAATACTTTAGACAGATGAGGGTAAGATACTTTTTCTGGAAACATCAAGCAACCTATTTTTGTTAGTCCATCAATCAAAGCCAAGGAGCCAATAAGATAGATTAGTACAGCTAAATGTCTTAGTCTATTGGCAAAAAGTGTGGGTGTAGTATTTTTCAAGACAAAAGAAAGGACGTTAGCTTTTAGATGGATGAAATGTTCTTTCTTAGCTATGATTTTATTTAAAATATACTGAGATGAGAAAATCAATCCTTTCTCAGATGAGAAGAAATCCAAACATAAGCACAATAAAACGTGTGAAAGCAATAAAATACATGCTATAGAATTCAACCATATTCAAATATATACTGATAGAGCAAATATGAGAGAGGATAATAAGACATGAAGCTACACTAGGCCCTCTTCCATGAAAAATCATAGGCTCAAATTGTCTATGGAGGGGCTAGGCCACTCATAATGACAAAAGATGAAGACACTAATAAGAGTTATATAACATTTTTAGTAGTTATATTAAGCTTCTAAGTGAGGTTAAAAAGTAACAGAAATATTCCCAACCGTGTGATAAAAACATTAAAAAATTACTACAATTGACAGAACTCCAGAATCATAAGAGACTTGTTAGATTCTAAAGGAAGTTGCTAATGAATAAGGAAAGCTGTTAAACAGGCATTGAAAATCTCCAAAGAACTAAGGCATGCATTAAAGAAATCTTCAGGAAAATGCAATATAGTAAAATTCAGAAAAAAATGTTTAACTGTGGTGTGGTATAAAATTCCAGTGGTGTGAATTTCAGAATCAAGAATAGACCTGAGAAGGAAGAGGAGGAGGAGGAGGAGGGGGACCTTTCTAGCAAAGATCATTACCTGTCAAAACCATGAAGTCTCTTAATAAAATAAGCTACTGACTAGATTTTAAATTTGCATTGAAAATGCCATGATTATTAAAAATTTCTACATAAAAAAAGGCCTGGGTTATTTGAATGTGTTCTCTAACTCTGGTTGTGTGCTTGGAATTAAAGCCCTATCACTGGCGTTCCAACTCTGCTGTGATCCTATTTTGGGGGCTAGTTCCTGGCAATGATGCTATGAGCATATTTGCCAAATTGTCTAAAGACCACTTTTCTTGTTATGCAAATATCAGTTTAGTCATCCAACTTGTGTATACAGTTCTGGAACAAGAAGCATCTGAAAAAAAAAGAACATATTATGACACTTAGCTAAAAGTGGGGGATGGGGATATACTTTGGAGGAAAATAATTCTATCAAGGACCTAATATATTCAGTTTTGTTTGTTAAAAACAAATTTCCAATGGTACCAAGCCAGAAATGAATTAAAATAAAAATGGAAGTTAACATGAAAAATTAACAAAACTTAATCATTTCTATTTGTTTTTGTTAACTGTGCTTAATAAGTGTTCAGAAAAAGCATGGTATTATATTAATGTCTCGTAAATATTTGAAAATGTATAATTTAGCACTTCTTACATTTCTTTATTATTATTATTATACTTTAAGTTCTAGGGTACATGTGCACAATGTGCAGGTTTGTATACATGTGCCATGTTGGTGTGCTGTACCCGTTAACTCCTCATTTACATTAGGTATTTCTCCTAATGCTATCCCTCCCCCAACCCCCCGCCCCATGACAGGCTCTGGTGTGTGATTTTCCCAACCCAGTGTTCAAATGTTCTCATTGTTCAATTCCCACCTGTGAGTGAGAACATGCAGTGTTTGGTTTTCTGTCCTTGCGATAGTTTGCTCAGAATGATGGTTTCCAACTTCATCCATGTCCCTACAAAGGACATGAACTCATCCTTTTTTACAGCTGCATAGTATTCCATGGTGTATATGTGCCACATTTTCTTAATCTAATCTATCATTGATGGACACTTGGGTTGGTTGCAAGTCTTTGCTATTGTGAATAGTGCCACAATAAACATATGTGTGCATGTCTTTATAGTACCATGATTTATAATCCTTTGGGTATATATCCAGTAATGGAATTGCTGGGTCAAATGGTATTTCTAGTTCGAGATCCTTGAGGAATCACCACACTGTCTTCCACAATGGTTGAACTACTTTACAGTCCCACCAACAGTGTAAATCCTTCCTATTTCTCCACATCCTCTCCAGCACCTGTTGTTTCCTGACTTTTTAATGATGGCCATTCTAACTGATGTGAGATGGTATCTCATTGTGGTTTTGATTTGCATTTCTCTGATGACCAGTGATGATGAGCCTTTTTTCATGTGTGTGTTGGCTGAATAAAGGTCTTCTTTTGAAAAGTGTCTGTTCATATCCTTTGCCCACGTTTTGATGGGGCTGTTCGATTTTTTCTTGTAAATTTGTTAAAGTCTTCGTTGATTCTGGATATTAGCCCTTTGTCAGATGGGTAGATTGCAAAAATTTCCTCCCATTCTGTAGGTTGCCTGTTCACTCTGATGGTAGTTTCTTTTGCTGTGCAGAAGCTCTTTAGTTTAATTAGATCCCATTTGTCTATCTTGGCTTTTGTTGCCACTGCTTTTGGTGTTTTAGTCATGAAGTCCTTGCCCATGCCTATGATCTGAATGGCTTTGCATAGGTTTTCTTCTGGGTTTTCATGGTTTTACATATAACATTTAAGTCTTTAATCTATCTTGAATTAATTTTTGTATAAGGTGTAAGGAAGGGATCCAGTTTCAGCTTTCTACCTATGGCTAGCCAGTTTTCCCAGCACCATTTATTAAATAGGAAATCATTTCCTCATTTCTTGTTTTAGTCAGGTTTGTCAAAGATCAGATGGTTTTAGATGTGTGGTGGTATTTCTGAGGCCTCTGTTCTGTTCCATTTGTGTATGTATCTGTTTTGGTACCAGTACCATGCTGTTTTGGTTACTGTAGCCTTGTAGTATAGTTGGAAGTCAGGTAACATGATTCCTCCAGCTTTGTTGTTTTTGCTTAGGATTGGCTTGGCAATACAGGCTCTTTTTTGGTTCCATATGAGTTTTAAAGTAGTTTTTTTCCAATTCTGTGAAGAAAGTCATTGGTAGTTTGATGGGGATGGCATTGAATCTATAAATTACCTTGGGGAGTATGGCCATTTTCACAATAGTGATTCTTCCTATCCATGGGCATGGAATGTTCTTCCATTTGTTTGTATCCTCTTTTATTTCATTGAGCAGTGGTTTGTAGTTCTTCTTAAAGAGGTCCTTCACATCCCTTGTGAATTGGATTCTTAGGTATTTTATTCTCTTTGTGGCAATTGTGAATGGGAGTTCACTCATGATTTAGCTCTCTGTTACTGGTGTATAGGAATGCTTGTGATTTTTGCACATTGATTTTGTATCCTGAGACTTTGCTGAAGTTACTTATCAGCTTAAGGAGATTTTGGGCTGAGATGATGGGGTTTTCTAAATATAAATCATGTCGTCTGCAAACAGGGACAATTTGACTTTCTCTTTTCCTAATTGAATATTTATTTCTCTTTATTTCTTTATTTCTTTCTCTTGCCTGATTGCCCTGGCCAGAACTTCCAGCACTATGTTGAATAGGAGTGGTGAGAGAGGGCATCCCTGTCTTGTGCCAGTTTTCAAAGGGAATGCTTCCAGTTTTTGCACATTCAGTAAGATATTGGCTGTGCGTTTGTCATAAATAGCTCTTATTATTTTGAGATACGTCCCATCAATACCAAATTTATTGAGAGTTTTTAGCACGAAGCGCTGTTGAATTTTGTCAAGGGCCTTTTCTAAATCTATTGAGATAATCATGTGGTTTTTGTCTTTGGTTCTGTTTATGTGATGGATTATATTTATTGATTTGCGTATGTTAAACCAGCATTGCATCCCAGGGATGAAGCCAACTTGATCTTGGTGGATAAGCTTTTTGATGTGCTGCTGGATTCGGTTTGCCAGTATTTTATTGAGGATTTTCGCATCGATGTTCATCAGGGATATTGGTCTAAAATTCTCTTTTTTTGTTGTGTCTCTGACAGGCTTTGGTATCAGGATGAAGCTGGCCTCATAAAATGAGTTAGGGAGGATTCCCTGTTTTACTATTGTTTGGAATAGTTTCAGAAGGCATGGTACCAGTTCCTCTTTGTACCTCTAGTAGAATTCAGTTGTGAATCCTGGCCTTTTTTTGGTTGGTAGGCTATTAATTATTGCCTCAATTTCAGAGTCTGTTGTTGGTCTATTCAGGGATTCAGCATCTTTCTGGTTTAGTCTTGGGAGGATGTATGTGTCCAGGAAGTTATCCATTTCTTCTAGATTTTCTAATTTATTTGCATAGAGGCATTTATAGTATTCTCTGATGGTAGTTTGTATTTCTGTTGGATCGGTGGTGATATCCCTTTTATCATTTTTTATTGCGTCTATTTGATTCTTCTCTCTTTTCTTCTTTATTTGTCTTGCTAGCGGTCTATCAATTTTGTTGATCTTTTAAAAAAAACCAGCTCCTGGATTCATTGGTTTTTTTGAAGGGTGTTTTGTGTCTCTATTTCCTTCAGTTCTGCTCTGATCTTAGTTATTTCCTGACTTCTGCTAGCTTTGGGATGTGTTTGCTCTTGCTTCTCTTGTTCCTTTAATAGTCATGTTAGGGTGTTGATTTTAGATCTTTCCTGCTTTCTCTTGTGGGCATTTAGTGCTATAAATTTCCCTCTACATACTGCTTTGAATGTGTCCCAGAGATTCTGGTATGTTGTGTCTTTTTTCTCATTGGTTTCAAAGTACATCTTTATTTCTGCCTTCATTTCGTTATGTACCCAGTAGTCATTCAGGAGCAGGTCGTTCAGTTTCCATGTAGTTGTGCAGTTTTGAGTGAGTTTCTTAATCCTGAGTTCTAATTTGATTGCACTGTGGTCTGAGAGATAGTTTGTTGTGATGTGTGTTCTTTTACATTTGCTGAGGAGAAGCACTTCTTACATTTCTGATGTGAAAACTGTTTAAACACTATGGCATCCTAGTTTAAAAATTACATATTGAGTGGTCCAAACAGACCGTAAAGTTTTCAGAAAGCAATATTCATATCACGTACATTGAAGTTAGTTTCGACTGGATATTATACGAAACTGCTTATTTAGGCAAGATAGTGTTTTCTTTTAATATTGCAATGTGTGATGTACTAAAGAACTTTAATGTTGAAGCTTTAAAAAGACAGAAATAAGAGAAACCCAAACACATTCTGACTGGCTGTAAAAGTAAGAATAAATAGTACTTGCAAAGCATCATAAAATGGATATAACAGCAAAAAAAAAAAAAAAAATGGGTAGAAATGTTATCGTTGATTTTTCTTTGTTTCCTCAAGGAGGAAAAATAACACTTTTATCATGGTTGGGACATAACTTCTAAAGAAAAACAAGTTTAGAGCTTTCTATGTATTTTCTATTTCTTTCTTTAGACAATATTACCACGTGGTCTGGTCTAATGCAGCTGTGACACATACACATACACACACATCGCCGACCAGGATATGCTGTGCTATTGCTTTTGCTTCTTCGTGTGAATATTGAAAGGCCACAGGGTCACCTTCAGCTCCTTGGACACTGGCTTCCTGTGTGTCCTGCTGTGCATATAGGGCCTGCTACCGTGGTGTTTCCTCTGAGTCCCACACGCTGTGCCATTTTTGTACGAATTGAGCCAGATATTTTCTAATGGCATCATGGTCTGCCACTGGAATTTTACACTGAAAAGTTAGCAATAAGCATTTTACTACTCATTATTATTTATATGTTGCTATGTAATAAAGCACCGCAAAGCTTAATGACTTCAAATCACAGCCATTTTATTGGGTATGATGCCATGAGACAGCAATATGGGCAGGATGAAGAAGAGAGAACTCGTCCATGATTGACATGGTTTTGGCTGGGACAGCTCAGCTGGACATAGTGGAACCCATTGGCCTCATTTGCACGTGGGGCCTGGTACTTGCTGTTGGCTGGAATGCCATGGGTCTCTTCCATGTAGATTGTGTTTCTGCCTGTGGCCTGTCACTCTCCCGTCTCTCTGTGTGGTTACCCTCCTTAATAGGAGATTCCGGAATTCTTTATTCGGAGCTGAGTTCCGAAAGGGAAAGTAGAAACTGAAGACCTGAGCTCAAAAGTCCTAGAACATAACTTCTGTGACATTTCATTGATCAAAGCAAGCCACGTGGGCAACCCAGATTCAGGAGTTAAAGAAACAGACTTCACCTCTTGACAGGAGGGTGGCAAACACCTTAGAAAACGCGCATAGGCATGACCATTGGTGGGCAGTTTTTATCACTGTAGCACACTGCTTTTATGGGAGATGTGCAGTGGCCTTTGAAATGAACAGCTGTACCCAATATCATTTTGCTTTGAATAAGGCAGGAGCATGGATTCTAATTTTTCTCCCAAGTATTCCCTGAAGGAAAAAAATTTATATATCCATTTGTGGTTATAATGTTAAATTAGTTTTAAAAGTTTACAATTTTGATATAATCTCTTCCTCCTCAAGTAGCTTAGCTGGTTAATTCAGAAGGACTAAATGCATCTATTTCTATTTTTCTCCCTGTTTGAAAATAGACAAGTCACCTGTACTAATTTTCTATGATAAGACGTGGAGACTAGGTTATATATCTTTGCAGATAAGCACGCTCAGAACTGAAAGAATAAAGTTGAAAGTATGTTGTTTCAGTAGGGAACAGTGGGAAATAATTAATAACCCACATTAGTTCTGTGTGTTGGAATGTTGTTGTGGGGGTAGGAGAAGTAATTATTTTGCAGTTAAATTAATACAAGTCTACTTCCTGATGCTTCTGCTACAGTAACTTCTTTTTGTCTTACCACCTCGAATCCATGTGTTTTGTGATGTGCCATTATCTTGCTTTAAGCTCTTCAGTTTCTTCCAGTGGCTGGTAGAAAACAGTGAAAATTCCTTAGTGTGACATTTATGAGCCTTGCCTGGTTCCAGCTGTCACTCATCATGCCCCACCTCACGGCCTGTGCCCCAGCCAATCAAACTGCCTGTAATTTTCTCAGATGGCAGTCTGGGTCAGACCTGCAAGGCTTCTCGTTCAGTGCTCTCTGTTGTAGCTTCCTTTGGTCCCGGACTTCTTTTACTCTCCCACCTCCCAGAAAACTTGGTCCAAGAACAATGCTTCTCTCTTTAACCTTAGCTCAATACTGAATCTTAAGTGAATCTTCTTTATAATCGCCTCCTCTTATGTAGAAGTGACTGTTTTATCCCATGTGTGCTAATTTCCAGACCTTCATAAGTTTTATCTTTGAAGCTATAGTATACTCCTGCATTTAATTACTTACTTATCTTTTTCTATGGCTGGACTGCGGTAAATATATCTTTATTTTTTTTTTTTGTCTAAATCCTCTCTTCCTAGGACAATGTCTGGCGCATGTTTGGTATTGAAGAAATGAAGCTTGCTGAATTAATGCACATATGCCAAAATCCCTTTTGATAGTGAGTCTTCCTAGTAAATATTCTAGACATGTTCTAAGACAGATGCATAAGTATTATCTCAGCATGGACTTTCCCTGTATGATTCAGAACAGATTACTCATATATGATTCTTTGTTTTTTTTTTTTTAATTGAGACTGGAACCATGATGAGAAGGTGAATGTGATCAGTCTGAGGATGTGCTCGGCTAGATTTCTGCAGGGTAAATTTTCTCCTCTATGCCATAAAATAACCAGCAGACTGTTTAAGAGCCACCAGGAACTCCAGTTTTTCTTTCAGAAGTCTGTTAAGACATAATGTTTGATGTGCTTGCTTTCCAAGGCATACATTAGTTGAGTGCAATTATATAAAGGAATGTTGTACCCACAAGCCATATTGCACTGAGTATGTTCTGCAGAAATGTACCTTGATATGCCACATAACACCCATACACATTTGCGGGCCTGCACTCATTATCGATTGAAAACAATCTGATCGAAAAGTGACAGTCTCGATTGCGATTTTCATTTGATCTTACAAGTTATTTCCAAGGGCCACGGTGTTGGCACATTTTTAACTCCTGTGTCTCCTTCACCCTCTACAACAGACTTAGCCCCACCTTTTCATGGAAAAGCACAAGACCCTCAAATCATTGTGTTGTCCTAACGGCTTTCAAAGAATTACTTCCTTCGAAGTTATTTTCCTCTTTTTTTAACTTACGTTTCTAAAGCTAGAGTCAGGATAGTTGATTCTGGTGCTGAAAAAAATCAGTTAATAACCATTTTTATAAACTTCTACACATTTCTTTGGTGTAGGGTTGGTGTCGTGGAATATTGTGCATTTGGAGGTTAGAAAGAAACTGTTTCACTTCTTTTTTTTTTGAGGCAGGATCTCACTCTTGCCCAGGGTGGAGTGCAGTGGTGCGATCCCGGCTCACTGCAACCACCGCCTCCCGGGTTCAAGTGATTCTCCTGCCTCAGGCTCCCAAGTAGCTGGGATTACAGGCACCCGCCACCACGCCCAGTTAATTTTTGTATTTTTAGTAGAAATGGGGTTTCACCATGTTGGCCAGGCTGGTCTCAAACTCCTGACCTCAGGTGATCTGCCTGCCTCGGCCTCCCAAAGTGCTGGTATTACAGGTGTGAGCCAACGCGCCTGGCTGGTTCACATTTTAAATATGCAACTTTTTAACCAAATGATTTGGGGCAAGTTTCTCCTGTTTTTCTTTTTTTTTTTGAAATAGAGTTTCATTCTTGTTGCCCAGGCTGGAGTTCAATGGCGCAATCTCAGCTCACCACAACCTCTGCCTCCCAGGGTCAAGCGACTCTCCTGCCTCAGCTTCCCTAGTAGCTGGGATTACAGGCATGCGCCACCATGCCCAGCTAATTTCATGTTTTTAGTAGAGACGGGGTTTCTCCATGTTGGTGAGGCTGGTCTCAGACTCCCGCCCTCAGGTGATCCGCCAGCCTCGGCCTCCCAAAGTGCTGGGATTACAGGCATGAGCCACCGTGCCCAGCCATTTCTCCCCTTTTTCACATGTTTTCTCAGCTATAAAATATTTATCCCTGTAGATCTCTGTTCACCTCGAAAGTCAAGATAAAACTTTCCATTTGCTTCCCAGTATATATTTGGACATTTTGCCATAGTGAACTTACCCATGCCTGTTTTTAAGTGTGTTCATTTGTATTACTTTGGAAAAGCAATTATCTTGCCATCCTCTTTGTTGTCTTCAGATTTCTACTCCCTATTTTTCATTGAGATTTTCTTCTGCCCTCAAGTAGTACATGCTCATCCATCTCCATTGCATATCAATAGGCCTTTGAAAATAATCCTAGCTATAAATCCTGACTATTAATTAATTCAGAATTATTTACTCATCTGCATCATCCTGATTTATATTCCTATGTTTCCCACACTGTGTTCAGTGGTAGAAACACATGCTAAATTATGCATGTACATTTTCTTTTTTCTTTTTTTTTTTAGACAGGGTATCACTCTGTTGCCCAGGCTGGAGTGCACTGGCACAATCTTGGCTCACTGCAACCTCTGCCTCCTGGCTTCAAGCGATTCTGCTGCCTCAGCCTCCCAAGTAGCTGGGATTACAGGTGTCCACCACCATGCCTGGCTAATTTTTGTATTTTTACTAGAGACGGGGTTTCACCTGTGGGCTGGGCTGGTCTCAAACTCCTGACCTCGTGATCTGCCCTCCTCGGACTCCCAAAGTGCTGGGATTCACATGTTCATTTTCCAGTCACTATTTACGCATTCTTCAATCATACTGCTTTTCTCAGCGTATACATACATAAAATGTTTTCTGTGCATCAAGCCTTATTCTAGGCACTGGGGATAGACTAAAAACAAACAAAATAGGATAATCTGTTCCCCTGCCCCCTTGAAACTCACGGTCAAACAGAAGAAAAATATATGAAACAAAAGAATAAGCCGGGCGCGGTGGCTCACGCTTGTAATCCCAGCACTTTGGGAGGCCGAGGCGGGCGGATCACGAGGTCAGGAGATCGAGACCACGGTGAAACCCCGTCTCTACCAAAAATACAAAAAAAAAATTAGCCGGGCGTGGTGGCGGGCGCCTGTAGTCCCAGCTACTCGGAGAGGCTGAGGCAGGAGAATGGCGTGAACCCAGGAGGTGGAGCTTGCAGTGAGCCGAGATCGCGCCACTGCACTCCAGCCTGGGTGACAGAGCAAGACTCCGTCTCAAAAAAAAAAAAAAAAGAAAAAAAAAAAAAAAAAAAAAAAAAAAGAATAAAGTAAATAATTTTGTCATTTGAATAAACACAAAGATAGAGTGATATTATAGAACAAAATCCTTAACTACTTTTGGACAATGAGTAAGAGTTTTTAAAGAAATGCCATTTAAACAGATACTTTAAAAATAAAGAAAGATTCACCGAATGACAGGGATCAAGGAGGACGTATGAATAAGTAAAATTAACCTAGAGAGGAACTTAAGGAAGAAACGTAGATCAGAATGTGCAGAGCTTTGAAAGAGTCATTTTAAGAATGTTCTTACCTTTTCTGAAGGGTACTGGGAAGATACCGAAAAGTTTCAGCAGAAGGGTAACTTGACCTCATTTGTATTTTTAAAGAAATCATTCTAGTTTCTGTTTGTGGAGCAAGAAAAAAGACAGATTGTTTGGGAAAGAACAGGAAGTGGGGGAAGATGGTGAGTAGAATTGTACAAGTAGGTTTTGCAAATATATGTGTAGAGCTAGAAGAAATATCTGGTACAGATATAAATTTGGGTCCCTTCAGTCTATCATTATTAAAGGAAAGAATGGGAGTAGGTGAGATTGCATTGAGTGTATATTGCATGAAGAGTGGGGAAAAGAAATTATGAGGAACTTCAACACTTTAAAATTAAGTAGAAAAGTAGGACCTGGTAAGGAACAATCAAGATGCAAGAATGATAGAGGTGTGAGGAACATCCTCAGAATGAGGTTACATTGTATGATGGGTGCTGTGATCACAGCCCTCTTTAAGGGTGGTCTCAACTGCCTGCAACCAATGACTGATCAACAGACGGATATGAAGGCACAGTCTACCCGTTCCAACTAGAACATGGCCTTTATACAACTCTGAAGTGTTATTTTACCAGTGTCCCCATAGGCTGAAGCTGCGTCCAGCCCACTTTCTCTCCTTGTCCTACCATGCTTCTCTCTACTTTCCTAGGTATTGATCCCAAGAGAATTCCATAAAAGACATCCTTCTTGTTAGTATCCATCTGACATTCTCCTTCCCTGGGAACACAACTGGTAGCACATGGAAAACTGCATGTGTGTGTGTGTGTATGTGTGTGTGTGTATCTGTGTATGTGTGTGTATGTATGTGTGTGTGTATGTGTATGTATGTGTGTGTATGTGTGTTTATGTATGTGTGTGTATGTGTGTGTGTATGTGTGTGTATGTATGTGTGTGTATGTGTGTGTATGTGTGTGTATGTGTGTGTATGTATGTGTGTGTATGTGTGTGTATGTGTGTTTATGTGTGTGTGTGTATGTGTGTGTTTAAAGAGTGTGCTAGATTGTGTCTAGTAATCTTGCACAGTCAATAAATAATGTCTGCAATAGGAACAAAGTAGTGATTCGCCCTTTTGTTTCAGTAGTGAATGCAGCTAAATTGGTCAAGTCATGCCAGCAGCAATGGAATTGGACCGTGTAGAGGAATAAGAGAGGGAGACTTAGGATGGGTAATGTTGACAATCTTCCTGAAGAGCTTAGGAGGAAACACAAAATCAGGACAGTGGTAACACATGTAAAATTTGTTTCAGGTGGAAGAAATGACATTGACTTTGGAATGTTCCTCCACAGGTGGCGGAGGGGCCATAGGAAAGACTGGCGTTAGGTTGACTAGAGGAGGATGCAGCACAGTTTCCTGTCTTGGCTTTTGTTTGTTTCAGGGAAGAAAGAGACAAAGATTAAGGACAGCAGAGGGAAATACAGGTTGTGTTTGTGGTGAAAGATTAAAATAGTCATTCTGAAGGGTGATGGGTTGAATTGAGAAAATAAACGTGGTCTCTTTTTTTTTAGGCAGCATCAGGAGTTCAGTTGAGAGTAATGACAATGAATTTATACGGCACAAATGTAGGCAATCACATGTTCTACTTGTTTTCTTGTTTAATATAAATGGCCATGCATTTTGGGTTGGTTGGTAAATGGTGTTTGTGATGAAAACATCTGTTTCCCTTTTTTTTTACTCTCTTAAGAAAAATACCATTTAAAGAAAATTTAAATTACCTTGCATTTGAAAAGAACACATCAATAAGCTTATATAAACATTTTCTCTGTTGGGGAATACTTCCTAATGAATCGCATCCTTTGTCTATAGGGTAAAAGGAAAGAACATTATCTGACTAATAAGGAAGAAGGAGCTCTTTGTGAATCTATAATAATAAGCATAGATATTTGTCAGGCTAAACTTACCTGGTTGAGCCTCTATAATTAGAATATGACTGATGAAGAGAAGAAATATTTGTATATAATGTAATGAAAGGCTTTGTAAAGTTTATTTGCATAGGGGATGTAGGTGGAAGGCTGGCTCAAATTAATCAGTATTATCTGCGGAAGTGATGGCATTCCACTTCGGAGAATAAACGACATGACATCCTGTGGTTCCTTTGAATTCTGGACATTACATGAAAGGGGACATATTATTGCTCTCTTAAATAATATCCGACTTGTAATTAAAAATGAATGTAGGGTTTAATGACTTCTTTTGTCTTCTTTTTTGTGCAGAGAATACTTCTAAAGCTCATTTTTAACATTTGCTATTCAATTTATAGATTTATAAGCCTAGTTCTTCTCTAGGTCTCTTTCATTACTGAGATTATTTTATTTTTAAAATGGGAAATTGCAGCAATTATTTTAAGGGCTTATGAATTTTTTAAATCTTGTTTACAAATGTAAAACATTTTCAAATATTTTTAAATTTATTTATAAACCTTTATAACTTATTTTTTGAGTGCTTCAAATTTAGGACAGTAAATTTTTTCTGCATATCTAAATAACTTTTATAAATCTAATTAATAAAAATAGTGACCCTAAAATGCATCTAGTTGTTCCAAAATAATATATAAATACTGAAATATCAATTTAAAATACCATGTCAAAATCAAGCAAATAATTACAGATTTTAAGTTTGAAATTATGAAACCATCATTCCAATTCACTAGGAATTCCAAATGTAATATATTTTATTTCACTTAAGTTCTTTAGTGTCTGCATCTACAAACAAAATTTCCCCGATAATTTTATTTTTGTAAGAACAATCAATATGGTGAATCCAAACGCTTTGCCAAATGTTCCAATATTGTTTATATTAGTAAGAAATTTAAAATCAAATATCTGTTTCAAGTACTCAACTGCATATTAGATATTGTACCTTTAAAACTCACTCTCTGCTGGGCATGGGGGCTCATGCCTGTAATCCCAGCACTTTGGAAGGCAAAGGAGGGCAGATCACCTGAGGTCAGGAGTTCAAGACCAGCCTGGCCAACCTGGAGAAACCTTGTCTCTACTAAAAATACAAAAATTAGCCGGGCGTGGTGGGGTGCATCTGTAGTGCCAGTTACTCAGGAGGCTGAGGCAGGAGAATTGCTTGAACTGGGAGGGGAGGTTGCAGTGAGCTGAGATTCCACCACTGCCCTCCAGCCTAGGCGACAGAGTGAGACTCTCTCTCAAAAAACAAAACGAAGCTTTCTCTCATAAGCGAAGTTCTCTTAAACATTACACGTATGTAGATTTCCAACACAGATTGGATCCTTTCCAATGCCAAACTATCTTTACTAGGATTTCAAATTTTTAAAGTATTTCTATGCTTAATTGGAAACCCTGCCGAGGCTAAGGAGACGTGTACACATCATGAAAGCAACGACTATCTGGTAACTGAAGATACTCACAATACCAAACACTTAATTCTAAATCTTATGCTGTGGGGGATCATGTCATCCTGCGCGACTATGATTTATTATGACCGGAAATCTTTGCCAGGATTTTGATCTTTTTAGATTCTATTTTTTTTTCTGAGCTACTAATAAAAACTTATGTAGAGCTTTTATGTTGGTGACCCTCGGACCTCAAGGAGGAAGTTATACCACCCATTCCCTGGAGTTACTTGGAACAGATTTTCTAATTCTCCTGTCTAATCACAGAACTCTGCCCTCCCACCTACATTGGTCATTTGTCTGTATGTCGAATGCATTATTTTAGCTCTTAAGAAACATATGTGTATTTTCCAACTAAACCGTAAAACTTCGTGGGAATACCAATGAATGCCTTTTCCATCTAACTTTAAAGAACTTTGAACTTCATAGAATTTTCTATTTTTTCGTGTTCTTAATACCACAAAACACAGGTATTAATATCATATGTATTGGCATTTGGATATCTCTTATAGCTTTATCTGACATGGGTTTGAAAATTATAAGGTCATTCTATTGGCATTTATTTAATTATTGCTTATGACATTTTATGTTGATTGAGCCCTACATTTTTGGCTTTTGGAAATAAAGACTGCTGTGATTTTGTCTGTAATGGTGCAAACACATTGTCATTCATTGACATATGAATGTACTTCAAGTTTAAAAGATGTCCTGTTTCTCTTGATCATCAGAAATCTCAGAGCTGACAGCACCAGGCATGTGTGTTTGTGTGTGTGTGACAGTGAGAGAGGGAGAGAGAGAGCGAGAGAGAGAGAGATTAAAAAACACCCCAGAACATAGTAAAGTGACAGAAACAAATTAAAGATGAATTAAATTTCATCCAAACTTTAAATATGGTCATTTTGCACCTTTGAGAAAGTTGGGTAGCTTATTCTAGGAAGACCATACTGTAGAAAGGATGGAATACCTGATTAGTACATTAACGTAATTTTGAAGACATGAAATGAATAAAGTACTTGATTCTAATGCATGATATGCAGGTGTATGTAAGAACTTTGCTAATAGTTGTCTTTTTGAAACAGTAATAGATGTTTCCACGTGTGCACAGGTATGTGCGAATATCAGAGATTAAAATAGAAATGGAACCAAAAAGCTGTGCCATCATTGAAAATGTATTTGTTTAAAGACTACGTGACACTTAGGAGGCATTTTAATGCAATATTTTATGTATGCAATTATTTACATAGTTTAAGTGTTTTTTATTTGACTTCCATAAAGTTTAGATTTGTCGCAATCTTATTTTTACCCTTGAGGGAAGAGAGAGACCCTCTCATATTGTTTTATACTGTTTTATACTCAGTACCTGTTTTAAGAAAAAAACAAGGAAGTGAAATCAAAGACAGGCAGCCCAGCGCCAGACCCAAAACCAGGCCTGGGCCTGCCTGGCCTAAACCTAGTAGCTAAAAATCAACTCATGACTTAGAACCCGATGTTACCCATAGATTTCAGGCATTGTATGGAAGAACATTGTGAAACTCCCTGCCCTGTTCCGTTTCACTCTGACCACCGGTGCATGCAGCCCCTGCCACGTACCCCTTGCTTGCTCAAATCAATCACGACCCTTTCTTGTGAAATCCTTAGTGTTGTGAGCCCTTAAAAGGGACAGAAATTGTGCACTTGGGGAGCTCGGGTTTTGAGGCAGTAGCTTGCTGATGCTCCCAACTGAATAAAGCCCTTCCTTCTACAACTCGGCGTCTGAGGGGTTTTGTCTGCGGCTCATCCTGCTACACACTTAGTAGTGTCTGAATCTTGGAAAGGAAGGGGAGGGAATATCCAGATACCTTAAACGGGGTTCTCGGACTTCTAATAAACAGTTAAAATCTTACACACACGGTATTTAAAGCATACAGATGATTCTACATTTGTCCTAACAGATCATAGTGCCATGAATATTTGTCCATTAACGAACATCCCTTACGTGTAAGAACATTTTGCCACTGCGCTTTGAGTTATCTCCTTTTCACCTACTGTCCCCTGGAATAGTCTCTCCCTTTCATTTCTCAGGGGTCTTCTTGAGCCTGAAGCTTTTATTGGGCCTCACTTTTTGCTGCTTTGTTCCTTCGCCAGTTCTGGGCCTTTTTGCTGTGTCGACTACAGGTTGAAAAAAGGAGAAAGCGCAACCCCAAGCTACTGACCTATGAGTAACAAGGTCACCGAATTCCCCTTAATCCTGCTGGTCTGATCCCCCACTCTGTGAAGACCACGGCTGGGGAAGACCTAACCTTCACTCCAGCTCGCCTGAATTTGTCAGTCTTTGATGATGGAAGCCTGAAATGCAGACCTTATACCCTAACCAATTCTTCCTCGGCCAAAAAAAAAAAAACAACCAAAAACCAAACCAAACAAAACAAAAAAACACGGCCACCTCTTTATGACCAACCATAGTTTTGGTTTAAGCCTTCAAGACGCACTTATCTACTTCATCCACAATTACATTGTAGTATCACGCTAAGCCTGGAGTTAATATCAAGGAGCAAATGGCCTCTGGCCTTTTGGAATCCACATGATCTTGGAACTCTGTGGAGATTGTCTTCGGATCACTTTGCCCTGCTGTTGTCCCCCCACCCCGTGCATTTTGTCTTTTCTATCTCCTTCCCTATTGTCGTGTAAAGTTACATCACGATGTTGAGTGGTGTGTTTTACACCCCGATGTCCCATAAACAAATACTTTTAATACCCTTTTGTTGGTCTAATTTGTAAGTGACCATTTTATACGCCACAGTAAGTACCTGTAAAGTTGGAGACAAAGAAAAGAGAATTGTGTTGTTCTCGTTCTAAGAAAGGGCAGCATTAAACTCCTCCGTAACCTCTTTTCTGTATTTCCGTTTTAACAAGGGTAAAGTTATCACAAAGTAGGTGAATGTAAGCATTCTTCCCTCAAACATCTGTGTTCTTCAGCCTGTCCCACTTCACCCTTTCCAAAGAAGGGCAGGTTTTTAAATAGAAGAGAAGCAATGTTGAATAAAGAGTATATCATGACGCTCCATAATTCATATAACCTCCAGACAAGCTCTCAGGTTTATTGGTCAGAAAACACATGGTGACATTCACTACTTTTTTGTTATTATTTTAAAGATTTCTGTGAGAGTGTGGGGCTCAGTCAAACTTTGTAGGGAGAAATAAGCCACAGTCACAGAGATTCATTCATTCATTCAACACATAGCTTTGTTTCTATTATGCCCCAGTGTCCTAGGCTCTGGGGATTAGACAGTGACCAAAACTGACAGGTATTTAGCCTCATGGAGCTTAAAGCATATTGAAGGGAACAGACAAAACTCACATAGGAATGTGCGATGTGCATAAATAAAATACTTTCGGTAAGTGCCATGACTAAAATACACCGAGGGATGACATACAGTTGCATGTTGCGTAAGAGAGACTTGCGTTAGGTAAGGTGTCTAGGTTAGCTGTCTCTGAGGAAATTGCATTTCAGCTGAGACCTAAAAGATTACAATGAGGTCGGAGAGTGTCCTAGGCAGAGATAAATAGAATGTGTAAATGACTTTACGTTGAAAAATTCCTAAGCTGTTTGAAAAACTGATAGCGGCCAAGTTGCAGGTGAAATGGATGAGAGCAAGTCAAGCTATTACCATTTTATTACAAACCACACATAGGGTCTTTAAATGTTCCAGAATTTTGATTTTTTTTATTACCTGGGAGAGGATGTAATTTTATTTTCATCAAATCTTGTTCTTATAGACTCCGTTTACATTTTGCTTTCATCTGAGTAAGCTGACCATATAGTGCCCTCGTGTGGCGTAGTGCTGTATTACACGATTAATACTGTAGACTCTTTGAGGCATGATTTTAGCAAAATTCTTTTACACCTTTTTCAGTTAATCTAAGTCACCTCTAGCTGCTCTCACTCAGACTCAAACATAGAATCTTATTTATTTGTATTTTTGTGTTTTACTACTTTCTCACATTCCACTGTGGAATGGACACGCGCTGGGAGCACAGAATCCAGTGACCTCAGGATCCAGGCAGACTGAGAACAAAAATGAGGGAGGCCAGACTAGACCTGAAACAAAGACTCCGAGAGATTTGGAGAAGCAGGTTATAGGAAAGACTTTCAATTTTATGTATTTACTTTATAAATAAGTAATGCCAAAATAAATAGCCTTGGGGATCATTGTATTTTTCAGTCTCTGTCCCCAGATTTCTACGTTTAGCAAATGTACATGGTTAATTTCTCAGTCAACACCACAAATGCTTTGTATCCTTTTGTACATTTTGACTATTTTAGAACTGATTATTTTGTGCATCAAGTTGTCTATTTCTGTTTCCAAGTTCAGCATTTTGCCACAGGTTTATTTTGGAAAGTATTTCAGGAATCTTTGTTGCTCAAAACCAAGCACTGTAGCTGGAGCTGGTTTCTTTCCTCCTCTCCCTTCCTCTCTCTTCCTTCTTCCTTCCTAAGGCTTGAGCCATTTTTCACTAGAAGAGTTTTATTTTTATTTTTATTTTTATTTATTTTTTTTGACAAATGACTGCCAGTATGCTTTATGGAATGCAGCTGTTGAACTTTATTTCCTGCTTTTCTTTGCATTAAAGTAGTCCCAAAATTGTTTTCTGAGGAACTCTTCACTTTGACTGCCAGCGCTGCTTGTGTACCTTTCAAGTCAGAAATTGAGCGGTCTGTTAAGGCCCATCTTTATCCAGCTCCTGCTTTTCACATGAGGATGTTTGTGCTACATGCAATTTTGTTGACTTTTGGAGTGTAATGCTTTGTTTGCAAATGAAAACATAGAATTACAGCTTTCCCGGTACTTGTCAGGGACTATAATCACGAATTCACTGCAGCTGGATACTTTTCAGACACGTGGATAAGATAAATAATATTTATGAAAGATGGCCTGGAGGAAACGAAGCCATCTATTCTGCATTGTTATCTAAAATCTGTTTCAAGATGAAGTGAGACCATCAAAAATGCCTAACTGGCCGGGTGCGGTGGCTCACCCCTGTAATCCCAGCACTTTGGGAGGCTGAGGCGGGCGGATCATGAGATGAGGAGATCGAGACCATCCTGGCTAACACGGTGAAACCCCGTCTCTACTAAAAACACAAAAAATTAGCCAGGCGTGGTGGCGGCGCCTGTAGTCCCAGCTACTTGGGAGGCTGAGGTGGGAGAATGGTGTGAACCCGGGAGGCGGAGCTTGCAGTGAGCCGAGATTGCACCACTGCACTCCAGCCTGGGCGACAGAGTGAGACTCTGTCTCAAAAAAAAAAAAAAAGAAAAAAGAAAAAGAAGCCTAACTGGACCACATCATACTGGGCCCAACACAGTCGCTTCTTACTGAACTGCTTTAGCCATCATAAAACCTTCTCTTCTTGAGGGGCCGTAGGAAATATTTTCTCTTATTTCATATTGGTGTTCTCCCAAATAACTAGAATATATCATGCACGGTCTTGTTACTGGTTATATTTTCTCCTTTCTGCATGTTAATTAGAAAACTCAAAGTCAAATTTGTGCTCTGCCCTGACTCAGTGCATGATTCGTCAAAGTGTCCATTTGTTCACTGACCACGTTTCTGACACCATCTTGCTTCCCTATTTTTTGTATTTTCTAAAGGTTCTTTCTAAAGAGTTTAAGTATTTTATATTGCTATATTGTATGCATTTGCAAGCAACTTAAATGCATTGGGAACAGAAGTGATAGATAAGTAGCAACCATGGGATCGCTATCGATTCTGTACCTAATTATAAGTACATAATTCCTGGCTTAACCGTCTGTAACCTAAATAAGTAAGAATTAATACACCCTATAATTCCTCGATAGCTGAAACCTCCCCCCAGATAAATTTTATAAGCCATGCTAATCCTATTTCTCAGTGCACAGAGGTTGAACTTGTGGACTAATAATGCATTAATATTCCTCATGAAAAATATAGCTAAATAGGGAGAAAGAGATGAAAAGAACCAAAAATATTCTTTTAAGGATAATATTTGATCCTCTGCATCCATTCATTAAAGCTAATATTCATTCTCCATTTCTCTCTGTCCGTCTGGTTCTATGAAAAGACCTAGCCTGCCCTCAACATGTGTGTGACATTAATAGATGTTAGTGATACAGAGATTGCCCTCAGTGCAGATTGACAGCACTGTGTGGAGGTGAGAAGGAGTCTTGTTTACCACTTAGGATCTGGATCTCTGGTCTGCTTTGTCATGCAACACAATCCTTCTGGGATTTGTAAGTGACGACAAGCCTCAGCGATAATTATATTAAAATGCTTTTAACTTAGTGTAAACATAATTTAATAAGATGTAGATGTTCAAAAGGCTAGCCTTGAATTCAGTCTTGAGACCAGAGACAATATGCCTGTGTGCATGGTGTATGTCTGGAAAGCATGTACATTCTTTGACCCCAGTTAATTTCTACGAAGAAGTGTGTTAGTCTCTGATCTAATAATCTCATCTGCAGATTACTACATTTTTATTACGATAAAGAACACCTGGGCTTTTAAAATATAGTAAGGTTATCTTACCTGGAATATTAAATATTATTGAAGTTACAACTTTGGAGAAATTATATTTTTAATGAATATGGTTATATTATACCTGTTCGTTATTAGAGTAGCCCTCAAAGTTGGTGATTTATCAATGCGTTGTTGCTGAATAACAATAGCTTTATTGAATGTCTGCTTGATACTGAGCGTTGTATTAGCGGCTTTTCATATATTATCTCATTTAGTCATCGTAAAACATTTTATGGAATGCATTGTCAACATTTTGAGAATGATAAGTGGAGTAAATTGTTTGCATTCCCTTAGGTGGGCAGGTATTTTATGCTAAAAAAAAAAGAAAATAGTTGCATTCACATCTCTTAACCTATATGCACACTTCCTTTGCACGGTGGGGTTTGGCAAAGCTCTATCTTCTGCTAGTGATAGGGCAATTCTGATTGAAATCATACCATTTTAGATAAAATTAAAAATTAAACTTGTATTTGTATAACTTGAAAATTGTGAATTTTTCCTGCAATGACAGGGAGGCACATATCATGATTGGCACTCAGGTTTATGTTTTAGAGTAGCAAACAGACAGTGATAAGCCAGAAAAATGAGTTTGTACGTAAACTGCAAATATTTTTACTTAATATAGTAAGCAGTAAATAATTAGTCAATGTTTTTGATCATATGAATGACAATTTGAACATGGGAATATTGCAGCCCTTATGCACTGCAGATGAGATTATGGATTGTCACACTGGTTGAAAAAACAATATGAAATTATACAATATGTTTTAAGATGCTCACAACACCTAAAAAGCTAGCAAGGAAGCTCAGACACATGTGCATAAGGACACACAAGAGCATCCATGGCAGCTCTGTCTACGGTAACGGGGCACTGAAGATTAGCAGGAGAGCAAGTTAACAAATCATAGCATGTTTACAAATGGAATACTACACAGCAGTGTGAATGAGGGACCGGAACTGTAAATGTTAACAAGATTAATCTCAGGAACACAATGTTGAATGAAAATAGCACACCACAGAAAGATACATACTTCTTGAGTATACCTGAATAAAGTTCAAAGCATGCAACACTAAACAACATATTAGAGGCACATATGATGGTACAACTATTAATAAAAATAAAGAGGAATTAAAAACCACACAAGATACAGGATAATGGTAATCTCTTTGGGGGAGAGAGTTGTCAGGTTGAGGGACCCTCAGGGACCCTAAGGGTTTCGGCAACTTCTTTTTTTTTTATTTTTTTTTGAGACGGAGTCCCGCTCTGTCACCCAGGCTGGAGTGTAGTGGCGCGATCTCGGCTCACTTCAAGCTCCGCCTCCCGGGTTCCCGCCATTCTCCTGCCTCAGCCTCTCCGAGTAGCTGGGACCACAGGCGCCGCCACCACGCCCGGCTAATTTTTTGTATTTTTAGTAGAGACGGGGTTTCACCGTGGTCTCGATCTCCTGACCTCGTGATCCGCCCGCCTCGGCCTCCCAAAGTGCTGGGATTACAAGCGTGAGCCACCGTGCCCAGCCTCAGCAACTTCTTATTTTGAGCTGGGTAGCTAGGCGGTGGGTGTAAGGAACACCCTTTTACATTTAATCTCAGTGTCTCACGTTTATCACAAGCATTTTTTGTTTTTGCTTTTGTTTTTTTGAGACAGGGTTTTGCTGTGCTGCCCAGGCTGGAGTGCAATGATGTGACCACAGCTCACTGCTTCAGCCACGACCTCTTGGGCTCAAGCAGTCCTGTCACCTCAGCCTCTGGAGTAGCTGAGACCACAGGCGCATGCCACCACCCCTGGCTAATTTACGTGTATATATATATATTTTGTGTGTGTAGAGACAGAGTTTTCCATATTGCCCAGGCTGATCTCAAACTCCTGGACTCAAGTGATCCATCTCCCTCAGTCTCCCAAAGTGCTGGGATTACAGGCGAGAGCCACAGAGCCTGGCCACAAGCGTTCCTTTAGTGTCTATGTATTCAATATTCCAACAAGGACAAACAATGAGAAAATATTTAGACCTTAAATATTTTCTAAGTAAAGTTATTTATATCACGCTCTTTAGAGAAGCACCTCCTCTTACTTTATTATTTACACATATTCTTCTCTGAATTTAATTCATAAAAGTTATTGTCCAGTGTCCTCTAATTTGTGCCACTTTTTCATCAAACGAGGAAGATATGTGTGTGTCCTCGTACCCTGGGTGGCATGTTGCAAATTTTTCACTCCTGGTAGTGCATAGTCCCTCTCTGGAAATCAGGTCAATTGGTAGAGTCCTCTGTATTTCTGCCTCCTGCCCCAGTGTATTAAAAATGATAAAAAGATAGGCCTCTTCTTCTTCGTGTTGTAATACAACCCAAGCATAGCAAAGCTTTGATTAAATGAGTAGAGAATAGTTGGTAGCTGATGCTTGCTATTCCCCAGTGTGATGGTTAATAACGAGTGTCAACTTGATTGGGTTGAAAGATGCAAATAACTGTTCCTGGGTGTGTCTTTGAGGGTATTGCCAAAGGACATTAGCATTTGAGTCAGTGGACTAAGAGACACAGACCCACCGTCAATCTGAGTGGGCGCTGTCTAAGCAGCTGCCATTGTGGCTAAGATAAAAGCAGGCAGGAGAACGCAGAAGGACCAGACTGGCTAAGTCCTCAGGTCTCCATCTTTCTCCCGTGCTGGGTGCTTTCTGCCCTCGAACATCGGACTCTGAGTTCTTCAGCTTTCAGACTCTTGGATTACACCAGTGATTTGCCAGGGGCTCTCGCGTCTTCGGCCACACACTGAAGGGGACACTGCTGGCTTCCCTGCTTTTGCAGTTTGGGACTCAGACTGGCTTCCTGGGTCCTCAGCTTGCAGATGGCGTATTGGGGGCTTCACCTTAAGATCATGTGAGTCAATTCTCCTAATAAACTCCCTTTCATGCATACATCTATCCTATTAGTCCTGTCGCCCTAGAGAACCCTGACTAATACACCCAGCTAGGAGGTACAGTTAAGTTGTAAATACCACCCACAGGCTGGTTCTTGTGGCCACTGCCTCTTACAGTGTTTATTTCTCCATCGAGTTCGCAACGGCTGTGTGCTTGCTGTGCTCTCCCTCTTCTCTCTCAGTACCTGATGGCCAGAGCTGTTTCCAGATCTTTTGCCTTTATAAATGCCTTCTTCCCTCCTACAGCTGATTCCTTCCAACAGGGCTCAGCAGGTGAAAGGCAGTTCACACAATTCTTCTCTAATGAATACTGCTGTGATGCTTTTTGAAATTACTAACATTCCTATCGTTTTCATTAAACAGTGAAGATAGAAGATTAAAGGCCACTATCCCTGCACAAGAGCTCCTCCTTGTGGCCTGCCCATGTTTTAAATGTGCAAACCTTGGTGATATATTGATATCCTGTGATGAGTTTATCCCACATCAACAATTGAGTTTTCTTCTGTTCTTTCGTATTTTATCACGTGTATAATTATTTTTCTCCAGATGAATCTTGTACTGTTTGTTATATTTACTTGTTCTTATATATATTGCCATATTGCCTAGGCTGGGAAAAAAATTGACGTATGCACTTACTTAGTGCCTCATTTGAAAAAAATGATTTCAGTGATATGAAACTCTAAAGTACATTTTCTTCATGTCTGTTTTCTATATTTTAAAAATGAAGTACTTTCATATGTATTCATGTCACTACAGTCATAAGTTCCCGTCCAAAGTTCCTCTGAAGAACCACCTTATCTTACACATCTCAAGGGAATTTAGCTGATGAAATAATTTGAACTACATTAATCACTGTTTCTGACAGGTAAAATGCTGAAATAAGCTTCTTGTAATGAATGTGAATTTTTTGGGGGGCTTGCAGAATATTGCAGATTAATATCACAGAAAGCATGTCTAGTTCATGCAACAATTATTTTCATGCAAATTTTGTGGGGCTTTACAAATAATACGTATTTGTTACCACTCTTCTTGACAGCAAAGAAAATAAAAATAATAAATATTTGAGAAAAGATCAGGTTCACTTATACTACATATACCACATTATCTTTCATGTCAATAGTTGCCTTGCACTTTAAACCTGTGACAAAACATGACAAATTTTAGAAGGGAAAATATTGTAAGATAAATTAATACCTCTGAAGCCTGTATTCCTATAAATTTAGTTGATAAAGCTCAGCTTATTTAGAGTTTTGAAGAGATATTTTCTCTTCAATGAAGAAATCTCCATAATTGAATGATCTAAATTTCAATGATTAAAAGTACTATTAAAAGAAAATATTTATAGAAAAGCTTTCCTTTAACAATTTTTACGTCCAAAATATGATTTATTTTTTCATGAAATGGGAATATGAATGATCATACATTCTTTTACACACACTTCATAAATTAAAAAGTTCTCAATCTATTTTAAAAACCCATATGTAAACAACAGTGTCATAGGATGTGTTAAGAACTACAGCAGTCAGAAAAAGTTAACAACCCTTGAAATGGCACAGGAAAGGACAGGATGTCTTCCAGGAAGAGGTGCCAATTCTGTTTAAAATTAAGAGACAACGGAGTAATGCAAATACTAACTTTACCCTGCAAATTGCAACATTTATCATCTAGCATCAAATGTGTATGCTGGGACTGACACATGCACGCATAGATGGTTTGTGTTCCATAATAAAGTTAATTGGTGAAATAAAATAATGGGTTTAATTTCTAGCAAAGAAATGCTTGGTTAATCTAAGTTAGTAATGTTTGCTTATGGAATTTCCTACCCCAATTATTTCAGATGCTGTCCTTGAGATTCTTTTTGTTAAACTGCATGATACACATTTTGCGTGAAGTATTTTTAAAACTTAGGGTATCTCCTTATTTTCTGATTAAAGTAAAATTTCTCAGTGTTTCTGTAAGGACTTTGGCAAATACTCTTTCTGCTTTATAAAGCAAAATATAAGAACCAGAAATCTTTGTAATCCTTCACTATGTTGATGTCTTTTTACAGCAGATTTCTCAGGAATTATTGTTTGTGGTTCCAAATTGAAATTTTCCCTGCATAATCTAACATTCATATCTTCAGATCTGATGTGATAAACTGACCAATCTCTTTGTAAGTGATATTTTGTAAAACTCATTCTGTGTTTCGGACAAGGGAACACAAAGTTGTCACCTTCAAAATAGCTAATGGTCATATCACATGTTAAATTGACTGGGGAAATTCTAAACATTGAAAGTGTTCAAGTCTGGATTTTTCCTCTGGAAATATAACCTTTGGTTATTTATATTTGAAAGAAGCTAGTTTTATGAATTAAGCTTTAATTCTGAGATAATTATATGTTCATAGGCAGTTATAAGAAATAATACAGAGATATTTTATTGCCACTTGCCTAGCTTCCCGCAGTGGTCATGTAGGCCAAACTATAGGACAGTATCGTAACAAAGATGCTGACATTGATATAATCCACTGAACTTATTCAGGGTCAGTTTTACTTTTTACGTTAAAGTACATGATTCATTTAGTTTTTGTTTTTAAAATAAAATATCTGAGGGCCAAGTCTGCTGACTTAGTTCTTTAAATTTTACAACTAATACAAAGTTACTGAGACTTACAGAGCTTTGAGAAGTGCACTGTTATTTCTAGAGTTAAATTTAAATAAAACACTTAAAGTCTGAGACTATTTTCTAGTTGTAAAAAGGTTAAAACTGCATTGTAGATGTTCTTTTCCTTTCATTTCAAAACCTAAACAATGTTCTATTATTTAAAGGTAGTTCATTAATAAGCAAAGATTTGTTACAACTGTGATGAGAATAACATGTATGTATATTTTAGCATTTGAATACATTCTACATGAAAACATTTCTTTATATTTAAACTATTATTTCATACAAATAGAAGTCAAAAGAAATGTTATCAGATGCTATAAAATAACTCTTCCATAATGTAGGATGCACTAGGAAAATAGTGAATACAATATCATGTGCTGTTTTGGCATTAGATTTTCCATACATTAAGATAAATGCGTTCATTAACTTCTTCCACCCACCTTTTTTATTTTGGAGATTGACTTCATATTACTGTGATAAGAGGCAAATTGAAATCCTGGCTTCCTGATGATATATCTTCTTGTATGAACTCTTGTTGATGTAGATTAAGTGGGCTAGCAGATACAGTAGTACTCATAAAATAGTTTTTCAGAGCTTTTTATAGTTTAATAAACATTTGCCTATTTCCCAAAAATATCGTGCAAACATACTAAATTTAAGTCAATAATCCGTACTTTATATATCTATTACCATTGTCTAACAATGTAATTTATCTATTTGAAACTAAATTGACCAAAGACATTAACAAACATATAGGGAAATTTAAGTTTTATGTCTTTATGGAAATATGTTTTAAGTCCTGCCTTTTTGTAATTGAGAGTTATATTTTTACTCGAATATTTAAATGTTATAAGTAATTACAATCATAAGGCAACCCCTATCATGAATGAATCCTGATTTGGTGAGGTGAAATGTCTTAGTTTATGTTTGTATAAATTGTATACAGTATTGTGTAATTTGTATAAAATATTTTATCTGAATTTAGTTCTTTAGTTCAGATTGAAAAACCTCTCCTGCCTAGCCCTACCTCCAATAATTGGAAAATCTACTTACTGACATGTCAAGTCACTTCTCTTGAGGAATAAACTTCTAAAAGTAGTAGTCATAGAGTGAGTTTAGACAGAAATTCAGAAACGTCAACTAAAGTTAACTATACCCCTGTTGTTCACTGTTATCATGACTTTCATTTTTCTATCCGGCCAAAAATACTTCTAGTTTTATTCCCTCCAAGTTTAATGCCTTCTTGTTTACATGCCTATTGCATGTTGTCACTTATAAGTAGGAGCTGAAGAGTAAGGACACATGGACATAAACAGAGATAACAGACACTGGGAATTCCAACAGGATTTGGATTATGTATTATATTATTCACATTAAGTCCTATGAGCCTATCAGTGGAGGTGCATAATAATTATTTCAAAAATAATTTTAAACATGGAAGTTTGAAACGCATTTTTGGCATAGTTTATCAGGGAAAGTTGGAGAGAAGAGCAGAGATTTTCTAGCTGTCCTCTTGGTATGCTTGCTTATGCATTAGCTTGCATAAACTGACACATCCCGTGTCAGCCCTGAAACCCTTAAGCTGGAGTTTGGGGAGGTGAGGAATCTCTGGACATATCCTTGAGTTGATTGATTATCAGTTTGAAAGTGCAGTGTACTAGTCTGTTCTCATGCTGCTAATAAAGACACACCCGAGACTGGGTCATTTATGAAGGAAAGAGGTTTAATGGACTCACAGTTCTACATTGCTGGAGAGGCCTCACAATCATGGCTGAAGGTGAATGAGGAGCAAAGTCACATCTTACATGGCAGCAGGGAAGAGGGCATGTGCTTTATAAAACCATCAGCTCTCATGAGACTTATTTAACATCACGAGAACAGCATGGAAAATAACCACCTCCATGATTCAGTATCTCACACGGGGTCCCTCCCACAACCTGTGGGGATTCTGGGAGCTACAATTCAAGATGAGATTTGGGTGGGGACACAAAGCCAAACCATATCAGGCAGACCTTACTAATTGTCACCACCATCTTTTTATTGTATTTATCTTATGTCTAATTTTAGATACATAGATTATTTGTTACATGGCTATTCCATGCGTGATGGTAGGGAATGTGCTTCTAGTACACCTGTCACCCAAATGGTGAACATTATACACAATAGGCAGTTTATGAACCCTCATTCCCATCGCCCTCCCCGCTTTTGGAGTTTTCAGTGTCTGTTATCTCCATCTTTATGTCCATGTGTCCCCATTATTTAGCTCCTACTTGTGAGAATATGAAATGATTTGATTTCCTGCTTCTGGGTTTGTTCACTTAGAATAATAGCCTCTAGCTCCATCCACATTGCTGCAAAGGGCATGATTTTATTATTTTTATGACTGTATGGTATTCCATGGTGTATATATACATTTTTTAAATCTAATCAACTGTTGACTACCAGCTTTTATTTTATTTATTTATTTTTTTAATTTCATTTTTTGAGATGGAGTCTCACTCTGTTGCCAGGCTGGAGTGCAGTGGTGCCATCTCGGCTAGCTGCAACCTCCACCTCCTGGGTTCAAGCGATTTTCCTGCTTCAGCCTCCCAAGTAGCTGGGACTACAGGCACCACCACCACACCCGGCTGGACCACCAGCTTTTAAAAACAAACTTGATTGACTAATTTTACTAGTTTTTGTGACTCACGACTCATTCAACACTTTGGAGATTAAAAATACATCCTCTGGTTTTGCATCCATGGATTCAACCAAGTGCTAATTGAAAATATTTGAAAAAATGAAAAACAAAAAAAGATACAAATAACACAAATTAAAAACAATACAGTATAACAACTACATAGCATTCATATTGTATTAAGTATTATAACAACTCTGTAGATAATTTAAAGTATACGGGAGGATGTGCATAGATTATATACACATATTACACCATTTTATGTAAAGGACTTGAGTATCTGCAGATTCTGAGGAGGGTCCGTTCTGGAACAAGCGCCCCACAGGTAACAAGGGATGACTGTATTCAGACTGAAACAAATATTCTTAAACAGAAGCCATTGGCCCATATAATATAGTTCTAATACTAACCCTGCTTTTAAAACCTTTAAATTACATGATATTTTCTTTAAAAAATGGTGACTTTTTAAAAGGCACGATCATGTTGGTTGTATTTAATTTTAACTACATGTTCTAAAAGGGTCTCCAAAATAAAATCGAAAAAAAATAACCCATTCACTTTTAAAATACTGAGGTTTTGTTGCCTGTTTATAGAGGAGGTTACCAAAAAAAAAGAAAAGAAAAAGGATCTTACATGTATCACTACACTGAAGCAATTGCCTTCAGAATACTTAGCATAGACTTAAATTTGAGTCTTGTAACATTCTGAGGAACATTTATGATGGGAGGGTTGCAGATGTTTATGGCAATTTAAGGAGGTACACATCTTAAACATACATCAGTAGATTATGAATTCAGAAGTGGTGATTGGTAGCACTTTATAATCTGCAAATTGATTTGCTAAAGTCTACCCTATAATAGAGGAAAGTGTAATGTCAGATGTAGCAAATTGCAATTTTGGGGCATATGTTAATAGTATGCAGTTTCAATCCTTCATTAAAACAAAACAAAACAGCTAAAAATTATGGTCTTTTTTAAAAAAAAATAATTATGTTGTGTATGCATGTGTATGTATTTAAAATATGTTATTTACCTAAATATTCTGTCTACTTAATTTTGGAGTTCCCCAAATTTTCTAAAGACCAGTTAGAAACAAAATGAGATCTTAAAATATTTTATCATGAGCATCTGGATTCCGTTCCTTTGTGTGTAATATTTTAAGTTACCATCATCTCTCACCTTCTAGGGCCTTTTATTTATACGTGCTTCAATCTGATACTAGGCGTATGCAGGCTTATTCAAATGTGTGCCACTCACAGCCTGCAGTGCCTATGACATTGAAGGAGTTTCTTAAAGTCATTTAGACTCTCCATCCTTGGGTTTATACGACACATTTGTTACTTCAGTAATTCAGTATGAATGATCCTCAGTACCTCAGGAGGAACAAAGCTCTTATGCTTAGAGATGTTAATATTTAGAAGCTTTGGAAGGTTCGAAATACTTTAAAGGAGACAAGCATTCTCTTAAAAAGCTAGAATATTTCCATATTTCCTTTATAAACATGTTCATGGTTGATAAATAAGTCAGTTTTGGGTCACAAAAAGGGGTTGTGCTGCACACTTCTGCATTTGGAATTATCCTCAGCATAGTAAGCTTTCAGGGTGACACGTAGATGGAACTTTTTTAGAGATATATCACTTTCTCGGGAAAGTATTGTGGAGTAGAACAGATTTATAGAGCTGGAACCGTATTATACAGAGCTGTAGATCACTGCTGCTGACCAATGAGACCAGCTTTTTTTTCCCTTTTTGCAAATATTCACCAAATGTCCTTTGTTTTATCTTTCCTTGTTGAAGTAACAATTCAATTAGTTTTTTGGTCTGAAAAATAAGATCATTCCCTGTTCTAAATCATTTTTCTTGATTTTTGTTCCTAATCTCATACCATAAACAAATGTTTTTGTTTAGCTGTGTTTGTCAGGAATGACAGATTTAACAGCAAAGCATAAATGTAGATAGGTAGTTAAAAATCCAGTACAGTAAATCACTGCTTTTACCATGTGTTTGTGAAGGGTTATGATTAAAAATGGAACCTGAGTGAGGTAGATAAAAGAAATCCAATAATGTTATTTTAGGAGGATAGTGTTGTAACTTTCAGAATTGTAATCATTATAAAGAGCTTTTTTTTTCCCCTTTTTTAAACTATACATTCACTTCTGGGACACATGTGCAGAATGTGAAGGTTTGTTACGTAGGTCTACACGTGCCATGGTGGATAGCTGCACCCATCAACCCATCACCTCCATTAGGCATTTCTCCTAATGCTCTCCCTCCCATAACTCCCACCCCTGACAGGCCCCAGTGTGTGATGTCCCCTCCCTGTGTCCACGTGTTCTAATTGTTCAACTCCCACTTAGGAGTGAGAACACGCGGTGTTTGGTTTTCTGTAGAGAATATTTTTAAAAGGAAAACAGATACTATAGTTATTACTACTGAATGTATTTAGAAGTTCTAATAAGTTCATATTATGAATGTAATACTGCCTTTTGCCTGAAGCACCTAGTGGGTAATTATAAAACTCATTGCGACCTAATTGATTAAATAGGTAGAGTGACAATTTCCACTTGTTGATGAACGTTACACATGAACTATCACATGTCGAAACAGCAGAAACTCTTTTTTTTTTTTTTTTGCTATTTGGTTGCAAGATGGTTTCTTTGCCTTTTTCTTTTAATTATTATTATACTTTAGGTTTTAGGGTCCATGTGCACAACGTGCAGGTTTGTTACATATGTATCCATGTGCCGTGTTGGTTTGCTGCACCCATTAACTCGTCATTTAACATTAGGTATATCTCCTAATGCTGTCCCTCTCCCCACCCCACAACAGTCCCCGGAGTGTGATGTTCCCCTTCCTGTGTCCATGTGTTCTCATTGTTCAATTCCCACCTATGAGTGAGAACATGTGGTGTTTGGTTTTTGTCCTTGTGACAGTTTACTGAGAATGATGGTTTCCAGCTTCATCCATGTCCCTACAAAGGACATGAACTCATCCTTTTTTATGGCTGCATAGTATTCCATGGTGTATATGTGCCACATTTTCTTAATCCAGTCTATCACTGATGGACATTTGGGTTGGTTCCAAGTCTTTGCTATTGTGAATAGTGCCTCAGTAAACATATGTGTGCATGTGTCTTTATAGTAGCAACGATTTATAATCCTTTGGGTATATGCCCAGTAATGGGATGGCTGGGTCAAATGGTATTTCTAGTTCTAGATCCCTGAGAAATCGCCACACTGACTTCCACAATGGTTGAACTAGTTTACAGTCCCACCAACAGTGTAAAAGTGTTCCTATTTATCCATTTATCCACATCCTCTCCAGCACCTGTTGTTTCCTGACTTTTTAATGATGGCCATTCTAACTGGTGTGAGATGGTATCTCACTGTGGTTTTGATTTGCATTTCTCTGATGGCCAGTGATGATGAGCATTTTTTCATGTGTTTTTTGGCTGCATAAATGTCTTCTTTTGAGAAGTGTCTTTTCATGTCCTTCACCCACTTTCTGATGGGGTTGTTTGTTTTTTTCTTGTAAATTTGTTTGAGTTCATTTTAGATTCTGGATATTAGCCCTTTGTCAGATGAGTAGGTTGTGAAAATTTTCTCCCTTTCTGTAGGTTGCCTGTTCACTCTGATGGTGGTTTCTTTTGCTGTGCAGAAGCTCTTGAGTTTAATTAGATCCCATTTGTCAATTTTGGCTTTTGTTGCCATTGCTTTTGGTGTTTTAGACATGAAATCCTTGCCCATGCCTATGTCCTGAATGGTATTACCTAGGTTTTCTTCTAGGGTTTGTATGGTTTTAGGTCTAACATGTAAGTCTTTAATCCATCTTGAATTAGTTTTTGTATAAGGTGTAAGGAAGGGATCCAGTTTCAGCTTTCTCCATATGGCTAGCCAGTTTTCCCAGCACCATTTATTAAATAGGGAATCCTTTCCCCATTTCTTGTTTTTGTCAGGTTTGTCAAAGATCAGATGGTTGTAGATGTGTGGTGTTATTTCTGAGGGCTCTGTTCTGTTCCATTGGTCTATATCTCTGTTTTGGTACCAGAGAAATTCTTTTATATATTTTTAAGACATTATCACATCAAGGTATTTTGGTGTGATTTCCAGCAGAATCGGCTAGAAAATGTTTTTTTTTAAAAAAAGAAAATGTGATTTGAGTATTTGATTATCATCACTGACTATAACTATAAATCATTTCCATGCTCTTATAATCCAAAAACTACCTGTGGGAAAATTATTAGCAATCACATCTATGCTGAATGTTCATTCATACATAAATTAAAAAGCATTTTCACACAGAGACCTGATTTTTGTGTACATCAGAAATAGAATAAAACCTAATATGGGTATTGTATTAATAATCCCATGTGGTGAAGGAACGATTAACTATATCTGTAACCATAATCTTGAGAAATATCTTACCTTTTAGTAAATAATAAAACCCATCTGCTGTTGCATCTCTCTGAGGTTTATAAAATTATGCTAGGGTTAGTTATTTTAATCAGCACAGGACATTTTGGCCCCGGATCTGTTGTCTTCTGGGAAAACATTGGCTTCCACAGAAGGTGGTCGTTTCGAAGGCTGGCAGCGATTTCTGCTGGTGACTGTCACCGAGGATTTTCATCCCTAACAATGGGAAGTGTAAATATAATCTGACTGCTGTGGCTAATTTGGGTCCCTTTACAACTGTAAATAACTAGTCCAAGGTTTTTGCTTAAGGTGTCACACCAATGTTACAACTCTTTTGAATTTTTTCAAGTCAGGAATAGACATCTCCTTCTTACTGCTGTGTGAAAGATAATTAATAGATCTTGTCTGTGACTCTTAACTTGGAAAAATGATTTGTTATGGGCAGAGAAATAACAGAGAATAAGAAATCTCAAACTTCGCCATCTCATGATCATCCCTGTTCCCACCTTGGAATTTGATTTAATGTTCTTTCACCTTGGACAGCGGTCAGTGTTTCAACATTAGAAATCCTAGAAGCATGTTCTTGCTATAGTTTCACCCCAAGGACAAGATTATTGCAAAACTCCACTCGATTTGAGGATTTTATTTTCCCTGGTATGATTTGCAGCCACCTGGAAAATGCCATGTTTATTTATGTTATTCTTCTTTATAAAGATTGCGAAAAATCAATGTCAAGGTGAATTCACATGTGCAAATTCTCAGCAACAAGTTAATTTAATGTCAAAGTTTAAAAAAAATGTCGTTATCATTCCTAAAACCAATTTTAGAAGCTGGAATTGTTTTACTGAATAAATTCAGGTAAAGTGCATGCTTCCTTTGAACACCTGCATCCTGCATCTCATGGTCAGCAACCAAGTTAATAATTAGGAAACACATCGCATTTCAGCTGAGTTGTTTGAGCTCTCTGTGTTTAAGTATAGTCTCATTATTCAGATTGTTTTTTTCTTTTTTTGGTAAGATGTATTTTTTACTTTTAAAGGAACCTGTAGTCATTGTTTACTCTGTAACTAAAGGTGGACACAGATATAAAATATTGCTTGCCTGTATTTTCTATATTTGACCAGGAGTTATTAACAGAGTTGTTTGATAGTAGAGACATGTTCTGTTGAAATTTGTGAAAAAAACATATTTTATCTAGATGAACCTGTTTACCAAATACTTTTTGGATATACAGCTGGAAGCACCAGAAATTTCCCTCCTGGAGAAAGTAAAGTCACACTTTTTAATTGTGTTAGTTCTATGCAGCTGCTGTAACAAATTACCTCTAATGGCTTGGTGGCTAAAACCCCAGAAATCCATTATCTTAAATTATGTATCTTAGAAATTCAACAAGGGTCTCAGTGGGCTGAAATCGAGGTATCAGCAGGACTGAATTCCTTTCTGGAGGTTCTACAGGGTCCATTTCCTTTCTTTTTCTATCCGGCAGGGGCCACCCGCATTCCTTTGGTCCCACAGCATCCTCAAAGCCAGCAACACTGCTCTCTCTGTTTCTTTCTTCCATAGTCACATCTCCCTCTGACTCTCGCTCTTCAGCTTCTCTTTCCCATTTTAAAGACCATTCTGATGTCACTGGGCTTGCTGGGATGACTCTAAATAATCTACCTATTTTGAGGCCAATTGGCTAGCAATCTTAACTTTCCCTGTGCCATGTAACCTAACATATTCACAGGTGTACAGAGATTAGAATGCGGACATTCTTGGGGGATATGGCCTAGTTCTGCCCACCACAAAGATGGAGCCAACTCTTAAAACAATCTTTGAAAGGCATAACTGATTTTTGGGTGCAACAGTAAAATTTAAATATTAATAAGATAATCAAAACAGCACGTCTAAAATAATTTGTTTTAAAAGTTAACTTACAAATTTCAATTGAAACATATTTTTTTTTATCAGAAATCCTAGCAGAGTTATATGCTGTCCGACTACTTCACTAATGTGATCCCCAAACAATTACAGGTGTACGAGTCACTGTAGTTTTACGACATTAGCAAAACTTTGTACCAGGTTTTGTCAGTCACAAAACGCGAAATTTCAAATCCAAGTTTCTCCCTCCTTCATTGATAAAAAGTGAAGTCAATACTCAGTCTTACCTGGCATTCTTCTTCTTACTTGGGTTATAGGCCTGTGTTCTAGATGCAAAGGAAATTGGGTTTTTGCTTTCATCTTAGAGAAGAATTTATAAGGTGAAATTTTCCCAGACACAGGCACAGTATTCAAAGAAATGCAGATCAAAAAGCATGAACAGTGTTAGCTATAGGGCTGTCAGAACGGAATCGTTGCTTGACCCTAGCAAATCATAGCTTTGTTCTGTTTTCCCCCAGATAATGGTGAGAAATCACAGAAAACATTTGGGGAGATTTCAAAATTGTTAAAATCATATATGTTGGAGTTAATATAGGAGAAAATTATGCCTACTGATACTAATATTTGTCTATGTCATTTTTAACAATCAGTTCATTTAAGTGATTTTCTATTCATAAGTAAGAAATCTATTACTGTAAGTTCTTGATTAAGCTTATTAGATTCATTCATTCTAAAAGCCTGGTTACATTTTGTCACATATCAGCTCATTTAAACAACTGATACTCAAATACTTAACCTATGTTTATGCAAGGTAACACTAACTATAGTCTTTAAAGAGGGAATGAGTCACCATACTTGGCAGCTATGCAAAAGTTTTGCATTGTTAATCATGAGCGTAATGTAATGTGGCAGAGGGCATGGGGCCTTTTGAGTTACTGGGCGAAGTCTAAAAATAGCTGCCATTCACTGAGTCCAGACCATAGACGTTGCTCTGAGAATTTTTTTATGCTGCCCTCCTCCCCCCCTTTTTTTTTTTTGAGGCGGAGTCTCACTCTGTCACCCAGGTTGGAGTGCAGTGGCACAATCTTGGCTCACTGCAAACTCCACCTCCCGGGTTCACGCCATTCTCCTGCCTCAGCCTCCAAGTAGCTGGGACTACAGGCGCCACCACCACGCCCGGCTAATTTTTTTGTATTTTTAGTAGAGACGGGGTTTCACCGTGGTCTCGATCTCCTGACCTCGTGATCCGCTCGCCTCAGCCTCCCAAAGTGCTGGGATTACAAGCGTGAGCCACTGCGCCCGGCCTTTTTTTTTTTTTTTTTTGAGACAGTCTCACTTTGCTGCCCAGGCTGGAGTGCAGTGGTGCAACGGTGGCTGACTGCAGTCTTGACTCCCTTTGGGCTCAAGCAATCCTCCCACCTCAGACCCCCAGGTAGCTGAGACTGCAGGTGTTGCCACCACACATGACCAATTTTATTATTTTTTTTGTAGAGATGAGACCTCACTCTGCGATCCAGGCTTGTCTTGAACTCCTGGCCTCAAGCTATCCTCCCATTTCGACCTCCCAAAGTGCTGGCAATACAGGCATAAGCCACTGTACCCAGCCTGTGTTAACTTTTCTTTCTACCAAACTTTTGAGATAGGTGCTAAGCTTATTCATATACTGAGATGTAACTTGACAAAGGTCACTCAGCAGACTTATGGCAGAGTAAAATCTCTGTACATCTGTTTTGTCTCCTGTGTACATGTGCTTTGTTTAATACCCTACCTTTAAGTGGAATTGGTGTGTGTGAATATAACTAAGCAAATTATACCACAAGAGTGATCCTCTTGGGATTATTTCTTGTTACATAAGCCTCCCTTATAGCAGGCTGGAGAGTTTCCTCTAGCTTTAGAGAAGTAAGCTGCTATGTGTTGAGAGGGCCATATGGCTTGGATCTGAAGGTGGCCTCCAAGAGCTGAAAGCAACTCTCGTTGACAACCAGCAGAGAAACAGGGACGTCAGTCCTCTAACTGCAAGAAGCTGAGTTCTGCCATCAATCAGAATGAGACTGGAAAAAGACCTCCGAGTTTCATGTGAGAATTGCAGACCGGTTGACACCTTGATTTCAGACTTGTGAGACCCAGAGCAGAGGATGCAGTTGAGTCACACACTCAGATTCCTGACCCATGGAAAATGTGAAATAATACACTTGTGTTGTGTTACACTTCTAATTTTGTTGTAATCTGTTATGCAGCAAGAGGAAACTGACATATTATGAAGGTTACACAGCTGATGAGGAGTTAAGTATTTTGCTGAGGAAGCTCAGCTGCAAATCCTCTGGCCTCTCCCATTATAGATGGTTGCCTTCAAATTCGAGGACTCAGCCGTGAACCAGTCCAGGGAACTAGCACAACCCTTGTCCTCTGGGCCAAGCTCCTAGGTAGTTCCACTCTCATTAGAGAATTACGGTTTGGTCCTCTGATGACCAAATTTAAAGACAAATTATTGGTGATTTGAAATTTATCTGAATGCTAATATATGATTAGCTCTAACAATCCTTAAAAAGAAAGAAAGATTTTCCAATAATTACTTTTATTCCTTTAGCAAATATAAGTACATCTGAATCAGGTCTTTTAAACTGATTTTCTTTTAATGAAAATAAAAGTTGGGGGCCTGAAAGAATACATACAATGTAAAAGCACAATAGAGCTAAGATATTTGAGGAAGTGTCTATTCAGGGCAGCTTGAATCTATGCTCCTGGAAATAACATTTTAAAAATAAAAAAGAGAAAGATCTAAATATTTTAAAGGGTGTATGTACCTAATAATACCTATCTTTTCCAATTTTATTTCAAATGTGCCATGCTGCCATAAAATAAAGGTAAGTTTTTTTTCTTTGTTTGTTTGTGTTTGACTTGTATATCTTTATCACAGGAGTATAACAAAGATTATATGTATAGTCATTAATCAATTTGCATTCCAGATTGTTATTATATATATATTTGCATTCCAGATTGTCCATATATAGGGAAATAGATAAGTTGAAACAACTTTCAGAAGGAAATGAAGCAAAAGTGGTTAATAAATATAATAGCATAAAAATTATTGTTAGAAACCGAAAGATTTGTAGCCCGTAAAGATTTCATTAATGTGGTGAGAGACACAGGCTCCGTATCTCTCTGTTGTCAGAGTTAACTTGATTTCCTCACAAAAAAGTGCTTTCAACAATCATTGTGGTTGCTTATCCTAGAATTATAGAATATGTTTTTCTTTGCTCAATTGTAAAGTAGTAATTAGTGCTTATTCTCAGGATATTTTAAATAATGTGCGAGAACAATTTACAATCTCAAGGAAGATGACTGCAAAGCGGCTTTTAAAACACTGTGTATATGATTCAAAAATCATTGGTAAAGACATAACAATCGTGTTGTGTTGAATACTTACTTCCAAATCGATGCCAAAGATTGTTGGCCACTAGTTAACCATATTTTGAACTATAAGAAACAAAATCTTTGGCAAATTCTGTCTGTAAAAGCATCAGAAACCTAAAAAGCCTCTACTTAGAAAATGAAATTTCCCTTATAATAACCTTTCCTCCAAAGGGTTATATTTTTGTAATGTTATGGAAGAAATAAAAATTATTTGACAAAGTAAAATTTTAAATGCCTAAAAATACAGCCTGATATGAGTTTTCACATTCATACCAATTTTTAAACTAAATATAAGCATGTGTATATATATATACATTCACATATATGCTGCCATTTGTAGTTTTACTTAGACATGTTGATTCAGTGCAGTGGTTATTCCAAATTTTGTCTGAAATATTTTAGATTAACTATTTAAAGAATAGTCCCTGTATTGAAAAATTGTCCATCCCATGGCAGTGCAGATGATAAGCTTTCTGTACTTCTGTATTATTCCCTGCTCTCAACAGCTGCTCTTAATTGAACCCTAGGTACGATTTAGGATTGTTTTCTTTTGCTTTGTTGTTCTAAGAATTCTCACTTTAAATCCTTCTAAGGTTACAACAGCCTCTTATCATGTAGCTTTCGTACAAATGTGACATGGTCTCATTATATTTCTGCCAATGGATTTTATCGCTTTAATAATCCTTTGCAATATTTATAGAATGTCATGATGAATCATATTATATTTATCATATCACACAATAAATAGCATGACATGCTAATAAATCATTCCAGTTTGGAGAGTGTTGAAATTATTCTTTGTAAGCTTACATCAAAATGATTAGTCAGCATCCAGTCTCTGCATTAAATCTGTAGTCTTACACCAATTTATAACTTAGAATGGATAATGCAAATGAATACTCAAAATTATTTAATTATTTGCTAATATTTTATATAAGTTAACTTCTTTAGTTGTACAAAATACTAAATTACGGAACCAAATATTTTTTATAATGAACCATTTTCTTAAGAATAATACAATAGACATAAGTCTAATAAGACTTTGCAAAAATTGAGATGTTTGTTGAACATTTTTCAAATTAGCAAGAATAAATTTAAGAGAAAACTTTATTTTAAGGATATTAGAATCCACAGAGAAGAAAGGAATAGAGAAATATGATTTAGTCTGCCAATTTTATATGTGAAAAAACATAGGCTCACCTATGTTAAGGAATGCAATCAGTTAGACTGACAAAGAAATGAAATTAGAAATTAGGTTTTCAGACATTTATCTTAGTGGTACTTTATAATAAGTTCTTTTCTGTCCTCTTTAAAATTTCATGTTGAGTTTTAAGAATTTAAGAAATAATATATAAATATTAAAAGATAATTAAGCTGATAGATATAATCAATCAAGTTAGCTTAGATTGCATCAGAATCTTTTGGAATCCGGGTGTTATCTTCTTGGCTGCGTGTTTGAAGCCAGCAATTTCTTTTCAATTGTCTTTTGCCTTAATGTGAATTCTTTATTAGCTCTTTCGAAACACAGACACTTTCCATGGACAAATACGAGTCTCCAGCTCGATGACTGTAGGGTTCCTGAGGTTGTGTGGCTGACACAGGAAGCCCGAGGCAATAGCTGAGCAAAGTGGTTCAGGTTGTGAATTCTGGAGTCGGCTTTTTTGGTTTGAATCCCAGATTAGACACAAATCAGAAATGTGATCACAGGCCAGTTATCTGATTTTTCTAAGCCCCAGTTCCCTTCTGTTAAAAATGGGGATAATAAAGAATACAACACAGCTCACATCTGTTGTATGATTAATTATTGTATATCAAGATCAAAGGAGGACAATATCTGCATAATAATCAGCAAATAACAGCTATTGTGTATACTAGTAACAGGGACTAAGAGGAATCTTTCTGAACAAATGTTTGGAAAACATGGTAGAGATTGGCAGCCAAATTTAGTCAAATAGTTTACAGAATTCCTGCGATTCACTGCTTTTCTTTACAATAGATACCAGAGCCTTGGAAATGTTTTTTTTAAAAAAAACTATTGTTTACCTAAAGATCCATAAATATATCAGGCTCCGCACAATTAAGTAGAAAAAGAATCTTTTTTATATTATTATTATCCTGTAGCATTTATCTGTACTTGGTGTCATATCAAAAACCTTTGCGAGAGGGCCTGGTTTCTTCCAATTACAAAGTAGGAAATGTATTTATTTTGTAAACTTTCACCAGTGCTCTAGTTACCAGTATTTATTTTTGCCTTCTAGTCTTACGAGAAATCTCACTGAAAACTACAATACCCTCTAGTGTACATGATTGCATATAGTTTAAACATTGTTGTTTTAGGATTTTTATGCAAAGTAGTAAAAATTTGAGGTTAAACCCTAAAATATCATTTTATTCATTTATCTGGCAAACTTACTGAACATGTAATATGTGATGGATAGTAATTTAGCTGCTGGATATATAGCAGTGAACGACGGGTAAAAATTTGTGTTCTCTTAAAATCTAAAGGGGTAAGACAATTATCAAAGAAAATATTTAAAACTCTTAATATGTCGTGTATTGGTGAGTGCTAAGGAGAAGAAGTACACGTGGAGGGTGGAGGGTTACAAGGTCAGGAAAGACTTCATTAAGCAGGTGAAATGTGAGCAAAGGCACAAATGAAAAGAGAAGGCAAGCCCTGCAGAATAGCCTAGTTGTTAAGAGCACAGACTTTGCAGGTACAGAGGCGTGCAGGTGTCTGGTGTGTTTGAGGGAGGGTAAGGAGTTCTGTCTGACTGGGCTGTAGTCAGCAAAAGGACAGTGAGAGCAGAAGGGGACAGCGGGGTAATGGAGCCAAATTACATAGTTCCTTGTAGGCCTCCGTAACACCTCAGGCTTTTACTTTGAATGAGATGGAAAGCCACTGAGGAGTTTGTAACCAGCCATACCTTATGGTCTGGTTTAATACGAGAAACTGTCACTGTGGGTGCCATGGAGAAGGTGCCCTAAGAGGCCACAGTGTGTTCATAGGAAATGCTAAGCCTTCTACCTGTGTGCCAGACACTGTCACCTCTCACCTAATGCAGGAACATCATTCCCCCAACTTTTCCCTTTCTTCTGCATCATCAATTCTCCTCTTGCTAATTAATAATATTCTTCATATGCAAACATGCTACAATTATTCTTATTTTAAAATACCTTTCCACATTCTACAAATCTCTCAAGATACTGCCTCCGTTCTCTGATCCTCAGAGCAAAACTCCATGCACCCATTATACCCAAATCCTTTCATCTTGGTTTTTAAAGATTCCACCCCAATCTGCCTTCTCCTTTTCTACTGTCCAAAATTTGTTGTTGCCAAGGACAACATTGATCTCCATATTCTTCAACTTTTAGTCCTTTTCACAGAATTTGACACAGGTAATCACTGACTTCTCCTTGAAACATGTTTGTCACCTGGGTTCCAGGTCACAGTATTGTCAGTTCCATTCACCTTGTTACAGCTGCTGCTTCCTGCGTTCCTTCGTTCACCACCATCTTCCTGATTTCTCAGTTACAGCACAGAAGGGATGATTCTGGCATTTATTTACTTTATTTAAATGCATTTTCTTTTTTATCTCAGATGGTGTCATGCTTTAACTCCTATGCGTATACTGCCGATTTTCAAGTGTTTAATCCCCAGCCTTCATTGTGCTGTAGAACTCTAGAATTGTACATTGAGCCACCTAGTTGATATCACTTCTTGAAATCTAATAAGTAACTCAAGGTTATTATTTGCAAAATTGACCCTCTGATTTTCTCCCTAAACCTGGTTCTGCCGCAACTTGGCCAGCTCAATAAATGACAGTTTTATTCTTCGATAATTTAAACCAAACTCTATGAAGTTATCCTTACCTGCTATTTCTAGTTTTCCCAGATTCAATCCATCAGGAAATCCTGCAAGTCTACTTTTAAACTGAATGCCTGTTGAGGTAATTTGCACTGACACTACTTGGTATAAACCACCATCAGCTCTCAATGGAATATTGCCTTAGTTTCCTGTTTGCGTCTAGAGCTGATGAAGCCGGACAGCAGGCTGATGGCTAGTTTTTTTTTTTTCCTGAAAGAAATAAATTATTGTAATTTGGTGGGTCTTAAATAACTGACTTAGAAATTATGTAATCTCATTAAAATTCCTACACTATTTTTTAATGAAAATTAGAAACATCCTAAACTTTGTTTAGTAAAGTCTTGCCAAGTTCTTTCTGTGTGAGTTTTAATGGCGAAATCTTGTTCAAGAACAAAGAACACGTTCAGACGTGTTAGGTAAGGGAAGGTCTAAGCTAAACTCAGAGAGAAGAGGCCTATTGCTTTATTTGAATTTGTGATTCTTTGAGATTCTTAATGTCACAAAAACAAGTATAAAAAGAAACCATACAAATACCTCATTAGCCATCTAGTTTTTAATATGCTGTCTAACCAAGGGTTGCATTTCTTGAGTCAAAGGTAGCATTTTATGATTCATAGTTTCTACCATTGCTAAAATTTTAAATTTGGTCTTAACATTTGATTGGTTCTCTTTCATAATTGCAATTTCAGGGCCTATAGTTTGTCTGGGTTGATAATTATTCAGATGAATGATTTATCCATTTAGATAAACATCAACTGGTTCTAATAATTTGCAGTTACTGTTTATGTCAGGTTGCTTAATCATAAATGCTTTCTTGAGACCCCCTCTTTGTCAAAACTGTTCTTTAGATTCCCACAAAACACTTTTGGAGTTAGAATTTTCCCTATCATTTCTAAAGATAAATGGAAGAACTCAGAAATTAATTTGACCTCTTTGCTGCCTTGCCATCCTGCTTAATTACTACAGAGTTAACTATAAAAGCTATTATCTCATCAGTAACTATCTAATTTATAATATCCTATATTGAGTATAAAATGTATGAACTGGTTGGGTTATCTGGCTTTATGTTACATAATTGCCCATTCAAATTTTTATTTCAACCTGGTTTATGTGCTTTGCGACATTTCGGATATATTCGTATTTTTAGGTATTTCTCGTTTTAGTAGAGACTGATGTTCTTAAATACAAGCTTTTACTTTGATTTTTATCAGCATTGTGAGCAATTTGCTCATTTTCTAATCGGACGTTTTCAGGTCATAGAAAAATTAAGGAATGATATTGTCATTTAAATTCACTAAGAGAGTTGGAAACACCAGTAGTGATTTACAAGTTAAGGAAAGTAAACAGACGCTTTAAAAATATATATTTTTTAATGATTATATTATTATTAATTGAAAGCTGATTTTTAGGAATGGAAACAAATGTAGATTTGTGGGTTCTTAATGTCAAGCTAACACCTGTTTCTGGTAGTTTAATTTACTTTGGTTCACTGTCTTCTTCATGTAAGAGTAAAAACTGTTTTGTGGAACACACTTCAGTACCAAGAAAAGCTTGTTAATAGCTGTTCTACAGTATATATTCTCAAATTCGTGTCATGCCACATCTTTTCATATGTTGTAAGTCAGTGGTTTAGGACATTAAAAAATGATGTTTCTCAAAACACTTGTTATTTTCTCACACATACTGTGTTCTAGCATTCTAGAAGTGTTTTGGTAGATTTAAAGATTGGTTTGCTCTGTCACACTATAATCTAACAAAGTTTTCTTTGGCTTTTAAATCTAATCTCTGAGGCTGGATAGTAGACTTTCTTTCCCCCACAAAAAAACTCTTCGTTGGATTTTTTTTCCTTGAGGCATATCAAATTCTTATTTCCTTTAGGTTATAAATAAATAGAGACTCAAAACATTGTGTCAAAACTTTTTCATATTTTACCCCCTATTTTGTGGAGAAATGTTTCGAAAAGTAGCCAATGCTATATTTCTTAGTTGTATTTTATTTTTATTTTTACTTCATATTATGTTGAATATAAAATAAAACTTGAGAGATGCATTTACCAGTTTATTCAATAAGGCCTTTTCTTTATATATACTCCTAGATAAATTTTAGCAGGAAAGTCAGAAACTTGTACTAAATTAAAGCTTAGTTTTTTTTTTGTTTTTTTTTTTAAGACCTACAAACTCCTCTTGTATCAGCACACTTCATATTATGGCTTAAGCTGTTATCAGAAATACTATTTCTTAATATCATATATTATTTTTAAAGCGCAAAAATTTAATACAGCTCTATTTATTAAGACCCTCACAGATCAAGAGCTGAGGGTGTTTATAAATGAAACATAAAAGATGACAGACATAGGGCCAGTGGTCTCGAGCAATGTCCATGAAACCCCAGTGCAGGAATGCAGGCAGGCCTCAGAGGTAGTAAAGTTATACTAAGAAGTAGAAAGTTGACAATTGTTTCTCTACCTATTCAGACCTCTGTTTCCTCATTTGTCAAATGAAATCAATAATAGAAAGTACCTCCCAGGACAAACGATGGGATGGATATAAAGCATTCTTACACTTTAGCACATAATAATTTTTCAGTGTTCCACAAGAAACCTTTATTTTGATTTATTTTATTTTGTCCCTATTCTTTCCCCAGTCACTTGAAATGTTGGAATGAAGGTGAGGGGACTGATCTGCTTACTGCTCTTGTGTTGTGGCTGAAATTTGTAGGGGAGGCTGCTCTCCATAATTAAGTCTAGTATCATTGTTTCATACGTGTGCCTTTAATATTTTTAAAACATTTATTTAAAAACTTAAGCCTAACTGATTTGTGAACTTCTCAGAATGAGTATTCTTCTGAAAATGTTAAATTAATAAGAAAATTAAGCACAATATAAGGAAGACATTTATATAAAAACTGAACAATAAGTTAAATTGGAGTGTAGTCAAAGGCACTTGGGATGCTAGAGCTGTTATAAGTGAGCTTTCAATTTATGTCAAGAGTCCTGGTAGATGGAAGATTAAGAGTCTTTGTATCTTACCATCTTATAAAGTAAGTTATACGGGTTCAACTAGAGAGATAAGCAGTGTCCTGACAAACGTGAATACGGGTTCCCTTTTAAAAACGTTTCTAATAAAGGCATTGCGTTGAGCTTGCCTCCAATGTGGCATCTCGGTGGAGACCTGAAGCTGAGGCTCCAGGTCCGTGGAGGTCATTTCTCACTCTTCAGTTCCATCAGATGATGTGCCAGGGGTTAGGAGAAGCTACACCCCGTCTCACATTTCAACTCTGCTGCAATGAGAAGGAAATAAGCCAAGGAAAATGCCTTACTGCGTTAAGGCAGGGGCAAGAGAGAAGAAGAGCACCATGGTTTGCTCATGATTAAAAAATATTCAGCCAGATGGCCCACAAGTAAATGTGGCCCAATTAATTGGTAATGTGTAATCAGATTAGAATCTCTTGCCTTCTTAGAGGAGTAAGAAATGGGCAAAGATATGGACAGAGGTGCCAAACATATCTTCTTTCTTAATTTCTCATCAGGAAAAATGTTGATTATGAGTAAAAAGGAAGGAATTAAATGAAGTTAAACTAATATTAAGTGAGATGGATCAATATGTTAGGTTAAATACTTGTCATTAATCTGGAGGAATTAGTATAAAGTAAAATATAAGACTGTTCATTGTAAAATAGTCAATAAAATGAATATAAAGGCACATAGCCCACATATGCTAGTTTTTTAATGAAAAAGGAAAGTTCTGTTTCAGATATGGCCCTTCAAAATATATGTAAAGAAGACACAAAATAAATTGATCAAAAAATGGTAAAGTAACATGTCAGATTACTTTTAAAAATTGTTCCTTTAAGCAAAAGTTAATGAAATGGTGGTAGTTGCATATAAAGAAAGAAATATGTGAGAATAGGGTCTTTCATATTAACTAGAAACATACTTGGGGATGAGAATTAACCCATAAGGCATGAATACGAACAGAAATGGAAGACATTCAGACACAAGTGATCATTTGTGAGACATGAGATTGGTCGTATTTATCCTGCTGAGTTCTTTGTTGAAACGACATTGCTTCCCCACATTATATTTCCCACAGCCCGTCTGAATTATGCTGTGTGGAGCCGTGTCACCCAGGCTTTCTGTGCCAGGGCCACCGTGTGATGGCTCATCCAGTAGCTACTATCCACTAGCCAGTAACTTCCAAGGCTGAGAGTGGCCAGGGGAGGAAGAAAGATTATGTCATTATTACCAGGAAGGCAAGGTACACTGGTGATATCTACAGCCTGAATGTTTCTACAGGAAGAGTGTTTAAGAAAGGCTCAATCAAAAATATAGTTCAACTCTTTTAGTTGAATGCAAAGAACAGAACGAAGTTTCACAGAATGCTTCTGTGTAGTTTAGATTTGAATACATTCCTTTTTCACTATTACCCTCTTAGCGCTCCGAATGTCCACTTGCATTTTCTACAGAAAGAGTGTTCAGAACTGCGCAATCAAAAGTATGGTTTAATTCTGTTAGCTGAATGCACATATCAGAAATAAGTTTCACACAATGCTTCTGTGTAGTTTTTATTTGAAGATATTATTTTTCCCAATATAGGCCTCTTAGCGCTCAGAATGTCCAATTGCAGTTTCTACAGAAAGAGTGTTTCAGAACGGCTCAATCAAAAGTAAGGTTCAACACTGTTAGTTGAATGCACAGAACAGAAAGAAGTTTCATACAATGCTTCTGTGTAGTTTATATTTGAACATATTCCTTTTTCCACTGTTACCCACTTAGCGCTCCGAATGTCCAGTTGCATTTTCTACAGACAGAGTGTTTCAAAACTGCTCAATCAAAAGTATGGTTTAAATCTGTTAGCTCAATGCTCAGATCAGAAAGAAGTTTCACAGAATGCTTCTGTGTAGTTTACGTTTGAATATATTCCTTTTTCCACTACTACCCTCTTAGCGCTCCAAATGTCCAGTTGCATTTTCTACAGAAAGAGTGTTCAGAACTGCTCAATCAAAAGTATGGTTTAACTCTGTTAGCTGAATGCACAGATCAGAAAGAAGTTTCACAGAATGATTCTGTGTAGTTGATATTTGAAGATATTACTTTTTCCACTATTACCCTCTTAGCGCTCCGAATCTCCACTTGCATTTTCTACAGAAAGAGTGTTTCAGAATGGCTCAATCAAAACTAAGGTTCAACTCTTTTAGTTGAATGCACAGAACAGAAAGAAGTTTCACAGAATGCTTCAGTGTAGTATTTAGTTGAAGATATTCCTTTTTCGACTATTACCGTCTTAGCGCTCCGAATGTCCACTGGCAGTTTCTACACAAAGAGTGTTTCAGAACTGCTACTTCAAAAGTAAGGCTCAGCTCTGTTAGTTGAATGCAGAGAACAGAAAGGAGTTTCAGAGAATGCTTCTGTGTAGTATTTATTTGGAGATATTCCATTTTCCACTATTACAATCTTAGCGCTCCGAATGTCCACTTGCATTTTCTACAGAAAGAGTGGTCAGAACTGCTCAATCAAAAGAATGGTTTAACTCTGTTAGCTGTATGAACAGATCAGAAAGAAGTTTCACAGAATGCTTCTGTGTAGTTTTTATTTGAAGAAATTCTTTTTCCCAATATAGGCCCCTTAGCGCTCTGAATGTCCAATTGCAGTATCTACAGAAAGAGTGTTACAGAACTGTTCAATCAAAAATAAGGTTCAGTAGTGTTAGTTGAATGCACAGAACAGAAAGAAGTTTCATAAAATGCTTCTGTGTAGTTTATATTTGAAGATATTCCTTTTTCCACTATTACCCACTTAGCGCTCCAAATGTCCAGTTGCATTATCTACCGAAAGAGTGTTTCAGAACTGCTCAATCAAAAGTAAGGTTCAACTCTTTTAGTTGAATGCACAGAACAGAAAGAAGTTTCACAGAATGCTTCTGTGTAGTTTATATTTGAATATATTCCTTTTTCCACTATTACCCTCTTAGCGCTCCGAATGTCCACTTGCATTTTCTACAGAAAGAGTGTTCAGAACTGCTCAATCAAACTGGTTTAACTCTATTAGCTGAATGCCAATATCAGAAATAAGTTTAACAGAATGCTTCTGTGTAGTTTTTATTTGAAGATATTCTTTTTCCCAATATAGGCCTCTTAGCGCTCAGAATGTCCAATTGCAGTTTCTACAGAAGGAGTGTTTCAGAACGGCTGCATCAAAAGTAAGGTTCAACTCAGTTAGTTGAATGCAAAGAACAGAAAGAAGTTTCACAGAATGCTTCTGTGTAGTTTGTATTTGAATATATCCCTTTTTCCACTACTACCCTCTTAGCGCTCCAAATGTCCAGTTGCATTTTCTACAGAAAGAGTGTTCAGAGCTGCTCAATCAAAAGTATGGTTTAATTCTGTTAGCTGAATGCACAGATCAGAAAGAAGTTTCACAGAATGATTCTGTGTAGTTGATATTTGAAGATATTACTTTTTCCACTATTACCCACTTACCGCTCCAAATGTCCAGTTGCATTTTCTACAGAAAGAGTGTTTCAGAACTGCTCAATCAAAAGTATGGTTTAACTCTGTTAGTTGAATGCAGAGATCAGAAAGAAGTTTCACAGAATGCTTCTGTGTAGTGTTTATATGAAGATATTCTTTTTACCAATATAGGCCTCTTAGCGCTCAGAATGTCCAATTGCAGTTTCTATAGAAAGAGTGTTTCAGAACGGCTCAATAAAAATAAGGTTCACCTCTTTTAGTTGAATGCACAGAACAGAAAGAAGTTTCACAGAATGCTTCTGTGTAGTATTTAGTTGAAGATATTCCTTTTTTGACTATTACCCACTTAGCGCTCCGAATGTCCACTGGCAGTTTCTACACAAAGAGTGTTTCAGAACTGCTCCTTCAAAAGTAAGGCTAAACTCTGTTAGTTGAATGCAGAGAACAGAAAGGAGTCACAGAGAATGCTTCTGTGTAGTTTTTATTTGGAGATATTTCCTTTTCCTCTATTACAATCTTAGCGCTCCGAATGTCCACTTGCATTTTCTACAGAACGAGTGTTTCATAACTGCTCAATCAAAAGTATGGTTTAGCTCTGTTAACTGAATGCACTGATCAGAAATAAGTTTCACAGAATGCTTCTGTGTAGTTTTTATTTGAAGATATTCTTTTTAACAATGTAGGCCTCTTAGCACTTAGAAAGTCCAATTGCAGTTTCTACAGAAAGAGTGTTTCAGAACGGCTCAATCAAATGTAAGGTTCAACTCTGTTAGTTGAATGCACAGAACAGAAAGAAGTTTCACAGAATGCTTCTGTGTACTTTTTATTTGAATATATTCCTTTTTCAACTATTACCCTCTTAGCGCTCTGAATGTCCAGTTACATTATCTACAGAAAGAGTGTTCAGAACGGCTCAATCAAAAGTATGGTTTTACTCTGTTAGTTCAATGCACAGATCCGAAAAAGTTTCACAGAATGCTTCTGTGTAGTTTTTATTTGTAGATATTCTTTTTCCCAATATAGGACTTTTAGCGGTCAGAATGTCCGTTTGCAGTTTCTACAGAAAGAGTGTTTCACAACGCCTCCATCAAAAGTAAGGTTCAAATCAGTTAGTTGAATGCACAGAACTGAAAGAAGTTTCACAGAATGCTTCTGTGTAGTTTATAATTTCATATATTCCGTTTCCCACTATTACCGTATTAGCGCTCGGAATGTCCACTTGCATTTTCTACAGAAAGAGTGTTCAGAACTGCGCAATCAAAAGTATGGTTTAGCTCTGTTAGCTGAATGCACATATCAGAAATAAGTTCCACACAATGCTGCTGTGTAGTTTTTATTTGAAGATATTATTTTTCCCAATATAGGCCTCTTAGCGCTCAGAATGTCCCATTGCAGTTTCTACAGAAAGAGTGTTTCAGAACGGCTCAATCAAAAGTAAGGCTCAACTCTGTTACTTGAATGCACAGAACAGAAGGAAGTTTCATACAATGCTTCTGTGTAGTTTATATTTGAACATATTCCTTTTTCCATTATTACCCACTTAGCGCTCCGAATGTCCAGTTGCATTTTCTACAGACAGAGTGTTTCAAATCTCCACAATCAAAAGTATGCTTTAACTCTGTTAGCTGAATGCTCAGATCAGAATGAAGTTTCACAAAATGCTTCTGTGTAGCTTATATTTGAATATATTCCTTTTTCCACTACTAAACTCTTAGCGCTCAAAATGTCCAGTTGCATTTTCTACAGAAAGAGTGTTCAGAACTGCTCTATCAAAACTATGGTTTAACTCTGTTAGCTGAATGCACATATGAGAAATAAGTTTCACAGAATGATTCTGTGTAGTATTTAGTTGAAGATATTCCTTTTTTACTATTACCCACTTAGCGCTCCGAATATCCACTGGCAGTTTCTACACAAAGAGTGTTTCAGAACTGCTCCTTCAAAAGTAAGGCTAAACTCTGTTAGTTGAATGCAGAGAACAGAACGGAGTCTCAGAGAATGCTTCTGTGTAGTTTTTATTTGGAGATATTCCCTTTTCCTCTATTAAAATCTTAGCGCTCCGAATGTCCACTTGCATTTTCTACAGAACGAGTGTTTCATAACTGCTCAATCAAAAGTATGGTTTAGCTCTGTTAACTGAATGCACTGATCAGAAATAAGTTTCACAGAATGCTTCTGTGTAGTTTTTATTTGAAGATATTTTTTTTAACAATGTTGGCCTCTTAGCGCTTAGAAAGTCCAATTGCAGTTTCTACAGAAAGAGTGTTTCAGAACGGCTCAATCAAAAGTAAGGTTCAACTCTGTAAGTTGAATGCACAGAACAGAAAGAAGTTTCATACAATGCTTCTGTGTACTTTTTATTTGAATATATTCCTTTTTCAACTATTATCCTCTAAGCGCTCTGAATGTCCACTTACATTTTCAACAGAAAGAGTGTTCAGAACGGCTCAATCAAAAGAATGGTTTTACTCTGTTAGTTCAATGCACAGATCCGAAAGAAGTTTCACAGAATGCTTCTGTGTAGTTTTTATTTGTAGATATTCTTTTTCCCAATATAGGCCTTTTAGCGGTCAGAATGTCCGATTGCAGTTTCTACAGAAAGAGTGTTTCACAACGCCTCCATCAAAAGTAAGGTTCAAATCAGTTAGTTGAATGCACAGAACTGAAAGAAGTTTCACAGAATGCTTCTGTGTAGTTTATAATTTCATATATTCCGTTTCCCACTATTACCGTATTAGCGCTCGGAATGTCCACTTGCATTTTCTACAGAAAGAGTGTTCAGAACTGCGCAATCAAAAGTATGGTTTAGCTCTGTTAGCTGAATGCACATATCAGAAATAAGTTCCACACAATGCTGCTGTGTAGTTTTTATTTGAAGATATTATTTTTCCCAATATAGGCCTCTTAGCGCTCAGAATGTCCGATTGCAGTTTCTACAGAAAGAGTGTTTCAGAACGGCTCAATCAAAAGTAAGGCTCAACTCTGTTACTTGAATGCACAGAACAGAAGGAAGTTTCATACAATGCTTCTGTGTAGTTTATATTTGAACATATTCCTTTTTCCATTATTACCCACTTAGCGCTCCGAATGTCCAGTTGCATTTTCTACAGACAGAGTGTTTCAAATCTCCACAATCAAAAGTATGCTTTAACTCTGTTAGCTGAATGCTCAGATCAGAATGAAGTTTCACAAAATGCTTCTGTGTAGCTTATATTTGAATATATTCCTTTTTCCACTACTAAACTCTTAGCGCTCAAAATGTCCAGTTGCATTTTCTACAGAAAGAGTGTTCAGAACTGCTCTATCAAAACTATGGTTTAACTCTGTTAGCTGAATGCACATATCAGAAATAAGTTTCACAGAATGATTCTGTGTAGTATTTAGTTGAAGATATTCCTTTTTTACTATTACCCACTTAGCGCTCCGAATATCCACTGGCAGTTTCTACACAAAGAGTGTTTCAGAACTGCTCCTTCAAAAGTAAGGCTAAACTCTGTTAGTTGAATGCAGAGAACAGAAAGGAGTCTCAGAGAATGCTTCTGTGTAGTTTTTATTTGGAGATATTCCCTTTTCCTCTATTAAAATCTTAGCGCTCTGAATGTCCACTTGCATTTTCTACAGAACGAGTGTTTCATAACTGCTCAATCAAAAGTATGGTTTAGCTCTGTTAACTGAATGCACTGATCAGAAATAAGTTTCACAGAATGCTTCTGTGTAGTTTTTATTTGAAGATATTTTTTTTAACAATGTTGGCCTCTTAGCGCTTAGAAAGTCCAATTGCAGTTTCTACAGAAAGAGTGTTTCAGAACGGCTCAATCAAAAGTAAGGTTCAACTCTGTTAGTTGAATGCACAGAAAAGAAAGAAGTTTCAAAGAATGCTTCTGTGTACTTTTTATTTGAATATATTCCTTTTTCAACTATTACCCTCTAAGCGCTCTGAATGTCCACTTACATTTTCTACAGAAAGAGTGTTCAGAACGGCTCAATCAAAAGTATGGTTTTACTCTGTTAGTTCAATGCACAGATCCGAAAGAAGTTTCACAGAATGCTTCTGTGTAGTTTTTATTTGTAGATATTTTTTTTCCCAATATAGGCCTTCTAGCGGTCAGAATGTCCGATTGCAGTTTCTACAGAAAGAGTGTTTCACAACGGCTCCATCAATAGTAAGGTTCAAATCAGTTAGTTGAATGCACAGAACTGAGAGAAGTTTCACAGAATGTTTCTGTGTAGTTTATAATTTCATATATTCCTTTTCCCACTATTACCGTATTAGCGCTCCGAATGTCCACTTACATTTTCTACAGAAAGAGTGTTCAGAACTGCGCAATCAAAAGTATGGTTTAGCTGTGTTAGCTGAATGCACATATCAGAAATAAGTTTCACACAATGCTGCTGTGTAGTTTTTATTTGAAGATATTATTTTTCCCAATATAGGCCTCTTAGCGCTCTGAATGTCCAATTGCAGTTTCTACAGAAAGAGTGTTTCAGAACGGCTCAATCAAAAGTAAGGCTCAACTCTGTTACCTGAATGCACAGAACAGAAAGAAGTTTCATACAATGCTTCTGTGTAGTTTATATTTGAACATATTCCTTTTTCCATTATTACCCACTTAGCGCTCCGAATGTCCAGTTGCATTTTCTACACAGAGAGTGTTTCAAATCTCCTCAATCAAAAGTATGGTTTAACACAGTTAGCTGAATGCTCAGATCAGAATGAAGTTTCACAGAATGCTTCTGTGTAGCTTATATTTGAATATATTCCTTTTTCCACTACTAAACTCTTAGCGCTCCAAATGTCCAGTTGCATTTTCTACAGAAAGAGTGTTCAGAACTGCTCTATCAAAACAATGGTTTAACTCTGTTAGCTCAATGCACATATCAGAAAGAAGTTTCACAGAATGATTCTGTGTAGTTTATATTTTAAGATATTCCTTTTTCCACTATTGCCCTCTTAGCGCTCCGAATCTCCACTTTCATTTTCTACAGAAGGAGTGTTTCAGAACGGCTCAATCAAAACTAAGGTTCAACTCTTTTAGTTGAATGCACAGAACAGAAAGAAGTTTCACAGAATGCTTCTGTGTAGTATTTAGTTGAAGATATTCCTTTTTCGACTATTACCCTCTTAGCGCTCTGAATTTCCACTGGCAGTTTCTACACAAAGAGTGTTTCAGAACTGCTCCTTCAAAAGTAAGGCTCAGCTCTGTTAGTTGAATGCAGAGAACAGAAAGGAGTTTCAGAGAATGCTTCTGTGTAGTTTTTATTTGGAGATATTCTTTTTTCCACTATTACTATCTTAGCGCTCCAAATGTCCACTTGCATTTTCTACAGAAAGAGTGATTCAGAACGGCTCAATCAAAACTAAGGTTCAACACTTTTAGTTGAATGTACAGAACAGAAACAAGTTTCACAGAATGCTTCTCTGTAGTTTTTATTTGTAGATATTCTTTTTCCCAATATAGGCCTCTTAGCGCTCAGAATGTCCAATTGCATTTTCTACAGAAAGAGTGTTCCAGAACGGCTCAATCAAAAGCAAGGTTCAAATCAGTTAGTTGAATGCAAAGAACAGAAAGAAGTTTCACAGAATGCTTCTGTGTAGTTTATATTTGAATATATTGCTTTTTCCACTATTACCCTCTTAGCGCTCCGAATGTCCACTTGCACTTTCTACAGAAAGAGGGTTCAGAACTGCGCAATCAAAAGTATGGTTTAACTCTGTTAGCTGAACGCACATATGAGAAATAAGTTTCACACAATGCTTCTGTGTAGTTTTTATTTGGATATATTATTTTTCCCAATATAGGCCTCTTAGGGCTCAGAATGTCCAATTGCAGTTTCTACAGAAAGAGTGTTTCAGAACGGCTAAATCAAAAGTAAGTTTCAACTCGGTTAGTTGAATGTACAGAACAGAAAGATGTTTCATACAATGTTTCTGTGTAGTTTATATTTGAACATATTCCTTTTTCCACTATTACCCACTTAGCGCTACGAATGTCCAGTTGCATTTTCTACAGACAGAGTGTTTCAAAACTGCTCAGTCAAAAGTATGGTTTAACTCTGTTAGCTGAATGCTCAGATCAGAAAGAAGTTTCACAGAATGCTTCTGAATAGTTTATATTTGAATATAATCCTTTTTCCACTACTACCCTCTTAGCGCTCCAAATGTCCAGTTGCATTTTCTACAGAAAGAGTGTTCAGAACTGCTCAATGAAAAGTATGGTTTAATTCTGTTAGCTGAATGCACAGATCAGAAAGAAGTTTCACAGAATGATTCTGTGTAGTTTATATTTGAAGATATTACTTTTTCTAGTATTACCCTCTTAGCGCTCCGAATGTCCACTTGCATTTTCTACAGAAAGAGTGTTCAGAACGGCCCAATCAAAAGTATGGTTTTAGTCTATTAGTTGAATGCCCATATCAGAAATTAGTTTCACAGAATGCTTCTGTGTAGTTTTTATTTGAAGATATTCTTTTTCCCAATATAGGCCTCTTAGCACTCAGAATGTCCAATTGCAGTTTCTACAGAAAGAGTGTTTCAGAACGGCTGCATCAAAAGTAAGGTTCAACTCAGTTAGTTGAATGCAAAGAACAGAAAGAAGTTTCACAGAATTCTTCTGTGTAGTTTATATTTGAATATATCCCTTTTTCCACTACTACACTCTTAGCGCTCCAAATGTCCAGTTGCATTTTCTACAGAAAGAGTGATCAGAACTGCTCAATCAAAATTATGGTTTAATTCTGTTAGCTGAATGCACAGATCAGAAAGAAGTTTCACAGAATGATTTTGTGTAGTTGATATTTGAAGATATTACTTTTTCCACTATTACCCACTTACCGCTCCAAATGTCCAGTTGCATTTTCTACAGAAAGAGTGTTTCAGAACTGCTCAATCAAAAGTATGGTTTAACTCTGTTAGCTGAATGCACAGATCAGAAAGAAGTTTCACAGAATGCTTCTGTGTAGTGTTTATATGAAGATATTCTTTTTACCAATATAGGCCTCTTAGCGCTCAGAATGTCCAATTGCAGTTTCTATAGAAAGAGTGTTTCAGAACGGCTCAGTCAAAATAAGGTTCACCTCTTTTAGTTGAATGCACACAACAGAAAGAAGTTTCACAGAATGCTTCTGTGTAGTATTTAGTTGAAGATATTCCTTTTTTGACTATTACCCACTTAGCGCTCCGAATGTCCACTGGCAGTTTGTACACAAAGAGTGTTTCAGAACTGCTCCTTCAAAAGTAAGGCTAAACTCTGTTAGTTGAATGCAGAGAACAGAAAGGAGTTTCAGAGAATGCTTCTGTGTAGTTTTTATTTGGAGATATTCCTTTTTCCTCTATTACAATCTTAGCGCTCAGAATGTGCACTTGCATTTTCTACAGAACGAGTGTTTCATAACTGCTCAATCAAAAGTATGTTTTAGCTCTGTTAACTGAATGCACTGATCAGAAATAAGTTTCACAGAATGCTTCTGTGTAGTTTTTATTTGAAGATATTCTTTTTAACAATGTAGGCCTCTTAGCGCTTAGAAAGTCCAATTGCAGTTTCTACAGAAAGAGTGTTTCAGAACGGCTCAATAAAAAGTAAGTTTCAACTCTGTTAGTTGAATGCACAGAACAGAAAGAAGTTTCACACAATGCTTCTGTGTAGTTTATATTTGAATATATTCCTTTTTCAACTATTACCCTCTTAGCGCTCTTAATGTCCACTTACATTTTCTACAGAAAGAGTGTTCAGAACGGCTCAATCAAAAGTATGGTATTACTCTGTTAGTTCAATGCACAGATCCGAAAGAAGTTTCACAGAATGCTTCTGTGTAGTTTTTATTTGTAGATATTCTTTTTCCCAATATAGGCCTTTTAGCGGTCAGAATGTCCAATTGCAGTTTCTACAGAAAGAGTGTTTCACAACAGCTCCATCAAAAGTAAGGTTCAACTCAGTTAGTTGAATGCACAGAACTGAAAGAAGTTTCACAGAATGCTTCTGTGTAGTTTATAATTGAATATATTACTTTTTCCACTATTACCCTATTAGCGCTCAGAATGTCCACTTGCATTTTCTACAGAAAGAGTGTTCAGAACTGCGCAATCAAAAGTATGGTTTAGTTCTGTTAGCTGAATGCACATATCAGAAATAACTTTCACAAAATGCTGCTGTGTAGTTTTTATTTGAAGATATTATTTTTCCCAATATAGGCCTCTTAGCGCTCAGAATGTCCAATTGCAGTTTCTACAGAAAGAGTGTTTCAGAACGGCTCAATCAAAAGTAAGGTTCAACTCTGTTAGTTGAATGCACAGAACAGAAAGAAGTTTCATACAATGCTTCTGTTAAGTTTATATTTGAACATATTACTTTTTCCATTATTACCCACTTAGCGCTCCGAATGTCCAGTTGCATTTTGTACAGACAGAGTGATTCAAATCTTCTCAATCAAAAGTATGGTTTAACTCTGTTAGCTGAATGCTCAGATGAGAAAGAAGTTTCAAAGAATGCTTCTGTGTAGCTTACATTTGAATATATTCCTTTTTCCACTACTACCCTCTTAGCGCTCCAAATGTCCAGTTGCATTATCTACAGAAAGTGTGTTCAGAACTGCTCTATCAAAACTATGGTTTAACTCTGTTGGCTGAATGCACATATCAGAAAGAAGTCTCACAGAATGATTCTGTGTAGTTTATATTTGAACATAATATTTTTTCCACTATTACCCTCTTAGCGCTCCGAATCTCCACTTTCATTTTCTACAGAAAGAGTGTTTAGGAACGGCTCAATCAAAACTAAGGTTCAACTCTTTTAGTTGAATGCACAGAACAGAAAGAAGTTTCACAGAATGCTTCTGTGTAGTATTTAGTTGAAGATATTCCTTTTTCGAATATTACCCTCTTAGCGCTCTGAATTTCCACTGGCAGTTTCTACACAAAGAGTGTTTCAGAACTGCTCCTTCAAAAGTAAGGCTCAGCTCTGTTAGTTGAATGCAGAGAACAGAAAGGAGTTTCAGGGAATGCTTCTGTGTAGTTTTTATTTGGAGATATTCCTTTTTCCACTATTACTATCTTAGCGCTCCGAAAGTCCACTTGCATTTTCTACAGAAAGAGTGTTTCAGAACGGCTCAATCAAAACTAAGGTTCAACACTTTTAGTTGAATGCACAGAAGAGAAAGAAGTTTCACAGAATGCTTCTGTGTAGTTTTTATTTGTAGATATTCTTTTTCCCAATATAGGCCTCTTAGCGCTCAGAATGTCCAATTGCATTTTCTCCAGAAAGAGTGATCCAGAACGGCTCAATCAAAAGCAAGGTTCAACTCAGTTAGTTGAATGCAGAGAACAGAAAGAAGTTTCACAGAATGCTTCTGTGTAGTTTATATTTGAATATATTGCTTTTTCCAATATTACCCTCTTAGCACTCCGAATGTCCACTTGCATTTTCTACAGAAAGAGTGATCAGAACTGCGCAATAAAAAGTATGGTTTATCTCTGTTAGCTGAACGCACATATCAGAAATAAGTTTCACACAATGCTTCTGTGTAGTTTTTATTTGAATATATTATTTTTCCCAATATATGCCTCTTAGGGCTCAGAATGTCCAATTGCAGTTTCTACAGAAAGAGTGTTTCAGAACGGCTAAATCAAAAGTAAGGTTCAACCCTGTTAGTTGAATGTACAGAACAGAAAGCTGTTTCATACAATGCTTCTGTGTAGTTTGTATTTGAACATATTACTTTTTCCACTATTAGCCACTTAGCGCTACGAATGTCCAGTTGCATTTACTACAGACAGAGTGTTTCAAAACTGCTCAGTCAAAACTATGGTTTAACTCTGTTAGCTGAATGCTCAGATCAGAAAGAAGTTTCACAGAATGCTTCCGTGTAGTTTATATTTGAATATATTCCTTTATCCACTACTACCCTCTTAGCGCTGCAATTGTCCAGTTGCATTTTCTACAGAAAGAGTGTTCAGAACTGCTCAACGAAAAGTATGGTTTAATTCTGTTAGCTGAATGCACAGATCAGAAAGAAGTTTCACAGAATGATTCTGTGTAGTTTATATTTGAAGATATTACTTTTTCTAGTATTACCCTCTTAGCGCTCAGAATGTCCACTTGCATTTTCTACAGAAAGAGTGTTCAGAACGGCTCAATCAAAAGTAAGGTTTTACTCTATTAGTTGAATGCCTATATCAGAAATAAGTTTCACAGAATGCTTCTGTGTAGTTTTTATTTGAAGACATTCTTTTTCAAAATATAGGCCTCTTAGCGCTCAGAATGTCCAATTGCAGTTTCTACAGAAAGAGGTTTTCAGAACGGCTCCATCAAAAGTAAGGTTCAACTCAGTTAGTTGAATGCACAGAACAGAAAGAAGTTTCACAGAATGCTTCTGTGTAGTTTATATTTGAATATATTCCTTTTCCAGTATTACCGTCTTAGCGCTGCGAATATCCACTTGCATTTTCTAAAGAAAGAGTGTTTCAGAACGGCTCAATCAAAAGTATGCTTTAACTCTGTTAGCTGAATGCACAGATCAGAAAGAAGTTTCACAGAATGATTCTGTGTGGTTTATATTTGAAGATATTCCTTTCTCCACTATTACCCACTTAGCGCTCCAAATGTCCAGTAGCATTTTCTACAGAAAGAGTGTTTCAGAACTGCTCAATCCAAAGTATGGTTTAACTCTGTTAGCTGAATGCACAGATCAGAAAGAAGTTTCACAGAATGCTTCTGTGTAGTGTTTATATGAAAATATTCTTTTTACCAATATAGGCCTCTTAGCGCTCAGAATGTCCAATTGCAGTTTCTACAGAAAGAGTGTTTCACAACGGCTCCATCAAAAGTAAGGTTCAACTCAGTTAATTGAATGCACAGAACAGAAAGGAGTTTCACAGAATGCTTCTGTGTAGTATTTAGTTGAAGATATTCCTTTATTGACTATTACCCACTTAGCGCTCCGAATGTCCACTGGCAGTTTCTACACAAAGAGTGTTTCAGAACTGCTCCTTCAAAAGTAAGGCTAAACTCTGTTAGTTGAATTCAGAGAACAGAAAGGAGTTTCAGAGAATGCTTCTGTGTAGTTTTTATTTGGAGATATTCCTTTTTCCACTATTACTATCTTAGCGCTCCGAAGGTCCACTTATATTTTCTACACAAAGAGTGTTTCATAACTGCTCAATCAAAAGTATGGTTTAGCTCTGTTAACTGAATGCACATATCAGAAATATGTTTCACAGAATGCTTCTGTGTAGTTTTTATTTGAAGTTATTCTTTTTAACAATGTAGGCCTCTTAGCGATTAGAAAGACCAATTGCAGTTTCTACAGAAAGAGTGTTTCAGAACGTCTCAATCAAAAGTAAGGTTCAACTCTGTTAGTTGAATGCACAGAACAGAAAGAAGTTTCACAGAATGCTTCTGTGTAGTTTATATTTGAATATATTCCTTTTTCAACTATTACCCTCTTAGCGCTCCGAATGTCCACTTGCATTTTCTACAGAAAGAGTGTTCAGAACGGCTCAATCAAAAGTTTGGTTTTACTCTGTTAGTTGAATGCACAGATCCGAAAGAAGTTTCACAGAATGCTTCTGTGTAGTTTTTATTTGTAGATATTCTTTTTCCCAATATAGGCCTTTTAGCGGTCAGAATGTCCGATTGCAGTTTCTACAGAAAGAGTGTTTCACAACGGCTCCATCAAAAGTAAGGTTCAACTCAGTTAGTTGAATGCACAGAACAGAAAGAAGTTTCACAGAATGCTTCTGTGTAGTTTATAATTGAATATATTCCTTTTTCCACTATTACCGTATTAGCGCTCCGAATGTCCACTTGCATTTTCTACAGAAAGAGTGTTCAGATCTGTGCAATCAAAAGTATGGTTTAACTCTGTTAGCTGAATGCACATATCAGAAATAAGTTTCACACAATGCTGCTGTGTAGTTTTTATTTGAAGATATTATTATTCCCAATATAGGCCTCTTAGAGCTGAGAATGTCTAATTGCAGATTCTACAGAAAGAGTGTTTCAGAACGGCTCAATCAAAAGTAAGGTTCAACTCTGTTAGTTGAATGCACAGAACAGAAGGAAGTTTCATACAATGCTTCTGTGTTGTTTATATTTGAACATATTCCTTTTTCCATTATTACCCAGTTAGCGCTCCGAATGTCCAGTTGCATTTTCTACAGTCAGAGTGTTTCAAATCTCCTCAATCAAAAGTATGGTTTAACTCTGTTAGCGGAATGCTCAGATCAGAAAGAAGTTTCACAGAATGCTTCTGTGTAGCTTATATTTGAATATATTCCTTTTTCCACTACTACCCTCTTAGCGCTCCAAATGTCCAGTTGCATTTTCTACAGAAAGAGTGTTCAGAACTGCACTATCAAATCTATGGTTTAACTCTGTTAGCTGAATGCACATATCAGAAAGATGTTTCAAAGAATGATTCTGTGTAGTTTATATTTGAAGATAATCCTTTTTCCACTATTACCCTCTTAGCGCTCCGAATCTCCACTTTCATTTTCTACAGAAAGAGTGTTTCAGAACGGCTCAATCAAAACTAAGGTTCAACTCTTTTAGTTGAATGCACAGAACAGAAAGAAGTTTCACAGAATGCTTCTGTGTAGTTTATATTTGAATATATTCCTTTTTCCACTACTACTCTCTTAGCGCTCCAAATGACCAGTTGCATTTTCTACAGACAGAGTGTTTCAAAACTGCTCAGTCAAAACTATGGTTTAACTCTGTTAGCTGAATGCTCAGATCAGAAAGTAGTTTCACAGAATGCTTCCGTGTAGTTTATATTTGAATATATTCCTTTTTCCACTACTACCCTCTTATCGCTCCAAATGTCTAGTTGCATTTTATACAGAAAGAGTGTTCAGAACTGCTCAATGAAAAGTATGGTTTAATTCTGTTAGCTGAATGCACAGATCAGAAAGAAGTTTCACAGAATGATTCTGTGTAGTTTATATTTGAAGATATTACTTTTTCTAGTATTACCCTCTTAGCGCTCAGAATGTCCACTTGCATTTTCTACAGAAAGAGTGTTCAGAACGGCTCAATCAAAAGTATGGTTTTACTCTATTAGTTGAATGCCCATATCAGAAATAAGTTTCACAGAATGCTTCTGTGTAGTTTTTATTTGAAGATATTCTTTTTCAAAATACAGGCCTCTTAGCGCTCAGAATGTCCAATTGCAGTTTCTACAGAAAGAGCTTTTCAGAACGGCTCCATCAAAAGTAAGGTTCAACTCAGTTAGTTGAATGCACAGAACAGAAAGAAATTTCACAGAATGCTTCTGTGTAGTTTATATTTGAATATATTCCTTTTCCAGTATTACCGTCTTAGCGCTGCGAATATCCACTTGCATTTTCTAAAGAAAGAGTGTTTCAGAACGGCTCAATCAAAAATAAGGTTCAACTCTGTTAGTTAAATGCACAGAAGAGAAAGGAGTTTCATACAATGCTTCTGTGTAGTTTATATTTGAATATATTACTTTTTCCACTACTACCCTCTTAGCGCTCCAAATGTCCAGTTGCATTTTCTACAGAAAGAGTGTTCAGAACTGCTCAATCAAAAGTATGCTTTAACTCTGTTAGCTGAATGCACAGATCAGAAAGAAGTTTCACAGAATGATTCTGTGTAGTTTATATTTGAAGATATTCCTTTTTCCACTATTACCCACTTAGCGCTCCAAATGTCCAGTAGCATTTTCTACAGAAAGAGTGTTTCAGAACTGCTCAATCCAAAGTATGGTTTAACTCTGTTAGCTGAATGCACAGATCAGAAAGAAGTTTCACAGAATGCTTCTGTGTAGTGTTTATATGAAAATATTCTTTTTACCAATATAGGCCTCTTAGCGCTCAGAATGTCCAATTGCAGTTTCTATAGAAAGAGTGTTTCAGAACGGCTCAATGAAAAGTAAGGTTCACCTCTTTTAGTTGAATGCACAGAACAGAAAGTAGTTTCACAGAATGCTTCTGTGTAGTATTTAGTTGAAGATATTCCTTTATTGACTATTACCAAGTTAGCGCTCCGAATGTCCACTGGCAGTTTCTACACAAAGAGTGTTTCAGAACTGTTCCTTCAAAAGTAAGGCTCAACTCTGTTAGTTGAATTCAGAGAACAGAAAGGAGTTTCAGAGAATGCTTCTGTGTGGTTTTTATTTGGAGATAATCCTTTTTCCCCTATTACAATCTTAGCGCTCCGAAGGTCCACTTATATTTTCTACACAAAGAGTGTTTCATAACTGCTCAATCAAAAGTATGGTTTAGCTCTGTTAACTGAATGCACATATCAGAAATATGTTTCACAGAATGCTTCTGTGTAGTTTTTATTTGAAGATATTCTTTTTAACAATGCAGGCCTCTTAGCGCTTAGAAAGTCCAATTGCAGTTTCTACAGAAAGAGTGTTTCAGAACGGCTCAATCAAAAGTAAGGTTCAACTCTGTTAGTTGAATGCACAGAACAGAAAGAAGTTTCACAGAATGCTTCTGTGTAGTTTATATTTGAATATATTCCTTTTTCAACTATTACCCTCTTAGCGCTCCGAATGTCCACTTGCATTTTCTACAGAAAGAGTGTTCAGAACGGCTCAATCAAAAGTATGGTTTTACTCTGTTAGTTGAATGCACAGATCCGAAAGAAGTTTCACAGAATACTTCTGTGTAGTTTTTATTTGGAGATATTCTTTTTCCCAATATAGGCCACTTAGCGCTCAGAATGTCCAATTGCAGTTTCTACAGAAAGAGTGTTTCACAACGGCTCCATCAAAAGTAAGGTTCAACTCAGTTAGTTGAATGCACAGAACAGAAAGAAGTTTCACAGAATGCTTCTGTGTAGTTTATAATTGAATATATTCCTTTTTCCACTATTACCGTATTAGCGCTCCGAATGTCCACTTGCATTTTCTACAGAAAGAGTGTTCAGAACTGCGCAATCAAAACTATGGTTTAACTCTGTTAGCTGAATGCACATATCAGAAATAAGTTTCACACAATGCTGCTGTGTAGTTTTTATTTGAAGATATTATTATTCCCAGTATAGGCCTCTTAGAGCTGAGAATGTCCAATTGCAGTTTCTACAGAAAGAGTGTTTCAGAACGGCTCAATCAAAAGTAAGGTTCAACTCTGTTAGTTGAATGCACAGAACAAAAAGAAGTTTCATACAATGCTTCTGTGTTGTTTATATTTGAACATATTCCTTTTTCCATTATTACCCACTTAGCGCTCCGAATGTCCAGTTGCATTTTCTACAGTGAGAGTGTTTCAAATCTCCTCAATCAAAAGTATAGTTTAACTCTGTTAGCGGAATGCTCACATAAGAAAGAAGTTTCACAGAATGCTTCTGTGTAGCTTATATTTGAGTATATTCCTTTTTCCACTACTACCCTCTTAGCGCTCCAAATGTCCAGTTGCATTTTCTACAGAAAGAGTGTTCAGAACTGCTCAATCAAAAGTATGGTTTAACTCTGTTAGCTGAATGCACATATCAGAAAGAAGTTTCACAGAATGATTCTGTGTAGTTTATATTTGAAGATAATCCTTTTTCCACTATTACCCTCTTATCGCTCCGAATCTCCACTTTCATTTTCTACAGAAAGAGTGTTTCAGAACGGCTCAATCAAAACTAAGTTTCAACTCTTTTATTTGAATGCACAGAACAGAAAGAAGTTTAACAGAATGCTTCTGTGTAGTATTTAGTTGAAGATATTCCTTTTTCGACTATTACCCTCTTAGCGCTCTGAATTTCCACTGGCAGTTTCTACACAAAGAGTGTTTCAGAACTGCTCCTCCAAAAGTAAGGCTCAGCTCTGTTAGTTGAATGCAGAGAACAGAAAGGAGTTTCAGAGAATACTTCTGTGTAGTTTTTATATGGAGATATTCCTTTTTCCACTATTACTAACTTAGCGCTCCGAATGTCCACTTGCATTTTCTACAGAAAGAGTGTTTCAGAACGGCTCAATCAAAACTAAGGTTCAACACTTTTAGTTGAATGCAGAGAACAGAAAGAAGTTTCACAGAATGCTTTTTTGTAGTTTATATTTGAGTATATTGCTTTTTCCACTATTACCCTCTTAGCGCTCCGAATGTCAACTTGCATTTTCTACAGAAAGAGTGTTCAGAACTGCGCAATCAAAAGTATGGTTTAACTCTGTTAGCTGAATGCACATATCAGAAATAAGTTGCACACAAATCCTCTGTGTAGTTTTTATTTGAATATATTATTTTTCCCAATATAGGCCTCTTAGAGCTCAGAATGTCCAATTGCAGTTTCTACAGAAAGAGTGTTTCAGAACGGCTCAATCAAAAGTAAGTTTCAACTCTGTTAGTTGAATGTACAGAACAGAAAGGTGTTTCATACAATGCTTCTGTGTAGTTTATATTTGAACATATTCCTTTTTCCACTATTACCCACTTAGCGCTCCGAATGTCCAGTTGCATTTTCTACAGACAGAGTGTTTCAAAACTGCTCAGTCAAAAGTATGGTTTAACTCTGTTAGCTGAATTCTCAGATCAGAAAGAAGTTTCACAGAATGCTTCCGTGTAGTTTATATTTGAATATATTCCTTTTTCCACTACTACCCTCTTATCGCTCCAAATGTCTAGTTGCATTTTCTACAGAAAGAGTGTTCAGAACTGCTCAATGAAAAGTATGGTTTAATTCTGTTAGCTGAATGCACAGATCAGAAAGAAGTTTCACAGAATGATTCTGTGTAGTTTATATTTGAAGATATTACTTTTTCTAGTATTACCCTCTTAGCGCTCAGAATGTCCACTTGCATTTTCTACAGAAAGAGTGTTCAGAACGGCTCAATCAAAAGTATGGTTTTACTCTATTAGTTGAATGCCCATATCCGAAATAAGTTTCACAGAATGCTTCTGTGTACTTTTTATTTGAAGATATTCTTTTTCAAAATATAGGCCTCTTAGCGCTCAGAATGTCCAATTTCAGCTTCTACAGAAAGAGCTTTTCAGAACGGCTCCATCAAAAGTAAGGTTCAACTCAGTTAGTTGAATGCACAGAACAGAAATAAGTTTCACAGAATGCTTCTGTGTAGTTTATATTTGAATATATTCCTTTTCCAGTATTACCGTCTTAGCGCTGCGAATATCCACTTGCATTTTCTAAAGAAAGAGTGTTTCAGAACGGCTCAATCAAAAATAAGGTTCAACTCTGTTAGTTAAATGCACAGAAGAGAAAGGAGTTTCATACAATTCTTCTGTGTAGTTTATATTTGAATATATTACTTTTTCCACTACTACCATCTTAGCGCTCCAAATGTCCAGTTGCATTTTCTACAGAAAGAGTGTTCAGAACTGCTCAATCAAAAGTATGCTTTAACTCTGTTAGCTGAATGCACAGATCAGAAAGAAGTTTCACAGAATTATTCTGTGTAGTTTATATTTGAAGATATTCCTTTTTCCACTATTACCCACTTAGCGCTCCAAATGTCCAGTAGCATTTTCTACAGAAAGAGTGTTTCAGAAGTGCTCAATCCAAACTATGGTTTAACTCTGTTAGCTGAGTGCACAGATCAGTAAGAAGTTTCACAGAATGCTTCTGTGTAGTGTTTATATGAAAATATTCTTTTTACCAATATAGGCTTCTTAGCGCTCAGAATGTCCAATTGCAGTTTCTATAGAAAGAGTGTTTCAGAACGGCTCAATGAAAAGTAAGGTTCACCTCTTTTAGTTGAATGCACAGAACAGAAAGTAGTTTCACAGAATGCTTCTGTGTAGTATTTAGTTGAAGATATTCCTTTATTGACTATTACCCACTTAGCGCTCCGAATGTCCACTGGCAGTTTATACACAAAGAGTGTTTCAGAACTGTTCCTTCAAAAGTAAGGCTCAACTCTATTAGTTGAATTCAGAGAACAGAAAGGAGTTTCAGAGAATGCTTCTGTGTGGTTTTTATTTGGAGATAATCCTTTTTCCCCTATTACAATCTTAGCGCTCCGAAGGTCCACTTATATTTTCTACACAAAGAGTGTTTCATAACTGCTCAATCAAAAGTATGGTTTAGCTCTGTTAACTGAATGCACATATCAGAAATATGTTTCACAGAATGCTTCTGTGTAGTTTTTATTTGAATATATTCTTTTTATAAATGTAGGCCTCTTAGCGCTTAGAAAGTACAATTGCAGTTTCTAAGAAAGAGTGTTTCAGAACGGCTCAATCAAAAGTAAGGTTCAAATCTGTTAGTTGAATGCACAGAACAGAAAGAAGTTTCACAGAATGCTTCTGTGTAGTTTATATTTGAATATATTCCTTTTTCAACTATTACCCTCTTAGCGCTCCGAATGTCCACTTGCATTTTCTACAGAAAGAGTGTTCAGAACGGCTCAATCAAAAGTATGGTTTTACTCTGTTAGTTGAATGCACAGATCCGAAAGAAGTTTCACAGAATGCTTCTGTGTAGTTTTTATTTGTAGATATTCTTTTTCCCAATATAGGCCTTTTAGCGGTCAGAATGTCCAATTGCAGTTTCTACAGAAAGAGTGTTTCACAACGGCTCCATTAAAAGTAAGGTTCAACTCAGTTAGTTTAATGCACAGAACAGAAAGAAGTTTCACAGAATGCTTCTGTGTAGTTTATAATTGAATATATTCCTTTTTCCACTATTACCGTATTAGCGCTCCGAATGTCCACTTGCATTTTCTACAGAAAGAGTGTTCAGAACTGCGCAATCAAAAGTATGGTTTAACTCTGTTAGCTGAATGCACAGATCAGAAATAAGTTTCACACAATGCTGCTGTGTAGTTTTTATTTGAGGATATTATTATTCCCAATATAGGCCTCTTAGAGCTGAGAATGTCCATTTGCAGTTTCTACAGAAAGAGTGTTTCAGAACGGCTCAATCAAAAGTAAGGTTCAACTCTGTTAGTTGAATGCACAGAACAGAAAGAAGTTTCATACAATACTTCTGTGTTGTTTATATTTGAACATATTGCTTTTTCCATTATTACCCACTTAGCGCTCCGAATGTCCAGTTGCATTTTCTACAGTCAGAGTGTTTCAAATCTCCTCAATCAAAAGTATGTTTTAACTCTGTTAGCTGAATGCTCAGATCAGAAAGAAGTTTCACAGAATGCTTCTGTGTAGCTAATACTTGAATATATTCCTTTTTCCAATACTACCCTCTTAGCGCTCCGAATGTCCAGTTGCATTTTCTACAGAAAGAGTGTTCAGAACTGCACTATCAAAAGTATGGTTTAACTCTGTTAGCTGAATGCACATATCAGAAAGAAGTTTCACAGAATGATTCTGTGTAGTTTATATTTGAAGATAATCCTTTTTCCACTATTACCCTCTTAGCGCTCCGAATGTCCACTTGCATTTTCTACAGAAAGAGTGTTCAGAACGGCTCAATCAAAAGTATGGTTTTACTCTATTACTTGAATGCCCATATCAGAAATAAGTTTCACAGAATGCTTCTGTGTAGTTTTTATTTGAAGATATTCTTTTTCCCAATATAGGCCTCTTAGCGCTCAGAATATCCAATTGCAGTTTCTACCGAAAGAGTGTTTCAGAACGGCTCCATCAAAAGTAAGGTTCAACTCAGTTAGTTGAATGCACAGAACAGAAAGAAGTTTCACAGAATGCTTCTGTGTAGTTTATAGTTGAATATATTCTTTTTCCAGTATTACCGTCTTAGCGCTCCGAATATCCACTTGCATTTTCTACAGAAAGAGTGTTTCAGAACGGCTCAATCAAAAATAAGGTTCAACTCTGTTAGTTGAATGCACAGAACAGAAAGAAGTTTCATACAATGCTTCTGTGTAGTTTATATTTGAATATATTCCTTTTTCCTCTACTACCCACTTAGCGCTCCAAATATCCAGTTGCATTTTCTACAGAAAGAGTGTTCAGAACTGCGCAATCAAAAGTATGGTTTAATTCAGTTAGCTGAATTCACAGATCAGAAATAAGTTTCACAGAATGATTCTGTGTAGTTTATATTTGAAGATATTCCTTTTTCCTTTATTACCCACTTAGCGCTCCAAATGTCCACTTGCATTTTCTACAGAAAGAGTGTTTCAGAACTGCTCAATCAAAAGTATGGTTTAACTCTGTTAGCTGAATGCACAGATCAGAAACAAGTTTCACAGAATGCTTCTGTGTAGTGTTTATATGAAGATATTACTTTTTCCAGTATTACCCTCTTAGCGCTCCGAAGGTCCACTTGCATTATCTACAGAAGGAGTGTTCACAACGGCTCAATCAAAAGTATGGTTTTACTCTATTAGTTGAATGCCCATATCAGAAATAAGTTTCACAGAATGATTCTGTGTAGTTTTTATTTGAAGATATTCCTTTTCCCAATATAGGACTCTTAGCGCTCAGAATGTCCAATTGCAGTTTCTACAGAAAGAGTGTTTCAGAACGGCTCCATCAAAGGTAAGGTTCAACTCAGTTATTTCAATGCACAGAGCAGAAAGAAGTTTCACAGAATGCTTCTGTGTAGTTTATATTTGAACATATTACTTTTTCCACTATTACCCATTTAGCGCTCCAAATGTCCAGTAGCATTTTCTACAGAAAGAGTGTTTCAGAACTGCTCAATCAAAACTATGGTTTAACTCTGTTAGCTGAATGCACAGATCAGAAAGAAGTTTAACAGAATGCTTCTGTGTAGTGTTTATATGAAGATATTCTTTTTACCAATATAGGCCTCTTAGCGCTCAGAATGTCCAATTGCAATTTCTATAGAAAGAGTGTTTCAGAATGGCTCAATGAAAAGTAAGGTTCACTTCTTTTAGTTGAATGCACAGAACAGAAAGTAGTTTCACAGAATGCTTCTGTGTAGAATTTAGTTGAAGATATTCCTTTTTTGACTATTACCCACTTAGCGCTCCGAATGTCCACTGGCAGTTTCTACACAAAGAGTGTTTCAGAACTGTTCCTTCAAAAGTAAGGCTAAACTCTGTTAGTTGAATTCAGAGAACAGAAAGGAGTTTCTGAGAATGCTTCTGTGTAGTTTTTATTTGGAGATATTCCTTTTTCCTCTATTACAATCTTAGCGCTCCGAAGGTCCCCTTGCATTTTCTACAGAAAGAGTGTTTCATAACTGCTCAATCAAAAGTATGGTTTAGATCTGTTAACTGAATGCACAGATCAGAAATAAGTTTCAGAGAATGCTTCTGTGTAGTTTTTATTTGGAGATATTCCTTTTTCCACTAATACAAACTTAGCGCTCCGAATGTCCACTTTCATTTTCTACAGAAAGAGTGTTTCAGAACGGCTCAATCAAAACAAAGGTTCAACACTTTTAGTTGAATGCACAGAACAGAAAAAGTTTCACAGAATGCTTCTGTGTAGTTTTTATGTGTAGATAATATTTTTCCCAATATAGGCCTCTTAGCGCTCAGAATGTCCAATTGCATTTTCTACAGAAAGAGAGTTTCAGAACGGCTCAATCAAAAGCAAGGTTTAACTCAGTTAGTTGAATGCAGAGATCAGAAAGAAGTTTCACAGAATGCTTCTGTGTAGTTTATATATGAATATATTGCTTTTTCCACTATTACCCTCTTAGCGCTCCGAATGTCCACTTGCATTTTCTACAGAAAGAGTGTTCAGAACTGTGCAATCAAATGTATGGTTTAACTCTGTTAGCTGAATGCACATATCACAAATAAGTTTCACACAATGCTTCTGTGTAGTTTTTATTTGAATATATTATTTTTCGCAATATAGGCCTCCTAGCGCTCAGAATGTCCAATTACAGATTCTACAGAAACAGTGTTTAAGAACGGCTCAATCAAAAGTAAGGTTCAACTCTGTTAGTTGAATGTACAGAACACAAAGTTGTTTCACACAATGCTTCTGTGTAGTTTATATTTGAACATATTCCTTTTTCCACTATTACCCACTTAGCGCTCCGAATGTCCAGTTGCATTTTCTACAGACAGAGTGTTTCAAAACTGCTCAATCAAAAGTATGGTTTAACTCTGTTAGCTGAATGCTCAGATCAGAAAAATTTTCACAGAATGTTTCTCTGTAGTTTATATTTGAATATATTCTTTTTCAACTACTACCCTCTTAGCGCTCCAAATGTCCAGTTGCATTTTCTACAGAAAGAGTGTTCAGAACTGCTCAATCAAAAGTATGGTTTAACTCTGTTAGCTGAATGCACAGATCAGAAAGAAATTTCACAGAATGATTCTCTGTAGTTCATATTTCAAGATATTACTTTTTCCAGTATTACCCTCTTAGCGCTCCGAATGTCCACTTGCATTTTCTACAGAAAGAGTGTTCAGAACGACTCAATCAAAAGTATGGTTTTACTCTATTAGTTGAATGACCATATCAGAAATAAGTTTCACAGAATGCTTCTGTGTAGTTTTTATTTGAAGATATTCTTTTTCCCAATATAGGCCTCTTAGCGCTCAGAATGTCCAATTGCAGTTTCTACAGAAAGAGTGTTTCAGAACGGCTCCATCAAAAGTAAAGTTCAACTCAGTTAGTTGAATGCACAGAACAGAAAGTAGTTTCACAGAATGCTTCTGTGTAGTTTATAGTTGAATATATTCTTTTTCCAGTATTACCGTCTTAGCGCTCCGAATATCCACTTGCATTTTCTACAGAAAGAGTGTTTCAGAACGGCTCAATCAAAAATAAGGTTCAACTCTGTTAGTTGAATGCACAGAACAGAAAGAAGTTTCATACAATGCTTCTGTGTAGTTTATATTTGAATATATTAATTTTTCCACTACTACCCACTTAGCGCTCCTAATATACATTTGCATTTTCTACAGAAAGAGTGTTCAGAACTGCTCAATCAAAGGTATGGTTTAATTCTGTTAGCTGAATGCACAGATCAGAAATAAGTTTCACAGAATGATTCTGTGTAGTTTATATTTGAAGATATTCCTTTTTCCACTGTTACCCACTTAGCGCTCCAAATGTCCAGTTGCATTTTCTACAGAAAGAGTGTTTCAGAACTGCTCAATCAAAAGTATGGTTTAACTCTGTTAGCTGAATGCACAGATCAGAAAGAAGTTTCACAGAATGCTTCTGTGTAGTGTTTATATGAAGATATTCTTTTTACCAATATAGGGCTCTTAGCGCTCAGAATGTCCAATTGCAGTTTCTATAGAAAGAGTGTTTCAGAACGGCTCAATGAAAAGTAAGTTTCACCTCTTTTACTTGAATGCACAGAACAGAAAGACGTTTCACAGAATGATTCTGTGTCGAATTTAGTTGAAGATATTCCTTTTTTGACTATTACCCACTTAGCGATCTGAATATCCACTTGCAGTTTCTACATAAAGAGTGTTTCAGAACTGTTCCTTCAAAAGTAAGGCTAAACTCTGTTAGTTGAATTCAGAGAACAGAAAGGAGTTTCTGAGAATGCTTCTGTGTAGTTTTTATTTGGAGATATTCCTTTTTCCTCTATTACAATCTTAGCGCTCCGAATGTCCACTTGCATTTTCTACACAAAGAGTGTTTCATAACTGCTCAATCAAAAGTATGGTTTAGCTCTGTTAACTGAATGCACAGATCAGAAATAAGTTTCACAGAATGCTTCTGTGTAGTTTTTATTTGAAGATATTCTTTTTCCCAATGTAGGCCTCTTGGCGCTTAGAATGTCCAATTGCTGTTTCTAAAGAAAGAGTGTTTCAGAACGGCTCAATCAAAAGTAAGGTTCAACTCTGTTAGTTGAATGCACAGAACAGAAAGTAGTTTCACAGAATGCTTCTGTGTAGTTTATATTTGAATATATTCCTTTTTCCACTATTACCCTCTTAGCGTTCCGCATGTCCACTTGCATTTTCTACAGAAAGAGTGTTCAGAACGGCTCAATCAAAAGTATGGTTTAACTCTGTTAGCTGAATGCACATATCAGAAATAAGTTTCACACAATGCTGCTGTGTAGTTTTAATTTGAAGATATTATTTTTCCCAATATAGGCCTCTTGGCGCTCAGAATGTCCAATTGCTGTTTCTACAGAAAGAGTGTTTCAGAACGGCTCAATCAAAAGTAAGTTTCAACTGTGTTAGCTGAATGCACAGAACAGAAAGAAGTTTCATACAATGCTTCTGTGTAGTTTATATTTGAACATATTCCTTTTTCCATTATTACCCATTTAGCGCTCCGAATGTCCAATTGCATTTTCTACAGACAGAGTGTTTCAAAACTGCTCAATCAAAAGTATGGTTTAACTCTGTTAGCTGAATGCTCAGATCAGAAAGTAGTTTCACAGAATGCTTCTGTGTAGTTTATATTTGAATATATACTTTTTCCACTACTACCCTCTTAGCGCTCCAAATGTCCAGTTGCATTTTCTACAGAAAGAGTGTTCAGAATTGCACAATAAAATCTACGGTTTAACTCTGTTAGCTGAATGCACAGATCAGAAAAAAATTTCACAGAATGATTCTGTGTAGTTCATATTTGAAGGTATTACTTTTTCCAGTACTACCCTCTTAGCGCTCCGAATGTCCACTTGCATTTTCTACAGAAAGAGTGTTCAGAACGGCCCAATCAAAAGTATGGTTTTACTCTATTAGTTGAATGCCCATATCAGAAATAAGTTTCACAGAATTCTTCTGTGTAGTTTTTATTTGAAGATATTCTTTTTCCCAATATAGGCCTCTTAGCGCTCAGAATGTTCAATTGCAGTTTCTACAGAAAGAGTGTTTCAGAACGGCTCCATCAAAAGTAAGGTTCAACTCAGTTAGTTGAATGCACAGAACAGAAAGAAGTTTCACAGAATGCTTCTGTGTAGTTTATATTTGAATGTATTCCTTTTCCAGTATTACCGTCTTAGCGCTCCGAATATCCACTTGCATTTTCTACAGAAAGAGTGTTTCAGAACGGCTCAATCAAAAATAAGGTTCAACTCTGTTAGTTGAATGCACAGAAGAGAAAGATGTTTCATACAATGCTTCTGTGTAGTTTATATTTGAATATATTCCTTTTTCCACTACTACCCTCTTAGCGCTCCAAATAACCAGTTGCATTTTCTATAGAAAGAGTGTTCACAACTGCACAATCAGAAGTATGTTTTAACTCCGTTAGCTGAATGCACAGATCAGAAAGAAGTTTCACAGAATGCCTCTGTGTAGTGTTTATATGAAGATATACTTTTTACCAACATAGGCCTCTTAGCGCTCAGAATGTCCAATTGCAGTTTCTATAGAAAGAGTGTTTCAGAACGGCTCAATGAAAAGTAAGGTTCACCTCTTTTACTTGAATGCACAGAACAGAAAGTAGTTTCACAGAATGATTCTGTGTAGAATTTAGTTGAAGATATTCCTTTTTTGACTATTACCCACTTAGCGCTCTGAATATCCACTTGCAGTTTCTACACAAAGAGTGTTTCAGAACTGTTCCTTCAAAAGTAAGGCTAAACACTGTTAGTTGAATTCAGAGAACGGAAAGGAGTTTCTGAGAATGCTTCTGTGTATTTTTTATTTGGAGATATTCCTTTTTCCTCTATTACAATCTTAGCGCTCCGAAGGTCCACTTGCATTTTCTACACAAAGAGTGTTTCATAACTGCTCAATCAAAAGTATGGTTTAGCTCTGTTAACTGAATGCACAGATCAGAAATAAGTTTCACAGAATGCTTCTGTGTAGTTTTTATTTGAAGATATTCTTTTTCCCAATGTAGGCCTCTTAGCGCTCAGAATGTCCAATTGCAGTTTCTACAGAAAGAGTGCTTCAGAACGGCTCAATCAAAAGTAAAGTTCAACCCTGGTAGTTGAATGCACAGAACAGAAAAAGTTTCACAGAATGCTTCCGTGTAGTTTATATTTGAATATATTCCTTTTTCCACTATTACCCTCTTAGCGCTCCGAATGTCCACTTGCATTTTCTACAGAAAGAGTGTTCTGAACTGCGTAATCAAAAGTATGGTTTAATTCTGTTAGCTGAATGCACATATCAGAAATAAGTTTCAAACAATGCTTCTCTGTAGTTTTTATTTGAAGATATTTTTTTTCCCAATATCGGCCCCTTAGCGCACAGAATGTCCAATTGCTGTTTCTACAGAAAGAGTGTTTCAGAACGGCTCAATCAAATGTAAGGTTCAACTCTCTTAGCTGAATGCACAGAACAGAAAGAAGTTTCACAGAATGCTTCTGTGTAGTATTTAGTTGAAGATACTCCTTTTTGGACTATTACCCACTTAGCGCTCCGAATATCCACTGGCAGTTTCTACACAAAGAGTGTTTCAGAACTGCTCCATCAAAAGTAAGGCTCAACTCTTTTAGTTGAATGCGGAGAACAGAAAGAGGTTTCAGAGAATGCTTCTGTGTAGTTTTTAATTGGAGATATTCCTTTTTCCTCTATTACAATCTTAGTGCTCCGAATGTCCACTTGCATTTTCTACAAAAAGAGTGTTTCATAACTGCTCAATCAATAACATGGTTTAGCTCTGTTAACTGAATTTACAGATCAGAAATAAGTTTCACAGAATGCATCTGTGTAGTTTTTATTTGAAGATATTATTTTCCCAATGTAGGCCTCTTAGCGCTTAGCATGTCCAATTGCAGTTTCTACAGAAAGAGTGTTTCAGAACGGCTCAATCAAAAGTAATGTTCAACTCTGTTCGTTGAATGCACAGAACAGAAAGAAGTTTCACAGAATGCTACTGTGTAGTTTATATTTGAATATATTCCTTTTTCCACTATTACCCTCTTAGCGCTCCGAATGCCACTTGCATTTTCTACAGAAAGAGTGTTCGGAACTGCGCAATCAAAAGTATGGTTTAACTCTGTTAGCTGAATGCACATATCAGAAATAAGTTTCACACAATGCTTCTGTGTAGTTTTTATTTGAAGATATTATTTTTCCCAATAGAGGCCTCTTAGCGCTCAGAATGTCCAATTGCAGTTTCTACAGAAAGAGTGTTTCAGAACGGCTCAATCAAAAGTAAGGTTCAACTCTGTTAGTTGAATGCACAGAACAGAAAGAAGTTTCATACAATGCTTCTGTGTAGTTTATATTTGAACATATTCTTATTTCCAGTATTACCCACTTAGCGCTACGAATGTCCAGTTGCATTTTCTACAGACAGAGTGTTTCAAAACTGCTCAATCAAAAGTATGGTTTAACTCTGTTAGCTGAATGCTCAGATCAGAAAGAAGTTTCACAGAATGCTTCTGTGTAGTTTATATTTGAATATATTCCTTTTTCCACTACTACCCTCTTAGCGCTCGAAATGTCCAGTTGCATTTTCTACAGAAAGAGTGTTCAGATCTGCTCAATCAAAAGTATGTTTTAACTCTGTTAGCTGAATGCACATATCAGAAATATGTTTCACAGAATGATTCTGTGTAGTTTATATTTGAAGACATTCCTTTTTCCACTATTACCGTCTTAGCGCTGCGAATCTCCACTTGCATTTTCTACAGAAAGAGTGTTTCAGAACGGCTCAATCAAAGCTAAGTTTCAACTCTTTTAGTTGAACAAACAGAACAGAAAGAAGTTTCACACAATTCTTCTGTGTAGTTATTATTTGTAGACATTCTTTTTCCCAATATAGGCCTCTTAGCGCTCAGAATGTCCAATTGCAGTTTCTACAGAAAGAGTGCTTCAGAACGGCTCAATCAAAAGTAAGGTTCAACCCTGGTAGTTGAACGCACAGAACAGAAAGAAGTTTCACAGAATGCTTCTGTGTAGTTTATATTTGAATATATTCCTTTTTCCACTATTACCCTCTTAGCGCTCCGAATGTCCACTTGCATTTTCTACAGAAAGAGTGTTCTGAACTGCGCAATCAAAAGTATGGTTTAACTCTGTTAGCTGAATGCACATAGCAGAAATAAGTTTCAAACAATGCTTCTGTGTAGATTTTATTTGAAGATATTATTTTTCCCAATATAGGCCTCTTAGCGCTCAGAATGTCCAATTGCAGTTTCTACAGAAAGAGTGTTTCAGAACGGCTCAATCAAATGTAAGGTTCAACTCTCTTAGTCGAATGCACAGAACAGAAAGAAGTTTCACAGAATGCTCCTGTGTAGTATTTAGTTGAAGATATTCCTTTTTGGACTATTACCCACTTAGCGCTCCGAATATCCACTGGCAGTTTCTACACAAAGAGGGTTTCAGAACTACTCCTTCAAAAGTAAGGCTCAAATCTGTTAGTTGAATGCGGAGAACAGAAAGGGGTTTCAGAGAATGCTTCTGTGTAGTTTGTAATTGGAGATAATCCTTTTTCCTATATTACAAACTTAGCGCTCCGAATGTCCACTTGCATTTTCTACAAAAAGTGTGTTTCATAACTGCTCAACCAAAAATATGGTTTAGCTCTGTTAACTGAATTTACAGATCAGAAATAAGTTTCACAGAATGCATCTGTGTAGTTTTTATTTGAAGATATTCTTTTTGCCAATGTAGGCCTCTTAGCGCTTAGAATGTCCAATTGCAGTTTCTACAGAAAGAGTGTTTCAGAACGGCTAAATCAAAAGTAAGGTTCAACTCTGTTAGTTGAATGCACAGAGCAGAAAGAAGTTTCACAGAATGCTACTGTGTAGTTTATATTTGAATATATTCATTTTTCCACTATTTCCCTCTTAGCGCTCCGAATGTCCACTTGCATTTTCTACAGAAAGAGTGTACGGAACTGCGCAATCAAAAGTATGGTTTAACTCTGTTAGCTGAATGCACATATCAGAAATAAGTTTCACACAATGCTTCTGTGTAGTTTGTATTTGAAGATATAATTTTTCGCAATATAGGCCTGTTAGCACTCAGAATGTCCAATTGCAGTTTCTACAGAAAGAGTGTTTCAAAACGGCTCAATAAAAAGTAAGGTTCAACTCTGTTAGTTGAATGCACAGAACAGAAAGAAGTTCCATACAATGCTTCTGTGTAGTTTATATTTGAATATATTCTTTTTTCCACTATTACCCACTTAGCGCTACGAATGTCCAGTTGCATTTTCTACAGACAGAGTGTTTCAAAACTGCTCAATCAAAAGTATGGTTTAACTCTGTTAGCTGAATGCTCAGATCAGAAAGAAGATTCACAGAATGCTTTTGTGTAGTTTATATTTGAATATATTCCTTTCTCCACTACTACACTCTTAGCGCTCCAAACGTCCAGTTGCATTTTCTACAGAAAGAGTGTTCAGATCTGCTCAATCAAAAGTATGGTTTAACTCTGTTAGCTGAATGCACAGATCAGAAAGAAGTTTCACAGAATGATTCTGTGTAGTTTATATTTGAAGATATTCCTTTTTCCACTATTACCCACTTAGCGCTCCAAATGTCCAGTTGCATTTTCTACAGAAAGAGTGTTTCAGAACTGCCCAATCAAAAGTATGGTTTAATTCTGATAGCTGAATGCACAGATCAGAAAGAAATTTCACAGAATGCTTCTGTGTAGTGTTTATATGAAGATATTCTTTTTACCAATATAGGCCTCTTAACGCTCAGAATGTCCAATTGCAGTTTCTATAGAAAGAGTGTTTCAGAACGGCTCAATGAAAAGTAAGGTTCACCTCTTTTAGTTGAATGCACAGAACAGAAAGAAGTTTCACAGAATGCTTCTGTGTAGAATTTATTTGAAGATATTCCTTTTTTGACTATTACCCACTTAGCACTCCGAATATCCACTTCCAGTTTCTACACAAAGAGTGTTTCAGAACTGCTCTTTCAAAAGTAAGGCTGAACTCTGTTAGTTGAATGCAGAGAACAGAAAGGGGTTTCAGAGAATGCTTCTGTGTAGTTTTTATTTGGAGATATTCCTTTTTCCTCTATTACAATTTTAGCGCTCCGAAGGTCCACTTGCATTTTCTACACAAAGAGTCTTTCATAACTGCTCAATCAAAAGTATGGTTTAGCTCTGTTAACTGAATGCACAGATCAGAAATATGTTTCACAGAATGCTTCTGTGTAGTTTTTATTTGAAGATATTCTTTTTCCCAATGTAGGCCTCTTAGCTCTCAGAATGTCCAATTGCAGTTACTACAGAAAGAGTGTTTCAGAACGGCTCAATCAAAAGTAAGTTTCAACTCTGTTAGTTGAATGCACAGAACAGAAAGAAGTTTCATACAATGCTTCTGTGTAGTTTATATTTGAACATATTCCTTTTTCCATTATTACCCACTTACCGCTCCGAATGTCCAGTTGCATTTTCTACAGACAGAGTGTTTCAAAACTGCTCAATCAAAAGTAAGGTTTAACTCTGTTAGCTGAATGCTCACATCAGAAAGAAATTTCACAGAATGCTTCTGTGTAGTTTATATTTGAATATATTCCTTTTTCCACTACCACTCTCTTAGCGCTCCAAATGTCCAGTTGCATTTTCTAAAGAAAGAGTGTTCAGATCTGCTGAATCAAAAGTATGGTTTAACTCTGTTAGCTGAATGCACAGATCCGAAAGAAGTTTCACAGAATGATTCTGTGTAGTTTATATTTGGAGACATTCCTTTTTCCACTATAACCCTCTTAGCGCTCCGAATCTCCACTTGCATTTTCTACAGAAAGAGTGTTTCAGAACGGCTCAATCAAAACTAAGGTTCAACTCTTTTAGTTGAACAAACAGAACAGAAAGAAGTTTCACACAATTCTTCTGTGTAGTTTTTATTTGTAGACATTCTTTTTCCCAATAGAGGCCTCTTAGCGCTCAGAATGTCCAATTGCAGTTTCTACAGAAAGAGTGTTTCAGAACGGCTCAATCAAAAGTAAGGTTCAACTCTGTTAGTTGAATGCACAGAACAGAAAGAAGTTTCATACAATGCTTCTGTGTAGTTTATATTTGAACATATTCTTTTTTCCACTATTACCCACTTAGCGCTACGAATGTGCAGTTGCATTTTCTACAGACAGAGTGTTTCAAAACTGCTCAATCAAAAGTATGGTTTAACTCTGTTAGCTGAATGCTCAGATCAGAAAGAAGTTTCACAGAATGCTTCTGTGTAGTTTATATATGAATATATTTCTTTTTCCACTACTACGCTCTTAGCGCTCCAAATGTCCAGTTGCATTTTCTACAGAAAGAGTCTTCAGATCTGCTCAATCAAAAGTATGGTTTAACTCTGTTAGCTGAATGCACAGATCAGAAAGAAGTTTCACCGAATGATTCTGTGTAGTTTATATTTGAAGACATTCCTTTTTCCACTATTACCCTCTTAGCGCTCCGAAGCTCCACTTGCATTTTCTACAAAATGAGTGTTTCATAACTGCTCAATCAAAAATATGTTTTATCTCTGTTAACTGAATTTACAGATCAGAAATAAGTTTCACAGAATGCATCTGTGTAGTTTTTATTTGAAGATATTCTTTTTCCCAATGTAGGCCTCTTAGCGCTTAGCATGTCCAATTGCAGTTTCTACAGAAAGAGTGTTTCAGAACGGCTCAATCAAAAGTAAGGTTCAACTCTGTTAGTTGAATGCACAGAACAGAAAGAATTTTCACAGAATGCTACTGTGTAGTTTATATTTGAATATATTCCTTTTTCCACTATTACCCTCTTAGCGCTCCGAATGTCAACTTGCATTTTCTACAGAAAGAGTGTTCAGAACTGCGCAATCAAAAGTATGGTTTAACTCTGTTAGCTTAATGAACATATCAGAAATAAGTTTCACACAATGCTTCTGTGTAGTTTTTATTTGAAGATATTATTTTTCCCAATAGAGGCCTCTTAGCGCTCAGAATGTCCAATTGCAGTTTCTACAGAAAGAGTGTTTCAGAAAGGCTCAATCAAAAGTAAGGTTCAACTCTGTTAGTTGAATGCACAGAACAGAAAGAAGTTTCATACAATGTTTCTGTGTAGTTTATATTTGAACATATTCTTTTTTCCACTATTACCCACTTAGCGCTACGAATGTCCAGTTGCATTTTCTACAGACAGAGTGTTTCAAAACTGCTCAATCAAAAGTAAGGTTTAACTCTGTTAGCTGAATGCTCACATCAGAAAGAAGTTTCACAGAATGCTTCTGTGTAGTTTATATTTGAATATATTCCTTTTTCCACTACTACTCTCTTAGCGCTCCAAATGTCCAGTTGCATTTTCTAAAGAAAGAGTGTTCAGATCTGCTGAATCAAAAGTATGGTTTAACTCTGTTAGCTGAATGCACAGATCAGAAAGAAGTTTCACAGAATGATTCTGTGTAGTTTATATTTGGAGACATTCCTTTTTCCACTATAACCCTCTTAGCGCTCCGAATCTCCACTTGCATTTTCTACAGAAAGAGTGTTTCAGAACGGCTCAATCAAAACTAAGGTTCAACTCTTTTAGTTGAACAAACAGAACAGAAAGAAGTTTCACACAATTCTTCTGTGTAGTTTTTATTTGTAGACATTCTTTTTCCCAATATAGGCCTCTTAGCGCTCAGAATGTCCAATTGCAGTTTCTACAGAAAGAGTGTTTCAGAACGGCTCAATCAAAAGTAAGGTTCAACTCTGTTAGTTGAATGCACAGAACAGAAAGAAGTTTCATACAATGCTTCTGTGTAGTTTATATTTGAACATATTATTTTTTCCACTATTACCCACTTAGCGCTACGAATGTCCAGTTGCATTTTCTACAGACAGAGTGTTTCAAAACTGCTCAATCAAAAGTATGGTTTAACTCTGTTAGCTGAATGCTCAGATCAGAAAGAAGTTTCACAGAATGCTTCTGTGTAGTTTATATTTGAATATATTCCTTTTTCCACTACTACTCTCTTAGCGCTCCAAATGTCCAGTTGCATTTTCTACAGAAAGAGTGTTCAGATCTGCTCAATCAAAAGTATGGTTTAACTCTGTTAGCTGAATGCACAGATCAGAAAGAAGTTTCACCGAATGATTCTGTGTACTTTATATTTGAAGACATTCCTTTTTCCACTATTACCCTCTTAGCGCTCCGAATCTCCACTTGCATTTTCTACAAAATGAGTGTTTCATAACTGCTCAATCAAAAATATGTTTTATCTCTGTTAACTGAATTTACAGATCAGAAATAAGTTTCACAGAATGCATCTGTGTAGTTTTTATTTGAAGATATTCTTTTTCCCAATGTAGGCCTCTTAGCGCTTAGCATGTCCAATTGCAGTTTCTACAGAAAGAGTGTTTGAGAACGGCTCAATCAAAAGTAAGGTTCAACTCTGTTAGTTGAATGCACAGAACAGAAAGAATTTTCACAGAATGCTACTGTGTAGTTTATATTTGAATATATTCCTTTTTCCACTATTACCCTCTTAGCGCTCCGAATGTCAACTTGCATTTTCTACAGAAAGAGTGTTCAGAACTGCGCAATCAAAAGTATGGTTTAACTCTGTTAGCTTAATGAACATATCAGAAATAAGTTTCACACAATGCTTCTGTGTAGTTTTTATTTGAAGATATTATTTTTCCCAATAGAGGCCTCTTAGCGCTCAGAATGTCCAATTGCAGTTTCTACAGAAAGAGTGTTTCAGAAAGGCTCAATCAAATGTAAGGTTCAACTCTGTTAGTTGAATGCACAGAACAGAAAGAAGTTTCATACAATGTTTCTGTGTAGTTTATATTTGAACATATTCTTTTTTCCACTATTACCCACTTAGCGCTACGAATGTCCAGTTGCATTTTCTACAGACAGAGTGTTTCAAAACTGCTCAATCAAAAGTAAGGTTTAACTCTGTTAGCTGAATGCTCACATCAGAAAGAAGTTTCACAGAATGCTTCAGTGTAGTTTATATTTGAATATATTCCTTTTTCCACTACTACTCTCTTAGCGCTCCAAATGTCCAGTTGCATTTTCTAAAGAAAGAGTGTTCAGATCTGCTGAATCAAAAGTATGGTTTAACTCTGTTAGCTGAATGCACAGATCAGAAAGAAGTTTCACAGAATGATTCTGTGTAGTTTATATTTGGAGACATTCCTTTTTCCACTATAACCCTCTTAGCGCTCCGAATCTCCACTTGCATTTTCTACAGAAAGAGTGTTTCAGAACGGCTCAATCAAAACTAAGGTTCAACTCTTTTAGTTGAACAAACAGAACAGAAAGAAGTTTCACACAATTCTTCTGTGTAGTTTTTATTTGTAGACATTCTTTTTCCCAATATAGGCCTCTTAGCGCTCAGAATGTCCAATTGCAGTTTCTACAGAAAGAGTGTTTCAGAACGGCTCAATCAAAAGTAAGGTTCAACTCTGTTAGTTGAATGCACAGAACAGAAAGAAGTTTCATACAATGCTTCTGTGTAGTTTATATTTGAACATATTATTTTTTCCACTATTACCCACTTAGCGCTACGAATGTCCAGTTGCATTTTCTACAGACAGAGTGTTTCAAAACTGCTCAATCAAAAGTATGGTTTAACTCTGTTAGCTAAATGCTCAGATCAGAAAGAAGTTTCACAGAATGCTTCTGTGTAGTTTATATTTGAATATATTCCTTTTTCCACTATTACCCTCTTAGCGCTCCGAATGCCCACTTGCATTTTCTACAGAAAGAGTGTTCAGAACTGCGCAATCAAAAGCATGGTTTAACTCTGTTAGCTTAATGAACATATCAGAAATAAGTTTCACACAATGCTTCTTTGTAGTTTTTATTTGAAGATATTATTTTTCCCAATAGAGGCCTCTTAGCGCTCAGAATGTCCAATTGCAGTTTCTACAGAAAGACTGTTTCAGAAAGGCGCAATCAAAAGTAAGGTTCAACTCTGTTAGTTGAATGCACAGAACAGAAAGAAGTTTCATACAATGTTTCTGTGTAGTTTATATTTGAACATATTCTTTTTTCCACTATTACCCACTTAGCGCTACGAATGTCCAGTTGCATTTTCTACAGACAGAGTGTTTCAAAACTGCTCAATCAAAAGTAAGGTTTAACTCTGTTAGCTGAATGCTCACATCAGAAAGAAGTTTCACAGAATGCTTCTGTGTAGTTTATATTTGAATATATTCCTTTTTCCACTACCACTCTCTTAGCGCTCCAAATGTCCAGTTGCATTTTCTAAAGAAAGAGTGTTCAGATCTGCTGAATCAAAAGTATGGTTTAACTCTGTTAGCTGAATGCACAGATCAGAAAGAAGTTTCACAGAATGATTCTGTGTAGTTTATATTTGGAGACATTCCTTTTTCCACTATAACCCTCTTAGCGCTCCGAATCTCCACTTGCATTTTCTACAGAAAGAGTGTTTCAGAACGGCTCAATCAAAACTAAGGTTCAACTCTTTTAGTTGAACAAACAGAACAGAAAGAAGTTTCACACAATTCTTCTGTGTAGTTTTTATTTGTAGACATTCTTTTTCCCAATATAGGCCTCTTAGCGCTCAGAATGTCCAATTGCAGTTTCTACAGAAAGAGTGTTTCAGAACGGCTCAATCAAAAGTAAGGTTCAACTCTGTTAGTTGAATGCACAGAACAGAAAGAAGTTTCATACAATGCTTCTGTGTAGTTTATATTTGAACATATTATTTTTTCCACTATTACCCACTTAGCGCTACGAATGTCCAGTTGCATTTTCTACAGACAGAGTGTTTCAAAACTGCTCAATCAAAAGTATGGTTTAACTCTGTTAGCTAAATGCTCAGATCAGAAAGAAGTTTCACAGAATGCTTCTGTGTAGTTTATATTTGAATATATTCCTTTTTCCACTATTACCCTCTTAGCGCTCCGAATGCCCACTTGCATTTTCTACAGAAAGAGTGTTCAGAACTGCGCAATCAAAAGCATGGTTTAACTCTGTTAGCTTAATGAACATATCAGAAATAAGTTTCACACAATGCTTCTTTGTAGTTTTTATTTGAAGATATTATTTTTCCCAATAGAGGCCTCTTAGCGCTCAGAATGTCCAATTGCAGTTTCTACAGAAAGACTGTTTCAGAAAGGCGCAATCAAAAGTAAGGTTCAACTCTGTTAGTTGAATGCACAGAACAGAAAGAAGTTTCATACAATGTTTCTGTGTAGTTTATATTTGAACATATTCTTTTTTCCACTATTACCCACTTAGCGCTACGAATGTCCAGTTGCATTTTCTACAGACAGAGTGTTTCAAAACTGCTCAATCAAAAGTAAGGTTTAACTCTGTTAGCTGAATGCTCACATCAGAAAGAAGTTTCACAGAATGCTTCTGTGTAGTTTATATTTGAATATATTCCTTTTTCCACTACCACTCTCTTAGCGCTCCAAATGTCCAGTTGCATTTTCTAAAGAAAGAGTGTTCAGATCTGCTGAATCAAAAGTATGGTTTAACTCTGTTAGCTGAATGCACAGATCAGAAAGAAGTTTCACAGAATGATTCTGTGTAGTTTATATTTGGAGACATTCCTTTTTCCACTATAACCCTCTTAGCGCTCCGAATCTCCACTTGCATTTTCTACAGAAAGAGTGATTCAGAACGGCTCAATCAAAACTAAGGTTCAACTCTTTTAGTTGAACAAACAGAACAGAAAGAAGTTTCACACAATTCTTCTGTGTAGTTTTTATTTGTAGACATTCTTTTTCCCAATAGAGGCCTCTTAGCGCTCAGAATGTCCAATTGCAGTTTCTACAGAAAGAGTGTTTCAGAACGGCTCAATCAAAAGTAAGGTTCAACTCTGTTAGTTGAATGCACAGAACAGAAAGAAGTTTCATACAATGCTTCTGTGTAGTTTATATTTGAACATATTCTTTTTTCCACTATTACCCACTTAGCGCTACGAATGTGCAGTTGCATTTTCTACAGACAGAGTGTTTCAAAACTGCTCAATCAAAAGTATGGTTTAACTCTGTTAGCTGAATGCTCAGATCAGAAAGAAGTTTCACAGAATGCTTCTGTGTAGTTTATATTTGAATATATTCCTTTTTCCACTACTACGCTCTTAGCGCTCCAAATGTCCAGTTGCATTTTCTACAGAAAGATTCTTCAGATCTGCTCAATCAAAAGTATGGTTTAACTCTGTTAGCTGAATGCACAGATCAGAAAGAAGTTTCACCGAATGATTCTGTGTAGTTTATATTTGAAGACATTCCTTTTTCCACTATTACCCTCTTAGCGCTCCGAATCTCCACTTGCATTTTCTACAAAATGAGAGTTTCATAACTGCTCAATCAAAAATATGTTTTATCTCTGTTAACTGAATTTACAGATCAGAAATAAGTTTCACAGAATGCATCTGTGTAGTTTTTATTTGAAGATATTCTTTTTCCCAATGTAGGCCTCTTAGCGCTTAGCATGTCCAATTGCAGTTTCTACAGAAAGAGTGTTTCAGAACGGCTCAATCAAAAGTAAGGTTCAACTCTGTTAGTTGAATGCACAGAACAGAAAGAATTTTCACAGAATGCTACTGTGTAGTTTATATTTGAATATATTCCTTTTTCCACTATTACCCTCTTAGCGCTCCGAATGTCAACTTGCATTTTCTACAGAAAGAGTGTTCAGAACTGCGCAATCAAAAGTATGGTTTAACTCTGTTAGCTTAATGAACATATCAGAAATAAGTTTCACACAATGCTTCTGTGTAGTTTTTATTTGAAGATATTATTTTTCCCAATAGAGGCCTCTTAGCGCTCAGAATGTCCAATTGCAGTTTCTACAGAAAGAGTGTTTCAGAAAGGCTCAATCAAAAGTAAGGTTCAACTCTGTTAGTTGAATGCACAGAACAGAAAGAAGTTTCATACAATGTTTCTGTGTAGTTTATATTTGAACATATTCTTTTTTCCACTATTACCCACTTAGCGCTACGAATGTCCAGTTGCATTTTCTACAGACAGAGTGTTTCAAAACTGCTCAATCAAAAGTAAGGTTTAACTCTGTTAGCTGAATGCTCACATCAGAAAGAAGTTTCACAGAATGCTTCTGTGTAGTTTATATTTGAATATATTCCTTTTTCCACTACTACTCTCTTAGCGCTCCAAATGTCCAGTTGCATTTTCTAAAGAAAGAGTGTTCAGATCTGCTGAATCAAAAGTATGGTTTAACACTGTTAGCTGAATGCACAGATCAGAAAGAAGTTTCACAGAATGATTCTGTGTAGTTTATATTTGGAGACATTCCTTTTTCCACTATAACCCTCTTAGCGCTCCGAATCTCCACTTGCATTTTCTACAGAAAGAGTGTTTCAGAACGGCTCAATCAAAACTAAGGTTCAACTCTTTTAGTTGAACAAACAGAACAGAAAGAAGTTTCACACAATTCTTCTGTGTAGTTTTTATTTGTAGACATTCTTTTTCCCAATATAGGCCTCTTAGCGCTCAGAATGTCCAATTGCAGTTTCTACAGAAAGAGTGTTTCAGAACGGCTCAATCAAAAGTAAGGTTCAACTCTGTTAGTTGAATGCACAGAACAGAAAGAAGTTTCATACAATGCTTCTGTGTAGTTTATATTTGAACATATTATTTTTTCCACTATTACCCACTTAGCGCTACGAATGTCCAGTTGCATTTTCTACAGACAGAGTGTTTCAAAACTGCTCAATCAAAAGTATGGTTTAACTCTGTTAGCTGAATGCTCAGATCAGAAAGAAGTTTCACAGAATGCTTCTGTGTAGTTTATATTTGAATATATTCCTTTTTCCACTATTACCCTCTTAGCGCTCCGAATGCCCACTTGCATTTTCTACAGAAAGAGTGTTCAGAACTGCGCAATCAAAAGCATGGTTTAACTCTGTTAGCTTAATGAACATATCAGAAATAAGTTTCACACAATGCTTCTGTGTAGTTTTTATTTGAAGATATTATTTTTCCCAATAGAGGCCTCTTAGCGCTCAGAATGTCCAATTGCAGTTTCTACAGAAAGACTGTTTCAGAAAGGCGCAATCAAAAGTAGGGTTCAACTCTGTTAGTTGAATGCACAGAACAGAAAGAAGTTTCATACAATGTTTCTGTGTAGTTTATATTTGAACATATTCTTTTTTCCACTATTACCCACTTAGCGCTACGAATGTCCAGTTGCATTTTCTACAGACAGAGTGTTTCAAAACTGCTCAATCAAAAGTAAGGTTTAACTCTGTTAGCTGAATGCTCACATCAGAAAGAAGTTTCACAGAATGCTTCTGTGTAGTTTATATTTGAATATATTCCTTTTTCCACTACCACTCTCTTAGCGCTCCAAATGTCCAGTTGCATTTTCTAAAGAAAGAGTGTTCAGTTCTGCTGAATCAAAAGTATGGTTTAACTCTGTTAGCTGAATGCACAGATCAGAAAGAAGTTTCACAGAATGATTCTGTGTAGTTTATATTTGGAGACATTCCTTTTTCCACTATAACCCTCTTAGCGCTCCGAATCTCCACTTGCATTTTCTACAGAAAGAGTGTTTCAGAACGGCTCAATCAAAACTAAGGTTCAACTCTTTTAGTTGAACAAACAGAACAGAAAGAAGTTTCACACAATTCTTCTGTGTAGTTTTTATTTGTAGACATTCTTTTTCCCAATAGAGGCCTCTTAGCGCTCAGAATGTCCAATTGCAGTTTCTACAGAAAGAGTGTTTCAGAACGGCTCAATCAAAAGTAAGGTTCAACTCTGTTAGTTGAATGCACAGAACAGAAAGAAGTTTCATACAATGCTTCTGTGTAGTTTATATTTGAACATATTCTTTTTTCCACTATTACCCACTTAGCGCTACGAATGTGCAGTTGCATTTTCTACAGACAGAGTGTTTCAAAACTGCTCAATCAAAAGTATGGTTTAACTCTGTTAGCTGAATGCTCAGATCAGAAAGAAGTTTCACAGAATGCTTCTGTGTAGTTTATATTTGAATATATTCCTTTTTCCACTACTACGCTCTTAGCGCTCCAAATGTCCAGTTGCATTTTCTACAGAAAGAGTCTTCAGATCTGCTCAATCAAAAGTATGGTTTAACTCTGTTAGCTGAATGCACAGATCAGAAAGAAGTTTCACCGAATGATTCTGTGTAGTTTATATTTGAAGACATTCCTTTTTCCACTATTACCCTCTTAGCGCTCCGAATCTCCACTTGCATTTTCTACAGAAAGAGTGTTTCAGAACGGCTCAATCAAAACTAAGGTTCAACTCTTTTAGTTGAACAAACAGAACAGAAAGAAGTTTCACACAATTCTTCTGTGTAGTTTTTATTTGTAGACATTCTTTTTCCCAATATAGGCCTCTTAGCGCTCAGAATGTCCAATTGCAGTTTCTACAGAAAGAGTGTTTCAGAACGGCTCAATCAAAAGTAAGGTTCAACTCTGTTAGTTGAATGCACAGAACAGAAAGAAGTTTCATACAATGCTTCTGTGTAGTTTATATTTGAACATATTATTTTTTCCACTATTACCCACTTAGCGCTACGAATGTCCAGTTGCATTTTCTACAGACAGAGTGTTTCAAAACTGCTCAATCAAAAGTATGGTTTAACTCTGTTAGCTAAATGCTCAGATCAGAAAGAAGTTTCACAGAATGCTTCTGTGTAGTTTATATTTGAATATATTCCTTTTTCCACTATTACCCTCTTAGCGCTCCGAATGCCCACTTGCATTTTCTACAGAAAGAGTGTTCAGAACTGCGCAATCAAAAGCATGGTTTAACTCTGTTAGCTTAATGAACATATCAGAAATAAGTTTCACACAATGCTTCTTTGTAGTTTTTATTTGAAGATATTATTTTTCCCAATAGAGGCCTCTTAGCGCTCAGAATGTCCAATTGCAGTTTCTACAGAAAGACTGTTTCAGAAAGGCGCAATCAAAAGTAAGGTTCAACTCTGTTAGTTGAATGCACAGAACAGAAAGAAGTTTCATACAATGTTTCTGTGTAGTTTATATTTGAACATATTCTTTTTTCCACTATTACCCACTTAGCGCTACGAATGTCCAGTTGCATTTTCTACAGACAGAGTGTTTCAAAACTGCTCAATCAAAAGTAAGGTTTAACTCTGTTAGCTGAATGCTCACATCAGAAAGAAGTTTCACAGAATGCTTCTGTGTAGTTTATATTTGAATATATTCCTTTTTCCACTACCACTCTCTTAGCGCTCCAAATGTCCAGTTGCATTTTCTAAAGAAAGAGTGTTCAGATCTGCTGAATCAAAAGTATGGTTTAACTCTGTTAGCTGAATGCACAGATCAGAAAGAAGTTTCACAGAATGATTCTGTGTAGTTTATATTTGGAGACATTCCTTTTTCCACTATAACCCTCTTAGCGCTCCGAATCTCCACTTGCATTTTCTACAGAAAGAGTGATTCAGAACGGCTCAATCAAAACTAAGGTTCAACTCTTTTAGTTGAACAAACAGAACAGAAAGAAGTTTCACACAATTCTTCTGTGTAGTTTTTATTTGTAGACATTCTTTTTCCCAATAGAGGCCTCTTAGCGCTCAGAATGTCCAATTGCAGTTTCTACAGAAAGAGTGTTTCAGAACGGCTCAATCAAAAGTAAGGTTCAACTCTGTTAGTTGAATGCACAGAACAGAAAGAAGTTTCATACAATGCTTCTGTGTAGTTTATATTTGAACATATTCTTTTTTCCACTATTACCCACTTAGCGCTACGAATGTGCAGTTGCATTTTCTACAGACAGAGTGTTTCAAAACTGCTCAATCAAAAGTATGGTTTAACTCTGTTAGCTGAATGCTCAGATCAGAAAGAAGTTTCACAGAATGCTTCTGTGTAGTTTATATTTGAATATATTCCTTTTTCCACTACTACGCTCTTAGCGCTCCAAATGTCCAGTTGCATTTTCTACAGAAAGATTCTTCAGATCTGCTCAATCAAAAGTATGGTTTAACTCTGTTAGCTGAATGCACAGATCAGAAAGAAGTTTCACCGAATGATTCTGTGTAGTTTATATTTGAAGACATTCCTTTTTCCACTATTACCCTCTTAGCGCTCCGAATCTCCACTTGCATTTTCTACAAAATGAGAGTTTCATAACTGCTCAATCAAAAATATGTTTTATCTCTGTTAACTGAATTTACAGATCAGAAATAAGTTTCACAGAATGCATCTGTGTAGTTTTTATTTGAAGATATTCTTTTTCCCAATGTAGGCCTCTTAGCGCTTAGCATGTCCAATTGCAGTTTCTACAGAAAGAGTGTTTCAGAACGGCTCAATCAAAAGTAAGGTTCAACTCTGTTAGTTGAATGCACAGAACAGAAAGAATTTTCACAGAATGCTACTGTGTAGTTTATATTTGAATATATTCCTTTTTCCACTATTACCCTCTTAGCGCTCCGAATGTCAACTTGCATTTTCTACAGAAAGAGTGTTCAGAACTGCGCAATCAAAAGTATGGTTTAACTCTGTTAGCTTAATGAACATATCAGAAATAAGTTTCACACAATGCTTCTGTGTAGTTTTTATTTGAAGATATTATTTTTCCCAATAGAGGCCTCTTAGCGCTCAGAATGTCCAATTGCAGTTTCTACAGAAAGAGTGTTTCAGAAAGGCTCAATCAAAAGTAAGGTTCAACTCTGTTAGTTGAATGCACAGAACAGAAAGAAGTTTCATACAATGTTTCTGTGTAGTTTATATTTGAACATATTCTTTTTTCCACTATTACCCACTTAGCGCTACGAATGTCCAGTTGCATTTTCTACAGACAGAGTGTTTCAAAACTGCTCAATCAAAAGTAAGGTTTAACTCTGTTAGCTGAATGCTCACATCAGAAAGAAGTTTCACAGAATGCTTCTGTGTAGTTTATATTTGAATATATTCCTTTTTCCACTACTACTCTCTTAGCGCTCCAAATGTCCAGTTGCATTTTCTAAAGAAAGAGTGTTCAGATCTGCTGAATCAAAAGTATGGTTTAACACTGTTAGCTGAATGCACAGATCAGAAAGAAGTTTCACAGAATGATTCTGTGTAGTTTATATTTGGAGACATTCCTTTTTCCACTATAACCCTCTTAGCGCTCCGAATCTCCACTTGCATTTTCTACAGAAAGAGTGTTTCAGAACGGCTCAATCAAAACTAAGGTTCAACTCTTTTAGTTGAACAAACAGAACAGAAAGAAGTTTCACACAATTCTTCTGTGTAGTTTTTATTTGTAGACATTCTTTTTCCCAATATAGGCCTCTTAGCGCTCAGAATGTCCAATTGCAGTTTCTACAGAAAGAGTGTTTCAGAACGGCTCAATCAAAAGTAAGGTTCAACTCTGTTAGTTGAATGCACAGAACAGAAAGAAGTTTCATACAATGCTTCTGTGTAGTTTATATTTGAACATATTATTTTTTCCACTATTACCCACTTAGCGCTACGAATGTCCAGTTGCATTTTCTACAGACAGAGTGTTTCAAAACTGCTCAATCAAAAGTATGGTTTAACTCTGTTAGCTGAATGCTCAGATCAGAAAGAAGTTTCACAGAATGCTTCTGTGTAGTTTATATTTGAATATATTCCTTTTTCCACTACTACTCTCTTAGCGCTCCAAATGTCCAGTTGCATTTTCTACAGAAAGAGTGTTCAGATCTGCTCAATCAAAAGTATGGTTTAACTCTGTTAGCTGAATGCACAGATCAGAAAGAAGTTTCACCGAATGATTCTGTGTACTTTATATTTGAAGACATTCCTTTTTCCACTATTACCCTCTTAGCGCTCCGAATCTCCACTTGCATTTTCTACAAAATGAGTGTTTCATAACTGCTCAATCAAAAATATGTTTTATCTCTGTTAACTGAATTTACAGATCAGAAATAAGTTTCACAGAATGCATCTGTGTAGTTTTTATTTGAAGATATTCTTTTTCCCAATGTAGGCCTCTTAGCGCTTAGCATGTCCAATTGCAGTTTCTACAGAAAGAGTGTTTGAGAACGGCTCAATCAAAAGTAAGGTTCAACTCTGTTAGTTGAATGCACAGAACAGAAAGAATTTTCACAGAATGCTACTGTGTAGTTTATATTTGAATATATTCCTTTTTCCACTATTACCCTCTTAGCGCTCCGAATGTCAACTTGCATTTTCTACAGAAAGAGTGTTCAGAACTGCGCAATCAAAAGTATGGTTTAACTCTGTTAGCTTAATGAACATATCAGAAATAAGTTTCACACAATGCTTCTGTGTAGTTTTTATTTGAAGATATTATTTTTCCCAATAGAGGCCTCTTAGCGCTCAGAATGTCCAATTGCAGTTTCTACAGAAAGAGTGTTTCAGAAAGGCTCAATCAAATGTAAGGTTCAACTCTGTTAGTTGAATGCACAGAACAGAAAGAAGTTTCATACAATGTTTCTGTGTAGTTTATATTTGAACATATTCTTTTTTCCACTATTACCCACTTAGCGCTACGAATGTCCAGTTGCATTTTCTACAGACAGAGTGTTTCAAAACTGCTCAATCAAAAGTAAGGTTTAACTCTGTTAGCTGAATGCTCACATCAGAAAGAAGTTTCACAGAATGCTTCAGTGTAGTTTATATTTGAATATATTCCTTTTTCCACTACTACTCTCTTAGCGCTCCAAATGTCCAGTTGCATTTTCTAAAGAAAGAGTGTTCAGATCTGCTGAATCAAAAGTATGGTTTAACTCTGTTAGCTGAATGCACAGATCAGAAAGAAGTTTCACAGAATGATTCTGTGTAGTTTATATTTGGAGACATTCCTTTTTCCACTATAACCCTCTTAGCGCTCCGAATCTCCACTTGCATTTTCTACAGAAAGAGTGTTTCAGAACGGCTCAATCAAAACTAAGGTTCAACTCTTTTAGTTGAACAAACAGAACAGAAAGAAGTTTCACACAATTCTTCTGTGTAGTTTTTATTTGTAGACATTCTTTTTCCCAATATAGGCCTCTTAGCGCTCAGAATGTCCAATTGCAGTTTCTACAGAAAGAGTGTTTCAGAACGGCTCAATCAAAAGTAAGGTTCAACTCTGTTAGTTGAATGCACAGAACAGAAAGAAGTTTCATACAATGCTTCTGTGTAGTTTATATTTGAACATATTATTTTTTCCACTATTACCCACTTAGCGCTACGAATGTCCAGTTGCATTTTCTACAGACAGAGTGTTTCAAAACTGCTCAATCAAAAGTATGGTTTAACTCTGTTAGCTAAATGCTCAGATCAGAAAGAAGTTTCACAGAATGCTTCTGTGTAGTTTATATTTGAATATATTCCTTTTTCCACTATTACCCTCTTAGCGCTCCGAATGCCCACTTGCATTTTCTACAGAAAGAGTGTTCAGAACTGCGCAATCAAAAGCATGGTTTAACTCTGTTAGCTTAATGAACATATCAGAAATAAGTTTCACACAATGCTTCTTTGTAGTTTTTATTTGAAGATATTATTTTTCCCAATAGAGGCCTCTTAGCGCTCAGAATGTCCAATTGCAGTTTCTACAGAAAGACTGTTTCAGAAAGGCGCAATCAAAAGTAAGGTTCAACTCTGTTAGTTGAATGCACAGAACAGAAAGAAGTTTCATACAATGTTTCTGTGTAGTTTATATTTGAACATATTCTTTTTTCCACTATTACCCACTTAGCGCTACGAATGTCCAGTTGCATTTTCTACAGACAGAGTGTTTCAAAACTGCTCAATCAAAAGTAAGGTTTAACTCTGTTAGCTGAATGCTCACATCAGAAAGAAGTTTCACAGAATGCTTCTGTGTAGTTTATATTTGAATATATTCCTTTTTCCACTACCACTCTCTTAGCGCTCCAAATGTCCAGTTGCATTTTCTAAAGAAAGAGTGTTCAGATCTGCTGAATCAAAAGTATGGTTTAACTCTGTTAGCTGAATGCACAGATCAGAAAGAAGTTTCACAGAATGATTCTGTGTAGTTTATATTTGGAGACATTCCTTTTTCCACTATAACCCTCTTAGCGCTCCGAATCTCCACTTGCATTTTCTACAGAAAGAGTGTTTCAGAACGGCTCAATCAAAACTAAGGTTCAACTCTTTTAGTTGAACAAACAGAACAGAAAGAAGTTTCACACAATTCTTCTGTGTAGTTTTTATTTGTAGACATTCTTTTTCCCAATATAGGCCTCTTAGCGCTCAGAATGTCCAATTGCAGTTTCTACAGAAAGAGTGTTTCAGAACGGCTCAATCAAAAGTAAGGTTCAACTCTGTTAGTTGAATGCACAGAACAGAAAGAAGTTTCATACAATGCTTCTGTGTAGTTTATATTTGAACATATTATTTTTTCCACTATTACCCACTTAGCGCTACGAATGTCCAGTTGCATTTTCTACAGACAGAGTGTTTCAAAACTGCTCAATCAAAAGTATGGTTTAACTCTGTTAGCTAAATGCTCAGATCAGAAAGAAGTTTCACAGAATGCTTCTGTGTAGTTTATATTTGAATATATTCCTTTTTCCACTATTACCCTCTTAGCGCTCCGAATGCCCACTTGCATTTTCTACAGAAAGAGTGTTCAGAACTGCGCAATCAAAAGCATGGTTTAACTCTGTTAGCTTAATGAACATATCAGAAATAAGTTTCACACAATGCTTCTTTGTAGTTTTTATTTGAAGATATTATTTTTCCCAATAGAGGCCTCTTAGCGCTCAGAATGTCCAATTGCAGTTTCTACAGAAAGACTGTTTCAGAAAGGCGCAATCAAAAGTAAGGTTCAACTCTGTTAGTTGAATGCACAGAACAGAAAGAAGTTTCATACAATGTTTCTGTGTAGTTTATATTTGAACATATTCTTTTTTCCACTATTACCCACTTAGCGCTACGAATGTCCAGTTGCATTTTCTACAGACAGAGTGTTTCAAAACTGCTCAATCAAAAGTAAGGTTTAACTCTGTTAGCTGAATGCTCACATCAGAAAGAAGTTTCACAGAATGCTTCTGTGTAGTTTATATTTGAATATATTCCTTTTTCCACTACCACTCTCTTAGCGCTCCAAATGTCCAGTTGCATTTTCTAAAGAAAGAGTGTTCAGATCTGCTGAATCAAAAGTATGGTTTAACTCTGTTAGCTGAATGCACAGATCAGAAAGAAGTTTCACAGAATGATTCTGTGTAGTTTATATTTGGAGACATTCCTTTTTCCACTATAACCCTCTTAGCGCTCCGAATCTCCACTTGCATTTTCTACAGAAAGAGTGATTCAGAACGGCTCAATCAAAACTAAGGTTCAACTCTTTTAGTTGAACAAACAGAACAGAAAGAAGTTTCACACAATTCTTCTGTGTAGTTTTTATTTGTAGACATTCTTTTTCCCAATAGAGGCCTCTTAGCGCTCAGAATGTCCAATTGCAGTTTCTACAGAAAGAGTGTTTCAGAACGGCTCAATCAAAAGTAAGGTTCAACTCTGTTAGTTGAATGCACAGAACAGAAAGAAGTTTCATACAATGTTTCTGTGTAGTTTATATTTGAACATATTCTTTTTTCCACTATTACCCACTTAGCGCTACGAATGTCCAGTTGCATTTTCTACAGACAGAGTGTTTCAAAACTGCTCAATCAAAAGTAAGGTTTAACTCTGTTAGCTGAATGCTCACATCAGAAAGAAGTTTCACAGAATGCTTCTGTGTAGTTTATATTTGAATATATTCCTTTTTCCACTACTACTCTCTTAGCGCTCCAAATGTCCAGTTGCATTTTCTAAAGAAAGAGTGTTCAGATCTGCTGAATCAAAAGTATGGTTTAACTCTGTTAGCTGAATGCACAGATCAGAAAGAAGTTTCACAGAATGATTCTGTGTAGTTTATATTTGGAGACATTCCTTTTTCCACTATAACCCTCTTAGCGCTCCGAATCTCCACTTGCATTTTCTACAGAAAGAGTGTTTCAGAACGGCTCAATCAAAACTAAGGTTCAACTCTTTTAGTTGAACAAACAGAACAGAAAGAAGTTTCACACAATTCTTCTGTGTAGTTTTTATTTGTAGACATTCTTTTTCCCAATATAGGCCTCTTAGCGCTCAGAATGTCCAATTGCAGTTTCTACAGAAAGAGTGTTTCAGAACGGCTCAATCAAAAGTAAGGTTCAACTCTGTTAGTTGAATGCACAGAACAGAAAGAAGTTTCATACAATGCTTCTGTGTAGTTTATATTTGAACATATTATTTTTTCCACTATTACCCACTTAGCGCTACGAATGTCCAGTTGCATTTCCTACAGACAGAGTGTTTCAAAACTGCTCAATCAAAAGTATGGTTTAACTCTGTTAGCTGAATGCTCAGATCAGAAAGAAGTTTCACAGAATGCTTCTGTGTAGTTTATATTTGAATATATTCCTTTTTCCACTATTACCCTCTTAGCGCTCCGAATGCCCACTTGCATTTTCTACAGAAAGAGTGTTCAGAACTGCGCAATCAAAAGAATGGTTTAACTCTGTTAGCTTAATGAACATATCAGAAATAAGTTTCACACAATGCTTCTGTGTAGTTTTTATTTGAAGATATTATTTTTCCCAATAGAGGCCTCTTAGCGCTCAGAATGTCCAATTGCAGTTTCTACAGAAAGACTGTTTCAGAAAGGCGCAATCAAAAGTAGGGTTCAACTCTGTTAGTTGAATGCACAGAACAGAAAGAAGTTTCATACAATGTTTCTGTGTAGTTTATATTTGAACATATTCTTTTTTCCACTATTACCCACTTAGCGCTACGAATGTCCAGTTCCATTTTCTACAGACAGAGTGTTTCAAAACTGCTCAATCAAAAGTAAGGTTTAACTCTGTTAGCTGAATGCTCACATCAGAAAGAAGTTTCACAGAATGCTTCTGTGTAGTTTATATTTGAATATATTCCTTTTTCCACTACCACTCTCTTAGCGCTCCAAATGTCCAGTTGCATTTTCTAAAGAAAGAGTGTTCAGATCTGCTGAATCAAAAGTATGGTTTAACTCTGTTAGCTGAATGCACAGATCAGAAAGAAGTTTCACAGAATGATTCTGTGTAGTTTATATTTGGAGACATTCCTTTTTCCACTATAACCCTCTTAGCGCTCCGAATCTCCACTTGCATTTTCTACAGAAAGAGTGTTTCAGAACGGCTCAATCAAAACTAAGGTTCAACTCTTTTAGTTGAACAAACAGAACAGAAAGAAGTTTCACACAATTCTTCTGTGTAGTTTTTATTTGTAGACATTCTTTTTCCCAATAGAGGCCTCTTAGCGCTCAGAATGTCCAATTGCAGTTTCTACAGAAAGAGTGTTTCAGAACGGCTCAATCAAAAGTAAGGTTCAACTCTGTTAATTGAATGCACAGAACAGAAAGAAGTTTCATACAATGCTTCTGTGTAGTTTATATTTGAACATATTCTTTTTTCCACTATTACCCACTTAGCGCTACGAATGTGCAGTTGCATTTTCTACAGACAGAGTGTTTCAAAACTGCTCAATCAAAAGTATGGTTTAACTCTGTTAGCTGAATGCTCAGATCAGAAAGAAGTTTCACAGAATGCTTCTGTGTAGTTTATATTTGAATATATTCCTTTTTCCACTACTACGCTCTTAGCGCTCCAAATGTCCAGTTGCATTTTCTACAGAAAGAGTCTTCAGATCTGCTCAATCAAAAGTATGGTTTAACTCTGTTAGCTGAATGCACAGATCAGAAAGAAGTTTCACCGAATGATTCTGTGTAGTTTATATTTGAAGACATTCCTTTTTCCACTATTACCCTCTTAGCGCTCCGAATCTCCACTTGCATTTTCTACAAAATGAGTGTTTCATAACTGCTCAATCAAAAATATGTTTTATCTCTGTTAACTGAATTTACAGATCAGAAATAAGTTTCACAGAATGCATCTGTGTAGTTTTTATTTGAAGATATTCTTTTTCCCAATGTAGGCCTCTTAGCGCTTAGCATGTCCAATTGCAGTTTCTACAGAAAGAGTGTTTCAGAACGGCTCAATCAAAAGTAAGGTTCAACTCTGTTAGTTGAATGCACAGAACAGAAAGAATTTTCACAGAATGCTACTGTGTAGTTTATATTTGAATATATTCCTTTTTCCACTATTACCCTCTTAGCGCTCCGAATGTCAACTTGCATTTTCTACAGAAAGAGTGTTCAGAACTGCGCAATCAAAAGTATGGTTTAACTCTGTTAGCTTAATGAACATATCAGAAATAAGTTTCACACAATGCTTCTGTGTAGTTTTTATTTGAAGATATTATTTTTCCCAATAGAGGCCTCTTAGCGCTCAGAATGTCCAATTGCAGTTTCTACAGAAAGAGTGTTTCAGAAAGGCTCAATCAAAAGTAAGGTTCAACTCTGTTAGTTGAATGCACAGAACAGAAAGAAGTTTCATACAATGTTTCTGTGTAGTTTATATTTGAACATATTCTTTTTTCCACTATTACCCACTTAGCGCTACGAATGTCCAGTTGCATTTTCTACAGACAGAGTGTTTCAAAACTGCTCAATCAAAAGTAAGGTTTAACTCTGTTAGCTGAATGCTCACATCAGAAAGAAGTTTCACAGAATGCTTCTGTGTAGTTTATATTTGAATATATTCCTTTTTCCACTACTACTCTCTTAGCGCTCCAAATGTCCAGTTGCATTTTCTAAAGAAAGAGTGTTCAGATCTGCTGAATCAAAAGTATGGTTTAACTCTGTTAGCTGAATGCACAGATCAGCAAGAAGTTTCACAGAATGATTCTGTGTAGTTTATATTTGGAGACATTCCTTTTTCCACTATAACCCTCTTAGCGCTCCGAATCTCCACTTGCATTTTCTACAGAAAGAGTATTTCAGAACGGCTCAATCAAAACTAAGGTTCAACTCTTTTAGTTGAACAAACAGAACAGAAAGAAGTTTCACACAATTCTTCTGTGTAGTTTTTATTTGTAGACATTCTTTTTCCCAATATAGGCCTCTTAGCGCTCAGAATGTCCAATTGCAGTTTCTACAGAAAGAGTGTTTCAGAACGGCTCAATCAAAAGTAAGGTTCAACTCTGTTAGTTGAATGCACAGAACAGAAAGAAGTTTCATACAATGCTTCTGTGTAGTTTATATTTGAACATATTATTTTTTCCACTATTACCCACTTAGCGCTACGAATGTCCAGTTGCATTTTCTACAGACAGAGTGTTTCAAAACTGCTCAATCAAAAGTATGGTTTAACTCTGTTAGCTGAATGCTCAGATCAGAAAGAAGTTTCACAGAATGCTTCTGTGTAGTTTATATTTGAATATATTCCTTTTTCCACTATTACCCTCTTAGCGCTCCGAATGCCCACTTGCATTTTCTACAGAAAGAGTGTTCAGAACTGCGCAATCAAAAGCATGGTTTAACTCTGTTAGCTTAATGAACATATCAGAAATAAGTTTCACACAATGCTTCTGTGTAGTTTTTATTTGTAGACATTCTTTTTCCCAATATAGGCCTCTTAGCGCTCAGAATGTCCAATTGCAGTTTCTACAGAAAGAGTGTTTCAGAACGGCTCAATCAAAACTAAGGTTCAACTCTTTTAGTTGAACAAACAGAACAGAAAGAAGTTTCACACAATTCTTCTGTGTAGTTTTTATTTGTAGACATTCTTTTTCCCAATATAGGCCTCTTAGCGCTCAGAATGTCCAATTGCAGTTTCTACAGAAAGACTGTTTCAGAAAGGCGCAATCAAAAGTAAGGTTCAACTCTGTTAGTTGAATGCACAGAACAGAAAGAAGTTTCATACAATGTTTCTGTGTAGTTTATATTTGAACATATTTTTTTTCCACTATTACCCACTTAGCGCTACGAATGTCCAGTTGCATTTTCTACAGACAGAGTGTTTCAAAACTGCTCAATCAAAAGTAAGGTTTAACTCTGTTAGCTGAATGCTCACATCAGAAAGAAGTTTCACAGAATGCTTCTGTGTAGTTTATATTTGAATATATTCCTTTTTCCACTACCACTCTCTTAGCGCTCCAAATGTCCAGTTGCATTTTCTAAAGAAAGAGTGTTCAGATCTGCTGAATCAAAAGTATGGTTTAACTCTGTTAGCTGAATGCACAGATCAGAAAGAAGTTTCACAGAATGATTCTGTGTAGTTTATATTTGGAGACATTCCTTTTTCCACTATAACCCTCTTAGCGCTCCGAATCTCCACTTGCATTTTCTACAGAAAGAGTGTTTCAGAACGGCTCAATCAAAACTAAGGTTCAACTCTTTTAGTTGAACAAACAGAACAGAAAGAAGTTTCACACAATTCTTCTGTGTAGTTTTTATTTGTAGACATTCTTTTTCCCAATAGAGGCCTCTTAGCGCTCAGAATGTCCAATTGCAGTTTCTACAGAAAGAGTGTTTCAGAACGGCTCAATCAAAAGTAAGGTTCAACTCTGTTAGTTGAATGCACAGAACAGAAAGAAGTTTCATACAATGCTTCTGTGTAGTTTATATTTGAACATATTCTTTTTTCCACTATTACCCACTTAGCGCTACGAATGTGCAGTTGCATTTTCTACAGACAGAGTGTTTCAAAACTGCTCAATCAAAAGTATGGTTTAACTCTGTTAGCTGAATGCTCAGATCAGAAAGAAGTTTCACAGAATGCTTCTGTGTAGTTTATATTTGAATATATTCCTTTTTCCACTACTACGCTCTTAGCGCTCCAAATGTCCAGTTGCATTTTCTACAGAAAGAGTCTTCAGATCTGCTCAATCAAAAGTATGGTTTAACTCTGTTAGCTGAATGCACAGATCAGAAAGAAGTTTCACCGAATGATTCTGTGTAGTTTATATTTGAAGACATTCCTTTTTCCACTATTACCCTCTTAGCGCTCCGAATCTCCACTTGCATTTTCTACAAAATGAGTGTTTCATAACTGCTCAATCAAAAATATGTTTTATCTCTGTTAACTGAATTTACAGATCAGAAATAAGTTTCACAGAATGCATCTGTGTAGTTTTTATTTGAAGATATTCTTTTTCCCAATGTAGGCCTCTTAGCGCTTAGCATGTCCAATTGCAGTTTCTACAGAAAGAGTGTTTCAGAACGGCTCAATCAAAAGTAAGGTTCAACTCTGTTAGTTGAATGCACAGAACAGAAAGAATTTTCACAGAATGCTACTGTGTAGTTTATATTTGAATATATTCCTTTTTCCACTATTACCCTCTTAGCGCTCCGAATGTCAACTTGCATTTTCTACAGAAAGAGTGTTCAGAACTGCGCAATCAAAAGTATGGTTTAACTCTGTTAGCTTAATGAACATATCAGAAATAAGTTTCACACAATGCTTCTGTGTAGTTTTTATTTGAAGATATTATTTTTCCCAATAGAGGCCTCTTAGCGCTCAGAATGTCCAATTGCAGTTTCTACAGAAAGAGTGTTTCAGAAAGGCTCAATCAAAAGTAAGGTTCAACTCTGTTAGTTGAATGCACAGAACAGAAAGAAGTTTCATACAATGTTTCTGTGTAGTTTATATTTGAACATATTCTTTTTTCCACTATTACCCACTTAGCGCTACGAATGTCCAGTTGCATTTTCTACAGACAGAGTGTTTCAAAACTGCTCAATCAAAAGTAAGGTTTAACTCTGTTAGCTGAATGCTCACATCAGAAAGAAGTTTCACAGAATGCTTCTGTGTAGTTTATATTTGAATATATTCCTTTTTCCACTACTACTCTCTTAGCGCTCCAAATGTCCAGTTGCATTTTCTAAAGAAAGAGTGTTCAGATCTGCTGAATCAAAAGTATGGTTTAACTCTGTTAGCTGAATGCACAGATCAGAAAGAAGTTTCACAGAATGATTCTGTGTAGTTTATATTTGGAGACATTCCTTTTTCCACTATAACCCTCTTAGCGCTCCGAATCTCCACTTGCATTTTCTACAGAAAGAGTGTTTCAGAACGGCTCAATCAAAACTAAGGTTCAACTCTTTTAGTTGAACAAACAGAACAGAAAGAAGTTTCACACAATTCTTCTGTGTAGTTTTTATTTGTAGACATTCTTTTTCCCAATATAGGCCTCTTAGCGCTCAGAATGTCCAATTGCAGTTTCTACAGAAAGAGTGTTTCAGAACGGCTCAATCAAAAGTAAGGTTCAACTCTGTTAGTTGAATGCACAGAACAGAAAGAAGTTTCATACAATGCTTCTGTGTAGTTTATATTTGAACATATTATTTTTTCCACTATTACCCACTTAGCGCTACGAATGTCCAGTTGCATTTTCTACAGACAGAGTGTTTCAAAACTGCTCAATCAAAAGTATGGTTTAACTCTGTTAGCTGAATGCTCAGATCAGAAAGAAGTTTCACAGAATGCTTCTGTGTAGTTTATATTTGAATATATTCCTTTTTCCACTATTACCCTCTTAGCGCTCCGAATGCCCACTTGCATTTTCTACAGAAAGAGTGTTCAGAACTGCGCAATCAAAAGCATGGTTTAACTCTGTTAGCTTAATGAACATATCAGAAATAAGTTTCACACAATGCTTCTGTGTAGTTTTTATTTGTAGACATTCTTTTTCCCAATATAGGCCTCTTAGCGCTCAGAATGTCCAATTGCAGTTTCTACAGAAAGAGTGTTTCAGAACGGCTCAATCAAAACTAAGGTTCAACTCTTTTAGTTGAACAAACAGAACAGAAAGAAGTTTCACACAATTCTTCTGTGTAGTTTTTATTTGTAGACATTCTTTTTCCCAATATAGGCCTCTTAGCGCTCAGAATGTCCAATTGCAGTTTCTACAGAAAGACTGTTTCAGAAAGGCGCAATCAAAAGTAAGGTTCAACTCTGTTAGTTGAATGCACAGAACAGAAAGAAGTTTCATACAATGTTTCTGTGTAGTTTATATTTGAACATATTTTTTTTCCACTATTACCCACTTAGCGCTACGAATGTCCAGTTGCATTTTCTACAGACAGAGTGTTTCAAAACTGCTCAATCAAAAGTAAGGTTTAACTCTGTTAGCTGAATGCTCACATCAGAAAGAAGTTTCACAGAATGCTTCTGTGTAGTTTATATTTGAATATATTCCTTTTTCCACTACCACTCTCTTAGCGCTCCAAATGTCCAGTTGCATTTTCTAAAGAAAGAGTGTTCAGATCTGCTGAATCAAAAGTATGGTTTAACTCTGTTAGCTGAATGCACAGATCAGAAAGAAGTTTCACAGAATGATTCTGTGTAGTTTATATTTGGAGACATTCCTTTTTCCACTATAACCCTCTTAGCGCTCCGAATCTCCACTTGCATTTTCTACAGAAAGAGTGTTTCAGAACGGCTCAATCAAAACTAAGGTTCAACTCTTTTAGTTGAACAAACAGAACAGAAAGAAGTTTCACACAATTCTTCTGTGTAGTTTTTATTTGTAGACATTCTTTTTCCCAATAGAGGCCTCTTAGCGCTCAGAATGTCCAATTGCAGTTTCTACAGAAAGAGTGTTTCAGAACGGCTCAATCAAAAGTAAGGTTCAACTCTGTTAGTTGAATGCACAGAACAGAAAGAAGTTTCATACAATGCTTCTGTGTAGTTTATATTTGAACATATTCTTTTTTCCACTATTACCCACTTAGCGCTACGAATGTGCAGTTGCATTTTCTACAGACAGAGTGTTTCAAAACTGCTCAATCAAAAGTATGGTTTAACTCTGTTAGCTGAATGCTCAGATCAGAAAGAAGTTTCACAGAATGCTTCTGTGTAGTTTATATTTGAATATATTCCTTTTTCCACTACTACGCTCTTAGCGCTCCAAATGTCCAGTTGCATTTTCTACAGAAAGAGTCTTCAGATCTGCTCAATCAAAAGTATGGTTTAACTCTGTTAGCTGAATGCACAGATCAGAAAGAAGTTTCACCGAATGATTCTGTGTAGTTTATATTTGAAGACATTCCTTTTTCCACTATTACCCTCTTAGCGCTCCGAATCTCCACTTGCATTTTCTACAAAATGAGTGTTTCATAACTGCTCAATCAAAAATATGTTTTATCTCTGTTAACTGAATTTACAGATCAGAAATAAGTTTCACAGAATGCATCTGTGTAGTTTTTATTTGAAGATATTCTTTTTCCCAATGTAGGCCTCTTAGCGCTTAGCATGTCCAATTGCAGTTTCTACAGAAAGAGTGTTTCAGAACGGCTCAATCAAAAGTAAGGTTCAACTCTGTTAGTTGAATGCACAGAACAGAAAGAATTTTCACAGAATGCTACTGTGTAGTTTATATTTGAATATATTCCTTTTTCCACTATTACCCTCTTAGCGCTCCGAATGTCAACTTGCATTTTCTACAGAAAGAGTGTTCAGAACTGCGCAATCAAAAGTATGGTTTAACTCTGTTAGCTTAATGAACATATCAGAAATAAGTTTCACACAATGCTTCTGTGTAGTTTATATTTGAAGATATTATTTTTCCCAATAGAGGCCTCTTAGCGCTCAGAATGTCCAATTGCAGTTTCTACAGAAAGAGTGTTTCAGAAAGGCTCAATCAAAAGTAAGGTTCAACTCTGTTAGTTGAATGCACAGAACAGAAAGAAGTTTCATACAATGTTTCTGTGTAGTTTATATTTGAACATATTCTTTTTTCCACTATTACCCACTTAGCGCTACGAATGGCCAGTTGCATTTTCTACAGACAGAGTGTTTCAAAACTGCTCAATCAAAAGTAAGGTTTAACTCTGTTAGCTGAATGCTCACATCAGAAAGAAGTTTCACAGAATGCTTCTGTGTAGTTTATATTTGAATATATTCCTTTTTCCACTACTACTCTCTTAGCGCTCCAAATGTCCAGTTGCATTTTCTAAAGAAAGAGTGTTCAGATCTGCTGAATCAAAAGTATGGTTTAACTCTGTTAGCTGAATGCACAGATCAGAAAGAAGTTTCACAGAATGATTCTGTGTAGTTTATATTTGGAGACATTCCTTTTTCCACTATAACCCTCTTAGCGCTCCGAATCTCCACTTGCATTTTCTACAGAAAGAGTGTTTCAGAACGGCTCAATCAAAACTAAGGTTCAACTCTTTTAGTTGAACAAACAGAACAGAAAGAAGTTTCACACAATTCTTCTGTGTAGTTTTAATTTGTAGACATTCTTTTTCCCAATATAGGCCTCTTAGCGCTCAGAATGTCCAATTGCAGTTTCTACAGAAAGAGTGTTTCAGAACGGCTCAATCAAAAGTAAGGTTCAACTCTGTTAGTTGAATGCACAGAACAGAAAGAAGTTTCATACAATGCTTCTGTGTAGTTTATATTTGAACATATTATTTTTTCCACTATTACCCACTTAGCGCTACGAATGTCCAGTTGCATTTTCTACAGACAGAGTGTTTCAAAACTGCTCAATCAAAAGTATGGTTTAACTCTGTTAGCTGAATGCTCAGATCAGAAAGAAGTTTCACAGAATGCTTCTGTGTAGTTTATATTTGAATATATTCCTTTTTCCACTATTACCCTCTTAGCGCTCCGAATGCCCACTTGCATTTTCTACAGAAAGAGTGTTCAGAACTGCGCAATCAAAAGCATGGTTTAACTCTGTTAGCTTAATGAACATATCAGAAATAAGTTTCACACAATGCTTCTGTGTAGTTTTTATTTGTAGACATTCTTTTTCCCAATATAGGCCTCTTAGCGCTCAGAATGTCCAATTGCAGTTTCTACAGAAAGAGTGTTTCAGAACGGCTCAATCAAAACTAAGGTTCAACTCTTTTAGTTGAACAAACAGAACAGAAAGAAGTTTCACACAATTCTTCTGTGTAGTTTTTATTTGTAGACATTCTTTTTCCCAATATAGGCCTCTTAGCGCTCAGAATGTCCAATTGCAGTTTCTACAGAAAGACTGTTTCAGAAAGGCGCAATCAAAAGTAAGGTTCAACTCTGTTAGTTGAATGCACAGAACAGAAAGAAGTTTCATACAATGTTTCTGTGTAGTTTATATTTGAACATATTCTTTTTTCCACTATTACCCACTTAGCGCTACGAATGTCCAGTTGCATTTTCTACAGACAGAGTGTTTCAAAACTGCTCAATCAAAAGTAAGGTTTAACTCTGTTAGCTGAATGCTCACATCAGAAAGAAGTTTCACAGAATGCTTCTGTGTAGTTTATATTTGAATATATTCCTTTTTCCACTACCACTCTCTTAGCGCTCCAAATGTCCAGTTGCATTTTCTAAAGAAAGAGTGTTCAGATCTGCTGAATCAAAAGTATGGTTTAACTCTGTTAGCTGAGTGCACAGATCAGAAAGAAGTTTCACAGAATGATTCTGTGTAGTTTATATTTGGAGACATTCCTTTTTCCACTATAACCCTCTTAGCGCTCCGAATCTCCACTTGCATTTTCTACAGAAAGAGTGTTTCAGAACGGCTCAATCAAAACTAAGGTTCAACTCTTTTAGTTGAACAAACAGAACAGAAAGAAGTTTCACACAATTCTTCTGTGTAGTTTTTATTTGTAGACATTCTTTTTCCCAATAGAGGCCTCTTAGCGCTCAGAATGTCCAATTGCAGTTTCTACAGAAAGAGTGTTTCAGAACGGCTCAATCAAAAGTAAGGTTCAACTCTGTTAGTTGAATGCACAGAACAGAAAGAAGTTTCATACAATGCTTCTGTGTAGTTTATATTTGAACATATTCTTTTTTCCACTATTACCCACTTAGCGCTACGAATGTGCAGTTGCATTTTCTACAGACAGAGTGTTTCAAAACTGCTCAATCAAAAGTATGGTTTAACTCTGTTAGCTGAATGCTCAGATCAGAAAGAAGTTTCACAGAATGCTTCTGTGTAGTTTATATTTGAATATATTCCTTTTTCCACTACTACGCTCTTAGCGCTCCAAATGTCCAGTTGCATTTTCTACAGAAAGAGTCTTCAGATCTGCTCAATCAAAAGTATGGTTTAACTCTGTTAGCTGAATGCACAGATCAGAAAGAAGTTTCACCGAATGATTCTGTGTAGTTTATATTTGAAGACATTCCTTTTTCCACTATTACCTTCTTAGCGCTCCGAATCTCCACTTGCATTTTCTACAAAATGAGTGTTTCATAACTGCTCAATCAAAAATATGTTTTATCTCTGTTAACTGAATTTACAGATCAGAAATAAGTTTCACAGAATGCATCTGTGTAGTTTTTATTTGAAGTTATTCTTTTTCCCAATGTAGGCCTCTTAGCGCTTAGCATGTCCAATTGCAGTTTCTACAGAAAGAGTGTTTCAGAACGGCTCAATCAAAAGTAAGGTTCAACTCTGTTAGTTGAATGCACAGAACAGAAAGAATTTTCACAGAATGCTACTGTGTAGTTTATATTTGAATATATTCCTTTTTCCACTATTACCCTCTTAGCGCTCCGAATGTCCACTTGCATTTTCTACAGAAAGAGTGTTCAGAACTGCGCAATCAAAAGTATGGTTTAACTCTGTAAGCTTAATGAACATATCAGAAATAAGTTTCACACAATGCTTCTGTGTAGTTTTTATTTGAAGATATTATTTTTCCCAATAGAGGCCTCTTAGCGCTCAGAATGTCCAATTGCAGTTTCTACAGAAAGAGTGTTTCAGAAAGGCTCAATCAAAAGTAAGGTTCAACTCTGTTAGTTGAATGCACAGAACAGAAAGAAGTTTCATACAATGTTTCTGTGTAGTTTATATTTGAACATATTCTTTTTTCCACTATTACCCACTTAGCGCTACGAATGTCCAGTTGCATTTTCTACAGACAGAGTGTTTCAAAACTGCTCAATCAAAAGTAAGGTTTAACTCTGTTAGCTGAATGCTCACATCAGAAAGAAGTTTCACAGAATGCTTCTGTGTAGTTTATATTTGAATATATTCCTTTTTCCACTACTACTCTCTTAGCGCTCCAAATGTCCAGTTGCATTTTCTAAAGAAAGAGTGTTCAGATCTGCTGAATCAAAAGTATGGTTTAACTCTGTTAGCTGAATGCACAGATCAGAAAGAAGTTTCACAGAATGATTCTGTGTAGTTTATATTTGGAGACATTCCTTTTTCCACTATAACCCTCTTAGCGCTCCGAATCTCCACTTGCATTTTCTACAGAAAGAGTGTTTCAGAACGGCTCAATCAAAACTAAGGTTCAACTCTTTTAGTTGAACAAACAGAACAGAAAGAAGTTTCACACAATTCTTCTGTGTAGTTTTTATTTGTAGACATTCTTTTTCCCAATATAGGCCTCTTAGCGCTCAGAATGTCCAATTGCAGTTTCTACAGAAAGAGTGTTTCAGAACGGCTCAATCAAAAGTAAGGTTCAACTCTGTTAGTTGAATGCACAGAACAGAAAGAAGTTTCATACAATGATTCTGTGTAGTTTATATTTGAACATATTATTTTTTCCACTATTACCCACTTAGCGCTACGAATGTCCAGTTGCATTTTCTACAGACAGAGTGTTTCAAAACTGCTCAATCAAAAGTATGGTTTAACTCTGTTAGCTGAATGCTCAGATCAGAAAGAAGTTTCACAGAATGCTTCTGTGTAGTTTATATTTGAATATATTCCTTTTTCCACTATTACCCTCTTAGCGCTCCGAATGCCCACTTGCATTTTCTACAGAAAGAGTGTTCAGAACTGCGCAATCAAAAGCATGGTTTAACTCTGTTAGCTTAATGAACATATCAGAAATAAGTTTCACACAATGCTTCTGTGTAGTTTTTATTTGTAGACATTCTTTTTCCCAATATAGGCCTCTTAGCGCTCAGAATGTCCAATTGCAGTTTCTACAGAAAGAGTGTTTCAGAACGGCTCAATCAAAACTAAGGTTCAAATCTTTTAGTTGAACAAACAGAACAGAAAGAAGTTTCACACAATTCTTCTGTGTAGTTTTTATTTGTAGACATTCTTTTTCCCAATATAGGCCTCTTAGCGCTCAGAATGTCCAATTGCAGTTTCTACAGAAAGACTGTTTCAGAAAGGCGCAATCAAAAGTAAGGTTCAACTCTGTTAGTTGAATGCACAGAACAGAAAGAAGTTTCATACAATGTTTCTGTGTAGTTTATATTTGAACATATTCTTTTTTCCACTATTACCCACTTAGCGCTACGAATGTCCAGTTGCATTTTCTACAGACAGAGTGTTTCAAAACTGCTCAATCAAAAGTAAGGTTTAACTCTGTTAGCTGAATGCTCACATCAGAAAGAAGTTTCACAGAATGCTTCTGTGTAGTTTATATTTGAATATATTCCTTTTTCCACTACCACTCTCTTAGCGCTCCAAATGTCCAGTTGCATTTTCTAAAGAAAGAGTGTTCAGATCTGCTGAATCAAAAGTATGGTTTAACTCTGTTAGCTGAGTGCACAGATCAGAAAGAAGTTTCACAGAATGATTCTGTGTAGTTTATATTTGGAGACATTCCTTTTTCCACTATAACCCTCTTAGCGCTCCGAATCTCCACTTGCATTTTCTACAGAAAGAGTGTTTCAGAACGGCTCAATCAAAACTAAGGTTCAACTCTTTTAGTTGAACAAACAGAACAGAAAGAAGTTTCACACAATTCTTCTGTGTAGTTTTTATTTGTAGACATTCTTTTTCCCAATAGAGGCCTCTTAGCGCTCAGAATGTCCAATTGCAGTTTCTACAGAAAGAGTGTTTCAGAACGGCTCAATCAAAAGTAAGGTTCAACTCTGTTAGTTGAATGCACAGAACAGAAAGAAGTTTCATACAATGCTTCTGTGTAGTTTATATTTGAACATATTCTTTTTTCCACTATTACCCACTTAGCGCTACGAATGTGCAGTTGCATTTTCTACAGACAGAGTGTTTCAAAACTGCTCAATCAAAAGTATGGTTTAACTCTGTTAGCTGAATGCTCAGATCAGAAAGAAGTTTCACAGAATGCTTCTGTGTAGTTTATATTTGAATATATTCCTTTTTCCACTACTACGCTCTTAGCGCTCCAAATGTCCAGTTGCATTTTCTACAGAAAGAGTCTTCAGATCTGCTCAATCAAAAGTATGGTTTAACTCTGTTAGCTGAATGCACAGATCAGAAAGAAGTTTCACCGAATGATTCTGTGTAGTTTATATTTGAAGACATTCCTTTTTCCACTATTACCTTCTTAGCGCTCCGAATCTCCACTTGCATTTTCTACAAAATGAGTGTTTCATAACTGCTCAATCAAAAATATGTTTTATCTCTGTTAACTGAATTTACAGATCAGAAATAAGTTTCACAGAATGCATCTGTGTAGTTTTTATTTGAAGATATTCTTTTTCCCAATGTAGGCCTCTTAGCGCTTAGCATGTCCAATTGCAGTTTCTACAGAAAGAGTGTTTCAGAACGGCTCAATCAAAAGTAAGGTTCAACTCTGTTAGTTGAATGCACAGAACAGAAAGAATTTTCACAGAATGCTACTGTGTAGTTTATATTTGAATATATTCCTTTTTCCACTATTACCCTCTTAGCGCTCCGAATGTCCACTTGCATTTTCTACAGAAAGAGTGTTCAGAACTGCGCAATCAAAAGTATGGTTTAACTCTGTTAGCTTAATGAACATATCAGAAATAAGTTTCACACAATGCTTCTGTGTAGTTTTTATTTGAAGATATTATTTTTCCCAATAGAGGCCTCTTAGCGCTCAGAATGTCCAATTGCAGTTTCTACAGAAAGAGTGTTTCAGAAAGGCTCAATCAAAAGTAAGGTTCAACTCTGTTAGTTGAATGCACAGAACAGAAAGAAGTTTCATACAATGTTTCTGTGTAGTTTATATTTGAACATATTCTTTTTTCCACTATTACCCACTTAGCGCTACGAATGTCCAGTTGCATTTTCTACAGACAGAGTGTTTCAAAACTGCTCAATCAAAAGTAAGGTTTAACTCTGTTAGCTGAATGCTCACATCAGAAAGAAGTTTCACAGAATGCTTCTGTGTAGTTTATATTTGAATATATTCCTTTTTCCACTACTACTCTCTTAGCGCTCCAAATGTCCAGTTGCATTTTCTAAAGAAAGAGTGTTCAGATCTGCTGAATCAAAAGTATGGTTTAACTCTGTTAGCTGAATGCACAGATCAGAAAGAAGTTTCACAGAATGATTCTGTGTAGTTTATATTTGGAGACATTCCTTTTTCCACTATAACCCTCTTAGCGCTCCGAATCTCCACTTGCATTTTCTACAGAAAGAGTGTTTCAGAACGGCTCAATCAAAACTAAGGTTCAACTCTTTTAGTTGAACAAACAGAACAGAAAGAAGTTTCACACAATTCTTCTGTGTAGTTTTTATTTGTAGACATTCTTTTTCCCAATATAGGCCTCTTAGCGCTCAGAATGTCCAATTGCAGTTTCTACAGAAAGAGTGTTTCAGAACGGCTCAATCAAAAGTAAGGTTCAACTCTGTTAGTTGAATGCACAGAACAGAAAGAAGTTTCATACAATGCTTCTGTGTAGTTTATATTTGAACATATTATTTTTTCCACTATTACCCACTTAGCGCTACGAATGTCCAGTTGCATTTTCTACAGACAGAGTGTTTCAAAACTGCTCAATCAAAAGTATGGTTTAACTCTGTTAGCTGAATGCTCAGATCAGAAAGAAGTTTCACAGAATGCTTCTGTGTAGTTTATATTTGAATATATTCCTTTTTCCACTATTACCCTCTTAGCGCTCCGAATGCCCACTTGCATTTTCTACAGAAAGAGTGTTCAGAACTGCGCAATCAAAAGCATGGTTTAACTCTGTTAGCTTAATGAACATATCAGAAATAAGTTTCACACAATGCTTCTGTGTAGTTTTTATTTGTAGACATTCTTTTTCCCAATATAGGCCTCTTAGCGCTCAGAATGTCCAATTGCAGTTTCTACAGAAAGAGTGTTTCAGAACGGCTCAATCAAAACTAAGGTTCAACTCTTTTAGTTGAACAAACAGAACAGAAAGAAGTTTCACACAATTCTTCTGTGTAGTTTTTATTTGTAGACATTCTTTTTCCCAATATAGGCCTCTTAGCGCTCAGAATGTCCAATTGCAGTTTCTACAGAAAGACTGTTTCAGAAAGGCGCAATCAAAAGTAAGGTTCAACTCTGTTAGTTGAATGCACAGAACAGAAAGAAGTTTCATACAATGTTTCTGTGTAGTTTATATTTGAACATATTCTTTTTTCCACTATTACCCACTTAGCGCTACGAATGTCCAGTTGCATTTTCTACAGACAGAGTGTTTCAAAACTGCTCAATCAAAAGTAAGGTTTAACTCTGTTAGCTGAATGCTCACATCAGAAAGAAGTTTCACAGAATGCTTCTGTGTAGTTTATATTTGAATATATTCCTTTTTCCACTACCACTCTCTTAGCGCTCCAAATGTCCAGTTGCATTTTCTAAAGAAAGAGTGTTCAGATCTGCTGAATCAAAAGTATGGTTTAACTCTGTTAGCTGAATGCACAGATCAGAAAGAAGTTTCACAGAATGATTCTGTGTAGTTTATATTTGGAGACATTCCTTTTTCCACTATAACCCTCTTAGCGCTCCGAATCTCCACTTGCATTTTCTACAGAAAGAGTGTTTCAGAACGGCTCAATCAAAACTAAGGTTCAACTCTTTTAGTTGAACAAACAGAACAGAAAGAAGTTTCACACAATTCTTCTGTGTAGTTTTTATTTGTAGACATTCTTTTTCCCAATAGAGGCCTCTTAGCGCTCAGAATGTCCAATTGCAGTTTCTACAGAAAGAGTGTTTCAGAACGGCTCAATCAAAAGTAAGGTTCAACTCTGTTAGTTGAATGCACAGAACAGAAAGAAGTTTCATACAATGCTTCTGTGTAGTTTATATTTGAACATATTCTTTTTTCCACTATTACCCACTTAGCGCTACGAATGTGCAGTTGCATTTTCTACAGACAGAGTGTTTCAAAACTGCTCAATCAAAAGTATGGTTTAACTCTGTTAGCTGAATGCTCAGATCAGAAAGAAGTTTCACAGAATGCTTCTGTGTAGTTTATATTTGAATATATTCCTTTTTCCACTACTACGCTCTTAGCGCTCCAAATGTCCAGTTGCATTTTCTACAGAAAGAGTCTTCAGATCTGCTCCATCAAAAGTATGGTTTAACTCTGTTAGCTGAATGCACAGATCAGAAAGAAGTTTCACCGAATGATTCTGTGTAGTTTATATTTGAAGACATTCCTTTTTCCACTATTACCCTCTTAGCGCTCCGAATCTCCACTTGCATTTTCTACAAAATGAGTGTTTCATAACTGCTCAATCAAAAATATGTTTTATCTCTGTTAACTGAATTTACAGATCAGAAATAAGTTTCACAGAATGCATCTGTGTAGTTTTTATTTGAAGATATTCTTTTTCCCAATGTAGGCCTCTTAGCGCTTAGCATGTCCAATTGCAGTTTCTACAGAAAGAGTGTTTCAGAACGGCTCAATCAAAAGTAAGGTTCAACTCTGTTAGTTGAATGCACAGAACAGAAAGAATTTTCACAGAATGCTACTGTGTAGTTTATATTTGAATATATTCCTTTTTCCACTATTACCCTCTTAGCGCTCCGAATGTCCACTTGCATTTTCTACAGAAAGAGTGTTCAGAACTGCGCAATCAAAAGTATGGTTTAACTCTGTTAGCTTAATGAACATATCAGAAATAAGTTTCACACAATGCTTCTGTGTAGTTTTTATTTGAAGATATTATTTTTCCCAATAGAGGCCTCTTAGCGCTCAGAATGTCCAATTGCAGTTTCTACAGAAAGAGTGTTTCAGAAAGGCTCAATCAAAAGTAAGGTTCAACTCTGTTAGTTGAATGCACAGAACAGAAAGAAGTTTCATACAATGTTTCTGTGTAGTTTATATTTGAACATATTCTTTTTTCCACTATTACCCACTTAGCGCTACGAATGGCCAGTTGCATTTTCTACAGACAGAGTGTTTCAAAACTGCTCAATCAAAAGTAAGGTTTAACTCTGTTAGCTGAATGCTCACATCAGAAAGAAGTTTCACAGAATGCTTCTGTGTAGTTTATATTTGAATATATTCCTTTTTCCACTACTACTCTCTTAGCGCTCCAAATGTCCAGTTGCATTTTCTAAAGAAAGAGTGTTCAGATCTGCTGAATCAAAAGTATGGTTTAACTCTGTTAGCTGAATGCACAGATCAGAAAGAAGTTTCACAGAATGATTCTGTGTAGTTTATATTTGGAGACATTCCTTTTTCCACTATAACCCTCTTAGCGCTCCGAATCTCCACTTGCATTTTCTACAGAAAGAGTGTTTCAGAACGGCTCAATCAAAACTAAGGTTCAACTCTTTTAGTTGAACAAACAGAACAGAAAGAAGTTTCACACAATTCTTCTGTGTAGTTTTTATTTGTAGACATTCTTTTTCCCAATATAGGCCTCTTAGCGCTCAGAATGTCCAATTGCAGTTTCTACAGAAAGAGTGTTTCAGAACGGCTCAATCAAAAGTAAGGTTCAACTCTGTTAGTTGAATGCACAGAACAGAAAGAAGTTTCATACAATGCTTCTGTGTAGTTTATATTTGAACATATTATTTTTTCCACTATTACCCACTTAGCGCTACGAATGTCCAGTTGCATTTTCTACAGACAGAGTGTTTCAAAACTGCTCAATCAAAAGTATGGTTTAACTCTGTTAGCTGAATGCTCAGATCAGAAAGAAGTTTCACAGAATGCTTCTGTGTAGTTTATATTTGAATATATTCCTTTTTCCACTATTACCCTCTTAGCGCTCCGAATGCCCACTTGCATTTTCTACAGAAAGAGTGTTCAGAACTGCGCAATCAAAAGCATGGTTTAACTCTGTTAGCTTAATGAACATATCAGAAATAAGTTTCACACAATGCTTCTGTGTAGTTTTTATTTGTAGACATTCTTTTTCCCAATATAGGCCTCTTAGCGCTCAGAATGTCCAATTGCAGTTTCTACAGAAAGAGTGTTTCAGAACGGCTCAATCAAAACTAAGGTTCAACTCTTTTAGTTGAACAAACAGAACAGAAAGAAGTTTCACACAATTCTTCTGTGTAGTTTTTATTTGTAGACATTCTTTTTCCCAATATAGGCCTCTTAGCGCTCAGAATGTCCAATTGCAGTTTCTACAGAAAGACTGTTTCAGAAAGGCGCAATCAAAAGTAAGGTTCAACTCTGTTAGTTGAATGCACAGAACAGAAAGAAGTTTCATACAATGTTTCTGTGTAGTTTATATTTGAACATATTCTTTTTTCCACTATTACCCACTTAGCGCTACGAATGTCCAGTTGCATTTTCTACAGACAGAGTGTTTCAAAACTGCTCAATCAAAAGTAAGGTTTAACTCTGTTAGCTGAATGCTCACATCAGAAAGAAGTTTCACAGAATGCTTCTGTGTAGTTTATATTTGAATATATTCCTTTTTCCACTACCACTCTCTTAGCGCTCCAAATGTCCAGTTGCATTTTCTAAAGAAAGAGTGTTCAGATCTGCTGAATCAAAAGTATGGTTTAACTCTGTTAGCTGAGTGCACAGATCAGAAAGAAGTTTCACAGAATGATTCTGTGTAGTTTATATTTGGAGACATTCCTTTTTCCACTATAACCCTCTTAGCGCTCCGAATCTCCACTTGCATTTTCTACAGAAAGAGTGTTTCAGAACGGCTCAATCAAAACTAAGGTTCAACTCTTTTAGTTGAACAAACAGAACAGAAAGAAGTTTCACACAATTCTTCTGTGTAGTTTTTATTTGTAGACATTCTTTTTCCCAATAGAGGCCTCTTAGCGCTCAGAATGTCCAATTGCAGTTTCTACAGAAAGAGTGTTTCAGAACGGCTCAATCAAAAGTAAGGTTCAACTCTGTTAGTTGAATGCACAGAACAGAAAGAAGTTTCATACAATGCTTCTGTGTAGTTTATATTTGAACATATTCTTTTTTCCACTATTACCCACTTAGCGCTACGAATGTGCAGTTGCATTTTCTACAGACAGAGTGTTTCAAAACTGCTCAATCAAAAGTATGGTTTAACTCTGTTAGCTGAATGCTCAGATCAGAAAGAAGTTTCACAGAATGCTTCTGTGTAGTTTATATTTGAATATATTCCTTTTTCCACTACTACGCTCTTAGCGCTCCAAATGTCCAGTTGCATTTTCTACAGAAAGAGTCTTCAGATCTGCTCAATCAAAAGTATGGTTTAACTCTGTTAGCTGAATGCACAGATCAGAAAGAAGTTTCACCGAATGATTCTGTGTAGTTTATATTTGAAGACATTCCTTTTTCCACTATTACCTTCTTAGCGCTCCGAATCTCCACTTGCATTTTCTACAAAATGAGTGTTTCATAACTGCTCAATCAAAAATATGTTTTATCTCTGTTAACTGAATTTACAGATCAGAAATAAGTTTCACAGAATGCATCTGTGTAGTTTTTATTTGAAGATATTCTTTTTCCCAATGTAGGCCTCTTAGCGCTTAGCATGTCCAATTGCAGTTTCTACAGAAAGAGTGTTTCAGAACGGCTCAATCAAAAGTAAGGTTCAACTCTGTTAGTTGAATGCACAGAACAGAAAGAATTTTCACAGAATGCTACTGTGTAGTTTATATTTGAATATATTCCTTTTTCCACTATTACCCTCTTAGCGCTCCGAATGTCCACTTGCATTTTCTACAGAAAGAGTGTTCAGAACTGCGCAATCAAAAGTATGGTTTAACTCTGTTAGCTTAATGAACATATCAGAAATAAGTTTCACACAATGCTTCTGTGTAGTTTTTATTTGAAGATATTATTTTTCCCAATAGAGGCCTCTTAGCGCTCAGAATGTCCAATTGCAGTTTCTACAGAAAGAGTGTTTCAGAAAGGCTCAATCAAAAGTAAGGTTCAACTCTGTTAGTTGAATGCACAGAACAGAAAGAAGTTTCATACAATGTTTCTGTGTAGTTTATATTTGAACATATTCTTTTTTCCACTATTACCCACTTAGCGCTACGAATGTCCAGTTGCATTTTCTACAGACAGAGTGTTTCAAAACTGCTCAATCAAAAGTAAGGTTTAACTCTGTTAGCTGAATGCTCACATCAGAAAGAAGTTTCACAGAATGCTTCTGTGTAGTTTATATTTGAATATATTCCTTTTTCCACTACTACTCTCTTAGCGCTCCAAATGTCCAGTTGCATTTTCTAAAGAAAGAGTGTTCAGATCTGCTGAATCAAAAGTATGGTTTAACTCTGTTAGCTGAATGCACAGATCAGAAAGAAGTTTCACAGAATGATTCTGTGTAGTTTATATTTGGAGACATTCCTTTTTCCACTATAACCCTCTTAGCGCTCCGAATCTCCACTTGCATTTTCTACAGAAAGAGTGTTTCAGAACGGCTCAATCAAAACTAAGGTTCAACTCTTTTAGTTGAACAAACAGAACAGAAAGAAGTTTCACACAATTCTTCTGTGTAGTTTTTATTTGTAGACATTCTTTTTCCCAATATAGGCCTCTTAGCGCTCAGAATGTCCAATTGCAGTTTCTACAGAAAGAGTGTTTCAGAACGGCTCAATCAAAAGTAAGGTTCAACTCTGTTAGTTGAATGCACAGAACAGAAAGAAGTTTCATACAATGCTTCTGTGTAGTTTATATTTGAACATATTATTTTTTCCACTATTACCCACTTAGCGCTACGAATGTCCAGTTGCATTTTCTACAGACAGAGTGTTTCAAAACTGCTCAATCAAAAGTATGGTTTAACTCTGTTAGCTGAATGCTCAGATCAGAAAGAAGTTTCACAGAATGCTTCTGTGTAGTTTATATTTGAATATATCCCTTTTTCCACTATTACCCTCTTAGCGCTCCGAATGCCCACTTGCATTTTCTACAGAAAGAGTGTTCAGAACTGCGCAATCAAAAGCATGGTTTAACTCTGTTAGCTTAATGAACATATCAGAAATAAGTTTCACACAATGCTTCTGTGTAGTTTTTATTTGTAGACATTCTTTTTCCCAATATAGGCCTCTTAGCGCTCAGAATGTCCAATTGCAGTTTCTACAGAAAGAGTGTTTCAGAACGGCTCAATCAAAACTAAGGTTCAACTCTTTTAGTTGAACAAACAGAACAGAAAGAAGTTTCACACAATTCTTCTGTGTAGTTTTTATTTGTAGACATTCTTTTTCCCAATATAGGCCTCTTAGCGCTCAGAATGTCCAATTGCAGTTTCTACAGAAAGACTGTTTCAGAAAGGCGCAATCAAAAGTAAGGTTCAACTCTGTTAGTTGAATGCACAGAACAGAAAGAAGTTTCATACAATGTTTCTGTGTAGTTTATATTTGAACATATTCTTTTTTCCACTATTACCCACTTAGCGCTACGAATGTCCAGTTGCATTTTCTACAGACAGAGTGTTTCAAAACTGCTCAATCAAAAGTAAGGTTTAACTCTGTTAGCTGAATGCTCACATCAGAAAGAAGTTTCACAGAATGCTTCTGTGTAGTTTATATTTGAATATATTCCTTTTTCCACTACCACTCTCTTAGCGCTCCAAATGTCCAGTTGCATTTTCTAAAGAAAGAGTGTTCAGATCTGCTGAATCAAAAGTATGGTTTAACTCTGTTAGCTGAATGCACAGATCAGAAAGAAGTTTCACAGAATGATTCTGTGTAGTTTATATTTGGAGACATTCCTTTTTCCACTATAACCCTCTTAGCGCTCCGAATCTCCACTTGCATTTTCTACAGAAAGAGTGTTTCAGAACGGCTCAATCAAAACTAAGGTTCAACTCTTTTAGTTGAACAAACAGAACAGAAAGAAGTTTCACACAATTCTTCTGTGTAGTTTTTATTTGTAGACATTCTTTTTCCCAATAGAGGCCTCTTAGCGCTCAGAATGTCCAATTGCAGTTTCTACAGAAAGAGTGTTTCAGAACGGCTCAATCAAAAGTAAGGTTCAACTCTGTTAGTTGAATGCACAGAACAGAAAGAAGTTTCATACAATGCTTCTGTGTAGTTTATATTTGAACATATTCTTTTTTCCACTATTACCCACTTAGCGCTACGAATGTGCAGTTGCATTTTCTACAGACAGAGTGTTTCAAAACTGCTCAATCAAAAGTATGGTTTAACTCTGTTAGCTGAATGCTCAGATCAGAAAGAAGTTTCACAGAATGCTTCTGTGTAGTTTATATTTGAATATATTCCTTTTTCCACTACTACGCTCTTAGCGCTCCAAATGTCCAGTTGCATTTTCTACAGAAAGAGTCTTCAGATCTGCTCCATCAAAAGTATGGTTTAACTCTGTTAGCTGAATGCACAGATCAGAAAGAAGTTTCACCGAATGATTCTGTGTAGTTTATATTTGAAGACATTCCTTTTTCCACTATTACCCTCTTAGCGCTCCGAATCTCCACTTGCATTTTCTACAAAATGAGTGTTTCATAACTGCTCAATCAAAAATATGTTTTATCTCTGTTAACTGAATTTACAGATCAGAAATAAGTTTCACAGAATGCATCTGTGTAGTTTTTATTTGAAGATATTCTTTTTCCCAATGTAGGCCTCTTAGCGCTTAGCATGTCCAATTGCAGTTTCTACAGAAAGAGTGTTTCAGAACGGCTCAATCAAAAGTAAGGTTCAACTCTGTTAGTTGAATGCACAGAACAGAAAGAATTTTCACAGAATGCTACTGTGTAGTTTATATTTGAATATATTCCTTTTTCCACTATTACCCTCTTAGCGCTCCGAATGTCCACTTGCATTTTCTACAGAAAGAGTGTTCAGAACTGCGCAATCAAAAGTATGGTTTAACTCTGTTAGCTTAATGAACATATCAGAAATAAGTTTCACACAATGCTTCTGTGTAGTTTTTATTTGATGATATTATTTTTCCCAATAGAGGCCTCTTAGCGCTCAGAATGTCCAATTGCAGTTTCTACAGAAAGAGTGTTTCAGAAAGGCTCAATAAAAAGTAAGGTTCAACTCTGTTAGTTGAATGCACAGAACAGAAAGAAGTTTCATACAATGTTTCTGTGTAGTTTATATTTGAACATATTCTTTTTTCCACTATTACCCACTTAGCGCTACGAATGTCCAGTTGCATTTTCTACAGACAGAGTGTTTCAAAACTGCTCAATCAAAAGTAAGGTTTAACTCTGTTAGCTGAATGCTCACATCAGAAAGAAGTTTCACAGAATGCTTCTGTGTAGTTTATATTTGAATATATTCCTTTTTCCACTACTACTCTCTTAGCGCTCCAAATGTCCAGTTGCATTTTCTAAAGAAAGAGTGTTCAGATCTGCTGAATCAAAAGTATGGTTTAACTCTGTTAGCTGAATGCACAGATCAGAAAGAAGTTTCACAGAATGATTCTGTGTAGTTTATATTTGGAGACATTCCTTTTTCCACTATAACCCTCTTAGCGCTCCGAATCTCCACTTGCATTTTCTACAGAAAGAGTGTTTCAGAACGGCTCAATCAAAACTAAGGTTCAACTCTTTTAGTTGAACAAACAGAACAGAAAGAAGTTTCACACAATTCTTCTGTGTAGTTTTTATTTGTAGACATTCTTTTTCCCAATATAGGCCTCTTAGCGCTCAGAATGTCCAATTGCAGTTTCTACAGAAAGAGTGTTTCAGAACGGCTCAATCAAAAGTAAGGTTCAACTCTGTTAGTTGAATGCACAGAACAGAAAGAAGTTTCATACAATGCTTCTGTGTAGTTTATATTTGAACATATTATTTTTTCCACTATTACCCACTTAGCGCTACGAATGTCCAGTTGCATTTTCTACAGACAGAGTGTTTCAAAACTGCTCAATCAAAAGTATGGTTTAACTCTGTTAGCTGAATGCTCAGATCAGAAAGAAGTTTCACAGAATGCTTCTGTGTAGTTTATATTTGAATATATTCCTTTTTCCACTATTACCCTCTTAGCGCTCCGAATGCCCACTTGCATTTTCTACAGAAAGTGTGTTCAGAACTGCGCAATCAAAAGCATGGTTTAACTCTGTTAGCTTAATGAACATATCAGAAATAAGTTTCACACAATGCTTCTGTGTAGTTTTTATTTGAAGATATTATTTTTCCCAATAGAGGCCTCTTAGCGCTCAGAATGTCCAATTGCAGTTTCTACAGAAAGACTGTTTCAGAAAGGCGCAATCAAAAGTAAGGTTCAACTCTGTTAGTTGAATGCACAGAACAGAAAGAAGTTTCATACAATGTTTCTGTGTAGTTTATATTTGAACATATTCTTTTTTCCACTATTACCCACTTAGCGCTACGAATGTCCAGTTGCATTTTCTACAGACAGAGTGTTTCAAAACTGCTCAATCAAAAGTAAGGTTTAACTCTGTTAGCTGAATGCTCACATCAGAAAGAAGTTTCACAGAATGCTTCCGTGTAGTTTATATTTGAATATATTCCTTTTTCCACTACCACTCTCTTAGCGCTCCAAATGTCCAGTTGCATTTTCTAAAGAAAGAGTGTTCAGATCTGCTGAATCAAAAGTATGGTTTAACTCTGTTAGCTGAATGCACAGATCAGAAAGAAGTTTCACAGAATGATTCTGTGTAGTTTATATTTGGAGACATTCCTTTTTCCACTATAACCCTCTTAGCGCTCCGAATCTCCACTTGCATTTTCTACAGAAAGAGTGTTTCAGAACGGCTCAATCAAAACTAAGGTTCAACTCTTTTAGTTGAACAAACAGAACAGAAAGAAGTTTCACACAATTCTTCTGTGTAGTTTTTATTTGTAGACATTCTTTTTCCCAATAGAGGCCTCTTAGCGCTCAGAATGTCCAATTGCAGTTTCTACAGAAAGAGTGTTTCAGAACGGCTCAATCAACAGTAAGGTTCAACTCTGTTAGTTGAATGCACAGAACAGAAAGAAGTTTCATACAATGCTTCTGTGTAGTTTATATTTGAACATATTCTTTTTTCCACTATTACCCACTTAGCGCTACGAATGTGCAGTTGCATTTTCTACAGACAGAGTGTTTCAAAACTGCTCAATCAAAAGTATGGTTTAACTCTGTTAGCTGAATGCTCAGATCAGAAAGAAGTTTCACAGAATGCTTCTGTGTAGTTTATATTTGAATATATTCCTTTTTCCACTACTACGCTCTTAGCGCTCCAAATGTCCAGTTGCATTTTCTACATAAAGAGTCGTCAGATCTGCTCAATCAAAAGTATGGTTTAACTCTTTTAGCTGAATGCACAGATCAGAAAGAAATTTCACCGAATGATTCTGTGTAGTTTATATTTGAAGACATTCCTTTTTCCACTATTACCCTCTTAGCGCTCCGAATCTCCACTTGCATTTTCTACAAAATGAGTATTTCATAACTGCTCAATCAAAAATATGTTTTATCTCTGTTAACTGAATTTACAGATCAGAAATAAGTTTCACAGAATGCATCTGTGTAGTTTTTATTTGAAGATATTCTTTTTCCCAATGTAGGCCTCTTAGCGCTTAGCATGTCCAATTGCAGTTTCTACAGAAAGAGTGTTTCAGAACGGCTCAATCAAAAGTAAGGTTCAACTCTGTTAGTTGAATGCACAGAACAGAAAGAATTTTCACAGAATGCTACTGTGTAGTTTATATTTGAATATATTCCTTTTTCCACTATTACCCTCTTAGCGCTCCGAATGTCCACTTGCATTTTCTACAGAAAGAGTGTTCAGAACTGCGCAATCAAAAGTATGGTTTAACTCTGTTAGCTTAATGAACATATCAGAAATAAGTTTCACACAATGCTTCTGTGTAGTTTTTATTTGAAGATATTATTTTTCCCAATAGAGGCCTCTTAGCGCTCAGAATGTCCAATTGCAGTTTCTACAGAAAGAGTGTTTCAGAAAGGCTCAATCAAAAGTAAGGTTCAACTCTGTTAGTTGAATGCACAGAACAGAAAGTAGTTTCATACAATGCTTCTGTGTAGTTTATATTTGAACATATTCTTTTTTCCACTATTACCCACTTAGCGCTACGAATGTCCAGTTGCATTTTCTACAGACAGAGTGTTTCAAAACTGCTCAATCAAAAGTATGGTTTAACTCAGTTAGCTGAATGCTCAGATCAGAAAGAAGTTTCACAGAATTCTTCTGTGTAGTTTATATTTGAATATATTCCTTTTTCCACTACTACTCTCTTAGCGCTCCAAATGTCCAGTTGCATTTTCTACAGAAAGAGTGTTCAGATCTGCTCAATCAAAAGTATGGTTTAACTCTGTTAGCTGAATGCACAGATCAGAAAGAAGTTTCACAGAATGATTCTGTGTAGTTTATATTTGGAGACATTCCTTTTTCCACTATTACCCTCTTAGCGCTCCGAATCTCCACTTGCATTTTCTACAGAAAGAGAGTTTCAGAACGGCTCCATCAAAATTAAGGTTCAACTCTTTTAGTTGAACAAACAGAACGGAAAGAAGTTTCACACAATTCTTCTGTGTAGTTTTTATTTGTAGACATTCTTTTTCTCAATATAGGCCTCTTAGCGCTCAGAATGTCCAATTGCAGTTTCTACAGAAAGAGTGTTTCAGAACGGCTCAATCAAAAGTAACGTTCAACTCTGTTAGTTGAATGCACAGAACAGAAAGAAGTTTCATACAATGCTTCTGTGTAGTTTATATTTGAACATATTCTTTTTTCCACTATTACCCACTTAGCGCTACGAATGTCCAGTTGCATTTTCTACAGACAGAGTGTTTCAAAACTGCTCAATCAAAAGTATGGTTTATCTCTGTTAGCTGAATGCTCAGATCAGAAAAAAGTTTCACAGAATGCTTCTTTGTAGTTTATATTTGAATATATTCCTTTTTCCACTACTACGCTCTTAGCGCTCCAAATGTCCAGTTGCATTTTCTACAGAAAGAGTGTTCAGATCTGCTCAATCAAAAGTATGGTTTAACTCTGTTAGCTGAATGCACAGATCAGAAAGAAGTTTCACCGAATGATTCTGTGTAGTTTGTATTTGAAGACATTCCTTTTTCCACTATTACCCTCTTAGCGCTCCGAATCTCCACTTGCATTTTCTACAAAAAGAGTGTTTCATAACTGCTCAATCAAAAATATGTTTTATCTCTGTTAACTGAATTTACAGATCAGAAATAAGTTTCACAGAATGCATCTGTGTAGTTTTTATTTGAAGATATTCTTTTTCCCAATGTAGGCCTCTTAGCGCTTAGCATGTCCAATTGCAGTTCCTACAGAAAGAGTGTTTCAGAACGGCTCAATCAAAAGTAAGGTTCAACTCTGTTAGTTGAATGCACAGAACAGAAAGAATTTTCACAGAATGCTACTGTGTAGTTTATATTTGAATATATTCCTTTTTCCACTATTACCCTCTTAGCGCTCCGAATGCCCACTTGCATTTTCTACAGAAAGAGTGTTCAGAACTGCGCAATCAAAAGTATGGTTTAACTCTGTTAGCTTAATGAACATATCAGAAATAAGTTTCACACAATGCTTCTGTGTAGTTTTTATTTGAAGATATTTTTTTTCCCAATAGAGGCCTCTTAGCGCTCAGAATGTCCAATTGCAGTTTCTACAGAAAGAGTGTTTCAGAAAGGCTCAATCAAAAGTAAGGTTCAACTCTGTTAGTTGAATGCACAGAACAGAAAGAAGTTTCATACAATGCTTCTGTGTAGTTTATATTTGAACATATTCTTTTTTCCACTATTACCCACTTAGCGCTACGAATGTCCAGTTGCATTTTCTACAGACAGAGTGTTTCAAAACTGCTCAATCAAAAGTATGGTTTAAATCTGTTAGCTGAATGCTCAGATCAGAAAGAAGTTTCACAGAATGCTTCTGTGTAGTTTATATTTGAATATATTCCTTTTTCCACTACTACTCTCTAAGCGCTCCAAATGTCCAGTTGCATTTTCTACAGAAAGAGTGTTCAGATCTGCTCAATCAAAAGTATGGTTTAACTCTGTTAGCTGAATGCACAGATCAGAAAGAAGTTTCACAGAATGATTCTGTGTAGTTTATATTTGGAGACATTCCTTTTTCCACTATTACCCTCTTAGCGCTCCGAATCTCCACTTGCATTTTCTACAGAAAGAGTGTTTCAGAACGGCTCAATCAAAACTAAGTTTCAACTCTTTTAGTTGAACAAACAGAACAGAAAGTAGTTTCACACAATTCTTCTGTGTAGTTTTTATTTGTAGACATTCTTTTTCCCAATATAGGCCTCTTGGCGCTCAGAATGTCCAATTGCAGTTTCTACAGAAAGAGTGTTTCAGAACGGCTCCATCAAAAGTAAGGTTCAACTCTGTTAGTTGAATGCACAGAACAGAAAGAAGTTTCATACAATGCTTCTGTGTAGTTTATATTTGAACATATTCTTTTTTCCACTATTACCCACTTAGCGCTACGAATGTCCAGTTGCATTTTCTCCAGACAGAGTGTTTCAAAACTGCTCAATCAAAAGTATGTTTTAACTCTGTTAGCTGAATGCTCAGATCAGAAAGAAGTTTCACAGAATGCTTCTGTGTAGTTTATATTTGAATATATTCCTTTTTCCACTACTACGCTCTTAGCGCTCCAAATGTCCAGTTGCATTTTCTACAGAAAGAGTGTTCAGATCTGCTCAATCAAAAGTATGGTTTAACTCTGTTAGCTGAATGCACAGATCAGAAAGAAGTTTCACCGAATGATTCTGTGTAGTTTATATTTGAAGACATTCCTTTTTCCACTATTACCCTCTTAGCGCTCCGAATCTCCACTTGTATTTTCTACAAAAAGAGTGTTTCATAACTGCTCAATCAAAAATATGTTTTATCTCTGTTAACTGAATTTACAGATCAGAAATAAGTTTCACAGAATGCATCTGTGTAGTTTTTATTTGAAGATATTCTTTTTCCCAATGTAGGCCTCTTAGCGCTTAGCATGTCCAATTGCAGTTTCTACAGAAAGAGTGTTTCAGAACGGCTCAATCAAAAGTAAGGTTCAACTCTGTTAGTTGAATGCACAGAACAGAAAGAATTTTCACAGAATGCTACTGTGTAGTTTATATTTGAATATATTCCTTTTTCCACTATTACCCTCTTAGCGCTCCGAATGCCCACTTGCATTTTCTACAGAAAGAGTGTTCAGAACTGCGCAATCAAAAGTATGGTTTAACTCTGTTAGCTTAATGAACATATCAGAAATAAGTTTCACACAATGCTTCTGTGTAGTTTTTATTTGAAGATATTTTTTTTCCCAATAGAGGCCTCTTAGCGCTCAGAATGTCCAATTGCAGTTTCTACAGAAAGAGTGTTTCAGAAAGGCTCAATCAAAAGTAAGGTTCAACTCTGTTAGTTGAATGCACAGAACAGAAAGAAGTTTCATACAATGCTTCTGTGTAGTTTATATTTGAACATATTCTTTTTTCCACTATTACCCACTTAGCGCTACGAATGTCCAGTTGCATTTTCTACAGACAGAGTGTTTCAAAACTGCTCAATCAAAAGTATGGTTTAAATCTGTTAGCTGAATGCTCAGATCAGAAAGAAGTTTCACAGAATGCTTCTGTGTAGTTTATATTTGAATATATTCCTTTTTCCACTACTACTCTCTAAGCGCTCCAAATGTCCAGTTGCATTTTCTACAGAAAGAGTGTTCAGATCTGCTCAATCAAAAGTATGGTTTAACTCTGTTAGCTGAATGCACAGATCAGAAAGAAGTTTCACAGAATGATTCTGTGTAGTTTATATTTGGAGACATTCCTTTTTCCACTATTACCCTCTTAGCGCTCCGAATCTCCACTTGCATTTTCTACAGAAAGAGTGTTTCAGAACGGCTCAATCAAAACTAAGTTTCAACTCTTTTAGTTGAACAAACAGAACAGAAAGTAGTTTCACACAATTCTTCTGTGTAGTTTTTATTTGTAGACATTCTTTTTCCCAATATAGGCCTCTTAGCGCTCAGAATGTCCAATTGCAGTTTCTACAGAAAGAGTGTTTCAGAACGGCTCCATCAAAAGTAAGGTTCAACTCTGTTAGTTGAATGCACAGAACAGAAAGAAGTTTCATTCAATGCTTCTGTGTAGTTTATATTTGAACATATTCTTTTTTCCACTATTACCCACTTAGCGCTACGAATGTCCAGTTGCATTTTCTCCAGACAGAGTGTTTCAAAACTGCTCAATCAAAAGTATGTTTTAACTCTGTTAGCTGAATGCTCAGATCAGAAAGAAGTTTCACAGAATGCTTCTGTGTAGTTTATATTTGAATATATTCCTTTTTCCACTACTACGCTCTTAGCGCTCCAAATGTCCAGTTGCATTTTCTACAGAAAGAGTGTTCAGATCTGCTCAATCAAAAGTATGGTTTAACTCTGTTAGCTGAATGCACAGATCAGAAAGAAGTTTCACCGAATGATTCTGTGTAGTTTATATTTGAAGACATTCCTTTTTCCACTATTACCCTCTTAGCGCTCCGAATCTCCACTTGTATTTTCTACAAAAAGAGTGTTTCATAACTGCTCAATCAAAAATATGTTTTATCTCTGTTAACTGAATTTACAGATCAGAAATAAGTTTCACAGAATGCATCTGTGTAGTATTTATTTGAAGATATTCTTTTTCCCAATGTAGGCCTCTTAGCGCTTAGCATGTCCAATTGCAGTTTCTACAGAAAGAGTGTTTCAGAACGGCTCAATCAAAAGTAAGGTTCAACTCTGTTAGTTGAATGCACAGAACAGAAAGAATTTTCACAGAATGCTACTGTGTAGTTTATATTTGAATATATTCCTTTTTCCACTATTACCCTCTTAGCGCTCCGAATGCCCACTTGCATTTTCTACAGAAAGAGTGTTCAGAACTGCGCAATCAAAAGTATGGTTTAACTCTGTTAGCTTAATGAACATATCAGAAATAAGTTTCACTCAATGCTTCTGTGTAGTTTTTATTTGAAGATATTTTTTTTCCCAATAGAGGCCTCTTAGCGCTCAGAATGTCCAATTGCAGTTTCTACAGAAAGAGTGTTTCAGAACGGCTCAATCAAAAGTAAGGTTCAACTCTGTTAGTTGAATGCACAGAACAGAAAGAAGTTTCATACAATGCTTCTGTGTAGTTTATATTTGAACATATTCTTTTTTCCACTATTACCCACTTAGCGCTACGAATGTCCAGTTGCATTTTCTACAGACAGAGTGTTTCAAAACTGCTCAATCAAAAGTATGGTTTATCTCTGTTAGCTGAATGCTCAGATCAGAAAAAAGTTTCACAGAATGCTTCTGTGTAGTTTATATTTGAATATATTCCTTTTTCCACTACTACGCTCTTAGCGCTCCAAATGTCCAGTTGCATTTTCTACAGAAAGAGTGTTCAGATCTGCTCAATCAAAAGTATGGTTTAACTCTGTTAGCTGAATGCACAGATCAGAAAGAAGTTTCACCGAATGATTCTGTGTAGTTTGTATTTGAAGACATTCCTTTTTCCACTATTACCCTCTTAGCGCTCCGAATCTCCACTTGCATTTTCTACAAAAAGAGTGTTTCATAACTGCTCAATCAAAAATATGTTTTATCTCTGTTAACTGAATTTACAGATCAGAAATAAGTTTCACAGAATGCATCTGTGTAGTTTTTATTTGAAGATATTCTTTTTCCCAATGTAGGCCTCTTAGCGCTTAGCATGTCCAATTGCAGTTCCTACAGAAAGAGTGTTTCAGAACGGCTCAATCAAAAGTAAGGTTCAACTCTGTTAGTTGAATGCACAGAACAGAAAGAATTTTCACAGAATGCTACTGTGTAGTTTATATTTGAATATATTCCTTTTTCCACTATTACCCTCTTAGCGCTCCGAATGCCCACTTGCATTTTCTACAGAAAGAGTGTTCAGAACTGCGCAATCAAAAGTATGGTTTAACTCTGTTAGCTTAATGAACATATCAGAAATAAGTTTCACACAATGCTTCTGTGTAGTTTTTATTTGAAGATATTTTTTTTCCCAATAGAGGCCTCTTAGCGCTCAGAATGTCCAATTGCAGTTTCTACAGAAAGAGTGTTTCAGAAAGGCTCAATCAAAAGTAAGGTTCAACTCTGTTAGTTGAATGCACAGAACAGAAAGAAGTTTCATACAATGCTTCTGTGTAGTTTATATTTGAACATATTCTTTTTTCAACTATTACCCACTTAGCGCTACGAATGTCCAGTTGCATTTTCTACAGACAGAGTGTTTCAAAACTGCTCAATCAAAAGTATGGTTTAAATCTGTTAGCTGAATGCTCAGATCAGAAAGAAGTTTCACAGAATGCTTCTGTGTAGTTTATATTTGAATATATTCCTTTTTCCACTACTACTCTCTAAGCGCTCCAAATGTCCAGTTGCATTTTCTACAGAAAGAGTGTTCAGATCTGCTCAATCAAAAGTATGGTTTAACTCTGTTAGCTGAATGCACAGATCAGAAAGAAGTTTCACAGAATGATTCTGTGTAGTTTATATTTGGAGACATTCCTTTTTCCACTATTACCCTCTTAGCGCTCCGAATCTCCACTTGCATTTTCTACAGAAAGAGTGTTTCAGAACGGCTCAATCAAAACTAAGTTTCAACTCTTTTAGTTGAACAAACAGAACAGAAAGTAGTTTCACACAATTCTTCTGTGTAGTTTTTATTTGTAGACATTCTTTTTCCCAATATAGGCCTCTTGGCGCTCAGAATGTCCAATTGCAGTTTCTACAGAAAGAGTGTTTCAGAACGGCTCCATCAAAAGTAAGGTTCAACTCTGTTAGTTGAATGCACAGAACAGAAAGAAGTTTCATACAATGCTTCTGTGTAGTTTATATTTGAACATATTCTTTTTTCCACTATTACCCACTTAGCGCTACGAATGTCCAGTTGCATTTTCTCCAGACAGAGTGTTTCAAAACTGCTCAATCAAAAGTATGTTTTAACTCTGTTAGCTGAATGCTCAGATCAGAAAGAAGTTTCACAGAATGCTTCTGTGTAGTTTATATTTGAATATATTCCTTTTTCCACTACTACGCTCTTAGCGCTCCAAATGTCCAGTTGCATTTTCTACAGAAAGAGTGTTCAGATCTGCTCAATCAAAAGTATGGTTTAACTCTGTTAGCTGAATGCACAGATCAGAAAGAAGTTTCACCGAATGATTCTGTGTAGTTTATATTTGAAGACATTCCTTTTTCCACTATTACCCTCTTAGCGCTCCGAATCTCCACTTGTATTTTCTACAAAAAGAGTGTTTCATAACTGCTCAATCAAAAATATGTTTTATCTCTGTTAACTGAATTTACAGATCAGAAATAAGTTTCACAGAATGCATCTGTGTAGTTTTTATTTGAAGATATTCTTTTTCCCAATGTAGGCCTCTTAGCGCTTAGCATGTCCAATTGCAGTTTCTACAGAAAGAGTGTTTCAGAACGGCTCAATCAAAAGTAAGGTTCAACTCTGTTAGTTGAATGCACAGAACAGAAAGAATTTTCACAGAATGCTACTGTGTAGTTTATATTTGAATATATTCCTTTTTCCACTATTACCCTCTTAGCGCTCCGAATGCCCACTTGCATTTTCTACAGAAAGAGTGTTCAGAACTGCGCAATCAAAAGTATGGTTTAACTCTGTTAGCTTAATGAACATATCAGAAATAAGTTTCACACAATGCTTCTGTGTAGTTTTTATTTGAAGATATTTTTTTTCCCAATAGAGGCCTCTTAGCGCTCAGAATGTCCAATTGCAGTTTCTACAGAAAGAGTGTTTCAGAAAGGCTCAATCAAAAGTAAGGTTCAACTCTGTTAGTTGAATGCACAGAACAGAAAGAAGTTTCATACAATGCTTCTGTGTAGTTTATATTTGAACATATTCTTTTTTCCACTATTACCCACTTAGCGCTACGAATGTCCAGTTGCATTTTCTACAGACAGAGTGTTTCAAAACTGCTCAATCAAAAGTATGGTTTAAATCTGTTAGCTGAATGCTCAGATCAGAAAGAAGTTTCACAGAATGCTTCTGTGTAGTTTATATTTGAATATATTCCTTTTTCCACTACTACTCTCTAAGCGCTCCAAATGTCCAGTTGCATTTTCTACAGAAAGAGTGTTCAGATCTGCTCAATCAAAAGTATGGTTTAACTCTGTTAGCTGAATGCACAGATCAGAAAGAAGTTTCACAGAATGATTCTGTGTAGTTTATATTTGGAGACATTCCTTTTTCCACTATTACCCTCTTAGCGCTCCGAATCTCCACTTGCATTTTCTACAGAAAGAGTGTTTCAGAACGGCTCAATCAAAACTAAGTTTCAACTCTTTTAGTTGAACAAACAGAACAGAAAGTAGTTTCACACAATTCTTCTGTGTAGTTTTTATTTGTAGACATTCTTTTTCCCAATATAGGCCTCTTAGCGCTCAGAATGTCCAATTGCAGTTTCTACAGAAAGAGTGTTTCAGAACGGCTCCATCAAAAGTAAGGTTCAACTCTGTTAGTTGAATGCACAGAACAGAAAGAAGTTTCATTCAATGCTTCTGTGTAGTTTATATTTGAACATATTCTTTTTTCCACTATTACCCACTTAGCGCTACGAATGTCCAGTTGCATTTTCTCCAGACAGAGTGTTTCAAAACTGCTCAATCAAAAGTATGTTTTAACTCTGTTAGCTGAATGCTCAGATCAGAAAGAAGTTTCACAGAATGCTTCTGTGTAGTTTATATTTGAATATATTCCTTTTTCCACTACTACGCTCTTAGCGCTCCAAATGTCCAGTTGCATTTTCTACAGAAAGAGTGTTCAGATCTGCTCAATCAAAAGTATGGTTTAACTCTGTTAGCTGAATGCACAGATCAGAAAGAAGTTTCACCGAATGATTCTGTGTAGTTTATATTTGAAGACATTCCTTTTTCCACTATTACCCTCTTAGCGCTCCGAATCTCCACTTGTATTTTCTACAAAAAGAGTGTTTCATAACTGCTCAATCAAAAATATGTTTTATCTCTGTTAACTGAATTTACAGATCAGAAATAAGTTTCACAGAATGCATCTGTGTAGTATTTATTTGAAGATATTCTTTTTCCCAATGTAGGCCTCTTAGCGCTTAGCATGTCCAATTGCAGTTTCTACAGAAAGAGTGTTTCAGAACGGCTCAATCAAAAGTAAGGTTCAACTCTGTTAGTTGAATGCACAGAACAGAAAGAATTTTCACAGAATGCTACTGTGTAGTTTATATTTGAATATATTCCTTTTTCCACTATTACCCTCTTAGCGCTCCGAATGCCCACTTGCATTTTCTACAGAAAGAGTGTTCAGAACTGCGCAATCAAAAGTATGGTTTAACTCTGTTAGCTTAATGAACATATCAGAAATAAGTTTCACTCAATGCTTCTGTGTAGTTTTTATTTGAAGATATTTTTTTTCCCAATAGAGGCCTCTTAGCGCTCAGAATGTCCAATTGCAGTTTCTACAGAAAGAGTGTTTCAGAACGGCTCAATCAAAAGTAAGGTTCAACTCTGTTAGTTGAATGCACAGAACAGAAAGAAGTTTCATACAATGCTTCTGTGTAGTTTATATTTGAACATATTCTTTTTTCCACTATTACCCACTTAGCGCTACGAATGTCCAGTTGCATTTTCTACAGACAGAGTGTTTCAAAACTGCTCAATCAAAAGTATGGTTTATCTCTGTTAGCTGAATGCTCAGATCAGAAAAAAGTTTCACAGAATGCTTCTGTGTAGTTTATATTTGAATATATTCCTTTTTCCACTACTACGCTCTTAGCGCTCCAAATGTCCAGTTGCATTTTCTACAGAAAGAGTGTTCAGATCTGCTCAATCAAAAGTATGGTTTAACTCTGTTAGCTGAATGCACAGATCAGAAAGAAGTTTCACCGAATGATTCTGTGTAGTTTGTATTTGAAGACATTCCTTTTTCCACTATTACCCTCTTAGCGCTCCGAATCTCCACTTGCATTTTCTACAGAAAGAGTGTTTCAGAACGGCTCCATCAAAATTAAGGTTCAACTCTTTTAGTTGAACAAACAGAACGGAAAGAAGTTTCACACAATTCTTCTGTGTAGTTTTTATTTGTAGACATTCTTTTTCTCAATATAGGCCTCTTAGCGCTCAGAATGTCCAATTGCAGTTTCTACAGAAAGAGTGTTTCAGAACGGCTCAATCAAAAGTAACGTTCAACTCTGTTAGTTGAATGCACAGAACAGAAAGAAGTTTCATACAATGCTTCTGTGTAGTTTATATTTGAACATATTCTTTTTTCCACTATTACCCACTTAGCGCTACGAATGTCCAGTTGCATTTTCTACAGACAGAGTGTTTCAAAACTGCTCAATCAAAAGTATGGTTTATCTCTGTTAGCTGAATGCTCAGATCAGAAAAAAGTTTCACAGAATGCTTCTGTGTAGTTTATATTTGAATATATTCCTTTTTCCACTACTACGCTCTTAGCGCTCCAAATGTCCAGTTGCATTTTCTACAGAAAGAGTGTTCAGATCTGCTCAATCAAAAGTATGGTTTAACTCTGTTAGCTGAATGCACAGATCAGAAAGAAGTTTCACCGAATGATTCTGTGTAGTTTGTATTTGAAGACATTCCTTTTTCCACTATTACCCTCTTAGCGCTCCGAATCTCCACTTGCATTTTCTACAAAAAGAGTGTTTCATAACTGCTCAATCAAAAATATGTTTTATCTCTGTTAACTGAATTTACAGATCAGAAATAAGTTTCACAGAATGCATCTGTGTAGTTTTTATTTGAAGATATTCTTTTTCCCAATGTAGGCCTCTTAGCGCTTAGCATGTCCAATTGCAGTTCCTACAGAAAGAGTGTTTCAGAACGGCTCAATCAAAAGTAAGGTTCAACTCTGTTAGTTGAATGCACAGAACAGAAAGAATTTTCACAGAATGCTACTGTGTAGTTTATATTTGAATATATTCCTTTTTCCACTATTACCCTCTTAGCGCTCCGAATGCCCACTTGCATTTTCTACAGAAAGAGTGTTCAGAACTGCGCAATCAAAAGTATGGTTTAACTCTGTTAGCTTAATGAACATATCAGAAATAAGTTTCACACAATGCTTCTGTGTAGTTTTTATTTGAAGATATTTTTTTTCCCAATAGAGGCCTCTTAGCGCTCAGAATGTCCAATTGCAGTTTCTACAGAAAGAGTGTTTCAGAAAGGCTCAATCAAAAGTAAGGTTCAACTCTGTTAGTTGAATGCACAGAACAGAAAGAAGTTTCATACAATGCTTCTGTGTAGTTTATATTTGAACATATTCTTTTTTCCACTATTACCCACTTAGCGCTACGAATGTCCAGTTGCATTTTCTACAGACAGAGTGTTTCAAAACTGCTCAATCAAAAGTATGGTTTAACTCTGTTAGCTGAATGCTCAGATCAGAAAGAAGTTTCACAGAATGATTCTGTGTAGTTTATATTTGAATATATTCCTTTTTCCACTACTACTCTCTTAGCGCTCCAAATGTCCAGTTGCATATTCTACAGAAATAGTGTTCAGATCTGCTCAATCAAAAGTATTGTTTAACTCTGTTAGCTGAATGCACAGATCAGAAAGAAGTTTCACAGAATGATTCTTTGTAGTTTATATTTGGAGACATTCCCTTTTCCACTATTACCTTCTTAGCGCTCCGAATCTACACTTGAATTTTCTACAGAAAGAGTGTTTCAGAACGGCTCAATCAAAACTAAGGTTCAACTGTTTTAGTTGAACAAACAGAACAGAAAGAAGTTTCACACAATTCTTCTGTGTAGTTTTAATTTGTAGACATTCTTTTTCCCAATATAGGCCTCTTAGCGCTCAGAATGTCCAATTGCAGTTTCTACAGAAAGAGTGTTTCAGAACGGCTCAATCAAAAGTAAGGTTCAACTCTGTTAGTTGAATGCACAGAACAGAAAGAAGTTTCACAGAATGCTTCTGTGTAGTTTATATTTGAACATATTCTTTTTTCCACTATTACCCACTTAGCGCTACGAATGTCCAGTTGCATTTTCTACAGACAGAGTGTTTCAAAACTGCTCAATCAAAAGTATGGTTTAACTCTGTTAGCTGAATGCTCAGATCAGAAAGAAGTTTCACAGAATGCTTCTGTGTAGTTTATATTTGAATATATTCCTTTTTCCACTACTACGCTCTTAGCGCTCCAAAAGTCCAGTTGCATTTTCTACAGAAAGAGTGTTCAGATCTGCTCAATCAAAAGTATGGTTTAACTCTGTTAGCTGAATGCACAGATCAGAAAGAAGTTTCACCGAATGATTCTGTGTAGTTTATATTTGAAGACATTCCTTTTTCCACTATTACCCTCTTAGCGCTCCGAATCTCCACTTGTATTTTCTACAAAAAGAGTGTTTCATAACTGCTCAATCAAAAATATGTTTTATCTCTGTTAACTGAATTTACAGATCAGAAATAAGTTTCACAGAATGCATCTGTGTAGTTTTTATTTGAAGATATTCTTTTTCCCAATGTAGGCCTCTTAGCGCTTAGCATGTCCAATTGCAGTTTCTACAGAAAGAGTGTTTCAGAACGGCTCAATCAAAAGTAAGGTTCAACTCTGTTAGTTGAATGCACAGAACAGAAAGAATTTTCACAGAATGCTACTGTGTAGTTTATATTTGAATATATTCCTTTTTCCACTATTACCCTCTTAGCGCTCCGAATGCCCACTTGCATTTTCTACAGAAAGAGTGTTCAGAACTGCGCAATCAAAAGTATGGTTTAACTCTGTTAGCTTAATGAACATATCAGAAATAAGTTTCACTCAATGCTTCTGTGTAGTTTTTATTTGAAGATATTTTTTTTCCCAATAGAGGCCTCTTAGCGCTCAGAATGTCCAATTGCAGTTTCTACAGAAAGAGTGTTTCAGAACGGCTCAATCAAAAGTAAGGTTCAACTCTGTTAGTTGAATGCACAGAACAGAAAGAAGTTTCATACAATGCTTCTGTGTAGTTTATATTTGAACATATTCTTTTTTCCACTATTACCCACTTAGCGCTACGAATGTCCAGTTGCATTTTCTACAGACAGAGTGTTTCAAAACTGCTCAATCAAAAGTATGGTTTAACTCTGTTAGCTGAATGCTCAGATCAGAAAGAAGTTTCACAGAATGCTTCTGTGTAGTTTATATTTGAATATATTCCTTTTTCCACTACTACTCTCTTAGCGCTCCAAATGTCCAGTTGCATATTCTACAGAAATAGTGTTCAGATCTGCTCAATCAAAAGTATTGTTTAACTCTGTTAGCTGAATGCACAGAACAGAAAGAAGTTTCACAGAATGATTCTGTGTAGTTTATATTTGGAGACATTCCCTTTTCCACTATTACCTTCTTAGCGCTCCGAATCTACACTTGAATTTTCTACAGAAAGAGTGTTTCAGAACGGCTCAATCAAAACTAAGGTTCAACTGTTTTAGTTGAACAAACAGAACAGAAAGAAGTTTCACACAATTCTTCTGTGTAGTTTTAATTTGTAGACATTCTTTTTCCCAATATAGGCCTCTTAGCGCTCACAATGTCCAATTGCAGTTTCTACAGAAAGAGTGTTTCAGAACGGCTCAATCAAAAGTAATGTTCAACTCTGTTAGTTGAATGCACAGAACAGAAAGAAGTTTCACAGAATGCTTCTGTGTAGTTTATATTTGAACATATTCTTTTTTCCACTATTACCCACTTAGCGCTACGAATGTCCAGTTGCATTTTCTACAGACAGAGTGTTTCAAAACTGCTCAATCAAAGTATGGTTTAACTCTGTTAGCTGAATGCTCAGATCAGAAAGAAGTTTCACAGAATGCTTCTGTGTAGTTTATATTTGAATATATTCCTTTTTCCACTACTACGCTCTTAGCGCTCCAAAAGTCCAGTTGCATTTTCTACAGAAAGAGTGTTCAGATCTGCTCAATCAAAAGTATGGTTTAACTCTGTTAGCTGAATGCACAGATCAGAAAGAAGTTTCTCCGAATGATTCTGTGTAGTTTATATTTGAAGACATTCCTTTTTCCACTATTACCCTCTTAGCGCTCCGAATCTCCACTTGCATTTTCTACAAAAAGAGTGTTTCATAACTGCTCAATCAAAAATATGTTTTATCTCTGTTAACTGAATTTACAGATCAGAAATAAGTTTCACAGAATGCATCTGTGTAGTTTTTATTTGAAGATATTCTTTTTCCCAATGTAGGCCTCTTAGCGCTTAGCATGTCCAATTGCAGTTTCTACAGAAAGAGTGTTTCAGAACGGCTCAATCAAAAGTAAGGTTCAACTCTGTTAGTTGAATGCACAGAACAGAAAGAATTTTCACAGAATGCTACTGTGTAGTTTATATTTGAATATATTCCTTTTTCCACTATTACCCTCTTAGCGCTCCGAATGTCCACTTGCATTTTCTACCGAAACAGTGTTCAGAACTGCGCAATCAAAAGTATGGTTTAACTCTGTTAGCTTAATGAACATATCAGAAATAAGTTTCACACGATGCTTCTGTGTAGTTTTTATTTGAAGGTATTATTTTTCCCAATATAGGCCTCTTAGCGCTCAGAATGTCCAATTGCAGTTTCTACAGAAAGAGTGTTTCAGAAAGGCTCAATCAAAAGTAAGGTTCAACTCTGTTAGTTGAATGCACAGAACAGAAAGAAGTTTCATACAATGATTCTGTGTAGTTTATATTTGAACATACTCTTTTTTCCACTATTACCCACTTAGCGCTACGAATGTCCAGTTGCATTTTCTACAGACAGAGTGTTTCAAAACTGCTCAATCAAAAGTATGGTTTAACTCTGTTAGCTGAATGCTCGGATCAGAAAGAAGTTTCACAGAATGCTTCTGTGTAGTTTATATTTGAATATATTCCTTTTTCCACTACTACTCTCTTAGCGCTCCAAATGTCCAGTTGCATTTTCTACAGAAAGAGTGTTCAGATCTGCTCAATCAAAAGTATGGTTTAACTCTGTTAGCTGAATGCACAGATCAGAAAGAAGTTTCACAGAATGATTCTGTGTAGTTTATATTTGGAGACATTCCTTTTTCCACTATTACCCTCTTAGCGCTCCGAATCTCCACTTGCATTTTCTACAGAAAGAGTGTTTCAGAACGGCTCAATCAAAACAACGGTTCAACTCTTTTAGTTGAACAAACAGAACAGAAAGAAGTTTCACACAATTCTTCTGTGTAGTTTTTATTTGTAGACATTCTTTTTCCCAATATAGGCCTCTTAGCGCTCAGAATGTCCAATTGCAGTTTCTACAGAAAGAGTGTTTCAGAACGGCTCCATCAAAAGTAAGGTTCAACTCTGTTAGTTGAATGCACAGAACAGAAAGAAGTTTCATACAATGCTTCTGTGTAGTTTATATTTGAACATATTCTTTTTTCCACTATTACCCACTTAGCGCTACGAATGTCCAGTTGCATTTTCTACAGACAGAGTGTTTCAAAACTGCTCAGTGAAAAGTATGTTTTAACTCTGTTAGCTGAATGCTCAGATCAGAAAGAAGTTTCACAGAATGCTTCTGTGTAGTTCATATTTGAATATATTCCTTTTTCCGCTACTACACTCTTAGCGCTCCAAATGTCCAGTTGCATTTTCTACAGAAAGAGAGTTCAGATCTGCTCAATCAAAAGTATGGTTTAACTCTGTTAGCTGAATGCACAGATCAGAAAGAAGTTTCACCGAATGATTCTGTGTAGTTTATATTTGAAGACATTCCTTTTTCCACTATTACCCTCTTAGCGCTCCGAATCTCCACTTGTATTTTCTACAAAAAGAGTGTTTCATAACTGCTCAATCAAAAATATGTTTTATCTCTGTTAACTGAATTTACAGATCAGAAATAAGTTTCACAGAATGCATCTGTGTAGTTTTTATTTGAAGATATTCTTTTTCCCAATGTAGGCCTCTTAGCGCTTAGCATGTCCAATTGCAGTTTCTACAGAAAGAGTGTTTCAGAACGGCTCAATCAAAAGTAAGGTTCAACTCTGTTAGTTGAATGCACAGAACAGAAAGAATTTTCACAGAATGCTACTGTGTAGTTTATATTTGAATATATTCCTTTTTCCACTATTACCCTCTTAGCGCTCCGAATGCCCACTTGCATTTTCTACAGAAAGAGTGTTCAGAACTGCGCAATCAAAAGTATGGTTTAACTCTGTTAGCTTAATGAACATATCAGAAATAAGTTTCACTCAATGCTTCTGTGTAGTTTTTATTTGAAGATATTTTTTTTCCCAATAGAGGCCTCTTAGCGCTCAGAATGTCCAATTGCAGTTTCTACAGAAAGAGTGTTTCAGAACGGCTCAATCAAAAGTAAGGTTCAACTCTGTTAGTTGAATGCACAGAACAGAAAGAAGTTTCATACAATGCTTATGTGTAGTTTATATTTGAACATATTCTTTTTTCCACTATTACCCACTTAGCGCTACGAATGTCCAGTTGCATTTTCTACAGACAGAGTGTTTCAAAACTGCTCAATCAAAGTATGGTTTAACTCTGTTAGCTGAATGCTCAGATCAGAAAAAAGTTTCACAGAATGCTTCTGTGTAGTTTATATTTGAATATATTCCTTTTTCCACTACTACTCTCTTAGCGCTCCAAATGTCCAGTTGCATATTCTACAGAAATAGTGTTCAGATCTGCTCAATCAAAAGTATTGTTTAACTCTGTTAGCTGAATGCACAGAACAGAAAGAAGTTTCACAGAATGATTCTGTGTAGTTTATATTTGGAGACATTCCCTTTTCCACTATTACCTTCTTAGCGCTCCGAATCTACACTTGAATTTTCTACAGAAAGAGTGTTTCAGAACGGCTCAATCAAAACTAAGGTTCAACTGTTTTAGTTGAACAAACAGAACAGAAAGAAGTTTCACACAATTCTTCTGTGTAGTTTTAATTTGTAGACATTCTTTTTCCCAATATAGGCCTCTTAGCGCTCACAATGTCCAATTGCAGTTTCTACAGAAAGAGTGTTTCAGAACGGCTCAATCAAAAGTAATGTTCAACTCTGTTAGTTGAATGCACAGAACAGAAAGAAGTTTCACAGAATGCTTCTGTGTAGTTTATATTTGAACATATTCTTTTTTCCACTATTACCCACTTAGCGCTACGAATGTCCAGTTGCATTTTCTACAGACAGAGTGTTTCAAAACTGCTCAATCAAAAGTATGGTTTAACTCTGTTAGCTGAATGCTCAGATCAGAAAGAAGTTTCACAGAATGCTTCTGTGTAGTTTATATTTGAATATATTCCTTTTTCCACTACTACGCTCTTAGCGCTCCAAAAGTCCAGTTGCATTTTCTACAGAAAGAGTGTTCAGATCTGCTCAATCAAAAGTATGGTTTAACTCTGTTAGCTGAATGCACAGATCAGAAAGAAGTTTCTCCGAATGATTCTGTGTAGTTTATATTTGAAGACATTCCTTTTTCCACTATTACCCTCTTAGCGCTCCGAATCTCCACTTGCATTTTCTACAAAAAGAGTGTTTCATAACTGCTCAATCAAAAATATGTTTTATCTCTGTTAACTGAATTTACAGATCAGAAATAAGTTTCACAGAATGCATCTGTGTAGTTTTTATTTGAAGATATTCTTTTTCCCAATGTAGGCCTCTTAGCGCTTAGCATGTCCAATTGCAGTTTCTACAGAAAGAGTGTTTCAGAACGGCTCAATCAAAAGTAAGGTTCAACTCTGTTAGTTGAATGCACAGAACAGAAAGAATTTTCACAGAATGCTACTGTGTAGTTTATATTTGAATATATTCCTTTTTCCACTATTACCCTCTTAGCGCTCCGAATGTCCACTTGCATTTTCTACCGAAACAGTGTTCAGAACTGCGCAATCAAAAGTATGGTTTAACTCTGTTAGCTTAATGAACATATCAGAAATAAGTTTCACACAATGCTTCTGTGTAGTTTTTATTTGAAGGTATTATTTTTCCCAATATAGGCCTCTTAGCGCTCAGAATGTCCAATTGCAGTTTCTACAGAAAGAGTGTTTCAGAAAGGCTCAATCAAAAGTAAGGTTCAACTCTGTTAGTTGAATGCACAGAACAGAAAGAAGTTTCATACAATGATTCTGTGTAGTTTATATTTGAACATACTCTTTTTTCCACTATTACCCACTTAGCGCTACGAATGTCCAGTTGCATTTTCTACAGACAGAGTGTTTCAAAACTGCTCAATCAAAAGTATGGTTTAACTCTGTTAGCTGAATGCTCGGATCAGAAAGAAGTTTCACAGAATGCTTCTGTGTAGTTTATATTTGAATATATTCCTTTTTCCACTACTACTCTCTTAGCGCTCCAAATGTCCAGTTGCATTTTCTACAGAAAGAGTGTTCAGATCTGCTCAATCAAAAGTATGGTTTAACTCTGTTAGCTGAATGCACAGATCAGAAAGAAGTTTCACAGAATGATTCTGTGTAGTTTATATTTGGAGACATTCCTTTTTCCACTATTACCCTCTTAGCGCTCCGAATCTACACTTGCATTTTCTACAGAAAGAGTGTTTCAGAACGGCTCAATCAAAACAACGGTTCAACTCTTTTAGTTGAACAAACAGAACAGAAAGAAGTTTCACACAATTCTTCTGTGTAGTTTTTATTTGTAGACATTCTTTTTCCCAATATAGGCCTCTTAGCGCTCAGAATGTCCAATTGCAGTTTCTACAGAAAGAGTGTTTCAGAACGGCTCAATCAAAACTAAGGTTCAACTCTGTTAGTTGAATGCACAGAACAGAAAGAAGTTTCATACAATGCTTCTGTGTAGTTTATATTTGAACATATTCTTTTTTCCACTATTACCCACTTAGCGCTACGAATGTCCAGTTGCATTTTCTACAGACAGAGTGTTTCAAAACTGCTCAGTGAAAAGTATGGTTTAACTCTGTTAGCTGAATGCTCAGATCAGAAAGAAGTTTCACAGAATGCTTCTGTGTAGTTCATATTTGAATATATTCCTTTTTCCGCTACTACACTCTAAGCGCTCCAAATGTCCAGTTGCATTTTCTACAGAAAGAGAGTTCAGATCTGCTCAATCAAAAGTATGGTTTAACTCTGTTAGCTGAATGCACAGATCAGAAAGAAGTTTCACCGAATGATTCTGTGTAGTTTATATTTGAAGACATTCCTTTTTCCACTATTACCCTCTTAGCGCTCCGAATCTCCACTTGCATTTTCTACAAAAAGAGTGTTTCATAACTGCTCAATCAAAAATATGTTTTATCTCTGTTAACTGAATTTACAGATCAGAAATAAGTTTCACAGAATGCATCTGTGTAGTTTTTATTTGAAGATATTCTTTTTCCCAATGTAGGCCTCTTAGCGCTTAGCATGTCCAATTGCAGTTTCTACAGAAAGAGTGTTTCAGAACGGCTCAATCAAAAGTAAGGTTCAACTCTGTTAGTTGAATGCACAGAACAGAAAGAATTTTCACAGAATGCTACTGTGTAGTTTATATTTGAATATATTCCTTTTTCCACTATTACCCTCTTAGCGCTCCGAATGCCCACTTGCATTTTCTACAGAAAGAGTGTTCAGAACTGCGCAATCAAAAGTATGGTTTAACTCTGTTAGCTTAATGAACATATCAGAAATAAGTTTCACACAATGCTTCTGTGTAGTTTTTATTTGAAGATATTTTTTTTCCCAATAGAGGCCTCTTAGCGCTCAGAATGTCCAATTGCAGTTTCTACAGAAAGAGTGTTTCAGAACGGCTCAATCAAAAGTAAGGTTCAACTCTGTTAGTTGAATGCACAGAACAGAAAGAAGTTTCATACAATGCTTCTGTGTAGTTTATATTTGAACATATTCTTTTTTCCACTATTACCCACTTAGCGCTACGAATGTCCAGTTGCATTTTCTACAGACAGAGTGTTTCAAAACTGCTCAATCAAAAGTATGGTTTAACTCTGTTAGCTGAATGCTCAGATCAGAAAGAAGTTTCACAGAATGATTCTGTGTAGTTTATATTTGAATATATTCCTTTTTCCACTACTACTCTCTTAGCGCTCCAAATGTCCAGTTGCATATTCTACAGAAATAGTGTTCAGATCTGCTCAATCAAAAGTATTGTTTAACTCTGTTAGCTGAATGCACAGATCAGAAAGAAGTTTCACAGAATGATTCTTTGTAGTTTATATTTGGAGACATTCCCTTTTCCACTATTACCTTCTTAGCGCTCCGAATCTACACTTGAATTTTCTACAGAAAGAGTGTTTCAGAACGGCTCAATCAAAACTAAGGTTCAACTGTTTTAGTTGAACAAACAGAACAGAAAGAAGTTTCACACAATTCTTCTGTGTAGTTTTAATTTGTAGACATTCTTTTTCCCAATATAGGCCTCTTAGCGCTCAGAATGTCCAATTGCAGTTTCTACAGAAAGAGTGTTTCAGAACGGCTCAATCAAAAGTAAGGTTCAACTCTGTTAGTTGAATGCACAGAACAGAAAGAAGTTTCACAGAATGCTTCTGTGTAGTTTATATTTGAACATATTCTTTTTTCCACTATTACCCACTTAGCGCTACGAATGTCCAGTTGCATTTTCTACAGACAGAGTGTTTCAAAACTGCTCAATCAAAAGTATGGTTTAACTCTGTTAGCTGAATGCTCAGATCAGAAAGAAGTTTCACAGAATGCTTCTGTGTAGTTTATATTTGAATATATTCCTTTTTCCACTACTACGCTCTTAGCGCTCCAAAAGTCCAGTTGCATTTTCTACAGAAAGAGTGTTCAGATCTGCTCAATCAAAAGTATGGTTTAACTCTGTTAGCTGAATGCACAGATCAGAAAGAAGTTTCACCGAATGATTCTGTGTAGTTTATATTTGAAGACATTCCTTTTTCCACTATTACCCTCTTAGCGCTCCGAATCTCCACTTGTATTTTCTACAAAAAGAGTGTTTCATAACTGCTCAATCAAAAATATGTTTTATCTCTGTTAACTGAATTTACAGATCAGAAATAAGTTTCACAGAATGCATCTGTGTAGTTTTTATTTGAAGATATTCTTTTTCCCAATGTAGGCCTCTTAGCGCTTAGCATGTCCAATTGCAGTTTCTACAGAAAGAGTGTTTCAGAACGGCTCAATCAAAAGTAAGGTTCAACTCTGTTAGTTGAATGCACAGAACAGAAAGAATTTTCACAGAATGCTACTGTGTAGTTTATATTTGAATATATTCCTTTTTCCACTATTACCCTCTTAGCGCTCCGAATGCCCACTTGCATTTTCTACAGAAAGAGTGTTCAGAACTGCGCAATCAAAAGTATGGTTTAACTCTGTTAGCTTAATGAACATATCAGAAATAAGTTTCACTCAATGCTTCTGTGTAGTTTTTATTTGAAGATATTTTTTTTCCCAATAGAGGCCTCTTAGCGCTCAGAATGTCCAATTGCAGTTTCTACAGAAAGAGTGTTTCAGAACGGCTCAATCAAAAGTAAGGTTCAACTCTGTTAGTTGAATGCACAGAACAGAAAGAAGTTTCATACAATGCTTCTGTGTAGTTTATATTTGAACATATTCTTTTTTCCACTATTACCCACTTAGCGCTACGAATGTCCAGTTGCATTTTCTACAGACAGAGTGTTTCAAAACTGCTCAATCAAAAGTATGGTTTAACTCTGTTAGCTGAATGCTCAGATCAGAAAGAAGTTTCACAGAATGCTTCTGTGTAGTTTATATTTGAATATATTCCTTTTTCCACTACTACTCTCTTAGCGCTCCAAATGTCCAGTTGCATATTCTACAGAAATAGTGTTCAGATCTGCTCAATCAAAAGTATTGTTTAACTCTGTTAGCTGAATGCACAGAACAGAAAGAAGTTTCACAGAATGATTCTGTGTAGTTTATATTTGGAGACATTCCCTTTTCCACTATTACCTTCTTAGCGCTCCGAATCTACACTTGAATTTTCTACAGAAAGAGTGTTTCAGAACGGCTCAATCAAAACTAAGGTTCAACTGTTTTAGTTGAACAAACAGAACAGAAAGAAGTTTCACACAATTCTTCTGTGTAGTTTTAATTTGTAGACATTCTTTTTCCCAATATAGGCCTCTTAGCGCTCACAATGTCCAATTGCAGTTTCTACAGAAAGAGTGTTTCAGAACGGCTCAATCAAAAGTAATGTTCAACTCTGTTAGTTGAATGCACAGAACAGAAAGAAGTTTCACAGAATGCTTCTGTGTAGTTTATATTTGAACATATTCTTTTTTCCACTATTACCCACTTAGCGCTACGAATGTCCAGTTGCATTTTCTACAGACAGAGTGTTTCAAAACTGCTCAATCAAAGTATGGTTTAACTCTGTTAGCTGAATGCTCAGATCAGAAAGAAGTTTCACAGAATGCTTCTGTGTAGTTTATATTTGAATATATTCCTTTTTCCACTACTACGCTCTTAGCGCTCCAAAAGTCCAGTTGCATTTTCTACAGAAAGAGTGTTCAGATCTGCTCAATCAAAAGTATGGTTTAACTCTGTTAGCTGAATGCACAGATCAGAAAGAAGTTTCTCCGAATGATTCTGTGTAGTTTATATTTGAAGACATTCCTTTTTCCACTATTACCCTCTTAGCGCTCCGAATCTCCACTTGCATTTTCTACAAAAAGAGTGTTTCATAACTGCTCAATCAAAAATATGTTTTATCTCTGTTAACTGAATTTACAGATCAGAAATAAGTTTCACAGAATGCATCTGTGTAGTTTTTATTTGAAGATATTCTTTTTCCCAATGTAGGCCTCTTAGCGCTTAGCATGTCCAATTGCAGTTTCTACAGAAAGAGTGTTTCAGAACGGCTCAATCAAAAGTAAGGTTCAACTCTGTTAGTTGAATGCACAGAACAGAAAGAATTTTCACAGAATGCTACTGTGTAGTTTATATTTGAATATATTCCTTTTTCCACTATTACCCTCTTAGCGCTCCGAATGTCCACTTGCATTTTCTACCGAAACAGTGTTCAGAACTGCGCAATCAAAAGTATGGTTTAACTCTGTTAGCTTAATGAACATATCAGAAATAAGTTTCACACGATGCTTCTGTGTAGTTTTTATTTGAAGGTATTATTTTTCCCAATATAGGCCTCTTAGCGCTCAGAATGTCCAATTGCAGTTTCTACAGAAAGAGTGTTTCAGAAAGGCTCAATCAAAAGTAAGGTTCAACTCTGTTAGTTGAATGCACAGAACAGAAAGAAGTTTCATACAATGATTCTGTGTAGTTTATATTTGAACATACTCTTTTTTCCACTATTACCCACTTAGCGCTACGAATGTCCAGTTGCATTTTCTACAGACAGAGTGTTTCAAAACTGCTCAATCAAAAGTATGGTTTAACTCTGTTAGCTGAATGCTCGGATCAGAAAGAAGTTTCACAGAATGCTTCTGTGTAGTTTATATTTGAATATATTCCTTTTTCCACTACTACTCTCTTAGCGCTCCAAATGTCCAGTTGCATTTTCTACAGAAAGAGTGTTCAGATCTGCTCAATCAAAAGTATGGTTTAACTCTGTTAGCTGAATGCACAGATCAGAAAGAAGTTTCACAGAATGATTCTGTGTAGTTTATATTTGGAGACATTCCTTTTTCCACTATTACCCTCTTAGCGCTCCGAATCTCCACTTGCATTTTCTACAGAAAGAGTGTTTCAGAACGGCTCAATCAAAACAACGGTTCAACTCTTTTAGTTGAACAAACAGAACAGAAAGAAGTTTCACACAATTCTTCTGTGTAGTTTTTATTTGTAGACATTCTTTTTCCCAATATAGGCCTCTTAGCGCTCAGAATGTCCAATTGCAGTTTCTACAGAAAGAGTGTTTCAGAACGGCTCCATCAAAAGTAAGGTTCAACTCTGTTAGTTGAATGCACAGAACAGAAAGAAGTTTCATACAATGCTTCTGTGTAGTTTATATTTGAACATATTTTTTTTTCCACTATTACCCACTTAGCGCTACGAATGTCCAGTTGCATTTTCTACAGACAGAGTGTTTCAAAACTGCTCAGTGAAAAGTATGTTTTAACTCTGTTAGCTGAATGCTCAGATCAGAAAGAAGTTTCACAGAATGCTTCTGTGTAGTTCATATTTGAATATATTCCTTTTTCCGCTACTACACTCTTAGCGCTCCAAATGTCCAGTTGCATTTTCTACAGAAAGAGAGTTCAGATCTGCTCAATCAAAAGTATGGTTTAACTCTGTTAGCTGAATGCACAGATCAGAAAGAAGTTTCACCGAATGATTCTGTGTAGTTTATATTTGAAGACATTCCTTTTTCCACTATTACCCTCTTAGCGCTCCGAATCTCCACTTGTATTTTCTACAAAAAGAGTGTTTCATAACTGCTCAATCAAAAATATGTTTTATCTCTGTTAACTGAATTTACAGATCAGAAATAAGTTTCACAGAATGCATCTGTGTAGTTTTTATTTGAAGATATTCTTTTTCCCAATGTAGGCCTCTTAGCGCTTAGCATGTCCAATTGCAGTTTCTACAGAAAGAGTGTTTCAGAACGGCTCAATCAAAAGTAAGGTTCAACTCTGTTAGTTGAATGCACAGAACAGAAAGAATTTTCACAGAATGCTACTGTGTAGTTTATATTTGAATATATTCCTTTTTCCACTATTACCCTCTTAGCGCTCCGAATGCCCACTTGCATTTTCTACAGAAAGAGTGTTCAGAACTGCGCAATCAAAAGTATGGTTTAACTCTGTTAGCTTAATGAACATATCAGAAATAAGTTTCACTCAATGCTTCTGTGTAGTTTTTATTTGAAGATATTTTTTTTCCCAATAGAGGCCTCTTAGCGCTCAGAATGTCCAATTGCAGTTTCTACAGAAAGAGTGTTTCAGAACGGCTCAATCAAAAGTAAGGTTCAACTCTGTTAGTTGAATGCACAGAACAGAAAGAAGTTTCATACAATGCTTCTGTGTAGTTTATATTTGAACATATTCTTTTTTCCACTATTACCCACTTAGCGCTACGAATGTCCAGTTGCATTTTCTACAGACAGAGTGTTTCAAAACTGCTCAATCAAAAGTATGGTTTAACTCTGTTAGCTGAATGCTCAGATCAGAAAAAAGTTTCACAGAATGCTTCTGTGTAGTTTATATTTGAATATATTCCTTTTTCCACTACTACTCTCTTAGCGCTCCAAATGTCCAGTTGCATATTCTACAGAAATAGTGTTCAGATCTGCTCAATCAAAAGTATTGTTTAACTCTGTTAGCTGAATGCACAGAACAGAAAGAAGTTTCACAGAATGATTCTGTGTAGTTTATATTTGGAGACATTCCCTTTTCCACTATTACCTTCTTAGCGCTCCGAATCTACACTTGAATTTTCTACAGAAAGAGTGTTTCAGAACGGCTCAATCAAAACTAAGGTTCAACTGTTTTAGTTGAACAAACAGAACAGAAAGAAGTTTCACACAATTCTTCTGTGTAGTTTTAATTTGTAGACATTCTTTTTCCCAATATAGGCCTCTTAGCGCTCACAATGTCCAATTGCAGTTTCTACAGAAAGAGTGTTTCAGAACGGCTCAATCAAAAGTAATGTTCAACTCTGTTAGTTGAATGCACAGAACAGAAAGAAGTTTCACAGAATGCTTCTGTGTAGTTTATATTTGAACATATTCTTTTTTCCACTATTACCCACTTAGCGCTACGAATGTCCAGTTGCATTTTCTACAGACAGAGTGTTTCAAAACTGCTCAATCAAAAGTATGGTTTAACTCTGTTAGCTGAATGCTCAGATCAGAAAGAAGTTTCACAGAATGCTTCTGTGTAGTTTATATTTGAATATATTCCTTTTTCCACTACTACGCTCTTAGCGCTCCAAAAGTCCAGTTGCATTTTCTACAGAAAGAGTGTTCAGATCTGCTCAATCAAAAGTATGGTTTAACTCTGTTAGCTGAATGCACAGATCAGAAAGAAGTTTCTCCGAATGATTCTGTGTAGTTTATATTTGAAGACATTCCTTTTTCCACTATTACCCTCTTAGCGCTCCGAATCTCCACTTGCATTTTCTACAAGAAGAGTGTTTCATAACGGCTCAATCAAAAATATGTTTTATCTCTGTTAACTGAATTTACAGATCAGAAATAAGTTTCACAGAATGCATCTGTGTAGTTTTTATTTGAAGATATTCTTTTTCCCAATGTAGGCCTCTTAGCGCTTAGCATGTCCAATTGCAGTTTCTACAGAAAGAGTGTTTCAGAACGGCTCAATCAAAAGTAAGGTTCAACTCTGTTAGTTGAATGCACAGAACAGAAAGAATTTTCACAGAATGCTACTGTGTAGTTTATATTTGAATATATTCCTTTTTCCACTATTACCCTCTTAGCGCTCCGAATGTCCACTTGCATTTTCTACCGAAACAGTGTTCAGAACTGCGCAATCAAAAGTATGGTTTAACTCTGTTAGCTTAATGAACATATCAGAAATAAGTTTCACACAATGCTTCTGTGTAGTTTTTATTTGAAGGTATTATTTTTCCCAATATAGGCCTCTTAGCGCTCAGAATGCCCAATTGCAGTTTCTACAGAAAGAGTGTTTCAGAAAGGCTCAATCAAAAGTAAGGTTCAACTCTGTTAGTTGAATGCACAGAACAGAAAGAAGTTTCATACAATGATTCTGTGTAGTTTATATTTGAACATACTCTTTTTTCCACTATTACCCACTTAGCGCTACGAATGTCCAGTTGCATTTTCTACAGACAGAGTGTTTCAAAACTGCTCAATCAAAAGTATGGTTTAACTCTGTTAGCTGAATGCTCGGATCAGAAAGAAGTTTCACAGAATGCTTCTGTGTAGTTTATATTTGAATATATTCCTTTTTCCACTACTACTCTCTTAGCGCTCCAAATGTCCAGTTGCATTTTCTACAGAAAGAGTGTTCAGATCTGCTCAATCAAAAGTATGGTTTAACTCTGTTAGCTGAATGCACAGATCAGAAAGAAGTTTCACAGAATGATTCTGTGTAGTTTATATTTGGAGACATTCCTTTTTCCACTATTACCCTCTTAGCGCTCCGAATCTACACTTGCATTTTCTACAGAAAGAGTGTTTCAGAACGGCTCAATCAAAACAACGGTTCAACTCTTTTAGTTGAACAAACAGAACAGAAAGAAGTTTCACACAATTCTTCTGTGTAGTTTTTATTTGTAGACATTCTTTTTCCCAATATAGGCCTCTTAGCGCTCAGAATGTCCAATTGCAGTTTCTACAGAAAGAGTGTTTCAGAACGGCTCAATCAAAACTAAGGTTCAACTCTGTTAGTTGAATGCACAGAACAGAAAGAAGTTTCATACAATGCTTCTGTGTAGTTTATATTTGAACATATTCTTTTTTCCACTATTACCCACTTAGCGCTACGAATGTCCAGTTGCATTTTCTACAGACAGAGTGTTTCAAAACTGCTCAGTGAAAAGTATGGTTTAACTCTGTTAGCTGAATGCTCAGATCAGAAAGAAGTTTCACAGAATGCTTCTGTGTAGTTCATATTTGAATATATTCCTTTTTCCGCTACTACACTCTTAGCGCTCCAAATGTCCAGTTGCATTTTCTACAGAAAGAGAGTTCAGATCTGCTCAATCAAAAGTATGGTTTAACTCTGTTAGCTGAATGCACAGATCAGAAAGAAGTTTCACCGAATGATTCTGTGTAGTTTATATTTGAAGACATTCCTTTTTCCACTATTACCCTCTTAGCGCTCCGAATCTCCACTTGCATTTTCTACAAAAAGAGTGTTTCATAACTGCTCAATCAAAAATATGTTTTATCTCTGTTAACTGAATTTACAGATCAGAAATAAGTTTCACAGAATGCATCTGTGTAGTTTTTATTTGAAGATATTCTTTTTCCCAATGTAGGCCTCTTAGCGCTTAGCATGTCCAATTGCAGTTTCTACAGAAAGAGTGTTTCAGAACGGCTCAATCAAAAGTAAGGTTCAACTCTGTTAGTTGAATGCACAGAACAGAAAGAATTTTCACAGAATGCTACTGTGTAGTTTATATTTGAATATATTCCTTTTTCCACTATTACCCTCTTAGCGCTCCGAATGCCCACTTGCATTTTCTACAGAAAGAGTGTTCAGAACTGCGCAATCAAAAGTATGGTTTAACTCTGTTAGCTTAATGAACATATCAGAAATAAGTTTCACACAATGCTTCTGTGTAGTTTTTATTTGAAGATATTTTTTTTCCCAATAGAGGCCTCTTAGCGCTCAGAATGTCCAATTGCAGTTTCTACAGAAAGAGTGTTTCAGAACGGCTCAATCAAAAGTAAGGTTCAACTCTGTTAGTTGAATGCACAGAACAGAAAGAAGTTTCATACAATGCTTCTGTGTAGTTTATATTTGAACATATTCTTTTTTCCACTATTACCCACTTAGCGCTACGAATGTCCAGTTGCATTTTCTACAGACAGAGTGTTTCAAAACTGCTCAATCAAAAGTATGGTTTAACTCTGTTAGCTGAATGCTCAGATCAGAAAGAAGTTTCACAGAATGCTTCTGTGTAGTTTATATTTGAATATATTCCTTTTTCCACTACTACTCTCTTAGCGCTCCAAATGTCCAGTTGCATATTCTACAGAAATAGTGTTCAGATCTGCTCAATCAAAAGTATTGTTTAACTCTGTTAGCTGAATGCACAGATCAGAAAGAAGTTTCACAGAATGATTCTTTGTAGTTTATATTTGGAGACATTCCCTTTTCCACTATTACCTTCTTAGCGCTCCGAATCTACACTTGAATTTTCTACAGAAAGAGTGTTTCAGAACGGCTCAATCAAAACTAAGGTTCAACTGTTTTAGTTGAACAAACAGAACAGAAAGAAGTTTCACACAATTCTTCTGTGTAGTTTTAATTTGTAGACATTCTTTTTCCCAATATAGGCCTCTTAGCGCTCAGAATGTCCAATTGCAGTTTCTACAGAAAGAGTGTTTCAGAACGGCTCAATCAAAAGTAAGGTTCAACTCTGTTAGTTGAATGCACAGAACAGAAAGAAGTTTCACAGAATGCTTCTGTGTAGTTTATATTTGAACATATTCTTTTTTCCACTATTACCCACTTAGCGCTACGAATGTCCAGTTGCATTTTCTACAGACAGAGTGTTTCAAAACTGCTCAATCAAAAGTATGGTTTAACTCTGTTAGCTGAATGCTCAGATCAGAAAGAAGTTTCACAGAATGCTTCTGTGTAGTTTATATTTGAATATATTCCTTTTTCCACTACTACGCTCTTAGCGCTCCAAAAGTCCAGTTGCATTTTCTACAGAAAGAGTGTTCAGATCTGCTCAATCAAAAGTATGGTTTAACTCTGTTAGCTGAATGCACAGATCAGAAAGAAGTTTCACCGAATGATTCTGTGTAGTTTATATTTGAAGATATTCCTTTTTCCACTATTACCCTCTTAGCGCTCCGAATCTCCACTTGCATTTTCTACAAAAAGAGTGTTTCATAACTGCTCAATCAAAAATATGTTTTATCTCTGTTAACTGAATTTACAGATCAGAAATAAGTTTCACAGAATGCATCTGTGTAGTTTTTATTTGAAGATATTTTTTTCCCAATGTAGGCCTCTTAGCGCTTAGCATGTCCAATTGCAGTTTCTACAGAAAGAGTGTTTCAGAACGGCTCAATCAAAAGTAAGGTTCAACTCTGTTAGTTGAATGCACAGAACAGAAAGAATTTTCACAGAATGCTACTGTGTAGTTTATATTTGAATATATTCCTTTTTCCACTATTACCCTCTTAGCGCTCCGAATGCCCACTTGCATTTTCTACAGAAAGAGTGTTCAGAACTGCGCAATCAAAAGTATGGTTTAACTCTGTTAGCTTAATTAACATATCAGAAATAAGTTTCACTCAATGCTTCTGTGTAGTTTTTATTTGAAGATATTTTTTTTCCCAATAGAGGCCTCTTAGCGCTCAGAATGTCCAATTGCAGTTTCTACAGAAAGAGTGTTTCAGAACGGCTCAATCAAAAGTAAGGTTCAACTCTGTTAGTTGAATGCACAGAACAGAAAGAAGTTTCATACAATGCTTCTGTGTAGTTTATATTTGAACATATTCTTTTTTCCACTATTACCCACTTAGCGCTACGAATGTCCAGTTGCATTTTCTACAGACAGAGTGTTTCAAAACTGCTCAATCAAAAGTATGGTTTAACTCTGTTAGCTGAATGCTCAGATCAGAAAGAAGTTTCACAGAATGCTTCTGTGTAGTTTATATTTGAATATATTCCTTTTTCCACTACTACTCTCTTAGCGCTCCAAATGTCCAGTTGCATATTCTACAGAAATAGTGTTCAGATCTGCTCAATCAAAAGTATTGTTTAACTCTGTTAGCTGAATGCACAGATCAGAAAGAAGTTTCACAGAATGATTCTGTGTAGTTTATATTTGGAGACATTCCCTTTTCCACTATTACCTTCTTAGCGCTCCGAATCTACACTTGAATTTTCTACAGAAAGAGTGTTTCAGAACGGCTCAATCAAAACTAAGGTTCAACTGTTTTAGTTGAACAAACAGAACAGAAAGAAGTTTCACACAATTCTTCTGTGTAGTTTTAATTTGTAGACATTCTTTTTCCCAATATAGGCCTCTTAGCGCTCACAATGTCCAATTGCAGTTTCTACAGAAAGAGTGTTTCAGAACGGCTCAATCAAAAGTAATGTTCAACTCTGATAGTTGAATGCACAGAACAGAAAGAAGTTTCACAGAATGCTTCTGTGTAGTTTATATTTGAACATATTCTTTTTTCCACTATTACCCACTTAGCGCTACGAATGTCCAGTTGCATTTTCTACAGACAGAGTGTTTCAAAACTGCTCAATCAAAAGTATGGTTTAACTCTGTTAGCTGAATGCTCAGATCAGAAAGAAGTTTCACAGAATGCTTCTGTGTAGTTTATATTTGAATATATTCCTTTTTCCACTACTACGCTCTTAGCGCTCCAAAAGTCCAGTTGCATTTTCTACAGAAAGAGTGTTCAGATCTGCTCAATCAAAAGTATGGTTTAACTCTGTTAGCTGAATGCACAGATCAGAAAGAAGTTTCACCGAATGATTCTGTGTAGTTTATATTTGAAGACATTCCTTTTTCCACTATTACCCTCTTAGCGCTCCGAATCTCCACTTGCATTTTCTACAAAAAGAGTGTTTCATAACTGCTCAATCAAAAATATGTTTTATCTCTGTTAACTGAATTTACAGATCAGAAATAAGTTTCACAGAATGCATCTGTGTAGTTTTTATTTGAAGATAGTCTTTTTCCCAATGTAGGCCTCTTAGCGCTTAGCATGTCCAATTGCAGTTTCTACAGAAAGAGTGTTTCAGAACGGCTCAATCAAAAGTAAGGTTCAACTCTGTTAGTTGAATGCACAGAACAGAAAGAATTTTCACAGAATGCTACTGTGTAGTTTATATTTGAATATATTCCTTTTTCCACTATTACCCTCTTAGCGCTCCGAATGTCCACTTGCATTTTCTACCGAAACAGTGTTCAGAACTGCGCAATCAAAATTATGGTTTAACTCTGTTAGCTTAATGAACATATCAGAAATAAGTTTCACACAATGCTTCTGTGTAGTTTTTATTTGAAGGTATTATTTTTCCCAATATAGGCCTCTTAGCGCTCAGAATGTCCAATTGCAGTTTCTACAGAAAGAGTGTTTCAGAAAGGCTCAATCAAAAGTAAGGTTCAACTCTGTTAGTTGAATGCACAGAACAGAAAAAAGTTTCATACAATGCTTCTGTGTAGTTTATATTTGAACATATTCTTTTCTCCACTATTACCCACTTAGCGCTACGAATGTCCAGTTGCATTTTCTACAGACAGAGTGTTTCAAATCTGCTCAATCAAAAGTATGGTTTAACTCTGTTAGCTGAATGCTCAGATCAGAAAGAAGTTTCACAGAATGCTTCTGTGTAGTTTATATTTGAATATATTCCTTTTTCCACTACTACTCTCTTAGCGCTCCAAATGTCCACTTGCATTTTCTACAGAAAGAGTGTTCAGATCTGCTCAATCAAAAGTATGGTTTAACTCTGTTAGCTGAATGCACAGATCAGAAAGAAGTTTCACAGAATGATTCTGTGTAGTTTATATTTGGAGACATTCCTTTTTCCACTATTACCCTCTTAGCGCTCCGAATCTCCACTTGCATTTTCTACAGAAAGAGTGTTTCAGAACGGCTCAATCAAAACTAAGGTTTAACTCTTTTAGTTGAACAAACAGAACAGAAAGTAGTTTCACACAATTCTTCTGTGTAGTTTTTATTTGTAGACATTCTTTTTCCCAATATAGGCCTCTTAGCGCTCAGAATGTCCAATTGCAGTTTCTACAGAAAGTGTGTTTCAGAACGGCTCAATCAAAAGTAAGGTTCAACTCTGTTAGTTGAATGCACAGAACAGATAGAAGTTTCACAGAATGCTTCTGTGTAGTTTATATTTGAACATATTCTTTTTTCCACTATTACCGACTTAGCGCTACGAATGTCCAGTTGCATTTTCTACAGACAGAGTGTTTCAAAACTGCTCAATCAAAAGTATGGTTTAACTCTGTTAGCTGAATGCTCAGATCAGAAAGAAGTTTCACAGAATGCTTCTGTGTAGTTTATATTTGAATATATTCCTTTTTCCACTACTACGCTCTTAGCGCTCCAAATGTCCAGTTGCATTTTCTACAGAAAGAGTGTTCAGATCTGCTCAATCAAAAGTATGGTTTAACTCTGTTAGCTGAATGCACAGATCAGAAACAAGTTTCACCGAATGATTCTGTGTAGTTTATATTTGAAGACATTCCTTTTTCCACTATTGCCCTCTTAGCGCTCCGAATCTCCACTTGCATTTTCTACAAAAAGAGTGTTTCATAACTGCTCAATCAAAAATATGTTTTATCTCTGTTAACTGAATTTACAGATCAGAAATAAGTTTCACAGAATGCATCTGTGTAGTTTTTATTTGAAGATATTCTTTTTCCCAATGTAGGCCTCTTAGCGCTTAGCATGTCCAATTGCAGTTTCTACAGAAAGAGTGTTTCAGAACGGCTCAATCAAAAGTAAGGTTCAACTCTGTTAGTTGAATGCACAGAACAGAAAGAATTTTCACAGAATGCTACTGTGTAGTTTATATTTGAATATATTCCTTTTTCCACTATTACCCTCTTAGCGCTCCGAATGTCCACTTGCATTTTCTACAGAAAGAGTGTTCAGAACTGCGCAATCAAATGTATGGTTTAACTCTGTTAGCTTAATGAACATATCAGAAATAAGTTTCACACAATGCTTCTGTGTAGTTTTTATTTGAAGATATTATTTTTCCCAATAGAGGCCTCTTAGCGCTCAGAATGTCCAATTGCAGTTTCTACAGAATGAGTGTTTCAGAAAGGCTCAATCAAAAGTAAGGTTCAACTCTGTTAGTTGAATGCACAGAACAGAAAGAAGTTTCATACAATGCTTCTGTGTAGTTTATATTTGAACATATTCTTTTTTCCACTATTACCCACTTAGCGCTACGAATGTCCAGTTGCATTTTCTACAGACAGAGTGTTTCAAAACTGCTCAATCAAAAGTATGGTTTAACTCTGTTAGCTGAATGCTCAGATCAGAAAGAAGTTTCACAGAATGCTTCTGTGTAGTTTATATTTGAATATATTCCTTTTTCCACTACTACTCTCTTAGCGCTCAAAATGTCCAGTTGCATTTTCTACAGAAAGAGTGTTCAGATCTGCTGAATCAAAAGTATGGTTTAACTCTGTTAGCTGAATGCACAGATCAGAAAGAAGTTTCACAGAATGATTCTGTGTAGTTTATATTTGGAGACATTCCTTTTTCCACTATTACCCTCTTAGCGCTCCGAATCTCCAGTTGCATTTTCTACAGAAAGTGTGTTTCAGAACGGCTCAATCAAAACTAAGGTTCAACTCTTTTAGTTGAACAAACAGAACAGAAAGAAGTTTCACACAATTCTTCTGTGTAGTTTTTATTTGTAGACATTCTTTTTCCCAATGTAGGCCTCTTAGCGCTCAGAATGTCCAATTGCAGTTTCTACAGAAAGAGTGTTTCAGAACGGCTCAATCAAAAGTAAGGTTCAACTCTGTTAGTTGAATGCACAGAACAGAAAGAAGTTTCACAGAATGCTTGTGTGTAGTTTATATTTGAACATATTCTTTTTTCCACTCTTACCCACTTAGCGCTACGAATGTCCAGTTGCATTTTCTACAGACAGAGTGTTTCAAAACTGCTCAATCAAAAGTATGGTTTAACTCTGTTAGCTGAATGCTCAGATCAGAAAGAAGTTTCACAGAATCCTTCTGTGTAGTTTATATTTGAATATATTCCTTTTTCCACTACTACGCTCTTAGCGCTCCAAATGTCCAGTTGCATTTTCTACAGAAAGAGTGTTCAGATCTGCTCAATCAAAAGTATGGTTTAACTCTGTTAGCTGAATGCACAGATCAGAAAGAAGTTTCACCGAATGATTCTGTGTAGTTTATATTTGAAGATATTCCTTTTTCCACTATTAACCTCTTAGCGCTCCGAATCTCCACTTGCATTTTCTACAAAAAGAGTGTTTCATAACTGCTCAATCAAAAATATGTTTTATCTCTGTTAACTGAATTTACAGATCAGAAATAAGTTTCACAGAATGCATCTGTGTAGTTTTTATTTGAAGATATTCTTTTTCCCAATGTAGGCCTCTTAGCGCTTAGCATGTCCAATTGCAGTTTCTACAGAAAGAGTGTTTCAGAACGGCTCAATCAAAAGTAAGGTTCAAATCTGTTAGCTGAAAGCACAGAACAGTAAGAGTTTTCACAGAATGCTACTGTGTAGTTTATATTTGAATATATTCCTTTTTCCACTATTACCCTCTTAGCGCTCCGAATGTCCACTTGCATTTTCTACCGAAAGAGTGTTCAGAACTGCGCAATCAAAAGTATGGTTTAACTCTGTTAGCTTAATGAACATATCAGAAATAAGTTTCACACAATGCTTCTGTGTAGTTTTTATTTGAAGATATTATTTTTCCCAATAGAGGCCTCTTAGCGCTCAGAATGTCCAATTGCAGTTTCTACAGAAAGAGTGTTTCAGAAAGGCTCAATCAAAAGTAAGGTTCAACTCTGTTAGTTGAATGCACAGAACAGAAAAAAGTTTCATACAATGCTTCTGTGTAGTTTATATTTGAACATATTCTTTTCTCCACTATTACCCACTTAGCGCTACGAATGTCCAGTTGCATTTTCTACAGACAGAGTGTTTCAAATCTGCTCAATCAAAAGTATGGTTTAACTCTGTTAGCTGAATGCTCAGATCAGAAAGAAGTTTCACAGAATGCTTCTGTGTAGTTTATATTTGAATATATTCCTTTTTCCACTACTACTCTCTTAGCGCTCCAAATGTCCAGTTGCATTTTCTACAGAAAGAGTGTTCAGATCTGCTCAATCAAAAGTATGGTTTAACTCTGTTAGCTGAATGCACAGATCAGAAAGAAGTTTCACAGAATGATTCTGTGTAGTTTATATTTGGAGACATTCCTTTTTCCACTATTACCCTCTTAGCGCTCCGAATCTCCACTTGCATTTTCTACAGAAAGAGTGTTTCAGAACGGCTCAATCAAAACTAAGGTTCAACTCTTTTAGTTGAACAAACAGAACAGAAAGAAGTTTCACACAATTCTTCTGTGTAGTTTTTATTTGTAGACATTCTTTTTCCCAATATAGGCCTCTTAGCGCTCAGAATGTCCAATTGCAGTTTCTACAGAAAGTGTGTTTCAGAACGGCTCAATCAAAAGTAAGGTTCCAGTTTCATCCAAACATCATTCTCAGTAAACTATCGCAAGAACAAAAAACCAAACACCGCATGTTCTCACTCATACGTGGGAATTGAACAATGAGAACTCATGGACACAGGAAGGGGAACATCACACTCCGGGGACTGTTGTGGGGTGGGGGGAGGGGGGAGGGACAGCATTAGGAGATACACCTAATGCTAAATGACGAATTAATGGGTGCAGGAAATCAACATGGCACATGGATACATATGTAACAAACCTGCACATTGTGCACATGTACCCTAAAACCCTAAAGTATAATAAAAAAAAAAATAAATAAAAAAAAACAACAAAAAAAAAAAAACAAAAGTAAGGTTCAACTCTGTTAGTTGAATGCACAGAACAGCAAGAAGTTTCACAGAATGCTTCTGTGTAGTTTATATTTGAACATATTCTTTTTTCCACTATTACCCACTTAGCGCTAAGAATGTCCAGTTGCATTTTCTACAGACAGAGTGTTTCAAAACTGCTCAATGAAAAGTATGGTTTAACTCTGTTAGCTGAATGCTCAGATCAGAAAGAAGTTTCACAGAATGCTTCTGTGTAGTTTATATTTGAATATATTCCTTTTTCCACTACTACTCTCATAGCGCTCCAAATGTACAGTTGCATTTTCTACAGAAAGATTGTTCAGATCTGCTGAATCAAAAGTATGGTTTAACTCTGTTAACTGAATGCACAGAACAGAAAGAAGTTTCACAGAATGATTCTGTGTAGTTTATATTTGGAGACATTCCTTTTTCCACTATTACCCTCTTAGCACTCCGAATCTCCACTTGCATTTTCTACAGAAAGAGTGTTTCAGAACGGCTCAATCAAAACTAAGGTTAAACTCTTTTAGTTGAACAAACAGAACAGAAAGAAGTTTCACACAATTCTTCTGTGTAGTTTTTATTTGTAGACATTCTTTTTCCCAATATAGGCCTCTTAGCGCTCAGAATGTCCAATTGCAGTGTCTACAGAAAGAGTGTTTCAGAACGGCTCAATCAAAAGTAAGGTTCAACTCTGTTAGTTGAATGCACAGAACAGAAAGAAGTTTCACAGAATGCTCCTGTGTAGTTTATATTTGAATATATTCTTTTTTCCATTATTACCCACTTAGCGCTACGAATGTCCAGTTGCATTTTCTACAGACAGAGTGTTTCAAAACTGCTGAATCAAAAGTATGGTTTAACTCTGTTAGCTGAATGCTCAGATCAGAAAGAAGTTTCACAGAATGCTTCTGTGTAGTTTATATTTGAATATATTCCTTTTTCCACTACTACGCTCTTAGCGCTCCAAATGTCCAGTTGCATTTTCTACAGAAAGAGTGTTCAGATCTGCTCAATCAAAAGTATGGTTTAACACTGTTAGCTGAATGCACAGATCAGAAAGAAGTTTCACCGAATGATTCTGTGTAGTTTATATTTGAAGACATTCCTTTTTCCACTATTGCCCTCTTAGTGCTCCGAATCTCCACTTGCATTTTCTACAAAAAGAGTGTTTCATAACTGCTCAATCAAAAATATGTTTTATCTCTGTTAACTGAATTTACAGATCAGAAATAAGTTTCACAGAATGCATCTGTGTAGTTTTTATTTGAAGATATTCTTTTTCCCAATGTAGGCCTCTTAGCGCTTAGCATGTCCAATTGCAGTTTCTACAGAAAGAGTGTTTCAGAACGGCTCAATCAAAAGTAAGGTTCAACTCTGTTAGTTGAATGCACAGAACAGAAAGAATTTTCACAGAATGCTACTGTGTAGTTTATATTTGAATATATTCCTTTTTCCACTATTACCCTCTTAGCGCTCCGAATGTCCACTTGCATTTTCTACAGAAAGAGTGTTCAGAACTGCGCAATCAAATGTATGGTTTAACTCTGTTAGCTTAATGAACATATCAGAAATAAGTTTCACACAATGCTTCTGTGTAGTTTTTATTTGAAGATATTATTTTTCCCAATAGAGTCCTCTTAGCGCTCAGAATGTCCAATTGCAGTTTCTACAGAATGAGTGTTTCAGAAAGGCTCAATCAAAAGTAAGGTTCAACTCTGTTAGTTGAATGCACAGAACAGAAAGAAGTTTCATACAATGCTTCTGTGTAGTTTATATTTGAACATATTCTTTTTTCCACTATTACCCACTTAGCGCTACGAATGTCCAGTTGCATTTTCTACAGACAGAGTGTTTCAAAACTGCTCAATCAAAAGTATGGTTTAACTCTGTTAGCTGAATGCTCAGATCAGAAAGAAGTTTCACAGAATGCTTCTGTGTAGTTTATATTTGAATATATTCCTTTTTCCACTACTACTCTCTTAGCGCTCAAAATGTCCAGTTGCATTTTCTACAGAAAGAGTGTTCAGATCTGCTGAATCAAAAGTATGGTTTAACTCTGTTAGCTGAATGCACAGATCAGAAAGAAGTTTCACAGAATGATTCTGTGTAGTTTATATTTGGAGACATTCCTTTTTCCACTATTACCCTCTTAGCGCTCCGAATCTCCACTTGAATTTTCTACAGAAAGTGTGTTTCAGAACGGCTCAATCAAAACTAAGGTTCAACTCTTTTAGTTGAACAAACAGAACAGAAAGAAGTTTCACACAATTCTTCTGTGTAGTTTTTATTTGTAGACATTCTTTTTCCCAATGTAGGCCTCTTAGCGCTCAGAATGTCCAATTGCAGTTTCTACAGAAAGAGTGTTTCAGAACGGCTCAATCAAAAGTAAGGTTCAACTCTGTTAGTTGAATGCACAGAACAGCAAGAAGTTTCACAGAATGCTTCTGTGTAGTTTATATTTCAACATATTCTTTTTTCCACTATTACCCACTTAGCGCTACGAATGTCCAGTTGCATTTCCTACAGACAGCGTGTTTCAAAACTGCTCAATCAAAAGTATGGTTTAACTCTGTTAGCTGAATGCTCAGATCAGAAAGAAGTTTCACAGAATGCTTCTGTGTAGTTTATATTTGAATATATTCCTTTTTCCACTAATACGCTCTTAGCGCTCCAAATGTCCAGTTGCATTTTCTACAGAAAGAGTGTTCAGATCTGCTCAATCAAAGGTATGGTTTAACTCTGTTAGCTGAATGCACAGTTCAGAAAGAAGTTTCACCGAATGATTCTGTGTAGTTTATATTTGAAGACATTCCTTTTTCCACTATTACCCTCTTAGCGCTCCGAATCTCCACTTGCATTTTCTACAAAAAGAGTGTTTCATAACTGCTCAATCAAAAATATGTTTTATCTCTGTTAACTGAATTTACAGATCAGAAATAAGTTTCACAGAATGCATCTGTGTAGTTTTTATTTGAAGATATTCTTTTTCCCAATGTAGGCCTCTTAGCGCTTAGCATGTCCAATTGCAGTTTCTACAGAAAGAGTGTTTCAGAACGGCTCAATCAAAAGTAAGGTTCAAATCTGTTAGCTGAATGCACAGAACAGTAAGAGTTTTCACAGAATGCTACTGTGTAGTTTATATTTGAATATATTCCTTTTTCCACTATTACCCTCTTAGCGCTCCGAAAGTCCACTTGCATTTTCTACAGAAAGAGTGTTCAGAACTGCGCAATCAAAAGTATGGTTTAACTCTGTTAGCTTAATGAACATATCAGAAATAAGTTTCACACAATGCTTCTGTGTAGTTTTTATTTGAAGATATTATTTTTCCCAATAGAGGCCTCTTAGCGCTCAGAATGTCCAATTGCAGTTTCTACAGAAAGAGTGTTTCAGAAAGGCTCAATCAAAAGTAAGGTTCAACTCTGTTAGTTGAACGCACAGAACAGAAAATATTTCATACAATGCTTCTGTGTAGTTTATATTTTAACATATTCTTTTCTCCACTATTACCTACTTAGCTCTACGAATGTCCAGTTGCATTTTCTACAGACAGAGTGTTTCAAAACTGCTCAATCAAAAGTATGGTTTAACTCTGTTAGCTGAATTCTCAGATCAGAAAGAAGTTTCAGAGAATGCTTCTGTGTAGTTTATATTTGAATATATTCCTTTTTCCACTACTACTCTCTTAGCGCTCCAAATGTCCAGTTGCATTTTCTACAGAAAGAGTGTTCAGATCTGCTGAATCCAAAGTATGGTTTAACTCTGTTAGCTGAATGCACAGATCAGAAAGAAGTTTCACAGAATGATTCTGTGTAGTTTATATTTGGAGAAATTCCTTTTTCCACTATTACCCTCTTAGCGCTCCGAATATCCACTTGCATTTTCTACAGAAAGAGTGTTTCAGAACGGCTCAATCAAAACTAAGGTTCAACTCTTTTAGTTGAACAAACAGAACAGAAAGAAGTTTCACACAATTCTTCTGTGTAGTTTTTATTTGTAGACATTCTTTTTCCCAATATAGGCCTCTTAGCGCTCAGAATGTCCAATTGCAGTTTCTACAGAAAGAATGTTTCAGAACGGCTCAATCAAAAGTAAGGTTCAACTCTGTTAGTTGAATGCACAGAACAGCAAGAAGTTTCACAGAATGCTTCTGTGTAGTTTATATTTGAACATATTCTTTTTTCCACTATTACAAACTTAGCGCTACGAATGTCCAGTTGCATTTTCTACAGACAGAGTGTTTCAAAACTGCTCAATCAAAAGTATGGTTTAACTCTGTTAGCTGAATGCTCAGATCAGAAAGAAGTTTCACAGAATGCTTCTGTGTAGTTTATATTTGAATATATTCCTTTTTCCACTAATACGCTCTTAGCGCTCCAAATGTCCAGTTGCATTTTCTACAGAAAGAGTGTTCAGATCTGCTCAATCAAAAGTATGGTTTAACTCTGTTAGCTGAATGCACAGATCAGAAAGAAGTTTCACCGAATGATTCTGTGTAGTTTATATTTGAAGACATTAATTTTTCCACTATTACCCTCTTAGCGCTCCGAATCTCCACTTGCATTTTCTACAAAAAGAGTGTTTCATAACTGCTCAATCAAAAATATGTTTTATCTCTGTTAACTGAATTTACAGATCAGAAATAAGTTTCACAGAATGCATCTGTGTAGTTTTTATTTGAAGATATTCTTTTTCCCAATGTAGGCCTCTTAGCGCTTAGCATGTCCAATTGCAGTTTCTACAGAAAGAGTGTTTCAGAACGGCTCAATCAAAAGTAAGGTTCAACTCTGTTAGCTGAATGCACAGAACAGAAAGAGTTTTCACAGAATGCTACTGTGTAGTTTATATTTGAATATATTCCTTTTTCCACTATTACCCTCTTAGCGCTCCGAATGTCCACTTGCATTTTCTACAGAAAGAGTGTTCAGAACTGCGCAATCAAAAGTATGGTTTAACTCTGTTAGCTTAATGAACATATCAGAAATAAGTTTCACACAATGCTTCTGTGTAGTTTTTATTTGAAGATATTATTTTTCCCAATAGAAGCCTCTTAGCGCTCAGAATGTCCAATTGCAGTTTCTACAGAAAGAGTGTTTCAGAAAGGCTCAATCAAAAGTAAGGTTCAACTCTGTTAGTTGAACGCACAGAACAGAAAGAAGTTTCATACAATGCTTCTGTGTAGTTTATATTTGAACATATTCTTTTCTCCACTATTACCTACTTAGCTCTACGAATGTCCAGTTGCATTTTCTACAGACAGAGTGTTTCAAAACTGCTGAATCAAAAGTATGGTTTAACTCTGTTAGCTGAATTCTCAGATCAGAAAGAAGTTTCAGAGAATGCTTCTGTGTAGTTTATATTTGAATATATTCCTTTTTCCACTACTACTCTCTTAGCGCTCCAAATGTCCAGTTGCATTTTCTACAGAAAGAGTGTTCAGATCTGCTGAATCCAAAGTATGGTTTAACTCTGTTAGCTGAATGCACAGATCAGAAAGAAGTTTCACAGAATAATTCTGTGTAGTTTATATTTGGAGAAATTCCTTTTTCCACTATTACCCTCTTAGTGCTCCGAATCTCCACTTGCATTTTCTACAGAAAGAGTGTTTCAGAACGGCTCAATCAAAACTAAAGTTCAAATCTTTTAGTTGAACAAACAGAACAGAAAGAAGTTTCACACAATTCTTCTCTGTGGTTTTTATTTGTAGACATAATTTTTCCCAATATAGGCATCCTAGCTCTCAGAATGTCCAATTGCAGTTTCTACAGAAAGAGTGTTTCAGAACGGATCAATCAAAAGTAAGGTTCAACTCTGTTAGTTGAATGCACAGAACAGAAAGAAGTTTCATACAATGCTTCTGTGTAGTTTATATTTGAACATATTCTTTTTTCCACTATTACCCACTTAGCGCTACGAATGTCCAGTTGCATTTTCTACAGACAGAGTGTTTCAAAACTGCTCAATCAAAAGTGTGGTTTAACTCTGTTAGCTGAATGCTCAGATCAGAAAGAAGTTTCACAGAATGCTTCTGTGTAGTTTATATTTGAATATATTCCTTTTTCCACTACTACGCTCTTAGCGCTCCAAATGTCCAGTTGCATTTTCTACAGAAAGAGTGTTCAGATCTGCTCAATCAAAAGTATGGTTTAACTCTGTTAGCTGAATGCACAGATCAGAAAGAAGTTTCACCGAATGATTCTGTGTAGTTTATATTTGAAGACATTCCTTTTTCCACTATTACCCTCTTAACGCTCCGAATCTCCACTTGCATTTTCTACAAAAAGAGTGTTTCATAACTGCTCAATCAAAAATATGTTTTATCTCTGTTAACTGAATTTACAGATCAGAAATAAGTTTCACAGAATGCATCTGTGTAGTTTTTATTTGAAGATATTCTTTTTCCCAATGTAGGCCTCTTAGCGCTTAGCATGTCCAATTGCAGTTTCTACAGAAAGAGTGTTTCAGAACGGCTCAATCAAAAGTAAGGTTCAACTCTGTTAGCTGAATGCACAGAACAGAAAGAATTTTCACAGAATGCTACTGTGTAGTTTATATTTGAATATATTCCTTTTTCCACTATTACCCTCTTAGCGCTCCGAACGTCCACTTGCATTTTCTACAGAAAGAGTGTTCAGAACTGCGCAATCAAAAGTATGGTTTAACTCTGTTAGCTTAATGAACATATCAGAATTAAGTTTCACACAATGCTTCTGTGTAGTTTTTATTTGAAGATATTATTTTTCCCAATAGAGGCCTCTTAGCGCTCAGAATGTCCAATTGCAGTTTCTACAGAAAGAGTGTTTCAGAAAGGCTCAATCAAAAGTAAGGTTCAACTCTGTTAGTTGAACGCACAGAACAGAAAGAAGTTTCATACAATGCTTCTGTGTAGTTTATATTTGAACATATTCTTTTCTCCACTATTACCTACTTAGCTCTACGAATGTCCAGTTGCATTTTCTACAGACAGAGTGTTTCAAAACTGCTGAATCAAAAGTATGGTTTAACTCTGTTAGCTGAATTCTCAGATCAGAAAGAAGTTTCAGAGAATGCTTCTGTGTAGTTTATATTTGAATATATTCCTTTTTCCACTACTACTCTCTTAGCGCTCCAAATGTCCAGTTGCATTTTCTACAGAAAGAGTGTTCAGATCTGCTGAATCCAAAGTATGGTTTAACTCTGTTAGCTGAATGCACAGATCAGAAAGAAGTTTCACAGAATAATTCTGTGTAGTTTATATTTGGAGAAATTCCTTTTTCCACTATTACCCTCTTAGTGCTCCGAATCTCCACTTGCATTTTCTACAGAAAGAGTGTTTCAGAACGGCTCAATCAAAACTAAAGTTCAAATCTTTTAGTTGAACAAACAGAACCGAAAGAAGTTTCACACAATTCTTCTCTGTGGTTTTTATTTGTAGACATAATTTTTCCCAATATAGGCATCCTAGCTCTCAGAATGTCCAATTGCAGTTTCTACAGAAAGAGTGTTTCAGAACGGATCAATCAAAAGTAAGGTTCAACTCTGTTAGTTGAATGCACAGAACAGAAAGAAGTTTCATACAATGCTTCTGTGTAGTTTATATTTGAACATATTCTTTTTTCCACTATTACCCACTTAGCGCTACGAATGTCCAGTTGCATTTTCTACAGACAGAGTGTTTCAAAACTGCTCAATCAAAAGTGTGGTTTAACTCTGTTAGCTGAATGCTCAGATCAGAAAGAAGTTTCACAGAATGCTTCTGTGTAGTTTATATTTGAATATATTCCTTTTTCCACTACTACGCTCTTAGCGCTCCAAATGTCCAGTTGCATTTTCTACAGAAAGAGTGTTCAGATCTGCTCAATCAAAAGTATGGTTTAACTCTGTTAGCTGAATGCACAGATCAGAAAGAAGTTTCACCGAATGATTCTGTGTAGTTTATATTTGAAGACATTCCTTTTTCCACTATTACCCTCTTAACGCTCCGAATCTCCACTTGCATTTTCTACAAAAAGAGTTTTTCATAACTGCTCAATCAAAAATATGTTTTATCTCTGTTAACTGAATTTACAGATCAGAAATAAGTTTCACAGAATGCATCTGTGTAGTTTTTATTTGAAGATATTCTTTTTCCCAATGTAGGCCTCTTAGCGCTTAGCATGTCCAATTGCAGTTTCTACAGAAAGAGTGTTTCAGAACGGCTCAATCAAAAGTAAGGTTCAACTCTGTTAGCTGAATGCACAGAACAGAAAGAATTTTCACAGAATGCTACTGTGTAGTTTATATTTGAATATATTCCTTTTTCCACTATTACCCTCTTAGCGCTCCGAACGTCCACTTGCATTTTCTACAGAAAGAGTGTTCAGAACTGCGCAATCAAAAGTATGGTTTAACTCTGTTAGCTTAATGAACATATCAGAAATAAGTTTCACACAATGCTTCTGTGTAGTTTTTATTTGAAGATATTATTTTTCCCAATAGAGGCCTCTTAGCGCTCAGAATGTCCAATTGCAGTTTCTACAGAAAGAGTGTTTCAGAAAGGCTCAATCAAAAGTAAGGTTCAACTCTGTTAGTTGAACGCACAGAACAGAAAGAAGTTTCATACAATGCTTCTGTGTAGTTTATATTTGAACATATTATTTTCTCCACTATTACCCACTTAGCGCTACGAATGTCCAGTTGCATTTTCTACAGACAGAGTGTTTCAAAACTGCTCAATCAAAAGTATGGTTTAACTCTGTTAGCTGAATGCTCAGATCAGAAAGAAGTTTCACAGAATGCTTCTGTGTAGTTTATATTTGAATATATTCCTTTTTCCACTACTACTCTCTTAGCGCTCCAAATGTCCAGTTGCATTTTCTACAGAAAGAGTGTTCAGATCTGCTCAATCAAAAGTATGGTTTAACTCTGTTAGCTGAATGCACAGATCAGAAAGAAGTTTCACAGAATGATTCTGTGTAGTTTATATTAGGAGAAATTCCTTTTTCCACTATTACCCTCTTAGCGCTCCGAATCTCCACTTGCATTTTCTACAGAAAGAGTGTTTCAGAACGGCTCAATCAAAACTAAGGTTCAACTCTTTTAGTTGAACAAACAGAACAGAAGGAAGTTTCACACAATTCTTCTGTGTAGTTTTTATTTGTAGACATTCTTTTTCCCAATATAGGCCTCTTAGCGCTCAGAATGTCCAATTGCAGTTTCTACAGAAAGAATGTTTCAGAACGGCTCAATCAAAAGTAAGGTTCAACTCTGTTAGTTGAATGCACAGAACAGCAAGAAGTTTCACAGAATGCTTCTTTGTAGTTTATATTTGAACATATTCTTTTTTCCACTATTACAAACTTAGCGCTACGAATGTCCAGTTGCATTTCCTACAGACAGAGTGTTTCAAAACTGCTCAATCAAAAGTGTGGTTTAACTCTGTTAGCTGAATGCTCAGATCAGAAAGAAGTTTCACAGAATGCTTCTGTGTAGTTTATATTTGAATATGTTCCTTTTTCCACTAATACGCTCTTAGCGCTCCAAATGTCCAGTTGCATTTTCTACAGAAAGAGTGTTCAGATCTGCTCAATCAAAAGTATGGTTTAACTCTCTTAGCTGAATGCACAGATCAGAAAGAAGTTTCACCGAATGATTCTGTGTAGTTTATATTTGAAGACATTCCTTTTTCCACTATTACCCTCTTAGCGCTCCGAATCTCCACTTGCATTTTCTACAAAAAGAGTGTTTCATAACTGCTCAATCAAAAATATGTTTTATCTCTGTTAACTGAATTTACAGATCAGAAATAAGTTTCACAGAATGCATCTGTGTAGTTTTTATTTGAAGATATTCTTTTTCCCAATGTAGGCCTCTTAGCGCTTAGCATGTCCAATTGCAGTTTCTACAGAAAGAGTGTTTCAGAACGGCTCAATCAAAAGTAAGGTTCAACTCTGCTAGCTGAATGCACAGAACAGAAAGAGTTTTCACAGAATGCTACTGTGTAGTTTATATTTGAATATATTCCTTTTTCCACTACTACCCTCTTAGCGCTCCGAATGTCCACTTGCATTTTCTACAGAAAGAGTGTTCAGAACTGCGCAATCAAAAGTATGGTTTAACTGTGTTAGCTTAATGAACATATCAAAAATAAGTTTCACACAATGCTTCTGTGTAGTTTTTATTTGAAGATATTATTTTTCCCAATAGAGGCCTGTTAGCGCTCAGAATGTCCAATTGCAGTTTCTACAGAAAGAGTTTTTCAGAAAGGCTCAATCAAAAGTAAGGTTCAACTCTGTTACTTGAACGCACAGAACAGAAAGAAGTTTCATACAATGCTTCTGTGTAGTTTATATTTGAACATATTCTTTTCTCCACTATTACCTACTTAGCTCTACGAATGTCCAGTTGCATTTTCTACAGACAGAGTGTTTCAAAACTGCTCAATCAAAAGTATGGTTTAACTCTGTTAGCTGAATTCTCAGATCAGAAAGAAGTTTCAGAGAATGCTTCTGTGTAGTTTATATTTGAATATATTCCTTTTTCCACTACTACTCTCTTAGCGCTCCAAATGTCCAGTTGCATTTTCTACAGAAAGAGTGTTCAGATCTGCTGAATCCAAAGTATGGTTTAACTCTGTTAGCTGAATGCACAGAGCAGAAAGAAGTTTCACAGAATGATTCTGTGTAGTTTATATTTGGAGACATTCCTTTTTCCACTATTACCCTCTTAGCGCTCCGAATCTCCACTTGCATTTTCTACAGAAAGAGTGTTTCAGAACGGCTCAATCAAAACTAAGGTTCAACTCTTTTAGTTGAACAAACAGAACAGAAAGATGTTTCACACAATTCTTCTGTGTAGTTTTTATTTGTAGACATTCTTTTTCCCAATATAGGCCTCTTAGCGCTCAGAATGTCCAATTGCAGTTTCTACAGAAAGAGTGTTTCAGAACGGCTCAATCAAAAGTAAGGTTCAACTATGTTAGTTGAATGCACAGAACAGCAAGAAGTTTCACAGAATGCTTCTGTGTAGTTTATATTTGAACATATTCTTTTTTCCACTATTACCCACTTAGCGCTACGAATGTCCAGTTGCATTTTCTACAGACAGAGTGTTTCAAAACTGCTCAATCAAAGTATGGTTTAACTCTTTTAGCTGAATTCTCAGATCAGAAAGAAGTTTCAGAGAATGCTTCTGTGTAGTTTATATTTGAATATATTCCTTTTTCCACTACTACTCTCTTAGCGCTCCAAATGTCCAGTTGCATTTTCTACAGAAAGAGTGTTCAGATCTGCTCTATCAAAAGTATGGTTTAACTCTGTTAGCTGAATGCACAGATCAGAAAGAAGTTTCACAGAATGATTCTGTGTAGTTTATATTTGGAGACATTCCTTTTTCCACTATTACCCTCTTAGCGCTCCGAATCTCCACTTGCATTTTCTACAGAAAGAGTTTCTCAGAACGGCTCAATCAAAACTAAGGTTCAACTCTTTTAGTTGAACAAACAGAACAGAAAGAAGTTTCACACAATTCTTCTCTGTAGTTTTTATTTGTAGACATTCTTTTTCCCAATATAGGCCTCCTAGCGCTCAGAATGTCCAATTGCAGTTTCTACAGAAAGAGTGTTTCAGAACGGCTCAATCAAAAGTAAGGTTCAACTCTGTTAGTTGAATGCACAGAACAGAAAGAAGTTTCATACAATGCTTCTGTGTAGTTTATATTTGAATATATTCTTTTTTCCACTATTACCCACTTAGCGCTACGAATGTCCAGTTGCATTTTCTACAGACAGAGTGTTTCAAAACTGCTCAATCAAAAGTATGGTTTAACTCAGTTAGCTGAATGCTCAGATCAGAAAGAAGTTTCACAGAATGCTTCTGTGTAGTTTATATTTGAATATATTCCTTTTTCCTCTACTACGCTCTTAGCGCTCCAAATGTCCAGTTGCATTTTCTACAGAAAGAGTGTTCAGATCTTCTCAATCAAAAGTATGGTTTAACTCTGTTAGCTGAATGCACAGATCAGAAAGAAGTTTCGCCAAATGTTTCTGTGTAGTTTATATTTGAAGACATTCCTTTTTCCACTATTACCCACTTAGCGCTCCGAATCTCCACTTGCATTTTCTACAAAAAGAGTGTTTCATAACTGCTCAATCAAAAATATGTTTTATCTCTGTTAACTGAATTTACAGATCAGAAAGAAGTTTCACAGAATGCATCTGTGTAGTTTTTATTTGAAGATATTAATTTTCCCAATGTAGGCCTCTTAGCGCTTAGCATGTCCAATTGCAGTTTCTACAGAAAGAGTGTTTCAGAACGGCTCAATCAAAAGTAAGGTTCAACTCTGTTAGTTGAATGCACAGAACAGAAATAATTTTCACAGAATGCTACTGTGTAGTTTATATTTGAATATATTCCTTTTTCCACTCTTACCCTCTTAGCGCTCCGAATGTCCACTTGCATTTTCTACAGAAAGAGTGTTCAGAACTGCGCAATCAAAAGTATGGTTTAACTCTGTTAGCTTAATGAACATATCAGAAATAAGTTTCACACAATGCTTCTGTGTAGTTTTTATTTGAAGATATTATTTTTCCCAATATAGGCCTCTTAGCGCTCAGAATGTCCAATTGCAGTTTCTACAGAAAGAGTGTTTCAGAAAGGCTCAATCAAAAGTAAGGTTCAACTCTGTTAGTTGAATGCACAGAACAGAAAGAAGTTTCATACAATGCTTCTGTGTAGTTTATATTTGAACATATTCTTTTTTCCACTATTACCCACTTAGCGCTACGAATGTCCAGTTGCATTTTCTACAGACAGAGTGTTTCAAAACTGCTCAATCAAAAGTATGGTTTAACTCTGTTAGCTGAATGCTCAGATCAGAAAGAAGTTTCACAGAATGCTTCTGTGTAGTTTATATTTGAATATATTCCTTTTTCCACTAGTAATCTCTTAGCGCTCCAAATGTCCAGTTGCATTTTCTACAGAAAGAGTGTTCAGATCTGCTCAATCAAAAGTATGGTTTAACTCTGTTAGCTGAATGCACAGATCAGAAAGAAGTTTCACAGAATGATTCTGTGTAGTTTATATTTGGAGACATTCCTTTTTCCACTATTACCCTCTTAGCGCTCCGAATTTCCACTTGCATTTTCTACAGAAAGAGTGTTTGAGAACGGCTCAATCAAAAGTAAGGTTCAACTCTTTTAGTTGAACAAACAGAACAGAAAGAAGTTTCACACAATTCTTCTGGGTAGTTTTTATTTGTAGACATTCTTTTTCCCAATATAGGCCTCCTAGCGCTCAGAATGTCCAATTGCAGTTTCTACAGAAAGAGTGTTTCAGAACGGCTCAATCAAAAGTAAGGTTCAACTCTGTTAGTTGAATGCACAGAACAGAAAGAAGTTTCATACAATGCTTCTGTGTAGTTTATATATGAACATATTCTTTTTTCCACTATACCCACTTAGCGCTACGAACGTCCAGTTGCATTTTCTACAGACAGAGTGTTTCAAAACTGCTCAATCAAAAGCATGGTTTAACTCTGTTAGCTGAATGCTCAGATCAGAAAGTAGTTTCACAGAGTGCTTCTGTGTTGTTTATATTTGAATATATTCCTTTTTCCACTACTACGCTCTGAGCGCTCCAAATGTCCAGTTGCATTTTCTACAGAAAGAGTGTTCTGATCTGCTCAATCAAATGTATGGTTTAACTCTTTTAGCTGAATGCACAGATCAGAAAGAAGTTTCACCGAATGATTCTGTGTAGTTTATATTTGAAGACATTCCTTTTTCCACTATTACCCTCTTAGCGCTCCGAATCTCCACTTGCATTTTCTACAAAAAGAGTGTTTCATAACTGCTCAATCAAAAATATGTTTTATCTCTGTTAACTGAATTTACAGATCAGAAATAAGTTTCACAGAATGCATCTGTGTAGTTTTTATTTGAAGATATTCTTTTTCCCAATGTAGGTCTCTTAGCGCTTAGCATGTCCAATTGCAGTTTCTACAGAAAGAGTGTTTCAGAACGGCTCAATCAAAAGTAAGGTTCAACTCTGTTAGTTGAATGCACAGAACAGAAAGAATTTTCACAGAATGCTACTGTGTAGTTTATATTTGAATATATTCCTTTTTCCACTATTACCCTCTTAGCGCTCCGAATGTCCACTTGCATTTTCTACAGAAAGAGTGTTCAGAACTGCGCAATCAAAAGTATGGTTTAACTCTGTTAGCTTAATGAACATATCAGAAATAAGTTTCACACAATGCTTCTGTGTAGTTTTTATTTGAAGATATTATTTTTCCCAATATAGGCCTCTTAGCGCTCAGAATGTCCAATTGCAGTTTCTACAGAAAAAGTGTTTCAGAAAGGCTCAATCAAAAGAAAGGTTCAACTCTGTTAGTTGAATGCACAGAACAGAAAGAAGTTTCATATAATGCTTCTGTGTAGTTTATATTTGAACGTATTCTTTTTTCCACTATTACCCACTTAGCGCTACGAATGTCCAGTTGCATTTTCTACAGACAGAGTGTTTCAAAACTGCTCAATCAAAAGTATGGTTTAACTCTGTTAGCTGAATGCTCAGATCATAAAGAAGTTTCACAGAATGCTTCCGTGTAGTTTATATTTGAATATATTCCTTTTTCCACTACTACTCTCTTAGCGCACCAAATGTCCAGTTGCATTTTCTACAGAAAGAGTGTTCAGATCTGCTCAATCAAAAGTATGGTTTAACTCTGTTAGCTGAATGCACAGATCAGAAAGAAGTTTCACAGAATAATTCTGTGTAGTTTATATTTGGAGACATTCCTTTTTCCACTATTACCCTCTTAGCGCTCCGAATGTCTACTTGCATTTTCTACAGAAACAGTGTTTCAGAACGGCTCAATCAAAACTAAGGTTCAACTCTTTTAGTTGAACAAACAGAACAGAAACAAGTCTCACACAATTCTTCTCTGTAGTTTTTATTTGTAGACATTCTTTTTCCCAATATAGGCCTCCTAGCGCTCAGAATGTCCAATTGCAGTTTCTACAGAAAGAGTGTTTCAGAACGGCTCAATCAAAGGTAAGGTTCAACTCTGTTAGTTGAATGCACAGAACAGAAATAAGTTTCATACAATGCTTCTGTGTAATTTATATTTGAACATATTTTTTTTCCACTATTACCCACTTAGCGCTGCGAATGTCCAGTTGCATTTTCTACAGACAGAGTGTTTCAAAACTGCTCAATCAAAAGTATGGTTTAACTCTGTTAGCTGAATGCTCAGATCAGAATCAAGTTTCACAGAATGCTTCTGTGTAGTTTATATTTGAATATATTCCTTTTTCCACTACTACGCTCTTAGCGCTCCAAATGTCCAGTTGCATTTTCTACAGAAAGAGTGTTCAGATCTGCTCAATCAAAAGTATGGTTTAACTCTGTTAGCTGAATGCACAGATCAGAAAGAAGTTTCACCGAATGATTCTGTGTAGTTTATATTTGAAGACATTCCTTTTTCCACTATTACCCTCTTAGCGCTCCGAATCTCCACTTGCATTTTCTACAAAAAGAGTGTTTCATAACTGCTCAATCAAAAATATGTTTTATCTCTGTTAACTGAATTTACAGATCAGAAATAAGTTTCACAGAATGCATCGGTGTAGTTTTTATTTGAAGATATTCTTTTTCCCAATGTAGGCCTCTTAGCGCTTAGCATGTCCAATTGCAGTTTCTACAGAAAGAGTGTTTCAGAACGGCTGAATCAAAAGTAAGGTTCAAATCTGTTAGTTGAATGCACAGAACAGAAAGAATTTTCACAGAATGCTACTGTGTAGTTTATATTTGACTATATTCCTTTTTCCACTATTACCCTCTTAGCGCTCCGAATGTCCACTTGCATTTTCTACAGAAAGAGTGTTCAGAACTGTGCAATCAAAAGTATGGTTTAACTCTGTTAGCTTAATGAACATATCAGAAATAAGTTTCACACAATGCTTCTGTGTAGTTTTTATTTGAAGATATTATTTTTCCCAATATAAGCCTCTTAGCGCTCAGAATGTCCAATTGCAGTTTCTACAGAAAGAGTGTTTCAGAAAGGCTCAATCAAAAGTAAGGTTCAACTCTGTTAGTTGAATGCACAGAACAGAAAGAAGTTTCATACAATGCTTCTGTGTAGTTTATATTTGAACATATTCTTTTTTCCACTATTACCCACTTAGCGCTACGAATGTCCAGTTGCATTTTCTACAGACAGAGTGTTTCAAAACTGCTCAATCAAAAGTATGGTTTAACTTTGTTAGCTGAATGCTCAGATCAGAAAGAAGTTTCACAGAATGCTTCTGTGTAGTTTATATTTGAATATATTCCTTTTTCCACTACTACTCTCTTAGCGCTCCAAATGTCCAGTTGCATTTTCTACAGAAAGAGTGTTCAGATCTGCTCTATCAAAAGTATGTTTTAACTCTGTTAGCTGAATGCACAGATCAGAAAGAAGTTTCACAGAATGATTCTGTGTAGTTTATATTTGTAGACATTCCTTTTTCCACTATTACCCTCTTAGCACTCCGAATCTCCACTTGCATTTTCTACAGAAATTGTGTCTCAGAACGGCTCAATCAAAACTAAGGTTCAACTCTTTTAGTTGAACATACAGAACAGAAAGAAGTTTCACACATTTCTTCTCTGTAGTTTTTATTTGTAGACATTCTTTTTCCCATTATAGGCCTCCTTGTGCTCGGAATGTCCAATTGCAGTTTCTACAGAAAGAGTGTTTCAGAACGGCTCAATCAAAAGTAAAGTTCAACTCTGTTAGTTGAATGCACAGAACAGAAAAAAGTTTCATACAATGCTTCTGTGTAGTTTATATTTGAACATATTCTTTTTCCACTATTACCCACTTAGCGCTACGAATGTCCAGTTGCATTTTCTACAGACAGAGTGTTTCAAAACTGCTCAATCAAAAGTATGGTTTAACTCTGTTAGCTGAATGCTCAGATCAGAAAGAAGTTTCACAGAATGCTTCTGTGTAGTTTATATTTGAATATATTCCTTTTTCCACTAATACGCTCTTAGCGCTCCAAATGTCCAGTTGCATTTTCTACAGAAAGAGTGTTCAGATCTGCTCAATCAAAAGTATGGTTTAACTCTGTTAGCTGAATGCACAGATCAGAAAGAAGTTTCACCGAATGATTCTGTGTAGTTTATATTTGAAGACATTCCTTTTTCCACTATTACCCTCTTAGCGCTCCGAATCTCCACTTGCAATTTCTACAAAAAGAGTGTTTCATAACTGCTCAATCAAAAATATGCTTTATCTCTGTTAACTGAATTTACAGATCAGAAATAAGTTTCACAGAATGCATCTGTGTAGTTTTTATTTGAAGATATTCTTTTTCCCAATGTAGGCCTCTTAGCGCTTAGCATGTCCAATTGCAGTTTCTACAGAAAGAGTGTTTCAGAACGGCTGAATAAAAAGTAAGGTTCAACTCTGTTAGTTGAATGCACAGAACAGAAAGAATTTTCACAGAATGCTACTGTGTAGTTTATATTTGAATATATTCCTTTTTCCACTATTACCCTCTTAGCGCTCCGAATGTCCACTTGCATTTTCTACAGAAAGAGTGTTCAGAACTGCGCAATCAAAAGTATGGTTTAACTCTGTTAGCTTAATGAACTTATCAGAAATAAGTTTCACACAATGCTTCTGTGTAGTTTTTATTTGAAGATATTAATTTTCCCAATATAGCCCTCTTAGCGCTCAGAATGTCCAATTGCAGTTTCTACAGAAAGAGTGTTTCAGAAAGGCTCAATCAAAAGTAAGGTTCAACTCTGTTAGTTGAATGCACAGAACAGAAAGAAGTTTCATACAATGCTTCTGTGTAGTTTATATTTGAAGATATTCTTTTTTCCACTATTTCCCACTTAGCGCTACGAATGTCCAGTTGCATTTTCTACAGACAGAGTGTTTCAAAACTGCTCAATCAAAAGTATGGTTTAACTCTGTTAGCTGAATGCTAAGATCAGAAAGAAGTTTCACAGAATGCTTCTGTGTAGTTTATATTTGAATATATTCCTTTTTCCACTACTACGCTCTTAGCGCTCCAATTGTCCAGTTGCATTTTCTACAGAAAGAGTGTTCAGATCTGATCAATCAAAAGTATGGTTTAACTCTGTTAGCTGAATGCACAGATCAGAAAGAAGTTTCATAGAATGATTCTGTGTAGTTTATATTTGAAGACATTCCTTTTTCCACTATTACCCACTTAGCGCTCCGAATCTCCACTTGCATTTTCTACAGAAAGAGTGTTGCAGAACGGCTCAATCAAAACTAAGGTTCAAATCTTTTAGTTGAATGAACTGAACAGAAAGAAGTTTCACAGAATGCTTCTGTGTAGTTTTTATTTGTAGATATTCTTTTTCCAAATATAGGCCTCTTAGCACTCAGAATGTCCAATTGCAGTTTCTACAGAAAGAGTGTTTCAGAACGGCTCAATCAAAAGTAAGGTTCAACCCTGGTAGTTGAATGCACAGAACAGAAAGAAGTTTCACAGAATGCTTCTGTGTAGTTTATATTTGAATATATTCCTTTTTCCACTATTACCCTCTTAGCGCTCCGAATGTCCACTTGCATTTTCTACAGAAAGAGTGTTCTGAACTGCGCAATCAAAAGTATGGTTTAACTCTGTTAGCTGAATGCACATATCAGAAATATGTTTCAAAAAATGCTTCTGTGTAGTTTTTATTTGAAGATATTATTTTTCCCAATATATGCCTCTTAGAGCTCAGAATGTCCAATTGCAGTTTCTACAGAAAGAGTGTTTCATAACTGCTCAATCAAAAATATGCTTTATCTCTGTTAACTGAATTTACAGATCAGAAATAAGTTTCACAGAATGCATCTGTGTAGTTTTTATTTGAAGATATTCTTTTTCCCAATGTAGGCCTCTTAGCGCTTAGCATGTCCAATTGCAGTTTCTACAGAAAGAGTGTTTCAGAACGGCTGAATAAAAAGTAAGGTTCAACTCTGTTAGTTGAATGCACAGAACAGAAGGAATTTTCACAGAATGCTACTGTGTAGTTTATATTTGAATATATTCCTTTTTCCACTATTACCCTCTTAGCGCTCCGAATGTCCACTTGCATTTTCTACAGAAAGAGTATTCAGAACTGCGCAATCAAAAGTATGGTTTAACTCTGTTAGCTTAATGAACATATCAGAAATAAGTTTCACACAATGCTTCTGTGTAGTTTTTATTTGAAGATATTAATTTTCCCAATATAGGCCTCTTAGCGCTCAGAATGTCCAATTGCAGTTTCTACAGAAAGAGTGTTTCAGAAAGGCTCAATCAAAATTAAGGTTCAACTCTGTTAGTTGAATGCACAGAACAGAAAGAAGTTTCATACAATGCTTCTGTGTAGTTTATATTTGAACATATTCTTTTTTCCACTATTACCCACTTAGCGCTACGAATGTCCAGTTGCATTTTCTACAGACAGAGGGTTTCAAAACTGCTCAATCAAAAGTATGGTTTAACTCTGTTAGCTGAATGCTCAGATCAGAAAGAAGTTTCACAGAATGCTTCTGTGTAGTTTATATTTGAATATATTCCTTTTTCCACTACTACTCTCTTAGCGCTCCAAATGTCCAGTTGCATTTTCTACAGAAAGAGTGTTCTGATCTGCTCTATCAAAAGTATGGTTTAACTCTGTTAGCTGAATGCACATATCAGAAAGAAGTTTCACAGAATGATTCTGTGTAGTTTATATTTGGAGACATTCCTTTTTCCACTATTACCCTCTTAGCGCTCCGAATCTCCACTTGCATTTTCTACAGAAAGTGTGTTTCAGAACGGCTCAATCAAAACTAAGGTTCAACTCTTTTAGTTGAACAAACAGAACAGAAAGAAGTTTCACACAATTCTTCTGTGTAGTTTTTATTTGTAGACATTCTGTTTCCTAATATAGGCCTCCTAGCGATCAGAATGTCCAATTGCAGTTTCTACAGAAAGAGTGTTTCAGAACGGCTCAATCAAAAGTAAGGTTCAACTCTGTTAGTTGAATGCACAGAACAGAAAGAAGTTTCACAGAATGCTTCTGTGTAGTTTATATTTGAATATATTCCTTTTTCCACTATTACCCTCTTAGCGCTCCGAATGTCCACTTGCATTTTCTACAGTAAGCGTGTTCTGAACATCGCAATCAAAAGTATGGTTTAACTCTGTTAACTGAATGCACATATCAGAAATAAGTTTCAAACAATGCTTCTGTGTAGTTTTTATTTGAAGATATTATTTTTCCCAATATAGGCCTCTTAACGCTCAGAATGTCCAATTGCTGTTTCTACAGAAAGAGTGTTTCAGAACGGCTCAATCAAATGTAAGGTTCAACACTCTTAGTTGAATGCACAGAACAGAAAGAAGTTTCATACAATGCTTCTGTGTAGTTTATATTTGAACATATTCTTTTTTCCACTACTACCCTCTTAGCGCTCCAAATGTCCAGTTGCATTTTCTACAGAAAGAGTGTTCAGATCTGCTCAATCAAAAGTATGGTTTAACTCTGTTAGCTGTATGCACAGATCAGAAAGAAGTTTCACACAATGATTCTGTGTAGTTTATATTTGAAGACATTCCTTTTTCCACTATTACCCTCTTAGCGCTCCAAATCTCCACTTGCATTTTCTACAGAAAGAGTGTTTCAGAATGGCTCAATCAAAACTAAGGTTCAAATCTTTTAGTTGAATGAACAGAACAGAAAGTCGTTTCACCGAATAGTTCTGTGTAGTTTTTATTTGTAGACATTCTTTTTCCCAATATAGGCCTCTTAGCGCTCAGAATGTCCAATTGCATTTTCTACGAAAGAGTGTTTCAGAACAGCTCAATCAAAAGTAAGGTTCAACTCTGTTAGTTGAATGCAGAGAACAGAAACAAGTTTCATACAATGCTTCTGTGTAGTTTATATTTGAACATATTCTTTTTTCCACTATTACCCACTTAGCGCTACGATTGTCCAGTTGCATTTTCTACAGACAGAGTGTTTCAAAACTGCTCAATCAAAAGTATGGTTTAACTCTGTTAGCTGAATGCTAAGATCAGAAAGAAGTTTCACAGAATGCTTCTGTGTAGTTTATATTTGAATATATTCCTTTTTCCACTACTACGCTCTTAGCGCTCCAATTGTCCAGTTGCATTTTCTACAGAAAGAGTGTTCAGATCTGATAAATCAAAAGTATGGTTTAACTCTGTTAGCTGAATGCACAGATCAGAAAGAAGTTTCATAGAATGATTCTGTGTAGTTTATATTTGAAGACATTCCTTTTTCCACTATTACCCACTTAGCGCTCCGAATCTCCACTTGCATTTTCTACAGAAAGAGTGTTTCAGAACGGCTCAATCAAAACTAAGGTTCAAATCTTTTAGTTGAATGAACTGAACAGAAAGAAGTTTCACAGAATGCTTCTGTGTAGTTTTTATTTGTAGATATTCTTTTTCCCAATATAGGCCTCTTAGCGCTCAGAATGTCCAATTGCAGTTTCTACAGAAAGAGTGTTTCAGAACGGCTCAATCAAAAGTAAGGTTCAACCCTGGTAGTTGAATGCACAGAACAGAAAGAAGTTTCACAGAATGCTTCTGTGTAGTTTATATTTGAATATATTCCTTTTTCCACTATTACCCTCTTAGCGCTCCGAATGTCCACTTGCATTTTCTACAGAAAGAGTGTTCTCAACTGCGCAATCAAAAGTATGGTTTAACTCTGTTAGCTGAATGCACATATCAGAAATATGTTTCAAAAAATGCTTCTGTGTAGTTTTTATTTGAAGATATTATTTTTCCCAATATAGGCCTCTTAGAGCTCAGAATGTCCAATTGCAGTTTCTACAGAAAGAGTGTTTCATAACTGCTCAATCAAAAATATGCTTTATCTCTGTTAACTGAATTTACAGATCAGAAATAAGTTTCACAGAATGCATCTGTGTAGTTTTTATTTGAAGATATTCTTTTTCCCAATGTAGGCCTCTTAGCGCTTAGCATGTCCAATTGCAGTTTCTACAGAAAGAGTGTTTCAGAACGGCTGAATAAAAAGTAAGGTTCAACTCTGTTAGTTGAATGCACAGAACAGAAAGAATTTTCACAGAATGCTACTGTGTAGTTTATATTTGAATATATTCCTTTTTCCACTATTACCTCTTAGCGCTCCGAATGTCCACTTGCATTTTCTACAGAAAGAGTATTCAGAACTGCGCAATCAAAAGTATGGTTTAACTCTGTTAGCTTAATGAACATATCAGAAATAAGTTTCACACAATGCTTCTGTGTAGTTTTTATTTGAAGATATTAATTTTCCCAATATAGGCCTCTTAGCGCTCAGAATGTCCAATTGCAGTTTCTACAGAAAGAGTGTTTCAGAAAGGCGCAATCAAAAGTAAGGTTCAACTCTGTTTGTTGAATGCACAGAACAGAAAGAAGTTTCATACAATGCTTCTGTGTAGTTTATATTTGAAGATATTCTTTTTTCCACTATTACCCACTTAGCGCTACGAATGTCCAGTTGCATTTTCTACAGACAGATTGTTTCAAAACTGCTCAATCAAAAGTATGGTTTAACTCTGTTAGCTGAATGCTCAGATCAGAAAGAAGTTTCACAGAATGCTTCTGTGTAGTTTATATTTGAATATATTCCTTTTTCCACTAGTACTCTCTTAGCGCTCCAAATGTCCAGTTGCATTTTCTACAGAAAGAGTGTTCAGATCTGCTCAATCCAAAGTATGGTTTAACTCTGTTAGCTGAATGCACATATCAGAAAGAAGTTTCACAGAATGATTCTGTGTAGTTTATATTTGGAGACATTCCTTTTTCCACTATTACCCTCTTAGCGCTCCGAATCTCCACTTGCATTTTCTACAGAAAGTGTGTTTCAGAACGGCTCAATCAAAACTAAGGTTCAACTCTTTTAGTTGAACAAACAGAACAGAAAGAAGTTTCACACAATTCTTCTGTGTAGTTTTTATTTGTAGACATTCTGTTTCCCAATATAGGCCTCCTAGCGATCAGAATGTCCAATTGCAGTTTCTACAGAAAGAGTGTTTCAGAACGGCTCAATCAAAAGTAAGGTTCAACTCTGTTAGTTGAATGCACGGAACAGAAAGAAGTTTCACAGAATGCTTCTGTGTAGTTTATATTTGAATATATTCCTTTTTCCACTACTACGCTCTGAGCGCTCCAAATGTCCAGTTGCATTTTCTACAGAAAGAGTGTTCTGATCTGCTCAATCAAATGTATGGTTTAACTCTTTTAGCTGAATGCACAGATCAGAAAGAAGTTTCACCGAATGATTCTGTGTAGTTTATATTTGAAGACATTCCTTTTTCCACTATTACCCTCTTAGCGCTCCGAATCTCCACTTGCATTTTCTACAAAAAGAGTGTTTCATAACTGCTCAATCAAAAATATGTTTTATCTCTGTTAACTGAATTTACAGATCAGAAATAAGTTTCACAGAATGCATCTGTGTAGTTTTTATTTGAAGATATTCTTTTTCCCAATGTAGGTCTCTTAGCGCTTAGCATGTCCAATTGCAGTTTCTACAGAAAGAGTGTTTCAGAACGGCTCAATCAAAAGTAAGGTTCAACTCTGTTAGTTGAATGCACAGAACAGAAAGAATTTTCACAGAATGCTACTGTGTAGTTTATATTTGAATATATTCCTTTTTCCACTATTACCCTCTTAGCGCTCCGAATGTCCACTTGCATTTTCTACAGAAAGAGTGTTCAGAACTGCGCAATCAAAAGTATGGTTTAACTCTGTTAGCTTAATGAACATATCAGAAATAAGTTTCACACAATGCTTCTGTGTAGTTTTTATTTGAAGATATTATTTTTCCCAATATAGGCCTCTTAGCGCTCAGAATGTCCAATTGCAGTTTCTACAGAAAAAGTGTTTCAGAAAGGCTCAATCAAAAGAAAGGTTCAACTCTGTTAGTTGAATGCACAGAACAGAAAGAAGTTTCAAATAATGCTTCTGTGTAGTTTATATTTGAACGTATTCTTTTTTCCACTATTACCCACTTAGCGCTACGAATGTCCAGTTGCATTTTCTACAGACAGAGTGTTTCAAAACTGCTCAATCAAAAGTATGGTTTAACTCTGTTAGCTGAATGCTCAGATCATAAAGAAGTTTCACAGAATGCTTCCGTGTAGTTTATATTTGAATATATTCCTTTTTCCACTACTACTCTCTTAGCGCACCAAATGTCCAGTTGCATTTTCTACAGAAAGAGTGTTCAGATCTGCTCAATCAAAAGTATGGTTTAACTCTGTTAGCTGAATGCACAGATCAGAAAGAAGTTTCACAGAATAATTCTGTGTAGTTTATATTTGGAGACATTCCTTTTTCCACTATTACCCTCTTAGCGCTCCGAATGTCTACTTGCATTTTCTACAGAAACAGTGTTTCAGAACGGCTCAATCAAAACTAAGGTTCAACTCTTTTAGTTGAACAAACAGAACAGAAAGAAGTCTCACACAATTCTTCTCTGTAGTTTTTATTTGTAGACATTCTTTTTCCCAATATAGGCCTCCTAGCGCTCAGAATGTCCAATTGCAGTTTCTACAGAAAGAGTGTTTCAGAACGGCTCAATCAAAGGTAAGGTTCAACTCTGTTAGTTGAATGCACAGAACAGAAATAAGTTTCATACAATGCTTCTGTGTAATTTATATTTGAACATATTTTTTTTCCACTATTACCCACTTAGCGCTACGAATGTCCAGTTGCATTTTCTACAGACAGAGTGTTTCAAAACTGCTCAATCAAAAGTATGGTTTAACTCTGTTAGCTGAATGCTCAGATCAGAAACAAGTTTCACAGAATGCTTCTGTGTAGTTTATATTTGAATATATTCCTTTTTCCACTACTACGCTCTTAGCGCTCCAAATGTCCAGTTGCATTTTCTACAGAAAGAGTGTTCAGATCTGCTCAATCAAAAGTATGGTTTAACTCTGTTAGCTGAATGCACAGATCAGAAAGAAGTTTCACCGAATGATTCCTTGTAGTTTATATTTGAAGACATTCCTTTTTCCACTATTACCCTCTTAGCGCTCCGAATCTCCACTTGCATTTTCTACAAAAAGAGTGTTTCATAACTGCTCAATCAAAAATATGTTTTATCTCTGTTAACTGAATTTACAGATCAGAAATAAGTTTCACAGAATGCATCGGTGTAGTTTTTATTTGAAGATATTCTTTTTCCCAATGTAGGCCTCTTAGCGCTTAGCATGTCCAATTGCAGTTTCTACAGAAAGAGTGTTTCAGAACGGCTGAATCAAAAGTAAGGTTCAAATCTGTTAGTTGAATGCACAGAACAGAAAGAATTTTCACAGAATGCTACTGTGTAGTTTATATTTGACTATATTCCTTTTTCCACTATTACCCTCTTAGCGCTCCGAATGTCCACTTGCATTTTCTACAGAAAGAGTGTTCAGAACTGTGCAATCAAAAGTATGGTTTAACTCTGTTAGCTTAATGAACATATCAGAAATAAGTTTCACACAATGCTTCTGTGTAGTTTTTATTTGAAGATATTATTTTTCCCAATATAAGCCTCTTAGCGCTCAGAATGTCCAACTGCAGTTTCTACAGAAAGAGTGTTTCAGAAAGGCTCAATCAAAAGTAAGGTTCAACTCTGTTAGTTGAATGCACAGAACAGAAAGAAGTTTCATACAATGCTTCTGTGTAGTTTATATTTGAACATATTCTTTTTTCCACTATTACCCACTTAGCGCTACGAATGTCCAGTTGCATTTTCTACAGACAGAGTGTTTCAAAACTGCTCAATCAAAAGTATGGTTTAACTTTGTTAGCTGAATGCTCAGATCAGAAAGAAGTTTCACAGAATGCTTCTGTGTAGTTTATATTTGAATATATTCCTTTTTCCACTACTACTCTCTTAGCGCTCCAAATGTCCAGTTGCATTTTCTACAGAAAGAGTGTACAGATCTGCTCTATCAAAAGTATGTTTTAACTCTGTTAGCTGAATGCACAGATCAGAAAGAAGTTTCACAGAATGATTCTGTGTAGTTTATATTTGTAGACATTCCTTTTTCCACTATTACCCTCTTAGCACTCCGAATCTCCACTTGCATTTTCTACAGAAATTGTGTCTCAGAACGGCTCAATCAAAACTAAGGTTCAACTCTTTTAGTTGAACATACAGAACAGAAAGAAGTTTCACACATTTCTTCTCTGTAGTTTTTATTTGTAGACATTCTTTTTCCCATTATAGGCCTCCTAGTGCTCGGAATGTCCAATTGCAGTTTCTACAGAAAGAGTGTTTCAGAACGGCTCAATCAAAAGTAAAGTTCAACTCTGTTAGTTGAATGCACAGAACAGAAAAAAGTTTCATACAATGCTTCTGTGTAGTTTATATTTGAACATATTCTTTTTCCACTATTACCTACTTAGCGCTACGAATGTCCAGTTGCATTTTCTACAGACAGAGTGTTTCAAAACTGCTCAATCAAAAGTATGGTTTAACTCTGTTAGCTGAATGCTCAGATCAGAAAGAAGTTTCACAGAATGCTTCTGTGTAGTTTATATTTGAATATATTACTTTTTCCACTAATACGCTCTTAGCGCTCCAAATGTCCAGTTGCATTTTCTACAGAAAGAGTGTTCAGATCTGCTCAATCAAAAGTATGGTTTAACTCTGTTAGCTGAATGCACAGATCAGAAAGAAGTTTCACCGAATGATTCTGTGTAGTTTATATTTGAAGACATTCCTTTTTCCACTATTACCCTCTTAGCGCTCCGAATCTCCACTTGCAATTTCTACAAAAAGAGTGTTTCATAACTGCTCAATCAAAAATATGCTTTATCTCTGTTAACTGAATTTACAGATCAGAAATAAGTTTCACAGAATGCATCTGTGTAGTTTTTATTTGAAGATATTCTTTTTCCCAATGTAGGCCTCTTAGCGCTTAGCATGTCCGATTGCAGTTTCTACAGAAAGAGTGTTTCAGAACGGCTGAATAAAAAGTAAGGTTCAACTCTGTTAGTTGAATGCACAGAACAGAAAGAATTTTCACAGAATGCTACTGTGTAGTTTATATTTGAATATATTCCTTTTTCCACTATTACCCTCTTAGCGCTCCGAATGTCCACTTGCATTTTCTACAGAAAGAGTGTTCAGAACTGCGCAATCAAAAGTATGGTTTAACTCTGTTAGCTTAATGAACATATCAGAAATAAGTTTCACACAATGCTTCTGTGTAGTTTTTATTTGAAGATATTAATTTTCCCAATATAGGCCTCTTAGCGCTCAGAATGTCCAATTGCAGTTTCTACAGAAAGAGTGTTTCAGAAAGGCTCAATCAAAAGTAAGGTTCAACTCTGTTAGTTGAATGCACAGAACAGAAAGAAGTTTCATACAATGCTTCTGTGTAGTTTATATTTGAAGATATTCTTTTTTCCACTATTTCGCACTTAGCGCTACGAATGTCCAGTTGCATTTTCTACAGACAGATTGTTTCAAAACTGCTCAATCAAAAGTATGGTTTAACTCTGTTAGCTGAATGCTAAGATCAGAAAGAAGTTTCACAGAATGCTTCTGTGTAGTTTATATTTGAATATATTCCTTTTTCCACTACTACGCTCTTAGCGCTCCAATTGTCCAGTTGCATTTTCTACAGAAAGAGTGTTCAGATCTGATCAATCAAAAGTATGGTTTAACTCTGTTAGCTGAATGCACAGATCAGAAAGAAGTTTCATAGAATGATTCTGTGTAGTTTATATTTGAAGACATTCCTTTTTCCACTATTACCCACTTAGCGCTCCGAATCTCCACTTGCATTTTCTACAGAAAGAGTGTTTCAGAACGGCTCAATCAAAACTAAGGTTCAAATCTTTTAGTTGAATGAACTGAACAGAAAGAAGTTTCACAGAATGCTTCTGTGTAGTTGTTATTTGTAGATATTCTTTTTCCAAATATAGGCCTCTTAGCGCTCAGAATGTCCAATTGCAGTTTCTACAGAAAGAGTGTTTCAGAACGGCTCAATCAAAAGTAAGGTTCAACCCTGGTAGTTGAATGCACAGAACAGAAAGAAGTTTCACAGAATGCTTCTGTGTAGTTTATATTTGAATATATTCCTTTTTCCACTATTACCCTCTTAGCGCTCCGAATGTCCACTTGCATTTTCTACAGAAAGAGTGTTCTGAACTGCGCAATCAAAAGTATGGTTTAACTCTGTTAGCTGAATGCACATATCAGAAATATGTTTCAAAAAATGCTTCTGTGTAGTTTTTATTTGAAGATATTATTTTTCCCAATATATGCCTCTTAGAGCTCAGAATGTCCAATTGCAGTTTCTACAGAAAGAGTGTTTCATAACTGCTCAATCAAAAATATGCTTTATCTCTGTTAACTGAATTTACAGATCAGAAATAAGTTTCACAGAATGCATCTGTGTAGTTTTTATTTGAAGATATTCTTTTTCCCAATGTAGGCCTCTTAGCGCTTAGCATGTCCAATTGCAGTTTCTACAGAAAGAGTGTTTCAGAACGGCTGAATAAAAAGTAAGGTTCAACTCTGTTAGTTGAATGCACAGAACAGAAGGAATTTTCACAGAATGCTACTGTGTAGTTTATATTTGAATATATTCCTTTTTCCACTATTACCCTCTTAGCGCTCCGAATGTCCACTTGCATTTTCTACAGAAAGAGTATTCAGAACTGCGCAATCAAAAGTATGGTTTAACTCTGTTAGCTTAATGAACATATCAGAAATAAGTTTCACACAATGCTTCTGTGTAGTTTTTATTTGAAGATATTAATTTTCCCAATATAGGCCTCTTAGCGCTCAGAATGTCCAATTGCAGTTTCTACAGAAAGAGTGTTTCAGAAAGGCTCAATCAAAAGTAAGGTTCAACTCTGTTAGTTGAATGCACAGAACAGAAAGAAGTTTCATACAATGCTTCTGTGTAGTTTATATTTGAACATATTCTTTTTTCCACTATTACCCACTTAGCGCTACGAATGTCCAGTTGCATTTTCTACAGACAGAGGGTTTCAAAACTGCTCAATCAAAAGTATGGTTTAACTCTGTTAGCTGAATGCTCAGATCAGAAAGAAGTTTCACAGAATGCTTCTGTGTAGTTTATATTTGAATATATTCCTTTTTCCACTACTACTCTCTTAGCGCTCCAAATGTCCAGTTGCATTTTCTACAGAAAGAGTGTTCTGATCTGCTCTATCAAAAGTATGGTTTAACTCTGTTAGCTGAATGCACATATCAGAAAGAAGTTTCACAGAATGATTCTGTGTAGTTTATATTTGGAGACATTCCTTTTTCCACTATTACCCTCTTAGCGCTCCGAATCTCCACTTGCATTTTCTACAGAAAGTGTGTTTCAGAACGGCTCAATCAAAACTAAGGTTCAACTCTTTTAGTTGAACAAACAGAACAGAAAGAAGTTTCACACAATTCTTCTGTGTAGTTTTTATTTGTAGACATTCTGTTTCCTAATATAGGCCTCCTAGCGATCAGAATGTCCAATTGCAGTTTCTACAGAAAGAGTGTTTCAGAACGGCTCAATCAAAAGTAAGGTTCAACTCTGTTAGTTGAATGCACAGAACAGAAAGAAGTTTCACAGAATGCTTCTGTGTAGTTTATATTTGAATATATTCCTTTTTCCACTATTACCCTCTTAGCGCTCCGAATGTCCACTTGCATTTTCTACAGTAAGAGTGTTCTGAACTTCGCAATCAAAAGTATGGTTTAACTCTGTTAACTGAATGCACATATCAGAAATAAGTTTCAAACAATGCTTCTGTGTAGTTTTTATTTGAAGATATTATTTTTCCCAATATAGGCCTCTTAACGCTCAGAATGTCCAATTGCTGTTTCTACAGAAAGAGTGTTTCAGAACGGCTCAATCAAATGTAAGGTTCAACACTCTTAGTTGAATGCACAGAACAGAAAGAAGTTTCATACAATGCTTCTGTGTAGTTTATATTTGAACATATTCTTTTTTCCACTACTACCCTCTTAGCGCTCCAAATGTCCAGTTGCATTTTCTACAGAAAGAGTGTTCAGATCTGCTCAATCAAAAGTATGGTTTAACTCTGTTAGCTGTATGCACAGATCAGAAAGAAGTTTCACACAATGATTCTGTGTAGTTTATATTTGAAGACATTCCTTTTTCCACTATTACCCTCTTAGCGCTCCAAATCTCCACTTGCATTTTCTACAGAAAGAGTGTTTCAGAATGGCTCAATCAAAACTAAGGTTCAAATCTTTTAGTTGAATGAACAGAACAGAAAGTCGTTTCACCGAATAGTTCTGTGTAGTTTTTATTTGTAGACATTCTTTTTCCCAATATAGGCCTCTTAGCGCTCAGAATGTCCAATTGCATTTTCTACGAAAGAGTGTTTCAGAACAGCTCAATCAAAAGTAAGGTTCAACTCTGTTAGTTGAATGCAGAGAACAGAAAGAAGTTTCATACAATGCTTCTGTGTAGTTTATATTTGAACATATTCTTTTTTCCACTATTACCCACTTAGCGCTACGATTGTCCAGTTGCATTTTCTACAGACAGAGTGTTTCAAAACTGCTCAATCAAAAGTATGGTTTAACTCTGTTAGCTGAATGCTAAGATCAGAAAGAAGTTTCACAGAATGCTTCTGTGTAGTTTATATTTGAATATATTCCTTTTTCCACTACTACGCTCTTAGCGCTCCAATTGTCCAGTTGCATTTTCTACAGAAAGAGTGTTCAGATCTGCTCAATCAAAATTATGGTTTAACTCTGTTAGCTGAATGCACAGATCAGAAAGAAGTTTCATAGAATGATTCTGTGTAGTTTATATTTGAAGACATTCCTTTTTCCACTATTACCCACTTAGCGCTCCGAATCTCCACTTGCATTTTCTACAGAAAGAGTGTTTCAGAACGGCTCAATCAAAACTAAGGTTCAAATCTTTTAGTTGAATGAACTGAACAGAAAGAAGTTTCACAGAATGCTTCTGTGTAGTTTTTATTTGTAGATATTCTTTTTCCCAATATAGGCCTCTTAGCGCTCAGAATGTCCAATTGCAGTTTCTACAGAAAGAGTGTTTCAGAACGGCTCAATCAAAAGTAAGGTTCAACCCTGGTAGTTGAATGCACAGAACAGAAAGAAGTTTCACAGAATGCTTCTGTGTAGTTTATATTTGAATATATTCCTTTTTCCACTATTACCCTCTTAGCGCTCCGAATGTCCACTTGCATTTTCTACAGAAAGAGTGTTCTCAACTGCGCAATCAAAAGTATGGTTTAACTCTGTTAGCTGAATGCACATATCAGAAATATGTTTCAAAAAATGCTTCTGTGTAGTTTTTATTTGAAGATATTATTTTTCCCAATATAGGCCTCTTAGAGCTCAGAATGTCCAATTGCAGTTTCTACAGAAAGAGTGTTTCATAACTGCTCAATCAAAAATATGCTTTATCTCTGTTAACTGAATTTACAGATCAGAAATAAGTTTCACAGAATGCATCTGTGTAGTTTTTATTTGAAGATATTCTTTTTCCCAATGTAGGGCTCTTAGCGCTTAGCATGTCCAATTGCAGTTTCTACAGAAAGAGTGTTTCAGAACGGCTGAATAAAAAGTAAGGTTCAACTCTGTTAGTTGAATGCACAGAACAGAAAGAATTTTCACAGAATGCTACTGTGTAGTTTATATTTGAATATATTCCTTTTTCCACTATTACCCTCTTAGCGCTCCGAATGTCCACTTGCATTTTCTACAGAAAGAGTGTTCAGAACTGCGCAATCAAAAGTATGGTTTAACTCTGTTAGCTTAATGAACATATCAGAAATAAGTTTCACACAATGCTTCTGTGTAGTTTTTATTTGAAGATATTAATTTTCCCAATATAGGCCTCTTAGCGCTCAGAATGTCCAATTGCAGTTTCTACAGAAAGAGTGTTTCAGAAAGGCTCAATCAAAAGTAAGGTTCAACTCTGTTTGTTGAATGCACAGAACAGAAAGAAGTTTCATACAATGCTTCTGTGTAGTTTATATTTGAAGATATTCTTTTTTCCACTATTACCCACTTAGCGCTACGAATGTCCAGTTGCATTTTCTACAGACAGATTGTTTCAAAACTGCTCAATCAAAAGTATGGTTTAACTCTGTTAGCTGAATGCTCAGATCAGAAAGAAGTTTCACAGAATGCTTCTGTGTAGTTTATATTTGAATATATTCCTTTTTCCACTAGTACTCTCTTAGCGCTCCAAATGTCCAGTTGCATTTTCTACAGAAAGAGTGTTCAGATCTGCTCAATCCAAAGTATGGTTTAACTCTGTTAGCTGAATGCACATATCAGAAAGAAGTTTCACAGAATGATTCTGTGTAGTTTATATTTGGAGACATTCCTTTTTCCACTATTACCCTCTTAGCGCTCCGAATCTCCACTTGCATTTTCTACAGAAAGTGTGTTTCAGAACGGCTCAATCAAAACTAAGGTTCAACTCTTTTAGTTGAACAAACAGAACAGAAAGAAGTTTCACACAATTCTTCTGTGTAGTTTTTATTTGTAGACATTCTGTTTCCCAATATAGGCCTCCTAGCGATCAGAATGTCCAATTGCAGTTTCTACAGAAAGAGTGTTTCAGAACGGCTCAATCAAAAGTAAGGTTCAACTCTGTTAGTTGAATGCACGGAACAGAAAGAAGTTTCACAGAATGCTTCTGTGTAGTTTATATTTGAATATATTCCTTTTTCCACTATTACCCTCTTAGCGCTCCGAATGTCCACTTGCATTTTCTACAGTAAGAGTGTTCTGAACTTCGCAATCAGAAGTATGGTTTAACTCTGTTAGCTGAATGCACATATCAGAAATAAGTTTCAAACAATGCTTCTGTGTAGTTTTTATTTGAAGATATTATTTTTCCCAATATAGGCCTCTTAACGCTCAGAATGTCCAATTGCTGTTTCTACAGAAAGAGTGTTTCAGAACGGCTCAATCAAATGTAAGGTTCAACACTCTTAGTTGAATGCACAGAACAGAAAGAAGTTTCAAACAATGCTTCTGTGTAGTTTATATTTGAACATATTCTTTTTTCCACTACTACCCTCTTAGCGCTCCAAATGTCCAGTTGCATTTTCTACAGAAAGAGTGTTCAGATCTGCTCAATAAAATTATGGTTTAACTCTGTTAGCTGTATGCACAGATCAGAAAGAAGTTTCACAGAATGATTCTGTGTAGTTTATATTTGAAGACATTCCTTTTTCCACTATTACCCTCTTAGCGCTCCAAATCTCCACTTGCATTTTCTACAGAAAGAGTGTTTCAGAATGGCTCAATCAAAATTAAGTTTCAAATCTTTTAGTTGAATGAACAGAACAGAAAGTCGTTTCACCGAATAGTTCTGTGTAGTTTTTATTTGTAGACATTCTTTTTCCCAATATAGGCCTCTTAGCGCTCAGAATGTCCAATTGCATTTTCTACGAAAGAGTGTTTCAGAACAGCTCAATCAAAAGTAAGGTTCAACTCTGTTAGTTGAATGCAGAGAACAGAAAGAAGTTTCATACAATGCTTCTGTGTAGTTTATATTTGAACATATTCTTTTTTCCACTATTACCCACTTAGCGCTACGATTGTCCAGTTGCATTTTCTACAGACAGAGTGTTTCAAAACTGCTCAATCAAAAGTATGGTTTAAATCTGTTAGCTGAATGCTAAGATCAGAAAGAAGTTTCACAGAATGCTTCTGTGTAGTTTATATTTGAATATATTCCTTTTTCCACTACTACGCTCTTAGCGCTCCAATTGTCCAGTTGCATTTTCTACAGAAAGAGTGTTCAGATCTGATCAATCAAAAGTATGGTTTAACTCTGTTAGCTGAATGCACAGATCAGAAAGAAGTTTCATAGAATGATTCTGTGTAGTTTATATTTGAAGACATTCCTTTTTCCACTATTACCCACTTAGCGCTCCGAATCTCCACTTGCATTTTCTACAGAAAGAGTGTTTCAGAACGGCTCAATCAAAACTAAGGTTCAAATCTTTTAGTTGAATGAACTGAACAGAAAGAAGTTTCACAGAATGCTTCTGTGTAGTTTTTATTTGTAGATATTCTTTTTCCCAATATAGGCCTCTTAGCGCTCAGAATGTCCAATTGCAGTTTCTACAGAAAGAGTGTTTCAGAACGGCTCAATCAAAAGTAAGGTTCAACCCTGGTAGTTGAATGCACAGAACAGAAAGAAGTTTCACAGAATGCTTCTGTGTAGTTTATATTTGAATATATTCCTTTTTCCACTATTACCCTCTTAGCGCTCCGAATGTCCACTTGCATTTTCTACAGAAAGAGTGTTCTCAACTGCGCAATCAAAAGTATGGTTTAACTCTGTTAGCTGAATGCACATATCAGAAATATGTTTCAAAAAATGCTTCTGTGTAGTTTTTATTTGAAGATATTATTTTTCCCAATATAGGTCTCTTAGAGCTCAGAATGTCCAATTGCAGTTTCTACAGAAAGAGTGTTTCAGAACGGCTCAATCAAATGTAAGGTTCAACTCTCTTAGTTGAATGCACAGAACAGAAAGAAGTTTCACAGAATGATTCTGTGTAGTATTTAGTTGAAGACACTCCTTTTTGGACTATTAACCACTTAGTGCTCCGAATATCCACTGGCAGGTTCTACACAAATAGTGTTTCAGAACTGCTCCTTCAAAAGTAAGGCTCAACTCTGTTAGTTGAATGCGGAGAACAGAAAGGTGTTTCAGAGAATGTTTCTCTGTAGTTTTTAATTAGAGATATTCTTTTTCCTCTATTACAATCTTAGCGCTCCGAATGTCCACTTGCATTTTCTACAAAAAGAGAGTTTCATAACTGCTCAATCAAAAATATGGTTTAGCTCTGTTAACTGAATTTACAGACCAGAAATAAGTTTCACAGAATGCATCTGTGTAGTTTTTATTTGAAGATATTCTTTTTCCCAATGTAGGCCTCTTAGCGCTTAGCATGTCCAATTGCAGTTTCTACAGATAGAGTGTTTCAGAACGGCTCAATCAAAAGTAAGGTTCAACTCTGTTAGATGAATGCACAGAACAGAAAGAAGTTTCACAGAATGCTACCGTGTAGTTTATATTTGAATATATTCCTTTTTCCACTATTACCCTCTTAGCGCTCCGAATGTCCACTTGCCTTTTCTACGGAAAGAGTGTTCGGAACTGCGCAATCAAAAGTATGGTTTAACTCTGTAAGCTGAATGCACATATCAGAAATAAGTTTCACACAATTCTTCTGTGTAGTTTTTATTTGAAGATATTATTTTTCCCAATATAGGCCTCTTAGCGCTCAGAATGTCCAATTGCAGTTTCTACAGAAAGACTGTTTCAGAACGGCTCAATCAAAATTAAGGTTCAACTCTGTTAGTTGAATGCACAGAACAGAAAGAAGTTTCATACAATGCTTCTGTGTAGTTTATATTTGAACATATTCTTTTTTCCACTATTACCCACTTAGCGCTACGAATGTCCAGTTGCATTTTCTACAGACAGAGTGTTTCAAAACTGCTCAATCAAAAGTATGGTTTAACTCTGTTAGCTGAATGCTCAGATCAGAAAGAAGTTTCACAGAATGCTTCTGTGTAGTTTATATTTGAATATATTCCTTTTTCCACTACTACGCTCTTAGCGCTCCAAATGTCCAGTTGCATTTTCTACAGAAAGGGTGTTCAGATCTGCTCAATCAAAAGTATGGTTTAACTCTGTTAGCTGAATGCACAGATCAGAAAGAAGTTTCAGAGGATGATTCTGTGTAGTTTATATTTGAAGACATTCGTTTTTCCACTATTACCTTCTTAGCGCTCCGAATCTCCACTTGCATTTACTACAGAAAGTGTGTTTCAGAACGGCTCAATCAAAACTAAGATTCAACTCTTTTAGTTGAATGAACAGAACAGAAAGAAGTTTCACAGAATGCTTCTGTGTAGTTTTCATTTGTAGATATTCTTTTTCCCAATATAGGCCTCCTAGCGCTCAGAATGTCCAATTGCAGTTTCTACAGAAAGAGTGTTTCAGAAGGGCTCAACCTAAAGTAAGGTTCAACCCTGGTAGTTGAATGCACAGAACAGAAAGAAGTTTCACAGAATGCTTCTGTGTAGTTTATATTTGAACATATTCTTTTTTCCACTATTACCCACTTAGCGCTACGAATGTCCAGTTGCATTTTCTACAGAAAGAGTGTTCGGAACTGCCCAATCAAAAGTATGGTTTAACTCTGTTAGCTGAATGCACATATCAGAAATAAGTTTCACACAATGCTTCTGTGTAGTTTTTATTTGAAGATATTATTTTTCCCAATATACGCCTCTTAGCGCTCAGAATGTCCAATTGCAGTTTCTACAGAAAGAGTGTTTCAGAAAGGCTCAATCAAAAGTAAGGTTCAACTCTGTTAGTTGAATGCACAGAACAGAAAGATGTTTCATACAATGCTTCTGTGTAGTTTATATTTGAACATATTCTTTTTTCCACTATTACCCACTTAGCGCTACGAATGTCCAGTTGCATTTTCTACAGACAGAGTGTTTCAAAACTGCTCAATCAAAAGTATGGTTTAACTCTGTTAGCTGAATGCTCAGATCAGAAAGAAGTTTCACAGAATGCTTCTGTGTAGTTTATATTTGAATATATTCCTTTTTCCACTACTACCCTCTTAGCGCTCCAAATGTCCAGTTGCATTATCTACAGAAAGAGTGTTCAGATCTGCTCAATCAAAAGTATGTTTTAACTCTGTTAGCTGAATGCACAGATCAGAAAGAAGTTTCACAGAATGATTCTGTGTAGTTTATATTTGAAGACATTCCTTTTTCCACTATTAACCTCTTAGCGCTCCGAATCTCCACTTGCATTTTCTACAGAAAGAGTGTTTCAGAACGGCTCAATCAAAACTAAGGTTCAATTCTTTTAGTTGAATGAACAGAACAGAAAGAAGTTTCACAGAATGCTTCTGTGTAGTTTTTATTTGTAGATATTCTTTTTCCCAATATAGGCCTCTTAGTGCTCAGAATGTCCAATTGCAGTTTCTACAGAAAGAGTGTTTCAGAACGGCTCAATCAAAAGTAAGGTTCAACCCTCGTAGTTGAATGCACAGAACAGAAAGAAGTTTCACAGAATGCTTCTGTGTAGTTTATATTTGAATATATTCATTTTTCCACTATTACCCTCCTAGCGCTCCGAATGTCCACTTGTATTTTCTACAGAAAGAGTGTTCTGAACTGCGCAATCAAAAGTATGGTTTAACTCTGTTAGCTGAATGCACATATCAGAAATAAGTTTCAAACAATGATTCTGTGTAGTTTTTATTTGAAGATATTATTTTTCCCAATATATGCCTCTTAACGCTCAGAATGTCCAATTGCAGTTTCTAGGGATAGAGGGTTTCAGAAAGGCTCAATCAAATGTAAGGTACAACTCTCTTAGTTGAATGCACAGAACAGAAAGAAGTTTCACAGAATGCTTCTGTGTAGTATTTAGTTGAAGATACTCCTTTTTGGACTTTTACCCACTTAGCGCTCCGAATATCCACTGGCAGTTTCTACACAAAGAGTGTTTCAGAACTGCTCCTTCAAAAGTAAGGCTCAACACTGTTAGTTGAATGTGGAGAACAGAAAGGTGTTTCAGAGAATGCTTCTGTGTAGTTTTTAATTGGAGATATTCATTTTTCCTCTATTACAATCTTAGCGCTCCGAATGTCCACTTGCATTTTCTACAAAAAGTGTTTCATAACTGCTCAATCAAAAATATGGTTTAGCTCTGTTAACTGAATTTACAGATCAGAAATAAGTTTCACAGAATGCATCTGTGTAGCTTTTATTTGGAGATATTCTTTTTCACAATGTAGGCCACTTAGCGCTTAGAATGTCCAATTGCATTTTCTACAGAAAGAGTGTTTCAGAACGGCTCAATCAAAAGTAAGTTTCAACCCTGGTAGTTGAATGCACAGAACAGAAAGAAGTTTCACAGAATGCTACTGTGTAGTTTATATTTGAATATATTCCTTTTTCCACTATAACCCTCTTAGCGCTCCGAATGTCCACTTGCATTTTCTACAGAAAGAGTGTTCGGAACTGCGCAATCAAAAGTATGGTTTAACTCTGTTAGCTGAATGCACATATCAGAAATAAGTTTCACACAATGCTTCTGTGTACTTTTTATTTGAAGATATTATTTTTCCCAATATAGGCCTCTTAGCGCTCAGAATGTCCAATTGCAGTTTCTACAGAAAGAGTGTTTCAGAACGGCTCAATCAAATGTAAGGTTCAACTCTCTTAGTTGAATGCACAGAACAGAAAGAAGTTTCACAGAATGCTTCTGTGTAGTTTTTATTTGTAGATATTCTTTTTCCCAATATAGGCCTCTTAGTGCTCAGAATGTCCAATTGCAGTTTCTCCAGAAAGAGTGTTTCAGAACGGCTCAATCAAAAGTAGGGTTCAACCCTGGTAGTTGAATGCACAGAACAGAAAGAAGTTTCACAGAATGCTTCTGTGTTTTTTATATTTGAATATATTCTTTTTTCCACTATTACCCTCTTAGCGCTCCGAATGTCCACTTGCCTTTTCTACGGAAAGTGTGTTCGCAACTGCGCAATCGAAAGTATGGTTTAACACTGTTAGCTGAATGCACATATCAGAAATAAGTTTCACACAATGCTTCTGTGTAGTTTTTATTTGAAGATATTTTTTTTCCCAATATAGGCCTCTTAGCGCTCAGAATGTCCAATTGCAGTTTGTACAGAAAGAGTGTTTCAGAACGGCTCAATCAAAAGTAAGGTTCAACCCTGGTAGTTGAATGCACAGAACAGAAAGAAGTTTCACAGAATGCTTCTGTGTAGTTTATATTTGAATATATTCCTTTTTCCACTATTACCCTCTTAGCGCTCCGAATGTCCACTTGCATTTTCTACAGAAAGAGTGTTCTGAACTGCGCAATCAAAAGTATGGTTTAACTCTGTTAGCTGAATGCACATATCAGAAATAAGTTTCACACAATGCTTCTGTGTAGTTTTTATTTGAAGATATTATTTTTCCCAATATAGGCCTCTTAGCGCTCAGAATGTCCAATTGCAGTTTCTACAGAAAGAGTGTTTCAGAAAGGCTCAATCAAAAGTAAGGTTCAACTCTGTTAGTTGAATGCACAGAACAGAAAGATGTTTCATACTATGCTTCTGTGTAGTTTATATTTGAACATATTCTTTTTTCCACTATTACCCACTTAGCGCTACGAATGTCCAGTTGCATTTTCTACAGACAGAGTGTTTCAAAACTGCTCAATCAAAAGTATGGTTTAACTCTGTTAGCTGAATGCTCAGATCAGAAAGAAGTTTCACAGAATGCTTCTGTGTAGTTTATATTTGAATATATTCCTTTTTCCACTACTACCCTCTTAGCGCTCCAAATGTCCAGTTGCATTATCTACAGAAAGAGTGTTCAGATCTGCTCAATCAAAAGTATGGTTTAACTCTGTTAGCTGAATGCACAGATCAGAAAGAAGTTTCACAGAATGATTCTGTGTAGTTTATATTTGAAGACATTCCTTTTTCCACTATTAACCTCTTAGCGCTCCGAATCTCCACTTGCATTTTCTACAGAAAGAGTGTTTCAGAACGGCTCAATCAAAACTAAGGTTCAATTCTTTTAGTTGAATGAACAGAACAGAAAGAAGTTTCACAGAATGCTTCTGTGTAGTTTTTATTTGTAGATATTCTTTTTCCCAATATAGGCCTCTTAGTGCTCAGAATGTCCAATTGCAGTTTCTACAGAAAGAGTGTTTCAGAACGGCTCAATCAAAAGTAAGGTTCAACCCTCGTAGTTGAATGCACAGAACAGAAAGAAGTTTCACAGAATGCTTCTGTGTAGTTTATATTTGAATATATTCATTTTTCCACTATTACCCTCCTAGCGCTCCGAATGTCCACTTGTATTTTCTACAGAAAGAGTGTTCTGAACTGCGCAATCAAAAGTATGGTTTAACTCTGTTAGCTGAATGCACATATCAGAAATAAGTTTCACACAATGCTTCTGTGTAGTTTTTATTTGAAGATATTATTTTTCCCAATATAGGCCTCTTAGCGCTCAGAATGTCCAATTGCAGTTTCTACAGAAAGAGTGTTTCAGAACGGCTCAATCAAAAGTAAGGTTCAACACTGTTAGTTGAATGCACAGAACAGAAAGAAGTTTCATACAATGCTTCTGTGTAGTTTATATTTGAACATATTCCTTTTTCCACTGTTACCCACTTAGCGCTCCGAATGTCCAGTTGCATTTTCTACAGACAGAGTGTTTCAAAACTGCTCAATCAAAAGTATGGTTTAAATCTGTTAGCTCAATGCTCAGATCAGAAAGAAGTTTCACAGAATGCTTCTGTGTAGTTTACGTTTGAATATATTCCTTTTTCCACTACTACCCTCTTAGCGCTCCAAATGTCCAGTTGCATTTTCTACAGAAAGAGTGTTCAGAACTGCTCAATCAAAAGTATGGTTTAACTCTGTTAGCTGAATGCACAGATCAGAAAGAAGTTTCACAGAATGATTCTGTGTAGTTGATATTTGAAGATATTACTTTTTCCACTATTACCCTCTTAGCGCTCCGAATCTCCACTTGCATTTTCTACAGAAAGAGTGTTTCAGAACGGCTCAATCAAAACTAAGGTTCAACTCTTTTAGTTGAATGCACAGAACAGAAAGAAGTTTCACAGAATGCTTCAGTGTAGTATTTAGTTGAAGATATTCCTTTTTCGACTATTACCGTCTTAGCGCTCCGAATGTCCACTGGCAGTTTCTACACAAAGAGTGTTTCAGAACTGCTACTTCAAAAGTAAGGCTCAGCTCTGTTAGTTGAATGCAGAGAACAGAAAGGAGTTTCAGAGAATGCTTCTGTGTAGTATTTATTTGGAGATATTCCATTTTCCACTATTACAATCTTAGCGCTCCGAATGTCCACTTGCATTTTCTACAGAAAGAGTGGTCAGAACTGCTCAATCAAAAGAATGGTTTAACTCTGTTAGCTGTATGAACAGATCAGAAAGAAGTTTCACAGAATGCTTCTGTGTAGTTTTTATTTGAAGAAATTCTTTTTCCCAATATAGGCCACTTAGCGCTCTGAATGTCCAATTGCAGTATCTACAGAAAGAGTGTTACAGAACTGTTCAATCAAAAATAAGGTTCAATAGTGTTAGTTGAATGCACAGAACAGAAAGAAGTTTCATAAAATGCTTCTGTGTAGTTTATATTTGAAGATATTCCTTTTTCCACTATTACCCACTTAGCGCTCCAAATGTCCAGTTGCATTATCTACCGAAAGAGTGTTTCAGAACTGCTCAATCAAAAGTAAGGTTCAACTCTTTTAGTTGAATGCACAGAACAGAAAGAAGTTTCACAGAATGCTTCTGTGTAGTTTATATTTGAATATATTCCTTTTTCCACTATTACCCTCTTAGCGCTCCGAATGTCCACTTGCATTTTCTACAGAAAGAGTGTTCAGAACTGCTCAATCAAACTGGTTTAACTCTATTAGCTGAATGCCAATATCAGAAATAAGTTTAACAGAATGCTTCTGTGTAGTTTTTATTTGAAGATATTCTTTTTCCCAATATAGGCCTCTTAGCGCTCAGAATGTCCAATTGCAGTTTCTACAGAAGGAGTGTTTCAGAACGGCTGCATCAAAAGTAAGGTTCAACTCAGTTAGTTGAATGCAAAGAACAGAAAGAAGTTTCACAGAATGCTTCTGTGTAGTTTGTATTTGAATATATCCCTTTTTCCACTACTACCCTCTTAGCGCTCCAAATGTCCAGTTGCATTTTCTACAGAAAGAGTGTTCAGAGCTGCTCAATCAAAAGTATGTTTTAATTCTGTTAGCTGAATGCACAGATCAGAAAGAAGTTTCACAGAATGATTCTGTGTAGTTGATATTTGAAGATATTACTTTTTCCACTATTACCCACTTACCGCTCCAAATGTCCAGTTGCATTTTCTACAGAAAGAGTGTTTCAGAACTGCTCAATCAAAAGTATGGTTTAACTCTGTTAGTTGAATGCAGAGATCAGAAAGAAGTTTCACAGAATGCTTCTGTGTAGTGTTTATATGAAGATATTCTTTTTACCAATATAGGCCTCTTAGCGCTCAGAATGTCCAATTGCAGTTTCTATAGAAAGAGTGTTTCAGAACGGCTCAATAAAAATAAGGTTCACCTCTTTTAGTTGAATGCACAGAACAGAAAGAAGTTTCACAGAATGCTTCTGTGTAGTATTTAGTTGAAGATATTCCTTTTTTGACTATTACCCACTTAGCGCTCCGAATGTCCACTGGCAGTTTCTACACAAAGAGTGTTTCAGAACTGCTCCTTCAAAAGTAAGGCTAAACTCTGTTAGTTGAATGCAGAGAACAGAAAGGAGTCACAGAGAATGCTTCTGTGTAGTTTTTATTTGGAGATATTTCCTTTTCCTCTATTACAATCTTAGCGCTCCGAATGTCCACTTGCATTTTCTACAGAACGAGTGTTTCATAACTGCTCAATCAAAAGTATGGTTTAGCTCTGTTAACTGAATGCACTGATCAGAAATAAGTTTCACAGAATGCTTCTGTGTAGTTTTTATTTGAAGATATTCTTTTTAACAATGTAGGCGTCTTAGCACTTAGAAAGTCCAATTGCAGTTTCTACAGAAAGAGTGTTTCAGAACGGCTCAATCAAATGTAAGGTTCAACTCTGTTAGTTGAATGCACAGAACAGAAAGAAGTTTCACAGAATGCTTCTGTGTACTTTTTATTTGAATATATTCCTTTTTCAACTATTACCCTCTTAGCGCTCTGAATGTCCAGTTACATTATCTACAGAAAGAGTGTTCAGAACGGCTCAATCAAAAGTATGGTTTTACTCTGTTAGTTCAATGCACAGATCCGAAAAAGTTTCACAGAATGCTTCTGTGTAGTTTTTATTTGTAGATATTCTTTTTCCCAATATAGGACTTTTAGCGGTCAGAATGTCCGTTTGCAGTTTCTACAGAAAGAGTGTTTCACAACGCCTCCATCAAAAGTAAGGTTCAAATCAGTTAGTTGAATGCACAGAACTGAAAGAAGTTTCACAGAATGCTTCTGTGTAGTTTATAATTTCATATATTCCGTTTCCCACTATTACCGTATTAGCGCTCGGAATGTCCACTTGCATTTTCTACAGAAAGAGTGTTCAGAACTGCGCAATCAAAAGTATGGTTTAGCTCTGTTAGCTGAATGCACATATCAGAAATAAGTTCCACACAATGCTGCTGTGTAGTTTTTATTTGAAGATATTATTTTTCCCAATATAGGCCTCTTAGCGCTCAGAATGTCCAATTGCAGTTTCTACAGAAAGAGTGTTTCAGAACGGCTCAATCAAAAGTAAGGCTCAACTCTGTTACTTGAATGCACAGAACAGAAGGAAGTTTCATACAATGCTTCTGTGTAGTTTATATTTGAACATATTCCTTTTTCCATTATTACCCACTTAGCGCTCCGAATGTCCAGTTGCATTTTCTACAGACAGAGTGTTTCAAATCTCCACAATCAAAAGTATGCTTTAACTCTGTTAGCTGAATGCTCAGATCAGAAAGAAGTTTCACAAAATGCTTCTGTGTAGCTTATATTTGAATATATTCCTTTTTCCACTACTAAACTCTTAGCGCTCAAAATGTCCAGTTGCATTTTCTACAGAAAGAGTGTTCAGAACTGCTCTATCAAAACTATGGTTTAACTCTGTTAGCTGAATGCACATATCAGAAATAAGTTTCACAGAATGATTCTGTGTAGTATTTAGTTGAACATATTCCTTTTTTACTATTACCCACTTAGCGCTCCGAATATCCACTGGCAGTTTCTACACAAAGAGTGTTTCAGAACTGCTCCTTCAAAAGTAAGGCTAAACTCTGTTAGTTGAATGCAGAGAACAGAACGGAGTCTCAGAGAATGCTTCTGTGTAGTTTTTATTTGGAGATATTCCCTTTTCCTCTATTAAAATCTTAGCGCTCCGAATGTCCACTTGCATTTTCTACAGAACGAGTGTTTCATAACTGCTCAATCAAAAGTATGGTTTAGCTCTGTTAACTGAATGCACTGATCAGAAATAAGTTTCACAGAATGCTTCTGTGTAGTTTTTATTTGAAGATATTTTTTTTAACAATGTTGGCCTCTTAGCGCTTAGAAAGTCCAATTGCAGTTTCTACAGAAAGAGTGTTTCAGAACGGCTCAGTCAAAAGTAAGGTTCAACTCTGTTAGTTGAATGCACAGAACAGAAAGAAGTTTCATACAATGCTTCTGTGTACTTTTTATTTGAATATATTCCTTTTTCAAATATTACCCTCTAAGCGCTCTGAATGTCCACTTACATTTTCTACAGAAAGAGTGTTCAGAACGGCTCAATCAAAAGTATGGTTTTACTCTGTTAGTTCAATGCACAGATCCGAAAGAAGTTTCAGAGAATGCTTCTGTGTAGTTTTTATTTGTAGATATTCTTTTTCCCAATATAGGCCTTTTAGCGGTCAGAATGTCCGATTGCAGTTTCTACAGAAAGAGTGTTTCACAACGCCTCCATCAAAAGTAAGGTTCAAATCAGTTAGTTGAATGCACAGAACTGAAAGAAGTTTCACAGAATGCTTCTGTGTAGTTTATAATTTCATATATTCCGTTTCCCACTATTACCGTATTAGCGCTCGGAATGTCCACTTGCATTTTCTACAGAAAGAGTGTTCAGAACTGCGCAATCAAAAGTATGGTTTAGCTCTGTTAGCTGAATGCACATATCAGAAATAAGTTCCACACAATGCTGCTGTGTAGTTTTTATTTGAAGATATTATTTTTCCCAATATAGGCCTCTTAGCGCTCAGAATGTCCAATTGCAGTTTCTACAGAAAGAGTGTTTCAGAACGGCTCAATCAAAAGTAAGGCTCAACTCTGTTACTTGAATGCACAGAACAGAAGGAAGTTTCATACAATGCTTCTGTGTAGTTTATATTTGAACATATTCCTTTTTCCATTATTACCCACTTAGCGCTCCGAATGTCCAGTTGCATTTTCTACAGACAGAGTGTTTCAAATCTCCACAATCAAAAGTATGCTTTAACTCTGTTAGCTGAATGCTCAGATCAGAATGAAGTTTCACAAAATGCTTCTGTGTAGCTTATATTTGAATATATTCCTTTTTCCACTACTAAACTCTTAGCGCTCAAAATGTCCAGTTGCATTTTCTACAGAAAGAGTGTTCAGAACTGCTCTATCAAAACTATGGTTTAACTCTGTTAGCTGAATGCACATATCAGAAATAAGTTTCACAGAATGATTCTGTGTAGTATTTAGTTGAAGATATTCCTTTTTTACTATTACCCACTTAGCGCTCCGAATATCCACTGGCAGTTTCTACACAAAGAGTGTTTCAGAACTGCTCCTTCAAAAGTAAGGCTAAACTCTGTTAGTTGAATGCAGAGAACAGAAAGGAGTCTCAGAGAATGCTTCTGTGTAGTTTTTATTTGGAGATATTCCCTTTTCCTCTATTAAAATCTTAGCGCTCTGAATGTCCACTTGCATTTTCTACAGAACGAGTGTTTCATAACTGCTCAATCAAAAGTATGGTTTAGCTCTGTTAACTGAATGCACTGATCAGAAATAAGTTTCACAGAATGCTTCTGTGTAGTTTTTATTTGAAGATATTCTTTTTCCCAATGTAGGCCTCTTAGCGCTTAGCATGTCCAATTGCAGTTTCTACAGAAAGAGTGTTTCAGAACGGCTCAATCAAAAGTAAGGTTCAACTCTGTTAGATGAATGCACAGAACAGAAAGAAGTTTCACAGAATGCTACCGTGTAGTTTATATTTGAATATATTCCTTTTTCCACTATTACCCTCTTAGCGCTCCGAATGTCCACTTGCCTTTTCTACGGAAAGAGTGTTCGGAACTGCGCAATCAAAAGTATGGTTTAACTCTGTAAGCTGAATGCACATATCAGAAATAAGTTTCACACAATTCTTCTGTGTAGTTTTTATTTGAAGATATTATTTTTCCCAATATAGGCCTCTTAGCGCTCAGAATGTCCAATTGCAGTTTCTACAGAAAGACTGTTTCAGAACGGCTCAATCAAAAGTAAGGTTCAACTCTGTTAGTTGAATGCACAGAACAGAAAGAAGTTTCATACAATGCTTCTGTGTAGTTTATATTTGAACATATTCTTTTTTCCACTATTACCCACTTAGCGCTACGAATGTCCAGTTGCATTTTCTACAGACAGAGTGTTTCAAAACTGCTCAATCAAAAGTATGGTTTAACTCTGTTAGCTGAATGCTCAGATCAGAAAGAAGTTTCACAGAATGCTTCTGTGTAGTTTATATTTGAATATATTCCTTTTTCCACTACTACGCTCTTAGCGCTCCAAATGTCCAGTTGCATTTTCTACAGAAAGAGTGTTCAGATCTGCTCAATCAAAAGTATGGTTTAACTCTGTTAGCTGAATGCAAAGATCAGAAAGAAGTTTCAGAGGATGATTCTGTGTAGTTTATATTTGAAGACATTAGTTTTTCCACTATTACCTTCTTAGCGCTCCGAATCTCCACTTGCATTTACTACAGAAAGTGTGTTTCAGAACGGCTCAATCAAAACTAAGGTTCAACTCTTTTAGTTGAATGAACAGAACAGAAAGAAGTTTCACAGAATGCTTCTGTGTAGTTTTCATTTGTAGATATTCTTTTTCCCAATATAGTCCTCTTAGAGCTCAGAATGTCCAATTGCAGTTTCTACAGAAAGAGTGTTTCAGAAGGGCTCAACCTAAAGTAAGGTTCAACCCTGGTAGTTGAATGCACAGAACAGAAAGAAGTTTCACAGAATGCTTCTGTGTAGTTTATATTTGAACATATTCTTTTTTCCACTATTACCCACTTAGCGCTACGAATGTCCAGTTGCATTTTCTACAGAAAGAGTGTTCGGAACTGCCCAATCAAAAGTATGGTTTAACTCTGTTAGTTGAATGCACATATCAGAAATAAGTTTCACACAATGCTTCTGTGTAGTTTTTATTTGAAGATATTATTTTTCCCAATATAGGCCTCTTTTCGCTCAGAATGTCCAATTGCAGTTTCTACAGAAAGAGTGTTTCAGAAAGGCTCAATCAAAAGTAAGGTTCAACTCTGTTAGTTGAATGCACAGAACAGAAAGATGTTTCATACAATGCTTCTGTGTAGTTTATATTTGAACATATTCTTTTTTCCACTATTACCCACTTAGCGCTACGAATGTCCAGTTGCATTTTCTACAGACAGAGTGTTTCAAAACTGCTCAATCAAAAGTATGGTTTAACTCTGTTAGCTGAATGCTCAGATCAGAAAGAAGTTTCACAGAATGCTTCTGTGTAGTTTATATTTGAATATATTCCTTTTTCCACTACTACCCTCTTAGCGCTCCAAATGTCCAGTTGCATTATCTACAGAAAGAGTGTTCAGATCTGCTCAATCAAAAGTATGGTTTAACTCTGTTAGCTGAATTCACAGATCAGAAAGAAGTTTCACAGAATGATTCTGTGTAGTTTATATTTGAAGACATTCCTTTTTCCACTATTAACCTCTTAGCGCTCCGAATCTCCACTTGCATTTTCTACAGAAAGAGTGTTTCAGAACGGCTCAATCAAAACTAAGGTTCAATTCTTTTAGTTGAATGAACAGAACAGAAAGAAGTTTCACAGAATGCTTCTGTGTAGTTTTTATTTGTAGATATTCTTTTTCCCAATATAGGCCTCTTAGTGCTCAGAATGTCCAATTGCAGTTTCTACAGAAAGAGTGTTTCAGAACGGCTCAATCAAAAGTAAGGTTCAACCCTCGTAGTTGAATGCACAGAACAGAAAGAAGTTTCACAGAATGCTTCTGTGTAGTTTATATTTGAATATATTCATTTTTCCACTATTACCCTCCTAGCGCTCCGAATGTCCACTTGTATTTTCTACAGAAAGAGTGTTCTGAACTGCGCAATCAAAAGTATGGTTTAACTCTGTTAGCTGAATGCACATATCAGAAATAAGTTTCAAACAATGATTCTGTGTAGTTTTTATTTGAAGATATTATTTTTCCCAATATATGCCTCTTAACGCTCAGAATGTCCAATTGCAGTTTCTAGGGATAGAGGGTTTCAGAAAGGCTCAATCAAATGTAAGGTACAACTCTCTTAGTTGAATGCACAGAACAGAAAGAAGTTTCACAGAATGCTTCTGTGTAGTATTTAGTTGAAGATACTCCTTTTTGGACTTTTACCCACTTAGCGCTCCGAATATCCACTGGCAGTTTCTACACAAAGAGTGTTTCAGAACTGCTCCTTCAAAAGTAAGGCTCAACACTGTTAGTTGAATGCGGAGAACAGAAAGGTGTTTCAGAGAATGCTTCTGTGTAGTTTTTAATTGGAGATATTCATTTTTCCTCTATTACAATCTTAGCGCTCCGAATGTCCACTTGCATTTTCTACAAAAAGTGTTTCATAACTGCTCAATCAAAAATATGGTTTAGCTCTGTTAACTGAATTTACAGATCAGAAATAAGTTTCACAGAATGCATCTGTGTAGCTTTTATTTGGAGATATTCTTTTTCACAATGTAGGCCACTTAGCGCTTAGAATGTCCAATTGCATTTTCTACAGAAAGAGTGTTTCAGAACGGCTCAATCAAAAGTAAGTTTCAACCCTGGTAGTTGAATGCACAGAACAGAAAGAAGTTTCACAGAATGCTACTGTGTAGTTTATATTTGAATATATTCCTTTTTCCACTATAACCCTCTTAGCGCTCCGAATGTCCACTTGCATTTTCTACAGAAAGAGTGTTCGGAACTGCGCAATCAAAAGTATGGTTTAACTCTGTTAGCTGAATGCACATATCAGAAATAAGTTTCACACAATGCTTCTGTGTACTTTTTATTTGAAGATATTATTTTTCCCAATATAGGCCTCTTAGCGCTCAGAATGTCCAATTGCAGTTTCTACAGAAAGAGTGTTTCAGAACGGCTCAATCAAATGTAAGGTTCAACTCTCTTAGTTGAATGCACAGAACAGAAAGAAGTTTCACAGAATGCTTCTGTGTAGTTTTTATTTGTAGATATTCTTTTTCCCAATATAGGCCTCTTAGTGCTCAGAATGTCCAATTGCAGTTTCTCCAGAAAGAGTGTTTCAGAACGGCTCAATCAAAAGTAGGGTTCAACCCTGGTAGTTGAATGCACAGAACAGAAAGAAGTTTCACAGAATGCTTCTGTGTTTTTTATATTTGAATATATTCTTTTTTCCACTATTACCCTCTTAGCGCTCCGAATGTCCACTTGCCTTTTCTACGGAAAGTGTGTTCGCAACTGCGCAATCGAAAGTATGGTTTAACACTGTTAGCTGAATGCACATATCAGAAATAAGTTTCACACAATGCTTCTGTGTAGTTTTTATTTGAAGATATTTTTTTTCCCAATATAGGCCTCTTAGCGCTCAGAATGTCCAATTGCAGTTTGTACAGAAAGAGTGTTTCAGAACGGCTCAATCAAAAGTAAGGTTCAACCCTGGTAGTTGAATGCACAGAACAGAAAGAAGTTTCACAGAATGCTTCTGTGTAGTTTATATTTGAATATATTCCTTTTTCCACTATTACCCTCTTAGCGCTCCGAATGTCCACTTGCATTTTCTACAGAAAGAGTGTTCTGAACTGCGCAATCAAAAGTATGGTTTAACTCTGTTAGCTGAATGCACATATCAGAAATAAGTTTCACACAATGCTTCTGTGTAGTTTTTATTTGAAGATATTATTTTTCCCAATATAGGCCTCTTAGCGCTCAGAATGTCCAATTGCAGTTTCTACAGAAAGAGTGTTTCAGAAAGGCTCAATCAAAAGTAAGGTTCAACTCTGTTAGTTGAATGCACAGAACAGAAAGATGTTTCATACTATGCTTCTGTGTAGTTTATATTTGAACATATTCTTTTTTCCACTATTACCCACTTAGCGCTACGAATGTCCAGTTGCATTTTCTACAGACAGAGTGTTTCAAAACTGCTCAATCAAAAGTATGGTTTAACTCTGTTAGCTGAATGCTCAGATCAGAAAGAAGTTTCACAGAATGCTTCTGTGTAGTTTATATTTGAATATATTCCTTTTTCCACTACTACCCTCTTAGCGCTCCAAATGTCCAGTTGCATTATCTACAGAAAGAGTGTTCAGATCTGCTCAATCAAAAGTATGGTTTAACTCTGTTAGCTGAATGCACAGATCAGAAAGAAGTTTCACAGAATGATTCTGTGTAGTTTATATTTGAAGACATTCCTTTTTCCACTATTAACCTCTTAGCGCTCCGAATCTCCACTTGCATTTTCTACAGAAAGAGTGTTTCAGAACGGCTCAATCAAAACTAAGGTTCAATTCTTTTAGTTGAATGAACAGAACAGAAAGAAGTTTCACAGAATGCTTCTGTGTAGTTTTTATTTGTAGATATTCTTTTTCCCAATATAGGCCTCTTAGTGCTCAGAATGTCCAATTGCAGTTTCTACAGAAAGAGTGTTTCAGAACGGCTCAATCAAAAGTAAGGTTCAACCCTCGTAGTTGAATGCACAGAACAGAAAGAAGTTTCACAGAATGCTTCTGTGTAGTTTATATTTGAATATATTCATTTTTCCACTATTACCCTCCTAGCGCTCCGAATGTCCACTTGTATTTTCTACAGAAAGAGTGTTCTGAACTGCGCAATCAAAAGTATGGTTTAACTCTGTTAGCTGAATGCACATATCAGAAATAAGTTTCACACAATGCTTCTGTGTAGTTTTTATTTGAAGATATTATTTTTCCCAATATAGGCCTCTTAGCGCTCAGAATGTCCAATTGCAGTTTCTACAGAAAGAGTGTTTCAGAACGGCTCAATCAAAAGTAAGGTTCAACACTGTTAGTTGAATGCACAGAACAGAAAGAAGTTTCATACAATGCTTCTGTGTAGTTTATATTTGAACATATTCCTTTTTCCACTGTTACCCACTTAGCGCTCCGAATGTCCAGTTGCATTTTCTACAGACAGAGTGTTTCAAAACTGCTCAATCAAAAGTATGGTTTAAATCTGTTAGCTCAATGCTCAGATCAGAAAGAAGTTTCACAGAATGCTTCTGTGTAGTTTACGTTTGAATATATTCCTTTTTCCACTACTACCCTCTTAGCGCTCCAAATGTCCAGTTGCATTTTCTACAGAAAGAGTGTTCAGAACTGCTCAATCAAAAGTATGGTTTAACTCTGTTAGCTGAATGCACAGATCAGAAAGAAGTTTCACAGAATGATTCTGTGTAGTTGATATTTGAAGATATTACTTTTTCCACTATTACCCTCTTAGCGCTCCGAATCTCCACTTGCATTTTCTACAGAAAGAGTGTTTCAGAACGGCTCAATCAAAACTAAGGTTCAACTCTTTTAGTTGAATGCACAGAACAGAAAGAAGTTTCACAGAATGCTTCAGTGTAGTATTTAGTTGAAGATATTCCTTTTTCGACTATTACCGTCTTAGCGCTCCGAATGTCCACTGGCAGTTTCTACACAAAGAGTGTTTCAGAACTGCTACTTCAAAAGTAAGGCTCAGCTCTGTTAGTTGAATGCAGAGAACAGAAAGGAGTTTCAGAGAATGCTTCTGTGTAGTATTTATTTGGAGATATTCCATTTTCCACTATTACAATCTTAGCGCTCCGAATGTCCACTTGCATTTTCTACAGAAAGAGTGGTCAGAACTGCTCAATCAAAAGAATGGTTTAACTCTGTTAGCTGTATGAACAGATCAGAAAGAAGTTTCACAGAATGCTTCTGTGTAGTTTTTATTTGAAGAAATTCTTTTTCCCAATATAGGCCACTTAGCGCTCTGAATGTCCAATTGCAGTATCTACAGAAAGAGTGTTACAGAACTGTTCAATCAAAAATAAGGTTCAATAGTGTTAGTTGAATGCACAGAACAGAAAGAAGTTTCATAAAATGCTTCTGTGTAGTTTATATTTGAAGATATTCCTTTTTCCACTATTACCCACTTAGCGCTCCAAATGTCCAGTTGCATTATCTACCGAAAGAGTGTTTCAGAACTGCTCAATCAAAAGTAAGGTTCAACTCTTTTAGTTGAATGCACAGAACAGAAAGAAGTTTCACAGAATGCTTCTGTGTAGTTTATATTTGAATATATTCCTTTTTCCACTATTACCCTCTTAGCGCTCCGAATGTCCACTTGCATTTTCTACAGAAAGAGTGTTCAGAACTGCTCAATCAAACTGGTTTAACTCTATTAGCTGAATGCCAATATCAGAAATAAGTTTAACAGAATGCTTCTGTGTAGTTTTTATTTGAAGATATTCTTTTTCCCAATATAGGCCTCTTAGCGCTCAGAATGTCCAATTGCAGTTTCTACAGAAGGAGTGTTTCAGAACGGCTGCATCAAAAGTAAGGTTCAACTCAGTTAGTTGAATGCAAAGAACAGAAAGAAGTTTCACAGAATGCTTCTGTGTAGTTTGTATTTGAATATATCCCTTTTTCCACTACTACCCTCTTAGCGCTCCAAATGTCCAGTTGCATTTTCTACAGAAAGAGTGTTCAGAGCTGCTCAATCAAAAGTATGTTTTAATTCTGTTAGCTGAATGCACAGATCAGAAAGAAGTTTCACAGAATGATTCTGTGTAGTTGATATTTGAAGATATTACTTTTTCCACTATTACCCACTTACCGCTCCAAATGTCCAGTTGCATTTTCTACAGAAAGAGTGTTTCAGAACTGCTCAATCAAAAGTATGGTTTAACTCTGTTAGTTGAATGCAGAGATCAGAAAGAAGTTTCACAGAATGCTTCTGTGTAGTGTTTATATGAAGATATTCTTTTTACCAATATAGGCCTCTTAGCGCTCAGAATGTCCAATTGCAGTTTCTATAGAAAGAGTGTTTCAGAACGGCTCAATAAAAATAAGGTTCACCTCTTTTAGTTGAATGCACAGAACAGAAAGAAGTTTCACAGAATGCTTCTGTGTAGTATTTAGTTGAAGATATTCCTTTTTTGACTATTACCCACTTAGCGCTCCGAATGTCCACTGGCAGTTTCTACACAAAGAGTGTTTCAGAACTGCTCCTTCAAAAGTAAGGCTAAACTCTGTTAGTTGAATGCAGAGAACAGAAAGGAGTCACAGAGAATGCTTCTGTGTAGTTTTTATTTGGAGATATTTCCTTTTCCTCTATTACAATCTTAGCGCTCCGAATGTCCACTTGCATTTTCTACAGAACGAGTGTTTCATAACTGCTCAATCAAAAGTATGGTTTAGCTCTGTTAACTGAATGCACTGATCAGAAATAAGTTTCACAGAATGCTTCTGTGTAGTTTTTATTTGAAGATATTCTTTTTAACAATGTAGGCGTCTTAGCACTTAGAAAGTCCAATTGCAGTTTCTACAGAAAGAGTGTTTCAGAACGGCTCAATCAAATGTAAGGTTCAACTCTGTTAGTTGAATGCACAGAACAGAAAGAAGTTTCACAGAATGCTTCTGTGTACTTTTTATTTGAATATATTCCTTTTTCAACTATTACCCTCTTAGCGCTCTGAATGTCCAGTTACATTATCTACAGAAAGAGTGTTCAGAACGGCTCAATCAAAAGTATGGTTTTACTCTGTTAGTTCAATGCACAGATCCGAAAAAGTTTCACAGAATGCTTCTGTGTAGTTTTTATTTGTAGATATTCTTTTTCCCAATATAGGACTTTTAGCGGTCAGAATGTCCGTTTGCAGTTTCTACAGAAAGAGTGTTTCACAACGCCTCCATCAAAAGTAAGGTTCAAATCAGTTAGTTGAATGCACAGAACTGAAAGAAGTTTCACAGAATGCTTCTGTGTAGTTTATAATTTCATATATTCCGTTTCCCACTATTACCGTATTAGCGCTCGGAATGTCCACTTGCATTTTCTACAGAAAGAGTGTTCAGAACTGCGCAATCAAAAGTATGGTTTAGCTCTGTTAGCTGAATGCACATATCAGAAATAAGTTCCACACAATGCTGCTGTGTAGTTTTTATTTGAAGATATTATTTTTCCCAATATAGGCCTCTTAGCGCTCAGAATGTCCAATTGCAGTTTCTACAGAAAGAGTGTTTCAGAACGGCTCAATCAAAAGTAAGGCTCAACTCTGTTACTTGAATGCACAGAACAGAAGGAAGTTTCATACAATGCTTCTGTGTAGTTTATATTTGAACATATTCCTTTTTCCATTATTACCCACTTAGCGCTCCGAATGTCCAGTTGCATTTTCTACAGACAGAGTGTTTCAAATCTCCACAATCAAAAGTATGCTTTAACTCTGTTAGCTGAATGCTCAGATCAGAAAGAAGTTTCACAAAATGCTTCTGTGTAGCTTATATTTGAATATATTCCTTTTTCCACTACTAAACTCTTAGCGCTCAAAATGTCCAGTTGCATTTTCTACAGAAAGAGTGTTCAGAACTGCTCTATCAAAACTATGGTTTAACTCTGTTAGCTGAATGCACATATCAGAAATAAGTTTCACAGAATGATTCTGTGTAGTATTTAGTTGAACATATTCCTTTTTTACTATTACCCACTTAGCGCTCCGAATATCCACTGGCAGTTTCTACACAAAGAGTGTTTCAGAACTGCTCCTTCAAAAGTAAGGCTAAACTCTGTTAGTTGAATGCAGAGAACAGAACGGAGTCTCAGAGAATGCTTCTGTGTAGTTTTTATTTGGAGATATTCCCTTTTCCTCTATTAAAATCTTAGCGCTCCGAATGTCCACTTGCATTTTCTACAGAACGAGTGTTTCATAACTGCTCAATCAAAAGTATGGTTTAGCTCTGTTAACTGAATGCACTGATCAGAAATAAGTTTCACAGAATGCTTCTGTGTAGTTTTTATTTGAAGATATTTTTTTTAACAATGTTGGCCTCTTAGCGCTTAGAAAGTCCAATTGCAGTTTCTACAGAAAGAGTGTTTCAGAACGGCTCAGTCAAAAGTAAGGTTCAACTCTGTTAGTTGAATGCACAGAACAGAAAGAAGTTTCATACAATGCTTCTGTGTACTTTTTATTTGAATATATTCCTTTTTCAAATATTACCCTCTAAGCGCTCTGAATGTCCACTTACATTTTCTACAGAAAGAGTGTTCAGAACGGCTCAATCAAAAGTATGGTTTTACTCTGTTAGTTCAATGCACAGATCCGAAAGAAGTTTCAGAGAATGCTTCTGTGTAGTTTTTATTTGTAGATATTCTTTTTCCCAATATAGGCCTTTTAGCGGTCAGAATGTCCGATTGCAGTTTCTACAGAAAGAGTGTTTCACAACGCCTCCATCAAAAGTAAGGTTCAAATCAGTTAGTTGAATGCACAGAACTGAAAGAAGTTTCACAGAATGCTTCTGTGTAGTTTATAATTTCATATATTCCGTTTCCCACTATTACCGTATTAGCGCTCGGAATGTCCACTTGCATTTTCTACAGAAAGAGTGTTCAGAACTGCGCAATCAAAAGTATGGTTTAGCTCTGTTAGCTGAATGCACATATCAGAAATAAGTTCCACACAATGCTGCTGTGTAGTTTTTATTTGAAGATATTATTTTTCCCAATATAGGCCTCTTAGCGCTCAGAATGTCCAATTGCAGTTTCTACAGAAAGAGTGTTTCAGAACGGCTCAATCAAAAGTAAGGCTCAACTCTGTTACTTGAATGCACAGAACAGAAGGAAGTTTCATACAATGCTTCTGTGTAGTTTATATTTGAACATATTCCTTTTTCCATTATTACCCACTTAGCGCTCCGAATGTCCAGTTGCATTTTCTACAGACAGAGTGTTTCAAATCTCCACAATCAAAAGTATGCTTTAACTCTGTTAGCTGAATGCTCAGATCAGAATGAAGTTTCACAAAATGCTTCTGTGTAGCTTATATTTGAATATATTCCTTTTTCCACTACTAAACTCTTAGCGCTCAAAATGTCCAGTTGCATTTTCTACAGAAAGAGTGTTCAGAACTGCTCTATCAAAACTATGGTTTAACTCTGTTAGCTGAATGCACATATCAGAAATAAGTTTCACAGAATGATTCTGTGTAGTATTTAGTTGAACATATTCCTTTTTTACTATTACCCACTTAGCGCTCCGAATATCCACTGGCAGTTTCTACACAAAGAGTGTTTCAGAACTGCTCCTTCAAAAGTAAGGCTAAACTCTGTTAGTTGAATGCAGAGAACAGAACGGAGTCTCAGAGAATGCTTCTGTGTAGTTTTTATTTGGAGATATTCCCTTTTCCTCTATTAAAATCTTAGCGCTCCGAATGTCCACTTGCATTTTCTACAGAACGAGTGTTTCATAACTGTTCAATCAAAAGTATGGTTTAGCTCTGTTAACTGAATGCACTGATCAGAAATAAGTTTCACAGAATGCTTCTGTGTAGTTTTTATTTGAAGATATTCTTTTTCCCAATGTAGGCCTCTTAGCGCTTAGCATGTCCAATTGCAGTTTCTACAGAAAGAGTGTTTCAGAACGGCTCAATCAAAAGTAAGGTTCAACTCTGTTAGATGAATGCACAGAACAGAAAGAAGTTTCACAGAATGCTACCGTGTAGTTTATATTTGAATATATTCCTTTTTCCACTATTACCCTCTTAGCGCTCCGAATGTCCACTTGCCTTTTCTACGGAAAGAGTGTTCGGAACTGCGCAATCAAAAGTATGGTTTAACTCTGTAAGCTGAATGCACATATCAGAAATAAGTTTCACACAATTCTTCTGTGTAGTTTTTATTTGAAGATATTATTTTTCCCAATATAGGCCTCTTAGCGCTCAGAATGTCCAATTGCAGTTTCTACAGAAAGACTGTTTCAGAACGGCTCAATCAAAAGTAAGGTTCAACTCTGTTAGTTGAATGCACAGAACAGAAAGAAGTTTCATACAATGCTTCTGTGTAGTTTATATTTGAACATATTCTTTTTTCCACTATTACCCACTTAGCGCTACGAATGTCCAGTTGCATTTTCTACAGACAGAGTGTTTCAAAACTGCTCAATCAAAAGTATGGTTTAACTCTGTTAGCTGAATGCTCAGATCAGAAAGAAGTTTCACAGAATGCTTCTGTGTAGTTTATATTTGAATATATTCCTTTTTCCACTACTACGCTCTTAGCGCTCCAAATGTCCAGTTGCATTTTCTACAGAAAGAGTGTTCAGATCTGCTCAATCAAAAGTATGGTTTAACTCTGTTAGCTGAATGCACAGATCAGAAAGAAGTTTCAGAGGATGATTCTGTGTAGTTTATATTTGAAGACATTCGTTTTTCCACTATTACCTTCTTAGCGCTCCGAATCTCCACTTGCATTTACTACAGAAAGTGTGTTTCAGAACGGCTCAATCAAAACTAAGGTTCAACTCTTTTAGTTGAATGAACAGAACAGAAAGAAGTTTCACAGAATGCTTCTGTGTAGTTTTCATTTGTAGATATTCTTTTTCCCAATATAGTCCTCTTAGAGCTCAGAATGTCCAATTGCAGTTTCTACAGAAAGAGTGTTTCAGAAGGGCTCAACCTAAAGTAAGGTTCAACCCTGGTAGTTGAATGCACAGAACAGAAAGAAGTTTCACAGAATGCTTCTGTGTAGTTTATATTTGAACATATTCTTTTTTCCACTATTACCCACTTAGCGCTACGAATGTCCAGTTGCATTTTCTACAGAAAGAGTGTTCGGAACTGCCCAATCAAAAGTATGGTTTAACTCTGTTAGTTGAATGCACATATCAGAAATAAGTTTCACACAATGCTTCTGTGTAGTTTTTATTTGAAGATATTATTTTTCCCAATATAGGCCTCTTTTCGCTCAGAATGTCCAATTGCAGTTTCTACAGAAAGAGTGTTTCAGAAAGGCTCAATCAAAAGTAAGGTTCAACTCTGTTAGTTGAATGCACAGAACAGAAAGATGTTTCATACAATGCTTCTGTGTAGTTTATATTTGAACATATTCTTTTTTCCACTATTACCCACTTAGCGCTACGAATGTCCAGTTGCATTTTCTACAGACAGAGTGTTTCAAAACTGCTCAATCAAAAGTATGGTTTAACTCTGTTAGCTGAATGCTCAGATCAGAAAGAAGTTTCACAGAATGCTTCTGTGTAGTTTATATTTGAATATATTCCTTTTTCCACTACTACCCTCTTAGCGCTCCAAATGTCCAGTTGCATTATCTACAGAAAGAGTGTTCAGATCTGCTCAATCAAAAGTATGGTTTAACTCTGTTAGCTGAATTCACAGATCAGAAAGAAGTTTCACAGAATGATTCTGTGTAGTTTATATTTGAAGACATTCCTTTTTCCACTATTAACCTCTTAGCGCTCCGAATCTCCACTTGCATTTTCTACAGAAAGAGTGTTTCAGAACGGCTCAATCAAAACTAAGGTTCAATTCTTTTAGTTGAATGAACAGAACAGAAAGAAGTTTCACAGAATGCTTCTGTGTAGTTTTTATTTGTAGATATTCTTTTTCCCAATATAGGCCTCTTAGTGCTCAGAATGTCCAATTGCAGTTTCTACAGAAAGAGTGTTTCAGAACGGCTCAATCAAAAGTAAGGTTCAACCCTCGTAGTTGAATGCACAGAACAGAAAGAAGTTTCACAGAATGCTTCTGTGTAGTTTATATTTGAATATATTCATTTTTCCACTATTACCCTCCTAGCGCTCCGAATGTCCACTTGTATTTTCTACAGAAAGAGTGTTCTGAACTGCGCAATCAAAAGTATGGTTTAACTCTGTTAGCTGAATGCACATATCAGAAATAAGTTTCAAACAATGATTCTGTGTAGTTTTTATTTGAAGATATTATTTTTCCCAATATATGCCTCTTAACGCTCAGAATGTCCAATTGCAGTTTCTAGGGATAGAGGGTTTCAGAAAGGCTCAATCAAATGTAAGGTACAACTCTCTTAGTTGAATGCACAGAACAGAAAGAAGTTTCACAGAATGCTTCTGTGTAGTATTTAGTTGAAGATACTCCTATTTGGACTATTACCCACTTAGCGCTCCGAATATCCACTGGCAGTTTCTACACAAAGAGTGTTTCAGAACTGCTCCTTCAAAAGTAAGGCTCAACACTGTTAGTTGAATGCGGAGAACAGAAAGGTGTTTCAGAGAATGCTTCTGTGTAGTTTTTAATTGGAGATATTCATTTTTCCTCTATTACAATCTTAGCGCTCCGAATGTCCACTTGCATTTTCTACAAAAAGTGTTTCATAACTGCTCAATCAAAAATATGGTTTAGCTCTGTTAACTGAATTTACAGATCAGAAATAAGTTTCACAGAATGCATCTGTGTAGCTTTTATTTGGAGATATTCTTTTTCACAATGTAGGCCACTTAGCGCTTAGAATGTCCAATTGCATTTTCTACAGAAAGAGTGTTTCAGAACGGCTCAATCAAAAGTAAGGTTCAACACTGTTAGTTGAATGCACAGAACAGAAAGAAGTTTCACAGAATGCTACTGTGTAGTTTATATTTGAATATATTCCTTTTTCCACTATAACCCTCTTAGCGCTCCGAATGTCCACTTGCATTTTCTACAGAAAGAGTGTTCGGAACTGCGCAATCAAAAGTATGGTTTAACTCTGTTAGCTGAATGCACATATCAGAAATAAGTTTCACACAATGCTTCTGTGTACTTTTTATTTGAAGATATTATTTTTCCCAATATAGGCCTCTTAGCGCTCAGAATGTCCAATTGCAGTTTCTACAGAAAGAGTGTTTCAGAACGGCTCAATCAAATGTAAGGTTCAACTCTCTTAGTTGAATGCACAGAACAGAAAGAAGTTTCACAGAATGCTTCTGTGTAGTTTTTATTTGTAGATATTCTTTTTCCCAATATAGGCCTCTTAGTGCTCAGAATGTCCAATTGCAGTTTCTCCAGAAAGAGTGTTTCAGAACGGCTCAATCAAAAGTAGGGTTCAACCCTGGTAGTTGAATGCACAGAACAGAAAGAAGTTTCACAGAATGCTTCTGTGTTTTTTATATTTGAATATATTCTTTTTTCCACTATTACCCTCTTAGCGCTCCGAATGTCCACTTGCCTTTTCTACGGAAAGAGTGTTCGCAACTGCGCAATCGAAAGTATGGTTTAACTCAGTTAGCTGAATGCACATATCAGAAATAAGTTTCACACAATGCTTCTGTGTAGTTTTTATTTGAAGATATTTTTTTTCCCAATATAGGCCTCTTAGCGCTCAGAATGTCCAATTGCAGTTTGTACAGAAAGAGTGTTTCAGAACGGCTCAATCAAAAGTAAGGTTCAACCCTGGTAGTTGAATGCACAGAACAGAAAGAAGTTTCACAGAATGCTTCTGTGTAGTTTATATTTGAATATATTCCTTTTTCCACTATTACCCTCTTAGCGCTCCGAATGTCCACTTGCATTTTCTACAGAAAGAGTGTTCTGAACTGCGCAATCAAAAGTATGGTTTAACTCTGTTAGCTGAATGCACATATCAGAAATAAGTTTCAAACAATGCTTCTGTGTAGTTTTTATTTGAAGATATTATTTTTCCCAATATAGGCCTCTTAGCGCTCAGAATGTCCAATTGCAGTTTCTACAGAAAGAGTGTTTCAGAACGGCTCAATCAAATGTAAGGTTCAATTCTCTTAGTTGAATGCACAGAACATAAAGAATTTTCACAGAATGCTTCTGTGTAGTATTTAGTTGAAGATACTCCTTTTTGGACTATTACCCACATAGCGCTCCGAATATCCACTGGCAGTTTCTACACAAAGAGTGTTTCAGAACTGCTCCTTCAAAAGTAAGGCTCAACTCTGTTAGTTGAATGCGGAGAACAGAAAGATGTTTCAGAGAATGCTTCTGTGCAGTTTTTAATTGGAGATATTCATTTTTCCTCTATTACAATCTTAGCGCTCCGAATGTCCACTTGCATTTTCTACAAAAAGAGTGTTTCATTACTGCTCAATCAAAAATATGGTTTAGCTCTGTTAACTGAATTTACAGATCAGAAATAATTTTCACAGAATGCATCTGTGTAGTTTTTATTTGAAGATATTATTTTTCCCAATGTAGGCCTCTTAGCGCTTAGCATGCCCTATTGCAGTTTCTACAGAAAGAGTGTTTCAGAACGGCTCAATCAAAAGTAAGGTTCAATTCTGTTAGTTGAATGCACAGAACAGAAAGAAGTTTCACAGAATGCTACTGTGTAGTTTATATTTGAATATATTCCTTTTTCCACTATTACCCTCTTAGCGCTCCGAATGTCCAGTTGCATTTTCTACAGAAAGAGTGTTCGGAACTGCGCAATCAAAAGTATGGTTTAACTCTGTTAGCTGAATGCACATATCAGAAATAAGTTTCACACAATGCTTCTGTGTAGTTTTTATTTGAAGATATTATTTTTCCCAATATAGGCCTCTTAGCGCTCAGAATGTCCAATTGCAGTTTCTACAGAAAGACTGTTTCAGACCGGCTCAATCAAAGTAAGTTTCAACTCCGTTAGTTGAATGCACAGAACAGAAAGAAGTTTCATACAATGCTTCTGTGTATTTTATATTTGAACATATACTTTTTTCCACTATTACCCACTTAGCACTACGAATGTCCAGTTGCATTTTCTACATACAGAGTGTTTCAAAACTGCTCAATCAAAAGTATGGTTTAACTCTGTTAGCTGAATGCTCAGATCAGAAAGAAGTTTCACAGAATGCTTCTGTGTAGTTTATATTTGAATATATTCCTTTTTCCACTACTACACTCTTAGCGCTCCAAATGTCCAGTTGCATTTTCTACAGAAAGTGTGTTCAGATCTGCTCAATCAAAATTATGGTTTAACTCTGTTAGCTGAATGCACAGATCAGAAACAAGTTTCAAAGAATGATTCTGTGTAGTTTATATTTGAAGACATTCCTTTTTCCACTATTACCCACTTAACGCTCCGAATCTCCACTTGCATTTTCTACAGAAAGAGTGTTTCAGAACGGCTCAATCAAAACAAAGGTTCAACTCTTTTAGTTGAATGCACAGAACAGAAAGAAGTTTCACACAATGCTTCTGTGTAGTTTTTATTTGTAGATATTCTTTTTCCCAATATATGCCTCTTAGTTCTCAGAATGTCCAATTGCAGTAACTACAGGTAGAGTGTTTCAGAAAGGCTCAATCTAAAGTAAGGTTCAACTCTGTTAGTTGAATGCACAGAACAGAAAGAAGTTTCAGAGAATGCTACTGTGTAGTTTATATTTGAATATATTCCTTTTTCCACTATTACCCTCTTAGCGCTCCGAATGTCCACTTGCATGTTCTACAGAAAGAGTGTTCGGAACTGCGCAATCAAGAGTATGGTTTAACTCTGTTAGCTGAATGCACATACCAGAAAAAAGTTTCACACAATGCTTCTGTGTAGTTTTTATTTGAAGATATTTTTTTCCCAATATAGGCCTCTTAGCGCTCAGAATGTCCAATTGCAGTTTCTACAGAAAGAGTGTTTCAAAACGGCTCAATCAAAAGTAAGGTTCAACTCTCTTAGTTGAATGCACAGAACAGAAAGAAGTTTCACAGAATGCTTCTGTGTAGTATTTAGTTGAAGATACTCCTTTTTGGACTATTACCCACTTAGCGCTCCGAATATCCACCGGTAGTTTCTACACAATGAGTGTTTCAGAACTGCTCCTTCAAAAGTAAGGCTCAACTCTGTTAGTTGATTGCGGAGAACAGAAAGGGGATTCAGAGAATGCTTCTGTGTAGTTTTTAATTGGAGATATTCATTTTTCCTCTATTACAATCTTAGCGCTCCGAATGTCCACTTGCATTTTCTACAAAAAGAGTGTTTCATAACTGCTCAATCAAAAATATGGTTTAGCTCTGTTAACTGAATTTACAGATCAGAAATAAGTTTCACAGAATGCATCTGTGTAGTTTTTATTTGAAGATATTCTTTTTCCCAATGTAGGCCTCTTAGCGCTTAGAATGTCCAATTGCAGTTTCTACAGAAAGAGTGTTTCAGAATGGCTCAATCAAAAGGAAGGTTCAACTCTGTTAGTTGAATGCACAGAACAGAAAGAAGTTTCACAGAATGCTACTGTGTAGTTTATATTTGAATATATTCCTTTTTCCACTATTACCCTCTTAGCACTCTGAATGTCCACTTGCATTTTCTACAGAAAGAGTGTTCGGAACTGCGCAATCAAAAGTATGGTTTAACTCTGTTAGCTGAATGCACATATCAGAAATAAGTTTCACACAATGCTTCTGTGTAGTTTTTATTTGAAGATATTATTTTTCCCAACATAGGCCTCTTAGCGCTCAGAATGTCCAATTGCAGTTTCTACAGAAAGAGTGTTTCAGAACGGCTCAATCAAAAGTAAGGTTCAACTCTGTTAGTTGAATGCACAGAACAGAAAGAAGTTTCACACAATGCTTCTGTGTAGTTTATATTTGAACATATTTTTTTTCCACTATTACCCACTTAGCGCTACGAATGTCCAGTTGCATTTTCTACAGACAGAGTGTTTCAAAACTGCTCAATCAAAAGTATGGTTTAACTCTGTTAGCTGAATGCTCAGATCAGAGAGAAGTTTCACAGAATGCTTCTGTGTAGTTTATATGTGAATATATTCCTTTTTCCACGACTACCCTCGTAGGGCTCCAAATGTCCAGTTGCATTTTCTACAGAAAGAGTGTTCAGATCTGCTCAATCAAAAGTATGGTTTAACTCTGTTATCTGAATGCACAGATCAGAAAGAAGTCTCACAGAATGATTCTGTGTAGTTTATATTTGAAGACATTCTTTTTTCCACTATTACCCTCTTAGCGCTCCGAATCTCTACTTGCATTTTCTACAGAAAGAATGTTTCAGAACGGCTCAATCAAAACTAAGGTTCAACTCTTTTAGTTGAATGAACAGAACAGAAAGAAGTTTCACAGAATGCTTCTGTGTAGTTTATATTTGAATATATTCCTTTTTCCACGACTACCCTCTAAGCGCTCCAAATGTCCAGTTGCATTTTCTGCAGAAAGAGTGTTCAGATCTGCTCAATCAAAAGTATGGTTTAACTCTGTTAGCTGAATGCACAGATAAGAAAGAAGTCTCACAGAATGATTCTATGTAGTTTATATTTGAAGACATTCCTTTTTCCACTATTACCCTCTTAGCGCTCCGAATCTCCACTTGCATTTTCTACAGAAAGAGTGTTTCAGAACGGCTCAATCAAAACTAAAGTTCAACTCTTTTAGTTGAATGAACAGAACAGAAAGAAGTTTCACAGAATGCTTCTGTGTAGTTTTAATTTGTAGATATTCCTTTTCCCAATATAGACCTCTTTGCGCTCAAAATGTCCAATTGCCCTTTCTACAGAAAGAGTGTTTCAGAACGGCTCAATCAAAAGTAAGGTTCAACCCTGGTAGTTGAATGCACAGAATAGAAAGAAGTTTCACAGAATGCTTCTGTGTAGTATTTAGTTGAAGATACTCCTTTTTGGACTATTACACACTTAGCGCTCCGAATATCCACTGGTAGTTTCTACACAAAGAGAGTTTCAGAACTGCTCCTTCAAAAGTAAGGCTCAACTCTGTTAGTTGAATGCGGAGAACAGAAAGGGGATTCAGAGAATGCTTCTGTGTAGTTTTTAATTGGAGATATAACTTTTTCCTCTATTACAATCTTAGCGCTCCGAAAGTCCACTTGAATTTTCTACAAAAAGAGTGTTTCATAACTGCTCAATCAAAAATATGGTTTAGGTCTGTTAACTGAATTTACAGATCAGAAATAAGTTTCACAGAATGCATCTGTGTAGTTTTTATTTGAAGATATTCTTTTTCCCAATATAGGCCTCTTAGCGCTCAGAATTTCCAATTGAAGGTTCTACAGAAAGAGTGTTTCAGAACGGCTCAATCAAAAGTAAGGTTCAACCCTGGTAGTTGAATGCACAGAACAGAAAGAAGTTTCACAGAATAGATCTGTGTAGTTTATATTTGAATATATTACTTTTTCCACTATTACCCTCTTAGCGCTCCGAATGTCCTCTTGCATTTTCTACAGAAAGAGTGTTCTGAACTGCGCAATCAAAAGTATGGTTTAACTCTGTTAGCTGAATGCACATATGAGAAATAACTTTCAAGCAATGCTTCTGAGTAGTTTTTATTTGAAGATATTATTTTTCCCAAAATAGGCCTCTTAGCGCTCAGAATGTCCAATTGCAGTTTCTACAGAGTGTTTCAGAATGGCTCAATCAAATGTAAGGTTCAACTCTCTTAGTTGAATGCACAGAACAGAAAGAAGTTTCACAGAATGCTTCTGTGTAGTATTTAGTTGAAGATACTCCTTTTTGGACTATTACCCACTTAGCGCTCCGAATATCCACTGGCAGTTTCTACACAAAGAGTGTTTCAGAACTGCTCCTTCAAAAGTAAGTCTCAACTCTGTTAGTTGAATGCGGAGAACAGAAAGGGGTTTCAGAGAATGCTTCTGTGTAGTTTTTAATTGTAGATATTCCTTTTTCCTCTATTACAATCTTAGCGCTCCGAATGTCCACTTGCATATTCTACAAAAAGAGTGTTTCATAACTGCTCAATCAAAAATATGGTTTAGCTCTGTTAACTGAATTTACACATCAGAAATAAGTTTCACAGAATGCATCTGTGTAGTTTTTATTAGAAGATATTATTTTTCCCAATGTAGGCCTCTTAGAGCTTAGAATGTCCAATTGCAGTTTCTACAGAAAGAGTGTTTCAGAACGGCTCAATCAAAAGTAAGGTTCAACTCTGTTAGTTGAAGGCACAGAACAGAAAGTAGTTTCAGAAAATGCTACTGTGTAGTTTATATTTGAATATATTACTTTTTCCACTATTACCCTCTTAGCGCTCCGAATGTCCACTTGCATTTTCTACAGAAAGAGTGTTCGGAACTGCGCAATCAAAAGTATGGTTTAACTCTGTTAGCTAAATGCACATATCAGAAATAAGTTTCACACAATGCTTCTGTGTAGTTTTTATTTGAAGATATTATTTTTCTCCATGTAGGCCTCTTAGCGCTCAGAATGTCCAATTGCAGTTTCTACAGAAAGAGTGTTTCAGAACGGCTCAATCAAAAGTAAGGTTCAACTCTGTTAGTTGAATGCACAGAACAGAAAGAAGTTTCATACAATGCTTCTGTGTAGTTTATATTTGAACATATTCTTTTTTCCACTATTACCCACTTAGCGCTACGAATGTCCAGTTGCATTTTCTACGGAAAGAGTGTTTCAGAGCGGCTCCATCAAAACTAAGGTTCAACTCTTTTAGTTGAATGAACAGAACAGAAAGAAGTTTCACAGAATGCTTCTGTGTAGTTTTTATTTGTAGATATTCTTTTTCCCAATATAGGCCTCTTAGCGCTCAGAATTTCCAATTGAAGGTTCTACAGAAAGAGTGTTTCAGAACGGCTCAATCAAAAGTAAGGTTCAACCCTGGTAGTTGAATGCACAGAACAGAAAGAAATTTCACAGAATGCTTCTGTGTAGTTTATATTTGAATATATTACTTTTTCCACTATTACCCTCTTAGCGCTCCGAATGTCCACTTGCATTTTCTACAGAAAGAGTGGTCTGAACTGCGCAATCAAAAGTATGGTTTAACTCTGTTAGCTGAATGCACATATCAGAAATAAGTTTCAAGCAATGCTTCTGAATAGTTTTTATTTGAAGATATCATTTTTCCCAAAATAGGCCTCTTAGCGCTCAGAATGTCCAATTACAGTTTCTACAGAAAGAGTGTTTCAGAACGGCTCAATCAAATGTAAGGTTCAACTCTCTTAGTTGAATGCACAGAACAGAAAGAAGTTTCACAGAATACTTCTGTGTAGTATTTAGTTGAAGATACTCCTTTTTGGACTATTACCCACTTAGCGCTCCGAATATCCACTGGCAGTTTCTACACAAAGAGTGTTTCAGAACTGCTCCTTCAAAAGTAAGTCTCAACTCTGTTAGTTGAATGCGGAGGACAGAAAGGGGTTTCAGAGAATGCTTCTGTGTAGTTTTTAATTGGAGATATTCCTTTTTCCTCTATTACAATCTTAGTGCTCCGAATGTCCACTTGCATATTCTACAAAAAGAGTGTTTCATAACTGCTCAATCAAAAATATGGTTTAGCTCTGTTAACTGAATTTACACATCAGAAATAAGTTTCACAGAATGCATCTGTGTAGTTTTTATTTGAAGATATTATTTTTCCCAATGTAGGCCTCTTAGAGCTTAGAATGTCCAATTGCAGTTTCTACAGAAAGAGTGTTTCAGAACGGCTCAATCAAAAGTAAGGTTCAACTCTGTTAGTTGAATGAACAGAACAGAAAGAAGTTTCAGAGAATGCTACTGTGTAGTTTATATTTGAATATATTCCTTTTTCCACTATTACCCTCTTAGCGCTCCGAATGTCCACTTGCATTTTCTACAGAAAGAGTGTTCGGAACTGTGCAATCAAAAGTATGGTTTAACTCTGTTAGCTGAATGCACATATCAGAAATAAGTTTCACACAATGCTTCTGTGTAGTTTTTATTTGAAGATATTATTTTTCTCCATGTAGGCCTCTTAGCGCTCAGAATGTCCAATTGCAGTTTCTACAGAAAGAGTGTTTCAGAACGGCTCAATCAAAAGTAAGGTTCAACTCTGTTAGTTGAATGCACAGAACAGAAAGAATTTTCATACAATGCTTCTGTGTAGTTTATATTTGAACATATTCTTTTTTCCACTATTACCCACTTAGCGCTACGAATGTCCAGTTGCATTTTCTACAGACAGAGTGTTTCAAAACTGCTCAATCAAAAGTATGGTTTAACTCTGTTAGCTGAATGCTCAGATCAGAAAGAAGTTTCACAGAATGCTTCTGTGTAGTTTATATTTGAATATATTCCTTTTTCCACGACTACCCTCTAAGCGCTCCAAATGTCCAGTTGCATTTTCTACAGAAAGAGTGTTCAGATCTGTTCAATCAAAAGTATGGTTTAACTCTGTTTGTTGAATGCACAGATAAGAAAGAAGTCTCACAGAATGATTCTATGTAGTTTATATTTGAAGACATTCCTTTTTCCACTATTACCCTCTTAGCGCTCCGAATCTCCACTTGCATTTTCTACAGAAAGAGTGTTTCAGAACGGGTCAATCAAAACTAAAGTTCAACTCTTTTAGTTGAATGAACAGAACAGAAAGACGTTTCACAGAATGCTTCTGTGTAGTTTTAATTTGTAGATATTCATTTTCCCAATATAGGCCTCTTAGCGCTCAAAATGTCCAATTGCCCTTTCTACAGAAAGAGTGTTTCAGAACGGCTCAATCAAAAGTAAGTTTCAACCCTGGTAGTTGAATGCACAGAACAGAAAGAAGTTTCACAGAATGCCTCTGTGTAGTATTTAGTTGAAGATACTCCTTTTTGGACTATTACCCACTTAGCGCTCCGAATATCCACTGGTAGTTTCTACACAAAGAGTGTTTCAGAACTGCTCCTTCAAAAGTAAGGCTCAACTCTGTTAGTTGAATGCGGAGAACAGAAAGGGGATTCAGAGAATGCTTCTGTGTAGTTTTTAGTTGGAGATATTCCTTTTTCCTCTATTATAATCTTAGCGCTCCGAAAGTCCACTTGCATTTTCTACAAAAAGAGTGTTTCATAACTGCTCAATCAAAAATATGGTTTAGCTCTGTTAACTGAATTTACAGATCAGAAATAAGTTTCACAGAATGCATCTGTGTAGTTTTTATTTGAAGATATTCTTTTTCCCAATATAGGCCTCTTAGCACTCAGAATTTCCAATTGAAGGTTCTACAGAAAGAGTGTTTCAGAACGGCTCAATCAAAAGTAAGGTTCAACCGTGGTAGTTGAATGCACAGAACAGAAAGTAGTTTCAGAAAATGCTACTGTGTAGTTTATATTTGAATATATTCCTTTTTCCACTATTACCCTCTTAGCGCTCCGAATGTCCACTTGCATTTTCTACAGAAAGAGTGTTCGGAACTGCGCAATCAAAAGTATGGTTTAACTCTGTTAGCTAAATGCACATATCAGAAATAAGTTTCACACAATGCTTCTGTGTAGTTTTTATTTGAAGATATTATTTTTCTCCATGTAGGCCTCTTAGCGCTCAGAATGTCCAATTGCAGTTTCTACAGAAAGAGTGTTTCAGAACGGCTCAATCAAAAGTAAGGTTCAACTCTGTTAGTTGAAGGCACAGAACATAAAGTAGTTTCAGAAAATGCTACTGTGTAGTTTATATTTGAATATATTCCTTTTTCCACTACTACCCTCTTAGCGCTCCGAATGTCCACTTGCATTTTCTACAGAAAGAGTGTTCGGAACTGCGCAATCAAAAGTATGGTATAACTCTGTTAGCTAAATGCACATATCAGAAATAAGTTTCACACAATGCTTCTGTGTAGTTTTTATTTGAAGATATTATTTTTCTCCATGTAGGCCTCTTAGCGCTCAGAATGTCCAATTGCAGTTTCTACAGAAAGAGTGTTTCAGAACGGCTCAATCAAAAGTAAGGTTCAACTCTGTTAGTTGAATGCACAGAACAGAAAAAAGTTTCATACAATGCTTCTGTGTAGTTTATATTTGAACATATTCTTTTTTCCACTATTACCCACTTAGCGCTACGAATGTCCAGTTGCATTTTCTACAGACAGAGTGTTTCAAAACTGCTCAATCAAAAGTATGGTTTAACTCTGTTAGCTGAATGCTCAGATCAGAAAGAAGTTTCACAGAATGCTTCTGTGTAGTTTATATTTGAATATATTCCTTTTTCCACGACTACCCTCTAAGCGCTCCAAATGTCCAGTTGCATTTTCTACAGAAAGAGTGTTCAGATCTGCTCAATCAAAAGTATGGTTTAACTCTGTTAGCTGAATGCACAGATAAGAAAGAAGTCTCACAGAATGATTCTGTGTAGTTTATATTTGAAGACATTCCTTTTTCCACTATCACCCTCTTAGCGCTCCGAATCTCCACTTGCATTTTCTACAGAAAGAGTGTTTCAGAACGGCTCAATCAAAACTAAGGTTCAACTCTTTTACTTGAATGAACAGAACAGAAAGAAGTTTCACAGAATGCCTCTGTGTAGTTTTAATTTGTAGATATTCTTTTTCCCAATATAGGCCTCTTAGCGCTCAAAATGTCCAATTGCCCTTTCTACAGAAAGAGTGTTTCAGAACGGCTCAATCAAAAGTAAGGTTCAACCCTGGTAGTTGAATGCACAGAACAGAAAGAAGTTTCACAGAATGATTCTGTGTAGTTTATATTTGAATATATTCCTTTTTCCACTATTACCCTCTTAGCGCTCCGAATGTCCACTTGCATTTTCTACAGAAAGAGTGTTCTGAACTGCGCAATCAAAAGTATGGTTTAACTCTGTTAGCTGAATGCACATATCAGAAATAAGTTTCAAACAATGCTTCTGTGTAGTTTTTATTTGAAGATATTATTTTTCCCAATATAGACCTCTTAGCGCTCAGAATGTCCAATTGCAGTTTCTACATAAAGAGTGTTTCAGAACGGCTCAATCAAATGTAAGGTTCAACTCTCTTAGTTGAATGCACAGAACAGAAAGAAGTTTCACAGAATGCTTCTGTGTAGTATTCAGTTGAAGATACTCCTTTTTGGACTATTACCCACTTAGCGCTCCGAATATCCACTGGCAGTTTCTACACAAAGAGTGTTTCAGAACTGCTCCTTCAAAAGTAAGTCTCAACTCTGTTAGTTGAATGCGGAGGACAGAAAGGGGTTTCAGAGAATGCTTCTGTGTAGTTTTTAATTGGAGATATTCCTTTTTCCTCTATTACAATCTTAGCGCTCCGAATGTCCACTTGCATATTCTACAAAAAGAGTGTTTCATAACTGCTCAATCAAAAATATGGTTTAGCTCTGTTAACTGAATTTACACATCAGAAATAAGTTTCACAGAATGCATCTGTGTAATTTTTATTTGAAGATATTATTTTTCCCAATGTAGGCCTCTTAGAGCTTAGAATGTCCAATTGCAGTTTCTACTGAAAGAGTGTTTCAGAACGGCTCAATCAAAAGTAAGGTTCAAATCTGTTAGTTGAATGCACAGAACAGAAAGAAGTTTCAGAGAATGCTACTGTGTAGTTTATATTTGAATATATTCCTTTTTCCACTATTACCCTCTTAGCGCTCCGAATGTCCACTTGCATTTTCTACAGAAAGAGTGTTCGGAACTGCGCAATCAAAAGTATGGTTTAACTCTGTTAGCTGAATGCACATATCAGAAATAAGTTTCACACAATGCTTCTGGGTAGTTTTTATTTGAAGATATTATTTTTCTCCATGTAGGCCTCTTAGCGCTCAGAATGTCCAATTGCAGTTTCTACAGAAAGAGTGTTTCAGAACGGCTCAATCAAAAGTAAGGTTCAACTCTGTTAGTTGAATGCACAGAACAGAAAAAAGTTTCATACAATGCTTCTGTGTAGTTTATATTTGAACATATTCTTTTTTCCACTATTACCCACTTAGCGCTACGAATGTCCAGTTGCATTTTCTACAGACAGAGTGTTTCAAAACTGCTCAATCAAAAGTATGGTTTAACTCTGTTAGCTGAATGCTCAGATCAGAAAGAAGTTTCACAGAATGCTTCTGTGTAGTTTATATTTGAATATATTCCTTTTTCCACGACTACCCTCTAAGCGCTCCAAATGTCCAGTTGCATTTTCTACAGAAAGAGTGTTCAGATCTGCTCAATCAAAAGTATGGTTTAACTCTGTTAGCTGAATGCACAGATAAGAAAGAAGTCTCACAGAATGATTCTGTGTAGTTTATATTTGAAGACATTCCTTTTTCCACTATCACCCTCTTAGCACTCCGAATCTCCACTTGCATTTTCTACAGAAAGAGTGTTTCAGAACGGCTCAATCAAAACTAAGGTTCAACTCTTTTAGTTGAATGAACAGAACAGAAAGAAGTTTCACAGAATGCCTCTGTGTAGTTTTAATTTGTAGATATTCTTTTTCCCAATATAGGCCTCTTAGCGCTCAAAATGTCCAATTGCCCTTTCTACAGAAAGAGTGTTTCAGAACGGCTCAATCAAAAGTAAGGTTCAACCCTGGTAGTTGAATGCACAGAACAGAAAGAAATTTCACAGAATGGTTCTGTGTAGTTTATATTTGAATATATTACTTTTTCCACTATTACCCTCTTAGCGCTCCGAATGTCCACTTGCATTTTCTACAGAAAGAGTGGTCTGAACTGCGCAATCAAAAGTATGGTTTAACTCTGTTAGCTGAATGCACATATCAGAAATAAGTTTCAAGCAATGCTTCTGAATAGTTTTTATTTGAAGATATCATTTTTCCCAAAATAGGCCTCTTAGCGCTCAGAATGTCCAATTGCAGTTTCTACAGAAAGAGTGTTTCAGAACGGCTCAATCAAATGTAAGGTTCAACTCTCTTAGTTGAATGCACAGAACAGAAAGAAGTTTCACAGAATACTTCAGTGTAGTATTTAGTTGAAGATACTCCTTTTTGGACTATTACCCACTTAGCGCTCCGAATATCCACTGGCAGTTTCTACACAAAGAGTGTTTCAGAACTGCTCCTTCAAAAGTAAGTCTCAACTCTGTTAGTTGAATGCGGAGGACAGAAAGAGGTTTCAGAGAATGCTTCTGTGTAGTTTTTAATTGGAGATATTCCTTTTTCCTCTATTACAATCTTAGCGCTCCGAATGTCCATTTGCATATTCTACAAAAAGAGTGTTTCATAACTGCTCAATCAAAAATATGGTTTAGCTCTGTTAACTGAATTTACACATCAGAAATAAGTTTCACAGAATGCATCTGTGTAGTTTTTATTTGAAGATATTATTTTTCCCAATGTAGGCCTCTTAGAGCTTAGAATGTCCAATTGCAGTTTCTACAGAAAGAGTGTTTCAGAACGGCTCAATCAAAAGTAAGGTTCAACTCTGTTAGTTGAATGAACAGAACAGAAAGAAGTTTCAGAGAATGCTACTGTGTAGTTTATATTTGAATATATTCCTTTTTCCACTATTACCCTCTTAGCGCTCCGAATGTCCACTTGCATTTTCTACAGAAAGAGTGTTCGGAACTGCGCAATCAAAAGTATGGTTTAACCCTGTTAGCTGAATGCACATATCAGAAATAAGTTTCACACAATGCTTCTGTGTAGTTTTTATTTGAAGATATTATTTTTCTCCATGTAGGCCTCTTAGCGCTCAGAATGTCCAATTGCAGTTTCTACAGAAAGAGTGTTTCAGAACGGCTCAATCAAAAGTAAGGTTCAACTCTGTTAGTTGAATGCACAGAACAGAAAGAAGTTTCATACAATGCTTCTGTGTAGTTTATATTTGAACATATTCTTTTTTCCACTATTACCCACTTAGCGCTACGAATGTCCAGTTGCATTTTCTACAGACAGAGTGTTTCAAAACTGCTCAATCAAAAGTATGGTTTAACTTTGTTAGCTGAATGCTCAGATCAGAAAGAAGTTTCACAGAATGCTTCTGTGTAGTTTATATTTGAATATATTCCTTTTTCCACGACTACCCTCGAAGCGCTCCAATTGTCCAGTTGCATTTTCTACAGAAAGAGTGTTCAGATCTGCTCAATCAAAAGTATGGTTTAACTCTGTTAGCTGAATGCACAGATAAGAAAGAAGTCTCACAGAATGATTCTATGTAGTTTATATTTGAAGACATTCCTTTTTCCACTATTACCCTCTTAGCGCTCCGAATCTCCACTTGCATTTTCTACAGAAAGAGTGTTTCAGAACGGGTCAATCAAAACTAAAGTTCAACTCTTTTAGTTGAATGAACAGAACAGAAAGACGTTTCACAGAATGCTTCTGTGTAGTTTTAATTTGTAGATATTCTTTTTCCCAATATAGGCCTCTTAGCGCTCAAAATGTCCAATTGCCCTTTCTACAGAAAGAGTGTTTCAGAACGGCTCAATCAAAAGTAAGTTTCAACCCTGGTAGTTGAATGCACAGAACAGAAAGAAGTTTCACAGAATGCCTCTGTGTAGTATTTAGTTGAAGATACTCCTTTTTGGACTATTACCCACTTAGCGCTCCGAATATCCACTGGTAGTTTCTACACAAAGAGTGTTTCAGAACTGCTCCTTCAAAAGTAAGGCTCAACTCTGTTAGTTGAATGCGGAGAACAGAAAGAGGATTCAGAGAATGCTTCTGTGTAGTTTTTAATTGGAGATATTCCTTTTTCCTCTATTATAATCTTAGCGCTCCGAAAGTCCACTTGCATTTTCTACAAAAAGAGTGTTTCATAACTGCTCAATCAAAAATATGGTTTAGCTCTGTTAACTGAATTTACAGATCAGAAATAAGTTTCACAGAATGCATCTGTGTAGTTTTTATTTGAAGATATTCTTTTTCCCAATATAGGCCTCTTAGCACTCAGAATTTCCAATTGAAGGTTCTACAGAAAGAGTGTTTCAGAACGGCTCAATCAAAAGTAAGGTTCAACCGTGGTAGTTGAATGCACAGAACAGAAAGTAGTTTCAGAAAATGCTACTGTGTAGTTTATATTTGAATATATTCCTTTTTCCACTATTACCCTCTTAGCGCTCCGAATGTCCACTTGCATTTTCTACAGAAAGAGTGTTCGGAACTGCGCAATCAAAAGTATGGTTTAACTCTGTTAGCTAAATGCACATATCAGAAATAAGTTTCACACAATGCTTCTGTGTAGTTTTTATTTGAAGATATTATTTTTCTCCATGTAGGCCTCTTAGCGCTCAGAATGTCCAATTGCAGTTTCTACAGAAAGAGTGTTTCAGAACGGCTCAATCAAAAGTAAGGTTCAACTCTGTTAGTTGAAGGCACAGAACAGAATGTAGTTTCAGAAAATGCTACTGTGTAGTTTATATTTGAATATATTCCTTTTTCCACTACTGCCCTCTTAGCGCTCCGAATGTCCACTTGCATTTTCTACAGAAAGAGTGTTCGGAACTGCGCAATCAAAAGTATGGTATAACTCTGTTAGCTAAATGCACATATCAGAAATAAGTTTCACACAATGCTTCTGTGTAGTTTTTATTTGAAGATATTATTTTTCCCAATATAGACCTCTTAGCGCTCAGAATGTCCAATTGCAGTTTCTACAGAAAGAGTGTTTCAGAACGGCTCAATCAAATGTAAGGTTAAACTCTCTTAGTTGAATGCACAGAACAGAAAGAAGTTTCACAGAATGCTTCTGTGTAGTATTTAGTTGAAGATACTCCTTTTTGGACTATTACCCAGTTAGCGCTCCGAATATCCACTGGCAGTTTCTACACAAAGAGTGTTTCAGAACTGCTCCTTCAAAAGTAAGTCTCAACTCTGTTAGTTGAATGCGGAGGACAGAAAGGGGTTTCAGAGAATGCTTCTGGGTAGTTTTTAATTGGAGATATTCCTTTTTCCTCTATTACAATCTTAGCGCTCCGAATGTCCACTTGCATATTCTACAAAAAGAGTGTTTCATAACTGCTCAATCAAAAATATGGTTTAGCTCTGTTAACTGAATTTACACATCAGAAATAAGTTTCACAGAATGCATCTGTGTAATTTTTATTTGAAGATATTATTTTTCCCAATGTAGGCCTCTTAGAGCTTAGAATGTCCAATTGCAGTTTCTACTGAAAGAGTGTTTCAGAACGGCTCAAACAAAAGTAAGGTTCAAATCTGTTAGTTGAATGCACAGAACAGAAAGAAGTTTCAGAGAATGCTACTGTGTAGTTTATATTTGAATATATTCCTTTTTCCACTATTACCCTCTTAGCGCTCCGAATGTCCACTTGCATTTTCTACAGAAAGAGTGTTCGGAACTGCGCAATCAAAAGTATGGTTTAACTCTGTTAGCTGAATGCACATATCAGAAATAAGTTTCACACAATGCTTCTGGGTAGTTTTTATTTGAAGATATTATTTTTCTCCATGTAGGCCTCTTAGCGCTCAGAATGTCCAATTGCAGTTTCTACAGAAAGAGTGTTTCAGAACGGCTCAATCAAAAGTAAGGTTCAACTCTGTTAGTTGAATGCACAGAACAGAAAAAAGTTTCATACAATGCTTCTGTGTAGTTTATATTTGAACATATTCTTTTTTCCACTATTACCCACTTAGCGCTACGAATGTCCAGTTGCATTTTCTACAGACAGTGTGTTTCAAAACTGCTCAATCAAAAGTATGGTTTAACTCTGTTAGCTGAATGCTCAGATCAGAAAGAAGTTTCACAGAATGCTTCTGTGTAGTTTATATTTGAATATATTCCTTTTTCCACGACTACCCTCTAAGCGCTCCAAATGTCCAGTTGCATTTTCTACAGAAAGAGTGTTCAGATCTGCTCAATCAAAAGTATGGTTTAACTCTGTTAGCTGAATGCACAGATAAGAAAGAAGTCTCACAGAATGATTCTGTGTAGTTTATATTTGAAGACATTCCTTTTTCCACTATCACCCTCTTAGCACTCCGAATCTCCACTTGCATTTTCTACAGCAAGAGTGTTTCAGAACGGCTCAATCAAAACTAAGGTTCAACTCTTTTAGTTGAATGAACAGAACAGAAAGAAGTTTCACAGAATGCCTCTGTGTAGTTTTAATTTGTAGATATTCTTTTTCCCAATATAGGCCTCTTAGCGCTCAAAATGTCCAATTGCCCTTTCTACAGAAAGAGTGTTTCAGAACGGCTCAATCAAAAGTAAGGTTCAACCCTGGTAGTTGAATGCACAGAACAGAAAGAAGTTTCACAGAATGATTCTGTGTAGTTTATATTTGAATATATTCCTTTTTCCACTATTACCCTCTTAGCGCTCCGAATGTCCACTTGCATTTTCTACAGAAAGAGTGTTCTGAACTGCGCAATCAAAAGTATGGTTTAACTCTGTTAGCTGAATGCACATATCAGAAATAAGTTTCAAACAATGCTTCTGTGTAGTTTTTATTTGAAGATATTATTTTTCCCAATATAGACCTCTTAGCGCTCAGAATGTCCAATTGCAGTTTCTACAGAAAGAGTGTTTCAGAACGGCTCAATCAAATGTAAGGTTCAACTCTCTTAGTTGAATGCACAGAACAGAAAGAAGTTTCACAGAATGCTTCTGTGTAGTATTTAGTTGAAGATACTCCTTTTTGGACTATTACCCACTTAGCGCTCCGAATATCCACTGGCAGTTTCTACACAAAGAGTGTTTCAGAACTGCTCCTTCAAAAGTAAGTCTCAACTCTGTTAGTTGAATGCGGAGGACAGAAAGGGGTTTCAGAGAATGCTTCTGTGTAGTTTTTAATTGGAGATATTACTTTTTCCTCTATTACAATCTTAGCGCTCCGAATGTCCACTTGCATATTCTACAAAAAGAGTGTTTCATAACTGCTCAATCAAAAATATGGTTTAGCTCTGTTAACTGAATTTACACATCAGAAATAAGTTTCACAGAATGCATCTGTGTAATTTTTATTTGAAGATATTATTTTTCCCAATGTAGGCCTCTTAGAGCTTAGAATGTCCAATTGCAGTTTCTACTGAAAGAGTGTTTCAGAACGGCTCAAACAAAAGTAAGGTTCAAATCTGTTAGTTGAATGCACAGAACAGAAAGAAGTTTCAGAGAATGCTACTGTGTAGTTTATATTTGAATATATTCCTTTTTCCACTATTACCCTCTTAGCGCTCCGAATGTCCAATTGCATTTTCTACAGAAAGAGTGTTCGGAACTGCGCAATCAAAAGTATGGTTTAACTCTGTTAGCTGAATGCACATATCAGAAATAAGTTTCACACAATGCTTCTGGGTAGTTTTTATTTGAAGATATTATTTTTCTCCATGTAGGCCTCTTAGCGCTCAGAATGTCCAATTGCAGTTTCTACAGAAAGAGTGTTTCAGAACGGCTCAATCAAAAGTAAGGTTCAACTCTGTTAGTTGAATGCACAGAACAGAAAAAAGTTTCATACAATGCTTCTGTGTAGTTTATATTTGAACATATTCTTTTTTCCACTATTACCCACTTAGCGCTACGAATGTCCAGTTGCATTTTCTACAGACAGTGTGTTTCAAAACTGCTCAATCAAAAGTATGGTTTAACTCTGTTAGCTGAATGCTCAGATCAGAAAAAAGTTTCACAGAATGCTTCTGTGTAGTTTATATTTGAATATATTCCTTTTTCCACGACTACCCTCTAAGCGCTCCAAATGTCCAGTTGCATTTTCTACAGAAAGAGTGTTCAGATCTGCTCAATCAAAAGTATGGTTTAACTCTGTTAGCTGAATGCACAGATAAGAAAGAAGTCTCACAGAATGATTCTGTGTAGTTTATATTTGAAGACATTCCTTTTTCCACTATCACCCTCTTAGCACTCCGAATCTCCACTTGCATTTTCTACAGCAAGAGTGTTTCAGAACGGCTCAATCAAAACTAAGGTTCAACTCTTTTAGTTGAATGAACAGAACAGAAAGAAGTTTCACAGAATGCCTCTGTGTAGTTTTAATTTGTAGATATTCTTTTTCCCAATATAGGCCTCTTAGCGCTCAAAATGTCCAATTGCCCTTTCTACAGAAAGAGTGTTTCAGAACGGCTCAATCAAAAGTAAGGTTCAACCCTGGTAGTTGAATGCACAGAACAGAAAGAAGTTTCACAGAATGATTCTGTGTAGTTTATATTTGAATATATTCCTTTTTCCACTATTACCCTCTTAGCGCTCCGAATGTCCACTTGCATTTTCTACAGAAAGAGTGTTCGGAACTGCGCAATCAAAAGTATGGTTTAACTCTGTTAGCTGAATGCACATATCAGAAATAAGTTTCACACAATGCTTCTGTGTAGTTTTTATTTGAAGATATTATTTTTCCCAATGTAGACCTCTTAGCGCTCAGAATGTCCAATTGCAGTTTCTACAGAAAGAGTGTTTCAGAACGGCTCAATCAAATGTAAGGTTCAACTCTCTTAGTTGAATGCACAGAACAGAAAGAAGTTTCACAGAATGCTTCTGTGTAGTATTTAGTTGAAGATACTCCTTTTTGGACTATTACCCACTTAGCGCTCCGAATATCCACTGGCAGTTTCTACACAAAGAGTGTTTCAGAACTGCTCCTTCAAAAGTAAGTCTCAACTCTGTTATTTGAATGCGGAGGACAGAAAGGGGTTTCAGAGAATGCTTCTGTGTAGTTTTTAATTGGAGATATTCCTTTTTCCTCTATTACAATCTTAGCGCTCCGAATGTCCACTTGCATATTCTACAAAAAGAGTGTTTCATAACTGCTCAATCAAAAATATGGTTTAGCTCTGTTAACTGAATTTACACATCAGAAATAAGTTTCACAGAATGCATCTGTGTAATTTTTATTTGAAGATATTATTTTTCCCAATGTAGGCCTCTTAGAGCTTAGAATGTCCAATTGCAGTTTCTACTGAAAGAGTGTTTCAGAACGGCTCAATCAAAAGTAAGGTTCAACTCTGTTAGTTGAATGCACAGAACAGAAAGAAGTTTCAGAGAATGCTACTGTGTAGTTTATATTTGAATATATTCCTTTTTCCACTATTACCCTCTTAGCGCTCCGAATGTCCACTTGCATTTTCTACAGAAAGAGTGTTCGGAACTGCGCAATCAAAAGTATGGTTTAACTCTGTTAGCTGAATGCACATATCAGAAATAAGTTTCACACAATGCTTCTGTGTAGTTTTTATTTGAAGATATTATTTTTCTCCATGTAGGCCTCTTAGCGCTCAGAATGTCCAATTGCAGTTTCTACAGAAAGAGTGTTTCAGAACGGCTCAATCAAAAGTAAGGTTCAACTCTGTTAGTTGAATGCACAGAACAGAAAAAAGTTTCATACAATGCTTCTGTGTAGTTTATATTTGAACATATTCTTTTTTCCACTATTACCCACTTAGCGCTACGAATGTCCAGTTGCATTTTCTACAGACAGAGTGTTTCAAAACTGCTCAATCAAAAGTATGGTTTAACTCTGTTAGCTGAATGCTCAGATCAGAAAGAAGTTTCACAGAATGCTTCTGTGTAGGTTATATTTGAATATATTCCTTTTTCCACGACTACCCTCTAAGCGCTCCAAATGTCCAGTTGCATTTTCTACAGAAAGAGTGTTCAGATCTGCTCAATCAAAAGTATGGTTTAACTCTGTTAGCTGAATGCACAGATAAGAAAGAAGTCTCACAGAATGATTCTGTGTAGTTTATATTTGAAGACATTCCTTTTTCCACTATCACCCTCTTAGCGCTCCGAATCTCCACTTGCATTTTCTACAGCAAGAGTGTTTCAGAACGGCTCAATCAAAACTAAGGTTCAACTCTTTTAGTTGAATGAACAGAACAGAAAGAAGTTTCACAGAATGCCTCTGTGTAGTTTTAATTTGTAGATATTCTTTTTCCCAATATAGGCCTCTTAGCGCTCAAAATGTCCAATTGCCCTTTCTACAGAAAGAGTGTTTCAGAACGGCTCAATCAAAAGTAAGGTTCAACCCTGGTAGTTGAATGCACAGAACAGAAAGAAGTTTCACAGAATGATTCTGTGTAGTTTATATTTGAATATATTCCTTTTTCCACTATTACCCTCTTAGCGCTCCGAATGTCCACTTGCATTTTCTACAGAAAGAGTGTTCTGAACTGCGCAATCAAAAGTATGGTTTAACTCTGTTAGCTGAATGCACATATCAGAAATAAGTTTCAAACAATGCTTCTGTGTAGTTTTTATTTGAAGATATTATTTTTCCCAATATAGACCTCTTAGCGCTCAGAATGTCCAATTGCAGTTTCTACAGAAAGAGTGTTTCAGAACGGCTCAATCAAATGTAAGGTTCAACTCTCTTAGTTGAATGCACAGAACAGAAAGAAGTTTCACAGAATGCTTCTGTGTAGTATTTAGTTGAAGATACTCCTTTTTGGACTATTACCCACTTAGCGCTCCGAATATCCACTGGCAGTTTCTACACAAAGAGTGTTTCAGAACTGCTCCTTCAAAAGTAAGTCTCAACTCTGTTAGTTGAATGCGGAGGACAGAAAGGGGTTTCAGAGAATGCTTCTGTGTAGTTTTTAATTGGAGATATTCCTTTTTCCTCTATTACAATCTTAGCGCTCCGAATGTCCACTTGCATATTCTACAAAAAGAGTGTTTCATAACTGCTCAATCAAAAATATGGTTTAGCTCTGTTAACTGAATTTACACATCAGAAATAAGTTTCACAGAATGCATCTGTGTAATTTTTATTTGAAGATATTATTTTTCCCAATGTAGGCCTCTTAGAGCTTAGAATGTCCAATTGCAGTTTCTACTGAAAGAGTGTTTCAGAACGGCTCAATCAAAAGTAAGGTTCAACTCTGTTAGTTGAATGCACAGAACAGAAAGAAGTTTCAGAGAATGCTACTGTGTAGTTTATATTTGAATATATTCCTTTTTCCACTATTACCCTCTTAGCGCTCCGAATGTCCACTTGCATTTTCTACAGAAAGAGTGTTCGGAACTGTGCAATCAAAAGTATGGTTTAACTCTGTTAGCTGAATGCACATATCAGAAATAAGTTTCACACAATGCTTCTGTGTAGTTTTTATTTGAAGATATTATTTTTCTCCATGTAGGCCTCTTAGCGCTCAGAATGTCCAATTGCAGTTTCTACAGAAAGAGTGTTTCAGAACGGCTCAATCAAAAGTAAGGTTCAACTCTGTTAGTTGAATGCACAGAACAGAAAAAAGTTTCATACAATGCTTCTGTGTAGTTTATATTTGAACATATTCTTTTTTCCACTATTACCCACTTAGCGCTACGAATGTCCAGTTGCATTTTCTACAGACAGAGTGTTTCAAAACTGCTCAATCAAAAGTATGGTTTAACTCTGTTAGCTGAATGCTCAGATCAGAAAGAAGTTTCACAGAATGCTTCTGTGTAGTTTATATTTGAATATATTCCTTTTTCCACGACTACCCTCTAAGCGCTCCAAATGTCCAGTTGCATTTTCTACAGAAAGAGTGTTCAGATCTGCTCAATCAAAAGTATGGTTTAACTCTGTTAGCTGAATGCACAGATAAGAAAGAAGTCTCACAGAATGATTCTGTGTAGTTTATATTTGAAGACATTCCTTTTTCCACTATCACCCTCTTAGCGCTCCGAATCTCCACTTGCATTTTCTACAGCAAGAGTGTTTCAGAACGGCTCAATCAAAACTAAGGTTCAACTCTTTTAGTTGAATGAACAGAACAGAAAGAAGTTTCACAGAATGCCTCTGTGTAGTTTTAATTTGTAGATATTCTTTTTCCCAATATAGGCCTCTTAGCGCTCAAAATGTCCAATTGCCCTTTCTACAGAAAGAGTGTTTCAGAACGGCTCAATCAAAAGTAAGGTTCAACCCTGGTAGTTGAATGCACAGAACAGAAAGAAGTTTCAGAGAATGATTCTGTGTAGTTTATATTTGAATATATTCCTTTTTCCACTATTACCCTCTTAGCGCTCCGAATGTCCACTTGCATTTTATACAGAAAGAGTGTTCTGAACTGCGCAATCAAAAGTATGGTTTAACTCTGTTAGCTGAATGCACATATCAGAAATAAGTTTCAAACAATGCTTCTGTGTAGTTTTTATTTGAAGATATTATTTTTCCAAATATAGACCTCTTAGCGCTCAGAATGTCCAATTGCAGTTTCTACAGAAAGAGTGTTTCAGAACGGCTCAATCAAATGTAAGGTTCAACTCTCTTAGTTGAATGCACAGAACAGAAAGAAGTTTCACAGAATGCTTCTGTGTAGTATTTAGTTGAAGATACTCCTTTTTGGACTATTACCCACTTAGCGCTCCGAATATCCACTGGCAGTTTCTACACAAAGAGTGTTTCAGAACTGCTCCTTCAAAAGTAAGTCTCAACTCTGTTAGTTGAATGCGGAGGACAGAAAGGGGTTTCAGAGAATGCTTCTGTGTGGTTTTTAATTGGAGATATTCCTTTTTCCTCTATTACAATCTTAGCGCTCCGAATGTCCACTTGCATATTCTACAAAAAGAGTGTTTCATAACTGCTCAATCAAAAATATGGTTTAGCTCTGTTAACTGAATTTACACATCAGAAATAAGTTTCACAGAATGCATCTGTGTAATTTTTATTTGAAGATATTATTTTTCCCAATGTAGGCCTCTTAGAGCTTAGAATGTCCAATTGCAGTTTCTACTGAAAGAGTGTTTCAGAACGGCTCAATCAAAAGTAAGGTTCAACTCTGTTAGTTGAATGCACAGAACAGAAAGAAGTTTCAGAGAATGCTACTGTGTAGTTTATATTTGAATATATTCCTTTTTCCACTATTACCCTCTTAGCGCTCAGAATGTCCAATTGCAGTTTCTACAGAAAGAGTGTTTCAGAACGGCTCAATCAAAAGTAAGGTTCAACTCTGTTAGTTGAATGCACAGAACAGAAAAAAGTTTCATACAATGCTTGTGTGTAGTTTATATTTGAACATATTCTTTTTTCCACTATTACCCACTTAGCGCTACGAATGTCCAGTTGCATTTTCTACAGACAGAGTGTTTCAAAACTGCTCAATCAAAAGTATGGTTTAACTCTGTTAGCTGAATGCTCAGATCAGAAAGAAGATTCACAGAATGCTTCTGTGTAGTTTATATTTGAATATATTCCTTTTTCACGACTACCCTCTAAGCGCTCCAAATGTCCAGTTGCATTTTCTACAGAAAGAGTGTTCAGATCTGCTCAATCAAAAGTATGGTTTAACTCTGTTTGCTGAATGCACAGATAAGAAAGAAGTCTCACAGAATGATTCTGTGTAGTTTATATTTGAAGACATTCCTTTTTCCACTATCACCCTCTTAGCGCTCCGAATCTCCACTTGCATTTTCTACAGCAAGAGTGTTTCAGAACGGCTCAATCAAAACTAAGGTTCAACTCTTTTAGTTGAATGAACAGAACAGAAAGAAGTTTCACAGAATTCCTCTGTGTAGTTTTAATTTGTAGATATTCTTTTTCCCAATATAGGCCTCTTAGCGCTCAAAATGTCCAATTGCCCTTTCTACAGAAAGAGTGTTTCAGAACGGCTCAATCAAAAGTAAGGTTCAACCCTGGTAGTTGAATGCACAGAACAGAAAGAAGTTTCACAGAATGATTCTGTGTAGTTTATATTTGAATATATTCCTTTTTCCACTATTACCCTCTTAGCGCTCCGAATGTCCACTTGCATTTTCTACAGAAAGAGTGTTCTGAACTGCGCAATCAAAAGTATGGTTTAACTCTGTTAGCTGAATGCACATATCAGAAATAAGTTTCAAACAATGCTTCTGTGTAGTTTTTATTTGAAGATATTATTTTTCCCAATATAGACCTCTTAGCGCTCAGAATGTCCAATTGCAGTTTCTACAGAAAGAGTGTTTCAGAACGGCTCAATCAAATGTAAGGTTCAACTCTCTTAGTTGAATGCACAGAACAGAAAGAAGTTTCACAGAATGCTTCTGTGTAGTATTTAGTTGAAGATACTCCTTTTTGGACTATTACCCACTTAGCGCTCCGAATATCCACTGGCAGTTTCTACACAAAGAGTGTTTCAGAACTGCTCCTTCAAAAGTAAGTCTCAACTCTGTTAGTTGAATGCGGAGGACAGAAAGGGGTTTCAGAGAATGCTTCTGTGTAGTTTTTAATTGGAGATATTCCTTTTTCCTCTATTACAATCTTAGCGCTCCGAATGTCCACTTGCATATTCTACAAAAAGAGTGTTTCATAACTGCTCAATCAAAAATATGGTTTAGCTCTGTTAACTGAATTTACACATCAGAAATAAGTTTCACAGAATGCATCTGTGTAATTTTTATTTGAAGATATTATTTTTCCCAATGTAGGCCTCTTAGAGCTTAGAATGTCCAATTGCAGTTTCTACTGAAAGAGTGTTTCAGAACGGCTCAATCAAAAGTAAGGTTCAACTCTGTTAGTTGAATGCACAGAACAGAAAGAAGTTTCAGAGAATGCTACTGTGTAGTTTATATTTGAATATATTCCTTTTTCCACTATTACCCTCTTAGCGCTCCGAATGTCCACTTGCATTTTCTACAGAAAGAGTGTTCGGAACTGCGCAATCAAAAGTATGGTTTAACTCTGTTAGCTGAATGCACATATCAGAAATAAGTTTCACACAATGCTTCTGTGTAGTTTTTATTTGAAGATATTATTTTTCTCCATGTAGGCCTCTTAGCGCTCAGAATGTCCAATTGCAGTTTCTACAGAAAGAGTGTTTCAGAACGGCTCAATCAAAAGTAAGGTTCAACTCTGTTAGTTGAATGCACAGAACAGAAAAAAGTTTCATACAATGCTTCTGTGTAGTTTATATTTGAACATATTCTTTTTTCCACTATTACCCACTTAGCGCTACGAATGTCCAGTTGCATTTTCTACAGACAGAGTGTTTCAAAACTGCTCAATCAAAAGTATGGTTTAACTCTGTTAGCTGAATGCTCAGATCAGAAAGAAGTTTCACAGAATGCTTCTGTGTAGTTTATATTTGAATATATTACTTTTTCCACGACTACCCTCTAAGCGCTCCAAATGTCCAGTTGCATTTTCTACAGAAAGAGTGTTCAGATCTGCTCAATCAAAAGTATGGTTTAACTCTGTTAGCTGAATGCACAGATAAGAAAGAAGTCTCACAGAATGATTCTGTGTAGTTTATATTTGAAGACATTCCTTTTTCCACTATCACCCTCTTAGCGCTCCGAATCTCCACTTGCATTTTCTACAGCAAGAGTGTTTCAGAACGGCTCAATCAAAACTAAGGTTCAACTCTTTTAGTTGAATGAACAGAACAGAAAGAAGTTTCACAGAATGCCTCTGTGTAGTTTTAATTTGTAGATATTCTTTTTCCCAATATAGGCCTCTTAGCGCTCAAAATGTCCAATTGCCCTTTCTACAGAAAGAGTGTTTCAGAACGGCTCAATCAAAAGTAAGGTTCAACCCTGGTAGTTGAATGCACAGAACAGAAAGAAGTTTCACAGAATGATTCTGTGTAGTTTATATTTGAATATAGTCCTTTTTCCACTATTACCCTCTTAGCGCTCCGAATGTCCACTTGCATTTTCTACAGAAAGAGTGTTCTGAACTGCGCAATCAAAAGTATGGTTTAACTCTGTTAGCTGAATGCACATATCAGAAATAAGTTTCAAACAATGCTTCTGTGTAGTTTTTATTTGAAGATATTATTTTTCCCAATATAGACCTCTTAGCGCTCAGAATGTCCAATTGCAGTTTCTACAGAAAGAGTGTTTCAGAACGGCTCAATCAAATGTAAGGTTCAACTCTCTTAGTTGAATGCACAGAACAGAAAGAAGTTTCACAGAATGCTTCTGTGTAGTATTTAGTTGAAGATACTCCTTTTTGGACTATTACCCACTTAGCGCTCCGAATATCCACTGGCAGTTTCTACACAAAGAGTGTTTCAGAACTGCTCCTTCAAAAGTAAGTCTCAACTGTGTTAGTTGAATGCGGAGGACAGAAAGGGGTTTCAGAGAATGCTTCTGTGTAGTTTTTAATTGGAGATATTCCTTTTTCCTCTATTACAATCTTAGCGCTCCGAATGTCCACTTGCATATTCTACAAAAAGAGTGTTTCATAACTGCTCAATCAAAAATATGGTTTAGCTCTGTTAACTGAATTTACACATCAGAAATAAGTTTCACAGAATGCATCTGTGTAATTTTTATTTGAAGATATTATTTTTCCCAATGTAGGCCTCTTAGAGCTTAGAATGTCCAATTGCAGTTTCTACTGAAAGAGTGTTTCAGAACGGCTCAATCAAAAGTAAGGTTCAACTCTGTTAGTTGAATGCACAGAACAGAAAGAAGTTTCAGAGAATGCTACTGTGTAGTTTATATTTGAATATATTCCTTTTTCCACTATTACCCTCTTAGCGCTCCGAATGTCCACTTGCATTTTCTACAGAAAGAGTGTTCGGAACTGCGCAATCAAAAGTATGGTTTAACTCTGTTAGCTGAATGCACATATCAGAAATAAGTTTCACACAATGCTTCTGTGTAGTTTTTATTTGAAGATATTATTTTTCTCCATGTAGGCCTCTTAGCGCTCAGAATGTCCAATTGCAGTTTCTACAGAAAGAGTGTTTCAGAACGGCTCAATCAAAAGTAAGGTTCAACTCTGTTAGTTGAATGCACAGAACAGAAAAAAGTTTCATACAATGCTTCTGTGTAGTTTATATTTGAACATATTCTTTTTTCCACTATTACCCACTTAGCGCTACGAATGTCCAGTTGCATTTTCTACAGACAGAGTGTTTCAAAACTGCTCAATCAAAAGTATGGTTTAACTCTGTTAGCTGAATGCTCAGATCAGAAAGAAGTTTCACAGAATGCTTCTGTGTAGTTTATATTTGAATATATTCCTTTTTCCACGACTACCCTCTAAGCGCTCCAAATGTCCAGTTGCATTTTCTACAGAAAGAGTGTTCAGATCTGCTCAATCAAAAGTATGGTTTAACTCTGTTAGCTGAATGCACAGATAAGAAAGAAGTCTCACAGAATGATTCTGTGTAGTTTATATTTGAAGACATTCCTTTTTCCACTATCACCCTCTTAGCGCTCCGAATCTCCACTTGCATTTTCTACAGCAAGAGTGTTTCAGAACGGCTCAATCAAAACTAAGGTTCAACTCTTTTAGTTGAATGAACAGAACAGAAAGAAGTTTCACAGAATGCCTCTGTGTAGTTTTAATTTGTAGATATTCTTTTTCCCAATATAGGCCTCTTAGCGCTCAAAATGTCCAATTGCCCTTTCTACAGAAAGAGTGTTTCAGAACGGCTCAATCAAAAGTAAGGTTCAACCCTGGTAGTTGAATGCACAGAACAGAAAGAAGTTTCACAGAATGATTCTGTGTAGTTTATATTTGAATATATTCCTTTTTCCACTATTACCCTCTTAGCGCTCCGAATGTCCACTTGCATTTTCTACAGAAAGAGTGTTCTGAACTGCGCAATCAAAAGTATGGTTTAACTCTGTTAGCTGAATGCACATATCAGAAATAAGTTTCAAACAATGCTTCTGTGTAGTTTTTATTTGAAGATATTATTTTTCCCAATATAGACCTCTTAGCGCTCAGAATGTCCAATTGCAGTTTCTACAGAAAGAGTGTTTCAGAACGGCTCAATCAAATGTAAGGTTCAACTCTCTTAGTTGAATGCACAGAACAGAAAGAAGTTTCACAGAATGCTTCTGTGTAGTATTTAGTTGAAGATACTCCTTTTTGGACTATTACCCACTTAGCGCTCCGAATATCCACTGGCAGTTTCTACACAAAGAGTGTTTCAGAACTGCTCCTTCAAAAGTAAGTCTCAACTCTGTTAGTTGAATGCGGAGGACAGAAAGGGGTTTCAGAGAATGCTTCTGTGTAGTTTTTAATTGGAGATATTCCTTTTTCCTCTATTACAATCTTAGCGCTCCGAATGTCCACTTGCATATACTACAAAAAGAGTGTTTCATAACTGCTCAATCAAAAATATGGTTTAGCTCTGTTAACTGAATTTACACATCAGAAATAAGTTTCACAGAATGCATCTGTGTAATTTTTATTTGAAGATATTATTTTTCCCAATGTAGGCCTCTTAGAGCTTAGAATGTCCAATTGCAGTTTCTACTGAAAGAGTGTTTCAGAACGGCTCAAACAAAAGTAAGGTTCAAATCTGTTAGTTGAATGCACAGAACAGAAAGAAGTTTCAGAGAATGCTACTGTGTAGTTTATATTTGAATATATTCCTTTTTCCACTATTACCCTCTTAGCGCTCCGAATGTCCAATTGCATTTTCTACAGAAAGAGTGTTCGGAACTGCGCAATCAAAAGTATGGTTTAACTCTGTTAGCTGAATGCACATATCAGAAATAAGTTTCACACAATGCTTCTGGGTAGTTTTTATTTGAAGATATTATTTTTCTCCATGTAGGCCTCTTAGCGCTCAGAATGTCCAATTGCAGTTTCTACAGAAAGAGTGTTTCAGAACGGCTCAATCAAAAGTAAGGTTCAACTCTGTTAGTTGAATGCACAGAACAGAAAAAAGTTTCATACAATGCTTCTGTGTAGTTTATATTTGAACATATTCTTTTTTCCACTATTACCCACTTAGCGCTACGAATGTCCAGTTGCATTTTCTACAGACAGTGTGTTTCAAAACTGCTCAATCAAAAGTATGGTTTAACTCTGTTAGCTGAATGCTCAGATCAGAAAAAAGTTTCACAGAATGCTTCTGTGTAGTTTATATTTGAATATATTCCTTTTTCCACGACTACCCTCTAAGCGCTCCAAATGTCCAGTTGCATTTTCTACAGAAAGAGTGTTCAGATCTGCTCAATCAAAAGTATGGTTTAACTCTGTTAGCTGAATGCACAGATAAGAAAGAAGTCTCACAGAATGATTCTGTGTAGTTTATATTTGAAGACATTCCTTTTTCCACTATCACCCTCTTAGCACTCCGAATCTCCACTTGCATTTTCTACAGCAAGAGTGTTTCAGAACGGCTCAATCAAAACTAAGGTTCAACTCTTTTAGTTGAATGAACAGAACAGAAAGAAGTTTCACAGAATGCCTCTGTGTAGTTTTAATTTGTAGATATTCTTTTTCCCAATATAGGCCTCTTAGCGCTCAAAATGTCCAATTGCCCTTTCTACAGAAAGAGTGTTTCAGAACGGCTCAATCAAAAGTAAGGTTCAACCCTGGTAGTTGAATGCACAGAACAGAAAGAAGTTTCACAGAATGATTCTGTGTAGTTTATATTTGAATATATTCCTTTTTCCACTATTACCCTCTTAGCGCTCCGAATGTCCACTTGCATTTTCTACAGAAAGAGTGTTCGGAACTGCGCAATCAAAAGTATGGTTTAACTCTGTTAGCTGAATGCACATATCAGAAATAAGTTTCACACAATGCTTCTGTGTAGTTTTTATTTGAAGATATTATTTTTCCCAATGTAGACCTCTTAGCGCTCAGAATGTCCAATTGCAGTTTCTACAGAAAGAGTGTTTCAGAACGGCTCAATCAAATGTAAGGTTCAACTCTCTTAGTTGAATGCACAGAACAGAAAGAAGTTTCACAGAATGCTTCTGTGTAGTATTTAGTTGAAGATACTCCTTTTTGGACTATTACCCACTTAGCGCTCCGAATATCCACTGGCAGTTTCTACACAAAGAGTGTTTCAGAACTGCTCCTTCAAAAGTAAGTCTCAACTCTGTTATTTGAATGCGGAGGACAGAAAGGGGTTTCAGAGAATGCTTCTGTGTAGTTTTTAATTGGAGATATTCCTTTTTCCTCTATTACAATCTTAGCGCTCCGAATGTCCACTTGCATATTCTACAAAAAGAGTGTTTCATAACTGCTCAATCAAAAATATGGTTTAGCTCTGTTAACTGAATTTACACATCAGAAATAAGTTTCACAGAATGCATCTGTGTAATTTTTATTTGAAGATATTATTTTTCCCAATGTAGGCCTCTTAGAGCTTAGAATGTCCAATTGCAGTTTCTACTGAAAGAGTGTTTCAGAACGGCTCAATCAAAAGTAAGGTTCAACTCTGTTAGTTGAATGCACAGAACAGAAAGAAGTTTCAGAGAATGCTACTGTGTAGTTTATATTTGAATATATTCCTTTTTCCACTATTACCCTCTTAGCGCTCCGAATGTCCACTTGCATTTTCTACAGAAAGAGTGTTCGGAACTGCGCAATCAAAAGTATGGTTTAACTCTGTTAGCTGAATGCACATATCAGAAATAAGTTTCACACAATGCTTCTGTGTAGTTTTTATTTGAAGATATTATTTTTCTCCATGTAGGCCTCTTAGCGCTCAGAATGTCCAATTTCAGTTTCTACAGAAAGAGTGTTTCAGAACGGCTCAATCAAAAGTAAGGTTCAACTCTGTTAGTTGAATGCACAGAACAGAAAAAAGTTTCATACAATGCTTCTGTGTAGTTTATATTTGAACATATTCTTTTTTCCACTATTACCCACTTAGCGCTACGAATGTCCAGTTGCATTTTCTACAGACAGAGTGTTTCAAAACTGCTCAATCAAAAGTATGGTTTAACTCTGTTAGCTGAATGCTCAGATCAGAAAGAAGTTTCACAGAATGCTTCTGTGTAGGTTATATTTGAATATATTCCTTTTTCCACGACTACCCTCTAAGCGCTCCAAATGTCCAGTTGCATTTTCTACAGAAAGAGTGTTCAGATCTGCTCAATCAAAAGTATGGTTTAACTCTGTTAGCTGAATGCACAGATAAGAAAGAAGTCTCACAGAATGATTCTGTGTAGTTTATATTTGAAGACATTCCTTTTTCCACTATCACCCTCTTAGCGCTCCGAATCTCCACTTGCATTTTCTACAGCAAGAGTGTTTCAGAACGGCTCAATCAAAACTAAGGTTCAACTCTTTTAGTTGAATGAACAGAACAGAAAGAAGTTTCACAGAATTCCTCTGTGTAGTTTTAATTTGTAGATATTCTTTTTCCCAATATAGGCCTCTTAGCGCTCAAAATGTCCAATTGCCCTTTCTACAGAAAGAGTGTTTCAGAACGGCTCAATCAAAAGTAAGGTTCAACCCTGGTAGTTGAATGCACAGAACAGAAAGAAGTTTCACAGAATGATTCTGTGTAGTTTATATTTGAATATATTCCTTTTTCCACTATTACCCTCTTAGCGCTCCGAATGTCCACTTGCATTTTCTACAGAAAGAGTGTTCTGAACTGCGCAATCAAAAGTATGGTTTAACTCTGTTAGCTGAATGCACATATCAGAAATAAGTTTCAAACAATGCTTCTGTGTAGTTTTTATTTGAAGATATTATTTTTCCCAATATAGACCTCTTAGCGCTCAGAATGTCCAATTGCAGTTTCTACAGAAAGAGTGTTTCAGAACGGCTCAATCAAATGTAAGGTTCAACTCTCTTAGTTGAATGCACAGAACAGAAAGAAGTTTCACAGAATGCTTCTGTGTAGTATTTAGTTGAAGATACTCCTTTTTGGACTATTACCCACTTAGCGCTCCGAATATCCACTGGCAGTTTCTACACAAAGAGTGTTTCAGAACTGCTCCTTCAAAAGTAAGTCTCAACTCTGTTAGTTGAATGCGGAGGACAGAAAGGGGTTTCAGAGAATGCTTCTGTGTAGTTTTTAATTGGAGATATTCCTTTTTCCTCTATTACAATCTTAGCGCTCCGAATGTCCACTTGCATATTCTACAAAAAGAGTGTTTCATAACTGCTCAATCAAAAATATGGTTTAGCTCTGTTAACTGAATTTACACATCAGAAATAAGTTTCACAGAATGCATCTGTGTAATTTTTATTTGAAGATATTATTTTTCCCAATGTAGGCCTCTTAGAGCTTAGAATGTCCAATTGCAGTTTCTACTGAAAGAGTGTTTCAGAACGGCTCAATCAAAAGTAAGGTTCAACTCTGTTAGTTGAATGCACAGAACAGAAAGAAGTTTCAGAGAATGCTACTGTGTAGTTTATATTTGAATATATTCCTTTTTCCACTATTACCCTCTTAGCGCTCCGAATGTCCACTTGCATTTTCTACAGAAAGAGTGTTCGGAACTGTGCAATCAAAAGTATGGTTTAACTCTGTTAGCTGAATGCACATATCAGAAATAAGTTTCACACAATGCTTCTGTGTAGTTTTTATTTGAAGATATTATTTTTCTCCATGTAGGCCTCTTAGCGCTCAGAATGTCCAATTGCAGTTTCTACAGAAAGAGTGTTTCAGAACGGCTCAATCAAAAGTAAGGTTCAACTCTGTTAGTTGAATGCACAGAACAGAAAAAAGTTTCATACAATGCTTCTGTGTAGTTTATATTTGAACATATTCTTTTTTCCACTATTACCCACTTAGCGCTACGAATGTCCAGTTGCATTTTCTACAGACAGAGTGTTTCAAAACTGCTCAATCAAAAGTATGGTTTAACTCTGTTAGCTGAATGCTCAGATCAGAAAGAAGTTTCACAGAATGCTTCTGTGTAGTTTATATTTGAATATATTCCTTTTTCCACGACTACCCTCTAAGCGCTCCAAATGTCCAGTTGCATTTTCTACAGAAAGAGTGTTCAGATCTGCTCAATCAAAAGTATGGTTTAACTCTGTTAGCTGAATGCACAGATAAGAAAGAAGTCTCACAGAATGATTCTGTGTAGTTTATATTTGAAGACATTCCTTTTTCCACTATCACCCTCTTAGCGCTCCGAATCTCCACTTGCATTTTCTACAGCAAGAGTGTTTCAGAACGGCTCAATCAAAACTAAGGTTCAACTCTTTTAGTTGAATGAACAGAACAGAAAGAAGTTTCACAGAATGCCTCTGTGTAGTTTTAATTTGTAGATATTCTTTTTCCCAATATAGGCCTCTTAGCGCTCAAAATGTCCAATTGCCCTTTCTACAGAAAGAGTGTTTCAGAACGGCTCAATCAAAAGTAAGGTTCAACCCTGGTAGTTGAATGCACAGAACAGAAAGAAGTTTCAGAGAATGATTCTGTGTAGTTTATATTTGAATATATTCCTTTTTCCACTATTACCCTCTTAGCGCTCCGAATGTCCACTTGCATTTTCTACAGAAAGAGTGTTCTGAACTGCGCAATCAAAAGTATGGTTTAACTCTGTTAGCTGAATGCACATATCAGAAATAAGTTTCAAACAATGCTTCTGTGTAGTTTTTATTTGAAGATATTATTTTTCCAAATATAGACCTCTTAGCGCTCAGAATGTCCAATTGCAGTTTCTACAGAAAGAGTGTTTCAGAACGGCTCAATCAAATGTAAGGTTCAACTCTCTTAGTTGAATGCACAGAACAGAAAGAAGTTTCACAGAATGCTTCTGTGTAGTATTTAGTTGAAGATACTCCTTTTTGGACTATTACCCACTTAGCGCTCCGAATATCCACTGGCAGTTTCTACACAAAGAGTGTTTCAGAACTGCTCCTTCAAAAGTAAGTCTCAACTCTGTTAGTTGAATGCGGAGGACAGAAAGGGGTTTCAGAGAATGCTTCTGTGTGGTTTAATTGGAGATATTCCTTTTTCCTCTATTACAATCTTAGCGCTCCGAATGTCCACTTGCATATTCTACAAAAAGAGTGTTTCATAACTGCTCAATCAAAAATATGGTTTAGCTCTGTTAACTGAATTTACACATCAGAAATAAGTTTCACAGAATGCATCTGTGTAATTTTTATTTGAAGATATTATTTTTCCCAATGTAGGCCTCTTAGAGCTTAGAATGTCCAATTGCAGTTTCTACTGAAAGAGTGTTTCAGAACGGCTCAATCAAAAGTAAGGTTCAACTCTGTTAGTTGAATGCACAGAACAGAAAGAAGTTTCAGAGAATGCTACTGTGTAGTTTATATTTGAATATATTCCTTTTTCCACTATTACCCTCTTAGCGCTCAGAATGTCCAATTGCAGTTTCTACAGAAAGAGTGTTTCAGAACGGCTCAATCAAAAGTAAGGTTCAACTCTGTTAGTTGAATGCACAGAACAGAAAAAAGTTTCATACAATGCTTCTGTGTAGTTTATATTTGAACATATTCTTTTTTCCACTATTACCCACTTAGCGCTACGAATGTCCAGTTGCATTTTCTACAGACAGAGTGTTTCAAAACTGCTCAATCAAAAGTATGGTTTAACTCTGTTAGCTGAATGCTCAGATCAGAAAGAAGATTCACAGAATGCTTCTGTGTAGTTTATATTTGAATATATTCCTTTTTCACGACTACCCTCTAAGCGCTCCAAATGTCCAGTTGCATTTTCTACAGAAAGAGTGTTCAGATCTGCTCAATCAAAAGTATGGTTTAACTCTGTTTGCTGAATGCACAGATAAGAAAGAAGTCTCACAGAATGATTCTGTGTAGTTTATATTTGAAGACATTCCTTTTTCCACTATCACCCTCTTAGCGCTCCGAATCTCCACTTGCATTTTCTACAGCAAGAGTGTTTCAGAACGGCTCAATCAAAACTAAGGTTCAACTCTTTTAGTTGAATGAACAGAACAGAAAGAAGTTTCACAGAATGCCTCTGTGTAGTTTTAATTTGTAGATATTCTTTTTCCCAATATAGGCCTCTTAGCGCTCAAAATGTCCAATTGCCCTTTCTACAGAAAGAGTGTTTCAGAACGGCTCAATCAAAAGTAAGGTTCAACCCTGGTAGTTGAATGCACAGAACAGAAAGAAGTTTCACAGAATGATTCTGTGTAGTTTATATTTGAATATATTCCTTTTTCCACTATTACCCTCTTAGCGCTCCGAATGTCCACTTGCATTTTCTACAGAAAGAGTGTTCTGAACTGCGCAATCAAAAGTATGGTTTAACTCTGTTAGCTGAATGCACATATCAGAAATAAGTTTCAAACAATGCTTCTGTGTAGTTTTTATTTGAAGATATTATTTTTCCCAATATAGACCTCTTAGCGCTCAGAATGTCCAATTGCAGTTTCTACAGAAAGAGTGTTTCAGAACGGCTCAATCAAATGTAAGGTTCAACTCTCTTAGTTGAATGCACAGAACAGAAAGAAGTTTCACAGAATGCTTCTGTGTAGTATTTAGTTGAAGATACTCCTTTTTGGACTATTACCCACTTAGCGCTCCGAATATCCACTGGCAGTTTCTACACAAAGAGTGTTTCAGAACTGCTCCTTCAAAAGTAAGTCTCAACTCTGTTAGTTGAATGCGGAGGACAGAAAGGGGTTTCAGAGAATGCTTCTGTGTAGTTTTTAATTGGAGATATTCCTTTTTCCTCTATTACAATCTTAGCGCTCCGAATGTCCACTTGCATATTCTACAAAAAGAGTGTTTCATAACTGCTCAATCAAAAATATGGTTTAGCTCTGTTAACTGAATTTACACATCAGAAATAAGTTTCACAGAATGCATCTGTGTAATTTTTATTTGAAGATATTATTTTTCCCAATGTAGGCCTCTTAGAGCTTAGAATGTCCAATTGCAGTTTCTACTGAAAGAGTGTTTCAGAACGGCTCAATCAAAAGTAAGGTTCAACTCTGTTAGTTGAATGCACAGAACAGAAAGAAGTTTCAGAGAATGCTACTGTGTAGTTTATATTTGAATATATTCCTTTTTCCACTATTACCCTCTTAGCGCTCCGAATGTCCACTTGCATTTTCTACAGAAAGAGTGTTCGGAACTGCGCAATCAAAAGTATGGTTTAACTCTGTTAGCTGAATGCACATATCAGAAATAAGTTTCACACAATGCTTCTGTGTAGTTTTTATTTGAAGATATTATTTTTCTCCATGTAGGCCTCTTAGCGCTCAGAATGTCCAATTGCAGTTTCTACAGAAAGAGTGTTTCAGAACGGCTCAATCAAAAGTAAGGTTCAACTCTGTTAGTTGAATGCACAGAACAGAAAAAAGTTTCATACAATGCTTCTGTGTAGTTTATATTTGAACATATTCTTTTTTCCACTATTACCCACTTAGCGCTACGAATGTCCAGTTGCATTTTCTACAGACAGAGTGTTTCAAAACTGCTCAATCAAAAGTATGGTTTAACTCTGTTAGCTGAATGCTCAGATCAGAAAGAAGTTTCACAGAATGCTTCTGTGTAGTTTATATTTGAATATATTCCTTTTTCCACGACTACCCTCTAAGCGCTCCAAATGTCCAGTTGCATTTTCTACAGAAAGAGTGTTCAGATCTGCTCAATCAAAAGTATGGTTTAACTCTGTTAGCTGAATGCACAGATAAGAAAGAAGTCTCACAGAATGATTCTGTGTAGTTTATATTTGAAGACATTCCTTTTTCCACTATCACCCTCTTAGCGCTCCGAATCTCCACTTGCATTTTCTACAGCAAGAGTGTTTCAGAACGGCTCAATCAAAACTAAGGTTCAACTCTTTTAGTTGAATGAACAGAACAGAAAGAAGTTTCACAGAATGCCTCTGTGTAGTTTTAATTTGTAGATATTCTTTTTCCCAATATAGGCCTCTTAGCGCTCAAAATGTCCAATTGCCCTTTCTACAGAAAGAGTGTTTCAGAACGGCTCAATCAAAAGTAAGGTTCAACCCTGGTAGTTGAATGCACAGAACAGAAAGAAGTTTCACAGAATGATTCTGTGTAGTTTATATTTGAATATATTCCTTTTTCCACTATTACCCTCTTAGCGCTCCGAATGTCCACTTGCATTTTCTACAGAAAGAGTGTTCTGAACTGCGCAATCAAAAGTATGGTTTAACTCTGTTAGCTGAATGCACATATCAGAAATAAGTTTCAAACAATGCTTCTGTGTAGTTTTTATTTGAAGATATTATTTTTCCCAATATAGACCTCTTAGCGCTCAGAATGTCCAATTGCAGTTTCTACAGAAAGAGTGTTTCAGAACGGCTCAATCAAATGTAAGGTTCAACTCTCTTAGTTGAATGCACAGAACAGAAAGAAGTTTCACAGAATGCTTCTGTGTAGTATTTAGTTGAAGATACTCCTTTTTGGACTATTACCCACTTAGCGCTCCGAATATCCACTGGCAGTTTCTACACAAAGAGTGTTTCAGAACTGCTCCTTCAAAAGTAAGTCTCAACTCTGTTAGTTGAATGCGGAGGACAGAAAGGGGTTTCAGAGAATGCTTCTGTGTAGTTTTTAATTGGAGATATTCCTTTTTCCTCTATTACAATCTTAGCGCTCCGAATGTCCACTTGCATATACTACAAAAAGAGTGTTTCATAACTGCTCAATCAAAAATATGGTTTAGCTCTGTTAACTGAATTTACACATCAGAAATAAGTTTCACAGAATGCATCTGTGTAATTTTTATTTGAAGATATTATTTTTCCCAATGTAGGCCTCTTAGAGCTTAGAATGTCCAATTGCAGTTTCTACTGAAAGAGTGTTTCAGAACGGCTCAATCAAAAGTAAGGTTCAACTCTGTTAGTTGAATGCACAGAACAGAAAGAAGTTTCAGAGAATGCTACTGTGTAGTTTATATTTGAATATATTCCTTTTTCCACTATTACCCTCTTAGCGCTCCGAATGTCCACTTGCATTTTCTACAGAAAGAGTGTTCGGAACTGCGCAATCAAAAGTATGGTTTAACTCTGTTAGCTGAATGCACATATCAGAAATAAGTTTCACACAATGCTTCTGTGTAGTTTTTATTTGAAGATATTATTTTTCTCCATGTAGGCCTCTTAGCGCTCAGAATGTCCAATTGCAGTTTCTACAGAAAGAGTGTTTCAGAACGGCTCAATCAAAAGTAAGGTTCAACTCTGTTAGTTGAATGCACAGAACAGAAAAAAGTTTCATACAATGCTTCTGTGTAGTTTATATTTGAACATATTCTTTTTTCCACTATTACCCACTTAGCGCTACGAATGTCCAGTTGCATTTTCTACAGACAGAGTGTTTCAAAACTGCTCAATCAAAAGTATGGTTTAACTCTGTTAGCTGAATGCTCAGATCAGAAAGAAGTTTCACAGAATGCTTCTGTGTAGTTTATATTTGAATATATTCCTTTTTCCACGACTACCCTCTAAGCGCTCCAAATGTCCAGTTGCATTTTCTACAGAAAGAGTGTTCAGATCTGCTCAATCAAAAGTATGGTTTAACTCTGTTAGCTGAATGCACAGATAAGAAAGAAGTCTCACAGAATGATTCTGTGTAGTTTATATTTGAAGACATTCCTTTTTCCACTATCACCCTCTTAGCGCTCCGAATCTCCACTTGCATTTTCTACAGCAAGAGTGTTTCAGAACGGCTCAATCAAAACTAAGGTTCAACTCTTTTAGTTGAATGAACAGAACAGAAAGAAGTTTCACAGAATGCCTCTGTGTAGTTTTAATTTGTAGATATTCTTTTTCCCAATATAGGCCTCTTAGCGCTCAAAATGTCCAATTGCCCTTTCTACAGAAAGAGTGTTTCAGAACGGCTCAATCAAAAGTAAGGTTCAACCCTGGTAGTTGAATGCACAGAACAGAAAGAAGTTTCACAGAATGATTCTGTGTAGTTTATATTTGAATATATTCCTTTTTCCACTATTACCCTCTTAGCGCTCCGAATGTCCACTTGCATTTTCTACAGAAAGAGTGTTCTGAACTGCGCAATCAAAAGTATGGTTTAACTCTGTTAGCTGAATGCACATATCAGAAATAAGTTTCAAACAATGCTTCTGTGTAGTTTTTATTTGAAGATATTATTTTTCCCAATATAGACCTCTTAGCGCTCAGAATGTCCAATTGCAGTTTCTACAGAAAGAGTGTTTCAGAACGGCTCAATCAAATGTAAGGTTCAACTCTCTTAGTTGAATGCACAGAACAGAAAGAAGTTTCACAGAATGCTTCTGTGTAGTATTTAGTTGAAGATACTCCTTTTTGGACTATTACCCACTTAGCGCTCCGAATATCCACTGGCAGTTTCTACACAAAGAGTGTTTCAGAACTGCTCCTTCAAAAGTAAGTCTCAACTCTGTTAGTTGAATGCGGAGGACAGAAAGGGGTTTCAGAGAATGCTTCTGTGTAGTTTTTAATTGGAGATATTCCTTTTTCCTCTATTACAATCTTAGCGCTCCGAATGTCCACTTGCATATTCTACAAAAAGAGTGTTTCATAACTGCTCAATCAAAAATATGGTTTAGCTCTGTTAACTGAATTTACACATCAGAAATAAGTTTCACAGAATGCATCTGTGTAATTTTTATTTGAAGATATTATTTTTCCCAATGTAGGCCTCTTAGAGCTTAGAATGTCCAATTGCAGTTTCTACTGAAAGAGTGTTTCAGAACGGCTCAATCAAAAGTAAGGTTCAACTCTGTTAGTTGAATGCACAGAACAGAAAGAAGTTTCAGAGAATGCTACTGTGTAGTTTATATTTGAATATATTCCTTTTTCCACTATTACCCTCTTAGCGCTCCGAATGTCCACTTGCATTTTCTACAGAAAGAGTGTTCGGAACTGCGCAATCAAAAGTATGGTTTAACTCTGTTAGCTGAATGCACATATCAGAAATAAGTTTCACACAATGCTTCTGTGTAGTTTTTATTTGAAGATATTATTTTTCTCCATGTAGGCCTCTTAGCGCTCAGAATGTCCAATTGCAGTTTCTACAGAAAGAGTGTTTCAGAACGGCTCAATCAAAAGTAAGGTTCAACTCTGTTAGTTGAATGCACAGAACAGAAAAAAGTTTCATACAATGCTTCTGTGTAGTTTATATTTGAACATATTCTTTTTTCCACTATTACCCACTTAGCGCTACGAATGTCCAGTTGCATTTTCTACAGACAGAGTGTTTCAAAACTGCTCAATCAAAAGTATGGTTTAACTCTGTTAGCTGAATGCTCAGATCAGAAAGAAGTTTCACAGAATGCTTCTGTGTAGTTTATATTTGAATATATTCCTTTTTCCACGACTACCCTCTAAGCGCTCCAAATGTCCAGTTGCATTTTCTACAGAAAGAGTGTTCAGATCTGCTCAATCAAAAGTATGGTTTAACTCTGTTAGCTGAATGCACAGATAAGAAAGAAGTCTCACAGAATGATTCTGTGTAGTTTATATTTGAAGACATTCCTTTTTCCACTATCACCCTCTTAGCGCTCCGAATCTCCACTTGCATTTTCTACAGAAAGAGTGTTTCAGAACGGCTCAATCAAAACTAAGGTTCAACTCTTTTAGTTGAATGAACAGAACAGAAAGAAGTTTCACAGAATGCCTCTGTGTAGTTTTAATTTGTAGATATTCTTTTTCCCAATATAGGCCTCTTAGCGCTCAAAATGTCCAATTGCCCTTTCTACAGAAAGAGTGTTTCAGAACGGCTCAATCAAAAGTAAGGTTCAACCCTGGTAGTTGAATGCACAGAACAGAAAGAAGTTTCACAGAATGATTCTGTGTAGTTTATATTTGAATATATTCCTTTTTCCACTATTACCCTCTTAGCGCTCCGAATGTCCACTTGCATTTTCTACAGAAAGAGTGTTCTGAACTGCGCAATCAAAAGTATGGTTTAACTCTGTTAGCTGAATGCACATATCAGAAATAAGTTTCAAACAATGCTTCTGTGTAGTTTTTATTTGAAGATATTATTTTTCCCAATATAGACCTCTTAGCGCTCAGAATGTCCAATTGCAGTTTCTACAGAAAGAGTGTTTCAGAACGGCTCAATCAAATGTAAGGTTCAACTCTCTTAGTTGAATGCACAGAACAGAAAGAAGTTTCACAGAATGCTTCTGTGTAGTATTTAGTTGAAGATACTCCTTTTTGGACTATTACCCACTTAGCGCTCCGAATATCCACTGGCAGTTTCTACACAAAGAGTGTTTCAGAACTGCTCCTTCAAAAGTAAGTCTCAACTCTGTTAGTTGAATGCGGAGGACAGAAAGGGGTTTCAGAGAATGTTTCTGTGTAGTTTTTAATTGGAGATATTCCTTTTTCCTCTATTACAATCTTAGCGCTCCGAATGTCCACTTGCATATTCTACAAAAAGAGTGTTTCATAACTGCTCAATCAAAAATATGGTTTAGCTCTGTTAACTGAATTTACACATCAGAAATAAGTTTCACAGAATGCATCTGTGTAATTTTTATTTGAAGATATTATTTTTCCCAATGTAGGCCTCTTAGAGCTTAGAATGTCCAATTGCAGTTTCTACTGAAAGAGTGTTTCAGAACGGCTCAATCAAAAGTAAGGTTCAACTCTGTTAGTTGAATGCACAGAACAGAAAGAAGTTTCAGAGAATGCTACTGTGTAGTTTATATTTGAATATATTCCTTTTTCCACTATTACCCTCTTAGCGCTCCGAATGTCCACTTGCATTTTCTACAGAAAGAGTGTTCGGAACTGCGCAATCAAAAGTATGGTTTAACTCTGTTAGCTGAATGCACATATCAGAAATAAGTTTCACACAATGCTTCTGTGTAGTTTTTATTTGAAGATATTATTTTTCTCCATGTAGGCCTCTTAGCGCTCAGAATGTCCAATTGCAGTTTCTACAGAAAGAGTGTTTCAGAACGGCTCAATCAAAAGTAAGGTTCAACTCTGTTAGTTGAATGCACAGAACAGAAAAAAGTTTCATACAATGCTTCTGTGTAGTTTATATTTGAACATATTCTTTTTTCCACTATTACCCACTTAGCGCTACGAATGTCCAGTTGCATTTTCTACAGACAGAGTGTTTCAAAACTGCTCAATCAAAAGTATGGTTTAACTCTGTTAGCTGAATGCTCAGATCAGAAAGAAGTTTCACAGAATGCTTCTGTGTAGTTTATATTTGAATATATTCCTTTTTCCACGACTACCCTCTAAGCGCTTCAAATGTCCAGTTGCATTTTCTACAGAAAGAGTGTTCAGATCTGCTCAATCAAAAGTATGGTTTAACTCTGTTAGCTGAATGCACAGGTAAGAAAGAAGTCTCACAGAATGATTCTGTGTAGTTTATATTTGAAGACATTCCTTTTTCCACTATCACCCTCTTAGCGCTCCGAATCTCCACTTGCATTTTCTACAGCAAGAGTGTTTCAGAACGGCTCAATCAAAACTAAGGTTCAACTCTTTTAGTTGAATGAACAGAACAGAAAGAAGTTTCACAGAATGCCTCTGTGTAGTTTTAATTTGTAGATATTGTTTTTCCCAATATAGGCCTCTTAGCGCTCAAAATGTCCAATTGCCCTTTCTACAGAAAGAGTGTTTCAGAACGGCTCAATCAAAAGTAAGGTTCAACCCTGGTAGTTGAATGCACAGAACAGAAAGAAGTTTCACAGAATGATTCTGTGTAGTTTATATTTGAATATATTCCTTTTTCCACTATTACCCTCTTAGCGCTCCGAATGTCCACTTGCATTTTCTACAGAAAGAGTGTTCTGAACTGCGCAATCAAAAGTATGGTTTAACTCTGTTAGCTGAATGCACATATCAGAAATAAGTTTCAAACAATGCTTCTGTGTAGTTTTTATTTGAAGATATTATTTTTCCCAATATAGACCTCTTAGCGCTCAGAATGTCCAATTGCAGTTTCTACAGAAAGAGTGTTTCAGAACGGCTCAATCAAATGTAAGGTTCAACTCTCTTAGTTGAATGCACAGAACAGAAAGAAGTTTCACAGAATGCTTCTGTGTAGTATTTAGTTGAAGATACTCCTTTTTGGACTATTACCCACTTAGCGCTCCGAATATCCACTGGCAGTTTCTACACAAAGAGTGTTTCAGAACTGCTCCTTCAAAAGTAAGTCTCAACTCTGTTAGTTGAATGCGGAGGACAGAAAGTGGTTTCAGAGAATGCTTCTGTGTAGTTTTTAATTGGAGATATTCCTTTTTCCTCTATTACAATCTTAGCGCTCCGAATGTCCACTTGCATATTCTACAAAAAGAGTGTTTCATAACTGCTCAATCAAAAATATGGTTTAGCTCTGTTAACTGAATTTACACATCAGAAATAAGTTTCACAGAATGCATCTGTGTAATTTTTATTTGAAGATATTATTTTTCCCAATGTAGGCCTCTTAGAGCTTAGAATGTCCAATTGCAGTTTCTACTGAAAGAGTGTTTCAGAACGGCTCAATCAAAAGTAAGGTTCAACTCTGTTAGTTGAATGCACAGAACAGAAAGAAGTTTCAGAGAATGCTACTGTGTAGTTTATATTTGAATATATTCCTTTTTCCACTATTACCCTCTTAGCGCTCCGAATGTCCACTTGCATTTTCTACAGAAAGAGTGTTCGGAACTGCGCAATCAAAAGTATGGTTTAACTCTGTTAGCTGAATGCACATATCAGAAATAAGTTTCACACAATGCTTTTGTGTAGTTTTTATTTGAAGATATTATTTTTCTCCATGTAGGCCTCTTAGCGCTCAGAATGTCCAATTGCAGTTTCTACAGAAAGAGTGTTTCAGAACGGCTCAATCAAAAGTAAGGTTCAACTCTGTTAGTTGAATGCACAGAACAGAAAAATGTTTCATACAATGCTTCTGTGTAGTTTATATTTGAACATATTCTTTTTTCCACTATTACCCACTTAGCGCTACGAATGTCCAGTTGCATTTTCTACAGACAGAGTGTTTCAAAACTGCTCAATCAAAAGTATGTTTTAACTCTGTTAGCTGAATGCTCAGATCAGAAAGAAGTTTCACAGAATGCTTCTGTGTAGTTTATATTTGAATATATTCCTTTTTCCACGACTACCCTCTAAGCGCTCCAAATGTCCAGTTGCATTTTCTACAGAAAGAGTGTTCAGATCTGCTCAATCAAAAGTATGGTTTAACTCTGTCAGCTGAATGCACAGATAAGAAAGAAGTCTCACAGAATGATTCTGTGTAGTTTATATTTGAAGACATTCCTTTTTCCACTATCACCCTCTTAGCGCTCCGAATCTCCACTTGCATTTTCTACAGAAAGAGTGTTTCAGAACGGCTCAATCAAAACTAAGGTTCAACTCTTTTAGTTGAATGAACAGAACAGAAAGAAGTTTCACAGAATGCCTCTGTGTAGTTTTAATTTGTAGATATTCTTTTTCCCAATATAGGCCTCTTAGCGCTCAGAATGTCCAATTGCCGTTTCTACAGAAAGAGTGTTTCAGAACGGCTCAATCAAAAGTAAGGTTCAACCCTGGTAGTTGAATGCACAGAACAGAAAGAAGTTTCACAGAATGATTCTGTGTAGTTTATATTTGAATATATTCCTTTTTCCACTATTACCCTCTTAGCGCTCCGAATGTCCACTTGCATTTTCTACAGAAAGAGTGTTCTGAACTGCGCAATCAAAAGTATGGTTTAACTCTGTTAGCTGAATGCACATATCAGAAATAAGTTTCAAACAATGCTTCTGTGTAGTTTTTATTTGAAGATATTATTTTTCCCAATATAGACCTCTTAGCGCTCAGAATGTCCAATTGCAGTTTCTACAGAAAGAGTGTTTCAGAACGGCTCAATCAAATGTAAGGTTCAACTCTCTTAGTTGAATGCACAGAACAGAAAGAAGTTTCACAGAATGCTTCTGTGTAGTATTTAGTTGAAGATACTCCTTTTTGGACTATTACCCACTTAGCGCTCCGAATATCCACTGGCAGTTTCTACACAAAGAGTGTTTCAGAACTGCTCCTTCAAAAGTAAGTCTCAACTCTGTTAGTTGAATGCGGAGGACAGAAAGGGGTTTCAGAGAATGCTTCTGTGTAGTTTTTAATTGGAGATATTCCTTTTTCCTCTATTACAATCTTAGCGCTCCGAATGTCCACTTGCATATTCTACAAAAAGAGTGTTTCATAACTGCTCAATCAAAAATATGGTTTAGCTCTGTTAACTGAATTTACACATCAGAAATAAGTTTCACAGAATGCATCTGTGTAATTTTTATTTGAAGATATTATTTTTCCCAATGTAGGCCTCTTAGAGCTTAGAATGTCCAATTGCAGTTTCTACTGAAAGAGTGTTTCAGAACGGCTCAATCAAAAGTAAGGTTCAACTCTGTTAGTTGAATGCACAGAACAGAAAGAAGTTTCAGAGAATGCTACTGTGTAGTTTATATTTGAATATATTCCTTTTTCCACTATTACCCTCTTAGCGCTCCGAATGTCCACTTGCATTTTCTACAGAAAGAGTGTTCGGAAGTGCACAATCAAAAGTATGGTTTAACTCTGTTAGCTGAATGCACATATCAGAAATAAGTTTCACACAATGCTTCTGTGTAGTTTTTATTTGAAGATATTATTTTTCTCCATGTAGGCCTCTTAGCGCTCAGAATGTCCAATTGCAGTTTCTACAGAAAGAGTGTTTCAGAACGGCTCAATCAAAAGTAAGGTTCAACTCTGTTAGTTGAATGCACAGAACAGAAAAAAGTTTCATACAATGCTTCTGTGTAGTTTATATTTGAACATATTCTTTTTTCCACTATTACCCACTTAGCGCTACGAATGTCCAGTTGCATTTTCTACAGACAGAGTGTTTCAAAACTGCTCAATCAAAAGTATGGTTTAACTCTGTTAGCTGAATGCTCAGATCAGAAAGAAGTTTCACAGAATGCTTCTGTGTAGTTTATATTTGAATATATTCCTTTTTCCACGACTACCCTCTAAGCGCTCCAAATGTCCAGTTGCATTTTCTACAGAAAGAGTGTTCAGATCTGCTCAATCAAAAGTATGTTTTAACTCTGTTAGCTGAATGCACAGATCAGAAATATGTTTCACAGTATGATTCTGTGTAGTTTATATTTGAAGACATTCCTTTTTCCACTATTACCCTGTTAGCGCTCCGAATCTCCACTTGCATTTTCTACAGAAAGCGTGTTTCAGAGTGGCTCAATCAAAACTAATGTTCAACTCTTTTAGTTGAATGAACAGAAGAGAAAGAGGTTTCACAGAATGCTTCTGTGTAGTTTATATTTGAATATATTCCTTTTTCCACTATTACCCTCTTAGTGCTCCGAATGTCCACTTGCATTTTCTACAGAAAGAGTGTTCAGAACTGCGCAATCAAAAGTATGGTTTAACTCTGTTAGCTTAATGAACATATCAGAAATAAGTTTCACACAATGCTTCTCTGTAGTTTTTATTTGAAGATATTATTTTTCCCAATAGAGGCCTCTTAGCGCTCAGAATGTCCAATTGCAGTTTCTACAGAAAGAGTGTTTCAGAAAGGCTCAATCAAAAGTAAGGTTCAACTCTGTTAGTTGAATGCACAGAACAGAAAGAAGTTTCATACAATGCTTCTGTGTAGTTTATATTTGAACATATTCTTTTTTCCACTATTACCCACTTAGCGCTACGAATGTCCAGTTGCATTTTCTACAGACAGAGTGTTTCAAAACTGCTCAATCAAAAGTATGGTTTAACTCTGTTAGCTGAATGCTCAGATCAGAAAGAAGTTTCACAGAATGCTTCTGTGTAGTTTATATATGAATATATTCCTTTTTCCACTACTACGCTCTTAGCGCTCCAAATGTCCAGTTGCATTTTCTACAGAAAGAGTGTTCAGATCTGCTCAATCAAAAGTATGGTTTAACTCTGTTAGCTGAATGCACAGATCAGAAAGAAGTTTCACCGAATGATTCTGTGTAGTTTATATTTGAAGACATTCCTTTTTCCACTATTACCCTCTTAGCGCTCCGAATCTCCACTTGCATTTTCTACAAAAAGAGTGTTTCATAACTGCTCAATCAAAAATATGTTTTATCTCTGTTAACTGAATTTACAGATCAGAAATAAGTTTCACAGAATGCATCTGTGTAGTTTTTATTTGAAGATATTCTTTTTCCCAATGTAGGCCTCTTAGAGCTTAGAATGTCCAATTGCAGTTTCTACTGAAAGAGTGTTTCAGAACGGCTCAATCAAAAGTAAGGTTCAACACTGTTAGTTGAATGCACAGAACAGAAAGAAGTTTCAGAGAATGCTACTGTGTAGTTTATATTTGAATATATTCCTTTTTCCACTATTACCCTCTTAGCGCTCCGAATGTCCACTTGCATTTTCTACAGAAAGAGTGTTCGGAACTGCGCAATCAAAAGTATGGTTTAACTCTGTTAGCTGAATGCACATATCAGAAATAAGTTTCACACAATGCTTTTGTGTAGTTTTTATTTGAAGATATTATTTTTCTCCATGTAGGCCTCTTAGCGCTCAGAATGTCCAATTGCAGTTTCTACAGAAAGAGTGTTTCAGAACGGCTCAATCAAAAGTAAGGTTCAACTCTGTTAGTTGAATGCACAGAACAGAAAAAAGTTTCATACAATGCTTCTGTGTAGTTTATATTTGAACATATTCTTTTTTCCACTATTACCCACTTAGCGCTACGAATGTCCAGTTGCATTTTCTACAGACAGAGTGTTTCAAAACTGCTCAATCAAAAGTATGGTTTAACTCTGTTAGCTGAATGCACAGATCAGAAAGAAGTTTCACAGAATGCTTCTGTGTAGTTTATATTTGAATATATTCCTTTTTCCACGACTACCCTCTAAGCGCTCCAAATGTCCAGTTGCATTTTCTACAGAAAGAGTGTTCAGATCTGCTCAATCAAAAGTATGGTTTAACTCTGTTAGCTGAATGCACAGATAAGAAAGAAGTCTCACAGAATGATTCTGTGTAGTTTATATTTGAAGACATTCCTTTTTCCACTATCACCCTCTTAGCGCTCCGAATCTCCACTTGCATTTTCTACAGAAAGAGTGTTTCAGAACGGCTCAATCAAAACTAAGGTTCAACTCTTTTAGTTGAATGAACAGAACAGAAAGAAGTTTCACAGAATGCCTCTGTGTAGTTTTAATTTGTAGATATTCTTTTTCCCAATATAGGCCTCTTAGCGCTCAAAATGTCCAATTGCCCTTTCTACAGAAAGAGTGTTTCAGAACGGCTCAATCAAAAGTAAGGTTCAACACTGGTAGTTGAATGCACAGAACAGAAAGAAGTTTCACAGAATGATTCTGTGTAGTTTATATTTGAATATATTCCTTTTTCCACTATTACCCTCTTAGCGCTCCGAATGTCCACTTGCATTTTCTACAGAAAGAGTGTTCTGAACTGCGCAATCAAAAGTATGGTTTAACTCTGTTAGCTGAATGCACATATCAGAAATAAGTTTCAAACAATGCTTCTGTGTAGTTTTTATTTGAAGATATTATTTTTCCCAATATAGACCTCTTAGCGCTCAGAATGTCCAATTGCAGTTTCTACAGAAAGAGTGTTTCAGAACGGCTCAATCAAATGTAAGGTTCAACTCTCTTAGTTGAATGCACAGAACAGAAAGAAGTTTCACAGAATGCTTCTGTGTAGTATTTAGTTGAAGATACTCCTTTTTGGACTATTACCCACTTAGCGCTCCGAATATCCACTGGCAGTTTCTACACAAAGAGTGTTTCAGAACTGCTCCTTCAAAAGTAAGTCTCAACTCTGTTAGTTGAATGCGGAGGACAGAAAGGGGTTTCAGAGAATGCTTCTGTGTAGTTTTTAATTGGAGATATTCCTTTTTCCTCTATTACAATCTTAGCGCTCCGAATGTCCACTTGCATATTCTACAAAAAGAGTGTTTCATAACTGCTCAATCAAAAATATGGTTTAGCTCTGTTAACTGAATTTACACATCAGAAATAAGTTTCACAGAATGCATCTGTGTAATTTTTATTTGAAGATATTATTTTTCCCAATGTAGGCCTCTTAGAGCTTAGAATGTCCAATTGCAGTTTCTACTGAAAGAGTGTTTCAGAACGGCTCAATCAAAAGTAAGGTTCAACTCTGTTAGTTGAATGCACAGAACAGAAAGAAGTTTCAGAGAATGCTACTGTGTAGTTTATATTTGAATATATTCCTTTTTCCACTATTACCCTCTTAGCGCTCCGAATGTCCACTTGCATTTTCTACAGAAAGAGTGTTCGGAACTGCGCAATCAAAAGTATGGTTTAACTCTGTTAGCTGAATGCACATATCAGAAATAAGTTTCACACAATGCTTCTGTGTAGTTTTTATTTGAAGATATTATTTTTCTCCATGTAGGCCTCTTAGCGCTCAGAATGTCCAATTGCAGTTTCTACAGAAAGAGTGTTTCAGAACGGCTCAATCAAAAGTAAGGTTCAACTCTGTTAGTTGAATGCACAGAACAGAAAAAAGTTTCATACAATGCTTCTGTGTAGTTTATATTTGAACATATTCTTTTTTTCCACTATTACCCACTTAGCGCTACGAATGTCCAGTTGCATTTTCTACAGACAGAGTGTTTCAAAACTGCTCAATCAAAAGTATGGTTTAACTCTGTTAGCTGAATGCTCAGATCAGAAAGAAGTTTCACAGAATGCTTCTGTGTAGTTTATATTTGAATATATTCCTTTTTCCACGACTACCCTCTAAGCGCTCCAAATGTCCAGTTGCATTTTCTACAGAAAGAGTGTTCAGATCTGCTCAATCAAAAGTATGGTTTAACTCTGTTAGCTGAATGCACAGATAAGAAAGAAGTCTCACAGAATGATTCTGTGTAGTTTATATTTGAAGACATTCCTTTTTCCACTATCACCCTCTTAGCGCTCCGAATCTCCACTTGCATTTTCTACAGAAAGAGTGTTTCAGAACGGCTCAATCAAAACTAAGGTTCAACTCTTTTAGTTGAATGAACAGAACAGAAAGAAGTTTCACAGAATGCCTCTGTGTAGTTTTAATTTGTAGATATTCCTTTTCCCAATATAGGCCTCTTAGCGCTCAAAATGTCCAATTGCCCTTTCTACAGAAAGAGTGTTTCAGAACGGCTCAATCAAAAGTAAGGTTCAACCCTGGTAGTTGAATGCACAGAACAGAAAGAAGTTTCACAGAATGATTCTGTGTAGTTTATATTTGAATATATTCCTTTTTCCACTATTACCCTCTTAGCGCTCCGAATGTCCACTTGCATTTTCTACAGAAAGAGTGTTCTGAACTGCGCAATCAAAAGTATGGTTTAACTCTGTTAGCTGAATGCACATATCAGAAATAAGTTTCAAACAATGCTTCTGTGTAGTTTTTATTTGAAGATATTATTTTTCCCAATATAGACCTCTTAGCGCTCAGAATGTCCAATTGCAGTTTCTACAGAAAGAGTGTTTCAGAACGGCTCAATCAAATGTAAGGTTCAACTCTCTTAGTTGAATGCACAGAACAGAAAGAAGTTTCACAGAATGCTTCTGTGTAGTATTTAGTTGAAGATACTCCTTTTTGGACTATTACCCACTTAGCGCTCCGAATATCCACTGGCAGTTTCTACACAAAGAGTGTTTCAGAACTGCTCCTTCAAAAGTAAGTCTCAACTCTGTTAGTTGAATGCGGAGGACAGAAAGGGGTTTCAGAGAATGCTTCTGTGTAGTTTTTAATTGGAGATATTCCTTTTTCCTCTATTACAATCTTAGCGCTCCGAATGTCCACTTGCATATTCTACAAAAAGAGTGTTTCATAACTGCTCAATCAAAAATATGGTTTAGCTCTGTTAACTGAATTTACACATCAGAAATAAGTTTCACAGAATGCATCTGTGTAATTTTTATTTGAAGATATTATTTTTCCCAATGTAGGCCTCTTAGAGCTTAGAATGTCCAATTGCAGTTTCTACTGAAAGAGTGTTTCAGAACGGCTCAATCAAAAGTAAGGTTCAACTCTGTTAGTTGAATGCACAGAACAGAAAGAAGTTTCAGAGAATGCTACTGTGTAGTTTATATTTGAATATATTCCTTTTTCCACTATTACCCTCTTAGCGCTCCGAATGTCCACTTGCATTTTATACAGAAAGAGTGTTCGGAACTGCGCAATCAAAAGTATGGTTTAACTCTGTTAGCTGAATGCACATATCAGAAATAAGTTTCACACAATGCTTCTGTGTAGTTTTTATTTGAAGATATTATTTTTCTCCATGTAGGCCTCTTAGCGCTCAGAATGTCCAATTGCAGTTTCTACAGAAAGAGTGTTTCAGAACGGCTCAATCAAAAGTAAGGTTCAACTCTGTTAGTTGAATGCACAGAACAGAAAAAAGTTTCATACAATGCTTCTGTGTAGTTTATATTTGAACATATTCTTTTTTCCACTATTACCCACTTAGCGCTACGAATGTCCAGTTGCATTTTCTACAGACAGAGTGTTTCAAAACTGCTCAATCAAAAGTATGGTTTAACTCTGTTAGCTGAATGCTCAGATCAGAAAGAAGTTTCACAGAATGCTTCTGTGTAGTTTATATTTATATATATTCCTTTTTCCACGACTACCCTCTAAGCGCTCCAAATGTCCAGTTGCATTTTCTACAGAAAGAGTGTTCAGATCTGCTCAATCAAAAGTATGGTTTAACTCTGTTAGCTGAATGCACAGATAAGAAAGAAGTCTCACAGAATGATTCTGTGTAGTTTATATTTGAAGACATTCCTTTTTCCACTATCACCCTCTTAGCGCTCCGAATCTCCACTTGCATTTTCTACAGCAAGAGTGTTTCAGAACGGCTCAATCAAAACTAAGGTTCAACTCTTTTAGTTGAATGAACAGAACAGAAAGAAGTTTCACAGAATGCCTCTGTGTAGTTTTAATTTGTAGATATTCTTTTTCCCAATATAGGCCTCTTAGCGCTCAAAATGTCCAATTGCCCTTTCTACAGAAAGAGTGTTTCAGAACGGCTCAATCAAAAGTAAGGTTCAACCCTGGTAGTTGAATGCACAGAACAGAAAGAAGTTTCACAGAATGATTCTGTGTAGTTTATATTTGAATATATTCCTTTTTCCACTATTACCCTCTTAGCGCTCCGAATGTCCACTTGCATTTTCTACAGAAAGAGTGTTCTGAACTGCACAATCAAAAGTATGGTTTAACTCTGTTAGCTGAATGCACATATCAGAAATAAGTTTCAAACAATGCTTCTGTGTAGTTTTTATTTGAAGATATTATTTTTCCCAATATAGACCTCTTAGCACTCAGAATGTCCAATTGCAGTTTCTACAGAAAGAATGTTTCAGAACGGCTCAATCAAATGTAAGGTTCAACTCTCTTAGTTGAATGCACAGAACAGAAAGAAGTTTCACAGAATGCTTCTGTGTAGTATTTAGTTGAAGATACTCCTTTTTGGACTATTACCCACTTAGCGCTCCGAATATCCACTGGCAGTTTCTACACAAAGAGTGTTTCAGAACTGCTCCTTCAAAAGTAAGTCTCAACTCTGTTAGTTGAATGCGGAGGACAGAAAGGGGTTTCAGAGAATGCTTCTGTGTAGTTTTTAATTGGAGATATTCCTTTTTCCTCTATTACAATCTTAGCGCTCCGAATGTCCACTTGCATATTCTACAAAAAGAGTGTTTCATAACTGCTCAATCAAAACTATGGTTTAGCTCTGTTAACTGAATTTACACATCAGAAATAAGTTTCACAGAATGCATCTGTGTAATTTTTATTTGAAGATATTATTTTTCCCAATGTAGGCCTCTTAGAGCTTAGAATGTCCAATTGCAGTTTCTACTGAAAGAGTGTTTCAGAACGGCTCAATCAAAAGTAAGGTTCAACTCTGTTAGTTGAATGCACAGAACAGAAAGAAGTTTCAGAGAATGCTACTGTGTAGTTTATATTTGAATATATTCCTTTTTCCACTATTACCCTCTTAGCGCTCCGAATGTCCACTTGCATTTTCTACAGAAAGAGTGTTCGGAACTGCGCAATCAAAAGTATGGTTTAACTCTGTTAGCTGAATGCACATATCAGAAATAAGTTTCACACAATGCTTCTGTGTAGTTTTTATTTGAAGATATTATTTTTCTCCATGTAGGCCTCTTAGCGCTCAGAATGTCCAATTGCAGTTTCTACAGAAAGAGTGTTTCAGAACGGCTCAATCAAAAGTAAGGTTCAACTCTGTTAGTTGAATGCACAGAACAGAAAAAAGTTTCATACAATGCTTCTGTGTAGTTTATATTTGAACATATTCTTTTTTCCACTATTACCCACTTAGCGCTACGAATGTCCAGTTGCATTTTCTACAGACAGAGTGTTTCAAAACTGCTCAATCAAAAGTATGGTTTAACTCTGTTAGCTGAATGCTCAGATCAGAAAGAAGTTTCACAGAATGCTTCTGTGTAGTTTATATTTGAATATATTCCTTTTTCCACGACTACCCTCTAAGCGCTCCAAATGTCCAGTTGCATTTTCTACAGAAAGAGTGTTCAGATCTGCTCAATCAAAAGTATGGTTTAACTCTGTTAGCTGAATGCGCAGATAAGAAAGAAGTCTCACAGAATGATTCTGTGTAGTTTATATTTGAAGACATTCCTTTTTCCACTATCACCCTCTTAGCGCTCCGAATCTCCACTTGCATTTTCTACAGCAAGAGTGTTTCAGAACGGCTCAATCAAAACTAAGGTTCAACTCTTTTAGTTGAATGAACAGAACAGAAAGAAGTTTCACAGAATGCCTCTGTGTAGTTTTAATTTGTAGATATTCTTTTTCCCAATATAGGCCTCTTAGCGCTCAAAATGTCCAATTGCCCTTTCTACAGAAAGAGTGTTTCAGAACGGCTCAATCAAAAGTAAGGTTCAACCCTGGTAGTTGAATGCACAGAACAGAAAGAAGTTTCACAGAATGATTCTGTGTAGTTTATATTTGAATATATTCCTTTTTCCACTATTACCCTCTTAGCGCTCCGAATGTCCACTTGCATTTTCTACAGAAAGAGTGTTCTGAACTGCGCAATCAAAAGTATGGTTTAACTCTGTTAGCTGAATGCACATATCAGAAATAAGTTTCAAACAATGCTTCTGTGTAGTTTTTATTTGAAGATATTATTTTTCCCAATATAGACCTCTTAGCGCTCAGAATGTCCAATTGCAGTTTCTACAGAAAGAGTGTTTCAGAACGGCTCAATCAAATGTAAGGTTCAACTCTCTTAGTTGAATGCACAGAACAGAAAGAAGTTTCACAGAATGCTTCTGTGTAGTATTTAGTTGAAGATACTCCTTTTTGGACTATTACCCACTTAGCGCTCCGAATATCCACTGGCAGTTTCTACACAAAGAGTGTTTCAGAACTGCTCCTTCAAAAGTAAGTCTCAACTCTGTTAGTTGAATGCGGAGGACAGAAAGGGGTTTCAGAGAATGCTTCTGTGTAGTTTTTAATTGGAGATATTCCTTTTTCCTCTATTACAATCTTAGCGCTCCGAATGTCCACTTGCATATTCTACAAAAAGAGTGTTTCATAACTGCTCAATCAAAAATATGGTTTAGCTCTGTTAACTGAATTTACACATCAGAAATAAGTTTCACAGAATGCATCTGTGTAATTTTTATTTGAAGATATTATTTTTCCCAATGTAGGCCTCTTAGAGCTTAGAATGTCCAATTGCAGTTTCTACTGAAAGAGTGTTTCAGAACGGCTCAATCAAAAGTAAGGTTCAACTCTGTTAGTTGAATGCACAGAACAGAAAGAAGTTTCAGAGAATGCTACTGTGTAGTTTATATTTGAATATATTCCTTTTTCCACTATTACCCTCTTAGCGCTCCGAATGTCCACTTGCATTTTCTACAGAAAGAGTGTTCGGAACTGCGCAATCAAAAGTATGGTTTAACTCTGTTAGCTGAATGCACATATCAGAAATAAGTTTCACACAATGCTTCTGTGTAGTTTTTATTTGAAGATATTATTTTTCTCCATGTAGGCCTCTTAGCGCTCAGAATGTCCAATTGCAGTTTCTACAGAAAGAGTGTTTCAGAACGGCTCAATCAAAAGTAAGGTTCAACTCTGTTAGTTGAATGCACAGAACAGAAAAAAGTTTCATACAATGCTTCTGTGTAGTTTATATTTGAACATATTCTTTTTTCCACTATTACCCACTTAGCGCTACGAATGTCCAGTTGCATTTTCTACAGACAGAGTGTTTCAAAACTGCTCAATCAAAAGTATGGTTTAACTCTGTTAGCTGAATGCTCAGATCAGAAAGAAGTTTCACAGAATGCTTCTGTGTAGTTTATATTTGAATATATTCCTTTTTCCACGACTACCCTCTAAGCGCTCCAAATGTCCAGTTGCATTTTCTACAGAAAGAGTGTTCAGATCTGCTCAATCAAAAGTATGGTTTAACTCTGTTAGCTGAATGCACAGATAAGAAAGAAGTCTCACAGAATGATTCTGTGTAGTTTATATTTGAAGACATTGCTTTTTCCACTATCACCCTCTTAGCGCTCCGAATCTCCACTTGCATTTTCTTCAGCAAGAGTGTTTCAGAACGGCTCAATCAAAACTAAGGTTCAACTCTTTTAGTTGAATGAACAGAACAGAAAGAAGTTTCACAGAATGCCTCTGTGTAGTTTTAATTTGTAGATATTCTTTTTCCCAATATAGGCCTCTTAGCGCTCAAAATGTCCAATTGCCCTTTCTACAGAAAGAGTGTTTCAGAACGGCTCAATCAAAAGTAAGGTTCAACCCTGGTAGTTGAATGCACAGAACAGAAAGAAGTTTCACAGAATGATTCTGTGTAGTTTATATTTGAATATATTCCTTTTTCCACTATTACCCTCTTAGCGCTCCGAATGTCCACTTGCATTTTCTACAGAAAGAGTGTTCTGAACTGCGCAATCAAAAGTATGGTTTAACTCTGTTAGCTGAATGCACATATCAGAAATAAGTTTCAAACAATGCTTCTGTGTAGTTTTTATTTGAAGATGTTATTTTTCCCAATATAGACCTCTTAGCGCTCAGAATGTCCAATTGCAGTTTCTACAGAAAGAGTGTTTCAGAACGGCTCAATCAAATGTAAGGTTCAACTCTCTTAGTTGAATGCACAGAACAGAAAGAAGTTTCACAGAATGCTTCTGTGTAGTATTTAGTTGAAGATACTCCTTTTTGGACTATTACCCACTTAGCGCTCCGAATATCCACTGGCAGTTTCTACACAAAGAGTGTTTCAGAACTGCTCCTTCAAAAGTAAGTCTCAACTCTGTTAGTTGAATGCGGAGGACAGAAAGGGGTTTCAGAGAATGCTTCTGTGTAGTTTTTAATTGGAGATATTCCTTTTTCCTCTATTACAATCTTAGCGCTCCGAATGTCCACTTGCATATTCTACAAAAAGAGTGTTTCATAACTGCTCAATCAAAAATATGGTTTAGCTCTGTTAACTGAATTTACACATCAGAAATAAGTTTCACAGAATGCATCTGTGTAATTTTTATTTGAAGATATTATTTTTCCCAATGTAGGCCTCTTAGAGCTTAGAATGTCCAATTGCAGCTTCTACTGAAAGAGTGTTTCAGAACGGCTCAATCAAAAGTAAGGTTCAACTCTGTTAGTTGAATGCACAGAACAGAAAGAAGTTTCAGAGAATGCTACTGTGTAGTTTATATTTGAATATATTCCTTTTTCCACTATTACCCTCTTAGCGCTCCGAATGTCCACTTGCATTTTCTACAGAAAGAGTGTTCGGAACTGCGCAATCAAAAGTATGGTTTAACTCTGTTAGCTGAATGCACATATCAGAAATAAGTTTCACACAATGCTTCTGTGTAGTTTTTATTTGAAGATATTATTTTTCTCCATGTAGGCCTCTTAGCGCTCAGAATGTCCAATTGCAGTTTCTACAGAAAGAGTGTTTCAGAACGGCTCAATCAAAAGTAAGGTTCAACTCTGTTAGTTGAATGCACAGAACAGAAAAAAGTTTCATACAATGCTTCTGTGTAGTTTATATTTGAACATATTCTTTTTTCCACTATTACCCACTTAGCGCTACGAATGTCCAGTTGCATTTTCTACAGACAGAGTGTTTCAAAACTGCTCAATCAAAAGTATGGTTTAACTCTGTTAGCTGAATGCTCAGATCAGAAAGAAGTTTCACAGAATGCTTCTGTGTAGTTTATATTTGAATATATTCCTTTTTCCACGACTACCCTCTAAGCGCTCCAAATGTCCAGTTGCATTTTCTACAGAAAGAGTGTTCAGATCTGCTCAATCAAAAGTATGGTTTAACTCTGTTAGCTGAATGCACAGATAAGAAAGAAGTCTCACAGAATGATTCTGTGTAGTTTATATTTGAAGACATTGCTTTTTCCACTATCACCCTCTTAGCGCTCCGAATCTCCACTTGCATTTTCTTCAGCAAGAGTGTTTCAGAACGGCTCAATCAAAACTAAGGTTCAACTCTTTTAGTTGAATGAACAGAACAGAAAGAAGTTTCACAGAATGCCTCTGTGTAGTTTTAATTTGTAGATATTCTTTTTCCCAATATAGGCCTCTTAGCGCTCAAAATGTCCAATTGCCCTTTCTACAGAAAGAGTGTTTCAGAACGGCTCAATCAAAAGTAAGGTTCAACCCTGGTAGTTGAATGCACAGAACAGAAAGAAGTTTCACAGAATGATTCTGTGTAGTTTATATTTGAATATATTCCTTTTTCCACTATTACCCTCTTAGCGCTCCGAATGTCCACTTGCATTTTCTACAGAAAGAGTGTTCTGAACTGCGCAATCAAAAGTATGGTTTAACTCTGTTAGCTGAATGCACATATCAGAAATAAGTTTCAAACAATGCTTCTGTGTAGTTTTTATTTGAAGATATTATTTTTCCCAATATAGACCTCTTAGCGCTCAGAATGTCCAATTGCAGTTTCTACAGAAAGAGTGTTTCAGAACGGCTCAATCAAATGTAAGGTTCAACTCTCTTAGTTGAATGCACAGAACAGAAAGAAGTTTCACAGAATGCTTCTGTGTAGTATTTAGTTGAAGATACTCCTTTTTGGACTATTACCCACTTAGCGCTCCGAATATCCACTGGCAGTTTCTACACAAAGAGTGTTTCAGAACTGCTCCTTCAAAAGTAAGTCTCAACTCTGTTAGTTGAATGCGGAGGACAGAAAGGGGTTTCAGAGAATGCTTCTGTGTAGTTTTTAATTGGAGATATTCCTTTTTCCTCTATTACAATCTTAGCGCTCCGAATGTCCACTTGCATATTCTACAAAAAGAGTGTTTCATAACTGCTCAATCAAAAATATGGTTTAGCTCTGTTAACTGAATTTACACATCAGAAATAAGTTTCACAGAATGCATCTGTGTAATTTTTATTTGAAGATATTATTTTTCCCAATGTAGGCCTCTTAGAGCTTAGAATGTCCAATTGCAGTTTCTACTGAAAGAGTGTTTCAGAACGGCTCAATCAAAAGTAAGGTTCAACTCTGTTAGTTGAATGCACAGAACAGAAAGAAGTTTCAGAGAATGCTACTGTGTAGTTTATATTTGAATATATTCCTTTTTCCACTATTACCCTCTTAGCGCTCCGAATGTCCACTTGCATTTTATACAGAAAGAGTGTTCGGAACTGCGCAATCAAAAGTATGGTTTAACTCTGTTAGCTGAATGCACATATCAGAAATAAGTTTCACACAATGCTTCTGTGTAGTTTTTATTTGAAGATATTATTTTTCTCCATGTAGGCCTCTTAGCGCTCAGAATGTCCAATTGCAGTTTCTACAGAAAGAGTGTTTCAGAACGGCTCAATCAAAAGTAAGGTTCAACTCTGTTAGTTGAATGCACAGAACAGAAAAAAGTTTCATACAATGCTTCTGTGTAGTTTATATTTGAACATATTCTTTTTTCCACTATTACCCACTTAGCGCTACGAATGTCCAGTTGCATTTTCTACAGACAGAGTGTTTCAAAACTGCTCAATCAAAAGTATGGTTTAACTCTGTTAGCTGAATGCTCAGATCAGAAAGAAGTTTCACAGAATGCTTCTGTGTAGTTTATATTTATATATATTCCTTTTTCCACGACTACCCTCTAAGCGCTCCAAATGTCCAGTTGCATTTTCTACAGAAAGAGTGTTCAGATCTGCTCAATCAAAAGTATGGTTTAACTCTGTTAGCTGAATGCACAGATAAGAAAGAAGTCTCACAGAATGATTCTGTGTAGTTTATATTTGAAGACATTCCTTTTTCCACTATCACCCTCTTAGCGCTCCGAATCTCCACTTGCATTTTCTACAGCAACAGTGTTTCAGAACGGCTCAATCAAAACTAAGGTTCAACTCTTTTAGTTGAATGAACAGAACAGAAAGAAGTTTCACAGAATGCCTCTGTGTAGTTTTAATTTGTAGATATTCTTTTTCCCAATATAGGCCTCTTAGCGCTCAAAATGTCCAATTGCCCTTTCTACAGAAAGAGTGTTTCAGAACGGCTCAATCAAAAGTAAGGTTCAACCCTGGTAGTTGAATGCACAGAACAGAAAGAAGTTTCACAGAATGATTCTGTGTAGTTTATATTTGAATATATTCCTTTTTCCACTATTACCCTCTTAGCGCTCCGAATGTCCACTTGCATTTTCTACAGAAAGAGTGTTCTGAACTGCACAATCAAAAGTATGGTTTAACTCTGTTAGCTGAATGCACATATCAGAAATAAGTTTCAAACAATGCTTCTGTGTAGTTTTTATTTGAAGATATTATTTTTCCCAATATAGACCTCTTAGCACTCAGAATGTCCAATTGCAGTTTCTACAGAAAGAATGTTTCAGAACGGCTCAATCAAATGTAAGGTTCAACTCTCTTAGTTGAATGCACAGAACAGAAAGAAGTTTCACAGAATGCTTCTGTGTAGTATTTAGTTGAAGATACTCCTTTTTGGACTATTACCCACTTAGCGCTCCGAATATCCACTGGCAGTTTCTACACAAAGAGTGTTTCAGAACTGCTCCTTCAAAAGTAAGTCTCAACTCTGTTAGTTGAATGCGGAGGACAGAAAGGGGTTTCAGAGAATGCTTCTGTGTAGTTTTTAATTGGAGATATTCCTTTTTCCTCTATTACAATCTTAGCGCTCCGAATGTCCACTTGCATATTCTACAAAAAGAGTGTTTCATAACTGCTCAATCAAAACTATGGTTTAGCTCTGTTAACTGAATTTACACATCAGAAATAAGTTTCACAGAATGCATCTGTGTAATTTTTATTTGAAGATATTATTTTTCCCAATGTAGGCCTCTTAGAGCTTAGAATGTCCAATTGCAGTTTCTACTGAAAGAGTGTTTCAGAACGGCTCAATCAAAAGTAAGGTTCAACTCTGTTAGTTGAATGCACAGAACAGAAAGAAGTTTCAGAGAATGCTACTGTGTAGTTTATATTTGAATATATTCCTTTTTCCACTATTACCCTCTTAGCGCTCCGAATGTCCACTTGCATTTTCTACAGAAAGAGTGTTCGGAACTGCGCAATCAAAAGTATGGTTTAACTCTGTTAGCTGAATGCACATATCAGAAATAAGTTTCACACAATGCTTCTGTGTAGTTTTTATTTGAAGATATTATTTTTCTCCATGTAGGCCTCTTAGCGCTCAGAATGTCCAATTGCAGTTTCTACAGAAAGAGTGTTTCAGAACGGCTCAATCAAAAGTAAGGTTCAACTCTGTTAGTTGAATGCACAGAACAGAAAAAAGTTTCATACAATGCTTCTGTGTAGTTTATATTTGAACATATTCTTTTTTCCACTATTACCCACTTAGCGCTACGAATGTCCAGTTGCATTTTCTACAGACAGAGTGTTTCAAAACTGCTCAATCAAAAGTATGGTTTAACTCTGTTAGCTGAATGCTCAGATCAGAAAGAAGTTTCACAGAATGCTTCTGTGTAGTTTATATTTGAATATATTCCTTTTTCCACGACTACCCTCTAAGCGCTCCAAATGTCCAGTTGCATTTTCTACAGAAAGAGTGTTCAGATCTGCTCAATCAAAAGTATGGTTTAACTCTGTTAGCTGAATGCGCAGATAAGAAAGAAGTCTCACAGAATGATTCTGTGTAGTTTATATTTGAAGACATTCCTTTTTCCACTATCACCCTCTTAGCGCTCCGAATCTCCACTTGCATTTTCTACAGCAAGAGTGTTTCAGAACGGCTCAATCAAAACTAAGGTTCAACTCTTTTAGTTGAATGAACAGAACAGAAAGAAGTTTCACAGAATGCCTCTGTGTAGTTTTAATTTGTAGATATTCTTTTTCCCAATATAGGCCTCTTAGCGCTCAAAATGTCCAATTGCCCTTTCTACAGAAAGAGTGTTTCAGAACGGCTCAATCAAAAGTAAGGTTCAACCCTGGTAGTTGAATGCACAGAACAGAAAGAAGTTTCACAGAATGATTCTGTGTAGTTTATATTTGAATATATTCCTTTTTCCACTATTACCCTCTTAGCGCTCCGAATGTCCACTTGCATTTTCTACAGAAAGAGTGTTCTGAACTGCGCAATCAAAAGTATGGTTTAACTCTGTTAGCTGAATGCACATATCAGAAATAAGTTTCAAACAATGCTTCTGTGTAGTTTTTATTTGAAGATATTATTTTTCCCAATATAGACCTCTTAGCGCTCAGAATGTCCAATTGCAGTTTCTACAGAAAGAGTGTTTCAGAACGGCTCAATCAAATGTAAGGTTCAACTCTCTTAGTTGAATGCACAGAACAGAAAGAAGTTTCACAGAATGCTTCTGTGTAGTATTTAGTTGAAGATACTCCTTTTTGGACTATTACCCACTTAGCGCTCCGAATATCCACTGGCAGTTTCTACACAAAGAGTGTTTCAGAACTGCTCCTTCAAAAGTAAGTCTCAACTCTGTTAGTTGAATGCGGAGGACAGAAAGGGGTTTCAGAGAATGCTTCTGTGTAGTTTTTAATTGGAGATATTCCTTTTTCCTCTATTACAATCTTAGCGCTCCGAATGTCCACTTGCATATTCTACAAAAAGAGTGTTTCATAACTGCTCAATCAAAAATATGGTTTAGCTCTGTTAACTGAATTTACACATCAGAAATAAGTTTCACAGAATGCATCTGTGTAATTTTTATTTGAAGATATTATTTTTCCCAATGTAGGCCTCTTAGAGCTTAGAATGTCCAATTGCAGTTTCTACTGAAAGAGTGTTTCAGAACGGCTCAATCAAAAGTAAGGTTCAACTCTGTTAGTTGAATGCACAGAACAGAAAGAAGTTTCAGAGAATGCTACTGTGTAGTTTATATTTGAATATATTCCTTTTTCCACTATTACCCTCTTAGCGCTCCGAATGTCCACTTGCATTTTCTACAGAAAGAGTGTTCGGAACTGCGCAATCAAAAGTATGGTTTAACTCTGTTAGCTGAATGCACATATCAGAAATAAGTTTCACACAATGCTTCTGTGTAGTTTTTATTTGAAGATATTATTTTTCTCCATGTAGGCCTCTTAGCGCTCAGAATGTCCAATTGCAGTTTCTACAGAAAGAGTGTTTCAGAACGGCTCAATCAAAAGTAAGGTTCAACTCTGTTAGTTGAATGCACAGAACAGAAAAAAGTTTCATACAATGCTTCTGTGTAGTTTATATTTGAACATATTCTTTTTTCCACTATTACCCACTTAGCGCTACGAATGTCCAGTTGCATTTTCTACAGACAGAGTGTTTCAAAACTGCTCAATCAAAAGTATGGTTTAACTCTGTTAGCTGAATGCTCAGATCAGAAAGAAGTTTCACAGAATGCTTCTGTGTAGTTTATATTTGAATATATTCCTTTTTCCACGACTACCCCCTAAGCGCTCCAAATGTCCAGTTGCATTTTCTACAGAAAGAGTGTTCAGATCTGCTCAATCAAAAGTATGGTTTAACTCTGTTAGCTGAATGCACAGATAAGAAAGAAGTCTCACAGAATGATTCTGTGTAGTTTATATTTGAAGACATTGCTTTTTCCACTATCACCCTCTTAGCGCTCCGAATCTCCACTTGCATTTTCTTCAGCAAGAGTGTTTCAGAACGGCTCAATCAAAACTAAGGTTCAACTCTTTTAGTTGAATGAACAGAACAGAAAGAAGTTTCACAGAATGCCTCTGTGTAGTTTTAATTTGTAGATATTCTTTTTCCCAATATAGGCCTCTTAGCGCTCAAAATGTCCAATTGCCCTTTCTACAGAAAGAGTGTTTCAGAACGGCTCAATCAAAAGTAAGGTTCAACCCTGGTAGTTGAATGCACAGAACAGAAAGAAGTTTCACAGAATGATTCTGTGTAGTTTATATTTGAATATATTCCTTTTTCCACTATTACCCTCTTAGCGCTCCGAATGTCCACTTGCATTTTCTACAGAAAGAGTGTTCTGAACTGCGCAATCAAAAGTATGGTTTAACTCTGTTAGCTGAATGCACATATCAGAAATAAGTTTCAAACAATGCTTCTGTGTAGTTTTTATTTGAAGATGTTATTTTTCCCAATATAGACCTCTTAGCGCTCAGAATGTCCAATTGCAGTTTCTACAGAAAGAGTGTTTCAGAACGGCTCAATCAAATGTAAGGTTCAACTCTCTTAGTTGAATGCACAGAACAGAAAGAAGTTTCACAGAATGCTTCTGTGTAGTATTTAGTTGAAGATACTCCTTTTTGGACTATTACCCACTTAGCGCTCCGAATATCCACTGGCAGTTTCTACACAAAGAGTGTTTCAGAACTGCTCCTTCAAAAGTAAGTCTCAACTCTGTTAGTTGAATGCGGAGGACAGAAAGGGGTTTCAGAGAATGCTTCTGTGTAGTTTTTAATTGGAGATATTCCTTTTTCCTCTATTACAATCTTAGCGCTCCGAATGTCCACTTGCATATTCTACAAAAAGAGTGTTTCATAACTGCTCAATCAAAAATATGGTTTAGCTCTGTTAACTGAATTTACACATCAGAAATAAGTTTCACAGAATGCATCTGTGTAATTTTTATTTGAAGATATTATTTTTCCCAATGTAGGCCTCTTAGAGCTTAGAATGTCCAATTGCAGCTTCTACTGAAAGAGTGTTTCAGAACGGCTCAATCAAAAGTAAGGTTCAACTCTGTTAGTTGAATGCACAGAACAGAAAGAAGTTTCAGAGAATGCTACTGTGTAGTTTATATTTGAATATATTCCTTTTTCCACTATTACCCTCTTAGCGCTCCGAATGTCCACTTGCATTTTCTACAGAAAGAGTGTTCGGAACTGCGCAATCAAAAGTATGGTTTAACTCTGTTAGCTGAATGCACATATCAGAAATAAGTTTCACACAATGCTTCTGTGTAGTTTTTATTTGAAGATATTATTTTTCTCCATGTAGGCCTCTTAGCGCTCAGAATGTCCAATTGCAGTTTCTACAGAAAGAGTGTTTCAGAACGGCTCAATCAAAAGTAAGGTTCAACTCTGTTAGTTGAATGCACAGAACAGAAAAAAGTTTCATACAATGCTTCTGTGTAGTTTATATTTGAACATATTCTTTTTTCCACTATTACCCACTTAGCGCTACGAATGTCCAGTTGCATTTTCTACAGACAGAGTGTTTCAAAACTGCTCAATCAAAAGTATGGTTTAACTCTGTTAGCTGAATGCTCAGATCAGAAAGAAGTTTCACAGAATGCTTCTGTGTAGTTTATATTTGAATATATTCCTTTTTCCACGACTACCCTCTAAGCGCTCCAAATGTCCAGTTGCATTTTCTACAGAAAGAGTGTTCAGATCTGCTCAATCAAAAGTATGGTTTAACTCTGTTAGCTGAATGCACAGATAAGAAAGAAGTCTCACAGAATGATTCTGTGTAGTTTATATTTGAAGACATTGCTTTTTCCACTATCACCCTCTTAGCGCTCCGAATCTCCACTTGCATTTTCTTCAGCAAGAGTGTTTCAGAACGGCTCAATCAAAACTAAGGTTCAACTCTTTTAGTTGAATGAACAGAACAGAAAGAAGTTTCACAGAATGCCTCTGTGTAGTTTTAATTTGTAGATATTCTTTTTCCCAATATAGGCCTCTTAGCGCTCAAAATGTCCAATTGCCCTTTCTACAGAAAGAGTGTTTCAGAACGGCTCAATCAAAAGTAAGGTTCAACCCTGGTAGTTGAATGCACAGAACAGAAAGAAGTTTCACAGAATGATTCTGTGTAGTTTATATTTGAATATATTCCTTTTTCCACTATTACCCTCTTAGCGCTCCGAATGTCCACTTGCATTTTCTACAGAAAGAGTGTTCTGAACTGCACAATCAAAAGTATGGTTTAACTCTGTTAGCTGAATGCACATATCAGAAAAAAGTTTCAAACAATGCTTCTGTGTAGTTTTTATTTGAAGATATTATTTTTCCCAATATAGACCTCTTAGCGCTCAGAATGTCCAATTGCAGTTTCTACAGAAAGAGTGTTTCAGAACGGCTCAATCAAATGTAAGGTTCAACTCTCTTAGTTGAATGCACAGAACAGAAAGAAGTTTCACAGAATGCTTCTGTGTAGTATTTAGTTGAAGATACTCCTTTTTGGACTATTACCCACTTAGCGCTCCGAATATCCACTGGCAGTTTCTACACAAAGAGTGTTTCAGAACTGCTCCTGCAAAAGTAAGTCTCAACTCTGTTAGTTGAATGCGGAGGACAGAAAGGGGTTTCAGAGAATGCTTCTGTGTAGTTTTTAATTGGAGATATTCCTTTTTCCTCTATTACAATCTTAGCGCTCCGAATGTCCACTTGCATATTCTACAAAAAGAGTGTTTCATAACTGCTCAATCAAAAATATGGTTTAGCTCTGTTAACTGAATTTACACATCAGAAATAAGTTTCACAGAATGCATCTGTGTAATTTTTATTTGAAGATATTATTTTTCCCAATGTAGGCCTCTTAGAGCTTAGAATGTCCAATTGCAGTTTCTACTGAAAGAGTGTTTCAGAACGGCTCAATCAAAAGTAAGGTTCAACTCTGTTAGTTGAATGCACAGAACAGAAAGAAGTTTCAGAGAATGCTACTGTGTAGTTTATATTTGAATATATTCCTTTTTCCACTATTACCCTCTTAGCGCTCCGAATGTCCACTTGCATTTTCTACAGAAAGAGTGTTCGGAACTGCGCAATCAAAAGTATGGTTTAACTCTGTTAGCTGAATGCACATATCAGAAATAAGTTTCACACAATGCTTCTGTGTAGTTTTTATTTGAAGATATTATTTTTCTCCATGTAGGCCTCTTAGCGCTCAGAATGTCCAATTGCAGTTTCTACAGAAAGAGTGTTTCAGAACGGCTCAATCAAAAGTAAGGTTCAACTCTGTTAGTTGAATGCACAGAACAGAAAAAAGTTTCATACAATGCTTCTGTGTAGTTTATATTTGAACATATTCTTTTTTCCACTATTACCCACTTAGCGCTACGAATGTCCAGTTGCATTTTCTACAGACAGAGTGTTTCAAAACTGCTCAATCAAAAGTATGGTTTAACTCTGTTAGCTGAATGCTCAGATCGGAAAGAAGTTTCACAGAATGCTTCTGTGTAGTTTATATTTGAATATATTCCTTTTTCCACGACTACCCTCTAAGCGCTCCAAATGTCCAGTTGCATTTTCTACAGAAAGAGTGTTCAGATCTGCTCAATCAAAAGTATGGTTTAACTCTGTTAGCTGAATGCACAGATAAGAAAGAAGTCTCACAGAATGATTCTGTGTAGTTTATATTTGAAGACATTCCTTTTTCCACTATCACCCTCTTAGCGCTCCGAATCTCCACTTGCATTTTCTACAGAAAGAGTGTTTCAGAACGGCTCAATCAAAACTAAGGTTCAACTCTTTTAGTTGAATGAACAGAACAGAAAGAAGTTTCACAGAATGCCTCTGTGTAGTTTTAATTTGTAGATATTCTTTTTCCCAATATAGGCCTCTTAGCGCTCAGAATGTCCAATTGCCCTTTCTACAGAAAGAGTGTTTCAGAACGGCTCAATCAAAAGTAAGGTTCAACCCTGGTAGTTGAATGCACAGAACAGAAAGAAGTTTCACAGAATGATTCTGTGTAGTTTATATTTGAATATATTCCTTTTTCCACTATTACCCTCTTAGCGCTCCGAATGTCCACTTGCATTTTCTACAGAAAGAGTGTTCTGAACTGCGCAATCAAAAGTATGGTTTAACTCTGTTAGCTGAATGCACATATCAGAAATAAGTTTCAAACAATGCTTCTGTGTAGTTTTTATTTGAAGATATTATTTTTCCCAATATAGACCTCTTAGCGCTCAGAATGTCCAATTGCAGTTTCTACAGAAAGAGTGTTTCAGAACGGCTCAATCAAATGTAAGGTTCAACTCTCTTAGTTGAATGCACAGAACAGAAAGAAGTTTCACAGAATGCTTCTGTGTAGTATTTAGTTGAAGATACTCCTTTTTGGACTATTACCCACTTAGCGCTCCGAATATCCACTGGCAGTTTCTACACAAAGAGTGTTTCAGAACTGCTCCTTCAAAAGTAAGTCTCAACTCTGTTAGTTGAATGCGGAGGACAGAAAGGGGTTTCAGAGAATGCTTCTGTGTAGTTTTTAATTGGAGATATTCCTTTTTCCTCTATTACAATCTTAGCGCTCCGAATGTCCACTTGCATATTCTACAAAAAGAGTGTTTCATAACTGCTCAATCAAAAATATGGTTTAGCTCTGTTAACTGAATTTACACATCAGAAATAAGTTTCACAGAATGCATCTGTGTAATTTTTATTTGAAGATATTATTTTTCCCAATGTAGGCCTCTTAGAGCTTAGAATGTCCAATTGCAGTTTCTACTGAAAGAGTGTTTCAGAACGGCTCAATCAAAAGTAAGGTTCAACTCTGTTAGTTGAATGCACAGAACAGAAAGAAGTTTCAGAGAATGCTACTGTGTAGTTTATATTTGAATATATTCCTTTTTCCACTATTACCCTCTTAGCGCTCCGAATGTCCACTTGCATTTTCTACAGAAAGAGTGTTCGGAACTGCGCAATCAAAAGTATGGTTTAACTCTGTTAGCTGAATGCACATATCAGAAATAAGTTTCACACAATGCTTCTGTGTAGTTTTTATTTGAAGATATTATTTTTCTCCATGTAGGCCTCTTAGCGCTCAGAATGTCCAATTGCAGTTTCTACAGAAAGAGTGTTTCAGAACGGCTCAATCAAAAGTAAGGTTCAACTCTGTTAGTTGAATGCACAGAACAGAAAAAAGTTTCATACAATGCTTCTGTGTAGTTTATATTTGAACATATTCTTTTTTCCACTATTACCCACTTAGCGCTACGAATGTCCAGTTGCATTTTCTACAGACAGAGTGTTTCAAAACTGCTCAATCAAAAGTATGGTTTAACTCTGTTAGCTGAATGCTCAGATCAGAAAGAAGTTTCACAGAATGCTTCTGTGTAGTTTATATTTATATATATTCCTTTTTCCACGACTACCCTCTAAGCGCTCCAAATGTCCAGTTGCATTTTCTACAGAAAGAGTGTTCAGATCTGCTCAATCAAAAGTATGGTTTAACTCTGTTAGCTGAATGCACAGATAAGAAAGAAGTCTCACAGAATGATTCTGTGTAGTTTATATTTGAAGACATTCCTTTTTCCACTATCACCCTCTTAGCGCTCCGAATCTCCACTTGCATTTTCTACAGCAAGAGTGTTTCAGAACGGCTCAATCAAAACTAAGGTTCAACTCTTTTAGTTGAATGAACAGAACAGAAAGAAGTTTCACAGAATGCCTCTGTGTAGTTTTAATTTGTAGATATTCTTTTTCCCAATATAGGCCTCTTAGCGCTCAAAATGTCCAATTGCCCTTTCTACAGAAAGAGTGTTTCAGAACGGCTCAATCAAAAGTAAGGTTCAACCCTGGTAGTTGAATGCACAGAACAGAAAGAAGTTTCACAGAATGATTCTGTGTAGTTTATATTTGAATATATTCCTTTTTCCACTATTACCCTCTTAGCGCTCCGAATGTCCACTTGCATTTTCTACAGAAAGAGTGTTCTGAACTGCACAATCAAAAGTATGGTTTAACTCTGTTAGCTGAATGCACATATCAGAAATAAGTTTCAAACAATGCTTCTGTGTAGTTTTTATTTGAAGATATTATTTTTCCCAATATAGACCTCTTAGCACTCAGAATGTCCAATTGCAGTTTCTACAGAAAGAATGTTTCAGAACGGCTCAATCAAATGTAAGGTTCAACTCTCTTAGTTGAATGCACAGAACAGAAAGAAGTTTCACAGAATGCTTCTGTGTAGTATTTAGTTGAAGATACTCCTTTTTGGACTATTACCCACTTAGCGCTCCGAATATCCACTGGCAGTTTCTACACAAAGAGTGTTTCAGAACTGCTCCTTCAAAAGTAAGTCTCAACTCTGTTAGTTGAATGCGGAGGACAGAAAGGGGTTTCAGAGAATGCTTCTGTGTAGTTTTTAATTGGAGATATTCCTTTTTCCTCTATTACAATCTTAGCGCTCCGAATGTCCACTTGCATATTCTACAAAAAGAGTGTTTCATAACTGCTCAATCAAAACTATGGTTTAGCTCTGTTAACTGAATTTACACATCAGAAATAAGTTTCACAGAATGCATCTGTGTAATTTTTATTTGAAGATATTATTTTTCCCAATGTAGGCCTCTTAGAGCTTAGAATGTCCAATTGCAGTTTCTACTGAAAGAGTGTTTCAGAACGGCTCAATCAAAAGTAAGGTTCAACTCTGTTAGTTGAATGCACAGAACAGAAAGAAGTTTCAGAGAATGCTACTGTGTAGTTTATATTTGAATATATTCCTTTTTCCACTATTACCCTCTTAGCGCTCCGAATGTCCACTTGCATTTTCTACAGAAAGAGTGTTCGGAACTGCGCAATCAAAAGTATGGTTTAACTCTGTTAGCTGAATGCACATATCAGAAATAAGTTTCACACAATGCTTCTGTGTAGTTTTTATTTGAAGATATTATTTTTCTCCATGTAGGCCTCTTAGCGCTCAGAATGTCCAATTGCAGTTTCTACAGAAAGAGTGTTTCAGAACGGCTCAATCAAAAGTAAGGTTCAACTCTGTTAGTTGAATGCACAGAACAGAAAAAAGTTTCATACAATGCTTCTGTGTAGTTTATATTTGAACATATTCTTTTTTCCACTATTACCCACTTAGCGCTACGAATGTCCAGTTGCATTTTCTACAGACAGAGTGTTTCAAAACTGCTCAATCAAAAGTATGGTTTAACTCTGTTAGCTGAATGCTCAGATCAGAAAGAAGTTTCACAGAATGCTTCTGTGTAGTTTATATTTGAATATATTCCTTTTTCCACGACTACCCTCTAAGCGCTCCAAATGTCCAGTTGCATTTTCTACAGAAAGAGTGTTCAGATCTGCTCAATCAAAAGTATGGTTTAACTCTGTTAGCTGAATGCGCAGATAAGAAAGAAGTCTCACAGAATGATTCTGTGTAGTTTATATTTGAAGACATTCCTTTTTCCACTATCACCCTCTTAGCGCTCCGAATCTCCACTTGCATTTTCTACAGCAAGAGTGTTTCAGAACGGCTCAATCAAAACTAAGGTTCAACTCTTTTAGTTGAATGAACAGAACAGAAAGAAGTTTCACAGAATGCCTCTGTGTAGTTTTAATTTGTAGATATTCTTTTTCCCAATATAGGCCTCTTAGCGCTCAAAATGTCCAATTGCCCTTTCTACAGAAAGAGTGTTTCAGAACGGCTCAATCAAAAGTAAGGTTCAACCCTGGTAGTTGAATGCACAGAACAGAAAGAAGTTTCACAGAATGATTCTGTGTAGTTTATATTTGAATATATTCCTTTTTCCACTATTACCCTCTTAGCGCTCCGAATGTCCACTTGCATTTTCTACAGAAAGAGTGTTCTGAACTGCGCAATCAAAAGTATGGTTTAACTCTGTTAGCTGAATGCACATATCAGAAATAAGTTTCAAACAATGCTTCTGTGTAGTTTTTATTTGAAGATATTATTTTTCCCAATATAGACCTCTTAGCGCTCAGAATGTCCAATTGCAGTTTCTACAGAAAGAGTGTTTCAGAACGGCTCAATCAAATGTAAGGTTCAACTCTCTTAGTTGAATGCACAGAACAGAAAGAAGTTTCACAGAATGCTTCTGTGTAGTATTTAGTTGAAGATACTCCTTTTTGGACTATTACCCACTTAGCGCTCCGAATATCCACTGGCAGTTTCTACACAAAGAGTGTTTCAGAACTGCTCCTTCAAAAGTAAGTCTCAACTCTGTTAGTTGAATGCGGAGGACAGAAAGGGGTTTCAGAGAATGCTTCTGTGTAGTTTTTAATTGGAGATATTCCTTTTTCCTCTATTACAATCTTAGCGCTCCGAATGTCCACTTGCATATTCTACAAAAAGAGTGTTTCATAACTGCTCAATCAAAAATATGGTTTAGCTCTGTTAACTGAATTTACACATCAGAAATAAGTTTCACAGAATGCATCTGTGTAATTTTTATTTGAAGATATTATTTTTCCCAATGTAGGCCTCTTAGAGCTTAGAATGTCCAATTGCAGTTTCTACTGAAAGAGTGTTTCAGAACGGCTCAATCAAAAGTAAGGTTCAACTCTGTTAGTTGAATGCACAGAACAGAAAGAAGTTTCAGAGAATGCTACTGTGTAGTTTATATTTGAATATATTCCTTTTTCCACTATTACCCTCTTAGCGCTCCGAATGTCCACTTGCATTTTCTACAGAAAGAGTGTTCGGAACTGCGCAATCAAAAGTATGGTTTAACTCTGTTAGCTGAATGCACATATCAGAAATAAGTTTCACACAATGCTTCTGTGTAGTTTTTATTTGAAGATATTATTTTTCTCCATGTAGGCCTCTTAGCGCTCAGAATGTCCAATTGCAGTTTCTACAGAAAGAGTGTTTCAGAACGGCTCAATCAAAAGTAAGGTTCAACTCTGTTAGTTGAATGCACAGAACAGAAAAAAGTTTCATACAATGCTTCTGTGTAGTTTATATTTGAACATATTCTTTTTTCCACTATTACCCACTTAGCGCTACGAATGTCCAGTTGCATTTTCTACAGACAGAGTGTTTCAAAACTGCTCAATCAAAAGTATGGTTTAACTCTGTTAGCTGAATGCTCAGATCAGAAAGAAGTTTCACAGAATGCTTCTGTGTAGTTTATATTTGAATATATTCCTTTTTCCACGACTACCCCCTAAGCGCTCCAAATGTCCAGTTGCATTTTCTACAGAAAGAGTGTTCAGATCTGCTCAATCAAAAGTATGGTTTAACTCTGTTAGCTGAATGCACAGATAAGAAAGAAGTCTCACAGAATGATTCTGTGTAGTTTATATTTGAAGACATTGCTTTTTCCACTATCACCCTCTTAGCGCTCCGAATCTCCACTTGCATTTTCTTCAGCAAGAGTGTTTCAGAACGGCTCAATCAAAACTAAGGTTCAACTCTTTTAGTTGAATGAACAGAACAGAAAGAAGTTTCACAGAATGCCTCTGTGTAGTTTTAATTTGTAGATATTCTTTTTCCCAATATAGGCCTCTTAGCGCTCAAAATGTCCAATTGCCCTTTCTACAGAAAGAGTGTTTCAGAACGGCTCAATCAAAAGTAAGGTTCAACCCTGGTAGTTGAATGCACAGAACAGAAAGAAGTTTCACAGAATGATTCTGTGTAGTTTATATTTGAATATATTCCTTTTTCCACTATTACCCTCTTAGCGCTCCGAATGTCCACTTGCATTTTCTACAGAAAGAGTGTTCTGAACTGCGCAATCAAAAGTATGGTTTAACTCTGTTAGCTGAATGCACATATCAGAAATAAGTTTCAAACAATGCTTCTGTGTAGTTTTTATTTGAAGATGTTATTTTTCCCAATATAGACCTCTTAGCGCTCAGAATGTCCAATTGCAGTTTCTACAGAAAGAGTGTTTCAGAACGGCTCAATCAAATGTAAGGTTCAACTCTCTTAGTTGAATGCACAGAACAGAAAGAAGTTTCACAGAATGCTTCTGTGTAGTATTTAGTTGAAGATACTCCTTTTTGGACTATTACCCACTTAGCGCTCCGAATATCCACTGGCAGTTTCTACACAAAGAGTGTTTCAGAACTGCTCCTTCAAAAGTAAGTCTCAACTCTGTTAGTTGAATGCGGAGGACAGAAAGGGGTTTCAGAGAATGCTTCTGTGTAGTTTTTAATTGGAGATATTCCTTTTTCCTCTATTACAATCTTAGCGCTCCGAATGTCCACTTGCATATTCTACAAAAAGAGTGTTTCATAACTGCTCAATCAAAAATATGGTTTAGCTCTGTTAACTGAATTTACACATCAGAAATAAGTTTCACAGAATGCATCTGTGTAATTTTTATTTGAAGATATTATTTTTCCCAATGTAGGCCTCTTAGAGCTTAGAATGTCCAATTGCAGCTTCTACTGAAAGAGTGTTTCAGAACGGCTCAATCAAAAGTAAGGTTCAACTCTGTTAGTTGAATGCACAGAACAGAAAGAAGTTTCAGAGAATGCTACTGTGTAGTTTATATTTGAATATATTCCTTTTTCCACTATTACCCTCTTAGCGCTCCGAATGTCCACTTGCATTTTCTACAGAAAGAGTGTTCGGAACTGCGCAATCAAAAGTATGGTTTAACTCTGTTAGCTGAATGCACATATCAGAAATAAGTTTCACACAATGCTTCTGTGTAGTTTTTATTTGAAGATATTATTTTTCTCCATGTAGGCCTCTTAGCGCTCAGAATGTCCAATTGCAGTTTCTACAGAAAGAGTGTTTCAGAACGGCTCAATCAAAAGTAAGGTTCAACTCTGTTAGTTGAATGCACAGAACAGAAAAAAGTTTCATACAATGCTTCTGTGTAGTTTATATTTGAACATATTCTTTTTTCCACTATTACCCACTTAGCGCTACGAATGTCCAGTTGCATTTTCTACAGACAGAGTGTTTCAAAACTGCTCAATCAAAAGTATGGTTTAACTCTGTTAGCTGAATGCTCAGATCAGAAAGAAGTTTCACAGAATGCTTCTGTGTAGTTTATATTTGAATATATTCCTTTTTCCACGACTACCCTCTAAGCGCTCCAAATGTCCAGTTGCATTTTCTACAGAAAGAGTGTTCAGATCTGCTCAATCAAAAGTATGGTTTAACTCTGTTAGCTGAATGCACAGATAAGAAAGAAGTCTCACAGAATGATTCTGTGTAGTTTATATTTGAAGACATTGCTTTTTCCACTATCACCCTCTTAGCGCTCCGAATCTCCACTTGCATTTTCTTCAGCAAGAGTGTTTCAGAACGGCTCAATCAAAACTAAGGTTCAACTCTTTTAGTTGAATGAACAGAACAGAAAGAAGTTTCACAGAATGCCTCTGTGTAGTTTTAATTTGTAGATATTCTTTTTCCCAATATAGGCCTCTTAGCGCTCAAAATGTCCAATTGCCCTTTCTACAGAAAGAGTGTTTCAGAACGGCTCAATCAAAAGTAAGGTTCAACCCTGGTAGTTGAATGCACAGAACAGAAAGAAGTTTCACAGAATGATTCTGTGTAGTTTATATTTGAATATATTCCTTTTTCCACTATTACCCTCTTAGCGCTCCGAATGTCCACTTGCATTTTCTACAGAAAGAGTGTTCTGAACTGCACAATCAAAAGTATGGTTTAACTCTGTTAGCTGAATGCACATATCAGAAATAAGTTTCAAACAATGCTTCTGTGTAGTTTTTATTTGAAGATATTATTTTTCCCAATATAGACCTCTTAGCGCTCAGAATGTCCAATTGCAGTTTCTACAGAAAGAGTGTTTCAGAACGGCTCAATCAAATGTAAGGTTCAACTCTCTTAGTTGAATGCACAGAACAGAAAGAAGTTTCACAGAATGCTTCTGTGTAGTATTTAGTTGAAGATACTCCTTTTTGGACTATTACCCACTTAGCGCTCCGAATATCCACTGGCAGTTTCTACACAAAGAGTGTTTCAGAACTGCTCCTGCAAAAGTAAGTCTCAACTCTGTTAGTTGAATGCGGAGGACAGAAAGGGGTTTCAGAGAATGCTTCTGTGTAGTTTTTAATTGGAGATATTCCTTTTTCCTCTATTACAATCTTAGCGCTCCGAATGTCCACTTGCATATTCTACAAAAAGAGTGTTTCATAACTGCTCAATCAAAAATATGGTTTAGCTCTGTTAACTGAATTTACACATCAGAAATAAGTTTCACAGAATGCATCTGTGTAATTTTTATTTGAAGATATTATTTTTCCCAATGTAGGCCTCTTAGAGCTTAGAATGTCCAATTGCAGTTTCTACTGAAAGAGTGTTTCAGAACGGCTCAATCAAAAGTAAGGTTCAACTCTGTTAGTTGAATGCACAGAACAGAAAGAAGTTTCAGAGAATGCTACTGTGTAGTTTATATTTGAATATATTCCTTTTTCCACTATTACCCTCTTAGCGCTCCGAATGTCCACTTGCATTTTCTACAGAAAGAGTGTTCGGAACTGCGCAATCAAAAGTATGGTTTAACTCTGTTAGCTGAATGCACATATCAGAAATAAGTTTCACACAATGCTTCTGTGTAGTTTTTATTTGAAGATATTATTTTTCTCCATGTAGGCCTCTTAGCGCTCAGAATGTCCAATTGCAGTTTCTACAGAAAGAGTGTTTCAGAACGGCTCAATCAAAAGTAAGGTTCAACTCTGTTAGTTGAATGCACAGAACAGAAAAAAGTTTCATACAATGCTTCTGTGTAGTTTATATTTGAACATATTCTTTTTTCCACTATTACCCACTTAGCGCTACGAATGTCCAGTTGCATTTTCTACAGACAGAGTGTTTCAAAACTGCTCAATCAAAAGTATGGTTTAACTCTGTTAGCTGAATGCTCAGATCGGAAAGAAGTTTCACAGAATGCTTCTGTGTAGTTTATATTTGAATATATTCCTTTTTCCACGACTACCCTCTAAGCGCTCCAAATGTCCAGTTGCATTTTCTACAGAAAGAGTGTTCAGATCTGCTCAATCAAAAGTATGGTTTAACTCTGTTAGCTGAATGCACAGATAAGAAAGAAGTCTCACAGAATGATTCTGTGTAGTTTATATTTGAAGACATTCCTTTTTCCACTATCACCCTCTTAGCGCTCCGAATCTCCACTTGCATTTTCTACAGAAAGAGTGTTTCAGAACGGCTCAATCAAAACTAAGGTTCAACTCTTTTAGTTGAATGAACAGAACAGAAAGAAGTTTCACAGAATGCCTCTGTGTAGTTTTAATTTGTAGATATTCTTTTTCCCAATATAGGCCTCTTAGCGCTCAGAATGTCCAATTGCCCTTTCTACAGAAAGAGTGTTTCAGAACGGCTCAATCAAAAGTAAGGTTCAACCCTGGTAGTTGAATGCACAGAACAGAAAGAAGTTTCACAGAATGATTCTGTGTAGTTTATATTTGAATATATTCCTTTTTCCACTATTACCCTCTTAGCGCTCCGAATGTCCACTTGCATTTTCTACAGAAAGAGTGTTCTGAACTGCGCAATCAAAAGTATGGTTTAACTCTGTTAGCTGAATGCACATATCAGAAATAAGTTTCAAACAATGCTTCTGTGTAGTTTTTATTTGAAGATATTATTTTTCCCAATATAGACCTCTTAGCGCTCAGAATGTCCAATTGCAGTTTCTACAGAAAGAGTGTTTCAGAACGGCTCAATCAAATGTAAGGTTCAACTCTCTTAGTTGAATGCACAGAACAGAAAGAAGTTTCACAGAATGCTTCTGTGTAGTATTCAGTTGAAGATACTCCTTTTTGGACTATTACCCACTTAGCGCTCCGAATATCCACTGGCAGTTTCTACACAAAGAGTGTTTCAGAACTGCTCCTTCAAAAGTAAGTCTCAACTCTGTTAGTTGAATGCGGAGGACAGAAAGGGGTTTCAGAGAATGCTTCTGTGTAGTTTTTAATTGGAGATATTCCTTTTTCCTCTATTACAATCTTAGCGCTCCGAATGTCCACTTGCATATTCTACAAAAAGAGTGTTTCATAACTGCTCAATCAAAAATATGGTTTAGCTCTGTTAACTGAATTTACACATCAGAAATAAGTTTCACAGAATGCATCTGTGTAATTTTTATTTGAAGATATTATTTTTCCCAATGTAGGCCTCTTAGAGCTTAGAATGTCCAATTGCAGCTTCTACTGAAAGAGTGTTTCAGAACGGCTCAATCAAAAGTAAGGTTCAACTCTGTTAGTTGAATGCACAGAACAGAAAGAAGTTTCAGAGAATGCTACTGTGTAGTTTATATTTGAATATATTCCTTTTTCCACTATTACCCTCTTAGCGCTCCGAATGTCCACTTGCATTTTCTACAGAAAGAGTGTTCGGAACTGCGCAATCAAAAGTATGGTTTAACTCTGTTAGCTGAATGCACATATCAGAAATAAGTTTCACACAATGCTTCTGTGTAGTTTTTATTTGAAGATATTATTTTTCTCCATGTAGGCCTCTTAGCGCTCAGAATGTCCAATTGCAGTTTCTACAGAAAGAGTGTTTCAGAACGGCTCAATCAAAAGTAAGGTTCAACTCTGTTAGTTGAATGCACAGAACAGAAAAAAGTTTCATACAATGCTTCTGTGTAGTTTGTATTTGAACATATTCTTTTTTCCACTATTACCCACTTAGCGCTACGAATGTCCAGTTGCATTTTCTACAGACAGAGTGTTTCAAAACTGCTCAATCAAAAGTATGGTTTAACTCTGTTAGCTGAATGCTCAGATCGGAAAGAAGTTTCACAGAATGCTTCTGTGTAGTTTATATTTGAATATATTCCTTTTTCCACGACTACCCTCTAAGCGCTCCAAATGTCCAGTTGCATTTTCTACAGAAAGAGTGTTCAGATCTGCTCAATCAAAAGTATGGTTTAACTCTGTTAGCTGAATGCACAGATAAGAAAGAAGTCTCACAGAATGATTCTGTGTAGTTTATATTTGAAGACATTGCTTTTTCCACTATCACCCTCTTAGCGCTCCGAATCTCCACTTGCATTTTCTTCAGCAAGAGTGTTTCAGAACGGCTCAATCAAAACTAAGGTTCAACTCTTTTAGTTGAATGAACAGAACAGAAAGAAGTTTCACAGAATGCCTCTGTGTAGTTTTAATTTGTAGATATTCTTTTTCCCAATATAGGCCTCTTAGCGCTCAGAATGTCCAATTGCCCTTTCTACAGAAAGAGTGTTTCAGAACGGCTCAATCAAAAGTAAGGTTCAACCCTGGTAGTTGAATGCACAGAACAGAAAGAAGTTTCACAGAATGATTCTGTGTAGTTTATATTTGAATATATTCCTTTTTCCACTATTACCCTCTTAGCGCTCCGAATGTCCACTTGCATTTTCTACAGAAAGAGTGTTCTGAACTGCGCAATCAAAAGTATGGTTTAACTCTGTTAGCTGAATGCACATATCAGAAATAAGTTTCAAACAATGCTTCTGTGTAGTTTTTATTTGAAGATATTATTTTTCCCAATATAGACCTCTTAGCGCTCAGAATGTCCAATTGCAGTTTCTACAGAAAGAGTGTTTCAGAACGGCTCAATCAAATGTAAGGTTCAACTCTCTTAGTTGAATGCACAGAACAGAAAGAAGTTTCACAGAATGCTTCTGTGTAGTATTTAGTTGAAGATACTCCTTTTTGGACTATTACCCACTTAGCGCTCCGAATATCCACTGGCAGTTTCTACACAAAGAGTGTTTCAGAACTGCTCCTGCAAAAGTAAGTCTCAACTCTGTTAGTTGAATGCGGAGGACAGAAAGGGGTTTCAGAGAATGCTTCTGTGTAGTTTTTAATTGGAGATATTCCTTTTTCCTCTATTACAATCTTAGCGCTCCGAATGTCCACTTGCATATTCTACAAAAAGAGTGTTTCATAACTGCTCAATCAAAAATATGGTTTAGCTCTGTTAACTGAATTTACACATCAGAAATAAGTTTCACAGAATGCATCTGTGTAATTTTTATTTGAAGATATTATTTTTCCCAATGTAGGCCTCTTAGAGCTTAGAATGTCCAATTGCAGTTTCTACTGAAAGAGTGTTTCAGAACGGCTCAATCAAAAGTAAGGTTCAACTCTGTTAGTTGAATGCACAGAACAGAAAGAAGTTTCAGAGAATGCTACTGTGTAGTTTATATTTGAATATATTCCTTTTTCCACTATTACCCTCTTAGCGCTCCGAATGTCCACTTGCATTTTCTACAGAAAGAGTGTTCGGAACTGCGCAATCAAAAGTATGGTTTAACTCTGTTAGCTGAATGCACATATCAGAAATAAGTTTCACACAATGCTTCTGTGTAGTTTTTATTTGAAGATATTATTTTTCTCCATGTAGGCCTCTTAGCGCTCAGAATGTCCAATTGCAGTTTCTACAGAAAGAGTGTTTCAGAACGGCTCAATCAAAAGTAAGGTTCAACTCTGTTAGTTGAATGCACAGAACAGAAAAAAGTTTCATACAATGCTTCTGTGTAGTTTATATTTGAACATATTCTTTTTTCCACTATTACCCACTTAGCGCTACGAATGTCCAGTTGCATTTTCTACAGACAGAGTGTTTCAAAACTGCTCAATCAAAAGTATGGTTTAACTCTGTTAGCTGAATGCTCAGATCGGAAAGAAGTTTCACAGAATGCTTCTGTGTAGTTTATATTTGAATATATTCCTTTTTCCACGACTACCCTCTAAGCGCTCCAAATGTCCAGTTGCATTTTCTACAGAAAGAGTGTTCAGATCTGCTCAATCAAAAGTATGGTTTAACTCTGTTAGCTGAATGCACAGATAAGAAAGAAGTCTCACAGAATGATTCTGTGTAGTTTATATTTGAAGACATTCCTTTTTCCACTATCACCCTCTTAGCGCTCCGAATCTCCACTTGCATTTTCTACAGCAAGAGTGTTTCAGAACGGCTCAATCAAAACTAAGGTTCAACTCTTTTAGTTGAATGAACAGAACAGAAAGAAGTTTCACAGAATGCCTCTGTGTAGTTTTAATTTGTAGATATTCTTTTTCCCAATATAGGCCTCTTAGCGCTCAGAATGTCCAATTGCCCTTTCTACAGAAAGAGTGTTTCAGAACGGCTCAATCAAAAGTAAGGTTCAACCCTGGTAGTTGAATGCACAGAACAGAAAGAAGTTTCACAGAATGATTCTGTGTAGTTTATATTTGAATATATTCCTTTTTCCACTATTACCCTCTTAGCGCTCCGAATGTCCACTTGCATTTTCTACAGAAAGAGTGTTCTGAACTGCGCAATCAAAAGTATGGTTTAACTCTGTTAGCTGAATGCACATATCAGAAATAAGTTTCAAACAATGCTTCTGTGTAGTTTTTATTTGAAGATATTATTTTTCCCAATATAGACCTCTTAGCGCTCAGAATGTCCAATTGCAGTTTCTACAGAAAGAGTGTTTCAGAACGGCTCAATCAAATGTAAGGTTCAACTCTCTTAGTTGAATGCACAGAACAGAAAGAAGTTTCACAGAATGCTTCTGTGTAGTATTTAGTTGAAGATACTCCTTTTTGGACTATTACCCACTTAGCGCTCCGAATATCCACTGGCAGTTTCTACACAAAGAGTGTTTCAGAACTGCTCCTTCAAAAGTAAGTCTCAACTCTGTTAGTTGAATGCGGAGGACAGAAAGGGGTTTCAGAGAATGCTTCTGTGTAGTTTTTAATTGGAGATATTCCTTTTTCCTCTATTACAATCTTAGCGCTCCGAATGTCCACTTGCATATTCTACAAAAAGAGTGTTTCATAACTGCTCAATCAAAAATATGGTTTAGCTCTGTTAACTGAATTTACACATCAGAAATAAGTTTCACAGAATGCATCTGTGTAATTTTTATTTGAAGATATTATTTTTCCCAATGTAGGCCTCTTAGAGCTTAGAATGTCCAATTGCAGTTTCTACTGAAAGAGTGTTTCAGAACGGCTCAATCAAAAGTAAGGTTCAACTCTGTTAGTTGAATGCACAGAACAGAAAGAAGTTTCAGAGAATGCTACTGTGTAGTTTATATTTGAATATATTCCTTTTTCCACTATTACCCTCTTAGCGCTCCGAATGTCCACTTGCATTTTCTACAGAAAGAGTGTTCGGAACTGCGCAATCAAAAGTATGGTTTAACTCTGTTAGCTGAATGCACATATCAGAAATAAGTTTCACACAATGCTTCTGTGTAGTTTTTATTTGAAGATATTATTTTTCTCCATGTAGGCCTCTTAGCGCTCAGAATGTCCAATTGCAGTTTCTACAGAAAGAGTGTTTCAGAACGGCTCAATCAAAAGTAAGGTTCAACTCTGTTAGTTGAATGCACAGAACAGAAAAAAGTTTCATACAATGCTTCTGTGTAGTTTATATTTGAACATATTCTTTTTTCCACTATTACCCACTTAGCGCTACGAATGTCCAGTTGCATTTTCTACAGACAGAGTGTTTCAAAACTGCTCAATCAAAAGTATGGTTTAACTCTGTTAGCTGAATGCTCAGATCGGAAAGAAGTTTCACAGAATGCTTCTGTGTAGTTTATATTTGAATATATTCCTTTTTCCACGACTACCCTCTAAGCGCTCCAAATGTCCAGTTGCATTTTCTACAGAAAGAGTGTTCAGATCTGCTCAATCAAAAGTATGGTTTAACTCTGTTAGCTGAATGCACAGATAAGAAAGAAGTCTCACAGAATGATTCTGTGTAGTTTATATTTGAAGACATTCCTTTTTCCACTATCACCCTCTTAGCGCTCCGAATCTCCACTTGCATTTTCTACAGAAAGAGTGTTTCAGAACGGCTCAATCAAAACTAAGGTTCAACTCTTTTAGTTGAATGAACAGAACAGAAAGAAGTTTCACAGAATGCCTCTGTGTAGTTTTAATTTGTAGATATTCTTTTTCCCAATATAGGCCTCTTAGCGCTCAGAATGTCCAATTGCCCTTTCTACAGAAAGAGTGTTTCAGAACGGCTCAATCAAAAGTAAGGTTCAACCCTGGTAGTTGAATGCACAGAACAGAAAGAAGTTTCACAGAATGATTCTGTGTAGTTTATATTTGAATATATTCCTTTTTCCACTATTACCCTCTTAGCGCTCCGAATGTCCACTTGCATTTTCTACAGAAAGAGTGTTCTGAACTGCGCAATCAAAAGTATGGTTTAACTCTGTTAGCTGAATGCACATATCAGAAATAAGTTTCAAACAATGCTTCTGTGTAGTTTTTATTTGAAGATATTTTTTTTCCCAATATAGACCTCTTAGCGCTCAGAATGTCCAATTGCAGTTTCTACAGAAAGAGTGTTTCAGAACGGCTCAATCAAATGTAAGGTTCAACTCTCTTAGTTGAATGCACAGAACAGAAAGAAGTTTCACAGAATGCTTCTGTGTAGTATTTAGTTGAAGATACTCCTTTTTGGACTATTACCCACTTAGCGCTCCGAATATCCACTGGCAGTTTCTACACAAAGAGTGTTTCAGAACTGCTCCTTCAAAAGTAAGTCTCAACTCTGTTAGTTGAATGCGGAGGACAGAAAGGGGTTTCAGAGAATGCTTCTGTGTAGTTTTTAATTGGAGATATTCCTTTTTCCTCTATTACAATCTTAGCGCTCCGAAAGTCCACTTGCATATTCTACAAAAAGAGTGTTTCATAACTGCTCAATCAAAAATATGGTTTAGCTCTGTTAACTGAATTTACACATCAGAAATAAGTTTCACAGAATGCATCTGTGTAATTTTTATTTGAAGATATTATTTTTCCCAATGTAGGCCTCTTAGAGCTTAGAATGTCCAATTGCAGTTTCTACTGAAAGAGTGTTTCAGAACGGCTCAATCAAAAGTAAGGTTCAACTCTGTTAGTTGAATGCACAGAACAGAAAGAAGTTTCAGAGAATGCTACTGTGTAGTTTATATTTGAATATATTCCTTTTTCCACTATTACCCTCTTAGCGCTCCGAATGTCCACTTGCATTTTCTACAGAAAGAGTGTTCGGAACTGCGCAATGAAAAGTATGGTTTAACTCTGTTAGCTGAATGCACATATCAGAAATAAGTTTCACACAATGCTTCTGTGTAGTTTTTATTTGAAGATATTATTTTTCTCCATGTAGGCCTCTTAGCGCTCAGAATGTCCAATTGCAGTTTCTACAGAAAGAGTGTTTCAGAACGGCTCAATCAAAAGTAAGGTTCAACTCTGTTAGTTGAATGCACAGAACAGAAAAAAGTTTCATACAATGCTTCTGTGTAGTTTATATTTGAACATATTCTTTTTTCCACTATTACCCACTTAGCGCTACGAATGTCCAGTTGCATTTTCTACAGACAGAGTGTTTCAAAACTGCTCAATCAAAAGTATGGTTTAACTCTGTTAGCTGAATGCTCAGATCGGAAAGAAGTTTCACAGAATGCTTCTGTGTAGTTTATATTTGAATATATTCCTTTTTCCACGACTACCCTCTAAGCGCTCCAAATGTCCAGTTGCATTTTCTACAGAAAGAGTGTTCAGATCTGCTCAATCAAAAGTATGGTTTAACTCTGTTAGCTGAATGCACAGATAAGAAAGAAGTCTCACAGAATGATTCTGTGTAGTTTATATTTGAAGACATTCCTTTTTCCACTATCACCCTCTTAGCGCTCCGAATCTCCACTTGCATTTTCTACAGCAAGAGTGTTTCAGAACGGCTCAATCAAAACTAAGGTTCAACTCTTTTAGTTGAATGAACAGAACAGAAAGAAGTTTCACAGAATGCCTCTGTGTAGTTTTAATTTGTAGATATTCTTTTTCCCAATATAGGCCTCTTAGCGCTCAGAATGTCCAATTGCCCTTTCTACAGAAAGAGTGTTTCAGAACGGCTCAATCAAAAGTAAGGTTCAACCCTGGTAGTTGAATGCACAGAACAGAAAGAAGTTTCACAGAATGATTCTGTGTAGTTTATATTTGAATATATTCCTTTTTCCACTATTACCCTCTTAGCGCTCCGAATGTCCACTTGCATTTTCTACAGAAAGAGTGTTCTGAACTGCGCAATCAAAAGTATGGTTTAACTCTGTTAGCTGAATGCACATATCAGAAATAAGTTTCAAACAATGCTTCTGTGTAGTTTTTATTTGAAGATATTATTTTTCCCAATATAGACCTCTTAGCGCTCAGAATGTCCAATTGCAGTTTCTACAGAAAGAGTGTTTCAGAACGGCTCAATCAAATGTAAGGTTCAACTCTCTTAGTTGAATGCACAGAACAGAAAGAAGTTTCACAGAATGCTTCTGTGTAGTATTTAGTTGAAGATACTCCTTTTTGGACTATTACCCACTTAGCGCTCCGAATATCCACTGGCAGTTTCTACACAAAGAGTGTTTCAGAACTGCTCCTGCAAAAGTAAGTCTCAACTCTGTTAGTTGAATGCGGAGGACAGAAAGGGGTTTCAGAGAATGCTTCTGTGTAGTTTTTAATTGGAGATATTCCTTTTTCCTCTATTACAATCTTAGCGCTCCGAATGTCCACTTGCATATTCTACAAAAAGAGTGTTTCATAACTGCTCAATCAAAAATATGGTTTAGCTCTGTTAACTGAATTTACACATCAGAAATAAGTTTCACAGAATGCATCTGTGTAATTTTTATTTGAAGATATTATTTTTCCCAATGTAGGCCTCTTAGAGCTTAGAATGTCCAATTGCAGTTTCTACTGAAAGAGTGTTTCAGAACGGCTCAATCAAAAGTAAGGTTCAACTCTGTTAGTTGAATGCACAGAACAGAAAGAAGTTTCAGAGAATGCTACTGTGTAGTTTATATTTGAATATATTCCTTTTTCCACTATTACCCTCTTAGCGCTCCGAATGTCCACTTGCATTTTCTACAGAAAGAGTGTTCGGAACTGCGCAATGAAAAGTATGGTTTAACTCTGTTAGCTGAATGCACATATCAGAAATAAGTTTCACACAATGCTTCTGTGTAGTTTTTATTTGAAGATATTATTTTTCTCCATGTAGGCCTCTTAGCGCTCAGAATGTCCAATTGCAGTTTCTACAGAAAGAGTGTTTCAGAACGGCTCAATCAAAAGTAAGGTTCAACTCTGTTAGTTGAATGCACAGAACAGAAAAAAGTTTCATACAATGCTTCTGTGTAGTTTATATTTGAACATATTCTTTTTTCCACTATTACCCACTTAGCGCTACGAATGTCCAGTTGCATTTTCTACAGACAGAGTGTTTCAAAACTGCTCAATCAAAAGTATGGTTTAACTCTGTTAGCTGAATGCTCAGATCGGAAAGAAGTTTCACAGAATGCTTCTGTGTAGTTTATATTTGAATATATTCCTTTTTCCACGACTACCCTCTAAGCGCTCCAAATGTCCAGTTGCATTTTCTACAGAAAGATTGTTCAGATCTGCTCAATCAAAAGTATGGTTTAACTCTGTTAGCTGAATGCACAGATAAGAAAGAAGTCTCACAGAATGATTCTGTGTAGTTTATATTTGAAGACATTCCTTTTTCCACTATCACCCTCTTAGCGCTCCGAATCTCCACTTGCATTTTCTACAGAAAGAGTGTTTCAGAACGGCTCAATCAAAACTAAGGTTCAACTCTTTTAGTTGAATGAACAGAACAGAAAGAAGTTTCACAGAATGCCTCTGTGTAGTTTTAATTTGTAGATATTCTTTTTCCCAATATAGGCCTCTTAGCGCTCAGAATGTCCAATTGCCCTTTCTACAGAAAGAGTGTTTCAGAACGGCTCAATCAAAAGTAAGGTTCAACCCTGGTAGTTGAATGCACAGAACAGAAAGAAGTTTCACAGAATGATTCTGTGTAGTTTATATTTGAATATATTCCTTTTTCCACTATTACCCTCTTAGCGCTCCGAATGTCCACTTGCATTTTCTACAGAAAGAGTGTTCTGAACTGCGCAATCAAAAGTATGGTTTAACTCTGTTAGCTGAATGCACATATCAGAAATAAGTTTCAAACAATGCTTCTGTGTAGTTTTTATTTGAAGATATTATTTTTCCCAATATAGACCTCTTAGCGCTCAGAATGTCCAATTGCAGTTTCTACAGAAAGAGTGTTTCAGAACGGCTCAATCAAATGTAAGGTTCAACTCTCTTAGTTGAATGCACAGAACAGAAAGAAGTTTCACAGAATGCTTCTGTGTAGTATTTAGTTGAAGATACTCCTTTTTGGACTATTACCCACTTAGCGCTCCGAATATCCACTGGCAGTTTCTACACAAAGAGTGTTTCAGAACTGCTCCTGCAAAAGTAAGTCTCAACTCTGTTAGTTGAATGCGGAGGACAGAAAGGGGTTTCAGAGAATGCTTCTGTGTAGTTTTTAATTGGAGATATTCCTTTTTCCTCTATTACAATCTTAGCGCTCCGAATGTCCACTTGCATATTCTACAAAAAGAGTGTTTCATAACTGCTCAATCAAAAATATGGTTTAGCTCTGTTAACTGAATTTACACATCAGAAATAAGTTTCACAGAATGCATCTGTGTAATTTTTATTTGAAGATATTATTTTTCCCAATGTAGGCCTCTTAGAGCTTAGAATGTCCAATTGCAGTTTCTACTGAAAGAGTGTTTCAGAACGGCTCAATCAAAAGTAAGGTTCAACTCTGTTAGTTGAATGCACAGAACAGAAAGAAGTTTCAGAGAATGCTACTGTGTAGTTTATATTTGAATATATTCCTTTTTCCACTATTACCCTCTTAGCGCTCCGAATGTCCACTTGCATTTTCTACAGAAAGAGTGTTCGGAACTGCGCAATGAAAAGTATGGTTTAACTCTGTTAGCTGAATGCACATATCAGAAATAAGTTTCACACAATGCTTCTGTGTAGTTTTTATTTGAAGATATTATTTTTCTCCATGTAGGCCTCTTAGCGCTCAGAATGTCCAATTGCAGTTTCTACAGAAAGAGTGTTTCAGAACGGCTCAATCAAAAGTAAGGTTCAACTCTGTTAGTTGAATGCACAGAACAGAAAAAAGTTTCATACAATGCTTCTGTGTAGTTTATATTTGAACATATTCTTTTTTCCACTATTACCCACTTAGCGCTACGAATGTCCAGTTGCATTTTCTACAGACAGAGTGTTTCAAAACTGCTCAATCAAAAGTATGGTTTAACTCTGTTAGCTGAATGCTCAGATCGGAAAGAAGTTTCACAGAATGCTTCTGTGTAGTTTATATTTGAATATATTCCTTTTTCCACGACTACCCTCTAAGCGCTCCAAATGTCCAGTTGCATTTTCTACAGAAAGAGTGTTCAGATCTGCTCAATCAAAAGTATGGTTTAACTCTGTTAGCTGAATGCACAGATAAGAAAGAAGTCTCACAGAATGATTCTGTGTAGTTTATATTTGAAGACATTCCTTTTTCCACTATCACCCTCTTAGCGCTCCGAATCTCCACTTGCATTTTCTACAGAAAGAGTGTTTCAGAACGGCTCAATCAAAACTAAGGTTCAACTCTTTTAGTTGAATGAACAGAACAGAAAGAAGTTTCACAGAATGCCTCTGTGTAGTTTTAATTTGTAGATATTCTTTTTCCCAATATAGGCCTCTTAGCGCTCAGAATGTCCAATTGCCCTTTCTACAGAAAGAGTGTTTCAGAACGGCTCAATCAAAAGTAAGGTTCAACCCTGGTAGTTGAATGCACAGAACAGAAAGAAGTTTCACAGAATGATTCTGTGTAGTTTATATTTGAATATATTCCTTTTTCCACTATTACCCTCTTAGCGCTCCGAATGTCCACTTGCATTTTCTACAGAAAGAGTGTTCTGAACTGCGCAATCAAAAGTATGGTTTAACTCTGTTAGCTGAATGCACATATCAGAAATAAGTTTCAAACAATGCTTCTGTGTAGTTTTTATTTGAAGATATTATTTTTCCCAATATAGACCTCTTAGCGCTCAGAATGTCCAATTGCAGTTTCTACAGAAAGAGTGTTTCAGAACGGCTCAATCAAATGTAAGGTTCAACTCTCTTAGTTGAATGCACAGAACAGAAAGAAGTTTCACAGAATGCTTCTGTGTAGTATTTAGTTGAAGATACTCCTTTTTGGACTATTACCCACTTAGCGCTCCGAATATCCACTGGCAGTTTCTACACAAAGAGTGTTTCAGAACTGCTCCTGCAAAAGTAAGTCTCAACTCTGTTAGTTGAATGCGGAGGACAGAAAGGGGTTTCAGAGAATGCTTCTGTGTAGTTTTTAATTGGAGATATTCCTTTTTCCTCTATTACAATCTTAGCGCTCCGAATGTCCACTTGCATATTCTACAAAAAGAGTGTTTCATAACTGCTCAATCAAAAATATGGTTTAGCTCTGTTAACTGAATTTACACATCAGAAATAAGTTTCACAGAATGCATCTGTGTAATTTTTATTTGAAGATATTATTTTTCCCAATGTAGGCCTCTTAGAGCTTAGAATGTCCAATTGCAGTTTCTACTGAAAGAGTGTTTCAGAACGGCTCAATCAAAAGTAAGGTTCAACTCTGTTAGTTGAATGCACAGAACAGAAAGAAGTTTCAGAGAATGCTACTGTGTAGTTTATATTTGAATATATTCCTTTTTCCACTATTACCCTCTTAGCGCTCCGAATGTCCACTTGCATTTTCTACAGAAAGAGTGTTCGGAACTGCGCAATGAAAAGTATGGTTTAACTCTGTTAGCTGAATGCACATATCAGAAATAAGTTTCACACAATGCTTCTGTGTAGTTTTTATTTGAAGATATTATTTTTCTCCATGTAGGCCTCTTAGCGCTCAGAATGTCCAATTGCAGTTTCTACAGAAAGAGTGTTTCAGAACGGCTCAATCAAAAGTAAGGTTCAACTCTGTTAGTTGAATGCACAGAACAGAAAAAAGTTTCATACAATGCTTCTGTGTAGTTTATATTTGAACATATTCTTTTTTCCACTATTACCCACTTAGCGCTACGAATGTCCAGTTGCATTTTCTACAGACAGAGTGTTTCAAAACTGCTCAATCAAAAGTATGGTTTAACTCTGTTAGCTGAATGCTCAGATCGGAAAGAAGTTTCACAGAATGCTTCTGTGTAGTTTATATTTGAATATATTCCTTTTTCCACGACTACCCTCTAAGCGCTCCAAATGTCCAGTTGCATTTTCTACAGAAAGATTGTTCAGATCTGCTCAATCAAAAGTATGGTTTAACTCTGTTAGCTGAATGCACAGATAAGAAAGAAGTCTCACAGAATGATTCTGTGTAGTTTATATTTGAAGACATTCCTTTTTCCACTATCACCCTCTTAGCGCTCCGAATCTCCACTTGCATTTTCTACAGAAAGAGTGTTTCAGAACGGCTCAATCAAAACTAAGGTTCAACTCTTTTAGTTGAATGAACAGAACAGAAAGAAGTTTCACAGAATGCCTCTGTGTAGTTTTAATTTGTAGATATTCTTTTTCCCAATATAGGCCTCTTAGCGCTCAGAATGTCCAATTGCCCTTTCTACAGAAAGAGTGTTTCAGAACGGCTCAATCAAAAGTAAGGTTCAACCCTGGTAGTTGAATGCACAGAACAGAAAGAAGTTTCACAGAATGATTCTGTGTAGTTTATATTTGAATATATTCCTTTTTCCACTATTACCCTCTTAGCGCTCCGAATGTCCACTTGCATTTTCTACAGAAAGAGTGTTCTGAACTGCGCAATCAAAAGTATGGTTTAACTCTGTTAGCTGAATGCACATATCAGAAATAAGTTTCAAACAATGCTTCTGTGTAGTTTTTATTTGAAGATATTATTTTTCCCAATATAGACCTCTTAGCGCTCAGAATGTCCAATTGCAGTTTCTACAGAAAGAGTGTTTCAGAACGGCTCAATCAAATGTAAGGTTCAACTCTCTTAGTTGAATGCACAGAACAGAAAGAAGTTTCACAGAATGCTTCTGTGTAGTATTTAGTTGAAGATACTCCTTTTTGGACTATTACCCACTTAGCGCTCCGAATATCCACTGGCAGTTTCTACACAAAGAGTGTTTCAGAACTGCTCCTGCAAAAGTAAGTCTCAACTCTGTTAGTTGAATGCGGAGGACAGAAAGGGGTTTCAGAGAATGCTTCTGTGTAGTTTTTAATTGGAGATATTCCTTTTTCCTCTATTACAATCTTAGCGCTCCGAATGTCCACTTGCATATTCTACAAAAAGAGTGTTTCATAACTGCTCAATCAAAAATATGGTTTAGCTCTGTTAACTGAATTTACACATCAGAAATAAGTTTCACAGAATGCATCTGTGTAATTTTTATTTGAAGATATTATTTTTCCCAATGTAGGCCTCTTAGAGCTTAGAATGTCCAATTGCAGTTTCTACTGAAAGAGTGTTTCAGAACGGCTCAATCAAAAGTAAGGTTCAACTCTGTTAGTTGAATGCACAGAACAGAAAGAAGTTTCAGAGAATGCTACTGTGTAGTTTATATTTGAATATATTCCTTTTTCCACTATTACCCTCTTAGCGCTCCGAATGTCCACTTGCATTTTCTACAGAAAGAGTGTTCGGAACTGCGCAATCAAAAGTATGGTTTAACTCTGTTAGCTGAATGCACATATCAGAAATAAGTTTCACACAATGCTTCTGTGTAGTTTTTATTTGAAGATATTATTTTTCTCCATGTAGGCCTCTTAGCGCTCAGAATGTCCAATTGCAGTTTCTACAGAAAGAGTGTTTCAGAACGGCTCAATCAAAAGTAAGGTTCAACTCTGTTAGTTGAATGCACAGAACAGAAAAAAGTTTCATACAATGCTTCTGTGTAGTTTATATTTGAACATATTCTTTTTTCCACTATTACCCACTTAGCGCTACGAATGTCCAGTTGCATTTTCTACAGACAGAGTGTTTCAAAACTGCTCAATCAAAAGTATGGTTTAACTCTGTTAGCTGAATGCTCAGATCGGAAAGAAGTTTCACAGAATGCTTCTGTGTAGTTTATATTTGAATATATTCCTTTTTCCACGACTACCCTCTAAGCGCTCCAAATGTCCAGTTGCATTTTCTACAGAAAGAGTGTTCAGATCTGCTCAATCAAAAGTATGGTTTAACTCTGTTAGCTGAATGCACAGATAAGAAAGAAGTCTCACAGAATGATTCTGTGTAGTTTATATTTGAAGACATTCCTTTTTCCACTATCACCCTCTTAGCGCTCCGAATCTCCACTTGCATTTTCTACAGAAAGAGTGTTTCAGAACGGCTCAATCAAAACTAAGGTTCAACTCTTTTAGTTGAATGAACAGAACAGAAAGAAGTTTCACAGAATGCCTCTGTGTAGTTTTAATTTGTAGATATTCTTTTTCCCAATATAGGCCTCTTAGCGCTCAGAATGTCCAATTGCCCTTTCTACAGAAAGAGTGTTTCAGAACGGCTCAATCAAAAGTAAGGTTCAACCCTGGTAGTTGAATGCACAGAACAGAAAGAAGTTTCACAGAATGATTCTGTGTAGTTTATATTTGAATATATTCCTTTTTCCACTATTACCCTCTTAGCGCTCCGAATGTCCACTTGCATTTTCTACAGAAAGAGTGTTCTGAACTGCGCAATCAAAAGTATGGTTTAACTCTGTTAGCTGAATGCACATATCAGAAATAAGTTTCAAACAATGCTTCTGTGTAGTTTTTATTTGAAGATATTATTTTTCCCAATATAGACCTCTTAGCGCTCAGAATGTCCAATTGCAGTTTCTACAGAAAGAGTGTTTCAGAACGGCTCAATCAAATGTAAGGTTCAACTCTCTTAGTTGAATGCACAGAACAGAAAGAAGTTTCACAGAATGCTTCTGTGTAGTATTTAGTTGAAGATACTCCTTTTTGGACTATTACCCACTTAGCGCTCCGAATATCCACTGGCAGTTTCTACACAAAGAGTGTTTCAGAACTGCTCCTTCAAAAGTAAGTCTCAACTCTGTTAGTTGAATGCGGAGGACAGAAAGGGGTTTCAGAGAATGCTTCTGTGTAGTTTTTAATTGGAGATATTCCTTTTTCCTCTATTACAATCTTAGCGCTCCGAATGTCCACTTGCATATTCTACAAAAAGAGTGTTTCATAACTGCTCAATCAAAAATATGGTTTAGCTCTGTTAACTGAATTTACACATCAGAAATAAGTTTCACAGAATGCATCTGTGTAATTTTTATTTGAAGATATTATTTTTCCCAATGTAGGCCTCTTAGAGCTTAGAATGTCCAATTGCAGTTTCTACTGAAAGAGTGTTTCAGAACGGCTCAATCAAAAGTAAGGTTCAACTCTGTTAGTTGAATGCACAGAACAGAAAGAAGTTTCAGAGAATGCTACTGTGTAGTTTATATTTGAATATATTCCTTTTTCCACTATTACCCTCTTAGCGCTCCGAATGTCCACTTGCATTTTCTACAGAAAGAGTGTTCGGAACTGCGCAATGAAAAGTATGGTTTAACTCTGTTAGCTGAATGCACATATCAGAAATAAGTTTCACACAATGCTTCTGTGTAGTTTTTATTTGAAGATATTATTTTTCTCCATGTAGGCCTCTTAGCGCTCAGAATGTCCAATTGCAGTTTCTACAGAAAGAGTGTTTCAGAACGGCTCAATCAAAAGTAAGGTTCAACTCTGTTAGTTGAATGCACAGAACAGAAAAAAGTTTCATACAATGCTTCTGTGTAGTTTATATTTGAACATATTCTTTTTTCCACTATTACCCACTTAGCGCTACGAATGTCCAGTTGCATTTTCTACAGACAGAGTGTTTCAAAACTGCTCAATCAAAAGTATGGTTTAACTCTGTTAGCTGAATGCTCAGATCGGAAAGAAGTTTCACAGAATGCTTCTGTGTAGTTTATATTTGAATATATTCCTTTTTCCACGACTACCCTCTAAGCGCTCCAAATGTCCAGTTGCATTTTCTACAGAAAGAGTGTTCAGATCTGCTCAATCAAAAGTATGGTTTAACTCTGTTAGCTGAATGCACAGATAAGAAAGAAGTCTCACAGAATGATTCTGTGTAGTTTATATTTGAAGACATTCCTTTTTCCACTATCACCCTCTTAGCGCTCCGAATCTCCACTTGCATTTTCTACAGAAAGAGTGTTTCAGAACGGCTCAATCAAAACTAAGGTTCAACTCTTTTAGTTGAATGAACAGAACAGAAAGAAGTTTCACAGAATGCCTCTGTTTAGTTTTAATTTGTAGATATTCTTTTTCCCAATATAGGCCTCTTAGCGCTCAAAATGTCCAATTGCCCTTTCTACAGAAAGAGTGTTTCAGAACGGCTCAATCAAAAGTAAGGTTCAACCCTGGTAGTTGAATGCACAGAACAGAAAGAAGTTTCACAGAATGATTCTGTGTAGTTTATATTTGAATATATTCCTTTTTCCACTATTACCCTCTTAGCGCTCCGAATGTCCACTTGCATTTTCTACAGAAAGAGTGTTCTGAACTGCGCAATCAAAAGTATGGTTTAACTCTGTTAGCTGAATGCACATATCAGAAATAAGTTTCAAACAATGCTTCTGTGTAGTTTTTATTTGAAGATATTATTTTTCCCAATATAGACCTCTTAGCGCTCAGAATGTCCAATTGCAGTTTCTACAGAAAGAGTGTTTCAGAACGGCTCAATCAAATGTAAGGTTCAACTCTCTTAGTTGAATGCACAGAACAGAAAGAAGTTTCACAGAATGCTTCTGTGTAGTATTTAGTTGAAGATACTCCTTTTTGGACTATTACCCACTTAGCGCTCCGAATATCCACTGGCAGTTTCTACACAAAGAGTGTTTCAGAACTGCTCCTGCAAAAGTAAGTCTCAACTCTGTTAGTTGAATGCGGAGGACAGAAAGGGGTTTCAGAGAATGCTTCTGTGTAGTTTTTAATTGGAGATATTCCTTTTTCCTCTATTACAATCTTAGCGCTCCGAATGTCCACTTGCATATTCTACAAAAAGAGTGTTTCATAACTGCTCAATCAAAAATATGGTTTAGCTCTGTTAACTGAATTTACACATCAGAAATAAGTTTCACAGAATGCATCTGTGTAATTTTTATTTGAAGATATTATTTTTCCCAATGTAGGCCTCTTAGAGCTTAGAATGTCCAATTGCAGTTTCTACTGAAAGAGTGTTTCAGAACGGCTCAATCAAAAGTAAGGTTCAACTCTGTTAGTTGAATGCACAGAACAGAAAGAAGTTTCAGAGAATGCTACTGTGTAGTTTATATTTGAATATATTCCTTTTTCCACTATTACCCTCTTAGCGCTCCGAATGTCCACTTGCATTTTCTACAGAAAGAGTGTTCGGAACTGCGCAATCAAAAGTATGGTTTAACTCTGTTAGCTGAATGCACATATCAGAAATAAGTTTCACACAATGCTTCTGTGTAGTTTTTATTTGAAGATATTATTTTTCTCCATGTAGGCCTCTTAGCGCTCAGAATGTCCAATTGCAGTTTCTACAGAAAGAGTGTTTCAGAACGGCTCAATCAAAAGTAAGGTTCAACTCTGTTAGTTGAATGCACAGAACAGAAAAAAGTTTCATACAATGCTTCTGTGTAGTTTATATTTGAACATATTCTTTTTTCCACTATTACCCACTTAGCGCTACGAATGTCCAGTTGCATTTTCTACAGACAGAGTGTTTCAAAACTGCTCAATCAAAAGTATGGTTTAACTCTGTTAGCTGAATGCTCAGATCGGAAAGAAGTTTCACAGAATGCTTCTGTGTAGTTTATATTTGAATATATTCCTTTTTCCACGACTACCCTCTAAGCGCTCCAAATGTCCAGTTGCATTTTCTACAGAAAGAGTGTTCAGATCTGCTCAATCAAAAGTATGGTTTAACTCTGTTAGCTGAATGCACAGATAAGAAAGAAGTCTCACAGAATGATTCTGTGTAGTTTATATTTGAAGACATTCCTTTTTCCACTATCACCCTCTTAGCGCTCCGAATCTCCACTTGCATTTTCTACAGAAAGAGTGTTTCAGAACGGCTCAATCAAAACTAAGGTTCAACTCTTTTAGTTGAATGAACAGAACAGAAAGAAGTTTCACAGAATGCCTCTGTGTAGTTTTAATTTGTAGATATTCTTTTTCCCAATATAGGCCTCTTAGCGCTCAGAATGTCCAATTGCCCTTTCTACAGAAAGAGTGTTTCAGAACGGCTCAATCAAAAGTAAGGTTCAACCCTGGTAGTTGAATGCACAGAACAGAAAGAAGTTTCACAGAATGATTCTGTGTAGTTTATATTTGAATATATTCCTTTTTCCACTATTACCCTCTTAGCGCTCCGAATGTCCACTTGCATTTTCTACAGAAAGAGTGTTCTGAACTGCACAATCAAAAGTATGGTTTAACTCTGTTAGCTGAATGCACATATCAGAAATAAGTTTCAAACAATGCTTCTGTGTAGTTTTTATTTGAAGATATTATTTTTCCCAATATAGACCTCTTAGCGCTCAGAATGTCCAATTGCAGTTTCTACAGAAAGAGTGTTTCAGAACGGCTCAATCAAATGTAAGGTTCAACTCTCTTAGTTGAATGCACAGAACAGAAAGAAGTTTCACAGAATGCTTCTGTGTAGTATTTAGTTGAAGATACTCCTTTTTGGACTATTACCCACTTAGCGCTCCGAATATCCACTGGCAGTTTCTACACAAAGAGTGTTTCAGAACTGCTCCTTCAAAAGTAAGTCTCAACTCTGTTAGTTGAATGCGGAGGACAGAAAGGGGTTTCAGAGAATGCTTCTGTGTAGTTTTTAATTGGAGATATTCCTTTTCCCTCTATTACAATCTTAGCGCTCCGAATGTCCACTTGCATATTCTACAAAAAGAGTGTTTCATAACTGCTCAATCAAAAATATGGTTTAGCTCTGTTAACTGAATTTACACATCAGAAATAAGTTTCACAGAATGCATCTGTGTAATTTTTATTTGAAGATATTATTTTTCCCAATGTAGGCCTCTTAGAGCTTAGAATGTCCAATTGCAGTTTCTACTGAAAGAGTGTTTCAGAACGGCTCAATCAAAAGTAAGGTTCAACTCTGTTAGTTGAATGCACAGAACAGAAAGAAGTTTCAGAGAATGCTACTGTGTAGTTTATATTTGAATATATTCCTTTTTCCACTATTACCCTCTTAGCGCTCCGAATGTCCACTTGCATTTTCTACAGAAAGAGTGTTCGGAACTGCGCAATCAAAAGTATGGTTTAACTCTGTTAGCTGAATGCACATATCAGAAATAAGTTTCACACAATGCTTCTGTGTAGTTTTTATTTGAAGATATTATTTTTCTCCATGTAGGCCTCTTAGCGCTCAGAATGTCCAATTGCAGTTTCTACAGAAAGAGTGTTTCAGAACGGCTCAATCAAAAGTAAGGTTCAACTCTGTTAGTTGAATGCACAGAACAGAAAAAAGTTTCATACAATGCTTCTGTGTAGTTTATATTTGAACATATTCTTTTTTCCACTATTACCCACTTAGCGCTACGAATGTCCAGTTGCATTTTCTACAGACAGAGTGTTTCAAAACTGCTCAATCAAAAGTATGGTTTAACTCTGTTAGCTGAATGCTCAGATCGGAAAGAAGTTTCACAGAATGCTTCTGTGTAGTTTATATTTGAATATATTCCTTTTTCCACGACTACCCTCTAAGCGCTCCAAATGTCCAGTTGCATTTTCTACAGAAAGAGTGTTCAGATCTGCTCAATCAAAAGTATGGTTTAACTCTGTTAGCTGAATGCACAGATAAGAAAGAAGTCTCACAGAATGATTCTGTGTAGTTTATATTTGAAGACATTCCTTTTTCCACTATCACCCTCTTAGCGCTCCGAATCTCCACTTGAATTTTCTACAGAAAGAGTGTTTCAGAACGGCTCAATCAAAACTAAGGTTCAACTCTTTTAGTTGAATGAACAGAACAGAAAGAAGTTTCACAGAATGCCTCTGTGTAGTTTTAATTTGTAGATATTCTTTTTCCCAATATAGGCCTCTTAGCGCTCAAAATGTCCAATTGCCCTTTCTACAGAAAGAGTGTTTCAGAACGGCTCAATCAAAAGTAAGGTTCAACCCTGGTAGTTGAATGCACAGAACAGAAAGAAGTTTCACAGAATGATTCTGTGTAGTTTATATTTGAATATATTCCTTTTTCCACTATTACCCTCTTAGCGCTCCGAATGTCCACTTGCATTTTCTACGGAAAGAGTGTTCTGAACTGCGCAATCAAAAGTATGGTTTAACTCTGTTAGCTGAATGCACATATCAGAAATAAGTTTCAAACAATGCTTCTGTGTAGTTTTTATTTGAAGATATTATTTTTCCCAATATAGACCTCTTAGCGCTCAGAATGTCCAATTGCAGTTTCTACAGAAAGAGTGTTTCAGAACGGCTCAATCAAATGTAAGGTTCAACTCTCTTAGTTGAATGCACAGAACAGAAAGAAGTTTCACAGAATGCTTCTGTGTAGTATTTAGTTGAAGATACTCCTTTTTGGACTATTACCCACTTAGCGCTCCGAATATCCACTGGCAGTTTCTACACAAAGAGTGTTTCAGAACTGCTCCTTCAAAAGTAAGTCTCAACTCTGTTAGTTGAATGCGGAGGACAGAAAGGGGTTTCAGAGAATGCTTCTGTGTAGTTTTTAATTGGAGATATTCCTTTTCCCTCTATTACAATCTTAGCGCTCCGAATGTCCACTTGCATATTCTACAAAAAGAGTGTTTCATAACTGCTCAATCAAAAATATGGTTTAGCTCTGTTAACTGAATTTACACATCAGAAATAAGTTTCACAGAATGCATCTGTGTAATTTTTATTTGAAGATATTATTTTTCCCAATGTAGGCCTCTTAGAGCTTAGAATGTCCAATTGCAGTTTCTACTGAAAGAGTGTTTCAGAACGGCTCAATCAAAAGTAAGGTTCAACTCTGTTAGTTGAATGCACAGAACAGAAAGAAGTTTCAGAGAATGCTACTGTGTAGTTTATATTTGAATATATTCCTTTTTCCACTATTACCCTCTTAGCGCTCCGAATGTCCACTTGCATTTTCTACAGAAAGAGTGTTCGGAACTGCGCAATCAAAAGTATGGTTTAACTCTGTTAGCTGAATGCACATATCAGAAATAAGTTTCACACAATGCTTCTGTGTAGTTTTTATTTGAAGATATTATTTTTCTCCATGTAGGCCTCTTAGCGCTCAGAATGTCCAATTGCAGTTTCTACAGAAAGAGTGTTTCAGAACGGCTCAATCAAAAGTAAGGTTCAACTCTGTTAGTTGAATGCACAGAACAGAAAAAAGTTTCATACAATGCTTCTGTGTAGTTTATATTTGAACATATTCTTTTTTCCACTATTACCCACTTAGCGCTACGAATGTCCAGTTGCATTTTCTACAGACAGAGTGTTTCAAAACTGCTCAATCAAAAGTATGGTTTAACTCTGTTAGCTGAATGCTCAGATCGGAAAGAAGTTTCACAGAATGCTTCTGTGTAGTTTATATTTGAATATATTCCTTTTTCCACGACTACCCTCTAAGCGCTCCAAATGTCCAGTTGCATTTTCTACAGAAAGAGTGTTCAGATCTGCTCAATCAAAAGTATGGTTTAACTCTGTTAGCTGAATGCACAGATAAGAAAGAAGTCTCACAGAATGATTCTGTGTAGTTTATATTTGAAGACATTCCTTTTTCCACTATCACCCTCTTAGCGCTCCGAATCTCCACTTGAATTTTCTACAGAAAGAGTGTTTCAGAACGGCTCAATCAAAACTAAGGTTCAACTCTTTTAGTTGAATGAACAGAACAGAAAGAAGTTTCACAGAATGCCTCTGTGTAGTTTTAATTTGTAGATATTCTTTTTCCCAATATAGGCCTCTTAGCGCTCAAAATGTCCAATTGCCCTTTCTACAGAAAGAGTGTTTCAGAACGGCTCAATCAAAAGTAAGGTTCAACCCTGGTAGTTGAATGCACAGAACAGAAAGAAGTTTCACAGAATGATTCTGTGTAGTTTATATTTGAATATATTCCTTTTTCCACTATTACCCTCTTAGCGCTCCGAATGTCCACTTGCATTTTCTACGGAAAGAGTGTTCTGAACTGCGCAATCAAAAGTATGGTTTAACTCTGTTAGCTGAATGCACATATCAGAAATAAGTTTCAAACAATGCTTCTGTGTAGTTTTTATTTGAAGATATTATTTTTCCCAATATAGACCTCTTAGCGCTCAGAATGTCCAATTGCAGTTTCTACAGAAAGAGTGTTTCAGAACGGCTCAATCAAATGTAAGGTTCAACTCTCTTAGTTGAATGCACAGAACAGAAAGAAGTTTCACAGAATGCTTCTGTGTAGTATTTAGTTGAAGATACTCCTTTTTGGACTATTACCCACTTAGCGCTCCGAATATCCACTGGCAGTTTCTACACAAAGAGTGTTTCAGAACTGCTCCTTCAAAAGTAAGTCTCAACTGTGTTAGTTGAATGCGGAGGACAGAAAGGGGTTTCAGAGAATGCTTCTGTGTAGTTTTTAATTGGAGATATTCCTTTTTCCTCTATTACAATCTTAGCGCTCCGAATGTCCACTTGCATATTCTACAAAAAGTGTGTTTCATAACTGCTCAATCAAAAATATGGTTTAGCTCTGTTAACTGAATTTACACATCAGAAATAAGTTTCACAGAATGCATCTGTGTAATTTTTATTTGAAGATATTATTTTTCCCAATGTAGGCCTCTTAGAGCTTAGAATGTCCAATTGCAGTTTCTACTGAAAGAGTGTTTCAGAACGGCTCAATCAAAAGTAAGGTTCAACTCTGTTAGTTGAATGCACAGAACAGAAAGAAGTTTCAGAGAATGCTACTGTGTAGTTTATATTTGAATATATTCCTTTTTCCACTATTACCCTCTTAGCGCTCCGAATGTCCACTTGCATTTTCTACAGAAAGAGTGTTCGGAACTGCGCAATCAAAAGTATGGTTTAACTCTGTTAGCTGAATGCACATATCAGAAATAAGTTTCACACAATGCTTCTGTGTAGTTTTTATTTGAAGATATTATTTTTCTCCATGTAGGCCTCTTAGCGCTCAGAATGTCCAATTGCAGTTTCTACAGAAAGAGTGTTTCAGAACGGCTCAATCAAAAGTAAGGTTCAACTCTGTTAGTTGAATGCACAGAACAGAAAAAAGTTTCATACAATGCTTCTGTGTAGTTTATATTTGAACATATTCTTTTTTCCACTATTACCCACTTAGCGCTACGAATGTCCAGTTGCATTTTCTACAGACAGAGTGTTTCAAAACTGCTCAATCAAAAGTATGGTTTAACTCTGTTAGCTGAATGCTCAGATCAGAAAGAAGTTTCACAGAATGCTTCTGTGTAGTTTATATTTGAATATATTCCTTTTTCCACGACTTCCCTCTTAGCACTCCAAATGTCCAGTTGCATTTTCTACAGAAAGAGTGTTCAAATCTGCTCAATCAAAAGTATGGTTTAACTCTGTTAGCTGAATGCACAGATCAGAAAGAAGTTTCACAGAATGATTCTGTGTAGTTTATATTTGAAGACATTCCTTTTTCCACTATTATCCTCTTAGCGCTCTGAATCCCACTTGCATTTTCTACAGAAAGAGTGTTTCAGAACGGCTCAATCAAAACTAAGGTTCAACTCTATTAGTTGAATGAACAGAACAGAAAGAAGTTTCACAGAATGCTTCTGTGTGGTTTTTATTTGTAGATATTCTTTTCCCAATATAGGCCTCTTAGCGCTCAGAATGTCCAATTGCAGTTTCTACAGAAAGAGTGTTTCAGAACGGCTCAATCAAAAGTAAGGTTCAACCCTGGTAGTTGAATGCACAGAACAGAAAGAATTTTCACAAAATGCTTCTGTGTAGTTTATATTTGAATATATTCCTTTTTCCACTATTACCCTCTTAGCGCTCCGAATGTACACTTGCATTTTCTACAGAAAGAGTGTTCTGAACTGCGCAATCAAAAGTATGGTTTAACTCTGTTAGCTGAATGCACATATCAGAAATAAGTTTCAAACAATGCTTCTGTGTAGTTTTTATTTGAAGATATTATTTTTCCCAATATAGGCCTCTTAGGGCTCAGAATGTCCAATTGCAGTTTCTACAGAAAGAGTGTTTCAGAACGGCTCAATCAAATGTAAGGTTCAACTCTGTTAGTTGAATGCACAGAACAGACAGAAGTTTCACAGAATGCTTCTGTGTAGTATTTAGTTGAAGATACTCCTTTTTGGACTATTACCCACTTAGCGCTCCGAATATCCACTGGCAGTTTCTACACAAAGAGTGTTTCAGAACTGCTCCTTCAAAAGTAAGGCTCAACTCTGTTAGTTGAATGCGGACAACAGAAATGGGTTTCAGAGAATGCTTCTGTGTAGTTTTTGTTTTGTTTTTTTTTTTTTTTTTTTTTTTTTTTTTTTTTTTTTTTTTTGAGACAGAGTCTCGCTCTGTCGCCCGGGCTGGAGTGCAGTGGCGCAATCTCGGCTCACTGCAAGCTCCGCCTCCCGGGTTCACGCCATTCTCCTGCCTCAGCCTCCGAGTAGCTGGGACTACAGGCGCCCGCCACCGCGCCCGGCTAATTTTTTGTATTTTTTATTAGAGACGGGGTTTCACCGTGGTCTCGGTCTCCTGACCTCGTGATCCGCCCGCCTCGGCCTCCCAAAGTGCTGGGATTACAAGCGTGAGCCACCGCGCCCGGCCCGCTTCTGTGTAGTTTTTAATTGGAGATATTCCTTTTTCCTCTATTACAATCTTAGCGCTCCGAATGTCCACTTGCATTTTCTACAAAAAGAGTGTTTCATAACTGCTCAATCAAAAATATGGTTTAGCTCTGTTAACTGAATTTACAGATCAGAAATAAGTTTCACAGAATGCATCTTTGTAGTTTTTATTTGAAGATATTCTTTTTCCCAATATAGGCCTCTTAGCGCTTAGAATGTCCAATTGCAGTTTCTACTGAAAGAGTGTTTCAGAACGGCTCAATCAAAAGTAAGGTTCAACTCTGTTAGCTGAATGCACAGAACAGAAAGAAGTTTCACAGAATGCTACTGTGTAGTTTATATTTGAATATATTCCTTTTTCCACTATTACCCTCTTAGCGCTCCGAATGTCCACTTGCATTTTATACAGAAAGAGTGTTCGGAACTGCGCAATCAAAAGTATGGTTTAAATCTGTTAGCTGAATGCACATATCAGAAATAAGTTTCACACAATGCTTCTGTGTAGTTTTTATTTGAAGTTATTATTTTTCTCAATATAGGCCTCTTAGCACTCAGAATGTCCAATTGCAGTTTCTACAGAAAGAGTGTTTCAGAATGGCTCAATCAAAAGTAAGGTTCAACTCTGTTAGTTGAATGCACAGAACAGAAAGAAGTTTCATACAATGCTTCTGTGTAGTTTATATTTGAACATATTCTTTTTTCCACTATTACCCACTTAGCGCTACGAATGTCCAGTTGCATTTTCTACAGACAGAGTGTTTCAAAACTGCTCAATCAAAAGTATGGTTTAACTCTGTTAGCTGAATGCTCAGATCAGAAAGAAGTTTCACAGAATCCTTCTGTGTAGTTTATATTTGAATATATTCCTTTTTCCACTACTACCGTCTTAGCGCTCCAAATGTCCAGTTGCATTTTCTACAGAAACAGTGTTCAGATCTGCTCAATCAAAAGTATGGTTTAACTCTGTTAGCTGAATGCACAGATCAGAAAGAAGTTTCACAGAATGATTCAGTGTAGTTTATATTTGAAGACATTCCTTTTTCCACTATTACCCTCTCAGCGCTCCAAATCTCCACTTGCATTTTCTACAGAAAGAGTGTTTCAGAACGTCTCAATCAAAACTAAGGTTCAAATCTCTTAGTTGAATGCACAGAACAGAATGTAGTTTCACAGATTGCTTCTGTGTAGTTTGTATTTGAAGATATTCCTTTTTCCACTGTTACCCTCTTAGAGCTCAGAATGTCCACTTGCATTTTCTACAGAAAGTGTGTTCAGAACTGCTCTATCAAAAGTATGTTTTAACTCTTTAGGTGAATGCACAGATCAGAAATAAGTTTCACAGAATTTTTCTGTGTAGTTTATATTTGAAGATATTCCATTTTCCACTATTACCCACTTAGCGCTCTGAATGTACAGTTGCATTTTCTACAGAAAGAGTGTTTCATAACTGCTCAATCAAAAGTATGGTTTAACTCTGTTAGCTGAATGCACAGATCAGAAAGAAGTTTCACAGAATGCTGCTGTGTAGTGTTTATATGAAGTTATTCTTTTTACCAATATAGGCCTCTTAGCGCACAGAATGTCCGATTGCAGTTTCTACAGAGAGAGTGTTTCAGAAAGGCTCAATCAAAAGTAAGGTTCAACTCTTTTAGTTGAATGAACAGAACAGAAAGAAGTTTCAGAGAATGATTCTGTGTAGTTTATATTTGAAGATATTCCTTTTTCCACTATTACCTTCTAAGCTCTCCGAATGTCCACTTGCATTTTCTACAGAAAGAGTGTTTCCGAACTGCTCAATCAAAAGTATGGTTTAACTCTGTTAGCTGAATGCACAGATCAGTACGAAGTTTCACAGAATGTTTCTGTGTAGTTTTTATTTGAAGATAGTCCTTTCCCAAATATAGGCCTCTTAGCGCTCCGAATATCCAATTTCAGTTTCTACAGAAAAAGTGTTTCAGAACGCCTCAATGTAAAGTAGGGTTCAACTCTTTTAGTTGAATTCACAGAACGGAAAGAAGTTTCACAGAATGCTTCTGTGTAGTATTTATTTGAAGGTATTCCTTTTTCCACCAGTAACCTCTTAGCGCTCCAAATGTCCAGTTGCATTTTCTACAGAAGGAGTGTTCAGAACTGCTCAATCATAAGTGTGGTTTAACCCCGTTAGGTGAATGCACAGGTCAGAAAGAAGTTTCACAGAATTCTTCAGTGTAGTTTATATTTGAAGATATTCCATTTTCCACTATTACCCACTTAGCGCTCTGAATCTCCAGTTGCATTTTCTACAGAAAGAGTGTTTCAGAACTGCTCAGTCAAAAGAATGGTTTAACTCTGTTAGCTGAATGCACAGAACAGAAAGAAGTTTCACAGAATGCTGCGGTGTAATGTTTATATGAAGATATTCTTTTTACCAATATAGGCCTCTTAGCGCTCAGAATGTCCAATTGCAGTTTCTACAGAAAGAGTGTTTCAGAAAGGCTCAATCAAAAGTAAGGTTCATCCCTGTTAGTTGAATGCACAGAACAGAAAGTAGTTTCACAGAATGCTTCTGTGTAGTTTATATTTGAATATATTACTTTTTCCACTACTACCCTCTTAGCGCTCCAAATGTCCAGTTGCATTTTCTACAGAAAGAGTGTTCAGAACTGTTCAATCAAATGTATGATTTAACTCTCTTAGCTGAATGCACAGATTAGAAAGAAGTTGCACAGAATGCTTCTGTGTAGTTTTTATTTGAAGATATACTTTTTCCCAATATAGGCCTCTTAGTGCTCAGATTGTCCAATTGCAGTTTCTACAGAAAGAGTGTTTCAGAATGGCTCTTTCAATAGTAAGGTTCAACTCTGCTATTTCAATGCACAGAACAGAAAGTAGTTTCACAGAATGCTTCTCTGTAGTTCGTATTTGACGATATTACTTTTTCCACTATTACCCTCTTAGAGCTCGGAATGTCCACTTGCATTTTCTACAGAAAGAGTGTTCAGAACTGCTCCATCAAAAGTATGGTTTAACTCTGTTAGTTGAATGCACAGATCAGAAAGAAGTTTCACAGAATTCTTCTGTGTAGTTTTTATTTGAAGATATTCCTTTTTCCAATATAGGTCTCTTAGCGCTCAGAATGTCCAATTGCAGTATCTACAGAAAGAGAGTTTCAGAACTGCTCAATCAAAAGTAAGGTTCAATACTGTTAGTTGAATGCACGGAACAGAAAGAAGTTTCAGAGAATGCTTCTGTGTAGTTTATATTTGAAGATATTCCTTTTTCCACTCTTACCCTCTTAGCGCTCCAAATCACCACTTGCATTTTCTACAGAAAGAGTGTTTCAGAACGGCTCAATCAAAAGTAAGGTTGAACTCGTTTAGTTGAATGCACAGAACAGAAAGAAGTTTCACAGAATGCTTCTGTGTAGTATTTAGTTATAGATATTCCTTTTTCGACTATTACCCTCTTAGCGTTCCGAATGTCCACTAGCAGTTTCTACACAAAGAGTGTTTCAGAACAGCTCCTTCAAAGTAAGGCTCAAATCTGTTAGTTGAATGCAGAGAACAGAAAGGAGTTTCAGAGAATGCTTCTGTGTAGTTTTAATTTGGGGATATTCCTTTTTCCACTAATACAATTTTAGCGCTCCGAATGTCCACTTGCGTTTTCTACAGAAAGAGTGTCTCATAACTTCTCAATCAAAAGTATGGTTTAACTCTGTTAGCTGAATGCACAGATCAGAAATAAGTTTCACAGAATGCTTCTGAATAGTTTTTATTTGGAGATATTCTTTTTCCCAATATAGGCCACTTAGCGCTCAGAATGTCCAATTGCCGTTTCTACAAAATGAGTGTTTCAGAAGGCTCAATCAAAAGTAAGGTTCAACTCTGTTAGTTGAATGCATAGAACAGAAAGAAGTTTCACAGAATGCTTCTGTGTAGTTTATATTTGAATGTATTCCTTTTTCCACTATTACCATCTTAGCGCTCCGAATGTCCACTTGCATTTTCTACAGAAAGAGAGTTTCAGAAAGGCTCAATCAAAAATAAGGTTCAACTCTGTTACTTGAATGCACAGAACAGCAAGAAGTTTCACAGAATGCTTCTGTGTAGTTTATATTTGAATATATTCCTTTTTCCAGTATTACCCTCTTAGTGCTCCGAATGTCCACTTGCATTTTCTACAGAAAGAGTGTTCTGAACGGCTCAATCAAAAGTATGGTTTTACTCTGTTATTTGAATGCACATATCAGAAATAAGTTTCACAGAATCATTCCGTGTAGTATTTTGTTGAAGATATTCCTTTTTCGACTATTATCCTCTTAGCTCTCTGAATGTCCAATTTCAGTTTCTAAACAAAGAGTGTTTCAGAACTGCTCCTTCAAAAGTAGGGCTCAACTCTGTTAATTGAATGCAGAGAAGAGAAAGGAGTTTCACAGAATGCCTCTGTGTAGTTTATATTTGAATATATTCCCTTTTTCAGTATTACCCTCTTAGCGCTCCGAATGTCCACTTGCATTTTCTACAGAAAGAGTGTTCAGAACTGCTCAATCCAAAGTATGGTTTAACTCTGTTAGCTGAATGCACAGATCAGAAAGAATTTTCACAGAATGCTTCTGTGTACTTTTTATTTGAAGATATTCCTTTCTCCAATATAGGAGTCTTAGCGCTCACAATGTCCAATTGCAGTATCTACAGAAAGAGTGTTTCTGAACTGCTTAATCAAATGTAAGGTTCAACTCTGTTAGTTGAATGAACGGAACAGAAAGAAGTTTCATAGAATGCTTCTGTGTAGTTTATATTTGAAGATGTTCCTTTTTCCACTATTACCTTCTAAGCGCTCCGAATGTCCACTTGCATTTTCTACAGAATGAGTGTTTCCGAACTGCTCAATGAAAAGTATGGTTTAATTCTGTTAGCTGAATGCACAGATCAGTACGAAGTTTCACGGAATGCTTCTGTGTAGTTTTTATTTGAAGATAGTCCTTTTTCCAATATAGGCCTCTTAGCGCTCCGAATATCCAATTGCAGTTTCTACAGAAAGAGTGTTTCAGAATGGCTCAATCAAAAGTAGGGTTCAACTCATTTAGTTGAATGCACAGAACAGAGAGTAGTTTCACAGAATGCTTCTGTGTAGTATTTATTTGAAGATATTCCTTTTTCCACTATTACCCTCTTAGCGCTCCGAATGTCCACTTGCAGTTTCTACAGAAAGAGTGTTTCAGGACTGCTCCTTCAAAAATAAGGCTCAACCCTGTTAGTTGAAAGCAGAGAACAGAAACAAGTTTCAGAGAATGCCTCTTTGTAGTTTTTATTTGAAGATATTCCTTTTTCCACAATTACCATCTTAGCGCACCGAATGACCACTTGCATTTTCTACAGAAAGAGTGTTTCAGAACTGCTAAATCAAAAGTATCGTTTAACTCTGTTAGCTGAATGCACAGATAAGAAAGAAGTTTCACAGAATGCATCTGTGTAGTTTTTATTTGAAGATATTCTTTATCCCAATATAGGCATCATAGCGCTCAGTATGTTAAATTGCAGTTTCTACAGAAAGAGTGTTTCAGAAGGGCTGAATCAAAAGTAAGGTTCAACTCTGTTAGTTGAATGCACAGAAGAGAAAGAAGTTTCACAGAATGCTTCTGAGTAGTTTATATTTGAATATATTCCTTTTTGCACTATTACCCTCTTAGCGCTCCGAATGTCCACTTGCATTTTCTACATAAAGAGTGTTCAGAACGGCTCAATCAAAAATATGGTTTCACTCTGTTAGTTATATGCACATATCAGAAATAAGTTTCAGAGAAGGCTTCTGTGTAGTATTTAGTTGAAGATATTCCTTTTTCGAATATTACCCTCTTAGCGCTCCGAATGTCCACTGGCAGTTTCTACACAAAGTGTTTTTCAGAACTGCTCCTTCAAAAGTAATGCTCAACACTGTAAGTTGAATGCAGAGAACAGAAAGAAGCTTCACAGAATGCTTCTGTGTAGTTTATATTTGAATATATTCCTTTTTTCAGTATTACCCTCTTAGCGCTCCGAATGTCCACCTGCATTTTCTACAAAAAGAGTGTTCAGAACTGCTCAATCAAAAGTTGGTTTATCTCTGTTAGCTGAATGCACATATCAGTACGAAGTTTCACAGAATGCTTCTGTGTAGTTTTTATTTGAAGATAGTCCTTTTTCAAATATAGGCCTCTTAGCGCTCCAAATATCCAATTGCAGTTTCTACAGAAAGAGTGTTTCAGAACGGCAAAATGAAAAGTAGGGTTCAACACTTTTAGTTGAATTCACAGAACAGAAAGTAGTTTCACAGATTGCTTCTGTGTAGTATTTATTTGAAGGTATTCCTTTTTCCACTATTACCCTAGTAGCGCTCGGAATGTCCACTTGCAGTTTCTACAGAAAGTGTGTTTCAGGGCTGCTCCTTCAAAAATAAGGCTCAACTCTGTTAGTTGAATGCAGAGAATAGAAAGAAGTTTCAGAGAATGCCTCTGTGTAGTTTTTATTTGAAGATATTCCTTTTTCCACAATTACCAACTTAGCACACCCAATGTCCACTTGCATTTTCTACAGAAAGAGTGTTTCAGAACTGCTAAATCAAATGTATCGTTTAATTCTGTTAGCTGAATGCACAGAACAGAAAGAAGTTTCAGAGAATGCATCTCTGTAGTTTTTATTTGAAGATATTATTTTTCTCAATATAGGCCTCTTAGCGTTCAGAAATCCAATTACAGTTTCTACAGAAAGAGTGTTTCAGAACTGCTCAATCAAAATTAAGGTTCAACTCTGTTAGTTGAATGCACAGAACAGAATGTAGTTTCACAGATTGCTTCTGTGTAGTTTATATTTGAAGATAATCCTTTTTCCACTGTTACCCTCTTAGATCTCCGAATGTCCACTTGCATTTTCTACAGAAAGTGTGTTCAGAACTGCTCTATCAAAAGTATGGTTTAACTCTGTTAGGTGAATGCACAGATCAGAAATAAGTTTCACAGAATTCTTCTGTGTAGTTTATATTTGAAGATATTCCATTTTCCACTATTACCCACTTAGCGCTCTGAATGTCCAGTTGCATTTTCTACAGAAAGAGTGTTTCAGAACTGCTCAATCAAAAGTATGGTTTAACTCTGTTAGCTGAATGCACAGATCAGAAAGAAGTTTCACAGAATGCTGCTGTGTAGTGTTTATATGAAGATATTCTTTTTACCAATATAGGCCTCTTAGCGCTCAGAATGTCCAATTGCAGTTTCTACAGAAAGAGTGTTTCAGAAAGGCTCAATCAAAAGTAAGGTTCAACTATGTTAGTTGAATGCACAGAACAGAAAGAAGTTTCACAGAATGCTTCTGTGTAGTTTATATTGGAATATATTACTTTTTGCACTACTACCCTCTTAGCGCTCCAAATGTCCAGTTGCATTTTCTACAGAAAGAGTGTTCAGAACTGCTCAATCCAAAGTATGGTTTAACTCTGTTAGCTGAATGCACAGATCAGAAAGAATTTTCACAGAATGCTTCTGTGTACTTTTTATTTGAAGATATTCCTTTCTCCAATATAGGAGTCTTAGCGCTCACAATGTCCAATTGCAGTATCTACAGAAAGAGTGTTTCTGAACTGCTTAATCAAATGTAAGGTTCAACTCTGTTAGTTGAATGAACGGAACAGAAAGAAGTTTCATAGAATGCTTCTGTGTAGTTTATATTTGAAGATGTTCCTTTTTCCACTATTACCTTCTAAGCGCTCCGAATGTCCACTTGCATTTTCTACAGAATGAGTGTTTCCGAACTGCTCAATGAAAAGTATGGTTTAATTCTGTTAGCTGAATGCACAGATCAGTACGAAGTTTCACGGAATGCTTCTGTGTAGTTTTTATTTGAAGATAGTCCTTTTTCCAATATAGGCCTCTTAGCGCTCCGAATATCCAATTGCAGTTTCTACAGAAAGAGTGTTTCAGAATGGCTCAATCAAAAGTAGGGTTCAACTCATTTAGTTGAATGCACAGAACAGAGAGTAGTTTCACAGAATGCTTCTGTGTAGTATTTATTTGAAGATATTCCTTTTTCCACTATTACCCTCTTAGCGCTCCGAATGTCCACTTGCAGTTTCTACAGAAAGAGTGTTTCAGGACTGCTCCTTCAAAAATAAGGCTCAACCCTGTTAGTTGAAAGCAGAGAACAGAAACAAGTTTCAGAGAATGCCTCTTTGTAGTTTTTATTTGAAGATATTCCTTTTTCCACAATTACCATCTTAGCGCACCGAATGACCACTTGCATTTTCTACAGAAAGAGTGTTTCAGAACTGCTAAATCAAAAGTATCGTTTAACTCTGTTAGCTGAATGCACAGATAAGAAAGAAGTTTCACAGAATGCATCTGTGTAGTTTTTATTTGAAGATATTCTTTATCCCAATATAGGCATCATAGCGCTCAGTATGTTAAATTGCAGTTTCTACAGAAAGAGTGTTTCAGAAGGGCTGAATCAAAAGTAAGGTTCAACTCTGTTAGTTGAATGCACAGAAGAGAAAGAAGTTTCACAGAATGCTTCTGAGTAGTTTATATTTGAATATATTCCTTTTTGCACTATTACCCTCTTAGCGCTCCGAATGTCCACTTGCATTTTCTACATAAAGAGTGTTCAGAACGGCTCAATCAAAAATATGGTTTCACTCTGTTAGTTATATGCACATATCAGAAATAAGTTTCAGAGAAGGCTTCTGTGTAGTATTTAGTTGAAGATATTCCTTTTTCGAATATTACCCTCTTAGCGCTCCGAATGTCCACTGGCAGTTTCTACACAAAGTGTTTTTCAGAACTGCTCCTTCAAAAGTAATGCTCAACACTGTAAGTTGAATGCAGAGAACAGAAAGAAGCTTCACAGAATGCTTCTGTGTAGTTTATATTTGAATATATTCCTTTTTTCAGTATTACCCTCTTAGCGCTCCGAATGTCCACCTGCATTTTCTACAAAAAGAGTGTTCAGAACTGCTCAATCAAAAGTTGGTTTATCTCTGTTAGCTGAATGCACATATCAGTACGAAGTTTCACAGAATGCTTCTGTGTAGTTTTTATTTGAAGATAGTCCTTTTTCAAATATAGGCCTCTTAGCGCTCCAAATATCCAATTGCAGTTTCTACAGAAAGAGTGTTTCAGAACGGCAAAATGAAAAGTAGGGTTCAACACTTTTAGTTGAATTCACAGAACAGAAAGTAGTTTCACAGATTGCTTCTGTGTAGTATTTATTTGAAGGTATTCCTTTTTCCACTATTACCCTAGTAGCGCTCGGAATGTCCACTTGCAGTTTCTACAGAAAGTGTGTTTCAGGGCTGCTCCTTCAAAAATAAGGCTCAACTCTGTTAGTTGAATGCAGAGAACAGAAAGAAGTTTCAGAGAATGCCTCTGTGTAGTTTTTATTTGAAGATATTCCTTTTTCCACAATTACCAACTTAGCACACCGAATGTCCACTTGCATTTTCTACAGAAAGAGTGTTTCAGAACTGCTAAATCAAATGTATCGTTTAATTCTGTTAGCTGAATGCACAGAACAGAAAGAAGTTTCAGAGAATGCATCTCTGTAGTTTTTATTTGAAGATATTATTTTTCTCAATATAGGCCTCTTAGCGTTCAGAAATCCAATTACAGTTTCTACAGAAAGAGTGTTTCAGAACTGCTCAATCAAAATTAAGGTTCAACTCTGTTAGTTGAATGCACAGAACAGAATGTAGTTTCACAGATTGCTTCTGTGTAGTTTATATTTGAAGATAATCCTTTTTCCACTGTTACCCTCTTAGATCTCCGAATGTCCACTTGCATTTTCTACAGAAAGTGTGTTCAGAACTGCTCTATCAAAAGTATGGTTTAACTCTGTTAGGTGAATGCACAGATCAGAAATAAGTTTCACAGAATTCTTCTGTGTAGTTTATATTTGAAGATATTCCATTTTCCACTATTACCCACTTAGCGCTCTGAATGTCCAGTTGCATTTTCTACAGAAAGAGTGTTTCAGAACTGCTCAATCAAAAGTATGGTTTAACTCTGTTAGCTGAATGCACAGATCAGAAAGAAGTTTCACAGAATGCTGCTGTGTAGTGTTTATATGAAGATATTCTTTTTACCAATATAGGCCTCTTAGTGCTCAGAATGTCCAATTGCAGTTTCTACAGAAAGAGTGTTTCAGAAAGGCTCAATCAAAAGTAAGGTTCAACTATGTTAGTTGAATGCACAGAACAGAAAGAAGTTTCACAGAATGCTTCTGTGTAGTTTATATTGGAATATATTCCTTTTTGCACTACTACCCTCTTAGCGCTCCAAATGTCCAGTTGCATTTTCTACAGAAAGAGTGTTCAGAACTGATCAATCAAATGTATGATTTAACTCTGTTAGCTGAATGCACAGATCAGAAAAAGTTTCACAGATTGCTTCTGTGTAGTTTTTATTTGAAGATATTCTTTTTCCCAATATAGGCCTCTTATCGCTCAGATTGTCCAATTGAATTTTCTACAGAAAGAGTGTTTCAGAATGGCTCTATCATAAGTAAGGTTCAACTCTGTTATTTGAATGCACAGAACAGAAAGTAGTTTCACAGAATGCCTGTCTGTAGTTCTTTTTTGACGATATTACTTTTTCCACTATTACCCTCTTAGAGCTCCGAATGTCCACTTGCATTTTCTACAGAAAGAGTGTTCAGAACTGCTCAATCAAAAGTATGGTTTAACTCTGTTAGTTGAATGCACAGATCAGAAAGAAGTTTCACAGAATTCTTCTGTGTAGTTTTTATTTGAACATATTCCTTTTTCCAATATAGGACTCTTAGCGCTCAGAATTTCCAATTGCAGTATCTACAGAAAGAGAGTTTCAGAACTGGTCAATCAAAAGTAAGGTTCAATATTGTTAGTTGAATGCAAGGAACAGAAAGAAGTTTTACAGAATGCTTCTGTGTAGTTTATATTTGAAGATACTCCTTTTTCCACTATTACCCTCTTAGCGCTCCGAATCACCACTTGCATTTTCTACAGAAAGAGTGTTTCAGAACGGCTCAATCAAAAGTAAGGTTCAACTCTTTTAGTTGAATGCACAGAACAGAAAGAAGTTTCACAGAATGCTTCTGTTTAGTATTTAGTTGAAGATATTCCTTTTTCGACTATTACCCTCTTAGCGTTCCGCATATCCACTGGCAGTTTCTACACAAAGAGTGTTTCAGAACAGCACCTTCAAAAGTAAGGCTCAACTCTGTTAGTTTAATGCAGAGAACAGAAAGGAGTTTCAGAGAATGCTTCTGTGTAGTTTTTATTTGGGGATATTCCTTTTTCCACTATTACAATCTTAGCGCTCCTAATGTCCACTTGCATTTCCTACAGAAACAGTGTTTAATAACTGCTCAATCAAAAGTGTGGTTTAACTCTGTTAGCTGAATGCACAGATCAGAAATAAGTTTCACAGAATTCTTCTGAGTAGTTTTTATTTGGAGATATTCTTTTTCCCAATATAGGCCACTTAGCGCTCAGAATGTCCAATTGCAGTTTCTACAGAATGAGTGTTTCAGGACGGCTCAATCAAAAGTAAGGTTCAACTCTGTTAGTTGAATGCACAGAACAGAAAGAAGTTTCACAGAATTCTTCTGTGTAGTTTATATTTGAATATATTCCTTTTTCCAGTATTACCTTCTTAGTGCTCCGAATGTCCACTTGCATTTTCTTCAGAAAGAGTGTTCATAACGGCTCAATCAAAAGTATGGTTTTACTCTGTTAGTTGAATTCACATATCAGAAATAAGTTTCACAGAATGCTTCTGTGTAGTATTTAGCTGAAGATATTCCTTTTTCGACTATTATCCTCTTAGCTCTCCGAATGTCCAATTTCAGTTTCTACACAAAGAGTGTTTCAGAACTGCTCCTTCAAAAGTAAGGCTCAACTCTGTTAGTTGAATGCAGAGAACAGAAAGAAGTTGCAGAGAACAGAAAGAAATTTCACAGAATGCTTCTGTGTACTTTATATTTGAATATATTCCTTTTTCCACTACTACCCTCTTAGCGCTCCAAATGTCCAGTTGCATTTTCTACAGAAAGAGTGTTCAGAACTGCTCAATCAAATGTACGGTTTAACTCTGTTAGCTGAATGCACAGATCAGAAAGAAGTTTCACAGAATGATTCTGTGTAGTTTATATTTGAAGATATTCCTTTCTGTTCTCTGCATTAAAATCAATCAAAAAATTATATTGAAATTGAAATACTGAATTTTATACTAAAGACAAGGCATCCAACTGAAAATGAAATTTTCCAGGTGAAAATTTCCAAATCATAAATATGTAGGGACAAAAAACTTTATTTATAAAGAAAAAGATAATTCTAATTAATTGATGATTCAAAGGTTTACAACTTTAAAAGTAAATATTATCTTTGAAGTAAAGTCCATTTAAATTATTTATGCCGCCAAAATTTTAGTAATTGTATATGTATATCATGTAAACTTTTTCGAGAATGATGGAATTGGAAATGTTAGGGTATTATGCGGAAAAAATCACCTAAAGAAAAAAATTATCTCCTCATGAAGGATTACTTTAGCCACTTTGACAGGTGTAGGTAAAAGAACACTTAATGCACATCAATATGATTAGGAGATGCGCGCTTAGATATACGTTATCATTGAAAAGAGAATTGTATTATCAGGTTTGCAGGGGCCCTTCTTATCCTTCATATTTATGTAACTTTGTCATCTATAGAAAGATTATAGGAATTTTAAAAATAGCTGATAGTTAAGAAACATCACCATAACACTGTGCTGAATGCATAATAAAACATTTCCCTTCTCTCTAAAAGCCTTTTAAAATTATGTACCATAATCAGTATGGCCAGCAGAGGGTCATTTCCATGTTCAAGTTCCTCTGTTTCTCGAGGGTGAGAATCCTTCTATAGTCTTCTGAGGGTGACACTGTAGTGTTTTCTTAGCCTGATTATTTTTATCTATTTTTTCCGATGCTTTCCTTTGTATATTTACATTTTACATATTGAAAGTTATTTTTTCAAATATTTTATATGCAAGTTTACAAAGTACAACGACTGTACATTAAAATAACTTATTTATGCCATATGGAAGATTAAATATAATTTTACAATATCTAATATTGATTGTTTAGTTTCTAATCATTGATACTTGACATGATTTTTCCCAGCATACCTCAAAATATTCTTCAAAATCCTGCGAATTAATTCCTGTAACACTTCTGAGGTGTATTAATAAGCTAGAGATGTAAAGAAGATTTGCAGAGAAAATTAGGTTCCCAAATTAGAAATTTTGTCCCACTATCGACTAGAAACCTCTTGAAATGATCAAAAACAATAATAATGCATGTCATAGAGGAAAACCAATAAGGCTGCTGCAGCATGACTACCTCTGTGACCTCAGACAAGTTACGTGTGGGTCCCTACTTCTGTGACCTCAGACAAGTTACGTGTGGGTCCGCACTTATTTTCTTCATCTCTAATAAATATTCGACAAATCTCATTTTCAAAAGTCTTTTAAGGCCTATCCACCTTTCTTTTTCTGATGGAGTTTTGCTCTCATTGCCCAGGCTGCAGTGCAATGTCATGGTCTCGGCTCACACAACCTCCGACTCCCGGGTTCATGTGATTCTCCTGCCTCCACCTCCTGAGTAGCTGGGATTACAGGTGCGCAACACAACGCCCAGCTAATTTTTTGTATTTTTAGTAGAGATGGGGTTTCACCATGTTGGTCAGGCTGGTCTTGAACTCCCGACCTCAGGTGATCTGCACGCCTCGGCCTCTCAAAGTGCTGGGATTACAGTCATGAGCAACCGCGGCCTGTGAGGGCTTTCTACTTTTAAGATGTCAGGACGTATAGCCTGGGAGGTAAATGGTAGTATATATATACATATATATATGTATATATATATACACACACACACACTGTATATATATACATATATACGGTATATTATACTATATATACATATATACTGAATATTATACTCTATATATACATATCTACTGTATATTATATATATATATATATACACATACACACATACACACATACACACATGAGACAGAGAGAAGAGATAGACAATTTCATGTGAAAATATAAACTGTTAACATAATATTTTGCTTCTCTGAGGAATATTTAGCATTGTTCTCAATCTTCTCTGCAGAATTTAAGCATTTTTCTCAGAACTCACCAGATAGAATGAGGGAGGGGCCATATGATACGAGCCAGAGATGAAGGGAGAACAATAGAGAGGGTGCTTTGGGAAAAATAGTACAGTAAGGCTAGGGAATACTTCTCTCCAACAAAAAGACCAAGGTCACAGCTGTATCTCTTCAGAAGCCAAACTTTCTTTTAAAATGTCAATTTCCATCTATTTCTTGCTTCACAGACATTCCATTCATTGCTGGATTTCAAATAAAGCCTTTCCATGTGCAACCTTTCTATAGAAAAAGAGAAATATGGGGGACAGTACAGTCTAAGAAGTGATTAAGAATATCTAGTGGACTTTCCCAGACTGTAAATCTTTACATATATCTGAGCCTAATGAGGTGATTTATTGTGCTATAATGCACAGTGAACTATACAGATGCTTCTTTTTGATCATGCTGCAGAATGGAACTAAATACTAAATACCAAATAGCACTCCCATGATTCTTATACATGTCATTCATATGGCATATTTATGCTTTTTTATATAGCAATTCTTATTCTTAGCTCTTAGGCAACTACGGAATCTATTTGTCATTTTAATAGTCATGCTCCATTTGAGTTATGCAAGGTAGAAATTCTAAGTAGAAAATCTTGTTTTTATTGAAAGTTTTTAGTAAACATTTTGGAAAAAGTCTGTTTTTTGATGCTACTTCTGCACGCTTTCTCAACATGATATTACTTGGTATTGTCCTTATTAACCATAGTACACCATATTCTGCAAATGTTAGAGAGGGTTAAAAATCAGTCATGTATAAGTAAAGCTAATGAAATAGAAAGGAAACCATATTTAGGAAATGGAAGGCAGAAGCATATGTATTAACCGTGAGTTAGAAACGGTTTAGTCTTTGGAATGAAGCAGCAAGAGTTTAAAAATCTGGTTTGTGATTCACTAGCTTTGTGACCTTGGAGAATTACCTCAGATTTCTGAGTATCAGTTTAGTAGGTGATATCAATTGCAACTTCGCAGAAATATCACAAGTATTAAATAAAGGACTTAGTATCTGGGAGAGCATAGAAAATTACTAATAGTTACATTTTTGTTAATATTACCGTTATTATTATCATACGTATAGTATTTTCTTTCACTGACAATGCATTTAGGACATAAGGAGAACTATAGAACAGTGCTTCTCCAACTTAAATGCAGAGCATGAATCACCTGGAGTTTTGTCAAAATGCGAATTCTGACTCAGTAGCCCTGCAAACTAAGGAAATCTTGGTAATGCTGGTGCTGCTAGTTCACCAACAGACCACACGTTTTGCAACAGCTATATAGAATGTCCTGTTTCTTTTTTTAATCACAAAACATGGCAAGCTCTAAAATAAAGCAGAATAACAGATTTAAATGTTAATACTCATGTCCTCAATTTATAATTTCTCCCTCCCTAACAATGGTATAATTCTGATTAAAAATTAGCAAAGAAAAAAATGGAAATTAATCTTCCTATGTTTATTCTTTTAACAAATTCTGTGTGATTACTACTGGGTTACTTGCTGTAGGAAATAGAAAAATTGCTTTGACATAGATCCTCAAGAATCTGTCCCACTACAAGCTTATTTTTGTAGGAAGCTAAAAGATTTATATAAATAACCGTAATTAAAGAGACAAATGAAGAAGTGCAATGAAAGACGTAGGGAAAGTGCTAGAGGAGTTCGGGGTGGAGGAAAATTATCCTCAAATAATATCTATGCGTAACATTATGCTATCTTCCCTAACCAGCGCTTGACCAGATTGTCACAGTGAACTTTGGTCCTTTCTTATATCTTAGTTTTGGTTCCCACATCCTTCTGTTTGGGGAAGTTCTTGTTTTCCTCATGTAATGACAACAACACTTAAACAATGTATACCAGATAAAAGGAACTATATTGCTTGCTTTATTTACATAGTTAATTTAATTTGTACAATGAACTATGAAGTAATCAGCATTATTTCCTTCATTTTACATATGAGAAAATGGAGAATCAGCGACATTGAATCATCTCAAGTTTCTAAAATATCCACTCTCACCAGGCTGTTTACCCTGTTTTTGTCTGTATGCTGCTATAACAAAATGCCACAGATTGAGTAATTCATAAAAAACAGAAATGTATTTCTCACAGTTCTGGGGCTGAGAAGTCCGAAATCAAGGCAGCGGAGATTTGGCAGTTGGTCCCGAGGTGGCACCTTCTTGCTTCGTCTTCACGTGACAAAAGTGGGCAAAAACGGACAATGTGACGACATGGCAGAAGAGACTGAGGAGCCCGGCATTCCTCTAAAGCATCTTTTACGAGGACGTTTATCTCATTCATGAGGGTGGATCCTTCTTCACTTAATCACTTAACCAAAAGCCCCATCTCTTGATGTCATTGTCCTGGGATTTTAGTTTCAACATACAAACTTTGGATGGGCACATAGGTTCAAATCATAGCACCCTCCAAATTATAATGCCTCTCTCATGCCTGTTCTCCTTGAAGTACCCTCTGGTTTTGCTCTCTTCATTCTTGCCATCACAGTTAACCCTTCAGTTCCATTTCTTTAAGTAATCTCTAAATTTGTAAGATGGTTCCATCTTTTTTTTTTGTATATGGCAGTCTCTCAAACATATTTGTCATATGAACTAAGCAGGTAAATATGTAAATGCCAGCTAAATTTTAGTGAATGATATAATGGCCTAAAGTTGTATCTACCCTTCAGCCAAATATATTTACTTTTAGTAGCAATCTCCTGTCATATACAAAGTCACGACTCTAGGGGTAAACATTTTAGCCTGTGGGTAAGATGTAAAGCAGTGGTATGTTATAGTGACAACTCACTGTCATAGCACTGGGACATGCTCCTCTATCTGCTACAAATTGAATCAACAAAATATATATGATTTTGTCAGATTTAAATGTATGCTCCTGTTAGTAAAATAAAAGTATGGGAAAACTTTACGGAGTAGATTTAATAGAAATGTTTTCCTGAGTTATCTGCCTTCTTTATTTTTATGTTATGCTTTAAGTCTATGGTCAATGTATAGAGCTATGATTGATGTGCTTTTCCAATTCTGTTCAGATCAGACAGGTTAATTTTCTTCTTTTAAATCTTCTTGAATTTTGTCTAACACTTTTTGTTCCAATTTCTTACTAGATTATACTCCCTTCCCTAACTGCTTCATGATTACTTATACACAAACAATATTATGATATTGACACATTGAATTCATTTTAGGTGATGATTTTGGTCATAAACATGAGCAGGTTGTGAAGTGTTTCAGCCATCCCAGGGCATGGCTGTCAGTCCCTTGTCTAATGTTTCAAAAAAATCTTGAATTTGTGATGATGCTGTGATGGTCCCTCAGATATTCTTACACACATCTTTGCCCCTTGTTCCCTCTAACTTTCCTCTTCTGATAAAAAAGCAAACACTGCCAAGCTCAAATGGAATTACATTTGGATGCAAGTGTCACTATGCAATGGTTGCCAATAAAAGTACACAAGGAATTTTATTATGGTGAATTAAAGGCAAACAGACTTCAGAGAAATGAGCACGAACATGAAAATGGCGCATGGTACGCGGATCTCACTGGAAAGTCATTCTGTACACAATGTTTTCACTAGAAAAATCCATTAGCTTTAGCTAGAAATTGAAATTACTTTGTAGGAAATCAGAATAAAATATGTGAAAACATTATATTCTGTGCAAGATTAATACCACGCCTGGTGTTGAAAGGTTTGTGGTCTTGCTTCGACGATGCTAAAAGGTCAGAAACCACAAAGATGCATATGTGTTGTCGTTTGCACAGTTACTAATTTTTCTCATTATTTCCATAATGCGATGTGCTGTTTCAACAGAGAAACCCTCTGGAGAGTGGCTTGCACTGTTTTCAGGCAGCTCTTTTGCTTTCATGTTTTGGCCTTGGCCAGGGAATTCAGACAGACTTTTCAGTTATTTTCGACAAGAATGTATTCATTTATTGTTTTAAATAATAATAAATAGATTTTAAAATTACTGTACATTACTGCACTTTAAACGCCATGAGGTCAAGGACTCTAAAGTCTGGACATCATTGTATACCCTACATCTTGCACAAGGTTTAGAAAAAATGGCATGGACACCTATTTTTTGAATCAATAAATGAATACATAAAAGAATTCCAAACTCTAGTCCAAGGTTTTAGATTAATAATGTATTAAAATGCGTAAAATTTATAGACAAAACTCTTCTTATTTAGAAGTTTATTCTTTAATTGGAGAGATAAAATATATGCACATAAAAGCTTAAGGAAAAATAATAAGGGTTTTGAAGTACTTACTATGTGAAAAATTTAGCATAAATCTTACATCCATTTATTTAACACATTTTATACGTTGCATTATTTATATATAGTGCTGATTGGTAGAATTCATATGTGAACGGAACTATAAAAATTTTGAGGATAAGCACTAGAAACACAGAATAAATAGAGTGTTAACATGCAAAACACAGAAATACTTCAATTGACTAGGTGAAAGAAAAGATTTCTGGTTCCATGTACACTGATTATTGAGGGATGAGTATGACATTATTATGCCAGAATCAATAAATATTTTAAATAGGGAGAAAACTATAATTATATATCTTTGTGTTCAACAGGAGTAGCAGTACTGATAAAGTAGAAGTTTGTTATACCTTTTTTATAGTCTTTTAAAGTTGTTTATAAATAAAATCTACTCTTAGTTAATTAATGGTTGATGTTCATTGAAGTGTTTTCAAATTTTTGACCTCTGAATTGCCTTGTACATATGGAGAAATAAAGCTTGCCTAGCATAATTTCTTGAGTGGAGAATGAATGATCTGGATAGATTTGTTGACAATATGTCTGTACTTATTTTATTAATTCTTTAATCTTCATGAAGAAAAATATAAAAGTCATATTCTAGTGTTTTATACCATGGAAAAAATGTCTTATCCTTTTCCTAAGGAAAAATACATCATGACACAAAAGTAAAGTTAATTAAATTACTTACTTTATTAATTAACTGTCTATTATTTCTATGGGTTGAAGTAAATTTGATACTCAATGCTATTTAATCTAATTCTAAAAGCTTGAATGAGTAATGATTTTTTCATGTAAGGTTAGTTGAAATAAATTATCACTGATTTTCAGATTTAATATTAATTAGCTATTGCATATTCTTAATGGGATATAAGTGTTTAAAAAGCCCTTTTTGGTTGCGAAAAGACCACGCCCATTGTAGACTTCTTAGAATACATCACATCTGGCCTCCTTTTTAGAGTGGGGAATTCAACTCATAAGTGGCTGGACATTGATTCTGAACATTTTGAACATTATTTGCCTGTCTTCACTCATACTGGTTGCTGTTCTTTTATAAGTAATCACCATGTTTAGCATGCACTTGAACTATTGTTACTTAGGGTGCTTGACTATTTACAAGTCTCACTAGGATTCTAGGTATTCATTAGTCTCGTGGTGTGTATTTGCTGATGGTCCTATTATCTTTGTTGGTTCAGTTACACAGTACCATCCAAGATGCTGCAACACATTATACACAGGGTATGGGTTGTGGGAGCTACAGATATCAGTTATTATTTAGGCTCAGAAACTTAGAATCTCTGCAAGGTTGGACATGATCCTTAGTCTTGTTTTAAGACCGTCTTGTTTTAAAAGTTAAACCCAAATTCTTAAAATATAGAATAGGGGTGCTAGTAGTGCTCACAGAATTGTAGTAAAGATCAGCTGGGAAAGAAGAGCCTATTAAACAGAGCCTGGTATTTAATAAGTATCAGCTGCCTTCAATTAGGAATCTGTGTTGTCATGATTAGAAGATTGCTGGTTTATTTTACAGATCTGTAAGTATAGCCAAAATATGTCAAAATAACCACCAGAAAGAATCATATACCGTCCCTTGAACATTTCATCCCTAGAATCTAGCCAGATTAGCATCTCTATACTGGCAATACTGTTAACACAGATTGTGCTCAAACCCCTCATTGACTTTTCAGCACCTGTAAATTACTGGAGATTTAGGAAGAAGTCTGGGGTTATGGCTTAGTTAAGCTGAGTGGCCAGAAAGTGTGAGATGCTGGATGCCTCCTCCAGTTCATTTCTCCAGCGGCCGCACCAGGCGTATCCATAGCTCCGCTCCCGGGAGCTCGTCTCCGGCGTGGGGCGTGTGCGCACCCCTGGCCGGGCGGAGCCTGGAGCCTGCTCATTAGCAGCGCGGGCAGCTCGTGCGCCCGCAGGAGGGAGGCGGAAGCACAGCCCTGAGCCGCCAGCAGGAGGAGGGAGCGCGGCGGCTACAGGCAGGGGAGGGAGAGGAAAGAACGGAGGGACGGTTCCCGGACAGAGCGGGAGGAATCGGGGAGCGGCCAGTCCAGGGGGAGCTGCTCCGCTGCGCTGCGCTCGTTATTCACAGGACGCGGCGGCGCTTCCCGGGGCCGCTTCCCGGTCCCCTGGGTGGAGGCTGCCATCTAAACCTGACTCCAGGTGAGTTCCCCAAAGAGGCGAAGCGAGGGGTCTCGAACCAGAGACTTGGAACTGGCGAGGCTGCTCGGCTCCCCAAGCGCTGCTGCCTTGACATTTCCCGATTCACGGGAGGTTTTGGGGGCGGCTGCACAGGCTGGAGGGGCGGATGGGCGGTTGCGATCCTCAGCCGGCGTGGGGGCGTTCGGGAGGAATTAGCTTCAGTGAACGGGGTTTTAGGAGATGTCCGCAAGGCACGCGCTATGTACGCGTTTCTAGACGAGCTTTTGAGACAGAAATTTGGCTTCCCGGATGCCCGTTTTGGCCTTCTGTCCTTCCTTTTGCTTGCCTCATGCCCAATTTTCCAAGCCGAGGAAAGGACTGGAAGGGCGTGGAAGTAGGAGGTCTGGGCACAGCATTCGGCAGGGCAGCCCTGGTCTCCAAGTTTGGGGGTGGGGGGTGGGACTCTTTTCCTTTCAGCCTAATTTACCAGGGGAAAACCCGCAGAGCACCTTGAGGTGCCTTTGCTCCGCACCCTCCATAAGCTTATTAGAGGGAACTTGAGGCTCGCTAGACAACCTGTGACAGGTGACGGCAATTTAGCTTAAAAGCCATGTTGGTTCACTTCGTCTCCTCTTTATCCTTTGTTGCAAAATTGATACCTTTTTGGATTTCTTTAACAGCACAAAGTTTAAGCGGCCGGCTGACAGGAAATATTTCTTTTGAAAATGCTATGAGAAAAGTGATGAGTTAACGTTGAGAGAAAGGCAACTTTATTTTCTCGGAAGAACTTTGGGGAAAGAGATTGATAGGGAAATTCTGGGCATGAAATTATGGACATTTCCCACAGAACTTCCTTCATTTATTTATTTTTTTACATTTCCTTCATTTTTTTTTTTAATCGTGTGTGTGTGTATCAGAGAGACAAAATTCGTTGGAGGTATTAGGACTTTATTTGGTTTAGAAGTTTCTTTCTTACTAATAGCACTAATTTGTGATCTTCATGATTATAAGAATTTACTAAGTGTTTTGCTTTTAGGTGTTTTGGGTCTGTTTTTTAAAAAAATTCAATACTTACTTTGTGGGCCTTGCTGAATACCTCTCAATAAAATCGGTGGGCATACAGTTAGTGACATGACCCCTGTGGATTTAATAGCAGGTAAGTATACAAATGATAAGTTTAGGAAATAAATGTCAGAATCAACATTTAGGTGTGAAATTGAAATATCTTTCAAATATTTACCAAACTCTCTTATAGGATCCAATGTCATTTTATGGTCAAGAGAGCTTAAAGGTTTCTCAGATTGAGATATATGTATCTACTTTGTTAATCCAAATGTAATGTTTTATTTTGTTCTTTAATGACTGTTTGAATTCAACAAATAAAACTTGCATATTTAATGTAAGGTTCTTTCACATATATTACTTCTCCAATTTTTAATATAAATTTAAGGAGAAAAGCAATATTCCATTTTGTAGATGAAGAGACTGTGTCACAGAAGTATTACTTTACCTAGATTTCTGTAATTATTATGTTATAAACTTAGAAATTACATATTATTCTGGAACATATAAAATATATGAATGTTATAAACCATAAGAATTCAGACCTATGCTATTTAACTTGAAGTTTAGTTCTTTACCCAAACAATTGCATGACTACATTGAGACTACTGAAGTAATTATATATGAACACGCTATACGAAAAAATACTTAAAACATTTCTTATTTTTGTCGTTTCTCTTTGATATAAAATATACTATAATTTAATGGAGTTATATTCCATATTTAGATGCTCCTAACTTCCAAATAACACCTAAACTCCTAAAAACTGACCTGTGTCCTTCTTAATAGAAGTGGCTTGACCGGGAGACCCAATTTTTACTAAGAATATTCTTGGGATAATTTATGTCTTATAATCAAGATAAAGACAGGCCACATTTAGTTGTATTTTTAAACCACTTAGTGTGAAGTTGCAACGCAGACATAACTTGCTTTCAGGCTACACTGCCAGCTTTGCAGTGAATAGTCTTTAAGATTCCGTGGAAACATTGGCAGATATAGCTAATGTCTATCTGATGTAGGATTTATGAGAAAAGGAGAGGTAGAAACTGAATGCTCTTATATTTCATATGTGACCACATTCATAAAACTTTATTGATAAGTACTTTGTTGTCTGACACGGGCTGATACAAATAGGCTTCTTCAAGAGTTGAGGAAGAAAACTAAATCCCTATAATACAGCCTTTTTCCTCCTTTTCTTTCTTAAGCGGTAATAGTTGATCCTAGCTTTTGTGTGTCTATGCATGCTCAATACAGTTAGGGGTATAAGGAGAAGTTAAGCAAGAATATTGAATGCTAGCTAGGAAAGTTTTTGGAGTCTCAAATACTTTGGAACGATTTTTCACATTATATACATAAAATTCCTAGTTACATTTGGGAACTAAGTATATTATACACAACTTTGCATCTGATTACAGGATTCCCTGTACATTTATAGCTCAGGTATTCTGGAAAGAGTCAAGATAATTAGTTTTATGGCTCTTGCCCGTGTGACCTGTTTCTTTCTGGTCCTGATATTAAAAGGATGACTTAAATTTTCTGGAATGTCAAAATTTTCTCTTCCCTTGGATCCTACAAAATACTTCAAGCAGTGTATGTGTGATACTCGCTGTCATTCCAACATTTCCAATCCTCCTGAGAATGCTAAACAATGCCCTAGATTTCTTCCTTTGTAATTCTTTCAGATAGAGGGTTAGCTGAGTTAGGAAGAAAGGAGAGAGGGAGAGAAGAAGAGAGATGACATTTTATCCCTCAGGAAAGAACAAGACCAATTGTATTCCTAATTTAGAAATATTATTCTACAAACATTCCTGAACAAGAGGGCTTTGCATATACATTAAAGCAGAATACCTAGTCAACTTCTAGTTATGCCATGTAGTGAAATGGAAGTAAGATGAGCAGGCCGAGATCATTTTTGTTGGAGAACTGAGACCACATGGAATAGGTAACAGAGTTACCCCAACTGGGGGGCAAGAGGACTTGAAAGTTTCCTCCATAAATTTGCAGTTAGTACAGGGCTGCTCCAGTGATCAGAGTCATGAATGCCCTAGAGTGTCTGTATAACCCTGTACACAGGCTGAGACAGCTCTAACGGCCCAGAAAAGCCTCTGGACAGAATCACTGCACCCTTGGACATTGTCCGACCGCATGTATGAGAATAGTGAGTGCTGAGGAGTTGTGGGTAGCTCGGTACAACTCTTGCTAAAGGAGTGTCATCAACATTCATTGCTGAAAGTGAATTTTTTCATTCACATATGTGATGCCTATTAGGTCATGATTTCTTGGATACCAATTTGTACAAGATATGAATTAATTTTTGAACATCCTTTCTTAAAAGTACCATGTTCATATAGTTGCTCATTTTAATATGAGTAGTTCAGATGGGACATAATAGAGTAAGGAAATGATTGAACATCCTAAGATCTAGTGTATATACCTTTGTTCATGATGAGATTCATCCCCTGTCCCCCTTTGTAGTGACACTGATGGCATAAGGAGTATTAGATGAAATTTAATGCAGAAAACAATGGGATATATGAATGGTAGATATGGTTGACAACCACCATTTTCACTGAAGTTGTTTCAAAGCAAAGAAATTTGGGATAAATTCATTTTATTTGCTCCTGAAGGGTAATTAGGAATAAGTAGGAATTGTGAAGAGGCTGTAGTGTTGACATTAAGAGAAGTTTTTGATTCTTAAAATAGGATATATTACACAAGAGTGAACAAACAGAAGATACTGAACAAATATTCTGTCATAAGTAAGTGATGGATTATTCGGACTTGTTGAACTATGTTTTTAAATGTATTATTTAAATATTTAAATATTATTAAAACCTTAAATAATATTTAAATATTATAAAAGTTGTAGAAAATTATGTTTTCAATACAAATATACACTTATAAGCTATATTGTAGATATGGGAGTAAACAATGCAATTTTTTTTAACTGAGTGAAAAATTTAGTTTTTTAAAATTCCAAATGGAGCTAACAGCTTAGTGTGATACATATTTTGAATTTCAAAATTTGTAACCAAATAGGACAAATGTGTTGAACTGTACTTTTCTTGAAGAACCGTGATAAGAATGAGCGGTGAAAAAATTACAGCATACTTACCAGGGATCAAATACTTGCTTAGGGTTAATAAGAAAAATCTCAGCAAACGCTAGAAATGAGGTACACGATCTATCAGAGACCCATGATTAAAGTGGTATCTTGTTAGGTATATGAGCTTGAAAAGAAACGGCATAGCTTCACTTTACCCCAGTTGCTTCTTTTGTAAAACGGGGAGACTAAGAGTGTGGTAACTCAAAATCCTTTGTTAATGATTTTCTTCTTAGAACAGTGCCAGGTCCAATTAGGATTAGATTGCTATTTTTATTATTGATATTTGCCCTAGTTCTGCCTTTTATTGACTGTGTGACATTGGTGAAGATCCCTTTCTGAAGCTTTGTTTCTTACCTACAAGCTGGGAATAGAATACCTGCTATGAAGAGTGGTTGTTAGTACATTAGAAAGGCTGGATATTTGTTTATATAAGGGGCTCAGCGCATGGTAGAAATTTGATAGCATTTTTTGCTTGCCCTCCCATGTATTACTGTGAAGACATCCCACATATTATGTCCAAGTTTTTATTTTCCCCTCAAATGCAATGTCAAGCACAAAACATTCCCATCTCCCAATTCTCTTCTGATGTTCTACAACCATTAAAGTATAGAAAACTAGAATGAGTGTTTTTATAACTTTTGCTGTACTTAAGCATGTGGAGAGAAGAGCGCTAGATCACAGGACACACTTTGATAGGAAAAGGGAAATATTTACACTGCAAACAACTTTCTCCTCATGCTTAACAGTTTTATGCTGTCATTCTGTCAGCACCAAGTGAGATTTTTCTATTTAAATAGTTTTCTATTTGTGGTATGATAATTCATGTATGGACTCCATGTAACTAACATAAATATAATGGATGGTTGAGAAGTGGTTTATTTTTACCAAGAGGAAAAAATGTGTACACGATTTTTTAAAATATTGCTTTGAAAATATTTAAAATTAATTTTGATTCAGTTGGTGGAAGATAGCGTCACAAACTCACTGCTAGTGGTGTTCTTGAGAAGTAATGTTTGAATTTTCTAGGTATTGTCCCCAGACTGCCTTAAAAGAATTTAATTTTAGATGTAAATTTTCTGCTTAACATGGAAGATTTTCCCTGAAAATATTAGCTTCATCAGATACATAGTTGCTTAGGGGTAGCTGCATGGAATTATGGGAAGAGTGAAATAGAAAAAAATTTTCATGTCTAAGTTATACATACTGGTGTAATCATATTGATTGGATGATAATGATAATTACAGCAATAATGTGATTGAAAGGGTAAGCAAGTAACATATACTACAGTTACTAATATAATCCTGTGATTGAGTTTACCACTTCGTTTCTCTTTCCTGGAAACCCTTAAGTTTGTCACTATTGCACTTTATTTCCTTTGCTTATTGTAGTGGTGTATTAGTTGTATTACTGCTGCTATAACAAATTACGACACATTTACATAACTTAACACATATTTATTGTCTTGCAGTTTCAAAGGTCAGAAGTCCAAAATCACTTTAATTAGGCTAAGTCAATGTGTCTGCAGTGTGGGTTCCTTCTCGAGGTGCTGAGGGGAGAATCCATTCTCTTGCATTTTCTGCTTCTGGTGGCACCTGTCTTCATTGTCTTTTCCCCATTCCTCCATTTTCAAGGTGCGTTGCTTTTATTTCTGTTTCTGTCTCCGCGCTGTCTCCTCCTTTAACTTTGAGTCCTTCTCTCCACTTCATCTAAGGACTCCTGTGATTACTTTGGACTCACGTGGATGATCTGGGATAATCACCTTGTCTCCAGATCCTTAAATGAATCGTATCTACAAGTCCTTTGGCTGTGTAAGGCAGCACATTCCCAGGGCCGGGAGATTAGGTGAAGAACATCTTTTGGGACTATTATGCAGCCTATCACAAGTGGTAATATCACTTTTATGCCTTGAGACCCTGAAATTAATGTACTTGCTTACGCATGGAAAAACAATGTATCTGTGGGGGTAACAGTTTATTTTTGAACCATTAGAAGGTATTGATGGGGAAGTTTTCATCTGACAACAGATACTGATAAATTAAATACCCTTAGATTTGTCAAAACTAGCTTTAGTAAAATATAAGTAAAAGTATTTGCACTGCTAGGGTCAAAAATATTAATTAAACCCATTATTTATCAAGGCCAAGTCCTGGATTAGTTAGGTTTAAATTAACCTAGAACATTATCTTCCATAGTGCTTAATTGTGAAGCTTAGTTCTTGTTGACAAAAGCTCATCCATATAAGAAAGCATCGAAAGGTTGGTGTTTTTTTAACCTTTGCAGAATATAACTTTTCAAAGGGATGTTAGACAGTAGTTCCATCACAATTGATGCAGTTCACAGACATTCTTTGTGAATATTTTATCTCATGAGTTATATCTATGACACTAATCATAGACTTCTAGAAGAAATTTAGCAATGGTCATGTCAGCCTTTCAAATCTTTCTGTAACCTAGAAGAGGATCATTGCATAAGATAGATTCATTTTCCCCTTTATTCCATTGTTGCCAGAGAGAACTTGAAATGCCCTGTTCAAATTAATTTAATGCAAATGAATTCTTGCTGCCTCACAAGTAGTTTGTCCTTCATTTTTCTTAAAATTATATTGAAAATGGATGTGACCTGCTTTACTGGTTGTTGTGCAGGAAGCGTTGTCCTTCCTGAAAGCTCCCTCCGTTGTCAAAATGAAGCCATTAAGAGTAAAGTAAATTATATTATCTGATCATAGTATCACAATTGACCTTAAAACAATAAATTTTATAATCAGTGCAAATTGCTGAATAGTGTTTGCAGTTGTAGAAATTTCAAAGGAAACCCTGGTTGAGATACAAAGCTGCTATAATCATTTTTAAAATCTTTGTTTTTCTTTTACTTTGGAACAGTAGTGCAGTAAGTACTTTTGCCTTATTGTTCTCTCTGCCTTCCAGAAACCCTCATTCAAATATTCTAAGTTTTTAAGTCTTTTTCATTTCTTTTAATATTGTAACATTTAACAATGTCAAAGAAAGTATAATTTTTCTGGAAATCAAGCTAAAAATAAAGAGAAGCCGATGTAAATGAACATCAAATTAACAAGATTGATTAGGAAAAGTAATTTTTGAAAAGGGCCCAAAATCCCTTTGCACATAAATGCAAAAGAATTTAGTGAAAGAAGGTGAAACTGGAGTAAAGAACTCTACGGATGCGTAAGTAACTCTTAATAAGAATGAGTAACGTACATGCGTATCTTTAGCTCCCAGTTTCAGAGATACAGTAGTTGTACAACAAATGGTCCTTTCCTGCTCTTAAGGAAGCCTCTCCTCCTCCAGCCATGCCATTCCTCAGAGCAAGCTCTTCCACTGAGTTTTCAGCAACCATAAGTAAGAAGGATGGTACGATAGGCTGCGTGTACATATGGCCCTCATTAGCAGGCCAACTGTTCCTTTTGCCCACCCACATCACTGGGGACATATGGCGTTACTTTGACTGTTGAAACAAGTGTGTGTGGACATATCTTGGTATGAGTAAAAGACTGTTGATTGTCTTTCTCTTGTCGCTCGTGCAACCGTCTCCTTGTGGAGATCGTATTATCCATAACACTAGATTTGAGGATGATAAATGACGTTGTTATTATTAACTGAATTTGCCTCTCTAGTTTGATCACAAAACCAGCGAATGTTTGCTTATGGAACATGTAAAGCTTATAGAAGACGGAAAGCTTACAGAAAGAAATGATGGCTTTTCTAAGCATAAGAGTCAGGTCTTTTTCAATCAAAAACTAACTCATTCAAAAATTCAAGAGTTCTGTAAAACCAGAACAGCAGAGGTTTCAGAAATGCTATTGAGATCATTTATTATAAAATAGCCATTAATGAAATGTAATAGTGAGTCTGTTGTTGTGACTATGTGGAGAAATGAATGAGAAAATATAAGATAGGCTGGAATGAAGAGAGTCATCGGATCCCAACATAATTTATTTTGTATAGTTCACAGTATTGTAGCTTTAAAAAAATTATGAATTTTTTCAGTACTGTGAATTCTGAATTTGCAATATGAGGCTTTTCAATCCTTGCAACAAGTGTGTATTTTTCAGTGGTTCTAGAATTATCGGGGCTTTCGAGCTGCTTCTGATAAGAAGGCAAGGCTAGAGGACTCGTGTTGAGGTGGCATTTGCACAGGACTTTAGATAACATACATCGATGATGTAGAGAGAAGAGCGGGTGATGTTGCTGTGGATTATAGTGGAAAGGCACCTTTTGCTCCCTCTGCTGACCTATTTGTGTATTCAGCTGTGTAGCATATTTCTTGTATAATTACATAGTAATTTCACACACTACATTAAGAAAATCTGAACAATTTTTACTAAACTCATGTTTTCTAAATATTAAGTAAATAAAACCAATATTTGGCTAGGTAATATTTATAAAAACAGGATTTCTAGATAGATGATGATAAATTTTCATCTATATCTATAGAGCTGATAAATTTTCAAAACCCTTTGAATATCACTTGTACTACAAAGTCTCGTTTCAGTTTCAGTGCCATGGCACATTGATTAATCACCACTAAAGCGGTACATGAAATATTTGGCAATATAGGTATTTGGTAATGGTGATTGATGCACAGAATACGGCACCGTTATTATGCACTGGCCTTGAGAACTTTAGTTTTCATCTTCGATCACCTGATAGAGAACAAACTAACAGCTTTTTTCTTTCACCTTGCTGGAGAATAAACTAACAACTTCAAATTATCTGATCCATCCAAAAACTTATTTCCGTGAAACTCACTGATTTATTTATTATTTCGTGGGGATCACTATTATTTGCTGTAGTAAAATATCAAATGATCGATGTTTTATACCAACATGGCAGCTCACATGGTAGGCAACAGAATGAAAACAAACAGGTTTACTACCAAGAATTATACTATATTGCTTTTATTGACAGAAAAAGCATACAGATAATTTTATTCAGAGATTTTATGTGAATTATTTTGATAAGTGTACACATATATTTATAACTGACCTTTCTTTGTCAAGTGTGTGCCCACACACGTATTCATACTAAATCAATCTTAGAGATCTTATCCAAAGATTGAATTTCTTAAAGTGACTGTTCCAAATATGTATAATTTATGGCAAAAAAGTCACAAAATGGCAATACAAGGAGGCATAAAAGTGAAGATAAAGGGGGAGATGATGGTTAAAAACACCTGTAAATGAATAATTGATTTTGATTTAAATTCTTTTTAGTTCTTAGCTGATGAAATGAATATAAATGAAATTATTATGCAAAACACCTCTATTTGTTGTATATGCATGTACATATATGTGTTACAAATACAAAACTGATAGGATATTATTTAACATATATTCACACTCATAATGTGCATATATGTACATAATGAAAATGAGTGCTTGTTTTATATGTATGTATACACACACATACACATATTGCATACTTTCATTTTTTAAAATTTTACTTTAAGTTCTGGGATACATGTGCTGAACATGCAGGTTTGTTACATAGGTATACTTGTGCCATGGTAATTTGCTGCACCCATCAACCCGTCATCTAGGTTTTAAGCTCCACATGCATTAGCTATTTGTCCTAATGCTCTCCCTCCCCTTTCCCCACACCCACCTACAGACCCCAGTGTGTGATGTTCCTCTCCCTGTGTCAACATGTTCTCATTGTTCAGCACCCACTTATGAGTGAGAACATGCAGTGTTTGGTTTTCTGTTCCTGTGTTAGTTTGCTGAGGATGATGGTTTCCAGCTTCATCCATATCCCCGCAAAGGACGTGAACTCATCCTTTTTTATGGCTGTGTAGTATTCCATGGTGAATATGTGCCACATTTTCTTCATCCAGTCTATCATTGATGGGCATTATGTTGGTTCCAAGTCTTTGCTATTGTAAATAGTCCCATGATAAACATATATGTACATGTGTCTTTAGAGTAGAATGATGTATAATCCTTTGGTATATACCCAGTAATGGGATTGCTGGGTCAAATGGTATTTCTGGTTTTATATCCTTGAGGAATCACCACATTGTATTCCACAATGGTTGAACTATTTTACAAGCCCACCAACAGTGTAAAAGTGTTCCTATTTCTCTGCATCTTCTCCAGCATCTGTTTCCAGAATTTTTAATGATCACCATTCTAACTGGTGTGAGATGGTATGTCATTGTGGTTTTGATTTGCATTTCTCTAATGAACAGTGATAATGAGCTTTTTTCATATGTTTATTGGCCACATACATATCTTCTTTTGAGGAGTGTCTGTTCATATCCTTTGCCCACTTTTTGATGGGGTTGTTTGTTTGTTTTTTCTTGTAAATTTGTTTAAGTTCCTTCTAGATTCTGGATATTAGACCTTTGTCAGATGGATAGATTGCAAAAATTTTCTCATATTTTGTAGGTTGCCTGTTCACTCTTGTGATAGTTTATTTTACTGAGCAGAAGCTCTTTAGTTTGATTAGATTCCATCTGTCAATTTTGGCTGTTGTTTCAAGTGCTGTTGGTGATTTAGTCATGAAGTCTTTGCCCACACCTATGTCCTGAATCATATTGCCTAGGTTTTCTTCTAGGGTTTTTATAGTTTTAGGTTTTACATTTATGTTTTTAATCCACCTTGAGTTAATTCTTTTATAAGGTATAATGAAGGGGTCTAGTTTCTCTTTTCTGCATATGGCTACCCAGTTTTCCCAGCGCCATTTATTACATAGGGAATCCTTTCCCCATTGCTTGCTTTTGTCAGGTTTGTTGAAGATCAGATTGTTGTAGATGTGTGGTGTTATTTCTGAGGCCTCTATTCTGTTTCATTGGTCTATATATCTGTTTTGGTATTACCACCATGCTGTTTTGGTTACTTTAGCTTTGTAATATAGTTTGAAGTCAGGCAGCGTCATGCCTCCAGCTTTGTTCTTTTTGCTTAGGTTAGCCTTGGCTCCACAGGCTCTTTTTTGCTTCCATATGAAATTTAACATAGTTTTTTTCTAGTTCTGTGAAGAAAGTCAATGGTAGCTTGATGGGAATAGCATTGAATCTATAAATTACTTTGGGCAATATGGCCATTTTCATGATATTGAGTCTTCCTATCCATAAGGATGGAGTGTTTCTCTATATGTTTGTGTCCTGTCATTTCCTTGAGCTCTGGTTTGTAGTTTTCTTTGAAGAGGTCCTTCACATCCCTTGTAGGTTGTATTCCTAGGTATTTTGTTTTCTTTTTAGCAATTGTGAATGGGAGTTTACTAATGATTTGGCTCTCTGCTTGTCTGTTATTGGTATATAAGAATGATTGTGATTTTTGCACATTAATTTTATATCCTGAGACTTTGCCAAAGTTGCTTATCAGGTTAAGGAATTTTTGGGCTGAGGTGGTGGCGTTTTGTAAATATACAATCATGTCATCTGCAGACAGAGACAATTTGATTTCCTCTCTTCCTATTTGCATGCTTTTATTTCTTTCTCTTACTCGATTGCCCTGGCCAGAACTTCCAATACTATCTTGATAAGAGTGGGGAGAGAGGGCATCCTACTCTTGGGCCAGTTTTCAAAGGTAATGCTTCCAGCTTTTGGCCATTTAGCATGATATTAGCTATTCATTTGTCATAAATAGCTCTTATTTTTGTGAGATATGTTCCATCAATACCTAGTTTATTGAGAGTTTTTAGTATGAGGGGTGTTGAATTTTATTGAAGGCCTTTTCTGCATCTATTGAGATAATCATGTGGTTTTTGTCATTGGTTCTGTTTATGTGATGGATTATGTTTATTGATTTGCATATGTTGAACCAGCCTTGCATGCCAGGCATGAAGCCAACTTGATCGTGGTGGATAAGTTTTTGATGTGCTGCTGGATTCTCTTGCCGGTATTTTATTCAGGATTTTCGCATCGATGTTCATCAGTGATATTGGCCTGAAATTTTCTTTTTCTATTGGGTCTCTGCCAGGTTTTGGAATCAGAGTGATGCTGGCCTCATAACATGATTTAGGGAGGAGTCTTTCTTTTTCTATTGTTCAGAATAGTTTCAGAAGGAATGGTACCAGCTCCTCTTTGTACCTCTGGTAGAACTCGGCTGTGAAGACATCTGGTCCTGGGCTTTTTTTGGTTGGTAGGCTAGTAATTACTGAGTCAATTTCAGAACTTGTTATTGGTCTATTCAGGGATTTGACTTCTTCCTGCTTTAGTCTTGGGAGGGTGTATATGTCCAGGACTTTATCCATTTCTTCTAGATTTTCTAGTTTATTTGTGTAGAGGTGTTTACAGTATTCTCTAATAATAGTTTGTATTTCTGTGGGATCAGTGGTGATATACCCTTTATCGTTTTTTAATGTGTCTATTTGATCTTTCTCTCTTTTCTTCCTTGTTAGTCTGGCTACCGGTCTATCTATTTTGTTAATCTTTTCAAAAAACCCACTCCTAGATTCATTGATTTTTTTTTGAAGGTTTTTTTGTGTTTCTCTCCCATTCGGTTCTGCTGTGATCTTAGTTATTTCTTGTTTTATACTAGGTTTTTAATGTGTTTTCCATTGCTTCTTTTGATTGTGATGTTAGGGTGTCTATTTTAGATCTTTCCCACTTTCTAATGTGGACATTTAATGCTGTAAATTTCCCTCTAAACACTGTTTTAACTGTATCCCAGAAATTCTGATATGTTGTGTCTTTGTTCTCATTGGTTTCAAAGAACTTATTTATTTCTGCCTTAATTTTGCTATTTACCCAGTAGTCATTCATAAGCAGGTTGTTCAGTTTCCATGTAGTTGTGCAGTTTTGAGTGAGCTTCTTAATTCTGAGTTCTAATTTGATTACACTGTGGTGTGAGAGATTGTTTGTTATGATTTTCATTCTTTTGCATTTGCTGAGGAGTGTTTTACTTCCAATTATGTGGTTGATTTCAGAATAAGTGCTATGTGGTGCTGAGAAGAATGTATATTCTGTTGATTTGGGGTGGAGGGTTCTGTAGGTATCTATTAGGTCCACTTGGACCAGAGCTGAGTTCAAGTCTGAATATCCTTGTTAATTTCCTTTCTTGTTGATCTGTCTAATATTGATAGTGGGTTGTTAAAGTTTCCCACTATTATTGTGTGGGAGTCTAAGTCTCCTTGTAGGTCTCTAGGAACTCGTTTTATGAATCCTGGTGCTCCTGTATTTGGCATATATATATATTTAGGATACTCAGCTCTTCTTGTTGCATTGATCCCTTTACTACTATGTAATGCCCTTCTTTGTCCTTTTTTATCCTTGTTGGTTTAAAGTCTGTTTTATTAGAGACTAGGATTGCAACTCCTGCTTTTTTTTTCTTTCTTTCCATTTGCTTGGTAAATATTCCTCCATCCCTTTATTTTGAGCCTATGTGTGTCCTTGCAAGTGAGATGTGTCTCCTGAATACAGCACACCTGTGGGTATTGACTCTTTATCCAATTTGCCAGTGTATGTCTTTTAATTGGGGCATTTAGCTCATTTATATTTACCGTTAATATTGTTATGTGTGAATTTGGTCCTGTCATCATGATGTTAGCTGGTTATTCTGCACATTAGTTGAAGCAGTTTCTTCCTAGTTTCATTGGTTTATATATTTTGGTGTGTTTTTGCAGTGGCTGGTACTGGTTTTTCCTTTCCATGTTTAGTGCTTCCTTTAGGAGCTCTTGGAAGGCAGGTCTGATGGTGACTAAATCTGTCAGCATCTGCTTGTCTGTAAAGGATTTTATTTCTCATTCACTTATGAAGCTTAGTTTGGCTGGTTATGAAATTCCATATGTACATCATGGAAACGAGTGCATGTGATACACACACACACACACGCACACACATTGCATACTTTCATTTTTGTGTCCATTACTTTTCTGATTTTATCAGCAGCCAACTAAAGAAAATAGAAAAAAAAATTGGTAATTCGATCTTTCATATTCTGCATCTTCCAGCTTCACAACTTATAGTTTTCTATTTTTATTGTTATTGTGATCAGAATGAAAATGTATACAATAGAATCAGAATCAGGTCAGAATCAACAAAAATACTATAATGTTTGTACATGCTTTCGATGCAGTTTGTCTCTGCAAAGGGTGTGTGTGTTTCTATGCACATGTGCATGTACACAAGTGTGTAAATAAGTGTTTTATTCATGATGGAGAAAGGCTGGTCAAAATGATTCTGAATGAGATAGCACCACTACAGCAGATAATTAGGTCTCTAGCAATAAAACAAGTCATTAAACATGTTTCTAAGCATCTACTCAGTATCTGGCACAATGTTAAGTAGTGTAAATATAATCATTAGCAAAATTCAGCTTCTACCCTCAATGGTATATGTGTAGAACAAATTGGTAAAGCTGGAGTACATTTCAGGACCAAAAACAGTTTCTGTGTAGTTCCCACTTCATCAAGACCATGTTGTATACCTCTCATACACTTAAGCCATAGGGAAGCAATTATTCCATCCATCCTTTTACAGGGTAGTGGTGGGGAAGAAGAGCTGACTGTCATGCTTGAATTCACATAATTTCATAATTAAATAATTTCATGTTACATAATCTCGATAAACCTAAAATCCAATATATGATAAAGATAGTGTTTCAAATCAGTGGATAAGTGATAAACAGTTCATAAAATGGTGTTCAGATAATTGGCTATATGTATTTTATAGTTGCACAAAGGTATAATATGTCATTAATAAATATTAATTCCATAGTGGATGTCAAATACACTTTTTCAAAATATAAAGAAAAAATACCATAGACAAATATCACTTGCAACATTACGGTTAAAATTAAATATCCAAACATAGCCCTAACCAATAACAGAAAATTTAAAAAAAAAATTATGGATTGGAATTTGTTAAAATATAAAACTTTTCTTTTTCAGAGGATACAATGAATATGTGTAAAAAGCAAATATCAAATCAGCAACAAGTGCTTGCAATTCACTTGACATATTTAAAATATGAGTAGTTCCAACAAATCATAAATAAATGATTAGTAGTCCAATAAAAAAAAGACAAAGTACATTGACAGGAAACTGTATGAAACTCATGAACACTAAATGTCTTAGATTCTCTATTGTTAAACAAAATGCAAAAACAATAGAGAACATTATGAATATGGAGTTAATATTTAACAAAATTATTTTATCCATGTTATAAGTAAATATTTACATCCAAAAACCCTTGTTTTCTCTGAAAGTTGTCACTTATGAGTCTATTTTGAAAATGTTTAAAGAATAGTAATTAATTAACTTTAATAAATAGGTACTCCTATTGAGGGAAAACAGACATTTCCATAATTTTTCTTCTGTTTCTAATCTAGTAGATGGTAGGAAAATAATGACAATTGCATGTTCATACCTGGAGAATATGCATTCCATTTCTTTTAAACTTTTGCATTCTCAAAACTATATTGATACCTCAAAGCATACCCTTTGCTGTTGAAAACAGCCTTTCAAGTATAAAGACACACACATCACTTTCCTTAAATCTTATATAAGGCAAGGGCCTAGATTCCTATCAGAAAATGTATTTCAAGAATGCTTTTTTAGTAGTTCCTGTGGCCTTACCTTATAGAGGAAGGTTTTTTTTTAAACATACACACAGTATTTGATGCACATTTTTATTGGAAAGAGCTTTTATTTCCTTAAATGTTTTGTTGTCTAAGTGTGAAAAGTATCCTGCAGTGGAATTCAGTGGCACAGATGCTTATTGTGATAGATGAGATGAACTTGCTTCCCTAAGCATGCATGGGCATGAAATGCATCTGGCTTCTGTACATAAAAGTCAGTTATGTTCCCAAATGTGTCTCTGCATTTACACAGACGTTTAGGGGCAGACACCCTACTGTTCCCTCAAAAGGCGGCTCTGCTTAATTATGAAGTTCAAGTTAGACCAGAAGTTGGAAAATACTAAATTCCACATTGCAGACAGAGCCTGAGCAGGTGATGTCACCACTGCATTCTAAGGTGGCAAGTCCTCAGAGAAGTAACTTATCACCTTACCATGGAGAAAAATAACCGTGTCCAGAACACAAGAGGATGCTTTAAGGTAGCGTACAATCAAGTGTGCAAACCTGTGCAATACATACCAGATGAAATCCAGTTCAGAGGCTCAGGAAAACAAACAAATGAGGATATGCTTTAAAAAATAGGACTTAATATAAACAGTCGTGAGAGTAAAACTATTGCTAAGCACATAGGAAACATAAACCAGGCTTTCAGGAAGGAGTTTGGCACATGTGTGCACTGGTAGGAGGTGTAATGTGCAGAAATCCGGCCTTTTGTGGCATAGCAACTAAAGTTCCTTTTCTATTGTCCAGACAACCTTAAATATTCCTTTATGCAGTACTATTTTAAAAAGGCCATCTACTGTGCACAATGTGTTAGCATCAAGGACATGAAATTTATCTGGAATATACCAAAACTTTAATCAATAGACTAGGACCAAAGCTTTTAAAAACAGGTTTTCGTAGATAAATCATTATAAGTTATTATTTCCTCGCCATAGGTAAGGCATGATAGATAACTTTACTTTTTCTCAGTCACTTAGTGTGTAGGTAGAATAATGACCCTTAGCAGGATGACCTTTTGAATGTGTTGTTAGGCAGCATGGAAGCATTATGGTTAGAGGTGGAATTAAGATTGCTAATCACCTCACCTTAAACTGGAGCGATTATCCTGAATTATCTAGGTGGGCCCACTGTAGTCACAAAGAACCTTCAGACAGGAAGGCGGAGAGACCAGAGTGAGCAGAAGAGCTTGGGGAAACTGGAGCCGAGGCTGAAGTGATGTGCTGTGTCCAAGATGTGCAGAGGCCAAGAGCTCAGGGATACATGTGACCCCTCAAACCTGGTGAATTCTCTCCTGGAATCTCTAGACAAAATATACACTTGATGATACCTTGATTTTAGCACACTAAGACCCATTTTGGACTTCTGACCCCCAGAAGTATAAAGAAAAAAAATGTGTTGTTTTAAGCCTCTGAGTTTATGTTAATTTACTGTAACAGCAGTAAGAAACTAACACAGTAAGACGGCTTTTATTTTTATGTGATGTATAGAATTAAATTGGATATGCTAGGAAATATTGGAAATTTATTGATTTATTTTTTTGTCTGAGCTGGAGTCTGGCTCTGTCGCCCAGGCTGGAGTGCAGTGGCGCGATCTCGGCTCACTGCATGCTCTGCCTCCCGGGTTCCCGCCATTCTCCTGCCTCAGCCTCCCGAGTAGCTGGGACTACAGGCGCCGCCACCACGCCGGCTAATTTTCTGTATTTTTAGTAGAGACGGGGTTTCACCGTGGTCTCGATCTCCTGACCTTGTGATCCGCCCGCCTCGGCCTCCCAAAGTGCTGGGATTACAAGTGTGAGCCACCGCGCCCGGCCAGGAATTTATTTTCTTAATATAGTTCTTCATATTAGAATAATGAGAACCATCGAGTAATGAAGTGTTCTATTTTGTGAAGGATGATTATATAAACAGTACGAAGGTTAAAAACCGGGCGGGACCGGCTGGGCACAATGGCTCGTTCATGTAATCCCAGCACTTTGGGAGGCCGGGGCAGGTGGATCTCTTGAGCCCAGGAGTCTCAGATCAACCTGGGCAACATGTGAAACCCCATCTCCACAAAAATACAAAAACCAGGCAGACGTGGTGGCGGCGCCTGTGGTCCCAGCCACTCAGGAGGCTGCGGTGGAAGGATCGGAGCCCGGCAGGTGCAGGCTGCGGTGGACCGTGATTATGCCACTGCGCTCCAGTCTGGGTGACAGAGTAAGACCCTGTCTCCATTAAATAAATAGATAAATAAATATATATATAAGTAAAAGAGGAGGGTGTCTTTTGAAGGCTATTAAAGTCGTCTAAGTGTCCTCTGATTATATGAGGCTGGAATGGTGCATGGAATGTTGTGTTGAATAACCTGATACAGTCTCTGAAACTATAGAAGCATTAGTAATTTTAGCCTGAGAGTGCTATAATCTGGGATAATTTGGTCCAATACTTCCAGAGAGGGTTGAAGTTTTGAGATAGCTGGAGTTATTTCAGTTGAAGACCTGAATATGAGGCAACTGCATACTCAATTACAATTCAATTTCTACTCTTTATATAAGGTAGAAATGGGTAACATGTGGGACACTGTGTTAAAAGTAATGCAGCCATAGTGTAGTGGTAAAAGCAGATGAAAAGTACTATAATAGTCGTATAGATGAGGTACTGGAAAGAAGCAGATTTGAAAAATTGGAGATAAATGTCAGTTTTCCGGAGCCATGGGATGAAAACCAAACCGGATTACAACAGATTCAATTCACTCAAGATGTCTAACTTGGTAATAGGTCAGAAAACTCAATTTGTCGTATTTTCTTAAAAGTACACAAAAATGTTCCTTTTGATAAAACACGTGTAGTGCACCTTCGGATTTGATTTTTCTTTATGTTCTGTAAACTGCTCGCAGTAAAACAGAAAAAAAGTCTGACAAATATGATGGTCCTTAAATCTTGTAGGAGTATGATGCTTCTCCAAAGAATAGAGGTTTTCCTAGGAAGGCCCTAAGCAAGGAATCAAGTTTCCTTTTGCAAGAAATAAAATTCTCAAAAGTTCCCTGCACCTTGGAAAGGCTCTGGTTGAAATTAATAGCACAACGTTATTTATTTAAATTTTAACTTTTAAGTTCAGGGGTACAAGTGTAGGTTTGTTACAGAGGTAAGCTTATGCCATGGGATTGGTTGTACAGTTTATTTCATCACCCAGATATTAAGCCTAATATCCATTAGTTGTTTTTCCTGATCCTCATAGCAAATATTACCCCCATAAAGTTTTATGGTTACTTTTTTCTTATCTTCTGATTAATGCCATTAGATTCACCAATTGAAATTATTTTTCAGTAGTTTAATTCCCTCTAGAAGGTTTAAAAAATGTTTCCGAATTTCCTAAGTCTTCTTTCTTTGTTAGTCTTCTAAAAAGCTATATTCAATAGAATTCATGTGCTTAGGTACAGTTTCACTAAAAGCGTATCTTCAACATTTGATCTGTTTAAAAGTTCTTAAGGTGTTAAGGAACATTAGGTATCAGAGTTTATGGCATTTGATTAATCTGAATAAATCTTGGCATCAAATTGAATTCAGCAAAAGTAACAGTGATAAATCAGAGAGCAATATTTGAAATGTCTCCAGGAAACATTTTAAAACAATTTTTAAGTTCACTAATTTGAGTCATTACACTTGGCCCTAATATGGTAGATTTTAAGTGAAGCTCAGTCGAACCTGGCAGATATCATATACAAACTTTTAATAGTCCTAACAATTCCTGTACCTCATTTGGATAAAGATTATTTCCAGAGCATCAGTGCTTTGACCAGAAAGGCATTTATTATTCTGTAACACTTTTCTTGAGAAATTAGCATGATTCATCATTTGAGTACGCTCTCTCAGATAAGATTCTAATATTTGGGTGTGAATAAAACTTCAGGGCATTGAAAACAGCTGGAAGATAGACAATAGGGTGATCATCCTCTCTTGTCATTCTCTATCAAGGTCCTCTTTAATTATTGGCCTAAACAGCTATAACTTTATGGTGAAAACAAACCGCTCGGATATAGCGTTAAAGGTTGAAATAATGAATTATACATAAATCGATTTAGTTCAGTTATATTCTGTTGAATTGGGAGAACATCGAATTTTTAAATTTCTCTGCATTTCTTGAAGTTAGGAATAAAAGCTGGGGTGGGGTCTCCTGAAATAATGAGGTCTAGAATAATTTCTGTTAAATTTACTTTTTAGTAGGATAAGTCTACTAAAATCAATATGAATGGAACCTTCAATGTACCACTGAAGATAATTAATCTTTGAGAGGTTAAGTAACCATTACAAGGTAATTTACCTAATTAGCAACTAAACCAACCAAATTTTAGATTTCTTAACTTTAAGACTATTGCTCACATAGTCACGTAAAGTATATCTTCCACATAGTCACAGGCAATCACAAGCTAACACGAGCAGTTAGCACAAAATAGATGTTCCACATAGAATGCAGAACAAAAAAAGACACTTTAAAAATCCTTTTCCCTTTTCCAAATTCATATTTAAAAAGTTTCTTGTGGAATTTCCCAAATGCCAGCATGGCCACATATAATACAGATTGATACTCAGACCTCTAATGAGAAACAGTTAGAATTATGCTAAACAAGGAACATTCTATATTGATTTCACAAATTCTCCTCTTTCCACTTATAGTTTCTCATAAAATGTAACATGTTTGTCTTGTGTGGAGTCTGTATAGAAAAAGTGTGATAACTGAAGATATAGACACACAGGTGTATGTATGTCTGTGTGTTCCTGTGTATTATAGCCTTTCTTTAATGGTTTTCTCTTTATATATATATATACTTTAAGTTCTAGGACACATGTGCACAACGTGCAGGTTTGTTACATATGTATACATGTGCCATGTTGGTGTGCTGCACCCAGTAACTCATCATTTACATTAGGTATATCTCCAAATGCTGTCCCTCCCCCTCACCCCACCCCATGACAGGCCCCGGAGTGTGATGTTCCCCTTCCTGGGTCCATGTGTTCTCATTGTTCAATTCACACCTATGAGTGAGAACATGCAGCGTTTGGTTTTTTTTGTCCTTGTGATAGTTTGCTGAGAATTATGGTTTCCAGCTTCATCCATGTGTCTACAAAGGACATGAACTCATCCTTTTTTATGGCTGCATAGTATTCCATGGTGTATATGTGCCACATTTTCTTTTTTTTTTCTTTTTTTTATTATACTTTAGGTTTTAGGGTACATATGCACAATGTGCAGGTTTGTTACATATGTATCCAGCCACATTTTCTTAATCCAGTCTATCATCGTTGGACGTTTGGGTTGGTTCCAAGTCTTTGCTATTGTGAATAGTGCCACAATAAACATATGTGTGCATGTGTCTTTATAGCAGCATGACTTATAATCCTTTGGGTATATATACATATATATATAAAAAAACTATATATATATATTTTGGGGACGGAGTTTCGCTCTGTCACCCAGCTGGAGTGCAGTGGCGCGATCTCGGCTCACTGCAAGCTCCGCCTCCCGGGTTCACACCATTCTCCTGCCTCAGCCTCCAGAGTAGGTGGGACTACAGGTGCCCGCCACCATGCCCGGCTAATTTTTTGCATTTTTACTACAGACGGGGTTTCACCGTGTTAGCCAGGATGGTCTCGATCTCCTGACCTCATGATCCACCCTCCTCGGCCTCCCAAAGTGCTGGGATTACAGGCATGAACCACCGCGCCTGGTCTCTATTTAAGTTAGCTCTGTCCAGGGCAAACCAGCATTTCAAAGATACAAACTGTTTTTGCAAAAAACAGGTATACACCTATCCATAGTGCAGACATTATGTCTACTTATTTCTCTCTAAATAGATCTTTCATTTTAACAAGTACTTCACCTTCACAAAATTTAGTTGAGTCAGTGAACTCTTATCCAGATGCTATATCTTGGCCAGATTATCAAGAATTAAGCCTCACAGATAGGCTGTTTCCATTTCCTTTAACAAAGTTTATCAGTCCTGAGTTACTTCTTGATTTCTTGCCAGTGGCATATAATGATGACTCAGCCAAGTCAGTTCCCAGAGTTGGACTCTTTTTTTTCTTATACACAGGAAACTTCTTTTCCAAGAATACTTGTTCCAGTTGCTCACAATCTTCATAGTTGATGATTATAGAATGATCTATGTACTTTCAATGTACCTTCAAAAATGAGATCTGCAGCTGGATAAGACGTGTGTGTGTGTGTGTGTGTGTGTGTCTTAGTAGACTTAAACCTTTCATTGAATAAGAAGCCTAGTTGATAGTGTAAGGTGAGAGTTAGAAGAACAGGGAATTATTTGGTTTAAGGAATTGTGAAGAAATGTGCTATGCCATTAAAATTTTTCTCTACTTTTGTGTTAAATCTTAATTTTGTGCAGAATTTACTAAGCTGCAGGAAACTGTCAAAATTGACTCTTGCTAAGTTCCATATTGGTTTGTAATTATCTTAAAACAAAAGTTGGTTGATACTAAAGTGCAGTTTTTCCTCTAGCTTTCATAAATTGAGACAGGTCTTTTTCTCACCCTCCACATACCTATGGCTGGAAGCCGAGGTGGTTGTTCTTGGTTCCCGTTAAAACTTCTAGACTGTTAATTTCTCCGCTCCTTGCAAATTAGACTGTTCCTTTGAAACTCAAACCCCTTGGAAATATCAGCCATGCCCCTTTGGTATTACCATCATCAACAGACCTCCCTCCTGGGCACTCTGGTCTTATTTTTTTTTTTTTTGAGATGGAGTCTTGCTCTGTCACCCATGCTGGAGTGTAATGGTGTGATCTCGGCTCACTGCAAACTCCTCCTCCCGGTTTCAAGTGATTCTCCTGCCTCAGGTTCCTGAGTAACTGGGATTACAGGTGCATACCACCACACCCAGCTAATTTTTGTATTTTTGGTAGAGACGGGGTTTCGCCATGTTGGCCAGGCTGGTCTCGAACTCCTGACCTCAGGTGATATGCCTGCCTCAGCCCCCCAAAGTGCTGGGATTACAGGCATGATCCACTGCACCTGGCCTCTTGCCATTTATTTAAGGCTTTAGATCTTTTGCTCAATATCATCTTCAGGCAAGTTCAGCCATCATTTTAGTGGCTCAGCTTTCACGTGAAAGGACCAGTACAAACCTCGGTTCCCCGTTTTTTGACATCTTTATTTCCATTACTTTTTTTCTTTCCTCCACTTTATTGTCATCAAATCTGAAACATTTTCTATAAGGGTATGTACCACCAGGATCTAGATGCAAATATTCTGCCTCCTGGACATCACTCCTTGCCAGCTCGTTGGCCCAGATGTCCTCATTCCTACAACCCTTCATTTTCACTGAGACTCTCCTTAGGACACAGATGCTGCTGCTCCCTCACGATCCATCCGTACTCTCTTGCTTTCAGTTTCCACGTTTTCCTCCTCAAATGCCATAGTTCATTTTTAGCATTCCCTTGCAACTACCCTGAGCTTCATTTTCCCACAATTTATTTGTTTCTCTTTCTCTTCCCAAATTTTAAATGTTGATGTTTCTAAGGGTTCTGTCCTAATTGCTCTTCTTTTCTCTCCACACACATACTCTCTCTAAGCTCTAAACACTACTAAACAGCTCATAATTTCCAGTCTTAGAGTTTGGTCCAGACCTTTATTCTGGGAGTTGATGATTTACGTGACAATAGCACTCGAATAATTCAGAGGTAACATGTCCTGGTTTCCCACATGATAGTAAGTGGCACTGCCAGCCATGCTAGATGCTTATAAGTCATTTTTGGCCCTTCCTCAATATTCTGACAATATCCAATTCAACATTCATTTAAAGAATATTTTGGTTCCAAATACATCTGTAATTTCCTCCACCTATTTTGATTTCCAATGTCCCCAGCCTAGCCAGAGCCACATATTTTCTTACCTACGCTTATTTTCTTAGGTCATCCTTAGTCAACTTACTTTAATTCTTATCTCCGACACCCTGTTAGCTACAGAGAAACCAAAGTGATCTCTTAACATGTCTTTCAGTTTCCAACTCTCCCACTTTTCTGGTGTACTTGGACTAAGATTTATGTTCCTCATCATTACTAATGAAGACCTGTACTGTTTCACATATCCTTCTCTTTCAGCCACGTCTCACATTACTCTTTCTCCCTTCTGTACTTCATCCAGATTCCTACTTTTCAGTTTTTCATTTCATCCAATTCACAGGTTTCTTCTACATGCCAAGATCTTGCTCATATATTAGGGTCCTTGAACACTGGGGGTTTTTCCTATAAGACGAATCTTTCTGTATTGTATGAAAAGCTAACTCTTTTTATTCTCAGGTCTTAGCTTAAATATTCTCACTTGAAAGAAGTGGTTAGAGTCTGTATAATCCAAATTAATATTTCTTTTTTTCTTTTTCTTTTGAGACAGGGTCTTGCTGTGTCACCCAGGCTGGAGTGCAGTGCCACAATCTTGGCTCACGGAAACCTCTGCCTCCTGGGTTCAAGCAGTTTTCCTTTCTCAGCCTCCTGAGTAGCTGGGACTACAAGCGCACACCACTACACCCGGCTAACTTTTTTATTTTTAGTAGAGATGGGGTTTTGCCATGTTGATCAGACTGGTCTCAAACTCCTGGACTCAAGTGATCCATCCGCCTTGGCCTCCCAAAATGCTGGCATTACAGGCATAAGCCACCACGCCCGGCCCAAATTAATATATCTATATATAAAAACTATATGTATGAATCTTATATAATGCGAATTAAGATTATATCTAATGTTCGCCCCAACACCCTTGTTGGATATTCAGTCCCTTGCTTCACTTTGCATGTGAACACATTTTGTAATAATCTCTTCACTTTGCTCAGTTGGATTTCTGTGCCTGTCTTCGTCTTCAGAATTGAAACCCTAGGAGTACAGGACTGTGGCTTTCTTATTCACCACTGCAGCTCCGTAACTAAGAGAGCATCTGATACATATGTGTGAAGGGAATTGGTTAAATATAGACCACTAGGTCCAGTGGAGTCCACAGCCTATTCACTTCATGTAGTTTCCAAGAAACAAATGCTTCTCAACATATATTAATGAATGAGATATGGGCCAGGGTATCTGGTCTGGCTGGAGATGGCTTAACTTTGAGTTCACTTGAGAGGGTATCAGTGTGAGCAGGAATGCTTTCACTCACTTCAAGAATTGCATGGTGTTGGCTGGGCGCGGTGGCTCTCGCTTGTAATCCCAGCACTTTGGGAGGCCGAGGCGGGTGGATCACGAGGGCAGAAGATCGAGACCACGGTGAAACCCCGTCTCCACTAAAAATACAAAAAAAAATTAGCCAGTCGTGGTGTCGGGCGCCTGTAGTCCCAGCTACTTCGAGAGGCTGAGGCAGGAGAACGGCGTGAACACAGGAGGCGGAGCTTGCAGTGAGCCGAGATTGCACCACTGCACTCCAGCCTGGGTGACAGAGCGAGACTCCGTCTCAAAAAAAAAAAAAAAGAAGAAGAATTGCATGGTGTTTAGGGGGAAGAATCACCCCGCTTCTCTGGGGAGACATGAGGGCTCTGTGGCTCCTGTGGGCTCTCAAACTGTTGGAAGATGATTGCTAAACCTGAGTTTTCAGGTCTCCTAGTTATATTCATTTAAACTTATACATGATTTGTCACTATTTTAAGTTGTTTTTCACTGAAAAGTCAGTCTGAATATAGAGCCTTATTTCATTCAGATCAGAAAAACTGGGTTTTGGTAAAATCTGTTTATCTATAATTTTTAAGTAAGTACAATTTTATAAACCAGTTATTCCTAACTTGAGAGGCCTGGAGGATTTATTACAATGTGTATTTCAGGGCCACATCTGCAGAAGTTTTGATACAACATTTCCTTACTAATACCCCTGACAGCACATTTTAGCAGGCATCCTGTGTTATTCAGAAGCAGAACGTTTATGCACTACACTTTGGGAGAGAGAAGTGCATGTTATGTTACCATTTAAAGATGCCTGGTTCTTGTGGGGCAAATTGGCAAATGATTTATCTGAACTAATGGCAGAGTGGAATTTTAATACTTTAGGGTTTTCAGGAATCTTAGAGCTGTTTTCATTTGTCTCACACATACAGCCTGAACCTTGAAGACATTAATGAATTTGTCACAGAAATTAAATTGGGCCAAAATTTACATTTGCAACCCATGTCTGTGCTCTTCATTCTAAAGCACAATGGCCTAGAGTCATATTTTAACCTCTAAGTTTCATCTTATTAAAAAATAAAATAAAATAAATGTAAATACATGCATGTATTATACTATATATACAATTTATATACATTACAATATTAATTTGAATTACACATGACATCACTAGTAAAGGCCAGTTACAGTTTAGACTGAGATAAGCCCTGTGAGAATTTACTAAGGTCAAAAAGACTCCTTTTAATAGTGACTCAGTGGTACCTACTCTAAGGACAAAGGCTCCAGTATGTATCCTAATCTAAGTTATTACTGAATGTGAGTCCTGTGATAGCTTCTAATGAAAATTTTCCATTGAAAAAAATCAATGTTAATAACTGGAACTCGAGAGCTGTAATGGGTTCTGCTGTGTTTTTCGGGCTTAGACTGTGTGCTATAATATGCTAAGAAGAGGAGTTGATGACCTGTGAGCTCTGGTCACTTCCTGATCTCATTTGACTCTTTGGTCTTTAGTTTTAAAAGGGTGATCAGAGAGGTTGCTTTATAATGGAGAAGTTGAACAAAAGGACCATCAACCTGCAGGCTCACTGGCACAGCGCAAGTTTCACCGGATAAGCATTTCAGTAAAGAGGACTATTGCCAACAGCAATACTTGCAAGGAAGCTTTGTTACAGAGAGGATTTTTTTTTTTAAAGAAGCTGCTAGGAAAACTGACACTAGAAGCTAACTAGAGTCACTCTTTATAGATATCAATGAAATTGTAAGTCTGAAGACATTACTTACCTAGATACAGTAATGGACTTTATTTAAGAACCAACTTTATACATACCTAATATACCTAGGCTTGTTGATCAAGTTGGCTGGCTGGGGAAGAATAAAACCATCTAGAAGATCCACATGATGAGAGAAAGCATTCGGGGAGGGCAGACAGAGACATGATGCTGGCCACAGATAGAACCCAGAGACGCTCTGTGATTGAAGTAGTTCTAATACCTGGAAGCTTCGATTTGCTCTTATAACGTGTCTAAAGCCATTTAATTCAAGACTACCCTTCCTAGTTGGTACCTGTAGATGTAATGCATCTCCTAAGGTATTAGTCTAGGCTCCACCGGACAGAACAACTACCTGGAGGTAGGTGGTGGAGCCTCCGGACTCCGCGACACATTTCACAATGCTGTTTACTCCAAAACACTGGCCTTATTGAACTAATCTAGCTATTGGGTAAGACGAGAAGTAATACACGAACATTCTTAAAGTCTGTTCTCTTTTGCCTTGTGACCTTAAACATTTCAAAGACCAACATGAACACTATTGAATAGAATTGTGTTTCCATCGTCATAACTAATCTGAAAGCCTAAGTTATACCTCTTTCACTGCACATCCAATCTATTTTATGGGCAGAAGAGCACAATGGGCTCAGCTATGCAGGCTTTAGGAGTTATTTTAACCTTTAAAGAACAATAGACACAAGTAAAAGTACATACATAAAGTAGGCATTTTATATTTAATTTTTATTTTCATATGCATGAAAAGTGTGTTCCAAAAAAAGATTAGAGAAATCCATGGCATGTCTTTCTGGTTAATGTTACTTTATTTTTTGGTTCATCTACGCTACTACTTACAAGTTACTTGTTTTTTTTTTCATGGAAAATTTTTTTTAAATGAATTGATTTTGCTTTTCATCAGCACAGTTGTTGACTAATACCAAAGTTAGTTAGAAGGTTATGATTTTTACATTTATAGAATGTCAGGGGCAGCATTTAGACAATACATCATAGTAACTTGGCATTTATGAAATATTAGTTTTCCATAAACATGAACTCAGAGAGGAAGGTTACATTTTTTTAAATTATAATAACATTTTGAAAACCATCTGTCCTTTAAAATGTTACTAAAATATATATTGGAACTGGTGTTTTAGATGCCAGTCCTTCCTGAAGAGTGTTTTGAGATTTTTTTCAAATACTGCCTCAGTTCTATATAAAATAGAAAATATTCTGCCTTGTAAAATGACTACTGGATGTAGGTAAGAAGAAGTTAAGGAAATATTACATAAAAGTAGATTTGCAAAGGTAATTTGCTGAAGGATTATTTACACTTTGATGAGTGGATCTGGATATTTTGATACTAAGTGAAAGTGGTTCCACTGGAATTAGAAGGGAATAGAGATCTGAAAGCAGGAGTGAAAAGAATGTGTGTAAGCCGGGCACGGTGGCTCATGCCTGACCTCAGGTGAGCCGCCCACCTCAGCCTCCCAAAGTGCTGGGATGACACGCTTGTTAAGTGGTACTCTAATTAATCAGTAACTTAAACCTCAAAAGAGATTCATTATGTACACAAAATTAATCTTGTGTAATCAAGTGTATAAGTAAAATTAATTGAAGAAATCAAAAAACGCAAGGTGGCTGACACCTGTAATCTCAGTGCTTTCGGAAGTCTAGGTGGGAGGATCCCTTGACTTAAGGAGGCTGAGACCAGTCAAGCAACACGGTGGGACCCCATCTCTGTAAAACAATTAGCCGGGGATGGTGGTGCGTGCCTGTAGTCCGAGCTACTTGAGAGGCTGAGGCAAAAGTATCGCTTGAGCCTAGGACTTGGAGTCTGCAGTGAGCTATGATCACACCACTGACTCCAGCCAGAGCAACAGAGGGAGACAATGAGAACACGTGGACACAGGAAGGGGAACATCACACTCTGGGGACTGTTGTGGGGTGGGGGGAGGGGGCAGGGACAGCATTAGGAGATACACCTAATGCTAAATGACGAGTTAATGGGTGCATCACACCAACATGGCACATGGATACATATGTAAGAATCCTGCACGTTGTGCACATGTACCCCAAAACTCAAAGTATAATAATAAATAAATAATAAACCACAAAACACTTGTAATTCCAAATCCAGATATATAAACCACAGGAATACTTAGATAAACACACGTTATACACACATATAGTATATGTATGATAAAATATACTTGTATGTTCAACTTGGGAAAGGTTGATGATTTTAGAAACTAATAATTCTATTGCCTTGTGCTCTAATGATTTTCAATTTGAAGATTTATTTGGGATCAAATATATGAGGCTCCATATACAAGACATCTTTCTTTCCCCTCTTCTCAGCACCATTTTTTGGCTGATTATTGGACTACAACTGGGAGATCTAGAACTAAATTCCTGCTTAGTGTTTACTTGTTCAGAGCATAGGCTTTGAAATCATCCTGTTTTGCCTCAGTCTCCACAGTGGTACCTACTAACCTCATGACTAGGGGATCGTGTAGCATTTCTCTAAGCCTTGTTTTCTTAGCTGTGAAGTGGTAAATTTTGGAAGTGCTTTGTTCATAGGATTTCTGTGGAAACTGAATTGGGTAAAGAATGTAAGGCATTTAGCACAGTAAAATAACCTGGATTACAGTAACTTTTCAAGGAGTGTTTATTAGTACTTAAACTGCCATTGTCATCAAAATTCTGTTTTTACATATGAACTTAGAAATGCCATTGTAACCTTCTCAACTCATTTGGTCATTTAAAATAGAGAGGTTGAGTTAGGTGTTTCTTAAATTTCTCTTTAGCTCTGATACTATGTGTCTGACGTTAAGTAATGCAAAGTTGGTAATTAAATCTTCCCCTTTCGTGATGTAGGAGAAAGGCATAAAAAATTTCTGGGTGACTGGATTCCCTTGCAAGTTTATTAGAATTGTAATTACGTAGCATTTTGAATAAAGCGTTCATTCTGGAAATCATTAAGTTTATTTTTCTTAACTCCGTATTTTGTCAACTGTGGAAAAATTGGGATTTAGGAGTAACCTCTGATTTAAAATTCCACCTAGTAACCATCTAAATTGTAGTCTTGTAATTTCCTAACTTTGGTCTTGAAGGTGTTTATCATTCTTATGCGTTATCATACTGTATTATATATTTATGCAACATAAAATGTATAGTTTTAACTATTGCACATGTTTACATATGAAAGGTGTAGTTTTGAACTTACCATTATTAAATTTGCTAATTTTGCTTCACTATTCATTTTGGACACTTATCCATATTAGTACATGCAACTCAAGTTTATTCTTTTGAGCTACTGTATATCATTCAAATGTATGAATAAATAACCTTGCTTTGGTGGACATTTAAGTATTTTCATGTATCAGTATGAAAAACAGTTTCAAAATGAACATTCAAATATACATTGCATATATGTGTATAATATTTGTATATATGAAGGTTCCTGTGGGTCATATATCTGAAATCAAAATTACAAGTGTTTTGTACCTTCTATAATTAATTTTACTCTCAATTTTAAGTAAACAAGATTAGTTTTTGCACATGATGCATCTCTTTATTCAGTTAAAATTACTGACATAATTAGAATACCACTTAAAACTTGAGAATATTTTCAAGGGTATTTATGCAAAACTTACATAAATGTGTTGAAAAGTCCTTTTGTATATATGTAGAGATTACATGGTATGTTAAATTCATCAATTTGCCTAAATATCAAGTTATACTTAAGTAGTGTCCATACACCATGCTTTTGCTTGACTGAACTCCAATATGTATATCCGGAGTACTTTTTAACATTCATAGGTTAAGTGGCCTGTTTTGGAAAATGATATTAAAAATGGAATTCAGATGAATGCTTAAAGATTAAAAATGAATGAGCTTTCGTATTAATCATCAATATGACAACCCTAAAGGGAAGCATGATTTTCAAATATACCTCCTTGTAGGCAGGATAATTCAGAAATGCACAGTGCATATTAGATATGGGATTTGAGTCATAGTGTATTTCTCTAAGAATGTAATTTATTGTACTTTCACATCCACCCCACTGAATATGCAGAGTTTAAGATGCAATGGCCAGAAGACATGAGCGTGTCACTAGAAGGATGTGGACGTGGGCTCCGGGGCTGTTGATGATGACGGTGGTCTTTTGGGGTCATCTGGGGAATGGACAAGGCCAAGGTAAGTGCAAGGATTTTCTAATTCTTTGCGAGTTGGATGCGAATTTCACTTTGTGATGAAATTATGTTGAGTCTTTGGTTTGATGTTTAAGCAATTTGTTACAATCTTCCGTCAGGTTTTTGTTACAGGGTATTGTAATATCTCTGCACCAGTTAAATTGAAATAGAATTAGGTGTGAGTAAATGCATCAAAATTGAAGCCATCTTTCTGAAATTGGCTTTTCTCTGTTGTAATTGATGATATGTATATATATGTGAGGTTTTATGAAGCCATATATATGCGTGTGTCTCTGTTGTAGTTGGTGGTATGTATATATATGTGAGGTGTTACGAGGCCATAAATATGCGTGTGTGTGGGTTTTGGGTGGGTGGGTGTGCCTGTGAGTTTGTGTGTGTGGTATTTTACAAGAACACGTAGCATATAAAGTTGTCGTGATTTTGAAGAAAAGTTTTTGGACGTTTGTCTGTTTAGGGTTTTTATGTTTTTGGATGTTTGTCTCTTTAGGGTTTTTATGTTTTACATTTTAAAATTTCAAGAACCTATTCTTAAAGGATGCGATGTTCTTTAGAAATTAAATGAAAAATGTGACGTTTCTCATTCTTCTGCCAAGTGTATTTAGGGGAAATTAATGAGAGAGTGGAGCTGCAAGGTTGTGGCATCCTGAAATGTCTGTTGGAGCGTAGAAAAAGGCCATAGATTTTGTAATAAGGCTTTCAATACTGATTTCATCAATAGCTGTATGGAGTGGTTTGTGCCAAATCTAGTATCTGTGAATGTATTTTGTGATAAGTATTGTATTATTTTTGGAGGTGTGTTGCCTGCTCAGATACAAATTGCAATTCTGTATTTTATGTGATAAAACATCCTGACATCGCTGAAATTTTCTTTTCCTTTCCGGGCAAGTATATTCGGCATTGATTTCCTGCATTTTCAAGGCTTGAAATGAAATCTGTGAGCAGGAAGTTTACAGAGTTATTTCAAGGGATAGGTATATTTCTCCAGATAAAATTGAAAGTGTGCAGTGTTATTATATAATTGTGATGAAGTTGAGCTTTGCTAGTTTGAAGTATCTAATAAAGTTTAACACTTTTTAAAAGATCCTTCAAAAAAAGCAGTTTTCTTGCCATATGTAATATTGTTCAATGAAGTTTTGAAATGAAATAGATATTTTTCAAAACCACAAATGCATCTGTGCCTTTATATGAACAGTTGTATATACATGTAAGCAGATAATACATTTTGTTAATTAAGATCAGCTTTGATTTTAATTTTTCTTTCCTGTCATTCAGAATTTGTATTTGCATCTAATAGAATTCTCATTTTTCTTTTTTGTCATAAAACTAATGTAAAATATATTCAATACACATAGTAGTTTTTTTCACCAAAGGTCTAAAACAAGAATATGTAGACAGTAGCTACGTTGGATTTCTTTGGCTATAAGAGTTGTCTATTTCTCTGGTGATGTGTAGAATTACTAAAATGCAGCATGACAACTGTTTCTCTGTAATAGTGATCCAACATGACATGTAGTATTACACAGGGTTGCTAATACCTTCCTCTGACCATCATTTCCAGTAATTGTGGCTTGTTTTAGATGAGGAATAGGTTATTAGATATTTAAAATATTTGAGAAAAATAGGTATCTTCTCTCTTATTTACCCAAACCCTTTTATTTACTCAATATTGATGGCTCAAGTATTCTATCTTTCACTAGGGACCATCATTTATTAAAAAATGGCCTGAAATCAATTCCAAGTCTAGCTGTAGTGAAGCTTCTAGTGGGAAATGCAAATTAAGTAATTTGTTTTCTTTCTAAAAGGATAAATTAAAATAGACAGTGATTCAAAGAACAAAACAACTTAATAGAAAACATAATGGAATGCTTTGATACTATGATTCAGGGAATTTTGCTTCCTTAGTGGTAGCTAGATTGAGTGAAGGAGATTGCTTAGGTATAATGAGCAAATCTTATAATTGCAAGTATAACCCAAGCTGCATATCATCATTTAGCTCAATAAGCCTCATTAAATATTAAATATTACCTTTTAACTTTTATGCAATTAAGCAGAATTTAAAAATAAAAGTTTTAAAAATTAAAGTTTTTATTACTAAGTATCTTTTAAAATACAAATCTCACAGCTCCTTATTGTCAAGAAAAGAACACATGAAAATTTATAAATAAGGTTTTCTCTCTATTAAATTTACAGTCTTGCATTAAATATTGGTTATTGGGACCCACCATGTCCATGATTATGATTAAGTATCAATGAAAGATGACTCTTGCAGCAAATATGCATGCAAATGTTTTAAGATTATTTTCACATTATTTCACATAATTTCTTAAGCATAATAGGATAAGTAAATTATACTTTCTACACAAGCTCTTCATATTTATGAATAGACCATGTTCTAAATTTTTCAATCATTGGGGAATCCCAATGTCATATTTATGAATGGACCATGTTCTAAATGTTTCAGTCATTGGGGAATCCCAATGTCATATTTATGAATGGACCATGTTCTAAAAGTTTCAGTCATTGGGGAATCCCAGTGTCGTATTTATGAATGGACCATGTTCTAAATGTTTCAGTCATTGGGGAATCCCAGTGTCGTATTTATGAGTGGACCATGTTCTAAATGTTTCAGTCATTGGGGAATCCCAGTGTCGTATTTATGAATGGACCATGTTCAAAATGTTTCAGTCACTGGGGAATCCCAGTGTCGTATTTATGAATCGACCATGTTCTAAATGTTTCAGTCATTGAGGAATCTTCCTAGAGAAACCGTGTGAGAAATTGTAGCTAAGCTCAAAAACGGAAGACAAAAATCGATTTAACGAGGAATGTAGATTAATGTCATAGTATTATCGCGACTGTGTGCAACCACTACTTATAAACAATGATATAAGAAATGCAATCTGAAATCTGAATTCTAAATAGGAATGTAGTGCCATTATCCCTCTGGGACCCTTAGGGTCAAAATAAGATAAAAGTGATGAATGGTGGGTTGGAAGTCAGTCAGTGATCCTTGTCAAATTTTTGTATCTGTCAAGAAAAGCATCTGCTTGAGGACATCCATTTTCCTACTTCTGAGTTACAGAATAATAGGTACTTATCCTGAATGTGACATTCCCTGACGTGGACTCTGTCTTTGCTGCTTAGGTGGTGTGTGCATGAGAAAGTGCTTAACATCTGAAAACGGAGACAATCCTTAGAGAAAGATATATATGAATTTTAAAAGGAAATATACCTACGATGGAAATAAAACAAATAGCATAAATATCTAGCTGTATTTGGTCTTTTTGGTAACTATTACAATATATACATTTTCAAACAACTAAGTTCAGCACTGACTTTGGGAGAATCTAGATAAAACTGAACTGACATATAATAAGCATTGGTGTAATTAATAGCACAGCGGGCAGAACCATGGGGGTATTTCCTGAGGAAGAGGGACTATAGAGAGGCAAAAGAAAACCCAGCTCATTCTGGGGAGTGCCAGGAGCAGTTATTATATTCAGAACTGAGAACTTATTTCTAACTCACCAACCCATAGTTCTGGCTGAAGTGCAGTGGTGCAGTCATAGCTCATTCTCAGCCCCAAACTCCTGGGTTCATATGGTCCTCTCATCTCAGCCTCCTGGTAGCTATGACCACAGGTGTGCACTACTTTGTCCAGCCAGTTTATTTTATATTTTATTTTCATTTCATTTGTAAAGACTGGGTCTTGCTATGTTGCCCAGGCAGGTCACAAACTCCTATCCTCAAGCAGTCCTCTAACCTAGGCCTCCCAAAGTACTGACATTACAGGCATGAGCCATTGCATCTGGCTCAAAAATATTTCTGTCCTAATGGCTTTAACAAAGAAGTGCCGTTTTGGGGATATATACAATGGTGTGCTGCTTGGGAGTGACAAAAAAATAATTATAAGAAGAATGGAACGAATATGTCAGTATGTTTTCAAAAGCAAGTTAGCCCAAGTTTTTAAACAAGCATAATTTTAGGGTTTTTGTAACTAACTTAGGGTTTAAATGTAGCAAAAATTTTAAACATTATCATGAATACACAGAAAATTTTAATCAATTTGGTTTCCATGATGAATTTACATGCTTAAATTCCTAATTTCAATTTGCTGCTAGATATGAGAAAGTTTGAGATTTTGAAGAAGCAAGTGGTTCTTACAAATGTAGCAAACTTAAATTTTGAGGACAATTTAATTTAACTTCCATTTTTATGACCAGATTTTGGGTCAGCTGTTAAGCATTCAAAAAATAAAATCTGATAATATCTGGCAATTCCAATTTTCAGTTTTATTGATCTTCACCATGAAATAATATATAAGCTAAGGGGCAAAATTTTGGAAAAGCAGATCACTTTGTTGTCCTATTTAGCAAGTTCTCAAATTATGCCATCTTGGAATCATTACAAGTAATTATACGAAGACAGTATCTTGTGTTTTGTATTTCATTGTTACACATCCAATTGTTCTCTAGAGATATCAGAGAAAACCCACTCAAGAAGGGAAGGTTAGATAAACAGCCCTCTCTCTCTCTCTCTCTGTCTTTGCCTCCATTTGGTTCCTTATGTTCATTTCTCAGTGCATTTCAGTTACTTTTATTGTTCCCTTCATTTTCTCTTTCATTCCAGAAGTTTAAGTGATTGCATAATTCTTTTGACAGCTGAAAGTAGTATCCGACTTTGAATGAAAGGTTTACAGCTACAGCTTTTCAATTAGAAAATCTCAGATCATGTGATCTATGAGTTTTAATATCTTAGGATCTCGACCAGTAAGGAATAATCACTTTGAAAAACCTTGATGCTACCTAGAGTTTGTGTTTTGTGAGGTTGCTTGGTAAATTATTTTCCTTTGATAATTGAATATTGCTTCAAGAGAGGTGAGCTCAGACGTTTGGCAATGAATATTGAATGTGTATTCCAAGAGACATGACCTTAAAATATCATCAAGCTAAGTAGTAGTGAAATTGAACTCTGCTGTATAATAGAAGTCAGTGTTTCTTACATCTTTGTGATATATAAATATTTTTACATTGTGGTAGATAATAATTTGTATGGGAACATTTAATTGAATTTAATTTATCCTATGGCAGAATTATGTTGCATAGGTCATTTTAGTTTTTGATTTAAGCATCTTAAAATTACAAATGCAAATATTCAACACGTAAAACCCACATGAATACACACTCCCAAACATTTGAAATCCTAACAGTCATTTCCAACAGCTTTTTCCTACAAAAGAAGTCAGCTCTTCTTAGAGAAGACATGCATTCCCATAGCTTGAGAGGTGCACACTATAAGGTAAACAGAGAAAGGATTACAGCAGTTTAAGTATACCAGCGGATTTACTTTATAGACAATAGACTTTTGAATTACTTGTCTTCAAAATTTGGTTTCTTGAGAAAATTATCTGTGTAGATTAATCATGCATTTCAGATACTTTCCAGACATCTGAATGTTGTTTTCTTAAAAGTAGCCAGCACGCCTTTTTATGCAGTCTGCATGGGAAGAAAGGGATTTCTTTTTTATAATTTAGATTAGATGATTTTAAATGTTTTTAGGTTTTAACCTCTCTGATCATCAGGGTCATTGCCATGGAAAAAATGCAAGTTATAGCATATTTCATTTTTATAAGGAAAGAAGTTGATAATTTAGACTTTTTTCTTTTACTAAATTGAATTACATCACTCAATATTTGGATGGCATTAATTCACAATAGCAACAAAAAAATCTTACTATTCAACAAAATAAAGTATGATTTCCTTCACATTTAACTTAATTTGTTCTTTAAAACATCTCCTAACGAAGGTTTTCTCATCCTCTGAAGCTGAATTTATTTAGGAAAAAATATTTTAAACACCATCCCAAGTGATATAACTATTTTTATTGAGCTTTGATGTTCTATTTGAACATATTTGAAGACTGTACAAGCACTCAATTTAGAATTAAGATTTTATTTGGAGATTTTGGTTGTATTTGAAATCTGTTGTGGAATTAAACATGAAGAATACGTCAATTTACTAGATGTCATTGTCTATGACACATTTTAGTCTTATCTTTCTGCCTATATGTAAAGAGGAATAGAAATAATTGGTATAAACAGGAAAAAAGAAGTAAAGTAGTAGGATCAGATGTGAGAAATATATAAGCTAAGATACTCTTTTTTTGTTTGTTTGTTTTTTGTTTTTGTGAGACAGAGTCTTGCTCTGTTGCCCAGGCTGGAGTGCAGTGACACAATCTTGGCTCACTGCGGCCTCCACCTCCCAGGCTCAATGGTTCTCCTGCCTCAGCCTCCTGTGTAGCTGGGATTACAGGTACGCATCACCACACCCGGCTAATTTTTGGATTTTTAGTAGAGACTAGGTTTGACCATGTTGGCTAGGCTAGTCTCAAACTCCTGACTTCAGTTGATCCGCCCACTTCAGCCTCCCAAAATTCTGGGATTTCAAGTGTGAGCCACCAGGGCCAGCCTAAGCTAAGATATTCTAGAAGCTATTAATAGTAAAATATAATGTAAATTGTTTAAAATTTATCTGTATATGAAATTTTTTCTAGGACTTTCCTGCCAGAAAAGTAGGAATAGAATGGCAAAAGGAACGAGGTTCCTTCTACAAGTAGGCACACATCCTATTTCACTTTATCCTGTGATCAGTCTCATAACCATCTCCTGGTGTGAAGTGCTAAAACTGTGCTTTAAGAATAACTTAAGTCCTTTATGTACAAACTAAAGTATGAGAGCCTGAACCTTGGAAACCAAGAGATTCCAAAAAGCCTTATGTGTGAGACTGGGTGCCACAGATCTTGGCAGAAATTACTGCTTATTCTTAATTCTTATTGTTCCTTTCTAGCACTTCAATTTATAATGCCAATATCTACCTCAGCCTAAAGACAAGCTCTAGAATCACTTGTGTTACTTATTACATTTCTTTTAAAAAGCTCATGAATTACACATGAATTTCAAAGTTGCCAACTGAGATTCCAAGGACTTAGAAAAGAAAAAACGTGGCACCTTTCCATTATAAAGGCTGTACGCAGTCTTCATAGTGTTTGTCTTTAAGGGACAACATGCCTCATCCATCAGCAACTTTTCTTCCTTAAATCATCATATCTTGCCTAAAAAGGTTTTCTGAAAACTAAGATTTGCAGATTGTTATATCACATCTTAATCTACGTATCAACTTTAGCATTATCAAAGCATGAACTGTTCTGGGTTTTCATAGTTAATTATGTTTGTGGTAATAACTGGGATGCAATTGTTTTTCTTCTGATGATTTTGTACTTGCTTTTCTTATGGTAACTTCTGATGCTTGTTTGTAAGATCTTCCTCTCTTTTCTCCATCTGGTTATCTTCTTACCTTCTGTCCTTTAACTCAGATGTCACCCACACTGTGTGTCTTTCTGGATTGCTTCTTATTTAACTGTTGCTTCTCATAGTTTACATACCTCCTCCTGTACCACACTATCAACATTTCTCAAGCTGCACTATATGCTGGGTTGTGTCTTTATTTATTTATAAGTTCCTTGATAATTCGGACTATATATTAGTATATTCAAAAAATACTTATGAAGTGTTTACTTTGGGTCAGGAAGTATTGAGTGAAGGAAATTGACCAAAACTCTGCCATCATGAAGCTCGCATTCTAACTTAGGGAGACAGATAACAGACAATGAGCCACATAAATATGCAAAGTATCGTAAGTTAGATGGTGAAAAGTAATCCTGGATGGGGATCAGATAATTTTGATAGGATAATTTTTAACTGGGTAGTCAAGAAAGGCCGCACAGAGAAGATGGCAATTGGAAGAACAAGGTGGTGAGAACTGCTGAGTCTGGAGCAAACACACAATTTGGAGCAGTAGAAGATTCCAGAAGTAACAGTATAGAGGCGAAGAAGTGGGAATTGTGTGGAGTCTTTTACTTGCTGTTGTAATGACCTTGGCTATGCTTTGAAGTGAGGTGGAAAGTTGGCAGGGACCTTAGTTTTCTTTTTAATAATTCACTATGAATTTTGAACGGTCACTATTATAGACTCAATAATTTTGCTTTATTACTCTTGCAATTGACTACAAAAGAGCGTATTGAAGAAATGTTAAATTCTAATTTAAACTGATTGAAATAGGTTTTTATCTTTTTATGTTTCTCATCACTGAATATCTCATTTTTAATTAGTTTGAAAGCATTCTAAGATAGTGAGCCAATGCAATTTAGCATAATGCATAACTTATTATTCATCAGATTTAGGTATTTAACCGAGGATGCTAATTAGGAAAGTAACTTGTTCTGTTGGATGATTTTGATAAAGCTACTTTCAAATGATTATCACATCCATTGATGTCATATTAAGTTGTGTTTCTGGAAACCAAATTTAGGCAGTGGTAATGAGTTAATATCTCTAAGTGGATACCTTTTATCTCTACAGTCAAGGATACTTGAAAGTGGAAAAACATACTGGCTTCAAGTCTTGGGAACTAGGACTTACCGGAAATGTGTGTGTTTTTTTTGTTTCCTGGTGGAATTGTCTTCTCGGAAAGATGGTGTTTCCTTTTCAATAGGAAAAAATTGATCCTATGCTGCTTTACTTTAATGCTTTGCTTTTGTCAAAATAGTGTTTCCTTAGGAAAATTAACCTATCATAATATAATGAAAAGAGAAATGCTGAAGACACAAAATGATGTCCATGTTAATATTGAGTAGGAAGCATCAAGGGACATGAGAAGAGGGAAGCGAAGAGAGGGAGAAGAGAAATTTATAGTGTAACAACAATTAGTAAAAAGGATTAGCATATACATGTAGTCAATAAGTCAATAAATGGCTGTTTATAGAAAGCCTACCAGGCACTAGGGGATATAGCAGTGAAGAAGGCAAAGACACAATTGGCTATACTGTAGTGAGGAGGGAAAGAGGAGGAAGACATACAAATACCTAAAAAAAGCAATGGTGTGAAGGGCTATAAAGTACACTACTACGAAGAAGATTACATGTGATAACATGGCTGAGTAAAACTGTCAAGGAGGAAGGCACTGATCTGGCTGTAGGTATTTCAGAGCATTTTTCTCTCTGAGGAGGTAATATTTCATTTGAGAGTTGAGTGAAGACAAAGAGGAAGGTACTTTGAAGATCTGGGGTGCTCTGAGCAGAAAGAAGGGCAGATATAAAGATTCTGTAATTTAAAAAGAGAGCTTGATAGTTTCTTACAAAGAAAAGAAGGCCGGTTTGGCTGGAATGTCCATGAAGGAAGAGCATGGAGAGAGATTACATGAGTGTTCTCAGGGACCAAATCTAGATCTTATATCAAAATGTGAATATAAATTAACTACATTGAAAAGTGTATGATGGATGTGTGATACGATGAGGTTAGCTCTTAGGAGGGTGTACTATTGTGGAAGGGTACACTAGTGAAGGAAGGGGGTTCATTTAGCTGACTATTGCACCTGTCCAGTTGAAGGATGATGGTAGTTGGGATTATGAGTGTAGCAATAAAGTTGGAGAAAATCAGTTGAGATTGGAAGTTGATTTGAAGATGATTGAATTTACTGAGCAAGAATTATATCAAGGTATTTGGATTTAGGGACATGGGGGATTATGGTCACTTTTAGTGATATGGCAAAGTCTTGATGACATGAGGCAGTTTGCAAGTGACAGAGGTGTGGGTAGGTGCGTATGTGTGATTGATTTTACATTTTTTAATCTTAAATTAAGACGCTAGTTAGAATCCAAGTGGAGACATCAAGTAGGCACTGACAAGTTGACTTGGCTAGAGATGTGAGTTAGATCATCGTAGCCTATAGAGCATGCCTAAAGTCATGAATCTAGGTGAGGGGTTGGAAAACTATTATAGCCCATGAGCCAGATCTGGTCTGCCACCTATTTTTGTATGGCTCATGAGTTATAAGTACGTGTGGCATTTATAAGTCTAAAATGTAAAATACAGGGAAATTTTTCAGCAGGGAAAGTTCCATAAATTTGCCTCTTGGCAACACAAAGCCTGCAATATTTACTATCTGGCTCTTTGTCAAAAATGTTACTGACTCCTGATCTGGATGAAACCCTGTGAGGAGAGAGTGTTGACAGAAGAGAGAGAAGCATCACAGTGGAAATTAAAATTATGTCAACTGAAGTGTGTAGGGTAGAGAATTTAAGCCTGAGTATAACAGTAAGAGATTAAAATAACAGTAAATTCATTATCAGCGTGATCAATGAAACCTTTGGGGGCAAAGAGGAACTATCTTCGTCACACCTTTCACTCACTCATAGAAAGATCTTAGGCAGGAAATATAACTTGTTTGAAGATCTGAGATAAGGCTAATGTAGTTTGGACAAAGAAAGCCAATGGGAGGATGACATTACATCTGGCCAAAGATTTAGGGAAGAGCCAAATACTTCAGGCTTTTTAAAGTGATCTTTAGATAAAGAGGAGGTCATCAAGGCATTCCGAATTTGGAGGATCAAATCACATCTGATGGAAAAAATCTGGCTGTATGTGCATCTAGGATGTAAGGAAGCCAACATGGATGTGAAGTTAAAATTGTCCATTGCAAATAATAAAATGAAGGCCCCAGGTAGCCTTGGCAAGGGCAGATTTGGTATAAAATCCTTATTGGAATGGGCTTAAGCAGTAACGGGAATACGGATCTAGCTGTTGTGTTTAGTGGAATTTTATCAGTCTTTTTGTTGTGTATGATATATAGATGGTCAAAATAAGGAACTTCTACATTTTCGGTTTTTGTTTTATTTTAATTGAGATTTGAATTAAAAATAAGAAACTTTTATTTTGAAACTTGGAGACTGTGTTTAAAAAGTATAGAGTAGGGCTAGAAAAAAACCTAAAACTCTCCTGATGAGGAGAGTGCTAATCGTGACTCTAATAATAATAAAATACTTTTCTGATAATTTTTTGTGTGTTTCATTATTTATATATGTATGGGAAGTTGTACCCTAGCCACATGCCAATTCACCTGGTGAACTTGCTCTTCAACGTGGCACAAATATTTCCTTCTATCTTTAGCCTTCCGGGGTTTCTCACATGGACTATTGGCTCTTCCTACATGAACCTGCTGGTAGTACCCTGTAGGAGACATGCTACTCCATGACAACAGGCACCACGCTGTAGGGGAATTACCATACCTGTCAATCACTATCTCTAGAATGTGGCCTTTCATGAGCCCTGAGATTTCATACTGTTTCTCTGAGCTGTAACAATATTTATATTGAAAAAATAAACATGTTCTTCTATCTTTAATATTTTATATCTTATAATTTGAATATCCCATTTTCATTATACTACTTAGCTGCTAAGTTATGTTATAAAAACAAGTTTTAATTATCTGCAAACACCTTCAAATCTAATCCTTACCGGTGAAGACTGATGTCTGGTTAACATCTGTTAGGACATTTATTTCCATACAGTATTTATAGCGCCTTTTTGTTATTGATTGGTATGATAAATGTGTAACTCTTACACAAAGACAAAATTTTTAGATTTTTGTATTTAAAATACTGGTTATCAAAAGAAAAACCCAGATGTTATTTGTTTATGTTTCTGCTTGAGGTACTGAATCTATTTCAAGTCATATTTCTCAGTATTGATATACTTAATTTTGCTGAAATAATAACACACTAACTTTAGCTACTTTTTTTCTCAGTGTATCTCCTTGTCGCTCACCATTTCTGCCTCATTTCACTTCTCATCTTTATTTCTTTTTCTTTGGTCTTCTTTTACTTTAGGGATTCTTTCAATTTAGAAGTGTTCTTGTTTTCTGTTAATTACTATTCTTCTTGGATGTACACAGTTATCCTTTTCCATTTCATTTGTGAATTCATCTCAGAGGCATTTTGTATGTGCCTTTTACTCATAGCTTCTCAGAAGTCCCTTTCGAGGTTACCGATTTAACATGTCATGTACTATAAGGTTTGCATGGCATGGTGGCAGCTGACTTTGGTCTTTACAAGGATTGAAATGTTCACTCAACATGGATTGGTAGAATTTATTTTTTCCTTAAACATTTCATCGCCTTGTAAACAAACAAAAGCAAACCCAAGACTCAAAACTGACATTACTATTGGTGCCCCTGGAAATAGCTACCTTCTCACTAAAGTAGATTTTGTCATCCAACTTTATGTGTTGTTGAACACACATGGTGCTGTATGAGCACTCACTCACTAGTCTAGAAAACATTGCTGTGACCAGTTACCAGAAAAATAAATTCAGATTGCTCTTCACCTTCCACAGATGACCCTTCTGAAAGCCATTTGAATTCATTATAAATTATAGTTATATTAGTGTGACTTTAATTCACTTGTAATCTGAACTTTATGTGCAATGCATTTTTTCCCGTGTTTAATCATTTTTGAATGCTAAATCATTTGCAAACAAATGGCTTGTCCTTGAGAAAGAATTTAAGGCTGAAAGTACATTAAGTGCCATCTGGGTATCTGTGTCAATGGTTTTGTCACTACAAATGTGTGTGTGTGTGCATATCACCTACTTTATCACATTTATTTGATAAAATTGATATGCAATCTCTAAATCATTGTGTCTCCAACTTGTGTTATGCCACAAATACAAATTTTTGTCCTAAAGTTGATGGTACCCTTTGTAAAACTAGAAGTTCTCATTTGTGCAAAGGAAGGAAAAATAAAACAAGAAACAAATTCAATAAAAAAATTAAAGGTCAGATTTCTTTTATAGCTGCTGAATTCCTTTCTTTCCTTTCCATCATCCTCACATTCCCAAATCTCAACAAAGTTAAGAAATTAAAACACATATCATGAGATCATATGTTCACCTTGTTCAGGAACTGAAGGATTACATATACAAGACTATACCTTAATAAGTAGAGGGAGAAATATGAAGATATGAATAGAATATGAAAATTTATTATAATGCAGTTGTATTCTAAAGTGTTTCCTAGGCAGGCTAAGAGTATGTTGCCAGGAAATTTTAAGAGACCCACTCCATTATATAGAAGAGGATGTGTGTAGATCTCTTAATTCTGAAATGTTTAGAACTGAGTACAACAGGTCTTTGAATAACGACGTTTCATTCAATGTCATTTCATTATGATGTTGATGAGAAAAAACAAATTGATTCCAATTGGGGTTCACTGTCTGTGTAGAGCTTATGTATTCTCCCCATGTCTGCATTGATATTCTCTGGATGCTCCAGTTTCCTCTCACTTCCCAAGGCTGTGCATGTGAGGTTGATTGACGTGTCTATGTGGTCCCAGTCTGAGTAACTGTGGGTATGTGTGAGTGCACCTGCAATGCGACGGCACCCTGTCCAGGGCTGGTTCCCACATTGCGTCCTGAGCTGACAGGATAGGCTGCGGTCAACTGCAACCCTAAACTGAAATAAGTAGGTAAATAATGATTTTACTAGCTTTTATTAATCTTAAACGTATGAATAGCTGAAATTTATTTCAGCATTTAATATTAGAAGTGTTTTGATCTTTATTTACAAGTTTGTTGACGTTTTAGTTACCAAAAGCCATAGAAGCTGAACTCTTTTGATGTCAACCTATGGTAAAATGGGTTTCGCTGACTGTATTTTTGTACCAATTAACCATCTCCAATTTATCCCTCCGTATGCGTGTATCAAAACATCACGTGACCATAAATATATATACCTATGACCAGTTTTCAAGCACCTGTCAATGATGTTAAGTGAAGACTTATTGTAGTCCTTTTTTGGCATAACGAAAATGTGTGTGTTTTGTTCAAGATTGGAAAAGTTCTTTGTGTAAAGAACTAGACAGTAAATATTATAGGCTTTGCTGGCTATATGTAGTCTCTGTCTCTCCTTCATCTACTCATTCTTCTTCTCCCCTTCCTTCTCCTTCTTTAAACACTTCCAAAATGCCAAAACAATTTTTAGCTCTCAGCCATATGAAGCAAGCCATTGATTAAATTTGGCTTGTAGGCCCATAAGGTGTGAATTCCTTTACATCATCAGAATGCCGCATATATATGAAATGTTATCTATGAGAAATTAATGGGGCTCCCAGCAGAGAGAAATTAGCCTAAGTTAAGTTTGGGCTTTGGAATTCAGGGGAATGCCATGCACAAAAATGCTCTGCTTTTAAAACTAGTTACTAACAGTCCATTTCTGATATCAGAAATACATGAAAACTACCAATTGAACGGACATTATTCACTACTTTAGTGCTGCTACTCCTGTGTGGTGGAAAAAGAATCCAGAAAGTTTTCCTTTCCATTTGAACATTCATGCAATAAAAATTTCCAAATCTTTTTTTGAACAAATTTTTTATCTTATAGCTCTCTTGTGTACTTTATAAGTACGTTTTGCTGCTTATTCTCAGTAACTGTATTGAAACAATCTGTTTTCCTTTATCAATCAAAATAAAATAAGAAATTTAGCTTAATACTAATATTAAGCTGAAGTGCAAGATATATGAAAAAGAGAGAAAAGAAGCAGGATAAACTGACCTTTTGATAACTGCAGAGGACAGCAGATCAAAGACTGGACTTTAACGTCTGACATTTTCAGAATCTATCACAGTAAGTCCACTGGGTCCAGAAATAGGTTTTAATCCTAGATTGAAATGACAATGCTGTCATGACATTGAGTTTGATGGAAAAAGTGAAGTTAAAGTTTTTCTCAATATTTTTTTAAAATCAATGATTGATTTAACTATAAAATGGACTGATTCTGAAGAACTCATTCTGACGTTGGAGGTGAAAATGCTTTTACTCTAATCATTAAAATCAATTTCTCTAGATATCTGACTTTATTCTGCTTTATAACATAAAGAATGAAACTATATTTATTAATGAAGTGTAATCTAGCAAAGTGGCATAAGCATAATTATGAGTCACTTACTAAAGTTGTGTGTTTTTTTCCATTGCATGAAAACCCTGCCTTGTTTTAATTTTTGTTGACTCTTTAAAAGCAATTTTAGGTTTGTAGAAAGAAGTGAATAAGCATTCACACGTCATCCTCAGCCTCTACCCCAATTTCCCCGATTTTTAACATCTTGCAATAGTGTGGTACATTTGTTATAGTTGATGAGTCAATATTGGTACATTACTATTGACTAAAGTATGTAGTTTGTATTAGAGTTTACTCCTTGTCTTATGAATTCTGTAGGTTTTGTCAAATGTGTAATGACAAATAATCCTCATTACAGTGTCATACAGAATAATGGATTCACTCTCCTAAAATTCTTCCTTGCTCCATCCGTTCATCGTTTCCTCTACTAATTTATGTAGAAGATAAATTAGTAGATTGAGTTGATGGTTATAGCAGTTTAAAGCACAGATAGAAAACTAGATTGACCTGCCTACCCAGACTGTGCTTCTCACTCTCACTGTGCCCTTTCTTAACCTTTGGAAATGCTTTTATTCATATATAAAATAGGCTATAACTTCATATAGTTGTATTACAAAAAGTTAATGCACAGAAAAAGACTTGTGCTAGGTATATGGTTTCTTCTCAGTTAAATGGAAGCCATTGCGTGTGTTTGTCAATAGAATTCGTCATACTTTATCTCACATATCTTTACGTCATTGTTGGCACATGACATGTTTAGACTGCACAAATCTCCTCCAAATCCCTAATAGTCACTGATCTCTTTACTGTCTCCATAGTTTTGCTTTCTCCAGAAGGTCATGTAGTTGAATCATACGGTATGTAGACTTTTCAGACTGGCTTCTTTCACTTGGCAATATGCATTTAAAGGTTCCTGTGTGTCTTCTGTAGCTTGACAGAATACTATTCCATTGCCTGGATATACCACAGTTTATTTTTCCATTCACTTCCTGAAGGACATTTCGATTTTAGTGATCATGAATAAGGCTCCTGTAACATTCATGGGAAGAAGGCTTTTGTGTGCATGTAAGTTTTCAAATCCTTTAAGTAAATACCGGGAATGTAATTGCTGGGTTGTGTGGTAGGAGTATGTTTAGTTTTATAAGAAACTGCCAAACTGACTGCCAAAGTAGCTGTACTATTCTGCATTCTCACAAGCAATGAATAAAAGTTCCTGTTTCTCCTCACATTTGCCAGCTTTTGGTATCATCAGACTTTTGGATATTGGTCATTTTAATAGTCATGTAATAATATCTCACGGTTGCTGTGACTTGCAGTTCCCTAATGATACATGACTAGTAACTTCAAAATCCCCATTTGACAGCTGTATTTAGACCTTTGGACTATTTTTTAAATGAGTTGTTTTCTTTCTTATTTTCGAGTTCTCTGTATACTTTAAATACCAGTAATTTATCTGATATGTTTTGAATATGTTTTGAAAAAATTTTCTCCCAACCTGTGGCTTTTGTTTTCATTCTAAGCACAGTTTTAATAACAAAAGTCTTTAATTTTAATGATGCTCAATTTCTCAATTTTTTCTTTGTCTAACCCAATAAATCAGAAAGCTTTTTATCATTTCACATGACTTAATATTCAGGCAAGGTCTATATAGGCCCCTTTCAAACAGTCATAAAGTTTAGAAGCTCTGACCTCACAAACAATAACAACGACAACATAGAAACAAAAATGACAGCTTTTGATGTTGTCTCAGTAATTTCTCAATTCAAGAACAGATTACTGAGCTTTATAAGCAATACGTATAGATATCAATTTCACAATAAAATACCTTATGATATTTATCAAATCACCTTAGTTTTGGTCACTTATTACTATTAGACTAAAATGTAATTTGTCAGACATGAGAAATCCTTTGGAGTATTTTTTAGAGAACCAAGTATTTGTTTTAGCCTTTTCAGTTCTTCTCTTGCTGTTTCTCCAGTATAGTCATTCCAATTGTCTCTATAGATGTATTAATACCAGGTACATAGTAAACACAATTATCTCCCACGTGTACCCCAACCCCCTTCCCTGTTCATGCAGTGAACATAAAGGAAGCAGGTCAAAAGGAAGCAGGTCATGTACCCTGTGATGTGCTGGGTTGTAAGGAAAGGTACACAATTAATGTACCATGTCTGAGTTTTCTTCTTCTCTGTATTTGTTCCATTTAATGCATGTATGTTTTTTATTCCTTAGGCCTCTCCAGTCCTAACACACTCAGGGATACTTGATACAGCTACAAGGCTGTGTCTTTATCAGGTACCTTTGGGTTACCCCCGGCCAGGGGTGGGAAATAGAGGAAGTGAATGTCTGTATCCTCATTAAGTATCACACAGAGCAGAAACATAAAGAAGCCTGTGCCATGAATGGGTCTCTTCTTTCTCCAAAAACCACCTACCCCTTCAACTCCCACTGCTTAAAGGAAAATCCTGTATTAGTCTCCCCATTTTCTCCTCAAACTTGCTTTAGCAAAGCAGTTCCTAAACCTCTGTTAATGTATGTCCCCACCCCTAACTCAACACACAGTCTCATGTCACATCACAGAAAAGAAGTTCAAAACAAAACAAAACAAAGCCACAGTCTTATAAGAAAAATAGGTAAGTTTTACAAAAGTTGTGTACTGTATCTCTGCTTTGAATTTTGTCATTGGCCAAGGATAGTAAAACTCTTGGAAAACTATAAAACAGGAACTTACGTAATATGTTTTACCCAAGATTTTTCAAACATTGTTGGAAGGATACTTATTAACATCTTGCAGAGGTAATGTTACATGAAAAACTTAGCATAAGACCAATCAGGTATTCTATGCAATAATGCAGATATATGAAAAAACAATATAATGAAATAAATGACTTTTCAAAAGGTATTGATCCAAGATCCACATTCTTTTTTTGGTTCAGGTGAGGCAATTAGAATGTGAAAAAAAGAAGCATAGAACAACTGTCTAATGAGAGGGACGAATGCTCCTGGGTGGAAAGTTATTAGAAGATAAATTAGTAGATTGACACTTTTGTGTAGTTTATATTTGGAGACATTCCTTTTTCCACTATTACCCTCTTAGCGCTCCGAATCTCCACTTGCATTTTCTACAGAAAGTGTGTTTCAGAACGGCTCAATCAAAACTAAGGTTCAACTCTTTTAGTTGAACAAACAGAACAGAAAGAAGTTTCACACAATTCTTCTGTGTAGTTTTTATTTGTAGACATTCTTTTTCCCAATATAGGCCTCTTAGCGCTCAGAATGTCCAATTGCAGTTTCTACAGAAAGAGTGTTTCAGAACGGCTCAATCAAAAGTAAGGTTCAACTCTGTTAGTTGAATGCACAGAACAGAAAGAAGTTTCATACAATGCTTCTGTGTAGTTTATATTTGAACATATTCTTTTTTCCACTATTACCCACTTAGCGCTACGAATGTCCAGTTGCATTTTCTACAGACAGAGTGTTTCAAAACTGCTCAATCAAAAGTATGGTTTAACTCTGTTAGCTGAATGCTCAGATCAGAAAGAAGTTTCACAGAATGCTTCTGTGTAGTTTATATTTGAATACATTCCTTTTTCCACTACTACGCTCTTAGCGCTCCAAATGTCCAGTTGCATTTTCTACAGAAAGAGTGTTCAGATCTGCTCAATCAAAAGTATGGTTTAACTCTGTTAGCTGAATGCACAGATCAGAAAGAAGTTTCACCGAATGATTCTGTGTAGTTTATATTTGAAGACATTCCTTTTTCCACTATTACCCTCTTAGCGCTCCGAATCTCCACTTGCATTTTCTACAAAAAGAGTGTTTCATAACTGCTCAATCAAAAATAAGTTTTATCTCTGTTAACTGAATTTACAGATCAGAAATAAGTTTCACAGAATGCATCTGTGTAGTTTTTATTTGAAGATATTCTTTTTCCCAAGGTAGGCCTCTTAGCGCTTAGCATGTCCAATTGCACTTTCTACAGAAAGAGTGTTTCAGAACGGCTCAATCAAAAGTAAGGTTCAACTCTGTTAGTTGAATGCACAGAACAGAAAGAATTTTCACAGAATGCTACTGTGTAGTTTATATTTGAATATATTCCTTTTTCCACTATTACCCTCTTAGCCCTCCGAATGTCCACTTGCATTTTCTACAGAAAGAGTTTTCAGAACTGCGCAATCAAAAGTATGGTTTAACTCTGTTAGCTTAATGAACGTATCAGAAATAAGTTTCACACAATGCTTCTGTGTAGTTTTTATTTGAAGATATTATTTTTCCCAATAGAGGCCTCTTAGCGCTCAGAATGTCCAATAGCAGTTTCTACAGAAAGAGTGTTTCAGAAAGGCTCAATCAAAAGTAAGGTTCAACTCTGTTAGTTGAATGCACAGAACAGAAAGAAGTTTCATACAATGCTTCTGTGTGGTTTATATTTGAACATATCCTTTTTTCCACTATTACCCACTTAGCCCTACGAATGTCCAGTTGCATTTTCTACAGACAGAGTGTTTCAAAACTGCACAATCAAAAGTATGGTTTAACTCTGTTAGCTGAATGCTCAGATCAGAAAGAAGTTTCACAGAATGCTACTGTGTAGTTTATATTTGAATATATTCCTTTTTCCACTACTACTCTCTTAGCGCTCCAAATGTCCAGTTGCATTTTCTACAGAAAGAGTGTTCAGATCTGCTCAATCAAAAGTATGTTTTAACTCTGTTAGCTGAATGCACAGATCAGAAAGAAGTTTCACAGAATGATTCTGTGTAGTTTATATTTGGAGACATTCCTTTTTCCACTATTACCCTCTTAGCGCTCCGAATCTCCACTTGCATTTTCTACAGAAAGAGTGTTTCAGAACGGCTCAATCAAAACTAAGGTTCAACTCTTTTAGTTGAACAAACAGAACAGAAAGAAGTTTCACACAATTCTTCTGTGTAGTTTTTATTTGTAGACATTCTTTTTCCCAATATAGGCCTCTTAGCGCTCAGAATGTCCAATTGCAGTTTCTACAAAAGAGTGTTTCAGATCGGCTCAATCAAAAGTAAGGTTCAACTCTGTTAGTTGAATGCACAGAACAGAAAGAAGTTTCATACAATGCTTCTGTGTAGTTTATATTTGAACATATTCTTTTTTCAACTATTACCCACTTAGCGCTACGAATGTCCAGTTGCATTTTCTACAGACAGAGTGTTTCAAAACTGCTCAATCAAAAGTATGGTTTAACTCTGTTAGCTGAATGCTCAGATCAGAAAGAAGTTTCACAGAATGCTTCTGTGTAGTTTATATTTGAATATATTCCTTTTTCCACTACTACGCTCGTAGCGCTCCAAATGTCCAGTTGCATTTTCTACAGAAAGAGTGTTCAGATCTGCTCAATCAAAAGTATGGTTTAACTCTGTTAGCTGAATGCACAGATCAGAAAGAAGTTTCACCGAATGATTCTGTGTAGTTTATATTTGAAGACATTCCTTTTTCCACTATTACCCTCTTAGCGCTCCGAATCTCCACTTGCATTTTCTACAAAAAGAGTGTTTCATAACTGCTCAATCAAAAATATGTTTTATCTCTGTTAACTGAATTTACAGATCAGAAATAAGTTTCACAGAATGCATCTGTGTAGTTTTTATTTGAAGATATTCTTTTTCCCAATGTAGGCCTCTTAGCGCTTAGCATGTCCAATTGCAGTTTCTACAGAAAGAGTGTTTCAGAACGGCTCAATCAAAAGTAAGGTTCAACTCTGTTAGTTGAATGCACAGAACAGGAAGAATTTTCACAGAATGCTACTGTGTAGTTTATATTTGAATATATTCCTTTTTCCACTATTACCCTCTTAGCGCTCCGAATGTTCACTTGCATTTTCTACAGAAAGAGTGTTCAGAACTGCGCAATCAAAACTAAGGTTCAACTCTTTTAGTTGAACAAACAGAACAGAAAGAAGTTTCACACAATGCTTCTGTGTAGTTTTTATTTGTAGACATTCTTTTTCCCAATAGAGGCCTCTTAGCGCTCAGAATGTCCAATTGCAGTTTCTACAGAAAGAGTGTTTCAGAACGGCTCAATCAAAAGTAAGGTTCAACTCTGTTAGTTGAATGCACAGAACAGAAAGAATTTTCACAGAATGCTACTGTGTTGTTTATATTTGAATATATTCCTTTTTCCACTATTACCCTCTTAGCGTTCCGAATGTCCACTTGCATTTTCTACAGAAAGAGTGTTCAGAACTGCGCAATCAAAAGTATGGTTTAACTCTGTTAGCTTAAAGAACATATCAGAAATAAGTTTCACACAATGCTTCTGTGTAGTTTTTATTTGAAGGTATTATTTTTCCCAATAGAGGACTCTTCGCGCTCAGAATGTCCAATTGCAGTTTCTACACAAAGGGTGTTTCAGAAAGGCTCAATCAAAAGTAAGGTTCAACTCTGTTAGTTGAATGCACAGAACAGAAAGAAGTTTCATACAATGCTTCTGTGTAGTTTATATTTCAACATATTCTTTTTTCCACTATTACCCACTTAGCGCTACGAATGTCCAGTTGCATTTTCTACAGACAGAGTGTTTCAAAACTGCTCAATCAAAAGTATGGTTTAACTCTGTTAGCTGAATGCTCAGATCAGAAAGAAGTTTCACAGAATGCTTCTGTGTAGTTTATATTTGAATATATTCCTTTTTCCACTACTACGCTCTTAGCGCTCCAAATGTCCAGTTGCATTTTCTACAGAAAGAGTGTTCAGATCTGCTCAATCAAAAGTATGGTTTAACTCTGTTAGCTGAATGCACAGATCAGAAAGAAGTTTCACCGAATGATTCCGTGTAGTTTATATTTGAAGACATTCCTTTTTCCACTATTACCCTCTTAGCGCTCCGAATCTCCACTTGCATTTTCTACAAAAAGAATGTTTCATAACTGCTCAATCAAAAATATGTTTTATCTCTGTTAACTGAATTTACAGATCAGAAATAACTTTCACAGAATGCATCTGTGTAGTTTTTATTTGAAGATATTCTTTTTTCCAATGTAGGCCTCTTAGCGCTTAGCATGTCCAATTGCAGTTTCTACAGAAAGAGTGTTTCAGAACGGCTCAATCAAAAGTAAGGTTCAACTCTGTTAGTTGAATGCACAGAACAGGAAGAATTTTCACAGAATGCTACTGTGTAGTTTATATTTGAATATATTCCTTTTTCCACTATTACCCTCTTAACGCTCCGAATGTTCACTTGCATTTTCTACAGAAAGAGTGTTCAGAACTGCGCAATCAAAACTAAGGTTCAACTCTTTTAGTTGAACAAACAGAACAGAAAGAAGTTTCACACAATGCTTCTGTGTAGTTTTTATTTGTAGACATTCTTTTTCCCAATATAGGCCTCTTAGCGCTCAGAATGTCCAATTGCAGTTTCTACAGAAAGAGTGTTTCAGAACGGCTCAATCAAAAGTAAGGTTCAACTCTGTTAGTTGAATGCACAGAACAGAAAGAAGTTTCATACATTGCTTCTGTGTAGTTTATATTTGAACATATTCTTTTTTCCACTATTACCCACTTAGCGCTACGAATGTCCAGTTGCATTTTCAACAGACAGAGTGTTTCAAAACTGCTCAATCAAAAGTATGGTTTAACTCTGTTAGCTGAATGCTCAGATCAGAAAGAAGTTTCACAGAATGCTTCTGTGTAGTTTATATTTGAATATATTCCTTTTTCCACAACTACTCTCTTAGCGCTCCAAATGTCCAGTTGCATTTTCTACAGAAAGAGTGTTCAGATCTGCTCAATCAAAACTATGGTTTAACTCTGTTAGCTGAATGCACAGATCAGAAAGAAGTTTCACCGAATGATTCTGTGTAGTTTATATTTGAAGACATTCCTTTTTCCACTATTACCCTCTTAGCGCTCCGAATCTCCTCTTGCATTTTCTACAAAAAGAGTGTTTCATAACTGCTCAATCAAAAATATGTTTTATCTCTGTTAACTGAATTTACAGATCAGAAATAAGTTTCACAGAATGCATCTGTGTAGTTTTTATTTGAAGATATTCTTTTTCCCAATGTAGGCCTCTTAGCGCTTAGCATGTCCAATTTCAATTTCTACAGAAAGAGTGTTTCAGAACGGCTCAATCAAAAGTAGGGTTCAACTCTGTTAGTTGAATGCACAGAACAGAAAGAATTTTCACAGAATGCTACTGTGTAGTTTATATTTGAATATATTCCTTTTTCCACTATTACCCTCTTAGCGCTCCGAATGTCCACTTGCATTTTCTACAAAAAGAGTGTTCAGAACTGCGCAATCAAAAGTATGGTTTAACTCTGTTAGCTTAATGAACATATCAGAAATAAGTTTCACACAATGCTTCTGTGTAGTTTTTATTTGAAGATATTATTTTTCCCAATAGAGGCCTCTTAGCGCTCAGAATGTCCAATTGCAGTTTCTACAGAAAGAGTGTTTCAGAAAGGCTCAATCAAAAGTAAGGTTCAACTCTGTTAGTTGAATGCACAGAACAGAAAGAAGTTTCACAGAATGCTTCTGTGTAGTTTATATTTGAATATATTCCTTTTTCCACTACTACTCTCTTAGCGCTCCAAATGTCCAGTTGCATTTTCTACAGAAAGAGTGTTCAGATCTGCTGAATCAAAAGTATGGTTTAACACTGTTAGCTGAATGCACAGATCAGAAAGAAGTTTCACAGAATGATTCTGTGTAGTTTATATTTGGAGACATTCCTATTTCCACTATTACCCTCTTAGCGCTCCGAAACTCCACTTGCATTTTCTACAGAAAGAGTGTTTCAGAACGGCTCAATCAAAACTAAGGTTCAACTCTTTTAGTTGAACAAACAGAACAGAAAGAAGTTTCACACAATTCTTCTGTGTAGTTTTTATTTGTAGACATTCTTTTTCCCAATATAGGCCTCTTAGCGCTCAGAATGTCCAATTGCAGTTTCTACAGAAAGAGTGTTTCAGAACGGCTCAATCAAAAGTAAGGTTCAACTCTGTTAGTTGAATGCACAGAACAGAAAGAAGTTTCATACATTGCTTCTGTGTAGTTTATATTTGAACATATTCTTTTTTCCACTATTACCCACTTAGCGCTACGAATGTCCAGTTGCATTTTCTACAGACAGAGTGTTTCAAAACTGCTCAATCAAAAGTATGGTTTAAGTCTGTTAGCTGAATGCTCAGATCAGAAAGAAGTTTCACAGAATGCTTCTGTGTAGTTTATATTTGAATATATTCCTTTTTCCACTACTACTCTCTTAGCGCTCCAAATGTCCAGTTGCATTTTCTACAGAAAGAGTGTTCAGATCTGCTCAATCAAAACTATGGTTTAACTCTGTTAGCTGAATGCACAGATCAGAAAGAAGTTTCACCGAATGATTCTGTGTAGTTTGTATTTGAAGACATTCCTTTTTCCACTATTACCCTCTTAGCGCTCCGAATCTCCACTTGCATTTTCTACAAAAAGAGTGTTTCATAACTGCTCAATCAAAAATATGTTTTATCTCTGTTAACTGAATTTACAGATCAGAAATAAGTTTCACAGAATGCATCTGTGTAGTTTTTATTTGAAGATATTCTTTTTCCCAATGTAGGCCTCTTAGCGCTTAGCATGTCCAATTGCAATTTCTACAGAAAGAGTGTTTCAGAACGGCTCAATCAAAAGTAGGGTTCAAATCTGTTAGTTGAATGCACAGAACAGAAAGAATTTTCACAGAATGCTACTGTGTAGTTTATATTTGAATATATTCCTTTTTCCACTATTACCCTCTTAGCGCTCCGAATGTACGCTTGCATTTTCTACAGAAAGAGTGTTCAGAACTGCGCAATCAAAAGTATGGTTTAACTCTGTTAGCTTAATGAACATATCAGAAATAATTTTCACACAATGCTTCTGTGTAGTTTTTATTTGAAGATATTATTTTTCCCAATAGAGGCCTCTTAGCGCTCAGAATGTCCAATTGCAGTTTCTACAGAAAGAGTGTTTCAGAAAGGCTCAATCAAAAGTAAGGTTCCACTCTGTTAGTTGAATGCACAGAACAGAAAGAAGTTTCATACAATGCTTCTGTGTAGCTTATATTTGAACATATTCTTTTTTCCACTATTACCCACTTAGCGCTACGAATGTCCAGTTGCATTTTCTACAGACAGAGTGTTTCAAAACTGCTCAATCAAAAGTATGGTTTAACTCTGTTAGCTGAATGCTCAGATCAGAAAGAAGTTTCACAGAATGCTTCTGTGTAGTTTATATTTGAATATATTCCTTTTTCCACTACTACTCTCTTAGCGCTCCAAATGTCCAGTTGCATTTTCTACAGAAAGAGTGTTCAGATCTGCTGAATCAAAAGTATGGTTTAACTCTGTTAGCTGAATGCACAGATCAGAAAGAAGTTTCACAGAATGATTCTGTGTAGTTTATATTTGGAGACATTCCTTTTTCCACTATAACCCTCTTAGCGCTCCGAATCTCCACTTGCATTTTCTACAGAAAGAGTGTTTCAGAACATCTCAATCAAATCTAAGGTTCAACTCTTTTATTTGAACAAACAGAACAGAAAGAAGTTTCACACAATTCTTCTGTGTAGTTTTTGTTTGTAGACATTCTTTTTCCCAATATAGGCCTCTTAGCGCTCAGAATGTCCAATTGCAGTTTCTACAGAAAGAGTGTTTCAGAACGGCTCAATCAAAAGTAAGGTTCAACTCTTTTAGTTGAACAAACAGAACAGAAAGAAGTTTCACACAATTCTTCTGTGTAGTTTTTATTTGTAGACATTCTTTTTCCCAATATAGGCCTCTTAGCGCTCAGAATGTCCAATTGCAGTTTCTACAAAAGAGTGTTTCAGATCGGCTCAATCAAAAGTAAGGTTCAACTCTGTTAGTTGAATGCACAGAACAGAAAGAAGTTTCATACAATGCTTCTGTGTAGTTTATATTTGAACATATTCTTTTTTCCACTATTACCCACTTAGCGCTACGAATGTCCAGTTGCATTTTCTACAGACAGAGTGTTTCAAAACTGCTCAATCAAAAGTATGGTTTAACTCTGTTAGCTGAATGCTCAGATCAGAAAGAAGTTTCACAGAATGCTTCTGTGTAGTTTATATTTGAATATATTCCTTTTTCCACTACTACGCTCGTAGCGCTCCAAATGTCCAGTTGCATTTTCTACAGAAAGAGTGTTCAGATCTGCTCAATCAAAAGTATGGTTTAACTCTGTTAGCTGAATGCACAGATCAGAAAGAAGTTTCACCGAATGATTCTGTGTAGTTTATATTTGAAGACATTCCTTTTTCCACTATTACCCTCTTAGCGCTCCGAATCTCCACTTGCATTTTCTACAAAAAGAGTGTTTCATAACTGCTCAATCAAAAATATGTTTTATCTCTGTTAACTGAATTTACAGATCAGAAATAAGTTTCACAGAATGCATCTGTGTAGTTTTTATTTGAAGATATTCTTTTTCCCAATGTAGGCCTCTTAGCGCTTAGCATGTCCAATTGCAGTTTCTACAGAAAGAGTGTTTCAGAACGGCTCAATCAAAAGTAAGGTTCAACTCTGTTAGTTGAATGCACAGAACAGGAAGAATTTTCACAGAATGCTACTGTGTAGTTTATATTTGAATATATTCCTTTTTCCACTATTACCCTCTTAGCGCTCCGAATGTTCACTTGCATTTTCTACAGAAAGAGTGTTCAGAACTGCGCAATCAAAACTAAGGTTCAACTCTTTTAGTTGAACAAACAGAACAGAAAGAAGTTTCACACAATGCTTCTGTGTAGTTTTTATTTGTAGACATTCTTTTTCCCAATAGAGGCCTCTTAGCGCTCAGAATGTCCAATTGCAGTTTCTACAGAAAGAGTGTTTCAGAACGGCTCAATCAAAGTAAGGTTCAACTCTGTTAGTTGAATGCACAGAACAGAAAGAATTTTCACAGAATGCTACTGTGTTGTTTATATTTGAATATATTCCTTTTTCCACTATTACCCTCTTAGCGTTCCGAATGTCCACTTGCATTTTCTACAGAAAGAGTGTTCAGAACTGCGCAATCAAAAGTATGGTTTAACTCTGTTAGCTTAAAGAACATATCAGAAATAAGTTTCACACAATGCTTCTGTGTAGTTTTTATTTGAAGGTATTATTTTTCCCAATAGAGGACTCTTCGCGCTCAGAATGTCCAATTGCAGTTTCTACACAAAGGGTGTTTCAGAAAGGCTCAATCAAAAGTAAGGTTCAACTCTGTTAGTTGAATGCACAGAACAGAAAGAAGTTTCATACAATGCTTCTGTGTAGTTTATATTTCAACATATTCTTTTTTCCACTATTACCCACTTAGCGCTACGAATGTCCAGTTGCATTTTCTACAGACAGAGTGTTTCAAAACTGCTCAATCAAAAGTATGGTTTAACTCTGTTAGCTGAATGCTCAGATCAGAAAGAAGTTTCACAGAATGCTTCTGTGTAGTTTATATTTGAATATATTCCTTTTTCCACTACTACGCTCTTAGCGCTCCAAATGTCCAGTTGCATTTTCTACAGAAAGAGTGTTCAGATCTGCTCAATCAAAAGTATGGTTTAACTCTGTTAGCTGAATGCACAGATCAGAAAGAAGTTTCACCGAATGATTCCGTGTAGTTTATATTTGAAGACATTCCTTTTTCCACTATTACCCTCTTAGCGCTCCGAATCTCCACTTGCATTTTCTACAAAAAGAATGTTTCATAACTGCTCAATCAAAAATATGTTTTATCTCTGTTAACTGAATTTACAGATCAGAAATAACTTTCACAGAATGCATCTGTGTAGTTTTTATTTGAAGATATTCTTTTTTCCAATGTAGGCCTCTTAGCGCTTAGCATGTCCAATTGCAGTTTCTACAGAAAGAGTGTTTCAGAACGGCTCAATCAAAAGTAAGGTTCAACTCTGTTAGTTGAATGCACAGAACAGGAAGAATTTTCACAGAATGCTACTGTGTAGTTTATATTTGAATATATTCCTTTTTCCACTATTACCCTCTTAACGCTCCGAATGTTCACTTGCATTTTCTACAGAAAGAGTGTTCAGAACTGCGCAATCAAAACTAAGGTTCAACTCTTTTAGTTGAACAAACAGAACAGAAAGAAGTTTCACACAATGCTTCTGTGTAGTTTTTATTTGTAGACATTCTTTTTCCCAATATAGGCCTCTTAGCGCTCAGAATGTCCAATTGCAGTTTCTACAGAAAGAGTGTTTCAGAACGGCTCAATCAAAAGTAAGGTTCAACTCTGTTAGTTGAATGCACAGAACAGAAAGAAGTTTCATACATTGCTTCTGTGTAGTTTATATTTGAACATATTCTTTTTTCCACTATTACCCACTTAGCGCTACGAATGTCCAGTTGCATTTTCAACAGACAGAGTGTTTCAAAACTGCTCAATCAAAAGTAAGGTTTAACTCTGTTAGCTGAATGCTCAGATCAGAAAGAAGTTTCACAGAATGCTTCTGTGTAGTTTATATTTGAATATATTCCTTTTTCCACAACTACTCTCTTAGCGCTCCAAATGTCCAGTTGCATTTTCTACAGAAAGAGTGTTCAGATCTGCTCAATCAAAACTATGGTTTAACTCTGTTAGCTGAATGCACAGATCAGAAAGAAGTTTCACCGAATGATTCTGTGTAGTTTATATTTGAAGACATTCCTTTTTCCACTATTACCCTCTTAGCGCTCCGAATCTCCTCTTGCATTTTCTACAAAAAGAGTGTTTCATAACTGCTCAATCAAAAATATGTTTTATCTCTGTTAACTGAATTTACAGATCAGAAATAAGTTTCACAGAATGCATCTGTGTAGTTTTTATTTGAAGATATTCTTTTTCCCAATGTAGGCCTCTTAGCGCTTAGCATGTCCAATTGCAATTTCTACAGAAAGAGTGTTTCAGAACGGCTCAATCAAAAGTAGGGTTCAACTCTGTTAGTTGAATGCACAGAACAGAAAGAATTTTCACAGAATGCTACTGTGTAGTTTATATTTGAATATATTCCTTTTTCCACTATTACCCTCTTAGCGCTCCGAATGTCCACTTGCATTTTCTACAAAAAGAGTGTTCAGAACTGCGCAATCAAATGTATGGTTTAACTCTGTTAGCTTAATGAACATATCAGAAATAAGTTTCACACAATGCTTCTGTGTAGTTTTTATTTGAAGATATTATTTTTCCCAATAGAGGCCTCTTAGCGCTCAGAATGTCCAATTGCAGTTTCTACAGAAAGAGTGTTTCAGAAAGGCTCAATCAAAAGTAAGGTTCAACTCTGTTAGTTGAATGCACAGAACAGAAAGGAGTTTCATACAATGTTTCTGTGTAGTTTATATTTGAACATATTCTTTTTTCCACTATTACCCACTTAGCGCTACGAATGTCCAGTTGCATTTTCTACAGACAGAGTGTTTCAAAACTGCTCAATCAAAAGTATGGTTTAACTCTGTTAGCTGAATGCTCAGATCAGAAAGAAGTTTCACAGAATGCTTCTGTGTAGTTTATATTTGAATATATTCCTTTTTCCACTACTACTCTCTTAGCGCTCCAAATGTCCAGTTGCATTTTCTACAGAAAGAGTGTTCAGATCTGCTGAATCAAAAGTATGGTTTAACACTGTTAGCTGAATGCACAGATCAGAAAGAAGTTTCACAGAATGATTCTGTGTAGTTTATATTTGGAGACATTCCTATTTCCACTATTACCCTCTTAGCGCTCCGAAACTCCACTTGCATTTTCTACAGAAAGAGTGTTTCAGAACGGCTCAATCAAAACTAAGGTTCAACTCTTTTAGTTGAACAAACAGAACAGAAAGAAGTTTCACACAATTCTTCTGTGTAGTTTTTATTTGTAGACATTCTTTTTCCCAATATAGGCCTCTTAGCGCTCAGAATGTCCAATTGCAGTTTCTACAGAAAGAGTGTTTCAGAACGGCTCAATCAAAAGTAAGGTTCAACTCTGTTAGTTGAATGCACAGAACAGAAAGAAGTTTCATACAATGCTTCTGTGTAGTTTATATTTGAACATATTCTTTTTTCCACTATTACCCACTTAGCGCTACGAATGTCCAGTTGCATTTTCTACAGACAGAGTGTTTCAAAACTGCTCAATCAAAAGTATGGTTTAACTCTGTTAGCTGAATGCTCAGATCAGAAAGAAGTTTCACAGAATGCTTCTGTGTAGTTTATATTTGAATATATTCCTTTTTCCACTACTACTCTCTTAGCGCTCCAAATGTCCAGTTGCATTTTCTACAGAAAGAGTGTTCAGATCTGCTCAATCAAAACTATGGTTTAACTCTGTTAGCTGAATGCACAGATCAGAAAGAAGTTTCACCGAATGATTCTGTGTAGTTTATATTTGAAGACATTCCTTTTTCCACTATTACCCTCTTAGCGCTCCGAATCTCCACTTGCATTTTCTACAAAAAGAGTGTTTCATAACTGCTCAATCAAAAATATGTTTTATCTCTGTTAACTGAATTTACAGATCAGAAATAAGTTTCACAGAATGCATCTGTGTACTTTTTATTTGAAGATATTCTTTTTCCCAATGTAGGCCTCTTAGCGCTTAGCATGTCCAATTGCAATTTCTACAGAAAGAGTGTTTCAGAACGGCTCAATCAAAAGTAGGGTTCAACTCTGTTAGTTGAATGCACAGAACAGAAAGAATTTTCACAGAATGCTACTGTGTAGTTTATATTTGAATATATTCCTTTTTCCACTATTACCCTCTTAGCGCTCCGAATGTCCGCTTGCATTTTCTACAGAAAGAGTGTTCAGAACTGCGCAATCAAAAGTATGGTTTAACTCTGTTAGCTTAATGAACATATCAGAAATAAGTTTCACACAATGCTTCTGTGTAGTTTTTATTTGAAGATATTATTTTTCCCAATAGAGGCCTCTTAGCGCTCAGAATGTCCAATTGCAGTTTCTACAGAAAGAGTGTTTCAGAAAGGCTCAATCAAAAGTAAGGTTAAACTCTGTTAGTTGAATGCACAGAACAGAAAGAAGTTTCATACAATGCTTCTGTGTAGCTTATATTTGAACATATTCTTTTTTCCACTATTACCCACTTAGCGCTACGAATGTCCAGTTGCATTTTCTACAGACAGAGTGTTTCAAAACTGCTCAATCAAAAGTATGGTTTAACTCTGTTAGCTGAATGCTCAGATCAGAAAGAAGTTTCACAGAATGCTTCTGTGTAGTTTATATTTGAATATATTCCTTTTTCCACTACTACTCTCTTAGCGCTCCAAATGTCCAGTTGCATTTTCTACAGAAAGAGTGTTCAGATCTGCTCAATCAAAACTATGGTTTAACTCTGTTAGCTGAATGCACAGATCAGAAAGAAGTTTCACCGAATGATTCTGTGTAGTTTATATTTGAAGACATTCCTTTTTCCACTATTACCCTCTTAGCGCTCCGAATCTCCACTTGCATTTTCTACAAAAAGAGTGTTTCATAACTGCTCAATCAAAAATATGTTTTATCTCTGTTAACTGAATTTACAGATCAGAAATAAGTTTCACAGAATGCATCTGTGTAGTTTTTATTTGAAGATATTCTTTTTCCCAATGTAGGCCTCTTAGCGCTTAGCATGTCCAATTGCAATTTCTACAGAAAGAGTGTTTCAGAACGGCTCAATCAAAAGTAGGGTTCAACTCTGTTAGTTGAATGCACAGAACAGAAAGAATTTTCACAGAATGCTACTGTGTAGTTTATATTTGAATATATTCCTTTTTCCACTATTACCCTCTTAGCGCTCCGAATGTACGCTTGCATTTTCTACAGAAAGAGTGTTCAGAACTGCGCAATCAAAAGTATGGTTTAACTCTGTTAGCTTAATGAACATATCAGAAATAAGTTTCACACAATGCTTCTGTGTAGTTTTTATTTGAAGGTATTATTTTTCCCAATAGAGGACTCTTCGCGCTCAGAATGTCCAATTGCAGTTTCTACACAAAGGGTGTTTCAGAAAGGCTCAATCAAAAGTAAGGTTCAACTCTGTTAGTTGAATGCACAGAACAGAAAGAAGTTTCATACAATGCTTCTGTGTAGTTTATATTTCAACATATTCTTTTTTCCACTATTACCCACTTAGCGCTACGAATGTCCAGTTGCATTTTCTACAGACAGAGTGTTTCAAAACTGCTCAATCAAAAGTATGGTTTAACTCTGTTAGCTGAATGCTCAGATCAGAAAGAAGTTTCACAGAATGCTTCTGTGTAGTTTATATTTGAATATATTCCTTTTTCCACTACTACGCTCTTAGCGCTCCAAATGTCCAGTTGCATTTTCTACAGAAAGAGTGTTCAGATCTGCTCAATCAAAAGTATGGTTTAACTCTGTTAGCTGAATGCACAGATCAGAAAGAAGTTTCACCGAATGATTCCGTGTAGTTTATATTTGAAGACATTCCTTTTTCCACTATTACCCTCTTAGCGCTCCGAATCTCCACTTGCATTTTCTACAAAAAGAATGTTTCATAACTGCTCAATCAAAAATATGTTTTATCTCTGTTAACTGAATTTACAGATCAGAAATAACTTTCACAGAATGCATCTGTGTAGTTTTTATTTGAAGATATTCTTTTTTCCAATGTAGGCCTCTTAGCGCTTAGCATGTCCAATTGCAGTTTCTACAGAAAGAGTGTTTCAGAACGGCTCAATCAAAAGTAAGGTTCAACTCTGTTAGTTGAATGCACAGAACAGGAAGAATTTTCACAGAATGCTACTGTGTAGTTTATATTTGAATATATTCCTTTTTCCACTATTACCCTCTTAACGCTCCGAATGTTCACTTGCATTTTCTACAGAAAGAGTGTTCAGAACTGCGCAATCAAAACTAAGGTTCAACTCTTTTAGTTGAACAAACAGAACAGAAAGAAGTTTCACACAATGCTTCTGTGTAGTTTTTATTTGTAGACATTCTTTTTCCCAATATAGGCCTCTTAGCGCTCAGAATGTCCAATTGCAGTTTCTACAGAAAGAGTGTTTCAGAACGGCTCAATCAAAAGTAAGGTTCAACTCTGTTAGTTGAATGCACAGAACAGAAAGAAGTTTCATACATTGCTTCTGTGTAGTTTATATTTGAACATATTCTTTTTTCCACTATTACCCACTTAGCGCTACGAATGTCCAGTTGCATTTTCAACAGACAGAGTGTTTCAAAACTGCTCAATCAAAAGTATGGTTTAACTCTGTTAGCTGAATGCTCAGATCAGAAAGAAGTTTCACAGAATGCTTCTGTGTAGTTTATATTTGAATATATTCCTTTTTCCACAACTACTCTCTTAGCGCTCCAAATGTCCAGTTGCATTTTCTACAGAAAGAGTGTTCAGATCTGCTCAATCAAAACTATGGTTTAACTCTGTTAGCTGAATGCACAGATCAGAAAGAAGTTTCACCGAATGATTCTGTGTAGTTTATATTTGAAGACATTCCTTTTTCCACTATTACCCTCTTAGCGCTCCGAATCTCCTCTTGCATTTTCTACAAAAAGAGTGTTTCATAACTGCTCAATCAAAAATATGTTTTATCTCTGTTAACTGAATTTACAGATCAGAAATAAGTTTCACAGAATGCATCTGTGTAGTTTTTATTTGAAGATATTCTTTTTCCCAATGTAGGCCTCTTAGCGCTTAGCATGTCCAATTGCAATTTCTACAGAAAGAGTGTTTCAGAACGGCTCAATCAAAAGTAGGGTTCAACTCTGTTAGTTGAATGCACAGAACAGAAAGAATTTTCACAGAATGCTACTGTGTAGTTTATATTTGAATATATTCCTTTTTCCACTATTACCCTCTTAGCGCTCCGAATGTCCACTTGCATTTTCTACAAAAAGAGTGTTCAGAACTGCGCAATCAAAAGTATGGTTTAACTCTGTTAGCTTAATGAACATATCAGAAATAAGTTTCACACAATGCTTCTGTGTAGTTTTTATTTGAAGATATTATTTTTCCCAATAGAGGCCTCTTAGCGCTCAGAATGTCCAATTGCAGTTTCTACAGAAAGAGTGTTTCAGAAAGGCTCAATCAAAAGTAAGGTTCAACTCTGTTAGTTGAATGCACAGAACAGAAAGGAGTTTCATACAATGTTTCTGTGTAGTTTATATTTGAACATATTCTTTTTTCCACTATTACCCACTTAGCGCTACGAATGTCCAGTTGCATTTTCTACAGACAGAGTGTTTCAAAACTGCTCAATCAAAAGTATGGTTTAACTCTGTTAGCTGAATGCTCAGATCAGAAAGAAGTTTCACAGAATGCTTCTGTGTAGTTTATATTTGAATATATTCCTTTTTCCACTACTACTCTCTTAGCGCTCCAAATGTCCAGTTGCATTTTCTACAGAAAGAGTGTTCAGATCTGCTGAATCAAAAGTATGGTTTAACACTGTTAGCTGAATGCACAGATCAGAAAGAAGTTTCACAGAATGATTCTGTGTAGTTTATATTTGGAGACATTCCTATTTCCACTATTACCCTCTTAGCGCTCCGAAACTCCACTTGCATTTTCTACAGAAAGAGTGTTTCAGAACGGCTCAATCAAAACTAAGGTTCAACTCTTTTAGTTGAACAAACAGAACAGAAAGAAGTTTCACACAATTCTTCTGTGTAGTTTTTATTTGTAGACATTCTTTTTCCCAATATAGGCCTCTTAGCGCTCAGAATGTCCAATTGCAGTTTCTACAGAAAGAGTGTTTCAGAACGGCTCAATCAAAAGTAAGGTTCAACTCTGTTAGTTGAATGCACAGAACAGAAAGAAGTTTCATACAATGCTTCTGTGTAGTTTATATTTGAACATATTCTTTTTTCCACTATTACCCACTTAGCGCTACGAATGTCCAGTTGCATTTTCTACAGACAGAGTGTTTCAAAACTGCTCAATCAAAAGTATGGTTTAACTCTGTTAGCTGAATGCTCAGATCAGAAAGAAGTTTCACAGAATGCTTCTGTGTAGTTTATATTTGAATATATTCCTTTTTCCACTACTACTCTCTTAGCGCTCCAAATGTCCAGTTGCATTTTCTACAGAAAGAGTGTTCAGATCTGCTCAATCAAAACTATGGTTTAACTCTGTTAGCTGAATGCACAGATCAGAAAGAAGTTTCACCGAATGATTCTGTGTAGTTTATATTTGAAGACATTCCTTTTTCCACTATTACCCTCTTAGCGCTCCGAATCTCCACTTGCATTTTCTACAAAAAGAGTGTTTCATAACTGCTCAATCAAAAATATGTTTTATCTCTGTTAACTGAATTTACAGATCAGAAATAAGTTTCACAGAATGCATCTGTGTACTTTTTATTTGAAGATATTCTTTTTCCCAATGTAGGCCTCTTAGCGCTTAGCATGTCCAATTGCAATTTCTACAGAAAGAGTGTTTCAGAACGGCTCAATCAAAAGTAGGGTTCAACTCTGTTAGTTGAATGCACAGAACAGAAAGAATTTTCACAGAATGCTACTGTGTAGTTTATATTTGAATATATTCCTTTTTCCACTATTACCCTCTTAGCGCTCCGAATGTCCGCTTGCATTTTCTACAGAAAGAGTGTTCAGAACTGCGCAATCAAAAGTATGGTTTAACTCTGTTAGCTTAATGAACATATCAGAAATAAGTTTCACACAATGCTTCTGTGTAGTTTTTATTTGAAGATATTATTTTTCCCAATAGAGGCCTCTTAGCGCTCAGAATGTCCAATTGCAGTTTCTACAGAAAGAGTGTTTCAGAAAGGCTCAATCAAAAGTAAGGTTAAACTCTGTTAGTTGAATGCACAGAACAGAAAGAAGTTTCATACAATGCTTCTGTGTAGCTTATATTTGAACATATTCTTTTTTCCACTATTACCCACTTAGCGCTACGAATGTCCAGTTGCATTTTCTACAGACAGAGTGTTTCAAAACTGCTCAATCAAAAGTATGGTTTAACTCTGTTAGCTGAATGCTCAGATCAGAAAGAAGTTTCACAGAATGCTTCTGTGTAGTTTATATTTGAATATATTCCTTTTTCCACTACTACTCTCTTAGCGCTCCAAATGTCCAGTTGCATTTTCTACAGAAAGAGTGTTCAGATCTGCTCAATCAAAACTATGGTTTAACTCTGTTAGCTGAATGCACAGATCAGAAAGAAGTTTCACCGAATGATTCTGTGTAGTTTATATTTGAAGACATTCCTTTTTCCACTATTACCCTCTTAGCGCTCCGAATCTCCACTTGCATTTTCTACAAAAAGAGTGTTTCATAACTGCTCAATCAAAAATATGTTTTATCTCTGTTAACTGAATTTACAGATCAGAAATAAGTTTCACAGAATGCATCTGTGTAGTTTTTATTTGAAGATATTCTTTTTCCCAATGTAGGCCTCTTAGCGCTTAGCATGTCCAATTGCAATTTCTACAGAAAGAGTGTTTCAGAACGGCTCAATCAAAAGTAGGGTTCAACTCTGTTAGTTGAATGCACAGAACAGAAAGAATTTTCACAGAATGCTACTGTGTAGTTTATATTTGAATATATTCCTTTTTCCACTATTACCCTCTTAGCGCTCCGAATGTACGCTTGCATTTTCTACAGAAAGAGTGTTCAGAACTGCGCAATCAAAAGTATGGTTTAACTCTGTTAGCTTAATGAACATATCAGAAATAAGTTTCACACAATGCTTCTGTGTAGTTTTTATTTGAAGATATTATTTTTCCCAATAGAGGCCTCTTAGCGCTCAGAATGTCCAATTGCAGTTTCTACAGAAAGAGTGTTTCAGAAAGGCTCAATCAAAAGTAAGGTTCCACTCTGTTAGTTGAATGCACAGAACAGAAAGAAGTTTCATACAATGCTTCTGTGTAGCTTATATTTGAACATATTCTTTTTTCCACTATTACCCACTTAGCGCTACGAATGTCCAGTTGCATTTTCTACAGACAGAGTGTTTCAAAACTGCTCAATCAAAAGTATGGTTTAACTCTGTTAGCTGAATGCTCAGATCAGAAAGAAGTTTCACAGAATGCTTCTGTGTAGTTTATATTTGAATATATTCCTTTTTCCACTACTACTCTCTTAGCGCTCCAAATGTCCAGTTGCATTTTCTACAGAAAGAGTGTTCAGATCTGCTGAATCAAAAGTATGGTTTAACTCTGTTAGCTGAATGCACAGATCAGAAAGAAGTTTCACAGAATGATTCTGTGTAGTTTATATTTGGAGACATTCCTTTTTCCACTATTACCCTCTTAGCGCTCCGAATCTCCACTTGCATTTTCTACAGAAAGAGTGTTTCAGAACATCTCAATCAAATCTAAGGTTCAACTCTTTTATTTGAACAAACAGAACAGAAAGAAGTTTCACACAATTCTTCTGTGTAGTTTTTGTTTGTAGACATTCTTTTTCCCAATATAGGCCTCTTAGCGCTCAGAATGTCCAATTGCAGTTTCTACAGAAAGAGTGTTTCAGAACGGCTCAATCAAAAGTAAGGTTCAACTCTGTTAGTTGAATGCACAGAACAGAAAGAAGTTTCATACAATGCTTCTGTGTAGTTTATATTTGAACGTATTCTTTTTTCCACTATTACCCCCTTAGCGCTACGAATGTCCAGTTGCATTTTCTACAGACAGAGTGTTTCAAAACTGCTCAATCAAAAGTATGGTTTAACTCTGTTAGCTGATTGCTCAGATCAGAAAGATGTTTCACAGAATGCTTCTGTGTAGTTTATATTTGAATATATTACTTTTTCCACTACTACGCTCTTAGCGCTCCAAATGTCCAGTTGCATTTTCTACAGAAAGAGTGTTCAGATCTGCTCAATCAAAAGTATGGTTTAACTCTGTTAGCTGAATGCTCAGATCAGAAAGAAGTTTCACAGAATGCTTCTGTGTAGTTTATATTTGAATATATTCCTTTTTCCACTACTACTCTCTTAGCGCTCCAAATGTCCAGTTGCATTTTCTACAGAAAGAGTGTTCAGATCTGCTCAATCAAAACTATGGTTTAACTCTGTTAGCTGAATGCACATATCAGAAAGAAGTTTCACCGAATGATTCTGTGTAGTTTATATTTGAAGACATTCCTTTTTCCACTATTACCCTCTTAGCGCTCCGAATATCCACTTGCATTTTCTACAAAAAGAGTGTTTCATAACTGCTCAATCAAAAATATGTTTTATCTCTGTTAACTGAATTTACAGATCAGAAATAAGTTTCACAGAATGCATCTGTGTAGTTTTTATTTGAAGATATTCTTTATCCCAATGTAGGCCTCTTAGCGCTTAGCATGTCCAATTGCAATTTCTACAGAAAGAGTGTTTCAGAACGGCTCAATCAAAAGTAGTGTTCAACTCTGTTAGTTGAATGCACAGAACAGAAAGAATTTTCACAGAATGCTACTGTGTAGTTTATATTTGAATATATTCCTTTTTCCACTATTACCCTCTTAGCGCTCCGAATGTCCACTTGCATTTTCTACACAAAGAGTGTTCAGAACTGCGCAATCAAAAGTATGGTTTAAATCTGTTAGCTTAATGAACATATCAGAAATAAGTTTCACACAATGCTTCTGTGTAGTTTTTATTTGAAGATATTATTTTTCCCAATAGAGGCCTCTTAGCACTCAGAATGTCCAATTGCAGTTTCTACAGAAAGAGTGTTTCAGAACGGCTCAATCAAAAGTAAGGTTCAACTCTGTTAGTTGAATGCACAGAACAGAAAGAATTTTCACAGAATGCTACTGTGTAGTTTATATTTGAATATATTCCTTTTTCCACTATTACCCTCTTAGCGCTCCGAATGTCCACTTGCATTTTCTACAAAAAGAGTGTTTCATAACTGCTCAATCAAAAATATGGTTTAGCTCTGTTAACTGAATTTACAGATCAGAAATAAGTTTCACAGAATGCATCTGTGTAGTTTTTAATTGAAGATATTATTTTTCCCAATAGAGTCCTCTTAGTGCTCAGAATGTCCAATTGCAGTTTCTACAGAAAGAGTGTTTCAGAAAGGCTCAATCAAAAGTAAGGTTCAACTCTGTTAGTTGAATGCACAGAACAGAAAGAAGTTTCATACAATGCTTCTGTGTAGTTAATATTTGAACCTATTTTTTTTCCACTATTACCCACTTAGCGCTACGAATGTCCAGTTGCATTTTCTACAGACAGAGTGTTTCAAAACTGCTCAATCAAAAGTATGGTTTAACTCTGTTAGCTGAATGCTCAGATCAGAAAGAAGTTTCACAGAATGCTTCTGTGTAGTTTATATTTGAATATATTCCTTTTTCCACTACTACTCTCTTAGCGCTCCGAATGTCCACTTGCATTTTCTACAGAAAGAGTGTTCAGAACTGCGCAATCAAAAGTATGGTTTAACTCTGTTAGCTTAATGAACATATCAGAAATAAGTTTCACACAATGCTTCTGTGTAGTTTTTATTTGAAGATATTACTTTTCCCAATAGAGGCCTCTTAGCGCTCAGAATGTCCAATTGCAGTTTCTACAGAAAGAGTGTTTCAGAAAGGCTCAATCAAAAGTAAGGTTCAACTCTGTTAGTTGAATGCACAGAGCAGAAAGAAGTTTCATACAATGCATCTGTGTAGTTTATATTTGAATATATTCCTTTTTCCACTACTACTCTCTTAGCGCTCCAAATGTCCAGTTGCATTTTCTACAGAAAGAGTGTTCAGATCTGCTCAATCAAAAGTATGGTTTAACTCTGTTAGCTGAATGCACAGATCAGAAAGAAGTTTCAGAGAATGATTCTGTGTAGTTTATATTTGGAGACATTCCTTTTTCCACTATTACCCTCTTAGCGCTCCGAATCTCCACTTGCATTTTCTACAGAAAGAGTGTTTCAGAACGGCTCAATCAAAACTAAGGTTCAACTCTTTTAGTTGAACAAACAGAACAGAAAGAAGTTTCACACAATTCTTCTGTGTAGTTTTTATTTGTAGACATTCTTTTTCCCAATATAGGCCTCTTAGCGCTCAGAATGTCCAATTGCAGTTTCTACAGAAAGAGTGTTTCAGAACGGCTCAATCAAAAGTAAGGTTCAACTCTGTTAGTTGAATGCACAGAACAGAAAGAAGTTCCATACCATGCTTCTGTGTTGTTCATATTTGAACATATTCTTTTTCCACTATTACCCACTTAGCGCTACGAATGTCCAGTTGCATTTTCTACAGACAGAGTGTTTCAAACTGCTCAATCAAAAGTATGGTTTAATTCTGTTAGCTGAATGCTCAGATCAGAAAGAAGTTTCACAGAATGTTTCTGTGTAGTTTATATTTGAATATATTCCTTTTTCCACTACTACGCTCTTAGCGCTCCAAATGTCCAGTTGCATTCTCTACAGAAAGAGTGTTCAGATCTGCTCAATCAAAAGTATGGTTTAACTCTGTTAGCTGAATGCACAGATCAGAAAGAAGTTTCACCGAATGATTCTGTGTAGTTTATATTTGAAGACATTCCTTTTTCCACTATTACCCTCTTAGCGCTCCGAATCTCCACTTGCATTTTCTACAAAAAGAGTGTTTCATAACTGCTCAATAAAAAATATGTTTTATCTCTGTTAACTGAATTTACAGATCAGAAATAAGTTTCACAGAATGCATCCGTGTAGTTTTTATTTGAAGATATTCTTTTTCCCAATGTAGGCCTCTTAGAGCTTAGCATGTCCAATTGCAGTTTCTACAGAAAGAGTGTTTCAGAACGGCTCAATCAAAAGTAAGGTTCAACTCTGTTAGTTGAATGCACAGAACAGAAAGAATTTTCACAGAATGCTACTGTGTAGTTTATATTTGAATATATTCCTTTTTCCACTATTACCCTCTTAGCGCTCCGAATGTCCACTTGCATTTTCTACAGAAAGAGTGTTCAGAACTGCGCAATCAAAAGTATGGTTTAACTCTGTTAGCTTAATGAACATATCAGAAATAAGTTTCACACATTGCTTCTGTGTAGTTTTTATTTGAAGGTATTATTTTTCCCAATAGAGGCCTCTTAGCGCTCAGAATGTCCAATTGCAGTTTCTACAGAAAGAGTGTTTCAGAAAGGCTCAATCAAAAGTAAGGTTCAACTCTGTTAGTTGAATGCACAGAACAGAAAGAAGTTTCATACAATGCTTCTGTGTAGTTTATATTTGAACATATTCTTTTTTCCACTATTACCCACTTAGCGCTACGAATGTCCAGTTGCATTTTCTACAGACAGCGTGTTTCAAAACTGCTCAATCAATAGTATGGTTTAACTCTGTTAGCTGAATGCTCAGATCAGAAAGAAGTTTCACAGAATGCTTCTGTGTAGTTTATATTTGAATATATTCCTTTTTCCACTACTACTCTCTTAGCGCTCCAAATGTCCAGGTGCATTTTCTACAGAAAGAGTGTTCAGATCTGCTCAATCAAAAGTATGGTTTAACTCTGTTAGCTGAATGCACAGATCAGAAAGAAGTTTCACAGAATGATTCTGTGTAGTTTATATTTGGAGACATTCCTTTTTCCACTATTACCCTCTTAGCGCTCCGAATCTCCACTTGCATTTTCTACAGAAAGAGTGTTTCAGAACGGCTCAATCAAAACTAAGGTTCAACTCTTTTAGTTGAACAAACAGAACAGAAAGAAGTTTCACACAATTCTTCTGTGTAGTTTTTATTTGTAGACATTCTTTCCCAATATAGGCCTCTTAGCGCTCAGAATGTCCAATTGCAGTTTCTACAGAAAGAGTGTTTCAGAACGGCTCAATCAAAAGTAAGGTTCAACTCTGTTAGTTGAATGCACAGAACAGAAAGAAGTTTCATACAATGCTTCTGTGTAGTTTATATTTGAATATATTCCTTTTTCCACTATTACCCTCTTAGCGCTCTGAATGTCCACTTGCATTTTCTACAGAAAGAGTGTTCAGAACTGCGCAATCAAAAGTATGGTTTAACTCTGTTAGCTTAATGAACATATCAGAAATAAGTTTCACACCATGCTTCTGTGTAGTTTTTATTTGAAGATATTATTTTTCCCAATAGAGGCCTCTTAGCGCTCAGAATGTCCAATTGCAGTTTCTACAGAAAGAGTGTTTCAGAAAGGCTCAATCAAAAGTAAGGTTCAACTCTGTTAGTTGAATGCACAGAACAGAAAGAATTTTCACTGAATGCTACTGTGTAGTTTATATTTGAATATATTCCTTTTTCCACTATTACCCTCTTAGCGCTCCGAATGTCCACTTGCATTTTCTACAGAAAGAGTGTTCATAACTGCGCAATCAAAAGTATGGTTTAACTCTGTTAGCTTAATGAACATATCAGAAATAAGTTTCACACAATGCTTCTGTGTAGTTTTTATTTGAAGATATTACTTTTCCCAATAGAGGCCTCTTAGCGCTCATAATGTCCAATTGCAGTTTCTACAGAAGGAGTGTTTCAGAAAGGCTCAATCAAAAGTAAGGTTCAACTCTGTTAGTTGAATGCACAGAACAGAAAGAAGTTTCATACAATGCTTCTGTGTAGTTTATATTTGAACATATTCTTTTTTCCACTATTACCCACTTAGCGCTACGAATGTCCAGTTGCATTTTCTACAGACAGAGTGTTTCAAAACTGCTCAATCAAAAGTATGGTTTAACTCTGTTAGCTGAATGCTCAGATCAGAAAGAAGTTTCACAGAATGCTTCTGTGTAGTTTATATTTGAATATATTCCTTTTTCCACTACTACTCTCTTAGCGCTCCAAATGTCCAGTTGCATTTTCTACAGAAAGAGTGTTCAGATCTGCTCAATCAAAAGTATGGTTTAACTCTGTTAGCTGAATGCACAGATCAGAAAGAAGTTTCACAGAATGATTCTGTGTAGTTTATATTTGGAGACATTCCTTTTTCCACTATTACCCTCTTAGCGCTCCGAATCTCCACTTGCATTTTCTACAGAAAGAGTGTTTCAGAACGGCTCAATCAAAACTAAGGTTCAACTCTTTTAGTTGAACAAACAGAACAGAAAGAAGTTTCACACAATTCTTCTGTGTAGTTTTTATATGTAGACATTCTTTTTCCCAATATAGGCCTCTTAGCGTTCAGAATGTCCAATTGCAGTTTCTACAGAAAGAGTGTTTCAGAACGGCTCAATCAAAAGTAAGGTTCAACTCTGTTAGTTGAATGCACAGAACAGAAAGAAGTTTCATACCATGCTTCTGTGTAGTTCATATTTGAACATATTCTTTTTTCCACTATTACCCACTTAGCGCTACGAATGTCCAGTTGCATTTTCTACAGACAGAGTGTTTCAAAACTGCTCAATCAAAAGTATGGTTTAACTCTGTTAGCTGAATGCTCAGATCAGAAAGAAGTTTCACAGAATGCTTCT